>NC_136685.1:13838393-16331318 GCF_903797595.1 Erithacus rubecula | reverse complement strand
AACATAATAATATATACTATAATAATAATAATATTAAAACAGTGACATATACAGCACTAAAAGTGACTATGCTGGGTAGTCAGTGAACAAGCAGCAAACCTCAGGCTAATGCTTCAGTATAAGGGACTGTACAGTTTTATCAGATATGCCACTTTTTTTTAACCTAAGTTTTAATTGAATGCCCACTTGGTTCTGAAACAAGGGAAAGTAAAAAGGTTCTTGGAGCTCTACATCCACGACAAATGATGAGTCAGGAATTTGGCTTACACAAGGGAGGGTTACATGGAAGGTGAGGAAAATGATTCAGTGAAGTGACATGTTATGCAATAAAAGAATTAAAAAAATGGCTGGAGATAGTTCTTGGAAACTACCAAGGACAGAATTTAGCCTTCTGGAATCCATTTCCACCTGGAATTTGTACATTAGTGCATGAGGAGACTTCTCACATGAGTTTCTGATGCTATGCTGGCATCTCAGATCACTTGCATGCTAATATGATTGTCTTTTAACAGGCATGATGCATGAAGCAGACACAGGGCAGAGTTGACATTATCCAGGGGAGCTGGCCAGCTGGCTACATCCAAATCATTCTGGTGGCCCCTCCTATCGTTTGTGAGTTGTCTTTGTGAAAAATAATATGTATGTAGGTTGATTTTTCTCAAAACAACAAACACAGTATCCATAAGAAGTTGTGATGCCAGTCACTCCAGCTGGCTTTTTTTCTGCAGTACCAGTTTGACCAGATGTTGTAGCAGGAGAAGCAGAGGCAGTGAGGGATTCACTGGAAGTAAAGTTTTTCTCTTTCTGAGCTCACAGAGAATCATCTGCAATGTTTTAGAGGTGATATGTAGCTTGCCCTTGATGCTGATTATTCTGATGGGATCCTGAAGATCTCTTATGCAGCTGCAGGTAACAAAAAATTTGTCCAGTCTTCTGGCCAAGCCTATTGCCCTGAACTTCCCAGAGCCCTGCAAGGGCTGCAGGAGCCTCTGACAACACATAAAGGTGAAATGGGAATGGCTGCTGCTGTCCTTACCTCCAGACCAGACCCATTGCCAGCTTGGACAACATTCTCTCTTCTCTTGAAAAATCCATTCCACTGCCAGGGACAAGAATTTCTACCATTTTACAGGTATCTGCACTTCTGGCTTTTGAGTATGCAAAATATTTGGTTTGTAGATTTTTTTGGGTTTTTTTTTAACTATTATTATTAAAAGGCAACTACAAGAAAGGATAAACAACCAGCAGCAACTTAGAGGTACCTTATTTAACCTATAGAAGCCTGTTTGTAAAGCATGTGTATGCTGGCACTGATCTCTGACACAAATTGCAAGGGCAGATTGGAAAATTGACTTTGACTCCATGCTGACATGCTACAGACTGCTGAAAGGGTGTTTGCATAAACAGAAGGCTTGAGGCAGTAGTGATATCCATCTCTTTACTCTGTCCCTCTTATTTTTTTTCCCAGCATCTGGCCATTGTAATACATCTCATGAAATGGAAGATGTTTACATCCTAAATAATTTGGAGCACCAGAGCCTATTGACAGAGCAGCAAGTAAATTGGCAGGCTCATTGCTTGCTACATTAGCTGCCACTATTTCCCACTTCTAGTGGGAAGATAAATTTGTTAAATCATAGTTCAAGTTTAGACTCCATATTGCTAAGGGTTAAATGGAACATGCCAAGTTAAAATGAGATTTTAAGTGAGTTGCTAGAAGGATTAAGTCAGTCATCCAAAAGTCAAATATTCACAATTGATGTTTTATTCTGAAGCAGTCTGATTAATAGGAAAAAATAAAAACCAAAAGGAAAAACATAGGCTTTTTATCGAGTTCACAAAAACCTTTATTTTTTTTTTTTCTTGTTTATAGTGCTACACTTCCATGTCCCTTTACACTTATTTTGGTGAGAGTGGCTGTCTAAAAGAGATGATAAATCAAATGTTCAAGTTGTATAAGAAAACATATTCACTAAGTTGGTAAAGGTGATATGTTTGCTTAAGGGTGTTTTCTTTCTGTCTTTTCAAATTTCAGCAATGTTTGTCTGGAAATAGTTGAAGCTAAAAATCCCTTCTAATTTTAAAGTAAGAATTTCCACATGGAATTCATCAGCCTAATTAAAATGGCATCATTTCCAGTTACATGGAAAAGTTGTCAAATGTACTTATTTCTCCATGTATGCAAGTCTTTAAGATCCAGAACTTGCTGGAAAACTTTTCAGAGGAAATGGTTCTATCTGATAAAATAAATTCTGCAGATGTCTTTTTACCTAACTGCCACTGACCTAGCTCCCTGTTCTTGCAAAAATCCAGTCTGCAGCTATAATGGGGATTAAATTAATTATGTGGGGTAAAATTAATCTCAACTGTCTGAAATAATTTAAAAGTTAGGTGTCTAGCCTAGCTAGTTGTTTAAGTGCACTCTGTAGTCAATGAAATAAGATGGGCATTATTCCAGATGGTGACTCATCCTATTAGCCTGGGACACCTGTTTTAGAAACATCCTTTGGATGGGTTTGTCTTCTCCAACTGAAGACAGCACATCTGTGCTTGGATAAGCACCTGAGTTTGAAGAGACTAAACATGAGTAGGAAAACTGCTACCTTAGTTCAAAATTTAGATAGGTCAGATTGGCAGATGAAGCCTCCTGTATATCTATTATATATAATGCACACAAAAATATTACAATAACTAATTCCATAAGTGTGTCCCATTGAGCAGAGACAGTTGTCTCAAAGTTTGTTGTTTTTCCCAGAAAACAGACTAAAGATACACAGCATAGCCACATTTTTCCATATTTTAGGTATTTAGAATTTCAAAGCACTGTTTTCTTTTCATATTCTGTAGGATTACATTCTTAAAGAACAATGGACTTGCTAAAGTGTATCTTTAACTTTTCCATTTTAGAGCTACAACAGAGAAGAAAAATCACAGAAGAGACAAATTCTCCTTGAACACTTGCTTTACATTTTCAGAAATCACATCTTTGATGTGATCTACACCATTCAATGTACTTGTAAATGAAGTGGGAAAGACACCATATAGGGAGCTAATAAAACTGTGAATTCTATAAACTGACTTGAAAGGGTCAAACATAAACCTGATTGCAAATAGTTGCAGCTAAAAAACAAAACAAATAAAACCACTCTTGGTTAAATAACAAAATAGCAGATGAATACACACACATATGCAGAAGAAGGGAATAATACCACTTGTAGAAATAGAAATACAAGTGCTATAAATTAGCCTAGAGCAGGGATGCATAAACTTCTGAAGCACTGACTCAGTGCTTGGCTGTAGCAAAAGGCAAACACCAACCTGACCATGTAAAGAAAGAGAAAACAGAAATCATCATTACACACTGTTTTGCCAATGTCTCACACACCATGTGTATTTCCAGTCATCTTCTTTAAAAAGGATATTGGAGCGACTGGAAAAGCAAAAAAAGATGATTAAAAATATGCAGTGATTTTGGTATGGGAAAAAGCTAGAAGGTGTAGAAAAGAGGTGACTGGGACATAATACTGCTAAATAAAATCTTGAAGGTGTGAAGATGTGGCTGGAGAGCAGTGGTAAGAGAAATAAGGCATTCCCAGGTGGCAAGCTGAAAGAAAACATAGGCACTGAGTTATGGAACTCACAGTGCATGATGCTGCAGGATTCAAAAGTACAGAGGGGACAAAGGCAAGAAATGTCATGGAAGACAGTTATTGCATAATTTTCTTAAATTAAATTATAGATATAGATTGAAACTTCTAGTTTCTGAAGATGCTGGCTCTAAATCTAATGCACTAAGAATCAGTCTACAGCTCCTCTTTTTAAAATTATATTTCTTTGGAATTCTGTATGCAGTATATTAGGCTACCTGGACCTTTCCCTGGTCTGTGTTGCAGTTCTTCACAGCTCACACATCCTTACAAGTTGTATAAACAGAAACCTCTCTTTCTGCAGGTTATTAGACATAGCTGATTTATATGACTACAGACTTGTTGAAACAACTTGCTTTAGATCATATTGAAACATATTACACAGTACTTTGAACATTTTCTAACTTTCAAAACCAAAGGTCTGCCTGTAGTGATATTCTTTCCCTGGTGGCATTCACCCATACAAGAAGGATCTCAGAAAAGATCCAAGGCAAAAGAAGTGCCTCTTTTATAGATAAAAAAATTCTGTTAAAAATCAGCTCATCTTGCACCATTTATTTTTTCACACTGTAGGAGTAATTAACCTAATTTTTTAGGTTCTTAGCTTAAATGTCATGCACTATATCACATTTGTAACTTTTAAAAGCTTCATCTGGCATTCTTGGGCAAGATCTCTAGACACCACATGGGGGAAAATAACTTTCAGCACTTATATTTGTTATATCCTGTCAGAAGGGATTATTCTAAATCCATGTGGCACAAACACAAGTACACTCTCTCAGTGGCCCAAAAGCTGACATATGTTAACTCAAGACATTATATTACCCTAAAGAGTAGCTATAGACCATTGCCACCACTTGTTGTATTATGAATTCTTGAGTAGGAACTAAGTTCTGGGTCTGATATGGGAGCTCTGTCCAGAATATCTTGTCACATTTTAATGGAAATGACCTCATATTTCTTACTGTATTTGTCAGATCTAGTCTTAACACTAGAACCTGTTCAGACTTCATGAAAAGTCAATTCATCCTTAAAGCACAATATATATTTGAATTTCAATATTATCAAAACCAAACAAATTTTTTAGGGAAAGGTGAATTTTTATGGAAGGTTGTGACCTTTTGGGCAAGTTTGCATACAAACATGCATTAAGGATTTTTGTCAAATTTATACTCAGTTTGGAAACTTCAGCATATTCAGCAAGAGTATTGCACAAAAATAGTGTTCTTCTAACAGGTTCAAAATCTTCAGGGCAATATTGCATTACCTCTAGAGAGCTGCATCATACCAAAAAAGTCAAAGAGAATTATATACTGGTATTTCATTTAAATGTTAAAAAATCCTCTAGGCTAACCATATAAACACAGGACTCCATTCACATATTTTTCATCTGTATGCACCATTCAAATACAAACATCTCCCTTCAAATATAGGGGGTGTCTAAGGCACATGTATTCTGGGTTTATGTCATCAAGTTATTGACTTCTGAAAAAGTCCCACATTGGATATCCATGCATGTATAAGGGGAATTACTATAACACACACACACACACATCTAACTGTAAAGGCACATGTGTGCATAAAAATGTCTATATCTACCCAGATACAGCAATTCTAGGAATATACAAGTCTTCTTAGAGAAAGAAAGAAAGAAAGAAAGAAAGAAAGAAAGAAAGAAAGAAAGAAAGAAAGAAAGAAAGAAAGAAAGAAAGAAAGAAAGAAAGAAAGAAAGAAAGAAAAAGAAAGAAAGAAAAAGAAAGAAAGAAAGAAAGAAAGAAAGAAAGAAAGAAAGAAAGAAAGAAAGAAAGAAAGAAAGAAAGAAAGAAAGAAAGAAAGAAAGAAAGAAAAAGAAAGAAAGAAAGGTATCTGTAATGAGTTTGCCCTCCAAAGATTTATAAATTCTTCTAGTTCACAAAACCCGGGAAGAAAAATTAGGGATAAAAAATAAGGATTCAGGTCCACAGATTAGAAATAGCTGGATAAAAACTGAAAGATGGGATTTATACTATGAAGTCTAGAATGAGAGAGGGGGAAAAAACTTCCTCCAGCATTAATTCTCAGAGGCAGATGCACTGAAGGGGAAAAAAGACACATGATGAGAACATTTCCTCCTCCTGCATCAGCTGCTGCATGGTGTGGTGATGGCCAAGAAAATGTGCAGCCTCTGCACCCAAACTGAGGCCAGGTCTGCATCTGCACTGAGCTCTCCACAGCTGAGCTGCCCTAACACTCTGATGCTTCCAGGTGTCTGCAGCTCTTGCAAACCCTCGAGGGTTGCAGCCCCATCTTTCATCACATCTGGCACACAAGGAGCCCTCTCTCCTTCCTGGCTGAGGCTGGAGCTTGGGTCAGCCTCACACTTTTGCACATAGCACTTTTGCTTCCACCAGCAGTCAGTTTATTCTGCATCCACCAAGTGCTTCTCTTAGATTAATTATGCAAATAAGGATATAATCCTTTTGTGTCACATGTATTTCCTCCAGTAATCAATCACTTCTGTTTAAGGGGGTCAAAATCCCACAAGAATCCTCATGAGTGTATTGATCTATAGACACACATCTATCTTGCCATCTATTAATCTCTACATCCAATAGTGTACATGCTTTTATATATATATATATATATATATATATATATATATATATATATGTATATATATATATATTCTTAGTATATATGTATGTGTGGGTGCATAAAATAAGTGGGTTTATGTTGAATTCCAGGTATCTGGTGTGATTGCAATGCATAAGTACAATACATAATTTTTCAAAATCTCACAATGTATTCATTTCAAAATTAAATTTCCTTCCTGCCCAAAAAGATGACTGTTTTATTATGGTAAATGATATTTGTTATGAGCTACTCCAGTTCAAGTTGTGCTCATTCAAGAAAAAGTTGGAAAGACAATAAATATTAATTTTCAGTTCACCAAAATGGAGTGGAATGTCCTTTATTCAAAGTTTTCCAAAAACTCAAACTGTAACAAAATTTCCGTCTAGAAAATGAAATTAATTTAAAATATCAATATATATATATTAGTGTCTGGAATAAATACAACCATAATAGTACCTACTCCTTCTTCAACTATGATTATTATCTACACAGCCTATTTGTAGCATCAAATTTGAAAAGCATCAAAGCATTTTGTAGAGATACAGCTTAAAAGTAGAATTAAAATGCAGCCAAGTCTGTGGTGGAACATAACACCTGCTGTAACAGGGTATTGTGTGGTGTTGCAGGAGACACATTTGTGGAGGATGTGTACATATGTATCTATGTATACACACACACATGCACAAATTTATGTTGCTATTAATATTGCATTCACATTTTCTATATGCATGCAGAGTAATTGGAATTGAAAGCCCCAATTACACTGAAGTGAAAACCTGCTTATTAATTGACAATAGGCCTCAGCTAAGTAGCAACAAAAGAAGTGCTTTGTTTGGCAACCTTTGTTTAAAAGGTCCTTTGAAAATTCTGTAAGAATACTATGAATAGAGATTGAACAAACCTTTAATCCTCTTCAGGTCACATATGTGCTAAAGTGAATAATACTGTGAGGTCTTTTTCACCTTTTAAGTTCTTTTAAGCCAGTAACCTAATTTGAAATAAGATAAAGAAAAGGCCTAAGAAAACTTGAAAAGCTCTAACTTGCACTCTTCTGGTGTATTTATTCTGCTGCAGTAAGCCAAAAGATGCATTTCTTGCTGTAGAGATGTATAAACACTCACTATTTATAATTCCACTCATAATTTGGTCGGTCCCTGACAGTTATTTCCCTTTTATTCACTTCAAATACACTGAGAACCTTAGAACATTTTTTTTTTCATTTAATGCTCCTGTTCTTTTGTGAGTATCAGTGTGAAAATCTTTCCTTCGTGCTACAGTCCCTTTTTCCTATTCAACACTAGACTGCACACGATAATTAAACCTTGGGGGCTTGGAGATTTTGGACTAAAGCTTAAAGAAATGCAGTAGTGAGGCCTCTTCTCTCTCAATCTTCTACCACTTGCTGTGGGGATTTTCTTTAGTTACACATGGCTTCACAGGTAAACAACCTTGAAAAAAAAAAAAAATCAGAGGCACGAATTGAATCAACACCTTAGCACTGCTTATAATGAACCAGTTTGCTTAATTAGATGATTGAAAAAATTATGTTCTAAAACATGACAGGGCACAGGCTGAAGTCTCTATTCAGGCAGACGGCCATGGAGCAACACCAGGGTGCTTGCAAGGCAAACAGCATCCCAGGCAAGCCTAAAATGGAATGTGAAAATGCTGAGTTTCAACCCTGATCAGCCAGGGATGCTTTTTAAATCAAATATAAAGAAAGTGATAGGGTTTTTCCTATGCTTTTGCTTATAAATTAAGCTCTTCAACTGTCTCCATGACTTGGAAAGGAAGTTTGTGAGCACATTGCTTAAGATAGGTGTCTGAGCAATGTAGTTGCCTCTGAATGAGGTGAAAAAGGCCACAAATGAATTCACTGAACAAAGGACAGAGAGGCATTGAAGCCAACACTCAACCAAGGTCTAGCCCATGGTGAGAGGTCCCCAGGCACCTCCAGCCAGAGTCTCAGGGCAGTGAGGAGCCAGCTGCACCCCAGGCTGCTCCCAGAATCAGATTCTGGTCAGGTCTTGTTGGAAGGACTGGAGAAAAGTGGAATGGGCAAAGCTTTTGAGACTCTGGAGTAGATGGAGATGGCAGGAAGCAAGGGAAGGGACAGGATGCAACAGTGTTAGCTACCAGTTTCCACTATTTGGTTGCCTGAGGCTCAAGACATTCTTGAATGAAAGCAAATGTGCATAAATGTTCCCAGCATCCTACCCTGGCCTTTCTGCCAGCCCCATCTGCAAGAAGGCATTTCAGACCAGGGAGAAAATGCAGTGTCCAAAGAAAAATCATATCTGACACAAATGCTTGCAAGTCTTCTTGCCTTTCCTTTTCTTACTGCACATACCATAATTTGAAAGGCTTTTTAAGCATGCATGAGGCTGCATAGCAAACTACTGCTAACATCAATCATAAATTGTTTACTTTCTCAACATTAAAAACAGTATAACAGTTAAACACCAGCTGCTTCCAAAGACAAACACATTGTTTAAATCAGAACAAATTATTTACAAGTAGGTTTCAATATTCAAGGTCTGAATTCTGCAGCATGTGTGCAAAATGTTTTTGAACAGATCTATCAGCTGCAACCTGCACTTGATCACTTATGCTGAGCAATCTGGGAAGTCAGTAATTGGCATTTCTCTGAGATACCACTCTGATCATCTATAATGATTTCTGGAGCTCCATAAGAAAATCCTGCATATTTTTAGCTTCACAGTAGAAGCAGAATTTTGCATATATTAATTCAAATTCTTTCTCTGTTTCAGAGCCCAATGCTTTGCAGAGTGCCTGCATTCTTCTGCAGATGTTTATCTCTTAAGGTGTTTGTATATACCACTGCCTGCCTTCTCCTCTACAGAGGCAACAACCAGAACCATAAATATTATCTCCAGTAAATGCAGAAGTTGCCTGCTGCCTTTACTGTGAGCATTTAGATTTAAACAGAACAGGGTCTTAACGGGCTCTTCTCTTAAGGAAATTAACTTTTATCTCAAAGACAGCTAATTTAGCTCTCACCACCTTTTCTTCCACTCCCAAATACCTTCTTATCTTGGGTAATCAGGATGCAGGGATTTCCAATCTATCTCTCTTTATAGCTCCCTTTCAGTAGTGTTACTGTTTGAACTTCATACCCCGGATTAAAGGACCAGCAAACCAGCTCAGGAAACGGTTCTAGGTATGTGGTAAATATACAAGTTACTTAACAGCCCATATATGAACTCATTTACATCCTTCATCTCTTAAGATATGAATAAAAAGGCTTGGCTTTGATCTTGAATTAAACAATCCCTACATAAATCAATGTACCGTGCAATTTTATTAGTAGCAATAATTAGTGGTTAACTAACTTGCAGTGAATATAAGGTTGGAAAGCTTTAAAAACCAGTGCCAAGCTGGAACATATTTCTCATATATATTATCTGAATTACAATGAGGAAGCCTTTATTTTTAATCAGGGAGGTACAGTGAGAATATGCAAAAACTGTTTCATTAAGCAGGATACATGAAAGTATTCAACAAATAAAAACATGCACATGGGTCACTTTTAATTACTCCATCCATTTATTTTAGTCTAATTTCAAAACTAAATCTAGAATAAAAGTTGCAGTATTTGTGTGCTAAAATCGAAAGGCATATGTGTATATTTAAAAAGGAATACAAGTAGGCACCAGAAGTTATTTTTTCTGTAAACACTCTTCATATGTTCCCATGTAGAATGTAATATCTGCATAACAACTTCTCAAATGTCTAAATTTCCTCCTATTCCCATAGTGCAGTACAGATGTTGTCCTGCTTTTAATTATGCTTATTTATCAATCATACTTAGGCTGAATTATGAAATCAAAGTGATAGAAAATGTTACTTAAGCCTGGATTCGATTTCTGTATCTTGAAAACCTTTCCTGCTTCTTTTGGAATGATAATTTTGTTATTTTTTTCCCTTAGATGGGAGGTTGGATTTCCATTTGCAGGTTAAGATGTAGCTGATCCAAAAAAGTTCACATGTATAAAGAGCCAACCTATAGCAAAAACTTTGCAGCCTTAGAGAAACTTGAGATCCATAAATTCAGCCATGCTGGGAAGAGCTTTTTGTTTAAAACAGTGAGCTAAACAAAATGCAATTAAGGCTAACAGGACAAAAAGCATCCCTCTTGAAATTCATAAATACTCTCGTGGAAGACTGGAAATAAAGACAAAAAACCAATGTAATTCTAACTGTGTCTTGCCTAAGATGACCATTTAAACAGATAACTTTTCCCAAAGTAAATTTAGTTCATTAATTTCATAACTTTTTTCATCCTTACTTGGCCAAGTGAAGTAAATGAGACTTTTTCTAGGAGTAAATCAAGGTATCAGGTACAGAATTTTTATTCTGCTTTGATGACAAATTGTGATTTGAGATCTTCAGAGTATTAATAAATACTTCCACTTCTAAATAAGTCCCATAAAGTCATGTAAGTGCTTTAGGAGAGCAGAGTTTCTTTGCCTTGCTTAAGCAAGATTGGAGATATCCGAAATATACTTAGTATTTGCACAAAACTATGGACATAATTAATGACCTTGGTGTCTTTTCATGCTCTTAAATTTTTTACATGTGAAATACTTTGGGGAAATTGTCCACTTTGCTATTTATGTTTTGCTTAGTTATCACCTAGATTATTTCAATTCATCATATTACATTGTATGCAATTTAATTTTTTTAAAGTGCTTGAATAATAACCCTAATAATCTCACATTCATATGTAAATCTGTTCTGATTTCTAAATATGCTAGTGCCATCAACGACCATATTAATGCTTCCTAATGAAATAATCACCAGGAGAGAAACCTGAAATGACAGGATCTGAAATGTGCTTCCCTCTAGCCGAGATAGGAAGATGGGAGGAATCAGCTACAGCCCAGGATATGCTGGCTGGGTCAGAGCTGGTGTGTTCACCAAAGTGGAGCTGGTTGGGGCTTTCCACTGGAATGTTCTTTGATCAGGACAGGCCAGCTCAATAACCCCCAAACTTATTAAATCCAGCCAATTGAGATTCTGGCTCAAGAATAGAGTTCTCCAAAATACTAATTTTATGGAATGGGGGAATTTGTTACAAAGTAATGTAAAATTATTGGCTTCATCCTATATAGTCTGGGAATAAACTATGGTTTGTATAAGTGTTTCTTACCTCACTGCACTTGGTAGTTCATATGAAATAGGCAGAATAAGCCACTAAAGTGAAGCACATTGAAACCAGAATTACTCCCAGTTTTATCTCCATGCCTGTGTAGAATAGAGGTGATGTTTACCTGCTTCACAGGCTGCTGTGGAAATTAAATTCTGCAATATATTTGAGATAGTCAGATAAAATAGTACCAGACAAGGATTTACCATGGTAGATAAAGATTACAGAATGGAACACTCTTGTAGGGAATCAAAAAGAAACATTCTAGTTTCTTTCTCAGGATTAATCTCCTGAGACTCAGGACTGATCTATGGATATGGAGGGCCACAGGCTGTATGTCAGTAAAGCCCTACTTCCTCACACAGGCTATGCAATAAAGTTCCCAAATTGATCCATCTGTATTCCTGATGTTCCTCAACATAGCTCAGCACAGATGTTAGGCAAGAAGATGTTTCACAGTTTTCTGGATCTTTGCCTCAGGTAAACTAAATTTATAACAGTAGATATTTGTGTCTGTGAGCTATACATGCCTAAATTATTATAATATGTGGAACTTCACTTTCTATGCTTACTAGGAATGCAGCAGACAATATTAAAGAGTTCCTTCCTAAAGAGGAGAGCCTGTTTGAAAATCAATAGCACAACTCGGATATAAATATTATTTCAATTTAAATACTGCTACATTTAGCAGTTGTGTGATTATTCTCATTATTTTGAGTTTCATGAGTACAGATGTGGTATGAATTTTGTTTTGCATTTGTGAAATCTGCAGCAAATTTTTTTCCAGCTATCCACCGGGTTTCTAAACTTCAACTCCTGAAATAATCTATTATATCCTCAGGTACAAGAGGCATCCAAGAATTGAATCTTAAATCTTCATCTTCAGGTTTCCCAAATTTATATTTCCTTTTTCTTTCTCCTCACTTTCTCCATTTAGTCCTCCTTTCCTTTTTTCCTTGTGGCTCAACATTTCCATTACACATTTATTAGGAAAACAAGTACTACTAGGGGGAATTTAGGGGGGAGTGGAGTTTCTTTTATATCATCTGAATACAGCCAGTCACTCATTCAGCTCCAGCCACGTTATCTGCTTCAGCTAATTATCATTTACCTAATTCAATTTGCAGTGGGCTGTGAGGTGTGAGGTTTGAGATCCAGGCGTGTTTCCCCACACTTATCGGATCATTCCAACGTGCAGGTGGGTGGATTGCAGAGTACCCCGTTTTCAAAAAAATCAGGTCTTCTCTTGCATTGCTACTTTGATTGCTGCTTCAGGCAAAGAAGCTGCTTGTAATTTTAGTTGTAGTTACTGCAGCAGCACATATCACACGTGGTGACCAAACCAGCAAAGTCGGATGCAGTTTTGCAGGAAACTTGCTGACTGACACACAACTCCCCAGACAACTCTCAGTTCTCAAAATACCATTACCGTTCAGTTTTTCCATTTGACTCCCCTGCTGTAAAGAGAAGCCAAATCTCATGTTTATGGTTGTTATCTGCTCAAACAGGCAGTGCAGGGTCTCTGCAGGACTCACCTCAGTTTGTGTGCATGTGCAATTCCTACTGAGGCTGATGGTTCCCCAGACACAGGGTGGCACAGGGAAATCTGCTGGAGCTCAGACACCCCACACACCCCTGTGCTCCCACTGCACTTCTGATTCTCCTGCCCTTTCCACAATCCCTCCCCAGGTGAAATTTTTGCTGAGGTATTTTGCACACATGCACAGGGGGGGAAAGGTATCTCTGATCTCTCAAACCCACATATGTTCAGTAAAACATGCACACCCACATTCACTCACACACACAACAGACAGCAGAAGCACCTGCTACAAGCACTTGCACCAACTTGGCATGACTGGGGGACAGTTTGATAGATACAAGAGGGAAAGTATCACAAACCATGCTGCCACTTCATATCTGAAAGCCAAAGTACTTGTTCAAAATATAATTTCCCAATTATGACACTTTTAAAAATAATTTATTTAGCACACTTTTCTCCTCTATGTTTAGGTTCTGGAGGTTTGGTATTTTTTAAATATTTTTTTAAATACATGAGCAGTTTAGCCCTTCTGGGAAGAGCAGAAAAAAGAACATAGAAGAATACTCAGAAGACTGAAGGAACACTAATTTCCTCTACATACAGCCACTTCTCCAAGAACCTATCGAAATATTCACTATTCAAGGAAAGGTTTTCATGGTCAGCACTTCTCTGTATGAGATTGAGGGGCTCCATCTTTTGTGGGGCATGAATCAGCTCTAACTCATACACAAATTTGGCTTTGCTTCCTCAGCAAGCATATCTTAAATCCACATTCAGGTCAGTTAACTGCAAAGCCTTTGCAGTGTATCTGTATATCTCTTCTGTCATAGATGTAGTCCTATGCACATTCAAGCACATACAGTCTATATCTTTGTCTCTCAGAGAATATTATTCATGGCTGTACCTTGTAATGAGCTGAGGATTATTTTGGTGTGCACAGTTGTACAGAAGAGCAGTGAAAGGATGCAAAAATATGTTCAGTGATTCCATTTTCCCAAGACTAAGGTATGCAGTCAAGTTCAGAAATGATCCAGTTTATTGCAGATAAAATTGAAGGAAAAAAACCAGTTTAAAATGTATTCAAAGGCTTGATTATCTACTGGGAAATTTAATTACTTCAAATCCAGTATATGTGACAATCTCTCTGCTGTTCTAGATAGTATTTGATTCCACTATTATGCTGCATGACCAGTGATATATTTAAAGCACATGCAATTCTTCCCTATGTAATGAGAAGATATGAGCTATCACAGCTAATATCACAAATTATGGAAAAGGGTTAAAGAAATTATTATGTCCTGGAATTGGAATTTCTTTAATTATTTGAATATAAAACATATGTAAATTTAGGTGGCTGTGTAATTTGTGCCCCACTTGCACATATTAGTTTTAACATTGCAAGATTCATTCACAGTAAAAGGAAAAGTTGCATGCACCCAAAGTAATGCATAAAAATTGTCTAAAATTGGAATCAGTGATAAGAAGCTATTATCTTTAATCATTATATGTACTTTTTCTTGGTTAGTTTTCTGCAATTGATGCAGATTATGTGAACAGATTATTCAATTTTCCTCACAGACAATGTAATGGAAGTCTCTCTTCTAACATTTCTGCTTTGGAAAAGGCAATTTTCATTGACTTTGCTTTATTTACAACAGCATAAATTAAATAACTTTTAAGAGCTGGTGGTAAAGAGAAATGGAAGATTTTTCTCCAGTGTGGGCATTCATTTAGATTTCAACCATATTTTCAAAGCATTTTCTGGACGAACTTGAAAAATGGCAAGAAAAGCAAGAGAGGTTTATAGCAAAATAATTAATACATATTAACCATCTGTCTGTGAAAGCCCAAGGGAGAGGTAGTTGAGAGAGCAAGATGAGGTGAACAGAAAACCCCTTTGTTAGTGGCAGCCTTGTGCATTGCTCCAGGCCACAGTGTGAATGCAAGGGCTCTGCAATCTGATTTCTCCCCGGCATTCATGGCAATTACAGAAAATACACAGACCTGGATGGACGAAACCTAGGAGTGGCTGGATGGACGAAATTTAGGAGTATTATCATGCTAGGCTTTTATAGTAGAGGTGTTGTCCTCCTGTCACATACACAAACACACACACACACAAAATTGCATTTTAACACGATGTAATGACCAGGTAAATGTAAGCCGCTAATGGTTTAGGATGGGCTGTTAGGACAATGTTTAAGCTCAGTCTGGCTATCACATTTTCTCCTTGATTCCTAAGATAAACATTTAAGGAGATTATCTTAGCTCTTTTCTTCTACAAATCAAGATAGGAACTTCACCATAATCATCTGGCAATTGGTTGCTTAGACTGGGATGGCAATACCAGTTGAGCAATACCTTGAACTAAGGTATTGCTCATCTCAGACTTCATCTTCGGACTAACATCACAGAAAAATTAAATAAATCACCTTTTTGGGCCAAGACACCACACACATTCATCAGTGAGTTGAACCTCTCTCAAGGGCTGGTTGTCACATAGGAAAATGACAAGTCTGTCTCCCAGTGGCTGGAGAGCCTGGTGGGAATGATATCCCCATGCACGATTTGTTAAGTATACTGTTTTCCAATTCGACAGCTACGGTTTGATTTGGAAAGAAGTTATGGTCTGACAGGACCAAAATCGATAATGATCACTGGAAGGTAAAAGGGATTTCCACACTACCTGTCCTGTGCAGATCTGGCGGGACACAAATTTAGATTCCATCTATTCTGTAAGGGGAAGACAGGACTGAAGTGTGCTGGATTGCTAATCCAGCAATGGCAATAACAATGGCATCAGGCTGGCGATCTCCTTGTCCAGCTGTCTCAGCACAGCAGCAGCTTCAGCAGTGCAGCTCCAGTGCTGCTGGATCAGCCTAGGGATGCTTCTCCCTGGAACTGTGTAGACCCCTCACTGTGGGGAAGAAGCACCTTTAGCAGACAATTCTCTCTGCACAGGGTAGAATTTTTCTTCTTCTCTCATGTAAATTGGCCACTCAAGACTATCTAATCACTGATATAAAGGAACAGGAAACCTGGAGGGTGATTCACCTCGCCTTTACAATAAATGCCAGAAAGAGGTGAGATGAATCACCTTCAGTTTATTGACTGTAAGGGTTACACAGTTGATTGGCATAGCAGCTTTAGATGTTCAAAATTGTAGCATAAATTGAATTGCTTATGTGCCTCAAACTTCACTTCTATATCCCCCCAGCTCCATTTGCAGTTGGTTACTGGCTGGAATTCTAATGTATATAGCATTTTGAAGGCTATGGTACACTTCTTCACCTTCATTTTTGCAAGAATAGTATGAAGATTCCTTGAGTTACAAAATAACACTAGTCAATGGTTTGGTAATAGGGCAATTACACAAATAAACAGTCTTGCCCCCAGCCTCTAAAGCAATCTTCTGCTTAGAGATATGCTAATGCCTCTGAATCAGTTTGACCTGCCTTCTATTAATAAACTTATCAGTAATATATCCATTAACTGATTTAGTTGGTATGCAAGAAGTTAATTATGCAAGGAGACATGGCAGGACTGTGTTACAGTGAGATAATGTACACCTCTGATGTGGTGTGAAACACCAGGTGGAATCAAATAATTTCCAAAACCTGAACAGTATGTTAATTTGAAATACTGCATTGTGTGGTCTCAAGAAGTGCACTGAAAAAAAAAAAATTGAGAAATCTTTAAAGAAAGTTTTAAATACTGCCTAATTTATGTGAGGAGGCTACTGAGCTATTCTGTGGCTAACTCATGAATTGTACTAGCAGCCATGTTCTGTACAAAATGTGTTAATAATTTTTGTGTTTCTGAAAGGTAATTTCAATGAATCAGTGAATGAATAGGTAATTCATTTATTCATCACAAACTTCACCGATTCTGGCTTGTAATATCATCCTGTCCTTCTTCCCAAGTGAGAGATGTTTTTCTGTTGCTTTGTTGTCCTTAGTGAAATTTATGTATTATAAACAATCAAATCCCCCAAACTCAAAAACTGACACAAATTCTCTCCTCTCCTATCCCATGGGAAAGAAGAGAGGTAAGGCTAAAGCATATGCAAAAAATCCTGCCACTGCATCTGAATGAGAACAAAACCTCTGAAACTGCTTCTGACACTTCTGAAGCAATATGCTGATTTTATGCATGAGCATCAAAGTACTTTCCAAAAATAAATTAGTGTATTTTGCAAAATCACTTGAAATTATTCCTTCTTTCATTTTACTCGTACTGGGCAGAGCCTGGAGAAACTCAGTGTCACAGTGTCACAGACAAAGCCTGATACAGTGCCAGGGACCCTGACTCCTAGACTTGTGAGGAAAGGCTACAAGACCATTTAAATTCCGCCTGTGCTGTTAGCAGATAGCTTTATTCATTTTTGCAATTTATTTTCCTAATTTATTAGCTAGAGGTCATATGTTTAAAAAAGCTCCTAACAGCTTCTGTTCTTTCCATTTACTACAAACTTCCCCACTGAAGTAGCTGCAGAAATTAATACTAGCAAAATATAAGTTAATACTACAAAATATCCTCCTACCTAAAAGGACTAGGCATTATATCCTGGGTAGAAGTATGAGGATGCTGAGCAACTCTGACAACGAACCCTGGAAAGGAAGAGTCAGGGAAAAGAGAGATCTATTTTTGCTTTTGTTGTCAGGTTAACATTTTCAGTTTCTCTGCCGTGACGTGCAGAATGCAGGAACAGACCCCAAAAGAAACCGCTGATGTTCAGCATTGTGCTCACCCAAGTAGGAGCAGCAAAGGGATGTCTTCCTGCTGAAGAAGAGCCTGACCCTTTAACCTTAGCTGTTCCCACTCACATACAGATATAGAAATGTAAGCTACTCAGCATGATGCCAGTTAATTTAAATTACCTAACATCCCAAAGGGCAGCTCCCTGCTGAGGAGCCTTTTCTTTTCTTTTTCTTTTGACCTTTTAATACAGAGTAACTTTTCACAAGGATAAGTCAGATGGTCAGCTTGGAAGTATTCAGTTTCTGTGGCCTTTGGAGGTTCGTGCAAAAGGTCACCTCAGACTGCATTCTGCTGAATAAGGGGTTGGAAAATTTCTAAATTATACTGAATGGACAGATCCTCAGTCCACATAAAATGATGGAGCTTCACCATTGTAGCAATTTTGCTCTTGCAACTGAGTTATGCAATAACAAAACTGGAAGACAGGTTTCCTTCATGACTGCAATTAAATTTCTTTTCCTCTAAGCAACCAAGGTGCTGTCAACCCACAGAAGCTGCACCATCCTAACCAAATCTTTGTTTCCTGCTTCCCCATATTAGATTATGCTGTGCTGCCTTTAGTGACAGCACTGAATTTGGCTCATCAGGTCACAGGGTGGAGCAGGACCTTTGGGGCATGCTGGGTATATCTATAGGCTGCTCTGCAGCACCACAATATCTTCCCTGCTCTGTAACCTTCCATAACAAGCTGTTGTCTGGCACATTAAGGGATCTCAAACCCCAGGAATACACTGCAAACATAGAAATTACGATCATCATTACAAGAAATATAAAATGGGAGAAATTAGAGACATTGCACATTTAAGGATGACCCAACAGATCTGTCTGAAAGGTCTGTAAAGAATGAAAGCAACAAAAACTAAAGAGTTTATGAAATGTATTTCCATTTTGCACATGGGGTCATTGCCTAGGTATGATTGTGTACATGATAAGATAAATAGTAATGCTTTCCCTGTATTGGTAAAGCTGAATTGTTTAAAAAATCAAATATCCCATGTGTACTGTAGACCTGCATTTAGTTTTCTAGATCCTCTCAGTTCTGGGATTTCTGCTTCTTTATTTTTGGTATTTACACACATTTCTATTTCTGCCCCTGTTCAGATCCCGCCAAACTGGAAGTCAAGACACTGAGCAGACCCAGCTTTGTTTGAACAGCTAACCTCCATTTCTTGCTTATCAGCAACTTGTTGGTCTTGCTGTTTGATATTAATTTGCTGTAAGATGTTTGTTTATTGCTTGTTAGTTGTTTGTCTGGCCCCACATTCTGAGCTGGTGTGGCTGGGGGGCTTTGCAAACTTGGCAATGCCCCTCTGGCACCTCCTTCACTGCTGGCAGGTGCCTCAGGCTGCCCCAATGCAGCTCAAACCCTGGGAAGCTGTACCTCTGATGCCTCCTGCAAGTTGATATTCTCCCTCTGAATTATCTGTGGAAGCCAGTACTCATTTCAGATGAAGTACAAAAAAGGATTTGACTTGTTTTTCTAATGTTTCTCAAGTTTAATGCGTTATTTTAGTTTTCTAGAAAAGGTCTCTCTCATTTTCAATTAATTTATACAACAATCCTACATTGTCTTAGCAGGGCCTATGGAAGGTGTTAGGTAGCATTTGGAGTTTCTACACAAATAAATCCTTAGAGGCTTGAATCAGACAGCAACACTATCTTTTTTTTGTTAAGGATCCATGTGGTGATTCCATCTTTCTGGGCTGGCAGGAACTGATAGTAGGAGCTACATATCTGAAGCATATAAAACATGCAAATAATTTTCTGCTAAAAATTTTTTTCCTGTATATTATGCCTGTGAAGAAATCAATTAAGAATATATTCTGCTTAGTCAGATGAACAGGTTTTTTTGCTGGAAATTATAACTTAAATCATAGCTATCTGCTTTCAGACTTAGTAAAGAAGATATGTATACAGGATCAAGGTGGGAATCTGTAAGATCATAAGCTCTGGGCTAGTACACCCAGTTTAAAAGTCTGTACAAGAATGTGCCAGAAAATTCACCTTGTGTCATTTGTAGATAATTTAATTATAGGCCTCAGAAGAAAATAAAGCATGTTTTTTTCTTTTTTTCTCATGATCTTCTATCAACTGATATTTATCGGTCTAGTTGTGTCTGTCCTTCCTCCATCACTCCCTGTATTCTGTAAGAATGTTTTAAAAAGCTTTTTGCCCTGAAAGGAAGAGGAGCACCTGGGCAGGAAATGTTGGACCTAGGGCATGCACAGGAGAAACTGAGGCACCTCCTCATGATGTTATGGGTTCCATATGAGTTATCAGTATATTCTAAATATATCTGCTGCTAAAGCTCATTTCTCTGAGGAAGGACCTTTGCTGTCCTGACAATGGGAGGTCTGGCTCTGTCCATGGCTGTCCCCCCTGAAGCTGAACTGGCCGAATCTCCAGCACATCACTTGACCCAGACCCTTCTGTGCCATTTGGCATCCATCTGTTTCCTCAGTTCAAAGTGCTTGAAGGAAGGTGAAGACTGCATTACAGCTCCCAGGGCAATCATCTATAAACCACAGCCAGTCTCCTCTCAGAAGGAATGAGCTGGTTCAATCCTAAATATAGCTCAAGAGAAGCAGAAATCAATAGACACAGAGCACGGATGGTCAGGGGAGTAGTACCTATGGCAAAAAATGCAAGGAAGGAAATTACTTGGCACTGGTATTTAAACCTGTGCATTTCCTCTGCTCAAAGAACTTTAATTTGATAAGTCAGGGTGCCCCAAATCTGTACCCCAGGTGGCCCAGCAGTTTGCAGTAAGTAATTTAGTGCGGTTCACCTGGGGATGGGCAGAAGTAAAATCATAAGTTCTCCTAGCACAAACTGAAGAAGCAGAAAACTCTGGTCAGGGATTGAAGCAACTCACACATGTTGTGGGTCTGCACAGAGGGGGCCCTCTAACACCCACTCCCAGTGGGTTACACCACCTTGCTACACCAATTTACATCCCATTTCAGAGCCCTGAGCTGGCTCTGAAGTAAAGTTAAAGTTGAGTTCAAAGCAATGCAGCTGCTTCCAGGAGTTGCTGTGCATGGGGCAGGACTGTCAGGGGAAATAGTGACTTCTCTTTGAAGTCCTGCTGCTAGATGGATGCTGCTTGTCTCATGTTACTGTAAGCAACAAGTAACTTAAAAGCAAGCTCTCAATTTACAGAGCAGAGGACAACAGGAGAGGCAAAAATATTTGTCAACTGTACTAATGACTTTTCTGTAAGGCCCACACATCTAGAAAAACCAAAGAACTGCAAGTAATATTGGTTTCTACAAATAATTTTCCAAGAAAGCAGATGCACTGACACTGGGTACCAATCAGATTATTGGCAAGACAAAGTGAAATATAAACCATTTGAGGTTTGGGTTTCATAAAACATTCAATTTTGAATCTGATAAGCATATATACATACTTATAATTTGATGCATTTATGTATTTATATGTTTATGTATTATACAGAGAAAATGTTATACATGTTATATATAGTCGTTTTGTTAAGATATAATTGAAAATATAATTATTAATGGAAAGACTTAATAAGCACAAGGCTTCAGCTTTTAATCAATGATCGTCTTATTTTCCTCTCTGATCAGTGAATCAGCACTGTATCCAAGACATATTCTAGAGTGAATATTTAGAAGCCCAATTTCTGCAATTCTGCTATATGCACTAGCAATTTAGAAATGGCTGATTTCTACTTGAGCTACTCTGTTTGGCAGCTGGGAAAGTACAGAGCAAGTAAGTGTGATTGTGCAAGGAAGTCTGAGGTTGATCACACACGACTGATAAGATTCTTATCAGCCCTGTCTTCCAGCACTGGATGGTACCACATGCCCATAAATTAGCTTCCCTTTATCAGCATGCATCACCCTAATGTGGTTCAAAAACTTGACTGGAGGTCCAGTTCTCTTATCTCAGTCTCTGAGGCTGCTGGGGCTGGCCAGCAGTACAAGGGTGAAATATGTAAAGCTGTGTAATGCATTTTATGGACGTGTTTGCAACTATAAACAAATCATGCAAACAATTGCTCATAATATGCATCATCAAGGGATATTTGCAAGGGAGAATAAAGTCACCTGAAAATATGCTTAACAATATTGTGGTATATGATATTCATTGCAGGGTCTTTCCTCTCAGAAATGTCATTTGCTGGCAAAACATGTCTGTGCAACCTGGTTATATATTGGTCATGCAAATCTTCCTCAAATAATATCTGAAAAGAAATAGTTTTCTTTTCTCACCATTCTTATTAAAGTGAAGAACTGTTAGCACATACACTGAGTTTATATAATCAATAACAAAGTTTTGTTTTTTCTGGAAAAATCTAACTCTAATGTCATAATTTAAATCAAAATCAGTCTTTCTATGCCATTAGTTCTGACTGCATATCTAACCATTGTTTATCCTCATTTTGAATTTCAACAGTCCTCCACATTTTATATTTTATGAATCAAATCCTCCACTTTGGGAAGGTCCCAAAGAAATCAATAAATACCTGAAAATTTACAATGTTCTTGAACAGAAATACATTGCTGCAAAATTTTATATAAATCAAAAATTGTACAGAATATCTGAACTATCACCTGAGGGTTTTTTGATTACTACCCTATAGCACTCTATAGATATATTTATCAGTGGTAGCTTCATAGTATCATGAAATGAGGGTGATGTAAGGATTAGTATAAAATAGAATTGAAGTGAATCAGAAAATAAAGTTTTCCAGGAGAGATGGCTGTAAGCAACTTGTGCTTGCAAAAGTTCTGTCATCAGTAAAGAGTAAGTCTGAATTAGAAACACTATCTAATTTTAAAAAGTCAGCAAAAACTTAACTTCTTGTAGCAATGCATTTTTTAATTTTATCCCTCTTGTACAATGCTCTAAGGACTGGCTGTTTGGATATAAAATCCTAGGAATAAACACCAGGAGATTACTTGTCTCTTGTACACTGTCTGGTTTGGTTGCAAAATAATGAATTTGGTTGGATTATACTTGTAATTCACTTTACTGCAAAAGGGTGTTTTTTCTCTTTAGTGCCCTGAGACTAGTGTTTATATTGCTGAGTGAATTTAACTGCAATGTGTTCTGTATCTTGAAATACAAAATTTCTGATGTGACCCTTGATCTTTGCCACTTCTTATCTTTATCATGTTGGTTAGAAACTCCTATCAATATATTTGAACCTTCCAAGGACACATAACTTGTCGAAAATCTCAGGCTTTCATCTAGAAAAATCCCATCTCCAAATGGTATTTAAGTAGCTAACTAGCTGCTAGAGGTTTACAATATTGTGTCCCTCTAATAAGCAAGTGTTCATCACCCAAAGGCGCAGTTTGTTTTCTGAGAATGATGTAGGAACAAATAAAGTCTGCTATAATGGACTCTGAAGATTGCTATGAAGGAATATATTAAATTTTGCTGTAGAATGGCTAAAATCTAATTGAAAATCACTATCTTTCATTTAAATTGCACTAGGTTCTTCTATAGATGTAGATGAATGAAATATTTTTCTTAAAATCTAGAGACTTGTCTAAGGTATCTGAGATGGCCTCAGCTGGGTGAAGCATAAGACAAGTAACACTAAGGTTGTGGGTTTGATTCACCACATGGGCATAACCCTTAAGATTGAACTTGATGATCCTTGTGGGTCTCTTCCTACTCAAAATATTCTGTGATCTTTACATCTGGCAGAAAAAAAAAAAAAAAAAAGTACTTCCCTGGGATTTTTTCATCCAGCAGGATGAATGGATGTATTTGTGCAAATATGTGTGTGCAAGAGAGAAAAAACCAAGCTGCAAATCTCAACTCAGAAACAGCCTGCAGAGGAATCACCAATATATCCTGATTATTCACAACAACTTTGGCCTCAAGAAGGACCCTGCAAGAAGCTTTGAAGGATTCAGAGAAAAGGGGTTTAACACCTTTGGCAAGGAAATAGCCTCTTGTTGCTGGAAACTATGTTTTTAAAGAAAATATAACTGTGTGCATTTTTGTTGACAGAGAAGCATCAATAACTTCCTCCAGCAGGAATAACCTTCAAGACCTCAAATTTCCAGCCAGCTACTAAGATCACAGATGGAAACAGCTTTGTGTAGGATTTTTCACTTCAGTGCCATGCCCTGGACATGGGTGTTTGCTGTGTGCTGAAGACACACTAGTCTGCTGTACATTTCTGGTCAAAACATGGCTCTAACTGAATGTTAGTCTTGATGATTTATTACCCTGCAATTGTTTGTGCAATAAATTTACTAACCCCTCATTCAAGCAGTGTTGATAAGCAAAGCACAGAACTCTTCTAACAGTACCACAGATATGTTTTCTTTAGCCTTAGGCACAGAAGTGAAGCTTTCTATGTTCATCTTTTATGTAGTTTGGTATTAATCCCGTAAGAACTAGCAACAATTACTACTACTACTACTACCACTACCACTACTACTACTACTACTTCTACTTCTACTACAACTACTATTTCAAAAATCCCTCCTTCAAACATTTCCCTCTGTGTTGATCATTAGAATGAACATTAAGATAGATGAATGAGGTCTTGTCTACTTAGAAAGATTAAAAATCATTTAAATCCAGGCTGAACTCCTCTGACAGCCAACCAAAATAGAGCAGGCTTCCCTGGACATTCACTAATTCACTAATACCAAATGTTTGAGGTACCTATTAAAGTGTAAGATAAACTACCCTTTTCTGATATTTTGTTTATTTTATTTTATTTTACAGGTGAACTGATAAAATATCTAATTTTAAGAGATCTAATCCCTGTATCAGAACTGAGACAGAGTATGAGGCACTTAAATTCCCCAGGTACTAATTCAAGGCAGCCCAGTGCAGGCTGATCTGTCTGGCCAAAAGACTATTTCTGTATTTTTACAGTAGGCAGTCATTGGAAAAAAAATACAGGAATAGACCTGAGTGTATGTGCTGAAAATTAAGAATCCCATTAATCTCTTGGGTAGTACTTGGAATCCTTATGGCTGGGCTTTAAATGTGGTGTCACTGTCCTCTGTCAGCATGACTCCTGTCTTTCTGCTGGAAAGAGAAGTGAAATGCAATTTATAGAAGGTCCCATGATTCATAAGAGATGCAATACTCAGTAGAAGATGGGTCTAAAGGACTGAATTCAGTTTAACATATTTATCAAAAGAATTTATATTTCCAAATACATTTTCAATGGCATTTCTATTTTGTGAAAACAAAAATTAAATAATGAAAAATAAGTAAATAATTAAAATTTCAAATAAAAACAACTCTCATTTAAGAAATTTTCATTTTTTAGCAACTCTTATTTCTTCAATATAGCTATTCTGGACTAATCTAAGCATTTCCCTGAACAAATGGAAGATTACAGTCATATTTTTATAAGAAAAGTTTTTTTTCCATAATCCATACTCTTTGAAATTAAATGCTATCAACCTATCCACCTTCTAGTAGTTACTCAGTATTAGACTAAAGCATAATATTTATTTGGATTATGATTCTGTAGCTTCATAATATATGATGACATAGAAAACACATGGTTAGAAAGGAAACCCTGGAAGCTACATTCTTAATTACATTTGCTGTCCTCATTTAAGTCTATAAGCTTTTCAATTATCCTTAAAAATTTGTGGAAAGGCGTGATTGTTTTCAGGACAGTCCTGTTTTTGTTTTTACAAAACAATGTCTAGAGTCCAGTCATAATGATTTTGAATGCTGGCTGGTACAAAGCTTATGAATTCTCAGAGGTTATTGGGTATTTGAGGAAACTGATCCAGGCCCAAATTGAAAACACATTATGTAACTGTATCTGGCAAGAGAAGAAATTAAATATATTGATTAGGTTTTTTATCAAATAATACTTCACACGGAAGCGTGAAGCTCTCTATAGGACATGCCTGATTGCAATCACAGACTATTAACAAAGAAATAAACTGGCTTAAGCCCATTAAAGCATTTACAGGATATACTGGGCAGTGTTAAAATAAAGGATGTCATAAATTGTGTGCTGCAGCAATTTTCAGACAGCCAGTCACCTCTGCTGTGAACCTTACTGTATTTTAGTTGTTTGAACTGTGCTATTATGAATGTCTTTCTTTACAAAAAACTCAGGTTTAGCCAGAAGTTATTGGAATGCTCAATGATTTAAGATGCTTGACATTGCCTCAGCTTAGACAACAAATTCTGCCTAAGCATGAAATATTAAAAACCCTTCATGTTTGCCTAAGAAGTTGAGAAGTTTTTAAGCAGTCCTTATGTGTTGATGCTTATCCATTAACTCATAAAGTGGGAACAAACCCTGGCTAATTACTCCTAAATTATTGTTTTATCAATCCCATTCTACTGGATTTTGTTAAAAAAAACAATTTAGAAGCACTCCATCCCATTGGTCAGGTGTCAGTCACATTATTGGATTGCACATATTCCTATTCCAAACTACAGGTGGAAATCTTTATTTTCTTAGGCAATATTATAGCCTTACTGTGTTTCTTTATTAACAATCTCATCTATAGTCTAAAACTGCTGTCATATTTAAAAAGACATTAAAAATGGCTCTTTGTACAAACACTTACAAACAGGAGACCTACATTGTCTCTCTTCAGTAACAAAAGGCCAGCTGGCAATAATCTACCTCTGCAACTCGGGTGAGGCCAGAGCCCATGGGCAGCTCTACGTGCTCAGGAAATTCAGGGTTTGACAGAAATAAATCTGCAACACATGAGCTTGCATGAGCTGTGATTTCATGGATATCTTTTATTCTCAGGTGTCTTGGAGTATATTCCACAGTGTTCACTTGGTGTCACTGTGCTGGGTTAGTTGGTAAGATATCCTTGGTGTCTTGCCCAGCTGTGCCAAGAAAGAGGAGAACTTTCCAGCCTTATAATGCTTTCTTCTCAATGAGGTTTTGGGTTAAAAATTGTAGCCAGCGCTCCAGCAACCTCACTTTTTACTGCCTCTGAATTTCACTGTGCATGTTACAAGATGTACACAATTTAACACTACTTATAAGTAACTGGATTCTTCCTATTTTTAGAAGACCTTAGAAAATTAAAAATAAATATATTTCTACATAATTATATAATAATATATAGTATAATAATATATAATATTATACAATAGAATAATATAATAATATATAGTAGCAATAACATTATTATTATTATTATTATTATTATTATTATTATTATTATTATTATTATTATTATTATTATTATTATTATTATTATTAAGAAAGTAGGTCTGTATTTTAAAACCCAGAGCACTGAATTAGGAAATAGTGTAGTCTGTTGCTCATTCAGTGGATGAAGGCATGAAGGCTTAGGAAACTCTGTAACTGCTGAAATGAACAATAAATACAATGCAACAGAAATGTAGATAAATATTTACAGCTAATTAAAACCATCAGCTGTAATTATACACATGCTCTAGTGTAAATCTGGAACAATCCTGTGTGTGATTTGGTAGAGGTAGAATGCAGAATTGCACCAGTTTCCATGAAAGGCTCTATTCTACTTCTGATCTTCACAATTATAAGAAAAAAAAGTATTATTAAGAGTATATGCTCTTGACTGAGTACCAAAACTAAAATTGTTGAAATGAGCTATGGGATTTCATTTTGGAGCCAAGAGATTAAACACAGTTACTTATCAGTCTCCCAGCAGCTTAGTTTGTCACTCATCTGCACTGAACTCAGTAGTCCAAAATCAATATACTGCAGCTGCAGAATAAATACAATATATGCCCTTGGAAGAGGATAGCATGTGGTGTGTAAAATGATAGGTATGATGATCAAAGTGAAAATGAACAATAGATTTTTATTTTCTTCTTTGCCATACTGTTTCTAATAAAGAGGAGTTAGCACTGTAAAATGGAAAGTGTTTTCTCCTGTATATGTCCATCCTTCATCTCTCTTGCTGCACCTGTGAATACAAAAAATAGATGATGGAAACTCTAGGGTTTTTAAAGAATATTATTCTTAATTCTGTTCAAAAGGGACATTGTGCATATACTTCCACACATATTTTATTACTCTCCTATATACACATATATACATTAAGGCATATATCTCTTCCATGAAGATATATCCTCTATGTACCTTGAGAATGAAGGAAAAAAAATTAGGTATAAATCAAATTTTTGCATGCTTATTTGGCTGATAAAACCAGTTGTTTATAGATGAAATAAAAGTTTAATTAAGTGAAAGCATGCAAGGAAGTACTCATATTTTAAATGCCTTATGAAGATTATCTAATTAATCCCTACAACTTCTCCAAGTCCCTTTGTAATATTTCTCAATTAAGATGCTATTTACTCCCACTTCTGGCTAATTAATTTGGGTGCAAAAGAAGAACAGAGCAGTCCCTCTGGTCACAGCACATCTACCTGCCACAGCTCATTTTTCTGCCATCTATCATCATTCTTTATTTATAGATCTGAGGTGATTTTAAACCCACATGACTTTGGGTCCTTTTATGAAGGGTACTTAGATAAATAAAGATGCAGATAGATTAGACTTGAAAATATATTTTTCTGATTTCAGAACCGGCTTTAGAAATACATAAAAATGCTGTGTGCAACAATCCTCTCTTCCAAAGAGCTCTAAAATATCAACTGAAAAAATCTTACCACATCCTGGTTTTGGCAATTTAATGTATTTTTCTATGTTGCTTGTTCCTGTCACATGTTTGCAAAGCCATATCTTCTTTCTCTCCCTTCTCTTTGCCAATGCCAATTCACCTGGTTACCTTCTGCCCTTTTGCTTTCTTTGCAGTCTGTAACATTTGAACACTCAAGTGACTGTTATGGTATCAGATCAATTTAATTTTTGCAAAGCTTCATGGTGATGCTTGCTACTGTACAATTAGCTGCATTAACTGTAAATCTTTCTTTTGCCCTCTGTAGTAAAGTGCAGCATGGAATCATTGCAATCATTTAGCAACATAGGCTACTAAAAAAAAACAAAATGAAAAGCAATGCTGGATATTGTCCACATATGAATTGTCAAAAGGAGAGTAGTTGAAAACAGCCAATGAAAAAGCTGTATGAAAAACTGGATCTGTATCTGCATTGATTTTTACAGCTGGCCAGGTCACCCAGATCCATCATTTTGCACCTTCACAATATCCTACACTATGACTGTATGACACATCTTATTTCTCTGGTGCAACTTGGAAGCACAGGCATCCTAGATAACTGCCTGTGGAACTGCCAGTTACTCCACCGATGGAAAAAATATTCCACTTTAATTCCCAGACATAAAAATACCCCAGCAACCCACAAACCCTGAAAGAAGACCAGATCTTTTCCAAGGGACAGATCAACATGTGAATCAAACTTAAAAGCAAGAACAAACAAGCATACTAAAGTTCTTCATGCTAGATTGCTGCAGGAAGACAAGATTTTGTAGAAGAAAGGAGGCTAAAATTCTAAATCATGTTAAAAATAAAATCCTTATGCTACACCCTGCTTTTGCTCTCACCATTATTTCCCAGCTTGCCCCTGCTCCTCTGCCACAGCTGTCTCTCCACTGGAATGGTTTTTCTGCAGCCCACAGCACAGATGTCTCCTTCAAAGAGGTTGTAGAAGAGGCCATCACACAAAAATTACTGTAGTTTCAGGCTTCATTAACCTTTTGTGGATTTAGTACTGATGGCCTGATAGTTGATCTGCTTACTAAACCACTTCATTTATTTGATGCTGTACTAGCTAACACAATGAAATATGCCACCAGGCACCTCTTCCACAAAAATACAACCTAGAAGAATGAATAATAGGTGGAAGAGATGCAAGTGGTTCAGAGAAACTTATAAAAATATTTTATGTAGATTTAGTTTCCTGAAACTAGGGTGTTGATGGTTTTATGGCATCCTTCTGTTTCTTTCCATCTACTCTTGAAAATGGTGGTAATATGTGAACAACCAGACAAGACCTTCAGTAGATGATGTTAAAAATATGTAAAGAAATACAACTCTTCCAGGAACAAATATAATTGAAGTAACCTCAGAGCTTCTCCACCTCTCACCATCACTTAAAGGAATTGGATTGTCTAGCCACATAGATTCATCATGCACTGGTTACTTCTTGCAGTGCAGGAACCTCATCCCCACTATATTGCTCAGACCCATTCCTTTCCTCTAGTCTGCTGGAAGACTTTTGGCAAGCTGTCAGAAGGAAAAAAAAAAAAAAAAAAAAAAGTCCAAAAAAGCAAACTTCAGCTATTTCTTAATGTTTAATTAACAAGGGACTGAGAATAAGGCCTCAGGCTTCCAGTCTGAATGGGTGACCTGCCCAGTCCCAGCCAGTGGTTGCTAGAATGCAGAGATGCTCTGTCTGGATGTATCACATAATAAAGTGATGGCTCAGCCAGCCATCGGAAGTGCAGCCAAACACGTGCTCAAGTCAAAAATAGAAATTTGTCTGAGTAGTGTGTTGGCACTGCTTTGACAGGTATATGATTTATAAACTATTCCTCGAGGGGAAAAGGAAGGCAAATTGTTTAAATAAAAGTGTCGGTACTTTCATCACCCTCTTTCCTGGGCAGCGTTTTCTGACCTGTGGCTGCATTCCAGCACTCTCCGATGCTGAAGCGCTTCTGAGAAACTTCTGTCTCTGAACAAAGTTGGATGCTGTGTTTCTGGAAGTTAAATTTTAACTATAACTTTGAAGAGAACTGAACCCTCCCTGGGCTGATAAAACAATATGCCACAATAAAAGGGTAAAGACACAGCTACATTTTGTCTTGAGTTCCCTGAGCTTGGTGCAGTTGCCTGCTTTCAGCAGAGACTGTATCTCCAGTGTCAGTGGCCAGCAGCAGCTCCAGCGCTGTCCCATGGAAAAGGAAGAGGAGGTTTGACCTTGTCTGCTCTTCACACATCATTCTCTGCCTGCTGGAGGTGCTGGTCTGACCCAGCGGGGTGGCACTCAGGAATGACACTCAGGAATGACTCCATACTGGCCACCGGATCTTCCCTTCACTACTCAGGGGCACGCTTCATCAGAGTGCCAGGAGTGCACTCCTCTTCACTGCAGATTGATTTGGCTTATTTTTCAATCGAGGGTCTTCACTGGGGGCACACATAGGAGCAGAGCTTAAGTAACCATAAGCATTTCCCTTTGACCACAGTGGAAGAGAGCTGGGTGCCAAAAGGATCATCCACCTCCAAAAAGAGCAGTCAGACTTGTCTCAGCATCAACTGGAAGCCAAACAGCACCTTATGGCTAAATTCTCATTTAGCCCTGGGATTCTTGGTTTTGGGTGCCATTGTGTGAACTAGCTTTTTGTATCTTTAGCATCTTGTTGGTGTTTTACCAGTACCACATGGCAAAGCCTTGGCTGTGAAGGAAGGGATGTACCTGGCTGGTTTTTTTTTGTTTGTTTTTTTTTTTTTTTTTTTGCTGGCAAAGCCTTGGCTGTGAAGGAAGGGATGTACCTGGCTGGTTTTTTTTTGTTTGTTTTTTTTTTTTTTTTTTTTGCTGGCAAAGCCTTGGCTGTGAAGGAAGGGATGTACCTGGCTTTATTTTTTTTTTTTTTTTTTTTTTTTTTTTTTTTGCTTAGGGATGGACCTGACTGTTTGCTGAGCACTCTGCTGCTTCCTAAAATCTGTTTGTCCCTTGGAGAGACTGCACAGGCACACAACTGTGGCTAATAGGCACAGACACACAGAGTGTTCTTGTGAAAGACTTGGCTTCTGCTCAGAGTGTGAAAATGAGCTTCCCTGCAAAAGTGGAGTTAACCTGGATCAGCTTGTCTTTCACGTTTCTCTACAGCCAGTTTGAACATAAAAAAAAAAATTGCAGTGGTGCTTTGGGACACTCTTTCCCAAGGCAAAATGGATACCTCAAGATAATAAACATTATGCTTCATCCCCCAAGCAAACACATCTAAACAGCAGCACATTGTAAAACATTGACTTCTATTGTCAAGGTTGCCTACTGTAATTCCAATTGCATCAAAGAGCTTTTGACATTTTATCTCAGTCAATGGAGATAAACATTTTGTGCCAATTAACTCAATTAAAACGTGGTGCATTACAATAACAATTAACAGCTCCAGTCTCTGCAAAATCCTGTTTACAAAAGCATTTTTTTGCTAATCTGTGCTATTCTGAGGCTTGAATCTTATCACCTTGTGCTGCACTGCCCTCTTTGGCTTCTTTTACAGTGAAAACTTAGGTTGTTTTACAAAAACATAATCAACTTGGCATGCCCTCTGCTTCAAACATACAGCTGGAGACACCCATAGAAGATTAAGGGATATAGGTCACAATTTTCCAAAGCACAGAAGAGATTTAGGAGTCTTTCATCAAGACTAAGAATTCTAGATAACTTAGCTGCATTGGCAAATCATATCCTTACTCAGAGAACTGGATTTAACCTCAGTGGCATTTGAGCTTCTTGGTCCCCCAGCTGCCTGAAAAGCCTCCAGTCACGTTTAACGCTATGTCATGTGTCTGTCACCTCTGACTGCAGGATTATTCATGACAACCAACATGACATAAAGCAAAACTAACTTAATCTACCCTTGGATGCGTTTCACACAGGAGAAGAATACTTAATGTGACCTAGCCCTTGCCAGAATTTTATGAATTACATAAACTGAATACAAAGGCTTTGATTTATGGGCAAAATCTTTACTAATCTATAACTTCATTGATTGTGATGTAAGCCTTGATTAAAAAATAGCTGTAATTTAAATTATTTCAATGGAGTAGATGGTCATATTCATAAAACCTAATCAGTCACTACCAAGCATTACCACTTGATTCTGCTGCCTCCTCTGAAGGGAAGCACCATAAGGTTATGCTGATGACTGCTCAACTTCCATGGTGAGAGTGTACTAAAGGGACTTTCTTCTTCAAAAGTGTTTTAAACTGTAATCCATATGATTTTGATTGAAAGTCCTGTGTGTGATTCATGAGCAGAACCTACCACTAGCAGGACATAATTTTATTTGCATGTGGAAAGTAAAACACTCCAAGAAAATCTCTGAAAAATCAGAATGTGATAAAACCAGTGGGGAGAGATGTGAGTTGCCAAGAAGTCAGATCAAATTAATATAAAAGATGCTTAAGTCTTCCACTCAGTTTAAATGCACTTTTTTTAACTATGGGCTAGTTAGCACTTTTATATACATATATGTATATAATCAACAGCAGGAAATTGCAAATTACAGCTCAATAGGAAGTAGATGATTTGGACAAAAAGTTAAAAAGCAAGAGACTTAAACAGGGTCCATTAGCCTTTATCTTAGTGGTTTAGTTAGACTCAAATAGGCACAGTTCCAAAGGTCTGATAATTCAGACACATTTCATTCAACTGGATTCACCTTTAAACAAGTTTATTTATTTGCATCTTCTGAATTTTTACCATTTATACAATTTGCAGTATAGTTTCCTCTGTACTATCACACCTATCCATAGAGCAGTTCCTTTAATTGGAGAGCAAACAAACAAACAAACAAAAACTCCATAAAACCTTATTTGCATTTTCACTTGCCATTTCCTCTGAGCAATTCCCACCATATTGCTGTGGCAAGTCCCCTATAGTTACCACAGTATTGCCACATTATTTTCTACATCCTGTGTAGATGCAAGGGGAAATAATTCACATTGGCTGCAGCCACAGGCTCACATGTGCTTAGCATTAATGCAAAATCAAGGACACAAAAAATCATATAATATTAAATTTAGCTGTAACATACAGTCAGCTTCCAGTGTTAATATCCACTACATGTGCCTAACATATTGTAACATATTGAATTAAAAAAAAAAAAAAAAAAAGGTAAACAATGTGGAAGACATATCTGAGCATATATTTGGACATATACATGCTGATATTTATATACATTTATATATTCATATATATATGAAAATACATCTGCACACGTACAAAGTGAGGTTTTAGAATTTTACTAAAAACTTCCTAACTGACTGTATTAAGAAGCATTTTTCCAAACTGCTGTTGTAGAAGAAAATTATGAACTCTGCTGTTAGAGAAGAAAACTCAAGACAGTGAGGTGAAAGGAAGGAAGGTTGGAAAAGTAGTTAAGGCCAGTTCTGAATGAAGGAATGCCTCAGGGTATGAGATTCATTTGTCTTTGTACTAATGGGTTTATGGCTTTCTTTTTAAACAGCCAGCTGGGGCCGGGGAAGGGGTGGGGAGGTGAGGAGGAATCTCTAATCCCGGTTCCTGCCCTCCCCATCTGCCGTGAGCCAGCGCGGGGCTGGGGATGAGGGGCCACTGCCTGTCCCCACTGCCTGTCCCCTCTGCCTGTCCCACTGCCTGTTCCCACTGCCTGTCCCCACTGCCTGTCCCCTCTGCCTGTCCTCACCCTGGACAATCCCTGCAGTGAGCCACTGCCCATGGGAAGGTCATAGCAGCCATTCAGGACATCAGATGACCTGTGCAGAAGAGCACAAATCTGATTTGTGACTCAGGGGGAATATGTGAAATGCTGATGTCTGCCAGGTCATGGGTGACACAGTGTGCCCTGCTCAGCAGGGCCCCAGCTGAGTTACCCGAATTTGTGCTGGAGTGTTATCCTCTGATTTTTACATTTCCCTTCCCTACATTCATACAGGGCCAAATTCACCCCATTCCAAGCGCTGCTTTGCCTGTGAAGGCTGTAAGCATGCTGTTTTCCTAATCTGCATGAAAGTGCCTGGATATGGAAGGGAAACAGCAAGACATCTTATCTTTGAAGGGATCTTGAGGCCTTTTGAGTTTAATGTTGTTGCAGTCATTGTTGTTTAGCATATCCTTGAAGGTTTGGTCTGAGGGACAGCTGGTGGGAATGCAATTTAGCTTGTTAAAATGCAGCAATTATTTGAATATACACCAAGCAGGAAAGCAGAGGCAGAGTGAATTTCCTCTGTTAAAGTGTTACAATATGGGTCTTCTTTAGAGAAGATGGAGAAAAGAGGGGGATAAAAAAAAAAAAAAAAAAAAAAAAAAGAAAAAAAAAAAAAAAAAAAGAAAAAAAATCTGCAGAAAAAGCATCACAAAAATAAATTCAAGTACTTTTCAAGTACTTTCAGGCTTGGAAGCAAATTTTTTTGTGTTGTTGTCTACAGTTGGTCAGTTACAGCTTAAATCTAGTTTATTCTTAAAAGTTTTGTGTGGGGGAATTAAGTGAAAGTGAAGCACACAAACAACCAACCCCCAGTTTGTCACAGGGTGATTGGCAAAATCTCTGGTGCAAACATAGAGGCTTCTGTATGTGCTTATTCACTTGGGGTGGTCTCGGGGGTATTAACCTGATGTTGACCAGCACGGTGTGTCAGTACTTGCAAACACTATTGCAATAGGAGCAAATCACATCCAGCACAGATGGAGCCTTGGAATGACCTTTATAGTTCAGAATTAGAAACAAGGATGCCACCAGCAGCAGCAGTATCACAGTGGATGAGTACAGAGCACGGTGCAGTTACAGTCCAGTGATTTCTAATCCCAAAATCACACTCCACTGGCAAAGCTCAGTACAACTACCACACCAAAAATTTTGGCTGTGGTCCTGGAGCTGCAGAAACAAGCCAGGACCATGGCTGTAGCCCCTTGAGTGTATTGGCTGGAGCAATATGGAGCTGCCAGCAGAACATCCGCAGGCAGGGAGAACAGACAGGGCAGGGTGAGCACCGGGGAAGTGTGAAACTGCTGTTTTTCTGAACTGAGACCTACAGGCACAGCAGACACACTTGGCCTTGCACAATCATCCTCAAAGGATATGGAAATTATGCCTTTTCTGAACGCAGTCTATCTGCTCTGGTGGGATCAGAAAACGTGTGGAAGGGCTGCCTTGGTGCAAAAAGGCAACCACATCCTACCAGTGCCTGGTGGAGCCTGTGCCGTGCCCCTGGGTGCTTGCCAGCCCAGATGCAATCCCGACCCAAACCCTTCCTGACGGCCGGGAGCTCTGCCGGCTTCCTTTCACTGGCCAGGCGCCAAATGCCACAATTTGGTTAAAAGTATCAAGGAAGACCTCCTATGGGGCTGGTTACTGAAATCCAGAAATATCACTGTTATGGAGAGGGCTAGCTGTTACCAGATCAGCAACACATATCTGCTAACGCTGCACATTTCTTTGCATCAGGCATCATTGACATTTTATCCACTGGTTTGTAATAACTCTTTCAATGCCACGGGCCTCCCACAATTGTTTCACTAGCACCTCCCCTCAAAAAATCAGGTGTAAAAGCAGAGGCTAACATGCTAGAGGGAGTGATACCCTTCCAGAGTTGTGGCATTTCCTGCCTGTGAAAGCGTAGTAATCTGCCACTTTTCAATGGCATTCCTGCTAAATTACATCCCAAGCAGCTCGTCAGGAAGGGGTTAACACTGCAGCAGCCTTGCTTGGTGGATCAAATTCTTGCAAGAACAAGGCTCTCCTTGCTTTGTTCTTTAGTGGGATGCATTTAGCAGGAGCAGCCTTAACACTGGGGTTTGTTGTCCTCCTTCCACCAGCACCCTTGCTCTTCTCCCTGAATTCCAGGCAGCACAGCTTCAGCAGGACTCCCTGTTTGCATATCAGAACAATCTCACTCTTTCACGTTGTCCCAGCAGCAGATTCACACCAGTAGACTGTGCCCCCGTGGGGCCCCGGGTCAGGGACAGCAGCAGCCACTGCCACTTCTGTGCTGTCAGGCGGGACAGGAGGAATGTGCCTGGCCTTGTCACAGGGGAGGGAAGCCCGCACTCTGCAAGAAATCTGAACAGATGCCACTTAGCTGGCTCAGAAATCGCTCTTCAGTTGCTAGCCACTGCCCAAGCAGCCTGTCCAAGCATCCAGTGCTCATCTCAAATCCCTTGCATACCAACAGCTTTGCCTTTTGTGATCTTGTACACACTATTGGCATCTTTATTTAAAACCTCATTCAAATATTATGTGAAAATGGTCCAGACCATTCTCTGGCACTGGGTCCACCAGGCAGGGGATAGCCTGCAGCTGTGCCACAGAGCTCTGCCAGCCCCAGCCCTAAATGGTCACATCCAGCTTGTCACCAAGCCTGCTCTCTCTCACCCACTCTGGCTTCTTGACATTTCTTTGCCATTAAAACCACAAGTAGAGAGTCCTGAGTTCACAACAGTCAAAGGTTTTCTAATATTTATCACTTGGAACAAATTGCCTTCAGCTGGAAATCTCCAAGTCTTTTGGTATGTCCTTAAAAATATAGGAACCCTGGAAGTGTTCAAGACCAGGTTGGATGGGGCTTTGAGCAAGCAGGTCTAGTGGAAGGTGTTCCTGCTTATGGCAGGGGGCTGGAGCTAGATGAGCTTAAGGATCCTTTCCAATCCAAACCATGATTCTATGATTCTATGGTTCTATGATACCTTTGCACCTATGCCAGGTACAAGATGCTGTCTGTGGAGAAGCTGTTGGTGAGTTGAACCACAGCTGAGAGTAGAAGGTGCCTGGGATATACCCCAAAGCTTCAGTGGTGTCAGCATGAGGCCGGGGCCCTGGAGAGGCCCCTTGGCTACCCAGCCCTGCTCTGCTGATGTGATCACCCACAGAGCATGGAAGTTAATGTTCTCCACAGCAAATACTTTCAAAACTAAAAGCACATTCAGGTGTACATCTGGCCAAATATCTGAGGTGTTGTGAAGCGGGGGGAGGTAGTTAAGGACTTTAAAGTACATGGAAATTTGCAAAATTGAGGACTTTTTGGGAATCTACTTTGAGAAAACAGACTGCCAGGCAATTTTCACATATATGCCCTCTGAGAAACAAAATGTGCCTCAATTCCCTGGACAAAAGGCACTGCAAATGGCCTCTACAATGACCCACTCACTCAGGTAAGCAACTTGGGTTCTCTTCAGAGAAGCAGAAAAAAGCAAGTGATCCACCATATCCTCACAGAATAGTGCAAACACGGCAGGGCTGCACCAGGGGAGGGGAGGGGACAGTCCTACTCCCCCCTTCCATGCCTGCTGCTCACCTGCACTACATCAGGAGGGCAGGTCTATGTCCTCTTTCACTCCAGTTCAGGCTTTGAGAACCTGCTCAAACTCCCTGGTATCAAACCCCAAAATGTTTCAAACTGCTGGCTTTGCCTTCTCTCAGGAAGGGGACAAAGGGAGAGGCTGGCAGCACCTTGGTTCTGTCCTGAAACAAGCCCTGAAGACATTTTAGGAGCCCTGAGACATTGGTCTGACAGTCAGACATCTAGGCAAATCCCATTTGAAGGAAATGGGGCAATAATCACAATTGTGCTGTCCACAATCCTTCGCATGTCCAAGCCCACTTCCTTTTGCATTCTTCCCATTAGCATTCATCTGCTATGAACATTCTTGTAAGTTTTTAGCAAAAATCGACTTGTGCATTAGCCAATTTTATGCAAATATTTGAGTGCTTTAACTTGATGTGCATTCTGAACTCAAATTAAAAGTGTTTGTCTCACACAAGCCTGACAGAAGTTCATAGTGACCAAGAGTCCATGACCAGTCAGAACCTATTCCTGGCATCAGCAACCAATGGCTTATGCAGAAGCTGAAGGTTATGAGGAACCAGCTGCTGAATTATCTGACAAATAATTCATAGCCTTGAGCAAATTTAATGACACATATCTCATCCGTGTTTAAATTCAAGTCTGAATAAACCCAAAACATTGCAACTGGGTACACGTGGAAAACAATTCCTCTTTAACAGGAAATTCCAAGGTTTCAAGCTAAAACCTAAACAATTTCACAGCTTTCAGGAGAAAGACACGGAGTTGTTAGATTGGCTCCCTAAATCACTGTCTTTGCTACTCAGAGGTGTATTTTTCAATAAAAACCTCTCTTAAGGAGGCTAAAAGAAGGAGCTCCTATATTTCAGCAAATTCAGGTTTTTCTTTAGACTCCAGGATGATCTAGACACACTGATGTAAATATCTATTTTTTCACATCTTCCTGTAACAAGTAGCCCAAGGCTTCCCTCAGGCCCATCAGCTGAATATACCTTGTAGTCTCGGGATGATCGATTCTGCCTGCCAGAAGCATGAGGCAGAAACCTGAAGGGCTTAGACACCACACCAAATCTTTGTTTTCTTTGCATTAGAGCTTTGACTCTATTGGGTCTGCAGCATTTTTACCCCTTTTTTCATCAATTGCTTCTGATGAATTTAAGATTCGCTATCATGCAGGCTACAGATTTAGAACAAATAGCCCTTTCATTTAGTTAATACCAGCAGCATAGCTATAAAGCTGTAATAGTTTACGGCTTTCAGGACATAACCTGCAACCACAGACAATACAAATTATATTACACTGTGTTTTATTGCTCTTTGAGGCCCACTAAGAGGCTCAGTGCTGTTTCATAGAGCAGAGTAGCAGCAGTTCTTTATTCTTTTTAACACACAGCTGAAAAATACCCTAATTCTGCTACAAAATGCTATGTTTCCTTTTTTTTTTTTTTTTATTTTTTTTTTTTTATTTGCGAGTATTCCCTCAAAACCGCAGGTCCTGCCCTCACTGTGGGCTCGAGCAGCACTCTGTGCAATTAAAGGGGAGAAGGGGCACAGGGGAAATGCTGCTTTCCACAGCCCTGCCTGCACAAAGCGGGTCTCCATTTTGAGAAAGAAACAACAAACCTCACTGTGAGAATCGTTTGCAAGCACATGACACCTGAGAAGACAAAAACCTCGGGAATTGCAATTCCTTCCTAAAACAGCCCTTGTTTTTCCAGGCTGTGTGTTTTCAGGCTGAAAGAACCGTAAATGCCGCCCAGCGAAGGTTCTTAGCCCTGCCCCTTCCTCCCTGGGCCTAGGGCTGCGCAGAGGGAAGCAGAAAGGAGTCGCCATCTTTTCTTTAAATGGAGGGTCTAAATAAAAAATGAAGGCAGTGGAGCTCCAGGATTGCAAAGGACCAGAGGGGGTGGGTGAGCACGAGCCAGCCCTGCCTTTTAAAACGCGAAGAGGCCGGGTAGCTGTTCCTGCCGCACCTGCTGCCCGTGCAGCGCTGTGCGATGGCAGGGCCCGGCAGCCCATCTGCATATCAAATAGCTGATTTGTAGATGAGGTCATTCATTTTGTGGCCGTGTGTTTGCTGTGGTGGGGATGGGCTGTTGCCTAGCAGTGGGCCACAAAGTCCCAGCAGGTTTCTTGAGTCAGCAGCCATCCTCTGCTCCCTTCACCACTCCCCTGCCCTCATTGCCAATTCAAACCCAGTTTTGACCTTAATAAATAAAGCTCAAAAACGTTTGACTCGTTCCTAAGTTCAAAGCACGGGTGATGTGCTGTGAATTGACAGCTTCCTTTGATGATGCATTGGTTTGGTGACTCAATAAGCAAAATGCAGATGCAGGAACCTTGGTGCCATGTGAATGGAGCAATGACGGATAGTGCCTGGCTGCAGAAACACCCTCTGAGGATGCCGTGATGCCTGGGCAGGCTGCGCCACTGCTAAAAGATGGAAGAGGGGATTTGAAGATCAGCACCACATTTATTTAAGTATTTGAACACGTCAGAAGTGGATTTGTAAAATTTAAGCTAGTTTTCCTTTGCGACTTTCAGAGAATCAATTATGCCTTTCTTGTTAATTTTGACAGTCACTTCACATTGGGCAACACTCATTTGAAACACTTTTTAAGAGATATTTTCTTCTTTCAAAAGCAGCTGAAGCTACTTACTTGTTACATGCGGCACACCAAGCTGCTGGAAACAGAAAAAGAAATCAGTCACCGTTTCAAATTAAAAAGAGAGGGAGGAAAAAAAAGCAAGCAGGGCCAAGAAGATGAAAACACTGGAGTACAAAGCCGCCTTTAGAAATTGCAATACACATATGTTGTCACCAATTGGTGCCTGAGAAGTTGGCAGAAACTATAGTTTAAGTGCTTTTATTTTAGAAGTGATCTGCTGACAAAAGACACATGTGCAAACCATGCCATTTAGATGGAGGAGTCAAGTTCACTTTTTGCAAAGTACAATTTATTTATTTTTTCCAGATTATAATGTTTTCTAGGAAGAAAGGAGTACAAAGACCCTCAGCCCTAAAACAAAACCAAACATCTCAGCACAAATTGGAGCCTTGATAGCTCAAAGCAAAAGCCTCACAAACATCTATTAGAAGCAGGAAATGTCTAATGGAAAACTTACAAACATCTGATACATGAAAGGGAAGGCACAAAACAGGAAAGCAGAGGCATGAGCAGCTAATTGCTGTAGATTCCTCACAACATTCAGCTGAAACACAGCAAGACACATCAGCCAGCTCCTCAGCACTGGGGTATACAACCACCATTAAAGTATTAGTAAGAACATTTGGAAAACAAACGCTTAAAAAATGCTAACACTTCGGACAGAATGAAGTTGGTTATGCTTGTGACTGAGTTTATAAAGATGCTTTGAAGGTGGCCAGAGGCTTCCTGGCACGATGCTTGTCATTTAATCCCAGATACAAAAGCTTGCAAAGAGAAAAAAAATTTAAAAGTATGGTTGTTATTGACACTGAAAGCTAGGTGTAAAAGCAAGCCATATATCTTGCCAGATATTGCACACACAAATTTGCAGCTGAATCTTGCCTTTAGTTTTGATAACCTCTGCTCTGTCTAAGAAAAAGAAGTTTGCACAACAGCAATACATTATGCTGGAGCATGGACATGCAGCAAATACTCAGCACCTATTCTTGCCCCTTGTAAATGCCTGCTGCTTGTCTGATTTGAATAAAGTTATGCCTACTACTGTCAGAACTGAATTTGGCTCATGGTCTTCATGCAAATTGCCACTTGCCTGAATGTGTGCACCATATTAAGAATGCAAATATGTTTGGACGAGATGATTGTTCCTTTATTTGCTGCACACCCTAATTCACAAGGAGCTGAATCAGAGTAGTTTTGGTGTGTGCAAGAAGGCAGACACAGACAAAAATACATTAAACTGTTTGCAAATAAGTCAATTATGTCAATAGATCTGATCTTAACAGCAACCCTGTCTGATGTTATATATGTTCTTTCTTGCATATATCTAAGAGAAAACAAAAAACAACAAATTATGTTTTAAAAAATAAATTGTTCATTATTCAGGACATTGTGTGAAATACCTTTCTCACACATATTGCAAATGAGCTTATGTCCAGAATTACAGTATTTCCTATCTCTGATGATTTGAGCTGTGAAGGCCAGAATGTACCATTTTATCTTTGTGTGAAATTCAACTCACAGGCATTCTGTGAAATTAATAATTTGTATTTATCTATTGGAAAGGCATCCAATGTTGAGCTGAAGACATCTGGAAATCTAAAAAACAATCCCTCGTTTGTACGTTTATAATTTGTTCAAATGAATGATAACCATGCCCATTAAAAATGTATATCCTATTTCTCATTTGAATTTCTATGATATACTTTTTCATTCCTTTTCACTTCCAGCTGTTATTCTGGAACTTTGCCAACCCCTTCTGTGAGGCACTTCAAAGAAAAAGTAAAAATTAACATTTGAGAAAAGAGAATTTAACCCCCCCACACACAGTAGTGTTTGTTAGATTTCAGAAATAAATCCAAACCACAACTACAAAATTACTTCAGTGAACATGTATATTTTTATTTTGTTTTCAATTAATCTTGCGTATGTTTAAAAAAAAAAAATTGAAATTTTTAGGAGGAAAAACTGTAAAAATTAATTATACTCTATTTCCTACTGAAAAAAAAAAGATACAAGCAAAAAAACCCCAAACAACGAAACAAAACAAACCTAAGGAAAATTTTTTTTTTTTTTTAAAAAACATATTTTCCGAGCATGCTATTCTTTCTTGTGGGAAAATTCACACATTCCATACACTGAGATATTAAGTTTGAACTTTCAGTCATTTAATTAGTCCTCAATTCAACAAAGCATTTAAGCATGTTTTCGCAGCACAAAGCACTTAAGCACATTCTTATTCTGTGCCTGAATAGGGGCAGAGTGCTGAATCACACTGGGAGCTCTGAGAGCAGAGCCCAGGGCAGCCTGACAGGGCCACAGAGCTGCAGGGCTCTTGCTGGTTTGATTCCCCGAGAAGGGGTATGGTAGTGATTACATCATTCCCAGAATTAAAGCTAGGCCTAGTTTGAAAATGTAAAATTTTTTGCATATAAGGTCACAAATTTATGATACAAAATTGAAAGCACACATATGCCATATGAAAGGAAAAAAAAGACAAAAGAATCCATTAGGAGTTTATATTTTCCCACTTTGACAAATATAAAATAAATATATTATATAATAATCTGATAAAGCCTTATGCTATAAATGTACAACTGGACTTGCACTGTGTTTTGGATATATATAACATCAAAATGCAGGTAAATTGACTTGCATACACAATCAGACAGAAAAGTACACAATTTAGGCTTCTGAAATCTTCAGCTGCAAGGTAGCTGAGGAATACGTGCCCATGCAAATGTACACACACATACACACTGACACACGTACAGAGGTCAGGTGAATCACAACAATGTCTTGGAGAATCAAGTAGAAAGATGATGTTATGTACCAAACAGATATCACAAACACAATTTCAGTTAAATTAACAGTAAGATTACCTTATCAGTAATATTTTCTGTCTTTTACAATTTAAGGTTATATCAAGAAGGCTGTTATTTAAAACATTTTCTCTTTTTACTTCATCATCATTGGGTGTTGAGAAATATTTTTAACTTTACATTACATGCTAAAATAGTAATATTGGCAATTCTTTTTACTTGTTAAGATATTTGTGTCTCAAATAAGGCTGTCTGAAATTTAAGCAGTCCGCCTTTTGCTTCCAAGACTCCCTGTGATATCAACAAGGATTGTAAGCTTGACCCATTTCTGGGTAGCCTTTTCAGCAAACAACTTTAGCAATGCTAGAGGTAGCAGTCAGTTCTCTATAGAGATAAGCACTTGGCTATTGAAGAAAGCAAAGAATTAATGGGATTCCTAAGAATTTGGGACCTGCCTCCTTGCCACAATGCCACGCTGGTTTACGCTGCTGTAGACTGCTGGAACCCCAGAATAACAAAATGTTCAACTGGGCTACTTAGTTTTGTATTCACTTTCTGCATGGCAATTCTTTAATGGTGTTTCTTTGTACTGTTTCTGTGTAAAGCTTTAAGGATTGAAAATTAATCTTACTTTCTGCATATTGTTTCCAGTTTTCGAGAGCCAAATTCTGAAAAGAATAGATTATATCCATCTTATCAGGTAAAGTTCAGACTGAGCAAAAATATCAGTAAGAAGATAAATACTGTTTTATATTTTACCAGAAATAATTTCTTACTGTGAATTTTAAAATATATATAAGGAAACACTGCTTGCAACTCAAAAAAGGGATTCCTAATGCAACCCAACTGCAAAAGTCTATTTACACGTATTGAAATTCTCTGTTTCATTTTAACAAAATGGTAATGTGTTTTTTTAAAAGAAGTGGTTTAAGACTCTGTGAAATTCTACCTCAGAATGGCTTTAAGCAGGAGGAAAGGAAGCCCAGTGCGTTTTGCCTGAGCAGGGCTGCTGAGCCCGAGGAAGGGGAGTTGTGCTTGCCCATCGTGCTCGCCAGCGGGAGATGTCAGCCATTTTTCTGCAGGCTGGAGCTGCCCTCGCTCCACCATGTCAGCCCATCTGCTTCTCTCCTCGCCCTGAGAGCGCCTCCACGCACACTAGCATCCTCTGGCTTGCTACAGGCGCATCAAAAAATGCTTCTTTAGAAGACAAGCAAATGAGGAATAAGGAAAAAAAAAAAAAAAGATCATATTTTCCAAAGAAGACAAAGAAACGCGAAGCTCATCCTGCCTGCCTTGCTTGAGAGAGCTGCTCTGCATTCAGGGGTTAGCCCGGGTGGAGAATGATGCTGTTGTCTCACAAAGGACTCATGTTGAGCTGAATCTTTGATTACAGGACAAGTGCCTGCATTAGGCCCCTCATTGCGCTCACATTCTGCTCCTGCCATTTGTACAAAATTTCTGAGTGATCTCTTTGTGAATACGGACCCCAGCTGAATCAAAGATGAGCTCTGTCCTTGTTGTGTGTCCCCCCCCCTCTTATTTTTCCATGAGCACCCCTTTTTCCTTTCCCTGTTCCTCCTCTCTCTGATCCCCCTCTCTCTCTTTCCTTTCACCTTGTTAGGAAAAGGGACTGCTACGGATCTAAAATAAGATCTAATGAATGGTAAGCCCTGAAAATAGAAGTAGAGGTGCCTTTTGGTGTGTTTTAAACTTCCCCCTCAAATTCAGTCATGTTCCCTACACAAATGGTGAATAACCTCCTGCTTTTCTTAATAGGATTTATGCTTGTCTTTGCTCTGCACACCCTGCCACGCCAGAGGGAGGACTCCAGAGCTGCAGCCGTAACCATGGCCACTCCTCATTCACACTCTTGGCAAATTTCTCCTGGTGTAAAAGACAGCGGGAAGGAGAGATGCATCAGCAGATGCACAAACATGATAACCCTGTGTCTCTCTCAGCAAACCACCATGTGCCTAAAACTCAGTGAATTTGTAGGCATTAGCTGAGAATGCTCTTTTAGCAAAATCACCTCTCAACATCTGCAGCCTGAAAAAAAAGCAAATATATAATCAACCTAGACTAAAACCCAGCTTCAGCCAAATGTCACGCAGGCTTCACGCAGGCTCTGGAAGCTGGATTTTTTTATGCATCTGCCCAAATTGAAAAGGTTATTTCGCTGCCTTCAAGATGACTCTTGAGCTGAAGGCAGAGTGGAGGGTTGCTGCCCTGAAAGAAGGGGAGTTGCTAGGAGATAAGTCCAAGATTTCAGACAGCATTGGTCCGAGTTATCTCTAATTGACAGCTGCTTACCCTAAGGGTCTAATTCTAACCTTGAGACCAAAACCATAATGAGAGGGCAGCTTTCCTTCACCCCTGTTTTCTAGCCAGGGCAAGGAGATTACTGCAGGCCTGTTCTTCTCTGGTTTTTGTTATGCTTCTTTTCGTGGGGCAGCCCTGTGAGGCTCAGGGCCTGCTGTGCTTTCTGAGGCTATAGTTTGCATCAGTGAGCTCTGTCTGATTCATGCCACCTGAATAAACTTACTCTTACAGTTAAGATGGTCTCACTTTTTCTCTCTCTCTCTTTTTTTTTTTTTTTTTTTTTTTTTTTTTTTGCAAGGGGGAAGGGTGAAAAGAAATTCTCTTAAACATAAAATGATTTAAAGACTTATTTTTTTTAAGCAGACTTTAGTGTGCAGTCTATATTTAACCCTTTTTCAGGGGGACTTAGACTGTCATTGTTAGTTTTAAATCAAGCCCGCGCTATTAGCAAGTTGCTGTTATTTAGGACTTAAAACCAAACAAAGAGAAACATTCAGAGAAAAGAGATTAACAGAGTCAGGAAAATAAAGTGAGGCTTTTTTGTTTCTGTGGGGTTTTTTTGTTTGTTTCTTTAACTGACTGGGCTTGCTGGGATATTGATTTATGGAAAAACTCTCTTTGAAAACTTCAATTTGGACTTCAATCAGAGCTTTCCTATAAATAGTGGAACAGTATACATAGTATAAGCATACTATAAGTATACAACAAGTATACATAGCTGTACAAAAGAAAATCTGGCCTTCTTCCTTTGAGCTACTCTGGATTTAAATTAGGTTGACTGAAAGCATAGTTTGACTAAATATTTCCAGGGAGACAATTATGAATAAGGAATGCAGTCACATTTACTAACTCTTGGGAAAAAAAAAAAAAACAAAAAACAAAAAACAACAAAAAAAACAACAGAATAAGCAAAAAATAAAAACAAAATAAACAATAAATAAATAAATAAATCCCCAGAATAATTTCTTTTTTGAAAATAAATGTAATCCTGAATTCATGCAGTGAGTTTAATTCCCACAAATTCTTGAATCTCAATCACTTTAATGTCCAACAACAAAAATTTTCTGCAATTTTTTTTCAAGTAGGTAAGATCAAGTGAAAATTTATGACTTTTGGGGACAATGCAAGTAGGAGCCTGTTCAATGTCACTATGGGAATTTCTGACACACTCTGGGGCTGAAGTCCCTACAGCTGAACTCATTTCCCATCCCTCTGCATAAAAGCAGGTAGTCAAGTGGGGAGCAGAAGCAAACAGCAGCACCACAGTGTCATTCCTGGCAGGGGCAGAGGACAGTCCCAGCCCCTTCATCCTCAGCCTCAAAAACCTGCCAGTTCTGGATGGCATTTTGGGTATGTAAATACTCCCCTTGAGAAATATGCTGAGACTATGGACTTGCTTCTCAACCACTGACTGCCAGCACTGATGTTTTCAAAGTTAGTTTCAAAGCAGTGTGATCATTAGGATTGTATTCTGGTATTCTTATTCTGGAGGCAAAGTCCACTGGGAAAATTAATTTCTGAAGGAATAGCTGAATGCCTGCCTGCCAGCCAAAGTGTACCAAACGAGTGTATTGCCAGTGAGTCAGAGAAGAGTCAGCAAGGGAGGCTGGACAGTGATGAAACAGCATAAAGGGAAGCTCAGACATTGGCACCACTCTCATCTCTGCTCTTGAGGGAGTGTATAAAAAAGAGAAAAGACAACATCCAAAGCCCTTAGAAAAATATTCATTAATGAGTCCCATAGAATGAACTCAGAGAAAGGGGTTTTGTGGAGGGTGGAGGAATTTGAACGAGCAGAGACAACCAGCCCAGTAGTGCATACATGCATGCCATAACTGCTGGAAACCAGCAAGTCTCATCTTCATCTTCCTTTTTCTTTTCTTTTCTTTTTTTTTTTTTTTTTTTTTTTTCCTATTTAAATATTAGGAATATTTGCCTAATACACTAAGCCTGCATATGTACTGCATATGACAATTGCCTCTGGAAGTCAGACTTTTCTATCACTTAAATGGAATCGTTATATCCTTAAGGCTTCAAGTAAAACTAAAAATATTGTTCAATGTCATATTTCTAATAATGACTATTTCTACAGTAATTTCACTTATCATTTAATAAGTTGCATGCATTTGAAAGCTAATATTTGTACTGTGTCTGATGGGCAATTTAAATATGTGCAGCAATTGCTGCAAGAATATTCACAAGAGTATATTCACAGAATAGCTATCTTTTCTTACCACTCTCTTGGTAAAGTTATCTAAAATGTTTGTTTCTCCATCTGAAGCTAATGGAAATCAATTGCTCCCACAATAAGCTGTGATCTTCACAACAGAAAGAAAAAAAAAAAAAAAAAAAGCAGCACAGAAAAAGAAACATATTTTCTCAGCTTCCAGAACTGCAATGTAAAATTAGGAGAACTATCATGCAACTTCACAGGTACATAAAGATGTGTAAGGCATCTAAACTCTCTGCATGTGTTGCTATAATAAAATTCTACACCTGAGTTTGGAAGTCTTCCTAAATTTTTATCTTGCTGTGCACTTCATTTTCCTGACCAGAACAGCAAGTTGACCTCAGGAAGAGAGAGACAAGATGCCCTACAAATCAGACTTGCAAGAGCTACTGGCCTCAGGAATAAGAAAAGATTGAAAAGTCTCAGGAGTCTGGACCACATTCTCATTCTCTGAGCACCACAATGCAGGTGTCTTCACTGAACTGGTGTCAGGACTAGATACCTCTGTGCAGCCCCTCATTTGCCAGCTTATGATGGTCTTTTTCAAGGCTACCTAAATAAGATTTCAAAACAACCAACTGTATTTAAAACATAAAAAATAAGAGTAGTCAGAGAGGGTTTAATTTTTCCCACCCTGAAAACAGTGAGACTGAGACTCCCAGCTCACACTAGTGGAGGTACCCTACATACCACAGTTCCAGGGTGTGACCATCTCTTGCAATAGCTGGTCACTGATGCAAGATTTTTTCAATTTTAATAAAAGAAGGTGCAAATTTTAGCAAACTTACTGGAGTAAATCTGTGAATGTTTAAATCAGAAAACTGCTTTGATTTTTTTATAGTAGGTCACCTACTTTGATTTTCTAGGTGGTAACAAGCTCTACTGTAAGTATATCTTTCCCCTTCTACAAATTTTGAACATCTTCACTTATTCCTTCCAAAAGCATTTCTAGCTTACTAGATATGTGATACAATAGAACAAAATAAAAAATCCTGCAAATCCTGGCACCAGGGTCAGCCTCCTTTAGATAATCAGCAAAACTAGGTCTGACCACTGACAATAATGAAGTTGCTCTTATTTTCACTAGTGACTAAAATATTTGAATGAAGTTTCCTGAAGAGGTATTCTAAAACTCCTTTTTTCCTAGCACAATCTTTTTTTGTTCTATCAGTCACTGAAAAATAGTTTAGGCTTTTCACAATATTCCATATATTATTATATTTATTCTTTTTTTCCCCAGTTCCTAGAAGTCCTCTTTGATGACCAAAACTGTGTTTTGAAAATTAACATCTTGCTTCCTGCCAGAGACAGTAGATATGCCAGCTGGTAATAGCTGGTTGCTAATTTTTTCGCTTTGTGCTAGAAGGAAGAAAAAAAGAAGTAAAAAAATGTGCTGACTTTAGGTCTTAGCCTATCAGATGAAGACTTGCTGGTGCATTAGAGGCCTATTCAAAACAGGGCTTTTCTTGCAACAGGAGCCCCTAACAATTGGTAATGAGGACAGATTCCGAATTGTTTGTGAGCAGCTGCTTAGTAGGTAAGAGCTTGTTTGGATTCAATTGAACAGTGTTTTTAGAAGCAGTTACTGACCCCTGACCCTTCCTACAGACTGGGTTGATGGGATTAGGGAAAGCTAGCGTTCAGCTTACACTTGGCTATAACAAGCTGGCAAGAGATAACATACTTTTTAATTATCAAGTTACACCTCTGCCAAAGTTTGTCTGTGAATTTACCAAATGGGGCAATGAACTATAAAAAATCAAGCTAGGCTATGGGATAATAGTTACATAAGAAAACAATCCTGGTCGAGATATAATTAATGCATTTATATAGGGTTTTTTCCCTTTGCAAATATTTCACGTTTTCAAATCTTGCTCTACATGGCTCTCATATGTATTGCAGAGGCATATGCTGCATGTGATATTGATGCCAATACAGTTTAAGGTAAAAAAAAAAAACCAAAAAAACCCCACTTGAATTATTTCTAAAAGCTGCCAAAAAGGTAGCCAAGGAAAAAAAAAGAGTCAAACATGCAATACATGAAATTTAAATTGAAACAACAAACTGAATAATATTAAAATTTGAAGCTTGATTTGTTCTACCACTCTGAGGCTGAAACAATGTCAAAATACTTACTATTGGCAAGAAACCAACTTGCCTAGCAGTCTACAATCATAAGAAAAGGAAACAATTGTAGTATTATTCACCTGAAACAATTAAAGATAATTTCTGACATATTATTAAAAAAAATTCAAAGGCCATGGGGATATTATGTCTTAATCCTAATTAATTAAAACCAAGCCAAAATTATAAGGTTTAATTATTTTGAATGATTGTTTATCTGTTTTCTTCCATGGCTGAAGTATGAAAAATTTTCCAGTTGAAGTTATTCAGGGTCCATAGCTTTTTCAGTCCTCTGCACTGCCAGTACATGCCATGTCTGTTAAGGGAGCAGTCAATTCAGGAAAATTCTTGGTACAATAATCATAAATTTTATGCAGACTGATCCTTTCATGGACTACAGAACTTGTTTATAAAATAAGTCATAGTGAGCAGTGCCACTTGGTGAGCAGTACAGATATGCTGAAAGCCATGGCATGGGTTGGAAGCTTGGGTGCATTTGTCAAGGATGCTTGAAGCACTTGCTGTGTTCTTCATTGCTGAAGGGCACAGCAGACCCAGCAAGCTTCTCAGGAGCACTAGTTCGCTCAAATCTCTTTTCTATTAGGGAACGAGTATCTCAAGTTCAGGTTTCGTTTCTAGTCACACCAAATTTCAAGTCTCAGCAGGACCAAGTCCCTCATCAATTTAAAACAGAGGGTGTGTTTAGGAATGGAGAGCTGGTTTGGGCTGGGTGAGATGCACCTGTACCCTGGAATCTTCCCTTTATTGTGGGAGTTACCACATACAACATTTCCTGCAGTGTCTCACTGCCTTCGCAGAAATGGCTGTACATTTTCTTTCTTGCAGCCCTCTCAGAATCTGGCTTGTTGATCTCACTGCTCTAATGATCAAACACTGTCTAATTTTCATCCTAAAGCTATTAATAGCTAGTCTATAGCCATTAGTTCCTTTGCCAGTAATGCCTTTTAGTTTGAATAGTATCTTCCCTGCTGCTTACTTCCCTAGTATGTTTGTATATGGCATTCACTTCTTACCTCAAACTTTGTTTTGCTAAGGCAAATAACCCAAATTTTTAGCCTTTTTTGAAAATGTTATTTCTCTATCTCCCTGATTTTCCCATAACCTGGTTTTGCCCTATTTCTATTTCCATTTTTCTTTCGTGATGTGTATGTCCAAAACTGTATGCAGTGTTTTGGAGAGCACCTCATAAATGTCTGCTGCTGTGTAAATAATTTTACCTATATATCTCAAGATTACATCTGCTAAGCTGACTCTCTTCTGGTTTCCCAGATCCTCCTCCCACTGGCTAATTAAAAGTGGTCTCTCAGTTTATGAAAGTAATGCAGGTATTGAATTTTGTACTACTGAATTTCCTAGTTCTATAGTCTTCAAGGTCATTTTGCTTTTCCCGTATAATAATCTAATAATGTATTGACAATTCAAGTGGAGAGCACAGAAGAGATGTAGAAGCAGAAGAGATGTGTGTGTGCAGTGACCAGGTTATTTAATCTAGTTATAGATGGCAAAATTAGGCTTTCCAGGCTGCCTATGAGCCAAAGGGAAGGGGAACAGCTTATCTAGGAGTCAAGTTGGAGCAAGAGTTTCATCACCTCATATGAATTGTGCTTGGTGGAGTTAATCTGTCATTGGCCATAGGAATATCCCAGAGAAATTATTCCCACTACAGTTAAGTCAGTCTTTGTGAACACCCCAAATGTCTCTTTAATTTTCTTTCTTCACCAGTATGCTCGTGTTGTTAATCTCTTAGTGTTTCGGGAAATATTAAACAGAATGAATATAAATTTACACTTCAGGTGGTTCTACAGGAGTTTTTCTCTTGCCCCACACTTTGCAGCCTGGTGCTGGCAACTTAATAGGCAGTCTCTTCTGTGCTATACTGCCCTTCTGCTGATCCCAGTTTCTTAAGCACTGTTTTTGCAGTGGAAGTGTTCACATTACCTGGAAAAAAAAATTGCAAAAACAAGCATCAGTATGTAGTAGAACATAATTTACCCATGAAAAATCAATATTGCAAGGTCTTTGCAACTCTCAGGTCCAGTCTCACTGCTGAGATCAGGATATAGGATCCTATAGGTGCTAGGATGATTAGTCTTAATGCGAACACTGCATTTGTGTACTCCTGTTATGAGGGCTGCCACCTGGTTGATTGGTTTATTTCAGCCAATTGTGGACATTCGGGTTCACTCACCTATTCTTCCAAATTTGTGAGACTGCAGGTTATCTGAGAAACCTCAATTTTAGTATAATAAACTATTTGGGTATAGTAGCCACTTTGCTTGCAGGTAAATCTTTCCTATTTGCCTCCCAGTGCATAATCCCACATTCAAACCCATACATTTTATTGGAAACTGAAATAATATTTAGATTTTTTAGCTGAATATAAACAGACTCAAATCAAATATGGAGCTTTCACGTGTGCCTCATTCACATTGCAGTCTTTCAAGTTCCTGCTTTTTTCTCCATCTAAGCACATACCTAAAGAAAACTTTAACTATTTAGCCTGATTTCCTTTATGAGGTCATACTCAGTATGAGTCCCACTAGCAACTCCCACTTTTGCCAAGTCTCACTTTAAACCTGCATTTCTTGACTTGAAGTCATAGTTTTCTTTGGTGATCAGTCCTTTTTTCCATTCCTTGCAGGCTGCCTACTTATGCTTAATGTCATTTTCAAGATGGTTATTCTTCCAGTTAGGTCTGGAAAGTTCTCATACAACAATTTTTTTCTCCCTGCCTGGCATACAAATTCCAGATAGCTTTAGCACGTTTGACATGGAGACATTCCAGGCTGCCTCCAAAATCTAATCCCCAAGTTCCTTAGTTCAGTTGGTCTCTCTAAATAGTTACCTTGGGCTGCATCCAAACTCAGCAGCTTGCGCACCCGGCGCGGTGCCTGCAGTCCCAGTTGCTCCATCCCCAGATAGGGCACAGTGTCAGAGAGAGGTGCCTCTCCCTCCTGACTCATGGGCCCAGATTTCCTTCTCATCAAAATCAAAGTTCAGCAAGGGAAGGGAGCAGACATGTGCCAAGGTTTTGCCCTCATTCCCTTGGGAGATGGCCAAGGCCTATTTCCACACTCGGGAGCTCAGAAGTACTCCCGGCTGTCGCTGCTTTAGATGAAGTGCTGTCTTTTTGAAATCAAGAACTTTAAGTCATTTTAACTGCATTATTTTCTTCAACTGCTTTTTTTTTTTTTTTTTTTTTTTTTTTTTTAATCGCTTTGTTGTTCTTTTTAAAACAAATTAAATGCTGCACACTAAGGTTTTGCTAGTTAACAACAATTCTTATTTAGATGGATGCATCAGTGCTGTTTGAGCCAGTAGGACTTTTTTCCTCACAACAGGATGATTCTCTGTTATGCCTATCTGTAAAATGTATCTTTCCAACCAAATGCATTAATCTTTTCTCATGTCCAGATTAGATTCTGGGATCATTAATAGACTCCTATCAAATTTCCAGAATTCCCATAATATATTTTAGCCTATTAACACAGGTGTTTTTATCTAGAACCAAGTATTATTTCAATCAATTTTCTCTTGTTTCTTTGTATCTTATGAATATACCTTTCTGGAGAAAGGCTTCTACTTTGATGCTATTTTTTGTCAGCATATTATGTCTACCACTGCAATCACCATTATTGAAATTTAACTGAGTGCTTCAAAATGCACATTCCTCCACACTGTTCTCCAGGATTCCTCATTAGAGTAAGAAGATTTTACCAGCTGCACCTGATTCTACATCTAGCTTGTATTCTGCATGGCATTCCTACCAACTGTAACCAGCTCCTCATATTGATATTAGCCTTTCCCATGACTGTGGGTATTAAGATCTACATTGTCCTGTAGGTATCATGAAGAAAATAGTGCTCTTGAACCTTGTGAAGGGGATCTTCAGTCTGAGTTCCTTTTCTGTTGTAAAGGTGCTGTCTGTGAAGACGTCTATATGTCTGTTTAAAAATATTTACTCTCCATCTCAGCCATGCCCCAATGAAGAATTAAATTTTGTATCTGATTGACATACATGTTTCTTATCAAATACACAGTTTTCAAATTGCAGTGTGGATCTCTACATCTCTCTGTGAAACTGGGTATGAAGTGTGAAATATTAGCTGAGGGGAGTCTGTATGACCTCTTTTTTCAATGCATACACAAACTGTGTGTCACAAAGAGGATATGGGAGGAATGATTGATAAAGAACACAAAACTCTGCATAAAAATCCATCCTGGTTCCAAGGCAAGGACATACATATTTTTTTCCTCCACACTCACTAATATTTTACTGTAGATTTGCACTACCAGACCCAGGCTTTAGGTTCATGAGATGAGTTTTACCAGTGAACTTCATCCATATAGTGTTAACTTAACATCCACAGAGAAGTCTGGCTGTTAACTAGAACACAAACTCTGCTAATATAGTGAAAAAAATTGTTAATGGAGGCCAGATTGGATGGGGCCTAGAGCTGCTTGGTCTGATGGAAGGTGTCCCTACCCATGGCAGGGTGGCTGGAACTAGGTGATCTTTAAGGTCTCATCCAAATCTATGGTTCTGTGGAAACTTAACAAGCTAAATTTTATTAATGTCTATAATGCTAAAATAACTGAGGATTTCTGTACTAGTGCAGTTCCTGTGACTCTAGTTTTGCTTTATGCAGTTTTGTATAAAGTCAAATGCTTGTGTCAATTCTATTTCTCTGTATTGACATGCATACAAATCCAAAGAAACACATAAATGTATAGATGCATTAGGGGAAACTTAGTGACATCATCCCCACACATTCTTGGGTTAATGCTTACATGTGCTTTCAAAAGACACATCAGTGGTTTTAGTTCAGTTAAATTGTAGAAAGGAATTAATTCTGGCACATCTTTTTAGCTTTATATACATAAGAATATGTGAGTGAGATAGAGGGAAAGAGACCATTGAAAGCACAATGTGAAAGTGGTCCAGCATTAATGTTCCACATTAAAATAACCAAGAACAGTCCTGTGACTGCTAATTAAAATGGATATATAATTTACCCAAATCCTTAATAATAAATTAATTATTAAAGAAAGTTTCTACAGGAAAGAAGTAGCAGCACATTAAAATTGTCTTTAGTTTATTATGATCTCTTTCAAGACAAATTAAGTATATCTACAATTTTAGATATAGGAACATCTCAAGGTTTTTTTGATTTTTCCCCTGTTCAGCCATATGCATTTGAGATAGTCATATTGATGGAAACATAACCTCTATCCATAAAAGGTAGGAAAGAATTATACAATAATTCCTAAGCTATATTGATACACAGCGACACATTTTGGAAATTTTAAGGCCTATTAATACAGAAGCATATTTTATTAGATGCATAGTTTATTTGAAAAAAAAAAAAAAAAAAAGGATGTGTTAATACTAAATTTATCCATGAAATCCAGTCATTTGTTTGTCTTAATTATTTTTAACCTTTTATAAATCAAGATTTTTTTCACACTGAAATGTATATGAATGAAGAGTCCAACCACAAATTAAAAGAATTTAAATTAATTTAAATAATTTATTTGTTTATCTAACACTATCTCAGAAAGTTTTTCTATAAATTTCAATTAATTAAAGCTTTATTTATTTTTCTCTTGCAGTTATTCTTTTCTTTGATAATTGGAGAAAATTGTTAGTTGTGTGAAGTTTTTCATATATGTCAACAAATGGAACTTTTATCATATATATTGTATATACAGGTGAATTAAAAATGGCTAAAGACCATGTGGTAATTTTCTAGAGATTTTGTGTCAGTGCAGATTGTGGATTCTAGTTATTTTACATGTCTGTGGGAGTCAGAGTGGTCCCACTCCACCAGAGCACATTAGAATGTGTTTCACCTAAAGATGCAATAAACCACAATGAACCTGTTTAGTTGCCTAAAATTAAGGATATTATTTTTGCCTCCCAAAACCAGGTTAGCTAGTGAATAATAGTATCTTTTGTATTTTGTTTATAATTTTTAAGTCTGTAACTGAAAACTTTTAAACTGTATGTGGCTTAAAGACTCTGTAAGATGAAATAGATATAAAGTAGCTGCTTCTGGACAAATTATATAAACTTGGGAGGTGCCAAGTGATTTTTTCTTGTATTGGTGGTTTAGGGTGAAGCATGTTGTCATACAATATAATACAAGATAGAGAATTTGAGCTAGTTACATAATTTTTTTTTTTTGTATATGTACTACCCCTAAGGTTTGATCTTCAGGCTATTTATGTGTCTGTCCAGAGGAAGTTTAAATATGCATTTAGTATTCAGAGGCCAGATTTTCACAGGTAGCACCAACTGAAGGTTATTTATTTTTTGTTGTATTTTACATCTGCTACTAATGCAATAAACAGGGAGGCTGAAAACCAAAAATATTATTAATAGTGACAGAAACCTTTTAGCCAAGTTCCCTATGTGATGACAGATATTGTTTATCATATTTACTTGTTGCTTTAAGCTTCCCCAGTCAGAATGAATCACTCATATAGGAGAACAGGAACCAGATAACAATGTGATTTGTCTCATAGTAAGTTCTCTGAATCAAAAAATACTGGGAGAAAAAAAAGAACTGATAAGGGCATGTCTATTTTCAAAAAAAAAACCTGCACTGTTTTATTCAGGTATCCTTGGGTATGTTGCAGTTTATATAATATACAGTGAGCTGCACAGTAATATCAGGTGTTAAGCGAGAAATCCCATAAAAATAAAATACAAAAATGATTTTGATTAGTTTTATTTCTTACTTGGATTTCTCCCCCATGCCAAGGCCATTGCACAAAATCAAACTGTGGCTGCAACCACTGCTCTGCCATAACCAAACTGTGTTTTCCTTTTTGAGTTCTTGATGTGGTTCCAGTCTTGGTTTGACCAAGTAGTATGACTTAGCACAACAAAAAATGGAAAGAAAAAGATCTGACCATTTGTGGTTGGGTTTTTTTAGCTGAACCTAAAGGCTAGCATTTGCAATAATAAATGCTTAAAAATTTTTGCAGATCTTAGACAGAATTTCTTGTACTTGGCCCAAAGAATTTTTAGTAGATGCTTAAAAAGTGGTATAGATAGACTTCAAAACAAAATTTCAGCTTTCTAGCATATGTTTTTAACAATTTTGCTATCTATAGTTTTAAAATTAAATTCAAATATTCTTTAATTATTTTCAGCCTCCTTTCCTAAAGCATATTGCAAATTTTACTTTTCCCTCTATGAACATTTTTGGTCAATTTGAGCTGACATACAAGAGTGAAGCAAAGAATTTTTCCTTTCAGTTATGTTTCTCCTGCAACAACTGACATACGAGTCTTGATAAACAAGAACAAATTTTCCAATTTCTAAACTCGAGATGAATTTGAAAAACACATTTTACTATTCTTTGATGTCTTAGTGTTTTCTTTTTTTTTCACTTTTTGTGTGTTCCTTCACTTCCTCATTTTGAGTCCACCCCTCCTGCTGAAGCAGGTTCACCTAGAGCAGGTTGTACAGGATTCATGTCCAACAGGTTTTCAATATCTGCTGCAAAGGAAACACCACAACCTCTTGGTCAGTCTGTTCCAGTTCTTGGTCACCCCCAGTGTAAAGAAGTTTGTCCTCATGTTCCTGTTGTACTTCCTGTGTTTCAGTTTGTGCCTGTGCTCCTTCACCTCTCACTGGGCACCGTGAAGAACGTCTGCCCTGTCCTCCTGACTCCTGCTCTTGAGACACTGGTATTCATCCCCTTTCAGTCTCCTCTTGCTGAGGCAGAGCAGGCCCAGCTCCTTCAGCCTTTCCTCCTGAGAGAGAAGCTCCAGTCCCCCATTTTCCTGGCCTTCTGCTCATTGTGCTGAGGGATCTCCCCATCTCTGCTGTGCTGAGGAGCCAAGAACTGGACACAGCACTCCAGATGTGCCTCACCAGGGCTGAGCAGAAGGACAGGATCACCTCCTGTGCCCTGTGGCAAAGCTCTTCCCAATGCACCCCAGGATACCTTTGGCCTTCTTGGCCACAAGGACACACTGCTGGCTCATGAGCAGCTTGTTGCCCACCAGGACCCTCAGGCTCTTTATCCATGGAGTTGTTTCCCAGCAGAGCAGCTCCCAGCCTGTAATATCCATGGGATTATTCCTCCTCAGGTATAGGACCCTGCACTTGTCTTTGTTCAACTTGATTAGTCTCTTCTCTGCCCAATTCTCCAGCCTGTCCATGTCTGGCTCAATGGCAGCACAGTCTTCTGGTGTACCAGTGTTTTAGTTCAGACCAGGAAAATACTTTTGAAATACATCTCCCAGTAGTTCCTGCTCTGGCTCACAGCACACAGATGTTTCTGAATTCCAAGCTCAATTAATTTTGCATGAAATTATACCGGAAAATTTGCTCCAGAGGCACACTCACTGTGCTCCAGCCACATATGGGCATGCAGGCTATGGGATCAAAGTAGAATTAGTCCAATAGTAAATAAAAAGCTTTCAAAATGTGGATGTTAGATACCAAAACCCATATATTTCTGCATAGAATCTGCTCCTCTTGCTCCATTCTGTTTGTTAAGGCAGACGTAGCTTCCATATGATATCAATTGTATCAAACAGATGATAAAATATAATGGAAAAAAATTCATATTGTGATCAACAGCTAAGTACCTACTCATGTCAGTTAATTCCCTATTGAAAAGCTCTTTTCACCACATGCCAGCAATTTTGCAGTAAGAGGAGATGTGAATAAGTAACAGTGACCTTTGCAGCCAAATTCAGTAGGAACTTGGGAATTTTTGTGTTGTTCACATTGAATAAACTTTAAATGGATACACATTGCTATGCTTCTCAGTGCTAGTGTATTGTCCACAAGCCTATGCCAAAGTACAACACATGATTATGTGCAATAATGGTTCAAAAGTAATTTTCTTAGTAAAGCTAATGTAGGTCAAGTAATTTTTGATATTGGTTAAACATTTGCCTTAGGGTGGTGATGCATTGACACTTGTTTATGAAGTGCTTGCACACAAGGATTTGGGAGCACAAGATACAGATTTTTAAAAAATCCACATTTGTTCTGACATATGTAATCCTACATAATTAAACATTTCCCACTTGCTTTTTGTCCCATGGAAGATAGTTCAAGATTTTTCATTTGATATTTGTGTGAGCAGAAATAGACAGTGAATTAAATATATATTCCCTAACTGCTAGAGAAAGTGTCTTGGTATGGAAGAAAATAGCTTTCTCAGATTAAGCAAGAAAATTGATCTTGAAATACCTGGGTATAGATTTAATAGATCCCTTAGTTTAAACCACACCTGTAGTATCAGTTCTACTTAGATTTGCCAACTGATTCAGTCCTTAACCTAATAGCAGCAATTTTGTCTATACTTTATGTTACTCCATGTACTTCTTCAATGTTTTTGAAGAATTCTCCTGCCATTCAAAATCTTTTATTTTTTAAGTATAAAAAAGTATCTTTCAGTTCAGCAGACATCTCTTCCCTCTTCATATCTAGTCCCATCCTTGTAATTTAGAACTAAAAATACATTTCACTGCAGGTAATTTTCACTGTTGTCTATCCTCCTGAGCTAGTACAGCTAAGACAGAGTTGAGTCCTACTTGTTCTTATGCAGAAATCACAGAATTAATTCCTGTTAGAGGTCCAACCTGTTATACCTGTGTAAACCTACAAAGGGTAATGGGGTTGCACAAGTGTCAGTAAAGGCATAATAGGTTTAATCAAGCATAACAGAAAGTAAATTGCTCTGCAAAATCCTCATTACTACAGATGAAGTGTATTCATCTGTCCCAACTGTTAAGCCATAAGCTGTCTGGGCAAAGGCAGTTCCTCCAACAATGATTCTCATTTCAAGTGAAACCTCTAGGTGACATAGTACAAACAAGTAATGATTATATGATAATAACCTGAACTGACTACTAGAAAGAATATTAGTTTGTTCAACACAGCTGTTTAGGGACAGATGCCCTACAGGTATTCTAGAAATTGCACTGAAAGACAATCAGTGAGGACAGCAAATGAATTCCTTTTAGTTACATTTCCAACAAATGTTGAATGATGTAGCCAGGTTCCTATTCAAGTATGCAGACCTAATAGTAAGCACTTTTCCCTCCAACACTTAGCATTACAAAAATAACATATCAACTCATATTCAAACATTTTTTTAAAAGCTATTAAAATATTGCTGTTAGGCCACCAATATATTAGGCTATGTCTAGGAGAGCGTGAATAAAGATTGTCTTAAATAAACTAAATCACTCTGTTCATCATTTTCCTTAAATAGCTTAAATAGAGGATTTACAGTATATTTGGAGAGATGAGCCAGTAGTAGAGTAGACAGTGATATTATATTATGGCACACTATGACAGTGCAACAGAATCTGAAGTATAATCTGAGAGCAAATTCTTGTTTATGGAGAAATCATATGTCACATTTTGTTATGACTAACAGCAATTACGTGAGAATTTGGCCTCCTGGCACCCATGTTGCACTGAAAACTTACTTCTGTACAGACTGGAAGGGTTCAAGGTCTAGTGGACCACTGCAGTCATCTTTTCCAATAACCACGATGCAAGCAAGGACTGCCCTCATTTTGTCTATTTATATCTTCCAGTTATTGGGTGCCTTGACCTTTCTTTTCTCAACATTGTTGAAGTTTTTCCCCTCTAAATTATGTTTCTGGACTAAACACATTTTTCTTTTATGTTATCTAGATTTCTTGGATAAAATTGAGCATACTGAACTCTTTTTCACTCTAAGTCTGCTCTGCTGTCATGACACCCCACCTGGAGTTCTTCATCCAGCTCTGGTGTCCCCAGGTGAGGAGGACATGTAAGACTGAGTCCAGAGGACAGGCATGAGGATGATCCAATGGCTGAAACATCTCTCTTAATAAGACAATGTGAGATAGCTAAGCCTGTTCAGCCTGCAGAAGAGGTTTCTGAATGATCTAATTGTGACCTTCCAGTACCTGAAGGGAATCTGCAAGATGCAGAGCATTTTGCAAGAGCATGGAGTGACAAGGGACAATGGCCTCAAACTGAAACAGGGCAGGTTTAAATTAGATATTAGGAAGAAATACTTAATAGTGAGGCACAGGAACAGGTTGCTCAGAGAAGCTGTGAATGCCCCATTTCTTGGAAGTGTTAAAGGTTGGGTTGATGGGACTTTGAGGAATCTGGTCTAGTGAAAATGTGTCCCTGCTCATGGTGGAGGAGCTGGTACTAGATGATCTTTAAAATCCCTTTCAGTGAAATCATTCTACGATTGCATCAAGACAGTGCTGATGCTATGATGGTCTCACTATAAAACAAAAGAAATATTGAAGTGGTATCCACTAGATAGTATGAAGGAACAAGTGATTTTTTCAATATTTTCTATTATTTTAATGATATTTACTCAAATTTTTCCCATTTCTACTGGCAGTGTTTTCCATAGCTGTGGCTCCAGTGCTGAGTAATTCTTATGTACACTTCCCAGTTGTCCAAGGGACAGTACTATTATTTTTGGTCAGCATGTTATTTTCAGAGAGCATGTTCTGCAGGTTGTCCTTGGTGACTCCCAAGTTCTTTCTGAGTTATTTTTATATACGTGGGTTTCACATAACTAGCTAAATAATTACTGACATCCTTTCTTCTTTTTACTCTTCTTTGCTATCCTTATTTTGATGGCATTTGCAAACTTCATTAGCAATGATTTTAAAGTTGTTGTACAGACTGTGTTGATAAATTTTTTAAGCAGTGTAAATCTCCTAGAAATAATATAATTGCTTAATGATATTTCTTCATGTAAGGTTACAATTTAACACTTACCAATAGCTTGTTTCCAATCTATATGACATGCCAACTCAGTTTCATATCCTGAATTTATTGACAAATAAAATATCATGCAGTACCAATCCTGGACATAAGTCTATCCTATCAGCCTTTTTGCCTCTACAAACCACATTTCCTGTCTAATCTAAAAAAGTAATCAAGTGAGTTCAATCACATCTGCTTCCCATCTTTATTGGAGTTGGTTGCATTTCCTTCCATTAATTCTTTATGAATCAGTCTCACAGCTCATTTTCTGTTACTTTGTCGAAGGTCAGTTCTGGGTTGACAGACGTGTAATCACTTGGATCTGCTTATTTCTGCTTTTTGAAATATTCACACAACACTGGTTTTGTCCAGCCATCTGTATCACTGTTTCAAATGTTATTTTAAGATAGTTGTAGTGGTCTAGAGAGGGCTGGATCAACTCTTTCAGAACTCTTGAATGAAAGGTGTGCAGATTTATTGATGCTAAATTCAAAGCTTTCATAGCAGGCAACTGTGATTTTAGGATATGCCACAGAAAACTCTGTAATTCTTACCAGTAAGGCTCTTCTCATACTCATCCTTCTGTTAAAAAATATTTCTTTTTATTAAAGCCTGAGCTATAATCTGACCTATGCCCAGACAATATCACAGACATAATTGTTGGTATGGGTTAAAATCATGCAGAGGAGTATGCTAAAAATTAAAGAATTATAGAAAATTACTCATTACTGCTCAAATCTCTCTCCCAGCCTTGTTTTGTTTTCCTGTATAAACACAACCCTTGGGGCTGGATGCTGTCCCTGAAGGAATTCAGGACATGGTAGAAACATGGAGTTACAGCTCTAAGAAGGTTGTGTCCCTCCTCATCCTGCAGCAGACCCTTAGGCTTCCCCCATCACACTGTTCCTTCACCTGCAGATCCTGTGTATCCTCCACAGCTCTGCTGGGGGGGTTTGCATTCTCCATTCTCCATTTCAAAGAGAAGCTTCTGCCTTTATTGGCAGATAACTGTCCTTCAAATCAGAACAGTGGTGGGTTTTTTTGGGGTTTTTTTTGGTTTTTTTTAAAACAAGACAAAGAAATATGGAAATCACTTTCACAAGCAGACCAAACCAAATTGGAATGAAAGACAATATTGCCCTAATCTTGGAGAAAGTAATGCAGCAAAATTTGCCACCACCAAATATGTGGCAGTCCAATTGCTCCAGAATGTACAGGGTGGCTGTTGATCTTGCACTTTTCTCCCTTGAAAAGAAAAACAAACAAAAAAAAAAACCCAACAAACTCCCAAGATTTTTCGATTGGTTTTCTTTTAGCATGAGAATTTGCAGTTATTCACTTAACTGACAGTATTGATGAAGAAAAACTAAAAAGATACAACTTACCTGAGCCCTGGGAAAATTTCTTCAAAAGTGAAAGAATCAGTATAATTTTAGAAAGCATTACTGATTAAGAGGTTTGAGTAAGGGAATGATGCCTTCATCAGGGCTGACAATTTATACCCACAGCAGCACAGCTTTGGTGCACTGTCTTCCCTTTCAGTGAGCAGCATTGTCTTTCTCAGACACTTGTGAAAAGGGCTGAGGGGCTGTAGCCCACCATTAATCCATTCTGTCATCTGCAATATGGGGAGCATATTCTGACCTTGCACAGTGGAATAATCCACATGTTGAAACTGGCATCCATGATGTGCCCTGCTGACTGTCAGGTGTTATCTACCCTTCTCCAGAGCTTCTGCAAATGAATCTCTGGAAAGGGAAATGCATCTGGCATGCCACACCTGGAAGAAAACTATTGCTTAGATAGTGTGGATGCACTTTAAATAATTCTGATTTAAGACTGCTCATAGCTTTTAGAGTACTGTTTCCACATCATGGTTAAACAATAATCTTGGAAGAAGGGGCAACTCAATAAGTTGAGTTACAAATTCTTTGTAAACAGTAGAAAATAATAAAATAATACAAGTATCTCAGCTTTTACGTCTGAGAACAGCACATATATAAAGTCACTATATGATATAGGGTTCATCTGAAATAGAGGGTATTAATGTCTACAAAGCACAGTGGGATTCTTGGGTGAAAAAAAAATGTTCATAATGTTGTCCTGACAAGTTGCAAAAATTTCCCTTGGGGAAATAGAAAGGTTTTCTCCTGTGTTGGAAAAAGAAAGAATGGGATTATTAGCATACTTTAAACCATGAAATTTTGATGGAAAGCTTCTCTTACCTTTCTCTATGTAAAGAGATTTTCTGTAAGGAAATATATTTTCTGCAGTTTTCTGAATAGCTCTGGAAATAAAAGATGAATTAAACTGCAGGGTCAATCTCTCTTACAAAGATGATTCTGTGATTGTTTGCTTCTGAATAAGGACATTAGAAGATAAATAAAAAACCCAGCAATATCTCATCTCCTGCTTGTCTTGCTGTTGGAGACACTTTGTACCCTTCAGCACAACAGAGTGTGGGAAATCTTCAGTAGGTTACTTGTGTTTTCTTAAAGCCAAGCAAGTGACAGTCACTGATGCTCAACCCTCTATTCTCTTTCATCATGGTCAGTGGCAAGTTGAACATGAGCCAGCAGTGCCCTGGAGCCAAGAGGGACAACCCTGTCCTGGGGACATCAGGGACAGCATCACAGCCAGGCAAGGGAGGGATTGTCCTGCTCTGCTCTGGGGCAGCCTCACCTCCAGTGCTGGGACACTTTTGGGTGCCACAATGTAAGAAAAGCTTTAAACTATTGCAGAGTGACCAAGGGAGGGCAACAAAGATGGTGCAGGGCCCTGAGGGGAAGCCAGTGAGGAGGGGCTGAGGGCACTGGGTCTGTTCAGCCTGGAGGAGACTGAGGGGAGACCCCACTGCAGCTACAGCTCCATTGGGAGAGGAAGAGGAGGGACAGGCACTGATCTCTGCTCTGTGGGGACAGGGACAGCACCTGAGGGAATGGCCTGAAGCTGTGCCAGGGAGGTTTAGGCTGGATATTGGGAAAAGGTTCTTCACCCAGAGGGTGTTTGGGCACTGGAACAGCTCCCCAGGGCAGTGGTCACAGCACCAGCCTGGCAGAGCTCAATAAATGTTTGGGCAATGCTCTGGGGCACATGGTGTGACTCTTGGGGATGGTGCTCTGTGGGGCCAGGAGTTGGAGTCCAATGATTCTTGTGGGTCCCTTGCAACTCCCGATATTCTAGGATATCAGGATATTCTAGGATTCTAGGATTTCTTGCATGACTCCCATCTGCAGGGCAAGATTCACAGATCTGTCTTTCTTCAGAGTACACTCCTCTGCTTGCGCTTCCTCTCTGGCTGCAGAGACCCTGAAGGATCACCTATTTATTTTGGCAGAAAATCTACTTTGACACCCAGTTAAATTAATCTTTTCCTGAATCACCTTGCAAAACTGCTGGAAGTTATGCAAAGGGAAGTTGCCTGGAAAACTCACATTTTGTTCCTTCATATAGGCTTTAAAGTTCTGCTGCAAGGTGCAAAGGGAACCATTACTATAAAAACTATCATCTTTCTCCAGGAGTGAGGATCTCATGTGGATCTTGTTTGAAAAAGTGACTCTGGAGGATGTCTGTCAGAACAACTTTAAAAGGCAAAGGACCTCTCCAGAGAGGAGTCATATATTTGTATATTTGGCAAAAATTAAAATTCTGTTCAGATATATTATAAAGCCCTTTAAGCCATGGAGACCTCTTCAGAACATTGATTCTTCCAAAAAAAAGGCTACAAAAGTGATAAATATAGTCCTTGAGAAACGAGCTTCATACAGGTATTTAGTAACAAGCATTTCTAGTTGCACTGACTTCCAAAGCAAAATCATTGCAAAGAAAATTAAGAGAAAGAAGGGCATAGAGAAAAAAGAATTTCTTAGAAGAATAATGTAGAGTTAAGCATTTCCTTTCCAATTAAGGAAACTGGAAGACAAATTTCCAAGGAATATTTGAAAGAAATAGTTATCATCTTCAAAAGCAGAGGACCTTAACAGTTCTACTTCTTACCAAAACCACTTTAACTTTCAGAGCCTGCAAAATTCTCATTTACCCTGAGTGGAAACGGAACAAAAAAGACCTTGATATATGTTTTTTTTAACTCTTTGAGCTTAAATTCTGCCAAGAACTCTTTGTGTCTCCACGAAATAGGATGATTACCTCTATGTCCAAATCAGATACAGACACTTAAAAATCTTGTAAAGAAATATACTTTCTAATTAATGTGTGAGTCACTGGATTTGTTGAAAATTAAAAATGGGTTCAGATCTTCCTTCTTGTGCACCGTGTAGTGCTTCTAGCTATATTCCCATTGTAAATTCTTAATTTAGACTTTCATTTTAACCTCTCAGCTAAAAGAATATATTGTAGATTTAAGCTCAGCCAATTCTAGGTTCCAAATTTTGGGACCTTGATCAAATCCATTGTTGTAAAATTTCAGAAAACAATGGTTTAGATTCAAAAACAGTCTGTGGAGACAAAATGAGAAAAAACGTCAAAAAGAAAAAATAACAATAATGCAAGATTTGCAAGAAAAACAAAAACACGAAGTTTCAAGATCTCAGAAACAATTTGGAGGTTCTAGAATTGTCAGAGAAAGGAAGATAAACTGTGCAGAAATTCCTACTTGTCCTCTCTGGCTCTCTAGCTCTCTGCTCTTTAGGTGTTTTTCTTCCCATTATCGTGGTGTCACTGCTGAGGATGATCTGGTAATGCTGAGGATACTGTGATAATGGCCTGATAATCCTATATAAATAGTTCATCATACTTAGGACTTCCACTGAAGCCAAGAGAAATTCAATATTAAGGCTGCAAAATGTTCCTGGAATCAGCTGAAAAAGGTTGGAGAGTGAGGCTAGGTAGTTTCCACTGAAGAGTGTAATATTCACTGGATACACATATCTGGAGAGTTCCTCCCACTGTGTGATTCCCACTGTGCAATTCCTAGCCTGATGGATTCCTTGGTGTCTGTGAAAAACACAAGACTTTTTGCTTAATAAGTACAGGACATAGCTCTGTGCTATGAGAAATAAATTCTGTTCTACCACTCAAAGTGTCTTAAGATGGGAAATCTTCCCCAAAGCCCTTTTTGCTGAAGATTATTCCAAAGAATCTTCTAGTCTGTACATGGTTTGTAGTTGAAAAAAGCAGTTTATCTTTACATTCTACACAGATCTTCTTTCTATTTGGCTTTCATACCTTGCTGTGAGCTGGGCACATCCTGTGTCTGCAGGCTGTGGTTCAGTCACCTTCTCTGGAAGCATTTCAAACACAAACACTTATGGCACTTGGGGACACAGTTTAGTGGTGGACCTGGCAGTGTTGTGTTAATGGCAGATTTGATGAATTCAGATATCCTTTCCAATCAAGGTGATTCTATGGTTCTGGGACAGGGAGCAGCAGCGATGAAGGGGTTGGAAGGAAATTCCCTGACAGGTCTGGTACCATTACTCATGTTCTCTTATGTGGCCACAATCTCCTGTGAAAAACTAGCCATGTCTTTTGCAAATGACAGGAAAAAAGGTAGGATTCCACATAGAACATGTGCATGTGCAAGTGAACAGTTAGATTAGGTAAATTTTGTAAGAATTGTAAAAAAAGGTAGGGATTTTGAGACAATCTTCTTTTTAAAGAATAATTTGGGTCAGATCCAAGGACTATTGAAATCTAAAAAATTGCTACCAAAACTTGCAGGCCCTGCCTACAGAATACCTATTCCTTGCTGGAAATTTTCTTAGTGATTGCTTTCCATTTATGTATTTAAAAGGATATTTATTAAAATAGAAATTATTTTTCAAAGACTTTTTGGCTCACTCTCTTACAAATGCCTATTTATTTGAATGAGTTTATTTTTGTGAATAACTCTAAGGACTTTCAAAATTCCAGCTGTACTTAATTTCAGTCATCTGCTTCAAACTACAAAACAACTCACATAGGGCTGTCAATACAGGACATCCAAAATCTTTCACTTCAGGAAATCTATGGATATGTAGTAAAATTGGATGAGGGTTGTTCAGTCACCAGCACACAGCAACCCAGCTATAATTCGTGTGAGACCAGAAGACAGTATATAAGCAGACAATGCTGCATTTTTCTTTCTGCTTTCTCTCTTTTTTTTCCCTTTTGCATTTGTAATATCAGTTAAAAAACAATAAGCAGGCTTATTACTTTTGTAAGATTGCTATGAATAATTTAGCTAGGAAATAATTGAAGAAGGCATGCTAGGGAAAATTACCCACAAAGCCAGCAAAACTGCAAGTCAACCTGCAGTCATTGGGCACACAATCATCATTAATTTTAATGAGATGTGGGAGTTGGCAGTTCAGCAGGAGGAGCAGAATGCAGGCACTTCTCAAAAACCTGCCTGGCATGGTAGGCTAGGGGAATTTTACTAGCACTCCAGATCGATGGAGGAGACAGCAGTCAATATTAGTAGACCTCACAATCATCATTAATTGAAATCTCTCAACCTTCAGGTTGCATAACAGAACAGCTGGTGCCTTAATGAAGAATATAATATCTTGCAATTTCGACCTCCTGCAACTTCTTCATGGAATCTGATGGCTGAAATAGAGGCTGTACCCTCTTGTAAACCCCTCTCTGCACCTCCAGTGCCCCACATGTGCCTCACACATATGTATGCAAGCTCCTCTATGTCAATGCTATGCAGGCAATTAAATAAGAGCTAGAAATTAAGTATCTTAATTCAAATAAAGTGAGTCAAGAAACTTTAAAGTGTAGCAGCAGAGGAAAACAAAATAAACTCCCAAAGATCCTCATTTTAGTTAAAAATGAAAGTATGGGTATTAGAAAAATTACACAAGTAAAAAGGTAATTTTCAAATTTGAGATGGAAAAATTGGAGATAAAAAAGATTTTGAACTAGGACAGCTCATATTAAAGCAAATTTTCTGGTTTAGGTCTTACTGTCCCTCTCTCTTTCACTCTCTCTTTCTCATGGAGAGTCATTTGGAAAAGATCAAGGAGGCTAAGACATAATAAGAATCATTTGCTAGTTTTCAGCCTAAATGTGGAGATGATTGAAGCCTGCAAGTGTTCTGTCCTGCAATATGTAAGTGTCCGTGTAAAAGAATCTGATGAAGATGATGAGATAACAATTTTCTGTCTGTAATGAGTAAGAGGACTGGGAAATTGCTGGGGAAATTGTGGGATTAAGGCCCATTTATGCCAGAAAATTGCAAAGAACTCTCACAGCAAATGCAGGAAGGTAGTGGCTGAAGTATTTATTGATTCCACAAATCAGTCTTTTTTAAAAAGCCTGGCAAAAAAGTGCTTCCAGGTCTTACAATGCAAATCCATATTCACAATAAATGCATTAAAAGCTAGTTATTTCCACCACAACTTTTTCATTCTTCCTATTCTCCTCATGAAGAACATTCATGAGTAAAAATTCTCAGGAATAAATTCCTTTTGTATTCCTGTTTACTAAACTACTTCCTGCTGTTATTTCATGTGGGAGAAGAAAGTATAATGTCCCTTCCAAGTTTTTACCATCTCTTGTGAATTATTATGTTTGATATTTATAATAACATATGATAGTTCTCATGGCACTTGTTTGAAAGCCTGAAGACAAGCATCTGATTACAGAATCTGAGATAAAAGTCCACATTCAAAAGGCTGCAGTTTTCCTTTTTTAAATTTTATATCTTGCTTCTTATCTTTGTGTATTGAAGCCTTCCACAACTTTTCCCTTTCTATTTCAGTGTTTCTTTTTTCCTCTTTCATCCATTCTTTATTCTTCCCCTTGTCATTCTGTGAGAGGAGGTGTAACACTGGTCCTAGTTCACATTGCTTTTGATCTCTCACTTGTCTCTCCTATAGATTCTTCTGCAGTGGTTTCTCACTTTTACAAGATTAAATGTGAGAAGCAGCAGACAGGATTTTCCTGAAGCTGAGTTAACAGAATTGGGTTTGCTCAGATTGAAAGATTGTTTTTAACTGTTATTGTTTTTCATCTCCTCAACACAAAAGCAATTCTTGCATAACTTTTCTGTAGAGAAACAAGAAACTGCTTTGCCAAAAGAGCCAATACCCCAGCAAATCAGATGCTCAGTGAAGCTGATCTGTGGGAATGAAACAACAAAGTGACTTCAACCTAATTCAAATAACTTGAGGCTTATGATAAGAAAATTGATAGTTCAGCAGTTTTCTCTGATATTTCTTTATTCTAGATTTGACCTGGCATTTCTAACATTAGAATTATTTCCAATCAATTATAATCATACAAATACATAAATATATATAATTATTTTTCCTAAGGTTGTCAGTGAATCAGCACTGAGTAATGAAAAATTGATTTTGATGACACAGTTTACCTGAGACTCAAAAATTACCTTGGCATTTTTCAAGGATGCTAAATTATATTCTTAATGTTCTTCTAATTCCTGTATAGCAGAAAAGAAATTAAAAACTCTTAAAAACAAGGGAAAATTTATATAAGACTGACTTGATTTTCCTCATTTGGAAATTTCTTGTTAGAGCTAATAGCTTCATTAATCTAGGACAGGGCAGCCCTCTTGTCTCTGTGGACATGAAGTACCATGATCCCAGGCAGACTTTGGGGAGGAAGAACAAGCTGGCATTTGTTCAAATATGCATTAAAGAAGGGGCTGCCAAAAGCTGGAAAATTGCAAAATCTACTCTGAGTGTAATGATAAGGAAAGGAATTAACTATTTTAATTCTTTATTTTTCTGCCAAAATGATGTAATCCATGTCCTTTCAATGTTTATGTTGAGAACAAATTCATGTATTCCCATTTTTGTTCCTTTTGGTTCTTACTTCAATCTTCAGTCACTGAAATGAGGTGAGATAAAATTGTAGTGGCTAATATGGTCCCAAAGAAAAAACCAGGCTGTTGAACTGGTTTGGGGAATGTGGATTTCTTTTAATTGAGAGAATTTTATACTTTTATAATTTTTAAAATAAACTTGAAGTACTAGTGACTTCCATTTTGCCAATAAAATACAGTTTCATTAGCAGTGCTTTAATTTCTGGGAAAGATGCTCATGGAGTGAAGGACAAAATCCAGCATCACTGCAGAGTGCTGTCAGCTCTAGAGAGGGAATCAGGCTCCAGAAGGAGCCCAGGCAAAGATTAGCTAAAAACACTGTCTGAAAACACTTTGTTGACACCCTTTTTTGGTCTTGTTTGCTGACTAGTTTTAAAGAGTCTCTTAGTTTGGCATTGAAAAACAAATGAAAAATGTGTATTTTTTTCATGTCCTGTGTGTTACATATCTTCATGTGTTCTGCTTCAGAGGCTTTAGGATGCATTCATGACCTACATTTGCTTTTCCCAATGAGTCATGCCAACTCTACGCAGTGGGGCTGAAGAATCTTGACCTCCACAAGGTACTTTTCACATTCTGAATTCATGAGATTACATGAAAAGTCTGCTCAAAAATCCTGACCTGCCTGGAAAACAGGTATGTAAATAATCTATTTTTCCCTCCTTTTAATATAGATTTTTTTGGATTGAAAATATTTGGGTTCTGGACTAATGTTTATGTAAGGTTAAGATTTTTTCCAGCTTTAATCAATAATTTATGATATGAAAATTTTATCTGCAACTACTTTTAATAAAAAATTTGTTAAAATGGACAAACCAAAGAAAGAGACATAACTCAGAATAAATGAAATAGCAAAAAAAACCCCACCAAACCTGTTTAAGATGACTCCAAGCAAAAAATAACTTACATAATCTTTTATGAAAACATTTATGATTAATGTTATTTTTGGCAGTGACTAGATGTAGTGCTCACTCCACCAGTGTTAATGTTACTCCCTCCATTATCTAAAGCTCTGGCAAAAATTCTGAGACAGTGCACCAGCACATTACAATTATGATCATGATAATGTCAAAATGTCACTAATAAAATGAGTTAACATTGGTGGACACAAACATTTTTACATTTCTGCATGATCCCATATTACTTCACTGAGGGCAAGATTTTTGTGTCAGACCTACTCTGCATTAAGATGTGTTCAAAATTTGAAATGAGGTTCCCTAATGTTAGTTTTTGTGTTTGGTTTTTTTTTAGTTTTTTTTTTGGGGGGGGGGGTGTTTTTTGGGGGGGGGGGGGGTTGGGTTTTTTTTTTTCTTTTCCTCAAATGTGACTAGTTATAATTATACAGGTAACTTTTGGTTAAATTTGCTGGCAACTGTTATAGAGGAAATAGCTATATTATTTTAATTTGATTTTACTTGAAAAAAAAAATTATTTCTTAGTCTTGCAATTTGAGAGACCAAAGCTTTCGTATGGGAATTTATTTAAGTTTTAAAACACAGTCTTTCACTGGACTATATGTGCTGATCTGTGCAACAAGCTGCATGCAAGGCTTATTGAATGAGTAGGTGCAAAAGGAGAATAGGACCAGGAGAAAAGGTGAGCTAAAGCCCTCGGTCTGTAGAGCAAGCAGCAATCATTGCACAGACATTTTCAGCAGAGGTCAGCCAGTTTGTTTTTCCCTTCATTCTCCTTCCTTCTTTTTCCTTGAAAAAAGTGCAAATTGCACTCTGTCCCCTGCTAGGGACAATCTGCATGCACACAAACCATCCCTTTGGAACTGTGTTCTGCATTATTTTCTTCTTGCTTTGCTCACAGAGCTTTACATTATGCGTAATACCAGTTTCCTTTGAGCTACTCAGCACAAGAGCTGTAGGACTGGTAACTGCTGGCAAAACACTGAATGAGAAATATTTGTCATCCAATATTCTGCACATGCTGTAATAAGAAAAAAAGAAAAAGAAGATGCATTCACTGGGAAAAAAAAAAAACAAAAACATTCATCATTAATGAAGGCTCTGAAGGATTTTGAAAGGGTTGCTTTGCCATTTTTCTTTTTAAAAATCCAATAACAGGACTCCAACAAGCACACAATTATCAGGTTTTGTCAATAAGGTTTCATGAAAACATGTTTTCCTCTTATGGCATATTAAAAGTGTTCATCATTCAGTGTGTCTGAACTCTAAAGAGAAATCTAGTTGCATTTTTTAGACACATTAATTAATTGGGATTTTCCTTCAGAAAATGTGAGGGTTGATAAAGAATGTGCCACATCAGTTATGTACCTAATGAAAAAGTTTTAGTAGCAGAAAAAGTAGTTTGCAGCAATTGAAGCAATAAAGGTATACAGTCAGCAGTTTTCATTGTTTTTCTATAAAGGGTGGCAGCAAGTTTAAAACTTTCAATCATAAGTATAATACAAAGGATTGTTTTTGCCCACTGTACTGTCACTTTGATTTTTAAAGAAGAGCTTTTATAAATAAAAATATTTTGTTCTTTTTTTTTTTTTTTTTTAGGTTAAGCATGATAAAAAGTTAAATAGATGTCTGTTCTGGATTCAGAAGGGTCACTGTTTTGAAAATAGAGCTGCTTGAAAGTACTCAAAATTTACTTTGATTCTTTGACATTTTTACTCTTAAGGTGAAAGGAGATGATAATGTCAATCGCATTTGATAGGCAGTGATTCTCCCCTGCATCTGACATTAATTAATTCTCTTTTTAGCAGGGTCAGCAATCAGTACAAAGACTAAATAAGTCAGGAATATCTGTGTAGAAATCAATGAATTGCATGGGAGAAAATAATCATGACAGCAGAAAGAACCCAAATAAATGTAGTTCATTATTCATTTCACTTAATTGCTGTGGAAAATAAGTGCCTTTGAACTTTCTAGGCCATTAGCAGAAGACACTCAACTCCTTTCTTAAAGAGAAGGGTGATTAATACTTAAGTGTTTCTCTGAATCCTGAAGATATATGAAATTATGGTCCCACCACTGGGAGCTTTCACCACTGGACAGCAATCGAACTGTTTCAAGAGGATCAGGTGGGGATGAGGAAAAGACATATTTCCTGGAATTCAGAGCTAAAGTAAAGCTTTCATTCTGCAATTAGTTTTCAAGATACTAAAAGACTCTGTGAAATAATACCTAAGCTGCAAATAAATTCAATTAGCTGTTACTGCTCCTCTCAACTCAACAATTTTGCTACCTCTAAGGAAAGTCTTGTCCTTCTTTCTACCACTGACTCTGGTCCACCTTTGCCATTTGCCACAGTCTGGGGTGGACCTGATCCTCACACCATGCAGATCTGAGACAGACCTGGACCCTTGAAATAAGGTCTCTCACATTCTGCAATCAACATCCAACTGCAGATGACAAGACACTACATATCATTATCCAGTGCTATTTTTAAAATCTAGGACACCTTGTTATAATGAAAATATTCCAAGTTCCTGGTGGATCTAGACTCTGAAGAAAATTTGCTTTCAAATCAATGCAAAATGAAGGCAAGTACTTTATTATTTCATGTAGATCTCAAAATTATTTTCAGTCGGAATAAACTGTCCTTTATATGAAACTGCCACCTGTATGAAGTTGAGGAGATGGTTTTAAACTATTTAATTTGATTTCTGATGTCACTAATCTGGCTTTATGTTCTTTAAGTTTTCTAGATGATTAAATCGAAGCTATTTTAAATATTTTTAAATTAATAATGAATGTGTCTTTAGGTCCATAAAATCTGAATTTGCATCTGAATGCCTTTAACATTCTAGGAAAATTAAAACGATTGTTTTATTTCTGTGCTATGAGTTATTCAATCCATCTAGATGAATACAAAATGTTACTTGATTATTCATCAAGTCTATAATTTGTAGACACGACACACTCATCTTAGGGAAATTAAATAGGTCATATGTGGAAAATTTTCAGAAATAAAAATTTCCAATGTGTTAAAAATATCAGAAGTCCACTGCATTTTATCAGTGTTACTCCACAGCTTATATGAACAATAAAAATTTAATAGCCATTTATGGCAATTAAAATATTTCATGCAACATTTGACCATCCACATTCACCCTCAGTTTGTCATGGGGAAAACCAGCACAGAGCACAAGAATATTCAGGGACATCTACCTGTACTGCAGGACACCATTTAGAGAACTGTGATACATGTGTACAATTAGTAATGTAATTTCTTTGTTTTATTTCCATTAGTAGAAACATTGACATAGAGCATCCAGACCAAGTGAAACTTAATTGTTGAATTACTTCCCTGAATACAAAGTATGTGAGTTAATAAGTAGCTGAAAGAAGGTGGGAAAAGATGGATGAAGCTGCCCAGCTTTCTTTTCCCATTGTGTTAAGTCTTGGTCTGAACCCCAGGATAACATGAAGACATAAACCCACACTTTTTGACCACTGTTTATATATGACATTTTATGCCTTTAACTATGAAAAAAAAAAGAATTTTCTTCAGAAATAACAAACATAGAATGATAAAATTATACCCCTACTTAAAGAAGAGTCACCCACAGCAGTTTGCTCAGGACCATATCTGGTTAGGTTTTAAGTACCTCCTAAGATGGAAACTCCACAGCTTCTCTGGGCAACCTTTGCCAGTGTTTGATCACACTTACAATAAAAAAATCTTTTTCTCACAATTAAATGAAATTTCCTGTATTACAGGAAATAGCTGCATTTGGGATAATCCAGTAGAGCAAGGAATGTAATAAGACTGTTGTCTAAGAGGAAGCATTTTTGGACCAAGATATGGTCAGTTTGTGAAAGGAAAACCATAAACATATCTGTGATTCAAGAATAATATCTACTTATGGTTATTTAGATACTTGTAAAGCATCCATTATAGTATCTTTTAAGTGTGTGTGTGTCTACACTATCACAAAAGTGAGCTCTCTCCTTTATTCCAATCTCTTCATCATGCTCTCTGTGTATGTACTTCACACCCAAACTCTCAGAGTAAAGCAATTAGACGTTTCTGGGATGAAAGTTGGTGGCCATTCTGAGAACATTTGCTCTGTTGGGCTGTAAAACACTTCTCACATAATTTCAAACATCTTGAACTGGGAAAACAAACAAAAAGCCAGACAACCATTCAACCAAAACAAACAAACCAACAGGTGGGCTAGCAGAAATCTGGCTCAAATAGTGCAGACTTTAGGTGCAGCCAGTTTGCTCTTGAAGCAGTGAGCAGCAATGTTCATGGCTATGGGCTATTTAGAATCACAGCTTGGGGTTCAAGGACTGGGATCAATGTCCTAAGCAGTGCAGGTGTAGCTGTAGAAATATTAGATGCTCAGAAAGCTTTGAGATCAGGTATTTATCTTTTATGAAAGCAGCAATTCTTGCTGAAGTCAAAGAGCTTTTCAAACTCTGGTGTTCTGTAGGGAAAGATTGACTCAAACAGAATGAAGGTAAGGACCTTTATGCAAACTGACACATCCTGTGGGGTGTATGACCAAAGCAGCAAAATAATGTGAAAGAGAAAGATTGAGGAGGAACAATTTTGATATATGATTCAAGATAACTCTGTTCCTATGCTTATCACCACTCCTGCAGGTTTCACAAGGATTATAAATTCTAGTTTCGTGCAACCACTGTTTGAATGTCTTCTTTACCTAAGTAACATTGCCAGTGAAATATTGCTAGATTTCAAAGAATCTGAGACTCAACAGTTGCTAGCTGTGTTTACTGCTGACCAATACATGCATAGACTTTACTGTCAAAGACAGGTGGGTTTTCATTTAGGAGCCATTAGCATGCTTGTACTGCCCCAGAATAAAGACAACTGTGAAGGTGAGACACATGTGGTTTCACCACAAGACAAGGTCATCAATGTTACACTATACCTCAAACTCTTGTTGTGTGATTGGTTGTAAAAAAATATAATAAATAAATAAACCGTGTCTTTCCAACTGTTTTGCTTTAGAGTAAGGCAATATGTCAGTTGTTCAAAGTGAAAAACAGACCTTTTGATTGGTGAACTCGAGACATGTCTGCAGAGTTATTGAAGTGCTACACTTGCATAGTCATTGCAGCACATCTCAGCTGATAATATATCATCCTCTATTCCCTGAATTCTGTTGCTTCAGAGACTTTTTCACAGAGATGCAAAAGGTGGCATTGTCACCTGAGAAGTTTTGGAATGGTCTACTTTTCCTAAGCTTGGAATCTTTCAACCAGACCCTCACTGCTTGTCTGAAGTTAGGGATGGAGCTGGTTGGGTTTACCAAACAGTCATCAGAAATAATCAGCTAGAGATCTTCAACCTGGATTACTTTCCTTTTTGAAAGATTTTGAATTGAAAGTGTTTTTCTCTTTTGCTTTGCCTCTGTGGGGTTAGTGGGGAATGTCAGTTAAGTGTCTAAAATTAAACACAAGCAAACAAAGCTTTGGAAGGGAAGGCATCAAGAGGATGGACCAGGCTCTTCTTGGTCATACCAGGCAATAAGACAAGAGACAACAGGCAGCAACTGATGCACAGGAATTTCCATCTGAATATGAGGAAGAACTTCTTTACTGTGTGGGTGACTGAGCACTGGAACAGGTTGCCCAGAGGCTCTATGGAGTCTCCCTCTTTACTCAAGAGCCAGCTGGACACAGTCCTTTTCATGGGCTCTAGGATGACCCTCCTTGAACAGGGAGGTTGGACTGGATAATCAGCTGTGATTTTATGATTCCAGTTCCTCCAAACAAGAACACTCCATTTTATGATCTGAATATTCTTTCTGGGTTGACAGTTCTCTAAAATTACCTGCATGTTATCCTCAATGCTATAAGGTGAATGAGCTAGTGAAGTGGCAGCGCAGAAAGAAATTTAGGGAAAACCTATCAATATACACTCTCTTGCCAAAAAGATGATTTTTCAATTAAAAGCAGTAAAAACTCTTGAACTTTCTAAGGAATTTTGAACAAAAATAAAAATTATTAAAAAAACCCAACTTAACAAACAAAAAATTGAGCTTGTAGAGAAGTTGTGGCTTTTGGTCAATTACATAATAAAACAGTACTTTCGTCAGACAGGATTGTCATTTCTTACTTCTAATAAAATTGTTTATTGGCAACCCCAAAATTTGTGCTTTGATTTCTGAGAAAAGTGAGTGAAAGAGATCTCTTTTCAAAAATGAAAGTTATTTTGTTTCCCTTCTATTTTAATCACATACTATTGTGAACAAAGTTAGTTACCTATGTACTGTGTCAAAACCACAGCAATATGTCATTCTAGCTTCATATTGAATCAAACAAAACAAAAATTGGAGAGCAACATGCAGTCAAAGCCATCCTCTCCAGGTCTGGAAACAGCTGGCTCTATAACACAGTGCTCTGCTTGTTCTGATCTCTGTGTTGAGGGTGTTTGGGAAGGCTGAGCAGCACAGGAGCTGAGAGGTGCACTCTGCCACAAGGAACTGTGTTTTTAAATGTTTGGCAAGTAAAAGGGAGAAATTCTACTTTCCTAAAAGAACTGAGAATGTTTTGAGTTTGCAGTGCTGTTTAACAAATTCCCTTGAACATTTTTGAGTATTTTCTTCTCTGAAGCTCAGTTCCTAAGATATGATATAGTGGGATTCATAAAAGGACTAGATGTTTCTGTACAGACTGGGAATAATTCTAATCTAGCATCACACATGGTCTGATTGTCTACAAGGTGCAAGAACTTATCCAGCCTCAGTCCAACCTGTCTGTACTATTTGGATTTAAACAGAATAAGAATCTTAAAAGCGCAAATTCAAGTGCAAATTCAACTTTCAGCTTTCCATAACTGCAGAATGAAATATCCAGCGGAGTTTCTCAGGAATTCCAAAAGACTCAGAACTGCACATTCATATGTTTCTTCTATTTAAACCATGCCCTGAAATCTTCATAAAAATCTGGGATCCTGTTGTGTCTGGTATTGAAGAACCTAATAAGAAGACATAGCTCATATACCCTATTGTTCAATCTGTCCAGTCTGTAATTACTGTTCAACTCATTTACTAACACTTATTAAACCAATAGGTTTTTTGATTCCTGCATGTTTCTACAATTCCAGATTACAGCAAAGACTGTGTGAAAGAAATCCTAAGAAAAAATGAAGTGTCCTTTTGAGCTCATTATTAAATCTCAGAGTAATTCTAAAAGCTCCCAGAACAATGATGTCAATAATAAAATGCTCTATGAACCCTTTGCTGGCCCTTTGTATCTACTTGTAAGACTGCAGAATGATGCATCATCATTAGTTATTGCTTGGATTTCAGAAGAATCCACAATGTGCTAAATGTTTCTGCTGTATAGGTAAAAACACATTCCTCACCCATAAAAGAGGGAAAGGACTAAAAGAAGAGAAAAAGACAAAAAAAACAGTGTGAGGTATTTTACTTATTCTTAGATAACTCCAATACTACCTAAACAATTGGGTTTTTTTTCTTTCACATAGAGTCTAAGACACTTTCACTGGGCCCTTTTTCACTTGTATCCAATCTCTTTTTTTCAGTTTGTGTTCACTCATGGGATAAATGAGACCAATAAGCAAAATGGATTAAATAGCATGGTCTGAGCTCCACTGAAATCAATAAAAGACTTTCTGCTAACTCCAGTTGGCTACAGACTATGGTTTAATCAGCCAGGTGCATTTAAGTGTCACCATTTCCTTCCAATTAATTTTAAATATAGATAAAGAAAATGATCATAATTGACCCAGATTCTATTTCTGGGAAATCCAATCTGAACACTACAGACTGAAATACTTCCCTAAAAAGAGATGAGGCTTTTGTGCATGGGAGAGAAATAGGAGTCAGACAAGCATATGGCTCTGGTGCTGCTATTAAACTTTGTTCAGTAATATTAGCTATCTGTTTCTGAATTCTTCAGTCTATTTACTGCTTGTTCCCATACAGTTCTAAAGCAATTACTATTTTCCTGACACTTTGAATTATTAATATTATTGGTGTTATTAATTCCAAACAGAGGGAAAACAAATTTGGTATCTTGCATACAAAAAGTGAGGCTGTGTTTTGACTGTCATCAGTAGAGCCTTTTGCTGTGCTTGTGATTTGAAGTGTAGTATTGATACCAGCACAAATACCAGCACCAATGCTGCTGATAATTGTTGTGATGGGCAAGTGCCACATCTGGCAGCTGAGAGCAGACCTTAGCTCTGCACATAGAAGAGCACATTGTTTAATGAGTTATTTCATGCACTATGTGAGGCTGTAAAATTGTAACTGAACTGTATGGAGAATATATGCATCACCTGCGAGTGCACTACACAGAAATTCTTAAAAAGAGAAGAAGAAATTCTAAGATCCTTAGGACAGTGAATTTCTGAACTAATAGAATAAGTAGAAAATGCAGGTCATCCTCTCTCATTCCCACTGTCTAAAAAACTACCAGAAACTCAAACAGACTGGACCCTTGGCACCTTCCTCCCCTGGCTGGAAGTACTGTAGCCCAGTCAGTCCATATGATAAGGTACAATTTATCAGAAAGATCAGGTGAAACAGGTGTGCCTGTCTGCAGTCTTTTGGAAATCAGAATAATGTCTGACAGATTTTCCTCTGAAATAAAATGTGTGGTGTGCTAGGCATCAAATATCTTATTTATTTTTTTCTTTATGGATACAGGAGATTACCAATATGCTTTTTACTTTTAAGCTTGATCATCTTATATTCTTATTTTATGCACCAACAATGTTTTTGCTTACTCTACTTCTGGAACAAAAATTCCTGTATGACTTCACTTCAAACCATGACCAGGATGAGTGATGGACTCTCATATTGCCAATAACATATTCAGATTAACATATCTATCAAATGTCATATTAAAATTCTTCAAATGATAGTTTCTTCTTGCAACTCATAAAGCCAGCAACTGCAATTTTGTATTTGGAAGTATAAGAAATACATTTCTTCCTCTCCTCCTCTCCATGTTCCTCATCTCCTTTTGCTTTGACAGGACAGGCACAAAAGTCTGAAGGCACAAACCATTCCATTTTGCACTCCCTTCTGACTCATTCTATAAAATGCATCTTGCTGCTGCACCTTGAATCGTCTGTCTATCTCATCTGAAGATCATTCCACAGTTGGGAAACAATGGCACTTAGAAAGAAGGAGAAATTGAATGTTCTGCATGTGGAATATAGGGGATAGAACAACATTAGCACACTGTCACTGTTAGTCCTCTTGCCTTCTTGAACAGATAGTGTCAATGTCTATCTGGGATGGATGACTCAAGCTCAGTGGGTGTGCAGATGACAGTTCAGGGGTACGTGCACAAAACACCTTTTATTCCATGGTTCAGCCCATCTCCGGTCTGCCAGTGAAACTGTGGCTGCAGCTTCTGTCACATCCTTCCCCTTCGGTGATTTCCCTTTATGAGCTCATGCTGCTTCTCTTTAAATGCTGCTTCTCTTTAAAGACACACCACAGAGAGATGTCTCCACTCTTTCTGAAGTCCCATCTTTGCCTGTATTTGCTCTTAAAGTCCTCCCACGATGTAGAAAGGACTTCAACTTTCACAAACACTTGTGCATGCAGGAATCCACTCTGGGAGCAGGAGGCAGTGTCATCTTTATCTCAGCCAGTCACAGCAGTGTCACACAGCCTCCTGTGTCACTGCAAGGCAGGTGCTGGCTGCCATTCAGTAAATTTATGGTCAAATAGGAGATGGCCACTGAAGACATGGAAATTCTGGTGGGCAGTCACTGGTTTGTCTTATAATAAGTCAAACCAGCTCCAATCAGAAGGTGGACATTTGGTTTGTAATTATTCAAGGCTGGCCTGCAGAGAGAAATCCTCAAAATTTCTCAGTCATCATTTTTAGGCTACTAGTGCCATCTTTAACAGCACTGAAGGAACTCTAGTGTTAAATATCATGGCATTAAACAGAAGTTTCTTATTTAAAGATACTTGTGTTGTAAGCTGTAGGCAAGGGCTTTACCAGTGGAATATACTGTTCCCATGATTGAACAGGAATATAACCCTGTAGATTCCTGTCCCACAGACAAGTTCTGAATTACCCTACTACATTTTTAATGTCTGCCTTTTTAATGAAACATTAGCAGCTTTGGGTTCTGACAAATTTCATCCATGATTACTTCAACACGGTTATAGGAAGAAAGTAAGCTGAAAGACAGAAATGTTTTGCTATTTATTTTAATTCCAGAATAATACATCTGTGCTAGCCCAGAAAGGTACCTTCCAGGCAGATGTTCAAATCATATGGGAATTCATATGCCAAATGCAAGATTAATGGGCTGACATGCCAATGAAGCACTCTTTCACTTTCACTCTTTCATGCCAAGCACTAAAAGCAGCAGTCCTTCCATGGTAAAGCTGATGCTACACCATTCCTTAGCTGCAAAGGTTCACTCCTGTGGGATTTTTCACAGATTATATCACTGATTCATAAAACAATTTGTTTAGCTTTATCTTTTTCATGTTGTAGTAAAGGGCTTAGCCCTTTTCTCCTCACATAGGCAAAACTCATAATTTGCATGTCTAGGGTATATGGCACTGTTGCTCTCTGGAACATTTTCATCCTGCTTCTGATGAAGCACTAAACAGAAAACACTTCTCTTAAACAAATGAGTACTGGCTTGGTTATAAGAAGTGGCATTTTAGTCTGCCCTGGATAATAGACCAAGAGTCAATTTAGTGTCAAAAAAAAAAAAATAAAAAAAAATCGCTTGCCTATATGAAAGGTTTTTAGTTTTGTTTTCCTTCAGTGGCAGGCAAGCTGGCTGAGATTCTATCTCCACCATGAAAAAGGCCTTTATTTTGTCTTATTAAATGAAAGCTGAGCTTATCACTGACATCACAGGCTAGTCCTAATGGCTTTTACAATGGCCCTAATGGCCAGCCTGAGAGACTCCCTGGGCCACATTCTCAGGCTGTATAAAGTAATGAACAACTGGACCCTGCATTTTCAGCACTTCTTTTCCCCCAATAGTAAGCTACAGCATAAAGTTATTTCCTGTGTCTGAGATTTGGCCCCACAGTTTTCAAATAATTATTCATTTTTAAATGACTTCCTGTTTGAAATCTCCAATGTCAAGGTGTTCATGAGTCTAGCCTGATCTTCTTACCCACCTTTGCCTACACCTGTTTGTAGGGCTGTGACTGAGCATGATTTAGGAATTTCCTCCAATAGCTTATCATTGGTTTTGTGGAACCCAAATTACCTTCATTTTCTTTGAATTTTATGGAAAGGAAATAAAACATAATAAAATATTGTTCCCCAAAGAGCAGTTGTATAGTATAATCTGCATTTCTCTACTATTTCAGGCTGCCTCATGAGGACAGTATGTTGCCAAGGTTATACAGCTATAATCATCATGTATTTATGCAAAATAAGAACTATGTGATAGTGCAACATTAAACCTTATGAGATTGTTTTTAAAAGTAAAACACAAATGAACATAAGCCTTTTCTTCTGATGCTTCCTTGTTATAGGGATTAAAACAGAAGCTTTAACCAAACACCAGCACTTATCTATTTCTTTATTCCTTTACCAGTGTTGGTATTTAGAGTCTTTGTACATCTATTAAAGGTATCAGTTTTTAGGTCACAAAATGCTTTTTGTGAGAAATTCAAATGAGCTCTAAAAGGGTCTGTATTTTACAAACGCACATGGTCAAGCACTCAAGAGGTTATAGCTGGAACCAACCACACCAGAATTATTATTTAGGTGGATTAACTGGGGTGTATTATCTCCTAAAAAATATCAAATTCCCTTAGCTTCCAATCAGTTGCAGAACAGAGCCCTGGGCTCTTATCTTACTCCCTAAAAGTCCTTCCTGTACAGGGAAGGAGGAGGACCAGGCTGCCAGATTCACTGGTTCCCACCTGTGCTGACTCCAGGGACAAACATCCCTCTCTGCTCCCTAACTCAGGATGTGGGTGCAGGTCCACACCATTTTGTAGATACAATAAGGGATGCTGCCTTGTCCATGAAGGAGCATAACAACACAGGGAAACACAAGGACACCTCCCATTTTATAGTTTAGTTGCAGAACATCAGAACGGGTGTGCCAAATTGGGTCAAACCCATCCCAGGTGCCATCCCACCTCTGGCAGTGACAAGGTGGGTGCCTGGGGCAGTGCAGAGGAAGGTGGAGACATGCACTGATATTTCCCAAGCACACTCCACCAGCTGAACCTCAGAGGCCTCCTGTGCCAAGTTTGTTTTCTAGGTGTTTCCATTCCTAGATTTATCGTCCTTGTTTGTTCTTCCCTTGAATCTAAGAGAGCTTCGAGCACCAAAAACATCCTGTAGCAGCAAATTCCCCACTTCAATTAGACACAGTGAGAAAATGCACTCCTTTTTTGTTTGTATTCAGCTTACATCTTACTCATTTTGGTGAGCCACTATTTTTTTACTGGTATGAAATTATGGGCAAACCATCCTTATGTACCATTTCAACAACACCCAAATTGGGCCCTTCTCCTACTCCTCTAGAATTTTTCCCTTTCCACAGGGTTGTCATCTAGTGTATTTTGTTCTCACCTCCATGGAAGGCTTTATGCTCCTTTGTTTGTTTTTTTTGGCTCCTCTCTAAATTTTTTCTCTTTTTCTGGCACCTGTTTTCAGATGGGGAGGAACAGAATTGCCTTTGTAAGGAGAATATAAAACCTGCCATGCCTGGATGCTTCTGAGAGCAGAAAGTGAGGAGTCAGCCCTTGTACAAGTCTCAACATCTCTATACAGGTTGTATCAAAATCTGTTATCTTATGTTCCCAAAACCAGTAGTTATGCAACAGATTTGGTTGCCTTTCAGTCAGGTGTAACATGATTCCTGAATGTATATTACTCCACACACCCAAGAAATCAGGCTGAGATTCCACATTATAACTTTCCAAGTTGCAAAGCCAGTTTAAAAGCAGTCTTCCCACCTGTGCTGCTACTCAGATGTGGCAATTCAACTCCCTGGATGACCATACTAAAAAATGGTTGAGTGGAATGATCTAAGCTAATAGACACTCTCTCCCACCCTTCTTCAAGTATTGTTTTTCTTTGTTTATTAAACTGCATCACTCCAGCTGTCAGCAGCAATACTGATGAATCCATTAGCCTTGCTGAAGGACTGAAAAGCTTTCCCCACCAGAGGTGGGGTAGCAGAGAAAGGAATGAGCAGGTGAGAAGGAAAAAAAAAAAGGAGATGAAACTTCAAAAATTAACTTCTCACCAGCAAAATCCTCATGTAAAATCATGGTCTCAGAGGTGATGTGTAGTTGCACTTATTTTCTTAATTGTGCTTTTGTCAGGGAGGAATTCTACAGATTGACGAGGGGGGGAACAGGATTTGGGAGGTTCCTAGTTTTATGTTTGTGCAGGCAGAGATGCCCTGAATTGTTTGTGTTTTCTCAGGTAAAGGCCCACTGCCTGAAGCAGCTGCCTTACAACATCAACAACACACCACACTCCTCTATCCCCTATCTTAAAAACAAAAATAAATTAGCAGATTGGCAGACAGCATGGAAGGATTATGTGGGGATGTTAAGAAGCAGAGAAGTGAGAGGCTGCTCTTGTGACTGGGACAGCAAGCAGTCAGGAGGTTTAAAAAGACAAGACTGGAGAAAGCAAAATATGAAAATGCAATTCTGATCTCCCAGTGACACATTTAAATAGATTCTGCCCTCTTCAAACTTTGGATTTGCTGCAGTTTACATCACTAATCCTCACATTCCTTAAATGCCAATCTGGCCTCTCAAGGGGGCACTTGGGCAGGGAGGTGGTCTGGGACTTGCCATTCCTGATAAGCAGAGAGTGCTTGCACAGATATTGGATCCAGGGTGCCTTTGTGGCTGTCACACAAACAGCAGCAACTCCTCAACCAAATGTGCTCAGCCAGGTCCTCTCCAGCAACAACCTGCACCTCAACTGAAACAAATTTATGCCAGGAAAGTTCTAGTCAGATGTGTTTCCAGTTTCTTCAAAATTCCTTCAATATACAAACAATATTTTGAAGTGTTTCACCCTCAAAAAGTGGTTGAGCTGGTTTTTGGCATTTTTCATGAAAATTTCTGTCATAGTTTAATCTGATTTTTAAAAAAATTTTCATGTGTATCACAAATCACACGTTTCTGAATTTAAAAAAATCCACAGAAGTGCTAGCTCATGATTTCTTTCAGTTCAAAAGCTCTCAGTTAAGCACATACAAAATCAGTTTATCTCTATGAATATTCATGTTTATGCTAGACAATATCAAAAGAAATTAAAGAAAGAACATTTAATGACAGCCTTAACACTCCTTTAAAACCTACCAAGCTAAAATTGCAGAGAACTTTGATTTGTTAAGATATTTTAATAACCTAACATTCTCCTTGTAAGCACGTGTTCTTTGAAGAAATATATCAGGTTTAAAGAGTTTATGTTAAAAAAAAAAAAAGACATCTTAAACAAAGGTTAAAAATTACACCCTGAAAACTGAGATCTTTCTGGAGACCAGGTAACTAAATATCCCAGGAGCATGTTATCTTCGTGGAGGAAATGTGAGTTTTAAGTGGAAGCAGAGGGGAGTGGGTCAGTGGTGTGACCCTGCATGCTAAACAAGCCCAACTCCATTTCAGACTCCGCCAGGGGCTGCTGCAGCGAGGTGCCTGAAATGGGGCTCTGGAGCTCCACACTATTGTTTGTCCGTCTCCATTTTTCACAGGGAGCCCAGATGAAACCTCAACACAGAGACATATAAGTATTTGCTCTTAGATGTTGGTTTTTGGTTTTTTTTTTTTCTTCCTTTGGAATTAACTATCTGAATGTTTGGTGTTTTGATAAATCAGTGCAGCCACTGTGCATTAGTGTCTGCTCATGCTAATTAGTTCAATTAGATCTAAAAGTCTGCATTAGTTTTGTAATAAGTAGATTTTAAATTATAAATTTATTCCTATACATTTTAATAACCTTTATTTTCCTTATGTAGGTACATGTTTGTCATATTTATATTTTATTTGGTTTTCTTTTATGTTGTGGCTAATAAGATTTATTCATTCATTTTGAATGTTTTTTTTCCTAAAGTTTATTTTAGTTGCTTATTTGATAGTTATTTGCTTTTCTTTTTTTCTGTTTTATGTCAAATCTGCCTAGAGTTTAGGGGAGGAATCTTTTAAAAACAGTGTTTGTAGCTCAAAATAAATATTTTATTTTAAACGTTTATTTTATTTGTAGCCATCTGTGGGACTGAAATAACACAATAAATTGTATACAGTACCTGAATGTAATTTTCCAGAGTTCACTATTAGCTTTGCCAAGATTTTGAGGATATCAGTCTTCTTATCTTTTTTAAAAAAATTGCTTTATGAATGCAGCAAAAGGCCAAAAACACTTTTTAACATACTGAAATGTTTTAAATTTAGATGTATGCCAACATCTATCTGTTGCATTTGTCTTGTGAAGAAAAGTTATGAGAAGGGGGAGTGAGCACAGGGAGCCAGAGCAGCTGCATTGTGCACATGGGTGCAGATGTAAAGCTGGATGCAAACTCACATGGTCAGGCACCTACATTCAGTGGAGACAACTGCAATAATGTAGTCACTGTGTTTTGTTAAATGCATCTCTGAGGTGCAGGAAAGAGTCTCTAACACAATTTAGAGTTTTTGGGGCTGCAGCACGGTAGCAACTCAAGGCAGGAATGGAATAACACCAGCAAAAATGTATCAAAAACATTCATTCACTGTGATAAACTGATTATTTGCTTTGAGTTCTTTATATTGTTATTCCAAGTGACTGCAAGCCATTTGAAGTACATATTTAAAAAAATATAATTGTGATTTGTTCCATTTTCTACTCTGGCCCGTGGATCTTAAAATCCTCAGTCCAAAGCAACCAAATGTCAGTTTTCATAAGAAAGCCAGTTGCCAGATGTTGCAACAATTGATGGTGCAGATGACAGAGGTCACCATTTGTTTTGGGCAGCTGTCCTTCAGCCAGCAGTGCCTGGAGGACAGCAGGCAGACACCAGATGGCTCTGGGTGGGTGCTCTGACAACTCCAGGGCCACAGCCTCCTGCCAGGGTCTGGGGGGACACAGCAGAGTCCCAGAAAGATATCAATCAGAGTAGGTGGGGTTTAAATCAGAACCTTTGAAGCTGATCTGAGTTAATATGAATGATTTTGAGGCCAAGTATAATAACTACTGCCATGAAGGGATGGCAGCAAAGCTGGGCTCCCACAGATCATCTAAATACCCAAATCATTAAGCTTTCCTGTGACCTGTATATCCTAGGTCAAATTCATATGGAGACTACAAAGCCCACAGACTAGATTATATATTTGAGGATTCAGCTAATCAGTCTCGCCTAATAAAACTACAAGAAAATGCATGTCCCAAGCTGACATCACCATAGACAAAGTACATGTAAAATGCACTGTAAAACAATGAGTCTAGTGCTCTCCTCTCTAGCCTCAAACTGGGATGACTGGAGGGGGATCTGATAGAGAAGCTGTAAAATCATTAGTTGAAAAGAGAAGGTGAATAGGTAGCAATTGGTCACTGTCTTTACTATGCAAGTTAAGAGCCATCAAAGGGAAACCAGCAGGACTGTGATTCATGATAAGCCAAAGGAAAACTTCCTCACTAAGTGTTGATGCAGGACTGCTTGCCACAGGATAGGGATGGGACTAGAGGGTTATTAGTGGTCAGAAATGCTGAGGTCCATTGCAGGAAAATCTGTCAAGGGTGCCTGAATACAAAAAAAATGTGTTTCCCTTGTACATATATTCTTCCTCAGTTACTTTATTATTGAACGTGTCAGGTGCAGGTTGGTGAGTTTGGTAGTTACTTGGCTGGACCACTGCAGTCATTCCCAAGTCTCACCTGCAGCACTGTACAATCATAGAAATTTGGAGAGGGAATGCCTCTATCAAAATGAGGTATCCTATCCAGATTAGCTCATCTTAAGGAAAATGTCTTATGGCCTCCTAGCTGACTTCTTGCAGAAGGTCTTTGCAGATGTGGTGATTTTCAGGTTGCTTTTCAGTTTTGCCCCTCCCAGCAGGAAAACAGGCTGCAATGGAATAAACATAAGCTCTTAATAAAGAGATTTGCTTTAGTTCCTTATCTTTTCTGGTTGAGTACAAGTAATCCATCAGCCACTAGAAAACTCAGGTTGAAAATCAGCAGTTACTGTCCTTGGGAGGTGGATTGCAGTCCTGGTCCCCATTCCTGCATTCCTTTATTTTCCTGGGTAAAGCTGTACAGCTTAGCAGTCATGTGCCATAATCTCATGCTTGCTGCATGGCAGTTTCCAAGGAAACTCGCAGGCTGCACATGCTAGGAGTGATCCTGAGGGGATGTCAGCTGCAATTGCTTTGGTGGAAGCTTTGCTTGCAGTTGAAGCTTACACAAAGTAGGGGCTGGGTTTGCCTTCCCAGATTGGGAATTGGGTGTTGGAATGAGTTTAAAACAAACATATGTATTGTTTTCCAGAGAGATACAGGAGGATGATAATTTACATTAATTCAATTCCTTCAGTGTATTTTTTTCAAATCACGTTCTACCTGTTTTTGTAGCCTAATATTTGTGATCTGTGAAAGCTTGATTGTTTCATTGAAACTTTTTAAATTTTATTTTATTTTATTTTAAATGGCAGCAACCATGAAAGGAAAAAAAGGGGATTAGGGAAACATAGGCTGAATAAAATTACTTACTTTCCTGGAAAGCATAAGCCTTTCAAAAGGATTTCCATGTTAGAAAGAAAAAAAAAAAAAAAAAAGAAAAAAAAATTAGTTTATAAGAGAGGACAAAGGTCCAGCCTCCTAATGAGAGTTGCACCTAATATCTGTATACTGTATGTATCCAGTACTACCTGAGTATGCTGAATGTTACCAGGCTGCAGCTTTGCAGCCTCTGAGATTAAGCCTGCCCATACTACACAGTTTCTGTACACCCAAATAGCATGATCTAGGATCTGGGTTTATAGGGGAATTTGTGGAAGAGTCTTCCATGCACATACTGTTCATTTACTCATTTGTCCTGGTGTTGCACAGAACACATATTTGGGGGGGAAATTATAGAATTGGTTTTTTTGTTTCCTTATTTTCTTTTTTTTTTCTTCTATTTCCTTTTTCTGTTGTTGTTGTTATTTTTGTTTTGTTTTGAGATCATTGGCAAACACTAATTTTGGCCCCCCAAATCAGAGATTTGTGAAATACACTGTGAAATATAAGGGCTGTGACAAAGAAAATAGAGTACATGTATATCCTGGCTTCCAAATACTGGAGGGATGTTTAGAAGGAGCTAATGTATCATTTAATAAAGATTTTTATTGTCTTTCAAGAACTGAATCATAAACCATAAAGCACCAGGGTGTAAATCCAAACATTTCTTTCTGCCATGCAATTTGGGACACTAAACAGAAAAGCTTAGCGATGATGAGGAAGTCATGAACAGAAGGGAAAAGGTAAAAATGTGTGCCTTTTTTTTCTAAAACTGAAAAGTAACAAAAAGAAAACAACCCCTGCCAACTCCCTGCTTTGCATTAAAACACACAGAAGAGAAAATAAAGGTTGGAAGAATAGAAAACTACTAGATGTTACCAGTTATTTTAAACTGTTTTAAATTAGATAGGAAATCAATGCCATTTTATCACACAAAATGTACAGTAGAGGCAGAAACACATCCCTAATTTTATCAAAATGCATTTGTTTCATAACAAAAATATGTAAAAGAAAGAATGCGTGTCCAATCTGGAAGCATGCTAGCATTTAACACTCTTTTCATCTTTGTGAAAATACTCCCCTTCTGGTACCTTGCCAGGGAAGGGAAATTTTGACAGGCTGACTTCTTCCAGGGATATACTTCATGCCTAAACTCAGCTTCAGCTATTTCTCTTTTTTTACTGAATAGTAGCTAGTGTGTGATTTTCAAGTTGTTTTTTTTGAGCTTTTTTTTTTTTTTTTTTAGTGGAATTCATTATTTACTTTTGAACAAGAATGCTGTAATATGTTATCCTGCAAATCTGAATTCATGATGTATTTGGTAGCTACACATGTACAGATAGTCTGCTCAATCTATAAACAGTGACAGAAAACACACACCATTTGTAAGCTTCTGCAATTGCAAAATGCAACATGGAACCAAAAAAAAAAAAGAAGAAAAATCTCCTTTGGGACATTTCTTCCCATTTACAGCACCAAGATAAAAAACAAAAAAAAAAATTGACAAACAGGAAGTTGCTTCAAAATTATAGCTCCTTCTATGAAGCTGACATTCTTGGGTGCCTGCTCTCTTTGAAGAAGAATAATTGAACAGGCTCTGGTTACAGGGGCCAACCCTTTTGAAAACAGAGCTCTCTAGGTGAAGGTTATTCTTTACTCAGGGGTTAATCAGGGACCTGGATTTCAGTCTCTATAATACTGCTATGAGGAAAGGACTGAAAACAAATTCCTCACATCACAATCACTCAAGATTTCAGTCTCCAGTGTTGATTGGCATTAATAAGAATGTCTCTGGTTTTCTTTCTCTCTTTGATGAAAGCATAATCGATTATATTTCCTTTTGAACTATTAGCTCTACATCTAGATAGTCTAATGATCTATGAAATATGAAATGCTTTCTCTAATCTCTAAGTCAGCAAGTCACTCTAACACGTGTGATCTTAAAACCTGTGAGCTGCTCACACTTGTGGTGTGTTGATGCCTCAGTGTTACAGATTAAGATAATGGGAAAATCTGTACACATAAAAAAGTCCTTGTATTGCAGCCTGAGCCCAGATTTCTATTGCCTGACACATGGAATGATCTGGAAATCAACTTCTGCTTCAGGAACGCATGTGGTGAAAATGCTCATCATACACAAAGACAAAGAAACAAACAAAGGAAACTAGTTGAGATGAATCAGAAACAGCCAAATAAGCTGGTGTCAGAAAGTGGAGCCAAATAGAGTTAAATGGACTGTGGGAAAACGTGTGGGGGAAATCTGGGTTTTGGTCCCATGTCTAGGAGGAAAGGTACACTCACACTGGTAGTTTTAAATGTGCTGAGGTTGCAGATGAAATTAATTAACTGGGTCTATTTAGTATGTTGTACAATGTCTGCATCTTCTTCAGTCAAGACAGAAAATTTCTTTTCAAAACTAAAAGCATTGACTACAGAAAAACTTCATAAGTGATGAAAGATACTTCCCCATCAAAAACCTACAACCCCATTGCACATCATTATTATCTCCCCTTCTCTAGGACTCAAAGTAATCAGGCAATCATTCTTCAAATAGTCAGATAAAGCAGGCTGGCCCTGTTGTCATACTTTTTCCTAACCCATATGTAAAAAAACCTCAGCGTCCCCAACCCCTCCCCCTAAAAAAAACCCCCAAAATAAAAGAAAGTTAAACAATCCACAGGAGAGAAAAAAAAGAAACATGAAAAAGAGGAGTAAAGATAAGTCCTTGGTTCATCCTTTACAAGTGAGTTTCCCTTTTATTGCTGCATAGCAGCCCAGTTGAATGTTGCTACCAGAGTTTCTAAACAGGAGATGATTTGGCTTCATCTGAGCTGGTGATGTTACACCTGCCTGGCGATTGCATTTATCCAGATTATTTAACTACACACAACAAATTGGACACTGCCTATTTCAATGCACTGCTTTTATAAATTATTATTATTATTACTATTATCATCATTATTATTTTATTTCCAAGACAGTGGCTGCCTGACTGTTTTCACCACTTTTCTTCCCTTTTGCATGGCCAGACTTCTTTGCTTCTGGCTTGGACACTTCCTCAAGGGTCTGTAATGCTCCAAAGAGGGAAAAAAAAAACCCACGAGAGCCCCAGTCAAGCGCAGCGATGCTACTGAAGTGCATTATTACACCGGGGAATACTGCAGTACTTCGCTCCGTAGTCCTGGTTTTTATTTATTCCATGGGGTGGGGTCTCCACACACAGGGACCGCGAGGCAGGAAAATGGCTCCCATGGGTGGCAGAGTGTTTCCCGAGAATGCAGCGGCATTCCCGGCTGGCAGATCCCGGCTCCCTGCAGCGCCCCGGGGCCAGCGGCGCATCCCGAGCGCTCGCCCGGCGCTGCGGAGCTGCCGCTCCGGCTGTCAGCACGGCTGCCGAGCTGTCCGCAGAGATTACCTGGCCTTGCCTCTTCGCAGCCCTCCCCACTGTTTGTCACTCCCAGCTTTTGACATCTCTTTTAAAATTAGATCCTAATTTTGAAACCTGATCTCCGCCAGCGCCGCTCGGCAGCTCCAGCGCGAGTCTGGCTGCTCGGAAAGGCTCTCGGGACGGCAGCCAAGGATCCAAGTGCTCGGGGCTGGGACTCGCTGGAGGCTCCGTCCCGCATCCCTGGGATCGCCCCTGGCAGGAGCCGCTCGCCCCCTGCCGCCCCCGCTCCCAGCCCTTCTGTGCACGGCACATCTGCGTTGCAGCTTGCCACAAAATCCAGGCAGCGCTGGAAGCCGCAAGAGGAACGTCCCCCAGCCTCTTCTGCTAGTTTTCTGCTGTTCCCAACACCATCAAGGGATATTGGTTGCTTACTTTATTTTGTTCCTGAAGAAAAAGCTGAGTTATCTGAAAAGACCTATCAAGAAGAGCATGTCCTTTTAAAAATTGCATTTTCCCTTTTTTTTTTTTTTTTTTTTTTTTTTTGCTCACAGGTATTGTCCATGTAGGAATTTGCTTATGTGGGACGTAAGAGTGGATCTGAGCAACACACCAATAAAGAAATCACTCAGAAATTCGTTTTAGTTCTAAGAAACCTCTATTCACCCACAAAATTCCAGCAATAGCAAAATAAGTGAGTGGAGACTGTCATAAGCATTCCTATGTCTTGTATGCCAGTCTGAAAGACAGATATACCAGAGAAGATCCAACCCACTCCAATTCCATCTATTCTGGAGTGTTAGTACCTAAAATTAGTTCACGTTCAGAATAGGGTTACAAATTGCTGAGCTCTGCAGACACAAAATTCATAAGATTCTTCCTCATGACTGAGATTATCATACCCTTTCTTGGTCACACAAGCTCAGGGGTATGAGTGCCTAAAACTCTGCTGCACCAAATTCATCTACGTTCAGCCAAAAAAACCCCTAACCAAATAACAATCAACAAAACAAAAAAAGCCCCCCAAAAACAGGATCAAACCCATTAATTTGAACTTTAAGTTCAAAATTAAGGCCTGTATGTAATTGTTTGGAGGCACAGAATATGTCTGACTTCCCATTGTGATCAATGAAAGCAAAAGAACAATCAGCTATTTTTAGCATAAAAGACTTAGGGTATATTTTACTTAACCTATTCATCAGTATCTAGTTCCACCTGGGGTCCCCTTGTGGTTTTTCCCATTCAGACTGTGTCCATCTTATCTTCTGTCCTCATGTGGATATATGGAATAAGTCTCAAGGAGAATTGTCTAGTGAGACACCCCAAGTTCAAGCAGCTGGACTGAGCTCTGGGGGCTGAAGCTCTGTGGAGGCTTCAGCACCTTCAGTGGAGACTCAGGCAGTCAGTGCAATCACAGAGGGAGTGTTCCTGTGGACTTCCATACCAGCATTCTCCTATTTTCCAAAGAAGTTCAGAGCAGTGACTAACTTCAACAGGCACAGAATCACTGAGGTTAGAAAATATCAAGTCTAACCATTAAGCCAGCACCATCATATTCACCACTAAACCCTATCCCCAAGTGCTTCATCCACATGTTTTTGAACACTTTCAGGGATGGTGATACCACCAGAACTGTTCCAATGCCTGAGCACCCTTCCAGTGATGAAATTTTTCCTAATGTCCAATCTAAATGTTCCCTGGCACAACTTGAGGCCATTTCTTCTAGTCCTGTCACCTTACCTTTCACATGGAGATCTAAGGGCTTATGCAGGCAAGAGAAATCTTGCTTTTGAGTCTGCACCTCTAGACAGGATCTGAAATTACAATGCAGACAGTACAGGAAAGGTTCCTCACCACAGTGACAGTAGTCCTGGATTGGTTCTGGATTGAGGGGATGAATCTTGAAGTCTTTTGTGCTGTTTGCAAACTGCCTAAAATCCAGTTGCATGGGATCTTTCTTAACAGGGATACTGAGGAAAATCAATCTAAATGCACCGAAGGTGTATATTTAAAGTGTTAAAACCCCCTCAGAGTAAGAATAAAGACAATTTAATACTAAATAAGGGGTTCTCAAAGAAGCTTAATGAGGCTTTGATAATCCATTTAAAGCAATGAACCTCTCTTGAATTTTCCCTATGGACAAACTCTTAATAGTTTGTCATAAATTCACTATTGCTCTTCTTGTTTGCAGAAGTTTTATAAAGCACAAGGGGTCAATGCACCAAATAATGCCCACCTTCCATGCTGCTCAGCCACATACACTGGAGCTGTGTGAGAACATTGCTGAGTTTTTTTGAAAGTATGCAAGCTGCTGTCACATTGGATTCTCTCCAGATTTTCAGTGATTTGATTAAAAAAAATAAAAATCTATATTTCTATATTTCTATATTTTTTATATATTTATTTACCTGTTTCCCCCCCCCCCCCCACCTCCGGAGTTGCCAACCCTTTCTGAATTTAAGACTGAATATTGCTTCTTCCCACTTGTAATCCAGAAGCAGGAGCTCAATCTCAGGCCAGCGTTGCAAGGAAGCAGAGTACAGACTCATTAAATGCAGGAGCTGTTCCCATTCCCATTAGAGATTGGTGTTTAGTGCACATATCAAGAAAACACAGGACAAGGAATTATTTGTTTCTTCCTCACGAGAGGTTCTGAACCCAATTTTTCCACTTGCTCAGAATGCCCAGTCAGCAGGTTTGTTTTTTTTTTCCTTTTCCTTCCTTCAGGTATCAGGAGACATTCAGCGCTAACTCTATCTATGTTGAATTGACATGTGCAAAGAAAAGGCGCTCTGTTTTGGGGAGGCACGGCCATGGGAAGCAATATGAATGCCTCGGGAAACAAACAAACAAAAAAACAACAAAAAAACAACAACAAAAAAAAAACCAAACAAAAAACCCCAAACAGAAATCTTGACTGTGTTTTGTCTTTAGGCAGCGCAGGTCCCAGCCCGCGGCAGTGCCCCGCCGTGCCGCCGCAGGGCCAGGAGAGGGAGCCGCCGGCCCCGCATCCCGGCCCGCATCAGCCACATCCCCATCCCGCATCCCATCCCGCATCCCGGCCCGCATCAGCCACATCCCCATCCCGCATCCCATCCCGCATCCCGGCCCGCATCAGCCACATCCTCATCCCGCATCCCGGCCCGCATCCCGATCCCGCATCTCAGCCCCACCGCCGCCTCCCGACGGTGTGGATGGGCGGGATTCGGTTGCAGAGACCGTCTCTGGGATGGCAGGCTGCCAGAAAGGGACGGATCCACCTGGACAAGGCAGCAGAACCATCACTGCCCACAAGCTGGGCAAGCTGGTGTGTGGGGATGACACTGGGGATGCGGAGGAGAGGGGGTGAAGAGAAGAAGGAGAAGGTCAGCAGGGAGATAGATGCAGGGGTTTTGGACTGGATTTTTACCTCACCCATGGGGTTCAAGGCCAGGGTGAACTGGACTTTGAGCAACTTGTCTAGTGGACCCTAGCCACAGTGGAGTTGGAATCAGATGATCTTTAAGAGGTCTTCTAAACCAAATCATTTTATGATTCTATGAATTTTAAGCAGACGATGCAGGTTGATGTGGGCAGGAGACAGCTTGGAAACAATGGAAGAGGCAGATGGGCCCTGCCTGCAGCACGGGCACATCAATGCTGAGAGGGTGGCACAGGGAGAGGCTCTCACACCTTTGGGGAATCAGCACAAGAAAGGCTGGCCCAAGGTGCTACATCTGCAGCATGGGGAGCAGGCAGGGCTGTGTTCAGCTGCACAGACAGGTCGTGGAATGGCTCACACAAATGGAGTGCTGTGATGGAAGGGTACAGGCTCTTTAGGACAGGCTGGGCTGGTGAGGAGAAAGATTTGCCCTTCATGTATGAGAGCAGCAGGGTTGTGCAGAGCTCTACCTGCAGGCAGGTGATGGCTGCTGAGAACCTTCTTCAAGCATCAGGAAGACTCCTCAAAGCTGTAGGCCCTAGTACTCATAGGACGTTTGCCACCCTGTTATCTGGTGGAGGGACAATACACTGGATTCCACTGGACACAGTGCTCCAGATGTGGCTCACCAAAGCTGAAAAAAGGTACAGAATCACCATGACCTGCTGGCAAGACTTTCCCTAAAGCAGCCCAGGATACCATTGCTCTTTTTTGCTGCAAGGGCAGGTTGCTGGCTCATGTCCACCAATCTGGTCCACCAGGACCCCCAGGTCTGCAGAGCTGCTTTCTGCCTGGGTGGCCCCAGGCACTGCTGAGTGGGGCTGTTTTTCCTCAGGTGCAGCACTTCTAGCTGAATTTCAGGAGGTTCCTGTCAGCCCATTTCTCCAGCCTGTTGGGGTCCTTTTGGATAGTAACAGGACCCTCTGGTGTGTCAGCAGATGATTTCTGACAGAATACTCAGTCTTCTGTATTTGACCCTCCTCTGGGCAGGGACTGGGTGATCTCCAGAGGTGCCTTCCAACCTCTGTGATACTGTAATTCTGTGATACTCAGCAGTTTTCATACCCCTAGTAAATTACCACGATGAATAAACAAGGGAGAAATAAAGTGCTAGTATGAATGCAACACTGCATGAGTACAATCAATATTCATCAAATAGAAAAAGCAAAAAATCAATAAGGTAAAAATTGAACAGTAAAAGAAAAAGAAATCTTCTTTCTCAGTAAACAGGCACAACTGATCTCCACTGCCAGAGACCACGGATTCTTTCTCATTCTGTGAATACTTTCAGCTAATGGATCCACATACACAGCAGGGAGAGGCTGCAGGGACAATCATTTCAGAGTTGCTAGGTGAGTTGCCTTCAAAACCTGGCACTGTTTCCTTATAGTGACTTTCCCTTTATGTGTATAATATGCACCTAATATATATATGTAAATGAGTATATGCACACATATATATTTATTCATATATATACACTGTCTCCTGGGAAGTGTAAATATATCCTCAGGGCTGAATAGTGGATATTAATAAATTGCCATTGCTCTCTCTGTGAGAACAAACATTTAGGAAATCAGCAGAAAATAGCAAAGGTAGATATTTCAGCACTAGTATGTAATAGGTGTTCTCCTCAATTTTTTTTTATTTTATTAAGACAAGAACTGCTGACGAAGTTCAGGACTTGTCTTTTTCACAAGGTGAGTTCTGGTTTCTCCTTGCATGTTTGTAAGGAGGTTAGACACATAGAAGTTTCACAAGGAAAGTGGGGTAGTGTGGAGCTCCTTGAGTCCATAGCTCTGGTGTTATTCCAGCTGCCTCTGGGACCATGACAGGCCACAGAGATGGTGGGTGCAGTGGAGCTCCCTTCATCCACAGCTCTGGGGGCCCTCTAGCACCCATAGGAGCATGATGTGGTACAGAATGAAGATATCTGTGTTTCCTGAAGCTTAGATTGATGTTGCACAGTTTTCTGCAGTGCTCTCCAGTGGAGTAGTGGAGGAGGGAGAGGACTGACAAGTGCCATTATCTGGTTGTGGCTCTCTATGGGGCTGTGGCTGTCAAAGACAGCAGAGTCAACATATGGAGCAGCCACCCTCTGTCAACATGAGAAACCCTTTTCACCCTGCCCAAGGCTTTGCCAGCCTCTCACCAGGACTGTCCAGCCCAAATTTCCCTGTCAGTTACGAGAGCCTCATCCTGGGCCAGCCGTGTCACCAGCCCCACTCTAACAGGGCCACCACCATCATTCTGCCCACTGTGACATGGACGCTACACTGTTAGGGCTTGGTGCCTGGAGCTCATCTGAGGGTCCAGCCAGGGAGATTGGAGCTGCTTCCCATGATTATGGGAAGCTTCCAGACTCCTGTAAGATGATGACAGGGTGCCCATTTGTCTTGTAGAGCACTGGCAACACTCTGACTGAGTGGCACAGGAGAGAGAAGACAGTAGCATGCTATGGTCTGATCACATCCCTGTCTGTGTCCATCTGTAATACACAAGATAAGCAAGGGAGGAGCAATCTTCCTCCATTGCCAGAGAAGACCTTGCTTTCCTCCTCTCCCCAGTCCTCCCTGCCTTCTCCTTTCAGGCTTTTTTCACCTGTGTCTTCCATGGCCATACTGGGCTGGGGCAGGTGTTCTAGTGCCCATCCCAGGCAGACCAGAGTTCTGCTCCCTCTGACATGGTTGCAGCAGCACCAGGGCTGGTGCCCAGAGCTAGTGCTCTGTCATTGTGACACAGCTATTACCTTCCTCCATTCAAGCAAGACAAAACAAATAAAAACAATAATAACCAAACAAAAATGGCTGGTAATGCTGGGGAAGAAATTAAATAGCTGTAGGAGCAATTTAAAGATCAGAAACTCAGCAAAGGTTAAAGGGAATTAAAAGCTGCAGGTTTTTCCCACTACATAATTTAAAAATTCCTTGTGCTAATTCATGCTGAGATGTGTGAGTATAAGTGTTAATTCTGGAACAAAAACTCTTGTTGAATTGAATAGATGTAATATTTCACAGCTTTGGATGTGAAAATGCCAAAGATGCCTAATGCCAGATCTGGAACCCATGAGTAATTGATCTGTTTCAGGATGTTTCAGCTTGAACTGCAGGACTTATGTCTTTCTTTCTCACAAATGAACTGAAGATTCTTCCAGGAACCATCCTGTGCCCCTGAGTTTGGTTAGGCACTAGAACAAAATCCATAAATTAGCATCCCTATGTTTCGTTCACCACAAGCCATTGCATCCTCTTTAATTGGCAGGACCAGAGGCAGTGGGCCCAAACTGAAACACAGAAATCTCTGTCTAAACATCAGCAAGCAAGTTGTTCTGTGAGGGTGACCCAGTGTGGGCACAGGTTGCCCGGGGAGGTTGTGGAGTCTCTGTCCTTTGAGATACTCAAAAACCATCAAGATGCAGTTCAGGACAACTGCTTCAAATGATCTTGCTTGAGCAGGAGGGTTGGACCAGATGCCCTCCAGGAGTCCTTTCCAACTTCAACCATGCTGTGATTGTGTGATATATATGTGTATTTTAGATTATAGCAACCAGAAACTTTCCATTATGCATCCCTATATTATTTCCTAAAACTTTTAACAGCTTACACAAAAAAATTCCATGCTTTGACTTAAGATGGGAAATGTTTTCTGAAGTATTTCAGTTATTTTTGAACAGTTATGCAGCCATGTAACTAGAGTGCAGTGGCTTTTTATGAGAGGGGGAAATGGAGGAAGTAGTGATAGGAAAATTTTAAGTCTGTCATCTGGGCAGGAGAGAGGAAAAAAGGAAAGGCTCAGATTGAGATCTGAGAGAGAGATCACCATGGACTATCACAGGCAAAACAGACTCTTCTTGGGGAAAATTAATTTTGTAACAAAAAAATCAAAGTAGTATAATGAGAAATGAAACAAAATTTGAAAATACCTTCCCCAAAACTCTCCCCTCTTTCTGGTTTCATCTTTACTCCTGGTTTCTCTACCTCCTTCTCTCTAGTGGCATTGACAAAGAGACTGGGGGCTGTGGTAAGTTCATCACATCATAGCTGCTCCTTCCTCTTGTTGGGTCACTCCCATGGGAGACAAACTTCTCCAACAGGAGTCCTTCTCACAAGGTGCAGTTCTTTGTGCACAGGTGCCTCCAGGAGCCTCCTCCAACATGGGCTTCCCATGGGGATTCCTTTGGGCATCCCCTGCCCCAGTCTGGGGTTCTGCACAGGCTGCAGGTGGATCTCTGCTCTGCTGTGGAGCTCCAGGGGCTGCAGGGGCACAGCTGCCTCACCATGGGCTGCACCAGGGGCTGCAGTGTCTGGAGAACCTCCTCACCCTCCTTCTGCTCCATCTGTAGGGCTGCTCCTCTCATATATTTTCACTTTTCTCTCTGTTGCTGTCATGCACAGTTTTTTTCCTCCCTTCTCAATTATGCATTGTTGTTTAGGACTGGTATTCTCCAATTCAGTAATCCTGCTAAAACCACACCACTACTCACTCCCCCTTGCCCTTCCCACTCTGGCAGGATGGAGTTGAGAACTGGAGGCACAAAAGTAAAAAATCACAGCTTGAGGTAAGAACTATTAACTCCAAGCAACATTGAGATAAGAGAACAAACAGTAACAACAACGATATTATTAACAAAAAATATGAGGCAAAGAAATTATTTACATGGAAAACTTGCAGCAAATACTGACCAGCTCTTCCCCACTGCATTTTCTCACCCCTGTAAAAGGATGCTCTTCTTGGAAGGGAGATAGTCTCTTTACTCATCCCTGGTAATGACATGAGGTGGTATTGAATAAAATCAGAGTCTGGTCATGCCCCCTCAGCCACTCTTCTTCTTGGCTATTGCGAACAATTAACCATGTCCTTGGCTGAAACCAGGACACCCTTACCCCAGGAGTGCCACCTCTGTCACTGATGGGCTCAGCCCTGGCCAGGGTGAGCCTCTCTTGGAGCCTTGGAGCCTCAAAAGTCTTGCTATGCAAACCAATACAAATGAACATAAATGTCCTAACTCTTTTTAGATAATTCTCTATTGTTTTGATATTCTGGAAATAGCTAAAAAATGTGTTAATTCTGCTGCAGTATTTATCACTGCTACAATATATTCTGTCAAAGATAATAGAATTATTCTCCTGCAGTTTCAGAAGTAGCAGGTGGTTATCTTTCAATCTCTGGTGATGCCAAAGAGTAGCATTTGTCCTTATTGTAGAGTGCTGTCTCAGGACCCAGGGTACTCCAGATAGTTTATGTAAATTTCCAATGTACAAGTCAGGAAATGTATACCTAATGTTAGGAAATGTCAACATATCCTCAAGAGCACTATTTTCTTTTTACACATTGGTGTGCTCTGTTACAATGCCAAAGACCCACAGTGCTAATCATCCTGCATTTCTTATTTTCTTGTGCAGTAAATAGCTTGGTGCCATGGTGCAGATGAGATGAAATGAGATGCTGTAGCTATGTGGTTAAGGAAATGTGCAATATATCCAGCAATGTCAGTGTGTGTCCTTGCCCTCTGTGAGTTCTTGTTATGAGTGTTAGCTTCCTTTTACCTAACTGAAGCAGCTAGGAAAAGCTTTCTTCTTTATTTCAGCTGGGGAATCAAAGAGCACTGAATTTTTTGTTAGCCACATTGTTCTTTTATCTGCCAGTGGCTACTGAAATTGGAAATATTACACATCATAACACAGCAGGCCATATAGCCCTAGGTGAACATACAGCCACCACTGTGAGTCTGTGTATTGATTTTATTACCAGGCTGTCTTGAAGAGCTGGTCTTATATCTGTCAGCTGCCAGGGACCTTGGGTGATAATTACTTGAACTTTGTGGTTCTCTTATTAAAAGCCTGTGGCACTCAGAATGTCTTTTTGCATTTAATTGATATTTTATCAAATTTCTTCCATCAAATATTGCTGATTTATCTTATTGAATTAGTCACTGATGCAATCACACAGTTACAAATGCAAAACACCAAGTGTGTGGAGGCATTTTCATCACTGTATGTGTATTGAGAGCTCTGGTATTTGGTAGCATTCATCATAGATATCAGTGAAAATTTCTTTGATCTGTCTATACTAATAAATAAAACAAGGTCACACACCACTGTCATAGTCTCAGGGCCCAAGGGTCTTGTGGGCATCCTCTGACCCTTATAACATCTCTGAGCTTTAAAAAAATACTATTTTTATATTTGGTTTCTTTTTTTTTTTTGCTTGCAGGTAGAGAAAGGACATGAAGACTGTTACCTACCATAGTAATGTTTTCATAGCATGAAGCTGTGGGAATGTGTTGCATGAAGTGTCTTGTGGCCAGAGGAGTGTTTGAGGGCAGAGTGCTGACTGCTGCAAAGTGTAGGGTGGGGGACACCCAAACCACCACATTCTTCTCCATGTGGCCTTTGGGGATGGTCCTGGCACAAGTTATCCCCTGAACTGTGCCCAGTCATTGTCTTGGAGAGCTCTTAACTGGGCAAGGCAAAAACCCTGCCAGGGAATATGGTAGCAATTATGCACTGCAGAAAGCTGGCAGCCCCATCCAGTGCTCAGCTTCACCTCCTGGCATTTTAACAGCACAGATATATCCTGTGTATTATAGAATGTCTTTCAGAAATATTATGGGATTAGATTATAAACAATTCTCTAACCTCTAATTCTTCCCCATCCTCCACAGACTCTATGTGAAACTTTCTAATTTTTGTATTGCTTTCTCCAGTGCAGGACCATGTCAGCATTGCCCCTTCAGCTCAATCAGTGGTGCATTTGCTCTCTGTTAATGGCTTTTATTATGTTGGCCCTTCTCCCCTTGAACAATTCAGCAGTCCTTGCTATTTGGAGCCATTTCTCTAGCTCTGTCTCCCTCAAGCATATATCCTGAAAACTGGACTATTTTTTCTCAGAGACAATCCTAAATTCAATTATGGAATATCTAATGCCTATAAAGTTAAACGTTTTGTTTCCAATTCTGAATATGTGTTCAGTCTTTGTTCACATTTTCAAATTTCTGGATGAACTGAAAGAAAATATCAAAGCAAAGCAAAAATATCCTAGTAGTTCTCACTTCTTGTGTAGTCAAGGTATAACATCTTGTAAAATAAATAGACTGCTTCCATCCTTTACTGTAAGGGTCCTCACAGAATAGCTGTGAGAGAAGGGTTTACAATAACCATCAAAGGCAAGATCTATTTACTGATTCTAGTGATGAGATACAAAAATGTGATGGTATTTTGCAAGAAATGCAGAATCAATAATAATTAGTTTAACTATGATAGTGTGATAGTGCCTTTATCTACTGATAAAAGATTGATGCAGATTTAAGTAAATAGAGTTTGCTGCCTTTATACACAACTGCATACGTCATTAACTGAAGTATTGGAATACTTCCAGTGGAAATACACTTTAAAAAAGTATGGAAAATATATGTAAGGGATGATTTCTCTGAAAATTAGGGATAGTAGTTATTGTTGTTGTGATCTCTTTTGCAAAATTAGGAAGAAGAATTTAGAATCTTGTATGTATAAGACTGAATTTTGTGTATTCTGCATTTATATGTCCTCTACATACATGATGCTAATTTTTCCTGCATTCTTCCATGAGATAGTGCTGTTGCATCTATTAGAGGGGAAAACCTTTAGGTACCTGCATAGGTAGTAAGAATGAGATCCAGAGGTCACAGCTTGTAAAAAAACATTCTGTGACCTAAGGCTCCAAGCTGATTCAGTAAGAAATTGATTAGTTGATATTTCTGTAGTCTCATTCTGTCTGGAGTTATCAAAAATCTTGCTCAGCTGCTCCATGCTTCAGGCATTACTTACAACAGCAATGTCATTCTCATATCTCTTATCTTCCTAAAGGTAGGATAGTTGGAAAAAATTACTTCAATTTCAGGTTTTTTTTCCCATGAACTTCTGGTATTTTTCTCTTCTGGTTTTGCTGTCTGAGTTATGATTTTGCTTGCCTATACAAAAAGAAGAGAAAACTCATTGTTTTGCTTAAAACCAAGTGAAGCTTTCTGGCTGTTTTTACCTGCCTTTCTATTTAGAAACCCTAGGGAAACTCTAAGGCTAATTTTTGACCGTAACAACAAAAATCCTGCTTTTTACTGTAATAAAGCATGGGATTATCTTAGGAACTCATGACTCTGGGGAGTTAGTCTTTAAGACTAAGCACTAATTATTACTAAAACTCAAGATAAAAACAATTCTGGTGATTTAGAATAAGCTGTGCCCTTCCAGAGCTGCAGAATAAGACCAGTAAGCTGAATATTAGCCAGCAGAAATGACTATGGTTTTGCATATATAAAATTATTCAGTTTATCTCTTGAGATGTCTTTATCTTGATGAAAGAAACTGCAATTAGTGTTTCAGAAAACTTCATAGATAAGCTCTCTTGCTGGCCTCCCCACACTAATCATGGTTTCCTTATCCTACAGGACAAGGATATCATACATGCTCTCTGTATATTTCACTGACTCACTCCAAGCCTGTTTTTACATATCAGGCTTTTCTACTTCACGATATTCCAGGATTCTACCCACTGGAGAGGCTGGGAAACAGCTAAATGTGCATCCTTCTGATGTCAAATGTAAACTGGAATGGTCTTGCCTTGTTTATTCTTAACAAGTCTTGACAGTGGCCCCTTGCAGAAAGACAAGGTTTTCTCAGTAAATGTGTTGGTGAAAAACTTGTTTTGATTGACACCAGCAACAATCCCCTGGAGGGATGTCATGCTGTAATGGAGCTCCTGCCTTCCTTTCACACAGAGCAGGAGTGATGTGTGCTGGGGCACCTGGGTGGATGCTCCTTTCTTTCTAAATAACTTGGGGAGGGGGGCTGGGGGTGGGTTTCTGTTCACTTTTTTTTTTTTTTTTCTAGAAAGCATAAATGTTGTTAAAACCTGGTTTGGAGAGGATTGTGTGAGATGCTAGAAAACATGCAATTGAGACAGTTCATACATCTGCACATTTGTCTTTTTTCTTTAAATAAAGCAAAATTCCTGCTATTGCAGGTTTACCTTTTGCAATATACATTAGTTACTTATTCTTGCAGTGTGTTTTATCAATACATCATCATCAAAAGTGATACTTGTGTGAATCTGTCACAATATATGCAGTAATAATTTTATTAATTGTCTCTGTTAGAATGTGTTCAGGACACAGCTGCAGCATCTCTACTTTTGAAAAAATAATCAAACATTAAATGTCTTATGACTAATAAACCACTGTATACAGCATATGCATGTGGATATGGTACATATATATGCTGCACAGACCTGTATTTATAGTAATTTATAGTAATGTGCTGTAATTATAGCCAAAGTTCTGTCAGCATTTCCATTACAAACATCATTTTCAGGATTTATTACACAGCTATAGGTTAGATCTCAGAATGTGGTGAAGGAGGCCTCAGACTAGTAAATGTTAGTAAATGGTAGTAAATGTTCTCCAGAATTATTTTTTAAAGTATTTCTTCATAATGTACACAAAAGAGAAAAAATAAAAAGGAGAAAATAGATTAATGACTCACCTTGCCCAGCATAGTCTTCTTTTTTTCAGTGCCCAGCACATCCAATTTTTTCAGTGTTTTTTTTTTTTCCTTTGATGGTGAGGAAATATCATGTCTGCTCTTTTATTCTTTGGCTGTTTCAGGCTTCCAGGAGTCTGAGAACTGCAAGAACTGATGTACTACCATCCTTGGTGGTATTGGAATTGCATGTGAGATAAGGTCCCATAAACATCTCAACACTTTGCATACATGGTAGGGAATATGACATGTTCCTGTTGGATTTAAATGATCAGATTCTGTTTTATTCTTGTGTTCCACTGTAGCTGGTGGAAAGACCCTCATTGAGATGGTCATGGCCCATAAATGGGTCTGGCTGTGAAAGGTGGGGTGCCTTCCACCTTTTAGGCAGGTGTTGCTCACAGCAAACCTTCCTTCAGCTCCTTCTGTCCTCCTCACAGGCACCCACTGCCCCCTGCTCCCCACTTGTTGCTCCAGTACAAGGTCGTAGGGCTATTTGAAGATGGTTTTATTCTCACTTTTCCCACTTTCACACTTAGGTAAACAGTTTGGGTTTCGAGGATTATCTACTAGAATTAAAAAATTTAAAATAAATCTGTTGCAACTAAGTTCTAATACAAAAGAAGGGAGATGAATCAAGAGTTTTGCAGAAGAATGACCTGAACCTTTTACAACAGGTCAATGGGAAGGCTGCTGAACTGGCCAGAGGGCAGGAACACCTTTACTGTAAAGAAAGACTGAGAGAGTTGGGTTTGTTCAGACTGAAGAAGAGAAAGCTTCAGAGAGGCTTTATTGCAGCCTTGCAGTGTGTAAAGAGTGCTTAAAAGAAAGATGAAGAAGGAATTTTACTGTGGCTTGTAGTGACAGGATAAGGGACAAAGCATATTCAGATTAAAGACAGCAGGGTTAGCTTGGACAAAATGAAGAAATTACTTACTCTGAGGGGGTGAGACACTGGAATAGGTTGCCCGGAGAAGCTGTGGATGCCCCACCCCTGGAAATATTCAAAGCCAGGTTGGATGAAGTCCTGAGTGTGGGGATGAACCGAACCCCTGGGGCAGGGAGTTGACATATATAATCTTCAAATTACCTTGCAGACCAAACTGTTCTATGATTCCAAAATGAAGAAAATCACAATTTTCATTTTGAAATTATCAAAATGAAAGATTCTACTGCTTGAATCTCTGAGTGGAAAAAAAAAACCAAACATATCAAATTCCTCAAATGTCTTTGTTTCAGCAAGAAAAGAATTCCTAAAACCAACGAGAGAAATTAAATTTTGTTTCTACTTAACAGAGTTGAAATTTGAACCCAATGGGCTTTAAACAAATATTAATTTTATTCTCAATGTCAATGAAAAGATCTAAAAACATCCCCAAAAAGATAATGCAAAGATACAAGTGGGTATTGTTAGACTGACCTAAAACTATGTTCAAGATTTCTATCCGCTTTACATACAATTATGTATATAGAGAGAATCCTGATATCAGAGGGGTCATACTTTAAACCAGAGTTGTATGTGAAATAGAGCCTTTAACACTGGCTTGTTATTGTCACTTTTGGTATTTATGGTAACTGATGGTTTAAAACCAATTGTCCAGTGGCAGCCAGGGCCTACAGGGTCTGTATGATGAATACCTGAAACAATATAGCATAATTTAAAAACTTGGTGATTCTTTACCAAAAATGCATATATATATACACAGCTAAGTAGATTAAAAAAAAAAAAAAATCTTACAAATTATCTTTTGCAAAACCACGACACAAATGAATGTAATAATAATAGAATATAGTGATACAAAATGTGGATTTTAAAGAGAGTTTCCTTCATGCCATCTAAAGCACTAAGTTCATCGTTAAGTTTAATTGATAAAGATAGGATGGAAAGCACTATCTCCTCTTTTACTAGAAACTTTTTTGAATGGAAGGTTTTCCTGTCATATAGCATGAGAGTTCTAGAACTAATGCCCTTTAACTAAAAGCAACACCACAACTTTGCTCTGATTATCTCAAGAAAAACTAACAAAGCCCAGTTATGGTCTTGAGAGTATAATCAAAGTTGCAGGTGCTTGCTTTGAAACTGCAGAAATGAGCAAAACCACAAACAAATACACATTTATTATCCATACAATAGAGCTGTGTGTCAAGTGTGTTTTGTGGTGATTAGTCTCCATACTCCAGGTTAAGGTCTGGAGATCTGATATGTTCATTTATGCAATCGTTATGAGTAGAGAAAAGTAAACTACCCTGACAGTAAAGGCTGAACTTTCAGTTATTTTCCTCAAGTCTGGACTATCCATTTGTCAGCCATGGTGTGTGAACCAATTCCTTTCTATCTACACTAAGGTGCAGCAAGCCTTCAGTTTGGAAAAATTAAGGTGAATAAAGGTCATCAAATCTCTTTATCTGATTGTAGCCAAGAAAATTGCTGAAAGTAAGCAGGTATGCTGCAGGCACAATGGTGATTTTTCACAATGCCACTGAGTAGAACCTTCAAATTTGGTGCTGTTATAGATCATGGACCAGAATGCAAACGTGCACACACACTAAAAAAAAAGGAGAGAAAAATGAGATTTCAATGAGACTATTCCCTCATAGGACACCCAATGATTGAGGGTTTGATTTTGTTTGCCATGTTATCATTTTAGTCTTTCAGTGTGTCTTATTTTGTTACCTCTTCCTAACCTTGCTTTATTCTTATACATTATTATTATCATATTTATATACGGTTAAGCTGTATAAAGACACCCACAGGAAAGCTATAGGTACACATAAAATTAATTAGATTTACAATTCCAAATGATTGCCAGCAAACAGCATAGCAATAATCCCACAGAGAGAACAAATTAACTCAGCTAGCCAATAAATCAGAAGAAGGGAATGATGTTTTCTTTTTCACCCCCAAGAAATAAAATCTGAACTTGCCCAAATGCTTTATCATATAAATGACTCTTCAAAGATGCTCAGAAGGTCATGATATTTGACTGGGTGGTCTGCTTCTTTTTTTCATAAAGAAAATAATTAAACACATCTTTAGTTTTTGTGTATGTTGTATGTCTCAGAAGGTATGACCTTGTCAAGTATCAAGGCTCAAATATCTCTGATGTCACTACCATTTATCAAATTCCAACCAAGAAAATAGCCACCTATTTATTAATTGGTTGAATCATTATCAATAATGACAGTTGTGCTGATTTTGCCTCTTAGCCTCTACAAGACAATGGGTGATGAATAATTGCATATTGCAGCTGAGAATGGGTTACCAAAAGCTAATGTTCTGTGTCAAAGTACAGGGCAAGAAAATTATTTCTTACCATCTAATAATGATATCTTGCTATAGTCCCAGATATGCTCCTGAGTAAAGGAACCTTCATTTGTTCTGTCCACCAAAGAAACAGGGCCCTGATCTGGCTGATCTCTATATCCCATCTTGTTTTGGGATCTAAGTGTCTTGCATCTCTTGAAAGCTTAATGTCCTCACAACCTGGTGTCCCTCCCATTTCTTATCCCAGAATAGGCAAACAGACACTGATATCTGCAGAATGTAATTCAGACTTAATATTTGTCCAAATATCAACATTTTTGTCTATTTCTATTTTGCACTAGGTGTTGTGACTTAGAAAGGGGAGACTTGGTTTTCTTCAATATAAATGTTCCACTAATGAGAAAATATATTTGTGTTATGGAAAGTAATGTACCTAGTTTTTCTTTTTGATGGTTTAAGACCTAGTGGAATTATTGTGTCTTTCTATAATTTGTCAGATGAGCTTTTGAGAACAAAGAATTGACATTTCAGGCATAAATACCTCTTCACTGACCCAGGGGCTTTCTTTTTGATTCAAAACATTTGTGGCAAATTTGAGAGACAAAATTTTCCAAGGTTAATAACAAGAAGTGATAGCCAGCACTGAACTCTGTTTCTGCCTGCATGGATGGACTGCTATCCAACCGCATCTTGAATACGATTAAAAACATAATTTGACTTTGAAATCCAAACGTATCTAACACCTTCCTCCCTGGAGGATCAAACCAGATGTGCCTTGTTTTTATCCTGCTGACAGCTAAACATAATTTCCTAGGTAGACATCCACACAAATCCTGTGATATCTTAAAAAGTAAATTTCATCAGGGTAAACACATCTCTAAAGCATTAGACCAATGAAATTTTAAACCACATCTCACAAAGTTATATTCCACAAAAGTGGAAAGCAGTTTTTATTCCTTTTTGCTGCAAATTTTGTGAACATATGGTGTAATGTGGAAACATGGATAGTCAGAACAGTTAGCAGTTGCTGTGGTACTGCTGGCTTATTTCCACTTTACAAATTCATACGAAGCTAAAATATCACGCTGGTGACATATGCTTACCGGCTCTCCATTTACTGCCTGCAGCTATGGGCTCCTGTATTCTAATGGTAATTCTACAATCTGTTCACTGACAGCTCAGGGGGCCAGATGATATGCACACTACTGACAGGGACATCACTTTCATGAAACATTTACTTCTCTGCACCTGAATATTGGAGTAATCATATAGAGAGTCGACACACCATGAAATAGAGTTAGACTGAAGATTCTGAGAAGAAAATAGCAGACTGTCACTCAAAATAAAGTTCATTTTATACCCAGCAGAGCTAGGTTAAAAGACATTTCCATACACTGAAAATGCTTTCCGTCCTTAAAGCTGCAGTTTAAAAGAAAAATGTTTTCCTCATATTTTTCTTCAGTGGCTCCAGGGATAATTACACTCCAGGACTTGCATTTGGGAATGAAGTCAGAATTACAGTGGGTGGATGGGCACTGAAAATTCAACCCTGCCACCTTGTCAAGAGCACCACTAAACCATCCATGGGCAACTTCATTTTATCTGCTGCAGGCTGGCAGTGAGGGTTTGAGCACACGAAGGCCATTCTCACCATCCATCCCTCAGACCTGATCCTCTCACCTCTCACTGAGGCAGCAGCACAGGCGCAGCTGAGCTTTCAGGGGTGGATTGGTACCCAAAAAAATGCACAGCCAGCATGGCATTAGGGGGCTGATGCTGGGCAGACACATCCATGAGCAGCCAAAGGAGTCCAGGGACTCTGCAGGATCGGGATCAGCTGCTCTGCTGGACTGTTCCTGAGCAGGCACAGGCAGGGCTGATGAGCAGCATGTTCAGGTGAGACCTGGAAAAATGCATAATGCATTGCAGGAATGCTGCATTTTACAGAAGAAGTAATGATAAATTCCAAGGCAAAAGGTTAATTTAAATATGCAAGAAAAATTGTGAAAAGGTCTAAAAGGCCAGATAATATTTTCTCCCTTTGTCATTCTCACCAGAAGACAACAACCAAATATGTCATATTATGAGAGCGGAATAGAGCATTAAAATGAAGCAAAGATTATTCCCTTGCTAGTATAGATAGGTCAAGGATAAACATAATGTGTGAACCAACAGTTAGTAAGCATGGAAATCACTTTTCCAGCACCCATATTACCTGTGAATAAAAATACAGTGTTGACATTATTGTATTTTCTATGTCTTGGCCCTTGCAAAAGAAATTAGGAACAGAGGTGGCACTGGCAAAGAAATTTAAACATTTCTAGGCAGATAGGAGTAAAGTTAAAAGCTGAACTGGAAAACACAGAATGAAATACTATCTGAAAAGAAAAACATCCATGCAAAAAAAACCCCAGATGATATGAAATCTTTCCACATTGATGTACCACTAAACATGGAATATCACATGAATTTAGGAGGAAAACATACAGAAAGCAAAATGGAGACTGTGAGGAGTGAAGCTTGTGATTGCCACTGCTGGTGCTTAAGAATCTTCCCTGTCTCTTGTGACGGTCCATTGAAAATCTGATTTTTGCTCCAGTGAGGAAAACTGCCTTGATTATGCTCTGTTGGGATGATCATATGCTAGAACAATAAAGTCTAGTCAGACATCATCAAAACAATGTCTTATCAAATACCCATGTATGTAACATGAATCTTCATGGATTCTTCTCTAATAACTGCTCCTATGGCTATTTCAACCCTTTTCCAAGTTCTGATTCTCTATTTGTTCTCAGCAGACAGATTGCATAAAACAATTGATGCTATTAATGTGAGACTATAAAGATTTTGTTCTATAACACCTGATGCTCTTAAGGATTTTTTTTATAATATCCCATAATAAACTCACGTATGCTCCTTGTGACCAAGGAAAGGCTACCAGAGGTTGCTTTACTTTTTTGGGGAGGGGGAGAATCTTTCAGCTGGTTTCTGAATGACAACTGTCATTGTATTATTTTGGAATGATTAAAGGGATCAATGTCCTTGTGCTCAAGATTCAAACAGCTTTCATTTGTATTGTAAAGATGTAGTACAAGCAATGTACTTTGGGTGTACTGATAGGAACTTTTTTCACCCAAAGGTAATTGTATGCAAGGTTTTTGTATGAAATTGCTTGTTTTGTAGAAAATGGAAATGCCTGGATTTAGTTTTTGGAAAAAAACAGCACAAAACTTTAAAAAACTGGAAAAAAAATTTTTGGTCTAACTGAGCAGTTATTTTTAAACAAAAATTAATTAAAAGTATAGATAACCTTCTGTAGTTGTTTTTGCATTCTCTTGCTCAAGTAATAATAAAGTACATAGAGGAATAATTGAAAAGAAATGTATTTTTTGCCCAAAAATAGTTAAAAAATAAAATACCAAAAATAGAGACATAAGAAAATTTAAAAGATTGAAGAATACCTACTTTTTAGTACAGTCCAACAATTCAAAGAAAATGTATTGCATTTTCAACCATGTATAGTAGCTGCATTTTATAGGATTACCTGGAAAATTTCTCTGTTTATACAACAGCAGTGATGGCTTAGGGCAATGTTACCATGTGTTTGGAGCCTGTTTCAGAATGTAGCAGAACATGTACACACATTTTATTCTTTTATGGAACATTTATTTATACACTTATTGTTTTTATTTATTCAAATTTACAGTAGTATCTTAAAATTTTATTGTAAAGACTGTATTTATCTCATAATAAAATATCCTCTGCTTGTGTTGGAAGATGAAGAGACAGAGCACAAAATCTCTTCATTATTTTCCCCAATTTTAAGTTCTTTCCAACACATTCAGTACAACTTTTTTTTTTTTTTTTAGAATTACCTGAAGCACTTTTGTTCAATACTTCCTCTAGAGTGAGGATGCCATAAATGCAAGGAGAATGGGTGGATGCCATGTAACTGCTGTTCCAAACCTGGAATGAGGGGTAGCACTCTGATGGTATTTTTCGAAGTAATTAATTTTACATCTCGATTGCATCAGACTTTTAAAAACTGAATTGCAGCTTGAATTTCAGGGAATAATATACTGAAGTATAAAGTGATGAAAACGAGGTATTTTGCTGTGTCATTAAGAAGATTCAGGTGGATTTTGAAGAGGACACCTCTCTCTACTCCAGTATCCCTGAGACACTGAAAACCACAGATTTCTATGTTAAATATACAGACTGCTCATATTTGAAACTTTTTTCATTTCCTTCTGTGATATGACACATTTTTTTGGGATCCTTTTGTTAATCTGTTGGACTAAGTGAAAAGGAAAATATATGACACAAAAACCAATTCAGGGGCTAATGCCTTTAACCTGCACTTTGGGAACCTTGGAGCAGCCCAGCTCTCTGCCTTGCTGTGCCAGCCCAAGCCTCCCACAAATGAAGCAGCCAGGGGGTGGCACTTGGAGGAGGTTTGTTTGTGCCTAATACCTCAATAGGTCTCTGCTCTGGGTATTTGCCACTGGCAGTGACTTTTTCAGCTGCTTTCTCACCCTCTTCTTGCAGCACTGGAGCTTCACAGGCTGGGATTGAGCTCACTCAGGTGCAGCCAGCAGAGGCTTTTCCCTAATGCTGTCTGATGGCAAGTCCCACACTGTGCCTCTCCTCTGAAGGGGAACTGATGGAGTGGCTCTGTCCCCCACACCATGCTTGGCAGCTCCTTTCTGCCTCAAATTTTCCCAGGTCACGCTTGCACTAGCAAAGGTTTTGGACTGATGGCTTCACATCAGTGTTGCTCTGAGGCTTCCTTTCTGGTACTCAGGCCTCAGTGCCTGAGCAGTGCCTCATTTACAGTTTGCTTTTTCACATGTGTGTTCTGGAGTCTCTGAACCTTGCAGGCTATATCACTGCTTTTATGGAACTGGTAGGGGGGTATGGATTTGAACAGTCACCTGTGGAACGAAGGCACCCTTTTGTTTATAAACATTTTTTAATCAGGTAGCACTTTAAAAATCATTTAGACTTTCAGAAAGGGAATCAATGGTAAGGTAATCAATGATAAGTGCAACATATTTGGATCCTAAAGGTTAATCCTAAATGAATGCTGCTCTTTATTTCTGCACAAACTGGTGAGGCTTCTGGGTGCCTGGGTTGTTTTGCACAGGACAATTTGGCCCAGATGACTCATGGCACAGTTTTTACCTCTGCTCTGGGGCAGGCAGCCTGTGAGAGCTGGGAGAGGACTGCCCATGATTTTGTGAACCACCACCATTGTGTGGTGGTACAGACACCAAGCAGGCAACAACACTGGGAGAAATTTGGCTGCTTCCTGATTAGGAACCCAAAGACATCATTTGACTTTCAGGATACACTAATTCTGCATTCTAAATAGCTTTGCATTACCACCTTAATGCTTGAATATCCTTTTAGTGTCCTGTTTAGGTGACTACAGATCTTTTTTGGGGATGAGCATCCAAACCAAACAGTACCTGACCAAAGGTATTACAAATGCTAGGGGGTTAAATGGCCCATCCTATTCATCCTGACACTGTGAATGAAAAATTACTTTTACATGGATAAAGCAAGTAGAGCTTTAAAGCAGACAGATACTAAAATCTAAAATTTGGTTAAAAGCAGGAGTCCCTTGTGCTGAGTGTTTTCTCAGAGTCTTTTTGATTGTTTGGAGACAGCTCAAAATGTCAGCATGTTTAGAGATTTTTTACCAAGGCTTGGCTGCTGATTCAGTGGTATCAAAGGAGCCATTTTACAGGCCAGGGATTATGATGTCTCATCACAATATTTATCTGCCCATTTCTGCTCAACTTCCTATTTTCCTTTAGCTCCAGCTGTAGGTCAAAAACATTCAAATATTCCTTTTCCTAATGGTAAAATCCCAGTCCCTGACACAACATATGTGTGATACCCTTATTCACCCTGCAACCAAAAGATCTTTCCTCTTTTGTGCCTTCCTTTCTGGTAAGTGTTGACAAACAACAAAACAGCATTAAATACTCATCTCTTTTCTTCCAGTGCTTGTAGCAGTAGCATGTATTTTTCCTCTTTCCCTTTTTATTTCCATTGGAGATTTTTGCTGTTGTTTCCTCTTATTTAACTCCAGGGATACCTCTATATGTGGACTCAGTATGTCTTTTTCTCTTTTTTTTTCTGACTGTACAAATTGGATTTCTTAATCTTTGGTTTTTGGTGGTTGGAGAGTGTTACTAATGCTCATATACTCCAGTTCCTGGCTTTGCTCTTTTATCAATGATACTATTCTCTTTATTGACAACTTCACAAATTACATCATAATTTCACAGAATTTCGTGCTAGGCACAACAAAAAAAAATCCTTATAAATATATATAAAATATATATAAATATATATTTCCTTTTAAAGTTAAAGTGATTCTTCTTTGACAATACACATCAGAAAGACACTACAGATTAAAGAAGTCCCAAACTGTTCTTCAAACACTTTTGCAACCAAATTAAATGTGTATATTTGGGTAGAAAATTATAATAAAACAAACTAAGCTCTATTAATTGATGCAAGAATCTCTATTCTACAAGCTTCAGCTTTGATTCATGCTTCTTCCTTTTCTCAAGCCAGAAGTTACAATGAGGAGATGCTTTTATGAGCCCACCTATTCTCTGCAAGCCTTTCTCCATCCCAGAACTGGAATGGATACACTTTGCAGCATTCATATCCTCACTTTGGTGAGTCAAGCTAGGCTGCTCTGGCTACTCTGGATGTCCTGTCATCTATTCTGGAACTGATGAAATCTCTGGGACGTTCCCCTTCAGTCAATCCCTTCACTGCATTTTAGACACTGTCAGTGATTGTCCCAAAAACACTTCCAGTTGTCTTTGAGTTATTTACCTACCTGTTTAGTATTTGCCCCTAATCAAGTAAACTGCAGGTTTCTGGCTGCCCAGCTTTACCTTATAACAGCTGAACGAGTCACAGGACTGAGTCCTGTGTGAAAGAATCCTCTATATGCATGGCTGTTCATAATTAGAAAAAAAAATTGTTGTGTTGTCCAAAACCTAAAACTAGAACTGATAGCAACTGATTTAGCAGCTGGTTTTTCTTCACATTTCTCTAGAAATTGCTTGAGGTCTTGACAGAAAGATGGCAACTACTGATGTATACTGAAGATAATAACCATGGGAAGAAAAAGGACTTGTAATTAGCTTCCCCTCACAACAGCAAAAATCAAAACAATCAATCCCCCCAAAACCTAAATGTCCTACTTCTGTGTCTCTGCCTATCACTGGCTGCCTGTTTTCATGTTTTACCTGTAACCCCAGCGAGGCAGATACCTTGCTTTCCCCTCCATTCAAATATGATTAGCTCTGAGATGATAACAAATTATAACAATTTTCCGCAGTCTAAAAGAAAACTTTCTTAGTCTGAGATCTGTTGGTTCTGGTTTTTTTTGGGCTGGGAGGTGTCAGGTGGCAGCTCAGAGTCACTGGCTGGTCACTTCTCACCTGTAAGGGCTGTTCCCAGTCACAGTGTCCAACAAATTCACTGTCACCTTCACTTGCTGCTCCCACTGTGCTTGTCCCAAACGTGGCAGGGCTACTGAACAGCAGGAAGGTCAAACCCTGTGCACAGGGTCCAGACCCTCTGCTGGGGGCAGCAAACCCAGGCCATCTGCACGGAGACTCCTGTCCACCTGCAATGGACTCCAGGGGGACAGCAGGCTCATTCACATATGTCAAAGCACAGAGGTTTTAATTGGAAATGCTAATGGACATCAAAATAAATGGCAGGATATTGTATTTCACTAATTTGGTTTATATTTTACACTGGAATGGTTTGCAGTAGATTTTGATAGAGCAAGAAGTTAAAGTAACTCTGAAGCCATGTGGTTGCTACAGAGTCATCCAAATTCATTGAAATCCTGCTGATTTCATAACCAGTATATCTATAGAGAGATGTAATTTCAGACTCTGGCATAGTAGTTTAAAGTGAAATAGTTCTTCTTGCAACACTGTGAACTGATGCACTTAATTTAGAACAAGGGCATATTTTGCAATTAAATCTAAAATAAAGTAAGCAAACTGTGAATACATTAGGATTTCTTTAAAATATGAGAATCACATAGTGAGTTAATCATGTCTGGCAGTTCCAGAATGGCTCTTTCTACAGAAAAACTAGTATTAGGTGTGAATTTTTATCCTAGAGCGGGTTACATCTTGAGCAAAGTACCTAAATTCTCACTTACACTTCTCTTTATAAGAAATTTTTTTCTAAACCCTTATTATTTCAACAGCTCATACAGTAGATGGCTTTGAGGCTTAGAAAGTCAGTATTTTAAAATAACTGCTTATAATATACATAATAATTTAAGCATTTAGGACTTGAAAACCATTGCCTTTGGGGCCCTTGAGAGAAATGTTATATATATGCAAAAATGCAGATGTTAGTAGGAGCAGCATGTACATATCCAAGAGCAACATTTGGCCCCCTTAAGTCAAATGAAAAAACTTTCACGCTTACATGCACACTCACAAACCCACCCTGCTGTGAAACTAGATATCATTTTCTGATTAAATGCTTACTCAGTCTGTCTGTACCACAGAGTGGCTGCAATAGTAATAAAGCTCTGATGTGGCATAGATTAAACCTTGAGGACTTTGTGGTGGTGTATTTCTAGATAATTATATAATCAATAAGAATAACACTTATCTCTTACAGAGCAACTTTTATCTTAGGATTTTAGGTTGTGCCAGCATGTAAGGTTTAAATCTGAAAACAAAACAATTTAATTTCGTGGAAAAAATGCAGTTATCTCATAGAAATGGACTTTCTGCTGTGTTTTATTTTTTTTTATGGAATTGAAATTTCAATGCCTTACCCTGTGCTTGCTACAGCAAATGAAGGTGATCCTCAGCAGAGCAATGATAAATGAAGAGAGAATGCAGAGATATGGGTGAGGTGGTGTGTACAGACTCGTGGCTATTGTTCAGTGTGCAGCATTAAAAAAGGCAGATGCTGGTTTGTGCAGAGGGACCAAGGGGCAGCAGGGAGGTGAGGGGACTTCTATCTCATATTTTTCTTAGCTGAGAACTTCTCTGGCACTTTTGTGAAATTCAGAAATTTTATTTGCATGTATTTCTGCTGGAGAAAGTCACTTTAGTGGATGATTGAAGGCAAAATTTGGCAGTTTCAATGCTCACAAATCCAAATTTTATAAAAAAAGCTTTCAAATTATCTGTCCTACACATTAAAATGAAAGTTTTCAAGACAAAATTATTTACTATGTCTAGAATTGTCTTTCTTCTAAAATAATTAGATAAGAAAGGGTAAAAATATGCATATTTTAACTAATTAAAAAGGATGAAAAATATTTTGATTTCATCTGGTTTATTTATTTCAAATAATTCATTAGCATACTTTTTCCCCCCTCTAATTTTGAAGCAATTTAGATAATGCTACAGTTAGGAACATATTTTGCTCAGCTTTATTAAATAATATGGAACATTAAAGCCCTTTCAAGCCCTTTCCCCTAGGCGTGGACTCTTCCCAACCCCAAATCCATCTCAGGGTCAAATCTCATCTCCTCATGTTCTAATTTGTCCAGGAAAAAGTGAGGTCCCTGCTGTGGTTGCCCATTTGCCACTCTTCCCTGGCTCTGTCCTGAGATCAGAAAAGGTCTGGGCATGTTTCAGACCTGCACACTGAAACCTCTGAGAGACCCCTGGGATCTGTGTGAGCTGTGACTTGGGCTGAGAGCACTAATGACACCAAATGACGACTGAAAAATGATGACAACCTGGGATAAACGTGATAATATGATACAATTAGGATAAAGTGATGTTAAAAGGGAATTATAAATGCTGTCCTTCAAGAGTGTAACAAACAGTTCAGTTGCAAATCATCAGCTACTCCTAGGAGACATTTCAAACTGGATGTTTTGACAAAATTTCACTAATATGGTTATTCTCAGTGACTTGCAGAGATGCTAACATAGGATTTTTTGGGGGCCATCTGGTTTGTCCGTTGGTAAAAAAAGGGAGATAATTTTATCTCTATTACTTTGACAGACCACTAATTTGCTTTTGATATAATTAATATTGGCTCAGCACCAGTGAAGCTTTATTAAATTTAGGGGGAAAAAATCTCTTGGCTTAAGACACTGAAAACCAGTTAAGAATCAAGACTACAGCTATTATACTGGGATTTTCTGTCACTGGTTAAAAGCACAAAATAGAGTAAAAATATTTATACATATGGATTGCAATGTGTAGAGAAATTCAAACCAGAAGAATTCCTGTGTGTCTTCTGCTGCCCTTTAAATCACAATTTAGAGCATCTGAGCAAAAACTGTGTCTCTGTAAAAATGAAAGCCCACTAAAAATAGGGAGGAGCAAAATGTGGGATTTCTCACCACAGCAGTTTAATTATTAATCACACTTTAAAAATGAGATCAGCTTCCAAGATTTTCTAAGTTGTGAATAGAAAAACTGTTCCAAAGAATGATTTCAAATTGGGGTGATTTTCTGGGAGAAGCCCTTCAACAGTGGCCTCTCACTCCCTTTGACTACCAAGGAAAGCAAATTATATTTACCTTATTAAATTTGGTGTATCCCTCTTTTTGTCTCTTTTGTCTTTCTGGGAAATTGAGGCAAAAGAGCCTTTAAAATGCTAGATGCCAAGAATCTGCTGCAGTAAAAATTCCCTAAGACTTCCCCAAAATTGTTAAGTAATGACTAGCAAATTGACAGCTTTTATTTGATGTTCCATAGGCAGAACTCCTTGGCTGGTTGGTTTTTTTACCCAAGGAATTTTATAGCAAGGTCAGATTCTTACATTGCTGTGCTAAACTGCCTGTTGAAGTTTTGTTTGTACTGCAAAACACAACAAAATTAAAACTTCAAAAGAAATATGCTTGTCCTTTAATTCTGTTACTGCTATCTCACTTTTGCTTTGGGAATATAAAAATAATTTCAAAATATTTGATATGAACAATTAATGAAAATTATAATTAGTTACAAAATACTAAACCAACTGTCAGGAGGAACAAGGAACTATGAATGTAGATATTTCAGGGATGAACATACAAAGAAATTGTCAAGCAAAAATCCTCCAGACTAGGAATGCACCTGGAGAGTATCTGTAGACATTGGTAACAGGAGAGGCTGGGAATTGTGTCTTGCCAAGCACCAAGTGAGTTCATGAGTTACACTTCATCTGGAAGCAACAACAATACTTGTTCCAGTCTTCAGAGAGAATAAAATCACTGCTCAGACTGGAAATTTCCCAGTTCAGAAGGAATATATTTTAGGATTTAGGTTTAGGATTCAAATATATGAACTTTGTGAATTTCAGAATGCTAATTGTTAATTGCTAGTACTGATTCCCTTAATTTCACAGACTGTTAAGGAGCTGAGAATATAAAAATATGGAAGATTTTTCCTCAGCACCAAACCCAAACAGTGATGCCATATTATTGTGCTCTTGAAAAAAACCTATACTTCTGCTACTGTGTTAGCTACTGATTTTTACTTTGGGCTATTTCACAGAGATATAGCATTCATTTGTTGGCAGTAGGTGCCTGGGTACCAAAAGAACAAAAATGAGAAACATACTGCTAGCTAGCTGCTGTAAATATAAATTCACAATAAAAAGAAAGTCAAGTGGGAATGCAATTAAATTACGTATATTATTGAATGACATGAAAGAATTCATTCTTCTAATTATGTTCAGGCTCACAGAGATGAGGGATAGTATCAGAGATGATCATGAATGAAGAAAACTGATTTTACACTAGACTGGGGAAAAACTCTGAGAAGGAATCATAAAGAAGGTCTTGACACATCCTTATGAATGAGAATTTTCACTGAGGACAAGAGTTTTACTTGCTACACTAAATAACCCAGGTGTTCTTCACTGAGAAACTCACCTGATTTTGCCCTAGGTGGTTTAAACTGCTGTTAAAAAATGAGTCACAAGAGATCTGCTCAACTCTACATTCTCTCTAGAAATCTTTTAATTAATTGTTAGAAAGATGACATTTTAATTAACAATGGAAATTATTGGGGTTGGGTTTTCCAGTAAAATTCTATTTTATTTTTTGTGATAGACTTTATAAAGGATTTGCAGTTGGCATAAGAAATTACTATAAACAGCTAAAATGAGGAAAGGCAGTACAACCATGATATCTGAGTCTTGTTTTTTCGTATTTTGTTTTTTGTTTTTTTTTTTCCCCCCACAGACATAAAGAACAGTTCTTCTTAAAAAAGAACAGAGAGACAGTTCTGTACAAACCCTAGAGGTAAAGTGTCCTGACACACCTTTATCATGTAAATCATGGGCAACTATCTGAGCTTTCAGGGTCCTTCACAGCCAATTTCAATCCTACTTTCCATTCCCAGCAACAGAATTAGACTTTCACCACCAGTCAAATGATAAAGTCCTACCCAGCCCATAGTATTTTTAGAAAATGCATTTATTCCTTCTTCATCAGGCACACCAAGGTCAGGAAGTGCTTTTCACTTTCTCAGTGGAGTGCTTTTGTGTAGAATCCAGGTTTTTCCTCCTGCTCACGTTCTTTGTATTTTCCTTGGGACAGGGAGCACCAGTTCCCAGGTGTGGGTGAAGTGCACAGCACAGCAGGAGCCTGTGCTTGAAAATGGAACTTTCTGCTCCAGATTTCCATTCCATGGCCCCATTGACAGAGGAAGTTCAAGGGGCTTATGCTGCCTGAAGCTCACAGTTAACATAGTTCTGGTATTGAAAATTTTTGCTTGTGGCCCCTCAGCTGTGAGTACAGGCATAGTTTTGGATAGCAGGATGGACATAGTTCAAGACAAATTGTTATATACATAAAAACTGAACCTAAAAAACAGTAAACTCTTGCTGTTTTAGAAGGCATTAGTAACTTTTACTAGAGGTATTTTTTCTCAGGGATGAGCATGTTAAAAAAAATATATATCCAAATATCAAACCTAAAGAAAGGAATAAAACAATGGGAGGAAGAAAAGTTTGTACTGGTTCTCACAAATACCAGTAAACATTGTCTGAACCCCTAAAATGTTGGTTTAATCATTGTTATATATCTACCAGTTTCCCATTTCAAAACAGCTGCTATTACAAAGACATCTTTTATACATCTGCAACATGTGGATTTTTCTGATCTTAAGGTTACTGACTTAAAGGCAATGACATCAGGTCATGAAATGGAGACATGAATTAGCTGCAGTCAGATATTGATGGGCACATATGTACATGCCTGTAGAAAAACAAGAGATTATTTTCTCCGTGCATTCTTCTTGGATAGCCTAATTCTATTTTCATCCTTTCATGCTGTGCTCACTTAAGCACATGCACACTGGTGACTTGCATTATCATGAGATATTCTCTGGCTATCTTGGGAGCTGGAAAGAACTGTTGAGGGAACCCTTCAAATTCCTCAACAGCTTACTCAAGCTGTTTGAGAATGAAAATAAATGTGCTTTCTGTATTGAAAAAATTCTGTCACTGTGCCTGACATTCAGGCTAACTTTGGTGTTCCCTGACTTTCAGAGCCAACATCTGTTGGTAAAATTCATCTGTTTTCAGTTGAATTGTGTCAGAAGAAATATGATCCTCAGTGCTTCACACTGCAACTTCCACCTTGTTTTAAAATACTGGTACATTTAACTTTGTAGATATTTTAAAGGCAAAAAAGAGAGGAAAAACACATCAAATCAGCATGGCTTAAAGAGTTCATGATTTGTACCCACAACCTGGATTCTCCAAAGTTTCAGAAGAGTTTGCCACACCTGTTCTCTTTCTCTTTCTTCTGTATACTGACCTAGCCATGGCCAATCACTTGTTTACTTGGTCTAACCTGCCATGCTCGAACATAGCCCCAAACTCTCTGTCCTTTACCATAATTTCAAATCACCTTGTGGGTTTCTTTTTCTCTTTCTTTGAATTTACCTTTCTGAATAACAAATCCTTCATTCAATATGGCACAGCACCTTCTAGCCATCCCCAATTGTTTGGAGAGTAAAAGCTGGAGGCTGCTCCACTGTGCTCTCTCTTCCCTTATGCTGCCTTCAGAGCTGAGGTCCCCTATTACCAGATGTACTAATTATTAACTAATTCTGACTTATGTTTTAATTGAATTGATTTAGATCTAGATCTCCTTATAAAGAGTCTGAAATGAATTGACCTTAAAATACATTGACCTTAAAATTGATTTTCTTTTTTTTTTTTTCATTGGGACAATACTAGTGTTTTTTGAGGGTTCATGTTATGATCTTTAAAAAATCCAATTACAATTTCAGCTTTAACCTTTAGTTTGGAGTAGTCCTAAAAGAAAGTCTGAAATACTAGTGATTTCTTGAGGCAACAAGTTTTCTGAAGTATTCTATTAGATCAGAAGATTTCTCCAAGACTTTTGATTAAAATAACATTCATCATTTAGGGCAGTATAACATATTTTGAGGTGAAGAGCAGGTAAGCTGATTGCAGTAACTACAAGTTCACAAATAAATTGAACAATTTGCTGTAATTTAGAAAGCTGAACATGATGCACAAAATTATATATTTTATTTGAAGGACAGATTGCAGGTCTCTAATCAGGATTTAAAATCTGAATGAGAAAAAAATTGTACCATAATTATTTTCCCATAAGAGAAAAAAGAGGTAATGAAAGCACCTAATAGAATCTGAAGATTTTGAGAAACTGAGTAGAGCTGCAGAGTAGCAAGGAAAAGCTACTGATGCTGTTTATTTCAGGCTTGTTAAAATAAAAAGTTTCACAATTCACTGAATGCCTTTTTAAAGTAAAAAAGTTAAAGATACCAAAGGTTTCCATATGCAAACATTTGGAATACAATTTACCTTCAGTAAATTTCCTTGGGTTTCAAAGAAGTTGTACCACAGATGGATGTTGCCTTTTTTCAATTCCTCCACACATCCTTTTATCAGTTTGAATTTCAAGATTTTAATTAAAACAAGTTTTCATTGCTTTAAAGAACTTTTGTTTGGGACCTAAAGGGTCTCTGCACTTAAGAGAAAAGACACAGTGCAGAGCACTGTCTGCCACCTTCATTTACTTTCTGTGTGCAGCCTTTCTTGAGCCACTGCATTGACTGTGTGTCAGTGACAGAGGAGCCATTACAGACCCTGAAGCACACAGACACAGGTGCCTTTAAGAAAACATATAGAAAAGAGAAATAAATGTGCACTGTATGGAGTGTCTGCTATATCTTCCCAGGACTCTGGCAGAGCTCTCAACTGATTCAGAGAGAGATTTCTACTTCTACTTCTGCCTGTTATTGTGATACTGGGCAAATCCTATGTTTCTCTTTTTTCCCCTTTCTCTTCTGATGGTTTTCTAATTTGTCTTATTTGTTCAGAATATGATTGCCTGTTTTGACTTTCTTTACTTTCTTGCAATATTCAAAATGATTGTGCACTGAACTATTGGAAGACCAAGAGCACAGAAAAATGTTGCCATCTGAGCCAGAGTCCAGCAACAGCTCCTTCAGGTAGGTGGGATTTCAAGCAGTCCTCATCCATTTCATGTGCTGGGTCAGGGTGCAGCACACTGAGGATTGAGCTGAACTGGGATTCTATCCCAGTAAAACTTGGTCATAAATTACAAATAAAGAACAGTAAAAGCCATGAAAAGGCTAAATTGACAAATGCCATCAATGTTCTCTGTCCTTTTTAAAAAAATCTTCTTTCTGCATTGTGAAAAACACTGAGCACTGGTACCCCTCAGCAGACAGTGATGTTTGTGTTTGGAGTAGTCATTGATGTAAGGACTTATTTGGTGAAAGGGTTTTTTATTTTTTGTCTTTTGATTTGCTCACAGCAGAATTGCTCCTTGATCACAGGAGTTTTACAGAAAATATGACAGATCTGAATGGCTTTTGTGACCTTTCTTTTGGCTTTGGAACCATGTTTAAAGATCTCTAATTCAGTTTCCTCTTGTCTACATGTGAAGAGATTACATCACCAAGTTCATACTTAGCTTATACAAGGTGCCTTCTATCTCTGATTTTTCCCTTGGAAAATTTGACTACAAGCTCCCAACACTCCTTGACAGAGTTGTTTTTAGAGTCAAGTATGTATAATTCACTCCATACAACCCTCCTTCTGGTCTCCTTTTTAACCCTTACAGAACCAGAGAGAATGAGATCTTTGTGGCCTGGTCCTGTGATTTCAACACAAAATGTGCATATATGCAGCAGAAATATATGAACATGAGTCTCTGGCCTGTATTTATGATCCATGAAGAAAAATTCTTCCTATTCAAACTGTTTCAGGGACAGTAGGCACCTTTCTATTTGCAGGAGGAGATCCCTGAGGGATCTGACACTTTTATTGATTCCTTGTAGTTTTTCTGTTCAAAGGAGGAAATGTATATATCTACAGCCCAGATGAAAGGATTGTTGTATCTCTCTCTGTGAGAAAACAAAAAGACCTTGAAAAGTCAATCTTGAGAGAAAATAGTACCTTCTGACCACTCTTATAAAATAACTCCTATTTAATCATCCTACAGAATTTGAGAGAAAAAATGTGTCTTTAAGGTTATTGTGACATTTTCCACATCACTTTATAAATAGATAGTGGCACAAGTTAAAAAAAAGTCTCCGACTTTAAGCAAATAATTTCTGACTGGCTTCATCAGCTTAGAGCTGGGGATGTGCTAAAAGCCTTGCAAAATGATATTACCAAAAAAATAATTTAGAAAAAAAAATCTTGCATGGGGTAAATAAAAAGACAAAAAAATGGAGAGAAAAAAGACATACTATTTCTATCTAGTTCTCACTTTGCTCTGAGAGTTATTTTTTTACAATAGATAAATGCAGACATTTTTCCTAATTTTGTTGTTTCATACTTCTTTTTAAGATTTTAATTTTCAGAAAGAAAATTAGAGTTACATGTACAACGAGCTGGAAAAGACCTGGGAAAGTACATTTGAGGTGATGCCCATTTTGTCAGTGGTATGACTGCAGCTTGTGGAGATGGATTCATGTTGGGTACAGACTTGAGAGCTGAGGTCAAGAGGTGCCTGTCCACCAGGTTCCCAGGCTGCCCCAGCACACATGCCAGCTACTTTGAACTGGCAAAATTAATCTCCACAAGTGAGAGATTGTGCTGTGCTACTAATTTCAAAAATGTTTCTTCTTGGTGACATAATAAATAATATATTAGAAGGGAAGGAAAATGTTCCCTTTCAGTTGTCTGGCACAAAACTTTCAGCTGAAGATTCACAAAAACTGAAGCAGATATCCATTGGATGAAGTTAAACAGACTCTACATCAGCTGTCTTTGTGTCACACCAGAAGATGAGGCAGCATCTTGGAGGGGGGGAGTGAATCAATACAACAGATATTTCACAGAAGTGAAATATCAAAATCTAGGGCAGCCACTAAGTATCTGTCATCATTCATGGCATGGACAATGGGCAGAACATGGCACTGTGAGAATTAGAGGGATTTGCCTCATTGTCTGGCTCTCTCCACACCTTTCAACAGCAAACAGATCTCAACAGAGAATCAAGGTTACACCATATAAAAATATAAAAAAATTACAAGCTAAACCAAAGGATAATGCATGAGCAATGGTTTTCAGATTCAGACATTTATATTGTTTGTTACACATCAACATGTACATTGGGAACAAAAGACTGAAAGAAAAATTAAATCAGTTCTTTATTCTTTTTTTTCCACAGAATCTAAAGTTAAAAATCTCTTGTGTGGACAAAACTTACATTGATTGTAAATATTTAGAGTATGACTGTCCAAATAGGAAATTAGAGCAAATTATTAGTACTGAAATACCAAATGACAATGAGTAATGTACAGAACCTGATCTATCCTCCTTCTCCTCCTAGGTAAATGGGCCCAAAGCTCTGTGCTATTAAGCAGTGGCAAGGGAGATTTATCATCTCCAATCTGCAAAGCACATTGTGCCAAAGAAATGCAGGAGGACTAAAGAAAAAGACAAACCCAAGCCAGATAAGACATCGAGTACATATACTGCCTTGTCCCCTTCCCTCCCAACTCCACAGATGTCACAATGCAGGCTATTAAACTGTCAAATATCTCCTCTTCATCCCTCATTATTTCTGAGTTAGAAGTGGTCATAAAACTCACCAAACACTTCATTTTTTTCAAAATAAATATGGGAGGTTTGTGTTTTCATATTATGGATTATTTAAGTCTAAACCACCATGGAATGTCCATTTCAGAAATTGTACTCCAAAGTGCAGCTTTTTGCAAGACAAATGGAAATTTTCCATAAATTCTATTTCTTTTATTTTGATTGTGATACTGGAGAGCCCTTACCCATTTGCCACTTTTGTCAGTCTTCCAGAAATTTTGCTAAAATTATTTCACCAGTCCAAATAGTGGACAATCAGGAGTAAGAGGTGGATTTTCCTCCTCCATGTGCCAGGAGACCCTTACAAGGTACCATCTTCAGCATGAGGAGCCATTTAGTCAAAACAAACTTAGGTGTGGGATAGTTGACAATAGTTGAGGCTGAAAACATAGTGGAGAATCATCTGAGAAAGACCATCTATGGAAATTGGATCAGAAGGAACATCTCTTTATGAATGTTTGGAGAATGTGGTATTGAGACTGAGACTAAGCATGCTGAGAAAGAAAAATGTCTTTGAGTCACTAAAATGACACTTAAGACTCATAAAAGGTCATCTGAACAACACAGACACTCAGACAAGGGTTTTAGTGTTGGTTTGGCTTACCCCCAGTGCCCTCCCTTCCCATCACCCTGCCCCAGCAGATCTAAATATATCTCCAGCTATTTAAGCTGTGTGTATGTGTGCACACACCACACTTGTCATCAAGAAACAACAAAGGAGCAGGGACAGAGGCCAGCATCTCTGGTGTAAATTAGACATTGGAAAAGCCTAACACATTTCTTTTTCCCTTGGCAATAAGTGTGCCAAGTGTGTGCTTTGCTAGGCTGGCAGGTTTAGATCTTTCTGGAGCACAGCAAAGCCAAAGGCACCGAAAGAGTTTCAGTTTGAGTTTCAAGTAGCAGCTTGGGGAGGAAAATGGTCACAGTTTGCAGCAGGAACCATCACACAGATTTTTCTTTAGCCATTTCTTCTGCTATGATGAAGTATAATTAAAATACTAGACAAATAAGCTTCATTTCTGACACAAATTTTGGAACTCTCATATAACTGTTTTATTATTTTTTTAGCTTAGTTTTGTCTACTAAGCTTTTGTAAATTGTTTTTTTTTTCTTTTTTCTCCAAGCTTCCATTCGATGTCAACTCTAACCTTTTTCCATCTTACTATTAAAAGAATGAGGCCTATGACACAATTGCTGGTCAGTGTGCTTGAAGAGCAATCTCTAGTTTTAACATTAAAATTACAATGACTTATGTAGTCTAGGGTTGAGATGGAGAAAATACTTGCTTTTCAGAATCAGAATGAGGAAAATCTTTAATTCATCATGGATAAAGAATGCTTCCTAGACATTAAAGGTGGCTAGAGAAGTGAGGTTAATAAGATAGAGCTGTATTTTAAGGTAAAAATCTTTTTTCATCAAAGAAAAAAGGAACATCCAATATAGTAAGCCTTAAAATATTAAATATTAATTAAAAATGTTAATATTAAAAATATTAAATTAAAGGTATTGTTGCAATTTTTTTTACTCTTTCTTGACCTCAAAGATTGTTCTTCTGAGCATAAGTTGGAAGGACATGCCTGTAATAAGTGCTACAAGAGGTTGTGGAGTTTGTAACTATAAACAGTTTTATAATAAGCATGGAGATGAATCCATGAAGAAGTCCACCACTGGGATCTAAGATCATTACTGGCAGAAAGCCTGTTAATGGATACTTAACATATGTATGAGGGCAAAACAAATGCAAATGATGACTGTGAATACAATTAAGACAGCAAAGATTTACCTTAAAGAAAATTTCTTTCTTTGTGGTGTTTCATTACTTTTCCTTAAAATCAGTTTGATAAATTGTATATTTTTAAACTATGATAAAATGTATATTCCTGGTGCATGTAGTGAAAAGTATGGAGATCTTTTGTTCTGCAGTAAAGATAAAAAAGTATCTTTATCTTACATTGTATTATATTTAGTCTTCAAGCATGTTTTATGTAAACTGGAACAATGTCAACCAGTGAGTAATTAAAATCTCCAAGAACATGAGTGTACAAACAAAGGAAAAAAACTGAATTGAACAGAATTATATTCTAAAGCAAAGGTTAAAGTGACATTTCTGCTAACTTGGTGCTTGCATTTCATTATTTTTAATTTAGCTATTACGGTTGAAGTTGTCCATATTCTGTGAATAACAGTGACTTGTACCTGACCCATTTTTTTTCTATGCTGTGTGAGATGATCAGTCAGGTGTGAATCTTTCTGCTTTACTGGGGCTCAGACTGAGCTGAACCACACTCTGCAAGAATTTACCTCCCTCCTCTGACTGCAGGGAGGTCTGGGGGTGACCAGCAGAGATTCAGACACCTCCTGTGTAGGTGCTGAAACAAATGACACCCCACACTGTGGTACACAAAGGAAACAGGCTAAAAGCATTGTTAAATTCTTCCAGAGCTCCACCATCAGCCAATTTGAATCTAAATCTTATTTTTCTGAAGACACACTGAGTCTTCACAATATTTGGGGAGAGTGATGTGCAAAATGGAGCAATTTTAGAGAACCCTTCTGGGCTCCATGTGCACCACATAGTGGCATGTATTCATTGGGAATTCCATCCAGTGATGAAAGCAGACCTTTCCAATATTGCACTTGTGTACTTTGAATAAAAAAAAAAAATAATTCTTTGGGATAAATGAAAATAGTTTCTAGCTTTTCTGTAGGAGGAGGAATCTGATGAGAAGGCAGTGGTTCCCATTGCAGTCCTGCACTGACCACAGAGCTAAGTCCTGCAAAGAAAAACACAAATCTGGGGATAAAACTTATATAATTTGTTGCATACCACCATCTTTTATTAAACACAGAAGGATGTGTTGAACTTTCTTGAAATGTCCAGAAACTGAAATAACAGCAGATTCACCAACTGATCTTTCAACTAGAGGAACCAGGTACTTGTCCAAGAATCACCTTGAAAATAAAAGTATTTAAAAAACAGGAAAAAAAAAAAAAAAAGTACACTCTGTAGGAGATAATTTTGCAGAAATGTTTTGGAAACAAAACACCTGAAAGGAAGAAGCTCATAATAAAAGCAGGAGACTTTAGTGAGGACAGTATTGACAGATCTCATCAAGCAGGGTCAGTTTAGCAAGAGAAGGGCCACATCCTCCTTAGATTTCAGCTCTGCTGGGGAAAGTCACAAGACCTTCCTTGAGCATATGCAGCATTTGCTCATGTCATGGAATAAGAACTGGTGAGGTCTCAACAAGGAGAGACATCCCCACTCTCAGGCAGAGATGGGAGCAAAGGTCCAAGCCCTCCTTTTTCTGGGAAGTTCCATTCAGCAGCCAGGACGGGGTGAGCTGGTGCAGCCACCACTGCAGCTGTGGAGAAGGGCTGCCCCCTGAGAGAGGAGGGACAGCAGAGATGGAGGAAAAAACTGAGCCTTCACTGCATCAGCAAGAAAAAGGGCAGCACAGGATTAATTTTGAATAAAATTAACCAGACCCTCATTTGAACAGAGGGACAGGTAAAGCTCAGAACAAATTAAAATTAAAGCAATGTAAAAAGAATCCTTTAAGATCCAAGTAAAAAACCCACATTCTGTCTAGAGTCAATGCCCATGATTTAAGAATCATTGGTATTTAGTTCTGCGCACCACAAGACATTTATTTAATTAGAGAAATATGCTTTCATTGCATTTTGAGCCAGTTAAATGGAAAAAGACATGGGTTTTATAAATTTTGAGGGTTTTGTAAAACCTCAATTCTCTCAGGGTTCTCTGATCTTTAACCTTAGCAATTATATACTTTGTTTTCATTGTGAATACCATTTAAACATCACAATCTCCTTTCACTCCTTCCTTTCCAATGCCATGCAGCTTCTGTGCACGACTGCCCTGCTGTCAGTTCTTCAGTGCATCCCCTGCTCTGACTCTGGCCACACTGAATCCCACCTTGCATTTGTGGGACCCACAAAGCCCTGTGGATCAGACAGAAAACCATGGCAGCTGACTGTCCATGAGGGTCACAGGGATCTGTCCTGCTTGGTTTGGGGATGGCCAAAGCCTCAGTCTGCTGCAGCACCTGTGCTGGGTCTTTTCAAGCAGAAACAAAGGCAGCCCTCCCGAGCTTTGGAGGAAATGAAGGAGCTAACTGCATGGCTAATTTGCATGCACCCATGTAGCATTCAGTCTTTCAAGCTCACAGGATAATTTATTGAAACAAATGACTGCCATTTTCTATATCATAAATGTAATATTTAATCTGCACTTTTTGCTCAGACAAATTTTATTATCTACTTGTCTTATACAAGGTTTTAATAAGCTGTGGTGGAGAGCTGTACACTGTAGTTAATGCATGCACTGATATGTGTAAAATCTAAGATCAGGGACGACAGTATATATTTATAGCAGTGTCTGGGAGATTATATGTAATGAATACATTATACCACATACACACCAGAGGCAGAGTTAAGGATGCTCCTGAATTCTGCAGTGTGGCATTTCCTGACTTCCATGTGCTCATCCGTGCAACCTTAACACTCCCTGAACATTCTCCCATGGAATATCTATCAGCCCACATAATCAGCTTGCAAGCTACTCCCACAGAGAAAGATATTTCAGACTTTCCTCTTCCAAGACACATTAATTAATGCATTTTCATTTTGAAATGCACTACTTCCCAGCCAACATGTTCTCATGATGTTTAAAAAGCTTTAAATCTTTGAGGAGTAAGGGTCCCCAGGAAGGTTAAAAAAATACTCTCTGCATCCCATTTCCTTGGGGCTTCTCTGTTTTGCCCTTGCACTATAGCTATTATGCACAGCTTGAATTCTGAGAAGACATGATACTGTTGAAATACAAGTAATTATACTATTCTCTCTCATTTTAACCAACTATTATTTTCCTTCTTTTCTCTTTCTTGCACCTTTTTTTTTTTCCAGCTGTCTTTATCTGCTGCAAACATCACTTGTAGAGAAAATGCTGGCTGAAAATTGATGACAGATTGGAGAGATGTAAATGATTGCATACTGGGGGGCCCAAATTACAAAATAGCTATTTTGGTAACCAATTTAATCTGAATTCTTACATGCTGGGCAATTCCAAACTGTTTTAGAAGGTTTTGTTCAAATTTACCCTATGAAATTATACCTGTATTACATTTCTTTTCTTATTAAAAGCATACAATGCAAAGATGTGAAAAAATGTAGCATCCTTGGTAGAGCTAGCAAGAAGTTTTGGATGTCACCACAGAGCTTGTAGTAAAAGCTTACAATAAAATAATTGCGATTTGATGTTAGTAGACAGTCAAATACTGCCCTGGAATGATTTAAAAAAGATCCATTAATTGCTAACAACTAGCACACAAACCAGATCAAGAAGACTGGCATATACATTCATATAGTAATACTTTATATTATGAATGGAGGTTTTTTTTGAGAATTATGAGCATGTAGTTCTTTAAAATAGAAAAATAAGTTGCCTTTGCAGATTAGATTTTTGCTATGCAATAAAAATCATAAAAGAACATTGTGCTGCCTTTTTGTTGTCTGTTATCCAACAAAAGGAGCAAATAGTTGAAATCCTCTGTTTACAGAAAAAATGGCACAGGAGAGAATATAGTAGATGAAATGGTGAAGCTAGATTTTTTTATGCCAAGCATTTATAGGTAAAAATGGCTTCAGCAAAAGAAGTTCAGCTGAGCAATCTAAATGTGTACAAGTCTGTGGGCCAAATAAGGATCGAGGGAGTTACACTAGTGATTCATTTGGCCACCTGTGTTCATAAAGCTTCCAAACCCTAATAAATAGAAGCAAGTAGTAAAATTAAGATTGACTATTACAAGTTGTAACAGCCTTAGTAGCAGCTCTTGAGACTTGATCGGGTGACGTTATTGTCTGAATTAAAAGTCCATGCTGCTCTGGCTGTGCAAAGATCCAGAGCTGAACAGGAACAAATGCCATGGAATGGGAACATGCACCTCAGCCAGGGTCCATCCATCAAGCATCATCTGCTCTCATACACAGCAGGGTTTATTTTAGCATGAAGTCATCAGAGCTGACCACTGGCAGCCTGGCTGCTCTCAGTACAATATCTCAAGGAAAATGATCACTTAAGCCATTTGACAGCACCAGTGAGACTGCAGAATGAAATGGGGCTGATCAGAAGCAGAGAGGCAAGATCTGGGCAGCTAAGGTTCCTGCCTCTGTGTGTCAAAACTCCCCCCATGATATCTAGTAATATTATTTATTTAACATTTTATTCCTCTTCTTTAAGGTGTTAGGAAATATTGGTGAGGAATACAGGTTGATAGGACACCTCCCATAATTGCCAAGAGATATTCCTTAGGGAAAAGGTGCTTTGACCATGTTCACATTTTCCTCTAAAGATGAATGTGTGTCATTGCTTTAAAAGGATTAAATTGATACTCTTTGATGTATCTTTACCAGGTTTTATGAAAGCTTTGACCAAACAGTGTGGGTGATAAATTCATTAAGGGTGATAAACTCATTATAGTGATAAACCTGGTATGGGTGATAAACTCATTACAGAAGAGCCCTAGTGGTGGCTGATACAAGGCTTTCTATCACTGTCAGCAAAATTGCAAACTATAAAACTTCTGCTCACATGAATGATGGTCTTGGCACACTCCTCTCTTCCATCTTACCTTGTTCAAGGGGTGAGCTTAGACACTCACAGAGTTTCACTTATTGTTTTCAATCCCACAAGTCACAAATTCCTTCATATTCTTGCTAACAAGTCCAAGTTCTCAGCTGATTCCTGACTTTTCCTCATTCCAGAGGCAGATCAGGAATTCCCTCCCTTACTTCCTTCACTTCTTTAACCCTGCCCTTCCCACAGGTATTTCCACCAGACCTCCTCAGATGCACATGATGCACAGATGGGGAAGAGCTTTCCTCCCTCTCTTTGGTCTTAAGGAAATTTGGTCCCACCACCACTACCACCTTGTTCAGACCAACATCCCATTTCTCCTACAGCCTTCCTACCAACCTTTGCCTAGAAAAGACCCTCTCGAGATCTTTACTCCAGATGCATTTTCCCACTAGTTTGACAAGAAATTTCTACCTTTAATGGCCCAGCTGAATGCTAAAACAAATTACTTGCAACATGGCTATTGCTATAGGGTCTCCAAAATTTAGCAATGTAGATCTTTCCCTCCATCTCTCCAGCATCTGTAGGATAACACAGGATACATACTGCAAGATGACATAATTCTGCATCTGGAAAATGTATTGCCAAAAGAACTCCAGGTCCTTGAAGATGGGACACCCACTATAGGTTGCACAGTCGAGTGGCCTCCTTCTCTGACAAGTTGAGCATTTGCACGTGGTGTCCTCAGCTGAATCCAAGTCTCATGTTCACTTCTATACCCAATGTTTTTGCTCATCTGAGACCTAGGAGCTTCCCTTTTCTTCAGACTTCAGACCAGGTATTTAATGGAATGTGCAGGGAATTGAATCTTGAAGAAGCACTACAGTCTACTGAGATCCAAGGGATTTTAGCAGCTGCAGGTGCTTTGTTTCTCTAACAGAAATAAGAGAAGATACTAAGACAAGTAAATAAACCATCATATTTGATAGCAAACATACTGCATGTGGAAACTCTGTCACTTGGTAACATGACAGAAGAATGCCTGAACAGAATTGAGAAGGTAGGATGTAATGATTTTGTTTTGGTGCCAAGGTGATTTTTCTGAGGGATAGTTTAGAGATTAGCAGAATGGCTCAGTACCACAGAAAAATTTTTTCTCTTTATTCTGTATATTGAGCTTTTGTCTGCTAAATTAATGAATAGAATTGATAAAAGGTCTTACAGATAGCAGAAATGGCACAGAAGAGTTGTGGGAATCTACCTTTCCAGCATAAGAGCAGGAGAAGGAGAGCTACAGGCACAGGGTGGCAGGGAGAAAGCAGCCACTTTCCACAGATCTGTGTACTGTTGAATCAAGCACCAAGATACAACCTGGGGATTTAGACAGAAAATTTGTAGAGAAAAATCCCTAGAGCCAACAGGACATGACTACAGGGCAATATTTGGTCTCAGGAATTTTTGGTTCTAAATGTTTCCGTCTTTTATTACTTTTCTGGTGATATTCCAACAATATTTACAATGAAAATCTTCTATAAAATATATTGTACTAATTCAGGAAGCTTATCTCTACTATAGTCAGCCTAAACCCAAAGTCCTCAATATGCAAATCCCTGTATATGGGAGTGCAACATTCATATATCTTTATTTGCAACACTACAGGCTCATAGTTGCAGTCTTACAAAAAATTTGAATTTCAAAAAGGAGAAGAAAATAGCACTTGCAATGGTATGGCCAGCTGGTGACTGTTTCATAACAAGGCCTTTTTCTCCCTCCTTTAAATATAATTTGCTGGAACTTTACTTTGAGATGCAACAAATTAGCAGCTATTCATTTTGTAATGAAGAAGGCCTCATGAAATCTAAGCAGTGAATAGGCAATCAAAATTTATTTGGATATATAGGGTTATTTACCAGGGTAATATTTCAATATTGAACACCATACTGCTATCAGTATCATCATAGACCATTCTATGCAGTTGTTTTGAATCCTTATGTCATTGCCTTGCCTCTGATTCTCACAGTACCTGTAGCTATTGCTAATCCCTGCATGAAAGACCACCAAAACCAGACAAATTGGCTCTTCTTTGCATAATATACAAATTTAACTCATCTCCCCACAGGTCTGAATAGGCAAAAGGAAGCTTTTGCTATGCTGGAGCAAAGTAAATTCTGAGGATTCACCAATATGCATGGGATTGCATACAGTCTTTACTTAAGTTCAAACAACAATTAAGAACCAAAGAAAACCAGCCTTGGTTATTTTAAAGCAACTATAAAATGTGCATAACTACATCAGTTCAAACTGCCAATGCAAATGCCTTCTAACACTCCAATAATTTTGCACTTCCATTCCATTAGTTAACCTTTAGGTGGGTCACCAATGGCTCCTTACAGTGATGTTTTCTATTATGTCCAGAAAATATTTGCCACTTGGCAGGGTACTGGTGATGTTTGTTGGTGAAACAAAGGGCTGAGGCTTATGAATTATGGGCTCTTGTTGCTATGCTTCTTCTTTGCCCCTGAGCTTCTTTCTCTGTGTGCTCTTTCTCTCTCCCTATTGTTTTGAAGAAATGGTGGCCAATTAGATGGGCAATTGCCTCACTGGCACTGAGGTTTCTGTAGTTTTGGATGCAATTTGTGTGATTGCAGAACCCTCTGTACCTGGGCAGCAGAAGCAGCAGGTTTCTTGTGCCCAGTCTTCTGAGAAAACATGTATCCTGGATCCTGGTAAAAAACTTTTGAAACCTAGAACAGAGCTTTTAATTATTATAATCTTTTTCTCATTTCACAAAGATGTGTGTGTGGAAATTTATGTGTATGAGACCCCAAGAGCCTTCATGGTCTGTGTGTATTCTTTCCTCTCTGAGGGCTGTCTGTGCTTAATAAATCAGTGTTTGTGCTTAAAGGTATTCAGCTGGCTAGTTTTGGATAAGCAAAATTTGAAGTCCCAAATTCTCAGTTTCTAAGAGGAATCTATGTGTATGTCAAATTTAGGCATCTAAAAATTAGAATCAAAGTGGGACCTAATCACAGAAAGCTCACTTATATCATTAAAGAAAAACTGTTACTCCCCAAGGTTAGGAAACAGGTGCCCAGCTGGATCTGACAGATCTCTGTAAGTAAACTTTTCTCTCCAGTGCCCACAAATAAACTCTTTTGTTACATGGGGCAAGGAAGACATTATGTTCTTTTGGGCAACAAGTCCTTTCCCACAACCTGAAAAAGCTCAACACACTTTAGTGCAAGAAAGACCTGGTGTTCTGTGCTGTTATCTGGCCAGCAATAGCAGGATGGGGCAGCACAGAGATCCTGTGGGTGGTGGAGTTTCCTCCCACATGTATTTTTATCAGCCTGAACTGCTCTGCATTAGGGTTTATTCCCAGCTGTAGTTGTACTTTAGTCTGTGTTTCTCTATACTGGTCTTTCATTGAAAAATGATTATTATAACCATGCTGGAGTCACAAGGAAGAAGCTACGTGGGTATTAGGTCACACATTTCTTAGCAAGTTATGCACATTATGTGGGCGTGTAACACATCCCCATGAGCAACAGCCTCACTTCTTGCTTGTTTTAATTACTAAATAAATTAACTGTAAGTATCAAGAAATATTTTTAAACAATGAATGTACTAGATCAGGGAAAATATTCAGAAGGTATGAAAGAAGTGAAAATAAATTGAGCATGTGCTCAAGTGTTTTGCCACTTTTGCTGAGACTGATTTTTCACAGCTCTGTAGAATGTATTTCATTCCTCACCCTGCCCTCACCCGGGGACTCAGGGTCCTGCAGAATGAGAATAGGAGCCCTAAATCCCTGTCAGCCAGCCAAAGCCACATACTCTGTATAACAAATCTCTTTTGTCCCCAAAAGTGACCTCAAATAATTTTAATAAATCTTTATTAATGCATTTCTGTATCTCAAAGCAATAAAGGTTGATGGTGCTGTTCTGCCTGACCCTGACCCACAGCTGTTTTCTCTGTGAGTGCAGCAGGATTGCTCAGCAAGTGGTGTACAGGGGTGCCCAGGAGAGGCAGAGCCTGGCTGCTTAGTGTTTCTGCAGGTGCCAGGTGATGCTGGCTGTCCCAGCCCTGCTGGTTTGCAGTGCACAGGGCAGGCTGTGCTGCCTGAGCTGCTTGTCTGAGGATTTAATGGAGCTGCCTCTGGTTTAGCCAGAGCATTTTTATACTGCTCCTCCTCAGAGATTTCCTTGTTTAGCTTTAACATTTTAATTTTGCCAAAATGTTAAGGCAGCGCTTCACCTGCTGACTGGGTGTAAAAGCACAGCAGCAAATGGGGGAAAATAAAAAAGGTGCTTAGCTCAGCTGAAGTCCCTCTCTCGGCCGCCATAAAATTAATTGTTACCATTATCTAGCTGCTTTCTGGAGACCATCAAGTTACCTGCTACACAAACTGCAACGGCAGTAACAGCAGCTGAACCTGACACACAGCCCTGCCCTTGGTGTATTAAATCATTCTGATGTAATGTCTCACAAACCACATGACTCACCTATTAAACCTTTCCAGGGGCATGTGCTCTGGCAGGAGGAGAGAGCTTGTAATGAGGCCAAACGCACAGAGGATAAAAGGAGCATATTATGAAAACAAGCTATTGAAGCTGTGCATGCTAATTTGAGTGAATGCATTTGGACATGCGAGAGATTTGCTGTTTCTGGGTAAAATATTTCCAATTCCTTACTTCCCATTGCAAAGCTGATTGAGTCAGCAGCAGCTTGCCACTTGCATTCCAGGTGGCGTGATATGTCTCCTCATGCACTAACTCATATAGGTCATTAATATGCTAAATAAGTTGTAGCCAATTGGCTCCCATGGTGACAGCTCCAAAAGCTTCATGAATAATCAATGGAGCACCTGGAGGCATGAAATTTTCATACAAAGAGTTTCTAGACTTTGCATTAAGCTCTGAGTGGGGACAGACAAGTGATAGACATGACTGGCACTTTGAGGAGTTTCAAAAATAAGAAGTGTTATTTTAAAAGAAAATAGCAATCTTATTTAAATAAGAATAAATCTAAAACTCCATTTCCTGGAGCATTTCTATAAAAGGCACCTGAAGTGGTTCCCTTGCCATCTTCTGGACAGAAGCTTGTTATAGATTTGGTGAGGGTGAGTGGGAATACTTCAGCTATTCTATAGAATCTTCAATAAACTCAACACAGAGCAGTAGGGATTCACTGACAGAATTAAACAGTGCAAACTTTAGGAAATTAAATGATTGCTGCCTTTATCTCTTTTATCTGAAAAAACTGTTATGCCTTTAGAGTTTACTGCCCTGTGTTTTCCCCAAATCAGCTAGTGCCTCACATGTTCTCAGTGTTGGCAGAGAAGAAATTGCAGGTGTGCTATGCAGTCAGTAGTATGGGTACAGACATAGCTGTAAGAAATTAGGCAGCTCCAGCATTTCCCCTTCCACGTGGGGCTGCTGTGTGCAGGAGACTCTCTTGAAGGAGTCTAGTGCTGGAGGAGCTGTGGGACTCTGCCCCTCCAAAGCTTTGCCCCTCTGTCCTGTTCTCTGCTGAGAGTTCTGATTTCTCATGCAGATGCACTGGGAGGAGCAAGGAACCCCAAGGTGCTTCATCTCTGCTAGACATATTTCTCACATGGCTGCTGAGAAGACAGCAACAGACACAGTCCTTCTGCCACTACCATGGGCAGTTTTCCAATCCCTTTCTACAGAACCTACAAATTACATTTACTTCAGTCTCAGCTGTATTGGGCATGTTTCAGATGAGATCCTCAACAAAATATTTGTGCTCTTTGCCATCTACTCAGACGTAATGTCAGTCTTGGTCACCAATAAAAGAGTTGGAGAGTTCAAGCTGTGGAAACACCATAAGCACCACCACCATGATATTCATGTGCTGAGAATTTTGGTGGTGATGAAAATCTACAGATGTTGGAGTTAATCAGAACTGGCACAGCTAGGGCTAGCTAAATAACTCAGAAATTTTTGGTTTTCCATCTTGAACACTTCTATAAGCAGTAAAAAAGAGAACATGACTGTATCACCAACTTGGCCCCACAAGCAGGGGCAGCCCTTCCTTTGGATTAGTGAGGTCTGTCCTCATCAGAACTGCACAAAAGTGGCTAGAACCTTTCTTTGCTGTCTATTTTAACAGTGACATGCAGTAATGGTATAACATCAGAGAGACAACTAGAAAGGTTACTAGAAAGTAACATGTTACTGAGAGGTAACATGGAAAAACTCATAAGGAGATTGAACAGTTTTTTCTCATTGAAGTTTAACTGAATGCTCTACAGAGCTCTTGTGCATTTGTGTGCTCACAGAGCAGGAATTGTGCTGGCTCACCCAGGAATGCAGTGATAGGAAAAGGCTGATCAAACATTAAAAATTTTAAAAAACCATAAAAATATACAAAAGAGAAATAACAAGATATTTTAAAAGGTATTGGCAGATTTTCAATGTTTTCTAGAGTAAAAGAACTACATACTGTAATTTTTTAGTATTATCTTGATGATGAATAACATGTACTGCTCTCACTTTGTACAATGTTGTTCTCTTAAATACGTGGCATTTTCTGGCATGCAGAAAAAATCCCCCACAAAAATGCACACACACCAGTGTACCACACAGCTTTCTCTTGAGATCAACCATCAGCTAGAAAGCATTGAAGATGACTTTGCAAGTGTCTTGGCTTAGACAAAAATATCCTGAAATCCTCAGGTTCTCTCATTCCTAAAGAAATAGAAGAAGGTATTTTCCTGACCAACTCCTCAAGAAGAAACTTGAAGCATCCACCATCAGTAGAGTGATGGCATTGACTTCTGTAAGCTGTAAGAGTTTGCTCAAGTCCTCCAAAGACAGTGATTCCCAAGGCAATGGATTTCCAATTGCCAAGCTAGTTAATTCTGCTCTTCATAAAGTGAAACAGTCTGACAAAAGTCCAAGTGATGCCCACACTATCTCCTTGCAAATTTCTTCCCTACAGCATTGGATGGTGTGTGTCTATACCTTGTGCCTATATCTTAGGTAGAGACAGCTTGATGCAGGTATGTACTGGGCAGGGTAATATCATAACACGTTTGCCTCCACAAAAAATGGGAGTATGCATCCTCAAAGTCTGTGTTATGAGAAGGGGGAATAAGACTGGTGAGTCACAGGATCTCTGCACCTGTATTGACTTTGACCATGATGAACTTTTTGCAGTAATTGGTATGGTGCAATGTTTTGGATTTGTGATTAAAACAAAATGTATTAATAACCCAAAATGTGTTAGTGACCCAAGGAGTGTTCTATACAAATGACACTGCTCACCAGTAAGTGCTGGATGAAGAAGGAAGAAGGGAGGACATTTGAAATTGTGATATTTATGTTCCCAAGTAGCCATTACACATTTCAACCCCTGCTTTCCTGGAGATGGCCGAATGCCTGCCTGCTGATAAGTAGTCAATTAATTTATTTTCCTCCTTTACTTTGCTTTTTCTTTACCTATTAAACCTATTTCTCACTTTTACTGTCCTGATTCTCTCCCTCATCCTACCCCGGGGGAGTCAGTGAGAGGCTGTGTGGGACTGATCTGCCTACCAGGTTAAACACCACCACTACCTTAGCTCAGAAACATCTGCAGTGCATTGAAAAGCTCCTGATTCTCAAGACCAATTCAGCTTCTTTTCCTCCTGGGTTGCTGTCTCCAGTTTTACAGAGATCAGTGTAGAGGAGGTAAACCTTAAAAAAATGTATTCTCTCACATATTCTTCCTTTAAGTTTGTCTGCGTAGAACTTTCCTTTCTCCAATTTGCTTTCAGGATTCTCTGTGCCAGACTTATGAAGTTTTGCAGCTTTGTAGCCACATCCAGAATATACAGTTTGGAATCCCACATTGATTGTCTGTTTAAGAAATGAAATGCCACACTATATGTAAATATTTTTTCATTTGAAAATAAAATGCACAACTTAGAGTAAGAACAGCAAATACTTGCAATGACTGATGGAAAATTAGGGAAGTGGTGCAATTCAAGCATGGCTTGATATGACTGTACATGTTGAGTTTTATAAATATGTTACATGCAATAACATCTATAAAACATGCTCACTTCTGTTTAAACTCTACACTGTGTGAAAGAATCTCATATGAGATAATTGCTAGCAGGGATAAAAGCCTGACTTTGACATTTTGAACATGCATCCTTCTAAATTCTGTTAGAGTCATTTGTAGTATCTAAGCAGCTATAAAACAGATTGGTGGCATCTCTTCTGACATATTTTATGTGTGCAAGTCCTCTGTGCTGTAAGAATAATGCTACTTCTTGTGCTGTTTTAATGCCTTCCTGGATCACAGCTGAAAACTTGCCCTCATCAAAAAGGACAGAAATGCCATTGAATTTAGTTACACCAGAATTTCTTCTTATATATTTGTAAAACCTGCTCTGATTGAGGGTTCAGTGGAAGTCTGTGTTGGTGATTAATCTGTCAATTTGATGGATATTTTAAAAATATATCTGAGTAAAAGAGATTTCTTCCACACAAGAGCAGCAATATCTTCTGTCTTCCAGGCTTGAGTCTTGGGATCACCTTGGATGATGCTCTGGAAGGTGCCATTACAGACTCACCTGGCTGAACCTGCTCTCTGGCTCTGCAGCAGGATGAGGCCCAGCCATTCCCATCCAGCCACTCCAGCAGGTTCTCCAGCCTAAAGAGCTGAGAATCAAGGCAGCAAATCCGTGTGGAAGTAAATAACATGGATCAGCAGAGGCACTGCTGTTGACCTTGACTAGGTCTGAGACTCATTTTCCCTGCTACAAATTGAAACTTCCATTATCTCTTTTAAGGTTCTGATAATTTTAGATTTAAAAAATAGAAGAAGTAAAAAAATAATTTTTATAGTTTATTTGATGCAGAAATGCTTTTTATCCTGGGGGCAATTTGCTGTGTCTACTGGGTTTCACTATCCTCATTTTTCCTCTCAGATTACTATTAAGAAATAAACACAAGAAAAAAGAAAACATTAAAAACCTATATGTCCTTTTTTTTTTCTTTTTAAATTCCATTTCAACAAATTTCAAGGGAATCTCTCAGGAAATGAAACCTATCTGGCTGTTATGAGGGGCTCAGTCTGCTGTCCTTGTGTTCCATCATGAGGCTACTAAACACTGGCAGAATTTTTCTGCCCTTACATTGAAGACAAGAGTCTACATTGCTTACCAAAGTGCAAATCTGGAGCTCTGTAGTTTCCTTGTGTCCAGAAGTTTCAGAGCTTACTGTCCACTTGCTGCAGAAATCCCAGATCCATAGATGTTTGCAGGTTCTCCTGCAAGTAAGAAAATCAGCAGCCATATTTTATGTTATAGAAGGTAAGACTTTACAAAACTGGCAAAAAAAGAGTGTCTCTTTTCTAAAGCAACCTCAAGCCACCACAAACATCTCAATTCACCAGGCATTACTGATATTTGACATATTCCACTTTGATTAGAACCTCTTCTGACTTGCAGCAGGTTTCCACTTTCAGCCAGCAGGTCCATTGCTGCAGGTTTAATGCCTGCCAATGCTGCATTTGTGGGGTTCACAAAGTAAATAATATATTTTTGCATTCCTTTGCACACTTGCTATTTTCAGATGGTCACTATCAGATGTATTCATGCAATGTGTGTGTCAACTGATATATTTCTTAGATCCCCTGTAAATTAATGAAAGAAAAATAAATATTTTAAGGACATAGTTGGTTTGAATCACCCTAGATGACTGCTTAAGGACAAGGTCTGTCATTCCTTAGCTCCTTTTCATTGTCTCACAAGTGGCCAAAGTTGATTAGTTAAGGTACAGCTGCCTAACCCATAAACAGAAAAATGTGGACAGATGAATCTTCATTGCAGAGTCCAGTACATCTTATTAATCAAAATCACAGAAAAATCAGTGTGATGTAGATATGTGGATGATATATGTACATTATTTAGAAGGTAGTTTCAAAACATCATCTTTCTTAATTGCTTAGGTAATTATAGTAATGCTATGTTTTATTGTGATCTTTTCAAACATCAATGTAAATAATTGTGAAATAATATTTGAATTTCTAATAACTATAGCAATTAAGTGGAGCAGAATTCTAAATTATAGAGGTACATTTACAAAAAATGATAAGAATATTCTAGAGCTTTGTCTCTGGTACTGTTTAGTCCTAGATGTCATCTTATCCAATGGCATAAACACTGCTTTTATAACTGTCATATAAAAAAATCTTAGATATGCTTATCTAAGGCTTGTGTCAGTTGCTTGTTTATCATCATTGACTATTGCAGTAAATGCTATTTAAAATCTATTATTTTTGGAAAGAGTTTAATCTTCTAAGCTTCAAAAGGTAAATAATGTTCAATAAGAGGCATCAGAAATCCCAACCCTGGTAGCAGCTTCTCTCAGAATCAGTTGTCTGGAAATCAAATCTCTTGGTTTTTTGTTTGTTTGCTTTTTCAACACCCATATCTGAATCAGGAGGAAATGGCCTGGATCTGAGGAAAGATTCTGAGTATGACACTGAACTGCTTTTGGTTCAGTCTGGCAGTGTGCATGCAGAACATCAGCACATGGCAGGGTTCAGAAACCAAAGCAGTCACAGTCTGCAATCTGATCTGACCCTCTGCATCTGTCACTATCACCTCCAAGACACCTGATGGTTCAGGAGCACACAGTTTTTCAGTCCTGTAGTTTCTGAGCCTGACCCTCCCCTTTATCAGTACTTTTGGCAGTAGGCAGGGGTCAGCTGTGCGTGGGTTGTTGTGCAGTGGGAAGTTGAGGCCACCACAAACCCTCTGCTGAAGGCCAGCTCACAGCTGCCTCTAGGCAGACAGCCCCTGCATTCCCTCACCATGTTTGAGGAAGAACAATATGCCAGCTTCCAGCAGACTGGCAGGCTGTGTGGCCACAGCTGGAGGAGCAGCTCAGGTGCCAGGAGCTGTCTCAGGCAGGGCTGGGGGTCTGGAGGCTGTGCTGGCATCCAGCAGGAGACAGCAGCTGTGCTCTCTGCCACCTGCACCTGAATACTCCCTCCTGCAACCTGTGCTTAGCTGCCTTAATGTGTTTGCATTGTGTCCTGTGTTCCAAGCAGTAATTTTTTACCTGTAAGAATAACTGGGGACATTGTACAAAATGTTCACATACTCATGTATGTTTTTATCATATTCTATAGAATTTTATGTCATCTTTCAGTGCACAATGACTCAATATCATATTTGTTGCATGTTCTCCAGACTCAGCTGTGAATGTAGACCTTGGGAACCAGAGACTGAAAAGGATTTATTGCCACCCCAAGCTTCTGCTCTCCAGATGAGTTGCTCCTCCCTTAGGGTATTGCATTCAGCCCTGACAGACAAAACCCCATCAACAGAGGACACAGCAATGCAAAATTATTGTGAGGCCTCTGGAACCTTCATCTTCTCTGTTCTGTGTCATGCAAGGTAGGATGTCACCACTGCCTATTTCTCAGCATTTGCCCCTTGTGACTGTCTGATCTCTGTGTGCATACATATACAAAATTCTTTCCATCAGCATTTATTATCCAGCCACACATGTAGTTCTTGGTTAGAAGGGGACTGTATTCCACTTTTTGGTGTGGAATGCTTGCAGTGAGCCTGTTCTCAGCTGAAGATGTGGGATGTATGGGTGCACAACCCACATTTGTGCAGAGGGAGTCCATGCCCACATCAGGACCTGTTCTGGTTGTTACTGAAGTAGCCTGGCCAAATATGCTAAAGGAATGCATCATTTCCAGAAATATTTAGCTCCAGATCTTAACTTACCTGAGAGTTTTACAGGCTTTTAGGTTTTACCAGTATTTGATTGGCATCTCACATTTGCAGTAAAGGTCACTTTTGTTTTACAAAAACGGCCTCTTTGCCAAAATGCTAAATCACAGTGGTGTAAGAGATGTTCACCAGAAATTTTCAATGTGAAGAACACAATATGTTTCCCCTCAGCCTTTTTCCCAGACACAACTAAATTCTGCTCTGACGTTCACTCCTCCCTCACCCTGCTCCTTTCCAATGGAACAACCTGCTGGAACTTACTATTTTCTGCTCTTGATGAGAACTGTCAAACAATCCTAAAATAGACATTATTATCAACAGCCATTATATCCAAGGCAGTTTACTCCTGTAATGAATAAATATCCATTCTCCTTCCACCCACAGGCACACATCTGTCATTAGTGACAATCACAAACCATGCAATACCTTTCTGTGGGCAGGACCCTATTTATTTCCCTCAGTTTCCACTTGCATCTCCTTAGACTACTTGCCAGTTTAATTAGTTATGGCTGAGTTGGAAGTGTGCTGATCTGGAAGGAAAGAGGCTGTTAAAGGGTCTTTTAAGAGATCAGGCAAGCTGCAGGTGTAGAGTTAAATTGATGGCATCTGTGCTGAGTGTGCAGTAGCTGTGACAGTGGTGACAGATGTAGAGCACTGCAGGTCACACAGAGGTGCAGGCACCCTGTGCCATGTGCCCAGGCTGTGTGTCATCCTCAGCACCTTCATCTGAGCAGGCAAAAAGGCTTCATGCTAAGCCTGTCCTACCAGTTGCTTAAAACCAACAGGATTGAGAACCACCTCTAAGGTAATACAGTTTTCTAGCCAGGTCTAATTACATTACAAGAAAGAAAAAAAACCCACAGCATATCTTGAATATTCAGAAGTTTTCTCGAACTTATCTGAGCACAGTGGTTTCAGTGTTTTTCTGGCCTGGCAAAGTGTATTTTCTCTGGAGCTCATTACAAAGCAGGGCTGGGTCAGGAGCAAAGATGTGACTTTATGAAAAGGCTTGAAAGCAGGAGGGCAGAGAGGTTGCAAGCCAGCTCAAGAAAGACACTCAATGCTAAGGGACCACTGAAGAAGAAGCTGCAGAGACAGTTGCAAAAGAATTTATCACATAAAAATATGTGTGATGCTACACAGAGTGTGTGTATGTAATATTCATAAGATTGTCTTTTAGATGCACTTTTTCTCTAGATTTTGAAGCTGTCTGAAATCTGCCGAGTTTCAAACCACTTAAATATAATAAAGCCTGCACTGATTATATCATGATTGCTGACATTTGGTGTCTGTCAGTCTGAAATAACTTTTCCTCCTTGCTATAATTTCCTCAAAGAAGCAAAGCAGAGTCAGTGATTTTCCACAAAATGTTCTCCAAACAGCTCCTGTCTTAATGTCTTGATGGTTTATTTCTGAGGTCAAGCTTTATTGCCCAAAAGCTTTTCTTTTCTTCCCACTTTTCATGTATTTGTTTGTCTGGTGCTTCTGTGTCTGGTACTCTTGACTGACAAACTGCAGTGCTACCTGTGTATAAAAGAATGTTATTAAAAATCTTAAAAAGATCTTATTAATATTTTATTAGCATTTCTTTTCTTCCTGAGACTGAATGACAGCTTACCCAAGATAGCTGATTTTAATTATTTTTTCCAACCTGTATTCCTCTTGTCACTGTCTCCTCCAGCATCAATCCAGTCAGATGTTTTCCTTTATTATTACCATAAGGCCTCAACAGCCTATAATTACTCTAAAGAATTTCTTATCTTTTATTTCTGAAGCATAGATTTTTTTTCTTCTTTTAATTTTTCTTTTTTTTTTTTAATATATTTTGGTAAGATATGTAATTAACCTTGCAGCTGTTGATAGTCTGCTGGAGTCTGTAACTATTACACATAATGTAGTTTCTTTATGTCCCCCCCTTCCTTTTCTTGTGCTACTACTGGTGAAGGGCTCATTGTAGTAATGATATTCCTGTCTTCAAAGCAGTGAACAAAATGTATACAAAAAATCTTTATGGGATTGCTTTGAAAAATCAATTTTTAATGTTAAAATTATTAAAATCCTGCTTTTAATAGCACACAGTGCACATTTCTAGACATTTCCAACCTATAGTTTCCTTCCATTTGCCAAGGATGGGTGATGCAGAGGAGATGGCTGCATGGTATCTGTGTGACAGCCTCAGGTCCTCAAGAAGGGAAGCATCAGGAGCCCTACACCAAAATTCTGTCTGGTAGGGCATCATGCCTGTACTGACATTGATCAAATGTAAATAATTGCACAGATCATATGACTATGTTTTCACTGGAAATGGGTTGTCCTTCTACTCAAGAGATGGGATTACAAGAAATAGGAGAGAAATAGTTTCAGATCTGTGATGAAAAATCCATAAGGCTATTCTCAATATATGTTGCCTTGTCATTAAATAAAAGACTTCTTTCAGGATACTGTATTTCTGAGAATTATGATTTGCAAGTAGAGTAAATTCAGATGCAATGTTTCCATGATAATTGTCCCTTATATTTTTACAGAGGTATGCTTGTCTTGGGTAGACTGATACCACAGTGCCTCCATCATCCTCAAGAGATGTCTTTTGGAAAGAAAGTAAACCACACCCAAACAGAATATGTTACAAACAAATTTAGTGAAGGCATTGTTTCAGAATTTTAGGACTTCAATTTAACCTTTTCCATGGATTACTGAAAGAAAGTTAGTCCTCCAGTAATGAAGAAAGTAGATAGAAGTTGTTATAGGTAGATCTCTAGTGTCAATACTATCCTTGAAGTCTTCTACAATGACCTCTACCATGACATGCAGAGACCACTCATTTTATGAGTTAAAGATCACTCAGACCTTTCAAGACCTCAAGTATGAATTCCTAAAAAGAGATTATGGATTCTCAATTCATGCACGTCATGATTTGAAGATGTGCCCATAACACAGGGGCAGAACTGAAAGTCCATTTCTAATTTCTCCTTGTGTAAAATACAAAGAATACACAGGTCTTTTGTGTTGATTGCTTCCTAAGGTCTAGAGCTTATGATAAAAAAACAAAAACACAATGTTAAAGACATTTTTAAAAGCAGTTGTCACATTACTTGTGTGCTAATGTAATTCTTTATTTGTTTTACCACTTGGGTCTCAATATCTTTTTAGAGTTCTTGGTGAGGAAGATCAAAATTGGGAGAAATTAGAGCAAGGGACAGAAGTCACCTTAGCTACCTTTAGCTGTTTGGCTACAGTGGAAGGTGATGAACTGAGTTCATCCTACTGCTGGGGAGGAAAAAAGGGCCTTTTTAAGGAGTAGTTCATCCTGTCCTAAGATATCCAAAAGTGATGGAGCAAATTTGTTTTCTCCAAGGTTTCATGTGTGCATCTTGTATAAGAAGCACAGATTAAACAGTTTTTAGCAGGTATTTTTCATGTAGTGAACCTTTCCCATGCAAATAAGTGAGAAGCAGGGTTGAAATTCTGTTGGAATGTCTGTGCCCAAGTGCTTATGTCACTGATATTTATATATTCCTAAGACAAAAATAGACATAGAAATCTCTCAGTGAACATCTGTGAAGTCCTTTGAAAAATGTCCATTAAAAAAAAAAGTAAAAATAACCAAATGTTGCAAAAAAGTTCTTTTAGAATTGTTATAAAAAGCAGACAGAGCAAAATCCAAGAGCTCTGTTTTAAACACAGCAGCTCTGAGCATCATTTGCTGTACTCAGCAGTTCATCTCAATGCACACAGACTTTGGGACTATAAAATAGAAGAGTAATACGAGAAATCCCATCATATGTTACTTTTCAACATGTGTCAGGCAGCAAATTCATTAGTCTGGTTCTTCCTTACTGTATCCTAGGAAACATGGACCAGTCAGAAGTCTAACTGCATCGGGATCACGATAACCTGCAGTAGAGGTAAAAATCTTCTTCCACAGTACAGACATAAGTCTGGACCACAATCCATTGCATGTTTCTGCTCTACTAACAAATTTATCTTCTCTCTCCCTCTTATTTGGTTTCTCTCCACAGATCTTATCAAATTCCAGGAAGTGCTGTGGCAGTCAGACATTTGAATTCTTTCCTGGAGGCTGGACCCATACTGGGTGTGAAACCATGATGTTCAGTCATTGCATTTTCTGGTCTCTCCAGTCTGTAGCAATGGCATGTAGTGAACAATGTCCTTGAAACTAAAGAACCTTTTTCTTGTCAGCTAACAAGAACTAAGATCTTAAAGAAAAATTTAACAAGATGAGGAATTCCAAATGGCAACTGTCATGTATTTATGTCTTGCCAGATTCCTTCCATATTACCCTGGTGACTAGTCTAGATATTTCTGGCTCTCCTCTCTCAAATTGTTATCTGTCAGAAAAAAAACACTTTGTCCATTTCAGGCAGGCTTCTTTGCCTGTGCTGAAAATCCTTTTCTGTTGGTTTTAAGAACAGCTGACATCAGTGAAAACATTGTCAAAGCTCGTAGTTTTGGCATTGTCAAAAAAACGGGTACAGTAAATGAAATTATCAGGTAGCAGGTTGAAAATAAACCAAAGGAGTACTTTTTCTAAGTGTACAATTAAATTGTGGAACTCATTGCTAGAGGCTGTGGCAAAAGCCCACAGAATAAACATTTTTAAGAAGAAATTGGCCAAATTTATGGAGGATAGTTTCACTGGGGGCTTCAGAATGCAAGAGACAGGTTTAATTTTCACTGGCAGCAGCCAGCAGCAGCTTTCTTGGAGTGGCTGGGTTCTAGTTCTGGCTCACCATTGTCAGCCCCATTTTCTTGAACCTGTTTAGTGTTTGATGAAATATGGCTATCCTGAGATATTCTTTTCCATTTATTTTTTCCAGACAGACCTTTAGTGGGTCTAAGTCTATGCAGAAAGAACATCATATGTACCATATGTATCAGTTTTGTTCCAATTCACCAGTTCCCTTTTTTTCTTTTTGGTAATTTTACAGTCCTTTCATTGAAGTCTTTTCATGCAAGCTCTAGCTTAAAGCAATTCAAATTATTATTTGAGAGATATATCAGTAAATATATAAAAAATACTTTGAGGTCTCATGTTTGGAAGGAAGATGCATCTCCTTTATTAACCAAGATGACATAATATTAATTGCAATGAAAAAAAATAAAAGTTTGTACTCATACAGTGCTAAGGTTCAAAGAATCAGAGATAGATTAATTAAGGCTTTGGCTTCAAGGCAGGCTCAATGTAGGCTCCTTAATGTTCATTTTCCATTGTTTCAACCATTTCTACTGGTGAACTGCTCTGCATGCAGAAAATAAAATGCGAAAGAAAAAAATTAAGTGCTTGAATATGTTACTACGCAGACATTACAAGATGAGTTTTTAGTGGTTTTTGAAATATTAGTTTTATCTTATTTGGCAGAAGAATTCTTTGGAATAGCTGAAGAATGGATGGAGACTAAGACAGCTCAGTCTGCTGTGCCAAGAACTTCATTTTCTTGACTCCAGTGTTCAGAGCCATAAGGAGATATAGTACACTGTCTGAAAAAACACCACTGTCCCATTTTGCCATCACCAGAAGCCCAATGAAAGTAAAATGCATAATAATTGCTTACTGATTACAATACTGACTCACTACAATAAAGTATTTCTCTGTATGGCTTTTGTAAATATGTGTCATTACATGGTTTGATGATTCCTAAGTGATCCAGGTTTTCTTTTAAAAGGAAACCCTAGATAATGAGTAAAGCTCCCAAGGCTGTTCCTGTACCTTATATATTATTATTACCAATGTTGTTGTGAACCACAAAAGCCCAGAGTCCCATTTTTTGGGATTTCTACTCCCACTCGGGAAAGAAAAAAATTATATTCTCTCTCCTAAAGATATTGCAAACAGGTGTGAAATGCAAAGATTGGAGACAGGCAGGCTCCATAAAATAAAGGTAAGATTTCAAGGTGGTGGAGAAGGACAGCAGCAAAAATACAATCCTGGAGCTACATACATTAATTTTACATCTAATTTAAGGGCTCAAATAATATATATTTTTTTGTTTTATTTCAACATTCTTTCTGGGGTTCTTTGTGTTTTAACAAATAATTAGCTGCTTCTTGTCTCTAGGGGTTGTTCTAGTGCATTGGTGAGCCTGGGGTAGGCACAGCAAAAGCAAAGAGTTCTCAGGGAATCCAAACTGAGCAATGGACTTCTGGATTAGAGCTATGATTAGATCTTTTCTTTAAAATAAAGCTACATTTGTGCAGCTTCACTCATCCATCTGGATAGCTTGAAAATAACTGCTTCTGCTTCTAAGTGCCTTGTTATAATTCTAAGTGTCTCAGAACCACCACTCTATTTTAAGCCTCCTTTAAAAAATTATTTTGGTGTTCATTAAAGGCTTCTTACTCACAGTCTCCTTAGTGAAATGGTATTGCCTGAGTTCTTTCAGAAAGTCAAGGATCATGATAGAACTCTCATCCTACCTTCTGGAATTTCAGCCATTTAACAGTGAGAAATTAAATAGGATATCAACTGTCATAGTGTGGTTTTATTTTTTTTTCTTTTTTTTTCTATTCCTGCTGATATAGGAAGATAGACTCTGGTTATGTACACTTAGATTGACATCCCCGTGTCTTGAATGAAAGCAATTATTGTGATTTTGTCTTGGTTTAAACAAACCCAGAATTTGGAAAGATAGATGTTATTTTTGTTTGTGTTTGTTTTTTACAAGTTGACATGGGTCCAGTCACATGCCCACTATTGTTTTATTACTGTTCAGTCACATGATTTGAAGATTTCAAGTTTATCATCCTATTTCTGCAAAATGATAGTTTTTTTTCTTCTCTCTTTCACCATTGTCAGAGCATTTCCATCGAAGCCTTTCCATGCTAGAGAGAAATTTCTTGCCAGCAGAACTAAACATATGAGAAAATGAAGGGAAATTTCACCAGATTTTATTTCAGGGGATCACAATAGAAGGACTATTTCTTCTATGCTTTGCTTTACTAAGTTGTAGTGATTTTCACTCTTTTCCAACTAAATATTTTGGTTTTCAGCATGAATCCCTGAAAAACAAATGTAAGCTTTCTGAAAACATCCTATTTTTATTTTCTTAGTTACCTCTCAAATCTCTCAAGAAACCACTTTCTGACTTCTGGCAGACTGCACATCAAAATTTACTTTTCTGTAAGAAAGATAAGCTTCTACAGCAGTGTGTTTCTCTTTCAGAATTTCACTTTTTTAATCTTAAATCATTCTCTAGTCCCTTTTTCCACACACTTAGTATTTCAATGGAACCCTCTCTTGACTTCATAGACATTTCCATTTGTGCTAGTATTCATTTGAAAATGATCAAACTCCTTTTTGCAGGAATGTTGGTGCGTGGCATGGCAAAGGCAGAAGTTTTGTGCTTCCTACTCTGGACTGGAAAGCAGGAAGGGACAAAGCCAAAGGGAAACGGGGTTGGGAGAGCTGTAACTTGCTCAGTTTGAGCACTTCAGCTGGACTCCTTAGTGACACACCCACAGCTCATCCCCAGGCTCCTCCAGTCTTTCTTACAATTTCTCAGTAGAGCAATGGTGACAACAGTTTTTTTTTTTAATGTGGATCTTTGCCCACTCAGTGCTCGACCTCAGTACTTAATATTTTTCATCTGAAGGCCTTGTATCTGGTGTGGGGATTCCAGTTAATTTCCCTTTTTTTTTTTTCTTTTCTCCCAAGAAGCCATCAAAAGATAAAAAACTGAAACCCAAACAACTGAGAGAAGGAAAAACGTTTTACTCTAAACATGTGTTGCACATGATAGTAACAGCTGCAGCCCTGTTGACAATATAATACCACTGCAATCCCCGGGATATAACTCAGATACTGAATTTCAGGCTGCAGAGAAATGGCGCTTGAGGATCCTTGAAAAGAATTATGTTTGGAAGGGAAAAGAAAGATTAAGCAAAACAGAGGAAGTATGCTGGTGGTCCAGTGCAGAAACCCCAAATAAAAATTGTTAAAAAAAGAGGAAAGTTAGTACACCCACAATAAACACATTTAGCTGATATGTACATTTTCCCCACCATAGTCTTAAGTTTCAGGATTTGTTTGTTTTTAGTGCTATTAGGGACTGAAGCACATGGTGAAGGCTGTTGCTTTTATACTGATATGATGTTAACAAGACATGAATACATGCTAATAGAGCAATGGCAGGAATAAAAATAATATCAGTGATTAAAGAGAAGGATATTGAGAAAAAGACCCTTTTCTATTTCTCTTCCTTTACAGTGAGCAAATGTCAACATCAGTTATAAGGCAACTTTTAACCCTTTTTTTCTTCTTTAATTACCGTGATGTTTGCCTTCAGAAAGAATTTATTTCAAAAGATACCTACTGCAAGAAAGAAAAACAAAGGGCTTGTTCCAGTTTCTACTGTGAATGAAAGTTTCTACTTTGCTAATAGTTCATCCCCCAAAGAAAAAAAAAATTAAAACAATTTGTTTATAGTATGATATCTGCTTCTTCACTTTTCCTAAACCCATTAATTTTATGGCATAAACAATTCTTGGGGAAGATAAGAAGGTTTGTATTAACTCCTTGCTCCCAGCAGTGTCTGCTGAGTTCAGTCTCCTTGCTGCACTGCACAGGGGCAGAGCCTGTCTGGGAGCAGTGCCTGGGTCCCCACTGCTGAAGGCTCCTCATTTACCTGCCTGGGCTGATTCACAGTGCCAAGGAAACAGCCCAGGTGCAGTCTATGCCCCACAAGCACTCAGGTGACACCTCCTTATCCTGGTTTTCTGTGCATGGTCTGGTGGAAGCACTATCCCCTGCTGCTCTGAACTCCCCCTTAGAAAGTTTGCATTTACCTATCAAAGGACAGAGATTCTGGAAATCTTTGTTCAGCCTTCCTACAAGGGAGATGCAAGCACATCTGGTGGGATTTGTATCAGCCTAAATCTGAACTCCTGCAGAGGAATGAGGTCATAGCAGGAGGCTCTTGTTAGAGCTGTGGGGACAAACAACCAGTTGTAGAGCATCAAGTCATTTAACCTTCTTTGGTGTCCAGTTTAGGACTAAGTGAATCACATAATGGAAATTACAGCACTCTGAAGGCACTGTAAGAAGGTTTGCCCAGTCCCTAACACCAACATTGTAGGTTTCATCATTGGCCAGATGGCTCTATGCAAGAAGCTAGGCTTCAGGAGGAACCCAGAATTTGTTTCTTCACCAAATGGAGGTGTAGCTATGCCCAAGATTTACCTCCCAGTTTAAGCAACAGAAGTAAAAATAGAGACAGAGGTAGATTTAGCAATGTAAAGTCTCTGTGCAGGGTTCACCGCTGTCCCATCAGTGAGGACAGTCTTTATATAACAAGTGCCAACAGGATCCAGAATGTTCTCAGGCAAGAAAACAAGCGACTGATATTCACCAGCACATGTGAAAATACTAAAACAAGATTGTGTGTGACAGAAAATTAGGACCTCAGAGTTCAGCACATCCAGATATCACTGACTGTCAGCCTACCCCATATTTGAAAACACTTTTCATATGTCATTACACACACCTCTGCCTCACTGCTCATTAAACTTCCATGGAACAATCAAAAGTGCAAAAGAGGATGAAAGGAAGGAGAGAATTCACTGGAAATTTCTACTTTTCCATATTAATTTGCTTCTAACACAAGAGTAAGAAAGAAAACCTAAAGATACCTAAAATCAGTCCTGTAGTCATGTTTGAAAAAAAAAAAAGTGTCATATTTCCAATAGAAACAGATTTTCAACACACACATCACCTGTCCCTACATTTTAACTGAAGGACACGTGTGGACAGCTGAATTGGGCTAACCCTCAAGCTGCTATACAGAACATTTTTTGGATAATGTTTTGGATAATGCCTTTTCTCTAGAGATGGGTAACACTATAGGCAACTGACTCTGAAAAACAGTCACAAAAAATTTGATCAGTGTTTGGAGATTTATTACAGAGGAAACAAATTTCTTTTAAAAATTATGTTGGTTGGGTTTTTCTGGTTTGGTTTGGTTTGGTTTGTTTTTTCCCATTTTTCACTATTCTCCTTTTTCTCCTGCTCCAGAGAATGGTGGTGAATGTTCTTACTGAAACACACTTTCTGCCCTCTTGGCCCACTTAGAGCAATTCCATGGAAAAACTAGACACCTGACACATTCCCTTTCACATCTCAGCTAGGTCAAGCAACTCATAATAAACTAAATAATAATAATAACAATAATAATAATAATAATAATAATAATAATAATAATAATAATAAACAACTAAATTATTCCCTTAATCCTGAGAACTGTCAGATATTTGAAGCCTTGTAGCCTCCTTTTGTGTATGCTACTCATAAATGGATAATTTTTAATATCTAAATGGATAGCAAGTGTAAGCAAAAATGCTAATTATATAAGAAATAGTATTATAACAAATTTGCTCTTATTATTTCATGCCACTTTGACCTCCAGTCAATATGACCCATCAGTGTTTATTTTGATTATTATCTGAGTCTGAGCTTGATTGAATAGACTGCAAAATCTTTCCAAGACATAGTAAATTCAAACATAAATAGTTGGAAAAATGCTCAGACAAACTTAAGCTTGTCCTTTAGGGAAGAAGCTTTAAAAGATTGAACTTGTTCATCCCTTCTTGAATGATATTTCTTTTTTTTTACCCCTCTTTTTTCTCTTGAATTTTTCTCCCCCAGAAGAGTTCAGTCATGAATTAAATGTTTTTAGTCAGCTTCTGGAAATCACTATCAGGACATTATTTACATCTTGAAGCCAAACTGTGTCTGGAGAATTTCAATCATGTCACTTTTATGAGTTTCTACAAACCAAATGCTGAAAAGTCTACTGTGGCACTTTTCTTTAAATCCAAGTAGGAAGCAGAGGATAGGAAAAAACTCAGAAAAACAGAGAGAAACTTTGCTATAAATGCATGTTTCATTTTTCAGTATTAATAATTCCGCAGTGTATCTGTATCAACATGATGTTGTTGATGTAGATTTGATTTAGAATAGCTTTATATATAAGCTATGCTCTGATACTGAAGTTTATTTCACAGAATCCATTCTTAATCTGGCCTTAATTAAAAAGAAATCTTAGCAAGAAGATAATAAGATGTACAAGCCATTCTTCACAGCTGTGGAGGATGTTTCATGCCTCATACATAACACAAAGGAGAACAAAAATTTGTGTACACTTTAAGCAAGCATGGAATCTGGACTAGAAGAAATGTTCTCAAAAATTTAATTTAAGAGGGAAAGTTGGCAATATCATACTGATGGATGTAAAAGAGATGCAGCAAAAACACTATTAAGTTGTTGGTTAATATAAAGTGATAATTTTACCATGAAGAATTTCATTATCATCATAGCAAATCTATGCCACAGTCACCCATCATCATTTACATTATTTGAATGAAAAAAATGCCTAACAAATAAGTCAGGCAGAGACCACCGTTTGAGAATGTCCAGGTGCATTGCCATTCCTAAAGAACTTTCCCCCTATATTTTATTCAAGTAGTATGGATGCTAATGGAAAGAAGATAAAGTTAAGAACCACATTTGCTTCTGAAGTAATCTTTCCAATCTCATTAGAGTCAATGGAACTGCATGAAGCAAAGAAAAGCAGAATTTGTCCTGATATATTCCTCCAGGAGCAACCTATCCAGCAGCAGAAATGAAGTCCCAGCAGACATTAAAATTGTATATCTCTCCTGGTAAGACCTGATTGGATGGATTCAAATTAAATCTTGCTATTTCTATTTTTTGCTGTTAAACTCTTTGACTTTCAGGTAATTGATAAGCCTGTCTGACTACTGATATATTGAAAATGGCAGCAATCTCAGAATGCACGTTCTTTTGTTAAAGACTGATAAAAAGTAATCACTGTAAGTGGATGAGAGGAAAGGTTAGAACAATGGGAATCCCAGAGTATCTTAACAACAATAAGCATGGAATCACAGTCATAGAATCCTGGCCCTGCACAGCACCACCCCCAAGAGCCACACCATGTGCCTGAGAGCATTGCCCAAACATTTATTGAGCTCTGCCAGGCTGGTGCTGTGACCACTGCCCTGGGGAGCTGTTCCACTGCCCAAACACCCTCTGGGTGAAGAACCATTTCCTAATACCCAGCCTAAAACTCCCTGGCACAGCTTCAGGCCATTCCCTCAGGTGCTGTCCCTGTCCCCACAGAGCAGAGATCAGTGCCTGTCCCTCCTCTTCCCCCCCCAATGGAGCTGTAGCTGCACTGGGGTCTCCCCTCAGTCTCCTCCAGGCTGAACAGACCCAGTGCCCTCAGCCACTCCTCACTGGCTTCCCCTCAGGGCCCTGCACCATCCTTGCTGCCCTCCCTTGGACACTGCAATAGTTTAAAGCCTTTCTTACATTGTGGCACCCAAAAGTGCCCCAGCACTGGAGGTGAGGCTGCCCCAGAGCAGAGCAGGACAATCCCTCCCTTGCCTGGCTGTGATGCTGTCCCTGATGTCCCCAGGACAGGGTTGTCCCTCCTGGCTCCAGGGCTCTGCTGGCTCATGTTCAACTTGCCACTGACCAGGACTCCCAGGTCCCTTTCATGGCACAGCTCTGCAGCCTCTCATTCCCTGTTCTGTCCATACATCCAAGGTAATCCTGTCCCAAGTGCAGAATCCAGCACTTGCCCTTATTAAACTTCATGTGTTGGTGATTTACCTCTAATTTTTTGGGGTGTGTCTGCAGAGTCTCTCTGCCTTGATAATTTGTATCTTCAGTCAAAACATTGCACAAACATGAATGAGCCAACCATTGCAGTCATGTTCAATTGCATTTGTCTTTTTTATAGTTGAGAAAAGCACAATACAAACAAGCCATATATTATGCTCAGCATTGCAGCACCCAAGGATATGCAGTGATAGAACAAGGGCTTCAAACTCAAAGAGGAAAGGTCTAAATATAAGGAAGAAATTCTTTACTGTGAGAGTGATTCTGGAACTGCCCAGAGAAGCTGTGGATGCCCCATTCCTGGAAGTGTTAAGGCCAGGCTGGATGGGTCTTTTAACAACCTGGTCTAGTGGAGGGTATCTCTACCTACAACAGAAGGGCTGAAACCAAGTCCCTTCCAAACCAAATCTTTTTATGTGTTTCCACTTTTTATGTGTGCTTCTAGATAAAAAGTCCTGATTGCTCCCACCCATGCTACAACAATGCCTTTCAGTTTGGATTTTCGGCAAGTTCATCTGCAGCAGGGAAGAGAGGAGTTTATGCAGTTACACCCTTGGTCCTTTTTACCTTTCTGTGTAGGTGCTTGGCAGTCAGAAGGCAGATTAGCAACATTACTGTCCTCCAACTTTGTTGTCTAATCTTCAGCCTGTAGATTTCCTAATTTTCTGATTTATGACTCTCATGAAGTTCTGTCCTCAGATACATGAAAACCATGATGCTGGCAAACAGCTGATTTAATGCCTAGGCTGTATCACAGTCTTTCCAGGCTGTGCCTGGGAGGATCCACGTGGGATTGCCAAGCAAATATCTATTTCAGGTACCCAGAAAAAATTATGGTTTTGTTACTGATGGCAGGAAAGAACTCCTGGGAGGCAGGTGATGGACAATAGTGCAACATCCTGTGTGTCTAGGAGCTAATTCTCTTGGCAATTTTACAGATATATTTTTTTTACAGAAAGTGACATCCTGACCCTGGCTACCATTTTCTGACACTGCTGATTGTTACCCAGCAGCATCCAAACAAATTATTTTGGAGGATGTGCTCCACAAGACATACAACCATAAAAGCTCATTGACATATCTCAGCTGCCAGAACACAAGCTGTGCAGGGAGGATGCACAACACTACTCCATTTCAAAACAAACAGAAGGGAGAGGACTGAGACTTGGTGTTGATAGTTCATGATCTTTATGTCCTGTTAGTTTTTTCTGCATCTTGACTAGGAAGTTACAGAAGGAGTATCCTTTCTCATGATAGGTCCATCTTTCCCGTCCTTACTTTCCCAAAAGTACTGTTCCACTGCTACTCCCAAATAAGATACTACCTCTTTATCCCAAAGATCACCTTTGCCATAATGCAGCCTTGAACATAGAAGGTAGAAGCATAAGCATCTATTTTTTCCTTATTTTCTGTCAACAAGGTGCCTCTTCAGTGCACTGATGAGCAGGAAAAAGTATTTCTTTAAATTCGGGTCAGGCTAAACACAGATATATTTCTACATTAGAGTGGTTTCTCACTTAAATTATCTCATATATATCTATTTCTAAAAACATGTATTTCTGCTTATAAACTGATCCTCTATATTGGTGGGGGTCCTTGGAAATTTTTCTCTCTAACAGACACAATATAGAAGACACAGACTGTCTCAGTGTCTCATATCTAGGTAACAAAACTATTGGAGGATAACAATTGCTGAAAGTTTCTGACTATTCACATAGGAATTTAGTTGCTTGGCCTTACAGAAGCTTTTCATTTTGCTTGCTTGACTCAGTTGTAACACTGCAGATATTATAGATGAGAAGGACTCATTTATAAGTCTCACAAAAGTAATGGATGCTTTAAAGAGATATCATTGTTTATTGCACACGTGGGTGAGGGAAGAGAGATGGGAATTCATGTATTTATTTTTTTAATAGCTGTGAGAATTGGGAGAACTAATTTACAGTTTATCTGCATGGTATTTTATAGTAGGGAAATATGAGAGGAAGACACAAGAGAAACATAATTCATATTTCTGCATTTTCCATGTAAGAGGAGTTAGAGAGTAAGGAACTTTATCAGTATTTTAGTCTTTGTGAGGAAGATTTCAGAAGGACATTTTTATGTCTTATGTTTGTCTACACTGTGTTTACCAGCTGTTTTGTTTGCCATGAGGGTTCAAGAAATGTGCTCTGGCTATGCTTTCTTAGCTATGTGCAAAAATTTTACTTTAGCACTGAGGAGCCTTTCAGCATGTGTGGCATGAAGTGCCCTAATACAGAATGTATGTGGTAGGACACAAATGCAGAAATTATGAGAGCTGTGAAGGTCTGTGTGCAGAGAGACAAAAAAAGGGCCATGATATAGCCATCAAACAAAGACTTGTGACATGAATACCCCACATGAAGAATGACAGTCCATTCCAGAAGGTAAAGCCATTGAGCAGGACACACATGAGAAGCTCTGACTGCACTGGGGGCCAGGGATTCCCTCATGGTATGATAGTGAAGGTATATCCTAAAAACCCTCTGGTTTTCATGTTATGGGTGTATGAAATGACTTTTATAAGTCTGTGTCTTGGGGATTCACTCATCATCACACAAAGGTCCTTGAGATCTCCAGACACAGAAAGTGCAAATTAACACAAGAAACACAAAGCTGCTCTCTTTCACTCCATTTCACACACATAACCATAAATCAGAGAGTGAGGAAAGTCACTGGAGGCAGAAACCCTCATTTGGCTTTAAGTCCAGATTTCAGCTCTTTTCTGTAAATTTGTTATTGTATCTGTCTTAGTAATATGGGCTGAGAGGAGCTGTAGAAATCCATGAGGGGAAGCTCTTTCAAAAATATTTTATTCCTTCAGCCTTTTAAACAGCTGGTTTCTTTCTGAGGAAAAGCTGACAACTACACCAGACTCTGTTGAATTATGTATTGTACATTTGGGGAGCAAGCTGCAATATGCAATGCAGTGAGCAAAGCTTTCCATATGCATTTATCTAAGGATAAGACACAAATCCAAGTCCAAGAGGTGATAAACCCAGTGGTTTGTGTTCCAATCAGTTATAACTGTGCTCAAAAATAATACCTTGTAAGTGCACATTAGGGGCAATGGAGCAAAAAATTGCACTGCAAATGTAACTCAAGACACTGAGCCTTGTTGCTGGAAAAAGATTCTTCTCTTTTGTAAAAGAGCACTGAAGAGGAGAGCTGCTTGCAGGGTTATTGTGCATTCTGTCTTCTGAATTGTGATCATTACTGTCAAAGAGAGCAGGTGTAAGAAAGTTGAACTTAGGTAAAAGAGTGAGGTATAACAGTGTTTTAGGACAACATTGAACTGGAAATTCTTTGGCTACAAAAAAATCTTCCTAATTATGAGGATCACTGTTACTCCATAAATGGAGACAAAGTGAAGGTTAGGCCTTGGCATCAATAGTCATGTTCCCAAATATTAATACCAGCTGTTCTTCCAATAAGATAATATTGTACAGGTGCCATGGTTTCATCCCAGCCATCAGACAAGCCCCACACCCACTCCTACCAGTGGGATCAGGGAGACAATCGGAATGTAAAACTGGAAACTCATGGATTGGGTCAAAGACAGTTTAATAAAGAAAGCAAAAGTCACTCACACAAGCAAAACAAAACAAAACAAAACAAAGAATAATTAAATCACTGCTTCCCAAGGAAAGGCAGGTATTCAGCCATCTTCAGGAGAGCAGGGCCCTATCACATGTAACAGTGACTTGGGAAGACAAACACCACCACTCTAAAAATTCCCATACACACTTTCCTCTTTCTTTCCTCCAGTTTATATACTGAGCATGATGCCATTTGGTCTGGAATATCCCTTTGGTCAGGTTGGGTCACCTGTTCTACCTGCATCTACTCCCAGCTTCCCATGCACTCCCAGGTTTCCTGCCAAGATGGGAGCACAGAAAACACCTTGGCTCTTGTGTAAGCCCTACTCAGAAATAACAAAATAACTCTGTATTATCAACTCAGTATTCACAAATAAAAATTACAGCCCCATACATACTCAGTCCCAGCTACTGAGAAAAAAAATTACCCCAGCTAAAACCAACACAATAGGTTATATGTTCAATGTCAAACCCCAAGAAATGGCTAAAAGAAAAATAAATGGTTATGCAACATCCCCACTCCACCTGAATGCAGCCCAAACACTTGGTAAATTGCAAAGCTAAGCACAATAGATTTGACAAAGCTGTTGGGAGAGTAGAACACCTCTGCAAGCCTCAGGATCCTTCATTTACACAAACAGATTCACAGTGCATTGCTCCCATACCTTACCATGTAGAGACCATGATTCCCTGCCATGAAACATCTGGCCCTGAACTTCCTGACTCTAATTAACATTCTATTTCCACTAGCTATTTTCCCTCACCTAGAGCATTTCTGAAATAATTTGCTGCTGCTGAGTGGTAAATGTAGGTCCTTAATGCTTATAAAGGTGCCTGGTAAATTCAACCTCTGGATACTCCCTTGAAAGGTGTTGTTCAGGTTAAGCATCTGCACTGTAGGTGGTTAATTAGCAATAAACAAGTTGTCTTCTGGATGCTAACAGCAATAATATGTTAACACAGTTCTAGAAAACTACTTAATAGAAGTTGTTCAATATTGGAAATTTCTTATCACCAAAACCTTCAGATGTTTGTATCACTGATGTCTCAGAATGGCTGTGGGCTCTGCCCTGAGGAGCAGAACACAAGCCCAGGATTTTGTTATTTACAGAACTTGCACTCATTAAGAGCACAGCTGACTCTCCTAAGAAAGATAAAAAGAGAGTGGAAGATTGGCAGTAAGGTGGGAAAATGGTGCAAAACATGGGTGAAATGCAAGCAAAAGCATTGAAATGAGAGAAAGGAAGACTGACAACAGAAGAGGAGATGAGATACTGAGAAGACTGAGACTATGAAAGGACAGGTCTAAATGGATTCTGCTCTTGTGGATTCTGGATGAGATGCTGACCCAGCAATATTGAAATTGTAGAATTAATTTGGTTGAAAAATGCCTTCAAGATTATCAAGTTTAACCACTAACCCAAGACTGCCAAGTTCACCACTAAACCATACCCCTAAGTGCCACATTTACATCTGTTACCTTTAGTGATGGCAACTCTATCACTTTTTGGGCAGCCTGTTCCACTCTTGGCAACACTTTCTTTTATGAATTTTTTCCTAATATCCTGTGTAAAATGACATTAGAAAATTTATTTTTTATTTTTACACTTTATTTGACATTACATTTGGAAGTATATGCCTACTAATACAGAGGAGTTTTGGCACAAGGATAAGAAAGATTTGGAAGGCTGGCAGCCTCAGATGGCACATTTAAGTTCTGCAGAAACATAAGAGTCACAAATAGGAAGACAATTCCTGGCTGTAATCACCTCCACTGCCATGTAGCTGTTACCTGAATAGGGTTTCATTTGTGAGAATAAAAGGTACTAAATCTGACAAATGAACATGCACATCAAAGTAACAGATACATACTTCTAAATTTTTCTAATTTTTTTCCCTTACAGAGAGAAAATTTTGAAGTGTTCATTTTAGGAGCTGTGGGACAGTTCATGCAGGTTGAGCAGGATGTATGGGATTACACCAGTGAAATCCCTCCTTGAAGCACTGGCAGAACAACAAGTGATCCTGACTGGGTTAAAGGCACTTCAGTCAGGAAAAGACAATAGAGGCAAAATTCCACTAGATGGAATAGCTGAAGCAGATATTAACAGGCTGTGTCTGGAAAGATAAGTTTTGGGCCAACACATCCCATTATCTACTTTACTTGGAAGAGAAGCAGAAACATACAAAATACACATTCCTGCTCATGCTTGGCATGAGAAACATGTCAGAATGTTCTCAAGCAAAAACAAGCAGAAACAGTGCTTTTATGAAATCTTCCTGTGTCAAACAGAACTTTCTTACCTGGGATTGACCAGATTTAGGCCCAAGTAGATAAATAGAATTTTAGTTATTTGATAATACAGCAGTATTAGTAGAAATAGTTTTATAGATATATTAACTAAGATTTAAAAAAATCTTCAGTTTGAATAACTGTTTCTTTAGTGAATTATTTAAAGTACTAATAGGCAAATGTTCTGTTTTGCTGTGACTTATTTAGCTATATGAGTCTATTTTGCAATGGTGAAATCAGGTCCAGTTCCAGTCAGAATGGAGTGACAGACTAGAAACCTCCTCCATCAGCAAGAATGTTTATCAAAATACTCAGAATGTCATGTAGACCTGGCAGGAAAAGAGCTTTGTTGACAGGCAACACATGACTACACTCCAGTGCAAAAATGCAGCAAAGGTGGAGTACAAAGGAAGAATTTAGAAACGTTGCTTGATTGTGTGGGAATGGTGACAGAATAGTAAAGTCCCAGCTGAAGATAAGATTTGTGAGGGGTACTGAGGGCATCAAGAGCTTCTATTGCTGTATTAGTAACAAAATGAGGAACAAGGGAAATGTGGGACTGTGGCTGAATGGGGCAGGGTGAAAGCTGAGATAACTTTGGGATGAGAAGAATAGGGCTTGAGTTAGGATGAGAAGAAATGGCCTCAGGCCATCCCAGAAGTTTAGATTGTAGATTAGGAAAAAAATTATTCACTGAAGGGGTTATTGGAACAGGCAGACCAGGGAAGTGGCTGGGTCACCATCCCTGAAGATATTTACACTTATAGATGTGACCCTTGGGAACATGGTGTATTGGTGGACTTGTCAGTGCTGGATTAAGTTGAATTTAGTGATCTTAGGGGTCTTCTCCAAACTAAACAATTCTATGATTCTGTGATTGTACTTTGAAAGCTCTTCCATTTCAAAATGCAAATATTGTTTTCAATAATTGTGAAAAACAAAACCAAATTATCCTATTGAAGGGAGAGCTTTTTTTCTTGAAAGCGTTTCTTCATCCCAATATTTTCAAAACTTTCTTCTGTTCTCTTTTTTCTTAAAAATGTTTACAAAAAGAGAGAGAAAACTTTGAAGGTTCATTTTCTAGATGTTAGTGGGCAGCTGCTGCTTACTCTGCAACTGCTTTTTTATTTTTTTTTTTTTCAGTTTATTACATTTGAAAACATTTTATCCTGCTTGAGGGCAAAGCCCAGATGTGTGAGAACTGTGGCAGGGTCTTGACTCTCAGGGATAACTTCAGGAAGATAATACCATGGTCACCATAGGGCTGTCTGGGAAAAAACAGAGAATTCCTTTCACCAGTTCCCACCTCCCCCTGAAAGCCTCCCACTTTCCACCTTTTGTTGCTGGCATTTTTGACACAACATCATTCTGGAAATTGGAAACCAAGGTTTCTGTGGTCAAGCAATATGTCTCACTCCTTTGTGCACCTGGTCAATAGTCTCTTGTATTGCTGAACTCAGGGCACAGATGGTTTACATAGCTGAAAGACCCACCACACTCCTACTGCAATATGATCCACAACTAGGATTTGGTTCCTTAGGCAGAAGACATTAATTTTAATTTGGCAGGATGACTAAAGCACCCTAATGAATTTCAAAGGTCCATTAAAATCTACTCAGAGAATATAAATATATTCTGAATATTTTTTAAAATAAAAAAAAAATCAGAACACTAATGCATATGTGTTCCATAACTTTTATGGAAGAAGCTTGTATTACATCACAGCAGTTTTTATCAAGTCTGCATTTCCTGGATACCATTAGAATTTTAGAGTCAATAAAAGATGTGAGATTTACTGCAATGCATTAAGTCACATTTATTCTACTGTTCTTAGAAGTTGACCTGGTAGAGAGGCACTTCCAATAACACTCAAATCTGAACCCAACTCCCAGTTTCATCATTGAAAATCATACAAGTATATTAAATGCATAAATGTCTTCCTGACCCAATTACTCCTAATGGAATATACATAGTAAAAATCAATGTCACCATCTTTTGAGTGATGCACTCAGAATGCTTGAAAATTAACCTCTAGTGCATTCATTCATTTTCAAAACTTTTGCCTACTTGTGTAACTTTTGTCTTTGTGAATTAAGGCAATCTACTATCAGCAGCATTCTTCTACCGTGTCTCAGTGAGTAATAAGGAGATAGGACAATTGCACTACAAGCAAGGCTGCCACATCAACTTCAGGAATGCTCTGAAGCTGTCACCTTGATGCTTGCCAGGGCTGAAGATTGCTTAGAGGAAGGCAAATTGCCTTGAAACAAACTGAAAGTGAGCTTTGAGGACTTGTTTTAGGTGTTTCTGCCCTTTCCACCTTGTCAGAACTTATGTCAGGTTTTGAGGAGTAGCAGCACCAGACACAATGATTTCCAAGCTGATATCTGAACTTCCATTGCAGGGGCAAAAGTCAATCTGGACAAAGACACAGAATACATACAGGACCTTTAAATGTGGACTCAAATCCTCCTGTGTTCCCATTGTGACAGGGATGGTAACTTCTGGCTAGTGAAGCAATTAGATAGAGATATAAACCACTGCAGAGAAACTTTCAGAAGTCCATCTAACATCTAAATTCTTTCTCTCCATGTAGGAAACTGCCAGCTGCCAACTGAAAAAGGACTTTTCCAATTCCTCCAGCCATAAGCACATGCAGAGCTGTGGCTCAGCTCCCTGGCTGTTCACCTGTACCCTCACCAATCTGCAGGAGCACCAACAGTGAGAACTCAAAACAGCCAATGCAGCCCAGTGTTCTCAGTTTCAGACACAGCATTGCCCTGCAATGGTTTTGCAATCAATTTTTCTGACATGTACACCTTCACAGTTAACTTCAAGAGTGCTGCTTCCCCCAAAGAAAAGCATTCTGGATGAGCAAATACTAACTGCATTATTATATAATAATTTTATTGTTTTTGTATATTTTTGTGTATTAGTTAAAGGCAATTTTCACTTCAAATTATTGATGCTGGGGTTTGCTTAGACAGGCAGAATTTAATTTTATTTGCAGTCAATCAATGTATAGTTTAATCCACTCAAGTTTTCTGAGATATTGCAGGGTGACTTGCAGGACAGAAGTTCACTGCTCCAAGTCTTTTTTCAGTTTTTCTTTCTTTTTCTTTCTCTTTCTTTTCTGTCCCAATTGTGATATTTAACAATCAGAACTCATTAATAGCTTTGGAACATTCACTCTGTTAAAGATATACAGATGTTGATACTGATGTTTCTGAAGTCATGATACAAAATTATTCTTATGGGAAACATTCTTGAAGCCAATGAGTATTACAGTTTTTGCAGAAACTTTCCATGACTTGGTGCTCATCTTGGGTAATTATCATAACCTTTTACTTTTTTACAGGTGTTTCAAGTTTTTCAAATAATAAGCTGGAATCCATACAACATATGCTGATGTTTTTCAGACAATTAACATAATTTGTGACTCTCATTGTGACCTACTATATTTACATGTAGTCAACATTTGGTAACAGTTAAGAGTGCATTTATATATACATATAATATCCTTTGTTACAGGGCATTTTCCTAACCATAGAGTGCAAATCTAGTCCTGAAAACCCATCATGTCTCATCCAGAAGCTGAGCTGCTGAACCAGGAAAACTCAGGGGTGTAGAAAAAAAGACAAACAAACTCCAGCTACACAGATTAGCAGCAAGATTGCTAAAGTGGAAGGAGACCTGAATCTCCAAATCTCTTGAAGTATTTCCATTTTTTGTGTGGCTGATGACATAATGAGAATGGAATGGCCAGGTGGCAAGAAACAGAATTTTATAGATATTATAGTCAGTGGATTTATGATCAGCATCAATTGCATGTACAGTGATAATTTTGAGAACTAACTTTATTCCTCATTTCAGCAATGAAATCTTTATGAAGGGGACTAAGAAAATAAAATGTAAGTTTTTTCAGAACCAGACAACTACTTAGATTTTTCAGATAAAGGTGCTCTGTGCATTAACTGCTAATTAAAACAAAATTTCCTCTGCTTTAAGAGTAAGCCTGTAAACTCTTTTCTTTCCCTCTTTTAAGCATTTTAAAGTACCTATTGGCAGTGCTTGATTATCTGACTCTTAATCTCAGTACCATAGCAGAATCCTCACAGTCTGTCCAAGAATAATACACTATAAAATATTTCTTCTTAAAACAGAAAAAAACGCACTCTGAATATGTTACTTTTCAATTTCAGATACACTACTGTTTATTTTTTCTGAAATAACATTGATTAATTAATAACAAACTTTGCCAGATGGCTACCAGATTTCAGAGCACAAAAGACAACCAAAGTAAAATCTCAGGTGAAAACAGTCATCAAAGTTTAAGAATAAGAGGAACACAGTCTTCAAAATCCTAATAGATCTGTAAGTAAAGTGCAAAAAAAAAAATCAAAACTAAGAAACTAAAAAACAGGTGATTCCAAGAGTGGAGAGGGAAGCTGGGTGGGATTTCATGCAGTGGACCAAGCATTGTGTGGATGGCATACATGATAGGGGTGTTTTGCAGCAGTGGAAAGAACCATTAAATGTACTGTAGCTTTTGTTTCTCCCTACTAAGTGCCTAGGATTAACATGAGTATGTGTCATCCTAAATATTAATTAAACATTTGCTGCTCATTGGCTGTGCTGACACATCTTAGGATATGCAATTGTCAGTGCCTGAGCCAGTGCTCCTCCAGAGCCTTTCCTTTTCTGCTGCTCAAGTGAAGGATGTGTTTTACTTGCACTTATACATCTATCAGCAGATGTATTTTACCTGGCAGTTAGTTCTGACAGTCTGATTAATTAAATTCTCCTGTTGCTCTAAATCTCTTAATTTTGAGCACATTTTAGTCAGTTTCTTGATCTCAAGTGCACTACTGTACTTTCCAGGCCTTTGTTTTATTCTTCCCTCTTTGATGATTTGGTTCATTTCCAGGTTAAACTCCTTGGGACAGGAGCTCTTTTATTGCACATGCTTGCTCAGAGGCACCTGATTTCTGACTGACACCTCCAGGTACAGCCACAACACAAACCCACTGATGTTCATTCTTTCTAAAAGAAGAAATTAATTTAAAAGCACACTTCCATTTTTACTTAGATAAAAGTTTTCAAACTCAGTTTTTAGCTTTCCCCCTATTCATTTCAATACAAAGGGATAGAAAATTAAAGAAAAATATAACTGTAGTTTTCCTGATGTTAAAGTTATTTGAATTAGCCAATAAAGCATGAGATACACACCACCTAATTAGACCTGCAGTGTAGCTTCAGGTGCTAACAAAGCACCAGGACTAAAATAGATGGAGATCAGTAGAAATCTCCAAGAGAAAAGCTGTTGCACAGTTCAGACAAGACAGCCTCTAAGGAAGGAGTTCAAGAGCCCTTACTGATTAAATAGGATGTCCTTGCCTGTAGAAGGTGGGCTCTCAAGGCTACAAACCACCTGATTAGATTTGTTTGGGACAACTTTCTGTCACTGAAGCTGAATGACAGGGCACAGCCTGTGTGCAAGCTGAGGTCAGCTCTCCTATCCTCCAGAACTGGGTGGTTTCCTTTAAAATATCAATGGCAATATTTTATCCCATCTAGGTTCTGCCATCATGCAAATTCTTCTAGGGCTCTGTTTGAAAAAAATTTCAGAAGAAAATATTTCTAGGATGATTCTACCAATTAAACTCCATAAATCTTTAAATCTCAGTACTTAGTTCTTGTCCCAGACTTTTTAATTTATTAGCATAGATGTATCCTACATCTTCAAAAACCTGGGGCAAGTTAGGCAAATTGGATCCTATACAGAAATCCTACCCCAGGCACAGACTTAGCCACATCCCTGAAATCAATACTCTCTTTTTGGATACTGAGGAAGGCAAGAAAAAGATGTGTAGGCTGCAACATGAAAAATGAGGGGAGAGTATTTTTTATAATTCTTGTACTGGCATTATGAACACTGAGAAATGCTTGCTTGGACAAAACTTGGTTAGCTCAGATTATTGCAAAAATAAGAGTAATAAATCTGGAGTATTCCTTAAAATTAAGCAGACATATATTGCATTGCAAAGAAATTCCGAGAAAAATTAGGTTTAGCAGGTTTCAGAAAAAAAACCCCAAAATACTATAACTATCCAGTTATACTGGTTAACATTTAAATGGAATGTTGGGAGTAATATAAAACCTGGTGTTTCAAGTTGTAAGTATATCTTAAATTTTAAAGATTAGCATGAGATCTTCCTGGCAAGTAGATGGGGACAGATTATCCCCCATGTGATTGCTGTGGAATTTCCAACATGTTTTTTCTGAAGCATCTGGTGCTGGCTGCCATCTGAAATAGGCAAGACTGAACACTCCAAGGTTTTCTACACCTCAGTCCTCCCCAAATGACACTTTCTGTGCTTCCAAATTGAGATGGAGTTGATTGCTTTTTGCTGATTATTTTTTCCACAGCATTCTGCACGTACACTGAGATTTATGATTTCTGGGGTTCCTTTTTGTTGTCATTTTCCATGGTTTTATTAAAGTGTTAGCTCAGGGACCATTGCAATATGGGTTACAATCAATAAATCTTCAGCTTCTTGTGCTTTCTTTACCAGAAAAGTTATATTTCTCTGTTCCAGTCCCCTGACTCCTAGAGTTTGTGCTTATTTTTCCATTGTTATCTCTTGCTTCCTCAACCAACTGATGTGAGTTTCTGCCAAAGTCCAGGGGTCATGGGGAGCCAACACTGCTCTGCCTTGGAGCAGCACCCCTTGCATAGCTTCTGCTGCTTTAAAGAAACACATGCTCAGGTATTTTGCAGCAGAAATCAGATTGTTCCTCATAAATAATCCCACAATCTCTTATCAATTTGTTGACAGATATGAGGATCTGCAGCCTCAGCAGATAAGCATTCAAAAGATTTGTTGGGTTCCCAGATTACCACTCCAACTTCTTGATTATACTGCAAAAAAAACAATTAAATGAGGCATAATGTTGAAAAGAATTTTGCCATAGGATTTGCAATACCTGCTCTGGGCTTCCTCTACATGTACATTCTCACCTCATACATCTAGACTAGAATACATAGACCAGTAGAGGATTAAAGACAGAAATGTTGCAGAACCTTTCACTTTGGATATTTAACTTGAAGTAAAGAGAAAGCAGAATAAAGCTCTCTGAGCTTAAAAAAACGCCAGTTGCTAGAGGGCTGACAGCAACACTGGGAATTCCAGCTCCTGGCACATTTACCCAGTCATCTTCATGCCTTGTATATCAACCACCAACTCCAGCAGTTGGTTACAGTTGCTTTTCAATTGATGACATCTAATAAAGCACTTTGGAATATATTTAGATTCCACAGAAATTTGAATATGGAGGTAAAATTCCAACTTGTTCCTCCTTGTACTTCAATAGCAGTAATACTTCAGTTTTATTTGGCATTTCTGCTTACTGGACTATTCTGATGTATTCACATGCATGCTCATCCTTATTAAGTAGGTGAAACAGAAAAAAAAACCCAGAAGATAAACCCAGTCATTCCAATTTCTTTAGGAAAGATCTTAGGCTCATGCTGAAGTGATGAAGCTTCTCAGTGGATTCAAGTTTCACACAAGAGCAATGCACACTCTCTTTGGGTGGTTTGCAGCCCTTGGCTTCTGCAGCCTCAGCTTCTCAAAATACATCATAACCACAAGTGCTAAATGCAGTTGTCAGCATTTGCCAGTTTTCCAAATTTGCAACAAAAGGATGGGTGACAGCCTGCTGACCTGTTATCTGAAGAAGGAATCAGAAAAGCACCAGTTGGTGTCAGAAGATGTATTGCTACTAGACTAAGTACATAGGGAATGTCTTGAATAAAAGAGTTACCTGAATGTTTGAGGCTTTTACAAATCAAAGTTGATAAAGCATCATAAAATCAATCATCTGGTTTGCAAAGCATTTGCAACCAATGACAGCACACTGTAAAATGCAGCTGAATAAATCACAGAATCATAGAATCAATCATAGAATGATTTCAGTCCAGCCTGGTTTTGAATACTTCCAGGGATGGAGCATCAACAGCTTGTCTGGGCAGCCTGTACAAGCATCTCACGACCCTCACAATAAAGAATTTCTTCCTAAAATTTAATCCAAATCTACCTTTTTTCAGTTTAAAGCCATCCCACCATGTCCTACAAGCCTGGTACCCAGCAGTGCTGAGACCAACAGGTACCACAAGATACAAATGTCAATTTGAATGTCACCACCATTAAAAAAAAAAAAAGGTTAATAGCTAAAAAAAATTAAGTTACCAGCAGGCCTATAAGACTTCCTCTCAAATGTGAGTTGCATTTTGTTGGTTTTTTATTACTCAAATGTCTAAAAATAAGAAATATGTAAATAATAAGCAAAAGGCTATTAAAAAGGAACAGAATTAACCAATACTCCAGGTGGGATGGGTCTCTACCACCTTAGGTACTTTGAAGTTAAGCTGTCCAATTCTTAGGTAAATTCCAAAGGTAAGAAACATGTCATCCTCTGATTACACCTACTTCTTTCTGTCCATAATAAAAGGAATCTCAGTTTAACTAAATTGGACAATTAACTTGAAGGCAGCTAAAATAAGGTGAGGAAAATCCCACTTTAGAAGATGATGCTTCTGAAGCAAAATTAGCATCTCTTGGACTGTATGGATTGTTGCAAAAGCAAAAGGGAAGAAAATTACTTCCCACAGAAAGGTTCAAGGAGAAAAAACACAAGAAACACCTTCTGTAAGGCTTTTACCTCAGATTTCCAATGGATTACTGGCCTCATTGCTAAAGCTGGGGGCTACAAGAAGTCAGGGTAATAAAATAGTGACTTTGTCTTGGCAAAGAAGAACATGATAAAAAGAAAGTGACCCTATAAAAGCCTCAAACATAGATGGTGGAAGTGAGAACAGATTCATGAGCTGAAAGAACAGAATATACCAGCTGAGTTTTTAAGGGTCTTTAAGATCTCAGTGCTACCAACATCTCCCTGGAACATAGCTGACAAGTTAGATTTTTATTATTTTAACACTTCTTTATTTTTTCTATGTTTGTGTTCCAAATATGTTGCTTTAAGGAGATTGTTGTTTCTCTGGCTATAATTGCTATTGCTCCCAGCATGAGGAGTCATCCAGATGATGGATATGCCAGAGGTGTTGGGGTAATTGCTGTCAGGCTCCACAGGATTTCAAACTCTAGGTCTGGCCTGAAAATGGGAGAACTGTGTACAGCTGAAGTGATGGTCAGACCTCAGAATAGGTTACACTTAATGAGACCAAAATGACAATAAAGTGATGAAACTCTCCAGTCTCAACTGGAACAGCAGTAGTTCAAGTATGCAGAGAGATTACAGACGAGTTCTGAGGTGTAAGGAGATATTTTCCCACTGATTTTTAAGACTAGTCACTTTGCAAAATCTTCAGTATGAGGGTAAGCAGAGGCACTGCCTGCTACAGTGTTGGATGTTGGGTGTCCAATGGTGCATCTGGAAGCAGCTCTTTTGAGGCCTCACCAGACTCCCAAACTCTATACTGATAGCAGCTATTTAGAAAAAAACATTTCCAGTTGCATTTTCACCTCCACATGAGATCTTTCCTTGTCACTTTATCAAGGTATGTCCCTTTTTCCCTCTCAGACACCATGGTAAAATCAACATGAATTAATGGTGTAATTGCTTTTTCTCCATGTGCTTTTTTCGCTGTTCCTTTGATATAATTTCCAAGTCTTATACTTTAATGATAGTTCCAAATAATTTCCTGTACTTTTGTTAATCTTGCAGAACAGATCTACTCTTGCAGACGGCTCCTCTTATTTGCATGCCAGCACAATGTTAAGCCCTTGCAGCCTGACTTGAGTGATTGACAATTTTAGTTCTTTTTAGCAGTCTGGGAAAACTGATTTACCACCGTGGGTGTAACTGCTTTCTTTCCAACACTGCTAATTTACCAAAAGAATTGTGTTCTTGTACATTTACTGAGACTAACAGAATTTGGAAGTTAAAATTATGTAATTCAGTTGCAAACTTACTCTGAATATTTCACTTAAACAGCTTTTTTATCATTGCAAAAATAGACTCCATGTGCTACCATTAATTAAGATATAATTTACAGAGATAAGTATCACATTTTTATTTCTAAGTAAATAAAAAAATCCACCTCTGACATATAGCTAATGTTCATGGAAAAATCAATACAACAGTAATAACTTCCTGCATGTGTCTTTTATGATTATTTTCTCATTCTTCTTCATTCTATGCAACTACAAATGAAACTGCATTAAAGCCAAAGTATTTGTAATTAGCCCAGGATTAATTTCAAATTCAAGATTTAACTGAATTTACATTGAAGGAAAACAAGAGAAACTTAGACATAGTTAAATACTTTCATATGCTTTATTTCAACATGTTGCAGGGTTTTTTTGTTTTTGTTTTTGCTTTTTTTTGGGGGGGGTTGTTTGTTTTGTTTTGTTTTGGGGTTTTTTGTCAGAAGCAAGGAAGGTATGGCAAAGAATACAATGATATTTTGAAACATGGAAACAAATATTACAATAAGCACCTTATGGGCTCGCACAGCTCTCTGTGGCCTTGCTATGCTTAACAGGAGCTCTGTGCTCCAAGGCAAATAGGAGATAACTTCCTTGCTTTACAGTATCAATGATTAAAATTAAACAAATATAGTTGGAGGTGGACTTAAAGCTTTGTTGAAAATTCCCACCCATCAAAACCAAAACTGTTTTCATAAGGGATTGAGTATCAAGGTTTTCAATCTTATAGAAAAAATAAGATAGATTTTCTTTACTTTTCACATTTTCTATAATTCCTGTCATTTGATAAAGACATTTTATTTCCCAGTTTCATATTGGTTTCTTATGTTTGGTTGTTCTTATGTATTGGTTTCTTCTGACTAACATTCAGTTGTAGAAAAAAATAAATACTCATTTTTACATGGGACTGAAATCAGCAATGTAAAAGTTGTTTCTTTTCCTGATTGCTGTATATACCAAAGCTACTCAAAACAATTTTAGATCACTAAGAGTTTAATTTCCTTGATATTATACTGTGAAAATATTTCCCCAACTTTTTTTTCTTTTGATCTTAATTTAGATTGAAAATTCATTTTAATTTAACATATTTTTTCATTTTTATCCAAGTCTCACTTCTAGGGTACCACTAAAAGAATAAGAACCTTTACTATAAGAAATCCCTGATGATGTTAGCAGAGGTAGTTAGTATATAACTGCCTGAAAGAGAAAACAATAAAATAATTTATTTTGAAATTGCTAATAGAAAAAAAAGGTGAATAGTGAAGAAACTAACCAAACTGACCACCTAACCTCCATACATACATCATGCCTTTTTGAAGTATGTGGTGAATATTTTGAAGCAAAACTTAAGAAAAGTTTTAGTGTATTCTCAAGGTGTGGTAAACCTACAAAACAGCTGAGTGACATTATAGGGAGAAATTGCCAGGCTCTAGTTCTCAGTGCTCTGCTGAGTCCATTGATGTGAGTAAGTGGGGAACTGGGCCCCAGATGTTCATCCCTTCCAGCTGGCCCCCTGGGCAATGCCCACAAGCACAGTGCTCCTTGTTTTGAAGACATGCAGATGTGGCATTTGGGGACACAGTTCAGTGATGGAGTTGGCAGTGCTACATTAATAGAGGGGCTCCAGGATCTGAAGGGTTTTTCCAAACTTTTCCAAACTGTTCCATCGCCCTGTGATATCCCAGAGAGCACACACCTAAAGGCAAGCACCAGGAGAGGGTAAGCATTGCCACTGGTGGCAGCTGTGGGGCAGGAGGATGAACTCCAGGAACAGGACAAAAGTGTTTAGGGAGCCAAAACAGAGGTACTCAGCACAACAGGCACCCTAGAAAACACAGCCCCATTAAAAAGTAACTCTACAGCACAAGAGAGGAAGCAATTCCAGGGACCCTGCAAGCATCCCACGCCAGAGTTTGCATTGCCATGTGTTTGCTGTTATCAGCCAGCTCATGAGATAACACCGACAGTTTGGTTTACTCTGAGCAGGACAGGGACTCATCTCCTCTAAGGAGCTGCTTCCACTCTTCCTTATCTCTGTGGTGTGGAAGAGGCTCTGCCCCAGTGCCTGCTGGGCTGGCAGCCCACTGCTAAGTGAGCAGCATTTCCAGGGTAATGGCCACGGGCAGGGCAGTCAGAGCAGGGTCAGTTAAAAGGCACACAGCAGAATGTTTGGAAATGGACATCTGGCATGCAGTAAATGCATTTAGGAAGCAATAAACAGCTCATTTTGAATGACTTCTGCAATTGGTTTCAACACAAGCAGTTGGTGGAAAAACAAGCTTTTAGAAAGGTCATTTATTGCCATACATAACCCATCTCTTCCAGTTAAATTGCTTAGCAATGTACAAAGCAAATCCCAGCCCATTTCTGCTCTGATAATTAATAGAGTCTTCTACTCTAGCTGGAGCTGCACAAAGAAAGTGAATGTTGTCCTTGTTATCCTGACTTAATAATTCACCATTTGAATTGTCAGGGTGTCTTTGAAAGAAGCTGATTGTTGAAATCTGAGTGCAGTAGATGTGAAATATTGTATATTGTATCTTCAAGATGAACATGGAATTCACATGCTTTTAGTCAGCAACAGATTACTGGCAGCCTTTGGAAAAGAAGAACATATCTTTGATCATAAGACATAACACTGCACTTATTTTGCTTGTTTAAAGATTATAAATAAAATATGAATACTAAAGAACTTAATTTTCTAATCTTTACTAGAGCAAAGATATTCCCCTCCTCTTATTTATAATTGGATACAATAAATGAACAGCATGAGAATTATTAATGTAGGTTTCCAGTGAAAAATAGAAGGATTGCTTTACTAAACTGGCCAGAAAAATAGAAAATTATACTTGACAAATACACTGCAATTATCCTGAGAGAGGCTATTCCCAAAATAAGTGAATATATTGGAGTTATTTAGCTGTGACTTCTAGAGAACACTGATTCCACATGGTCCATAATCAAAACTGATCATCTCTGCTCTTGAAAACTTTGCTAATTCACTGCAAATAACATCAGAGAGTTCTGCAAAGGCCAATCAGTCAGACATTCACTCAGGCTGGCACTTCAGACCATGGTTCAGCAGGGCCACAGCTGCCATCCCTGGCCTGCTAAGCCAGGCTAGGACTGTAAAACAGAGACACCACCTCTGCTTCAGAAGTCCTGAGAGTCTCACACTGCTAGATGGGGAAACATGCTGCACAAGCATTTCTCTGTGGTAGTCAGGGCTTCATGGTTCTTTTGGCCCTTTTGGCCCGTGGTAGGACACAGCACTAGATGGAGCTGCTTGCTGTCTGACCTTTTACAAATGTTTTTGAGTCCTTTCCTAGCAGACATATCTCTAAGAGTGCCCAGCTCTGGACAGAGATACGAGTCTATTATCAGAGCATTTAATTTTCTGATGAAGCTCTCAAGGGCTTCAGTGTGCCAACAACAATATTTATCCCAGCTCAGATCAAACACTAGTGTGCATACAAACAAGTTATCTCCTTTCTCCTTGCTTATGCCTTAACAGCACATCTTTGATAATCATAGCCTGCCACACACTGATGAGACACAAAACTGGGATGGAGTGTTCATGCCAAACCCCTCTCAAGGGATTAGTGTTGTTCAGGAGCTGGAGACTGCCAGCTAGGAGAAGGTCACCTGTCTTGCTGAAAAAGCTAAGCATTTCACTGATTACAGAGACTGAGAGTGGTGCATGACATGCTGATGACTTTTTCACACCTATCCAAAAGTTTATATGCATAAATCATCCTGCACTTTTCTCACTTAAAGGAGGATCACGTTGGGCTGAATACCTTTCAGACTGAAGCCACTCTAAGCAGAATGGATATTTGTGACTGTAGACCAAGATTGTTCTTTCTTGCTAAAACAAAATTTGAAATACTGAGACTGCACTAATTAAATAAGGGCACACTTAAGGATCATATTTGGCCACACCAGCAACTTTGAAATTTTATGATACTTATATTATTTAAGTGTACAACAGTTTTGGTTGAACATAAAATAAATTATATTTAAAATATGTTTATATAAAGTTGAGCAATATTAGAACTTAATTGTAATAGAAACTATGGAGCAAAATATTTGCAAAATAACAAGGTGTATTTTCATAGGACAATTTTACTTCCTGCAGCCCATAGTTTGTGAGAGCAGCACCTTGATTCCAGCACTCGTTTTCCAATGTTTTCAAAAGACAGGGAATTTGGAGGGGGGAATGTAGGGGCCAGCTGACTTTTGCCACTATTTGGGGAGGGGCTACATACATACAAACACACATATATGTATGTATACAAACAGGTTGTATACAACTTCCAGATATAAATATCAGCCTAAGGTGCTAATAGATTAGATTATCAGAACACATTATCAGCATTGTGATGATTCTGTGTCAAACACTTTCTTGGCACTGCAAAGGTTTCAGAAAGCATTTTGACTGGAGAAATGCCTGATTGTACAGACACTTGAGGAAATGGATTCAGGTAAGCCTGAATTCAGGAGTGGAATAAATCTGCTAAGTACAGTAGGTGAAGGAAATTGAGATGGAGTCCTTGCACAGCAGGTTCTCACACTAATTACAAAATCATCCACATTTATGACTCCTCTATATCTTAGAAATAAAGATTAATTTTATGCTTGAAAAATAAAAATCTTATTACTTTGGGTCTCATAGGTACTACTGTTGCCTAATTATATCTTAGCACCAAAACAGCTAATAATCCCTTTTTATTCAAAAAAAAGCTAAGCTTTTAAAATCCATCTTGATCATTTGAGGGAGACTTTTCCTCCAGAAAACTGGCATCATTCCTTACCCTCAAGAATGGAGTCAAGGAGGCCCCCAGCTCTTATCAGAGTAACAACCAGATTGAATTCATTGTCTTCATAAGACAAGCACATGCAGGACCTTCCTCAGAGAAAGTTGAAGAGAAAATCCTACAGACCTGGCAGGAGGGATGGTATAAAATCATAGATCTGAACTGACTTGAGAAAGAAAATTAAGGTAAATGGTTGAATTCATACGTCTTCTAAAGTTGTCAAGCCCCAATTTTTTATAAACAATCTGAGCAAAGAATGAACTTAGAACAAACTTTCAGCAATAAAGATGAGCTGCAGGGACACAGAATTCAACAAGAAGCAAAGCACAGAGAAAGAGGGCTTTGTTCTCAGTCCAATCCACACAAAGCTGTCTTCCTCAAGAAACAAAGCTTTGCAAGGAACTGATCCCTGATTTCACTCTGACCCCCTGGGCAGATGTCACAGTGGTCAATATACTGAAAGTGGCTCAGTGTGCAAGAAACGAGCTAAGGATGCATCAAGAATGTGAGAAAGGACAGTAACAGCAATATTGTAACTCTAGTTAATGATTTCATGGTACTCACTGGTGTTCTAAAAGTTTAAATCCTGCATCATATCAATATCCCAGGATGACTAGCTCACTATGCTGTGGAGGGCACTCAGACACGCTTGGCATACACAGACAAGGCTTGGGATGCTTCTGGCCCATGGCAGACATCCTTAATATGAGCTACCAGGCATTTGACTCTCACTTAATAATCAAAGAGAAAAAAATGAGCCTTTTTACCACTGAATTACGAAAAAAAAAAAAAAGAAAAAAAAAAAGAAAAAAGAAAATAAGTGGTGTAGCATTGATCAGAGAAATTATTATAAAAGGCAATACTAGCAATACTAGCTCACAGATTTTGGCTCCTTGATGCAGACACAGTGATTCACAGCACCAGTGTCTGGGTCCCTGGATCTCCCAGGAGAGCCAGATCCAGCAGATCTACTCAGCATAGAACTGACTCCTGTGGAGGGCACTCACCTGGCAGCAGAGGGCAGAAGCTGTGGTCACTCTCAGTACACATGTTGGGAGCTATGAGCAATGAGAACACTTTAAGCTTAGACAACTGGGGCTCAGTGATGGTGCAGTTTCTCAGCAATCCCTCTCCCACATCCTCAGCACCAACCTTTGAATCCACCAGTCAGTCACAACTGGGTGGTGTGTGGCCACTCTCAGCAGCATCTATCCTCTGAGCTTTGGTGCTTTAATGAATTAAGACACTGTTTTAAATATTGCTCCTGCTGTCAATGCAGTCTCAATTTTTTTTTTTTTTTTTTTTTTTTTTTAATTAGGGATTCTCATTTCTCTTACTTGAAAGCACCTTTTTCCCCCCCTTTGACTGCTGTCAGAGCTCACAGAGGGATTGCTCTGTTCTTCCTTTGGTCTTCAGGAAGGGAACTGAAACAGTGGGCTTTCAGTTCCTCTGCTGAGTTCCTGGAGGAAAGACAGGGGAAAGGAGAAAAGCAGAGAGCAGAGCAATTAAAATTAACTGCAGGCATATATGATTAATGTTATTTGTATAACAGCATTTAACCAACAGCAGCACCCTCATAACAATAGGTGGTTTGAGGGAATGTTGTGGCAAATGGAAGGAGCTGCTGTTGGTGGATAATAATGTGCTTCTGCAAAAGGCTCTTTTCATGATTCATGCTTTAGAATTGCAAAATAACAATGGGGGGGGGCGGGGTGGGGAAATCTCCTGGGTACAAATATCAGAATGCAGTTGAACCTAGACAGTACCTTTATGAATATTACAAGGGCATTGAAATCACTGTTGTATTTTCTGCATAACAGTCTTCAAATTGCTAATAGGAGTACATGAAACTATCTGCAAGCCTTGTTTCTCTATCTGTATCCTACAGTAGTAACTAGACATTATAAAAATCACCAAAATGATTTTTCAAATGTTTAAGCATGCAGATATTTTGGCAAGAATTATCTTTCTGTGCTACCTTTTTCAGTAAAAAAAGCAAGCAAAAGAAAATTGTCCCAAACTTTTTTTCCAAAGGCTAGAGAAACACAAAGCTTTTATTCTAAGTGCTTGCCCTACTGTTCCTCTGCAGCCTACAGGAAATCAGGTCTTTGAGGCTCACATCCTTAAGTCATTTTTCTATGGCCATCTAATGATTTGTTCAAGTCAATTTTCCATGCTGGTCCTGGGGAGCATTAGAAATGTTCTGTTACACAAGCTGTGGCTCCAGTCCTACAGAGACATGTGTGATTTGCTAAATTTAACCCCCTCTAAGTCCTGCTGGCTCCAATGACATTATTCATTTGAGCAGAATAGTTTACCAGTGTTATGATTTAACCAGACAGGCAGCTAAATATCACCCAGCCATTCACTCACTCCCCTCCAGTGGGGTGGGGAAGAGAGACAGAAAAAGGGTAAAATTTTGGGTTGAGATAGACAGTTTAATAGCAAAGAAAGTGAAGGGAAAGTAATAGTGATAAAAGAGTGCATAAAAATTGTGATGAAAAATGCAGTTCTTCACCAGCCACTGATTAATCCCAACTAGTCCCTGAGCAGAGTGCCATCATCCCCAAACAACTCCCTTCAGTTTTGTTGTTCAGCATGATGCCATGGGGTAGGGAATATCCCTCTGGTCAGTCAGGGTCAGCTGTCCTGGCTGTATCCTCTTCCAGTTCCTCATGCAGACTCCTCACTGGCAGGGCAGCACGAGAAGCTGGATTGCTAGAAGTGTTCCCAGATGAAAAAGAAGCACAAATATAACCACACTAGACAATTACATGGTGTCTGGAACAGGAACAAGAGGGTTGAAATAAAATAACACCTTCACAGAAGCAAGCAGCACAGTTTCATTTCTGCTGCTGTGTACAATACTGACCATTCTGCATGAAGGCAGAATTTTCAGCTGTTTTTGGTGACAGCAGCAGATGTGTCTTTGGGGTGGGTTTGGTTCACTTCACCATCTTTCAGGAAGAAACAGTAGATTCCAGAGGTTAGAATCAATGAAGTTGTTGGAAGCAACACAGGTCTGTAACAACCTAAACTCCTTCAGCTCTTGATTCCACCTTCTCTTCCAGCCTACAAATCCATGGATCATTTCTACACTGATGTCATTGATGCATTAAGAATTCACTTCAACAGTCACAACAATGACATTTCAGTTTTCAGCCATATGGGATGATGGCACTTTAGAGAAAACTTGATTGTACTTGATATTTCTATTAAAAGTTCTGATGAAAGTTATTTTAGAGAAGAAATCTTTTCATATTTAGATGTTTTAGAAGGAAGATTTGCAATAATATTTAGATGCATAATTTTCTTTCAGTGTAAATGTAAATAGATTAATTATTTCCTCTGCAGATTTTGTCATCATTGGCTGTTCTATCATCCACAGGTGTGTACAGTTACTGAAGTCATTCTTTCCTTGCAACAAGCTTATATGATGACACAAAAAAATTAAATTTATTCTGCAAGAGAAGTAACCCCCTGCTAAGAGTTTTTTATTCTCTTGGTAAATTTGCTGTTGCGACTGTTCCTAAAAAATAAATGCAATACTAACTGCAAGCTCATGTAAATGCCAGAGAATATTGGTTTTATTTGGAGCATTGCTTGTTTTCTGGTATTGTGTTGATCTGTGGATTTTTTGAATATTTTAATTGCATATGATAGGTTATATTTTCTGTATTTACTGTGAAGTCTATCAGTTTAATATTGATAAAACACTAATGGTATACCAATTTTTTTATGAAATTAACTCTAAGCCCCTCATTTGGAATTCAGATGCACCAAAAGAACAGCATAGCTACAGTCACACAACTATCTAAAAAGATCTGGCTTAAATTGATCATGGGAAGAGTTACATAATGAGTCTCAATCAGTTCATCACCCAGTTTTTATTGACACTGGGGGGTTTTCCCACCAAAGGTTCAGGACCTTGCACTGGGTTTTGTTGGTGTTCAGGTTTTTTGGGCCCCATTCTCAAGCCAGTTAAGGACTCTTTGGGGGGCATCCCTTCCCTCTGGCAAATCAACAGATCAGTCAGGATTTCTGCACTCCAGGATGGGCATATGACTTTTCATGTTTCTTTAGTGAGGATATCACAGTTATATGTGGTAGATTGTCCTATTCTACCTTATGAAATTTGAGAAGTGAGTAAAAAGTTCATATAATGGGAGTATGAGAAATTGTTGTAGGGGACTCATGCAAAAGGACTATGCTGACCTTAGCAAGACAAATGAAAATACAAATTAAATGTTTATTCTGATTTGATTTACTTTTCCTCTGTGCTTTAAAGGTTGCAAAAAAAAAAAAAAAGTGTTATAGAATTAAAGATCATTGCATAAGCAAAAGGAGAGTGCTAATTCTATGTGTCAATTGTCAACTCAATTCTGGCAATACTTAACTCCTCTATATTTGGTATTTTTGCAACTGTGAGATTGTATTGCAATTTTCTGTACTTAATTCAGGATGGTATGTTAAGAATTCAGTTAATATGCTCTGCAGAGCATGAGTTAAATAAGAGTACCTGGTTTAAAACCTGAAATTCAAAACTTCATCATACCTGGAATAATTATGACAGGAGGGATAAAGACACACCTTTGACACCAAGACAGCCTTTTAGCTTTCCAGTTCCTGCTCAAAAGCCAAGCATTCTTCAGGCTTTTCAATTTAAACAGTCATATGAATAACTTCATTTAAAAACACAGGCTATATGTCACTGGAAGAAACTGCTTTCTTGTTTTAACTGGGGTTTGTTTGTTTGAGGTTTTTTTTGTTGCAAAATCAAACTGTGGCAGACACCTGGTATGGAAATTTTAATTGCAAACAAAATCATAAAATTTAAGGAACTTAAGCTTTTCAATCAACATATGGGACTGATAGTAGGCATCACATCATAGTACATAGGCAAGTGACCTTTCAGTTGATTAAAAAAGGCTAAGCTTCAAAACCAACAAATGTATTTTAAATTATAAGTTGTGCAATTAGACTGGGTAAGACATCACCAAGGGAATTGTTAAAGTCAAATTCAGGTAAAATTCAGAAAAAAATTATTTTCTGACTCTAGTAACAAGGCTGATAAACAGTCAAAATTAATTAAAGTGTCCTTTCTTTTTATGTCAGGGACAGAAAGATTCAGGACATGAGCCTTTAGGGATGGGGTCTAATATCTGCCATATTTTATACTTGCTTTTCTGTATAATTATTTCTACTGATTACAGGAAAAAAGATGCTAGTGGCATCTCACCCATTACAGTAATTGCCCTGTTGTGTAAAGTGGTGCTCAAGATAAATAGTAAAATACAGACATACTCTGTCCCTGAACTTTGAAGAAAGTTTTTGGTAAGAAACCAGAATTGCTAGCTTCCCCCTAATATGCACTCAAATATTGTGCTGGGAGCAGCTGCACTTATTTACCATATTTATTGAGAGCTTTAGCCATTGCTTCTCATTATACTTGATTTACTTTGAGAGTTTAGTCTTCTTACAACTATTACATACATACTAATGTAAAAATACTCATTTTATATTAAAAACCACAATCCAGTAGATACATCAGAAAAGGAAGAATGTATTGAACTTTTCTGCAGTACAATTACTGGTCACAGTATCTGGCATGGGGTTATGGTTTGGATTTGTACTGAAAATGGTCTTGATAGTACAGATAGCTTTATTTATTGCTGGGCAGTGCTTGCACAGTCAAGGTATTTTTTACTTGTTACACCTCCTGAGCAGGCAGAAGGCTGCAGGTGCACAGAGACTGATGGAGACACAGCTGTGGCAGCTGTCCCCAGCTGACCAAGGCATTTGTCTTCACAAGCCACCATTATGGATGGGAAAGCCCTGCTGTCCTGGCTGCCTCCCTGCTTGATGTGAAGTATTGAATGATCCTTATCTGTTTGGCCTGTGTGCTTGGCTTTTCTTTCACCTACTGAACTGCCTCTACCTCTACTCACCATTTTTCAGTTGAAAGTGAGTGAGCAGCTTGGTGTGCTCAGCTATCCCTGGGGTTAAACCACACCACACCTGAACAGTAATTCCTGCTCTTCTGCACTTTGTGAGAGCACTGGCCCCAAACTGTGCAGCTGCTGCAGTAAGAAATGTGTGAAATTTGAAGCCTAGCTTCATTAACTGCTGTTTAAAAAATCTTTGCATTTATATCATGAAATGGTCAAGGATTATTAAAGATGTTTAACAGACCAGTTGTGTGACTTAGGGGGTGTGCATGTGTCTGTGTGTCTGTGCTCCATGATTTATCTTCAGGCACAATGGCCATGGGTCATCCAGCCCAGAAGTGAGAAACCTATCCTGTAGATATTTCTCAAGGAAAGGTGCATAATTTCTTAGGAAATGAAGAAACACTTCAGCTCAGACTCACATAAAAATACTCAGAATGTGTTAAGGAATCAGAATACATTAAAGAATGCTGATTTGGACTAAGAGGTTTGGGTTTTTAGTTTTTTTAATTATTTTTTTGTTTGTTTGTGGTTTTTTTTTTTTTTTTGGTTTTTTTTGTGTGCATCTTATTAAGAGAAGTTTAAAGAACAACACAGAAATTAATGCCTTCCTGAAGAGAAACCTAACTATTGGAGATCTGGAAAATTCCAGTAAAACATTCTTTATCCTCTCCACCCAGAATGCAATTCCTTACCCAAGCAGATTTACTCCTTCTTGCAGTCACACACAGTCATTCCCAATATGATTTCTGTTTGGCCTCTGTAGTAATAATAACAACCATAATTACACTGTGCCTTCTGACCCCAGTTTAACATAACACATTTCAGTTCACATACTAAGTAAAATGTTTAATCACAATGTGCTGAGGGAGGAGCAGGTGTTCTCAATATCTCACCTCCAAATGCTTGCCCTTTGGCTGGTTTCCTCTTACACACCCATTTATTATGAAGCTGATGGAACTTGCTGCTCCTGCTTCTCTGAACTTCTTAAGTAGCACCTCCGGCATCAGCATTATTAAAAAATAAAATCAAATGTGAAAGAAATAGGGCAACTGGATGGTCATAAGGACTTGGTGCTATTTAGATTACACAGCTCCTTAGGTATGTCCTTACATTTAACAATGAGCATTTGGTACCTGCAAGTATATAATCACCTAAGCTCATGTCATTACTTGGTTTAACAGCTAATGCTTAAATCATGGTTCTTGATGGATTGACAAGAGAATGCTTTTCCCTTCCAAATAATAAAAGGGAGAAAGATCCAGGTTTCCTTTTTTTTTTCTGAAGGCTTTTAAAGGCTGCTACGTTCCTGAGCCTGCAAGGGCTAGTCAAGGGATTTCATGTAATAATATGAGAAATGTACTTGATGGAGATCTTGTGTCATTCTGTGCAGAAAGATAAAGCAAAGATCACTTTTTTTTTTTTTTTTTAACACAGCAGAACTATTCAGTGTGAAATAAAGCTGAGTTCTCATTCTGCATCTCTGAGGCTCAAAATAATTAAAATTAAGTCCTTGAAAATGTATTAAAACCCAGTGGAGGCAGATGCTTGTTATACACAACAGGCATTTTGAATATGTTGAATAAACTGCTGTCTCTTGTATGTTTGCAATGCACTTGGAGCTTTCCCAGTATTGACCTATATTTTAAGGTCCAAAATGACTGCTATTCCTGCTACCTTTAAGGTACTACATGACACAAAAAGAATATTGCTTGGAAATACCTGAATAAAAGTCGTAATTTCTGGTTGAGATAGAGCAGCTGTCACTTTTGAAACCTATCCAGTTTTTATTTGAAGAATTTAAGTGATGATGAATGCATGAAATGCCTATAAAATTAACTGCTCTGAGAAGGTATTTTTATTTAAGATTTCATCATTCAAACTACTAAATTGCATGTTATCTGTTTGGATGATGAGCCTTTTCCACTCAAAAACAATCCTTCAAAGGCTGTACTTTACAAACAAGTCACCTTTTAGCCCTCCCTTGGATGCAAACTTTTTATCGTCCAGCTGAAAGCATGTTTTCCCTGGATGCAATTGTTTTTTATAACTCTTGCCAGCCTTTTCTAATAACCTTTAACACAGAAACCAGAACTGAAGGTAATACTCTCATTAATGCCAAGGAGAGCCCCAGTACTACTGCTTTATCATTTTCCTTGTTTCCACTCCAAAAGTTCCCATGGGGTCTTTCCATGCTTAATAGTGCAGGAAATGGGTGCTCAATTGGTTGGCTACAGTGACCCTGTATCATCTGCAGCATCACTGATTTCTAAAATAGAACCTTGCCCTATAAATATGACCAATTTCCTTATACTTGAATATATTAAAATGTGAGCTGCTAAGTACTATTTACAATGAATCTCAGATCCCTCTGTAGAACCGGCCTCATCTTAGCATTATTTACTGTTCCCCAGATTTTTCTTCAGCTGCTAATTGTCTATTTTGTTCAATTAAGCATCAATGTGCCATTAGCTACCCCTCAGACTGTTCCATGACCCATCTGTTCACACCAAAAGCAAGTTGTATTCATCAAAGTAGTTTTTCTGTCTTAAGTTCATCTATTACTTCTATTAATATTCCTTTGTGAAATCTGAAGTCTTTCTTCTTTCACTCTAGGAAGCCAGGCTTGAGTGCAAAGACTGGCAAAGGCAGTGATTGTAATGGGTGCAAATCTGTTTTGTTTATTTTCAACTTGCTTTTTTCCTCTCTGCAGCTGTTCTAACTGATTTGGGAATGACCTGCAGGCAGTCAGCAAGCACCCCCTATCCCTATCCATCATAACTTGTCCTTTCTTTTATTCTGTCTCATCAAGTCCACTAAAGCATTTTTCAAAGGATCAGTCTTTTTATTTCCAGTATTTTCCACATGGCAGTGCAGTAATAAGCCTGGCACAGGCCCCACTGCAGGGAATGAAACTTGTCCTAAACCCAACTAAGCCGTTTTCACAGCCCAAAGCCTAGCCAAAAATTTATTGTGAATTCTCTCTGCTATTCCATTATCTGCACAGTTTACTGCAGCCCCTGTATCAGGAAAAGTCTTTTCCCTCACAAGGGAAAATGGCACAGACCAAGAGAGATGCTGTTTTGTACAGCACAACAGGACTACTTGGAGATGTTCCATTGCCGTCTGTAGTGTAACACTCTTTGTTCTGGCCAAGTAATGTATCCTTTTACTAGACATTAGCCACAAAGGGATTTTTAAACATCACACTTGGGATCCTGAGAAGTATTTGACCATGTGTTGACGTTCAGACTGCAGCATCTTGCTCTATGCCAACGCTCACACACTTGGCTGAGCTGATGAGCTGATGCTGCACCCCATCCTTGCCTCCCCTCCTCAGCTGTGCTCACTGAATGCCTCACCTTCCTCCAAAAAAACCCTGAACAAACAAAATCCCAAACCCAAACCAAACCAAAAAAACAAAAAAAACCCAAACTAGCCAACAAAGTAACAACCCCCAACAATCCCCATCCCTCCAAAAAGCCCACCCTGAACCAAAACAAAATTCAAAACAGTTGTGGGATCTTTTTTTTTAACTCCAGAAATCAAAAAATTCTTTTGAGAGAATCATGAACTGCAAGCAAACCCATTTTATTCTTGGTTGTGAGCAAAGAATTTGATTCCAAATTATAACAGGTATTTGTTAAAGCTGTATTCTTTAGGTTTTATTTAAATGTCTCTTTAAGAAGGGGCTGATGCTCAAATCTTCATTCCCAGGAGAAAGTTTACACTCGTGGTTGTAGCAGGGCATCTCCCTGACCTTCTGGCAGGACTGTTCTTCTAAGCAACAAAATATTCACAGCTTGTAGAAGAGGCCAGAAATGAGCAAAAGAGGCCAATTCCAGCATGGAGCCTGAACTGGAAGAAGTAATCCAGATATCTGATCCCTGCTGAAAGGGAAATTTATACACATTAATTGACGTAAACTGCAGAAACAAGGATGTAAAACATCAATTTTGGTAACACTGGTCTACAGTCTGTAGCATCTGTAGGTGTCTTTCCTCAAAACAAGATGTTGTACAGGAGATACAAATGCCTGCCTAAAGTCCTTGAGGTATTCAAAGACTGGAAAATGATGGATTTTACCCCTTTGGGCTGAATATTTCTCTTCATTTGCATTTAAATGACCCTCATTCAGGGTGCAGAATTACTATTACTGTTTTTCATTCATACTTTGTGACTAATTCTGAACTCTGGATGTTGCTCTGGGGCCTCAGGATGCTCATAAGCCAAGTACTGCAGCACCAACATAGTGAGGGCTGCCCAAATCCTGTGCTAACTCCAACCCCAATTAAAGCAGGACAAGTGCAGGTGAAGGAGGGGTAGTGGATCTGCCTCAAACGGGGGAAAATTATGATTATGAAGGGAAAGTCCCTCCAGCTGGGATGCATTAGGGCAGAATGATGTAAGGATGAGACTGAAATAAATTTTTTCCCAAAGAAGGAATTGAGACACAGAAGGAAAAAAAAGAAGGTTTCTTATTTTAAGGAGTCTTTTAAAAGTCACAAAGGCATAGTAAGGACCTAGGTAAGAGTATCTCTCATGATCATATATTCCTCTGAGTCACAGAATGGTTTCTGACAAAAAAAAATTCCTTTTTTCTCAGTCTGAGGTGGTCCAGGGGTCAAAGTCTCTTCTGTCTCCATAGTCCTTAAATGGTTCTTACTGCTTGCTCTCTCTTCCCTCTTTTTGTTTATCCCTAACGAAGCCATCTGGCCCAACATTCACAAGGCTGCTCACTACCTCTCTGGGTAGGGCCTCATACTCCCTTATTCATGTCAAGTTTTTTTGTCAGACACCATTTATAGGGGCTTTTTGCTTATAAAAACTACTGAGGCTTGGGAACAATAACAGCTTTTAAAAAATATTTTTGCTATTGTAATAAAAATAGCAGACCACAACAATAAAACCACTCTACATTAAGTAAATGAAAGAAAAACAGTAATACTGTGATTAAAACATGGGGAAAGGGAACTTTAAACCAAGGGCTGAGTCCAGATGAGTTGAGTGAAACTGAGTCAATTCCTTGTATTAGGGAGCCAGAACCTTTTCCAAAATGTCTCCAAATCTGAACAAGAAGAGAATCTGAATTTCTTGGAAGTTTCAATCTCAAAATGGTGTTTGCTATTCTGACCTTAAGCCAAAGGTGGGTTTAGCTGACCTTGAAGTGCAACAAATCTCTTTGGGACAGCAGTTTTGTGCTAAACCTCTTCCCCTTCCCAAAATTTCCTTTACCCCTGTCACCCCTGGCTGCATGTATAAACGCAGGTAAATAAAATATTCTGGGACTGCACTTGGATAAATAGTATAGAAAGGTCACATCCATACAGTTCAACTCTTCTAGCCCTTCCTCAAGCTGCCCATGGAGAGCATTTTCTAGCCCAGATTGTCCCCATTGTAGCACTGAGACCAAAACTGTGTGAAACTTTTCACACCATGAATGGCTACATTCATTTTATACTCAGGCCCATGTGCTGACCTGTTTAGTTTATTAGTTTAGCTGTAACCTTTGTGGCCACATTGAATTATCTTTCAGCTTAGTTTTGACTTTTAGTAAAGCAGATTTTGTATACTCAGCCTGAGATGTGACATTGCCTTATGTACAGTCCTGCAGTATATCTTTAAAAAAATTCAAACAAATAAACACTCAGAAAAAAACAAACAAACAAACAAACAAAAAAACCCTAAAAAAACCACAAACCAACCAGAAAACAAAACCCCAGTCCAAATCCTTGACTCAATATATAATTCAAGTTGTGTTGGTTTTTGTTTTGGGATTTTTTTACCTTTTTATCCTTTTGTTTTAATGTTTTAGGACAGGACAAAATGGCCTCAAGTTGTCTCAGAGGAAATTTAGATTAAATATTAGGAAAAATTTATTCATTGAAAGGCTGTCAAGCATTGGAACAGGCTTCCCAGAGGAGTGGTGGAATCACCATCCCTGTAAGTGTTCAAAAATGTGTGGATGGGACACTTGGGGTCACAGTTTAGTGGTGGATTGACAGTGCTGGGCTAATTGCTGGACTCAATGATCTTACAGGTCTTTTTCAACCTTAAAGATTCAATACTATGTATGTTTGAAGATTTAATTTCTGGAAGTCAGATGAAAATAAATATCTAATCATTCTAAAAAATAATTAATAACAATAACAAATTACAGATGTTATATAGGGAATTCATAGTCTTGAAAATAGGGAAAAATTAATACCTGTTATAAGAAGTATATCAACAAATAAAACCCATTAAAGATTCATTTTTTCTTGATTAGCCTTTGACCGCTCCAAACTGAGTCCCTGCAAGTTCTGTTGAAATTATCACACAGGGATATGGCAATGACAAAAACTACTTTCTGTCTCACCAAAAGTTATCTTAAGGGAAGATTATTGTTAGATGCTGAAATTGGATTTTTTCCTTCTCTGCAGAACTGGCTTCAGCCTCAGGAGTGATATGACACCTGCTAACTGGGGAGGTGGAAGAGCCAAGTGGACAGAAGTCAGCTTGTATCATGGAACAGGAAGCTTGGTACCACTAAAATTGCTATGACTTTGCTTTTACAAATATCAAGGGTTTTTTGCATCCAGCCTACAACAAAGATTTTGCAGCAGACACTCCCATGTGTAATTATTTCTATTTAAACAAACATTGTTATGAGATTCTTTTTACTTTGAAAGAGAAAATACCAGAACTTTGAAAAAGAAGAAAAAAATGTGGCAACTACCTTGCTGGATATGGATAATGTGATTTGAAGTCCTAAAAAAGCTCAGGGAAAGTTGATTTTCTATATTGTGGGGCCATTATTTAATTGTTATGCTAGGATATAAAAGCCACAGAAAATATATTGATAATATTGTTTCTCACTGCTGTGCAAAGCATGGCAGCTGTGACCCTATGTGAGGAGTCTCACAGCTTGCTCAGTATTCATTTTGGAGGTGTCTCTTTTCTCTGGAAGATATCTTGCCCTTAATTTTAATGACTTTTCATAGACAGTTGTGCCTGCTCTGGAGAAAGGTAATCTTCTTTTACCTACAGCTCTCTTTCAGTTCAGCAACAGAAAAACATCCATCAACACTAACCTATGTGTTCCCAGCACAATAGCCCAGGGTCAGGACAGGTGCTCAGTAGTTGTGGATGAAATCTGGTCTCTTTTCCACCTTTTTGTGTTTCTAACCACAAACAGAGGCAATGGAGAGAGTGTGGCAAACTTTTCCATCTTGAGTCTCATCATACCTCCGGTATTTTGGATCAGAGCAAAAGTTCTTGTCAAATCTATGTCCCACATTGCCCAGGCACTGTTTTAAATACTTTTAGGCTGCTTGGCTTTGTAAACGTGCTTTGGGAATCCTTTGTGGCCACCTTCAGAGAGAAGGGTCAGACCATGTTGCTACACTGGATGTGGGATAACCCTTCTCAGTCATGAAGCCCAGACCTGAAGTGACACAGCTATAGTGTATTCCTGCTGTGCTGTGCCCTTGAAATAATGATATAAAATTCATAGCAGGTGAAATAAGCAAACAATAGTCATTAAATAAGTGCTGCTTTGAAGAATGATAAGGCTGCAATACACTAGTGAGAGCTTTGACTATCATATGAAAATGCAGACTAAACTATACTGTTATTAAAAGCCAGGCCATATTTTCCATCCATTTTTATTTGTGAGGTCTCCTTGAAATGCCTTATAAAACTTGGGAACCCAGGCAGCTTTTCTCTAGGGAATATAAAACTATAGCAGCTGATACTGGTAAAATAGGTTATATGGAACCTTAGAAATGACTGCTTGATTTGTCCAGTATTTATTGCCTGAGTAATGTACAGAAACAGTAAAACAGAAAAGCACAACTTTCCATCTGTGCTGCATTATGCCATACATAGGAACTATTTTTCATTTCAAATGGTGGTATCCCCATAGGCTTTCTTGCTTTGATATCCTATGCTACCACACATGATATGATAGAATATAAACAGACTGACTATAAATCTGAATCTTTACAGTTTTGAAAACTGAAACATTCCAGCATTCACTTCCCACCAAACAGGTCTCCTAATGTGTAGCCTGGGTCAGGTGTTAGGATTTTTTTTTTTAAGTGGAGGCAAAGGTTGTTACACGGAAACCTGAAACCAGCTAAGAAAATAGAAAAAAAATTGTCAAGACCAAGCAAACAGAAAAGTGTTTCCATCTGGTATACAAGGTGCATAGCCCCAAAATCTCACCAGAACATAAGGGAAGGGTTTGCTGTTTTAAAAACACAGCCTTCAAGCATTAATTTCCCTTTATTCTCTAAATCTCTGCTCACAACTTTGCACACCTTAAATGTCACCAAAGTGTGAGTCTGTGTGACACTGGAGGAACACTGTCTGCCTTTATCTCTATTTGAAACCACAGAGAGACAGCATGTTAGAACAGATGGCCTGCTAGCCTTAAAAGAGGTCAAATTTGTTGTTTAGCTGGAGTGATCAGTTTTGGTGGGGTTTTTTGGTTTTGTTTTTTTTTCCCATGGCATGCTTTAATCAAACACAGAAGTCCTATAACTAACTTTCTGAGACATAGTGAATTTTTGAACTAAACAACTCTCCTTATTTCAATGGTTTATTCTATTTTTCTGACTTGAACATTATATAGCTTGATATAAATATGAAATTGGAAACAATTTCTGGTACTAGAGCACTTTGGAGCCCCACAAATCCTTCTGACTGGAGTGAAGAGGGTGCAAGGATGAGTGTCAGGCATTTTGAATAAAAACTTTCTGAAGATGACAATAGAATCCATGTATGGAGCTTAAATTAAGTAGGTATAACAAAGAACAAGCCTTAATGTGAGACTTTTTCAGCAGAAACAAATGCAACCTTGGCAATTCTCACTGAAGAGATAAAGAGAGGGCAGGAGTTGGTGAAATGTGGATGCTCTGACTACATTATCTTGCAATTTCCTTGAGATATTTAAAATTCTCTTACTGGAGCAAAGTGCAAAAAGAACTGCACTGTGCATAATTTTCATTACAAAGAAAGCATTTCTAGGTATGTTTATGAATCAAAGTGAAAATTTTTCCTTGGATCAACAGGTATGTCTGTATTAAGAATGGGGTTTCCCTGCACACTAGAGTATTCAGACACATATATGTATATATATATATATATATGTACATGTATGTATGCACATATGTATTGATACTATTTATAAAATGGGGAAAAGGTGAAAGAAGAAAACTATATATATAAAAACAAAGCTATATAAATAATATTTTTGACTAGTAAAAAAAAATTACTTTGAGATCAGAGAGGCTTCTAATTTGCTAGTTTAGTTAGTTAAGAAAAGACATTTAAAACAGGAAAAAATACATCCCTATGTATAGGCATTATAAAGTAGCCCAAGGGGATTACAGATACATGTACCATATACCATATACATTCTAGGTATACAGGAATTACAGTTGCTTCATGGTTTAAATTTAATTTAATTTTAGGATTGTAAATTAAATTATTTCAATTTTTTTATACAGATTTAAAAAGATGTTTTGAATTATTGAAGTATAGCAGCTATGCCATTTTAAACTTCTAAAAAACTCTGAGTGCCTAGAAGTTGAAGAGACTAATGTGCCTGCCTCCAATATCAATAGCCAGATAGCTGTGGAGCCAACCAAGGATTGTTGGCAATAATGTGCTGTCAGAAAGGACAGGATGTGTCTGGAGAAGGGGCCAGCAGAGGTGGGGCAGCACTCCCCTGTTCTGGCTCTGGAGAGAAGCACAGCCCAATACTGTGCAGGAATGAGGTGGAGAGGGGCCTGGGCTGCTGAGGAGAGAGGATGGAACAGGGTTTCAGGCTCTGGGATGAGCCTGCAGAGCTGCACAGCACTGCAGAGAGGCTGGTGTCCACATGCCCCAGGGACAAGGAGCTGTGTGGAAGGTGCCCTATGGAGAGGAGCCTGCCTGGAGCTGACAGACACCTGAACAGTGCATGATCACCCACTGTCTTGGGTTGAAAGGCAGGTGTCTGCTAAGAAAGGCAGGAGCCTCTCTTGAAATGGAAAATGTAAACCCTCTCCCTGCAAATTATTATAGTTTTGAAATTAAGGGCTCCCAGGCAAAGATATGGGAATAGGAATAACAGTTCTTTACTAGGAAAATTAAAATAAAAATACAGAAATGAAAAAAAAGAAAAAAAACTCCAAAACACAGACAGAGTTAGAATACAACCTGACACCCTGTCAGTCAGGCAGGGTGTTGGCAGCAGTCCCATTAAATGGTGGCCACAGTCCTCCTGGAGTGACAGATGTGGTTTTGTTGAAGCAGTGGTCCTGTGGAAGGTGAAGTTTTCCTCTGAAGGTCCAGTGATGATGTAGAAGGGTCTGGTTTTCCTCTGGAATCCAGTGGGAAAAGGCTTTGGTGCTCCAAATCTCAGATTTTATCCAGATAGGAAATGTTTGGCTTCTCCCCTAGGTGGAGCATGTCACAGCAGTGGCATAACTATACATCGTGGTTAATCTTTTCCCCAGAAATCCTGAACATGAATTTTTTTCTTTGCTACTTGAAGCATGCTGTCACTGTCACACAACTCCAGAATGATCTTCTAATTTGACTAGTCAGATTTCAGAATATCAGAAGCAGAATATTTCCCCTCAAATATCTCTTGTCCTGCAGTTTTCTGCAGATCATTAACTAAAATCACTATGGTATCATGAGCCTGGCAGCCCATAAGGATAGGCATCAGTTGCTTAACCTTGTTCTGACTGTCTCATAATGAACTGTCTCATGAATGGTCCCTACATTCATAGACCTTTTAAAAATTACTGTTCTTAAAAAACACAGAAAGAATTTGTGATACATGAACATGACTTGCTGTAAGTCATCCTTTTCTCTAGAAATGGAGATTTCACATCAGATCTAAACCACTAATATCTTAACTAACATGTGTTTGACTCAAGATATTACTGAAAATAATATGAAAAATGTACAATATAATGTGGCATGGCAGAAACAGATATTTCTAAATTTTATTTGAAACTGATAATTCAAAATGCAAGTTATTCAGAGAGTGATAACTGATTAATAAGCGATTAGGAATCAATCAGTAATCAATGCAGTACTATCAGCACAAAAAGAGGTGACATAATAATAGTTTGCATATTTTGCATTCATGAAGTATACATATGCTGTATCCATTAAAGCTGATTTAAGTTACTTAACATTCAATTGTGCATTTTGTGGAGTGAGTCAATAGAGTGAATCACTAGCCCACTGCAGCACCATATGGGAAACTTTCCCTCTCCCGAGCAGATGGAGACTAAGAATGTCACAGACAAAATGTGTTTTGTCTCTGGAGAAAGGATGTTGGCTGCTTTGTTCTTCGACTCTTCTACATGCCAAGCCTTCTGTTTGCACTGGGAGTCCTTCACTTTGGGGTCTCATGGATATTTCAGCATCTCTCTGAAATACTGACCTGCAGAAAACAGAGAAAACCAGCCTATCCAGAGGCCTGCATGTAAAATATGACAATTGCTGTGCAATCCAAGATTTAACTGGAGGGAGAAAGAAAAAAAATCATCACCTTTTCCCATCCTTTTAACACATAATCCTCTCTGAGGGAGGCAAGTGCTTTCCATTTCCCTTTGGAAGACTTAGATGAGGGGTAATTGAGGATGGTGTTACACTTTTGCAGGTGACTGAGGCCACAGAAACCCTATTTTCTATTCCCTTTGGCTCCATCTACTTAGAATTTTTTTTTTCCCTGCTGCTGTAGTTTTCCTCATTTTTCTGTGCACAGCCTTCTCCAACTGAAGGATGATCACATCCCTTCAAATTGTCTGAAAATAGCAGAAGGAAAATACTAAGACACATTACAATTCCACTTTCTCAAAAACCAATCCCTAATTTAAATGCATCCAGGGCTGGTTGAGTCTGAGTTTATGTGAAAAAAGTCTGAGCCCACACATGACTAAATAGAATATAATTTTTTAGTTATTTCTTTACCAGCACTCCTAGGTTCAGGAGCATTCATTCTCTGTTTTTGCAGAATCTCTCACAGAGAGCACCAGTATAACTAGTCTCTTGGTGGATTACAACCACACTATCATCCTTGCCAGATTCAACCCCAGATGGGCTTTGGCTTTTCTAACCCCACTCTGCACACTTGTGCAGTGCCTCTGTATCCCTTCTGAGTCATATTTCTCCTTGAGAAGCACCAGCTTCTGTTCAATTGTTTAAATTGAGACGTCTTTGCTCATCCATACAGGTCTCTTGCTGTATTTTCTTGAACGTCCATAAGAGTGGATAAAAATTGAGCTTGTGGAAAATGATCCTTAGAAATCAATGAGCCCTTCAGAACCCTTCTTCTGTCTTGTTTTCAAGGTCTCTTCTACCAACCCTTACTCTGTGCCCTCTTACCAAGCCAGTCCACAACCTCTTCAATAGGGTGTGGGTCATCACCATCTCCCCTGCCTGCTCCTTTATTCCCAATTTAAAGCTCTCCTTCCCAGACTGGCCAACCTGTTGACAAAGATCATTTACCCCTTGGTTCTTGCTGCAACTGGTCATGGGGATGATATTTCTATCTCAGAGAGGATCCCAAGCTTGTAAAAGATTATCCTTGTTGTCAACACTGGCTATACAACAGTTTAACTCATAGGATCCACCCATTTTTCATCAAGTTCTTCCCTCTCACTGGAAGTATCAAGGAGATGTCATCTGAGGCCCTGGGCCCTTGGCTTCCATCTCAAATGCAATATCATGCTTGCTACAGTTTGGGTTTCCCCTACAACTATTGGTGCTCACAGAGAAGAGCAGCAGTGGGGAATAAGCTGAGGGTCAGATTGGCAACCTGGTGCCCTGAATCCAAATTCCTGACAAGCTGCAAGCATCCCTAGACACCAGGCCAGACCAGGAGATGCTGGTGTCCATCCCTGGCAGCAGAGTTTCCCACAGCTCATGCAGGAGCTTCAGTGGACACAGCTCTCTGCCCTTCATACCCACACTGGAGCTCCAGACTTGCAGGTGGGGCAGGAGTTATCCTCCCAGCATGAGAAGCCACAGGACTCCAGCCTTCACCATCATGGAAATCTAGAATAAGCTCAGGCTTGATCTATTCCTCTCTCAACACAGAGGTTTGCATCTGTGAAGATTCAGTCAGTGCTTTTCTCACCCCCTCTGTTGCTGCACTGCCTGGTGACCTCCTCCCTTCCAAAATCAAGAATTAGCAGCAAATAGAAAAGCACCTTTTGATCAAGAGCACCTGACAGAGCTTGTTAGACATGACTAGAGCTTGCTAATCAACTCAGTTCACTGTTGCCTTTCCCCGTGGTAGCAGAAACTCTCAAAATTCCTCAAAAATTTCTTAGGAAGCATTTCTGAAAGACCTGGGAGCAGAAACCAGAAACTGCTGCACAAACTGCTGCGTCTACTGGTTACCTAATTTCAGACATCAGGCTATTTTTTTATTACCCTGATTTACAACAGACTGTGTTTCTGAAAAGGCATCTTCTACAGACTGTGTTCAAAATGTACAGACATCAGAACTGACAGCTGTGCTTGTATTGGGCTTCCCAAAATTTAATGAGGCTCTACATATCTTTTAGCTTGAAATATGCCATTGCAACTCCAAGGTTAGAAGTTGTTACCTTATGGTCAGAGACTGGGATCAAAGAACTGTAGCTGTCATAAGTTTCTTTACCTTCAGCAAGAGGTATGTTTACAGCAATTTGCAATTGTGCTGCATCCAGAGAGAGTGATTTCTCCACTGCACATGTGAATGACAGCTTTAGTGATGAGACAGGATAGACTGAGCCTTCAGACTTCACTTAAATCACTGTCACCCATGTAGATTTGCAACAGGAGAAAATGACTGGCTAATCAAAAAATGTTTTCAGAAACTGCCTCTTAGCATAAAATACCATCAGTGATACATATAAAGTAAGAGTTTTACTAAGAATATGCTAGCAAATGTTCCAGATTTTGAGGGACTCCCTCAAGGAGGAAGGGCTTTACAAATGGTGCATTTGTTTGTACCTTGTGAGCAAAACAGGTCAACTGAAGTCAAGTAAATTGTAATTTTTTATAGCTAGACTTTTCATTTGTAATTTTATTGAAAGACTGAATGGACACAAGTATAACACACTGAGGTGCCTAACAGTGTTAGCACTTTTTAAATATTCACACATACATTATAATAAAACTAAGAAAAATGTAGAATACAAGTTTATAAAAGTGACATATTTGAGAGTCTCCTAACTGTAAATTTTCAAACCATCATTTCCATAGAGCAATAAAATAAAAATTTTTTTTCATTTATCCAGCCAAAATTTTGCACTCAAATGAGAAGGAGAATATTCACCAGCCTAGAGAAAGAATCTGATTGAGGAGTACATTAAAGCTACAAATAGAAATACAATTATAAAGTCTCTGAAATGACAATCCATAATCTCATAGGCCATCAAAATACTTGGAAGAACAAAAAAAGACACATGCCAGAAATCCAAAATGTGATTCATTAAATGAGTCTCAACATCCTCCTTCCTAATTCTTTTTGTTCTTTCTTATTATTAAGTAATTGTGAGATTTTGTTTCAGCAGCTTGGAGAAAAACTCATTCATAACATGGAAAATGATATAGAATGCTTCCCTAAGATGACATAGGAATCCTTCCACTCTCTCTTTCCAGGAATTCAGAACCTCATTCAAGTGAGTATTAAAGCACAAATGTGATAGACATCAAGGTAATTTGTGATTTATAGGTTTTGAATATTGCTCTTTTCTGCTTTGACATTCTTTTTCTTTAGTGCTGAATTATTTGGCTCCAGTTTACTGTTTTACATTTTGTTTGCATTTTAATTGAATTTATTATTTTTCATTAAGTTTCTTGTTTATATATGATTGATACAATTAGATGCAAAAACTGTTGGCTCCTGCAACTGTAATACATGAACTGGTTTGTTCAAAGTAGAGCCTAAACTCTGGGAACCAACAAAGCAAAGGAAGCCCATGTGAGATTAAAGCCAAGGTCGATTTTGGAGGAAGAAACTGACACTCAGGACTTGCCTGCTTACATTTGCCATGAGATCACAAGCCTGTTTCAGAGAGAATACACAATTATTTGATTTCCCCTAAAATTTCATCTCATCCCTTAAAGTTTCATTCACATATGTGTTAGTTCAAAAATCACTTGGTAATGTAGGAAAATTGCTCAGTCCGTCCATTCAGCACAAATTCCAAAATACAGTTAGATTTGCAGAAAAAGGGAACCTGGCACCATGTCCCTGCTCATTCACAGCCAAGCAGTGCTGTCTGGGAGCAGAGGTGGGGCAGAGCCCAGGTGCTGGCCCAGGGCTGGACATATCACAGCAGACAATGTTATTTATTCAGAGTGCATCCACCTCATAACACCTCCAGGGAAAGTTTGTTAGCTTTGGCAGACTTCTCACATTTAATATCCTAGTATAGGTTGATTACAAGGTCACAAATTGTTCACATAGGCAGGAGTTTTCCTAATACTTGGCAAAAGTGGCAGAACTTCCAGAGGAATTATTCTATTAATACAGAAAATTCTCCTTAAGTGAGAAATATGAATGACTGGGTTAAAATTGTCATTTGAAATTCATACATTTATTCACTAAGTTTTGTTTTCATCTCATTTTGAGATTGTCTGGGACCAGCTAGGTCTGGTCTGCCCAGCCTGGCTGTCACCCCAATTCCTGGCTCCCTTGTCCCTGCAGCTCCCAGGCAGTGCCTCAGCACCCTGTGGAGCTGGTGGCAAGGTGTGGCCAAGCCTTCCTGCTTACACTGACCAAGTTCAGTCATCTCAGGTCATGGATGCAGAAATGACTTGCCTCAGTCAAAGCTTATCAAACAGGAAAAAGGACTGCTAGAGAGAAATCCACCCCTTTCTGAAGCAGGTGACAGCAGGAGAGACACTGTGGGGGTGTCTCTATCTCTCCACTGTAGGAAGGGGCTCCAGCTCAGATTTAAACAAATATTTATCCTGTGTGATAAGTTAGGTGAGATGAATCCCACCTCCAGTGCTCAAATTAGGAGTCACAGCTATTTCTTTCCCACCAGCTATAGAGGAGGCAAGATCTGGCAGGCCTGGATCACTCATCTCACTCTGAAACACTGTATTAGTAGCAATGCCTAAATTAGGCATTTAGAGTAGGTGGTTTAAATATGGTCCCTGATCATAATTTCATGTGCTCTTAGTGTGCCTGGAAACACTTGGGCTCCTTTCCGGACTGAAACATCCAAATAGTACTGCATTATAAAGATATCATGAATGATGTATAGCTCTGCATCACAAGGTAATGCATAGCAATTTAATCTAGGTTTACTTTTTCCCTGAATTTCATTTGAATGTCCACAGCAAAGCTGCTGATGTGAAACACAACAGTGACCAAAATATGATTTCACGAAAGAAAGAAAGAAAGAAAGAAAGAAAGAAAGAAAGAAAGAAAGAAAGAAAGAAAGAAAGAAAGAAAGAAAGAAAGAAAGAAAGAAAGAAAGAAAGAAAGAAAAAGAAAGAATCTTTTTATCAATGAATATTCCCATTTTATTCTCATTCTCATTGTTAAAAGATATTACTCTAGTCTGACCATTTCACTTCATTCTAAGTTTTAGGAGGCAGGAAGAAGATTGGGGAGCAACAAGTTACCCTTATCTAGTTATTCAATCAAAGAATGTGTAGTAATTTCATGCTGAACACAATATTGTCTGCTCTGCCAGGAAAAAGTAGTCTCTAATTCAGTACCTTGCTGGCTTACAGTTCATTTAAAAATGGGAAAGGCTGTATGGAATTTAATGTAAGGCAGAAAATGTGAGCTCACTCAGCTCTTTTGGGAAAACAAATATTGAGGGCCAGGATAAAGGAAAAAAAAAAAAAAAAAAGAGAGATCTTTAAAGCAGAAAATATTCCAGCTTATGGAACTCAGGAAAAATGGATAGATATAACTCCAAAGAACAAAATTATATGTGTGCTTAATCTGATTTTTTTTTTTATCTTGCTAGATTTTAAAATTTGTTTAGTTTTTCTATTTGCTATAATGGCACACTTTTAAAAGTGAATTGAAAGAAATGCAGAGATAATTCTGAAAGTACATTAAAAAGACAAGGTATCCAGTTTTTGTAATAAATATATAATTACTATATATGATTATGTGTGCCTTTGTTCGTATAAAACTAGGAAGAAAGGTACCTTTCTATATCTATGTTTTTCAATTATATTTTGGTGTCTGTTACATAAGTCTTCTTTTTTAAAGGTAACTGAAAATGAGCATTTGCTAAGGACATTCTTTAGAACTTCCTCAGCCTCTGTAAATGTGGGTTCTGCTCTCAAAGCAGGAAAGAAGTGGGCTATGTGAGACAGAAGATTTTGAAAGTCTTACCCCTCTATATATGTTTATATGAATACTTTATAGGATGGCACCCCATGTGCATTTAGTTTATGTCTTATTTTTTTCTCCATTAAAGATTATGTCACCCTATTATGACAAACTGGTCCTTGAAGGTAGATGTACTGAGGTGTAGAAATCTCTCTCATATCCTCCATGTTTTATGTAATTAAACTTTGCAGAGACTTCAGCATGTCCCTTTTTATACAAATGGCTTGTAATAAAGTGACACCATTCATTCAAAGCTGCTCCACTGGACCATTCCTATGCCATTCCTATTAAGACTTTTTATCTGCTCCCAGGAAACAACAACAACAAAAAAAAAAATTGTTCCAAGTCTCTTTTTAGTCCTTTGGAATAAAATATATTTACATATAATAGAAATATACATCTCACAGATGTAGACCATGGAGGGCTGTGCAGAGTTTCCACCATGCAGGGAATCCTTCGAGTATGGTTTAAACTGACTCCAAGAAAATTTACTTGGAGATGCCATATGGGAGAACAGAGGATTAACCTGCTCAGAAAAGCCTTTGAAGCAGAGCCTTTGTGGGTTGTTTTCCACTATTCAATCACACAAAGACCAGATAGAAGCTTTCTCATAGACAATCTCTGGATGGAGGAGGAAGCTGTAATCACAAGTTCAGCAGTTCATGGATACTCTAAGTATTTTAGCATGTCATGGGATTTACAACCACAATGATGTCTGTAGTCACTGCAAAAGCCAGACCTGTGAAGTCACACATGCACTAACAAGCTGAGAGACCTCTGAGAACATTTAGCAAGTGAGAATCTGACAGCTTCTCAAGGTGAGGCCAAGAACATGCAGTGCTGATAGAAATCCCTTCAAGTAAAACTGAACTACAGGTTTAGATGAAAGGAAATACCTGAGGGTATCTTTTCTTTTTAATCTTCTGTTACTTTCATAAAAAATATTTTTAGGAAAAATAAAATATTATTTTAGAAAAAGAAAATATATTTTTATGAAAAGGATTTGAGAAATATTTTCACTGTGTGATGTGGTATGAGAGACCTTACTTTACTCAATATGCATGAGTGAAATAATCACTGTTATCTGGAAAATGTTTGATGGTTTTTGCTATGAAAACATTAAAATTAGATGCCGTGTAGGTTTTCCCATACATATTCTGGCATTACCCACGATAACAATATCTGTACATGTAGTCACAATTGTTCAACACTGTAAATTAAAAAAAATAGTTCCAAGGGCTCATAATTTTTTTAAATTTTAGTAACAAGACGAAATTTCCTGTTTCAGAGATCCACCTTGGGCTCATCTCATTTAAAAATAAAATGTTTACAAAATTATTTAGATAATGTTTTTGAGACCGGGATAAAGTCCATACACAGAGTTTTGTCTACATTGAGAAATTCTTGCAACGTTTTTATTGAGAAGGTGTATTAGTGCAATGCTTTGAAGCATGGACCCAACAAAAAGCAAGGCATGTGAATATTGTATGAGTGTCAAAGATGCCATTTTTTGCATAGAATTAATTGACTTTGCAGGAAAATTCAGTGCCTATTGTCTTTACTAAATGTAACTTATATACTAATGCTGCCATAAAGCAGAGCAAGGTGCAGAATATGGTATCTTCACTGGCCTTAATGGGTCAATTGTTCTTTTACTTGCTTCATTCTTGGAAATCATTCAGCCATTTGAAACTTATGGATGGAAAGAAGGAAGCAAGTAGCCTGAGGCATGTTGCTGATCCTTAATTATTTGGGTTAAAAAAACCCCAGAGTTACAAATAAGACCTTTCAAACAAAGATAAAGGGGCTGTTCTGCATAGGGACAAACTCTCCTCTTCTGCAAATGTGTAACACCAGTGACTTGCAATGATAGATATTGCTTAAAGATGAAACATCCTGGGTTATGTACATCCCATATTACAACCCATTAGTCTTCCACATGGAAAATAAAACCAGATTAGACCCCAAAGCACAACTGGAATTGGAACAAAACCTTTTTTAAGCATTGCAGTTTGGAGGAAGTATCATTTTACTGTGTATTTCATGGCTGAGTAACAGAAACCAAACACTGGAAGGAGAGCTGCTCATGCTGTGCCATATGTCTAACCAAACTGGAAAACAGAATAGCAGGATATCTCATGAAACCATGTCCTCATGAGATTTCCAAATCTGAGAAAGTGTTCAGATCAGTATATGCAACCTTGAATGTTTGAATTTCTGAATCTTGAAGGATTTTGAAACTTGATAGTTATTTCTAACATACGGTTTAGTCTATTATTTTATGACCTCAAACTGTTTCAATTTCTTTTAGATTTCTTTTTAATTTAGAGGGTGAATTAGTCAGTTTTGGTTTTGGCTTTGGTTTTGGATTTAGTTTTAGACTTGGAGTTTTTGGTAGATTTGTTAGTTTGTTTGTTTTTGTGGCAACAGCTCGTGCCACCATTGAGGCCAGAAGGTTTTATAGTAGCATGGAATGCATAAGTTCCACAAAAGATGAAGCATTTTATCTGCCTGTAGGGATAAAATGAACATGTGGTGTATTTGTTGTAGAGCTTCAAATCATACTTTTACAGTAAATAAAAAATATTCCTAGAGAACTGAGGACTTGTGCACATATCCCATAGTACATTAGAGAAAACTTTTCATGTCTTTCTCAATCTAATAACCTTGACTTAAACTAGAAATCAGACAGATTTTGATTCAGTCTCAAAATTATTTGTACCTGTAATCCTTTAATTCTATTTTTTTTTTAAATCTGGCTGTGATTTCTCAACCTGACAAAAGTGTTACTATATTCTGAAATTAATTTTCTAGGGCCCAAATACCAAGAGCAAAGCTACTATACTGATATAACAGTGGTCCTAGCCAAGGGACCCAATCCCAAGGACAAGGGCTGTATGGAAAGTCAGGTGATACACCTGTAGTCTGTAATTTCTTCCTTGGCCCTTTCTGATAAACTCCTGATCATTCCTTTTATCCTTTTGCTTCTCTATTTAAAATACTTCCCTCATCCTCAAGACTTTCAAAAAGCTGCTTCCGAAGCCCATGAGCCTTGTACTGCTGGTCCTGATTCCTCACAGCAGTGAGTCCTGTGAGATGCTCTTTTCACTGCATTGAGCTTCAAGAACAGGCAATTTTTTTATTTCTCAATGAGTCACAGTTATAAATGGGGGGAAGCTGAGTAGATGCATGGGACAAATTCAGGCTGTCTAAAATATTTTTTGGTGCTTCACAACACCTAAAGACCTTAGAGGACATAAGAATGTTACAGTAGAAAGGCAATGAACTGTGTAGTGCAGGTGATGTGGTGATAAAAGTGCTGTACTGGCGCTCTCTTCCCATTTTGACATCAGTCTGTTCCCTAATCCACCTGTCATCTACCAGCTTTCATCAGCTGTGCAAATTCCATCAGCTGTAAATTCACTCTGACCTGAACATTCCCTGCGAAAATTCAGTATTTCATATGCTTCTGAAGGCTCTCAGGGTTTCCTTAATCCAGCCAGAAAGAGTCTAGACTCTGCTTCAGCTTTCAGAGAAGTCCAGGGGTTTTTAGAATAAAAATCTTCCCACTCTCAATCCCCAAATGAAGTCTCAACAAAAAGCCCACAACTCTATAAGAGAACTACAAGCTATTGTTCTAAATGTTTCTACTGCTTTCTTTCTCTTACAAGTTTGCCTTTTCACCCTTTCTCCAGAGCTTTTCTTTCTCCCCTCTGATCTTGTCCTCCCTCTCCTTTCTCTCCTAGACTGTTCCTCATCTGTCTTTTTCTCCTTCCTTCCTTTGAGAAGGGCTTTGGGTCAGCACTGCTCAGCCATCAGCTCCAGGCTGATTGGACACTTCTGTCTCTGTTTGACAGATGAAATTCCCAAAGCTCCTAGTTAATTTTAGGGTGTCTGGGGGAGGAGGGAGCCTGGCACTGAACCAAACACACATTTAAATGTGCCAGAAAATTACACAGCGGTCAGAAAATTGCAAAAGCTGCAATTTTTGTGCAGCCCACAATTTTCAAGAGGTCTTGATTATCATCCAGAGTTCAGTGTTTTACAGGAAGTGCAAGAGGTTACATTTCCAGTGATTTTTAAGTGACCCCAAAACTATTACAGTGGAAAAATTCATACCAGTATTAACTATTTAAGTGAATTTCTATCTATTTCATGAGCAGTCAACATGGAAAAAAAGCATTTCTTCTGAAACAGATTAGAGCTTTGAATTTGATTATTCTTAGGGTCATTATCAACAACAAATTATCTAAACAATTGTGGACCTAATACATTTTGCATTTGAGGAGATCCAGAGAATTCTGTTGTATGACTGTGGTTTTGTGCATATGTGCATAAAACTATGGAAATCTAAGAACAATCTCTTACAAAACAAGAGCAGAAGAAATTATTAATTTATAGATAATGCTGACAAGATGGAAATCTTCAGCTGATGACTCCTGAAAAACAGGAAAAAAAAAAAAAAAAAAAAAAAAAAGGATGTTACCTTGTGACTGATCTTGTAATTTGCTCCAATATGACAAATTTGGCTATTTGCTCCAGCAGCACCCCAAGCTGCCAGGCAGCAAAAACCCACTGAAGGTGACTATGCAGGTGATGACTGTACAGAGCTCTGTAACAGGTTTTCCAGAAAAAAAACCCCACATCTATTTCATTCAAATTCAACATTAAATGGAATGCAAAACTACAAATTTATATCATGAATCCTCACCATTCAGCTCACAAATGAAATGTCAGGACAACTGGGGTGTCAGGACAATCCAGTTTCTTGCTGTGTGCTGTGCAGGCAGAATTGCAATAGATACAAGTGTGTCTCTGCAGCTTTGGGGATGTCCAGCAGAATTCCCTCTCTGGGTATTGCAGAGGCACAGCACAGCACCCAGTGGGCAGAATGCACTGTTTCTATTCAGTGCAAGAGAAATAGAGATTTTATCTGAGGGCTGATAAGGACCCAAGACCCCTGAGAGTTGCAGCCGTTTCCAAGAATATTTTGAAGATTTTTCCTGAGCTTTCACTGCTCTCAACTTTTTAATTCCTGTCAACAGACAGTTGTAAATGTTGAAACTTGCAGAGATTGTTTTAACTTGCAGAGCCTGTCTCAGACCAGAATAAAATTTATGCAGAGGTGATTACAGCCTGCTGTGCATCCCACTGCCCTGACCCCTCTCAGCAAGGTGGGCAGTGTGGCTTTGGGCAGGGTGGCAGCTGGGAACATGCAGCACCTCTCAGAGATCTCAGCAAGAAAGGAGCTGGCACCTTCCTGCTGGTTTCTCAGTCTGGAAAACCCTCAGGCTCTCCCAAACTGAGGCTCAACCATCATTACAGAATCCTTTGATTCCATATTTACACAGTCTTGATAATTAACCTCAATGTCTTTTAACTTCTCAAAGTTGCAGCATGTTCCCATTACAGGGCAGTTCTTCCAAATTTGGCCCTTTGTCTAGGAAAATCTCTAGAACTAACTGACTTTATGCTTTCCTGAAAAGTGAATGATAAAGAGCAACAAGAGTGGGCAAAAAGGTTGCACCACAGCAGATCTGCAACCCACAAAGATTTGCAATCTGACAGGTGGATACCTGAGCTTCACAGGTAGGAAATGAAATGAGGATGAAGTTTCAGGAGGAAGTGATCTCCTTACCTTCTAAGGTCCCTGCAGGCTTTTATCTCCAGAGCATACAAAGCCTATCATATATTAATTTGGTTTTGTACTCTGGATTCGAGCTGCATTGATTACTTCAGTACTGATACATACACAGGGACTGCTTGGGGTCTCCCACTCAGCCCAGGTCCCCTCAGGTGAGGGATGGCCTGTGCTGGACCATTAGACTGTTAAGTCTTAACTTTCAGTAAAATATTTCCTTGTATGATGAGAACAGTTGGGCACAGCACATGTGAGAGGGACAGCATTTCATGTACAAAGACAGTCTGGTCTTCAGCATGTGAAGTTGCTACATGAGGAGTCATATTTGACCTGCCTATCTTGAGAAAATCTTGCAAAAGCTACAGCTTGCTCCTTTGTGTCTTTTAAGAGGAATAAATACAAGATTTACCAAACAATTGTTACTTGTAATACTGATATCATTGTATAATGGAACACCATCTTTCTTATCCATCAACACACTTCCTAAGCTGATATTTAAGAACAGCATCAGAGATATATGTTCCTAAGCTTAATTTTTCCTATGCTAGTTCCCATAACTTACAATCATATATCAACTTACAATTGTGCTCCTTGACACTGGAGAAATTATGATGACTGTGACTTCTCTTTGTAAAAATAGAAGACTAATAAAATTAAGCAATAATCCATAAGCATGAGAAGGTTACCATTTTAAATATCATCTCCTGCTGTGAATTGAATAACAAGGTAAAGGTTTTAGCATTTATAAATGTCAAGGCAACACACATGTTCATTTTAACAGCATGATATGCATATCACTTATAAACTTATTGCACTTAAAGATTTCCACTGTACTGTACAGATGGTTTCAGGATACTACTTAAAATTTTAAGTGGTTCTGAATTTTAGGGCTTTGTTGCAATAGCTGATAATTCTACTAAATGTCTTATCACTAAAACCAGGAATTACAGTAATGCTATAAAAAGCATCAGACTCTTACATGCTATTAAATTTTTCAATGAGAAAAGAAAACCCTAAATAATTTCACTACAGCTCTTGATGCTGTCTCAAATATTCTGATTAAAAAGCACTACAACTTGAACTGGACAGAAATGTCATTTATCTCAAACAGTATTTTTTGCTTGCTTGCTGTCAAGAGACACAAGAAATGTTAGAATTAAATGGTATAGATTCAGACTGTCATCAAGATACTGTGCTTTCAAAACAGCAATGAAATGAATTTATTTAACCAGAAAGAAATAAGGTTGAAAAAATGAGAGGTGTCATCACCTTCAACTGGGAAGTAAGATGTGCTCTATTTGCCAGTTTATTGCTCTAATCAGGGACCCCAACATTTCCCTTCCCTCTCCCTCCTCCCATGCTCCAACCTGCTCAGCTGAAAAGAGTGATGAAAATGCACCATGGTGGTTTCTTCCGGGATGCCACTGCCATTTGGTGATCTAATTGGCCCCAGAGGGCCTCTCAACCATTTCCATCAGAGATAAGAGAGATTTTCTTCCTTCTGCTAGAGACAGATAGGAGGCATTAATTATGCAGACAGGATCCAAGAGAGCAACAGTCATTCTCAACTAAATCAACATGCAAAACTGTCATGGAAATTGTCACACTATAACAGCAAATGGCTATGGCAAAAAAAAAACAAACCCTCCAACTTTTTATAAAAAAGCGCCATGAAGAATTTGGTTTGATGTGCAGGTTCTAAAAAGCTTGATATCAGTCTTTTCTGTTTCATTAAAGATGTGATTTAAAATAGAGTATTTCCACAGTTTCTTTAAAAAAAGATATTGTAATAAAACCTGGACAAAAAATATCAAAACTTTTACTTCTTAAACTATTAGAAAACAAAAATACATTTCAACCAACCATAATGGAATACGGTTATTTTATAGGAGCACTCTCTTCCCTGCCCTAAAAAACTGGGAAAATAACAGGGGAGGAAAACTCATACTCCAGCCATCTCTTTCTCAGAAGACATGAATCTTTCTTAAAGGGTGAATTGAAAATCCCAGGGGTTGAAGAGAAAAAGAAGGGGTGGAGGACAATGAAATCTGTTCCATTTTCTAGAACAGAATGCTTCTCCCTTCAGAAAAAAAAAAACAAAAAAACCCCACAGTTATCTACATATATATATGTAGGGAGGAGTTATTGCAGGAAGAATATTAATGAGAGAAAACAGGGCAAACAGACAGCCCTAGTTCTACAGAGTACATATATATTGCAGACAGCTGCATAATTTACCCAGGAGAGAAATGTCACACGAAGCTGCTGCCAGCACCACAGTGAAGTCATCTAAAGCACACTCCAGCCCCAACTCTGCACTGTCACCCACAGAGATACCCCACTGTCCTCTCCAGAAGAGTCAATCAGTAAAAAAGAGAGGAAGCTCTGTGCTGTGCTGCCTCCTGCCCTCTCTGGAGCCAGGGCTGTGGGTGCAGGCAGGCACTCTGCTGCAGCACAGATCCTCAGGGAATGCTGTGACCTCAGGCAGCAGCGTGTAGGACACATGCCATAGAGTATAGACCCATGTGCTGGCCAGAAAATTACAAATATATGCACATAATAGCTGGCAAGCCTTCATCATTTGGAAAGGGTGACTAAAAAACAGCATAGAAAAAGCAGCTTTGAGATGGAGTTTGTTTCTCTCCCATGCAGCTGCAGAATGCCAGAGTATTTCAGCTTCAGCCAGGAATAAGTGTTTCAGGCCATGGGCAAAGAGTCTGTGCTCTTCCTGAGCCAAAGCGCATGGTTAAGTCCCTGAGAAAATTTGGGAAGCTCCAAAGGGCTGATCTCTCTTGCTTAGTGTGTGCAATCATTGGGATGCAGATAGGTGGATTCCACCTTCTCCCATTTTTTGGAGTAGTAAAAAAATTTCTGGCCCAGCATCTGGAAATTGTCTCTGTGAGCCAGGAAAGGTTCAAGCCAACATTATACATAACATTTCTAGACAACAAACCTCAGTCTGCTGAGCTGAGCTCTTCCCTACATAGTCGTAGAGTCCTCCAGGAACACTCCTCCTAAATTCCCAGCAAGAAAATCCCATTATCCCACACTGCACAAACAAGACACATTAATTCCACTCTTGTGAATGTGTTTTGGGAAAAAAAAAAATTCACCAATATGATATGCCTTATGGGTCTTCCCTGACAAAGGAACAACTTTCCCAGTAAGTCAGGTATTTAGAGGATCAAGACAAAATGTTGAAAGTGATAGCACAGTGCCCACTGTCACTATTCTGCTGCTTTTACAGTGCTTCTAATTAGAAATATCTCACTATTTGCACAAGTGTCTGTTGTCAATCAGAACTCACAAATTGGCATAGGTAACTGTAGGTTAAATCACATCATTTCACAAGCCACAGGATTTTATGATATCAAACACTTTCATGATGCCAACCAATCTGTCATTATGAGAAACAGATTCTTTTTAAATTAAGAGAAGATGGTAAATGCAGTTAAAATGTTAATACATCCAGTGGAACCATAACATAATAAAGTCAAAATTTTACAGTATATTTGAATTGTACAATATATGCAGTGTGCTGCCTGTTCAAGAAAATGTCTTATTGCAGCTAATAACCACTAAAATAACCTCCTGACTTAGCAGATCTGTGTCAGCTTGAAAGATGAGGGGTTTAGGGTGTTTCATAAGCAACTATCTTTGGATAGCATTGGGTTCTGCAGAGTCCTGAGCCAAGGGACTCTAATGGCCATTGACCATTGACTGCAGGCACTGGAACATGGTGCACAACCAAGGGTCTGGTGTGTGGCAGGACTGACATCCTGGTCTAGTTAACTAGAAGCACCTGAGCACAGCAACCCTGGTTTTAAAGGAAAACTGATCATTGGTTTAGAAATATCCCAGATCAAAGACCTGACTGATTTTAAGAATGTGATGAAAATTTTTTTCTACTTAACAAGCATCAGTGGGTAAAAAGTTGTGCTCCTTCCACTCTAGACACTTCCTTTCAGGGATGGAGGCAACTGTTTTGCAGCTGGAGCTGATTTTTTCTTTTAATCCTGATGTAAATTTTGTTTTAATTGGCAGCTAATGGAAAAGAGTGTTCCTTGTTTCTAAAGAGAAGCAGGAAAATGTAGGGCTGGTTTGAGTCTGCTGTAATTGCAACACAACAATCATTTGTCAGACCTGCAGGGAAGCAAGGATGAAATGGTAGCTTGCAATACCAGTGTGTGTGCCACAGATGCTACCCAGGGATTCAGGTTAATTACATACCAGGCATGCTTAGGGACCACCCATGTAAAACAGCTGGCAGGATGGAGGCTTAAAATTGCTCCCTGCTGGTTCTACCATTGCACACTGCCCTCTTCAATTCACTATGAATCTTTTCATCTGGGCTAATTTGCTTGAGCAGGATGAGTAACTTAGACTGACTTATCTCCCCTCTCCCAGCCCTGCTGGCTTTGGAACTGGTCCACTCCATTCCCTACCTATTCCTTCAATTGTCTGAACCTAAAGAGTTTATTCATGTGTATGGGCAAAGCTTTTCAAGTGCCATAAACATCACTGCAAAAGTCAAAGGAAGCATGTATTAATTTAAAAGGGAAATTAGTAGCAAAGACCCTCTCTAGTGTGTGAGCTCATCTATCCAGGATGTGATTCATTGTTTCATTCCATGTTCTTGTGTTGTTATACAAAATATTCTTCACTTATCTTTATTATTAACACTGAATCATCTGAGATGCCACTGAGGTCATCCCTTTATATTTGTCTTAATTCTGCATTTCTAGACCCTTCTGGCTTTTACCTGATTCATGACAGTACTTAAGGATAGGTAAGGCTTTGTGCTTTGAAAATAAATGACATATTATGAGTACTAGTATAACCATAGGTAAGAGAGTAATATGATGTATTTGTAGTAATCCTGATCACCCAGATCATGAATTAGGCTTAGTTTTTTATGCCACTCCATATAATCATAAATTAAAATGGTGGTAAAATGTCACTGGCTTTAGAGACATCAGCTGAAAATTACCATAATTCTTGGCATAATTTTATTATTAAATTATTTTCCTTGCATTGCTATACAATAAATATGATATTTCAAGAGGGTGATTATTATAAACTGGTCCTTATCAGACAGGTTTTCCTAAAGGATTTGGTAAACTGATTGCAATGTGCAGCACTAATGAATGTATTGAATTGTTCACTCTCTCCTTTTGCTTAGTCTATGGAAAAGAGATTTTTTTCCTAGATACTGGATGAAAAATTGCCTGTGAAAAATGTGGACAATCAAGCAGCAGTCTCTAACAATGAAAACACCATGCACACTTCCACTTTCACCCTTCCATTCTCCCAGTGCAATGTCTTTTTTAGCAGAAGTTTGCTCCTTGACTTCAGCTTACTTTTCTACCTCAGCTGCTCAGCAGGGAGTTTGAGACCTAACTCTGGCCTCAATAACCAACAGTCCTATTACTAAAGACCCTACTCCAACACTTATATGTAATTTGAGTAACTGCTGGCACTTGAAACTCAATCCACAGCCCACAAAAGCCACAGGAGAGACTGTCACTGATTATTGTAGGCTATGGAGGAGGATCTTAAGCACTGCTGTGTGCACTAGTTCCTTATACACGAGTGTATATGGATGCATATCAGCTGTAAATTTGATGGTGGATGGAAAGGGGTCTATGAAAGGAAGCTGTTCTGAAGTTCTGGTGTATTTTAACTTGCATCAATAACATAGTTGTTGATAAAGAATTGTCATTTAACAGTAAAATAGTGATGTAAATAAATTTAGAAGCAGGACATAGTTGACTAATGTGAGACACATTCAGCAAGCAGGGACGAGGGAAATTGATTCCATGTTTAATGACTAAATGAGAGATTGAATTATGCAAAAACTTCTGAAATCTCACCTCTGCCTACAGGAAATAGAGCTCTGTTTGGGAGGATGAGCTGTGACCTCACTGCTGAGAGTCAAAGGATTGTAAAACACCATTTACTTGCATTTTAAAAATATGTTAGCCATTGTCCACTAGAAGTTCCCATCATAGTTCTGTTTCTGCCCAAGTCTTTTTTTTTTGAGCTAAACAGGCAGGGGCCATGCAGGATCCAAGCATTGCCTAGAGCTCCTGATCAGTGTGAAGGAGGGGAGGAGTGACTTTGACAGGAGTAATTAAAGCCAAGGGTGCACAGTAACTCACTACAGTCTAACACAAGTCACTAACCACATGCAAATACACTACTGGGAGGAAGGGGAGAGTTTATACCCATCTAATATTCCTGTTATAATTCCCTCTCCCCTCATTCTTGGCATCTGACCACAGCCCACCTTGTGCTTTTCTTGAAATCAAGAACACAATATAACTAATCTATTCCATTTATATGTATAAATGTCTGTGCATAAATATGTACAGTATTAATAGTTCATCAGTGAATTATAATAATAGCAATAGAAAGAGTTTTAATGGAGTAGAGGCACGACCATCCTGCATTACAATTACTCTAGCATCCAGACTCCCATGGTGGCAAACAGTGCATTTTAAGGTTCTGGCATCCAGTAGTGAAGGGTTTCAGTTAACTTGGCCTGAGCACCAGGCTATATAAGATTTTGTCTCCCTTCTGAGAACATTTGATAACCAAGATTTGATCCCAATTTCTGTGGCCAGCAAACAGGATCTGCAACATAACCCTTATGCTGTGAAAATTATTTCTTATTGCCCCTTTTGAATTTCTTACCTTTAAATATCACTAATCATTCCTATTTTTCTTTGTCATTAGAAAGGCACACCCAGTTTCTGACAATTTCCTTAAATGTATTTTAGGTATATTTAAAGATATGACTTTATCTTGAATCTCTACTAACCAATCTCATGCTTTTTCAGCAAAATAATCCATGGGAGCACAAAATGAGCATTACTCTAAATACATCTGAATACACCAGCTTCAAGGGAGAAGCTCATTCTTTGCAACCCAGACGTGCATTTTAAGTTGGTTGCTCCATGGTGGATTAGATCCAATAGTCAATGCATTTTGTTACTAGGTGGCCTCTAGCCAGGTGGGTAGAAAATCTTCCTGAGAGATGAAATGAAAATGCTGAGTTTCTTCAGTCTGAGGAAGAGGGACTGAACCAAGGTCTTCTCCTTCCTCAACATATGCCTTACTGGAACGTGGGAGGCAGCAGGCACTTTAAAACATATGTGATGCTGAGTCCACAGCTCAGCTCCCAGATGTCTACACTACAGATCTGAAAAAACTACATGAAAGAACATCACTGACTTTATTTATTTATTTGTTTATTACCTTTTATATTTTAAAACCCCCTTTATATTTTGTATGGCTTTTTGTACTTTTAGACTCTGACAGCTGTTCTCTGTAAATGCAGATCAGATCAGGGTGAATTTAGGTGTAGCTCTGGGCATATCCAAACCAGGAGTTTTAGATGTCCAAAGACCATTTACGTCAAATGAAAGCATCTGTGAAGCATTGGTGTCCCCAGGAATGAGCAGGGATCAGGAGGTGCCCAGGTCCATTTTTCATAGTTGCGTAATTCTGGTTTGTCACAGACTCATCACTTCAGCACCTACCACAACCTCCAGTGTCATCTTACAGCACCTAAATTTCCACTGCTTTACAAGCTGCTGTCAGGAATTTAGTACCTTAAGGCTGACTTCAACACCTTTCTTTTATATTTTATGTTTTTTCCAGTTTTATAGCCATTACACAACTGCAGTAAATGGCAACAAATCAAGTGAATGACTTAAAGCACTGCAGAAAAAAAATCCCTTGTCTGCCTGTGCTGCACTCTCAAAAAGAGTTAAGTGCTTATTAGAGTAATAAGTAATATTTTGACCTACAGAACAGCATGCTTTCTTCTTTTTCTTGTTGACTGTTTAATATATACAAAATAAATTTCTCTCCTGTAAGCTCTTTTTCATGAGGCAATGCTTATAAACAGCACCTGATTTCAGACTCCAGCCATTCCAGGTGCAGCTCACACTTGTCTCAGTGTTGTCAACAGATCCTTGGGGAGGCCCCTTTTCTGCACCACAAAAAAAAAAAAATGAACCCCCCTGTCCTTTCTGTTCAGGGTGTGTCATTATTTGGTTGTACAAAACCTAGTAACTTCAGTTTTTATGTCAATGAGCTTCAAATCAAGCTTTAAGATAAGAAGTACCCACAGTCTTGTGATGAAAAAGTCAACCGAGCATATTTTGATTTTCCCTTGGGTTTGTCCCTTGGGGCAGCCAGTAAACCAACAAACTCTTTTGTAGCTTATATCTTCTCAAGCTCCTGGCTAGAGCATACATCCACCCACAACCGGCCAAAGAATTCCAAACAAAATCCCTGAAAAGTACCTGAGAACAATCAGATGATTGCAACTTGCTGTTTTTACAAATGAAAGTAATCTTCAGACAATTGCAATCTAGTTAATTGCTAGAAAATTGTGCTTATCACAGTGTTAGCGTAGTCTTCATTCCTCCTGTGAAAAACTTTTTAGTGTTCTTCATATATATTTACACACATACACAACCATATAAATTAATTTTTAAAGGACTATATAATGGGGAAAAGATTTATATTCTGTCATCAACTCCTGATTTCCCATCAGTAGCACAAATTAATCAAATTAATCCTAAATAGGAAACACTAGACCCAAGATAATTATTGTAGACAAGGAAACAAAAACATATAGCTGGTGTGAATTAGATGCTGGAAAATTTTTCATCTCAGTCTGTCATAGAACACAGAATTTTTTTTTTAAAGTCTGATTTCATCCTTCCCTCTAGACCTTGAGTCTTCATTCCATATTTGTTTACACGTAATTGATTTTCGTATTTACAAGAGGAGCACAATGACTACCATTGATATTGTGTGAGCCTCTTGAACTGTTTCTAGCCTAAATGCATGTCTATAAAATAAAGCTGGGGCCCAAAGAAAGGGTAATTGTGCTGTTAATAACTTTAGCCAGATGACTTAATGTGCTAGAAAGTTGGGGGCTTCTGTCTGAGGAAAAATCTTACTGCCTCACTTCTGAGGACCAAAATGTGTGGGTGCTGGAAGGCACCTGAACTGACAAGGCTGAGTAGCTAAAGGCATCTTCAATTCTCTTTTTCACCTGCAAGCCTTTTTCTGATACAGAAAAGAGCTTGATTCCTCCTCCCCTCTAGGCAAAAATCAAAGCATTCCACTTTATTTTAATGGATAGTTTGTCTGTCTGAGGTTTTCTTGCCAGGATTTCAAGATGTTTACTATTTGAGAGGGAGAAGTGTACCAGAGAGTGAAATAAGGTAAGAACACAAGAGGTAGGTATGTAAAAAAAACCCAGTTTCTAGTGACATTTAAAAGGAATAGCTTAGTATAAGGGTTCCTTTTATCTGCACTGGTCTTCCTTGACCCAATCATACATCTCCCCTGACCTGACTTTTCAAAATCAGGTCCAAAATTTCATCTGTGCAATTTTTATGACCTTTATCTGAGTCAGTCTCCTAAGACACTCTGAAGACTTAAACAACGCTATTTGTTTTAACTGTGGAAATATTGATATCTTAAATCCTTAAAAAATAATGATCATTCAGAACTAGCATTTGGCTATCAGATATGACTTTGTGCTCTGCCTTAAGTGTAGGTGTCCTTTATTATGAAAGTCAATAGCACATATTCTCCCAATTGTGTCAAAAAAAAAAAAAAATCCAAAAAACTCTGTTGAAGAAATACCATGTCTTTCTCTTGTTTTATGATCTGTTTTTTCACCTGATCAAAAACTGATTATTAGTGTAAAACTTTTCTTTGTTTTGAGGACTTCTCAACATGTCAGTGGCTAAATCAATCCTCCAGGAAGGCAGATGTCATTTCAAATGGAAAAATTAACATAATAAGGAGTTCATATTTCAGACTATGCTCTTTACCTCTCTCTGGCAGATGATATGTGGTCACTTGTAAAAGCTTCAACTTTAAGGTATGTTCTGTTTCTTTGCTGTGTATAATGGGGGCACTATGTAAGGGACTGATTTGTTACCATCACTCACCATTGTCAAGACAGCATCTTAAACTGAGCACAGGTGTGAAACAGTAGATATTGTGAGATAATTAAGTTGAAGTTCTTCTATCCATTCAGGTTAGTGCATTAGTTCAGTACTGAGCTTTAATAAAGTTAGCCGTGAAACTGAGTTCTATTTAAGTGTATTGGGCCACATTAAATAATTTGGAAATCCACATATTTCTACCTCAAATATAATGGATATTATAGGATAAAATTACTATTTATTGACTGTTCTTATAATTATGTCTCTCTATTGATTTTTTACAGTCTGGATTATTAACAATGTGTTGAAACTCATAAAAGGATTCATATGTCTGGTGATGACAGAGTTACATTCATTCCCTGCTGATGACCAGGCTGTCTATAAACACATCTACCTGCCTAGGTGCAGAGCACTATGAGTTCATGCTGTCTCTGCTCTAAGTCAACAAGAGGTAAATCAATACCAAAGCTGTTTTGACACCTCCTCATGAAATTTTCCTGGAGTCAATATATCCTGCCTCTTTGAATAGACATATCCTGACAAGAGCAGACATAGTCTGTGTGTGCTAATCTTGGCAGTAACACTGAACACCCATACACTGATGAACTCCAGACACTTGTTCCTTTATACACAGAATTTATTGCAAATGTTGTGCTTCTTTAAGAACATCAATGGTGCTTTGAACGGTTTTTTCTTAACAGTTGCCACTTCATTGATAACCTTCTTAAGAAGAAGAAAGAAAAACAAAATCAAAGATTAAAAATATATGAAGCCAAATAAAAATATCAAAATTTTCCTGTCTGGGTTGCCTCTGGCTGGACTTAAAATTCCATTACTGACATTATCTGTTAATCAGTTAATCTTTGATCTCCTGAGGGAGGCTGAAACTCTTTTCTAGATACATTAAAGGAAAACTAATTTAGACAATATAAAAGATACTCCAATAATCATATTAACTAAAAAAGAACATAGAATTTTTTAGAAGAAAGTATAAAAAATGTCTAAGAGATTAAAACTGGAATTCAGACTAGAATTATCTATGATAAATAAGAATTCTTTCATCAACAAATAGTTGAAAGGAAATGGAACACATTGTTCCATTTACAAGTCAGGACTTTAAAACACAATTCTCCTACAGTTTTTGCAGGACAAGATACACAGCCCCAAGAAATGTCATATCAAACTTGGCTCTTTGACTCACTGTGGAAGAGTGAAAGTTTCTGGGATGCTTGTCCAACAATTAACAGAAGAAGAGAACAGAGAATGCATCTTTGGATCTCTCTTCACTGCAGAATCTGTCAGAGGAGAGAGATTTCTCAGTTTGCCACTTGATAGATGGAGGCTTCAATCAGGAGCCACTCTGCAGGTGAGCCACAGCTCAGGAGGAGTTGGTTTTGGTCTGTGCAATCTCTTTCAAACACTTTGTTTATCTGATACAGACCAGGTTCCAGGAATACATACCCATTGTGATGATGTCACAGGGATGACTCTAAAGCACTGACCCCAGAGCCAGGATGTGAGTCATTGTTTCATTACTGGAGTCACACCTGAACTGCCATGTGGCAGAAACTGCAGAAATGGGAGACAGAATTCTTTTCCATAAAAAGTTGAGAGACTTGGCAAATGTTTATGAAAAGTGAAGTGAAATGAGCTAAAGGTGAGTCATTGATATCAGCTGTCACAGAGGCATTCTGGAGTCCCAAAAGTAGAGATGGTGGAAAAATAGGGTCTTATAAATTTTGGAAATTGTCTTTCCTTCCCAAGGACTGCAGATCTCATGGTGGCTTTTCCCTCAGCTCAGCATTTTTTAGGAAGCAGGAGTAGATTTTTCAGTCACTGTGCCAGTGCTTTCTTTTTCTTTATGTAAGCTTCCTTCAACATCCAATCTGTCTTCGGGCAGCTGCCAAGGAGGGTTTCTTGTTCTGCAGACTGTTTAGCAGAAAAACCTCCCCTGATACTGAGAGACAATCTTCCAAGCTCTCTGTATATGTCAAAGATTCAAAGCAGAGTGCCAATGAAAAGAATTTTTACTGAAATTTAGAAACATTAAAACAATAAAACTTACTTTAAAAATGCATGTTTTCTAAACCAATGTTTACATTTATGTAGTAATCCTCTTGGTATTTTTCTTCTATGTTTTGGCTAATTAAAATAGAATTATATCATGAGTTATTGATATGTCATGTCATTTCTATTATAATTTTTTTGAAAAATTCAGATTTGTCATAATTATCCTGGTAATGATTTTTTTTCCAGCTCAAAGTCAAAAGCAAGGGGAAATTTAACTGAAAAAAACCACCCTAGCTCTATTGTGAGGACTTCCAATTTAAATATCCCAATGTTGCTTCTTAACTTACCAATGTAAGTTAAGCATGAGTTAAATATGGAGGACAAGTGAATATGTAGCCAAACTCAGTGTAGGTTGATGGCAGAAGTATCTGCAAGCTTTGCTGCTGATAAAAGAAAGATAAATGTAGGATTTAGATCTGTATAAATCCAGAAAGAAAACAGGCAGCTCCCAGCACTGATAAGAAATAAAACACCAGTGCCAACAGCAGTAACAAGGCAACAGGCACCACCAAGACAGCCAGAGATAGGCTGGCAGGCAGAAGTAAGAAAGAAATTATACAGAGCTGACTACAGTGACAGGACGAGAGTTTGAAGCCTTCCAGCTCTGTGCAAATGGTCCAGGAGCTGTGTGCTCCCTCCTGGGGGAGAACCTGCCCCTCCTGGGGCTGGGGGGCTGTGCAGGAACCCCCAGCCACACTCCTTCTCCTGCACCTCCTACACAGGGACCCGCTGTGCTGGGCCCTCTTTCCCAGAGAATGGGGAACAAAGTACATGGGAACACACTCAGGGGGTGTGAACAGGCAGTGTGGTCAGACCTGACCTTGCCAGGCTGGGCTCCCAGCTTCCTGAAAGCTCATGATGGAAGTGAGAATGCAAAGGAAACATCCATCACAATAAGGTGAGGTACATCTCGTGGAAAAGAAACTTGCAAGAGCAGCAAATGACTTTTTGGGACAGGTGCAGCCTCTGTAGGTGACAAGTTTTCAAAGAGGATGAACATCCACTCCAGCAAAATGTCTAAGTTGTAAGACTGACACTGTAGAAGATACTCCTGGTAGTTATAGTAGAAGGTCTGTTTGCTAATGACAATAATCACTTGCCAATCCAGTTTTCCAGGCCAGGACTCCCTCTCCTACCAAACAAATTACCTCCAGCTGCCCTTTGAAAAGCCAGTGTTTCCAGGTGTTGCATAGAAACACAGCTATTTAAACTAGATCTCAGTGGAATGTGAGAAGCTCTGTAAACAGAGTTTAAGATGCTCTATTTAGGGTGGCACTCTCTTGACATTGAAAACCTGACTTTGTCCTTGTAAACTATAAACTAGAAATAAAACCATAACTTTGTTTTCTAAATTTTCTTTATTTCAGGCAGGTCGTCAAGACAGAAAAGTAATGCCAGCAAATGAGAAGGATGCTAACAAAGCAGGCTCTGCCTCAGTTTTCAGGTCAATACCAACAGTGCATGCTGGAGAAGAGATGAAGTACATATCATTGTTACATGGATTGCTAGTGACACCAGTTCCTTCTAACAGCAGTAACCTTCAGATCCTCTCCTACTAGAAAAAAGTGGCAGATGAAGGAGTGATTTGGCTGTCATATAATATGAGTTAAAATGATAGAAAATTAAATTTTGTTCTCCTTTCCGATTAAACTTAATTTGCAATAGAAGCAGAGAGGTATCAGAACATACAGTCTGTCCCTGTAAGCATGTCAGTGTTAGATGCTGAAAAGCTCTAATTTGTAGTTCATTTATGTAATGCAGGTTGAACCCCTTTCCTCCAGACTTTTCTGGAATACCAGGCTGTATTGAAAAGGAGTGAGGAAAGCACATATATCTTCCATCCTGTTTTACAAAGGTATTCACCGAGAAAAAATTATTGCTTGCCATCATGGATCATAGAATGGAGTTCAGCTTTTATAAAAAAAATGCATTAATTTCAAGTATTTATTCTCTGTATTTCAGACATATATGTCTGATGAAATAAAGAAATGTTCCCCCCCCACCACTCCTAGAATAACTAGTAGGTAGAGTACCTAAATAAAAATAAAGTATCTTAATTTAGTATTGCTCCCACTCTTCCCAAAAGGGGCTGTGTCAATGTGTTTCCAAGCAAAGAAATATTAGTGAATGACCTTTCCTAACTCTTCATTGCTATTCACAGGTGAGTGTGTCTCTAAGATGTCATTCCAGGCAGCCCTGGCTGCAGAAATCCCCCACCTCATTGGCTAATGCTCAAATACATTACAGTAATATATTTGCTTTTAGAGGAGGAATGTTCATGCGACTTGTTTAAAATGCTTTTGCTCTGTTTGGAGATTGCCAATAGCCTGGAGATGTTTGGTTTCAGCATCATCCCTAGTGTAACTACAGGCTGTAATGTCATGAAGCTTGTATAAATTTCTGACCCTGATTCCTATCAGCAGCTGGGTCAAATTAAAGCAGTCGAATAATTTTGTAGCCTGTCCTCACTATTTCTTTAGCATGAACCCCACTCCTGTAGCACTGGGGAGGTGCTGGAAGACCAATGCATCATCCAAGGAAGAACTTGTGGAGCAGGTCTTTCATTAGCAGGCTGTGCTAACCTTGGCCATCCCTTGTGCCACCTTGCAAAGGGCACAGGTTAGCCACACTTTGAGTCTCGTGGTACTGCAAAAGCTCCATGCACTCCCTTAACAGGAACTAGTATCATGTGCAAAGACACCAAACACTAATGTTTCTCAAATTATGAGTACACTTGAGAAATTGTAGTGTTTCTAGGATATTCCTGAAATATGCTGAGGGATATGACATGACTGAGCTGAAATAATAACCATATTTAACCTATACATGATTTCCTTTTTCCTGAAGATCATGCATAAAACTGGCAATTTTGTTCATTATGCATATTAAGTATTACCTCATAGCAATTATTTCTTGCTCTTCTGACTCTAAATTGCCTGTTTTTCTTTTTCTGTCTCTTTTTGTGAGTTTTTTTTTGGCTCTTGCCCCTGAGCCACCAGGGCTATGTATTGATTGAAATCCATAACCTGGCAGGGCATGGGAGTGTGCAGGCTGCAGCATTCCCAGGGTCCACTGGCCATGTGTTCCAGCCCCTGGCCATGTGTCCCAGCCCCTGGCCATGTGTCCCAGTTCCCCAGGAGGGGTGAGAGGAGCAGGATGTGGCACTGTGACTCCCCAGCTGTCACCGTGCACTCTGACTGTCACAACAGCTTACAGCAGATTAACACAAGTGCCTTTCACTGGCACATTGAGAAAACTGGTTCACATCAGCCTAGTCAGCTAGGTAGAGCCAAACCTGCTCCCTCCCCAGTGGTATCCTTTGTTTGATTAATGAACGGTGTCAGCAATTAAAAGCAAAGCAGACAATGAGCCTAGTGCATCCTCTGCAATCCAATTTCATCTTTTGCTGAGAGCTAATGAAGAGTAAGCAAGACACTGAGATAAACCAGGTTGATAAGAAGCAGAGCTTGTATAACTCCTTGGCTTCATTTGCACAAGTCCTAGAAATGTGTCTGTGGGTAACCACCACACTAAGATTTATTTGTTTGCTCAACTAGATTAATAATTTTGCACTTTTGACTTGCTCTCATGTTTTCTTTACATTTATTCAGATATTTGAACCAGATAACTAGCAAAAGGCAGCTTAAAAGGCATTAAGTAGGCAAATATACAAACACACCCTGCCATACCTGCCTTGGGTTTTTATGTGAATGACACGTGTCAACCTGATCAAGGCATAGGGGTGCAAGGATCTGCTCTTTGTGAAATTGTTCACAGCCATGTTTGTGTGAAAGGTTGTTCAAGCAAATTAGTTTCAGTTAATATCACTGTAGAAAAATGGGTGAAGTGCTAGCCAGACAGGTGGATCCAGTCAGATTTTTGTGTATTTTCACTGAATCTCTGGAAAGGGTCAGGGATCACATTTCCCCCTCCAGCAGTAAAAGCCACACAACTCCTCTTGGTGGCTTTGGGAGACCAGTTCTTATGTGTCACAGAGGGCAGGGTGTGGTCCTGCCTTGAATTAATTTTTTTGGGGACGCAGTTCATGTGGGAGACAGCAAGTACTATTTAGACAAAAAGCCACTAATACTTCAGTTTAACTGGTGTTTTTTGAGTGCCTGTGCCCAAAGGCTTGTCTGCTTTTCTAGAAACTACCTTTCTCTGAAAAACTTGCCTGTTTTAAAACTACAGATCTACAGTGGTTTTGTTCCTGCTGTGTAGATGACAGGGTTTGTCTGTATAAGAGAAGTGTTCAGTGAAATGGAGCACAGATTCTGAAACCACAGCTTAGGGCTGGGCACAATAAAAGGTAGGTGGTGCAAGCATCATACAGAACCTCTTTGAACCATTTTTATGTGTTTTAAGGTGAGCTAGTAAAGAAAACAAAAGTCCTTGCTAGCCCTGGTGGATGGGCATCCTGCCCCTCCACTCTGAGCACACTCACAGAACTGAATCAGCCTTCACTTCTGTCATTTCCACCCACAGAAAAAGTGCTAGTCTTGGTGTCAGCAGAGTTTGTATCTAATAATTGAAGTCTCTGCGGATTTAAAAATCAATTCTTGGCTCCAAGTCCAGCAATATTCTGTATCAGCAGAACTGTGTAACTACACTCTGATTATAGTGGTTATAGTACAAGTTAGTTAACTGCTATCAAAATGAGTGGGTGGAAAGGAAGACAAGCATTTCTTCTTTTAAGTCATCCTGCACTTTGTTTCTGTCAGTGTTCTGCCCTGCTGAGAAAAAAAAAAAGGGAGAAAAAAAAGAAGCAAAAGAAGAAAAAAGAAAATCCAAAAAACCCCAAGAACAAACCAAAAAGCCAAAAAAAAAAAAATTCAACCAAAACACCCCCCAGAACCAAAAACCAAAACACACACCAAAAAAACCACCACAAAATAATCTCCAGGGAGAGATTTCTTGACATTTCAAGTTCTACCTGTTAAGTGCTGCCTAAAGATTGTGGTTTTCTAGAAATACCTGCACATCCTTCTTCTAAGTCATGAAGGAAATATCTCTCTGGTTGTCGCCATCATAGGACAGTCACTCCTGCAGGGATGCAGCTCCAAGTGACTGCAAGCAGTCTTTTATGCTAGAACATGGCAGAAGCATGGGCTGGGGAAGATGAGTAGGCTGCATTGAGGGCAGCAGCAACAAGAACAGTTTCCAACTGAGCCCTCCTGCTTGAAGAATAAAAATGTTATTCACATCCCTCATATTAAATGATACAAAAATAATGTGCCAATGTCCACAATGACAGACCTTCAGAGGGATATGGGATGCTGCCCTTGGGCACTTGTAGCAGCCCCACAAGCTGTCCAACTGGGGGCTGTGTGCTGATTCCATCTGACTGGACATCTCATATTTGTCTCTGCAAACAAATATTCATGGTTACATGCAAGTGCATGTTTCTCATTTGCTGTACACAACATTATGAAAGATTTGTCAAGGTGAGAGAGCAACATTAATGTGTGAAGAATGACGAGCATTTCGTAAAGTCAGATCTGCAGTGTTAATGAAATAAAGCAATTGATAATTAGAAATAAACCCAAGATTTTAAATTCACTTTAAATTTGAGAGACTGTAATATATGATGTGGAAGTCCAGAAGAGCTTCATCTTTTTCACTACACATTTTGTACTTTAGTTGCAAGACAAAGTATTGCAGGTATCTATTATTTAAATGGAGTTATTATTCTCAAATGATCTGAGAAATTAATTTTGGGAATCAAAATAAAGACAAAATATTCTATATGTAGTTGCAATATACTCAGAACATACATTAAATTTTTCATTTACACATTTGATGAAACAGTTTTCTTTTTAAACCTTTTTCAAGCCTTGAGGGAAGTCTCAGAAATCCACAAGAACAGCCTTGACTTTGAGTGTTTTACACCCATGACATATTCAAAATTTATTCCAATTTTCTTTGCTATAACCTATCAAAAATTTATGTTAAGTTCAGGACTAGAGCTGAACCCTTACCAGTCCAGGACAAACCATCAGAGCACTGTGAAGGGATTTGACCAAGCAGTTGCAGTTAATATCATACTAAATCCCTATACACATCTTTAAAATTTGAGCCCTGAAGGACTAACCTGTTTGCCTACATTCTTTATTATTATTATTGTTACATCAACAGGAATTGTAGAAATAGGTAACATCAGTTCATCACTGCCACCACCTGGTTAAACTCTCAAACTCTATATTCACAAATATAGGTATCAGAAAGGCAGCAAAGGGGTAAAACAAAGAAGCAGCAAATCATGGGGCTAATGGCCCTAAGCCAGTGTTTAATGTGAAATGGAAATGTGAATACTCACACAATAGCTTCCAGTCTGACTAGACTGAAAAGACCAAACCTCCAGAGATGTAGGTGGCTTGGATTTTCTTTTTTTCCCCTCCAAGTGATTGATTGATTGATTGATTGGTTGTGGGTGTTTTACAAAGAGTAGTAGACTGATAGTGGCTAGTTTAGGTAAGCCTGGCTAGACAATAATAAGAGAACAGAATTATCATTCAGATCCTGGTTGATCCACTAAACCATTCAATATAGTATCACCAGGACTGATCCTCATCACTCTGCATGTTGGTAACCATTTGCCTTCCTAAACAAGGTGCTTAGGACTAAACTGGTAGATGATGGTCTGTCCCTTATTTCCACTCTTCATTCTCTTTCTGATACCCAGGTAAATGGCTTTGGGCCATTTCTCTCCCAGGAACAATTTTTACTCATCTTTAGCCCTGTTTTACAATGTCACCTTTTTAATCCTGCACCAATTAGTCTTTGCCCCAGCTAGAGATCTGCCTGTTGTTGATCAGCCAGTGCCATGAATTCCTGAGCCCAGTGGGACTGAGAGGGACCCACCACAGCACAGGAGCTGGCACAGAGTGCACACACAAAGGAGTGTATCCCAACAATCAGCACTTACTACTTCCATAAATATTGCCATGTCCTTCAGATGTGTGGTGTTTTTGTGCAATTTCTAGCAGGGAATTCTAGCAGGCAAATGGGAAGAATCTACATCAATGCTGACTGAGAGCTGGGTATTAGCTTTTGGGCTGAGTTCCTTGAAGAAGAATTCTTTGCTTCAGGCCATTTCTGCTGTTCAAGGACTAACACATTTCATGCAATTTTAATAATTGTTATTAAAAATATACCACATTTTTAGGTCACTTGTTTCTTCCTGGTGGAAAACTGCAATGCAAGATTTCCTGCAAGCTACTGGTTAGAATGAAAAGTCAATATAAATGTAAATAATTAGGAACAATAATCTGAACAGTGGGAAGGTGGCTAAAGTCACTGTTTTGTTGATGGTTTTATTCCAAACCGTCCCCCACTCCTTCCCTTAGCTTGGCACCTTTTATATAACTTACATTATCACAACTGTCTTTGTGCCAGGAGGAGTGAAGTACTCTCCTGTTCCAAGCTTCTGCTACTTTAGATAAGCCAGCAATAATTATTTCTGAGTGAAACAAAATTAACCCTCACAATGGAGCCTGAGTCCATAGCTGTGTTCCAATTTGGAAGTCATTAGTCTTGGGATAAAAAAGCCCCAATTCCCCATAGTACCAACCTCGGTTCTTACATTCTCAGTTATACTGGAAAACCAAAAAAATCTTAAACCCACTATTATAAATCTGTCACCAGTGTTTTATTGTAACTCCACTGTGAGAATTATGCATTGGAAATCAAGCATAGATGAAGCCTATTTCCCCATTTATTTCCAAACTAGAGGCACAGTTGCCTGGTACCTTTACAGTCATAGCAGCTACATCTGTGAGTCAGGATTTTTTGTGTTCCTGCTTTCATATGTACAGCCCAAAGCTTAAATAAGACACAACCAAGGATATGCCAAAGAAAATAGAGGTTAAAAAAAGAAGGGGTAAAAGGATGAAAGAAAAGGATGAGATTAAAAGTATAAGAGACAAAGGAGAGGGTACTAAATGACCTCCTGAAGTCTCTGTTTCCTATAATTTCATAGCAGATAATAGAGGGTCTTGTTTTAGCAAACTCTATTTCCAGCTACACATTTTCCTTGCCTGTATATGGAGACAGTTTAATGCTTCTATTCTGATGGAAAAAGTGCAAGACAGCAGAAATAAGGAATACAAAGGGTGTTCTCTAGCTTTAGGTCAACACAGGGGAATGACAGAAGTTGTCACTTAAAAGTAACATTTGTTGAATCCCTATGAAATTATAAAAAGCAGACAAAATAACAGAAAAGGAAAATAACAGACAAGTCTAAAGAAAAAGAAATAATTGTAGTTTCTGTTCTTTAAAGTGTTTTGTGACAGTTATATATGCCAGCATATAGTATGATACATTTGTCTCAACCTGAGAAAAAGCAGTACCTGTGAAGAACACGTCATGGTACGTCCTTCTTCATATTCCATAATCTGTTAACAAGTGCAGCTCTTCTGGCTGATAAGAAGCAGCATTTCTGCTGACTCCTCCCACTGAGGAATTCAGTAAAACCACGGTGACAAGCAAAAGTATAACTTTCCTGTATAATTGCAAAGAGGCTGAGACAGCCAGTAATCCTGAACCAGGCATGCCAACTGTAGAGAGCTGGACATCTGTTGAAGGTGTGCTTGAAAACACAGCACAGACATACCTACCGAATTCTTCACACTCATGAATAAGTCACATTATACTGCTTCTGTGAAATCTAGCATTCTCCCCTTCCCAGTTATCTGCAGGGGTGCAATTAGAAGTGAAGTAGGCAGACAGATGTTGAGAAGCTCTGAGACGTCACCATTCATCATCAGCCGGCAGATACTGAGCTTGGCTGACTACCCCAGCTTAGTCAGAGGGTTTGGCACACTGTCTCTCAGCACTGGGTTTTTCACTCAGGATCTTAAGTTGTACTAAGAGTTCACTCTGTAAATCATGTAAAACAGGGGGGTGGGAAAGGTTTTTCTTTTTGCCATCAAGCAAAGTTACAAGAATTTCAGACTTTTAAAGGTAGTGCTGCTGCTCTGTTTAAGTGTCACCTTTCATCTCTAGATAGCATCACTGCCTATTCAAAAGAGAAAAGGGCATTTGGCCAGCTATTAAATTGAATTCCTTTCCTCCATCCTGCATGTGCTTAGTCTTGCATACAGAGCATAAAAAGCAAAACCAAAGGTCTAATAGATGGGACCATGAGGAGCTTCACATGCCATCTCTGAGTAAAACATCAAACAAAGACTTTTGGGAGCTCAGAAACTTGTCATCATATGTGGTATTTCTCTTGTCAGCAGCAAAGCTGTCTCTAATGCACAGCACACTTAGCAAATCAAGAATGCTTCAGGCCAAATTTGGGTAAAAGCTAAAGCTTTGCCTCCCACAGGTTTTATCTGCAGCTGCTGAAGCAAACATTTCTACCTCCCCTCCCTCACTGAAGAGATTGTGTTTCAGAGCATTGTTTTCTGTAGACACATATTAACCCTGTTGCATTTAGAGCAGGGGATTGCACTCAATATGTATTGATTACCAGTGTTGCAGTAATCCTTAGGCCTTGGTCATTTTGGCCTGTTGACTAGGACTTGGTATACAGCAGTGCCCTTTTCAGCAGACATTGATATGCATGTAAGGATGTGGGACAGGCAGGAGGCAAGGTTAGCGTGAAGTCAAGTGTTTATACATTACAGGAAATTCCTGGTGAGGTGATGGCAGCATTTTTCATAGCCTCACAGAGTCCAGGGTTTAAATCATACAAGCATGCATCAAATCAAAAACCTTCTCAAATCAGAATCCACTATTCAGTGATTACAAACAAAAATAAGCTTTGCTTGAGTAGAAAAAGAATCAAAAAATTCTTCCAAGCTGATCTCCTCCAATTAGCAGTAATATGATAGTTTCCTGGATCATTTGTTTTCTCTCTTTGCTCATCTCTCTTTGCTCATCCTCAGAACTGAATGTGTTTTGACATGTCACCTATTTCCAGTAGGGAACTGTCTTCTCCAAAGCATGCCTCTTGCACTGCAGCCAAGCTGCAGAGAAACCCATTTATTCAGAATAGAGCTTGACATTTTTTTTACGTCTGTTCATTTTGTTCTTCTGCTAGCTTTCATTCAGCTTTGACTTCAGGCTCTGATTTACAGCAGGGTTGATGTACTTTGGGAAGAACCTGGAGCATTCCTTTCTGCAGCTGCCTACCATCTTTCCCCTCCAACTCGAGACACCTGCATAACACACACCAAATTAGAACCAAAAATAGCAAAATAAAAAAAGAAACTGCAATTCCTTTTTTATTTATTATTCCAGCCTGAAAACAATGACAATTCAGAACTGCTGATTCAGGAGCTGCCTTTGTGGTATGTAAGCATTGACCTCCAGGGGAGGTATAGGGCAGACAGCTGAGGACAGAATTAACTTTAGCTAACTCCAAGTAAGTTTTGAACCTTCATGAGTAAGAACTCTCTGAAAATCAAAGATTTAAGAGTGTATAAAAATACATATTTTGGTCCTTGTATTTTTAAGAAAAATGCACTTAAATAACTACTCCTAGAATAATTTGTTTACTAGTAATATGTAATTGTGACTGTATTTTTTCCTTAGTTTCATAAGATCAGGCAATGGATGACTGTGATTAAATGCCAGAGAAAATGAATAAGATTTGATTATGCAATTGATTTCCTGGTGATAGGATGTGACTGGAACAATCCATCTGCCAGGGCATCATAACTTTTTATCATCTTGAATTAGAGTGACTGGTGACTGCTATAATTCTGGAACAAGAGTCTGACCTTCATGTTTCTGTCATCCACTCCTCTGTCTTTTTCCTGTGTCTGAAGAGATCTTACTACAAACACTGCCTGGGAAGGAAACAGTCAAGGGGAAAAAGCATCTGAACATCATCTAACTACAGAGCTCTGTCCCATGCACTACACAGTAACCAAGTTTTCCACCTGACATGTCCCCAGCTGGACTTTGCAGCAAAGATCACAGTCCTCTGGCCTGGCTGCTCAGTCTGTTTTCAATCCACCCTACTGTCCACCCTCCAGAACCATACCCTGTGAGCTTTTCTATAAGAATGTCATGGAGACAGTGTCAGAAATCTCACTAAAGTGAAAATAAATGGCACCCAGTGCTCTTCCCCTCCACCAAGCTGTCCATCCCTCATGGCACAAGGTTATCAGGTTCATCCAACTTGTAAAGCAGGCTACTCCACATGAGTAATAGCAAGAGAATATGCTAACAGACTGAGTGAATTACAAACACAGGCACACAAACACCTGCAAACAGCTTATATGTGCATATATACTCAACATATATGCTGCACTTTTGCTGCAGCTAAATGTAATTATATTCTGGAAGTCAGTCTGGTCAGCACATGAGCCTGGCCATATTTTGTTCTTTGTTCCTGTCATATTTCCCCAGCATCTCAAAATGCTGTATTAGGGAAATTAGAGCATGCAACTTTTCTTAGTTCTTTTAGCATCCATATCAGAACCTGCTGTCCATAAATCTGTCTAAATCCTCCTTGGCCCTGCCGTTACAATCTGCTTTACAATCTCTTGTAGCAGCAAATTCCAAAACTTTTCTACCCACTGTGTAAAGATGTGCTTCCTTTTATCTGTTTTAAAATTACTCCTTTCTAGTTCTATTGAGTGAGAACTGGAGCAGCAGTTAACTCAGATTGTCCATTGCTTTTGTGATTCTGTAAACTTTCTTTGTATCCCCATGCAGCTTGCTTTCAGTTCCCCTTCTCAAGACAGCTGCTTCATTCTCTTGACAATTTTAGCTCTTTCCCTATGCCTTTTTTGAACTCCATCATATTCCTTTTGAGATGTAGCTGCCAGAGATGCAAATCAATGTTTTTTTGTAGTGTCAAAATGGTGTCTTCACTTTTATTCTGAATACTTGACCTGACAGTGTCCAGCATGATGATAACATTTTGGCTACTGATGCACATTGAGCTGCTAATAGAGAAATATCTAAGAGTAACTCTAAGTTGCTTTTTTTTTTTCAGAGTTGAAATTAACAGGTCTGAGTTCTGGGAAGAAAGACAGGCTAATGAGTCTAATGCTTCTTTAGAAGTAAAACTGAGCAAATCAAGAAAAGACTATCTGTACTAACCTGACACTCAAGAGCCCACTTCATTCCTCATCTCTATCTATAACCCTGTAAGTCTTCCACATTCTTCTGCTCATTCTGCTTAGTCAAAATGATGGCCCAGCCATGCACCCGTCCTCCTTCTGACATTCCATTTCTCTGTTTCCTTACTTCTCTTATCCATTTGCCACACATCCCATTTCCCACTAGCAAGCCCTGAAACCAGGACACATTACTGATAGATCCTCCATACCAAACCCAGGCTCCCACAAAATGCCTCCTCACCACTCTTTCCTCTTGCCAAGACTCCAGCTTTTTAGTTCATAATTTGTTTCAGCCTTGGGCTGTACATTTCCTATACTTTCCCTAGATCTTGGGGCCTTCCCAGAGAATACAACTCAGTGCTTGATGAACACTTCAGTGGATGTTAAGGAGCACGCAGCAAAGCATCATAAGAGCTGTTAGTTGTTGCCTTACAGATCAGGAAGTTAGTACAAACCAGCCAATGACAATTCTCTGTCCTATCCCAGACTTTGCCTTCTATGGAATATTGTTGAAAATTGCTTTTGCTTTTTCCATGAGAAAAGTGAGTTGCCTCCAGTATGTTCCTGGAAGGAAAACCATTGATCCCCGTGTCTGTTTGCACCTGTCTCTGTAAAGAAAGTAGAGAATATGTTCAGAAATGGGTTGAAGTCATATGCACACCTCAGGTGACTGACCAGCCTCTTTTTGCCTATTTAGTTCCTATAAAGACTGTAGCTGAGTCCCAGAGATACAGTGACTCTTACCTTATAACACACTCTGGGATTAGGGGAGCCATCCTGAAACAGCAAAGGATTGTGCTTTCCCCAGGGAACCCTCAACAGGCTAAAATGAACTAGAAAGGGAACTGGTGGTAATCAAGATGCCAATAGCACTGCTAGGGTTAGGAAGAGGATGTGGCAAAAGAAGGTTCTGCAACACTTCCAGTCTAATCAGCTAGTGAGAGAGGGCAAAATGCTATAACTAACAGAACTGTGCATGTTTGGACTTGCAAGCAGATGTCTGAGACTTTGTGGTGATACTTCTGGAGCTAACTGCTTTTTATAATACATTTTTCATCATTTTAGTGAAAGCAGTTGATGCAGTGAATTAGATTCAGACCTTTATTTCTCAGAGGGGTCAAGTAGACCTGCCTATTACAAAGACATTCTGTTTGATTATCTTGCTAAGTAGCATCACCCTCTTTTGGGGTTGGTTGCCTTGCCCCTGCTTTGACAAAAGCTTTCATGAGAAGAGAGATGCCCTTGATCTCCTAGCAGTATCTATACTTGCTTCTGAAGTAGGGTCAGAGAAGCTCTGACTTGTGTGTGACTCCTGCATGGCAGATGGCCACTTGCTCCACAAACCATTATCTGCACGGTATAATACATAATATAATTGTGTACTTAAAAATAAAAGGATTCATCATTACTCAAGACTGGCATTTACCTCTTTGTTGTGAGATAATGAATGCAATGGATCATACCTGATATGTAATTCTCTCCTTGAAAAAATCAGAATAGTTTTGGGCATTTTTGTTAGTTCCATTTGTTGTGTTTTCTAACTCTTTTCCATGTGTTCACCTCTCAGTAATAATTGGTAATTATCAGCAGGTAAGGAAGCAAAAGAACTCACAGGAAATGATTGAAATGAAGTATATGGAAGAACAGAGAAATAAAAACAAAAGTACCATATGTACATTTTTTAAGTAATAAATTCTCTTTCAGAATATGTCATGCTTTAGCTATTCAAGGTGAAGAGCAAAAAGCTAAGTTAGATGGATTTTTCCACACTTCATACCTGCAGGATTCCTCTTCTATTTATGACTGACTATTTCAAGGGACCATAGGTCTGATTTGGAATATAATTCCTGTGCACAGATAAACTGAATGTTAAAAGCCAGGACTCAACATGCAGTCAACTCCTACACTTGCAGCAACTTTTATTTTAATATTTATAAATCTAGTGACAACATAATTGCAGCTTACTGATGTATCTCAGCACCATAGGAAAAGCTCACCTCTGAAGACTAGAAGGATAGAAACCCAGACTTTAACTGTGCCAAATATTCCCAGTTCAATTTTTCAGAAAGTTCTTCTCATTTTCATTTCCATCCAATGACACATCCAGAGTTTGTAAACATTTTATTGATTCCTCACTCAAATGTATGAAGTGCAGTTCTTTGTACTTTTCCCTACATGAATGCATACCAATGCTCTCAGTTTATACACCCCTAGGACTGCACCTGTTTCATGCTACACAGTAAGTACCACTGTGTGGAAAATCAGCACCTGGCAACCCAACAGCACGTGGGCTTTAGAACAACTATTATAGAAAAATCTTGCAAAAGTGAATTCTTTTCATTCAAGTGAAAGAAATTAATTTTTTTTCACAGTAATAACACATTCAGAAGTTGCAAAGAAATCTACACATGAACAAGTTTAAACTGCTCCCTATCAGTGGAAGTGGAAGAAGGCCAGCTGAACAAAATAACACAATAATAATTTCTACCCATAAAGAAAATATATCATGCAGCTTGTATTTAAAAAGTAAGCCAAACTCATACTGCTCAGGGCTTTTCCTGCCGCCTCTGTTTCTTCAGATGTCAGGTTTTCTGGGCTTGGATTTACTTTTTCAGATTTTTTTCAGCTGTTTTGTTTGGTTTCTATTTTCTTTATACAGAATGGGGATAATGAGGAAGAGACTTCATTTCTTTATTGTATTGGAATAAATGTAGGAATGGGAAGCTGAAATAAAGTTGATCCTTCCTAGTGATTTATATCAAAGAGCAGTTTGCCTGTTTGTGAGTGTGAGTCCCAGCTAGAAGAAGGAAAATAGAGCTGGGACAGAGGATGGGTGGTCAGTAGGCTCGCTCCTCCTCCTGCTCTGGAGATTCAGGCAAGGAATTACTGGTTTGGGAAGGTCCATTCTCTTCTCCCTTTTCAGCCTTACCCAAAAGGTCTTATAGCCCATGTCAGACCACAGCCATATAAACTGGAAGATTTTCAGACATCTGGTAGAAGTAAATAGTGCTTGAGACTCTTCTGCTTTGGGATGGAGTGTACAGCAAGGTTGTCTTCTCCTGGGGCCAAGGCAGAGTTTCAACAGACAATTTATGATCCAGGAGGAATTTCCCATACCTCTAAGAGATAGCAAATTTATGTTCATACCTAGGTACCTTAAATGTGAATTTTTTTTTTTTTTCCCGTGCTTTACATGCCCTTAATTATTATTCCAACTTTGTGTTCATGAAAGCAAGAATTGTGCATACAGCTACTACTATTCATTAAGGGAACAGATGGCTTAGAGTATATATTAGCACTACTGGTGTAAATCCAGCCAACTGAATATAGATTGAAAGCTATTTACATCCAATACATTTTTAATGATTCCTGTATCAGTTTGATAATGATATCAGTTAATGAGCTGACTGAATACAGATCTAGTTCCTACCTCATAAATTTTTTACCCTCCTGTACACTAACTGGCAAAGTTAACAGGTTGTCCTAAGAACTCTAAGTGAATCTTGATTTTTGTTGAGGTTAAAGCACTAGAAAAATCATGATGTATCAGGAAACTGAACAAAATACAACAAGCCAGTAGGTGTGAGAAGTTTATTTTAATTTTTGCAAAGCTTTGTATACCGTCTGTCGCAGTATCCTTCTGAAGAAAATCCAGCTAGACATGCACCATGTGGAGGGTGGTCACTGGCTGGAAGGATGGACTGAGTGCTGCTTTACTGGGACATCAGTCTGAGAGCCAGTCACCACTGGTGATCCCCAGGGATCAATTTTAGGGAGAGGTCTCTACAACATTTTATCAGTGACTGTCCTGTCTTTGAGGGTCTCTTCAGGCTTGAGACTTCCCTAGAAAGGACATGAAGGTGGTAAAAAGTCTGGGTTCTCTTGGAGGCACCAGCAAGAAAGCAGCTTGAAACGACCTTGTGTTGTTTCAGGGCTGTTTATTTATCTTATCTTAAAAATGTTTCTGCCAGCCCAGCATGGGTCCGCTCTGCAGGTCGACCATTGCAGAAAGGTCTTTTGGGAGGGCTGTGCCAAGGTCTTAATACTCTAAACTACGTATACAATATTTACAATTTTTTTCCAATGCCATGCAACCTTTTTACAATGTCCAGTTCTTTCCTCGTCCAATCTGTGGTTCCCAGGGTGCATCTTCAGCATGGATGACATGAAGAAGAAGGAGGAAGAAGCCCACCACACCCAGGATCTTCCATTTTGGCCACATGGCCCTTAATATAAACAATCCAAAAACCTACTTATACTACATTCTAACATTTTAATTTACATTCTACTCATCATTATTTTCTGTGTCTCTTCTCTCAATGTAGGCAGATTCTCCCAAGGAGCCAAATCCAGCCCCTGCAGCTCCTGGGCAGCACTCGGGGGTCTCTGAGGGGTCTGCCAGAGGGATTTTTGCATCCCTAAAGGAGGCAGGGAGAAACCCTGGACTCCTACAAATGACCTGGATAAAGGAGTTTTGTGCACACTATGCAAATTTGCTAACAACACTGAACTAGGAGGAGCTGCTGATACCCTCAAGGAGAGGCAGGCCTTACATTGAGATCTTGGTAGGTAGCATAGGATAACCATTGATTATATGAAATTTAACAAAAGTTTAGCATCCAGATTCTTCACTGACAGTGTGATCCTGATTCTTGTACAGACAATCACACAGAAGAAATTTGAAAACCTCATCTTCTTCAAGACAAAGGTAAAAATATGGAAAGAACAAGAGGGAAGAAAGGAAGTAGTTTCAATTATTCCTTAAGTATAATTTTAATTATTCCAAAGTATAATTTTAAACTCCCTAAAAAAAAGAAAGAGAGAAAATTATCTCTCAAATCACATAGATTAGGTGACGTATGGAAGCACTGGGTAAGCAAAACCTGGTCTTGTCTTTGGTAGTTCCTCTGACAAGACTCTTAACTGAAAGCAAAATGCAACAAAATCAACCATAGGGAGGTCCTTCCTTCTGTACCCTTTAAACAATTGGTATTCCAGGAAATCCTGTTTCAGTTTACTTTTAAATATATTACATATATTAATACTTCCATTAGTGCCCAAGTTTTTTCCTCATTGACACTTCCACCACAGTATTCAGAAGCTGTTAATAAGGCTTATTGCTAGCAAATAACCATAAAGAACTGCATTTTTATTTCTCAATTCAGCTGTGGGAAAGAAAAATTTAAAAAATATATATTAAATGCTTCTATTCATTTGCAAAGATGGTATAGGAATGAACTTGGCCTTCAGATGCCCTCATCTTTATGAGGGAATGTTTTCACTTATTGTTATATAATGTGATATATAATATCACGTATTACAAGTGATATTGTGATTATCACCTGTTACAAAATCACAAATTGAAATCCATGCAGTTCAACACTACCATGGTTTCTGAGTCCTGGTATATATATTCCCCCTCTAATAATTAACTATTCAAATCATTTGATTTCATGAATATTTAGCTTTCTTGAACGTCCATTTTTGCCCCTTTATTTTCATTATAATTACATATTATCTTCCTATGGTTACACATCTCTACTCCTGCTTGTACACTACACATTTTTCTTTGTCCTACCCATACAATTTCACAAGACATGAATCTCTGTAAAAATATATATATTTGCATATACACACACACACACATATATATATATACACACACACATATATTAACTATGTGGAATAAACAAATATAGAATTTTTCCTGTTTTCCCAGAATAATCAATTGAGGGAGTATTGTTTCTCAGTTTAATATTTTTCTAATCAATCACCTAGTCTCCTAAACTGTTAAACATAACTTCTTCAGTTTCATTTTTCCTTTAAATGTCTCTTTTATACCTACTAAAAATCTGCTTTCTTGGTTTTCATGTAATTTTAGGTTCTGGTCAAAGATGTTGAGAAATACAAAATAGCAATCACCTTTCCTTAATTTCTGATCAATACTCTGAAAAATAAAAGAATGTCAATCTTTTTAGTATTTTTACATCAGCATAATATAAAATACTGAATTAAATATGGACCTTTTTCAACTTCAGTATGTATTTTTAACCACATTAGCCACATATTATACAATAATTTATTATTTTCTTTTCATCTTTACCAGGCATCATGCCTTGCTATTGATAGAATTGATCCATACCTATATTGATGTTTTCTGAATTTTAGTACTGATACTTTAATAAAATAAAAAAGTGTTAACCATTGAGCAAAAATTAAGCAAAATGCCTTATTTTTATAAAACTGCCCTTTACAAACCTTAATTTTGGAATGCAAAGCCTATCCCTTTAATTATGTACCTATTATCAGGGGATACAAAAGTGTATATTAAATTAATGAAATGGATTACCTTGGTTACACAGTGGTTATTAACAGGAAGAGCTCCCAGTTTTCATATTATGTACATCAGTAGCTTTAATTGCATTAGGCTGAGCTAGGAGAGCTATTTTAGGAGCTCTAAAGCTCGCTTATTTTCAACAGCACAACAATTTCTACTGGCTTTTTGCCTGCTGAAGCTCAGTTTCTGAGGGTTCCCTCACAAATGCTAACTTATTATTTCTGTCAGTCATGCTTTAGCAAACACAGCCTCATTAAAACTACCCTATAGTGGCTTCAGTTTTGAAAACTCTCCCTTGATGTATCCACCAGACAACTGGTGCTGGAGGGCTGCTTCTCACATTTGGGTTAAGAGATAAGAGTGTCACCAAGTATGAATGTACAAAAGACCAGTTTTGGGGCCAACAGCAGTAAAAATGATGGACTGTGATTAGCTCAGGCTTTGTAGGACAGGATACAAAACTGCCTATGATATTAAAAGTATGGAACAAATTAGCTTTTAAATTATGGTTTGCAGGCCTTGATACACAAGTGTAAAATCAATTAGCTGTCAGCTGTTGGTTAATAGTGATGCAGTGACCTGCCCTGCTCCTGCTGGGAGTTCTGAGCTGAGGTTTCTGACTGGGAAGGCACAGTGGGTTTTTTGCTAATAATGTGTAACATGCTGAAGTCACTTTATCAGAACGTCCTAGAAATACAAGATAATGTTCCTGAAATAAGTATTAGTGAGATCCCACACAAGTTCCTGATCTTGTGCTCAGGTAAGGGACACTGATGGAAAGGATTTCCCAGGGCTTGTTTTTAAGGATGAGGCAGATTTACCCATCATGTAACTCCAGGGAAGACACTTGTCTTTAGCCTAATCTGTCTGCATGCATGGACAGTGACCCCATTGATCTGCTGCACTACAGCAGTGGATTCCTGTAAATTTAAGGCCATTTCCCTTAGAGGTGAGTTAGGTAAAGCTCTCCACAGGTCAAGGTGTGGGGGAAGAACCATATAATGAAGGAGGTCTGTGGGGACTGAACATGAGATGTTACATTTTCTTATTCCAAAGGACCTGAGACAATTCTAGGAAACATGCAAGGATTAAAATATATGGAGGGAAAATGACCTCGACTGTATTGTAGAAAACCAGAATTGTTACATACAATTCTGAGCAAGTGGAGATCCCTCTAAGTGCTAAGATAAATCTGCTGCCTGCATAAAACTTGAACTTTTGCCCAACAGAAATATGTGAGTTTCAAACCCAGGCACAGATTACACATTTTACCTTACTCCACTGACTTAAATACACATCAGAAAGAAATGAGTAAAATGGGATATAGCTTTAGAATGGATGCTACTCTGGATAAACTCCTGAAATTGCACCCCAAATCACAGAGGGTGTAAAAACTGAATTGCCTATCTACAGTTTGTTTTATTTTGCTGGGCAGTAATATAGCCTTATTGTCATAGCATCTCAGTAAGTCAGAAGATTTAGTTTTGCCTCAGAACCTTGGTGTTTAAATCATGTACAAATGGGGAACTTGAACTCAGTTCCACAAAACGCTGAAGAAATCTTCTGTGAGAAATGGGAAAGATTTAAGTGCTGAACTTGGAAACTGCAGAAATGTTAACTCATCAGTAACTTTCAGCTCAATCTCTTTTTTAAATTTCTTTTTTCCTTTAACTAAAATACAGGAGTCCTGCTACAGACTAGCTAAATGGCCTTCCGGGAATACTGAGAGTATGAAATATATATGTGTGCATATCCATGTGTATATATATATGTGTCTATATATATATGTACATACATATATGTGTATGTGAGAAATTTATCTAGAAATTTATGGATAGTTATGCTAAATATAGAAATACACTTGGTGATTTCTTCAATGATATAGACTGAAAAAAAACAAAACAAAATAAAGCAGAAAATCCATATCAGTGCCTGCCACTGTAACCCTCCCTTTCTTCACATGTATCTGCAGAGCCTTTGTTAGGGATGTAGCACAGGGAGATCTGCGTGCAGGGAACAGGTACTGATCCATTTAGGGGGATGTCAGGATGGTGTGATTTAAACAGGAATATCAGAGAAGGCAGGTCTGGCATTGCTGAGTCTGCATGGATGATGGATGGTGCCTGGTGTGCATGGCTGCTCTGCAAAAGAGGAAAGACTAAAGGGGAGAAGGGTGAGAGAACAAAGAGGTTGTGCTAAGGCACTGCCCCGAGGGGAAGGAATGGTGGGAGACCTCTGCCTAGGGATGAGGAAAGAAGATAAATGAGCACAGGTACACAGACAAAAAAGGATGTGAAAAGACTAAATGGGGGAGAAGGAGAAAGAGGAGTAGGCTGAGAGGTGCCAGCAAAGATGAACACTTTGAGGTGACAAAACTTAGTGGAATCTGCCTAGAATATGAGAATCTCAAGAAGTACCAGTGTGATGGGTTGACCTTGATTGGATTCTGGGTGCCTACCAAAGCTAGTTTGTCATTGCACTTCTCAGCTGGGCAGTTGACATTGGCTCTGTTGGACATGGAGAAATCTTCTGGAAGCTTCTTACAGAAGTCACCACTGTAGCTCCCCCACTACCAAATTACACAAACCCAAAACATAGCACACCTTACATCTCTAAAGAAAGTCTTTAAGAATTAGCAATAAAATCTACATTCATCACAAAATACTTACAAGCTTCACTCACACCAACAAAAAATAATTCCCCACACCAAAATCACAAGAACATTATCATAATGACGCAAAAGCAAATAATTTATCTCACCATGATTTCAATGACAGAAATTCTCCACGATTATTCCACTTTTCACTCTCTGGGTGTGTTCAGTTCATGTTTTGTCTGTTACCTCTCTCTATTACTGTTGTTATCTCAAATTCCTCGTGTCCCATATTGGACAGCAAAAAAGGACAGTGGTGAGTTGACCTTGGCTGGATATCAGGTGTCTCCAAAGCTGGTCTTTCACTCCCATTTTCTTCAGGACAGGGGAAAGAAAATAAGATGAACAAAACCTTGTGGATCAAAAAACTCCACTAATTTAATAAAGCAGAAGCAAAGCACATGCATGAAAGCAAAGATGAATTCTCCTCTTCCCATCAACAGGAGATGTCCATCTGCTTCACAGAAAGCAGGGCTTCAATGCATGAAGGGGCTTCTCCCAAAGACAAACAGAAACAGTAAATTAAATGCCTCCTCTCCTCTTTCCTCTTAGTTTTCATGGCTGAGCAGACATCATAAGGCAAGGAATATCACTGCAGTCAGAGTGAGTTAGCTGATCTGGCTGCATCCCCTCCCAAGATTTTGCCCACCCCAGCTACCAGTGAGGATGGAGAGCTGGGGAGGCAGCACTGATGGTTCTGGCACTGCTCAGCAGACACCAAAGCACTGGTGTGGGATCAGCACCTTTCCAGCCACCAGTGCAGAGCACAGCACTGCCATGGGGAAAATTGCCTCCATCTTGCTAGACTCAGAACAACAGTGGCGTATCCAGGATTCAAGAAAATTGTGGATAAATAATTGCTTTCCAATGAGAACCTTTATTAGCAATGCTTGTCACCACTGACAAAACAAGGACAAACAGACATCTTGACTTTTTTTTTTTCAATTCCATGAAGGAGCTTAGGAATAATCTTGAAACAAAAAGAATCTTTCCATGACTGTAGTTTTGTATCCTCAAACTTCAGTTTTTCTTTCTTGTTTTCCTGTCCATCTTACTAATAATTTAAAGTGACATTTAAAATAAATTAGAAGATGACTGCTGAACAATGCTTACAGGTATTTGAGGTGTTGCCATTGTCAGAAATGACAGCATGCAGACACATCAGAACTCTTCAGAAAGGGAATTCTTCAACACAAATAATTATGTGTGCTTTTCAGGTGTCAATTTTGGCAGCATTAATTCAACACTAACACCTTTTCTTACAGCCTTTGGCAGAGGTCATATGAGGCCTCTGAGTTTTATCACAGCTTTTGATGATGTTTGTAGTTGAATTTTTAAACTAAAGACAATCCACATGCAATCATTTCTGTTCAGTGGTAGAATTTATTTACTGATAGATAGTCACACTTGCATTACAGCCAGTGGCTGAACTGTCACTGGCCTCAATAGGACCAGGGCTGCTCCCCAGCCTGGTCCATCCTTTGGTGCTGACAACAGGCACCACACAGCCAGACAGATTTCTTCTAGAAATCTGGGCAGCCTCATGAATGTTGCCTGTTATGAAAAGTCCTTAGCTCAGGGTGGCACCTGAACTGAAAGCAAATATCTAGTAGGACCAAAGCTATGCCAAGGTGAGTGTCAACAATTAAATGGCATAAAGGATCCCAAGCCACTGCCTGGACCTTCAACTGGAGCCTTGCTTCTTGCTGGAGAAACAGTCCAAGTGTTTCTGTGACAGTACCCTTACACAGATCAGGGCTATAATCTGAATTTCTGTGGCAAGAACACAAAATCAAACACGGAGTTTAGATTGCATCCAGCACATGGGGGAAATGGCACAGTGGAAGAAAAAATAGTTTTGTTTGAGCCAATGTCCTGTCATGTCTGTCAGCAATACCCTTCCAGGTGGTAGGTAGGAGGTCTGTAACATTTATTTGAAAGGATAAGCCGTTTTCCTACTACATTTCTTTTTCACATTTTACAATGTCTAACATTATATCTGCACTTGCTTAAAATCTCTACTATAATTTTTAATGTATTTTGGGATCCTTGGAGGATGAAAATTTGTATATAAAATTCAATATGTAAAACTCAGTTTGTTTTAATAATATAGCCAAATCCTGGAAAGAGTCACAGATAAGTACCTTCTACATTAATGCTTTCACAGACTAATTTTTTTCCCTTCCTGTTGGAGTAGATAGATGCTTACACAGCTTTACATTACTTAAAGGAAGGAATAAAATACATGTTGAGATCCCTACCATTCTATTAATTATGGTGTGTTTGATCCTTTGAAGGTACAAAATATGTCCTCTGGGTTGTATTTTCTTGCAGTAATTTCAGCAGTGTTTGCCTGCATTAAGGTATTTGACACATTTACCAAGCTTTTTTTTTGTGTTTCATTTACTAATGCTACAGGCAAAAAAACGTTTTGGCAAACCAGAGTTTACATGCAGAAAACCTCTTATTGTAAATGAGTCTGGGCTGATACTTCTGTTTGTACATTCAAAATCCATAATCTACTGGAGAATACATACCATAAAGGAGAGTACAGCAAGACATTTTCTCCACCCTTGCCTTCCAAAAATATTGTGCATTTGCCAGTGTGAAACCATGACCCTGCCCATTTTTCAGAAAATCAGGTGCTGGACTGTGGCTGTCAGAAATATTCATCATTTCTGTAAACTTGGCCTTCCCTTTACCTTGGTGTCCTATAAAACAGGGCAGGTTGATTGTTGCACCCCTGCTCACTCCCATGCACACATCCACACTTGGATGGAGATGTTGCTTTGGCTAATGATTGCTCTGAGCATGACTGTGCAGTCACAGAGGCTTTGCAAATTCATTCCTCTAAAACAATCAGTGTTTGGCTTCTTAGCTTGACACAGCCAGAGCATTGAGAAGAGATTATTACTGGGGCCTGAACAGGCTAAACTGGGAAATGTCCTTTTGCAAAGAAGAGCATGCTCAGTGATAATCATATTCTCTTCTGATCAGGGAGGGGCTATCACAATAGTGTGGCCCAAGAGTTAAAGAGCTTATTTTCCAAATCCCTTCATCCTTTCCAGAACCGTGAGACAGTGACAGCAAGTCACTTAACTCTGTCCAGCCACAGCTGTGTGGGTTTTGCATAATTAATTATTTATACCAAGGCAGACACAGTAATTAACTTCCAGATGAATATGATATTCTGATCAGAAACGCTTTGCATTTTAGCTGTCCCTCAAGCAAGTAACTGTCAAAGCTGGACTGTTTGACAGAGTGGGTCCTGCCAAAACCCCTCCCAGACATCTGTTCTCAGACAAAAAGAACAGATTCTCAAAGCAGCGCTTGCAGACATTGCCTCGTTTCAGCAGGCAAAGAATAACCAATTCACAAATTCTGGCTAATTTTGTCTGATTTCAAGACAGTATGCCAAACCTTGCAAAAAGCCGGGACCTGTTTTTCAGTCATAGGCACCGATGCAAATTGAGTGTTTCCTCATGGAAATCAATGGCCCACACTGGTGTCAGGCAGGTGCAGGTTGGGAATGAAGCCCAAGGGCTTTGATATGAGGTGGGTTTGAAGAGAGTGGGCAGTTTTTTGATTTTCTTTGTTTTGGTGAACAGAAATGAACAATAACCATCAGCATTGTAATTATACTGAATGGCTTACTTGCTGTTATTGCTGTCTGCAGCATAATAGTAATTCATTGGAGTATAAATTTTACACTGAGGCAAATTTATGCTGATTTTTTTTTCCCCTATTTCTCCTTTCTAGCAGAAATTTGTATTAATCACTAAAGATTGTGGCTAAACGTTAAAAAACAAAGATAGAAATAAACGCCCTGAATGAACGCCACAGATAGACCTGATTGCAAATTACATTTTTCTGTTGTGATTTCTCTTGTACTACCCATATAGTCACAGTGCTTTAATGCTGCTTTCTGACTGCAATGGAAGCCAAGATGATGGCTGCAAAAGAGAGGTTACACCATAACAGGCAAACCCATCCAAATGGATGTACATATGTTTTTCAATGCACAGTTCAGTGGACAAATAGGAACCAGGAGCATGGCTGCTGGTTTGGGATGGTCCTGAGAGGCCATACCATTCTCCAAGAGCAGCTCAACCTCTGAGGTAGGAGGGAGGCTATGACAGCTGGGGAAGGACAGACAGTGGTCAGCTACCCTCCTGAAGTCTGTAGTTCAGAGATGCTCAACCAAGAACATGCATCCCTGCTCTACCACCACTCCAGATATTCTTTGTGGTGGTGGTGGCATTCATCTGACCTTCAGTAGTCTGGGTCAACTTGCCAAACTTGCTGATACCCCTACCCCCACTTTATGTCATTGTTAGGTCAGGTCTTTACTGGTTTGACTCCTAAAACAATGCCATGGGTTTGCAGCAAGTAAAAACCAAGGAAATAGAGGTAACAAGGAGAGGCATCCATCAGAACTGGTTAGTTTTACCATGCTGTGCACCCCAGAAAAAAAATGAAGAACATACACACACGCCAGATTTCAGTATCAGTGGACAGAGGACTCTACTAGGAGTGCAGAGGAGGCTGTGTGGAGATGGTTTAAACCCATAAAGTCCTTGACAGTCAAGGAAAGAAGGGATAGAAGGAGCTATTTTACAGGTCCAGAGAGCACAAGCAAGTTTGTTTTCAAGCCAATCTTTAGCCTCATTAAAGTGCAAATTTAAATTTTTTACCTTATCTTAATTGTCACAGTTGCATCAATAAAACTTTTGGAATGCTCACCTTTAAGACCAGGATACCAAAGCCATCTCAGGTGTTGTTCACATTGACCTGAGACCACTCTAGCCAGCAAACACATGAGTTACACCATGTTCTTGTTAAAATACACAAAAAGGGAGCCAAAGAGAGCTAAGATGGATAAACTTGTTCATACCTCAAGGGATCTGGAAATCTTTCTTTAGCTCACTATAGGAATCCAAAGGTCTGTGGGATAGAGATGAAGTAGCTGGAATGAAGGTCTGTGTGCAGGTTCTGTTACAGCTGTCCAGTGACACATTATTTTCCCATCCTCTGAGATGTGTGGCAGTGGTAACCTGGACTTGATAGCACAGAGATTTATTCAGGATGGCAGTTCATATATTGCTGCTGCCCAGCCCCCTGCATGTTCAACACACAATCCTCCTCTGGTGACTGCTACCCTGGACATGCCAAACAGGAAGGAAGGAGCCATGTGGGAACTCTGAGCAATTTAGTGACTGTAAAACTCAATAATGCACATTCCACTCTGTGTGACTCCTTTCTGAAGACACTAAGGACACTCAAGGTCCTCCAAAATATCTGGCAAGGCAACTAAGTAAATTCTTTAATAACACTAGCCTCAATTTCTCATCTCTGGACGTCATTATCACAGGGGATCATCTAACAAAAGCACACTTTACTTCTGAGTTTCAAGCTCACAGGTTTCAGGCAATCTTAACCATTGTTTTCAAGCATTTGTATTGTACTGTATTTTCAATATATCCTTAAATTATCTCTAATTACATGGGTTTTAGAGGAGTTGTCTCACAAATTAAGCACCTGGTTTCCAGTGTCAGTCTCACTCATTTAGAGCTAATTTTGTATTACACTGTGATGGACAAAGAACACATGACTAAATGACTCCTTAAGAATTTTACTGGAAAATAAGACAGTTGGGGTTTTTTTTTCAGCTTTCATAATCCACATCTTACTTGGAAAGGAAGGATTTGGCCATGGAAGCAATTTTTTCTACATTTCTTAGCAGTTTTTATGAACTCAAATAATCTTATTCTAATGAGAATAGGGATGACATCTTTGGAATGACAGTTTTCCTCACAGTAAATGTTCTGGGATTATTCCTGTTCCTACAGATCACAACAGAAGGAAAGATTAGCCTGTTAGCTTGAAACTGTAAAGAACTCTACACAGTCTGAATGTCAAGGCCAGATTCTTGTATTTGTTGAAAAAATATTAAAAATCCCAGATTTTCAATACCGAGGTCAATTCATAACTTGGTTCCTTCTATTTTCATTATGGGAGAGATAAAGAAACCATGTTTTTGAAATAAGACATTTTTCCAATTGTTGTGTTGCTGCAAGAGAATTCACATAGTTAACATCTTGCATGTTTTTTGCAAGTGTGATGGTTTTGTATACACTTTTTTTCTCCTAGAAAAGGAGCAAAGTCATTCAAGCCAGGAGAAGAAAATAGACGATGAGTGATTTTTTTAAAAGGTCTGGAGAGTGATTCAGTGTTCTGGCCAGGAAAGCTGAACCAGTCACAGGGAAAGGCAGAACCAGTATGACAGCTCTCTATTTTGTTTGGGCTTTTTTTTTTTTTTTTTTTGGTAGTGTATATAACATATCTCTATAACCATCCATCAGCCCAAATGCCCTCTTTTCTGGCTTTCTTTTCAAGGCTTGCTAAGTCAGCAATTTCAGAAGCAATATCTCCTGTAAATTATTCTGCACCTAGCTGTACACACACAGCCAGAGCTGATGGGTCAATGAAGAGTGTGGGAGAGGAGCAGGCAGCAAGATTCTTTCCCTCCCATTTGCTCAACACCAGTGCAGTGCCAGTGACCCCCTGAAGTGTGAGGGGACAATCATCCTCCAAGTGACCCTCATGGGGAACAGAAGGAAGTGGCATTCCCTCTGCAGCATAAAAATCACGCTCACACCATGAGCAATTAAATGAGAAACAGATGATGGTGGCAGACCAGTAATCAGCAAAAGCAGAAACTCATGGTGGTTGTCAGGTAATTTAAACACATCAAATTTAGTGTGCTCTCTAATGTGTCTCTTTTTTGAAAGCATGGGCCCTGAAGGAGCAAGTCTTTGCACAGGAGCCCAGTACTGACTCCATTTTGTCCGAAGCATCTCCTTCAGCACACAGAGACTATGGGGTTTTTTTTTACCCCTGCAGAATATGAAAGCACATGAGAGAACAATTAATAGTGAAAACCCAGCAGGGCTGCTGTAAGCAAGTATGCACAGCACGCTCCCCTGTTGCTTCTGGGCTGGCAGTAGCCTGTCAAATGCCTGGAGATGAAGCTTTCTTGAGCTTTTATTAAGATTCATAGGAAAAGCAGACCCCAAACCCAAAGACAGCATCAGCACGAAGTATCTGGGCCTCCTCTCTGCCATAAGCACAGCCAGCACATCTGGCTCAGGCTCTGGAGGGGAATGAAGAGGCTGGGCTGTGAGCAAAGTGAATCTGTCAGCATTTGCTCTCATGACAAGCTGCCATGGAGAGTACGTGCCATGCACAATGCAATGCTCCCCAGAGACCAGTCCCTGCTGCACCCTGCCTGCAGGCAGGCACACTCACAGTCTCACATCTGGGCCAGAGAAGGGCTGCAAAATACACATGGGCTTCACAAAGGGCTGTGCTGCCCACATAAGACTGAGGTGACTTCTTTTTTTCCCCTCTATGCTTTTATAGAACCCATAGTAGCCTTAAATCCCATTTCTTCAGAGGCACTGCTGAAAATCCCAAACCTCTCAAGTAGAGATATTTTAAACTTTGTTCCCTCCCTTCTGGTTTTTGACAATCTGATTAATTATTACTGGTTCAGGTGAGTGTGTGTGTACATGCATCTGTATACTTATATAAGACTTAAGGATAACTAACTCATTCCAAGTATACAAACACATATTGCTTTCCAATAAACTGAACCCCAAAACAATCTGTTTCTCTGTTTTCCTGAGACTCTGAATAAACTTTTACAGCAGGGCAAACCTGGTATAAATCAAGGTATTACTTTATTGTTTCACACAAAGATGCTTTTCACTACCTGAAGGTACAAGGAGTACATTTGTGGAAGACTAAAAATATAAAAATTGCTATAATGTAGAGCCCAAATAGATGTATAAGGTCTAAGAAATACAAAAGAAGACCTTTCCTGGGCTTTCTTCCTGAAGCACTCAGAGCAAGCCCAGCTCCCCACAGTCACCTCAACACGACACCCAGAGCTGAGTGGAAGAGGCAAGTGCAGGCTGCTTGAGTGAGTGAGAGAACAAGCAGAGCTCCTGGATAAAAATGGATCTGTTATTCCTCACATTTCCACACTTGTAACTCTCAAATCTGGATTTTAGTTTTTTAAAATTGCTTCTTTTGCAACAGACTTGTCAGATAATATGGATGTGTGGTAAAAATACTGTTTGTTTTGGATGACAGGGACAAAAAAACCTTTAAATTTCACCTATGAAGATAGGAAACAGTTATTTACTGAGCACCTGAAGTTCCCAGAGGTGCCTGCTGTGAGTCTAGTTTAGCTGGTTAGGCACACTTGGCTGTGCAAGTACCAATTTCAGCTGAGCACACAGAGGGCCAGGTGCTGTGTCTGGGTCAGGCTGTGGATTGAGTGTCACACCAGTGGCTGAGTTCAGCACTGCCACACCTGGCCAGGTGCTCTCTGGTGCTCTCTGTGCTTGCCTGGATGCTCAGGGGGTGCTGGAGAGCAGCCCCAAGGGTGATGTCCCTACAGTGCCATGGTGTCTCCACTGCTCAGCTTGGCCACCACTGAGTGCTCAGGGAGGTTGTGACCAGGGCAAGGGTGACCCTCCAGGGCTGTTGCAGTGTATGGTGATGCTGAACAGCAGGTTTCTTTTTCTTTGGTATCTGTATCTTGGATTTGTGGTTAATGAGTCTCCTTATCAGCTGATAAACAAATTCAAACAAAATTTTCATTGTATTAGAAAACAGTGTTTTGAGAAAGTTAGACTGTGGGGTTTTTTTTTCTCAAATTGAAAGAGGTGTTCCACAAGCCTTCATTTTTATGAAGTAAATGTTTAATTTTCATCATGTTAAAATCAGTTCATTTCTAATTGCTTTGACTACTAATGCAGAAGTCTAAATGGGATAGCAAGATTTAAACATATTGTCTCTGACACTAACACGATGAAAAAATTCAATAACTGCATGGAAAAATATGCTATTGAATATGATGTGGTATTAAAAACCACATTTTTCTCTGAATCAGCAGTGTCTCACAGAAACACACCCTTTGTAGCTTGGTGTATGCAGACATAGGTCTGCTCTTAAACAGAAGCTAAACCAAGTCTAAATAATTTCCTGCATCACTGCATTTTTTTCTATTTGCCTTCTTGATGGCATTTTTGATCAGAATTGCAAGTTATCCATTGTTACCCAGGAAGCATAAAGCAGACTTTTACAAAAAGAAATGTTATATTTTAAAATTTGTTTCTAAATACTTGATATTTCATTGATGGAAAAATAATGGTAATGCATTCAGTAAAACTCTTGACTCAAAATGTATACTTGCCATATTTTTCTTAGCTTAGAGAAGAAAAATAATTATTCCATTTTCATTTTCTTGATATATGAAAAGAAGTCTTTCAGCTGATTTTTTTTGTCAGCATGGTGAGAATGGCCCAGCTGTACCATAAGCTGAACACTTAGCCTTGCATTCAGAAATCACCAGCTTGCATTCAAAAGTCAGTTAGTCTTGTATTCAGGCAGCAAAGATCATATGAATGATAAATGATTTGTAATGCAATATGCTTTTTTCCAGATCTTTTCTGGAGGTCAAAGGGCTCATCATTTTATGCTTTTCCAAAATTACATTTTTCTTTAGAAAGCAGGAAATTATTGAAACCTAGTATAAAATATGTATTTTAATAAGCAGAATATAGAAGGTATGACCTCTGTCACTTGCTAAGTGTATCAACACCTTGCATTGTCCCAGTGGTATATTTTAAGAAGATTTTAATATAAATAGAGTATTGAATGTGAAGATCTTTCCATTCTCACATTTTAATGAACTTCTTTCAATGCCATGATACAGTCAGGATCCTAAGTCTGACTTATTGCTGCACTATATATTGCAAGGCATGTCATTTGTGCACAGCAGTGGGGATTTTCCTTTGTTAGAAGAAATATTTTTATACCTTTGCTTGGATGGAGTAACTTTAGTCAAACCATGTATACATATTTTAATTACACATAAAACCTTCAGATACTTAAAAGTAATCTTAAAAAAATGAATAATAGTCCTGGAAAATGGACATATTGTACAATTATAATTTAAAAAATAAAGACAGATGGTTTGAATAAGTGGCAAACTCATATTTTCATTGACTAGAAGCCTACACGTATTTGAGAAAATACTTTGAAATTAATTATTTGCCAAAAAAAGATGTCAGTGTTCTGGAGCTCTGCCACACTGTAGCATCTTGCTTGGTTGTATGAATGTGTGAGAGGAAGGCAGATAGGGACTCCTTAATGATCTGTCATCATTCAGAGCAGTGGGGCAGATTCAAAATTAAAGCCAGCTCCAAATACCCTGGAGGAGCCAGTTTCACACTGCAATATGTCAGCAGTTTGGGAGTATCACTTTCTTCATCTCCAGCCTCACATTCAGCCTCACCCCTCCTCAGTCTAGTGATTTTCTTTGGAAATGCTTATTTTTCATTAACCCTCTGTGGAAGCCCATTTATTGACTATATCTTGGCCTGGTATAACAAACCTGGTGTGAAGATTGAGTTTGTGGAGAGCCCACAGCACCTTGCTCATTTAGAGAGCTGAGATGAGAGACTGAATCAGGACCTGGCTCTGCCCTGGTGCATCTTGTAAGCTCAGACTCTGTCTATCTCCCTGCATTTTTCTTCAGGGATAAAATCTCCTGCCTCTGCACTGGGGAGGGGTTTAAGCATCCATACTATGCTGGACTGAAGCTTTTAAAAAGACATGTACCATGTATGATGCAAAAAGGAAGCTAGTTCTGTAGTTTAATTTGGGCTGCTTGAAGCTTAATTATCTGAGGATATGACCTTAGTTTGGATACACTGACTAGTGCATTACCAGCCAGTAACACAAACCCCACTGCTGTTAACCTGTAAGGGTGCATAAATGCCCATAAACAACATGAACAAAAACACATGAAAGTAGCAAAGACCTTCTCATGCTGACTGCTGAGCACTCAATATTGCATATCATAAACAGTTTCCTGTAAATTGCTTTAAATTATAATTAAAAATAGATGTAAAAATAGGTGAATAACAGAACCGCTTTCTGTTCAAAAATGTCTGAAATTTTGATGCTTTAGCAATATTGATTCTATATAAATTATTTTCTTACAATGCATTTGTAAAAGCTGGAGGCCACACTGATTTCAAATCCACACTTACTCAATCCTCTTATTCACCCATTCAGAGCATGATGGTAGATTGATAGTGAGGCATTCACCTATTCTTGCATGGAGAAGGAAAATTGGAAATCCGTGAAAGGAGAGTTGGTAGGTTTGAGGTATCATTCTGCTAGAAAGTAAAAAATAATGTTAAAAATTTTGGGTCTGCACAGCTGTAACACATGCACAACATGTTTCTGGAGCTGCATTTTTAAACACTCTCATGTACATAGAGTGTTAACTGATTACTCCAACGCAAATGCAGTATATATCTCAAAACAATAATCTTCTTGTAATGAGCAGATGTTTCTGATGACAATAAAGATTCTGAAATTTCACATGCATAACTCATGAGGTGAATGGAAAAATATATATCAAAGAGAGCAGTTTATAGTAGTTGCTGCCAAAGATGGTAAAAGCAAGGTAGCCCAGGATTTGTTTCTGAATGACCACCAACCTTTCCCAAAATGTCAAGTACAGATTGGAAGAATGTCTAAGTTAATGTCCTCTAATTACATGCATGCAAATGGTTGCCTTCTCTTGTTTAGTTCTATTTATATATTTATTAACTTATTTATTATTTATCATTTGCTTCAGTGTGGCATTCCTCCTTGTAAGCAAGAAAAGCCATGTGTTCCCTCTGACCTTAGACTTTAAGAGTTGGAGCTTTTTCATTGACTCTCCTCCCTCGACTCTGGGGCTAATATATCTCATTATCTCAGTGCATAAAACTGATTATTAAGTAGCCTTAGATGAAGCAAACAGGCTTCCACTTGTCCTTTTGAATTATCTCAATATCTTTAATTGTTTAAAACTGACAATGAGGTCATTCAATTACAGTATTCTCTATACAGTCTGTGCTTAGTGTCACATTGAGGTTGTTATCCAGAGCAGAGGGGGTTAAATTATCAGTATGCTGTTGCTGCTGTGATCCTAATGTAAATGAACATTTGGTGGGGTTTTTTTTTTTTCCTTAGCTGCTGGTTACTACGTTATTAGCATATTTGATGTATTCCTCAGCTCAGTTAATAAGCAGTTCTGAAGGCAAAAGATTGATGTTTTAGAAGGCCATTTATAGACCATTCTGCCATGTAACAATATCTGGAACACGTCTATGTACTATTATGACTAACTGACTTTGGGTTCAGGCCATATGTGCCCCTGACAATGCCTAATCTCTGTTCCTGTCCACTGTTTAGGTGTTTTATTACTAGATCATGACCATCCTATGGATTCCAAACATTTCTTATTTCTTCTCTATTTCCTACTGGAACTAAATTCTGCCTTGATATTACAGCATATCCAATAATTTTCCGTACTTGTGTTGTATTAAAATTATCTGAATACCATTCCTTACATAAAATAGAGTCAAAGCCATGAAGTACATTTGAGCAAGTCTTCTAAAAAAGAAAAAATCACTAATAAAATATTAAGGAAAAATATATTAAAATGCAGGAAATACAAACAGGTATAGTCTTATTAGACTTAGTCCAAAGAATAATATGGAGAACAAGATCAGTGTAAAATGTTCTGATGCAAAAGCAGTTCAGCCAATCCTAATGGAAGTACAGGGAATAGACACTGCAACTGACTGCTCACATGAAAAAACTATTTTCATAGCTGGGCACAGGAAGGCTCTGGAGGCATGTTCAGGGCTTGTCAGGGCAAGGGGCAGCCAGTACCTGGGGCAGATGCTGTCAGAGGAAGAGCAGCTCTGGTCCAAGGGCCACTATTGCAAGCAGGCTATGGAACTTGGATTCTCTCCATGTTTTTCACTCACTCTCCTTTATGTCAGGCAGAAACTTACATGTGGAATTCAAACTTACAATTCAGAAAAATAAATTCATTTTAGCTCACCAACTGCCACTCTTCTGTCTATTATACTATTGATTTTAGTGCTGTTGAAATGCTTTGGGACCCTGAATAACTTTCAAATCTATATTTGAAATCTGTCCCTTTGTTTGAGCAGTGTCACAGGTAATGTGATCAATGTAGTTAGCACTGAAGCCTGCTAAACGATGGCAGTGGCTTTTGGTAAGGACTTGCAAGGTTTCAAACTCCATTCTGGGAAATAAGACTCTTCAGCCAGTTTTGTAAAAATAGACTTTTGTTGAGACAGTTTGTCTTCAGATTTTTCAAAATCATTCCATTCTCTCCTCTGCCTTTCACCCTCACCTGTGTCTGCTGTTTCAGTAGTAATCAGAAAAATACTGATTCTCACAGAAACCTTCAAGGTGAAAAATCTCATTGAAACTGTTATGCCTGTGCAAAATATTTTATCTTTGATACTGCAGGGTATTTGACAAAATGACTTTTTCTCTAAGTACTTTCAACCAGACCTTACTAACAAGCTTTCCACACATAAGCAATGTATATCCTGGTTTGTTTTTTTTTTTTTTTTTTTCTCATCAAGCTGGGACACTACATGTATTTTGCCAAACCTCTTGGCAGCTAATATTTTTGTTAAATTGGCTAGTACATCTGTCAACCCTGGGACAAAGCTGGGTTTCCTACCCCGAACCTTTCAAGCAGAACCTTTTGTAAAAGACAAAATGCTGTATCTACCTTAAAACATAAAGGATCCTCAGGGCATTGGAAGCTAATGTGCAGCTTTAATGCAAACATCCCTTGTGAGGGCTCTCGGTCCTTGTATGCTCGGAACAGCAGGAGGAAGAATACATGAATATAAATGAGCTGCACAGCAGTATTCAGAAAATGGAGCTATAAGAGTTAATGAGATGGTGTCCTGCTGCTGGACGCTTGCATGTTAAAAATTCTGGTGGTTTTATCCAGCAGCAAGTTTGAAAAACCTGTGCAAATCTAGTGATTGTGTAGAGCCCCTGAATACAGAATGGTGCTTCGTTCCGTGTGGCCTTGCTATGGGCAAAGAGCCTTTGATATATCTAAATCTAACAAGGGAGAAAACAGAGGGATTACTAGAAATCAGTGACCATGGGGGAACCAAGTAATTATTAACAGCATTATACACTGAACTGCACATGGCTGGTGCTTATCTGCAGCTCTGTGCATTTAACTGCACACAGCAATGGGCAGAGGACCCTGTCACTAAACCCCACTGCAGACTGCAAGCTGTGTTCCTTTTAGACTCTCTCTGTAGCAGCAGAGCTAAAAGGAAGGCTCTCATTTATGGTGCTGCCCCTCTACAGAGAAAATATACCTCTTCTTTCCTGCAACCAGTGGTACATTTCCAAAAACAGCACCACCCTGAAAATTCCCCCTTTGAGCTACTGCTCAGTGCATGTCTAGCACAGATCAGTCTGACCTGCCTCTTCTGTGCTATTCTGTTAATGTACAGAATTAACAGGATGCACTGCAAGGCAATAATACATCTGCTGTGCAATGAGACAGCTCTCACTGTGCCTGTGTGAGGTGCAGGGCTGCTTGGCACAGGTTCTGGTGTGATGCACAGTCATGTACATCCCTGCTCTTTCCAGGGTCTCCCAAGAGATCACCTTGCTCAGGTGAGCCTCCTGTTCAGAAGCACCTGAGAACTGGGGTCATGTATCTGAATGCCCCATGGAGACTGTACCTGGAGAGATTTAGACAAGCCTATGGTCAGGTAGGATGTCCATATGTGTTGCACAAGGTGTGATGGGGAACAAGTTGCTGTCAGCAATCTCACATCCTCGTTTACCTTCAGGAACAATCTGGTCTATTAAACATTATTTTAAAAGCTTGGGGCCTGTAACCAGCAGCAGAGTGAAGATTAGCTAAGCATGGGGCTTGTTTATACATGTTCAGTGATTATCACCCAGCTGGTGCATTTTTCACTCTTGGTATTTGAGAATTAATAAACTTGCTGAGTGACAATTTCAACCTCATCTCTAATGAAATTAGCTTCCCTGGCAGGAATTGATGAGCACAGTTTTGACAGGAGCTACCAGGTGTCGCTCTGAAATGTTTCTTGTAAGTTCTTTTCCTAAGGACTTGTTGACACACAGGAACAGTCAAAAATAGTAATTGGGAAAAAAATAATAATAAAAAAATGAAACTGGAAGAAATTATTTTCTTTTTCTGTATGTCTATGCATCTATTCAAGGTCATAGGAAGGCCAGAATTTCCAACCACCTCTCCTGAGAGTACCTAAGCTCTGAATTCTGTAATTCTTCAGGCACATGTGCTGCTCCTACCTAAATAACAGGATCTATAAAGGAACCTGAAATATCAACTTGTCAAATATTCATGGATCTTCTCTGTACATCACAGACCTCAGCAGCTGGAACTTTGCAATTCTGTGTTCCCACTTCTCTGTCTTTTGCTTCTTGTTCTGTCTCCAGAGACAACTTCATTCTTAAGGGGGACTTGGAGACCAGAACAGAGGTGAGTAGCTTCAGTGCAGGTGCTAAGATATAGTGCATTTCTTAGTGAAGGACAGCAGTGTAAATCCCTGTTGAATAGCTGTTGCATTTTAAATTTCCATCTTACAGATCACAGAATCACAGAATAAGCTGAATTGGAAGGGACCCACGAACATCATGAAGCTTCATTGTCTGCACAGGACCATCCCCACAAGTCACACCCTGAGCACTGTCCAAACACTTCTTGAGCTCTGCCAGGCTGGTGCTGTGACCACTGCCCTGGGGAGCTGTTCCAGTGCCCAAACACCCTCTGGGTGAAGAACCTTTCCCTGATATCCAACCTAAACCTCCCCTGGCACAGCTTCAGGCCATTCCCTCAGGTGCTGTCCCTGTGCCCACAGAGCAGAGATCAGTGCCTGTTCCTCCTCTTCCCCTCCCAATGGAGCTGTAGCTGCAGTGGGGTCTCCCCTCAGTCTCCTCCAGACTGAACAGACCCAGTGCCCTCAGCCACTCCCTATACAGCTTCTGGTCAAGATCCTTCACCATCCTTGTTGTCCTCCTTTGGACACTCTCTGACAGTTTTATATCTATTTCATAACATTTTCTCCATGACGATAAACCCTAAGGGTATAAGCATCAGTCAGTCTTGAAAAAAGGATATATTGTGATTAGGTTTGTGATCTGAGTATTTTTCTTAAACAAGATGTTTAATCTTTCTGAACAGACTAAATTCACATGACAGGTTACTATCAGGTTTGCTTCCTGAAAACCTGACAATAGTGTTTTGAAAGAGAGATAATTGCCTAAAATGCTGTTTGCAACTATTTCTGTTCAGAAACCAATTTCTCTCCCCAACAAATTATCTGTCTCATTGCACTTGTAAATCATGTACTATTTGGGAACTTCTATCTTGTTTGTTGGAGGAATTTGGGTGATGGAGTATAACTTTGTTACAAAATTTTTTGTATTTATATTATATTATATTACATTAATAAATATATTATTACATAACTAGACTAGAAATTGCTAAACTTGACATGATATTTAGATGAAAAAACATACTTACTATTTCTAGGTTGAATAAAAAAAATAAGTTTAAAGTAAAATGTCTTGGGCTTTGAGACATTGAACAGCTTGTTACATAGCAATTTCTTCAGGGAAGAAAATTGTTTGAGAGGAAAGAGATGATGATTATCTTAAAAGAAGTGTGGACTTCTAAGCAAAGAGGCATCCACACTCCCATGACACTGAGATCCAGGAACAGAGGAGAGGAGAGGAGAGGAGAGGAGAGGAGAGGAGAGGAGAGGAGAGGAGAGGAGAGGAGAGGAGAGGAGAGGAGAGGAGAGGAGCGGATGAGGAGAGGAGAGGAGAGGAGAGGAGAAGGAAGAGGGGGGGGCAGGAGTAGGGGAGAGGAGGTAGGGAGAGGAGAGGAGAGGAGAGGAGGGAGAGGAGAGGGAGAGGGAGGGAGAGGGATAGGAGAGAGAGGAGAGGAGAGGAGAGGAGAGGAGCAGGAGAGGGAGGAGAGGAGAGGAAGAGGAGAGGAGAGGAGAGGAGGAGGAGAGGAGAGGAGAGGAGAGGAGAGGAAGAGGAGAGGAGAGGAGAGGAGAGGAGCGGAGAGGGATGGAGAGGAGATGAGGGGGGGGAGGAGAGGAGAGGAGAGGAGAGGAGAGGAGAGGAGAGGAGAGGAATATCTTTTGCAGGATGAGATGATTTACACCCTAAGAATACCTCTTTCCTTCTACCTATTCCAAAGGGATTGCAAACACTTATTTGTCTATGACAAAAATGTTTCTCTTTTGGTCAGATGAACTGCACCTACACTTCTGAAAACAATCATTTAGCTAGGCTCCAAATCACTGATTACTTTGGAGAAAAAGTTAAAAAAATACAATAAACTAAATCTGCTTCCTTTTAGATTGGTGGCAAGCCTCTATTTAAGCAAACCAAAGCCCTACACATTTAACACAACCAAAAGATGATGTTGTAAATCCAGAAGTTTTATTAATTGAAAACACCAAAACCTACTCCAACTTATACAAGCATGTTTAACAATAAGATATGGACAGGCTGGAGAGGGAATAACATCCCTAGACAAGTGGTGGATTCTTCAACTTGGACATTTTTTGAAATTCAGCTAAACAGTGTGCTGGTCAATCTTGTCCTAGCTCTGCTTTTGCAAAGAAAGGTTGGACCAGACTGCCTTTATGGTCTCTTCCAACTTGGTATTTCATGATTATGCGATTCTATGATTCTGTGTTTCTATGTATTTTAGTTAGTTTTCATTCAAAAGAGTTTCAACAGATATTTTAAAGAATGGAACTATTCAACTGAGAGCAAAAATAAGCACATACTACATCCTTTTGATCCTAAACTACTCCAGTGAAATCCAGCTAATATGACTTAACATTTGAGATTCAGCATTCAAAGCTTCTCACCCAGATTTTAACATAGAAAAGCAATCAGAAGAATGCATTGAAAATGTAAGGATAGAAAGAGGTCAATGAGAAGCAGTTCTAAGTGGCATGGCCCCTTTTTTTTCTCAGTATGCTCCCTGTCAGCATGCAGTCAAGGAGGCAGAAATGGAACTAAAGTAAAATAAAATGTAGAATTTTTTTAACTGTAAAACAAGACACTAAAACTTCACAAAAATGATGGGGGGAAAAATAATTCTTAAAATTCTTCCAGTGCAAAAATAATGTTGTGATTTTGGTGATTAAAAGGAGGTCTAAATTCCCTAAGAGAAAGATACATGACAAGGACAGAGGAAAAGCTTTTATGTCCTGTTATCCTGGTTTTGGCAGGGATGGAGTTAATTATTTTCCAAGTAGCTGGAACTGTGCTGTGTTTGGGATTTAGAGTGAGAATAATGTTGATAACACACTTGTGTTTCAGTTGTTGCTGAGCAGGGCTTGCACAAAGTCACTTTTCGTGTGGCCCTGGCAGTGAGAAGGCTGGGGTGGTGAGAGGATAGGAAGGGACACAGCTGGGACAGCTGACCCTCAGTGGCCAAAGGGACATCCCTTTGGCACCACATGGCATCATGCTGAACAGCAAAACCAGGGGAGCTGGCTGGGGGTGGCAGCCACGTCCCTGGGGACTAGCTGGGCACTAGACAGAGGGTGGTGAGCAACTGCATTGTGTGTCACTTGTTCTGTCTGTTCTTTTATCATTTTTCTTACTTTCCATTCCTTTTCTCTCCTTTTAAACTATCTTCATCTCAGCCCATGGGGCTTGCATGTTTTCTTATTCTCTCCTCATCCCACTGCAGGGAAAAAGCTGTAGGATCTGAGCTGCTGCTGGGTTAAACCATGACACAAGTCAGAAAAGCACTTAAAAATTAGAGCATCCCAAATTGTTTCAAGTAAGAGCTTTAATGGTGACATCAATAAAAGAAAGTCACACTGAAAATCAGAATTTTCCAAGGAGAGAAGCTTGTTAAAAGAACAGTATTTGAAGACAAGAGATGCAGAACATAGTGTGTGGAATTGGATTCAGTCATGAACTTTTAAAATACTATCTATTTACATCTTTTGTGAATAACAGTACAATGTAGAAGCTTGAATTAATGCAATTTTTTTTGTTACTCATTAATATTCAGGACTCTGCATAAGAAACCTCCTGCCTTATTATTCTCAGACATTTCAGGTATGAAAACTAGTCCAAAATTTCTGACTGGAATTTTATCATCTGCAGTTTGCTCATCAGCCACTTGACAGGGGACAATATCATTTTTTCCTTTATGAAAAAGATATGAAGTAGCAAGAGAAAATTAATGAACAAGTCATGGTTTGAAAGAAATTCATCGAAACTACTCAACAAGAAGCCCTATGGTATGAGGACACCTGAGAGCAGTTCAGGTTAAGCCTTTTCCAAACTGTTGGAAGAGAAAGGAGTAGCTTTACAGCTGGCTTGGCTAAGTTTTGACTAGAATGAGCATAATCTGAAGCAGCAGTTTTCTACAGGCTGGCACAACTGGATATGGAAAGTTTGTACCTATTAAAGTTCCTGTTAACAGAACAGATCCAGAATCTCAGCCACTGCCAGAATCACACAGACAGAGAGGAGGGAGCAGGGTGAGAATATTCAAAGGGTCCTGCTGAGGGCACATTTTTTTCTCTTTTTTTGATATCAAAAAGAAGAGGTTACAAGGAGTCCTGAGGTCACAGTTCCCTCTCTGGAGTTTCTAGAGGTTGTACTGGGCTCCTGCTGCCCTTTTCTCCTTGCTGGGTAGCAGCTCTACTCCAACAATGAGCATTAACCTTTGATCAGTAGGATTTAAATGAAACACTGGAACATATAAATGTGATATTAGAAGATTATAAAGAGCCTTGTTATCATGGGGCTGTCTTTCTTATCTAAAGTGGGGTTTTTTCAGCTTTTTTGCTGTCTGACAAAACCCACCTTATCCAGGTGATCTTCATTGCCCAAGCCCACTGAAGACAAGACTAAAGTCTTTTAGCCTCTTATATGCAGGGCAATTATGGAAAGGCAGCACTTAGATAAAGATTTATTTAACTTTTCCCATTCTAGATGAAGTTTAAAAGCATAAAATAAGGAGAAATAAGGTCTACCAGCAACTTTAACAAATTTGGATATTTTGAAGAAAAGTAAAACATGCGAAAAAAATATTTAAACAGAAAAAAATTTCACAATACTTGTTTTATAAAACTAGCAAGGAGTTAATGACTTCTGCATTTATACATTAAAGTTTAGTGGCAAGAATGTTTAAACAGAGTAGAAGCAATTACTGCTCTGAGATAACTCAACTTGATTCTTTCTTGTTATAAAACAGATTTTGGCAAAATAATATGCATAGTATTTTTAATGTAACTCAAGACCCTTTGTTTTATTTAAAATATTTTAATGAAAATTAATTCAGACATCTTAGTAGTTATTGTTTTTGATCAAAAACTTTATCTGGCAGAAAATGTGCACACAATAACCTTTTCATGATAACCTTATATAACACTCTTCTACAGGTTTTTCAAAACATGTAGCTGAGAAGCAATTCTTGCTATTCCAAGAGACAAAATATCATGGTGGTTTTTGTTAGAGTAATGGCCTAAATTCATAATTAACTGGCAAGGAATAGGAAGATTCAAGGAAGGGAAAGTAAAAAGACCTGCTCTTTGCCTTCAATCTTATTGATCCCTGCTGTCACCCATTCTGTGGTCACTTCATTAGAACACAGCAGCATGTTCATAATACCCTTTGAGTTAGAGGAAATATAAATAGAAAATAAGAGATGTGCTGGACTAGCCAAAAACCCTCCAACCCTTTTCTTAGCAGTGGAATTCCCTTTCCAATGTAGCAGAGCACATGGGTTATAGATGCAGAGTATGTGTTTCTTCTGCACCTTCCATCACCCTAACACCAATGAGAGAGCAGAGCAAATTTACAGCGATCTGAGGAACAAGGGTGTGGAAAAATGACAAAGAACTAATTTTTTCAATGCTAGAAATTTTTTATATTGTGCCTGATAATCCATCCCAAAAGATGTACAAACTGTGGGGTCTCCATGTTTTCTAAAACACTGATGGTCAAGGTGAAACACTTTCTGATTCAGCAGAGTGCAACAGACATTCCTGGTAAGCACCTAATGGACATGAGGATCAGAGGAGCCTTGAACTACTAAAACAGGAACCAATTTTTAATTTTATTATTATTTTATTATTGTTACCTGAAAAGAAAGACTTATAAAACATTATAAATATATATACATATATACATATAAATATACATAAATTCCTAGTAAATCATAGTTGCCCATGAGACTTTATACCCAGAATTCAGATTTGCTTAGATGTGAACCTTGTGTGTGAAACACACTTCAGAGCAATCATCAAATGACACTGGCAAGCATTAGCAGGGCATGAAAATGAAAGCAAGAGGGCTGCCAGCCTGCCTGGAGATACTGGCATTAGGATCTGTCTTGCTTTGCCATATTCATTAACAATAGGATGCAGGATGACTAAATGGACCTCAGTGGGATTCTCATATTTCAGAAGGATTGATAAGAGTGGGGCCAGCTATGAGAAATATATATAACTTGTGTGATGAAGGATTACTCAGACATTGCAGAGACATGAGCCCTGCTCCCCTCCCTGGCTGGGAGAGCAGAGTCCTTCAGTAATTACTGGGAGATCAGTTCTCATCCCTGAACCCTGGGGATTGACTGCAGGGACTAAGTGTCAAAAGGCAGAAAATGACTTTTTTTTCAGAAAGTTAATTTACATCACAACTGATTTTTAATTAATAAAAATAATAATTAGTACCAAAGAAAAGAATATAATAGATACCAACATTATTTAATTGTGTTCTTCATCTATGTAGAATTCACATACATTTAAATCTGCTGGTGTTTATTACAGATTTTCAGGAAGGTTTTACAGATCTAGAGAGATTTCCTAGGTAAGTCTAGCAGTGAGCATAAAGCACAAATAATTTCATAATTTAGATAATCATAGCTATGTATAAGCATCTGGATGAATACAAAATGTAACTAATTCTAGGAAATTTTATTTTAATTATGAATTTTTCACTGAATTAATTTATACTTTTGGTTGTTGCTTGTCAGACAATGTTTTTCTCCCTTAAGCCTTCAGACATATATAATTTATGAATGTGTTTTCACCATTTATGTTCTCTCTGCTCACATGTAAATTGCTAGCTCTGGTAAAATCTATTGTAAAATGATAGCTTAGGTTTCATTTTCTTTACCTGCAAAGTGGAACCATTAATTTTACTGTAAAAGAAGTAAAATGATTGCTCACTAAATAACACCCACAAATATCTTGATGATTCTTACACATTTTCTAACAGAAAAGCTGCATTGTTTACATTCTCTCCACAAACACAAAGAAGTAGCAATTTAATTTAAATATTTCAAATACATCAGCATGAGATGAAAAATGTCAGTGAGTGAGTGAGTGAGTGAGTGAAAAATAGCACCCATAATTTATAATTATTTTTATAGTGAAAAGCTGTCCTTTCTATTCAAAGGAAAAATGTTTACTTAGAGATTAAAATTATATTGCTCTCATAAGACTAAAAGCTCTTACTTTTGGCATCCCCTATAAATCCAAGTTTGAGACTGATGCCAAGGTAGGTATTGTTCCTCTTGATCAAATGGAAATTATAAAAATGCCACATTCACTTCTGAATCTTAGAGAAATCTCATAAAACTGCAATCTCAGCTCATGAAATTGTGGCTGGTGATTTCATACTCTTCAGCACCCCCAGGACCACAAGCTGAATGCTCAGGTGCCAAACTGAGAACATTTCAGGTTTTTTCAGCAGGTAAACTCCTGAACAGGAATAAAGCCAGGGATAACAGGAATAAAGCCAGGGAGCCTGTGCTGTATCTCTGCAGAGAGCTCAGGTGCAGAGGAGCTGCCAGGGTTAGTGGTGGTTGATGTGCTGCCTCTGCAGGTGCTGCCTTTGCAGGTGTAAAGGTGCTTCCAGCCCGGGAATCTCCCCCGGTGCCGCGTCCCGGGAGAACCCGGCTGGTTTCCACACCAGAGGGGAATTCCTGCTGCTTGAACCTCCTCTGCAGCACCAGTGACTAGCCAGCAGAAACTGCCAACCCAGGGCCTATATATCAAGCTATCCATTCTGACAGCCAGGTTAGGTTAATCATTAAAACTCTGCCTCTCTCCCTCCGAGGGTCTCCAGGGTTTTGTTTAATGCAGCAGACAGATGGCACTGAGGAAATTCAGGTGGTGCGTGATGAGATTTGGGGTTTTTTTAATGTGGTTGCTAGAATTTTTCAAATAGATTAAGTTCAATTGTAAATCACTCCCGTTCCCAGGGTTGGAGTCTTTATTAGCCCCCCAGTGCTTGCACTGAAGAATTGATCCTTCAGCAGCAGCATATCTTGATGGGGGAAGGCAAGGCTTTTTGTTCTGACAGCTCTGTACACCATCTGTTAGTGCCCTGCTGCAAGGAGGTGATATGGTCAAGTGTAACTAGCTAATTACCCAGCAAAATCCAACCTAGTTCATTTCACCACCCATATATAAATTCTCATTTCAGTTTCCCTTGTTTTTCTTTAATCAAGTACATAACCCATATAATTACTGTTCACCATCAAGGCTACTCAAACCTTGAAGGTCACTCTGGACTATCCATATCTCTCTGTATAGCTTTATACCTTTTCCTTCCCTGATAGTCAGGTTTTTCTGTTGGCCTGTGGTTCTGACACTCTGCAAACCTAAACATAATTTTGAAACAGGAGCAAGGCAAGAAATGGGATATTAGCTCACTTCTACACAGTGTGCAAAGCATGGGTTCCCCCACCACAATCCAAAAAGGACAGCATATACAAAATGCATCCTGCAAGAAGAAACCTTCCCTGCAGCTTCAAGCTCTTATCATAGGTGGATTCCTGCTGCCACTCATCAGCATGTCACAGCATGTCTATTTACACTGACTGAGGTGAACACAGAACTTCATTTTAGGATGTAGATGCATGCAAGGGTAAATTAAGTTTGTGGACAAAACATGGCAGGAAAATTACTGTTCCCAAGGAGCAAGGTAAAAAAATAACCCATCATGGGGAACAAAAAATGATGTGTGAACAAGAGCAAATTTTATTTACAGATCAAAGATGCCCTGAAAATTCAGGAGAAAATGATGAACTGAAAGATTTAAGCTTTTTGGTAGCAAAATTCATTCCCTCCCAACAACACCAGCTGAAATGAGATTTCATCCTTCCTTGTGAAGGTCTTGTTTTCTGAAGGATTTTATTAATCAGTCATGTTACATTATTGGCTTGGTTTGAATTTTTCTATTCACATTCAGAGAATTGTATAAACTCGTCCATCTTTGCAAATGATATTTCTTTGTTTCAAATAGAAAACTTTGATCCAAACCATATTTTTTCACTATAAAATGGTACTCATCAGTGTATTGCATTTGAGTAGGTGCATTCATAAGAGGAAGCCAGTGGCTAAAATCCCAGTTCAGAATTAATGTTCACTGTGGGAAAGCACTATCAGAAACTGCCATTTTTTATCAGTAGCCCAATGACAAAAAAATATTTTCTGGGAAGAATTTTCAAGGAAGTGTTAGAGCCAGGTACTAGCTTCTGCAACATTTGTTTTGAATTCCAGTATGTCTTCAGGTTTGGGGTTTTTTCCCTGTGTGAAGATTGTATCCAGGTTATCAGCTTCTACAGTGAATATTTGAACTCCAGGATACCAGTTTGTACAGACTGGTTTTAACTGTAGGGAAAATTTAAGACCTGAAACTGGTTGTTTTGGATTGTTGGGTGTGTTTTTCATTACCTTTTATGTTTCAATTTCTCCTTTTTCCTTCATATTTTCTCTTACAGGTATTTGCAAAATATATCCCTGCCTTCTGACTTTGATGGCATTATCCCAAGAAAAGGAAAACAAAATTTAAATTTGTACTATTTGAGGCTTTTTTTACACAGTCTAAAGAAAACTAACTTCCCCAGAAAGGTTATTGTGCTTTATATGCTTATATGCTTATGCTTATAAATATCCTTATATATGTTTATAAACATACTTATTATTTATTTGGTTTTATTTAAAGAAAAGCATATTTATCAATGAATTTTTTACTGATTGACACTGAAATACTGAATTACTTCAGTAAAAGTATAAATTTTCTGCAAAGATACAATTAAGTTATTGAGGCCTATGTCTTTTTAACATTGAAAGAAATACGGTGTTATCAACTTTATTTAGCTAAGTTTTATGAACTTGACATGTACTGAGGTTTGAGATTACAGATTTTTCACTAGGTCACCAAGAACCTGCTGCTGCATAATGAGTGTTATTTCCTCAGATCTTGATTAATTTTACCACTATTTTTTTGCATTTCTTCCTCATTTCTTTGTGTCTGTTTCAATCTTGTTAAAGGCTGAGATCAATTGTTGGAGGAACTCAGGTCTCTCAAGAATAACCAAGTTTAACAATGCTAAAGGAAAACATGTGAACAGGCTTCAAACAGAAAAGCCTGATGGGGGGAAAAAAAAAAAAAAAGAGTGAAAAATCTCACTTCACAGAGTAGACAGGACAAGAAAGGTTAGGAACAATTTTGATCAAGAGCTATTTTGGTTAGAAAATAAAAAGAAAACTACATTATTTGTAACTGTAGGATAGAGAATGCTGGACTGAGTTGTTGCCAAGCAAACGATTTTAACACAGGTTAAACAAACAGCCCCAAGGAACAGACAAGTATTTCTGATTCTGCCACAGGCCAGGAGAAAGGATTAGATGATCTTTCCAAGCTGTCCAAACAAACAAAAAAAGCCCACATTAAGAAAAAAAAAAAAAAAAAAAAGAGAATTATTTTTGTCTACAATCTATCAAGTGTTGAGAGTATTTCCTTGACTAAAATTACTTAATTTTGAAGCAGACTTCCCCCTTAGGTTAGGACTATCTAACATTTCATCTTTAACCTGACAGCTGGGCAGGGGAAGGAGGCAGTCAGGTACCAGGAGACTTTGGGCTACCAGGCCCTGCAAACAGTTTGCCAACAGGCTGAAGTTTATGCATGATGAGATTATAAATTGTGTTCTTTATACACAGAAGAATCACTGGAAAGTAGCACATGGCAATTTTATTTCTGGAATAATGTCTTTTTCAGAAGTTTGAGAGACATTAAGCAGCCACTGGCTGTTCTGTGCATTTTTCCCTGTCCCTCAGATGTCACTAAGCCTCCAGCTGCTCTTTCTTATTGGGAAATCACATGGTTTATATGCAGACAAAGGATGGCTCATATGCAATGAATAAACTGGCTTTTTGTCAGCCTCCTGTAGAATCATTTGGAGGGACTGTCTACAATTTCTGCAAAGTCTTTTAAAAATGAAATTAACAAATAAGCAGCCACATTGCAGCTCTGACTTTAAATTTGTTTATACTTTGTTTTCTGCTTTTGCTCATAAAAGAACAATGAAACATGGGAAAATGCAGGACTGCAGACCAAGACATTTCACAAATGTCATCTAAATTTCCTTTGCTGTCATTTTGGAGTGTTCTTCACTGGCATGACTAGAGGTCAATGACCAGAGCCTCATCCACTTGGGAATCATGAGGTGCTTTATACTGTAAGAGGTACTACTGAAACTGTTATTTCAAATCATTTTCCTGACAGAACTGACCAGCTTCTCCCCTGATAAGTACAGCAAGGCCAAGAAGATATTCTGGTTTGTTTGATAGGATGTGATTATGTGAGAACTTTGAAAGGGCTGTTCAAATTATATCTATTTTGAGATTTATCATGTTACAGAATAATTTTTTCATCTTTGAGCTTCTCCTCTCAAGTAGATCTGGTTCCATCTGTTTCTCCTGCCCCTAGCAATACTTCCTTGCTTATCTCCTCTCATATATACTTCTTCAGGACTTAATGTTTCCTGTTTCTCATCTTGTTCAGCCTAAATGCATTTCTCCTTCTCAGTGTTCGCTAAAGAGCAGTTTGTCCTTATTATCTGAAATGGTCATAAAGGGAAGAGCAAAACTTGCCATCATTACACTGCAGAATCAACAAAATCTTTGGGAAGTTGTAACATTTTAAAAAATAAATCCCTTATCTTCCTTCATGAAATATAAGTGAAATCTAATTGATAATGGCAATACATGGCCATCACAAATGTTTAGAGGATGTGCTTGATAGGTCTAAGCTTGTAAATTTTGGGTTTTGATGTAAATTCATGTGCTATTTACAGTGTGGGTTTAAGTGCAAAATGAGCAGTCTGGTTTCTTTTCCAGCTGAGACTGGCTGCAGTTTGGACACAGAGTATGCACAGAATTCATAGGAGGGTTTGAATTCAAGCCATTTGTCTGTGCTCCAAGGTGCACATAACCAGTCCACAAGGACTTGATCCATCCAAGCTGTCAATCCATGCTAAGTGGGTTTGAGATTTCTCTCTGGGAGGACAGGTGAGGTCTCTCCTGAGCAATACTTTGCATATAAACAATGTGGACAATTGAGGACAAGGCTTCACAGCAGGCAGGGAGATGCTCTTTCCTGACTGTTTAGCTGTGCCTAATACCTTATTGGGGAATTTATGTGCAGTTTATGTTGGAAAAATATGAATAATGCATATGTAGACATATCAAACTATTAATCTCTTTTCCAAGTTGATTAAGACATAAATTCTATAAGGTAGTCTTTCCCTCTTTAAAGGCCAGGTTAATGATAAATATTTTTTTTTGCAGAGTTTCTCCCTTTTAACAGAAATCTGAATAATAAATAGCAACAAATGTTTTGAGCTAGTAGAACCATTGATTTAAATGGAACTGTTCTTAATTACAAAAAATAGAAGAGTCAAATACATGTTTTCAGAAATTGCAGAAGCTGTGTTTGTTGGTTTGTCATACTTTTCCAGACATATTAGCTGCAATGACTGAATTTGTGTTATCTTGAGTGGGATAATGTCTAAGCTGACAAAACTAAAAGTGAAATCAGTAGCAAAAAATGAATAGAGAACCTGGACACTGTAATGATCTTGGTTTTGAGTTGAAAAAAGAAGATGAAGGACAAATACAGTCATTATTTCTATAGATCAAGAAAATATATTGAAATCCATAGTCACAAAGACATGATACTGCAGCACTTAGACATTATTTATGGAAAGAGGTCAATGAGGCTAGTCTCATAATGGCTGCAGAAATTAGTACTAATCACAAGTAAAGTTTAATGAATATTACCTATTATGAAATTATAGAGAGCTATTATCACAATATTTGAGTGCTATTAGTGACTTTGATCCATAATTTAAGAAAGTTTTGATATCACAGATGAGGAAATTTGGGTAGGTGAAGATAAGGTGCCAAAAGAGTTGATCACTTTGTTGCCTGGACAAAAGCACTGCAGGTGCTGCTCTCTGAAAGTCTGGGCTCAGCAGAGATGCAAAGAATTCAGTCTCTGACCAGACTCTTTCCAAAATCATGGTCCCCCATGGCTCCACGGAAACTCATTTCCACTGACAGGGACCCTGCTCACAATCCAAGGCCCTGCTTGTACCTGTATTCCGAGAGCCAGGGGTTTCTCCAGAGGCTGAGGGAGCAGCAGCAGTGAGCTCACTGCCAGGTCACCAGGCTGTGGCACGAGTGTGGCTAGTGGTGGCACAACTCTGTGTGGGCACAAAGCTCTCCTTGCTGAGCAAGATGGGTCAGGACAGCATTAAACACTGCCTGCCTCTTTGCTAATATGGAAACTTCCACTTGGCCTCTTACTTTGTCTATGACACTTCAATTAATTTATCTATTAATGCAACCAGGACAAGCTGTCTGTGATGGGGGACACTGTGCAGAGACTCATCTTTTGTAGCCATGCATTTGTGGTCCTGTCAATTTCAGTGCCATTTACATTACTCTTTTTATTTTTCTTTGTCTATTCAGGCTCCACCTCACTCCATCACTCATGTTCTTGGACCTCTTGTTTTCTTAATGCTTACAAGCATGTGCACTGTTGAACTCATGAATTAGAGGAAGGGATTATTTTTAATGTAATACTTCTGTGTGATGCTTTGCATTTTATTAATATTATTGCAAAACTCCCTCTCTCCAGTCTGTTGGGCACTGGGGGTACTGTCTATAAAGTGGAATTGTTTTGTTGTAGTACTGGAGCAATAAAATTTGAACAAAGAATAGTAACTGGATAATTCATCTTCCTTAAAATTTCCCGTATTGTAGAAGATTTCCCAAAGATCTGCTCTTTAAAAATCTCCACATTAAAAAAAAAAAAATTAATTGGATGAGTTATCTTTTATAACTAATCTGTTGCTACTCAATTTGCAGCCTTACTTCACTGTCTGTTTATTTATCCATCCATCCATCCATCCATCCATCCATCCATCCATCCATCCATCCATCCATCCATCCATCTCTTTGTATCTGTATGAAGTAGCCATAGAATCTGGTGATTGTTGATAGATCATAAATCAGTGTCAGCTCTCAACAACTTGTGAATACAAATGCGATTAAGTTTGATACTGTGCCCATTTTTCATTTATCAAGTTTCAATATACAGTTCTTCAACTTCTGTTATTCTTTCACAATTAATACCTTAACTTCTTGTGTATCTGCTTTATAAAAGTCAGAAAGAGAGAAAGAGAGAGAGAGAAGAAGAAAGAAAGAAAGAAAGAAAGAAAGAAAGAAAGAAAGAAAGAAAGAAAGAAAGAAAGAAAGAAAGAAAGAAAGAAAGAAAGAAAGAGCAAGAAAGAAAAAGAAAGAAAAGAAAGAAAAAGGAGAGCCATAAAAAAATCTGGAAAAAACTAAGAGAAAATGAGAAAAATCAGTGAGGGAATAGAACATGTCAAATCTTGTTAAAATGCTTTCAGGCTATGAACCTGTGTCTGTATCTGCAGCTAAAACAGACAAAATAATTCATGTATAACTATCCCACTAGTAGGGAACTGCCTTTGATAGTGCCACAGGAAGTTAGATTGTGGATGTGGATATTCACCCTCACCCTTGATTCACCTGAAACTGTATAGATAACTTCCCTTATAGACTCAAAGTGGCTCAGGGAAACTCACAGTGAAAAATGAAAAAAAAATTAAAAACGTTGCAACCCACCTGTCCAAAACAACATTTACATCTTTTTCCTGTTTTTGCATTATCAGATCTTATCTTTTCATGCACTTTTTAGGGTTTATGAACTTTGGCCTCATTCTAAATACAGGTTTCAATGCAAATAATATGTCTCAGATGTTAAAAGCTGACTATTTTGACTACTTTGCAATCTCCACTTCCCTTCATTCATTTTCTGGTCATTGTTTAGTTTTCAAGAGAGAATTAAAAGTGGATACCCTTGATTTTTATTTTATCTTCCTTTTGTTCTCAATTCCTTTTTGCATTTGTCATGTAGGCTTTTTTAAAAATATTTTTTCTATTATTCCTTTCTGTATGAGAAATAGAAAGCAAGTGAGAACAGGAGGAAAATGGCATGGTTCTGAGCACCTGCAGAGACAGAGGAGTGGAAATTTACTGGTTAAAGGTGCCCTGCCAAGAATCTGAATTGTAGAAACAGCAAGAGCTTTTATCCTGCCATCTATTTTGCTCCTCTGCTTAGGATTCTCCCTAGATGGTACTTCAGAGGATTACAGAACTATAACACCTAAATATTTCACACATACAAATGCATTATATCTTTTCATAACCCTAGAGAAATAAAGAGACACCTCCACCTTACACATATGGAAAACTGGATGTGTACTAGATTGTGGAGTGGTGATAACTTGGGTGGCAAATAAAGACTGAGGCCCAAGTATCTTCCAATTACCCACAAAGACTGAGTCTTCTGAAATATTAATATTAACTGAGTCTGCTGAATAAAGCTCTTCTATTTCACTCAAATTTCCATGTTCATAGTCTTACTTTCTAGACCGGAAAGAGAACAGATGGTCTACTACTCTCAGAGCTCTCCTCTCAGCTTTGGTTTTCTATTAAAACCATAACTTGAAGCAAATCTCCAGCTTTAGACCCTAAGCCTGTCAAGAAGAGTGGCAGAGAAAGATTTCAATTTCTCCAAGTTCAACTCCAGTGAGAGCTGGCCAGGCATGTTCGGAACAGCTCCTTTTCTTCATTGTTTGGAGAATCAAAGGTTGGCCAAAGCACACTGCTTTGGGACAGAGCAGAAAATGCTTTAAAAGCCTGAGGACACTTCTTGCTCACAAACTCACAGTTCTTTTCTCATGTTTGGGATCTGTCAGGGACGCTGGGTGTCTGTGCTAGCCTGCACAGGCAGCAATGCTGGGATGGGCATGTCTCACCTGATCAGCATCCTGTAACATCCCCACTGCTGTTGGCAGCACTGTTGCTCTTACTCTGCCAGAGACTCAGAGTTTTAAAGACTGGGTTTATTTCTTGCAACTGGTGTAACTGGGATGGCTGCAGATTCAGTGGGGTTAAATGGTGTGATGACAGTGGATGGGGAAGCAGAATGGATGACCTGCTCAACCTTTTCTTGTTAGATGTTGGATGAGTTGGTCACCTGACCTTGAACACAAATTCATCAAAGGCACACATTTTTGGGACAGAGTCTCATGGTGAGGCACAAGATATTGATAAGAATTAGGCAAGAAGTTCAGTCTTGAGTTTGGCCCTTTCACCCCTGCTAAATTTACCATGCTGGTGATTTGGACTTCACTAAAGATGTGTCTGATGGGCTTGAATCTTAATGCTGCAACAGCAGATGACTGAAGTAATAAGAAAAGACCTTGCTCTTGTCTGCAGATTTTTAATGTGGGACTTTCAGGATGCCTGATCTCATGCAGGCCTCACACTGGGAATAATAATAGCAGACAAAACATATCAAAGCCTGGGTAAACTAGAGCAGCAATGGGGACACTCCCAGGTAGCCCCAGATCATGTCAACTTTAGTTCACTATTGGGGGCAGCTCCTCTGGGCCCCATCTTGTTCATTTATACAGATCATAGTATATTTTCAATTTTTCCAACCTCACATATACAAAATGCTGGAGAATTCTTTCACTAGGTATGAAATTTTGCTTAACTCATGTAGATGTAATAACACACTAAAAACCTTTACCTCCTCTACAGTAAATGTCTAAAACAGACCCCAGGAACAACATTCTGAAATTGCTTGTTTCTTCCCAATAAAGGAAGTCTAGAATGATTGCTCAGATAGAGGTCTCTATATTGTGTACATATGCATTCAATAAAATGAAACCATCAGATATTTTTACTCTTAATTTTCCAGCATGCTTTGAACTTCATTCTGCATTCCTGTTTGAGATCTATAGAGTAAAATTAAAATCAGTCTTATTTTAAAGCAGGACAGTGAACACACAAACCAAGTTTACAACCTCTTAAAACTCACCTAGATCAGAAGAGAAGTTCAGCAATGCACCAAATGAAAGTCACAGCATTATTGTCAGTCCATCCAGTTATTGGTGAAATAGCATCAATGTAGCTATTGCAACTATTTCTCTCAACTGATGTAGATAGAACAGATATATCTAAGGTCTGCCAGTGCAGTACAAAAGAGATGAAGGAAAAATAACTCCTAAGACATCAGAGTCATATGGCTTAAATTAGGCACCTCTAGAGAGAACAGAGTGCCATCAATGCAATAGGCTATTTAGAGCAGTATGCATGCATATGTAGTTAGGCATATATGTGAAACAACAGGATTTCAACACAGCTAAGTGGTTTTCTGAGTATGTGTAGGATAAAATGTTTTGCTAAACTGGTGTTTATACACTTGTCAGATTTCAAGTTTGCAAACAGTTTGCCTAAGAAATAACATTGTTTAAAGATTGATAAATAAAAGTCCATAAGTAGAAATTGAAGAAATGCTTTCTCAGCTACTTTCCTATCATACCAGTGGTTGAATATTTTCTTGACATTTCCCATAGTTATTATTTTTCAGTTGTTTTGGTTTTTTTTTTTCCCAGTTTACTTCAGATATGCCAAAATTCAAACTGAAAGATGATAATTTGGGAAAAAGTAGAAACTGCTCAAAAGAGTTCAAAGAATGAAAAGGAAATCTTAGCCTGTCTTTCTGTACAGTTTAATCTCAGCATTTATTTGTGAGCACTCATTTTGATGGCCCATTTGTCTAACAGTTAACTGCTTCTGGCAAGGAGTTTTTAATGTCGTGTATACAAAGAGATGCAGGGGGTTAATAGCATGAATCCTAAATTACTATCCAAAGAAAGCTGTGATTATCCAAACAGCAATTTCAGTTTCTAGCCAACCCCCAAGCACAAAAGACTTATAACCAAAGATATGCAACAAGGAGACATTTCTGTGCATTTAAACATTAAATTTAGAGGGCAATAATCTTTTTGCAGTATATATTCTTTTTCTTCCAAGAAACAGCACCTGATGGCAAGGATTTAACTTTGCTCTGGTGTCTCAAGTGTGGCTGTACTTGTATGTTCAGAGAAACACACAAAGCTGCAAATTAGTTGCTTGGTCACTCACACAGACAATAAAATGTACACATACTTGCATTAACAACCTACAGTTTTCTGCTCACTGCACACTGGCTCAAAAAAGCTTGTACCCATATGTCACAATTATTGGTTTACTGTTAAGCTCCAGATGATCTGTTAAATGGCAGGAAAAATAGTGTGGGAGGACATCTGATGAGCTAACACTTCTTGTTATCCTATATCTTTTGTGCCTTATAAATCTTTTGCCTTTGTTTGCAGTGGTTAACAAGGAGAAATAATCCTGATCCCTGTTTTGTTGAGAAGAACCAAGTGGACATTTCCTCTGACTTGTAAATTGCTTTCTAATTGCTTTCTTCCCCATAAAGTGAATATAGCTTGGGCTATTTGTGTCACTCTAAGAGTAAGAATTAAAATTCTCGTTTTCTTTCTGTTTTGTTCTTTGTACAAAAAGGCATAGATGCCCCTTGGTCTGACATTCTCATTCCCACAACATTTTGGGAAAGGATGGATGGGAAAACAAAAAGCCCTGGCATGCTTTTTCTAGTAAAATAACAATACAAAAACCAACCATGAAAAGACTGAGCCAGTACTGAGCAGGACATAAAGACACCAGTGTGCAGGTTCTGTCTTTGTCTCCCATTCACTATCACAGCAAGTCCAACTTGTCCTTTGAGGTAAATAACTTTGCAGGTTCAGGATTACACTCAGAAGTTCTGAGAGGTCTGGGAGGAGCAGCTGAGATGGCAAATGCCCTCATGAAACAGTGGATTGACTGAGAAATATGGACAGGAATGAATTGATGCCAAAACATGGAGGAACCATTCCACTAACAAAGAAGATGCAGAAGTTTCACTTTGAGCCTGAACGTTCTTCTCCCTTGACTGCGCAGCACCAACATGTTAGAATGTACTTGTGAACAGTATGAGCATCTGAACCTTTGGAGCAAAATTGTGGCATCAGGCCTACAAACCCCATTGACATAATCTGCACAAGCAAGACTAATAGCTACTATTGGAAACAAGACACTGGCTGAAATGCATCTCTGGATTCAACTGATATAGCCATTCTTATGCTTTGACCTCTCTAGTGGCAGGTGTACAGATCACTCCAACCTGTGAACACATTTTGCCTGGTCAATTTCTGAAGAATACTTTTATCAATCTGTATAAGGATATTAATTATTGACATTTGAATACAAAAAATAAAGATTACTGAATTTAGTGAAAGAGGAGCAATATTTAATGCATTATATGGAGAGACTTTAATGTGGTATGGAGACCTGGATTCTGGCCTTTTTTTCAATAAATATTTTGTGTTGGCCTTAGGTCAATATTTGTTATAAATATTCTAGTCTATATGTACTGTGTAATGTACCAAGCATGATGTAGACATTCTCAATCTAATGCCAATCCAACTTCTTAGTTTCCTGTGGTGGAGAATAGAACCATTCAGATAAATCAAATTGAACCCAGGATTAGGATAGCCCTGTGCTGTCAACTCTGCCAAAGGCAGATTAGCTTGGGCACTGCATCAAGCTATGCTGCTTCCTGGTTCAGGCTGGCTCACACAGTATCAGCCATGAGAGGGAAATGCTGAATTTCTGCTTATGGCATCAGTATGGCTTAGTCTCATAATATCTGCCTTTTAAAACGACTTGTGCTTAATGTAGCTCTTTCTAAGCACCAAGAGACTGCATTTTGCTCACAATACGAAATAAGCTGGCAAGGGCGCCTCAGGAAGTAATTTACAGCAGGGCTAACAAACTCTTTCTGCCATCAGCAGTTGTAGTAATTGCAGGTACTTTGATCAGCAGCAGTGTTAAATGTGAATGCCATCATCAGCACTGATGGGGAGCAGCAGCAGCAGTCAGGAGTGCACCCAGCAGCACTGGCTCTCTGCCACACAGTTCCACAGGGCTGGGAGCTCACTGATGATGCACACAGCAGTGGGGAAACCTTCCACTTGCAGGGCCATCATCTGAACTTAGCTCCAGCTTCACACTTCTATAAAAACAGCTTTTTCATGTGCAGTGGTTAACAGATTGAAGTGCAATAAGGAGAAAAGATAAAAGTATTCCTCGTGTAGAAAATTCCACTCTTTTAATCATTAACAATTAAACTAAGAATTATATGCTTCCTCAGTTTAGCAAATATTAAGTACTTCTTATAATGTTCACTTTCTTTCTAGGAAGGATGTTTTTAATCACTGCTGTTCAGTATCCAAATGTTCAGGGGGAAAAAAATTAATTGTATTGAATTATGGAAAATCATCATTCCTTACTCTGAATTGTGAGGCTGAAACTCTAAGGCAGGCACACAGATCTGTCATAGGTGTCTACCTGTCAGAGTTGACACATGGCTAATGATAGGGCCTCTGCCTGGCCCTCTGGCTCATCGTGTAGCACAGTTCTGCTCTGATTCTTAAAAGGAACACACAAACAAATTAGCATCCAGTAACCAGATCCCCAAATCTCCTAATAAGTTCCCAGCTGCATGTTCATAAACAACGGTGTGAAATAAATGTTCTGCACATTTTTTACTGAATACTTGGTGCACTGCAGATTGGATTTCAATTTTATGCCAGAGCTGGGAAAGCCAGACCTTCAACCTTTCTACTGTAGAGCAGAGAGGTAAGGACAAAAAGCTGAATTCTGACTGCTGCATCCCAATTATTTTATTTTTTTTCTGAGGAAAAAAAAAAAAAAAGTCTCTGCTTGGCCAAAAGTGAAAAATAACTGGGCATGGAAGGTGGAGGACATGTAGACAGCTGCCAAAAAAGTAGGGGAGACATTAGGATTCAATTAAAATAGCATTGGTTCAAATAAAGAGGTCAGTCAGCTTCCAGCTGCTCCTTTTGTGTGCTCCAGAAGAATTGTGGAGAGGCAACAGCAGCAAGATGCAGGTCTAGATCTTTGTTAGGCCTGGCATAACAAGTTTCTTGAGTCAATCCTTTAGGACCTGCAGAATGCTATATAACAAGGTTTTTTCTGTTACCACCTGGTAAGATACAGAACTTGGAGCCTTCCATCTTTGTTCTTGTTTTCCTTTTTTTCCTTCACTCCATTTTTACCACCAGAGACCCTGAGAGAGTGAGGCAGCTCTGGAGCTCTGAATCATGGCCCTTCTATGTACAATTGGTCTCAGATTGTCCTCTCTAATTTGTCTCCACTTCTACAGAAATCATCCAGGGAAGATACCTGTACAACCTATTCAGATGGGAAAGTCTGTCCCTTTACAAAGGCAATTAAATATATATATACACATCAAATTTGCATTGCTGTAGTTAAACCCTTTTTGCCCATTAGCTGATGTGATTATCTGACCAACATTTTAAACATTACAAAATTGTAAACATGTTCTGCCATAGTTTTTTTCCTTTATGTATTAAGTAAGCCCAGTTCATTCAATGTTTCTTTATAGGCCACATTTTTAAATGTCCTACAGTGATTGCTTTCTACTTTTTCAGATCTCTCACATGACTCTTTAAATGTGGTGGTTTAGCACACTGGTGGACTCCAGCAGGCAACTGATCAGTGCTGAGCAGAAGGCTGGTTGCCTCCTATGTCATGCATTTAATATTTCTGTTAATTTACTCTGAGTGACATTTGCCTCTGCTGGTTTTGGAAGGATACCACTCTGTCAAGTCAGAGTTCAGCTTCTGATCCATCATGATCTCTTTCACATGTAAAGCCCTCTGCTTTTAACTTTAGCCTCACAACACATTTCTGCACGCCACTGAACCTCTCTCACTGCATGAATTCTCAGCCTTTGCACTGCTTCACTGCTGCAGAAAATGGCAATCTGGCATGGGTAGATGTAGTAGCATTTCAACTCCCCTCTTTAACTAGATCAAATTAAAAAAGTGAAATTTTAAAAAAGCCTGAAAGACTCATTTCCCAAGCGATCAAGAATTCGCCACAATTTTTTCCCAATTCTTGTAACAGAAAAAGAATTTAACTTTAGATCTGAAACTTGGTTTGATAAGACTGATGTTTTCATTAGAAAAGAACATTGTTATAATGAAAAATAATATTCTAGAGGGGTGTTTTTATTATCAGTCTTTTCCTGTAGTAGTTGATCATAAAACAGAGATCAGTTCAAGATCATCTTCATGTTGTATAAGATAAAAAAGTATAAGATGAAGCCTGATCCAGGTCTTCCAAATTATTTTAATGTTCACCCTTTCCAGTCCAATATTAAGATGCAAAAAGTGCACACTGCAATAAATTGGAGAAAGCTTTATATGCACATTTCTGAATATCTTATAGCACATTGAAAAAACAAAAACAAAATCAAAAATAGAAAAAGAAAAAGAAAAAGAAAAAGAAAAAGAAAAAGAAAAAGAAAAAGAAAAAGAAAAAAAAAAAAAAAAAAAAAAAGAAAAAGAAAAAGAAAAAGAAAAAGAAAAAGAAAAAGAAAAAGAAAAAGAAAAAGAAAAAGAAAAAGAAAAAGAAAAAAGCCAGCAGCAAGTTTTACCATGGACTTACTTTTTTTAAAAATGCAAAACTTTCTAGGAGCAAGTTTTTGTTTCCATGACTCTTGAGCCCTGTTTTCATCAGGCAGGTTTGAAAGTTTTATAATGGACTTTTCAGATCCTTGACCATGCAGTGGAAGTTCTGTTTCTAAGCTGGGGCCCCAGGACAGTCAGGACCCTGAACTGCTCTGACAACCATCCAAGATGATTAATTTCAGTTCTTCTTAATGTCCAGGACAACCAGCTCTCCTGGTGTGGGCTGGGTCTGGGGAGACCTGGTGGCCTCCATCCTGACACCCCAAAGGGTGATCAGCTTTGATATCAAACATACAGCAGGCCTTTTAAGTTAGGACAGTTTTTCCAACATTATTTAAAGGATAGCAGTGTAAATCTCAGAAAATGAGATAATTTCACCCAGAGATTGTGACTGGGGAGAACACAGTTTGTATCAAGTCTGAAAACATCAAGTCAGACTTGGCATTATGAACGCTCTGAGGACAGTTTTGCATCAGAACTGTTAATATTTTTTCCCCTCTTCAATACTATACACATTACACCAAAGCAGATTTCCTGTATGGCTCATCTGATTATAAGAGTGAGAGTAATACAGAGAGGAGTCACCAAAACTATGCAGTACAAAACTGTACAAACCCCTCACTTCTGTGTCTTGGTCACTAGAGAATCACATCTGTAGAGAATTGGAAATGCTCCAGGTAAAGGAGTGAAAATGTTCTCTCTAGAAAAGCAAATACCTCATGCATCTCCCCAAAAGTGCTCTTGGTCTGGGGTCCATTAAGGTTTTTGGGTTCTCTCTATTTGTTTGGGTTTATTTCTAGTGCTGAAGCTGCTGCTAAAGAGAAAACATTCCTGCAGCAAAGATAGACTGAATGATGGGAGTTTATTATACAAATAAAATAACTAAACATTTCTTAATCCTTGGCCAAAAAATGAAGAGAAACAATTCTTGAAGATGAATTGTCCAGAAGGGAGTCTGAGTAGAGGTAATGAGTCTTTTTCTTGCCATTATTATGTTAGTAAAAATTGAGAAATATAGGACAAATATCAGAAAGAAGAATTGAAGAAAAGAGGAAAGAAACAACCCTTGGATTACTGCAAATAAGCACAAAATAGTGAAAAAAAAAATCAATCTTGCAGCAGAAAAACTTTTGACTAGAGAATATACCACTGTGTGCATGGTAAACAGCTCTGAGCATCTGTGCTGTGTTTATTATAACAATGTCTTTATTGTTGGGCTGGGGCCTCTTGGGGCTACTGGTTATGACTATGATTCTATGGCACAGAAGTAACACCAGAAGTCAACTCAACTATAATATGTTTATAATACTCTTTTTTTAACAGATCCAGAAATTTCTATGCAGCAAATTCCTGATAGCCTTGCACAGGCTGAGTAACACATCGCCTCTCAAAATATCTGAGTGAGTTTGGCATGCTCTGTAATGGGGACAAGCATTGGGTTATTTGTCCAACTATGGTTTCCATGTATTCCATAATTACTCATTTGCTAAAGATTCAGTTTCCCATTTGGAAATAAAATAATTTCTGCAGATGCCAGACTTCTGGGCAACCATCTGATACTTGTATCCCACCATACGGTTACCCATATGTAACCATGTTAATGGCAACAAAAATAAAGATGAAAACAAAAAAGTAAAACAGACAGTTGAGCTGTTTGACACTAAGGTAATTCAGTTTCCTCTTCAAAGGCAAATGAAATAGAGAGCCATACACTTCCAGTGGAAATCATAGGAAAAGAATAAACAATTGTTCAGGTAAAAAATTGAACCTGTCACAAAGTCTCTAATGACTGCTTTCTATGAAAAAGTGTTGTAGATTATTAGCTCCACTTAAACAGGCAGTTTCAAGAACAAAGACAAACAGGAGAACAAACTCTCCCAACCTATCATGCTTAAAATCTTCCAGCATCTGGTGCAAAATTATTAAAAGCAGCTGAATAAGGTCACAGCAGCTGCCACTCACTGAGACTACCACGGCTCTCAGCCCCACTATTGTGTAAAAAGCACTTTGGGGCATTTGCTCTTACTCTCCTTTTGTTTTTTTCTCTTGTGAAGATGGGCCAGGAAGACAGCAGTGACCTGGGAAATCAGCAGGACTGTCCATCTGCAGCCATTCACCACTAAAACAAAAAGAAATACTGAGAAATAATGAAAAAGAAGTGCAACTTGATAGATATGGAGAGTCTGTACCTTGTAGCCCAAATCATGCACATCCTGACGGGTTCCAGGCATGTGCTGCCAAAAGCTTGGACTGGATATCTCAGCCCCAGAGCGGATAACAGAGCAAACACTCCTTAAGTTCAGTGGCCATAGTCATGAGGTGAGAATGAGAATGATAATAACCTCAGAAAACTAGCAAGCAATATCCAGTACAGCAAGGAGGCATGAGGTGGAAACAGAAGCATTTTAGACAGCTCAGGTCTTGTTTTGTTTCTAGAGTAAAACTGCTTCAGTGAAGTCTGGCATAATGTGTCCCACCACAGAACATGGATTTCAACTGCAACTCTAAATCTAATGAAACTCAGCTCACAGGGCTAAGATTTTGCCACTCCATTGGTCACTCCTGGCAATGCCGATATGAGTCTCCTTTACCTTCTGAGATTCCTCTATTTCATACAAATCTGTGACATATGAATAAATAAATGCTATTTATTCCAGTTTTTCCAAGCCCTGGGAAACTGTCCTCTAGCATCCTGACTTCTGTAAAGGTCCATTGGATTTTCCAGGATTTGTTGACCATGCAAATACACGGCCACTGAGATTTGTGAACGAGGATAATCACTAGTGCTGTATATTTAAAGTGTCTCTTGTAAATAAGTTACCAAAAGCAAATTGCTACAAATAAATAATATTACAACTAAGAAATAGCAGTAAGGAGGAATAATTTCAGTATGTACTACAGGGTTGCATTTTCATATTGACTAGACTAGTTTATGAGCTACATGTCAATTGTTTACAAGTAGGGCTGTTTCTGTATTTAAGTGGTGTACACTACAAAATTCAAGGGATTTAAAATGCTATCTGTGTTCTGTCTCATGTACAGGGTGATAGACACCCTTAATTTGTTCGCATTAGCAAAATGAGATGCAGTTGCAGAAAATGTAATGGGATCATTTTTGTATTTTATGTCAGCATGTCTAAGTGCTGTTAAAAGATGCACAATGCATACAATGCAATCTGACAGCAAATAGAGTAGCTGTTGTAGGCATGACAAATAATAGCAGACTTCACTTTTCATTGTCATTTGTTCATAGGCAATATCCAATAAACAAGGAAGCTATAACACTTCCTAGAAACTTGTTGGTTTTAAAACCTTTCCTATGTTATGTCTATAATCACAGCTCCATTTGGGAAACATGGAAGGCTGTGTCTGTTTCCAAACAAGAAATTCTGTTTTAAATACAGTTTCATCTTAACTTAGAGTTGCCTTGAAACTCGGAAATGTGCATCAAAAAATTATATGAAAGACTCAGAGTGTGTTATAGTTTTGAATTCAATATTCGTGCATCAATAACACAAGCTAATCATTGCATGAGCTGCTATCTGCATTTTTAAGGAGCTCATTAGTGTCATCACTAGACACAGCTGTATAATTTGAAGATTACTTCAGTCTTTCTTCTGCCAACAGCACGAGTTTTCATCCCTTCCTTCCCATTTTCTCCTTGCTTCAAAATAATTGACTCGAGGCAAATCAGTCCTGGGAAGATATTCCCAAGGATAAGCTGTTAAAGAATAGACACATTAGGAAAAAATGAGTCTTGTGTCACAAGGTGAGAAATCCTTCAAGATCCAAGGTCTGGGCTGCTTTACAGAAAGGTGAAGAGCTGCTACTGACTTGAGTGTAACAACCAAATTCCCAGATCACTCTCTCTTTTCATTGTACCTTTAGGAGCAAGAAAAAAAAAGAATTGTTGCATCTCATTACATACTAGGACACACACAAGTATCAGAGTGAAAGGCAATGAAAGAGATTATAGTGTTGGCAAAGGTTGCATTAAGAAGTAGGAAAATCTCTTCAAGGAAACGTCTTTTACTAGAACTGTATTATAGCAGTTTCAAGTTTGCCTCTTCCAATAGGTTTATTTGATTTTTTAAATTTAGTTTGTGCTTTATGAATGTCTTTAAAAAGCAAACAAAAAATGTTGTCTATTTCCTTTTTTTCTCTAGCAAAAAGATGTAAAACCCACATAAACTGGATTTGGGTGCATTTTTGTGTTCCCTTTTCATGGCATTATAGTATCTCATTCCTTCCTTTAAAATATGAAGCAAATTAAAGTCATTACTTTTAGAGAATAAGGGCTGGAATTTAGAAAAAATCACAGGGAACAGGTAGCAAGGTGAAAAGAGCATGGACAGATAAAAACTGAAGTTTGTCTTGTTAATTAACTACCTACTTTTTCAAATCAAGGGATGCCTCCCTCAAAGTGCACAAAACAACAGAAGTTGGTTCAGGAATGCAAATGTGGTTTAAGACCTATGCAAGACATATATGACATTTGCAGGTCCAGTGGAAATATGTGCAAAACCATTCCTCCCCTGAGCTCACCAAAGACATAAGGGTGTATAATGCACACTCAGCCAAATGCTGTTCCAATGTAGCAAGGAGCAGTCTCACAGCAGGGGATATCTATGCAGAGAACTCACTGTAAATCAACTACTAAAACATAAAACCGTGAATTTTAAAAAGTGCTTAATTTATCATATTTGATTTAAGAACCTACAAATCAGATGAGCACTCAAACAATTTGGGAATGTGTTTCACTTTCAAGGAGGTACATCCAAATTTTACTAATTAAAATACTTGTTCTACAACAATTCTGTGAGATCTTGACTGAAAAATAGAAAAGCAAGCAGATAAGGAAAAAATACTAAGCATTTTTTCTGTATACTTTTCAAGTGCACCATGTTTTTAACAGGAAAATTTAATTTCTGGATACCCTTGGGGATACAAAAACTCCTGAGCCTCACAGAAGTGAGGCAGTGGTTATAAACTGGCTTGTGAAAGGCAGATCCTGAAACACCAGGCAGCTGCTTCTTATTTCAGATGTCACCAAAACCCAGACCTTTTTCATTCTGCTGATAAGTAACTAAACATTTATATATAAGAACTTAGAGCAGGAATTTCAATCACCCAAGCTAGTATATACAGCTAGAATATACAACCCCTCAGTGTATCCTACTTACAACTGCCTATAAGAGAATTCATTACATTCTGTGCATTAACCTTGTTCTACCTGCTATGATTCACTCTTAGCTGTTGGGTCTGATGACTATTGAGTCTGTGTCTTTTACCTCAGAATAAATTAATTTTCCTCTGATGGCAATATGTACTTATTGCACAGAATAAATGTGCCGCCCAAAAAAGGTGGAAACTTAACATAGATTTAAACATTGTCTATTACATGAAAGTTAGAAATGCGGTCCTGAATGAGCACTTTTTTTTTTTTTTTTTTTTTTTTTTTAACTACAGAGGAACAGAAAAGAATCCTGCATTGGTTCCCAAAATTGTCAGTATTGGATTAAAATGAAATAAATAATTTTTCTGTGTATAAATATACCCATTACTGAAGTTATAGAATAGCTGAGATACATTTCTCACCAAATTTTGAACAGTTTTGAAATGATGAAATTTGGGATTGGAACAGGAATTACAACTTCTCCTCTCAAGAGGAGACTATAAGTGCAATCCATCTCTTAGTAGAAGAGGTTTTTTATTTGATCAGAAAGTTGCTTATAGACTGATTTCTATAGTACTCCCATTGGTTTCATTTCCATGTTTTCATTGCAGTATCACTTTAAAAAGTTAGGTTAAACAGTAAGACATTAAGGCCTCTTCACAAAAAGGTCCCTTGACAAAAAAACTAAAACTCTTTTAGTCAGTGTGTAAAATGAAGGACAAAAGTATTAATAATTCAATTAATTTCTTTCATGTACTTTTAAGAACAGCAATGGATTTTTAAATTCATAAATTAAATCAATGCAAAGTTGCCTTTGTCAGCTGGATATAAAAATTCATTCTGCTAATCATCAGAAAGAAATTAATAAAGTTGGATATGTAGCATATTCATTATAAATTCCTTTCTGAGCTTTATGGAAGCCTCACAGAAAAATAAAATTTTGATGTAAAAAATAAGTCAGGAAGACATTCTGATGGACAGGCAGTGGGACAGGGAAGCTCCACAGGAAGAGATAAAACACCAGAATAACTGCAAAAAGTTCAAATCCATTGACTCACATGTGAAAATAAGAATGATTATTCCTGACTTCTAACACTGGCAGAAAAGTCAAGTATGCAAGTGTGATTGCATCAAGGGATCAGCCAGTGAGTGACGAGGAGCAGAAAAACACTGGGAGCAAGGAAAACACAATGCCAAGAAACATGCAATATCCCATCCAGTAATCATATTCAGATGTGTCCAGATGTTAATGCAGTTTGAAACTGAACACTGCATTTATTTTTGCATTGACTCTTCTCTGTTTTCCAAAACCTTCTCAGGCACAGGAATGGCCAGGGGAGGGGGAGCTCAGCTGCCTGGGGGTGGAGGAGCTGGCAGCCACCAGAGCAGTATTCCTCATCAGTGCTTCTGCTCCCCTGGGAGTTCTGGGACCAAATCCCCTTTTGAATGAATCCCATGTCTGCTCCAAGAGAACAATCTGAGGAAAACTCTGCCCAGATACAACTACTACCACATCTGATCCAGTAATGGATTTTACAGGAATCAGTATAAAATCTTTCTTTGCCTTGCTTTGCCTATATTTACATACAAAAGTGTTCATGTCAATGTAAGAATTTCTTTCTTGACCAACAACAGAGAAAGGAAAAAAAAATGGAAAAAAGAGAGAGTGAAGGTGACAGCACTTACTGTTTCTTTATAAATTTTTATTAGAAATCCTCTCCTCAATGTAATTGGATCATTTCTCTTTTCCACAGAGCTGAGACAAAGAAATGACAGAGAAATATAAAAATGTATTTGCGACAGAGTGTAGAAACTTAACAGAAGGATTTAGAAGTACTCTGGAGAGGATAGAAAAAGATGGATTTAGTTATTTCTACAATTCAGTGTTGTTAAAGTTTTATAATACTGAGAAATAAAGCAGAATTCATGTTTATGTTGGTTTGAAAATGCTGAGAAGCGAGGCTTTTAAACTTATCATTAATAATACCTCCTTGAGGTCTTTCCTACAGCCAATTTATTGGCCTTAAAAGTGCATTATACCTTTAGAGCTTCAGAGATTTTTCCTTCCCGGATCACCCAGACTTGCATGAGTATGCTGAGGTTCAATGCTACCCAGAATATGCTGCTGTGGAGCCTTCACAGCCAAAGAGAGAATCAGGGTCTCTGTGACAGGGGCTGGAAGGGATCCCAAATGAAAAAGAAACTGGAGGAACTGAGTGAACCATGAAACTGTCTAAATGTATACATTAGATTATGTGAAACACTAACATCTCTTTTGGCCAGTAAGTTGACAGCTTTAAGTCTGATACTTAAGCCTGATGCTTTTATTGTTTGGATATGAAAAATATCCATTGAGATGGATGGATGCAGGCTTGGGTTTTTTTGTGGATTTTGTTTTGTTGTTGTTATAGTTTTTAATTCTGGAAACTTTCACTATAAGACATTTAACTGATACTCAAGAATAAGCTTAAAATAAGGGATCCCAACCAACTGCTAGCTCCTGATTTCATTGCAAGTGACATGGATTCAATGTTTTGTGGGACCCTTCCTGAAATTAGGTATGGAATAAATAGAAGCAAATACATTCAGACTTCCATATGCTCAAAATAATAACCAGAATTGAGTTGCAGTAGTTCCACCTATTTCTGATGAGCAGGGAACCTTTCAATAATTAGAAAATCCAATAGCAATGTATGCACATGCCTTTTACATCCAAAAACTGCTTATGTTTCCATGTTATTTTGAATGAGGCTAGGCACAGTAGGGCTAAGGTAGAATTGTACTAATATGTAGAGGAAGAAGGCAATTCTAAGTAAAATATAAACAAAATATATGGAGGTCAGTAGTCCAAAATCTTTTGTCTTAGTCCCTTGATATAAAAATATTGAAATGGCTATGCTGTGTAAAATTAAAGAAAATGTATTAGCATTTGATGATGACATGAAATAAAGACCTTGAAGTACCTCTTCCACTCTCTAAACGTATATAAAATTATATAGATTTCTAATTATTAAGGTAATTAAGACGTTGTCTCCACTAGTATCATATAGACCTCACTGTATATAAAATCAATGCCTTTGATATCATTGTGACTGGCAGGGTGTGCAGGAAACAACTTTTTCCTATTCCTTTTCCTGAAAGAGGCAGGTGACAGCTGGAAGGTAGAGCTGCTGCACTTGTCAGTGAACACATAGGTTTAGTTAGTCATTCTGACTGGAAAGTGTAGTTAAATTTTTTTTTTTGTTTAATTCTTACATGTTATCTTGTTTGGGTACATATGTAAAATAAACTTTGTTTAAGCAATAGAAAATAATTAAGATTAAAAGAGATATAGACTATGGATTTACAATAAAAACAAAACTTCCTTATCACATCATCTTGTTATGGTTATTTTTCTACACCAATTGAAAATGGCCAGAAAATTGAAGTCAATAGAATTTTATGCTACTCTGGGAACATATAGAAAGTTAAATAATTAATAAAATGTTAATTAAAGTTCAGTTTCTAGACATGCTGAGCAGGTAAAAGTCCCACTAACTTCAGTAGGCACTACAGTTATCAACACCTCTGTAAACACAGAAAAGATTGGTGAAACTAAAATATCCTAGGTAAATGCATGAGCATATTTTAAAACTTTTCCCCAATTCTTTACATGTAATAGACAATGAACTGTTTTTCAGAAAACATACATCTGGATAAAATTTGTATTCAATAAATTTAGATTAGTTGCATTGAAAGACAGTGGAACAGAGAAAAAAAATCCTAGAGAACAAGAAAAACAAACAAAACAAAACAAAACAAAACAAAAATAGAAAAGCAAGTAATGCACAATGAAAAAATAGAAGTTGATGTGTTCCAAGAGTCTTGCCTGATTTTTCTCCCACCTTTACGCATGGACTGTCTGAGCAAAAAGTGACCCTTTCACTTGTCAATGTATTAGGATAGTGCCTGTGTGATATATGTGTCTGTCTGGAATCACAGTGTCAATAAAACTGATAACTGTGTGGTTTATAATGTAAGACTCAGGAAACAATGCAAGATAGAGCTGTATAGCCAGTCACTAACTCTGTTACATACTAGTTCCTTCTCAAACCCTTTTGGGACTTTCCTAATATATAACCTTACCAGTAAAGTATGCTATAATGTGATTTGGCCTTTCTCCAGCCTGAAACAAAGAAGCCATAGTTTTGCTTAGGTCTATAGGTTAATCTTGCTTCACTTTGCTCCACAAAATTAATTCTGAAAACATAAGAAATGAATTTTCCTGATCGGTTGTGCAAATATGATTAATAAAAGACATATTTTTTCTGTTGAAACATCACAGTGCCTTAAATATCTCTCCTAGTAGCCTGGAGACAAACTTTCAGCAGCAGTGCACAATGTATATCTGAGTGTTCTGAACCATTGCAGAGATCAAACTGCACTTGCATAATCCGAGTTCCCATGGAAAGCTGCTGGACTTTATCTGTCAGCCTCTTGGTCTTTATGGTCACTGTAGGATGGATGTGTCAGGAGAGGAACCAACATCATAGCCCTGAACTCTGCAAGAAAGAGAGCTCAGGAGAGAGGGGAAAAAATAGAAAAAACAAGCTATTCAGTGGTAAAAGGAGTGCTACAGAAAACAGGAAGTGAATTTCATTAAATACCTGGGTCTTGTTAGAGCTGTCTATGTGCACACAAAAAAATATGCTGCATGGAGGTCATTGCCACAAGTTAAATCATGTGATTTCAGCTAGCAAAATGTCTCATTCTGTAGTATACACTTTAAATACTTACATATTGTACATTACACTCTGCCACTGAGTTCTCATACAATCAAACAAGAATACAAAACACGTAAATGTGTTTTGTTCAGGTCACATCCACCCTCTGTATCACTTAGAGTATCTGCAAAACAGCATCTGGAAGTCTGAGTAGAGCCATGTAAGGTCAATTTTTTCTAAAATGGGTTGCATTAGTATGGGCTTGCATACACAGATATCAAAGGTGAAGTAAAAATGCATCTCAAAAGTAAAAAAAACCAAGGTGAATAAGAAACCTTTCCAACAAAGTCAGGGTTCAACAGTATTATATCATTCAGTATTAAATGGCAGTGCTATTGGGAAAAGATCTTGCTCAATAGAACATAAAAGTGATTTGAAACATGGCTTCTTGTAGGTTGGATGCTTCATAATTTCTGAAGAGATGGAAGGGATTCAAACCACAGTTTTCTCACGTTTCTGCATATGATGCATACAGTGTTTTCTGCAGGAGAGAACTACAAAGATGGAAAATGCATCTTTACCTCAAAGATAAATGAGATGGGGGAACTATGTGTAGAAGAAAGGGTAAGAAATGTCCTGAAGGGGGGCATTTTTTCAGGGAAGATGCAGATATTACATATGCTTTATGTAAGGCATGATTATTATTTTTCTTTTGGTGTAAAACCTCAGTGTTAGCAGTTTTTCATCCCAGATGATCTAATCTCTTTCCAGTCCAGGTTTTTCTCTCCTTAGCTCATTTGTCATATACTGTAAATATGACAAATAATGATACAGTTGAAACACTGAGAGCCCACAGAGGGCCCACATCATTCCTTATAATGGGTTCATCACACTCCTCTGCAGAAAATTGTTCAAGATCTTGTTAACTTGTGTTCAGTAGGTCGTCTGTGCCTGACATTTTGCCCTGTGAGTCCTGTTGCTTGGGAGAAGAAACTATTGCACTTTGTAAAGTGCATAAATAGCTCAATTCTACCTCAGGAAAAATGCATCCACACCTGTATGAGGCTGCCTGTGAATTAGGATGCAACCCATGGAGTCCAGTTCAGGCAGGAATGTTTAGAAGATGGTCTGTAGTGCTCATGCTGCAAATATGGGTCCTCAAGAATATCTGGTACAGATTAGATGTGCATATTCACCAAACAAAGAGTAAGATCCTGGGTTCAAATTTTTGCTTCAATAGACTGCTTTAATTTCAGTGAATTATTTCCCATTTTCCAGCAAGAAGCCCCTGGTGTTGGTTGTTAAACCTATTCCTCAAAGCAACTCCTTCCTCCATTCTGCATACTCTTCATCCTTATCAGATTTAGATGGAGAAATATTTTCTTCCAGTTACCAAATCTCTGAGAGCAAAGGAGAGCACTTAGTGGAAACATACTTTTCCTTGGAGGTGGCAGAATTAAGTAATAATTCTGTACTCAGTCTCATAGAAATAGCTAAAGCAATGCCCAGGCACTCCCTTCAGCAACGTGACAGGTTTCTGAAACCATGCAGCACAGAAGTCTGACAATTAAAATGGGAATAAATGGATATTGTGAGGACCACTCCCATAAAAATCAAATAATTTCAGTGACACCATCTTGACATGAAGCCAGACCAAAATAGTCACCCCAAATTCTGCCACTAGTTCAGATGTCCATGCTGTCACAGTGGCTTTGCATTGTGCCCACCTCTTCCCCTTTGAAGCCCTAAGACAGGACTTTTTTCTTTTACCAACTATATGTTAAACTCTTTAATGATTTAAATTCTTACATCATTTGAAGAGTTTAATATGACATACCAGTTCAAAGTACTTTAAGGACTCAAAGCAGATTTCAGTTTTAAAGTAGCCAGAACTCATTCTTAACACGGTTCCAAACTTTCACCAGCTGTGTCTCATGTGCAGGATTTTAATGGAATCCCAAACATTACCCAGTTTCACATGAATTTAGGAATCTGTGCCTCTCAGTCTCACATCCCTGGTCACGGTTATAATTTCAAATCTCTCCCATGCCAGAGCAGAAGACAATGGCAGCAGCAGCAGTTCCTAAAGCTGTCACATTGATAATCTCTCATTTGTAGCATCCTCTTCTCATTTGGAGCATGAGTTTGACATCAAGAATATCTATTTCTTTTCCATAATTAGCTCAAACTCTAATACAGTTTTTGTATGAATAACACTTTGTCTGATCAAAATGTTTTCAAGATTTTTTTTTTCAGTGAAGAAGTGACTTTTTGACTGGTAAGAATTAAAGATCAAAAAGATAAAAAATTTAACAAAAAGCTCTTTTGTTCTTGATTAAGATGAATCCAAATGTTAGGAGTGAGATCTGTGTATGTGCACAAGTGGGTGGTTGTCAAATAGTCATGGAAAAAAAGACATCATAGCCAAACACATTCCTGATAATACTATCTGGTTGGTGGCTGAAATGTTACTAAAATATTTCCTGATACTCCTGTTTTCAGTAACATAGACAATTCCCCTTTCCACTGAACTTATAAGATTTTTTGTGCCAATTTTGATAACGTTTAGAAAAATATTTTTACATTTTCACTGTTTCCATAAATATATATTTGTACAAAGATTATAGTAATAAATTATATGTAGTCATAAAATTCCTTGTAGACTATTTTTTAAAGATAAGGAATTATTAACTAATTTCAGCCCATTTACTAGTGATAACTAGAGTCTAATATGCATAAGTGGTTGACATCCATCTGAAGTTTTGCCAAGCTAATTATTTATAAAACTTCTTTCATAAATACATTTTTGGTATCCAAAAAGTGGCAAATCTATGTTGTAAGCTATTCTTTAGCTGAAGAAGATACTGCAACCCTTTTCTTTTTCTGCCCACCTGCTTTCATAGAAGTATATATATGGGGACTGAACTATGTTTGAGATCTCATCCCTTTTGTCAGATACAGAAACTAGGTGAGAGATTCAGAATTTATTGAGGAACTGAGAGTGAGGAAGCACAGGCAAACAGGCTGGTGCATACAGAGTGTGAGCATAAAGGTGTCTTTGCATAGGGAATGAATTTAAATGCAAGATGAGGAATATCATATAGATGGAAGTGAGTTTGCAGCCCAGCATATCATTACCAAGACTTCCTTGTGAGTGCCACTCTTCAGTTCTTGATCTGAATTCAACCCTTCTACCTTTAATGATTGTTCTAATCCTGTAGTATATAGTCAATTTGTGAAATATATAGAATATGTGGACATATAGAAAGAACGTGCACCCATGCTTTGACACCAAGGAGTCCAAGGAACATATTTTCCTAAATTAGATGCCTCATTTAAATGTCTAAGTTTGGTGGGGCAAACACATTCTAGAGTTCACATGGAAGCATATACCTTACAATCAAAGGGATGGAAAATAACTTAAAAATCATCTGAGCTTGGACACTTTCAGGGATGGGACATCCACAGCTTTTCTGGGCAACCTGTGTCAGTGCCTCACAATACACACACTAAGGAATTTCTTCCTTATATCCAATCTAAATATATCTTCTTTCAGTTTAAAGCCATTCTCCTATCACTACCTTGCAGAAATCCTCTCTCCAGCTTTTCTGTAGGCCCCCTTTAGGTACACTAATGTGCTAAAGTGTTCCTGAAGCTTTTTCTTCTCCAGGCTGAATGACCCAAACTCTCTCAGCACATCACATCAATATTGGGCATTTTGGTGGCACATTGTTGGGTTGGTGTCTGGAGTGTTTATGGAAGACAAGTGCTCTGTTAAATGAAGAGAACTTGAGATGTTGTCTGGATCACAGTATGTGGAGGAAAACACATCTGGCAGTTTCAAGGATTGTTCAGTCTTTCTGATGTGGTACATTTGTATCAGGCTGGATGACCAGGGTATTCCATCTGTCTCCCCATCCAACAGAATGTACCTATTTATCCCTTTTTCCTTGGCCTTGGAAAGAATGGCTTTACTGATATTTTGCCTGGTGTTTGCAGCATGGGCAAATTGAATATTTCAAGCCTCAAAGAGTCACCTTAAAACTGTTAGAAATAATTTTTCTGTGAGCATACCATTGTCTGTCTTGCATTCACTGTGCTGTTTTCTACTTTCATCTAAGAAATCCTCCCATTTGAGAGGAGATGTAGGACAGATTATATCCATACAGATAAAGAATTTAAAAAAATCATTGCAGACAATTCTGCTTCTCAGATGCCCAGATGGTATGTGCTTTGCTCTTGTGCCAAGCTGATTTCAAGGGTCATGCTAATTCTTGATTTTGTAAATTTGGATGAAATTGTTTTCTAAATCCAAGATTTTCAAAGGCAATGCAAGTTGCCTTCCCCTGTACAGACAGTGTAGTTCAGGTCCTGAGGATTCCCTATGATTGCTGTGAACATTCAGTTTCTTGCAAAAAGAACAGTTCAGATATGAACAGCATCATGGATTGACCCCTTTTGTGTCAGTAACACACAGTTTATTTTTCCCAACACAGAAATGCTTTAGCTTATATAAAATCTATACTTTTAGAAGTAGTAAAAATCAGATGATCTTGTAGTCCTTTTAAATTAATGTAATGAAAGCATACAGACAGTTTTAATGAAGACTCTAGAAGCAAGGTTAGGAGAACTGCTAAAGGTTATGAGCTACATTTGAGATTGTGGAAATATAAACTACATCTCAAAACTTTGCCAAAAATTTCATCAGGGATCATAACACAAGACAAAATTTATCTTATATAACCACTCAGAATTATGGCAAATGTTTCATGTAACTTATCCTTTGCGGATGGTTTTACACTTCTATGAATAACCTATATGAATTTGGATCTTTCTGACTAGCCCCTGTCACCTTTGACATTATGTGAGTGCTCAGTCTAGAGTCCATAAAATGAAGGGCCTATACACAGGGATTATTTCCATGAAAGAGACTGAGGAAGAGAAGCTTCAAATGCTAAGGTGTATTTTAAAAATTAGGGTTTCAGTCCTTTAGAACCCAGAAAATCCTTCTCTAACCTGACAATGAAGTCTACTTCTTAATAGTGTTGTAAGTCAAAAGAGAAAACTACCAAAATGCAGCTGAATTTTTACAATAGGCTTGAGTTTCCCTTTTTCCTTGCCAATATTCCTTTTTATTTCTAAACCAGCTCCCCTGCCAAATCCAGATACCAGGTCCCTCTGATTTCTTCATGGGCAGCCTCTAAACCCTGTTTTCCCCCAGTTATGTCCTTTCTATATTTCCTGAGCCTATTGATCCTCACCTACACACTGTGGCACTGATATGCCCCTGATGCTGCAGCTGACAGGAGTTAAACCTTCTGGGGTGAATTAGCTTTGGCTTCAAGCTGGCAGGTAGTAGATAGAAAATAAATGGGTTTGGGAGCTCTGGGGATATTACTGGTGCTGCTTTAAAGGAGCCAATGGAAAACAAATACACCTAAATGAAAGAAAAGCTATTTACTTTCCTTCATCTAAGCTTTGCTTTCAGGCAGAAAAAGAAGTGGGATTGGAGAAGGGGAGGAATCCAGGTCAGGAAATGATGCCCCCAGAGTCACACAAGATATGAAGTTGAGCCTGAGTATAATTTGGCTGCTGCATTTAACTGCGTTAGGCCAATAAACCATTTTTATTACTACACACAAAGCAGAGTTGCCAGCAATCTCTACTTTTACCGAAGGTCATTAATTTCTTTTTAAAATATAATGCATTCTTCTCTGGAAAAAAAACTCTCATGAAACATAAATTTTAAGTTTAGAAAGATGTAGTTATAGATGAGCATTTAAAAATAATATCCACTATTATTCACTTTTTGGCACTATTTTGTACAGTACTTCAACGTATATTTTAAATGTTTAAATAAAGCCAAGGAATTAGTTTAAAAAGCCTCTTTTTTTTTCAAGGAGATGTCTTTCCCTAAAGACTTCTAAGTCAGCATTTGGAGAAATGTGGGGTCATGTCAGTAAAATGTATGCTTTGTTTCAATAAATTCATTAGCAGGTGGGTCGTTTACTCTGATGCAAAGTGCCAAGTTATAGAGGTCAATGGATTTATAAGGTTCAAAGAGGAGAATTTACAGCCCCAAAGAGGGATGGCTGGCTTGAAGAATTGCTCCCACAATTGTGAGCTGTTAGAGTCAGAGCAGACTCCTGACCAACAATAACTAGTTTGGCACCAAGAAACTTTGTTCGTGGAAGGTTTAATCCATAGTTATACTTCACATAAATTGTACAAGAGAATATTATTACTATTATTATTTTTACTGTTTATTTACAGTGCAGAGGTATCCAGAGGCCCCACACAGGATTGTGTTCCAGCTGTGTTTTGGACTACATGAACACAAAGATATAGTCTACCTTGAAGGCAACTTGAAGTCATCATAAGTGATACATGAAGAGATAAAGATAAGGTGTAAAACTTAAAACTACTTTATAGTGGGACTTTTACACATTATACATTTAAAGGTCTGTCCCCACAACTTGTTCTATTTTATGGAGACTGTTCTAGGGAAAATATCTAATCATGAAGGAGGTCATTTTCTGCTCACTGCAGGAAGGGCTTTTATTCACTTCAGAAACAGCACAGAAGTCATGCGCAGAAAAGCAAAGAATTGCCTTGAACACAACTGCAGGGCAATGGCAACTGTGCAAAACCTTTGCAAGCAAAAGAAAATCGATTTCTAAGGTTTGAGGTCTGGTCACAAGCCAAGAAACTAGACTCTGCTCAAGGTTTGCTGAGCTTTCCAAATCCTCTCACAATGCTAGGGGAGGTTTGCTGGGAAAGTAGGCTGACATATGGTTTACAATGGATTATGCATAGTCTTGATTCAGTTCTTAAGGTTTGAGATTAAATTCCTATTGGACTTTGAGGTTTATTCAAATCAAAATGATGAGCTGTAAACCCTCTCAAGCCTGTTAAAATGACTCACATGAATCTTTGCAAGATGAAATCAGATAGTTCCAAAATAGAGCCTGAAGAAATTTTTGAACCATTGAGAACAATAAGAGATTTGATCCTGACTTGATTTAGAGCAGTAATAGAGGTAAATTTGGCCTTTAAAATTTATAACAAGTAGAAAATGCAAGAATTACCCAAAGAGTAAGGATTATGTAAAGGCCAGGAAAAATCTATTGGCAGCTGTAGTGGGTGCTGGACTTTCCACCAGCAGCACAGAGATTTCCACTAAAGCATCAAAAGATTGAGGTGCCCTTCTGTTGTCTTCAGACACTTGGTCCATTCAGAAACATGATGTTTATACTTCTCAAAGCTAAATTTTACCACAACCATGATGAATGAACTTTCACATGACGATTATTGGTCTATCACAATGAAAATTCCAATCCTGAAAAAAAGCAACCATATACTCATTTAGGAAAAAAAAATTTTATATATATATATATATATGTATATGAACACAAATTTTTTTCAGGACTTTCTTAAAATTCAGTTGTCATCATAATAAATTAAATTGGCCACCACACATTAAATTATTGACTGCTTAGAAATAAGTAAAAGTAGAATTAGGAACACTGCAAAGTGGAATATGCTCACAACAACCACTCTATTTTTTAATTGAAAGAAATTAAATTTAAAATCCATTTTAAGTTCTTTCCAGGTGGAAAAAATATATTTTATATATTCTGTCATATATTTGATATGTCTATTGTGCTTTTGTTAAATAACATGAGTGTATCTGTCATGGGTTTCTTAAATGTGCAAAAAGGAGTAGGACTCTGATTGCAAACAATGTATGGCATGAAATCAAAGGAAATTAAAGTCGATTATATAGCAAGGAGATAGTTTTGCCATTTCATTTTCTCCATGATTTATACAGCTGTTATGTCACAATACAGCTAAAAACTGCTCTTACAGTCTGTTTTTTCTTAAAAAAATTGATATTACTCTGAGGTAGGAGACTCTGTATTAGCTGAATGTTGGAATAGTCCCCTGCCTCCCACTCTGTCTGTTAAGAAAGCTCACACTTCATAAATAAATGCAGCAAATAAAAAAAAATCTCTTTTTTTAAACTTATCAAAACCAGGCAAATAAAGAAAAGTTACATTTGCTATTAACACATGGTTAGTGAAGAAATTTTTGACAAGAGCAGTGGTACCAGAGCACAGAGAAGAAGTTTGAAGGCAAAGCTTTGGTTGCCTGTGTAGCCTCTGCTGGGCACCCCTGTCCCCAGCCCATCTGGCTACTTGCTGCCTCTCCCTTGGGATGCCCATTCTGGCTACTGGCACATCTGGCTACTGGCACATCTGGCTCCCTCCCATCCTGCTCTGTTGGCTCTCCTGCCTTTCTTTCAGTGACTCTTCCTATTTTGTTAATTGTTTCCAGCCAGCTATTCTCCCTTTTCCAACTGCAGCACAAATATATTTGTCACAGCAAAATAAAATTCAGCATGCTTCTGAACTATTTAAAAATTTAACTTATATTATTCCGTGCACTTAGTGTTTCCCTAGGTTTATTTTCTGCATGTAGCTGCCAATTGATTCAAAAGATTGGGCACAGTCAGCTGGATTTCTTTATTCTATTGCCACAGTTTCTTGGTATATTACTGGTGCCCTCTACAGAAACCTTAACAAAAATTAATGTAGAATGAAAGAGATTTCTTCAACAATAATTGTATTTCTATCTTACAGTTTTATCACAGGAGAAAACTGATTTCCTCATGAAGTTTTGAAATAAAATTTTGAAGGTTTTATATTGGTTTTGCTTAGGGGTTGGGAAGTAGATTCCATTTTTTAAAAGATGTTTCACCAGGAACAAGGGTAATGATGAAAAGGAACATGAAATAAGATGGAGAAAATTGCTCCAAAAGGAATGAGATGTAAAATTTCATTTTACATCAAATACAAGTATTCGAGGCAAAATTTGTCTTTGGAATATGTCTACTAAGAAATAACAGAGAAACAGGAGCAGTCGAAACCATATTAAGTAAAAACCATTTAAAAGAAAACAATTTTCATTTCTAGCCAATATAAGGAGTGATGGGCCTGTTACCCTATACCATTAGGCCACTGGAGGTGTCTTAATGGGTTTGCAAAGCCCTAATTCACAAGTGTGTATTGGCACATGCCTTTTTCTTTCCAGCCCAAATCCAAGCCAGAGTACCAGCAGCAGAGTGTGACCAGAGCCAGGCTTTGTACAGAGAGCAGGAGCACTGCCTATGACAATGCAATATTAGGGGCAATAAGGTGTTTAACAACTGTTTATGATACAGCTGTGAGAACATAGTAGCACCTGAAGCTTTTCCAAATCTCTCTGGCTGTTTCAAAGTGTGTGTGTGTGGGACGTGTAAGGCACCATTTCTGAATTATTTCCCCTGTAACTTAAAACCATGTTCCTCCCCCACCTCACTCCTCTTTTTTCCTACATCCTCTGAGTATAATTCAATTAAGAATAAGACATGTTTTCCTACTTGCTAAAGGGAAGCATGTGTTATTTGTTAAAAAACTGGCTGGCACAAATGGGTGGCCTGTAGATAACATACCAGTTTATACTGCACTCCTTTTATTTTAATTAGGGTGCCCCTCTTGTCCAAGTCTCTCTCCTACCCCCTTGTTTATCAATTTTGCTCTACAGCTGTCTATCCACATTTAGATAGAAGTGGGATATGAACCCAGAGCAGTAAGTGTTCCACATGGTTCAAGGTGGGGTCAGAAATGGACAATCATTTTGCCCACAAGCTTCTAGTTTATTTGTCAAGAATGACTTTCATTGTCAGAGCAAAGCCAAGGCAACATGGAAAAAGTCTGAAGAGCACGATGTTTATTTCTTCAGGGATCTCCTTCTCCAGCAGGTCCTGGGAGACCTTGATTGGAATTCCCACCACCTGCTTTGCTTTGTTTTCTGTCACTATCATATCTGATTTCTTCTGGGTGACATAAGTACACAGCACTGAGAACAAGGTCCTCATTTTTGCTGGAAATGAAGTTTCTTCATTTAGCTCCTTCATCGCATTAAAGAAAGCTTTGTGATAAACACTTATCCCTTGATAAGTGGGTTGACCCTGACTGGGTGCCAGGTGTTCTGTCACTGTCCTCAGCTGGGCAGGGCAGAGAAAATAGAACAAAAGCTCATGGGTCAAGGTAATGACTCAGCTGCACTCCCAATTTGCTGTACCTTCTTTCCCCAGGCCGTGCAGGGGATGGCTGTCAGTCCATCACACCTGGTCTCTGCCTCTCCTTCCTTTCCAGGAGCAGAATCCTTCCCACTCTTTCCCTTCTCATGTGTGGGTCTCCCATAAGTTCACAAGTCCTGCCAGCAAACCTGTTCCAGCATTTGCTCCCCTCTCCATGAGGCTACAGGTCCTGTCAGGATCCTCCTGCAAGATCTCATATCCTTCTTTGGGCATCCCCCTGCTACAGTGAGAAGCCCCCATGGGCTGTGGGTGGATCTCTGCACCCCCATGGATCCCCATGGATCCCCATGGGCTGTGGGTGGATCTCTGCATCCCAGTGGATCCCCATGGGTTGTGGGAGGATCTCTGCATCCCCCATGGGATCCATAGGTTGCAGGGGCACAGCTGCCTCACCATGGGCTGCACCAGTGGCAGCAGGATAATCTCTGCCCTGGTGACTGCAGCACCTCCTGCCCTCCTTCTGCACTGACCCTGCTGTCTGCAGGGCTGTTCCTCTCAATATTCTCACTAACATCTTCCAGCTGCTACTGTGCTGGATTTATTTCCCCTTCATAGCCATCCAAAAGGTGCTACCACCATTGTTGATGGGCTCACCCTTGGCCAGTGGTGGGTCCATCTCAGAGGTGGCTGGCATTTACTCTGTTGGACATGGGAAGCTTCTGGAAGCTTCTCAAAGAAGCTGTAGGCACCCTGATACCTTGCCATGCAAAACCAATGCAGTCTCATAGGAAATTCCTTGTTCTTATGCACAGGTTCCCATAGTCTAGAGTTTCAAACCATGCTAAAGACAAGACAAACTACCGTTACCATTTCCCTGGTAAAATTTTCTGCTGCCACAGATAGAAACTTTTAATCTTATGTGTAGTAAGCAAAATAAAACACATTTCAGAGTTAAAGAATTTTAATCCATGAAAAGCTGAAGATTTCCCTACATAAATTGATGTTTAAAGGAAGAAGAGCAAATGCCAGACTGTCTTAACAAGACTTGGTCAGGACCCCATTAAATGAGTGGCTCTTCTCAACCTCACAGCTAAATAAATGGAAATTCTCCTAACACAGCTCTGATGCTGGTTTGCCAGTAACAGAGCACTCCCCAGAGCCTTGCAGTGGGGCATTCCCCAAAGCTGGCCATGCTCCTTCATAGCACAGTAAGCCTTCCCCAAGAGAAGGGTTTAGGTTTCCAGTGCTAGAATAAGAAAAAAAAAAAAAAAAAAAAAAAAAAAAAAAAAAGAGGTCAGAAGAAAGAGCAGGTGTTTGGTAATAAAAAATTTGCAGCAGACAGACAAATCATGGTTTTCAGCCCTCTCTAATTAAGAAATTTGAAATCTGTGTTGCTTTCTCAATGTATAGACTTTTAACAAACAAGTCTATTAATGGTATTGGTTTCATATTAAGCTGATAAACTTTTCCAAGACCATCAGTGCTGTTAAAGAGAGATGGAACAAAATTATAAATGCTTATCTTACAAAATATTTTGGTATTTTAATTTGTAATTTAGAACAAATGATTTTTTCAAAATATTTTGTTTCTAATGAGTTGCAACTTGTAAATTATTTTAATATGTGCTTAGTAGCAAAAATAAATATTGTTGGATTCACGGTATTACACTTGATGTTTTTCTGATTATCAATTTTTTGTATTTCATGATAGACAGTGATGTTATACCAAAGTATTACAGTGTCTCTGATCTTAGAGTAAGGTTTACTGTTTATAAAATGTTCAATGAAAAGCATAAAAGAGCTATTTTAGCTACTTCACTGTTAAATGGTACAAGTAACAAAATAATGAACTTGTGTTAAAATAATGCCTATAAAATGAAAAATACTATTTCAAATACAAGTTTTCCATAGATTTTAAATCACTTGTTGTAAGAAATAATGGGAAACACAGTTCATCATGCAGGAAATGCCAAAAAAAATCATATTGTTAGGGGAAAAAAATCAAATACTTCAAATACTAATTTCCCAAGGATGCTTCTTCCACTGAAGAACTTCCAGTCAGGCACACATTGACTCACTGCCATATTTTTTTTTTCCTTTAGCATACATAAACCCAGCCAGCCTATCATTCAGACAATTAAATGGCCAATTAGAGGAGATGATCTTTATGTAGGAATTCAGAACACTTCAAAGTATGCAGCAGAGATACAGAGGAGCACCTTTCTTAAAATAGGGATATAAGTGCACAAACAGGAGACGACCATTTATCAGCAAACCAAGAATCTTGAAAATAAATACATATACATATACACATACATATACATATACATATACATACACATATATTGGCCTGAAGAAGAAATTGAGTGCCTGAAACCTCCACTTTTCTCCAGGTAGATGAGGCAAACTAATAAAATATATTGTTTCTTCCTAAGATTCTTAACTGAGTAAAAGCAGACTTTTCACTATTATCAGATTCAGAAAATTCATATATTGTTAAATTGCAGAGAACTCTTAGTAAACAGGAAATACTATGCCAAAAGTTTACTCCAAGACAACACAAAAATTTTGAAGGCTGATCCTCTGCACTCACTTTTTAGTCAAACCTGTGGATTGCCAAAGGAACAGCAAGTCTCATTCAGCTGCATAAATATTAAGCAGTCTGACCCAGCAGGTTATTGAATTTCACACAGGACATGACTGACTTGAGAGCCCTTCTGCTGCATGTCAGAGACAGCAGCACAGCTCCCTCTCATCCCTGCCTGAATTCCTGCTCCAGCAGCAGCTCCCATGGGCTCTCATTGCTGTGCTTCAGCCTTTCTCTTTTACCTTTCAAGGCATTCCAGACCACAACAACAGAGCACAAGAAGTAGAACTGGCTTTCTGATAACATTTTGAAAATTCCTATTCCAGTCAATTTTTCGTGGTTTTGTACCAGTGAGATTCCATTAGTGATCTAAACCAGAGAGAATATTGCAGGTGATTAAATCACATGAGATAGGGGAGATGGTTGCTCTCACTGGTTCTTTCCACAGTGTTTAAAATAACATATTTAGAGCAGGAGGGGTGTCATTACATTACAGATATGCCACAGGAAGAAAAGATAACTAGACAAGTAGGATCTAAACAGGCTTGCATTATTATACAAATTATTCTCATTGCTTCTCTTTCAATATCTATAATGCTTCCTTGCAGCACATGGGAAAGGAATTTGAAATTGGGATGTGATACAGCTCATTGCTTTCTAAGTCTTCAGCTTCTGCTCATCTGCAACAAAAATTATTTGGTCAGCCTAGAAGAGATCCACCTCTTTTCTCTAACTTAAAATGCCCTGTTACATGAAAATCAAATGATTATAATTCAAATCTAATCCTATAGCAAAGAAGCAATGCATCTGAAATGAGCCAAAAATGGTACATGCAATACTAAACACTCACCTAATACTTTTGCACAACACCTTTCATCCCCAAGAAATAATCACTGATATCCTCACATAGGTTAATAATGTTTAAATAAATGCAACTCTTTACTCACTCTAGTCAAAACTCTTAGAATAAGAAGACAAATATATTCTCTGTGTGACTTGTCTTATTTGCACACAGCCTTTGCTCAGACCTGTTTCTCTGAATAGAAAATAAATAGCAGGCCACAGCTTCCTTGCTCAGAAATCCCCACTGTAGCCCCTGCAGCTTGCTCTGGGCCCAGAAAGTTCTTGCTTCTCTTTTCTCTGAGAACTGCACTCATATTCCTACAATGTCTCTGCATCCAAAACAGATAACTTGCTAAAAATTTCATAACACCTCTGCATGTCTCCCCTGCAGCTGAGGAAATCCTGATTAGACCCACTTAATGTCCACCTTTGCATGCCAAACAGCTTGGGTTTTTTCCAAACCTTTAGGAAAATCAAATTATTTTTACTATAAAACCTTAATCTCTTCAGAGTCCTGAAAACTGCAGGAAGGAGTTCTCTGATAAGGCAAATATTATACAAATCACATGCACAAAGATATAGACGGGAAATGACAGACCCACAGTATATTGAGTCAGTGCTTTGGGAAGGTAAGGGAGGGTGAAGTGCTCAGAGGCAGGACATGAAGATTCAGAGAGGGCTCCAGGGGAGCTGAAATGCTACACCAGGCATCAACAGCTGGGGTATGGTCATCAGTACCCTTTTGGGATGCAGTTTTGCAATTCAGGGCCCAGCTGATGCTTAACCTTAGAGCCACACACATTTACTGAGGTGTACAGAGTGCTGCAGAGATCCCAGTGCTGCCACTGCTGGGAAACTCAGAACAGCCTTCCCATGGTCCAGGCTGCAGACAGGGTTCCCATTCTCCACCATTCACTACCCCTGAAACAGGTGAGCAGTGGGCTCTGATGTCAGCACTCTGGAGTCAAAACCACTTGATTTTCCATTTAAACATGAAGCAACACTGTAATAGGAAGCAGACCATTTCCAAACTCTCCATGCCTTGGGCATGAGAGAATAATTTGCTTAGCACACCACCTCCAATCCCCAAGGACAATTAACTGGAGTTGTAATTGTCTAGAAGAGCACAGCAGCTTTCTCTGGTGAGCCCACACTGCCAACACTGCATCCCAAGCAATCGTGCCTCTTCAGTTCCTAAAGCTAACATTTTACTGTTTTCAGTACAGTAAAACTAATCCTTGATTTAATCCTGCTATTTAAAATCTTTGCCTGAAATTGCAAATGTACTGCTAATGCACCATGATTCAAGCAATGTAAAAGTTTGCCAAGACTAGAAGTAGATGCTAAAACTGGTGTCAAGTAAAATTTTAGGATGGTTGTCTTTCTACTGGTCTTGTTGCATGCAGACCCAGAAATCAAACCTAGCTACTTTTTTTGCCTAAGTGTCTAACAAAATAGTTGCATAGATGACAGAGATATGAGGGTTAAATAAGAACACAATTATAGAAGCTTAGTATATGTGAGCAGCCTACGGTTAAAGAAAACCACTATACTAATGCTTTGTGACTGACCAATTACTTCAGCCTTGATATATTTAATTGTGTTGCAGGCCAGGTTCTCAAATGATTTAACATTTGTGTAGCTCAATTATATTTATATTCAGTTAGTTATAACAGTTTGTAACAGCTGAGGATCTGGTACAGTCTCCATGTCTCACAAATACAGTCAGTGAAGGCTGCTTTTAGCATTTTTTCTACTCCTATTTCCCTTATGAGCAATGGCTGAATTTTTGTCAATCACTTGAGAGACACTACTTTTGGATGTGCTAATTTAATTCAGTGGGACAGACAGATCTACAGCAGCTGGCAGCAGACAAAGGATAGGCTGAAGGAGGTTTTCTAAAGTTAATACTATTCTTGGTGGAGATAATTACAGAGTTTTAAAAGCCAAGCAATGATCTCATGGAGCCGCAGTAAACTCGGTGCATCCGAGGGAGCAGCGGAGAGCAGCACTGTCTGCTGCCCCAGCTCTGCTTTCAGAGGATGTGACTCATGGGAAACTGGCCCCAGAAGTTTCAGTGGAGCCATCAGTTGCCTGCTAGAACTGAAATGCCCCACAAGGTCAAATATTCCTGCTAGTGTTTCACTTCCGAAGAAAACTAGGGGAAAATACTGAATTAAAGCTCCTAACTCAGCACCAACACTGAGCTGCATGACACAAGTTTTGATGGATTGTGAATACTTCAAAGTGGACAAAAATGAGAAATGTTTGAACAGTATGCAGTAAATGAAATTAAATAAAGTATAAAAGATTTTTTAGGAGACAGAAATGTAAGTGAAAAATGGCAGAGTAGACAAGAGACGGCAAACAAATACTAACATGTTACAAACTTATCACTAAGTTAACCAGCTGGTGCTGTTACAATAATTAAGTTATTCTTAGTTGTATTTACTGGCATTTAATAAACAGAAGAGGTAAACTGCTCTATGCATCATTTGTGGAGCCACATCTAGAGAATTGTGTCATCATCTGAACTTCCCACATTCCGAAACCTCTAAAAAGTTATACCTAGAGGAAAGAATGAGGAAAACCTGAAAAATCTTATTAGTCTAGAAAATACAATATGCAATCCTCCATGCTTTTTCTTGGCAGAAGTACTAGTTTTCCCAGGTCAAAGCATTTGTTTCCTCTCATCTATATCTTCCCTGTTTAATTTTTCATGAAGGGTTTGGGTTTGTGTTTTCGGGGGTTTTTTCATGCAAAGAGTATGTCAGCATTGAGCAGACAGAAGGAATGACTAGTCACAGGTAAAAACACCTGGAGCAGGGATTTTTACTGAAACTATATAGTCCTCCAAGACTGAACAGGGTATAAGTTTTAAAATATGCATAAGGCTGTTTTAAAGATGATCAGCTATTGACATTCTCATCACACTTGGCTGTTATCCAAATGGGTTAAGATTTCGTAAATGAGATACAGGATGTTAGGTAAACTTCTGGCCTTAATGACAGATTAGCACAGTGTGCTGGTTTCACATGGAGGGCGGGGATCCGCCTGAGGGAAGCGCACAGGGCCCAGGAAGAGGAGGGCTGTTCCCTCTCTGGGAGCCTCCTCTGAGGGCTGCGGGGATCAATCAGGGAGCTGATTTAGTAGTTGACATCCCAAGTAACGAATGGAAAGTTATTTCACTTCCATAAATCACATTGGTAAGGCTAATTCACTCTCTTTGGCCTTCTGGCCGCAAGGCAGGTAGCAACCCGCAGGGCCCCGCGTGGCCTCGGCTCTGCTCCGGCTCAGCCCAGCTCTGCTCCGGCTCCAGCTCAGCTGGGCTGGGCTCAGCCTTGGCTTAGCCCCAGCTCGGCCCTGCTCTGCTCCGACTTGGCTCGGCCTTGGCTTAGCTCCTCAGGGGATGGGGGAGCCACCGAAGCCTTTTTCCCTTTCCCTCTGTTCTAAGAAGAGAGGCCCCCAGCTGACCATGAGCAGAAAGAACTCCAGCCTTTTCCACGTGGTCCCTGCAGCCACATTTCTCCCAGCGTGGCTTAGCTCAATTCCTTCACTTTCTGGATGCAAGTTTAACCCTTTTAATGCCTGGATGAGACTCTAGATCTCCTGAGCTACCCAGAATGAAAGGAATAATGTAAGTAATCTACTGAAGTCAGTGAAATGAAAGCTAAGTTTTCCAGATGGGAAGAGATTGAAGAGATGCCGCTGATAAGAGGCTGAAAACCTTTTTTTGCTATAAGGGGACTGTGACTACACTAAAATTCCTTTAAACTGTGAAATATACTTGGGGAGGTTAAAGTGCTTGAAAAGAGGACTTTTTTCGCCTCGAGGAAATGGGACTCTCTGTTTTGGAACTGGAAATATGTACAGAGACATTTAATATAAAAAGAGATGAAGACAATTTTGTTTTTCAGCAGGTTGCCTTTACAAGTAGTACCCCAAGTGTGCAGCATAACCCATAGCACAGCTCTGGAGGGACTGTGGGAATGGGAGGAAATTCATGGTTTGCAGATCCAGGCAAATGCAGATTGTGAAGGTGAAGACATCCCCCTAAGCCTAAACCAAAAAAAAAAGGAACTTTTCTCTCTAGAGTGAACTGAAATAATTATTTAAGTAGGCAACTGACTGAAGTGTTCTCTGTATGTTGCTGTTAAGAAATGTGTAAAATGAGGGAGGGGGAGAAAGGAATAATCTGGGAATCTCTTTTTGAATTCCTTTTTATTGTGTTAATAAATTTCTTCTTATACCATTTTAAGTTTCAAGCCTGCCTTGTTTTTGCTCCTAAATCCTATCTCTAAAAGAAATTAAATATATTAAAATTTACAAAACCAGGTCAAACCTTGACAAACAGGAACATGTTCTATAGAATGGGTATGAAATCTTTGTTCTATAAGGCTGGTTAAGCAGTGTGAATTTGTAATACACATGCATGCAATTCCATTTAGGCTATGCAGGTGACTGACACACACATGAGATACCCCCAGGGCAGAAAGTGATATGGATGACATGTAAAGGCAGTTTAATCTGTCATAAGAGGGGCCAAAGCCAGGCATCACAATACAACACAGTATAAATTAAAACTTTTGAATATCATAAAGTACTGTGTAGTACTATAGCTCATCTCTTCTTATCTTAGAGCAGTCTGTTGTTCAAGATTTCCCAGGCACTTTTTTTTTTTTCCATGAATAAAAGCAGTACTAGGAATGGCAACTGCTTTCCATTACCAGTGGTGGTATGAGCACTCACTGACAGCCTGGGCCATCCTAACTTGAAATGGCTCAAAAATCACTAATTGTTGGGTAAATAAAGGATGATACCCCTTTATCTGGGCAGACAGTTCTGTTTGAGCCTGGAAAGATGTTCAGGAACATTTAAAAGCAATAGGAATTTCGCCCACTTAAGTCAATCTTTCCTACAAGGTGTAGTAAGAACTTTGTGCTACTGACTGTAACGTCGTCTGGGTAAAATACAAAACTGTACTGTAGTCCTGTCCATTTGTCATTTCAAACTTAACTTTCCTAGAGGAGCTACAAATCCAGTGCATAAAAACCCCTCAAAAACATGGCAGATCATCCTCACAGCCCTTGTGATTAGTGTTTTTGTTTCAAGATGACTATCCAGCCACATATGTATTTCTGTTAATTTTTGTCTCATGCTACTCTCACTTCAGTGGAAATAATCTAGAATTCAGCACAATAGCCATGGCTTAAAATACTAACAATTTAATTGAAATACTCTGGAGAAAAAAACCCAGGATGAAATCCAGAGGATGAAACTGATGATGAAACCCTAATCCCCTGAACTACAGCCTTGGGAGCTGAGGAGACTCGCATTGTTGCAATCTTAGCACTTGGAAGAGGAGATTCAGATTCCATTTCAGAGTTATTCTGGTGCTGGGAAGACCCCTAATTAACACTATGTGAATAATTTCTATTAATTGACAAGCTTTATAAAAATAGCCCTGCATTCTAAAAGTTTCCAGGGTAGCTTTCTTTTACTTTTTTTAAAATGGGAAATAGTTCAAGAGATTGGCGAACTCTTGAGCTAGACTTTTTTGAGATACTGATGAGGCTTGCAATGTCATTGTGACTGTATCATTGTCATTTAAATCATCTATGCTCCCAGTTTCTGAGAATCTAGCAGTCCTATCAGTAATAATAGCCAAAGTAGAAAGGAATGGATGCCATCTTTCCACAGGGGAGATGCTTTCACCAGAGCAAATACTGCTTGGGGACAGGTTTCTTTGCTCTACTTCAGTCTTAATCACCTTCAGAGCAAGACAAGTGCAACCAGCTAACCCACCTGAAGGGAGTACAATTCCTCCATTTAAGAAACTAAGCACTCTGGATAACATGGGTCATTTTCAGGAGTATCATTTACTGTTTAGTCAACCTGATAGCAACGTAAAACTTTCTGAAGCAATCTTCTGTTGGAATTTTTGGTAGCCTATTTGTTGGAAAGGCAAACAATAAAAAATCTCTAGCTGTTGCAAATTCAGTATTTTATGTTAAGAGAGAAAAAAATTATTTTCAGCATGGCACATTTATTGGCATAGGAGCCTACACTCTTACATCCAGCCTGTCTGTAGTAGAATAAATACCTTCTGCATCCACAGAAGGACCTGAATAGACTACCCAGCTGTAAAAAATAGTATTATTTAAAACTCTGTAACCCCAGGCCATACTTTGAAAATCATTCTAATAAGGCATCCATGTGCTGGAAGTTTGCTTGTTCAGTTTTTCAACTGATTAGATTGTCATCTGGGGTGACAAATGATTTTTCTATAGTCTGTGTTTTGACTCATTAATCTCAAATACGTATTGATGGCTTAAACCATATCACAACTAAAGGAGGTGATGCACCTACTTCGTGAATTAATTGTGAACAAATATTATTTTGAACTTGCATGTGACATAATTTGCTGATAAATTTATGTTTTAAATTGAGATTGTGAACAGACCTGATGTAAGTATGATTACACTGAGTATGGATCACAGTTTGAACAATCAAAAATGAATACATATACAAGAAGGTTAATTTGTTTGCTGCAATCTTTCAGACACAACAAGTATCTGAAACACCGGAAAAAATGGGCCCACAGGGACCCCTTACTGTAATGCTCAGACTTTTTCCAATAACTGGCTGAAAACAAGTTCAGCTATTTCCAAATCTTCTCAGTCTGAACTGGCTAGAAGGGAGCTGTCTCAAGGCACAGAAAAATTAGGCAGCTAAGTAGAAATTGTCTTGTGAAAGAAAGAAAAACAGGATGTTCTGGCCTTCTTCTTCCCTGATGCTCTCCATTCTTGATGTTTTTGAAGCAGAATGGGTCAGAGTAACCAGGGGATGACAGTGGGTTGTGAACAGTAGTAGGAAACATAAGCAAACACCACCCCCTATTCTTCCCTCTAAAACCCCAGGAAACACTGAAGGTGAATAAGAATGGCTGAAGGAAGAAAGAAATAACAAAATTATTCCTGTTTCAGGGATCGTGTGCTGAAGCGGTAAATTCATAGAAGAAGGGATTTACTACAAGGTCTGCAGCCTGTACCTTCCTATGGAAGTTCTTTCCAAGCACACTTCAGCTGTGTCTCTAGGCTTTGCCTCTCTTCTAAACTAGCTCTAAAACTAAGCCATGGCTTTTGCCACAGGTTCCTGTCAGTGGCTGAAATGACAACATTCTCCAGGGAGAATGTTTTGTTTTGTTTTTTTTCTTTTTGCAACCTATCAGTTCCTTTGAGGATCCTTCTCACTACCACTGTGCAGGACCTTTTTCTCTATCATAACCATAACACCAACCTTAGTTCTACATTTTGACAACCCTCAGCTGTATGAAGCCAAGTGTCTCAATCCATTTCCATCCTATGCACTTCCTCCAAAATTTCAGCAAGTCCCCCATTAACTTATTCCTCCCTAGAAAACTATTCCATCATCCTTGACATCAGAGCTGAATGTTGTCTGAATAGCTGAGAGACCTTGAGGCATTTAATGGTTACCTTTATCTACCTCTGAAAAATGGACCTGTCTGATGTAAATGTGTACCTAGACATTTTGGAAGTTTGTTGCCATCTGCCTTGTAGTGGATGGAGAGAATCACAAATCATACTCATTGCAAATGTGAGACACTTCTGATTTTCTTCAATTTATGGACAATTATTGCTTATTTGTAATCACATTTCTCATACTTTTTAAATTACAGGTTTACCTGCAAACTCCAAGGTGACACGAAGCTGACTTTGTGCCGCCTCTTCAAATCAAATTAGTCAATTTTTGTGAGGAGAGATATTCCCCTGAGAGAAAGCAAAGCCAAGAGAGAATCCCCATCTTCTGTCAAGAGCAAATTCTGACCTACCAAAAGTAACATGCTCTGCAATGAGTCATAAGACTAATTGAATCCCAGAACTTGACTTCCAAGCCTTGCTTCTATGCAGAAGTTGAATGCATCTTAGATATTTGCAGTGTAGCACCCAGGCATGTCCCTGATTCTCACCCCACCACTGCTCTGCCCTCAGGATTCCCACCTGAATCTGTCCCTGTCCATGGCAGGGGGTTGGAACTGGATGATCTTTAAGGTCCCTTCCAATCCAAACCATTCTATGATTCTGTGACAAACACCATGCATGCCATATACTTCTGGTTTGCTTTATATAACTGATCACTGCTCTATGATCACAATTTTTGTTTGCTTTTATGTTTTGTCATTTCTGAATACAAACTTCCCCATGGGTACATATAGTGATCTGACACCCTGAGTATTGGTACTAGCATTAAATCTGAAGCCTCTCCTAGTAAACTGCTCCCTGTAACCCACTCCTTTTGAGAAAATAAATCCTCTTTGCTCCCATACACAAAGTTCCTCTGTCTCAGGTAACAGAAAGGGACAATACCTCCAAGGGACAGTACCTCCAATGCTACTCATTCCCCAGAATGACACACTATTCTATGTATATCTTTGCAATATGCTTATAATTGAATAGCTATGATAATTTATATGATCCTGACTTCTCAGAGGTGTTCCATGAAACTGTCTGCTGGATTCCTGTCTAATCTACAGGCTCCCAAAATCTAGGAGTTGACTGTCTGCAGTCCAGTATTTGTATAATTAAAATAATTAATTTTTTCTATTGAAGATAAATTTAAATTCATCAAGAAGTTTACCTTAACTGAGTTGTAGGACAAGATTTTCCTTACTCACCCAGTTCACAGTCTATAACCTGACCAATCTACAATGACTCTACAACATCTTTTTGGTTTTCTAAACTGTTCCTAAGAATAAGATCAATTTATAGAATCTCAAGCTTACAACATAGCACTACACCCTGCCAGGTCTCTCTAGCCCTGTGTCTATCTCTTCTAATAAGCCATTCCTAAATGTTCCCTCCTGAAACAGAAGGCTCATTAGTTTTCAGGTATTTATCATAAGGTTTCAAAGGGTACCTAAAAATAGGTCACACCGATAAGAGTTTCATTTGACAAATGTCAGGCTCTTCTAATACTTCCCTTTGTAAGACAAAGGGCAAGCCAACATTTTCACAGCTGTCAAGTAACTCTCTGCACTGAAACACAGTAGAATAAAACCTGACAGTGAACCATTGCTGCATCTGAGTCCTGGTTACATAAGGTAGTATGGGAAAATGAGTGTTTTTCAGATTAACTTTAATGTCAAGGCTGGTAGCATGAATGTAATTATGGCTGATATTTTTATGCTGCAGTCTGACAGATAGTTAGCAATAAATACATCACCTCATGCAGAAAATGAGCAGACTTTCAGTAATGGAAAAAGGAGGGTGTCAAGTACTTGCACAACTTTTGTACATTTGCTTTCTCCTGGGTTTTATTATTGTCTTGGAAATGCTTCAGGTCACTGTTTTGGTTCTCAACCTCTTCACCTCACCTTTCAGAAAGGCTTTTGAGAGCAGTTCTGATTTCCATTACCTAGTGATGCTTGTGGCATCCATCTTTCAACTGAGAAAGTGAGACCTGTGATCTTCAGGACAAAAAGAATTAATGAATCATGAAAAAGAGGTGAATTTTAACTGTTTTGACTACTGCCTACATGCTGAACAGTGAAGTCAGCATGGCCATGGAACTGGCACAACAGTAAGGAACTGCAGGCTGTGGGTGCTGGCTGCACAGATGGAGGGTGGCAGAGGAGTGCAAGTCAGGGGGAAACAGAGAGTGCCAGTGCTATAGGTGGGGTGTGAAAAAAAACACCCTTTGAGAGGATAAAAACGTGTTGTCTTCTCTGCCACAGGAACACAGGTTGTGCTGGTGGAGGAGAAATCTGCAGGGGCTGATGACACTAAGACATTCTTGCCATTTTTGTTCTATATTATGACATTTACAGAATATTGGAATGTGTTAAATAATCAGAGAACTCTTTTCCCTGTAATGGTCCATCGTTGGTTTTTCACTGTGGTAATCTGAGAGTTTAAGTAATTTTATACCAGAGTAAAATCAGTTCAGGGCAGCAAGACAAGAGGATCCAGTACCATCACAGTCCTCAGCCTTTCCTGTCTTTGTATTATACACTTTATTTACCCACATCTCATAGAATGAGCATTTATATTTCTAAAAGTTCTCCCTGTCAACATTAGTATCTAATCCAAGGACTCTTTTATGGCCATCAATAAAGACACGATTTAGATCTTATGTTCTTTGAACTTCAGAGGTTATTTTAATCAAGGTATTTTACATGAATGCACTACATCTATCATTAGAGGGGTTCCATGTGGTGAATTTATAATTTCTTCATTTAGTGATTGTGTAAAAGTCTTCCTCCATACCCTCAGGAAATTAACTTTTAATATCATATTAAAGAATATGCTTTCATTGTAGGGTTCAATAGCAACTTATTCTAGATTATATTATTTATCAATAATATTGCTGAAGCAAATTTTAGTTTCCAAAGGTGCTTTTGGTCATTTTTCTGTAGAAAAAGAGTCATACAGCTAAAAGAAACTGTAGTCCTTTTCAGATTGATTTGGACAGTGAAAAAATATTAATGCTCATCATAAGAACATTTGTATAAAATTTATTTAAATGAGCTACTATCTCACAAGTATTTATAGCTCTTCAGTTTCAACAAACAGCAAAAATCATCATGCCAGATCTTCACAGGTTTCAGAATTGATGACATTGCCTTTCAGGACTGCATCTTCTAAAAGTACAGAATAGGGGTATTCAGTTCTGTATGAACAGTGCCTTAGAAATGAGAAATAATAGGATATTCTTGTGGTTTCATAACATCAGTGATTGCTATAAGGTAAAAGAAATAGAATATTTTAAGCATCTAGTCTGCAGTGCCATCTTCTGTGCTTTAATGCAACATAACTATTGATTTCCATTTTCCCTTTTTAATAAATTACTACTATCTGTGGCAAGTCACCTTCTCTCAGTTTTGATACTAATTTGGGGTCTTCGTTTCAGATAATGTCTTTAGACTTCTGTGTCATTAGCAGCAACAAGTATGCTGCAAGTTTATTTCTGTGTAATTTAGTGAAGTACAGGCAATAATATTTCAAGAAAGTCATGTTGATAATTTATCTCCAACTAAAATCTTCCATGCTGTTCAACATAGTCCTCTTGAAATCAACCAATTATTTCACCAGTTTTGGTGGGTTGCAGTAGTTAATGGTTTATAAGCATCCCACTCCACATGGGCAGTTCATCCTGTCAGAAGTCCTGCAAGGAAACCTCTCTGCTGAAGTGTTAATTCTCCATTAGAGTGCCAGCATTACCCTAGAGTTGTAGATTCACAATGTTTCACAGCAGTACTCAGCAACAAGTAGAGTCAGATGCTATATATAGGCTAGAATGATAATTGTGCCTTTCAAGACTATTTTCACAGCCTTAAGTTTGTACTTAAGCTACTCCAATAAAAGGGAAAATTTGCTGAGAAGTATGGATGCTCAGCCATAAAAGACAAAACAGAACTCTACTCTGAAATGGAAAAGGAAACTAATGAAACAGGAAATCTAGGCACATGCAATGGATCCTGGGTTTGAAAGCAAAGTCCTCATCTTGGCATCAGGAAAATTACGAGGCTTTCATATTTAGACTTGACTCTAAATATGTTTGAAGATGTACACGATGAGGAAATTCTTTCCATGATCTGGTTTTAGACATTTTCAGCACTAAGGCAAGCTGGATGGGCATAATGAAGAACAAAGTACGTGACCCAGATGCCTATTTTTCAGCTCTGTGCAACATATATGGAAACAAATTTGTGCTCAACAACTGTGTTTGGAAATGATCACTATGAACTCCATGTAAGAATGGATACACTGTAAGGGAATTATAAGCACTCGGTGATGAAGAAATTTGATACAACTGACATTGTCACAATTTGCTGAGATGTGTCACATAAATGGCACAAGAAAATCACACCATTCGTTTTATAATGTTATAATAGATAATGGGATTATAGAAGCTGAACTCTCCATTAAAAGTTCTGTTATCTGTTTAAGTTTTATTAGTGATTCAAAACCCAGGGATCATGCTGGCATATAGATCAACGCCCTACTTAACATATCTTACAAAGAGAATCTGCCACCAACTCAACTGGCCTCTGAATTATGGAAAAATGTATCTTTCTAAACATCTGCTGCTTATGTGTAAGAAAAATCAAGCTGTTACAGGAACTCGAATTTGAGAAATGCAGACTGGTGATTTCATATAGTTGGTAGTAAAACTTCTAAACAATCCCTGGAAATATGCATGATGATTTTATAATGCACAAGGAATTACAGAAAAAGAAAAGGAAGATAATTTTGGACTCAATTCTGCTTTAATTTGACTTTATTCTGATAAAACAGAATAACCAAGGTATTGGAAGTTAACAGTTGCCTAGAAACTTTGGATCATGACCTCATATTCAATAAGACCAAACACTGCCTCAAACATATATATATATATAAAGTGCATAATACTCCAAACTAGTTTATATTCTGAATCTGAAGAAATTAATGAAAATAGTGATTAGAAGGAAAAATGCTGACAGGCAAAGAAATTAATAAAAACTTCTGGAGTTTCCAATTGTCACTGTTAAGAATGGGAATGACCTTAGCTAGAATCTTGTCTTCATTCACTGGCAAGAACAAAAGCATAACATTTTAAGCAAAATGTATGGGGAAAATGTGAAATCATGAACAAAATAAGAACTATGAATTTCCAAAAGTGGTTTAAACCAGCAGTTTCACAGACTTATCAGAATTAAAGACATTCTAAAAAAACATTGACGGTATAATTGGGAAAAAATTGTAGAAATGTTTATTAAAAAATGCAGATTGAAAAATTGTCAATGATGAAGTGGAAAGAACAGAAGTTTTTAATAAATACTGTCTCTCTATATTTGGAAAGAAGCAGAGTGCTGCATTCATACCATATGAGGACAAGGAGGCAAATTCTAGGCTATTAATAAGACTTAGGAAGAAGTCAGACAACTTAGGATAAACAGTTTTGATTCAAGAGGTCTAAAACATTTGTGTCAAAGAGTCATAAAAATGCTGGTCAGGAAAATTTGTGGCTCACTGATTTAAAATAATAATAAAGATTGCATATATTCATACCTATATTCATAAAATGCTAGGAAGCTTCAAAATAGTTAAGACAATGTCAATATAAAAATAATAAAGAAGAGTGATATAACTAAAAGGAGGTCCTCACCCCATCACACCACATTAGCACTCACTTAGATTTTGTAGCCATTTTGGAGTGTATGTCATTCAGTCAAAATATTAACATGATGCTAAACAACACCAGTAACACCTGCTTAATTAATTAATATTTCATTCATTTAGCATTAATTGTTGGCAAGTGTCAGTGCACAGTTGCTGGCAAGAAATAGTCATCAAATGTTTTTTTTCACTGAGGCTCCACCTGGAGTGTGGAGGATATTAATGATCCTCTTCAGTAAAGGTCTCAAAGACACTGAAATAGTTGGTTATAAAAATACATTGAAAATTTCCATATATTTTTTCAAATTTCAGTAAATGAGATGGGAAAGATGTTAGAGCTAAAATCTTCTGGGAGAATTGCCTTCCTAACTGTTTGGTTTTTTTTTTAAATAGAAATCAAATTCAAAGCAACAGGGAAAAGAACTCACACTTATAGAATAAGGGGTTTCTACCTGGTATCTACTGAGACAGAAAATATTTGAGATTAACAATCCAATGCAAACTCCCCTTAAAATGTTATCATAAATAGATGACATGACTCATGAAGAATGGAAATTATTAACACTGTTTTTCTATGAGTGAGATATTTAAACTCTGCAAACAGAGTGTGTGGAGTAAAACTAGTGGTAGATACAATCAGTAGATGAGATAATCTCATATTCATAATCAAAGGATTTTTAAAGTTGAAGAGTGTTCAAAAAAAGCTATGATTTTTTTTTTTAGAAATGTAGAAATAGTCATCTATTGAAAGATTCAAGGAAAAAAGATTGAGAAAAGACTTGAGGAAGTAATTTTAAAAGGCTTATATGAATGTTACCAGGCTCTTAACTGTAACAAAGAAAGATGTAAAAGAGTCAATGTTGTAAAGTTAAGTTAGGCAAATGTATTTGTGCATGCATTGTGATGGATATTTTTAAAACTTTTCCTAATATTTTCAGTTACATGTCTGATGCCATAAAAAAAAAAAAAAAAAAAAAAAAAAAATCCCAAACAAATTATGTGAGGAAAACTGCCAGTAGCAGTTCAAAATACTTGATCTGATGGCTCACTCTGGCCTTAAATCTTTGATAGCACATGAAATTATTCACTGATTCTCAGGGCTTACATAACAGCAACCATCAGTAAAAAGCTTTCTTTCCAGCTGGCTAAAAGAGTATTTCCTGGAAGGCAGTGACCTGGCCTCAGTTATTCATGCTTTTGTCATTTCTCATTTAGACTGCAGTGATTCAGCGTTCAATATAAATGGTCACACTGTTCCAGTGCTTACAGAAATTCAGCTGTTAAAGAAGGCTGCATCTCATTTCAACAGTGCAGTCCTCTGGAAATATAACAGATACATCCACCAGGCTTTTTCTTACCTTTCCATAGACTACCTAAAGAAGTTCAAGGTCCTGATTCCTTTCCTGAGGTTACATCATTGCTGAAGCTCAGGAATGAAAAGATCATAATCAAGTTTTATGATGAAAAGCAGTTTTCTCTAATACAATGGACTCCCTACCCCTTGCCCATAATTATATCTATTTGGGACATTTTACAGACCAAGATACTTCTGTACAGGTTCCTAATCTGTGAAGAGACTGCTGCCCATTGTGATTCACCTTACTATTATATTTGGACATTTTTGCATTTACATTTGTAGAATGGTTTAAGCTGGAAGATACATGAGGTCATCTAGTGAGACTTCAAGTCAAAGCTTATCCATGTTCAAATTTAGGTCCATTGATCAGCTCTTGTCCAATTTTGTGTCTCTCCAAGGACAAATATTGCAAAACATTTCTGTGCTACCTAGTTGAGTCTTTGACCACTTATGATAATTTTTCCTTGCCACTAAACAGTACTTAACTTTTGAAATTTTTAACTGTTCATCCTTTCATTGTATAAGCCTCTGAGAAATTTGAGTCCACCTGTTCATTGCCCACCCAATTAGTTTAGCTAAACACAGCACAGTTACTTTTTCCCCATAATCTCCTCTAAGTGGGCCAAACCCAGCCTCCTCACCCTCTTGCTCCTTCAGCATCTTATGATAGGCAGCCCCAAACTCGACAAAGTAATTCAGGTGCAACCTCATAAATTCTGGATAGATAACAGAGAAGAGCCACCTGCCTGGGCTGTCTGGCTGTATTCTCTCTAGTGCAGCCTTAAATTCTACAACTTTCACCCTTGATTTATGTTCCACTTCTTGCCCACAGTCCCTTTTCTACAAAATTTCTTGATCTAATGTATCTCATCTAACCTGGGGTGTCCCACTTGTACCTGGTCATGATTTATTATGCAAGCAATTCTGTGTCAGAGTCAAGTTTTCTTGAGAAGGCAGTAATCTGAGATGATGGTATTTAGGGCCAAAGTCTAGGCTTTTATGAACCTAACTGCTTTATTCAGCATGTGAAGCACAAGCCTCAAACTATTCATTACACTAGAGTGAAGAAACATGAATGCTGAGAGAATCAAAAAACCCTCAAACCATCTCCTCACTAAGAAACTTCCCTTTCTCCCCATTTCCACTAAAAAAAAAACAACAAACCAAAACTAGACTCTGAACACACTTTCCCTGGTGCAGAGAGAATATAAATATAAATATATACTGCTCAGAACAGATGTTCAAAGGCTGACAGCCATGTTTGTCACTGCACTGGAAAATATATGAATACTTTAGAGCTGAGCCCAGAGTAACAAAGAAAATGAGAAGGAAAGAGTATTTTTGCTACTTACCTCTTTTTTTTCTGTTTGGCAAATTATGTTATTACAAAGCTATAAAAATATGATGATCGTTATGACAAATGATCTAAATATGACTAATGTTATCAGCCAGATTATGAAAAAAGCTTATTCTCAGAGTGTTACAGTTAAGGGCAAAAAGCACAACAGGATCTGTCATTCTGAGTAAAACAATCCATAAAACCTCATTCAGTAATTTCCATGTTCAGTGCCAGCTATATGAAACTTGAATTAGCATGTGTGTTTTGACACATGCCACCTTACTTGACAACATGAAGAAAGAAAAAATCTACATGTCCATTGGCAAGCTGCCCTGATAGTTAAGCACATTCTTGATTTTAAAATATGCACATTATTTTCAGCCTAAATTATTTTACCTTTAATTTTCATCTGTTTGGAGAACATTTTACTGTCTGTGACTGCAGGGTCAAACAGTTAGTCTCTTACTAACTGATATCCTATCCTCATGGAGGCACTTTGTATTTGTAATTAATTGCCTCTTAAATACCTCTTGTGCAAGCTAAATAAATGGAGGGATTTTTACCATAAAATAATTTTGTGAGTCTTTTAGTGAGAACATGAATTCCTTTTAAAAATATATTTTCTTTACAGCAATGAATCGAAAGCAGGATATAACAGCAATATATTACAGTCATCAATATTTTGCTTAACTCCTGTTATTTTACCTTAGTTAAAATTTTCTCATTATGCATCCAAGGATGATATTAACAAAAAGAAGAAAAATTAACAAAAAATAATAATAACAACCCTGCACCCCCTCAAACCCTAACGAAAATCCCAACCAAACAAAAAAACAACCCCAGTTCTCACTGCATTGCTAGGGTTGTCATGTTCTCCTGACCCACAGAAAAATATTCATGTGCATCAACCTTCAGGGGGTTACAGCATAATTTCATTCACATGCTCCAGCTGAACTTCACAGTGCTGTAGATATCACCAATACTTTTCATTTTGGGGGAGATTAAGAAAATGAGATATTCTCCATATCTTTGTTGCATTGTCCCCTGCATCTGGACTTGAGACCCTTCTGACAGTGACCAGAAGGGTTAACATAATTGTTGCCTTGTTAAAGCTTTGACAATCAGAGAATCACAGAATGGCCTGGGCTGGAAGGGACCTTAAAGATGATTGAGTTCCACCTCTTTGCTGTGGGCAGGGACACTTTTCACTGGACCAGGTTACTCAGAGCCCTACCCAACCTGACCTTGAACATCCCCAGGGATGGGGCATCCACAGCTTCTCTGGTGACCTGTGCCAGTGCCTCATTATCCTCATTTCAAATGTAAAGAATTTCTTTCTACTCTCAGTGTGAAGCCATTTCCCTTGTCCTGGTATTACATGCCATTGTAAATATGTCCTTCCTTCTGCTGCATCCTTCTTTCAGGCACTACCTGTGGATGAGGCAGGCTAGGGATGCTGCCACAGACCATGTCAGGTACAACCTACTGAAAACATGATGGGGTTAAACAGTAACACAGCAGGCATAAAAACAACCATGGAGCCACATGCAGATAGGTCTAGTATTTCTTGACATTAGTGGGAACATTTCCATTGGCTTCAATGAGTACAGAATTGCCAAAAACCAATAGATTTTTTGTGGTTGTTTTTGCATTTCAACAAGCTGGATTTAAATTCATTAACATTCCAAATGAGATCGATAATGAATAGTTCAGTAATAATTACCAGGACTCCACAGAAAACTCTATAAATTATGTCATGAGCTATACACTGCATGTGCCAATTTTCCATAAACAAGGGATTATTGCACTCTCTGTTTTCTAACAATAAGCACATTTGGTAATTGTCACTAGAACTATACATTATTCATCTGAATTTAAAACTGTGCTCATTTATCTCTTTGCCAAAACTGTATTTCCATTCCAATAACAGGTCTGTAAGAAACAGATTCAACTCAGGTTTTCTCTAAGGCAGATGTCTTGAACATCTGAATTTGAGCTGAAAATTCATGTTGTAATAAATTTGCTGGGGCCAAATGTGATCTACCAGTACCTAAATCAAGTTCCTGCAAGAAAACTGGGCTTCAGCCTAGAATAAATTTGTTGCATATCTCATAGTGCTGTAGTCTTTATCTTAAGGTTTAAGCTCCTAGGGTAAAGTGGCTATCTAAAGATCTTCTTTAAATAAATAAAAATAAATAAATTATTAGAGTTTCTGGTCATGGACAATGCTTCAAATCTGAGGGTAGAGAAGGCCATGGCTAAGACTTTTATTTCAAAAATTACTTTTCACTCCCCTTCATTAATGCATAATCCCTGGTTACAATATTTGTCTGCATTGTAAATCAAAATTAGAGTTTAAGTCAGAAATCAGAACTGAAAAGGAAGAGATTTTTAGAAAGATACTTTAAAATTGTGTATAGAAATTGCCAGCTATGAATTTATTGGTGTGTTTTACTTGGTGAACACTGCATTCTCAGCAGTTAGTAAAACAAGGAAAGAATTTATTGTTAACCAGAATTAAAAAACCATGTTTACAGAAGTTGTAACTGCATTTCTAAAATGATTGCATGGAACTATAAATTTTACTGTAACAAAAATTTAAACTGGTGGTTTGAGTCTAAGTGTGGAAGATTATTCAACATATTCCCTCACAAATTAGCCTTAAAAATTCATGTGCTGACCAATTGTTTTAATATCCAGTACCATGTACCTGAAAACTGAAAGGATTTATTCAGTCAACTTAATCCAGATATGTTTTGCAAGTACCAGTCTTAACTATGTAATCCCAGCCATGATTTTACTATTTTGAACCCAATGTTTACCTTCTGTCTATGATTTCAAATGGAAATCTGCTTCAAATAGGTATTCATTCTGCCAGAGAGTAGAAATAAAACTTATTATAATTTTCACCTTTTGTGAAAATTTTGTTCGTGGCCACTACATGAGCTTGTTCTTGTAAAAGTACCATTCTTCATGAAAATACAAATTTTACTTCTCTGATATGCATTATTTTTAGGCAAACCTCATGTGAAATTAAACCACCCAGACTCCTTTTTTTAAAAACTAAATTCTGAAATTCCTTATATCTCTTATCCACAGGGTCTCTGAATGCAACTTTCCTGACTGTAATGATCAGAAGCATTTATTTCAAATTAATGAATTATTCCCTAAAATGGCCCTGTCTGTATTGATGATTAAGCTGTATGTGAGGGACATTAGTCAATGGGGCATGGCTCACTTGTGCACAGGCAGGCACTCCCCAGGCTTTCAGCATTGTCCTGACAATCATTCCCAGGCCACATCATTCCCTGAGCTGGGCTCAGGCACTGCCTACAAACTGCTAAATCCTAAACCAACACCAGGCACAGGTAGTGATTGGCCCATGCCTAGGTCCTGTTTAATTAATTTGCATAATTGCCATATGTGATGAATACTACACTAGTAGAAATGCTTCTCAGTTTTTCCTGGAATTACTTCTCCCTACATATCTCAATTTGCATGCTGACCCTCACAGATCACATCCTCCCTGAAGTCATCTGCTGTACTTGCATTTTTCTCCATGTCACTACAGTAATCTTCCAGGATTTTACCAAGGCAAAACATTTGCGGGTGTCTAACTCTGACGTCTACAATTTTCTTTGGTTCTCCAAGGGTTCCTCAAGATTTTCAAGGTCAAAACTATTACATATCTACACTGTAAGCTAGTAAATCAGACTTACAAATTGAAATAGACATGGAACAAGGAAATTAACATGATATAGTGGAAAAGGGTTTTTTTTTGCATACAAAAGATTACAGTATTTACTTGCTAAGAGAGTGCAGGAGTTACCAAAATAAACACAAACATTGGGGTTTTTTTTTTCAGGTGCTGCTATTCACTGATAGTCATATGACAATAAATTCCCCCATTTCCTCAATCTCATTCCAAGGTTGAATCTTCTAATAGAGCACCCTGAGAGATTTCATGTGAATCGGTCAAAACAATACCCAGAGAAATTTTGCATGCATTATATGACATTAAAATCTCAGTATACTCATGTTTATCTAGCTTTCATTCAGAGACTACATGTGAACACTCATATTCTTCATCCCCAGAAAGTATATAACCAAATGAGCTTTAGTACTGCCTTCACTCAAATATTTGATAAAAACCCCAAAGCATTCTGGTCAAATTCAAATGCAATACAAATAAAAGCAACACAGACTTTGACTTTTTATTTCTTAAATGCCTTATCTCAGCCTCCAGAGGAAGCTTATTGAGGCTATGAATAGTTGAAATAAGTGATTGATAATGAAGAGAGGGAAAAGTTAATTAAAGATTTAAAATGAGAATTTTGATACCCTATGTGTTCAAACAAAGTGCCTTTCTTAGATCCTACAAAGCCTTACCCGTATGCTAATTCCATGGAAATGAGGTTTATTATACTCTGTGGATTTTTCATTAAACAAGCAGAGACATAACCATATATACTCTTCTCTCCCTACCCCAAGCTCTCACACATTCTGTGAAAGGTGTGATAGCTACTTTCTTTTTATCAGTTTTTATCCCTTGTCAAGTTGTCTTTGTTGAATCGACATAAAGAGACTGTGTGAGATGGATCCCCAGCCTGCCTGAACTCAGCTCTTCTCATGATCCACCCCAGACCTGATCATTTCTGCTGATCTGTAGATTGCAAACTTTCCACCTGCAAAATGCTTGTTTGGAACAATGTCTGGCTCAGACTAACCATCAAACTAACCATGCCAGGCACTGGGTCAGATCTTCATAATGCGTTCAAAACAATCCAATTCCCGAGGCTGCCACTTTATCTTCAGTCTGTATCCACACCTCATTCAGAATATTTTGTCAGACCTTTCTTTGGGCTCTTTTCCTGAAGAAATTGTTTTCTCTTTCCTCTTTCAGAGTCTTCCACCAGGCCCAGAGACAGGATTATGCAGACATTTCTTTTTTTTTTTTCTTCCCTCCTAACCACAGCCTATTAACACTGTATATCACTTACTGTATTTATGCATGTAGTCCTTTCACTAAAGGGGGAAAAAAACCAGCTCAGGTTTTAGTTGTCAGCAATAAACACCATCTCAAGCCCATCCACAGACCCCAGAAAGTTAAATTAAACTACTTGGAAAGTTTTTCAGACCTAATGATGATTACAATTGCTTGGGCAACACCTTCATACTATTTTCAGAATATTTTCATATATTTTACTTATTATTTGTTCAACCATGTTAGAGGCTGACAAAATTTCTTTTGAAGTCTGAGGAAGTCATTCCACTTATTCCAGCCATGGGTCCATAAGGATATATATTTCTTTCCTATCTGTATTTTTTTTTTTTTTTTGTTTTCCTCATTTTACCAAGAGTTATAGCAGGACACAAAGGACTCAATTAAATTTTTCAGTTATATCTAGTATGGATATGGATAGATGAATGGTAGGATGGAAGGATGGATGGATGGATAGATAGATAGAATATAATTACCCTAAATGTACGTAAATGTAAATATCCATTATATATCATTTGAAGTGTCCTACATATCCTCCTACTAGTTGGGAAGCATTTCCTGGCTTCATCTATGTTTCTGCCATATGTGCAGAGTCCATATATTTTTTTCTATATCCCAAGGCTTCTGAAGAAACTAGACATTTATGCTTATTCACCCTAATCAAGCTCAAAGTGTTGTAATATAGGCATAGATGTCTTTTGGAGAATGCTTTGGCTAAAAACATTAAACAACAAAATGACTCTTTTCATGCTACTTCTTGTCTCCAAACTCAGGCTCTCTAAAAATTATATAAAGAATACAAATTGCAGGAATTCAAGAATTCCTTGATATTACAGATTTTCCTCCTCTTTTTTGTCAAATATTTTATAACTAAGGCATTTGCTTTTCCTATTCAGGTAATGTGATGAATTTCAGAGGAGTTTTGTGGTCTAGACACCTCTTAGATATCCTGTAGTGCTGTCTTAGTAGGTATATCAGAGATTTTTTTAGCCTAGACATTTAGTATGTTGCTATGTGTGCACTGGTGGCTCTTTCCAGTGCTATTCTTATTAAAAAAGAAAAAAAAAAAAATCCCACGTGGACTTTTTTTCTTTTCATAAGAAATAAAGATTTTAAAACAAATGTCGTTCAGTTTTGTTTGCTCTGAAACTTTAAAGATTCTCCCTACATGCATCATGAGGCATGGAAGGACTAAGCTAGAGGACTGTAACCAAAGATAAATTATCAACAGGAGGAATGAAATGTGGGATCCCTGGATCCAAACACACATATTTCTACTGACAGTGGAAAGGGGCTCTATTCAACAGCAAGGGGCTGTGGCAAGCTCATCAACTTCTCTTTGCACAAAAGAGGGATAAAATGCTGCCTTCAAATTATTAGAAAAAAAAAACTTCATTTTTTACTGCTGAAGTGCACTTATTTTGCTCTTATTTCTTAGAATAAAAAAAATATGACTATTTTTAGTAGCATTATAATGAAAGTTTTACATATTCTCAGTTCAGGAATTTCCTTTGTAACTATATTGATTTAAATTACAGTGAAATGCATAGAAAACTAATTAGGAAGCAGCATTTGGCTTCCCAGAACAAATATTTATGCCAGCTCTTCAAAAATAAGGGGCAAAATTATTAACCTCAAGTACATGGCACCCCATCTACTAATAAGATATATGTTTATTTTTCCAAGTTCAGAACTCAAAGTAAAGGCTAATGAGTACTTAAAGGACTCCTGAGAAGAAAAGATAGGATTCTCCTCAGAAGAGGGCTAGGGATTCAGGCTGAAAAGTTAAGCAGAGAAAGAAAGAAACAGATTCTGTAGAAAAAGTCTAAGATGTCAGTGGTTTCTAGAACAAGAACATAGCAAGATGTAGGGAAAAGCTGCATATGAATATATGCTACATTTACTGGTTTAAATGTTTAATGTTTTCTTTGATGTTTTACTTCTAAATAAATTACACTTCCAGAAGGCTTCCAGTCAGCTTTTTGTGTGAACAGCGCTTTGAGGGAGCTGCTCCTTGCCCTCTATTCTGCTCTAGTGAGATCTTACCTGGAATTCTGAATGCAGCTCTGGAGTTCCCAGTGCAGAAAGACCTTGGCATGTTGGAGTGAGTCCAGAGGAGGGTCATCAAGTTAATTAGAGGGATGCAGCACCTGTCCCATGAGGACAGGCTGCGAGAATTAGGATTGTTGAGCCTAGAGAGAAGACTTTGGGGTGACCTAATTGCAGCCTTCCAGTACCTGGAGAGGGACTTTTTACAAGGGCTTGTAGTGACAGGACAAGGGAGAGTAGGTTCAAACTGAAAGTAGGCAGCTTTAGATTGAATGTAAGGAAAAAACTATTTTCTGTGCAGTCATGAGACACTGACACAGGTTGCCCAGAGAAGCTGTGTTGGCCCATCCCTGAAGGTGTTCAAGGCCAGGTTGGATGGGGCTCTGAGCAGCCTGGTCTAGTGAAGAAGGGGCTGGAAGGAGAAAATCTTTAATGTTCCTTCCAAACCAGGCCATTCTATGATTCTATGTTGCTGCAGAGAAAAAGGAACATCAGGATCTAACCCTATTTGAGATCCAGCCTCTGCCTGGGAGAACTGCAAGCCAGGCTATACTGAAGGACCCAAAAAGGGCTACATTCATTCAGACTACAGAAGCTGCAGGATTCCAGGATGCTAATACTTTGCCAAAATATGGAAAAATCCCAAAACTCTATATTTTGTTTTACCTAATATTTTGAATTCTAGCTGTCCTCATCTTTACTTTTCCTAACCTATCTCTTTCAGGAATAATTCTCAAGAGCAAATGTTCTTTTTCCTATCAATAAGGGAACTCTTTCTTTCTTTCTGGTGCCATCCAGCTCTTCCTCTGCATGTGGATCACCTTTAGCTGTGTTTTGATGAATTTTGGTCTGAGTGGAACTGTGCTACTCTTCTAAGACAATGCATGAAGAGGATGGGACAGCTTTATGACTTGGGTGATAGCACAGTGAGCAGGCACATTACCAAAAGGGCGATTAGTGTAGAATTTGTGATGTTATTTACAGTACTTACTTTGCTAACATGAGCAGCATTGTAAAAATGTTAGTTGTTAACACTGCTAAAACGTAATGCCAGAGTTTCCTGCAGCACAAGAGGCTGGTATGCTGATAAATGACACTGCATGAAATGGTGGCCATGAAAAGCAAATTCACAGTGAATCACCCTCAACACCAGACTGGAGTAAGAGCATTGCAAACTGATTTGTGGGTTGATGTTGCCATTTAATGTGGTTTCCATCAAACTGTTCATAAAATTCATAGCTGCAGCTAACCTCCATTACTGTGTCCTTGCACATTCTTCTTGAAAATAACTTGTTTATGAAGCTTCAGCAGAGCAGAAGGACACTGTATGTTCTGAAGAAAATGGGGGAGTTTCAGGTAAACATCACTGCAAAGCAATGGCCAGAAGACACATTGCTTTAATGGGCTTCAAATTCTTACCTGCATGTTTTGATTCTGTCCAATAATCTTTGCAATTATCTCTGCTGTGTGTGTTGAGGCCAGACTACAGGGACATGCAGGTCCACAGCCCATGGATGCAGACATCTAATTTGTGACTCTGAGCCTGGAGCTGAGCTCCACCCACTGTCACATCAGCAAATCCCCATTATCCTCACAGACCATGTATGATCCTGAAGAATGATGGAGGTGTCCAGAGTGTTACAGCCCTCAGCTCTCTGGAGAATCCCAGATACAGATGACAAATAGATCCAGCACCCAATCAATTCTCCATTAACATCAAAACAATTTTGGTGAAAACAGCCTATTTTTATTTGTAAATTGATGATTTAATGTAATGCTTTCACCTGAGCTGATAAATCTCACCAATTTCATTATCAGCTTTGTGTAGTTAAATGTTCCATTTCTGCAGCACTTTTATGAGTCTTAGATTCATGATGAGAAAATATCCATGTCATAAGTATAAAAAGTATGATAATAAGACAGAAAATCAACCTGTCTGTTGGAATTTAGGGAGGTAATTTTTGTTTTGCCGGCTTACAGTAAACTCTTTTTTCTTTGCCACAGTGTTTTTGTTGTTTTGGGGGAGAGGTGGTTTGGGTTTTTTTGTTTTGTTTTGGTTTTTTTGTTTGTTTTGTTTTGTCTTTGTTTTGGTTTTTTTACTGTGGAGTGTACATAATTTATATAGAAAATATTGTAATTTTTAAGCTGGGGAAAAAAAGAAGATTCTAATTTATTTTCAAAATATCATAGTAGCAAAGTTAAGGCATATATCCTTTGATGCCAGAATCAGGGAAATATTTGTAAAAGAAGCATATATTGTTGAGGTGTACACTTCAGCAGTTTTTGGTTCATGTTTCAAGTACAGATTTACACCATTGATTTAGTATGTGGAGGAGTTTTTTAACAGCCCAAGAGCAACTTAGCCCTTCCTCTGATTTTCCATAGAAAAGAAATTCAAGTTCTTTTCAGGTCAGATTGTGTGACTTGTCTAAAGGAAAATCAAACTGGAAAGTGTAGTTGTCTTAAAGCTGAATAGGATTTTAACAAAGCAAGCCCTGGAATGAGTGTGTCCACTACAATACTTTCAACCATAGATCATGCAGTCAGCAGCTCCCCAGTGCATGAATTCTGAAAATCTCACTATTTTTTCTATGTGGGATAAAAGCAAAAATTGAATATTACTTGTAATGCTAGTACTCAATGAGAATTGATTACAATGTTGGAATTATAATATATATTCATAAATATTCTGGGCTTAGTCAGACAGGAAAGTATTTGGAATGTTTCAATGAGATCCAAGCTTGCACTTCCCTGGTTAAACTGCTCAGCCTATTAGCTTGAAAAGGCAAAATACAAAGGGCAAGATTTTCACGACTGATTAGGAAACTGAGAGAGTCACTTTGCATTTCCTTAAAAGGGGCCTGATTTTCATAAAATTCATAGAAGCCTTGAACCATCTAAAGCTGAGCACCCCCACCTAAACCAGCTAAATTTACAAGTAATTTTTGCCTGTCTCCAGCAAGTGGTATATTTAAATTCAGTTTCATGAAAAGAAAATATCAAAGAGACAAATCCAATTTGATCATGAGAATCAAGTCCCACTATCTTTAATTATTGATAAAATAGATGAAACCCAGGAAGGATGCAAATGCTGCTGACATCTCTCACTTTCATTCCTTGTTTGGGCTACCAGGGAAGCAGTCTGAACTAGCCTGGAACAAACACCATGTTGCATTCTGAAGCTGGAAACAAACAACAGACTCCACTCTGCAAAATCCTCACCCGCAGTCAGAACAACTGTTAATTGGATTAAGAAATGGATTATGACACCCAGCATAGCTTGAATTGGTTAATTGGATTAAAATAGATTGAACTGGCCATTTGGATTAAGGCATAATCAAACTTCTCCACAGACAAAAGATCTGAGCAGCATGTTAAGGGGAAAAAAAAGAAAGAGAGAGAGGAAAAAAAAAGATAAGGGACAAGAAATGCTTGTTAAAGGGGGGTATGCTACTCTTCCTAGCTATTTTTAATGAAGGGCACATTATCTTCTTGCCTAGCAGCTGAAATAACATTGTGTAATGGAAATGAGCTCGGCAAAGGGCTGTAGTCATTATAAAAGATAAAAATCCCTAGAAGTCTGTTTAAATGTTAATAAATATAAAAGGATAAAAGAAGAAATTAAACATTTCAATACAATGTTACCCCCTATGCAAAACTTCCCGTCTGCATTCACTCCCCACCACATTATTGATTTTTAAATTACATTGTCTTTTTATTTCTTTTCTCTAAATCTGTCACTGTAAGTACTGACACAAAATCTAATCAAACCATAAGGAAACCATCAATTTTATCTAGTTATTCAGCTGGTTGGTGAATAACATCACAGCCCCTGGTCCTGTTCATAGTAATGAAATCAAGTCCTGACCTGTGCTTTCTTATTCTAAGGTTTTGCTTTGGAAGAACCACACAGCTGAAGGGAACACATCTTTGGGATTGTTGGGGCACAAAATAAGGGTACAGATTGTCATAAGGCATTGACCAAAATGTGTGTTTTCTGTGTCTCTCACTGAGAGAGCTACAGAGAGATCTTAATGTTTTTTAATTCTTTCTCATTTATGTGCAAGCCTCACACATTTTTTTTCAGAAGCCTGTAGAGCAAAATACACCATTGTATCAGTGCCATCCCACTGAACATCACATGGGCACATACAAGAAAATTATCTAGTGCAAAGACTTAAGCCACTGCCACTAAAAATGGGCTTCAGAGCTGCAATTCATTCCCATTCAGGAGCTGCAGAAAGCCCATGTGCTGGCAGCATCTGCCTAACTTCTGAGCCCTTCAGGAGAGCCATGGACTTGAAGGGGCTCCAGCAGGGCTGAGGGTCTGCTTTATCATCCAGCTCTCCATTTCAAAGCCACTGCTTGCCTCCACTGGTGGGAGGAAGGGATAGGGAGAGACACAAGGGAAAAAAAAGTGAGGGAGGCAATCAGGCAGACCACAGCAGTGACTGGGCTCCTCTTTAGTTTCCCCCCACAGACCCTGTGGCCCATGCCAGCAGCAGGGAAATTAGTCCTTGCACTTCCAGCTCATGCTGTCCTCTCTGACAAGCAAGAGAGGACAGTTGCTTCTTTTCAGGTCTTCTTGCCCAGAGCTCAATCATTTTGGCATTGCTCAAGAGCACTGAGTGCACCCTTCAGTAAACTGCAGTGTCAAAAGGGCCGTGAAAGCAGATGATGTTTGAGGTCACAGAAGTCCAGGACTATGTGAGAAATTTTCCCAGATGAAGTTTTGCCAAAAAAAAAAAAAAAAAAAAAGAATCTATATTCAGCAGCAACATGACATATGCTATCTAAGTGTGAAAATCCTGCCTTCAATCTCAACCTTTGCAGAAGCCCCATCAAAACCCAAGTAACATTGCTGAATGATGCATTGCTTAAATTACCAAATTACTGGAGACAAGAAATAGTCTTAAACTGTAGTCATAATTCAGTATGCATTAAACTTTCCAATCACTATCTCTAAATCACCTTGGTTCTACCCACATTTTGGTTTTCATCTTCTTTCTCTAGAAAAGAACAGGAAATAATAAAATCCTTGTAATTTATTAGCATAAGAAAAAATCTGAGGATGGGATGATATACATTCATTGAAAGTCTCATTTCCTCCCATCATTCAGAAAATAAATTTCCTGGGTTTGGTTTGCTTTGGTTTGGTTTCAATCAGAGAGCATACTAGGGAATATTTGCAAAATTATAGCAAATACCAAATAGAAGACAACTGTAAAAACTTATAAAACAAACTTTTTTCAAATATTACAGAAGTATAAGCACAATGCTGCTTCATGATCTGGAGTAGGCCAGATCATATATAATGGATGCTATTTTTGCGTGTAACCATCTTTGCCATTTGTTGAACAGCCAGGACTTCATTTCTGTATCAACATGAGCATCACATGGAGGAGCACAGACTCTTTATAGACAACTGTGGAAGGCTTGTATCTCCATTAAAATAAACAGAATCACAGTGTTTGGGGGCTTTGGGCTCAATCATTGCTATTATCTGCTTGCTATCACCTGGAGCACACTGCACTTTAGGACAGAGATCCCACTGAGTCATCCATACTAACAAATTTGTTCATGAGCTCAAGAACTTGAAAGTTTTGCTGTGGGGTCTGTGGCCAGGGAAAATCTAAACCCTGGAAGCTCTGAACCAGCTGCACTCAGCTGTGCTGGTCTAGCTGGGCACATCACAGCTGTGCCAACATTACCAAACTAAATGAGATAAAGTTCATCCATCAGCAGAGTGATTGCCAAGCCAGCACCCTAAGAAGTAATTAATAAAGCAATATCAGCTTTGATCCACCCTCTCTTGCCTCCTCTCCCCATCAGTGAACCTGTCTGTCAATCTGCAGCTTCAAGGTGTCAGAAATATGCTTCTTTGTGCTGAAGCAACCAATTAAGTTTTATTGCTTTATTGATGCCACAGATATAAAATGACTGTGTAAAGCATCTGTCATAAAATGCTTGCTTAAGAATCTGTTGCTGGAGACATCAGTACTGCAGCAGAAAGATGAAAGGAAGATTTAAAAGGCATGATGTGGATATGTGTTAGAAGCTAATTACATGCAGTGGGAACAGATACAAGGATGGCTTGCCATCAGCTGTGGATTGCATTGAAGATGTGGTTATCAGTGCTAAAATGTTTTCATAAAACAATCTTATGTGCTGTCGAGCTAGTCATTTTTCTATCATGAATTGTTCCTTCTAGTCATTTTTTTAAAGAAGATGAAAACTCCTTTCTGGTTTTCTGTTATACTGTATAGAGTGGAGCTCTTTTATGGGGAGCTCATAAGTACACACAAAACATTAAATGCTGATCCTGAACAGGGAGGTCTATTGTCTGGAGCTGTCTCTTATGGCAATGGCATTAATTTATAGAAATATAAAGAATAAATTCAGCATGAAGGATCTATGACCATATAAATCTATGGTGCATCAGTTCAAACAAAAGCTGTTGAAAAGAACTGGACTGCCAGTATATCCATGTAACTGCCTGTGACACAGAAAGTTTACAAAAGAAAAAAAGAAATGCTAGCAATAAAAATGGAAAGGTGTCTTTCTTCTCCCATATCCTTTTATCCTTGATATATGCCCTGCTTCTGCATTTTTCATATGAAAGCTTAAGAGAATGCTGAAATTCTCTTTAAGAGAAGAAGGAAAAGCAGTGCCTATTGCCTATCAGATATAGTCACAGAGGCAGTTGACTCAGATATACAGATTAGGGAATCTTTTATGCTTTGGCAGCATTGGCCCCTGCTTTGCTCTGTGTAGCCTACAGCAGTATTATCTCCTAAATTTGTTATTTTTATGAATATTTTGAGCACTGAAACCTTTAAAAGGCCCCAGAACAAAATTTAAAAAAAAAAAAAAAAAGGAAAAAAATAAACAAGCAACATCACTATTGTCAGTTTTAAAATGGCAAACTCAGATTCCTAGCAGGTTCATTTGAAAAGGGAAATTGTGTATGTGGATCATGTGCATAGGGACATGTTATCAATTCTGAATGATTTTCAAGATGCAGTCTTGCCTGCTGCTAACACATTATACAGTGCTGCAAATCACATGTACCCTTAAGAAAGGTCAAAAGCAAGAGATTTTAAATACCATGGGATTCTTCCTCTTTTTATACAAAAGGCCATGCTTTATTGAAGAGGTTAGGAAATCTGGTATTGTAAAATCCACAGTGGAGATTAATTTTGTGCACTGAAATAGGAGGTTATGTTATTTACTATGTTTGTAAATACTAAAGAATTGAAAACCTGTTCTAACTTAACATTAAAACACATTTTTCAGAGATCTGGGCATGTATCTAGTAATTCTTATTCAGCAAAAAAGGAGATAGAAGCAAGTATTAATCTCTCAAACAGAACCTCTCCAAAGAAATATTCACCAATTGTTTTCATTCCTTATTCCTTTTCCACCCTGATTTCTTTTCTGCCTTCTCTTTATTTTTTTGGTTATATAAATAATTATTTTTTCAGGGTCAAGAAAGATGTTTTGTGGCAAGAGGAGGAAAGCTGCCTTTTTAATTTTTTTTTTTCTTCTGTTTGTTTCATTCAAATATCAAGTTAGAAATAATTAAAAAAAAAAAAAAAACCCTAAATATTGAAATTCAAAAGAATAAGAAAATTTTAATCTTTTTGCCTTGACTTGATCACCCTCATTAAAGCATCACCCAAGCATTCAACATTTCATTGAGTCAAGCTAATGGTTAAAAGATTGATGAAGAAATATTTGTTTTGCTACTTGACTGTGTCCTAAAATCATTGTAAGATTAATAATTTCTTTGTGTTTATTTATTGGTCCTGACACAAATCCCATCTCTTATTGATGCAATGAGCTTTGTGACCATTACACATCTTCAAAAGTGAGAAGGAGGAAACCAAAGCTCTGCTTCTTTACTGAATGTGCTTCCTGCCTTGACATTTCAAGAGTCAAATGTGGATGATATATGCCTGTAAGTGGTTTAACCCCATCCTGTCAAATAAAATCAGGTAAATCAAGATATACTAGGACCAGTCTTCGAAGCAGTAACAGGAAAAAAAAACTCTTATGGGAAAGGACACAGAAATACTGCAATGTCTCTATCAGCATCCCCCACCCCTCTCTGTCCAAGACCACATCAGTCACCATTACCAGACACATCTCTGTGCACTCTCCCTGCAGTTACACTAACTTGGAGAGAAAAACCTAATTATATATGAACCTCTGCTTGAAAAATTGCCCCGTTGAAATATCCAATTATCCCAAAAAGTATTAAATAATTTGCAATTATTATATTAGTTGCTGTCATAAAACTATTTTTGTATTTCAGGTGTTATTTAAATTAAAATGATTCATATAAATGGACAGTCTTCTTTCATTAGTGCTTTGCACTCTCTAAAACATAAAATTCAACTCACAGCAGAGCGATAGATTATCCATTATCAATATTCCAGGTACAGGATTTCTGGTCCTGAGATATCTTCCATCCAGAACAAAAACATGGATCTGTATCATCATTATTAGAGTGTCTTGGTCAGGTTGCATACATGCAGGCTGAATTCCTGGGCCAATCAAAGGAGACATTGGAAAGATGAATTAATCCACCCTGTTCCATAGCTCCTTATCTCAAAAACAAGAAAATTATTTTCTCTCCCAAAGGGAAGTATAAATCTATGAATGGTTTGTAAGCTTGGATACTACAGAGCTGAGGACCATAACAAGAAACCTTTGTAACTATATTTTCGTCCAACTTTTTAACGTTACTTATTCCCCACCCTCAGGGAATTCCTACAAATATTCCTTCATCTTGTCATGCCCCTTTGTTTGTACAGCATACACTGGTTCACCACCATGGAATCCAGCAGTGGCTAGGGTCAGGCTGTAAAGCTATGAACCTTGGAGCATAATCACATGGTTTCAGTGTGGATCAACCACCTCCTGAGCCCTTCCTGTAATGGTAGTCTATCTTAAGATATGCATTAGTGAAGAAAATCAATTAAATTACCACCACTTAATGAACTATTGCTTGTTGGCCAGCCAGGATACCTGACTATGTTACCACAATTGAAAAAAATAGGCCATAAAGGGTATATAGTAGATGCATTTCATATCTGAGTGAAGCACATATTCAGATGGCATTGATTAGTTTTGTTTGTATTGAGTCTTCTGCTGTGTGGTCAAACAAGAAGTCACAAACTACAATTGATAACAAAATTCTTTCTTTGGCAACTTCCTGCAGCAGACAAGACCTACTCTTCTCCTGTTGTTCTTCCATCCCTGAAATACACATCTTGCTTTGGACTACAAGACAAGGAACTGAATCACTGCATGAATCAAGTACAGTCAAGTGTTAATCCAGTTCAGGTTAACCTGAAACCATTAAGCATGATCCAGTGTTTGCACTGGTGCAAGGATTAGCATTTTGGAAACTTCTGGGCTTTTGATTGTACAGTTTCTAGTACATTAAAGGTTTCAAGCACTAAGAAATTTGCAATCATGCAGTTGCTTGTAGCTCACATTGCAATGTCAGCAGTGAATGTCTTGCACAGCTTTACACAGGAAATGGCCATAAATGATCTGGACCAAATTTCTCCTTTTCCCTCAAGCGGACTTCCAGGGTCAGAGTTGAGGTCATTAACAGGATGGTGTGGGGAAACTCACACTTCAGCTATCTCTCATGTTTGCAGCTCATGGATAAACAACGGGCCTCACTCGAAAACATTTCAGTCCATTAATCTTCAAAAACACAAATATTTATAATGCAGTAAGAATGTATTGGCCCTGTACACAGTATCTGCCTGATTTGCTTCCATTTGTGCAGTTCATTAGCTGCTTTAATGCAGGATTCAGTTTAAGGTGTGTTGTGCTCACTCTTCATCCATCTGTCCATGCACAGACTATCTGAGAATGTAGGGGTCATCTTCCTGCTTGTGGATTTTGTTATGGTGTTCAGGAGAACTTAATCTTTCCAACTCTACTATCTCCCCCTGAGGTTGACAAGGCCATGAGAAAGAAGGCACTTTCTCCAATTGCTTTGAAACTGGGAGCAACTCCACAAAGCACAATAAAAAGCAATCCCATTAAAGAGGTTTTTATACTCTGCTCCCAAATTGTGCCAAGCACTCTTCAAAAAAATGTGCTAGAAGAATAGTATTTTCAGAACAGGCTTTATTCTTTGGTTATTTTAATTTGAACAATAAATATTTCATTCTGCTCCATCAATGCAGATGGGTCTCAGTACAGCAATGTACTTCCCCCTATAATGAGATCCATGTTTTGTGTCATGCACTTACCTTTAAAAACAGGTCCAGCACTTAGACCTGCAAAGGAGGATTTTTCACAATACAGTGCAACAATAACAAGACAGTTTCTCTTGTAGAGCTACTAAGACTGGCATAATATCATATCTAATGGCCACTGTCAACAATGAACAGCCCATGAAAGAGCGCATTCAATGCTGTCACTTTCTAGGCAATTAGTTCCACCATTTAAATTATTATACTTCCAGTAATATTATGGCAGTGGCATAGGCACATCAAGAAAAACTGTATTCTGGCCTTTCTTCACCCATGGTAATTGCTTGCAGACCAGTGGAAAAGGTACTAGAATGCAAAAAAAAAAAAAAAAAAAAAAAAAAAAAAAAAAAAAAAAAAAAAGAGAGGAAAAGGCAGAACAACAAAACAACCCTGGAAAGTTATGAGTCCCTGATGGAAATGGTTTATCAACATTTGTTGTACACTATATATGTTGTCAATTTATAGATGTTTTCATTGTTTATTTACAAATATTTGCTTAGTTAGTTTCCTAGCTTCAAAACATGAGCTGATGGATCAAAATCACCTAGTACATCTTTTTTCTTTCATATTTCAGACATAGAAAAATAGTTCTGCATACTAGCTCAATTTACTAACGGAGAGCAGTGTCTCTTCTGTACAGAGCTAAGCTTTGCATGTTGCCATGCCCAGGCACCAGTGCAGATCAGTAGCACCACACAGCTCATGCTTTAGTGAAGGATTTTTCTAATAAACAGCTGGATTTTTGCTCCAGCCAGTTATATGAACTGGCCAAAGTGGGAGTGTACTCTGGCACCATCTAGCAAAAAACACAATACAACTCAGTCTTCTCATCCTAGTACAGACCAAAATGGGGACATGAAATAACTAAATTGGAAGAGAAGTCAAAATATTGGCACCATATTTCTTTTTTTGACACAGGTGAAAAGTGCTTTAAGGATCATTTGTAAATATATACCCCTTTGTCAAACTGCTATTTGTGCTGTCATAGCAGAAGCTAGTTTCTATATTTCAAGGCAAATGGAATAGAATATGTAATCTATAGTGATGATTGATGCCACTGTAGAAGTGGATTAAAAAGTAAAGTAATTTCTTAAGTGTAGGCTTCTGCTTTAACCTTACTTAAAATCACCAGCCAAGGCAAAAACCTAGTGAATCCTGAGAACCAGTATGTTTTCAAGAGTGATTTATTTACTGGTCATAAAGAAGCCACCTCATCCTGGTTTTCAGTGTCTCCATATGTACAATGTAAAAAAAAAATAATTACAGGATTGCAGCAAAAATAAATTATTGCACACTTACTGGCTGATCTGAAAGCATGACCAAGACTGAAGCAACTATTTTCCTTCCTATTAATACTATAACAAGGCAGCTTTCAGATAGAAGCTTAAACTTTTAAAGAGAAATGAAGAATCAAAGCCTGGAGATAAGAAAAAAAAAACATGTTATTGTATTAATGAGAGCAACTCTGCTGTTTTTGCTTTACCTTGGGTAAGAAGGTGAGCTCCTCAGATGGTATAAATTACACTGCTTCCAGCTTTCTTCAAATGGTGCCCTTTCACACTGACTGAAAATCTGGACTGTGTTCTCCAGCAGCTTTGACCTTGGAAATCCTTTGCTTGAAGAAGTTTTGTGGTAAGCTTGCCTTCGAAACATTTATTTTTGAAAAACAGAGGCACTGAAAAAAGTTTTTTTTCATTAAATGACAAATAATTGCTAACTTTTCTAGAATTTAGAAACACAAAATCACAGAATAAACTGTGGAAGGGATTCACAAGGATCAAGTCCAGCACAGCACAGCTCCATCTCCAAGAGTCACACCCTGTGCCTAAGAGCACTGTCCAAACACTTCTTGAGCTCTGTCAGGCTGGTGCTGTGGCCACTGCCCTGGGGAGCTGTTCCAGTGCCCAAACACCCTCTGGGTGAAGAATCTTTTTCTAACATCCAAATTAAACCTTCCCTGACACAACTTCAGACCATAACACAATTAGCTTACTTCATAAATCCTGTTGTCTGAGTTCATGTTTTAATTTTCTTCTCATCAAATCATTTGTTCTATAACCACTTTCTCTCCTGTTATCTCACCAGTGCAATCTTGCTTGAAATTTCTTCTAGATGTTTGGAACAGTTTATAAGATTTCCTTTGTAATCTTGTTGGTTTTGAGGTCATTTTTAAGAGTCTTTAAATTTTGGGAGATCAAGGAAAAATTATAAGCAAGTGGTTTGAATCTAAAAATGTTAAAACTGTTATTTCAGATATAATTCAGTAAATAAATTGCTCTGGCTTTCATAAACACAATGTTTATTCTTCAGGTGGACTTCTTCTTGCTTTTCTCCATCTACCTGAAAGAAGGAATTTCTTTAAATCTCTGCTTAAGACTCATATTATCCTCTCTTTCCCCAACAATTCTTGTTTCTTTTCATCATATCTTCTATAAAAAAGCTAACTTTTGGAATATCTACTGTGAAACCTGAATGCAATTAAATTCTCTCCAATACTTGACTAATTAATTCATATACTATTATATAATATCTGTTAAACACTGACAGAAAATATCACATTTCTGATTTTCCCACCTCTCCAAAGACACATAGGCAGTTTCCAGGTCTGAGGGATTTTCTCTTCCTGGCTTCTCTTATTCCCTGCAGTATTCAAGCTAAATGTTTCCATCTGCAGGGTGTAACCTCAAAACAGCTCTCAGCTGTTTTCTGGGCCAACACATAATTTGATAGAGATATACACAAGACACCAAGTTGTCAGTGAAGAATACGCATCCATGCTGTGTCTCCCATGGCAGTTCCTGACATGGTGGCCTCAGCAGGGCTCCTTTCATCACCAGGCTCTTCCCATGGAACGTCCCCACAGTCACTCCCTCCCCAGGCACTCTGAATCCAAGCACACCTGATGGAATTCCCATTCCAAGGCACGCTAGGGAGCCATGTGGACACCACAGAACATGAGCACACTAATAAACCACAGCAGAACCAGTATAAACCACAGGACAAGTCTGTGCTCCTGCCACCCTTGCACGGGCTCATGGCAGGACTTGATCCAGAACCTCATGGAGATCCCCACTGTCAGCCAAGTGTAGGCACACTGTTCTACTCAAATGTGTTTTTAAGAGCAATGTTTGGAAAATTTTTTATGTCTGATTGCATATGCTATTTAGCCACCTGTGTTGGCTATTCTATACATAAAGACAAATTTCTGTTGGCTTCTTGACATGAGTTTAAAATATGTCTGTGAACACAGCAATGTGGGAAACTATTTGAAACTGGGCCTTCTTCCATTCTGCTGGAGAAATCCCTATGGCTTCAGGGTAAACCAAATGGAAGGCATTTTGTTTAGGATCTGGCAAGTGTCCACACTCCCATTTTTCACAAAGTCATGATACACTTATGCTGAAAAGGTTGACATATATGAAACCTTTGTGGAGCAAAATGTCATACTAACAATAAAGCAAATGGACTATGGTTTAGGCCTAGTTTTTTGTACCTTGCCAAATTCCCCCATAGAATGAACTGCAGAGAAATTATCTCTGGAAAAACAGACTGATTATTCCTGGTTTCATTAACAAGCTGACAGTGTCTCCCTCTAAAAGACCCACATATGCAAATACTGGTCTTCTTATATTTATATTTTTCTCTATCACCTTCAAACTGTCCTATCCCACTGCAGCTGTGTCCTTTCCAAGCTGTCAGATTCGCATATTAACTGATATTTCATCAATTTGGCCTGAGCTGCATTTGTAACTGAGTCCCAAGGGGAAAAGCTAATGCATTAAACAGAACATTAGCCTCCTGGAAGTCATATTTCCTTCAGAAGCAAAGAAGCCTTCCCCAGCTGAGCTGTACAAACCAGAAGCACCAAGATGGCACGGAGAAACTCATATTGTTCCTTGTAAATTTTTCATGAAGGTTTCTGCCCATGCATCTCTAACATCCAGCTGTGCATCACTGACCTTTACTTATCCTCATCCTCACAGTAAAGATGGGAAAGGTAAAAATGACCTGGGCCTCCATATTTTTTGATGTATTTGATACAGAATTGAGGATATCAGGGAGTATTTGGAGCTGGGGATAGGAAGCAGTTTGGATGGATGTTAGCTTGCTAGTCCATAACCCAATGTCTACAGACTCGTGCAGTGCCAGAGGTAGTTAGTTTGTAGCTGTACAGATGGTCACGGATGATAAGATTTGCCTCAGGCAGGAGAGCTGTTCTTGCTTATTCCACTGAAATGCAGCTTAGATATTTGTAGCTAAATTGCTTTGATTTTTTTTTTATTGTAAACTCCTCAAGTTAAAAGGGTAAAGTGCAATTTATGAACAAGATATCAGAAGGCAAAGTTTAAAATGCAAGCATCCCTTAACCTAGCTTAAATACAAATTTCAGAAACAATTTCATTTGAAATACATTTAACTTGCAAGCTTACCAGTCGCATCATTTCCCATACAGTTCAAATCAAGACCCGGCAGAACTTTCTCATTAATGCATCAAATAATGCAGATGTCCTTTTCTTGCCCCCTTTGAAGTGACATATGCTTCAATTTATTTTTAATCTTCTTAGTGATGTTGTAAGTAAAGCTGCCCTGTGTGACATATGAAGTTACTATTTTCTTCATTGCTATGAATCTGGAGGATTCAGGCAGTAGTGGCTAAATGCAGATTGGATCAGGCTGTTTAACCTAAACGCCAAGGAATGAAAGCCAGCATTTAATTGTGAGGACATACACAAAGGCAAATGCAATGAATTTGCCCCTTGCACTAAGACAGAGAATACACTAAACACTTAAAACCTCACATCTGCACTTCTCTTTTACAAGACACATTTCCACTGCCAGATGAAGCTTTTTGGCTGCAGCTGTGTGGAACAACAGTGTCATCCAGTGGTAACTTGGCTAACCACAGCCTGCTCTTCTTTCCTGCAGGCTGTCCGAAATTTGCATCCCAAGCTCGCAGCATTGCTGGAGAGATAACAGCCTGAAAATGAGCTGGCATGAATGACCAGCCCTCTGCATCACACCTCCAAGGGATCTTTCTTGTGACAGAGCTGCTGAACATCAGCCCTGGGTGAGGATTTGGTTTCATGAGGAGCCTGCTTTTTGGGGACCATGCAGAACAACCAACTGCTGTGGCCAAGGAATTTCCATGTGGGTTTTTAGAATCTGACTCTGAGATCCCTTTAAGAGGACCAGACAGCCAAAGGAGGGCCAGATAAGGAGACACCTGGCAACTTTCTTTTGGCTTCTGGCATTCACAGTCTTGGAGCTTCCCAAACCAGAGGCAGCACCTCTGTGCCCTGAGCCTGACACATAGTTTGTCCAGTTGCTCAGTCAATCTTTGATCCTGGCCATGTGTAAGGCTAGTGCACTTTGCAGGGAAAAAATATCTCTTGCCTACTTTGATTTCACCAACAGTCTTTCTCATTCTTTCACTGGCAGAGGAAATGGATAATCTATTCTGATACTCTTTTTCCAGGCCACCACAAAGCCAGATCTTGCTTCATCCCCCTTTCCAGCTGCCAGACTTGTATTTGATCACAACAGCCACTCCACATCTTTGAGCTTCTTTGACCTTCTCTATGCTGCTACAAGCTCTAGAATTTCCCTTTTGAGAAAGAAAGACATGTCTGAAGATAATATTCAAGAATAAAGATAGCATTTTTGGCAAAGCTGAAACTTTCATTCTCAATAAAAGAAGGTAAAAATTATTAATAGATTTTTCTTGCATTTAAATAGCATAAAGATCTACACTGGCGTTAAAATAAATTGATTTGGCTTTATTGTTTTCATGCATTTTCCTCTGACCTAAGGATTAAATATTAATATTATCCTCTATATAATATATCTAGAGTATTTAATATTTTATACTGTGATTTGCCATGGTCTAAATGAAATCCTCTAATATTACTGAACTGAAACTTTCTGACATTCTCAAAATAAAATGCAATAAGTGCTCTGATGTCTTCAAACTGAGGGAAATAATTAAAAATAAAAGATTCAGTCTGTCATAAAATTCAAAATTTCCATTTTAGGTTGGCATGAGATGTTTTAAAACAAAATATCATGGGAAAACAGTTCTATCTTCTCAAGTTTAGCTGCAAGAGTTTTCCAGATGGGAAATAATGCAGCTTCTCATGGGAATATAATGCTTTCCATATATTTTGTTTAAAAGTGCACATGATCACTTTGGAAAAGATATATTAAACTTAAGATTTATGCTTCGTTTTCAAGAAAAAGATGATGCCAGGGAAAAACAAAACTTAAACTACATCTTCGAAGAGGCTGTCTTTATGACTAAAGATTTTTTGTGTGTGTGTGTGTGAGATTCTATTATTTTTCAAAGCTTAATTTTGCTTTCTCTTGAACAATATATTTAAAAGAAATTGAACGGTCTCAGAGTCCAAGACTCCTCTGCCTTCTTTTGTCCATGCACACTCATTATTTTACTGCACTGGAGAGCGCTGGAGATAAAGAATTTTATAAAAGAACATAAGTGATTTAGGTAGAATTAGATATGTGCTCTTAAACCTGCTAGGTGCATTTAAAAGTCTCCCTAGACAGGTTATGACCATTTATATCCTCATTTATATGGCCTGCCAGGGTTACTTCTTTAAATTAGCTTGAAGCAGGCCAGATAAACCCAGAAGGAAGTCAGTTGTCTCTTCTTTTGGCATATAGATAGCCATTGCTCTGCTTTCAGGGCTAACAACAAACAAGATGAGGGTAGAGATAAAGGGGACAAAGACTAAACCATCTTCTTCCTTAAGAGTTCACCATGCAGGCAGCAAAATGTCAAGATGAATTGGATGACATAGTAAACCCCAACAGGAACAATACATCTTTTGAAAAGAAGGGCTGCCAGATAGCCTGAAAATGTTCCTTGGCTGGATTACCTCTTCCCCAGCAAAGCTCATGAAATCATCAGGCTAAGCAATCACAGATAAAATGATGGGTAATTATGAAGGTTTAAGCAATAATTCTCAAACTTGGCAAAAAGCAAGATAAAAGCTCTGTGCTTGTTTGTGTTGTTAGGCTTCAGTTTGTGCTGAAAATCTGTGATATTTGAAGGAGCCTGGGAGTATAACTCAGCTGCAAGAGTAGTTTCTGAAAGAGTCAACAGTTAAAGAAGAGGAAAGCAAGCCTGACAGCATCAGTCCCAGTCGAAATGGAATGGGGTGCTGGGGGTAGGAGGAGGCCAGAGGAGGTATTGTAATGCTCCTCAAATGTGGCATTGCTGAGAATATTTTGGGCAACATGTGTCGAGAATCTGGAGGAAGAAGGCAGGTTTTATATGAAAGTGACCTTCAGAAATCATAATCAGAATATGATCACTGACCTCTGCCTAGAGCAGGAAGAGAAAGCTGTATGTTCCTGGGGGGAGAATAGGGTCGCATCTACACATGCAGATGCAGCCCATATGTCTTTTTATTCTGATCTTAATGAAACTGTGTAACAGTGATGCCTTTTTTTATTTAACATACTGTTTTGTTTGGGTTTTGTTGTTGTTATTACTGGTCTTGGGGTTTTTGTTTATTTATGTTTTTGGCAGGGTTTGCATAGGTGTGTATAGCTGCAGCTGTCACATGGCAGAGTGCATATAGACACATACATCCAGGTTTCTTCTGAAATAGGGCTTTTCTCTTCCAAGGGGAACGAAGGACAGTAAAGTCTTTAGCTATCTGAACAGTAGTGCACAGGAAATTCCTGCAATGGGATGGGGACAGAAAAAGTAAGTTCATTATTAGTGAGAGGCTGAAACAGACAAAGCCTACCTCAACTGCAGAAAATCTTGAAAAGATATTGGCAGTATATACATAACAAATAGAGGCACATAAAGGGTTAAACCAAACATCTGAGGCAATGTAATGAATTTAGCCTTCTGTTCCCAATGCAAAGTTCCTGTAACCACGACTCTGCAGCCAATCCTTTACAACCAAACCACGGCTTGCCCAGGCAGCAGGCTGGTGGGTGGAGGTCCCCTAATTCTTCTGGGTTTACAAAACCTGAGGAGACACCTCCACTGACTGAGGGATAACAGATGTATCCCCTCCTCATCTCTCCACACTGCCCCAAACAGCTCAATAAGACCATGCCTTGGAGCACAGCAGAGAGGCAGCTGAGTGATAGCACTTCATTGCCAACCTGCAGCAAGTGAAATACTCCAGGCCCCCACAATTGCAGCTGTAATTCCATTGAGGTTTTCTGGTGACATTAGCCAACTCCTCAAGTCTTTCTCTTGATGGAATTAGAGACCTTCTATGGTCTGTGGGATAGACATCGATGCTGATGTCATTAGCATCAGCACTGGCTCTGCCTGAAAAGGCTGAAGCACTGAAAAGCAGCTTCTGAACATAAGAGCCATTTGAAATATTGTTTTAATGGGAAGACAAAGAGCTCATGAAGCTCAGTGTAGCTTTCAAGATAACAGTGGGTAAAAGATATAACAATATACAGAGAAATCTAATGTGCTGTTTACATTATATGTTTTACCATGGTACCTCCTTGCTTTTCACCTTGCTTGCACCAATATCAACTAAAATAGCATAACTGAGGGCAGTGGGATCACATTGCATAAGCCTATCTGATGTGAAGTCATGATCAAGCTTTAAATACTAATACATTACTAATTCTAGAAGTGCAACCAGACAATGGTGCAAATCCTCATTAGCTAAGGGGCAGTTTTATGCCTGGAGCACTGTTTGCACAGGGCTTCACCTTCTACAGAAGGCTGCCTAACTGGTTTCTGCACTTTGTCATATAAGTAGCCTAAAAGTATGCTGACAATAAAAGCCTTTTCTGACAGCTGTGTAGAGGCCTCTAGTGGGGAGATAAACAGAGAGTGGAGGTTATTCATCCTTGTCCCTCCCCCACCCAGCCTAACTCTCCACCCAAGTTAGCAGAGCCAAAAATGTGTCCACCGCAGAAGCTTTCTCTTATTTTTGAAAGTTAATCTCCTCCAGAGCTGCATTAGCACTGGCTAATCCCTTTAACCACAAGCACATAATGCTGGGAATGGATAACTTGCTCAGAAACCTGCTCAGAGCGCAGCTGTTTCAGACACATCCACGGCCTCTGGCTGTGAGAGCAGGCACTGCCCGCTGCTCTTTGCTGCTCCTGCCTTGCTCGAGAGCCTGGCACACCCTTCCTCTGCACATCACCTAGGCAGGGGGGTGTTCTGAGCTGCTGTGCACTCCACATTATGCTGGAGCTCTGCTATTCCACCTCCTGCTTCCTCGGAATGTGTTTTATATTTTAGCCGGGGAGCTGTAGTAACGATTTTAAATGAGTGGGTTCTGCTCATTACACAAGCTTGCTGCCCTATTAAACAGATAGATGTTGTGCTTCTCATCCTGCGAGAGTCTTCTGCAGCAGCTTCCGAGTCCCACACTACACTGCTTTTTATTTACATTTCAAAACACCTATCTAGAGATGTGCATGCAGCACAAAAATTAAAATTACAGCCTAGTGCTGGAAATATGCTAAATATTTCTGCCTGGTTGATACTGCACTGGAATGTGGTAGAGGGAAGATGGAGCAAAAAGCATTATTATTCCATTCAGAAAGTATATGAGGAACTAAAGCTTTTTTTTTGATCAGTGTTGTGAAGCTCAAAGGTGAGTTATGGCACAGGACTGATAACACATCTTGGTTGATGAGTCAGCACTGAGCCAGGAGGCAGTGACATTGTTTTTTACTCTGAGCATTGCTGGCATTTGTTCCACAATCACACTCTATCTGGGGTATTAAGTATAGATAGAAATACTGGTTACAGTCTAATCATGTAACTGGAAGGCAGCTTCTAAACATATAATTACTAATACAGAAATTCATCCATGATCTGTGCTAAATTATCACACAGAAAGGAATATTATTCATATTCTGTACTGACACACTAGGGAAGATAATGATGGTGCAGTATATTCCAAGTCTCACATTAAAGACTAATCCAAGGCTACACTGTGATTGAGGGTGTGAAGTTAGAGCAGCCAAACACAGTCTTACCCACCTGATAACCTTCAGTGTTTATATCCTCTTGATGTAAGATGGAAGGGGCGTTTTACTCTTTCAGCATAAGTAAACCTCAGATTTACAGATGCTTACAAAATGGTCATTGCATTTGCCTGCAGACTCCCTGCAGTACCACTTTCTAGTCAGATTATGTATTTTCACTAAGTATAATGTCCAGAAATTAATTCTGAGCTACCTATGATTAAAAAGTTTAAAGCTGGTTCTAAGAGAAACTGTCATAAAATGAAATAAGGCCCTGTCTAAATAAAGCACTGATAATAAGCAGCAAAGGCATTATTTCTTTTTGTCATTTTCATATTGACCAGCCCTGGCATAACCAAATAAGAGTTGTTAGATTCACAGATTTCTACTACACTGGAAACAGAAGTGACAGTATACTAGGATGCTGCATGTGCAACACTTCTGTCTCCTAGGCATGAGGGAAGCAATTTATCACTATAGAGAACCCAACATATTCCCATATATCAGACAGTCCCTTCATCATATGTTTGTGCCTCCATGTCAATAACAGGTACAAAATGTCACGTTTGTATTTGCTGCTTCTGGGTTCTGCTGGTGCAGCTCCTCAAAAGTCTTTTGTACTACAAAAGCCTATCATTCACCAGAGAAGACATGAAAAAAATGCACTAAGACTGTGCCAAGATAGGTGTCTACAATAGATTGGCTGCCTTGGTGGAAATCCACAGTCTAGGTAAACTGTTTTGGAAGTGGTTCAGATGCTCTGGCAAAGTCTAGACTACAGCCAGCACACGAATTTCACCTGCTGTCAGGAGATTTCCAAGGAGACAGCTGGCAAGTGAGGAAGTCCATAGGTCTGTGGAGGCCCTGACATGATGCTGCCTTTCTTCATTCTTCAGCCACAGCAGCCTGGGGATGGCCTTTGTCTTTGGAAGGGCAACTGCCTGTATCACTGAACTTGTTTCAGTCCTGTCAAACCAAAAAGTGTTTTCCATATGCCAAAGACTTGTTTTATTTATGATATTGTGACAGTTTAATGGAAGAGTGTAATATCAGTAGTAATCTCACTGGAGCAGGAAATAGAAATTGTCTTCATTTATTAAGACAGTTAAGACTTCAAATACTGGTAATTTCTTAAAATAATTCTTAAATGAGAAAACTGAATCTACACAAGACATTTACTTCCACTCTGTGGAACAGGGTTGGCTCTAAATGCTGTAGTGACTAAGAAGTGCTCAGATATCTCTGATGAGAGAGACTATATAGATGTTTTAACTAATCATGTACAGAGAAATTTTGCAGCTTTTAATTCTAGTTTCCCTCCATTTCCTATAAAATTCAAAGGTCGTTTCATTAATTGAAAGACCTGATGGTGGTGTAAGATTTATAAACCTGAAATTTAAATTTGGTAATGTGTATTACTTGGGATAAGCCAAAGCACATTCTTAGTTTGACCAGCAGATGTTTTGTGTCCCAAAATGCTGAATTCAGATACTTTTCATGTACCCCTTGGGAAAACAGAGACTGTTACCGCAGAATAGGGTCTGAGCTACATCTGCATGCTGAGCTGCTCTTATATTCCTACCAGTCCTGAGAATGTTTAATGGACTAATACAAAATAGTTCTCTTTCCAGGAGACTCAAGAAGCTGTAGAGACTTCTCCTGCTCTAGCTGTTATCACACACTGTTTGCCACTCCAAAAAAACCCCAGTATTTGATATTTTCAACCTTTAACTCTGGGGCTTTGCAGAGATTCCTAAACTCTAACTGTTTGATTTATACAAGCTATAGACAGATCTTTCAACCACTGCAACACCCAAATGAAGGTGTTCGTCTCTGAAGGTGTTTGTCCCAGAGAAAAGTTTGACCTGTTCATCAAAGCACAAAAAAAAATTTGCTAGTTTGACTGAAAATCTTAGTCTTGTATTACCCTGTAAAGGCTATTAAAATGTTGCTAATTTATGCATTGAACCCAAGTATTGTGGCATCTCATGCTCATGTTCAACAGACAAGAAGAAAGGAAGAAAAGGCTTCATTGCAAGCATTTAGTACAAGCAGTTCATAATTTTAAATTCATGAATTGCAAAGAAGCAGGACTGTAATAGGTGATGAACCTGAAAATAAGTGTCAAGCTGCTTTTATATCCATTATAGTCTCACCTTAGCAAATCAAAATTATTTAAACTTACTTTGATGGCGAAAAATTACTTGTTTACTATAGAAGGGAAGATACTACTTAAAAAACAGTATTTGTCTCACAGTAATAGGTGAAATTTGTCCAATTCACTCATTTTGGCCATCAGGAGTTTTTTATAATAGAACAATTGAAAATGCACAATTGGGAAATGACCTTTTTTGTTTGTTTTAATTCAAATCTTCTACACTGAATATCTGATATAGTGCAGATGAAAATGCATTGAGAGAATGTGCTGGTGAGGCACCTGGATGAAGTCAGCCTGGCTAAGATTGCATTAAACTGAGAAAACTAAAAGGCTATACAAATAAGCACAATAGCAGAAAGATGACAAGGTGCACTTTTTCTATCCAGAATACACACTCAGCAGAGAATACCAGTCTCTGTGTGATTAGTTGTATATTAATTGAAACACATCTAATGTGTGTTTCAATGAATTTGTAACAAAACAACAGGCTACTCCAGCAATTTGTTTCTCAAAGTATGAAAACTTCCTTGGGGTTAAACTGTGGTGCAATTTCCAGAGCCATGCAAGGGAACAATAGGATTCATACACTCTATAAAAAATTATACTGTGAGTGACTCAGCTTGCCTTGTAGCCTGCTGCTAGGGCACTGGAACATTATCCAGCCCTTTGCATGGGTTTCACAGAAAACCCACAGTTTGGCCTTGAAAGAATAAATCTTCATGCTTATATGATGCCTGAATTCTCAGCATTAACATACCAATGGTTCCTTTTGGAAGTTGCATGATGTTGTTGATTAATATAATGGTCAAGCACATGTAAAGTGGGAATTCTGACTATTGCAGCAGAATATTTATAATTTAGGTTTTTCAAAAGCAAAATTCAGTATTATCGTTGTTTTCAGAGTGGTGGCACAGTCTGCCTTGGGGCTGTGGGAAGAAAGTGAAAAATGGGAGAGGGCAAAAGTTTCAATGAAGAAAGCTTAAGAAAGAGAGTATTGAAATATTATCACTCTCTACAACTCCCTGAAAGATAGTTGCAGTCAGGTGGGATTTGTCTCTTTCTCCAGGCAGGAACTGACAGAATAAGAGGACACAGTCTTAAGCTACGTCAAGGGAAAATTATGTCGGATATTAGGAAAAAGCTTTACGTGGAAAGAGTGATAAAGTACTGGACTGGTCTGCCTGGGGAGGCGGTGGAGTCACCATCCTTGGATGTGTTTAAAAACAGACTCGGTGCCGTGGTTTAGTTGAGGTGTTAGGGCATTGGGTTGGACTTGATCTTGAAGGTGTCTTCCAACCTAGTCATTCTATGAATTCTGTGAAGTAGAAACCTGTGGCAGAAAGGAAAAACAGCAGAAAGCTGTAGGTGGAGATGCTTTCCTTTCCTGATTCTTCGGAGGTGGGCATAGAGGCAGCAGCTTCATGTGGGTGGGAGCAGCGCCCCGTTCCCTCTGCGGAGGCTGGGGAGGGAGTGTTAGAGGCGGAATATCCTGTTTTAGTGCAGCTGCCCGCTCGGACCCTGCCCTGAGCCGTTTTCAGATGCCCTGGCTCTCTCTCTCCCAGCCAGCCGGAGCTGCACTGACCCTGCAGCGCGCTCTCCTCTCCTCGCAGCCCCGGCAGCGCAGCAGCGCACGGAGCGGGCGCGGCCGGAGCCGCCCTCGGCAGCTTCTGTCACAAACCTCGCAAACCCCGCACCTGCGCTCCCCGCGCCGGCCGTGCGCGGCTGGGCAGAGGACAGGGCTGTGCCCGGAGCCCCAGCCCGGCTGCGCGGCCGGGGGGACCGCGGAGACCCGAGCCCGGAGCGCCCACTGCCCGCTGGGGAGAGCGCAGCCCGGAGCGCCCACTGCCCGCTGCGGACACCGAGCCCGGAGCGCCCATTGCCCGCTGCGGACACCGAGCCCGGAGCGCCCACTGCCCGCTGGGGACACCGAGCCCGGGAGCGCCCATTGCCCGCTGGGGAGAGCGCAGCCCGGAGCGCCCACTGCCCGCTGGGGAGAGCGCAGCCCGGAGCGCCCATTGCCCGCTGGGGACACCGAGCCCGGAGCGCCCACTGCCCGCTGGGGAGAGCGCAGCCCGGAGCGCCCATTGCCCGCTGGGGACACCGAGCCCGGAGCGCCCACTGCCCGCTGGGGAGAGCGCAGCCCGGAGCGCCCATTGCCCGCTGGGGACACCGAGCCCGGAGCGCCCATTGCCCGCTGGGGAGAGCGCAGCCCGGAGCGCCCATTGCCCGCTGGGGACACCGAGCCCGGAGCGCCCACTGCCCGCTGGGGAGAGCGCAGCCCGGAGCGCCCATTGCCCGCTGGGGACACCGAGCCCGGAGCGCCCATTGCCCGCTGCGGACAGCGCAGCCCCGCAGGAACACGCACACATACACATACACACACACACACACACACACACACATATATACAAATACACACACAGATATACACATATACATACACATATACACGTATATACGTACACATATACACATATACATATATACATGTATGCATATATACATGTATGCACATATACACATATACACGTATACATATATATGTACACATATACACATACACATACACATACACACATACACATATACACATATACACATATACACACATACACACCTATACTCATATACACATATACACATATACACACACATATACACATATGCACACATACACATATACACATATATACACACACATATACACATATAAACACACGTATATACACATATGCACATATACACATACACACACACACACATATATACACATATACACACATACACACACATATATACACATATACGTATATAAACATACACATATATACACAATATACACACACATATACACAAACAAATATACACATTCACACACACACACACACACCAGTGCCCCTCCGAGAAGGTTACAGTAACCAGCAGTTATCATTTTGCTTAATCCTTTATGACGTTTTTAATTAAAAAGGCTTTAGTGCCTTTCTAGCGTGACATTTGATTGCACTCTAGATAATGCACCCTTGCCGATTCTGGCAGCAGTAAAGCACTCAGAAAATATGTGAAATGTTTTTATAGGGAATTCTGTCTGATCTGTCTTCAATGGGAAACACCATGATTTCAAACCATGTGTATTCTTTTCAATAAAACAATAATATATGCCAGAGCAAGATAACCGAAGAAAATCACTCTTATCCAAATTACTGTCCATTCTAAAATGTTTTCATTCTTGCTGCTTAGATTCACTTTTTTTTTTGTATAAGAATTTACTGAATTTTGTTGCACAATTTTGAAGTACTGACTGAAATGAAACCTGCTGCAAGCTGTTTCTAGCCTGCTTGAAAAAACCTGGGTCTGATTCTCTTGTCATCCATACCATTTTAATTTACTTGACTTAATCCTTATTTTTATCTAAAAAGCGGAATTGTAGATCCTTATTCCTCAGAAACAGAATTCTGCTGCAATTTTACTTTTATCATGATTATATATACCTCTTTGATTTGTTCACATGTATTCCTTTATCCACTTTGGTCAGCAATAATCACACTTTGCTTAAACATGGTACCTTGTTAATCTCTGACACTGAGCTGTAATGCTATGCTCTTTCCTGGATTTATGCAAATCTGAAAGCAGAAATGCTGCTACTAAGGACTTCACATACTTTGATGACAGGGATGCATTTACAAGATCAAAGAACAAAATTCTAGTCACACTGTAGTAATCTGAAGGTAGCCATTGACAAAAAAAAAAAAAAGCTAAAAAAGCAACTAGATTTTTCTCAAAAGAATCGATCTCTTAGAGAATTATTTGGCTGGTCATTTTGGTGGGTTTTTTTTCCCAATTAAGCAAATATTTTGACATTTGCCAAAATTGAAGGAAAAAAAAATAATTCTGAGGAAAAAACCCAACTATATAGAGCAAATATGGCTTTTTAACAAACCTTCTTTTTATTTTTATTTTTTTTTTTTTTTTCAGAGTGTTTCAAAAATTGTGTGTGTTTTGTGCTGAAAATAAAAATTCAGTAGAATATTCCTGAAGAAAGCTTCAGTCATGGGAAAAAAATCAGTCATTTCATGACAAATTTGTCTATAGGTCCATCACAACAATATGTAAATGCTTCCCAAATGGATTGTCCCTCATAACACCTTTATTATATTAATAGTTCTTCCCCTTTTCTTCTACAGATGATGCAAAATGCACATCAAAACCTCCTCCTCATTTGTTAAATCCTCATTTTAAATGCCAAGCCCCAGATTTTTCAAACTGTGTTGTTAAATTGTGCTTTATTTATGGCAGAGTGTTAGATTAACTCCAAGTATGATTCCCACTGGCTGGAAAGCTCAGTGTTGCTGCCAGCCAGGCACTGCAGTGAGGAACACACACACTTAGTTATCACCTGTGTAAAATGTGACCTGTGCCACTTGCTCACGGACATGGGGTGACCTGGCAGGGCTCCTGCCCCAGCCTGGGCCCATCTGCCTGCACAAAGAGGAGAATGGAGGTGACAGGCAGGGGACAAGGCATGTGTGCTGCAGGGAGGAGGGGGCTCCTCAGGGGACAGCTCTGGGGACAGACAGATTGCTTTGAATTTGATACATGAAAAAATCAGTCCCACACTGGGTCTGCTGCTAGACTGTTTTATCAGAGGGGCTGGTGAGGAAATTGCTATGCCCCCACAACAATGGCAAAGGGGTTCACAGTAAGAGGACACACTACTTCAGTGACCCATCCAACCTTCCTGTGGCTGCAAGACCTTCACTGTTTTCCATATTTATGGTGAGAGGAAGGTCCTTTTTAAGAAGGCATTGCTAAAACCCTGTCTTGAGCTATTTCCTGAATCCCATCCACCTTCTATAGTGTGTGGAGATAGATAAGAAAACATTTTGTCAGACTGGATCTGGTGAATCCTGTCTCCTTCTCCAGCACATGAGTCTCAAAGAGAGCAATCTGTTTTCTGGCTGCATATGGAGAGTGGTCCTCTGCTGTGCACATTCAAGTGCATAGCTCCTTGCTTTTGGGTCATCCCATATTTTTTGATCCTCATGCTGATACCATGGAGCTCTTCTTCCCAGTGAGCTGGGAGAGCTGATGGAAGCAGCTCTGTGCCATGGTGCCTGATGCCCAGTGCTGGATGTGGGTGATGGAGGGAGAGCTCTGCTCAGCTCTGCCAGACCATGGTCACCACCAGCAGTGTCAGGATCCTTTAACAGCCCTGCTGTCACCACAGTGCAGAGCCTTAGGACTTGCCCAGGTGCTGGAAGGATTTGGGTTGGGTTTTTTTGTGAGTGCTGTCCCATGTTTCTGATACCTAGTCAGGAGTGCCTCATAACCCAGGTTTCTGCTGCAGTGCAAACCATGGAGATGAGAGTCCTTCACTCAAATGGTGGACAAAACTTCTAAAATGGCTGGAGCAGCTTGTCTTTTCCTACGTGCTGTGCTGGGAAGTCAGTGTACTGGTTTTGCAATGTTTCTCCTGAATGTTTTGATAACACTTTTCCAAAAAGCATTAACCCTGTGGCAAGCATGATGCATATTTCAACTCAGAAAATTAGGCAAAGTTATGAGAACACATTTCAAACAACATTTACCATAAATACCACTATTTACATGGTTTAGAAAGGACGTGGACTTACACAGTACCTCTAACTTTTCAACAGTAAATATTTCCCTTGTTTTAAAATCAAAATTCAATACAGCCTTAACTATGGAGCTTACATGTTATGTCTACAACAAAAAAGAACTGGCTGGATGTCCAGGTTCAGAGAGTGACATCCAGCTGGTAACCAGTCACTAGTGATATTCCCCAGGGCTCACTTTTGGGGACAGTCCTATTCAATACCTTTATCAATGACCTGACAAGGGGATTGAGGGCACACTCAGTTAGCAGATGACACCAAGTTGTGCAGGAGTGCTGATCTGCTGGGGAGTAGGAAAGCTGCACAGCAGTGATGGGCCAAAGCCACAGGTAAGAAATTCAAGAAGGCCAAGTGTTGGGTTCTGCTCTTGGATCACAACTGCAGGCTTGGGGCAGAATGGATGGAAAGTTGGCTGGTGGAAAAGGATCTGGGGGGCTGAGAACCAGCTGAACACAAGCCAGCATGTATCCAGATGGCCAAGAAGGCCAATGGCATCCCAGACTGTATCAGAAACAGTGTGGTCAGCAGGACCAGGGCAGTGATTGCCCACTGTACTCAGCACTGAGACTGCATCCTGAGTCCTGGGCTCAGCTCTGGGCTCTTCACTACAAGACAGACATTGAGGGGCTGGAGTGAGTCCTGTGAAGAGCAATGGAGCTGGTGAAGACCCTGGAGAGTAAATCACACAGGGCACAGATGAGGAAGCAGGAGGTGTTTAACCTGGACTAAAAGAAGGTTTAGGAGTGACGTTATTGCTCTCTACAACTATCTGAGAGGAGGTGACAGCCATGTGGGGGTCGGTCTTTTCTGACAATTAACCAGTGATAGACAGGAGGAAATGGCTTTAAGTTGTGCCAGGAAAGGCTTAGATTGGATATTAGGAAAAAATTCTTCACAGAAGGGGATTTTTCCAGCATTGGAACATGCCATAGAAATGGTTAAGTCACCACCCCTGGAGGTGTTTAAAAGATGTGTAAATGTGACACTTGGGGACATGGTCTAGTGGTGGAGTTGCATGTTTTAGATTAAAGGCTGGACTAAATGGTCTTAGAGGTCTTTTCCAACCTAAATGATGCCATGATATTTAACATCAGTGATACATATTACTCCTACCATTATGTGTGGCCTGAGAGATAGCAGGAGAAGGATAGAGATGAATTCCAATTTTAGAACCAATTTTCTATAGAGTGCAGTCCCCCTTTTCTTAATGGCCCAATTTGGTTCAAAGAATGCTTCAAGGCATTCTTTAAAAGCAGCAGGCTCTCAACTACATATGTCAGGTTGCAGACAATAATGAAATTTTATAACTCGTTGAAAAATAAGATCTGTGATGGAAAAATCTGACACACCCTTAATTATTGCATCCTGAATGAACCCAGTATAATAAAGGAAGCTGATAAAACTTGAGAGACACAAAAGTCACGTCTGTAAAAGCAAAACAGTCTGATGCTGTGTGTGCTATGCAGCAGAGTTCTGGACATCTTGATTTTTTTAATCAGAATGCCTGGCTTGTAGCCTCAGCAGCATGCCTTCTGCATGGCTGCATGGAAAACCAGCCCAGGATGTCCTTGAACAAAAAATAGAGTTGTTAAAAGTCACAGTTATCTTATGCTAGCTGTAACAATCAAAGCCCCTGAGCCCCAGGTCCCTGAAATGTATAATCTTACACTCTTTAGTGCACTCTTCAGAGCATGGTCTGCTTCTCTGTGAGGGAAAGAAGCTGCAGTTCAGACAGAGCAAATGGGGCATAGGGGAAATAGGACTACAGCATTATCAGGTACTTGAGTTCTGCTGTTTTTTGGAGTGTTAAGTTCCTTTATAGTCGATGAGGGTCTGGGTTTGGGTGGTTTGCAGACAGCCACACAAGGGAGAAGTGACAGAAAAGCAAACCTTGTTTGTAAAGATGCAGTATTGTGTTTAAATTCTGCTCAACTGAGGGTCATTTGAATCACTTTATTTAATATTTTACTTATACCTTTCTCTTAGAGGAATGGTATAAAGTACTTGTAACTGCTACATCTTTATGCCATTTGGCAGCTTATACAGTTTAGCCAGTGTTGAATATATAAAGCAATCAAAAACTAGGGAAAAAAAAAAAAAAGAGAAAAAAAAAATCAAAACAATGTTGATCATAAAAAGAAATCAAGTATTAGGGGGAAAAAATACCAAAAAAACAAACCCAACAAACATAACCAAAACCAAAATAACCAAAACACCAACACCTACCTACATGCATCAAAATGGGCTTTAAAATTTCTTTGGGGTTTCTACATCTAAATGCAACCACACACCTCCTGAGCCACCCCTCCTCTCCTTCTGGCTCTTTATGGCTTCTGTGTTTCCATCCCTCCAAAAAAATCCCGACCTGCCTTATTTAGAACTCTCGCTCCCTCTGGTGGCTCCGCTCTCTCCACACACACACTGTAAAATACGGATTTCACACAAACATTTGTATAGCAGACATCATTAATCTGACGTGCCGGAGATTTCCCTTCATGCACAAGCATGTTTTATACACTGATTACAGAAGGAGTTAAAGAAAAGAAACTTAAAGGAAAGGAGCTGGCAGCCCATCCGGTTTAGGCACAGAAACGGAGCGAGGTGGATGAGCTGCAGCCCCACCATCCGACCCGCAGAGTTTCCCCGTTTGATGGAATTTATGGCACGGCTCGGTTGGAACCCAACTGATCCCACAGCCCGTGCCAGATCTGCTCCCTGTGTGGGGAAATCTGGGCGCGGATGGGGAGAGCCGGCAAGGTTCCTCCAGGAGCCTTGCCGCAGATTGTTTTGTCAGATGTTGCCGCCCTGCAGACAAAGCCTCGGCTCTGTAGGTCTCGGAGGGCGCCTGCCAAAACCCGGTCACCTCCTTGGGTCGCCGGGGCTCTGCCCTCCCTCCCCACCTCCTACAGACTGTGCAGCAGAATCCAGCTCCCTCATCTCCCTCTGGGCCCCCATGCTCCTGCAAGGAGAGGATTTCACAGTACTGAGCCTGCCTCAGGCAAAATTCACTCTAAAATATCCTTTCCCAGAAGTCAAAACAGATTCTAATGATCCAAAATGATCCAAATGTCAAGAAGCAGTGTTCTTCTCTCTGCACAGATCACCGTGGACATCAACAGGTCAGGCACACAGGCAGAGAGGCAGTGATGGGAAAAGTATGCATCTGAGATCTCTGCTTCCCTCTGTGATGGGCAGACAGCCCCTGCAAAGGACAAGGTTTGACAAAAGGAATTAGTTATTTGTCTAAATGAAATGCTGTTCTTTCCATGCCCTTTCATGCTATAAAACAGATTGCGAGGAGAAAAAGTCTTTTGAAATTCCTTTAAGTATTTCCAATATGGCTCTATTGCTTCATGTGTTTGATTCTTACTGCAGTCTTTGAAAATGAGTGTATCTTGTGGCTCTAAACTCCTTCCACTATCTGAAACAGAGTGAGACACTTTCTCACTGCTGACCAACACGTAGGACCTGCAAGCCCAAGTCTCAGCATGTGCACAGCTCCTGTTAAAAATTGGGGCTTAGTGCCCAGAGCTCTCCACATCTGAATATTAGATTCCAAATCCACCATGTGGATCCTGTTAACTCCATGCTGAGAAAGAATACCAGAGCTCAGAGTGATAATCTGTAATGAGCCTAACCCAAAATCCCCAGCCAAAGCAGCTGTGACCTCTGAAGGAGCTCAGACCCAGATCCAGACTGCTGTGACTTACCCCAGCTCCACAGGCTGTGCATGCAACATTAACACAACTCCAGTCCCAGGGGACAAAAGCAAACCACAGACTTGCTGATGCCCCAGCTGTGCTTGATTTACTAAAACTGGATTACAGGCTTTCTCTGTCACAACTGGCCACACCGTTGGCATGGCTGGAAGCAAGGAACATGATTGTTTTCTCCTGCAGTGTGCTAGTGTGCTCTTGCTTATTTTCAATACTGTAAACAAAAGTGAAGCAAGGTTTGATATTTACGCAAAAGCTGTGTCTCTGCAGAGTGGGAATGAGAACAAAGAGCTTGATTACAGAAATCTTTCAGCTCCTCCTTCCCCCTGGTCATCTCCTCACCTCCTCTTATGTCAATACCTCCAATTCTGCAGCTATTTTCTGCTCCTTAACCTGGCATTGGGAAATGCTAAAATCACTCACCTCTTCAATTTTTCCAGCAGGATATGAATCAACACTTGTGCAATATATTCATGTCTCTCTCAGTGAGTACAGCTGTGAGGAAGAGAACAAAACAAAAACAAACCCTCAAACAGAGAGGTGAAACAATGGTGAGAACAAGCCTCCTGCAAAGCTTTCAAGCCTGCTGTGTTTTATTGATACATGCCCCTCTGTGAGCAGGATATCTTACTGCTTCAGCATTTATAGTCTTGGGTGAAGGCAAGAAGGGATGTGACAGAAGTTTAGCTTCAGAAGCTTCTTGATCAGTTTCTTGGGCTACAATTTTGGTCTAAGAGTTTTAATTTTGTCCAGAATACATCTCCCATGCCTATTGCTGATGTTCTCTAAAAATTAATCAGCACATCTTTTTTCTTTTTATTTTTTTCTGTCTTCCAAAGATTAAGTCAAATCTGAATAGGTATCTGCATTTTACATGCAGAGTGCATACTCTGATCAATAAACTCATTACAGAAATTCTGCACAGCTTAAAAAATATCAAAGTGGAAAGACTGAGAAGAAGGCCCATATTAGATACTTCTTGCCATCAAACACACCACACACATCTGCCCAGGAGCACAACTTTACTTTGTGTTACTTTTCCAGTGAAAAGTCTTTCCAGGGCTCACCCACCTGTTTTGAAGGAACAGGGACAGAAATGCTTTTCCTGTGTATGACAGATTGACACAATACACTCCAGGAAGACATAAACCACATGTCAGGTCCTTTCTCTGTCTTCAAAGGTTCAATCCCTTGTCTCTAGTCTTTGGAAAGAGTCAGGCTGAAATTGCTTTGGGACTGAGAGATTTTGCTCTTATAACCCTGTGGGAAAAAGATTAAGAAATCACAAGCCTCATCTTTTATATGTGAAAGAAGTCATGCTTTACTAACAGATCACAGTTCTTTCTGAGGAAGATATACAGAGGTTTTAGAAGTGTGCCAGATGGCATTGAGGGGTAGAAAGCCAAAACTATGCATGCAGATCATTGCACCCACTGGAGCATCCCTTGCATGGATCAGGTTGTGCATGGATCATCTCTCCCCACTGCTGAGCTATGCAGGGGGAGGCAGCCCAGGGAAGCTTTTGGGATCCACTGAGCTACAGCTGCCATTATTTAGGGATGTAAATTAAATGTCCAGGCAGGAGACACTTGAAACAAAACACCCATCATATAACAAAGCCATGTATTAGAGACAGATATAATTCCCTATGCCTTCCCACAGCACATGTGTGTGCACACATACCCATAGAGGTACCCATGTGCACAGTTCAGGATGGTGTGCATTCAGTTCAGCCTTGCATCTTTACATCCTTGCAATTTTGCAGCAGTTGATTCTATCCTAATTGATGATTTTTTGGAATAATAATATCTCTACTTTTACAATTTCTTAATTTTTTCCCCATTACTGATTTTGTATGGGATATTTTCTGTGCTTTGTGTGCCATGACCTTTCAGGAGGGAAATGTATGTTCCTTCAAGCCTGCCTTTTGATAGAATACTACTTATTTTTCCTGTCTCATTCTTTTTCCTCTGTCGTTCTCTATAATGGCATGGGCTGAGCACAGTGCTTGCTGGCTCCCCTGTAACTCAGATCTCCCCTCTGCCTGGTGGGCTGAAAGCTTGGAGCAGGTCCCAGGTTGTTTTGTTTCTCTTAGGAGACTTTTCCTGTTTGCCTTTGTCCTCCTCAAGGGGTTTTCTGCAGCCTGCTGCAGTCTTGTTTGATTTGGTTTCTAAGGCAGTGCCCCAGGGCTGTGTGGGCAGGCTGGTGAATTTGTGTGTACAACTGGCTGCAGACCATTCTGCTCCATTCTCTGGGACAGATCTACAGCTGCTCTTTTGTTTTGCCCTGAAAAAATTAGGGTAACTACATCTGTCTCTTCTGATAATTGTTAAATTGCCCTGAAAATCCACTCTGTAGACACAGTGCTTCTGGAGACTTACATGAACAATATGTTTTTTTCCCAACAGAATTAGATTAATAGGAAAACCTTTGTGAAAAAGCAAGAAATTTCTTCCTAAGGTCAAACACTTTGAGAAAGTGAATCTATTTTGGGGGATTGCTGGCAAAGTTACATATAGGTGCTTCCTTTGAATTGCAGCTGCAGATAACTGTCCTAATTTCCTATGAAAATCCCACATTTAGATAATTTCTGAGCTGTGTGCTCAGTGAAACTCCCACACAGAAAAAGGAGATGCTTTCCACAGTACCTTGAGAGCAGTTGTTGCACAGATGATGCATCCTCTGAGGAGGCAGCTGTAATTGTAAAGCAGATGAACTCCAGAGCTGAACTCATTGCTGTGTGACCAGAGTCATTTGCGAATGCTGCTTGGAGCTGAGCTGCTCTGCTGTGAGCTCTGCTGCCACAGGGAAGCAGAGTCACACCCACTCCAAGGCTTCTGATCTTAAATATCACAGTTAAAACTAACAGCAGTTCAGAAGCTGTGAACTGCTAAATAAAAGCTAACTCTAAGTACTCTCTCTTTACTAAAATAACCTATGTTCCATTTACAAAAAAAATCTCGTGTAATTGGAAAAGCAGAGCAAAACCCATATTGTTTGGGGAATAAACATACATAATACACAAATATGATACACAAACTACATAACCAAGGAATGCCTATATAGCTCATTGACACCTAGGTAGGCAACTCTAGTAAAATATTGTTGTAGAGGAAATAAATTTTTCCAATTAAAATATTAGTGCAGAGATATTTTTGCCAATCTGATGCAAAGCATTGCATCCCATTCAGGAAGAAAACCATAAGTAGTCTTAAGATGTTTGCGAATTTCTCTTTTGGAGGGACAAGATTGGTGTCAGGCATGTCTGAAGCTTCTGCTGCCATCAATTTGGAATACAGAAGGGAAAAGCAAGTTTCTGGTAGCTGCAGTCCTGAACTGGAGTATTCACCCCAAAAGTTTACTGGCTGGGAACAGGGGATATGTGCAGCTGGATACAGACCAAACTTCAGAAACAGCAGCAGCACAACATCATCTGTGTGTCAATACTATGAAATCTGCTTCCATCAGCAGATGAGACTCCTTAACCTGGTGCATTGTTACAGCTCCAACTGCCTCCAATCTGACCAACACCAGAGTCAAGGAAGACTTTCATGGAAATGGTCAAAGAATCATAGAATCATAGGATTGGTTAGGTTGGAGAAGTCCTGTAAGATCATTGAGTCCCACTGCTCACCCAGCACTACCAAGCCCACCACCAAATACCACATTTGCACATTTTTAGAACACCTCTATGGACAGCCACTACTTCCCTGAGCAGTCTTTTACAATGCTGGACAAATCTTTCAATTAAGATTTTTTTTCTAATAACAAATATAAATCTTTTCTGGCACAACTTTTAGCCATTTCTTTCACCCTATTGCTTTATTATCTGGGAGAAAAATCCAACCTCCACCTCACTACAGTCTCCTCTCTGGTGGTTGTAGATAGTGATAAGGTCTCCACCAAGCCTCCTTTTCCCCAGTCTAAATGCCCCCAGATCCCTCAACCACTCCTCACAGGATTTGTGGTCTGGACTTTTCACCAGTGATTGGAAACATCTGCAAAGTTGTGTCTTCTGTCTTCTCAAGGAAGGCTGTGCCTACTTGGTTACAGCATCTTCCATGAAATAAAACTGAAGGCCCAAGTAATTCTGCAACCTGCACTAAGCTTTCACCAGTGTAGCTGGCTCCAGGGAGGGAGACACCAGCTGAAAAAGTGAATTATCCTACTGGAACACATTCTGTACTTGCCACATCCTTAAAGTGCAGCTTTTCTTGCAGACATTGCATTTTTCATCATATTTCCCCTGCTTTGGAGTACATGACATGCACTGTCTTTATGGCTGAATAAAAGGTCATGACTGGCCAGCTGGTAACACAAAATGCATTTTTTACACTAATGGCAAGGTATTCTAGCTTTTATTTCACATTGCACTGACTGCATATTTACATAAACCCTACATCTGTTTAGTTAAGTTAAGCCAGAGGGTGATGATCTTTGTCTTTACAAAAAAGCTGATTTAATTTTATTGAACAAAGCTTTCTATTTAAAAGATCAAAGACAGTGCAGCCCCCTGCAGCAGCAACTTAAAAGTTTCTTCAACTATTCAAATTAATGAAATACGGTAACTGGGACTGAACAAGCAGGAAAAAGAAAAAAGGATAATAAAAATAAACTCCTCAGGGGCTTTGTTTATCCTGAACTTTGAGAGAGACATTTTTCCTTTCATCAAAGTCCCATTGAGTGTCCTGACTCTCCTGCCTTTTAAAAGGCAGGAATTGATAGCAGAGGCATGCACAGTTTTAGACAAATTTCTAGAAGCTGGTAATGCTGTGGGGAAAAGACAGAGTACAGTGAAGATAAGCTAGGGAAGAACTGGCCTCTCTAGCTTCCATGTGCTAGTTCCAGGCACTAGTGAACTCCTACTTGATAAAATATTAGTCTGTATATAAAATTGCTTGGTAACTCTACAGGAAATGATGGTAAAAATCATGAGTTTGAAACTGTAGCTGTAGTGGAGATAGATATTTCATGCCTTCTGAGAGAGCCTGCATGTCACCTCCTAGCATCTGACTTTGGGGAAATTGTCTTGAAAACTTATTTTTGGGAGGGAATGGCTAAACATCTGCCTTACATTTCACTCCTGAAGTTTGGTATTTGCTTGCAAGTGGCTTCCTCACCTCCCAGACTGACAGCAGCCTCACTACTGATGCTGGGTGAGCCCCATGACTACACCTCAGAGGGTCAAACACACACCAAAATTCACTCTGTGCCTGTCTAGAGGCTATATCTGGCAGCAACCCAGGAACATGGACCAAAAGGAGCTGTGGCATATTCCAGCTTAGCCCTCAATTAGCATACTGATGAAACTGGCCCCAATATCTGTTTTGACTCCAAGGAAACCTTTCCCAGAGATCTGTGTTGCTTCTACATCTCTTCTACACAATACATCCACATTAGCACTTCAGCTTGGATCAGGAGAATGCTGTGGCAGCTTTCCCCCTGAGCACCCATCCTCACCATTCTCTGCTTCACATGCTGAAACAGCCCTGGCATCCATCAGCTGAACTCCATCCAGACAAAGCTGCACAAAAAAATCTGGTGTAGGAGTGCACTCACTGCACTGCAGCTGCTAACATGAGGCCAGTCAATGTGACCAGATTAGAGCTGGTCTAAAATAAACCTCTGAAATGCACAGAGGGCACACACTGGGTCCCCTGTGCCAGCTCCTCTGTGCTACAGATCATCTCTACTTGTTTCAGGCCACCTGCTAATGTAGACACAACCCAGAGAGGCTGCACTGCTCCTTTCTAACCCTCTCACTGTTTAAATGGGTGAATAGTGCCATTTTAGGCACCATATGGTATCCCTGCAGGCCTCCAGCTGCCACTCTGCAGATCAACAGCTCAACCAAATGTCTCATGTCATATCTGGCAGCCCCACAGACATCTCAGATACCTTAGGGAGACTAACTGCTGTGGATGTCTATGTTTAGACAACTGAATATAATTTTATTTTAGCATCTATTCCCCTCTAGGCCAAAAAAATTGAAGCAAATGAGATTAAAAATGAGGAGATGCTTGAAATACTACAGTGTGTCCTATAAAATAAAATACACAATGCAGAATAAATAAAATAATAAAACTATAATTTTTGAGAAATTAATTTAAAACTTTTTTTAATAAACTAAAAAGTGTACAAAGACAACAACAGAAGTGCTGTTTTCTCCTTCAAGAAACAGCTGAATTTTACAAATTGCATTTATGATTCAGTAAGGGCTGAACTCATTGGCTTTAACAGAATAATTTCAAAGCTTGAGATTCAGTTTCTGTTTGTGTAATTTACTGGCCTAGTGCCCCAGATTCTCTGAGGATTGCAACACCAGAGTCCTTGCAGGACCATATCCTAAAGCTAGCAAATCAATAAATTATCAAATTACTAATTTTTCTGGGATAGTAATAAATGAAACTGGCTTTGGCATGTTTTCTGTCCTGAGTGTGACTGACAGAGAGCAGCCCTTCTCTGTTTCCAGCAGCCTCTGGTGTCCAGCATGGGCTGGCTGCAGGGATGCTCTGGGCTCACAACACTCAGGACAGCCTGGCAGAGGCTGGTGGCCATGGCCAGCACTGTGCCATGCCTTAACCTCCCCCACACAGGAGGTCTTACACACAGAACACCCTCCAAAGCTGCAGAAAGCACTTTTACCTGCCAAGGAACAGCCTAGGTTTCTGAACCTGCATGGAAATACTTGGGGATTACAGGCCTTTCAAACACTTCAATAAAAATCCTGACCTCTTGTGGCCATCAAACTGTCCAGCAAAGTTTCTAACTCAGGAGATGCTCTTGCTGGGTGCAGGATGGCCATTTTCTGCTGCTCCTCTCCCACACCTGCTCATGTACCTGGAGTGACTGACAAACTTCACATTTGAACATCTCTGTGAGGCCAGAGGAGGTTACAAATGTGATCAGAGGGCTGGAGCACCTCTGCTAGAAAGGCAGGCTGAGAGAGCTGGGACTGCTCAGCCTGGAGAAGTGAATGCTTAGGGGAGACCTTAGAACAGCCTTCCAATACCTAAAAGGGTCTTATAAACACGAGGGAGTGTGGCTTTTCACATGGGCAGGACAAGGCAAAATAGTTTTAAACTAAAGGAGGGGAAATTTACATTCGATATTTGGAAGAAATTCTTTACTGTGAGGCTGTTGAGGCACTGAAACAGGCTGCCCAGAGAAATTGAGGGTGCATCATCCCTGGGTGTGTTCAAGTCCAGATTTAATGGGTGAAATCTCATCTAGTTGGTGGTACCTCAGCCCACAGCAGGGCATTTGGAACTAGATGATCCTTAAGATCCTAACTTAAGCCATTTTTTGATTCTGTGATTTGTCCTAAATGTAAATGAAGTGCAGTCTTTTTAGACATTTCTTTTTAATATGTCTTTAGTCTTTTTAGTATGGGAGTGGTTCTGCACATTAACATTCTGCATGTGGCACAGAGCAACTTGCAGACCTTTAATTCTGATATAAGAAAAGGGAATGTTTGTTTTGACTACCTTTCTTTGCTGTTCTCTGAGTCTGCATCAGTAGCTCTGGGTTATAGAAAAATTAGACTATGAATATATTCTGCATGCGTGTAATTAATAATGTCTGATGTCAATTTTTGCAGATATATTTTATCAGCACCATTTCAAATACAAACCTATACTTCTAAGAGCCCAGCATCAAACCCCAGAAAATCTGGCTTCATGTGCAGGTTTGCACAAGGAAAAAGTGCAAGTGGAGTCTCCCAGGCTGTGTGATCTTTTATCTGGACATGCTAAGGCTACACAATATTTAGGACAGGTACATATTTGCATACTGATCGTTCATCTGTGTCTTCTATATAAGAATTTCCTCTCTCCAGGACTGAATACCTGAATGCTTTATAATTTCTAAATTAATTGGAGCACCTCAAGCCTGCATTTTCAATCCACATGTATGGCAAATCCAAGGCTGCTGAAATACAAATAATATACCAAACAAAACAGCATCTATTTCTAGAATTTATAAACTTACAGAATGTATAAATTATATAATATATTAATAACATACTCAAAACCATTAAAGAGTGCATGAATAAAATGTTGTTTTTGAACTTTCTTTCTATCACCTTGTATATACAGATTCAATATAGGAATTACAGTACTCAGTATACTTTTATTTAGAGGACAGGTTCATTGATAATTGCACTTGCTTAAAGCAGAAAGGTAAGTAAAATGTTTTAAATCAAATTTACATTTTAAGATTTTTTTTTTTTCTGGAACTGCAGCTCTGTTTCTGACCTCACAAAGGCTTATCCATACGTTTAGTTTTACACTTAGGAGTAACAATAGTTATAATAATGTACATAAAAATAAGCCTTTGAAGACCTGAAGCCTTGATGTACCCTGCTTTCACATTCAACCTGTTCAAACACCTACACAAGGAAAAAAAGATGAAGTGAAAAGGTGCAATCATTCCCATTTCTCAGAATCTCTGTGGTTTTTAATTTTGCATTCTCCCAAAAGAATACTAGTTCTCATTAACAAGTATTAAGAGGATAGATAAAAATTTTGTAAAAAATATTTTAGTGATCATTTATGAGTTTTTAATTTTTTTTCCTCAAGTCTGTTTCTCGTTTGCTGGTATTGTCTCATTTCCCTCTGAAAATAAGTGATATTTCAGTTGCATATATGAACAGGCTTGGACTTTATTACTCAAGCCCTTGGCACTCATTTACAACACAATTTTTTCCAGGATGCCCATCACAATAGCTGCTCATCCTCTATTTGAAAGAGAAACCAACACTGGGCATTGGATTTTCTGTTCCTAAATGTTATGATCATTTTATTGTTTTAGTGCTGATGGTATTTCAGCCTCTCCTTGGACATTTAATGCTCCTGATGCAGCAAATTTTGGTACACAGTGGACTGGGGAATAGGTTCTCCTGGTGATGAAGATGCAAAATGATGGCATCTCAAAATGTCCTGGTGCACTCTGAGGTACTTTGTGCATGACTGTATGTTTGTTTCTTTAGTAAGGATGCTGAATGAAGTGAGCAGCATTTTGCCTTCTACAGAAAAGTACAGTAGCAACCACAAAGCAGATAACCTGAGCAGACTACTGCTGACAGACTAAAACAATATTCAGTATTTCTGTAAGACAAAACACATCACTGTGCATTTTCAGGTACCAAAACCAGTGGGGCAATAAAAAAATATCTTTTTTAAGTGCTGCTACACAAAATTGCTTTCAAAAAGCACAGTGTTCCTTAATTACTTGTAGAACAGTCTTGAGAACCTCTTCCTTGGAGGGGCTGGCATCAACCTCTTGGCATGCAGGATTCACCATCCTTCTATATGACTCCTCAACTCTAAAATCAAAACAAGAGAAATTAAACTTCAAAACGCAGGGATATGAAATGAAATTAGTCATCAGTCTCAGAAGACAGTGCTCACACTGCAGAGACAGAGGATAGAATATGAAGCCAAGAATCAAATCTACTGCAAAGAGCAATAAACCATTAGTAACTATTAAAATGTAAATCTCAAAGCACATAGTTTCCTTGACATTGATTCCCAGAGCTCCAGCCACATTAACATGGCATGGCATAAAGTATTTCTTTCTTTATACAGTCTGGTATAGCAGTAGAGTGGACAGTCTGCTTCTAGCACCTGAATTAATTTTTTTTTTTTCAGTTTCTGTGAAGCTATCTCTGAACTGTATGGCATTTCATTGTGTAGTTATGCTCATTGACTGATCTCAGCTTTCACTCACTGGATTACAGGGTTCACATATCCTTCAACACCTTCTTCTAATCAACTAACTAAATGAATAACAGGATAAAATACAGTGTGAAAACCTCCTCACTTAGGCTATAAGCATAATGCAGAACTCTCCCACATTTAGTCTTTGAGGGTGTGAGTGAGGATGTGAATATTATTTTCTATGTTCCCATTATTCCATTCAGGACAGAAGTCATACAACAAATCAAGGAGGATTCTGATAGGATGTTCTCCTATTCAGATTGACATAATCAAGGTAGAAATAACTAAAGGCTTTCTGACAAGAATATGTAGTAACAGAATTAAAATGTAAAATGTAACGTCCAGACAGCAATTCAGCACACCCTGAAGCAGGATACCTAGGGTGCCATTCAGTTGCTTGAGTTAATGCACCTAGCATTGCTTGAGATGCTCTGCAGTATCTCATTTAGCTTCCAATTTCTAGCCCAGAAAGTGTCCACAGGTTCTGCATCACAACTCATATCAAAAAGCTTTAGACACCTCAGTTTAGATCACTGAGCTCCATACAAGTGGTGAAATCAATCACCTTGAATTGATTGTATTGATTATACAAACAATTGAATGTATTGACTATACTGGCACCTGAGACACTTTGCACAACTAAAGACATCTACAAGAGAATGTTTAAATTTTATTCTCTTAATCTGGAGCTCAATTCCAGAACTTCCTGGGGAAGTTCTGTGTTTCAATTTTTTGCCTCCCAGCTCTGGAACTTTTAAGTCCATCTCCTTCATCACCTCACTAAGAAAGAAGCTAAAATAAAAGCAAGGCAAAATAGAAATATTTTAACTCAAAGCTATTTACAGAACAATTAAATTATACATCTGCATCTTTCAAACACTTTTAATTAGAAATGACAGAATTCACCCTCCCTAACACCCATTCATTCTTTTAAAAAAAAAAAAAAAAGGAAATTCTTGTCCCAATAATGTGAGAGGCACATTTGTTACTGATCCCACAGGAGCCAAGATTGCCTCCAGCCTCTTTTTCCCCATTAAGGGGTACCTTTGGCGAAACAGGCTGTTAGCTTCCAGCTCAGCTTCCTCCTTGGTTTTCTCCAGCCCCCGATGCTGCAGTCTCCTGACTCGTTCCTCAGGGTCAACAGTCAGGAGAAGAACAAGATCAGGTTTAAGCAGATCTTCAGGCCACTGATACACCTCATCATGAGCTGGTGGGAGATCCTGGGTTTTCCCACTTGTTTCAGTGGCAATTGTGTAGGCAGCTGTGCTGTGCCAGTATCTGCCAGGAAAATACAAAATGGAGGGAGAAAAATTTTAAAGAGAGCATTAATTCTTCAGTAGTATAGGAGAGAGTTGGCATTATAACAAGTCAATAATGATGAGATAGGTGACACCATGGCTTTGAAGGGAAATCCAAGTAACAGTTCTGTGCTATCCACTATCTCTTAAAAATGATAACTCAGTTCGCTATTCAGAGTTAATGTGAACTATTAATTAAAACATTATGTAAAGAATGCTTCAGATATTCCTATCAAAAGAAAGTTTCATATATTGAGACAGGCCAAATATATCTCAAAATCCTTTACTTTGAGTCCCCTTTTCTGTGGTTCCCATTCTATGTAATGCAACAGATTTGGTAGAGAGCATGCAGTCTTCACAAACATGTGAATGAGCACAGGCATTACAAATGTTACTAATTTCACTTGCATTTAACATTCTCTCCACTACAAGGCACTGTGTTTGATCGATTTCAGTGGATTTGAGGCTGGTTGAAAATAGCACTCACATGCAAACATGTATGTGTGTGTGTGTGAGCAGGAGGTTACAGTACACTACTGAAATAAGCCAGAGGGGTCAAAGTACATCTACACTCTTTTTACTGACAGTACTATTGTAAGCTGCCTAGACAGTTAGTGAAAACCAGAAATAGCACAAACAAACCCCAAAAAAGTGGGAAGCATATTTCTGGCTTTAAATTCACAAAGAGTAAGTCTACCTAAAACTCAGTCATTCCAATCCATCCATATCTCAGACAAGTCTTAGAGGCAGCCATGACCAGCAGCCCCCAGTCTTCTCTGGTTTGTCACAAAACACTAGTTTAGCTCAGGACACACAATCTGTGCCTCCACTATTCCTAATTGAAGACGTAACAATTTTCATGTGTCCTAAAGCTAGCTATGAGTATTACAATGACTGAGGTTATCTCTTTTACTGTTATCATAAGTGTTACTCTTTTAAGATATAATATTGATCTGACTCTCTCCAGAGTGCTTCCAAAAATCCCTAAACAAATCCAAAGCAAAACCCCTGAAGAAACACAGAGACAATCACAGACTGCTTGTAACACTGAACAACTGTATGATGGCACTGATACAAGAGAGCTTCTTAAATACACAAACCTGTCTATGATCACAGGCGCCTGAGTGGATGCTTTTGCTATCTCTGAAGCCAGAATGTAGTTGCCTGCAGCATAAAATGCTCTTTTAATGGGTGTTGGCTCATCATCAAATACAGTTCTCCAGTGGCTGATGCAAGCTGGTGGGGACCGCAGCAGGACGCCGTTCAGGGTGTCCTTAACAGCCTGGGTCACCGTGGTCTTGCCTACATTCCATTCACAGAAGGAAACACTTGTTATATTATTTACCACATACACCTGAGTTTTCAAAACTGGAAATCACTCCTTGCTGTTCATGGGGAGCACAGCTTCTGATATTTGAATATGTAACCTGAGCATCTTGTCATAAGGTTTCCAGTGGAAAATGATTCTGAGTCAGATTGCAGGAATTATTGCTCCCCTTCCTGCTCTCTGGGCCTTCCAGCCCTTCCTTTAGCCAGCTTTCAGTCTTCACTGCCTTAAATGCATTAGGTGCATGGCATTTCTCTCTCTATATATATATGGCAATTTCCCTATATATTAATTCATAATTTTTTTCTAGGTTGCAATTTATGTGAATGTTGACATGCTGGTCATCCAACTTCTTTTTATGGGGATTTCTAGCTCTCTTTAACTGACAAGTCAGAAAACAAAGCTAGTCAGAGGCAAGTAATATTTCTCTCTTATACAAACTGCTGGCGGTTTCCCAGACTACCACTATTTTAGTTCATTTATTTGAAAATTCTCCATAAAAGTATGTTTCATCATCTGCACAAGAAATTTAATTTTCAGTACTCCACTCTGTATTCTTTCATTTGCATAGGTAAGGAATTAAACCACTGAATGTAAATTAGTATACATTAATCTTTTATAAGTAAGAGAAGACAGATTGGCACTTGTAATTATTAATTCCTTATCTATCACAGCTTTCCAATCTTTTTAAAAAATTTTATTCTAAAGCCTATGCTTAATTAAAAATAGCAGTTGCTCCTTTCAACAAATTTCTCATCGGTGGTTCTTCAACCGCACATTGCTCTTACCTGTGGCATCCAGCCCCTCAAAAACTATGACGGGAAAACTTCCTTTATTTTGGTGCTCTGGACATTTCTCCAGCAGGTCCAGTACTGCTTCAGCCTCTGGGATCCGTTCTGCACACTGCAAAGAGACACCGTAGAATCACAGAATGTCTTGGGTCGGAAGGGACCTTTAAAGACCATCTAGTCCAACCCCCAGGCAGCGCACTGGACCGTCCTAAACTAGATCAGGTCTCTTAGAGCCCTGTCCAGCCTGACCTCGAAAGTTTCAAGAGATGGGACATCCACCACCTTTTCTGGGAAACCTATGCCAGCGTTTCACCATCCTCATCGCACATCTGGTCGGAATCTGCCCTCCCTTGATTTACAGGATTGCCCTCATTCCCCCCGGCACCCGTCCGCGGAGCTGCGGGGCTGAACGCCGGCTGCGCTCCCGCGGAGCTGAACGCCGGCTGCGCGCCCGCGGAGCTGAACGCCGGCTGCGCGCCCGCGGAGCTGAACGCCGGCTGCGCTCCCGCGGTGCCGAACGCCGGGTGCGTTCCTACGGTGCTGCGGTGCCGAACGCCGGCTGCGCTCCTGCGGAGATGAACGCCGGGTGCGCTCCCGCGGTGCCGAACGCCGGGTGCGCTCCTGCGGTGCCGAACGCCGGCTGCGCTCCCGTGGGGCCGAACGCCGGCTGCGCTCCCGTGGGGCCGAACGCCGGGTGCGTTCCTACGGTGCTGCGGTGCCGAACGCCGGCTGCGCGCCCGCGGTGCTGACCTGGCGCAGCCGCTGCCGGAGGGCGCGGGCCGAGGACGGCAGGGCACGGACGGGTCGGGAGCCCGGTGAACCCGGGGCACAGCGCCGCAGCATCGCCGGGAGAGAGCCGGGAGCAGGGAGCCGGGAGCAGGGAGCAGGGAGCCGGGAGCAGGGAGCCGGGAGCCGGCAGAGCGGAGGGCGGCGGGCGGAGGTGGAGGAGGAGCCAGCGGGAAACGAAACTGGCCCGGCCGGCCGGGAAAGCGCCGGTCTGCGGGGACCATCCCGGGGCAAGGAGCAGCTCCTCGGAACGCCCTTCTGCCTTGCCCGCCCCGCGTCTGCGGCGCCGGGCCGAGCGCGTTCGGTCCCGCGGGGAGCGGCTCTGTGCGCGGGTGGGCGCCAGCAGCCACGGGCTGTTTAAGGTGCCGGCCTCGGGACCCGCTCTGCCCGCCCGCAGCAAAGGGTCACATTCCCACGGGCTCTCCTGGATGAATCCTGGGGATCTTCTAAAAAAAGAAAGGAAAAAAACAAACAAACAAACAAACAAAACAAAACCACCAAATAAACAAACTACAAACAAACCCCAGACAAACCCCAGCAGAAGCACAAATATGCTCTGCTGCTTAGGACTGGCCCAAAATGACAAACAAGTCCTAACCCAAACTGATCTACTTGGTTGAGTTGCAGTGCCTAAGCAGCACTGGAACGTTAAATTGGTTATTCAGTACCTTGATGACAAGACCAACAGACACAAATAATTTTGGGAGTGACCTGGACTTTTAGAAGCCTGTTTTCATAATTTTGCAACAGCCAATTTCAGCTTTCATCAGCTCAGATGTAGGAACCAGAAGCAATGCAAATAGCAATAGCACTGACTTAGTCTTGTGGCAGCTGCTATGAGTACCATTGCCCAAAATGTAGTTTTTGAGTTTTCAGAAGATGTAACTTAAAGTGTTGGAGAACCTGTATCTCTGTAGAAAACTTCTCCTTTTCAGGAGCTGGAGAACTGCCACTTAGAGATATGAAGTTAAACTTCTGATGTGTTTTCTGAACTAATGTACTCTACAAGAAATACCTTGGAAACTTCCTCTCCTTGGTCATCTCAAACACCTGCATAAATACCTTTCACTTTGTGTAACTGCAGGGAGAGGGGAGCAGCTGATAGGCAGCACCAGTTGCAAATCCTCTGTACTAGTTGGAAGCTGCCCATCCCAAAGAAGCTGATGGAAGGCTGGGCCAGAATAAAAACTGGGAAGACAGACTTGGAAGCTCTTCAATACACTCTCAGCATCATGTACCAAAATTAATCTGGTTCTTTTTAAGGCTGTTTCATACCTGAGAACTCCATCACCATTCCACATCACTTAAACATATGGCTATGGCATTTGGGTATGGATACCAGAAAACAGAGGGTTAAACATTGTTCATTATACAGGAAGCCAATAGATAGTTTTAAGACCATAATAATATGCACTGATCAAGAGTAGGGGCTCAGCCAATATTTCCTCTGGCAGAATCACATGCCATTCTTATACCTGGATTATCCACAGTGCCATCTCCAAGTCCTTGTGCTCCTCCAGTCTCCACAGTCACTGAATTAGGAATGTTAAACAGTAATCCTCATCTTTCCCTTTCAGCACCTGTTGTGGATCCTTGCTCTAAATCTCTTTTTGACTCTTATACAATCTACCTCCACAAACCCCTGTGGTCTCCAATTCCAGCAATGCTACTGTTGCATAAAAATTTTATAAGTTTTAAACTCACTTCCTATTTATTTCAACAAGTGTCCCTCATAATAATATTACTGATTTTTGTGAATAACAGTTCAACATTCAGTTTATTTATTACTTACAAGATTTTTTAAAGGTCACTCTGATTTCCCCTTCAGCTTTTTCATGTCAAAAATGACAGCCTCCATCCCTTGGTAAGGCACCTGCTTCATCCCCTCAATCATTTAGAAACAAAGATAATTTCTTTAACTGTAAGGTGTGTCCATGATGTGGAGACCTGAACTGGACCGCTAGTCAGGGTTTGGTTACACTTACCAAAGTTTCACAGACCAGCAGAGTAATGTAATCTGCCTTGTTTCTGGGTGACAGTAAGTTTTAAGTTGACTTTTTTCTCTGCTGCCTCCCACAGAGCCATTGATATCAGAGGAGAAGCAGCAGAGACTAAGATCTCCTTCCTGAGCACAGGTGCCACTGCTGAGCTCAGCATCAGGTACACAAGGTTTCAATGACTCCTTTGGATCTGCACTGACTCACATTTATCTATACTGAAACTGATCTGCCACTTTGCTGTTCATTTGTTTGCTTGAGGTCCAACTGACTTGCAGCCAAGTTTCGTTTCAAAAGCACTTGTAAAGCTGGCCATTTTCCTCACTGACCTCTTGGCTTCTGTCTCTTCAGTTTGTTTTTTTTTCCCAGTGCTACTGTTGCCTGTCACCTATCTGCTGAACAAATGGAAAGCACTTACTTTCATTTTCCCTTTTCCCCGTCTCGCTGCCTTGGTATAACCTTGTTACAACAATTCCGAGCCAAGCTGGTGGTGATTTCTTCATTTATAATATGCTTATGAGATCATTCATAACAGGCATGTGATGCCTTTTCTCCTGCCTAATTACTTAAAAGTACCCCTCTTGCAGGATTCAAGTAAATACATTGGAAAAGAGTTGTCTTTTATGCCCAATATGTTTTGTTGCATTTAAAGTTAGTGGGGAGAGTATGACTCACTTTTGAAATTAACCTATGTTAAGCATTTTTCAGCCTCTTTACAAAGACCTTTGTAATTTTGTCCCCTGTATAATATGAAGCTATGTTGAAGAACAAATTCCAATTATGTGCAAAGCACTGTTCAGAAACATTTTCACATCTTTGAGTGTCCACTGTGCTTACATAGAGCCATAGGGATGAGATACAGAGACAGCAAGAGGCCGCATGAATATTCAAAAATATTTGATCCACACAAAGTGGAAAAAGAAAAAACAACAACAAAATAAAAACCAACTGGAAATTGATTGGCCTGTAACTTAAAAATGTATCTAAGTGTACAGTCCTGGAAATAGCTCTCTGATCCACAGGCAGGAAAAATTTAAGTCAAAGGCCCATAAAAGGTGTAGGTAGATAGAATACACTCATATAAAACTGCTCTTTTAATGCAGAATAGGCTTTAAAGAATATCAGTAAAGAGTTCTTGAGTAAAGAAAAAGATTTGGGGATAAGACCATGAGAAGACAGAAGACAGTATAGTGTCAGGCAAAGAGAGATTCCTCTTTTGCCCCTGACAGTGGCCACTGCCAGATGTTTGGGGAAGGCTACAGAAATAACTCAGAAGGATTCTTCTCTCAACATACTTTTGTCAAGAAAGGATCTCATGATCCTTGAGGTCCCTCCCAACTTGGTATTCTATCATTCTACAATTCTATGATTTTTTTCCTAGATCATAGAAACTGTATTTTTAAATACTTCCTGAATGGGAAATCACATATACACTATGACATCCCAAGACAGTTTGGGATGTAAAACATTAATATCTTTCTTGATACTGCTGGGACTCGTACATATGTAGAGGGCACATCCTGGTCTGAGTTTGCTTTGTGGGGCTTTATAGTAATGCAGAAAGTGTCATCTGAAAACGTACTTGGTTGAGGCAAAAAGAAAAAGAACTATAATTGCCGTTTTCTACAAAAGCACTGATAGAATTATAAAGAACAATACCCTTGGGTGTAAAGTTCTCTGCACGTTTTGTTCCTTGAAACAGAGATCTGTGTTTTCAAAGAAAAACAGTCCAAAAATGTTGATGTTTTAGTTTTCTGATTCATTGAGCAATGTTTTTCTGACATGTTTTTGGAGTGTTTGAGTAAGTCCTGTGTTGAGAGAAATTGGTAATCATCAAGGATCCTTTTCTAACTTTGGAAATGAAATATTTTGAACCTAATTTTTCTAGCCAACTGAGGTACTAGCCAACAAGTTCAGGGCTAGTAATGAGCCTTCCACCTCAAAAAAAGGCTGTAGTTCCTGTACTTGCATTGGCTTAACCTGATATGAACAAGGACAGAAAGGAATTTGAATTGGGGCCAGAGTAGATAATAAATGGAATAGGGTTCCCACCATGCAAGAGAAGGTATATATGGAGTGAGGAGGAAACAGGGCATATCAGAATTCTCCAAATTAATAGACTCATTGAAGCCACCAATTAGCAACTCCAATGTCAGATTTCAGTTTAAATTTGCACTGTCTTTTCCACCTCCCTTTCCAATTATATTTTCAAGTTATAATCTCTGCTGACAGCCTCTGAAACCATTTTGGAAAGAATCAAAAGTGAGATGTTGCCCACCATGGTGCAGCAATACCCTTGTGAGGTGGCATTACTGGAGCCAGACACAGCAAGAAGTCTCCTATCCTGCCTTACTAATATGAATCTGCTGCAGCAAGAAACAGCTGATAGAGACAATAAAAACTGTTCAAACAATAAAAACTGTTCAAACTGGTTTTTGCTGCTCCAGACATTATTCAGCCAATAGATCACCTCCAGGAAAGTGAAGGAAGGAAAACGGGCATGTGATGATAGCCAATGACAGGACTAATTAAGACTTCTTATTCACAAGCAGGTTTTTGTTTCCCATGAAAATTGCACAGGATGATTATAGTTCTACCCCTTTTTTTTGAAGGAAAAAAAGGGAAGTGAAAAGAAGGGAACGTGACTGTAAGACTTCTTGGATACATCAGCAGTTCTGACTGGTCAGTGGAAGTGAGGGAAGCTCCATTTTAGGCCATGGACAAGATGCATTTGGAAGGTGTCAAGATTTGAGTATGACTCTGTGCCTTGGCAGTGGCAACATTCAATGGTCACACAAGAGTGAGGAAAGGCTGACTGAAGACATAGTCATAAAAAAAAAAAGAAATTGTGACAAACTTGCTGGTGTATCTGGACACACTAGAAGACTGAAAACAGCAACCAGTGTTATGATGGAAGAGCTCCTTTTCCAGCAATACATGTTGCACCACCAAGGAATTGAGGAACATGGAAACTGGCAGCTTGGTCTTGGTTTCTCCTGGTGTTAGCATGAGTGGGCAGCCACCAATGTCTTCACCTCAAGCTGCCAATTGTTGCTGCTGTTGTGCCCAACTTGGTGCAGTAGCTTTGCTTGAAGTGTATTATTAGAGACCAAGAATCAAAGAACATGCAGTTATTTTCTTTTCATGTATCTGAAGTCATCAAGCTCCTTGACTTGGGTTGCCCTTCCATGCAAAACTTTAAACTTACAGGAGCTCTTGAATGTTTGACAAAGGTGCAGTGCAGTTATACAAGCTTAGTTTTCCTCCTGATTCACGAGTTTAAGGACAAGAGCCAAAGTCACTGAGACCTCAAGCACCAAAAAGGGTCCCAGGTGCTGGACCCCTCAAAGCCCGAGGTGCTCAGACCTGCCCCGGCTGTCGGGTTCTGCGTGGCCTTGGCCGAGAAGCGGCTGTGGGGCGTGGGGACATTGGGGTCACGAGTGGGGCGGGGCGGGAGGAAGAAAACACCGCGTCTCGGTGCCAAGTTTCGTTTCTGGCAGAAGGGAAAACGAAACCGAGCGGTTCCCCGCGGTGCGGCGGGGCGGGACGGGCGGGGAGGGAATGCGCTCCCCGCGCATTTAAATGCCGAGCGCCGGACAGCTCTCGGCAGCCTGCGAGCCGAGCCGAACCGAGCCGAGCCGAGCCGAGCCGAGCCGAGCCGGGTCGGATTGAACTGAACCGAGACCAGCCGAACTGAGCCCGGCCGAACCAAGTCCGGCCGAACCGAGTCCGGCCGAACCGTGTCCAGGCGGGACGAAAACCGCAGCGCATCCCACCGGGTCCGAGCCGAGTAGAGCCGAGCAGAGCCGAGCAGAGCCGAGCCGAGCCGAGCCGAGCCGAGCCGAGCAAAGCCAAGCCAAGCCAAGCCAAGCCAAGCCAAGCCAAGCCAAGCCAAGCCAAGCCAAGCCAAGCCATGCAGCTGGCCCTGCTGGCCCGGCTGCTGTCCGTCGGGCGGGCGGTGCTGGCGGCGCTGCGAGGGCGCCTGGGCGCGCTGTGCTGGAGCCTGGCTCCCCTGTCCCTGTCCCTGTCCCTGCCCGGATGGCGGGGCTCGGGCCCCCGGCCGCGGCGGGAGCAGGAATGGGACGATGCGCTGCCCACACCCACCAGCGTCAATTACCACTTCACCCGGCAATGCAACTACAAGTGCGGCTTCTGCTTCCACACGGCCAAGACCTCCTTCGTACTGCCGCTGGAGGAGGCCAAGCGGGGGCTGGCGATGCTCAAGGAAGCAGGTGAGTCCAGGGAAGGCGGGGCCGGGGGGAACAGGGGAAGGGGCACCCCGCAGGACCAAGTGGAAAAAGTTCCCCCGGGGATGTCCCTTGTCCCGCTGCCGTGGGGAGTTGATAACATTGAGCAGGAGCAGGCGATGGGCAGCAGAGGTTCATAGCATCTTTCTTTGACCCTTCCCTAGGAATGGAGAAGATCAATTTCTCGGGAGGAGAGCCGTTCCTTCAGGACAGAGGCGAATTTGTAGGGAAACTGGTCCAGTTTTGCAAGCAGGAGTTGGCTCTGCCAAGCGTCAGCATCGTCAGCAATGGCAGCCTGATCAGAAAGCAGTGGTTCGAGCAGTACGGTAAGGAAAGGAGGGAGCACTGGGCACAGCTGCACTGGCCGGGCTCGGAGCCTCCCCGGGGCAGCCTCTCCCAGGGAAGGGCTTGGGGGCAAGCCCTTGGGAAATGGTTTCTTAGTGGCTCATTTATAGCAAATGCAAACCAAACGTAAAAATATTGGTTATATGTCGTAAACATGGTGTTATACCACAAAAACTTTTTGGTATAATGGTGTAATAAAACAATAGTTCTGCCTGCCTCCATAATTCTGGGGACACACACACACAAACTACGTGTTTTGGTGCTGCTGTTGATGTGGCTTTTGTGGTTGATGGGATGACTCAACAGAACTGCATTTACATGGCATTTTGTGACAGATGACAAGGAAGTGAAAGTGAGCAGAGTCCAGACAGCTTTTAGCTGATGGACTGGATATTAATCAATTTTTAAAACTTGTTTTCAGGTGAATATTTAGATATTCTGGCAATTTCATGTGATAGTTTTGATGAGGATGTCAACATTTTAATTGGCCGTCGTCAGGGAAAGAAGAACCATGTGGAAAATCTGCATAAACTGAGACAGTGGTGCCGAGAGTATGCTGTTGCTTTTAAAATAAATTCAGTCATCAACAGATTTAATGTTGAAGAAGATATGAATGAGCAGATCAAGGCACTCAACCCTGTGCGCTGGAAGGTAAGAAAGTAGCATATACCACATGTTTCCTGTTCAAAGAAAAGTAAAAATTAAATAAAGTCCTGGAGTCCTCTGAACTTCTATTGTCCTGAATCAAACCTCCAGCTCCAGCTTGGGTTGGGGTTAGGAGCCTTCTTGTCAATGTCAGTGCTGAGATGGGTTCTATCTCATTCTGCACTTCAATGGAGCCCAGTAGGTCAAGAATCTTTTTTGATTGTGTTATGTACAGAAAATTACAATTTTTGTATATTTAGTATATATTAATGTATGAAAATATGTTATGGTGTAGAGAAAATTAGGAAAAATTACTGGACAATGATACATTAAAGTCAATATATTGTTAGCAAGATATGAGTATATATAAATTTTCTCCTAAAGAGTATTAGAGGTTAGTGTACACATATTATGATTTTTTTTACTAGAAATAAGTTTTAAAATATGTAGAGATAACATGACATAAATATGGGAGAACTTGTGGAATAATTTCTCTTTTTTTGTCTCATGGAAATTCTTATACACAGAATCACTCAGAAATAAAACAACCCCCAAAAAACACTGTAAAGTGAAATCTCAGATAGTGAGGAAAATCATCATTTATAACATTTCAAACTCTGTAATATTATTTTACAAAAAGTAAATCTGTGCCATTCCCTTTGTGAAGTATTCAGTTATCACAAGTTGTGTCATTTTGGTTCCAATGACAGAAAAATTAGACATTGCTACTGAGACTGAGGTCTCTTATCCTCAAGGCAAGTGAAAACATAAAATCTTAACCAAGTACTTTCTTTGTTCAGGTATTCCAGTGCCTGCTTATTGAAGGAGAGAACAGTGGTGAGGATGCTCTAAGAGAAGCAGAAAAATTTGTTATCAGTGATGAAGACTTTGATCGATTCCTGGATCGTCACAAAGGTGTCTCCTGTTTGGTACCTGAGTCTAATCAGAAGGTAGAAATTAAACTGTCCCTTTGTAACTTAATTTTTAAATAACACTAGAATATTTGAAAGGAATAAGAAACTTTCATGGCAATTAATACTTTCCCTATTAATAGTGGCTTAGAAGAGGTACAGTGCAACTTTATCAGCAACAGGTTTTGTTATGGTAGAAGCCAAGATTTTTAATTTTTAAGGTTTTTTATTGACAACAAAGTTACTAGCAGAAGAGTAAAAACCCATTGACCCAGTCCTGTGGACACCAGTGGGAGTACTCCTCCTGACTTGGGTACAAGATCCTAAAAAGGGTCAAAGTTAATGTAAACATACTTATAGTCTAAGTATAGTTTCCTAATAAAGAGACTGTGAAGTCACATTATGCCAGTCTCAATACTAAGACAACATCCCAACCAGCATCACATTAGGTACTGAGGAACAGTACCAATACCCAACTAATAGTACCTTTGGGGAATCCCTCTCACAATAAGATTGCCTTTTCAACATTTTCTGTCTGAACTCCTTTGGATTGCACACTGAGGCTCTTTATTCAGGAGCAGACTCCTTGTGCTCCTGCAGAGCCTATCAGTTACCTTGACCAGCTGCCATCCAGCTTAATCAACCACACTGAAGGACTTGGGTGCCTAAGAGGGGAACTCAGACCATTTTGTAAATGCCTGCAGACCCTAAATAGAGGAGAGTTAGAAGACTCACCATTAGAGAAGTTTATGAACTAGGGAAGTTCTTCTGGTGTAGAAGTTAATAGAAAACTTGGATATTATTAAAAACACTTTTGTCCAGTTGGGCACACACATTTCAATTAGACCACTGGAGAGGTCATGTTCCAGGAATTATAGTTTATTCATACATAAAGTTATTCTAGAAATTTGTCATTTATTTCTATAAATCACTGAAATAGTGGTGATACAGCAACTGTTTCAAAGATTTGTATCAGACTTTGAATGAATAGTTGTTTGTTTTGTCCCTCCTTTTTCAGTAGAATGGAATTTTGATTTGTACATTAATTTAGGTTTTTCTTTTGATCTATTACAGATGAGGGATTCATACCTCATTCTGGATGAATATGTAAGTCTTTTTCTGATACCTGGTATTTGTATGCTAATATATGTATGTACACAACAGTGATAACCTATTAATTTACTCTGCATTCTATAAAACAATTTTACCATGTAGTACAAAGAACAGATGTGATTTATTCTCAGCAGACACATTGTGAACTACAATATAGTATGACTTAAGGAGAAGTTGCCATCAGCTTGCATGCATAATCCTTGTATCACAATCTTAAAGTGATGATTTTTGCAGGACATCTTTGCTTTTTTTCCCTTTAGTATAAAAATACAGAACTGAACAATTAAGTTTCAGAGTGGCCAGTCAGTTTATATGTAACTGAAGAGCCAATGTTTAATATTCAGAAATTATGATATTGCTTTGTTCCTACTGCTGTCACATTTCTAACCATGAGTTTCTGAGCCTTCTAAGGACTAACTCGAGTGAACCTCTTCATGCACTTAGACAGGCTCTTATGGAATTGCAGTGCAACTTGCTTAAGGCTGTAGAAAAGTTAAGCTTTTGCAAATTGACTTTCTAGCATCTTATCATCTTATCTATCTCGCATTCCAGATGCGTTTTCTAAACTGTACAAATGGACGGAAAGAACCTTCCAAGTCCATCCTGGATGTTGGTGTAGAAGCAGCTATAAAATTCAGTGGATTTGATGAGAAGATGTTCCTAAGAAGAGGAGGAAAGTATGTGTGGAGTAAAGCTGATATGAAACTGGACTGGTGACTCCATATACTGAGTCAGGGCATTCTGTAAAAATAGTGTATACTTACAGGTACTTATAGGTGAGTGTATACTCGTATCTAATGCTTTTAGCCACACTTGGTATTTTACCCAGACCAATGTTCATTATAACTCTATATGTTAATATGTTACATGTTTTTTAAATGCAGATTACATTGTCTATTATTTTCATGAGCATGACCAAATACTTTCAGAGCTTTCACATGAACAGATCTCTGAAATTAACTTTCTAGTCTATTGCACCAAGAACTTGAAGGCAAACTATTTTTATAAAATATTACATGAGTGTGCATGCCAGATAACGAACCAAAAAACACAAAGTCTAAATCATTCTAAGCAGCTGTAATGATGGAGAAGTCAAAATTCTTATCAGGAAATGCATTCTGCCTGTTTGTCAGGGAAAGATGAATTGCAGTTCCTGGATAGATCACTGGAGGGCCAGATGCTCTGGAAGCATCTTCTGCTTTTTTCAGGGGTAACAGAGAATCAGAATCTAGGAATCATTAAGTAATAATGTATTTAAAAGGAAATCAAGGTGAAAAAATTGGCAATTTTTATTCTTTAAGACTTAATTGTAACAGCATGTTCTCCCTCTCCTCTGTATACATATATGATATTTGCAAAAATGTTGGGGGGTGTAATTTTCTGTGAGAACATAGTTTTAGTCATTTTTAGTTTTTACTTGTCCATCCTAAAACCTAGAAGTACATTTCACCTAATGATAAACAACATCATATTTCACACTGGCAATGTCTTTAGTTCTAACAAATATTTACAGTGAAACACTGTTTTCATTTTATTAATATTTCCATTTTCCTTTCATCTGCAAATATTGATTTATAATTTCAAACTATTGTTGAACTGTGGACATACAGTTCTGATGAAGAGTTCTTCTCAAACTAATTAATACCATGTAGAACAACCTAACATATATCTTCTGTTGCATACTAGCTTTTTATTTGGCTAAGCCATGGAGCTACAAACAGCAAAGTTCATATATCAAGCAACCTTGTTTTAAAGGTTGCTTGTCTCAGTAACTAATTAGCTTGCTGGTTACAAACCTGCAGACATTAAATGAAACTAATCTGGTTTTGTGAGAGCTACCTTTGATTTTAAGCAGGCAGCATCAATATAAAATACAAAAAAAAATTAAATCCCCAAAATCTAATAATAATAAAATATTTTAAAATAATCTAATATACTGCCCTCATTCTTGGTTTTCTGGCAATTGTTACAGCTTTATAATTACAGGTTTTCAAATTTAACTAGTCCCATCCTCCCTCTGTCTGAAGGGCACGGGGCAGGCATTGCACAGAGCAGAAATGAGAGGGCACTACTCATTCATCCTGTCCACTGAACTCCATCTCTGGACTGTCTCACACATTTAAATATTTGCAGCAGTTGGGAGCCAGCATGCATTAAATGAACCACATTGAAAAAATGACACATTCTTTCATTTTTTTGCAAATGCTAGTTGATTTTTTTTTAAGAAAGAAGTTTTTGAAATAAATGTTTTGCATTCATGTAGTGCATCTTCAAAGTTCAAGGGGGGGGGGAATGCTTAAGTAGGAGCTGTTACTTCTGTGTAAAGGAAAATGCTCCTCTGAATACACTGTGAAAATGTTTCCATTTATAATTCCTTCAGTTTCTATTTTTACTGTCCTAACTGTAAATATACTCAGTGGTGCTCTTTTGTCCCTTTGTATTTTGCATTTTGCAATCACAACACTTCCTAGACAGTGACATTTAAGTTTTTTTTTCTTGTATTAACACTAAGTGACATTTAAAATGTGGCCCACACACAGTAACCCCACAGTCTTCTGGCAGCTATTTCACTGACCTTGGCTGGAATTCTCCCTGGCTCTATGGGCAGTGCAAATTTATGTAATTGGGGTTTGACTTCCCCTGCTCAAATATTAAATCTAGTCTCCTCTATCACCACACTGATAGAAAAGAAGCATTTTCTTTGCTGTTGGCTCAGTCCCAGCATGGGGAAAGATTTAGTGCAATAATGTACCAAAAAATCTAACACCCTGCAGAAAATGCCAGCTGTAACATAGCACAGAGATAAGAGGTACACAAACTCCAGTTCAGATCCAGAAATCCTGTCATTCTTTGCTTTGCATTTTACCCTGTAAATGGCTATTCTTTTGCTTCCTCTGTGCCTACAGAGGATGCTGCAGGAGAAACAAGAAGCAGCTGAAAATATAAAAATTCAGTAAATAATGCAGACATTTAAGATGGCTTTTGTTAGACAGCTCTATGTTCTTATCTTCTTAAAATGTTAAAGATTTCATACCACCTCTTGTTACCATACATAATTAGAAAAAAATTCTGCTCTGTGTGATACTCTTTTTCAAATGAAATACGAGTTGTATATATTGGAAATAAAGAATCTCACATTACAGTTTGAGAGCCATTTAAGTTAATGAACAGCTATTGGTATTTTTATATGCAAAATTTATTGTTGTGTAAAACAACAAAAATTTGGCTATAGTTGATTAATCTAGCTTATAAAAAAGATATATGAACACAGATTCATATTGGACAAGAGTGGACTTCAGCTTTCATTATATAGTAATGGCTACCTTTCAGTATGGAACTAGAAAAATAAAACTGAATTCAACAGGGTTACTCCCAGGCTTAGTGATTTCAGGTATGTTATGATCCTGAAAAGTCAGGATTAAATTTAAGTCTTATAAGCACAGATATGCTTAATTGTATCTTTGTGTATAATATCATACTATTGCAGCTAAGCACTTGTTAAAGATGCTGAATTGGGAAGGAATTCACACTGTGTTCTACTAACATTGTACAATTGCTTCTATGTGTAAAAAATGTAAAGAATGAGTGTTTGGGAGGATGACTTTCGATGAAATTGTGACTATACCCTGGGTAATGAGTAAAATTTTCACTTAAGATGCACTTTAGGATGCTGTCTTTTTCAATGTGAAGGATGCTGATATATTTGAATGTTACAAATTATGAATTTTGGAGTAATAGTGTCAAATAATTAGTTCTAAGTATTCCATGAGCATGTTGCACCTTTCAATAAATGTTTCTATTTTCCTAAGTTTGTCTGTATTTTTTTTTCTGCCATATAAGCTCTATACTAGCAGAATGGGTGGCTGCATTCACAAGAGATCTGTAACTCTGGATGCATTTAGTCAGTATTTAGCAGGGGGGGCTGCTTGCACAGTGCCAAGGGCAGCATCTAGGCCGAAATGCAGAACAATGATGGTGATTCTCCTCGTGATGAAAGGCACTTGTTACAAGCCTGAGTGGACTGGTCTGTGCTGGGAGAAGACAGCTCAAATACCTTGTGCTGTTCGGATGACAGCCGGCACGAAAAGCACAGCTATCCATAAATATCCGAGGACAAAAATAAGATTATCTTCTGTTATGGTAAATAAGAGAGAAAAGACAGTCTATTTAGGAGACTGAAGACAAGCAGCTTCTCAATACCATCGTCCATCTTCAGGCTCGGTGTAAACTCTTGTACTAGGCAACCTCAAATTGAGCTTTTCACAGTATTTGACAGTGTGTGAGAGGATGCTTAGCTTTTTACCCCCTTTGCCATCCTCCCGCACATTGCGGTGCTGTGACCGTGCCCAGCAGCAGTGCCACAGTGAGACGCGTGTGCCCCGTGCTTCTGGCTGTGTGTGTCACCCTGGGGTGGCTGTGCTGTGTCTGTCACCCTGGGCTGCTGTGCTGTGTGTGTGACCCTGGGGTGGCTGTGCTGTGTCTGTCACCCTGGGCTGCTGTGCTGTGTGTGTGACCCTGGGCTGCTGTGCTGTGTGTGTCATCCCGGGATGGCTGTGCTGTGTCTGTCACCCTGGGGTGGCTGTGCTGTGTGTGTGACCCTGGGGTGGCTGTGCTGTGTGTGTGACCCTGGGCTGCTGTGCTGTGTGTGTCACCCTGGGGTGGCTGTGCTGTTCTTGTCACCCCGCGGTGGGTGCTGTGCTGTGTGTGTCACCCCGCGGTGGCTGTGCTATGCTGTGTGTGTGTCACCCTGGGGTGTCTGTGCTGTGTGTATCACCCCGCGGTGAGTGTTGTGCTGTGTGTGTCACCCCGCGGTGGGTGCTGTGCTGTGTGTGTCACCCCGCGGTGTCTGTGCTGTGAGTGTCACCCCGCGGTGTCTGTGCTGTGTGTGTCACCCCGCGGTGGGTGCTGTGCTGTGTGTGTCACCCTGGGCTGCTGTGCTGTGTGTGTCACCCCGCGGTGGGTGCTGTGCTGTGTGTGTCACCCCGCGGTGTCTGTGCTGTGAGTGTCACCCCGCGGTGTCTGTGCTGTGTGTGTCACTCGCAGCGGGGCCGAGCTGCGCCGGATGATCGCGGCTCACAGCAGCTCCCGTTGGCCTCGCACAGCCCGCTCCGTGCGGCTCCTGCCCTGCCTCTGCCTCCGCACAGGCACCAACAACCGCACAGCTCCAACATCTCCCGCAGAACAGCCGTGCCCGCCATGGTGCCTTCCCCTCCTTCCTCCCCCGGCAGGCAGGACAAACCCCCGCCTCCTCTGCACAACCAGCCCCGTTGTTCTCTCTGCCGCTGACGGACCTGCTGGGCCCAGCCTATCACTTTATTGATTAAAGCAGATGAGGCGCCCCACGGTGAAACCGGCGACTCGGCTCGGCTCGGCTCGGCTCGGCTCGGCTCGGCTCGGCTCGGCTCGGCTCGGCTCGGCTCGGCTCGGCTCGGCTCGGCTCGGCGGCGCTGCCAAGCGGGAAATCCCGGGATCCCCGCGGCCGGGAGCCGCCTCCCGCCGCCGCCGCCAGGGGGCGCCGCTGTGCCTGGCGCGGCGCGGCCGCTTCAAAGTGGGCGGCGGCGGGAGCGCGGCCGTTAATGGCGCCCGCCCGCCGCGCCCGCCCCCGCCCGCCCTCACCCCACCCTCCTCCTCCCCCGCCGGAGAAAAGACCGGGAGCGGCGCCCGCCGCGCACACTCCGGCTCCGCGGGGGGTGGAGACCATGGCTGGGGCGGCGGCGTCCTGCCGCGGCTCCGCGGGATAGCGCGGACACGCCGCGCACCGCCCCGCGCCGGCAGGGCTGCAGCAGAGCGCACGGTAAGGCGGCGGGAGCGGGGGCGCTTCCCGGGGCGGGGGGGGGGCAGCGGGAGGCGGCGCTGGAGCGTGCGGGGCACCCACGACCCCTTTACGTGCAGGCTGCGCCCTTCGGGCGGTCCCTGCGGCGCGGTGTCCCTGCCGCTGCTGCCCCCGGGAGCCCGCGGCTCGGCGCTGTGCGGGGAGCGGCGCCCGGCTGCGGGGAGCGCTGCCGCCGGCGGAGCGCCGCGGCGGGGGCTGCCGATAGCGGCACCTGAGCCCCGCGTGTGGGAGTCTTGGGCTTCCATAAACCAGCGAGAGCGTCTCGAAGGCGCCCCGTGCCCGGGAGTGGAGTAGCCGTTCATCGGGGAGGGCAGATAACGAGTGCCGGGGTCTGTGGAGTGCCGCCCGCAGCCGGTGCGCTCGGTGCGAGCGGAGCGTGCAGCCTGCGGAGAAACCGCATCGTTTGGGTTGCGGCGGTGGAAGGAGTAGGAGCAAGGCTCGCGTTTTCCTTCCCTGAGGTGATGTTGCCGTTGACTTTTTTTGAGCTGTTGCAAGAAGCCATAGGTACGATAATGAGGTCGTGCCCCCCAGCCGCTGCACCGAGGGTGTCCTGTTCCTAAACAGATCAGGCCCTGCATCGTGTGTTTATTGCTTCTATAGACCTGGAACGGGGAGTGTCAGCGGGGCCGGCTGGTGGAAGAAGATACCAGCTGCTTGAATTTTTGCTGTATTCTTGGAAATACTGTCACTTCTGCCCTGGAACATAATATTCCTGTTCTACAACAACCATAAACGATGATTTATAAATAGATCTATTTGTTTATATTGCTCGCCGTGTAGCCAAACAACTGTTTACATTGGGAAATGGATTGCTTCATTTCACATTAGCTTATCAGTGCTGGCCCAGGAGTGGCCAAGCTGAAGTTACATGTTCTTGGGCAGAGTGCTACTGGAGAGATTACATCAGTAGTGTGAACTTCTGGTGGCTGGCCTGTCAGCTTGTGTGTGCCTCTCTCACGGGCTTCAGAGGCAGTAAAGGGGTGATTGGGGAGGTAAAAGAGTGTCGGGGTTCTAGTACGATGAAGGGAGATTTGCGCCTTTAGTGAAAATGCTTAGTTTATACTTCAATGGGACTTTGCAGTATGGTAAAACTTTTTTTTTTTTTTTCCCTGGCAGTGAGGTATCAGGGTGTCCTGAGATGAAGTTTATTAAGTACTCAAGAGAAGCAAGATCAAGTGAGAAGAGTGGTGGTAGGAGGGAAAAAATAGTTCCTTTTACATAGGAGTGTCTTGAAAAAGACAGGATTTCCCCACCACTATCCTTGCCCCCCGGGATGAAATTTTCTTTCTTCACCCCTCCTCCCCTTTCCCTGGCCACCGTGTCTCATTATCATTATCCTCTTGTGCAATCCATGTATTATGAGGGGGAGAAACCATCTGTGATTAAAATAATACTGCAATGATGGGTATTGCAATTTGATACAACTACTTTGAATAAGCTTTATGTAAAACAGGGGATTGATTTTCCCTCATAACTAAATCACCATGATTCATATCCTAGGAGCTGCTAGATGAAATAATGTGTTTGTTGTCTGCAGTTATTGTAGATTTTTGCCCTTGAAGCACAATATTAAAAGTTACACTTTTGCACTAGTAAAAGTATGCCTACAGACTGGTGTTTTGTGGTTTTTTTCCCCCCTAATTCAGTATTTTAAGGCAATGATTTGTAGGGGTAAAAAGACTATGTAGTTGCTTAACTTCTTTGGTTTTAAGTGTGACTTTTTTGTTTTGTTTTTTTCCCAGTACTACATTCCAAAAGATCTGACAAAGTATTTGTCAGATTTCGTGTGGGGTTTTTTTATAACTTCTGACAACTTTTTTTTCAGTTAAGCCAGAGGACAAAGCTGCTGTCTTAAACATGAGTTTTGGCTGCAGTGTCATACAGTGGGTATGAATGGCTTCAGTGTATCTGCTGTATTTACAAGAATGCTCTCATAGGCTGGCAGAAAATTCTTATTTGCCCTCCCAGTGCTGATTCAGGGAAAAATAATGGCTGTGATCATCCTGCAGCTTGGTCAGTGAGCACAGTCCTTTTCTCTCCTAGAGACCTGATGCAGTGGGGAATTGGAACCTGATGTACTTAGCACCATGTTTCCTGTGGATTAGTATCAATAGTTATGCAGTTGAGTTAGTGATCTGTAGTTTGATTAGAAGATTTTCTTTTCATTGTGTTCCTTTTTACATCTTGAGTTACTAAAAGGAAATGGAAAACAATTAGAAACTAACTCACCACTCCTTTTGAATGGTGTAATGATTCCACTGTCTCTAACTTAGGCTGTGGTCAGATGTTCTTTTTATAAGGCAAGATCCTTTTCTATATTGCTTTGCAGAAACAAAGCATAAAATTAATCTTTCCCTGATGTCTTGAAAGAGATCAGACAAAAAGATCATAATGTTAATGTCTATTTTTCACTTCTGATGGCTGGGAGGAGCCGTTAAAAATATAGTTGTTTTTCTGGCTGCTTGCTGCAAAGTGGTAGGAATGTTTTTTGTATTTCCCGATCAACTGGGATCAGAAATGCTTACAGTTTTTCTGCATATGCAGTCAGCAAATTCTGGAGCTGGCAGTGATAGTATAAAATGGATTTTCAAATAGCTTGTTTGTTTGCTAATGGTGCCACTTATAGTGGTAACACCATTAAGTGTCTTTTCTCAAAAAGGCTGAAGAAAATGAGGAACAGAGAAAGTGAATCAGTATGTCTGGTAACTTTTAATTTAGTGTGAAGACAGAATATGCTGTCAGATGGTTCTAGTCTTGGCATGACTATGTTACTTCCTTATTACAGGAGCATTTTCACCTTGTCATTTAAAGAATATCAAGTAAGTGGTAGCTTGTTGCATTGAACACTTTGTTTTTATCCTCCAGGTAATCAGTATGACAGTTTAATACAATTTTATCCTGTTTATATTGAATGGAAATTAATTGTGTTTGAAAAAAAATGCACTCAAGCATATTAAATACCAACTTTTTCTTCTTCATGATGTCCAGTGGATCATCTGAAATACTTCAGAATGTGAATGGGTCTTGCAAGTTGTCTGGAAAATAAAGTTCCAGCTTACCAGGTTCAGGTGTAATTTTTTTCATTGCATACAAATGTTCAGCTTTGTTTGCACTGATCATTGTTTTGCTTGTGAGCAGCCAGATTCCATAGCTCTGGAGTCTTTATTCTTGAATTTCACTTGGAAATTTTACTGACTGTTCTTTTTCTGGAGTATTTGGGTTATTTCCTGTAGCCATAAAACTCCAGTTTGAACTACAAGCTATGAGGGCTATCACCGTGGCTCCTGGAGACAGTTGCAGCTGGCCAGCCTTTGTCTCAACTCCACTGTCTAATAAATAGATGATAAGTGGGGTAAGAATTGTATACTGTTCTATGCGTTCAGTCCTTGCAGAGGACTCTTATATTTAGCCAGGAATGTGAAATATGAGGAAATTAAAATGAATTAGGAAAATATATTGAGGCAAAATTCATTATTCCTGGTACATGCTCAGCTTCTTCCTATGCTTATTTCTGTCATTGCTGTTCAGCAGTTGATTTGCTTCATATTTGATTGCTGATGAGGATCTATGTGTGGGTTTTATAATCTCATAGATATTAATTTCCTTCTACCTATAGTTTGTGTATCTATATAAAACATATACTATATACAACATTTTATGCAATGTGTGTGTATAAATATCTCTTTTTTACTTTTCATTTCTCTAAGCAGCATCCATTGGGGGCAGGTCTGACAGAAGCATCAGACAGAATTGTGGTTGCATTCTGTCCTAGACTATTTTCAGGCAGGGCTGCCTCTCTGCAGTGACCCCACAGGATGGCCTCTGGTGATAGGGTGTTCCTTGCCCAATTGCTCCCTCCCTGGGGTGACAAGAGGGGTCTTGGTGCCTTCCATAAAGCAGCTGTATTTTTCTGGACCTGATACTTCAGACAGTGTTTGTTCTCTTAGGAGGAAAATGAAGTCTGGATTTACTTCTTAGTACTTAAGGAAAGCAGTTTTCCCTCCATCTCTCTATTCCTGTATTAAGAAATGCATCCATCCAGACAGAATGAGAGCAATGCTCTGCGACTTGTGTGGTCAGGCTCGTGTCTCCAGTGCAGTCTTGTAACAGAAACTGCAAGTTCAAGACTAAGCTATGTGCAGTCAGGGTATGTATATTTTTAGCTTGGTTTTCTGAGAAAATTGAGATTGTATACAATTGTCTGTAAATGTTTGACTTTAATTCTTGCTCTTAATTTCTAAACCTTTTGAGCAATTCTAGTTGCATTTGTGAGAGGGTGGTAACTTAGCTGAAATAAGTCTACACCTTTTCTGGTGGTAGGTAGCCTTGGCAGATGGAAAGATACCTGCTTGAAGGACAGATTGAAGTCTGAACTCTTCCTGCAACTTTGACACACATTCCTAGGAAATTGGGTTTTACTAGCTCAGTTGCTTAATCAGCTTACACTGGGTTCTTTTTTTTTTTTTTTTTTTTTGACAGTTTCAAATTATACTGGTCTTTAATTTCTGAATATTTTTGCAACAATTTTGAATATGAAGTGTTGATCTCTAGCCCCAAGTAGCTTTATAATATGGCAAAAAATGCATGATGAGAAAGGGAAGATTCATTGGTTGTTAAAAAGGTTTTATTATTGTTCTTCATGCATGTTCTGCTTATGTGAATTCGTGTTTGTTAAACTAATTATTTTAATTCTTGTCTTGTAGTAATTTTACGTTGTAATAGCAACTCTTTAAACACACAGAAACTTTATTTGTAGTTGTATTGTGTAAAGATGGTTCCCCAAATGGAACAAGACTTAATAGGATGCAAACTGAAACAGTTCAGTCTTATTTCTGTATTTCTCCTCAGTATTTGTTTTCTGTAAACAAACTCTGTGTGAACCTTTCAGTTAGCTGATCACTTTTGCACACCTCTATCTGTTGAATACATCTTGTGGTCTTTGTTTGTCTTGTCATGCTGACTTGATTAATGTTGTACCATCATCTTCCTTCATGAATAATGTATTTCCTGTCATGCAGTTGGAGCCTAGAGGAGAAAACACCTACACCTACTTTCTTAGATTAATTATGCATTACTTTTACCTTTGAAGTGTACTGTCTGGTCTTATTTTTGTGGAAAAAGTGCTGACCAAAATATACATATTGAGAGTGTTTAAAGTATGTTAGATTTGTGGAAAGGCAGACCATATTTAAATTTTAAAGAAACCTATCAAACCAAGCCCCAACTTTTATTAGAGTTTTCTGGTGTTTTTCTTTGTACTGCTGATATTTATTGGCATCCTATATTTTGAAAGGTTTGCTGGTGATTTCTCTCTGCTTTAAATCACCAGGTTTTGCTGGTGTTAATTACTGTTTCTTAGTATTGTGTGTGTGTGTCTAGCTTTCTAGCAAAGATGTGGCAATATTCATTAGGTCTCACTGTTGCTGGAAAGCTGTGAGAGTAGGATAACCACAGTCAGAGCTGTAGGATGCATGTGCCAGCTCAAATGGGCTCTTGATGGTTATTCCATGTTGTTGTTTTGTCTCATTGATCCTCAGGCCCACACTTGGAGCCTGCTGGGCTCTAGTTTGCTGAGGTTGTAAGCTTTGTGCCTCAGGTAGAACAGAGCAGTTGTCTCTTCCTGTTAATCACTGAGAAGTGAAACTGATGCAGGTTATGCACAACATGGTGGTGAAACTCATAGTTGCTACAGGAGCTGAAGCCAGCCTCTTCCTAAGGGTGCAGTATGTATTATCTGTAGTTCTGATATAAGCACTTAAAAAACCTTCGAAGTTTATGGATGCTCATCCACTCATACTCACCTGCAGGGTGTAAGTTTATCTCAAGGCTACAAGCTTGTTTTTTTCTCTTTACACATGTGATGTGACAGTCCCTGGCCCTGGGGAAGTTGTGCTGGAAGAATTGGTGCTGTGTGATGCTTGCTCCAGGCAGTGCTGCTGACCCTGGCTCCTCTCCATGCTGTTGTTGGCTCTGCTCCGTGTGTTTGGTTGTGCCCTGTGCTCTGGATCCTTGTGGCTCTGGGGGAGCCTTTCTCTGCAGTGTGAGTTCATCCTTCTCTCCACTAGTGTAGCTTTTCACCTCTGCTGCTTGTGGAAGCAAACAGCTTGGCTCCATCAAACTGCTGCTGTCACTGGGCATCAGCTGTGGTGATGTTCAGAATGTGTAACCTCATGTCACTTTCTTGCATGATGTGATGTCCCACTGGGGCAGCATTGACCATTTACTTGGCATGGATTTAGGTCTGGAAATTCTTAAAGGTTTTACCACAGTTTTTTTTTTTTGTTTGTTGGTTTTTTGTGGGGTTTTTTTTTTTTTTGATGAGGGTGAAACATAATAGCTCTGAGTGGTTTTACTGGCTTAACCCTTTAGCATCTGTAGAATCACTAGGAGTGTGATAAGGCACTTCTGTCTTCTGTTCTCTTCTCATTTGTTCTACCTTGTAATTGGCTTGAAAATAAAATCTCACTTCAGAGGGAGCAACAGGGTAGTTCTAACTTTAGTTCATGTTACATATTTAGTTAAAATTCAAGGTATGACAAATTCATAGGCAACTCATGAATCTGAAGAATGTGATAGTCTTTTAGCAAACTGTCAGTTAGTGCTAAATATTTGCATCAGTCACTTCACATTTCCATTAGCTCCTTAGAAAGCTGAAATTCACAGATTTGAATGAAATATCACATATTACTGTGTTGCCTGCTTTTCAATTTAGACTACTGCTGTGAAGCTTTCTTATAGTTACAGATAAATGTGTTTTCAGAGTCTTCTCTCTTTTGTGAAGTTTACTGTTTTACTCTGAAAAGTCTACATGGGTTTTTTGGGGTTTCTTTGGTTTGATTTTGCTTCCTGTGCTCCAGGATTCTACTGTATTGGTCTTCAGGCATGTCCTTGTAACTTTTATTAATAGGAATAGTTGCTTTTGGATGGGGTGATTCACCACAGCTGCCAATATAAGGAAGGGTCAAACCATTGTGCCCCTTCATGGTGCTAATAATAGTGATGTACCATTTTACTGGCTAGCAGCACTGCTGCTAGTGGCAGCTTCAGGAGGGATTGCTGCAAGGGCAATGAGGATCTCTGCTTTCTCCCTTTTGCCTTAAATATCTTTTCTCATGCAGCTTCATTTCTTAACCCATGAGACTGAACCCATCCTTTTCATTGAAATAACTGTATTTTCACTCTGCTATCAACCAATTCTGATCTTGAACTGTGGAAGGGCAAAGATGGTGCTATTTTTGGAGGGGAAAAAACCATAAAAAACCCCTGTGAAACAAAACAGTTTTTGTGCTGTGTTGGACAGGATGTTACTAAAACTGTAACCTGGAGTGTTCCAGGGTAAAACAATATGTGCACATAAGGATGTCCTATCAAAATCACCTCAACTAATGTGAAAATCCACTTGTTTTCTCAATACCAAGGGAGTTTCCATGTGATTGCCTTAATGTGGGACTTATCCAGCCCTACTGGTTATGAAGAATCCACAGTATGTGGAAATTTAAGCAAAGACAGGAAATCATTCTCTTAAAACAAAATATCTTTATCGTCAAATAAACTTAAAACAAGCAGGCTTAAATGAAAGACAGTATGTATCTGTGCTCTTCAAAGTTGCTGAAATTGCAGAGGGTTAGTATCTGAAAATCGGTGGTTACTCAATGACATTGTTCCCAGACATTCATCAGGCTTTGATTTTTTTTTTTTTTTTCCATTCAGTGAAAATATGTAGAACTCCACTACCTGAAAGTGGTAAATGCTGTAACAAGAAAAAAAAGAATAATTTTAAACACTCGTGCTCCTATTTTATACAGACACTTAATTTTTGAATATGTGCATCAGATAAAGCACATCATGTTTTAATGCATTTACTGAATGCTCAAAAGGGCTTTGTAACAGACCCTTCTGTGATTGCATCATTATATTTTTAGGGAGTCTAAGTTCCAAATTGACTTTTTCCTTAATTGTGGCTCCTGACATTTAAAACTATTACATACCTACAGTGATGGAAAGTCTGCAGGGATTGGAAAAGATTCCCTCATTTAGCAAAGAACTTCTTTTCCCTAAATACATTGTTTTCGTATTTCTTTAAAACAAGTTACTTTTCATAATAATGATACAAAAAACCTCCTCCAGTTTTTTCTCCTACATATTCTTCTTCCTACTCAGCAGCCATTCAGTACATGGAAATAAGGAAATGAGGATATTTTGAAATAGGGATACTTTGCATAAATTATTTCCAAAAATACTTGCTGGATTTGAATGTTGACATTCTTTGGATGTTAACAGTTAAGGAATACAATGAAACTGTCAAAGGAAAAAAGATATGAACCCCTCAGAAAACAATTATGTAAATACAGAGGTTTTCCTGTCGATTCAGTATACTTTTGTAGATGTCATCTGTTCTGGGGAAGTACCCCATATGCAAAGTATGCAGGTACAAAGAGTGGCTTTGGGGCAGTCCCAAAATGAACAAATGTTGGGTGTCTGATGGCACAGCTTAAACTGTGTGAACTTCTATTGTGTGAAGGCTTGATGTGCCCACCAGTGAATGAGCAAAGATCCTCTCAGGATTGTCTGGTGTTAGCCATGGAGGCAGCCAGGTTGAGTGGGCCTTTGGTTACTGTGGTGTTATAAATTGCAGCATTTCATGCCTTGTCATAAATGAGCACACAAGGGAGGGGCTGTGTCCTCTGTATATTTTCCATGACAATTCCTATTTGGATCTTTTCCCTCTTTTTGCATGCTGTCCTTGTGTTCTCTTGTGTGTGCTAGGAGGGGGTGTTGGTTAGTTGGCTTAGTTTTGAGTCGCCATGGGAAATTTCAGGCAGAAAACTGAAGATAATTTGCCTGTGTAATTCCCTTTTCATCCAAGAACCACAGTCCTCTCTTAACTGATAGAGTGCCTTTGGGAAAAGTCTGATATGGCACGAGATACAGAAGAGTAGTGACGGTCACCTTGAGACAGCTCTCATCACACGGGCATAGGGAGACTATCCCAGAAGTTCCAGGGTTACAGAGAGCATATGCTTTGGGATAATGCCATTATATCAATTTCTTCTTGCCTCCTGTTTTGCCTCTATTTTGGCTGTGCAGCTCACTGCCATTTGCAGTGATGGAGCCATTGCCAAGTCAGTCCATCTGGCTTAGCCTATGCAGAATGCAGTTGTGCCTCAGTTCACATCTGTGCCTCTTTGTATGTTGTATGGCCACTTTGAAGCCTGAAAGGGTTGCCCAGTGTGTTTCTCTTCACCCAGTCCATCTCCTGTGGGGTCAAGTTTCCTGAGGAAAGGAATGTGAATCTAGGGTCTTCAAAATGAAAGAGTATTTCCTTTTTTCTTTCAGTCTAATACTTTGTGTTTCAGTGTATCTGAGAGGATGGGTGACTTCTTTGGTCCATTTGTGATTGACTGACAAAATGAGGTCAGGTTAAGTCTGTGTTGATTTCTAGGTCAGAGTGAACCTTAAATGCTTTTTTATTTTGATTTCTCTCTAGTACTTGTAAATGTACAATAACTTTAAAAATACTTGCAAATGAAGGAATTAAAAATGGGTGTATTTTCTCATACAGTTATGAGAAAGTTGAAAAATTTAAACTGTTTTTACACCACACTCAGATCCCAATTGTGGTCAAATTTTTTTCATATTTTTCCCTAAGAAATTAGACTAGACATTTGGAAAAAGCTTTTATTTTTTTTCCCCTACATTATTATATTGTTTTATGAAACAGTGTGATATGTCTACCTCTACCTTTCTATAGGAAAACATACAATATTTAGTCTGCTGCATTTGGGGATCTTCTAGAAGGCTTAGAAAAGCTCATCCAGTAAAATGAATACGAAATCGTGATTTCATTATTTTAACTGCAGGTTTTGATTGTTCTTTGATGGAGGGAAAAATAAATACAGGGATGACATTTTCTATTCCAGCTTTTTAGTAAGCAGGTGTGTATGTGGTGGGGAATTGACATCTCACAAAGACTTAATTCTGTGTGCTTTTCTATTATATATATTATAATAAACCTGATAGTTAAATCCAGCCATCTCTTCTTTAAAATCTAAAATGACAAAGCTTCTTTAGAAGTGCATCCAAGAGTTAGTAGAGTAGTAATAGCTGTCAGGTTCAAAGCAAAGCTAGCAATTAAATTTTCTGGCCTATCATACTAGAAATGTATTGTATTTCCCTGTTTTCAGCACACAGTATCTCCTATATTAGTATGAATGGATCTATTAGAATGTCTTTTATCACTGTGCTTTCAGCTTTTCTGTCTTCATGAAATCATGTAGCTGTTTTCCCTAAAAAAACCTTTAAAGGCCTTCTCACATCTCATCTGATGAAAAGCACCTCACTGTTGGAACCAGGCAGTCAAATAGCTGTTCAGCTATGGTAACCTGAATAGCACTTGGCAAGAGAAAATGGTGTGGGATATGTAAACCATAGGAAGGAGGGGAAGGACTGTGACAGGTGGGTCCCTTCCTACTCTGCTTCAGGGAATGCTTGGGAATCTCATCTCCTGGCTTGAGCAGCAGCATACTTAAGCTGGTACTGTGCAGCAAGGAGCTTTACCCAGTGTTCATGAGTGCTTCTCTCTACTCTCAGCTGTGCACTTAAATTTTGCTGAAGTTTCCAGGATGTAATTCTTGGTCTCCTTGGCACAAGGTTTAAATTTGTTTGTGGCCCGTACCTGGCACAGCAGAATTTGCCTTTGCCCAGTGTGTTGTGCCCCTGGCTGCTGCAGGAGCTGGCACTGCTGAGGGATCTCATCTTTTACCCCGTGTCCCTTCCCCCATGGGTAGGGCTGACAGTGTAGGACTGTATGAAATGCTGTCTCCTGACAAAGCTAAGGAGGCTGGTGAGTACATGTTTTGCATAATCACAAGCTGTCACCACTGTAAAGTGAGAATCCAAAGCTGAAATTCCTTCTTGCACATGTAACCTGTCAAACCTCATCCTCTCTCCTGTGTGCCCTTTAGCATTTGTCCTTGGACCCTGTGGCTGCCTGACTGTGAGCTGCATCATGAGCTCTGACAGGATGAAGTGGAGAGAGATGAGTTCATGGCCATTTGTGCCTCCTGGCTACTCTTGGCTGGTACAAAAAACAGATGATGGGCTGTCACACAAATATAGAGTAGATCCCACAGCCTTTTTTTCCACATCTGCCCCTGGTCCTGTGCTGAGCCTGACACAGGTTTCCTAATTCTTCTGCCTGTCAGCTTATGGCTCTGTACAATGCAGCTTTCTTGTTGGGAAAACCATTACAGCACATCAGCAAAAGCCTGCCAGGTGGATGGAGCAGCAGTCGACTGAAAAATATAAACAAGTAGATAAGTATCTGTGGGAAATAAACTGAGAATCAGGATGTTCCAAGACTGGGCCTAGGCAAGACACCATTTAACATTTTCATTTCTAAGACAGAAGCTTAAAAAAAAAGCATCCAATTATGCTCTTTGCCAGATTGTAATAATAAGTAAGTAGCCACAAGGAATGATTTATTTCTTTTTGATGAATAAAACCAAAGGTATGTGTACAGGATGTGGCTGTTCAGGTTTCCTGGTGAAAAGGTTTCCAGACATGAAGCTTGAGGAACTGCATCCTGGAAAACAGCCACCCTGCAAAAGTGTAGGGATCAAGCTGGATACAGAACTCTTAAGGTATCAGTGCACCGTTACAGGAAGAGAGGGCTAATTTAATCCTTGGTTGATGAGATTTATAAAATAAGTATTTTTTCTCCTAGCATAGTGGAGGTGTTGTTAATGGCAATAACTCTCAAATTTTGTATCTGATCCTAGTTTTTACATCTTTAAAAGGTTTTTTAAAAGCCTTCAGGAGGTATAGAAAGAGCCACAATAATTATTAGTGGTGAAAAAAATTCCTGGAAATGATTTAATATGGAAAGGGTGGAGTGTAAGCAGCTGCTTTTTTTTCCACCTGCATTTTTATTAGCTGTTACTGGATTCCTGTCCAGATAATTTTAATACAGGCTTCTCATCCAAAGACAAATACCTAAAAATGCTGAATGGATTGATTAATCAGGTCAATTACTTTTCTGCTGATGGAAGATAAAACACTAGTTAAAAATTATCAACATAGATAAAACAGAGAAAACATACTGAGAAAGTGATTAAAATCATGGGTAAAGAGTTTGGAGGGGGGACTTTACATTAATTAAGTAGCAATAAAAGTGTTAAAATAGTCCAGCAGCGTGTGCAGTAGATGACCATTGCATATGTCCTTTCAGAATTTCCTGAAGTTGTAAACATGTGGTTGAGGCCTGAGAAAAGGAGGAGCATCTTGAGTACCAGGATAACCATTTTAGTTGTCTAAGAGATTAGAAAAAAGACTTCATTTTATGTGTATTATTTACATGTTCTTTCTACAGGATTTAGACATGCAGCTTCTCATTGAATATAATGATCAGTCTGCAGGCTAGAGGACTGGCATGATGCTGGCTATTTAAGAGTCTCTAGGGAAAGTCTGTATGGGAGAGAAGATAAGTGGTTTATCCATCCGTGTAGAGCTTAACCTAATAGCTGGATAACTCCAAGGAAATCTCAGAGAGAATGGTTGAAATTTCCAGTTTGGATAAGGGGAGGGAGAGAGAGAGAGACTTGGTGTGGGAGGTAAATCTGAGGTCCTTCTGTAGAGGATAAATTGAATTTTTGTGGTTGGAGGAGATTGTCCAGGAGCAAACAGGAGGAGTGACAAACACTGCTGATAAAGAATGATTTGTTTCCTCAGCATTGCTCCCCACTTTGCAAGATGGAAGTGGGAGGAAGGCAGCTCTGGTAGAGAGGTTAGTGAAGTGCTGAGTGAGGAAGGGCAAGGTTTTAAGAGGAAGAAAGATTAGGAGATGCATAAGTCAGATGAAGCTGATGCAATGACTGAGAGTGCTGGCCCAGGAGAAGTTGTGTGCTAAAAAGGAGAGCTGACAGAAGAGATGAAAAACATCTGTGGTAGAGCTTTAGGAAAAGAGTTTGAAAGCAGGTTAAACACTGACCATACCCTGACTGTACAAGGGACTGAACATCTTAGTTGCCTTGACAAGACAGTGTGTGTACACTTTTATTTTCCTTCTTAAATTTATTTTCTTCCTCCCACTTGGAGAGTGATAAGCATAATTAGTAGAATTGTCTGAAGAGCTAGATGGAAAGGTGAACAGCTACAGCTCTTCAAACCAGTAAATTGCCCTTCCTGCCATTAGAGAAAGTGGCAAATTTCTGGAGGTTTCCAGCCCCAGGCAGATTGTATGTCCAGGCACTATTTGTTATCCAGTTAAAATCTACTTATCTTGCTGTGGAGGTACTTGGAAAATATGTAATAATTTGTAGTGTTCAGTTTAACAATCTGATACATCCCATGAACCTTCTGACCCCAAGGTACAGGAAACAGTTTTCTTATTTTACAAGTAGCTACACCATAATGAAAATGGATTTTGATTTTCCTCCTGAAAGGTCAGGGTAATTTAGGAAGAGAACAATAACCATTTTTCAGTTTTTCCAATTTTTCAAGCAAGATTTGTTTTAAAGAAGTAGGAGGGGAAGGTTGAAGTAAGGAGGATATGGAAGAAGTGAGGAGGGAACTTTGTTTTGGTGTCACAGCTGTTAGCTGATCAGTAGCCTAAAATTTTGGAGTACATCTATCTAAGCTTTTTTGGACCATTGGTTGCCTGAATAACAGTAATTGCTGTTTGTTTGTTTGTTTGTTTTTTCTAGAAGTATGGTAGATATTTTTCCCATATCACATCTCCCTCTAAATGGAAATCAGTGGAAGATGAGACTGTTGCAGAAATTAAATGCTTATTTTTAGGAGTTTTAAATGTTAAAGCATACTTCAATAACTACAAATATTTTTAAATAGCAAGTTCTTTAAAACTTAAGATGAATAAGGAAGATGAGAATTTTGTGTGTTTGGCTATAAATTTATTCTGAGTTGCATTTTTGTATATTTGGTAACAAAAGACAGGTTTTAGGTTTAAAATCTCAGTTTGGGTAAAGAAGTTTTATGAGTATTTGTTGGAAAGGAGGCAGCTGATGGTTTATTTCTGAGAAAAAGCATTATTGGATAGTTTACTTCTGAGAAAAACACTATTGGATAAATCTGAAAAATGGGAAATAGCTTGCAGTGAAAGTCAGACTCCTGCCAATTGCTGTTTTCTGAATTCACAGAATCATAAAATTGTTTAGTTGAAAAAGACCTCTAAGATCATCAAGTCCAACTGTTAACCCAGCACTGCCAAGTTCACCACGAAATTTTGTCTGCTGAGAATGTGTTATCTTTTAAAAGCTGCATGGCAAAATGAAACTCTTAGTTCTGGCTTTATAGGGTCAGTTGAAATAAAGTGTAACACTTATCTTTTGTCTTTCAGGCCTGTCTGACACTACCAAAATTGTAGACTGGTTGGTGCTTTCTCATGGGATCCCTGTGACTGACAAAGGAGAGATTGTTGTGGTAGGTGTTTGCCTTGGCTGTCTCAATAATGCTTGGACAGGGCACAGACAGATGCAATTTTCAATGCAACCACACTTTCATAGGACTCTGATGCCAACAGAAGCTGTGGGAGGGGAAAAATACTCCTGAGAGATGGGTTTTTTACAGTCTTTGGAATTGCCCTTTTTATGTGGTTCCCCATAAAAGCAAAACCACATAGCCTGGGGTAGTATAAGAAGAGGGGATTTGTCAAAGTTTGCTTTTAATTATGGAACTCTGGTATGAAAAGGGTTGGTTCATTTACCAAAGAAATGTAGGAAAGCAACGAAATCTGCCTTCTAATTAGCTACCTAGCAAAATCCAAGTCACAGAAATTTGTTTGATAGCAATCCTCAAAGCACAGTTTAACACTACCACCTAAAATGGGCTCACTAGGCTTTCATTCTTCCATCTCTACATAATGTGTGTGTATATATAAACACACACACATAAAACACATAGAAATATATCTTATCTCTGTAACAGAGCCTGTTGTGCCTTCATATATGGTTTATGATTTTAATAGTTCCATCTCCTGTATAGTATATATGTCCCATATACTCCAAATAAGGGCGTGAGATAATAGATTTCCTTTTTGAGATAGCTATAGGAACTCCATAGCAAATTATTGATGTAATTGGTAAATGTATCTCCTGTCAAACAAAAAGCATAGCACTTATTTATCTTCAGATCTTTCAGAAGGCAGCAAAACTTGTTTTTAAATAATGAAAACCTACGTGTTTCTCTCTGGTTTGGAAAAGGTCATCCTGCAAATATCACTAGAGCTGCAAGTTCTGCCTTATGCTTGCTCTAGTATGTGGCTATATGCAGAAATAATGACATTTTTAGATTTTTATTTGCCTGAGCTCGTGCTGTTGGTAGCTTTCCATTTTTCCAAGCAATGCTGCTTTTGCACACATTCATTTTCTGGAAATAGTACTAAAAAGTCATACTTTTTAGCAGATTGTGCAGTTTTTTTCCCTCCTTTCTTTGAAATTCATGTTCTTGGCTTAGTTATCAAAGTGAAATGGTGTTCTTACTTGGCTCCTTTTGACTACAGGAAAAACCTCTAGTGAAAACAATCATACCCTCATTGGCTTATATTTTAAGTATTGAAGATTTAATGTAACAATCTGTATACTCTGCTTGAATAACATATCTTAATATAAAGAAGTAATTATATAGCTAGTTGAAATATATTTAATCTTTTTTTCTGCTCCATTTTTACTAAGTGGAAAAGTCTATGTTTTCACATCTTCTTTACAAGCAGAAAATCTAATGGTAGGGGGAAGAAGAGAGAGAGCATTTATTTTAGAACAAAGTGTTTGATACTGTCCTTTATATCCCTTACTTAAAAAAAAGTTGAGGTTAAAAATAATATACAGTTTTATTATTTTCTTGTTTTCCTTTAATTAGTTGATTTAAAATTTAAATGCAAGAAGCAGAAAGGGTTGTTTTTTTTTTTTTTTTTGTCCTCACAGTGCTGCAGTTTATTCCTTTTATAAACTTTTAGCTTACAAGTAATCAACATTTTTTCTACTTTTAGAAAGCTATGCTAGAAACATCATTCCTTCCTGATACTTAGAAACTTGAAGGTAATCTTTATAAGAAGTGAGAAATGGCAAGTTTAAGCATGTCTGTCATTGGGGTCAGTGATTTCTTGAAATAGTTCTTCTCCTATTTAGTGATGTACTTCACCCTGCATCATGGCTATTCAGGGAGTGACCATATCTCTTCTTGATCTCCAGGTGGGAAGCTAGATGAGCCAAGGTCCCTCAGCCTCTCTCTCCTTTCCTTCAGCTCTCCATCCCTCTCCTGAAGAGTCCCGTGCCTTCAGCCATGGTGGTTTGCTTCTGTACCAATTCACCACTGTGTTCTCTCACCAAGCTGTGTTCTTTCAGCAGCACAGCTTGTTCTGTTCTTACCTTGCTGTTTGCTTAGTTTTCTGCCTCTGAAGATCCTCAAACTTCTCCAGGCACTATATCCCATTTTCTGAAACGTGAGGGGAAAAAAATGTGTAGCACAACACAACTCACAGGAGTGGTGTCCATTGTCTTGGAAAAGCATGCATAACTTGTCAGTCTTTTTTTTCATTTTCTCAAGCAAGTGGAAACCTGAGTTGAATGTGATAGGTTCTGGCAAAATTCAAACTGTGAACTTCTATGGTCTTTCCCTGGCCTTTGATCAGTGTGAGGGTGCCTCTGACACCTTGTGAACATACACAGTTAAAATGTGCCTTGAGTTCTTGAATTTTTCTGCTGCCTTCCAACTCTATTTCACTGAAATGGCTCTAAGGGATTACTGAAATGGAGCATGTCCTGGCAGAGATCTGTATTGGAAAATATTTGTGGCATACAGATGATCATGAGGTATTTGTGTAAAGAACAAGAACATACCATACATAGCTCAGATGATTAATACAAAGCAGAGAAGTGTTGCCCTCTGATTTTTCTCATCTGGCAGACAAGATCCTTTCACTCCTGTCTGTGTGATAGTGGACATAGGGGGACAGCTCACTGATCTTTCCTAAGCACCTAGAGAGGCTTATGCTCTTGTCATCTTCAGACATGCTTTCATAGCTTGCTCCTGCTCATTAGTAGGGAGAGAAGGGAGCAGATGGGCAAAGTTCAGAGTTTGCCAGTAAAATGCAAAATTCTTCTCTAATGATCTAGTGTTGGCTTGAAATTGCGAGATTTTTCTATTGGAGTTGATAATTTCTCTCGTTTATAACCTCAAAATAGTTCTAATGCTTCATTTCACTGTGGAAGGAAACAATCAAAATATTTTGGCTTTGCTTCAGATAAAGATGTTTTCTAAGTAGCTGTCTACAACCTTAATGGCAATTGAGACCCATGTAAACTGTATCACTGTGCCATAATTCAGTGACAAGGGAGTGATAAAGATCTAGAGATACAGTAATAATTTGAATTGTTATTATCATAGTTATCATTATTATGTTGTCTTATGCCAGTAGCCAAAGGCACAAGTTGGTTCAGGCTGACACAGGAAACCGGTAACTAAAATAAAATTTAATAAAAATGTAAATATCTGTCTGCAAAAGTCCAAGTGTTTTTCACCCTGTGACTTGAGGAAAGAATTTCATTGTGGAGATGACAAACTCAGTCTGTGATTTCAGCCACAAAGATAAATTTATTTTTAATTATAGTTCATGAAACAAAATGAAAGACTAAATGTATTTATTTGCTTTGGTCACAGAAAATCTTCCCCACTAATAAAGAAGGGTTTGAAGGAGGGAAATATGTAACAGTATGCAAAATTATTATAAGTAAATTATCTCTGCTCATTCTGAAGCCATCTGTGTTTCTTTGTTTGCCTGGTTTGAGTTTAGCTGTCTATAGGTAGTATATACCTGTTTTTGTTTATGCTTGGGTCTGTGGCAAGCTCAGATCAACATGGAAGTTCTGACCAGGCATGACCTTCTCAGCCTTCATGGTTTTTAATTCTTAGTTTTGAATGCCCCTCTGGTGCTGCAGAAGAGCTTAGCATCCTGTTGAAATAAATAGCTGGAAATTGCAATTCTGAGGCTTTGTTTCAAATGTTGTGTTGGGTTGGTTTTTTTTTAATTTTTGTCATTTTGTGGTCACAAGCTGTTTTTTTGGGTTTTTTGTTTTTGTAACAGTATTACCTTCTAACATAGAAGCATTTTGGGGTTGTACCGTATACCAAAACCTGATTAGGAGTTATTTCTCACCTCTTTTGAAGTTTGTAGAACTAAATCTGGCTGTGAATGTTTACCTTTTAATACAGATGCTATATATATGTGATACTGGCTTTTTGTGGTTTGTTTCAGCTTCAGCAAAATTACTTACCTTTTTGTTAAGAGGAGATTGCAAAAGTTAGTAGAGTTGGGAATGGTTCATTTTTTCCAACTCAGCATGTGAGAAAGGAAATAGAGAACACTGATTATTGCAAATGTACACAGTATTAAATGTGCTGGAATGTACTGGCAATGTGTGAAGCAGGGAAAGAGGCACAAGTCAAGACACTTGTCTGCTGTTGTGTATTTTGACCTTTATAAAGTTAAGCAACCACTGAACACCATGCAGCAATTTTTTGTCTTGTGCAAAAGAATCTCATTGCTGTAAGTCAGTACCTAAGCTTTCACAAGCTTTCTTCCACTTTTTTTTTTAATGCAATGCACAGTATTCTATTACAGTGGTACTTAAGAAATTTTATTGTCCCAAGATCCAGACATTAGTGGATCCTCTAATTTTCTCTGATCAGTTTTCCATTCTCCTGGTAATACATTTATCCTAACTTTCTGTGTTTCCTGTCATGTTAGTATTACTAAATCTTCCTCCCATCCCCAGCAGTTACAAATCCAGCTCTTCCTGCTCTCTTTTGGCTTGCATTTTGCATGTCTCAATCCAGTTTCACTTTTCTACAAAAATTGCAGGTTGACTTGAAGTAACACTGCAGAGTAAGAACTGCCAATGGGAATGAAGCTGCTAGAGAGATCTGAATCTCACAGAGGAAAACTGCCCACTTCTTCCCTTTTCTTTTCTGTCATGGTAAAAGGCTGATTTACAGCTTGCCTTATTATTCAACAGTCCTTTTAATGTCTCTGTTAGAAACTGAGGTGCTGGTTCCCATTTCTGTCAAGCCTTGAGCTCAGAGCTGGGGAGAAAGCAGATTGGTGGCTGGTCAGTCAGGCTGAAGCTGAGCTGCACAAGCAAGCTGGTTTTCTCAGGGCCTATGGAAAGAACTTCTCTAAGCACTTGGGAGCCTTCTCAAACCTCAGTGCTTGCTGTTCCAAGCCCAACAACTACTTTTCAACACTGCTTTCTTTAACCAAACAGCAAAACCAGTCTCCACAGAGGAAAACATTTAATTTTGAGTATTAGTAGGGAAGGCAGAAGAGAGCACAAACTGTCTTTGTCAGAGGATAATTATATTGTCTTATGCACTACATACCACTTTGCCTTCTTTTTCCATCTGCTAACTCTGACCACTGCAGTCTTTGCAAGAACCCAGACCTCCTGGTTATTTCAGGTCACTAGCAGGTATTACAGCATCCTCTTCAAGCCTGCTCAGGTGATTCAGATCTGTGGTTAGAAGTTAAGCTCAGTCTATTGCTCAGTATTAAAGTATTGTGCCCAAATGTGAGAGCCTGTATTGCTATTCAACACCTGGGTGAAGAGGTCTCTGCCCAGCCCTGTGAATTCTTACTCTAGTGCCATTTATCTGTGTCCATAATTGATTTCTTTTATAGGGCTTCAATTATTTTTATACTTTTTAAATCTTTATCAGCTATTTTTACAAATGGTTGTTTACTTCTATTAATTTTTTAACAACCTTATGGTTAGAAGCCTCATGCAGTCAGCTTTTGCTTTATGTGTTTTTAAATATAATATTTGGATGATTCCTGGTCTATATATCCTTCTCATTTTTACTGTCTCCCATGGGCCTTCTTTAGTAGGGTTTGGAGTTTTTTGCTCTTTTCAAGTACAGATAGATTATGAATATGCTGGTAGTTACTGACCTAGTTGTTTTGTCAGTCATATTCCCAAACTCCCCACTGACTCAAATGCATGACTGCAGCTATCAGACTTTACAGAGTTTAGAGTTTATCTTGCACTGCCTTGGCTTGCAGCTGGTCCTCTATGTCTGAGGGTAAATCCTCCCTATACTTCATCTAGAACAGAGTTTGGTGGCGCTGTAAAAAACCCTGAATTTATTCTGTTGCATTATAGAGTCTTCCTACACTGCTTTGCTCTAGCCTTTCCCACCTAAGTGAGTTCTGAAGCCCACTTGGTTCAAGTTGTGATGCTCTTGCTCCCATCTGTGCTCACCAGTATAAAGGACATGCACTGCTTTGTGTCTCCAATTTTTAAATGAATGGCTTGTTCCAACTCTTTGGAAAAGCAGCAGCCAGCTCCTGTATTCTTCCCTCTTTGTTTTTTCAAGTAGCACTGCTTTGCTCTTGAATCTATTAAATTGATTTCCTTGTGGAGAAAACTCAAGAGCTGCCCTTTGCCAATTAACTGGAACAAAATACTCTGTTAGTGACAATGCGGGTTACCCAGGAATTTCAGAAAAGAAATGTGGGATACCTTTGTTTAAACAATTGTTCTTTGGTGGTGGGTTCTTGCCATTAAAAATTCAATAGGAATTCAAAAATTTTCCAGGTTTTGTTCCTTCCTGAAAGCTTTTTTTTTTTTTTTGCATAGTTTTAATATTGACGAACTTTTAAATCCTAGTCAAGTGTTTACAATTCTTAGATGAAAAAAACCCAAACAAAACATAGTGAATGACTTAAGGCCTGTGACACAGCTCAGTCATATAGCAAACTAAATTTAGGAAGATTAATAGCCATATTTAAAATGAAATTTCTATTATTGGCCTCCTAGATTGCTAGGTGCAATAACTTCAGCCAAGAAAGAGATTGAATTTGTTACTAGGAATATCTAAAAACCAACCACAAAACCTAATTTTAAACAGTGGGTTGTAATCCACGCTGTTTGGTTTAAAACCCCTGCAACAATTCCTTTCTAAATGTCTTTTTTAGACTAGTATGTCAGACTTCTGGCTGTTTTTTCACAATGTCCTGAACATAAAACACTATGATGACCATTAAAGTAAATAGGAAAAAGTAACAACTACAAAACTTTTAAAACATACATATATTTTAGTGCAGTGGATTCCCTTTAAATAGCGAGGTATGTTTGAAGAGGTGGGTGGTGGTGTGTGTACCATGTTACTTGGTTGGGACCATAATGAACAACCTCATCTGTGATCTTCCCAGCAGCTGGAAAGAGGGCAGGCTTCTGTGGTTTGTGTCTTGTTTGGTTTGGGAAAGCATGAGTTGAACTTGGAAAGTTTCCTACTATCTGAAATGTACACTTGACCTCTGGGAAGTGTAGAGTATTTTTGCCTACCATTTTTTAAATTCAGCCTTTTAGTCATAACTTTTTCAAGAAAAGTCTTTTTTCTTCCTTTATTCCTTGTTTCAATGTTGACTTGATTGGTCTGCTTTTTTTGGGCTGCTTGCAAAGGGATGAAAGCTACAAGAATCAAAACTGCTCAAACAAATACTGGATCAGGATATTTCCTGATGCCCAAGCAGCTCTGCAGACAATGGTTGTTCACTAAATTCAGCTTCTCATGTTTTCTGAGGCATTTGGAATTTAGTACCAAGGCTATTGATATTAGTTGAATTGTCTTACAGCTTGTTTGTATTCATGTAAACTTCTGTAAGCCCACTGCAGTATGTACCATGCAAACACAAGACAATCTTTTTCCTTCAGAGGAGTTTGGAGTTGATTTTTGTTAATAAATTATTTGGGACTGTTCTGAGTACCAATGTGAGTGTATGTCAAGCTCTTGAAAAGGTTTTTTTCATACATGAGTGATGTCCCAAGTAGAAGGCTTGACATAAATATTTTACATAGGGAGAAGCATGTTTTCAAAGAACTACTAACCTTTTCTTAGATCTTGTTTTTGTGGGACAAGCTTTAGTTACCTTGTAGGTAATGGACATGGTCTGATCATTTGTACCTGTGGTAGGAGCTCATTTTATGAAGTGAATGTATATGTAAATGGTTTAAATATAAGCATCACTGCTTTATTTTATATCCTTCTTTAGGAAATAAAATTACTTAATTCTGATATTTTTCACTTCTAAAAGCCATCAGGACTCATTGATAAAGGTCTTTGACTTTTTGTTTTTAAAGCTTTTCTTTATAAACCCCTATAATAATAGCCACAAGCTTCAGCTGCCCTAAAAATGCTTTGCTCCTTGCCACAACAAATCTATGCAAATTCAGTTGCTTCATGCAGCAAGCCAGATCTTTCTGCTGAGAAACTGAAGAGTAAGTAGGTGTTTTCTGTCCCTGTACCCAGCATGTTTTCTGCTAGTAACCAGGTTAGCACTGTGACCCACCAGATATGCAGTGAGAGCTGTGCTTCAGCATCCTTCCTGCCCACATGAATGGGCACATAAAAATTACAGATTGAGCAGGATTCATGTGGTTTGTACAGATACAAAATGCATAAGTGCTCTCATGGATGTTTAGCATGAGGTATGTCCTGAACACCAGTTGCAACATCTGTGTTAATTTGGGGAAGGGATTATGGTCTAGGAGTGCTAGGAGATGATGCAAAATGGTAGCAGGCAATTCCTCTCCTGAGCAGGCTGTCACATTCACTGCATACTGAATCTGCAGCAGAGTTAAGTGCTCTGGTGCTCTGGATGTTAATGCCTGCATATCTGAGATGTTCCCTCTTTAACAGGACAAATTTATGGGAGTATGTAGAAGGTGTAAGGGATTGACTTAAGTGCCTTCAGCTTTCTTTTTATAGCAATACAGTAGCATGTGTGGCAGCATCCTTTTTTATTTATAATTTTATTGCAATTCAAACTGATTTTGCTGACACCATGTTAGAAAAACTTTATTTAAATTATTTTTGCTAGCTTATTCTATTGGCATATTCTTTGAATAATTTTTGACGTCTGTTCTGTTTGTGTAACTCAAAAGCCAAGTCTCTTCCATAATAATAAAGGTTAAAAATCCCAAAGGTTGGAATCACAGAGTGGGTCAGATCATCCAGTCCAACTTCCCTGCTCAAGCAGGGTCATCCTGCAGCACATGGCACAGGTTTGTATTCAGACAGCTACTGAATTTCTCCAGTGAGGGAGACTCCACAACCTCTCTGGAAAACAAGTTCCTGTGCAGTTACCTCCACAGTAAAGTTCTTCCTCATAGTCAGGTGGAACCCTCTGTTCATCAGTTTCTGTCTACTGCCTTTTGTCCCTACTAAGTTAATTAATTGGTAGGGAAAGTGATTTGCCACTCTAGAACTTCCAGTAGCTTGTTAAGATTTTGTTGTAAATGAGGAAGCAAACTATAGTTCAAGTACCAAAATTTAATTTTTAATCTTAATTTACTTCAATTATTCATGAGTAAATGGAGAAAACTAAATGTAAAGTAGAAGTAATAAACCAGAAACCAACTCCTTTTGATTTTTTGAGCTGTCCTCAAGTGTACAAAGTAGTACAGAGAAAATCCCAATAGCATTTCTTTGCACAGGTTCCCAGAATTAGAGGTCTGTAACTGTATTTGTTACCTGGACAAGGGGAGCACTGAAGGGAGCATTTCATTCACTGTAGTGATTCTGTGCTCTTTGTTTCTTCCCTACCTGTTATGCTTTCAGTACTTCAGCCTTTGGTTTTGGTATCTCTGCCTGTGTGGTTGCAGAGGCGTTGGGCAGGGTCTGCCATGTGCTGCTGCTTTCTGCAGTAAACAAGGGTTATATATGTGTGCTGTACTGCAAGTGGTGTTTTAAGATAGGGAGGGAGGAAAAAAGCAGCGACGAAGCTGTGGAAGCATTACTGTGCAACAGTAACATTACTGTGAATGATTAGAGCTGGGGTAATGTTGAGGCTAATGTATTATACCTCTGAGAGTACTGTTACATGCTGATTCTCTGCAGAGGGAGAAGTGCTCAGGCACATGTACTCAGGCAGCTAATGCACTACTCATCCCCCCATCCTCTGCTCAGCCTGTGTGGTGTGGTGGGTACCAGCTGGTGTCTGTCTGACTAAGCTGTGTGAGCTGTTCAGTTATGGGCCAGAAGAAGTTATCAGTTGTTCCTTATAACACAGGTCATGTTCTAATAATTAGATTCTCTTTTGTTTGGTACGTGCAATCTTGGTGGTTGACACTGACATAAGAACTTTCCCTTGATTGTATTTGTTAAAGGTCTTGCAAGGCCTGTGCTAAATAACTTGACCAGACAATTGCTTAGAAGAAAGAGAGAAATTAAGCATCTGTCCCTAATCCAAGCACTGTTGTATATTAAACATCTGTCTTTAAGTTCCCTGGCCTATGTGTGTGACATATCTGTGCACAGGCATGTGCTGGTTGTCACACAAAGACATAATTGGAAAATGGAACTTTGAATGTGTGAGATTAAACTTGGAAACAAACACCACTTGATTCATCAAGCTAGCATGGCTGAGATACTAGCATAGACCAAAATATAGTTAAATTTCATAACACTGCTTAGTGGCAAAATGCCCCTTTCCCAGAGAGGAAAAGAGAAGCCAGTTGCCAGAAAACAGTGAGAATGAGGAACTGGACTGTGCTACAGAAAACATGATGGGAAGAGGGCAGGATGCTTGAAGCAGGAGGAAATAAGAGCAACAGGAGATAGACAAAACTTCTATGAGGATGCTGGGGAATAATCAATTAAGTTTGAACCATGCAAAAAGAGAGATTTGAATCCAGAGTCATCAAGTTTGTAAGTCTGGAGATTTGTTGTAAAATGTCCTAGCTGATAGCTGTAATTTTTATCATGTAAAGCATCAGATGATTTGAATAATGGTAAAAATATTTTGTTCTCATCCATTTTTAAATTTAGGACTACTAGTAAGAAAAACAGTGTGTAACAGCTAGTGTTTACTAGACTAGATCCTGTGTGCAGGATGTATCAGCTTTTCAGTGTTTGAGAGGAGGGGACATATACTGGTATATAATTCAGCCCACTGCATAGCTCAAGCTATTTGGTTTATTATTAGGGGACATAATTCTTACAGAAACGTGTGGTGGTTTGTTTTGTTTTGTTTGGTTTTTTCCAGTTTGGGTGGGTTTTTCCCCTTGGCTGAAGTGCCTGGTAATAGAAACACTGTCTTCCTCTGATGGTCTTAAGAATCACTTTACTTCCTCTCTCTGAATAAGAAGTGTAGACAGTTATCTGAAAATCTGCTTCTTTAAGCACCAGCAGTAGCATAACTATCTTGGGCAGTCTACACCATCCTATGTTTTCCTTAATTTTAGTTTTGTGTCACACCAGCATGGTGAATGAGTGTGTATACCATGTCATCTAATTCCCAGGGTGAAATGGTATATTACAGAAGCTGGTGATTTGGGAGAGAAGCTGTCTGACTTCTTGCTAAAGTTGCTGACTTTAGGCTCAGATTTGGAAAAAGAAAATTCCATGTGATTGTAATGAGAACACAAAACATATCTATAAAGATTTACTCTATGAAGAATCTTTGTACATCCTTTCTGCTCCTATCTATTAAACATGCTCTCTTGGTTCTTCTTCCTGTTTAAACTGTTTGTGGAAGATAACTTCTCAGAACAAGGGAAATCTTCACTCTAATATCTGAGGGGTAGATCTGGGACATGAGACTAGGAACTTTTCCACTCTGAGAGCAGTGAAAAATGCCGTCTCTTATCAATATCTACCTGGAATTTTGTGTTTGTCACCAAGTCAGAACGGGGAAGTTTAGCAGACTTCACCCCACTGAATGCTGCTTGCAGCCAGCAGCATATCTGCTTTGCATTTCAGATCTAGCATAGGAAGGGATGGCACATAGGTATGTGTTGTCTTATAGCTGACACAGGAGCTGTTGTTCAAACCTGAGCTCCACTGTTGGTACAAGGTGACACCTGGAGAGGGTTTGTGGTGAGTTTTTCAGTCCCATGTACTCTGTTCCTCATTTGAAACTTGAGAAGTGCGATGGAAATGCAGTGTGCCCTAAGCATGCATTTTGTTGTAGTTGCAAATAAAAGAACAGTTTTTATTTCCTTTTGAGAGGTGGTCCAAGTGTCTCAGTAAGAACTAGGGCTCCATTCCTCTTTCTTGCATCTTCAAATTCACAGTAACTTCGCATAGCTTTAAATGTGGTTTCTAGCTTTAAGCTTCTAAGGCTTTTCTTTCTCCCCCCAAGAAAGCAACCTCTTACAGAGCTCAAACTTGGTGCTATTTGGACTCTGTGTAAATGTAGTTCTTACTTTTCTGAGAGAGTCAGCTGTGGAGAAGTAAAAAGCTTGTGGTATGTCAAAGCTTCAAACTACTCCTTAATGATTTATTGCTAGTGTGGAGACAGCCCAGAGTGAATTAATTCATCAATTCCTGTAAGCAGAGAGGAGGGAAAGAATAGGAGGAAACAAGAAAGGGGGTGGAGGGGAAAAGAGTTGAGGAAGAGATAAGAAAAACATGGGGAAATATAGGGGATGGGAGGAAAGACATAGCAAAACAGTTGTTTTTGACTGTGTGGTCTAGGAATTCCTGGAAAAAAAATAAGGTGCTTCCCTAGAGAGCAGTGGAATTGTCTGTGCCCTTCTTATTACTGTGGCCTTTACAAGCAAGCAGTCTTTGCTCTTGAGTCACTTCTGACTGCCAGATAGTGTTGAGGGGTTTTTGCTGTTGTGCTTAGGTTACAACTTTAGATCAGACTCTTTTAGGCTGGCTTCATCTTGCCTCATTTTAAGACCTCTTCTGTGTGCAGCTGATATTCCCTTCTCTGAAATACTCAGAGCTTGAACATTCTGTGGCCTCCCTCAGTTTTGTATAGGTCTAGTTGTTGCTACAGCAATTCCCAGATGGTGCCTTGGTGTTTGCCCCAGTATTCCATGGCAGTGGTTCACTGCAGTAAAGTTTCTGGAAGTTTCTAGTAAGGATCTAATAGGTTCATGACTCTTAAAGCAATAAAATGAGACAGACAGGCTTGTTCTATTCAGACCAAAATTAGATCCAGTTGATAAACCAGTTCTACAGTGTCCAGGATTTTTCACCCATGTTATGTGGGATGGAGTTTTCCCATCCAGCAGAGATGAGGATGCTTTTGAAATGTATATCATTTTGACCTTGCTGTTTCTAATTATCTTAAGTCTTGTGCCTCTGGCTGCTGAGAATGCTCTGAGGTGTGCAGAGAGGATCTGGGACTCTAGTACTGGGAAATTGCATGGTGCAAGCACTTCCCATCTTTTGCCTGAGGTTGTCTGCTGCTCCAGTGCTTTTATAATCTCTTGGATAGCAAACATTGCTCAGAATTTGTGTGTCTAAGGAATGTTCTTTAGTAGTTACCCACCTATCCTTGTTCATGTCATCTTTTGGGAATATTGAATATTTGGATCATATTGCAGTGAGATTTCACTTCAGTTGTTATTTTATTCTGTATAACAAAGTACATTACCTCTGGGAAGAGCTAGGAAGTTGATCTATTTCAGCTATTTTCTCCAGATTTCTCCGTCTTTCCTATGTTCTCTATTGTCTTACTTATTACACCATTTTTCTTTATTACTTTTTTCTTACCTTTGACTCTTCCAGTTCTTTCCCTTCTGCCTGTTTGCCTTTCTCATCTGCAGTTTCTTTCAGATGAAATTAGGTGATTTTCTTTTTTTCTTTGAAATGTTTTTATAACAGCCTCACCCAGTTTATTTCAGGTTGCTGTTGTTTGGCAGTGCTACAAGAAGCCACAGTGGCACCAGTGCTGGTGACAAACATTGGAAAATGCAAGGTCAGGAAAGGCTTTGGCTCTGTCCCATTCACAGGCTGTATTTTTTGGAATATGTGCAAGGATCTAGCTCTCCGGGGCACTTCTGCATGGATATCTTATGGCATTTCTATTTGTAGTATTTCTTTTTTTGAAGGAGGAGTTTAAACTCTTATTTTCTGTGTTTGTTGCCATAATATCTTTTCCTCTCTACCCACCCATGTATTTGATAGACAGTATTCTCATATCCATAGATCCAGAAACTGTCCATTACTTTTCTGATTTTTAAAATCTTTCATGGTCTGTGCAATAATCAAACCACATTGTCTAAGGTTTTGGCAGAGGTGGTTTACATATATAATACTCTAATTTCTCTAGATAAGAAACAAGGAAAAAAAATTACCCGGGTATTTAGCAAAGAAATTGGTGTGGGTTTTTTTTGATTATTTTAACATGCCCTAACAGTGATTGGTCCTTGGAGCAATCCACTAGTTGTATTCTGTTTTGCACTCCATGTTACTGTTCAGATACCTTTTATCAGCGAAAAGACGTATTCTTTCTTTTTCTTTCTTGGCATTGGAATGTTTCATTGTAGTCTTTGTACATATATATATTTACACATCTATACATACATATGTATGTATAATATATATGTTAAATATTTAAAATGCAGGATTTTACCAGTCAGGGAGGTAAAGCAAAGAAACATAGTGGCTATTCATGAATGGACTGAAGCCCTGGAGTAATTGTTTCGACTCAGAGTAAGAGCTTTTTTCCCACGTCCTTCATTGTCCAGGAGACTTGAGTTGCTGACAGTGTTCTAAAGCTTATACACGGTCTTTTCCCTCTTCTGGGTTTGGGCCCTGGAATAGCTTGAAGGTAAGAACATGGAGAGGATCTGAGGAGCTCACATAGACACACAATAGACAAGGTGTTGACACAACTTTCTGCACTGCTCTCTAAGTACAAGTTGAAGTTTCCTACATGTTGAAAAGAGTTATACCTATAAACAGCAGCCTGCTATACTGCTGGAATAAAGAATGTGGCTTTAGCACTTGGGATTGGCTGGAATTCAAAGGATGATACCTATCAGCTAGACTTGTGCAGTTGATTGTGGATCAGATTTATGAGTAAGCCTGGAGATGTAGGTAGGCATTTGACAGGTTGACAGGATTTAGGAACCTGAGGAAGGCAGGCATCAAAACTCTGAAGTCAGTAATCTTTAAACATCCATGTAAATCAATCTTGTGTTTGTGTGACTGACACCTATCAGAGAGAGTGAGTCTGCTTTACCAGGCAGTTCTGTGGAGATGAAGACTTGAAGACCCAGTTACTGCAGTGATAGATGCCAGTAACTAACTGTGATTGGTAATTGAGAGATACTAAGTCTGCCTGCCAGTTTGTGTTATTGTAAAATCTACCTGGTGGGTGGATGTAATAATCTGTTTTTATAAAGTGACTTTAAAATGATCTTATCTGTGCTTTTGTTGCATAATAAAAACTGGTGCCACCGACACAAAAAAGTTGCAAAGTGGTCAATTATCTCATATAGGCTTTTCATATGATCCTTCTGAAGATCTTTGGAAAAGCCTAGAAACAAAGATAAATGGCATCAAGTCCCAGCTCTGAGAAAGAGGTTGCAAATTATGCAGGCTCCAGGACTGTTGCTGAATGCTCTTAGCCACCAGCCTGGATCATGGGGGGTTGTCCCTGCTGCCATGAGGGTACAGCCCATGGCTGTGGGATCACACGAGCCACAGCTCTGGCAGCAGAGGAAGGCTCAAAGTCAAAAATATTGACTTAAAAGATGTGGCAGGCAGTGCCAGTTCCAGGGTGCAGTGTAGCATTCTTTCTGGAGATTACTGCACTTCAGACATCTGTGGGCTTCTTCCACATAAGTAAAAGTCTGTAGCTTTTTGTATAGACTTATATTTTTATAAATATTAGTTGTATAAATAGATAGTATAGGAAACAAACTTCATATATTAAATAAAAACATATAATTGTACTGACAGATGTGCTTGGCTTTATATAGGAGGAAATGTAGTCTATGTTATGTACTTTTTTAATCTATAAACACATATACTCAATACTAAAACTGTACTATAGCAGATGTCTAATTTCATCTAGTAGCCTGTATTGCTTTAATTAGACCTATTTTGATAAAGAAAGACAAGAAGATCGGGACCAAATTTTCAATCCCATTTAAGTCCCTTCCGTTGGTTTCTAAAGAGCTGCTTTTCATCATGTCAGTAAATTCAGATTAAGTTCATCAGGTACACTTAAGTCATCTGCCTAAAGGAGTTAACTGTCTGTCTGGTAGAAGAGGGGACCGAAGCCTTTAATTTAGAAATTAAACTCATCCCTCACCTAAAGCTGAAATTGAGATTCTGCTGAAATCTGCATTTTGAGTCTTGCTTGGTGGAAAAGACCCACCAGCTAGTGTGCTGCATATAATTTCAACCCTATTTTCTAGTCACTCTTCTCACATAGGCAGTTATATATCCAAAGTGTAGATGATGCATTTGCAAATTAAATGTGAAATACTTGACTAGGCTGCAGTAAGAGAAATCATATTGTTTTATGATTTCTTGAATGACTTGTGTGTAAGAAAGTTGCATTATTTCCTGCTTTCAAGGAAGTTTTCACAGTATTTCTGCTTTACTGTTTTCTGCAACTCTTTGAGGCCTAAAAAGAATTGTTCTATTCTTGACTTACCAGAGGTCATCAGCCACTTCTACTCACTAGAAAATGTAGTCTGTGTAGGTGTACCAAAAACTGAGGGATTACTGTTCAGAAATACAGTTCATATTCATTTAATTTATTAATTGTTCTTCAGAAATAATGAAAGTTTCCTTTTTATTCCATCATCCAATCTTTGGGAGTGCCTGAGTCACATTCATGTATAGATGTGTTATTACAATCACTTCTGCAAAGGCTCCCTTTCAGTGTGGACATGGACACAATTGAAGAATTAAACAGTCATTAGTCAGATTGTTAATTATTTAGAGCAAGACTGCTCTGAACAAACTCTTATTAAAACTATTTCCTTTTCTTCTGACTTCTGGTTTGCTTTGGGATGCTGTTCTGGAAAATGATGTGCTGTCTTACCATATATCTTACAAATTCAGTATTACCAGATATGGACCACAGTCAGCAAGAATATGAAAATGAAACTGACCTTGACTGCTGTAGAATTGGGAGCCTGAACTGATGACCAACTTCTCTGATTTTCTGTGTCTCTGAGTTTGATTTGTTGTATCAGGTGTCAGTATTGATGTTAGGCAAGCAGTCTCCAGTGAGCTATATATTTAGTGTGCTAAGGTCTGTTGAACTGTAGTTCTGTACCTGCACTAGCTGTATTTCTTGGGACCTCCTAGCAAATAGCTAAACTATGGGGCAAATTTTTTACTGATTGGTTGTGTGACTGGTGCCATCATTCAACACAATGGCACACCAAGATGTTTTTTAATATCTTTTTCCTCTAGAAATCCTTTTAGTTACCTTGTCTTTCTTGCAATTACTTAGCATTGTCCCTGAAGTATTGCACATCGCTAGAAAGCATGAGAACACAATCTGAAACCATAAAAGGCCACAGTTTTGGAACAGTAGGAGTTTTAATCTTCTTTTGACATGAGGTGTTTGTTTTCTGCTTTTCTCTTACAATGTTATTGTTTGGCTTTATGCTTTTTTTTTTTTTTTTTTTTTTTTAAGCTTTTCTAAGCATTGTGATGTAAACATAGAAGCTTATTATTTAGTTGCAACAATGTGCTGGGTGATCATGAAACAAGACCTAGCCCATGCATTGAAAAGCTTCATTCTCCATTCCTGTGCCAGGGGTGTACCCCAGGAGAGATGATCTAGTGGGATGTGGAGGCTTTTTGTGCAAGCTCTTTTAGGCTAGGTGGCAAATTTCTTGGTCCTTGCTTTAATGGCACCAGTGACATTATGTCTTCCCTTTTCCCCATAATGAATGTAAAAATTCTTTATTGAAAGGTGTTTGGCAAGGAGGTGAGAGCAGGAGTGGCTCTGCTACCATTTGAGGCTGAATTCAGAGTTTGCTCAATTATCACCATGTCTGAATTCAGGGTGGATTACATGCCATCTGTATGGGGCAGCTAATTTTTTCTTGTGTGCTGAAGTTGACTTGAAAGGCATTTTACTTTGATTTGTTCTTGCTTTGCAGAAGATAGAGGAGAAATATTTCCCAGTGAGGTGTTACTGCAATATAGTTGTTCTGCAAAAGTGGAATTACCACAGTGATACCAGTTAGCCTCTGTTGAATATCTTGGAAAAAAAGGCTAAGCCTTGGAGCTGAAAGCTTGGTATTTTCCCTTTGTTGACACTTATTTACCCACACAGAATATATATATGATTTTTTTTTTTTTACCTGAATTAAGCATTGTCCTATATTTGGTGAGCTTTAGTCTGAATTGTCAGATTCTACATTTTAGCCATAAAATTTTCTATGACTTTGATCTGCCTGATGCATGCAAGTACATCCTTAACATAAATCTGTCCTTCATTGTTCACTTCCTGGTTTCAACTACTTGCAGCCATAAACATCTGATGTGCATTAAACTAGGCAGAAGCAAATAACTGATAGCAGGCAGTTCAGATGTGTTTGATCACTACTTCTCAAATACTGCATGAACCTGTCTGTAAATGTCAGATAAACCAAAGTTTGGAAGAAGAAAATTGGCTTTGCTAGTAAATTGTGTGAAATGAAAAAGTAGTGGTGAAGCAAAGTAGCAGTCTAGTAGCCTTAGAAATCGTGGGGTTCATTTGTGTCATCGTGTTGGACTTGGATGTTGAGGTCTCTTGTGCACAGCCCAAGTTGTATTCATGTGTATTCATGTGCTGTTCTGTGGGGCTGTTCCATCTGTTTCCTTTGAAGCAGTTTGGAGTTTGTTTGTGGGGTTTTAGAGGAAGTGCTCTACAGCAGCCCTGGAAATGGGGTTGCTTAACCTTTATTCTCTCCCCACTTCTCTCTGTTGACTGCACTAAAATAGAAGTCTTTTGGTGATACTTGGATATATCATAAAAACATTTTCTAATGAGTTAGACTGAATGGGAGAGCTGACAAAAATCTTCACTTTCTTTCAGAAATGTTAGGGACCTTGGTGGAGTCATGCCCACAATTAATTGAATATCAAAGACTTGCACTTGAAAGAAATGTTTGTGAAGTCTGCATGTAATTTCTTGGGGGACAAAAAGCACATTTTTCTTGAACATCTGTCTAAATCTAGTCTAGTAAGCATTAGTTTGTTGCAGTTCTGGAGGTCTTGTGAAGTTCACAGATTTGACTTAAAACTAGCAGTTCCTGCAAGGGGTACTGGAGGCAGGTGGGGGGGGAAGAGGGGGGGGAAAAAAAACCTCAAAAAAACCTGTAACCATGACTTTAATAAAGTAACTGCTGATATGACACAGCCTAATTTTGGGAAGGAGAAAGGCATGATAATGTGAACCTCTCAGCATCTTGCGATATAAATTTCCTACGCTTGGAAGGTCAGTGTCAAATGATAAAACATTGCTAGTAAATATGTTGTTAAGATTTGATGTACTCCATAAGTTACCCTAGATGTTTTGGGGGAGTGTGTGGGTTTTTGTTTTGTTTTTCTTCATGCAAAATTTATAAATTAGCTTTCCTCTTTTGGGGAATACATTTCTTATGTGCAAGATTTTCTTTCTGGTTAGTTAGTTGACAACACACCATCTGGGCCCTGAAGCCTAGGATAAAGATTCTCTGCATGATCCTGTCCTATCACTATCTTGAGGGTGGTATATAGGTTATTACAGCCTCTTCTTCTGGCTCACTTTATGCCCTTATTTGCCCCCGTTGTTTGTTGCTACAGCAAAGTTGTGTTCTCAGCATATTGAAAGGGTTGGAGGAAAATGCAGGCTAAAACTTGCAGTGTACTCAAAATATTTATTGTTCTTGCTAAAATTAACAGCAAACTGATTGATCTGTCATGCTCCTGGGAACAAAAATATCTGGCTCTGAGAGCTGAAATACCATCATGCTGGAAAAGGGCATAATAAATGCCTGACTTATGAAGGACCTTTTGAGTCTTGCCTGGGTAGCTGAAGTTAAGGAATGTCATGAGTAAAGTTTAATGTTGGTGAGAGAAAGCTTGTAACTAGTGATGAAAATCACAGGAATTGGAAATGAGATTTTTGCATCTGTAATGTGCAACAAAACCCTGTGACCTAAGGGTATTCCTTCTTGCCTTCATATGTTTAGTGTATTGTGTGTTACTTTTCCTTCTGCTTTCTCTATGCAAATTCTATCAGGTAGGGGATAAAAAAGGGATTGCAAGTGCTGGCACTGTCATGTTAATTATTGCTGATTAATTAGGTCTTTGGAAAAAAACAAACCCACCAGGAAACAGCTGACAATGTGATTTCCAATGACAGAAATGTACTGAGTATCAATATAAGGAAATAATGGAGTATCTTTACTTTTTGTGCTGTTCTTCAGACAGCTCTGCAATGACTACAGCAAGATACAGGCCTACCTGGGACTTGGTACTTGACCCATTAGTGTCCTGTAAGCTCTGCCTTGGTGAATACCCTGTGGAGCAGATGACAACAATAGCACAATGCCAATGCATCTTCTGTACCCTGGTGAGTTTCTGTTCTTTATTAGACATAAAAAATCAAGACATGAGTTAAACTGCAGAAATAGTGTGAGTTTGCTGGATGGGACTCAGCCTGAAGTGTTGGTCTTGTGGTGGAAATAAATATTTTTTACACAAAAGCTAGGAAGTAGGCCTTTGTTTTCCTGTAATAAAAAAAATAATTATTCAGCACTTCAATATATGTATTGTTATCTCCTTACTGAGATTATTCACGCTTTCTCTTTTATCAATCAGTGGCTTGGATTTGGGGTGGTTTTGCTGCCCCTTATGTATCTTATAAAAAACATCTTCTAATGAGTTGGACTGAATGGGAAGGCTGACAAAATCTTCACTTTCTTCCAGAAATGTTAGAGACCTTGGTGAGGTCTTGCCCACAATTAATTGAATATCAAAGACAATTGGAGGTGGTTTTATGATTGATTGGGTTTTTGTTGGGTGCTAAGGTGTTTATGGTTTGTTTTTTTTGTTGTTGTTGTGAGGGGTTTTTTTGTTTTGTTTTTTAACTTAGAAGAGAATAGTGTCTTACTGTTGAAAGTGGTCACTTCAGCCATGATCTGTGGGCCAACTGCCTGGCCACTCATGGCTCATCAAAAGCTAAAGCATGTTATTAAAAGGCATTGTCTGAATACCTCATAAACACTGCTCTATGAAGTCTGTTGCAATGCCTTATGTCTAGTCTGAGACTTCCCTGGTGCATCTTTGAGCCATTCCCATGTGTCTTGTCAGTGGATACTAGGGAGAAGAGCTCAGCACCTCCCTTTCTGCTTTCCTTCCTCAAGAAGCTTTAGAGAACAATGAGGTTGCCCCTCAGTCAACCATTCTCTCCAAACAAGACAAACCTAAGGTTCTCAGCTCTCACATGAGCAACTCCTTCCAGCCCTTTCACCAGCTTTGTTGTCCTCTGGAGATGCATCCAAGGATCTTCACATCTTTCCTAGCTGGAGGGGCCCAGAACTCCACCCAATGCTGAAGGTGAGGCTGCACCAACTCTGAACACAATGGACAGTCGCCTCTCTTGACCAGCTGGTGCTGCTGGGTTTGCTGACCCCAGGATGGGCTTTGCCCTCCTGGCTGCTGGGCACTGCTGACTCACATGGAGTCTGCAACCCCCCAGATCCCTTTCTGCAGGGCTGCTCTCCAGCCACTCTCCTAACTCATATTTGTGCCTGGCATTGCTCCATACCAGGTGCAGAATCTGACAATTTGACTTGTTAAAATTCATGCCACTAATCATTTCCCTGCTCTAATTTATCTAGATCACATTGCAAAGCATCTTGCCCCTCAACAGAATCAGCAGCAGTTCCCAGTTTTGTACCATCATCAAAAGTGCTAATGATACATTTGATTCTTGGGTCCAAACGGTAAACATATTGAACACAATTGACACTGTAACTGAGTTCTGAGGAACAGTGCTGGTTATTGGTTGCCAAGAAAATAAAGTCCCATTCTCTACAAACCTTGGAGGCAAATTTTTCACTCAGAGCTCATCTCATTGCTGGACAGCTTGTGCAGAAGGGTGCTGAGAGGAACAGTATCAAAAGACTAACTAAAATCCAGAGAAACTGCATCCACTGCCTAATCCTTAATTCCAGGCAGATGACCTTGTCATAGAAGGTTATCAAATTAGTTAAACAGGCTTTGTCTTTTTGATCCCATGTTGATGGTGCTCTGATGATTGCATTGTTTTTTAAATGCCTTTCACTAGTGCCCAACTTAGCCATGTACACACTTGTGACTAGAAAAGTATTTAATGTGTTACAGTTCTAATTCTGCTGTATCATAATTGCAGTCACGTAACAGGTTTCCATTACCATATTGTACAAATGCTTACCCAGAATAACAAGAATCTTGTCAGTTAAACACAAAACACTGGGGAACATGTAGCATTTGACAAAGAACATCATCACAGTTAATGGATATTGCTAGTTTAGGAAGAGAGGAAACTACTAGTCAGTTTTCATCCCTAATACTGAATTTAATTTAAAGTTTTAGTTCATTAAATATTGCAATGGGAGCAATTACACCAAATTGGAATGATGGTTCAGCAAAGAAAAAATTGGAGTATTATCAGTAAGAATATAATTTGTAGGATACATGATGCTCAGACTTTAATTTCCCAAGAGTTTATGATGTGGTATTATAGACTCAGACATGGGATTGAGTGACTTTTTTTTTAAATTTGAAAGTCCTTTCCAGCAAAGTTTTTTTGGTGTGCATTTTTAATATTTGAGATCAAGGATTTTTGTTTATTTTTCTTAATGGAAATACTACCATTTGGTAAATAGCAGATTTCCTTTTTCCTGGTGGTTATTGAAGATATAGGAGGCAGCCAATGGAACAGCTAAATCTGCTGTGAAATAACATTTGCCCAAGCATGCAAAAGCATATAAAATAATAGGTTTCAAGAAAAAGAGAGAAACAGACTTCATGGAAACTGTTCTGTTCTAGTGCTTCCAGCTGAGTGTTGAGTTTCTCTCTGGTGCTTGAATGTGGAGAATATTTAAATGTCAGTTTTCAGTAACATTTCCATGGCAGCAGATAGACTGGGTTACCAAATGCATTTTTTCATCTTCACCTTGTTCCTTCTAATGTTTACTGCCATCCCTTCTGTTTTTGGCTAGAATGTGGTTGCTGTCTCAAACTGCTGTTTTGAAAGATATAACCAGTTACAGACATCAGACATGTAACCTTTACTGATAACCTGTTCTTAGCAGCTGATACAGTAATCTGACTGATGACATGGAATTTGTGTTTTGAACTCTGTTCAGGTGGAATTATCAGTCAGTTTTTAATACTTGCATTTGATTGTCTTGAATAGTTTGTTCAGATTTGTCCTGTTCAAAGAAATTTTTGTAATTTGTCTGCCTCTTGTTTGCCACTTACAAGTTTTATACAGTGACACTAGAGTGTCCTGAAAGAATTGTTACAGCCCAGGCCTTTATTGGAAACCCAAGGCCTTCTTCTCTACCTTTAGGCCAGCCTGAAGGTTGATCAGATGCTAAAGAACATATTCCCATGAGTCTGGCAAGATAGTTTGGTCTATTGACAGTCATTAAGGAAGAGTGTGACAGATGTAGGCAGAATCCTCCATTGGTGTTCCTTCAGCAATGATTTCCAGAAACACCAAGGACACTGCATGTGAATTGTGCTTTGTAAATGACCAAACAGTCTAAAAAAGTAGCCTTTTGACTCAAGATTTTACATGGAGTCTGTGTACAGTAGATCCAGTTCATGTCTGCTTTGCTCTTGTTTCACCAATATGTAGTTTTGTTCACGCTTTTTTAAAATGAACAGTAGTCTTTCCAGGAATATCAGCAAAAAAGGAAAAGGAATATCCATACAAGTGTGAGGACTATTTTTGCTACAGCTTTTACCACTAGTCCTATCTCTTGTCTAAATTACAGCAAGCTGAAGCAACATGAGTATGTATTACAAAGAGATCTTTGAAGTGAAGTAGTACTGGTATGTTGGCAGCATTTGCATCAATGTATGAGTCTCTCCATCCTATATTTCTGTCTGCAGCTCTTGACTCTTTATAATCATAGAAGTGCTGTAGTAAAGATACCATGAAGGATTGTCCCTTCCTGACACTTGTACAGTAGCACAGCATTTCTATTCAGAAAGATAGAATGGGGACACTGTTTCCATTTGCTTTCTGGCAGAGCTGTGCATGGATTAAATAGAGCAGGCTGCCACTCCTCTGCTGATAAGGCACAGGCACTACAGTTTCCCATAGTGTTATTTTGCCAGTTAGTACAATACTCCATTATTGTTTTTATCATTGTGATCATTAATGCCCAGACAATACTGTGGGCTTTCAAGTCATATCTCATCCATTAGGAATGTTACAAGAATATATTTTCTCTGGTACCTCAAGCAAATCCATTGTTGGATTGCTTGAGGTACCAGAGGAACAAAAATCTTAAAGGATAGAGAGGAAAAAAGATACCTGCTGTTAGCTTTTTGCTTTTCTGAGTATTATCAATTATGATTTTTCATGTTTTCTTCAGAAAGCTTTACACTTAGAGAGGAAAAAGACAGTAAATCGGAGAACATTTTTTTTCTTTATTTTTTTGTATTATTTGCTACACTAAATTTTTTCACTTGCTACTTAGCCTTTGCTTTTTAAAGGGGATTACAGTATGTAAACAGGGAGCAATTTTATCTAATTCCTGTCTGAAATTCTTTTGTAATCTGTGATGAAATTCACATGTATCTTAATGGACAGGATGTTTCTTTGGCGTGTTACCAATTGTATATGTGCTGAAGTTACAACAGGTGTTTTGCAGTTGATGTTCTTGCATGGATATCAAACAATTGTTTGAATGTTTTTGGGTTCAGCATTTACATGTACATCTGTGTACATAAATAATGTATAATTTATAAATATAAAACAGATGTGTCAATGTCTTCCTAGTGTAGTGATGCCACTATTATTTAAGACAGGCTAAGCTCCTTTTGACCTCACAGTAGATTATTCAGTTCACTTCAAAATGTTATACACTGCTCAATTGTTCTGGATTCATTGCTTACTTATGTCAAATTTAAAACAAAAGTCTGTCAAGTAGGCAGTTCAAGCAAGCAAATGTCTAGAAGAAATAAAACATGACAGAAAACTTGTCTTTGATGAAAAAACTTGGATTACTCCTCTGTAGTCAGCCTTATTACTGATAGAAGGAGAAACTAATCAGGTACATGAGGGCCACCTGCATTTGGAAAATAGCAAAACTAAGGTTCAGACCTGCCTTCTGCTTCATATTTTTGGGCAGATAGCACATGTGGATCAACTTTTTTGTTTGAAACTATCACTACTTCATAGATAGTTTTATTCTGATTTCTCTCCTCTAAGTGCTTGAGGCAGCTGGTTAATCTTACCTTTTGGTGTCTCTCCAAGTTTGTTGTGTTCTATCCCAAGTAGCTTGACAGTAGGATAGTGACAGGCTTCTGTTATCACTAGCCCTTTTTAAACAGGATTACTGAATTTGCCTTATGACTGGTTATATAGATGTGCTTAATTCTAATCATTTTGCTGTTTGAGCTTCCTTATAGGCTGATGATCAGCAAGGCAAATATTCTCCTTCCTATAACTGGTATCAGGCATTCCCCCCTTTTTTTTTTCTTGTTGTCATGCTTGACCAGAAGCACATGGAGCTTCTTTAAGTTGAAAGACAGAAAAAAGAGTGATTTACTTAGTGTTATCCCTCACTCCAAATGAGGCAGAGGCAGCATCAGCCTCTTCTTCCCCCAGGGCAAGGCAGACACCAAGAGCAGCATGGATGGAAACAGATGGGCTTGGCTGCCTTCCTGCTCCTGTGAGTTTGTCTCTGCTTGCCAAAAGAAGCCTTGCCTTATCAGGGTAGGACTGTGCTGTCACCAGACTGTTCCTCACCTCTACCTCACCTCTACTTGCTTGGAGACAGGAGGGAGGGGGGAACCTAATGGCTTGTGAGCTTTTATAGAGTTCAAGGTCCTTCTTAGCAGCTGCAATGTTTTCCTATTTCCCACCACCAAAGCTTAGAGCTCACTGCTTGAGCTCACACAGCCCAGCCTTTGCAGAGAACTGATACTGATCTTGACACGTGGTGTGTCAGTAGAGGCTTCATGGTTAGAGGTCACTGTGTGTTTGTGTAGCAGTTCATGGGGCTGGCTGTGTTCTCACTTGTCTTATAGGTAGTGGGATGGCAGAGCTCCCTGCTTCAATAAGCAGGAACCATGGAGCCCTGGGTGAAAACTAAACTTGATCCAGAGCCTTCAGCTCTCATCTCCTGTGATGTCATTAAGTGAGATTAAAGTTATCTGTCTTCATCAGGCTGTTGGGGAAACTAGCTCACTTTGGTTTGCATAGGGTTTTGCATGTGAAAAGGGAAGGCCCTTTGTTTGCTGCAGGTGTGTTTTCCTCCCACTCAGAATTGCCATTTCTGTTCTGAAATGGAATAAACTTTTCTCAAACATAGACTGAATTTTTGGTGGTGTTTTTTGCCTTCTGAATGCTTGATTTTCTTCCCATATGTGTTGGCATTTGAAAATAAATTAATTTTTGTCAAGTTTACTCTGTGTTTTTACCAATTGCAGCCCTAAATAGGTGAGGAAAAAGGTTTATGTAAGGTAATGAAGGGATAAAAATCCATAATGAAAAAAGTTTACATGTACATCCACTTGAAATACCTATTCAACAATGAAGAGATCACAGGGTATTGTCCTTGTCTCATTTGGCCATTTTGTGCTGTCGACTGCTGTGATTGCTTCCTCTGAAGAAAAATTGTTCATCTTCCATAAATAAGTGTGTGTATAAAAGAAACAAGCCCACCACTTCAAAGGCTAGGCAGCTGTAAGTCTGTGTTGCCTTTTCTTTCTCTTTCAAGGTACTTAGCTGGGAAGAGGCACTTGTTTTTTCAGTGCTTTTAGTTCGGGTTGCTTGGTCTTACTTGTGGTTTCTGCAGCCATTGATTGCTGTGTCTCAAAGGCTATTTGCCATGTCCTGACATTTCTCAAGCTGATTAGTCACCAGGGCTCCTCTTTCTACATTCTTGATAATACATTTCTTCTTGCCTTACTTCATCCTTGGTTGAGTGATGGCCTGGCTGTTCCCTGTACTCACAGTGGTGCAGTCTCCCATGGAGGGGCTGGAGGCTGGGCTCAGAGATGCACCTCGTCCCTGATAGGAGCATCTTGTCTGAGAGTTGTTGTTTGCATTCATTAAGAAACATGTACCAGGGACTGCTGTGATATTTGAGTGTACTGCCAGAAGGCATTTGGACACAGATAGAACCAACACAGCAATGAATCACAGGATGAATCAACAGCCATCACTGCACTAACTTCAGCATTTGTAATGGGTGAATGCCTGCTCCTGCCAGGATGGGGCCAGTCCCCATACTAAGATTGTACCAACTCCTGGGAGCACAAGGATTCTTAGACAACAATATTACAGCTCAGGAAAGAGTGCTCTCAGATGGTTTATTCTCAAGCATGGAAGCACATGGGTTGTATTTATCTTTCCCAGCCCTCATCCTGGTTGGCCATCATCCAGAGCAAGATGATGTGATTGCATTTAGACTGACAATATCATCTATAACAGGGCTATAGAACAGCTGATGGAGTCTTTAAACTTTGACAGCATAGTGGGGAAAAAGAGGCATTTACCCTTAGCAATTTCAGACAAAAAAAAAATCTTTAAAATAGGCCAAGTATCTGGAAGACAGAAGCAGGAAACCTTTCAAACAGAGGTCTTCCAAACTGCTTGCCTCTTAGGGGAAGATGTGTATCAGCTGTGATGTTATCTCTTGCTGGTCCTGGCTGAAGTCTTTCTCTCTGTGTTTACCTTCTTATTCACAGCATAAAGTTCTAGATATTTCTTTGTTTTGGAGCTCTGGGGTCCTTGCAGGTGCTTGTCTTGGAGTCACGGGTTGGTATGCTTGTGTAGCAGAATTTTTATCTCCGTAACAAAACAAAGGATCTAGAGGATAAACATTAAGATATTCCCTGTTACTACTTTCAGATTTGAAGTACTGCATGTCAAGATAAAGGAATTTTTTCTTCCTGTGATTTATTCTTAAGATGATAAATTAGAGTTAATAAAAATTTGAGTTCTAATAGTGAAGACTTCTTTGCATGTAGATAATAGTTTCTGAAAAAATGTCTAGAGAAGTGGAAATTTAATTTCAAAGTATTACCACAAACATTCAACCATTCTAATGTACATCTGTCTCAGATCTAGGTGGTTTGTGAAGTTGAATATAGATTGTGCTTGAGGATTTGGTCAGCATAGCTGACAGTTTATCTAGTAATGAAAAATCATTCCCACAGTCATGCATATGCCTGAAACAGAACTCTGTGGTTAGGTGTGCATAGATATTTTCCAGTAAAAGTCACTTGTCAGCTAAGTAGGATTAGGGTGATATTAAAAAGCTAGATGGTAGATCTGCTGTAGAGAATTGGGCACACTGGAGCAGCAGTGCAAGAGAGGTTCCAAGTTAAGCCTGTTGTTAAACAATAGATTTGAGGCAGGATTATAACTACTTTACACAAAAAGGCCATGTAGTAAATTTGGAAGAAGCTTAAAACCTCTCTGAGCAACCTACCATTCTTTTTCTTTTCTGACACATTTTCTTGTGTGCTATAAGTATACCATGGAATTTTCTCAGAAAGCAGTCTTCTTTTTTTATAAAACACTAAGTTTAAAATAATACTGCTCTTATGACTGGGGTGTTGAAATGGAAGGGTACAGGTTCTTTAGGAAGGACAGGAAGAAGGGAAGTGGAGGTATTACTCTGTATGTCAGTAACCAGCTGGAGAGTGTGAAGCTACCCTTGGGGATGGATAAGGTGATAACCAAAAGCTTGTGGATCAGGATTAAAGGAATGACAGGGACAGGTAGCTTTATGATGGGGTTGCTATAGGGAGTCCAAGCAGAAGGCTGTATAAGGGAATTGGAGGAACTTTATAAATAAAGGCATGTAGTGATTGGACAAATGGGAATGGCTTCAAATTGAAAAGGAGTTGGTTTAGATACTAGGATGGAATTCTTTACTGTGATGGTGGTGAGGCACTGGGCAGGTTACCCAGAGAAGTTGTGAGTGCCCCATCCCTGGAAGTGTTCAAGGCCAGTTTGGATAGAGCTCTGAGCGACCTGGTCTGGTAGAAAGTATCCCTGCCTATGGCAAAAGATTGAAACTAGCTGATGTTTGAGGTCTGTCCTAACCTAGGCCATGCCATGATTCTGTATTTGTCCTATTACCAGATGAGCATTCCTGTTGCTTTAAGAAGCTAGCATATAATAGTTATATGTGGCTACCAGAATCTTTCAGGAATAGGGAAGGCTCTAGACTTGTTGTGTCATTATTCCATCTTCTTCAGAGAACACCCCAGATTCAGACTGCTTGTTTTAGGGGAGTTACCTTCTTGAAATTGTTCAAGTTTGTCTAAATGGAAAATATTTCTAGAAAATGGCATTCAGGTAAAAGCTCTCTACCAGAGTAAATTTGCTATTTGGACAAAATGAAGGGGTGTTATTATTCCCAGAGTATTAGTCTTCACCTGAGACATAGCCACTCAGATTTTTTTTTTGTAATGAAATAAATTCACTCACTCTCACACATGCTGTCTCCCCCTGCCCCAGTGAATATTGCACACTATGTCATTTTACTGTTCTAATCTGAACCAAAAATAGGACATTACAGCACATTGCCCAAAAGACTTCAAGGCAGTTTGTCTACAAGTATAAATTCTACCTATTCACCAGACTGACTGCAGAATTAGCTTAGGAGAGTTAGCACAGGGCAGTAGAATAATGTTGGTGTTGCACTGTCTTATGGAAGGAAAACATCCTTCACCTTCTTAGAATTATTTTTAAAGCAATGTAAAGAAAAATTCCCATTATGCAGAGCATGAAAGTACTACAAAGTACTACCAAATGTAGTTGATGCTGTAGTGATTCTGGTAGTCTGTGTACCCCTCTCCCATGAATTTGAGCTTTGGCTTAGTATCCCATTAGCATAAAAGCAACCCATAGACCAAGCTGTAGATTTTTTAGCTAAGACACAAAATAAGTGCTTCTCGCTCAATATCCTTTCATATTCTTCATCCAGGGGAATCTTCTTATCCCAGAATGGAATGCCCAAAGGGATCTTTGTGTGTACCTACCCTGATGTCATTTGTAACATGGATCACAAAATACTAACCAGCTTTTCCTGAGTGTTCATGTGGCTGAATGCAAGTTTATGTAATTATATATGTGTGTGTATTTTTGTATGTATGTTTTTAGAAGTTCATCTAATCCTGGTTTACAGAGGATACGGAATTTGAGACCAGCAATTTAGTCTGCATGTTAATAATTATCCTATTTGAAAACATTTTCAGCTTGAGCTTTTAAAAATCTACCTTGTTGAAAAAGCATATCAGCACTTCCTTGTGTTTCTGAAGTGCAGTGTAAACTCAAGCTTAAACTTAAAGCTGAATCTGAAAATGTCTCCCCAAAGTGCAGGATTATCTCCGTGGTTAATATTTGTGCACAATAGCAACTGCCTTCGCCTACCTTTAATATTTATTGATACTAAATACATTGTAAAAATCTGGTTCCTTTTCTTTTTTAGAACTTAGTAAATACTAGATTTCTTCTTTTTCCTGCTTTCAATTTTATCAGTGCATGTGGTTTTTTTAAAAAATCGTTTTCCAGAATGTGATGATTTTGTATGTAGGGCATACTTCATTTGATGATGGTTATGGCCTAGTGCCAGCACTAAAATACATTTTAAGTTCTAAGAAATAAATCAAGTGATCCACTGATGATATACTTGGCTCTTACCATGTGTTTTTGGCCTTTCCAAATCCATGGACTGACTAAAAAATTTCCCATATGATTTGGAACTTGCATCTGCAGCATTAGTGTAGTCAGAAGTCTACATTTTAACAAATTCCATGTATCAGCTGTTAAGAAAATAATGCAGGATAATGTTTTTTTTTCTTCCTAATTCAAATATTTGAAATATTGAAAAACTATTCCTTGTTTGCTGCAATAGTAGCAATAACGTGTTCTTAAAAATAAATTAGTTATAACTTCCCCAAACCATCTCCAAGTGTTTTTAATTATGTGCATTTTGTATTGTAAAATGATCTTAGGCACAAGTGAACACATTTTTTCTGGCCAAATAGATGGCAGATAAGTGTTGCCCCCTATGTAAACAGTGAAAGTCAAGATTCCTTTTTTGGAATTATGATGGGGTTTATTTGGGGTTTGATGTCAGGAGAAATAAATCAAAGCACAGAAATAAGCATGATTATTCCTGGAATTCTTCTAAAAGGAAAGGAAAAGCCAAACATTTTGCTGTGGCCTGTGCAGGTTTGTTTCAGCTAAATGCTGCAAAGCAAGATTATGTGTTGTGGTTTTGAAATTAGGCAAGCAATAAGCATTTTGATTCCTATATTGGATATGTTTATCTTTGTAACATTAAACAAAAAGATGTGCAGCTCTAAAGCCATGGCACATCAGTGGTCACTGCACATACCTTCCTGTGTGGCACAATTCTTGATGTACAGAAGTACAACTCGTTTTGCTGAGCTTTAAATACTACACTGTGCTTAGCAGCTTCAGAAAGGAAGTCATTCCTTTATTAGTCATCTGTCTCTGAGGCAACAGAAAAAAGTGTTCCCAATTTATATAGGGATCTTATAGTAAATCTACTGCTGAATTGGGCTCTCAATTTTGAGGGAATGGATCTGGGCCAAAACTCCTCAGAATGGATGTGCTTCTGCCCTTTGTTGTGGGGACAGCAAATGCCTGTAGGATTCGTGGATTACCAGGTGGCAGAAAAGGTGATGCACACGTCAGAAAGGACAATAGCAGTGCAAAGAGGACAGAGCAGGGATGCACAAGGAGTATGCATGCACAGGGAACAATCAATACAGGAGCTAACTGCTCTCTTCTGGTACACATCCATTAGAGGAATAATATAGATGTTCCTCAGCTTACTAGTTTTATACAGGTCACTGTACTCTTGTGACCTTACTCCCATCTCAGGCCTAAGTTATCTAATTTTAACTCCTGTTTTCTCTGAGAAAAGTTAGGTAATAGACTTTATTTTGAATGTTGTTTGGGGTGACCTACACTCCCACATTTTTTGTTCATGCTATAGAGTACTTTATTGCCTTAATGGAAGGACTGGGAAAATACTTTTTTTCCAGCATTGGATCAAGTTACATAGAAAATTTGCAAAAATTTGTCATCTTTTTGTAATTGTTTTACTGCGAATTTTTCATAGTATATGGTTGAATACCTAATCCTGCTTTGTTGTGTTGTTTGCATGCTGCTGCATTTCTGGTACTGTAGCCAGTCTTGTACAAGTTGTGTGTCTTGTACCTGCTCTTAAGAGAAGCCACAGATACCTGTGCATCAAAATCTCTTGCAGCTGCTTTGGGTTCCTCTTTCTCCACCCAAGAAGTCTCAGGGGAGTCTTGAGTGGATAGCATGTTTTATTCTCTGCCTATTTTCCAGCACTCTTTTGTAGCCTTGAGGCATTTCTCAGAAGGTGAAGCATGAGAAGTACACTTGGCTGAGCTGATTTTGAAAAGGCACGGCCAATGCCCCATCAGGGGAAGGGAAATGCCACTGCTCATGACAGGGATGAACTGTGTCATTTCTTGGAAAATGAGAGGAAAGGGAAGCAAATTGAATAGGCTTTGGCAGTAGTCCTAAACAGGTTGAGAAGGAGAATTAGCCACATTAATGATTAATGATAGCAAAGCTCATTCAGCTTGAAAAGTACTCTCTATAAGTGCTAAGTGCTGTCATTAAAAATGTATGCATTTTCATTTCAATCCACACTTGGCATCTGCAAATGGAGAGGAAAGGAAAGAGCCAGCAGTGTCATTATAGTAGCACTAATACCTCACTACAGCTGAAATCACAGCTTGCCAAGGCACACAGGCTAAGGTCTGTGTCTTGCAGAGCTTAGCTAGTCATGGTTAGTGAGTGATAAGGGTCCTCTTGAAGTGTTCCACCACCTGCCCTGCAGAGCTCAAGTGAAGTCTTGAAAACCTGCTAAACCTTCTACTAAATGAACAGTTGTTCTGAGGAAGACAGAGACTATACATAGTTTGTCACACATGGATTCTTTTGCACAATTAAAAATTTGATAAATATAAATTATCTGATCTCTGTTTTTATTTTCCAAAAGATTAATGCTTTCTCTAATGTGTGGGAGACACAGAGACAGGGAGCTCTAACAGAAATTATTTGTTGTGCTATCAAGGTGGTGGCAACTTGCCACCAGAAATGCTGTGGACCAGAGCAGCAGAGATTGTGTGGGCAGGAAGTACAGTCTTTGCTGCAATCAAGCTGTGAGAGGTAAAATCTAAGATAATTTGTTAATAGTGGTGTATTAAAGGAGCCTAATAGATGAATCAAGAGGAGAGGTTTAAAGTCTGAACTTTAACAGCTACAAGCCACGTGCCTGAGGTTTAGGCTGGAAGGTGCTTGTTGATGGGTTATTTGATTGCACAGGGTGAAGGGAGAAGCAGTTTGGGAGAAGCAGTTTTGTGCTCTGACCTGAAGTTAGGCACCAGTCGTGGCACAGTCAGTGCAGCCCTTTGCCTTCCCAGGCAGGTGATGAGTCAGCAGCTGCATACCTTTTGCAGATGTCTGGAAATAGTAACTGAAATCCTTGTTTTGCCAGTTTGCTGCAGAGTGTGTAATCCTTCTTGCCTCCCACACAGCTGTATGTTGAGCTGGTTTCATATCTTCATTTCACTCTGCTGTTGATCCAGCCTCACTCTTTATTCATACATCTGCAAACAGAGTTAGGGACCTCATTCTGTAATTGCCTCCATTTTTCTTATGCCAGCTGAGGGTGAGAACACAGGCAGGGTAAGAACATCACAGGGTGCCCCTCCACTGGGAAGCAGTGTCTGCTTGTCTGCTCTTTCTGTGTAGTGTTGGCCTGGTAGAAGCTGCATGGTAGCAGCAGAGAACAGGTCTCTTCATCTCTCCCTTGTCTTCCCAATAGACACCCCTGCATTAGCTCTTCTTTTGATGTAGGAAGGATGGAGGTGGAGGGGAGCTGTTGCTCATCAAGGGTAGCTAGGTTTAATGTTAATTTGCTCTTGGTCAAAAATACCCACTTTTCTTCTCTTCTTTGTTGACAGCCGTGCTGTATAGTGCTGTGTTAGGGGCTACATTTGCAGTTATGAGTTGGGTAAAATGCTGTGGTTGCTAGGGGAGAAAGGTATTAGTATTACCAATATTTATTATTTGGTCCCCATGGAAACTATAGTTCTTCAGGGAGTCTTAATTCTCACATATTTCCTTTCTATGGAAAAGTTATTTCTTTAACCATGAAGTTCAGATAGCTTTTTCCCAAGAATAGATGGCAAGATACGTAACTCCCTTTGTGTTCTGGTATGCTTGACAGATGTCTGTCTATGGGAAATTACTGCTTACTAAGCTATGTTGTGGCTTCCAGTCACACAAAGATCTTCAGAATGTGGTTAATCTAATTGTATCATGGAGGTGTTTTATTATTTTTTCTGCCTCTGCATCCTCATTGATTTGTTCTTTCCCCATTGTTATTTTTTAACTTGCTGCATATTTTGAATTGGTGAAGAGCTATTCGGTTAATTTTGGTTTAAGTGATGTTTTAGGGTTTTTTCAGTCTAAATGATTCTGTGATTTGATGGGGAAATGAACTTGCTGTCTTCCAAAGGTATGACTGGCAAAGCTATGAATGTGGCTCATGACTGTGAAAGGGACACAGTAGTACCTGTTTTTTCAAAGTTTGAGTTCTTCAAATTTTCAAACTAAAACTGGTAAAATAGTAAGTGATTTGTCCTTGACAGAATAGTTAACTCTGTGTTTGGCTCTCTTACAGTGCCTAAAACAGTATGTGGAACTTCTGATCAAAGAAGGTCTAGAAACAGCAATCAGCTGCCCTGATGCTGCCTGCCCAAAGCGAGGTCATCTGCAAGAAAATGAGGTATACTCTTCCTGCAGAGATGGTGTTTTCTTTTTCTTACAGGATGTTTAAATGTGCTTTTTATGTTACACCATCCATTGTAGACCACATATGTTTTTAGTCATTCTTTAAAGGTCAAATATTGTTTGTTTAAAATTACTAGATTATTACTGTTCCTAATGAGAATTTTTTCTTCTTTTTCTTTTTTCAACAGATTGAGTGCATGGTTGCATCAGAAATCATGCAAAGGTATAAGAAGCTACAGTTTGAAAGAGGTAACATATGTAACACTACCCACTGAAGGTTGTGAGAATGGGTTTGTTTCAGAGCCATCCTATAAATCAGAATCTCTGCATGTCTTCTTGCAGTAGCATTGTGCAGTAACTGCTTGGTCATCAGAAAGAAAAACCCCAAAACCTAAAAAGTAATTGCTTCTGTTCTTGCCTGCTTGATTCCCAGTACTACAGCATTCTGGGAATAAACTAAGGAAAGAAAATTGCTATGTATTACATTCCTAAATAACTAAGGGAGGGAGTGACTTCTATTTTGAGCTTTGCTATTTAAGTTGACTACTGGCATTGTAGGGGCTGGAGAGGAATACTGACCTCTTTCACAGAGCCAAGATTATCTCCTGGGTTAGCATTTGGTGCAGCATTAATGAGCCATTCTGTGTGTAGTGATACAAATGCATTAAGAACTTAGGCTGACTGTGTGCCTATGGAGATGTGGAATGGTGTGGCCATAGAGAACTTAAAGTTTTAGTGCTGGCAGGACCCAGGCTAGAAACCACTGCAATCATTGGTAGGATTTTATTGCCTTCACTGGGCTTTGAAACACCCTTACTTATCTGCCAGGAGCCTCCAAGAAAGTGAAACTGTATCTTATGCTGTTGTTAATCACATGGTTACGTTAAGGTAGAGATTCGACTTGAAATAGGTTCCTACTGGGCAAGGCATTGTGAAAAGACTTTCTGGTGGGTTTTGCTGCCTAGTATATGCTGTATTTAGCTTCAAGTACAACTGAAAAAAATGCATCTCATTCTCAGAACAAATTTAGTTCAGTGAATGAAAGTGGGTAATTAATTGCGACTCATGAAACACACTTTGGTTTGGTGCCTGTTTGCAAAGCAGGCCAGATTTATGTCAATGTGGGTCGCATAAATTAAAAAGCTGCTTTTGAAAATTTGTGTCTTCAAAGGCCCTACCAGTCAACCTCAACTGAAATGCATTGTTATGGAAGGCTGGTCTTGTATGAGCCTTTGAATTTGGTTCTTTTGTGTCCCTTTGCAGAAGTGCTTTTGGATCCATGCCGGACTTGGTGTCCATCCTCTACTTGCCAGGCAGTTTGCCAGCTCCAGGAATCAAGCCCACAGGACCCTCAGCTGGTCCAGTGCAAAGTGTGTGACATCGAGTTCTGCTCTGCTTGCAAATCTAATTGGCATCCAGGTCAAGGCTGTCAAGAGAACATGCCAATCTCTTTTCTTCCAGGAGAAACAAGGTAAGATATTGCAAAAGATTAAGTATTTAGAAGCCAAATACTCAAAAGAGGCATTTTCCTGATGTTTTGTTCTAAAGCTGTTTCCTTCACTTAGTCATTCCTATTCTTTTAATTCTGTATTCTAAAACAGAACAGCTCTTGGCAGCCTCACTCTTTGCCAGCATTCCCAGCAAAGCACAAAGGAGTTGCTTGAGCCTTTGGCCTTTTGCCTCAGTGGGAAAAATATGACATCCAGGCAGCTCATCAGCATCACTTGAGAGATGATGTTGTTACTGCTGCTCTCCTGGACAATGTGAGAGTCCCCTAACATCGTGCCAGACAGTGACTTTTAGGATACATTGTCAATCATCTCCTCTGCTGCACATCTGGCCCATGATCTTAAGTTCTGATTCAAGTGGTCTCTGGTGGCAAACTGCAGCCACAGAATAAAAAAGGCCGTTGTGCATGTGTTCCACTTCATATCTGGGTGTTTTCAAAGATTGTATTGCATTCCAAGGCATCATTAAAGCCCTGCCCAGCCTTGGACTTAGTTACTCATACCTTGTCTTCTTTCAAACTTTGCTGTAACATATGACTAGCTAGGATGCTGTCATGATGAGTTCCTGATGAAATACACTAACTTTTGCACATGCTTTTGTGTGTGCTTGACAAGAACTGAAGGTTGCTAAATTTCATGGCAAGGTAACAAAATTTATCTATTTTTGCTCAGTATTTTGGTTTTAGTTTTTATTCTATGCCTAATTTTTATTACTACACTGAGTAAAAGTAAAAATTGTTTTTTCAATATTCTGGAACATAATGTGCCTGTTAGCAGCATTTGGAATTTCATATGCATTTTACAAAGCATTTTTTCAAGTACAGTCACTCATAGTGTTAGTAATTAGTGTGTGTCCTTTTATCCTGCTGTTGGGCAAATCAATCAATCAATCATCAGTCCATCAGTTGTTTTCCAGCAAATTTTTGATTCCCCATCAGTCATTCTTGTATCTCACACTGGCATAGCTGCAGGAATTGTCATTTAAAGTACATTTTAGTTGTTAGTGAGCATAAAACCTGCACACAGTAGAAAGCTACACAAGGGAAATAAAAGTTGTTCTACTGTTTCAACATTCCTCTGTGTTGTACCCATTATATGAGGGGACACCTGTGGTTTTACACACTTGTGCAAGAGCAGTCAGTGCTGAACCTAACTTGTGAACAGTGACTTTTTGGGAGTCTGTCAACAGAGGCAAAGTTTAACTGAAAGAATGATGTGCACCAAAACCTTATTGTTCTTGATGTGGAGGGAAACTCCTAGGCAGCATCCTCAAGGAGGGCACAGACAAGTAATCTATCCCTGGTGCCCCTGTCCAAAGGAATGTAGTCTGGGGTTACTGTGCAGTCAAGGGTTTGCTTCTTCATCTGAGAAAGAAAGGAGAGTAAAGGAAAAAATCTAGATGTACAAAATATTGAGGTGTGAGCTACCTGCTGTTCATCTGATGCATTACAGGAGAAAACTGTTTGATGTCTATTAGTATCACTAGATAACAAAACCAGCTGGTTTTTACAGGATAAAGAAAATATTCTTTTATGTAGACACTGTAGTCATTAAACATCTTTTTCTAGATATATATTTGAAAAGCAGTGTTCAGGCATAATATCTGAATAATAAAATCACTTGGATACCTCAATCTCTTGCAATTTCTCTTGTTTTAAAGCAAAAAGCAGCTTTGCCTCTGTAGCACAGTTCTTAGACATTCTCCTCGAAACTGACATGGTCATGCATTTTACTAATTCCTCACTCCCACAGTTCAGTTTTCAAAATGGAAGATGATGATGCTCCAATCAAACGCTGTCCAAAGTGTAAAGTTTACATTGAACGAGATGAAGGCTGTGCCCAAATGATGTGTAAGAATTGCAAACATGCCTTCTGCTGGTACTGTCTGGAATCTCTTGATGTGAGTACATGCCATGCACTTTTGGTTCTCAGAAGCTTAGAAGTTCATTGCTTTACCATCCAGCAGTCTCTTTAATCAATTAAATAAATAGCTCACTAACTTCTGGCCACAACTCACCAGAGTTGATGCAGGGAATTTGATAGTATTTGTATCCTCGGTTTTGCTTGTCTGACTTGTGAGTTTAGCATTTGGTACAAGTGAGTAAATAATGATTAAAAAGTAAGATTTTATGACAATAATCTGTCTCAAATTTTTACATGGCATCTAACATGGGAAAGGGTGTTGCTTTTCTTTTTCTAGTACTGACTTTTCAATGTTGCGTTTCTTGAAGACTTTACAGTATTAGACTAGCAATGCTCTTAGTCTGAGAATGTTTAACAAACTAGATGTGGTATATCACTAGCAGTCTAATTTGTTTACCTTTCATTGTATTCTGTGAGACAAGAAATAGATCTGACACAGGAGAAAGAATACAATGTTCTCCCAACAGCAGGAATTTATTGGTCTATAAGCTGATGCTGTCATATGTTTATATTTATTTAAAATCAGCCTGTTATCATGCCCACAGATCAGAGTATATACAATACACAACATCTGTTTCCATGTCATCAGTTTTACTTTATAACATTGTTAACAATAGCAAAGGAAATTAGGTTCCTGAAAGCTACTCCAACTATTCAGATCCTGTGGTTGTCCCATTTTAATACTTTGCTAACAATCCTGAAGTCACAGACATCTCACATGTTAGCACAGATAAAAAAGCAGTGTTTGCTTAGTGTTAGGTCCACTATCTTGTCTGGTTTGTGACAGCCTGATAGGATTGATAGGGACTTAATATCTCAAAAAAAAATCTGTTTTGTCTTTCTGTTCTTCAGCTAGATAAAGGAACCAACTTTAGGAAGTCTGCAGCAGAAGTACTGATTTTCCTGTTCTCTTTCTGTGTGTGTAAAAATACATGCAGTGGTCAGCTTGTCTTGGTTTCTCTCGCTAAACTTCATGCTAACATTTAAATATGCAACTTGATACCCTTTCAGAGAAGAATTTGTTATATATCTATAACACACACCAAACAAACCTGTTTGTGAAGACACCTAACTATAAATGAAACACTTTGGAAAGGTTGGACATGGCCAAACTCACTTGCTTTTATCTTCCTGTGTGTGATTCCTGAGTTTAAGTTGTCAGGATGAAGTGTTTTGTAACTTGAAGAACTTCTGTTTATTGCCTACCTTCTCATTTAATGTTTGTAGGATGACTTTCTCCTTATACATTACGACAAAGGACCTTGTCGAAACAAGCTGGGGCACTCCAGGGCATCTGTTATCTGGCACAGGACACAGGTAATGCTCAGATCTTTGAGAGCTCTCTAAAGATCTACTACTGTCACAGTGCCTCATTTGAACACCTTAGGGTAAAATTCTGTGCCAAATGGTAACTGACTTTTGTAGCAGAAAAACAGAGGGCAGTAGCTTGGAGTGGAATAATTAGCTGTCCTAGAGAAGACCCTCCTTGGCAAAACACTACTGAGAACTAGAAAAGGTATGTTTACAGAGCCAGGTCAGTGCCAGCAGATATGTTTTCACTGAACTTGGAGGATGAGCTAGGTTGCCACTGTCAGTATTATTTACAAGGAAGCTCTTCCTGCAAGATACTTTTAGCTCTGGATCCAGAACTGGAAAGGAATTAACCTGAATATAGACATTATCTTTCTATGGACTCTGGCTCCTTCCTGTTGATTGGATAGAAAGTAACCCTGAATGAAGGTTTATCAGTAGTTTCAAGCACAGATTCAAATTGACAATTGCAGAGAGTGTGGGAATACCTCTTGTAGTACAGATTCATTGTTGCCAGACTCAGCAAGAATGCTGGTAATGAAAGAGCTCTCTGCAGCACTTGGATGCTTGCAGTATAAATGCTAATGTGTGACTTGGTCCAATCTACTGCCTTTACAGTCACTTCAGAGATATGGGGACATCTGTGTATCCGAGTCATCTCTTCCTAAATTAACTCTATGCCTGGAAAAAGCTACCTTAGCTTGAGATGAGGTACTTTTCTTGAAGTACAGATTTCTTTCCATGTGTGCATAAATCCCAAGTCTATAAAATAATCATCAAGTCTGGATAAACAGCTAAATGGCAATAAAAGAAGGATCTCACCCGTCACCCACACCACTGGGTGTCTGAGCTGTGGACTGGCTTTTGCTTGGATTAGCCAATGATATCTCAGCATGTGTGTGGATACATTAAGTTCACTTGATAAACCTGCAGTATGAGGTGGTTAATCTGATAATTGGAATCTGTTCTAAGCCACTGCAGTTTATGCAAATATGTTTGATATAAAGATTGTTTGATGATCTGGTCATTGTTGAGAAAGAAGGTGATAATTCACTACTAGCAAGGATATAATTCTGCTAAGTCCCCTGAAGCAAAATCAACACTTCAATTGTTTCCTTAATGTTAACTCTCATTAAGTTTTTACAGTTCTTCTTAGGTTTATCCAAAACGAATTGAGGTGAGTCTTTGGTTTGTTGTTTGTGGGTTTAAAAAAATATTTGTTTTGGCCAGAGAAAATGGCTTGATGCCTAGTAGGGCAGCAATCTCCTCAGAAGAAAAAGAACCAAGGAAAAAGTAAATAAGTAATACTCAATGGGCAGTTTTACTTAAAAATAAACAACGCTTCCCCACACACGCACACACACATAAAACCACACCAAAAAACAAAAACAGCAAAACAAAAACACTGAAACTTGATGATTTCTTTGATGGCATATTGAGGCTGAAAGGAAGGCGTAAATAGATGTTTTATAGTAATTACCAGTAGTCAGTCTGGTCCACTGAATTGCCAAGCTTCTAGCTTGGCTCTGTCTGACCAGTGCGCTCAGCCTAAGAGCAAAGAGCAGAACGGCAGTAGTTGCAGCTCACGTTTTTTAAAGATGAGAATTTAACTTTAGTTTCTGAGAAAATAAATGCAAAGATTAGTAAAGTTTCATCAGATTGTCGTCAGCAGCAAAGAAAAGGGAGTGAGTTGTGAAGCATGCCCGCCTCTGCGGCTGGAGAGGAGGCCGCTGCCGTGGAGCGGGGACGGCGGGGCCCAGGCGCCGGCAGCGCTGTCGCACAGCGCCCCTCGCACCGCGGCCGCCAGCGGCATCGCCGGCGGGGCTGCCGCAGCCCGGCGCCCCGGGCTCGCATTCCACAGCCGACTGCAGCTGCAGCTAGCCCTGGCGAGAGCAATCCTCAGTGACTGCTGCAGCTGGCCCTGGCGAGAGCAATCCTCAGTGACTGCTGCAGCTAGCCCTGGCGAGAGCAATCCTCAGTGACTGCTGCAGCTGGCCCTGGCGAGAGCAATCCTCAGTGACTGCTGCACTCTAACTTCATTTTGCCTTCTGCTGTGAGGTTTTGCTGTTGCATTAGCATTACACTCTTGCCATAATTATTCAAAATTATTCACAGACACTCTCATGTGAATAAATCTAAAAACTATTTTCTCAAATAATTTGTGGGCGTATCATCGTTGCGGCATCATTCTTACAGTTGCCTGTGGCAAATGGGAAACTTTCTCTGGTGATGAAGCTCAACTTGAATGTTTTTTAAATAATTTTCCAAATTTAAGCTCTGTAGAATTTACTACTTTTACTATCACAGTGACCAGGTAGGTAGTGGCCCTGTGTTCATGCTGGAAAGGGGGTGATTGATAAAGTGCACCTTTTTCATTGACATTTGAGTTAGATCTTGTCCCCTGAAGCAGCAGCATGAACTCAGGTCTCACTGACAAAAGGTCTTTACATATGCAAATTCCTCCTACAGACCATGATGTTAGTGATCTGTGATTGAAATTCCTGAGCTTGAGTGCATGCTGGTGGAACATGGTGGGATTCTTCCCAGATTCTCTGAATGCTACCAACACCTTGACTAATTATTCTTGAAGCTTTCTGCAGAAAAGAAAGAGAGTACCTGAAAGTGGAAGTCTTTCTTGTAGCCTTGATTTCAGTATTTAGTATTTAGGTTTGATTAAGAAAAAAAAGTCATGATTTGCTTCATTAGTTGTTTGAGATATAAGAAAATTTGTAAAGGCAAATAGCCATCTGAATCACTTTGTGTGATAAAGCAGAGTTCTGTGCACAGTTCTGACTGGAGCCATAAAACATGAGCATTCACACTACTTTCACTCACATTTACTGTGAGTAAATAGGAGCTGACTGTAGTATACACCTGGGGAAGTCCTGGCTCTGATAAGGTCAGTGTCATTTGCTGAGGCCTTTTTGATGGATGCAGATGATGCAGTGGTGTAGCAGACACAATCTAGGCAATGCTATCCCTGACACAATGCTATCCCTTTCTCTTACAGGTGGTAGGAATTTTTGCAGGATTTGGTCTTCTACTTTTGGTGGCCTCCCCTTTCCTTCTACTTGCTACACCATTTGTTCTGTGCTGCAAGTGCAAATGTAACAAAGGAGATGATGACCCTCTACCTACCTAGACTGAGAGAAGATTGGACTCATCACAACATGTTTTGATTTTACTGTTGCTGTTATGTTTCCCTCTTGCACTTACATTGCTGTAGCCTTACTTGCCCCATTCTGCTTCTCGTTGACACAGTCTTGATTCCAGGAACTGTTACTACTGTTGTACAAGTCACTGATAACAGACAAGGAGGGAAAGAGAAGGCAAGTTTGGTGCTAAAGGGAGACTGCAGACCTGGGAAGCTATCTGAAGATAAGAGGTGATACTGCTGAAAATAATACAAAAGGTTGATACTGCCCTTCTGGTGGACTGGGAACTGTACTGAATGACATCAGCAAACCAACCTGAAAAAGCCTACAAACTTCTGCATATCTGTTTACTTCCAAATTTGGTGTCTTATTCCTGCAATTGTTTAAGTTGCCTATCATTTAAATCAGATGGTCAACTTCATGTGACTGTATTACCCATCTGTTTTTGTTAAAGCCATCACAATGTCCTTTTTAGTACCTATTTTTTCCAAGTATAACAAAATTAGGTGCATATAGGCCATCCTATGCCTTTTTTGAAATTTGGGGAGGATCAGAGGGACAAAGTTGGTCCTGCTGCCTTCCACGAATTTTCTAAAGTATTGTAAGAAATTTGTTTGATTAAAAGCTACATTTTAAAATTAATTGATGAAGCTGTAAGGTTGAGTGGTGATACAAACCTGCAGTTTAATCTAGTTTCTTTTAAAAATGCATTGATGGTATTGATTACCCCTGGACCACTAGTGTTTTTTTGAATTGTTATTTTTTGCTATTGTTTAGGGTTCTGCTACACTTATAGGGCTATGTAACTTCTAATCCAGGTATCTTAATCTTTTTATAGATACATAGATATATATAATCCTATTTAAACCAAATGTGTAAATAGCTGTGCTATTGAAATATTTTGGAAATTCAGGATAGCTTGCTTCTGTCTTTAGGACAATTATTAAAAAATACAGGACTAACTTTACTGTTTAGCAGACTCTTGGGTCTTTCCTTTTAAATACGAAAATACATCATGGTTATCCCTGTAGTTAATATGAAAATGCCTGGGATATTTGTGGAAGTTGTGTTTGCATTTAAACTACTTAGCCCATTTTCAGAGATAATATTGTATGATATGTGGTGTATTGTGTTAATAACAATACTGTGACAAAATAAGTTATTTGAAAACTAATCACTTAATAGTTTTGCAAAATGTAATGGTGTGTTTTCAGGCTAGTAAAGTGTGCTATTTAACATACTACATCATTGAGGTTTCTTTTTAGAAATACTCTTTTGAAAACCATTTTGCTCTGATTTCAAAGCCAATGCAAATTTGACTAACAACTTCTTTCCATGAAATATGAAGCATTTGAAACAATGTGTATGTCTCTAATATGAAGGAAAACATTCTTTTGATTGCTTGTGGACTGAAGTTTTACTGCATTTTTTCTTCATCACTTATTTCTGTCATCAGCAATGTGCTGAGGTGGATGAAGCCAGGTTATCTTTATACTGAAAATGTCTTAAGATCCTTAAATGCATCTTCTGGCTACTGTCACAGGCTAGCAATGTGTTTTCATAGCTCAACCATTAAAAAATTACTCTTTAGTGGATTTTGGTTTACACTGTCTGTCTGTTTAATAGAAATATTGTAGGGCACAGTTTTAAAAAGGGCCAATTTCTTTTTATAAATGTATTCTTCTCCCTTATCTTCCAAGTTTAGTGCTATCCAAATTCAAACTGTATCTAACCAGAGATTTTAGCTCCAGGAACTGGTGATTATCTGCAATTCACTAACTTGGCTTCAATGTAATGAGTTGGGCCTCTATAATGTGAATAAAAGGATAGCTGGTTTCCAGCAAATCTGACCTCGTGATATTTTCAGATTGTTTATAGCAATGCACAGTTCAGATCTTTAGTTATCAGAGTATCTTTAGTATTGTAGCTGTCTTTGTTATTAAAAATTGCTTAGTTGTTCAGAAATATCCGTAGGGAGGTCTGGGTACTGCATTTGATCTGTTTGCCAGCTCCCAGGGGTGTGTGAAGCACTGCTGAGTTCAGTGGGCAGGGAAGTGCTTCCCTCCCTCTGGCATCAGCTCAGTCCATCTCCCAGAGGGATCCTGAGCCACGCACCTGACTTGTCCTGAGCCATTGTCCAGAATAAGTGGAAACCCTTCTGCAAAGGACAGCTTCCTGAAGGTTAGCTTGGACTGTAGCCTTTCCTACTTGGCCCTGTAGTTCTTTTTAACTGGAGAAGAAAACCCTGCACAATAGGATGTAAATACTTCATGGGTTATTAATTTTCTAGCTGAGGCACTGAGGGCTTCTGCTGTATTGTGGCTGTGACTGATGACCAGTTCTCCTATGGGATCATAATAAACAGGAGATTCACTCACCTGTGAACAGTACTGAGTGTCCTGGTATGAGGAAGTTTATTTTCTCTGTGCCTTTCTTAGAGAATTCATCAAAATGCAGCAAAACTTGACTTTTCCAAAAGTGCTGTGCAGCCACTTAATAATCGATGTCAGAATTAATGCATTTCCAGATTTAAAACAAAAAAGAAAGAGAAATAAGCTCTTTGCAAATACAGAAATTTTAAAATTATAATTTATAATTGATAGTCACAGGTAACATTATATATAATCAGAAAACAGTGTCAATATATCTCTGATCTCAACATACTTGAATTGCTACTAGCAGTTTTTATGACACAGCTCTTATTTCACATCCCAGCTGTTGGAATAGACTATGCCTATATATATTTACCAAATACCTACACAGTCTTTTCAGGTTTGCTAAGTACCATTCCATCTGTATTCTCGGGGAATTTTTGTTTGTTTTTATTGTTGTTAATATTATTATTGTTATTTTTAATGCTGATTTGGTTCCAAAGTAGCAACTTTTGGTGGTGATGTATTAATTTCAGGGTGCTTTTATGTTACAGCTTATGTTGATACTGTGACATTTAATACCCCAAAACTGAATTGTAAATACGTCATTTTGAACTCTGTTATTTAGACCCCCTACCACAGGAAAGGGAATGTTGGTTTCTTTGTCTTTTCAATTAAAAATCTGTTAAAACAGCTATGGCTTTTTGGATTTGCACCAGAAAAACAAGTATCACATCATAATTTCTGCTGCATTGTTATGGTTATGCTATTATTTAGGGGGTTTCTATTCACACAGAATTATAGAATATTCTGATTTGAAAGGATCCACAAGGATCAAGTCCAGCTCCTGAGTGAATGGTCTGTTTGTAAATGCTGTTTAATGGAGTTTGTGACAATACATTTGCATGTTCTTCTGGGATATCATGAGCTGTCATGTCTGCTAAGTGTGGAGTCCCAGCTCCATGGGCTGTGCATCTCCCTGGGCTGAAGCCAGTCCTGAGAGATCAGGAGCACAGCCCACTTCATCTTCAATGGTGTAGTGCTGGATTTTCCCCTGTGACATGGGACAAGTCACTTACTACCTTTTATCTCAATTTAACCATCTTTCAAGTGAATGGACCAGTGTTTACCTCAGGAGGGCAGTGAGAGAAAATTCATTTGTTTTGAGGATCTTCAAAAGTTCGTGATGAACAATTATATATAAAAGATTACTGTATTTTTATGTTAATATTTCAGATTTTACTCATGTTGGCATTCATCCTGAAGCCTCCTACTACTGACTTTAGCATGTCAAGAATTTAGGATACTTTCCCCCACATACTAAGAAGCATGATCTTTCCTCATATACTCTGGTGCATAAATTAGGTAAAATCCCAAATAACAGCAGACTGGATCAGCTCTCAGTTTACAGATGAGCTCCTGACATGCAGAAAACAATCAAAATTAGTGAATAGCTCTCATATATGGAGCTGACAGCATAAAATATTCATAAGTCAGAAAAACTATAAGTGTTTAAAAAAAAAAAATTGTTACGGGCAGGAGGATTAAAATGAAGTTCCGTGCATTTCATCTGTAGGCCTTTTACTGTATAGGAATAAATATTTTTTAATGCAAGCCATTATCATTCCAGTGAGGTGCAGCATGCATAAACCTTTGTGCAGGTTTGCTTTTTTAAAACCAAAGTTTGTACATTTCATGGGCATAATCTAAAAGCCTGAGGGAAACAAGTAAATTACGGTTGTTGATGACAGTGATACTAAGGACATCAAAAAAGCCTGCATCAGCCCTTAATTGCTAATGCACTTGTACTAAGTAAGGCATGCTGTTTGTGTTTAGAGCCCTGTGGTCTTCATTATTGCTTTGATTTGTGTATATCTTATAAGAATTCCAGGAATATTAGGTACAGGTACATGGTACATAACTGAACCTTTCTTGATCATTTTATTATGATGTATTTCAAACTTGTATAGGGATAAGCATGAAGGAGTCATGCATATGTATAAATAATGTATTTGACCAGTGTAAAAATAGTTCTGTTGATGTATTTGAAATGTAAGTGCATTTTGTGCCACTAACACTGTGATGTATAAAGGAGCTGTTGAATGCCTTTTAATGTGGTGTTTTGTACTTTGAATCATATTGGAGAGTTTAATTTGTAATTTCAATAGATATTTTAAATGAATGCGTTTCCTGTGATTCTTCATAGTGACTTTTCCTTTTGCTTCTCTGCCTCTCTCCTTTGGAGAAAGCACTGCCTGCGGCCTGGAGACCTCCTGCCACAATTCTGGACATAATTGTGGTTCCTGACTCACCATCTCCCAGCTTAGCTAAAACAGGAAATCTGGATGTCTCTAGAACTAATTTTCTGCACAGCTGGATGCTTGATCCAGCTCCTGTTGTAGTTGGTGGATGCTCTGGGCAGGTGCTGCCCCAGGGATCACTCTGAAGTGTCTGTATGTTTTTGCACCAGGGGTTTAAGTCTGGTGCAGTGGCCTGTGAGCAGCTTGTACTCCCCTCAGGTTGGTGTGGAAGAGAGACTTAAAAGCAAAGCCCAATCTCCTGAATAACTGAGCACATTTAGCTCTCTACAGAGAGCTCTGCATTGCTATTACAGTGGTAATGAGTTCTCATGTTCTTGACTCCATCAACAAGCACTTTGTTTTTTGCCTAAACTGCAACTGAGAATGTAGACTTTCCTTTAATTCCCACAGTTTATTTCTCACTTGTTAGAATACAATTTGTCGATACCCATAAAAAAAAGCACAGGCACAATTTCTTCAAGAAAATGGTATGCATAAAGAATATGCATCTGTGTGCTTTCTACCTGACAACTTTAGAAAAGACCATAGAATAGCTGCTACAAACTCATTTGTTCTTTCATTTCCATGGAGCCTATTGATTTTAATTCATAAGGGTAAGAGCAAGTTAGATATTTTGTTCAATAATTGGGCAGAAAATAGTCTCAAAAGCCTCAAGAGGTTTTGACCTCTTCCAGGAGTAGGTATTGTTAACAAATGGTCTTTCTGCTTGCTTCTGCTACTCCCACATTGTGTTGCTTCCAATTAAGCACATTAAAGATGTTTGGTGTTGCAGTTCTCTCTGGGAGAGTAGGATTATTTCTCAGTCATGTGCAATAACCATGTAGTTAAGTGACCTTTAGTTCTGGGCAGTCCTTCTGTTTCTCTACCAGGTTGAGCTTCCCTTACTATAGAAAGATTTTCTAACCTGTGCCTTTCAGCTGTGTGGATGGGTTTCTGCACAACAACTCAGAGAATCAAGCACTGCAGAAATTAAGTGGACTAACAGTTGTCTGTCTAAAATTAGAAAATTTAAGTTGAATTCTTAAGTGGCAAACTTATGGCCCATGTCTGTTCTAGTAAACAGTGTCCAGGATCATTCTGCTGCCAGAGCTGAATCACATCCATAGTAGTGAGTTCTGTTAGGAGGGACCAGAGCACCAGAGTAAGTCCTGAAGTGTACCTGGGCATTGGATGGAAGAGTTCTTACCAAAATCAAGTCAGTAACTGTCCTGCAAGGACTGAAAGATTGAGACAAAATAATTGCACAGCACAAAACCCCTGTGCTAGTTCTAGCATTCTGCTAGTTACAGTGGTACTAATGGAATTGGTATTGTGTATGCACACATGTCCAGGGATAGTGCTAGAAATTGCCACTACCAGCTTGTGAGCACAGTGCATCCACAGCATCCACAAATCACCTTCTTTTTTTTTTTTTTTTAAATTGAAGATCAGCTAGGAAGTTCCTAATAAGAGATTTTGTGCTGTGGGTCAGTGCTACATCTATACCATGAGTTATTTTATGCATGATATGTTGAAACCAATAAAGCTTTCATTGATTTTGAGAATGCCAGTTAAGGCTATTTTGTACAAGGAGGCTTTTGCTACCCAGATTCTGTACTCTGGGAGCCAAGATTCAGCCTGGTAGTATCTGACATCACTTAAATATGTCATATCTTGACATACGTGTGTCTGGCCTCAACTGGTGGTAGTTGATGCAAAGACACATCTCCTAAGCTTTTGGGACATCTCTCTTCCCATCATATGCTGCTTTTACTAAGGTTGTTACCTAGACAAATCAGCTTTTTTAGCCCCTTAAGCTGCTTCTCATGTGTGGGGATTTTTCCCACGTTTTGATGTTCAAAGTCTAAACTGTCCTTGTCCAGGCATATAACTTTTACATATCTAAAACTGAGGACAACATAACTTTTACATGGCTAAAACTGAGGACAACAGTCATAGAGTGCTGTTCACAGATATCAGGGCAGAGTTTGGTGGTGCAAATAGGAACCAGGTTACTCTGTGTTTCCAGGTGGCTCTGTGTGTGATGACTATAACCTAACATATGTGCCACATATACAAAATGCTTAGATGCTGTAAATCATATAAACCAACTCACACATGCAAGCAATGGAAACACACTTAAAAGACTGTAGAGTCCTGTTCTTTTGTGGTCTGTGACAGAGAGAACAGTGTCAAGTTGTGTGTGCTATCTGTGAAATTATTCCCATGTATCATGGGTTTTGTTGTTTTTTTTTTTGTTTTAAAGCCAAAAATGAAGTTAACACTAAGCCAAATAAAGAGAGTAATTTGCTGCTCTGGGAGTAAATTGTAGGTGTTTTAACTCAGTGCAGTGTTCTAAAATCTGCATCTGCATATGTGTGTCTAGCTGATGCGTACTTCATTTTTATACACAGCATCCCCTTAAATGTCAAGTATGTCTTCTAGTCTGTGTGACTAGAAGTCTGTGTGACTCATATATGACTACAGAAGAATAAATTCTATTGCATAATTTTGTAGGAAATGCAATAATTTAGTGGGTTCTGTAGGCCTGATCTTCTCGTACTGGTCAAAATTAAAGATACTGTCTCAGCCATTCCTGAGATCTCACTGCTGTATGTTATTCTTGAGAACAATTGCTAATAAGCAATTTTTTGCTCCCACAAAATGATATTTTGGTGGGTGCAGAAATACTTGGGCTGCCACAAAATCCTGAGGCCTTACTGTATTTTGAAAACACTACTGTCATTTTCAGGGTTAGCCACAGGAGAAATGCATGACTTGGTGCAAAATCGCATTTAAAACTGCCTGGGCACATGAGCAGAGGGCGGCGTTTCTTTGTTTTCATGCCTTAGTAATCATTAGTGGGCTCATTTTGTTGAAGTCCCACGTAACTGCTGCGAGGGGTACGGGTTGAGTGAGGCATTCCTGAGCTGGAATAGGGATGAACTCCTGCAGCTGCCTTAGCAAGTGCCCTGGAAGGTGTTTGGGCAGCGAGCGGTGCTGCCGAGAGCCAGCAGGGAGCAGCCGCCGCTCAGCGTGGGCTCTGCAGGAGAAATCCCTGGAGCCAGCCTGCTGCCTCCAGCCTGTGGAGTCTGAGCTTCAAAGCCCCCGCAGAGCTAATTGTAAAGATGGGGCTAAAAATAACCATGTTATGATGGGCCTGCTCACACTGCTGGGACTGTTCTAGTCTCTGATATTAACATACGTTATTGCTCCTGTTCTCCGAGGGTGTATAAACCTTTTCTGACAGGAAAAAAACTCAAGTGTTGAACTTTCAAAAGCTGATTTAGGGATGTTCCAGTCTACAAATGCAAAATGAGAGGTGCAAATCAGAAGTCTCTTTCAAAATGCCAAGTTCAAAAAACACTGATTTCTCGGGGAGAAGAGGGGGGACACTAAAATCAATTGGTTACAGAGTAAGATTTGGCTAATATCACTGCATCTTCTCTGTATTTTATAATGGACGGATATTGTAGCTCAGCCAAATTATTCTTTTCTCTCTTCCTACCCACGCTTGCTGTTGTATCTGTGTTCTTTAATACAGATGTTCAGCAGAAACAATGCAACTGTCCAAACAATAGCTCCAGCCATCCATTCAGCAGTCAACATGTTTGGCAGGGGAGGCAAGATGCAACAGGGAAGTTCCTGTGAACTTCTGCCTTTACCTCTATTTATATACATTCCTAAGTTTGTGTGTCTTCCTATCTCTGCCCAGTCACCAAGTACATCTGAGTACAGCAAAGTGAAAAGTTGGTTTTGCATATTTTTTGTGGACTAGGGGCTTGTTTCAGGATCCTGCCAATACTAACACAAACTTAATTTTTAAAAAAAAAGATATAATGTGCCATCCTGGCTGCCACCATCTCCCTGATAAAATTCCAGGGACTTCTGGGAAACTATAGTTCATGCCAGTTACAGCCTGTTAGGAATGTGTTTGGAGCATGTTTTTGAGCTGAATCCATTTTTCCTTTTCAGAACCTTGAAATTTTCTCAGGTGAAACAGCCCTTAGAAGATTGGGGTAACACAGTGTCTCTTACCAGACCACTAACACTTGCTTCCCGCCATATCCATGCATTTTGTTGAGCAAATTTTCCCAGGCTTCAGCATTAATCAGGGGGTTGCAGACTGAGACTTCACAGTGCAGGATGCCTCCAGCCTTTCAGTGTTCCTTGCAGCTTTTCCTGGCTTCCCAAGAGCAGAGTAGTGTTTCTAGGTGCAGAGTACTGAGGAATAGCCCTTGAAAGATGAAAACTGGGGGGGAGGGTGTGTGTGTGCTATCTTGCTGTTTCCCACAGCTGGAATCAGGAAACAGAGACATCCAGAGCAGCAGAAGGAAGAGGCTCTGAGAAATTGCACCTTTCTCTCTGTCACCTCTACCTGTGCTGTGACTAAAATGTACATAGGTGCTCAGTGCCACCCTCCTTACCAGCAATTTTTATCCTTTTGCTTGTGATCTCAGGAGGTGCTAAATTGCAGGCTCTGCAGTCAATTACCAGCATCTCCTTGCAGCTAAGACTTGGTAAGGGAGGCAGAGGAAGGTTGTGACTGGGTTAAAATGTGAGTGCCTTATGTGAGAGCTGGCCCTCTGACTCAGCTTCTCTTGTGCCCTAAGATTGAGAGAATTAACCCAGATATTTTCTCTGCCATTGTGCTGTGGAAATAAACTGAATGTGGAAAGCTACAGCACATGCAAGCAGCATCCTTTGTCCTTCTAGAGACATCACAGGGCTCCTTAAACCTAAAGAGTTCTGTTGGGTGCAGCCATCTCTCTTTCATAGTTTTTAACATTGAGCCTGAGAAAATGCCTTCTGAGCCACAGGGTCTGGCCAGAAGCTGCAGGGAAAAGCTGTGGCTGTGGGGGAAAGGAAACAGAAATGCTTGAGGGTGAAGCAACGTTTGTTTTAAATCGCAGGGTACCTTAATGACCCTTCAGAACACTCAGTATTTAAATTCTTAGTGTCTTGGACAGCAACCTCAGATGTGCAGCCTGTCAGCACAGCTCAGTAGGGTTGTAACGCTGCTCTCAGCTGGGTAGACCATGATTTTCCTTACTCCAACTCAAATAAGAAACTTACAGAGGGGCTCTAGCTGCTAGGCAATGGCAGCAAAGCAGCAGAGAGCTGCCTGCCTGCCCTTCTCCTGCAGCTCACAGCCCCATGGAGCATCCCTAGCAATGGTCATGTTGCCTCTGCTCAGAGATGGCCGGGTCCAAACAGGCAGGGCAGCAGCCCCATGGAAATGATTGTGCTGTTTCTTCAAGCAAGAGTTACTGTCTTGCTCAGGAGGCTGTGTCAGGTGGGATTTGCCAATAAAACAACTAACAATGCCCCAATGGAAGGGTTTTATAGAGCTTTATGTGTCTGAGTGTTCAGCAACCACATGGGAAGCACTGCAAACAAAGCTCCTGGATACAAGGAACACTCAGCATGCCAGTAGGGAGAAGAAAACCTTTTTCTGTTAACAAGAGAGTATCAAAACCTCTTTAAAAGCCATAAAAGCAGTTAGAACATGAGGTTCAGAAAAAATTTCATTTCTCTCTAGAGTATCCTGTATGTCCTTTGTGTACAATAGGTTTTTCCACCTGAAGAACTCATTTTCTCCTGGCTTCTCTGAAGAGCTACTGAAGGCTCAGCATAAGGTTTGTGAGAAGAGTGTGTGGGCTGTGTGCAGAGCTCAGGCTAATTGCTGCCCCTGAAGCAGCTGGGAGGGGGTGGTCACAGAGGAATATTAAATGAAGGTAGTCCACAAAGATTAGAAAATGTGATAATCACTTGATTTGTCAGGAGTAGAAGCAGGAATTTAAGCAAATATATCCAATTCATTATTATTTCCTTCAACACAACAAGCAAAATTTCCAGAGATATCTGTCATGTACCCCTCTCCCACCTCACAAAGAGGAAAACATCTCTTGTGTTTCTGCTGGCTTTTGTTGCACTATTTTCTTCCTATTTTAAACATAAGAAGCAAACCCCAAAATTTCAACAAGCTCTTGAGTACTGCACAATGCCTGGCTTATTTCTTTTCATGCATGGTGTCATGGCAACAGGAGGAATTCAAAATTAATTATAATCCAGGCAAGATGGGCTCTACTTATATTATGTTTGATTTAGCCTGGCCTGATTTATTTTTGACAAAGCAATATCAGAGGTGTTCTTTGCTAGTAAGGATTTTTTCTTTGTCTGGTAAAGGTCTTGTGGTCAATAATTTGAATATGTAGCAAGCTGCCAATGAAAAGAGATATGATTCATGACAATATTTAAAGAGAAAAGCAGGAAGAGGTAGTAAGTGATTAAGAGAAACAGATCTTGTTAAACTTTAGTGAACTCTTATGAGTAAACCAAAGCATGCTCTTTTTAGCAGAAGCAGCTCAACAACTATTGCTGATAACAATTTCCCTAAAAAGATTTGATTTATGACTTATTAATCAGATACAATAATGTGTTTAATCTGAGAAATGCTCAGTACCTGCTTTGATATGGTGATGCCTTGACCTGATAGACACCTTGATGGTACACAAAGGGAACTCAATAAGAATTCAGTTAGACTTTTCAGCCTAACAGATGTTTTACTTCCTTATTCAAAGTGCTAAATTCATTTTTCTCTTCTGCTCTGCATTGCTAAAGAGTCATATATTGTATCATTTTTATGTACAGAGGACCAAACTCAATTTTTAACCATTAGATAGAATTCTTACACATGGAAAGGCATCTCTGGTTTGCCTGCTGTGGCAAACCTGCAAATCTGTACCAGTAAGTCTATTTTGCACTTCTACCTGCAGGCACACTGTGCATCCTGTGAAGGACCACAGTGCAGAGTGAGAAACCCTGCAGAGATTCCTTCAGCCTCTGTTCTGCAGAATGCAGAAATAGTCCCCATGTGATGTGTGAACGACCCATTTATGAGGCAGCTTCTGGAAAATCATGGGAGGTGTAAGGGCAGTAATCATAAAGAAAAATTAAGTTCTGATATATCTATGCCCATCTTTTTGTCTTTTAAATGATAAACATCCATGTCTGCAGGTTTTCATTCATTATGATCACCAGAATGAATACATTTTAAAAAATCCCAAAACAAATCAAATCTGAGATGCAGCACAAGCTCCAAAAGTATTTTGGAATAAATAATAGAGACAAGGTATTGAATTTTATTCTTTGTTCTGTACAAAATATTTTGCATGCATCCTTTATACTAAATCAGTCTGACATGTTCCAGGTATAATGTACCCTTATATCCTATCATTGACTAAAAAGATTCTTTTATTTTAATGAGAAAGAGAAATACTTTTTCTATTGATGATAATGAAATGAAAAACTATATCTATCTGGAGGGCAAAAAAACCCCCAATAACCTATATTATTCAGATGTCACAGTGCATTTAGTTCTTGACTTAGTGAAAAAAAAAAAGAGATCTTTAATTAGCTGATAACCTGCAGAAGTTAGGCACTCAGCAGTACTGCAGCTTGTGAGCATCACTGTTGTTCAAGCCTTTGCATATGATCAGAGCTACTTGGAGGGCACTTTGAACCTAAGTTTCTCCACATTTATTTACCTCTGGGGTCTCAACACAATTTTTAGAGCTATTGCACAATATGTGTGGACTGAAAATTCCAGAAGCTAATGCTTTCCAAGACTGGCATCAGGGATCAGTGGAATTGTATAAAAAACCTGAATATTGTGATTAATTTCTGTCAGAACAATGTCTAACTCACTGCAATAACTGACAGAGGACATGTGGGAAAAGTAGCAACAAGCACTGGACAATATCTGGACTTGTCCTCCATGCAGAGTCTGAGAAACTGATCCACTTACCAGATGTAAGAGACAAGTCCTGGCAGCTTTCCTGATTCCTCAGGTCCACATACGAAGCATCAAAGAGGTGAACCCTGCTAGCCATATTTTTTGAAAGTGGAAAATGTTATAGTCAGTTCAACAGAAATGTTTGAGGGTGTAGATACATCCCCAAAATGCAGGATGAAGATATTCTGGTGTGTGGTATCACTTTAGTATCAGCTTTCTGAAGAAATTTGTGAGAGAGAGTAGGTAAGAGACAAGGAAATAACCAGATTTACTAGTCCACAGTTACTCTGAGGAGCAGTGCTGTCCTTTTGGCTCTCTTACTGTGGCTCCCTTTCAGCGTTTTGAATCTCTACTGCCTGCAGCCAGCACTGGTTATAGATTATACTTGAAGATTTCTAGCATCTGGATTGTTCTACCATGTTTTCAGATAGTTCCACAAATTACTATTGATATTTATTTTGGGTATTGTTTTAGATTGCTGTTTGTTTTATGCATGGTGACAGTGAAACCCGGGTTTTGTTCCATATAGACTGGCAAGCAGGCAGCAGTCAAGAGTCCTGATGTCTACCAGTAAACCTTTTCTCCCAAAATGCTCCCAAAACTGTCACTTCTGGAAAATGTGGTCCCAGCTAGCAAGAGTGAGACCTTGCAGGCAGCTGAAGAGAGGCTGTCTGTTTAATCCATAGTTAAACTGAAGTGGGAAAGCAGTAGGAGCTCAGTAACTTCCTGGATATGAACAATGTTATGTCAGCTGAAAACTTGGCAAAGCAGATTCGTGTGGGGGCAAGGACAAAAGCTTAAAGAATAAGGGGAGAATTGTCCAGAAGAGTACAAGAGGATGCTGTACTTAATAAAGAAAAGGAAACACACAGCAGTGTAATTAAAAACAAAGCCAAAGCACCACACAAGCCCACTAGGCAAATACAAGTGAAAGGAGAAAAAACACCATATTCAAATCAGTCAAGTGTGAAACATTTAAAAAACATACATACTTTATTTCATAGAATACATGTGTAAAAAAACTATTTCTACTCTCTTTAATAATCTGTTTGTGTAGAAAAGTGCATATCAGGGTTAGTTTACTTCTGCTTTGCAAATCTGCTCAAGCCAGGACTGCTGGCAGGACACTTCCCTTGATGGCAGCAGCATTCCCACCTGGCTGACTTGCCTTCCTTCAGCACTCCAACCAGGGTCACTGAAGAGAGTCACTTTTCATCTTCATACCCAGCAAGTTCAAGGGCCAAACCTTATAATATTGTAATTTTAGCATCTTATAGGTTAGCATTCAATGACAATTAGAGCAGTATAAAGAATGATGAAGCAGTTCCAAAGGTGTGCATGGAAAATTCTCAACCACAGGGAATAATATTAAATGAAAAGTGTTTGGAAATTGAGAGGAATTTGGCCTTGGCAGAAGGTGGACTGAAATTAGGGACTGGCACCCTTTCAAGGGTATTTTTCCAGTCAGTATTTTTCCTGCTCAAGTTAGAGGTTAAGCATCCTAGTAGGAAGTTGATGGGAGCCAGAGACACCCTTCTCAACCAAACAATGTGCTACTGATGAAAGGTTCAAACCCCTCAGAACACGGCTGGAAACTGCTGCCTTTCATAAACTAGATGTTTAAGTGGCAGCCTTTGCTGGCCATGCTAGTAGAACCTGACATCTTCCCAATGAAATACACTTGTATTCCACCTTTGCAAAGTTTCTGACCCTGATTTTCCCATCCTTTCTTTCTAAGAACATTTTGTTGTATTCAGTGTTGCAAACAAATGCTGTGACCAGTCAAGAAATCAACCCAAAAGGTAAACACAGAAGTAATTTGTTTTATATTATTCAGCATCTTCTCTTCATTTTTTTTTCTATCAAACAACGAATTCATTAAATATCTCGGAGAAACTTCTGATTTTTAAAACAATAAAGGAATCTGCATAAAACAGCAGTGATGGCTCTAGTAGTGGTGGCAAAACACACAAGTAAACCTTGCAGTAACACAGAAAGTTTCCATCCCACTTTAGTCTGGGGACTAGGATATAAATAGCAACAGTGAAGATGAATCCAAAAGAAATAGAGATTTACAAGACAACCTTATTTCTTCAAAATCTTTTACTCTCTTCCTTTTACATGCATACATGCAAATTTCTAGCATTTACATTTGGTGGCCCTTATTGCTACACTCTGCAAAATTATTCATTCATTCCTTTCACAGAGCTGTACTGAGGAGCCCAAAACTGAGTTTCTCACACTGGTTCTCACATTTTTTACCTCACCCAAACTGGATGTCTACAAATTAGAGCTACAAGCAAAGCTTCCCATTATTTTTAACAGAAAGAACCAGTTCCCTCCAGAGGAGGTTTATCTCACAAGCTATCTCACAAGTCTCAGACTTGTGTCTGGGTTGGTATCTAAGAAAACTGAGATGAGTTTAAATGTTCACTCTCTCAGCCCACTGATGCTGAGGGACCATGGGGCTGGTTTTCCATAGCCCAGGCAAGCCTGACAGAAGAGTTTTCTCTTCCCAAGAATCAACACTGGAGTTTGTGCAATAGTTTTCCACATATACATTTAGCAACCTCTTGGAAGTATCACTGTAGTCACTGTAAAATTGCAGTCTGAGATGAATAAGTTTTAGCTGCTTAAACTTCCTGAGATAAATGATTTCTGTATGTTTGTTTTTTGGAACTGGTTAGAGGGTTATGTTTCTGACTGCCTGCTACAGAGGTTGGTTCTCATTTTAGTTTCTGAGCTGACAGGATAGACTTACTGTTTCCAAGTGTTATTTCTGTGGGGAAAAAAGAAGGTCCAGAAATCCTCTGGGGAAATGCAAACAGTGTGTTGCACATGCTCTGTATTTCAGCAATGGAATTCCTGAGGGAAGTACCTGTTAGTGGAGAAATTAAAACAGTGAACTTGATACAGACATACGTGGGAAACTCAAAGTGAATTTGATTAAGGGTAAAAATGGCAAATAGTTAAGTTTTTGTGCCTGTTCTGAGCTGTGATTAGAAACAGTCATCTGAGCTCTCTGTGGGGGACACTTGCCTAAACTCACCTAAAACACTTGAGGCCATCCCGGTGACTCTTCTGTTTATGGTTGTTCATATCCACCAGGTTTGCAGTTGTGCAGTTTCCAGATAGCAGTTCACAATTTAATATATCCAGGTGTAGCCCATATATAGAAGATCCATATCAGGACATTCACATTTTAAATCAATACAATTTTGGGTAATATTCCTTCTTTCCATTCTCTTCTCTCTTCCAGCATAACTGCAGAACACTGGTGCCAGAAGCCATATGTCTTCACTTTGAATATTTATATGTAGTCTGTAGTCCCCTCTGGTTTATTGTTTCTGACTGATCTTTGTTTTTAGAGCAATTCAACAGTTTAAAAATAGTTGGATGTGTTACATTCAAAAATCCCAATGAAGGATGAATGCTTTGATGTTTTCTTATTGAAAAATGCTAAATAATAATTCTTTGTATGGTGTGACTCTATAAGACTTGCTTAACACAAGTATTTATGTGTTTCTGGGCAGCTTGATATTCCAAAATAATATTCTATAATGAAAATGAAGTTCAAAAAATTCAGATCAAACTAAATTCCTTTAGTGTTGCTATTATCATATTTTTGGCAAGTCTTACCTCTTAATGTATTTTGGCTGAAATCAAGTCTTGCTTGTGTCTTGCATTCACTTTTGTTTGAAAGTATAATCTCCTAAATCTGAAGGCCATGACCAATGATATTATTTCTGGAGTAGTAAGACCTAGAATTAAATATTCATTCCTTTTTTTGTTTTCTTAAATCTTCTATTTTGTGCTCTAAGTCCCTTCCTAAGTCAAAGTGACAAGGTTCTTGGGATCAGAATGAAAAAAAAAAATAGTTTATATTTTAGTCACTTGGTCTGGGGATTAATGGCCTACAAGGCTACTGAAGTAAATGTGGCATTTGGGAAATGTTCTGCAACATCCCCCACCAGAATCTGAGTTGAGCAAATGAGATGTCTGGAGAAAACATCCCAGCTCCTGGCTGCACAGGAAGATATGTGCCTGTATGAAAAGCTGAGGGGATTTTTTCAGCCCTCTTCTGTCTGGGCATTTCATTTAAAATCCAGATAGATGTTGAGTTTCCACCTGAAGACTGGTCACCCCTTGTTTTCATCTGCAGGTATGCAGCCACTGAAAACCTAAACAGAAATGTTACAGAATCACAGAGGCATCGAGTGGTTTGGGATGGAAAGGGTCTCAAAGATCATCCAGTTCCAACCCTCTGCCATGGGCAGGGACATAATCCACTAGGCCAGGATGCTCAAAACCCCTTCCACCCCAGCCTGGAACAGTTTCAGGGATGGGGCATCCACAGCTTCTATGGGCAACCTGTTCCAGTGTCTCACCACTCTTACAGTAAAGGGTTTCTTCCTAACAGCTAATCTAAACCTACTGTGGGTTTGAAGCCACTACCCCTTGTCCTGCTGGCACCACATGCCCTTGTAAAAAGTGCCTCTCCAGCTCTCATGTACAGGAAGTCAACTATAACTTTTCCAAGTTAGGAACCAATAGTCATAAATAATTTTAAAATAGGCACTTTACATGGCTGAATCAAAGATTATATTGAAATTCTTCTGGCAGGGCTTTGTTATCATTTCCTATCACCTTTTTCCACTGTGTCAGACTATGCTGCAATACCTGAGCTACTTTACTTTCCTCAGAACAAGATGTTGAATGGTTGAGACATGTTCTGAGTGGATGGATAAGCAGTGGCTTTAGCCTGGAAAAAAGGACAATGAAGTGAAACAAAGGTTTGCTAATTGAAGAGCCAGTGAAGCCCAAGAACAGGCTAAAGATTTTCAGATTTCTCCATGACAGAAGTTTTAATGAGATATTGGACATATATTTTATAGGAAGAAAGTTGTTCTGGTGATGGATTGGGACCTCACAAAACATCTGAACTCTGCTGTACAATGACTTTAAATCCACAATGAGACTTTGTATTATCTGTAATGATTCAAGGAGTATCTAATCCAAATTTTCAGGGAAGTTCAGACCTATGCTCAGACACTTGGGCAAGTCACTATGGCCAAGGTATTTTATACATAGGAATGCTACTAAAATCTCACTCCCTGGAGGCAAATACTCCAGACAGCACATGGAGAAGGCAGCAGGAGTGTGTCCTAACTGCTGCTTCTCATGGGTGTCAGGATGTAGGTATCCATGTCACCTTTTAGTGTCCGTTTGCCAACAAAGGAGAACAACAAAAAATTTGCTTAACAAATGCAAGAGGCTTTTGTTTGCCCTTCCAACAGCCTAAAACAAAAGGACAGACCATCCTGCAATGAGCTCAGTTTCACAAAGGCTTTGAGAAAAGACAGTGGGATGGAAAAAATATCTGACTTTGAAATAGTATTAACATAAGTTAGGGAGTGAAGAGAACTTAAGAAAAAAAAAAAGACAGAGTAAAGGGTATTTAGGAAAGAACAGCGGTAAAGGAAAGCCTTGTTTCAAAACCTATGTCAAACCAAGTTTGCTTGTTCAGAAGGTAAGATGTGATGCAGACACATTCAATAACTTAATTTTCATTTTGATAACCACATGGTGGGACAGTTTGGCACACCAGGTCTGCCATATTTACTAGATTTAAAATAGAACCAAATACTACTTTGGTTGGAGACAAGACTTGGTGTTTTTGCAGGTATCAGCTGCAGTACTTAAAGAAAGCTTTTAATAGGGGAAAGAAATATCAGGCAGTGATGTTTGCCAAGTCAGACTTATTTGGTAAATCAATAGGCTAAACCTCTACTCTCTTTGTTTTCTTATTGTTTTTCCCGAAGTGAAATCATCTTTAAAAGCCTGCCATATCATGGTGTTTCTGGAATCCAGGGACCTATTCTAGACCTGCATATCCTCAATGCACAAATCCAAGCTCCTGCTCCCAGTTAGTGTAGATCAAAGTGGAGATAACACCCCCAGATATTGACAATATACTGTTTCTAGGTGTGTATTGTGTACTTTCTTAGTCCTTTTGGGCCAGCTATGAGCTGGACAGTTGTATGGCAGAGTAGTGCATGCACTGAGAAGCAGCACTCCACCTCAACAGTACTCATACTTACACAAGTTGAACTCACACAACTTTGTGCATCTTTAGGAGACCTAAACTGAACCTAAACCTACTCCCAAAGCAATGGAACAAAAGCATATCAGTGTGTTTTCCTATGAAATGGAAAGCAAGGAAATAACTGCACTTTCATTTCATTTTTCCTGCACATTTCTAATGTAAGTTGACATCAGAACTTACATGTGGAGAAGTGGCATGAAAATGTGTTGTAATTTCATCTCACATGGGAGAGGAGTGTTGGTGTTATTCCTCAGGTAGTCACAAACGCAATAATGTACTTCATTTCCACCCTTACCTGTATTGTATTGTATTTATGGTAGAAAAAAAGCAGAAAACAAATGCTATGGAGTAAAACAGAAAGTATAGAGTGTGACCTGTCATGTTCCAGAATGATGCTTTTACTTTACCTTGTGAAAGGGGAAAAAAGGAGAAAATTAAATCGAAGTAGGAAACAGAAAAGAGCCATGGGAAACAGATGAATGATGACATCCAAAGAATGGCATGAAAAACTGAAGAAATGTACACAAAGCCAGGAAATTGTCATTTTGCAGCACTGGCATCTATCTGTGATTGTCTCCAGCCCTGTTTCACCACGTCCATCAATGAAGGACGCACAGATGTCACCATGAGAAATTCACAATTTGAATAAAGTTCCACAACAAGCAATGGAAAGACTTTGGTTAACTCTAGAAGGCTTTGAATGTGGCTCTTTCCATATCCTGTCTCATTTTGGCTCAGGACCTGAAATCATTGTTTTTCTTTTTGATAACAACACTTTCCATTTCTGTGGTGACTTAACGTCCACAAGGCTCAGTGAAAGCTCATAATATTTATTTTTGTGAATTTTATGAATATCAAGCAAGATAAAAACCTCTTGGCTTGAAACACAGGTCTTCTGACCTTCTTACAGTTCACAGGCAGCAAAATTGTAATTAATTTTGATAAGAAATTGTAACATGCTGAAGTTTGGACAATGCTCTTGGGCACTAGGTGTGACTCCTGGAGTGTCCTGTGCACGGCACGAGCTGGACTTGATGAGTCTTGTGGGTGTGTTCTAAGCCAGCATATTCCATAATTCTTTGATTTCTTATGACACAAATGTTATAAAATATAATAACCTAAGAAAATATCAATGTTTTGAAAGATCAAGTCAGAAACCATTCTTCAGTTTTATGTTTTACTTATGAAATTAGATTTTCTTCTTTTATACTTATGACAGTCAACATCTATAATCAGTTGCAGTCTGAACTACAAACTATCACTGCCTGTAACACATCATAATGTGATTGAAATATGGTTGAAAAATCCAGTTTGATTTGGTTTTCTTTTTTAGATTGTGGAGAAGCCTGCTCTAGTAGCATAGCTACATAGGAATTAAAATTTTAAATTTTTCCCTCTTTTTTCATTTTTTATCAGTATCTGCTGTTTATGTTACTACAAAATTGTTTTATTATTTCGGGCAGGACAACACACTATGAAAATTAATGGAAATAAAGAAAAAAATTTCCTTTGAGCACAAAAAATAGTACATAAATTGTTCTGCTACATATTTAAGAAAGGAAAAAATGCTTGTGTACAGCAATATGATAGTGGATTCTTCTGGGAAATCTATCCTGGATTATACATAAGTTAAAAAAAAAAAGAATCTATAACCAGTGAATTGTAGACAATGAAGTTAAAATACCTCTGCAGAACTATAGGCAGTAATGAGCACACAGGACTGGTGTGTGAGTAGGGAGGTCTGGGGCATGTGTGTGTGTGTGCAGGTTGCCTGCCCTAGAAGGGATTTCCAAATCCCAAAGGATGAGACCAATAAAGCAAACAACAACACTGCTATTTCAGCAACAAGAAACAAGAAAAGAGCAGCTCCAGCAGGAGCAGCTTGATGCAAGAAAAGGGCTTTTATCTCTCCTGCCATCCTGATATCATAGCCAAGCATCATGATGAGACCTTCAGTTCCAGGGCAACAGTACGTTCCATTTTTAGAGGCCAAAATGGATTCCAATGAGGCTGTCTTGATTAATTAAAAATAGCCTTGTGCTGAAGTGGAAGAGGGCTCATTCCAAAGCCCACTGAAGTCAATAGGAGTTGACTTCAATTGCCTTTGGATCTAGGCCAAGATAGAGGCACCATGAGGTCACAGTTTAACAACTTTTTTCTAAAGGACAAAGCCTTAAATGTTCCAGCACTCCTGAGTTCCTTACTTAGCTCCAGGAGGTTCAGTAGACAGTTTGCATTATGAATTGAATCGACTTTCCTTTTAGTTGAGAGGATGATACTGAGTGCTGGAGTCAGAAAAGCTTGTGCTTGCTGTGGCTGGGGTTGCCACCAGAACAGGGAGGGGTCTCAGGGAGCTTTGGAGCTTTCTCCATAAATTACAGCTGTGCATCCCAACTCCCTGCTTCAGCTGCCACCACAGGTGGCCTGGACCAGCCCAGTAATTGTGTGTCACCATAGCTGTGATTGCAGGGACTGTCCTTGGGGTTTACAGCAGCACTTCAGCATCTAGCCCTCTGCAGCAGCTTGTCCGCAGAATTGTTTTTTCAGATTTCCAATAATTTAGTAAAAAAGACCCATAAATCTATTGAACACTATTTCCTGCACTCTCACTTGTAGATGCTTTCCTCTTTTATCTCTGCTGCTCCCAGCACAGTTGCAGTGCTTTGCTGCAGCAGGCAGGTCTGCAGCAGTGTTGCTGTCCTTCCTCTGCACATTTCCTTTGGCCATGTCAGGGGGGCTCATACTGGCTTGCTGGCTAATCCTGGGCCCATGAAATGTTGCTTTGCATTTGTCCCTCAGCCATGGAGTGGTTGTGTGCACCCCAGGTTTGCCCTCTTGGGAATGCTTTCCCAGCCCAGGGATGGGGTTTGACCTTGTGCTCTGCAATAGCCCTGCTGAGCTGGCGTGGGGCAGTGAGGGTGGAACCAGGGAATATCCCAGAGGGGAGATGTGTGGGAAGGGGGTGACAGCTTTGGGATGAAGCAGGTGAAGCATATGAATGGGGCCTCACTTGAAATTAAGTCTGATTTTGATCCAGTCTGGACCAATACACAGTTTTGCATGCAAAACACAAATTACCTGTATCTTGTCCCTGAACATTTTAGGGAAAATTAGCTTAAATCAAGTGAGAGCTCCAAAACATGAGGTCAAATATAAGAAACATATGAAAAATCTATTACAAATGAAACTGTGACAAGTGGGCCCCACTTGCCCCTCTAAAAGAAATATTATGACAGACTTTTTCTCTTTTTCTTTTTCTTTTTCTTTTTCTTTTTCTTTTTCTTTTTCTTTTTCTTTTTCTTTTTCTTTTTCTTTTTCTTTTTCTTTTTCTTTTTCTTTTTCTTTTTTCTTTTTCTCTTTATTTCCTTATTCTTTTCCTTATTCTTTTCCTTTTCTTTTTCTTTCCCCTTTCTCCTTTCTCTTTTTTCTTCTTTTATCTTCTTTTATCTTTTGTTTTTGGTTTTTTTTTTTTCTTTTTTTCTCCTGCAATAGATGCAAATTCGAAAGAAATAAAATAGGACAGAAGAAAATGCTATGACTTTGGGCTAGATTTGCCTGTGTGAAAGAGCCTCATACAATTGGTAGCCTAGTCCTGTGTAACTGTCTCAGGTGATTTGGCTGACATACCATCTTCATCATAAATATCTCGAACAAATATTCCTGAAAGCATCAGGTTTTGAAAAATGTGTAGCATCCTATAAAAAGAGTTATAAAATCAAGACAGGCTTATTCCCAAGAAAGGGTAACATGAGCCTTTGTTATGATCAGAAATTTATTAATTCAATATCCCAACAACAACACAGCACCCACCCCACTCCCCACTGCTCATCTATTCTAGGATTATGTATTTGCCAGCAAATTATTTGCTGTTACACGATAGATACAGTCCCCTGTGTGGTTCCAGTAGTTTGATTCTGATGAGTTCTGCCACTAAGGATGTTTGCTGGTTCTTATTCTTGATTAAAGCTTATGTCAGGAAGTATTTTGCACCAGTACTGTTAAAAAGGTAGCTTAAATAAATAACACAATTTTTATTTTCTGTACATGAAGTGATTCTTTCATGGACAGTAAAGTTTTTGTCCATTCTTACTGAATAAACAGTATTTTTAGTCTATTATCTCCCATCATTATTGTAATGTTACTCAATAAACTAAATGCTTTATTTGTTCAGCAGGGTGACAGTGTATTTCCTTAACAACACAACATCATTGTGTGCTTTAGGAAACAGCTGCACAAACCAGTAAAGTGATGACACATACTTGGAATTTTCTCCATCTCTCAACCACATTTTGATGAATATCCCATGAAATGAATAAAAGCTAACTGCTGCAAATGTCAGGCAGGTGCTCTGCAGCTGCACACCAAACACGGAAAGACTATTTCATGAGAATCTATCTGCTGTATCTCTCTCTTCATCTCTCCATCTCTGAACTGTGTCTACCCATCTACATCTTTTTCTGTCCACTCTGCCTAAATCTCCTCTCCAAGTCTATTTCAATCTAACATCAGCTTGCTTCTCTCTAAATCCAGATTTTACTTCCTGCTGTGGCTATGACATCCAAAGCCTTTTGTTAAGGACATTAAATACAGCTTGTTTCTAGACTTGGCATTGGTTGGAATGTCCTATTAAAGGACATTCAAGAATGTCAGCTCTCCTTTAGGCATCATTTAACAAAGCTGTTTAAAATGCTCATCAAAATGCAACTAATTCCTGAATTTTGAATATTACAGTTCACACAGTTCTTGAAGCATAGATAATTTTTTAAAGGAGTTTTCCCTCCATCTTGCACTGGATGTAGGCAAAGAGGCATTTTAATGCCATCTTCTCCATGATTTGCTGCCAAGTAAGGCATATTTCATTCAGCTGGATGACAGACAGTGTGTGTTTGCTTCAATGAATCCTGATAGGATGTAGGTACAAGAATCTCCACACTTCTGAAGAACTGACAGATCCAGGAGAGTGTTGGTATGTCCATCCCTATGCTGTGCTTGGCACATTCTGATGATCAGATTTGGGGGCTCACTGTCCACCAACATACTTCTCTATTGTCTATGACTTATGGATGGGACTGACACATTCCAAAATGTGCTCTAAATGACAGTCATCTACCTAAAAGCTACTCACATCCCATTAATTTTTCTACTACACCTGATGTATACCTACCAATGTGTATATATATATACATACACATGTATATATCTATACATGTTATATATGGATATATATATGTTATGTATATATATGTATACATAACACATTTATATATATATAAAATAGAGTGATAGTTGTAAGGAAATAATTTCAGTTGTAATGAAGCTGAAATATTCATTTATCTATTGTCTACACACTTGTTTATATATTCCAGTGCATTGTATGTGTATTTGTGTGTATGTATGTCTCTGTGTAAAGAAGAGCCATCAATGCTGTGTGTAAATTCATGGTGTCAGCTTGTATCCATGTCATTGCAGAACTGTGAGGAGTAGGGTTAGGGTTAGGGTTGGCAAATTAACCCTTTCTCTCTGTTCAGCTCTGGATATTTGGAGTGCTTGGTTCAGTTCTACACTACTCTGGGCCCAGACCAAGACAGACATGTCCATACTGGAACAGATCCAGGGAAGGACCACAAAGATGAAGGAAGTGGAGCATCTGGCATGAGTAAAGGTTGATTCATCCTGGAGAAGAGAAGGCTTAGGGGGAGTCTTGTCCATGTATATAAATAGCTGATCAGAAGATACAGACAGACTCTTCTCAGTGGTATTCAGTGAGAATACAAGAGATGATATCACAAGTTGAAATAATGAACATTGTACTAAAACATCAAGAAATAGCTTTTTTTAATGAGAGGCTGATTTAACACCATCATAGATTGCCCTGGGAGGTTGTGGCCTCTCCAGCCCTGGTGAAATCTAACACTGGGAAATCTGCTCTTAGCTGATCCTGCTCTGAGCAGGGAGTTGTACAAGGTGAACTCCAGAGGTGCCTTCAAATTTCAACAGTTTTGTGATTCTGTGGAAATGTGCTTCTGTGGATGAAGGTGTCCAGAATTCCTTATTTCCTCAGAATTTTACCTTAATTTTGGGTCAGATGCACAAGAAATCTGGAAGAAACATACACTAATTGTATTCAAGAGACTTCTAGAAACACTGGCATTGCTCATTGAGTGCCTGAGAGACACCAGTGCATGGATTGACTTTCCTGTTATTCCACACACTCTCTCAGGTGCCCAAGTAATACTTATCTTTTTTCTCTTTTCTACAGAATACTTTATAAAATATATATATTATAAAAATTTTATCATACTTAGGCTTTCCTTTCAGTCCCAGTCCCTTTATATACCAAACTGCACAAAGTTTACTCAGTCACACTAATCTGTGGTCTTTACCATTTTGCTGGTCCCATGAGCAAGAGAACTTCAAAATCAATTTTCAGCTTAGCTAGCTCTGTTACCTTGGTTTTACTGGCATTGATTACTCTCACTCAAAATCCTTACCAGGGAAAGGAGTAGCTGAGCTCTGTTTTCTCAGCTCTCCAGAGGAAGAAACAACTGGAAGTGAACCAGTGTTCCTTATGTACCACTCTTAAAAAACAAGACATTCTCAGCTGCAGTGAACAACAATGGTTGTTCAAAATGGACCATTTTCCTTATGACTTTGTAAAAGTTGGACAAGCACAATCATTCCCCAACATACCCTAGAATAAGTCTTATGTGTTTTCATAGCACAAATATATGTTTATCTTTGTACCCAGAAAAGTTATATAAAATCAATTTCTTTAAACGTCCAATATATAATGAAATATACATGCTAAAAAAATCCTCTGAATTTAATTGATCAGGTTTTCTTTTTCATTAGTTCCTGAATGTTAATTTTGCTTTAGGTAAGATTTAGGCCTATAAGGTTGATAACTCCCATGTTTTATGTGAAATCAGAAAAAAATTATCCACTAACTAGCAGAGGTACTGAAACCTTATTGTTATTTGAGTTTTTCTCCTCAGCTAGTAAACAAATACAAATGGATGAAGTAATCTAGGTGTTAGAATGAATTTTATAAAATTATAGATTCTCTATAAAAATAAAATGCCTCCTTGGTGCTTTTTTTCCTGTTACTTTTTAAAAAAGTATCTTTTTCTTGTAGTACAAATCTACAATGTACTAATTTTTCCCATATATGCATTAGAAAAATTAAAATTTGCCTTAGTAAGGTTGACACTGTAGGATTAAGATATGCATTAAAGACCAGAGAGATATAAGATAGTTGCATGATAATTAGAAAGGAAATTCAAGTTTTTGGGGTTTTTTTTAATCATGAAGGAGACCACCTGTGTTTATTTATTTCTCACATAGAACAAGATATCAACTTTTATTAAATCAAGAAAGCAACACCAATTCTTTTTGTCTCTAGCACAAAACCTGAAGATAAACAATAATTCTATACTTGAGTGATGAGGAATGGGTTGTGTCTTTTTCACCTCTCAAATGGACTAATTTTGTGCCATGCTCCAGAGTATGAATGTCAGCAATATGACTCATCTTCCTTGAGACCCTTTGTAGTCTAAACTCAGGGTATCTAAAAATAACTCCCTAAATCTAGGGCCATGGATGGCTCAGTTCCTTTGGAATAACTTTAATCTGTGCAGTGAGTCTCATCTGCATGTGAGATGAAGTTCCCCAAAGGAGTAGCAATGCCCATCACAGATCTTGCACTCCTGTGGAGCAGTTTGTAATCCCTACCATGACTATTATATTCTCTTCTCCACTTTTATCTTTCTCAAAATGGATGCCATTTCCAGTAACTGGCAACAGGACTGAAGCACCAAAAAGAAGTTAATATTGCTCTGAATAATTTTTGTTCTGTAAGGTTATGTATTCAAAGAAAGACTGCAGGACAGTGTAAAAGAAGCAACCCAAAATGTTTAAATTTAATACAAAATTCCTCCTTCTCTCCCTCCCTCATTACAGTGTATAATACCCATTTGCTTTACTTGGTCAACAAACTTTGAGGATACTGTAATCCTCTTTGACAAAACAATCTGAAATTTCCTTTTCCTTACAGTGGGAAAACTTTTGAAAGTTTCTACTGTGGCAATTTAAATCACCAGTACTTGTTCTGTCTTCAGTGTGGATGAAAATAAAATTCAAACAACTAATGCCAAATCTTTCTTCTCCCTTTTTAGTAAATTTTTGATGTACTTGAAAACTGCTTTTAAGTCTCTCCCTCACTTCTCTTTGTATTTAAAAAAACCCCAATAAAAATCCCAGTACAATGAGTTCAGGTCATCTAGGTCTTCAGATTTTTGATCAGAGTTATCAGTGACCTCTGGACCCTGTCCAAAAGTGTCTTATTTTTCAGAAATACATTTAGAATGGATATCTGGCTGAAATCACACTTTATTTGGACCATCAGTTCATGTGCTATGTAATTCACCCTACCCTCAAGAGCTTTACCTGTAGCCAGTTGATTTAGTGATGTATTTGTACTTCACTTTTGTTTATCTCTCACAGTGCCATGTTTTGCACACAGCCTTGTTGAATTGTGTCCCATTTATTGCATGTCATTTATTCAATATCTCAATGTCATTCCTGACATCAAGAATATATTCAATTTATCAAAGTAATTTTGAGTTCTAATCTTGTTGTCTACTGTATTTACAATTACAGGATTGTACAGCCTCAGATTCCAAAAACTTATTGCTGTTCTCCTGTCCAAATTATTTAATATTTAAATAATTTAAATGTTAGTGTAGAGACTATCAGACTATCCACAGAATCTTGTAGACCCCTCTTTATGCATCTTCCCATTTTGATGCTGCATTTATTTTTTTAACCATATATTCCTAACCTGCATATAGAATTGGAATAGAAGACAGTCAAACCTTAAAGAAACATGATTATTTTATATTTGGTTATTTCTTCTTTACATCCACATTTCTCTTTATTCTGCCATTGAAGGTCTTTCAATGGATTCAGAAGTGTTTCTTCTTTATTAATCTATGTGTCAAATACTTACAGCCTTTTTCTTAGTAGTATTTATTCCAAGGTCATTCTACAGTGGAAGTGAAGCTCCACTGGTCTGTAAATGACTGAGGACTCCTTTTCTCCTTTTTATACACTTTGCACTGTGTTTCATCTCTTCTGTCTTCTGGAGCCCAGCAATCCTCCATGACCACATTTTCTGGCATTGCCCTAGAGAGTGCCCTAATTTCTCTGAGGAAAATTTAAAGAGAGTATCAAATTATTTGAAAGCAGTTAACTTGTTTAGATAGCCTCCAAGATGCTCTTTTTTTTTAATGCCAGCAGACTTCATACTCCTTTAACACTGATGCTAATTGTGTTAGCTATCTATCCACAGTTGGTGAAGACCAAAGCAAAAAACCCATGAAACTCTTCAAATCCATTGGCAATGTCTGTCATTAGCCTTCCCTTTCCATTAAGGAGAAGAGTAGATAGATCTTACTACTTTAAAAAATTTGCAATGCTTTAATGTTGCACATTTTTTTTCTTTCTTTTTTTTTGTGACAAGTGTACTGAAATTTTCTTGGTTTTTTGTGTTTTTTTTGTTCTTTCAGCTATTGGCTCTTCACATTGATGCCATTTGTCATGCTTGTCATTAAGAATTTGGCCAGTTTGTATTTTATATTAATTTCTTTATTGACAGTGAAATGCTGAAGAGGTTGCTAAAGCACCTTACTATTATGTTCATTCATTTTACTTCAGGGAGAATCTGAGGTAGAACTTACAAGGAATGTTTTTCATTACTGCTAAGGGGAAATTAGGAGACAAGGGAGAAAGGAACTTGTGATGTAGTGAAAGATTTCATTTCTCTTCTGTTTCCAATGATGCTGAAAAAAAGTTAAAGCTGTGCAGTGGCCATTCTTCCTTATACTTTGCCATTTATCTTTTTTATGTCTTATTTAAGAAACTGCCAGCTGCAACTGCCTTGGACTCTTTTCTATAATTGTATTTCCTAATGGGTCTTATTGTTCAATTCACTGAGTTATGAACGTTTTTCTTGAAGCCCACTGTCCTGTTTTTCCAGTGTTTTCTCCTCCTCCCTTTCCAAGATGTACCAATTCTACCACATCACTGCTCATTCTCCCTTAATTTACTTGCTCCTCCTTATTTTTAATAATGATTTTCTTTTTTATCAGATTCAAGTCAAGAAGGGATTTGATTTCCACTCAGATCTGTGAAAGAGATAATATTCTGGTTTTTTATCTGTCTTAGGCACTCAGTTATTTAGGTTTCCTTCAGAGTCCTTGTAGAGAAACAGACTCTTCAGAGGCAGTTCATCCCATCATAACATAGCAGTCCAGGACAGGTGAAAGGGTCTGATTGCAATATTAGCCTACATGACAAGTTTAAATTCAATACCTAGCTAACAAAAGACTAAAATAAATTTAAACACACCCTGGTTTGTGCGCTCTGCATCCTGTTTCATTTCTTTCCCAAAGATGTCCTTTCCTTCTTCTGTTATTACCCTGGGGAATTTCAACAGGTCTGTCTCCCTCCAGATTCCAGATCAGAGTGAACATGTGCATCCTGCATCATATAAGGCAAAATACTTTACACATATCTACAACCAATTCCGTCATTTCCTTCTCATCCCTCTTATGACCCCACTATGAATACAGCCTCCCCCTTCAGGAAACCCAAGTTCTCTAAGCCTCACCATCTGTACAGCCATATATTTATCTCCAGGATGTGTCTGTCCTTCCTTGGGCTTTTACCCTCTCTGATGGGATTGATAAGAACACCAGCTGAGGCTCCAATTCTCTCACCATCACTTCAGGACCCCTGCTGGCTTTTATGGCTTTCCCTGCTTGTTCTTGGAGCAGAGGCATTAGCTCTCAAGTGTCTGAGCCATGTGGAGGAGGTGTCAGAGGGCTGGAGGAGCCTTGGCAGACTCGTGCATAGCTCTGGTTTGGGCAGAGCCTCTCCACAAGCATTAGGTCATAGCAACAGAAGGATGCCTCTGTCACAGCAGAGTGAGTCACAGCCACTGCCACCACTCAGTTTCTTTTGTCAGCAAGGGCCATGAACCACTGAGCTGTCAGAGCACACGGCTTTTCTTCCTTCAGCAATGCAGTTGGTTTCTCTCTCACTGCCAAGACAGTTTACTACTTTTTTTAAAGCCTAATAGATTGCCAGCTGAGGCTGAAGCTCCATCTGCCAGCAATAGTAGGTCACAGCCAACTTTCTCCCTGTGGAGAAATCTGTTCCTTTTCTTTTGCTGGGGCTCCTGCAGACCTCAGCTTATTTGTTCTTGGAGTCTCCATGTCCAGTACATCTATGAGGTTTTTGCTTTCCCTCATACTTCTCAGCCCACCCTCTCTTCCTGTAATTCTTCCATTTGATTTCTAGGAAATTGCACTTCCTGGTTCTCTGTATTCTACTATAAACCACATTCCCTGAAAATTCAGACTGTGACCCAGATAAAAACATCTACATTTGGGATCCTGGTCTGGAAGTAGCTCCCCTGAGGGCAGGTGGGGGAAGAGCTTGATGCTCAGACAGCTCTAGCAGGGAGAAATCACACAGCCTTATTCCCTTCTTTTCCATAGCCTGTAAACTCAGTTTATTCCAATTTCCTTATGAAGTTCTCTCTTGCTGCCATCGGTTGCTGTTTAAGTAATCCCAATCTTTCTATGGGAAAGGGGGCTTCTAAGTCCCTGATTTAATACTTCAAAGATGAAACTGAAATTTGAATTGAAATATGGTGTCTTGTCAACTAATGTTCTAAAGAGGTTTTTAGTCACATTTTCCTAATCAGGATTTCACCATGGTAGCTAACCCTCACAGCTGCTCCATCTGAGCCACAGGTTAAGACCAGACCAACAGCCTGGACTAAACCTCTGTGCTAAAGTAGAATGGGTTGACCAGGGTCCCATTTATTTCTGGGATGACTTCTGCACTGAGCTCAACAGAATTCCACCCTTCAGTATCTCCAGGGGACCACCAAAATTCCCCTATCTTGACACTTTTTATGGCACAAACTAAACAAAACAAGGTCAATAGTTTTTGGCAGGGGACATGAAAAGAGATCTAAAGGAAAGCTGCAGCTGAGTCTGACATAAGCCATTGCAGTTAATGGGATATTTTATACTAATTTCAACTGTATTCAGAGCAAACTGATAGTCAACTGCTATTATATTTTCATATTATGTCTATGTATAATACTTTAAATGAAAAGTCCTTTAAAAAAGAGCCACCTGTGAATCAGGTGTTACTTAGTTGTTGATAGAAAAAAATTGAACATATCTGTTCAAGAAAATCTTCTGAGAACTACTACTAAAAATGTGGCATAAAATTAGGACTATTATTATTTCACTCAGTAAACTCAGCAGAGTATTTTAAGAGGTTCTTATGATCCCAGTTTCTAAAAAATCCTCCTGGGTCTTTCATTCTTCACCTAAAGGCTGGAGATGACAGAGAAAGATATAGAGAAGATATAGATATAAGAAAGATATAGAGAAATTGCAAAAAAAAAAAAAAAAAAAAAAAAAAAAGGTAGAAAAGTGGCAAAGCTTATTTTCCAGCTTGCAGTGTGACTATTTATCTATAGCAGCTCAGAATTATACCCATGGGAGGATAGATTTTTCAGAACAACATGCAATTCACTCTCCTGGGGTTTTTTTTGCCTGCTGTCATGTTTTTCTCTGTGATGAGAATTAGTATATTTTCTTCTGTTCAGGTCTGACAGAGGTTTTAAAATCTTTGGTTATTGCAGAGCCATCAGTGGTCTCAGAATAAAGTTGGATAAAGGACCAGAATAGCTGTTGCTAAATATTATTCATAGGGAGCAGGGGAAAAAGTGGAATTTTAACTCCAGAAATGGTTGCTGTTTTGGTTTTCTTTAACTTTAGAGTGTTACCACACCCTCAATCATATACATATACCCTCCTCACTCATATACATTTGTATTTTAAGTACAATTTCTGATACAACCTCACTTTTCTTGTGCCTGTCCTATCAGATTTGTGGCTTTCCACTCAGGAGGAAGAAGGGAATAGGAGTTTCCCTGAATTTCTCCAAATCTGATAAAATGGCAGTATTATCTCAGCTTTTAAAAGCAGCTGCTCCTGTACCTACTCTCTGTCTTATTTCAGCAGCAATATTTTTTCAAGTTGCTGCTTTAATTTAACATAATATGTCCACTCTTCAGGTTCCGTGAAACTCTCACCAGCCCTAATGAAACACTCTTTTTAGCAGGGATGCAGTGTCCTTTTTTTTGCATTTTACAGTTTTATCCTCTTCTGGTTTTTCTTCATTTACTTTGACCCTTAATTTGTATTTTCCTTAGGCAAGTTGGTTTTTTCCTCCACTTTTCCTGTTATCTGATTATGTGCAGCTTTCAACTCTACCTTTGTTTTACTTTTTCTCACTAAGTGGTCAAGTCTGTTCCCCCCCCGTGCATTTGCAGGGCCAGTTACTCAAAGCTGACCTTCCTGTGAATTCAGCCTGGATTTAGTGCCTATATAAATAAAAATTCCTGTTCCTTACTGTCACCTTCAGCACAAGGTGACTAACAGGCTCTTTGTCCTCCTCCTCCTCAATCTAATCCTGCTGCTTCATTTCTCTAGGGACAGATCTCATACATCTCCCACTCACAGAGAGGAGTGGAGGTGTGGTTACCTGGCTGGGAGAGGAGCAAGGTGGGATGAGCCTCATGGAACAGTTGTTCCTGAAGGGTGTTTTTTCCAGGTTTCCTAATATCTCTGCTCCCTTTGGAGCCTTCTGGAGATATTTAGACTCTTTCCAAACTCTAGCACTACCTCCTATATAATGTTTCCTTTCAGTTCTCACAATGACTTACATCACCTTTCCTCTCATTAGCTGCAGTGCTCTTTTTCCAGCATCCTTTTTGCTTTTTTCCCATCTCCTCATCCCTTAGCACCATAAGAGAGACTAGGCTGTTGAGAAAAAATACCTTTCCCTGCTCCTTGGCACAGCAACCTGCAGCTGCACAGAATAAAGCAGGGCCAGCCTCTCCTGCCCTGAAGAAGATGACACAGTGGTGGCCTACATGTTGCACCTGGAGTTTGGATCTGGCCATGCTCTTGGGTCTGCCATGGCCAGCAAGGCTCTCTAGTTTGGGAACAAACTCTCAGATAAATTTTCAGGCAAAGAAGAAATGGGAAATAAGTTAGAAATAAAATTATATGTAATTTTTATATTAATATTGTTTCTCACTACATGTCTAACTGATAATATTTTTCCTGGTATCTTTTATTAGACAGCCCAAAGCCCTTTACCAGTCTGTTTCAGATTGCAAGACTTTTATAACATTTACACTGTAATACCTTTTCTGCTATCCCTGAAACAGGGAAACAGTGGGCTGTTAAGTTGATAAAACTACTTGTTTAAGGGAAAACTTTAATCTTCACAATCTCCATTACATAGATGTGAAAATAAGAGTGATATGTTTCCAAGTTTCTCATATATTTCTGATTCGGAAACAATTTTTAAACTGTATCTTGAAGTAAGTTCATTTTTTACCTGTGAAAAACTAGAGAATGAGAAGCAGTACATGTAAAGTTGCTTGAAGATAAGATATTGAAATAGTCAGAGGTAACTGAGGTACAAATCAAGACCATTACTCTGTCACTGCAAACTTTCTAATTTTTGAGAGTTTATTAAAAATGCTGTAGTTAAGTGCAGTGTGTGTCTACATCCAAAGGAGCAACACTGTCTTTTCCATCTTACACTTCATGGTTGTGAACACTTAAAATTATTGATGGCCTTCATGAAGGGTATTAGAGAGATTTATGCAATGCTATTTCAGTTGTCATGATGTAATGTCAATAGTTGAAGCAACATATGTCCAGGTGGTTTTGATACGCAACATATGCAGAGTTTCAACATTCTTTCTCCTGGAATTTCACAAAAATAATAAAAAACCATGTAATCTACAGCTGATATCAGCATGACTCTTTAGCTTAGAAGTCCTCTGAGCCAGGTGTGGTGGATAGAAGCTCAGGCCAACTCTGAGCCATTGTTCCAAATGGAGCCAAATTCCCAGCCCATTTGGTTTCTGTCTTCTTGTTGGACCATAACATTCATCACAAAGTCAATTTTGAACACATTTGACACGACCCCAGTCTGTGTTTCAAGGAGGAGAGTGTTTTGACTTTGAAGAGCTCACGTGCAAAAAAGACTGGATTTCCAAGTGAAGGGTGTGCTTTAGTACATTATGGAATTTTGAACAATATAATAAAATACAATGTGCTCTTGATGACAGAATACCACAAGAACATAAAAGAAAGGAGATATATTTATATCTAAAAAGAAAACCTAACCAAAACCACAAAAAACAGGACAGAAGTAAGTACTGCTAACAAAAGTTTCTGCTTGCTGGTAAGGGCTTAATTGGACCACTACAGCTACTCTCGAGTAGCACAGCTCTGAGTAATGTACTGTAGGAACCAAATGGACCTTCTGGAGAGTCTGGAAGCCAAACTAGAGGTCTAAACAGAATGGGTAAAGAGGAAATGCTGTCACATATAGCTAAAGGGGAGGGGAGGGCAGGGCAACCTGAGGAAGAGACCTGAAAGAAGACAAAGCAACAAAGGCTTCAAGAATGTAAAGAGCTAATGCAGAGAGCAAAAGGATAATCTGTTTTTCACATCCAGTAGGGATATACTGAACAACAAGGGAATTGAACAAATGCAGAGGACTTTTGGTTCAGACACTGTGGAAGCTTACAAAAAATTTTAAAAAAGTAAAGGTTAGTGAACCAGAGGAAGAAGTTGATTTGTTGGTTGATGATTAGGAGATTTGGTATATACATTACAAAAGTATATATATATATATATATAAATATATACTTACAAGGCATAGTAAGAAATGCTTAACACAATTAGAAAATATAACTAATCTCAGAGCAGCAGGGTTTTGAAGTTCCTTTTTATGGTTCTCTTGTTTTTAATATGAAACCATTCAGTGTTTAGCCATGATTCACTCATGACTGGAATAATTTTGGAAAAGCCCAAAACTGAATGCTATCGTTAAATGTAATTTTTCTCATGATTTGTCTGTGCAGGAGTTTACTTTCCATGTCGAAAGCCCTGTTGCATTAACCTTTTCTGTGCCCCGTTCCTGTCTTGGTGCAAGTAGATGGGATCAGCGATGCTCGAGGAGTAGAATTTGAAGCCGCTCCTCCAGAGACACTCTGCGGGTGTCTCTCGTGTCACTCAGGGGCTGTTCCCTAAATTCCCGAGGGGTGAATTCAGGCTGTATGGCGATGTGGCACGGGGACATGGGCCAGAGCAGAGGGATGCGCTAAAGGGGGAGCGTGGGGGATCCGCGTTCCCAGCGGGAATGACGGCAACAGGGGCGGGCTGGCACTGTCCCCAGGTTTGGAAGCACTGTCCCCAGGTTTGGCAGCTCTGTCCCCAGGTATGGGACCTCTGTCCCCAGGTTTGGTAGCTCTGTCCCCAGGTTTGGCAGCACTGTCCCCAGGTTTGGCAGCTCTGTCCCCAGGTATGGGACCTCTGTCCCCAGGTTTGGCAGCTCTGTCCCCAGGTTTAGCAGCACTGTCCCCAGGTTTGGTAGCTCTGTCCCCAGGTTTGGCAGCTCTGTCCCCAGGTTTGGCAGCACTGTCCCCAGGTTTGGGAGCTCTGTCCCCAGGTTTGGCAGCACTGTCCCCAGGTTCGGCGGCACTGTCCCCAGGTTTGGGAGCACTGTCCCCAGGTTTAGCAGCGCTGTCCCCAGGTTTGGGAGCACTGTCCCCAGGTTTAGCAGCACTGTCCCCAGGTTTGGGAGAACTGTCCCCAGGTTGGCAGCTCTGTCCCCAGGTTAGGCAGCACTGTCCCCCGGTTCGAGAGCACTGTCCCCAGATTCGGGGGCACTGTCCCCAGGTTAGGCAGCACTGTCCCCAGGTTTGGTAGCGCTGTCCCCAGGTTTGGGAGCGCTGTCCCCAGGTTTGGGAGCTCTGTCCCCAGGTTTAGCAGCGCTGTCCCCAGGTTTGGGAGCTCTGTCCCCAGGTTTGGGAGCTCTGTCCCCAGGTTTGGGAGCGCTGTCCCCAGGTTTGGGAGCTCTGTCCCCGCGTTTCCCAGCCGGGGTGCCGTGCCCGGCTCAGCCCCCAGGGCAGCCTGGAAGCGCCGTGCGAGGAGCGGAGCTGCCCCAGCTGCCAAACTTGGCTGAGACATTTCACAATGTAAATTTAAAGCAGAAATGTGAATACGGCAAAAACATAAGCTGTCTCTGGATGTGTCTCAACAAGACAAGGCTTCTTGCAGAGAACAGGCAGAAAAGACGGAAGAATTCGGCATAAAAAAGCCAAAATATGTCTCAGCCGTGGTGCATGAGGGCAAATTGTCTTAAACCCTGTCAAGTGCCTGCTATCCTTACCAATATTGCTGAAGCAAGTTGTAGCAAATGAAACCATTTTCCAGCACTCTCTGAGTTATTATAGCTGGACATCACTTTTTAAAAAATGGGGTCTACCCCTCTACAAATAAAATGCATATGGAACAAAAACAGGGCAAGAGGAGATTGAGTCCCAACACAAAACACCTGAACTGAAAACAGAGCTGGACTGCCAACCCCTGTTTGTGAACTGGCTCAGTCGGGGCTCCTCAGGCTGCAGCTTCCCCTCTGCACATCCCTGGGAGCCAACAGGAGGGCAGGAGATGCTGCACCAAAAACTGGGAGAAGCTCTGGGCCATTCGCACTGGGGACCAAGCCAGAGCAGGTGATAACAGGTGAATGGGTGATAACAGGTGAATGGGTGATAACAGGTGGATAGGTGGTAACAGGTGGATAGGTGATAATAGGTGAATAGGTGATAAGCAGCACGTTTATGCACGGAGTCATATCCTCAGCAGGAGTGGGAAATTGCTCTCTTAACATGGAGGAAAACCACTCATTTTGGGAAAAACCTTGCCTGGATATATATATATTAAATATATATATAGTATATGTATTATACTATATATATACACACATATATATAGTATATATATTACAGTATGACCAACTAAAAATTTTCAGTATATAAATCATAAAAGAATTATAAAATTCTAAAGAATCCACATGTCAAAAGGACATAACACTTGTATTTTTTAAAAATATTTATTTACATGTTGACTATCACTTTTTTTTTTTTGAGGATTAATTTATACTACTGGGTTATCCAGCTGATTCTAGGACAGCAGAAATTGATAATGTAAAGTCTCAAAATCCTAAATACTACTTTTAGAGTTCTTTTTCACAATTAGTTTCATACTTTTATTATTTTTTGCAGAATTAATTTGATATTTTTATTATTATCTCACAATAAATTACTAAAAACTAAGAGATAATTTTTAGTTGAAAGATAATCTCTAAACAAATTTACTGTCAAATTTTATGACTCCCTTTTCTCATGATTTAGCCTCAAATGGTTGAATTTATGGGCTAAGTACTGCCGGATGGCAGTAAACTCCTATACAGAAAAACTTACTTGAAAATATTATAGGTCATGGGAATCGTTTTTATTAGGTCCATATTTTGTTAAAACATTTTTGTGAAGAGAAATATATTAAATTAACCCCAAGGTAAAATTGCATCTCTGTGCATAACTATGTATTAAATTGGGTCCAGAAATTCAGAAATATCTGACTTCCAGGAGATGGTGCTGTGGCACTTCAACTGCATTCCTACTGGCATTCATGTTCAGGTTTCCTGAACTCTGGAAAAAATTTTCATTGTGATTCCTTAGAAAAGCAGGAGCCTCCTCCGTAAAATGCACATATTTCTTTTTCTACTCCCAAGAAACTCTTTAATTTTTCTTATACAAGAAAAATTTAAAATCAAGGAAAAAGAGCACAAATACTATCTGACTGTTAATATGGGGATAAGACAGAAAAGGATCAAGGAATGAGATGTAAAATCAAGCTGCTTATTTTAGACCAGGCTCAAACCAGATTTGAATTCAGTTCTGCTGTTTTGGTTGACTTGCTTCTGAAGGTTCCGTACCTAAAGTTTTTGCACGAGGTGGTCCCAGTTCAACAATATTTAAATCCAGATTTTCATTTCATAGCCTACCTTTGTTCCTAGACTATCCTCAGCTATTAATTAAAAATGTCATCTCTGAAGGCACACTTGTCTTCCCCCTATAGTCCCTGTTCCAGCAGCTCCCATGGAATTAACTCACTGCTTGCTACAAAAAAGGAATAGGGAAAAAAACCAAAACAACAAACTATCAAATGAAATATCAGAAAGATTATAAAAGTTAATTGGAATTACTTTTTAAAAAAAAGAATAGATTTTTTAAAAAAGTTATTTAAAAGCTCTTTCTTCTCCCAATTGCCAGACTATAGCCTTGATTTATGGCCCTGCAAACCCAGGCAGTAAAACCTGCAAGAGAGATAATTTAGGTCTGAAAACAAATTCTATAGCTGTGGCACTGCAGGTGGGGAAAGCCCATCAGTGCTGGAAAAGTGTGGTATCTTTTTGCTGCACACTGCCCTAACTTTTGTCTTGTAAGTGTAGCAGGAAACCAGAGTCCTGGACACAATCCAGCATCTACATTTCTGTTTGCTTTATGCAGATCACTTGGAACAGCATTTTGGGAGTTTTCTTTATTTTCTCCTTTTTTTTTTTTTTCTTTCCTTTTTTTAAATTTTTTTTTTTAATTTTTTTTAAACCATAGTATTTCTGAAATACTAAAACATAAAAAGAAATACTGAAGTACAAGGGTCTGGAAATCAGTACTTCCAGCTTCCAAAACTGGCACTGACTACAGCTAAGAGGGGTGGAATACTGTCCACACAAAACAGTGGAAAGACATGAAAAATGCAGGGTCTTAAAAAAATCACAATTAAAAAATCAAACATTTGTTCATGATTTGTATGGAAAGACTGAACAAAAAAGAAAAACACCACATTATCCGAGGAAATTTGCATTTTGAAAAGAGAAAAGGACCTTTTTTTCTGTGGGAGGCTTTCAATAATTTTTTTTTCCACTGGGTTAAACAGTGAATTTGACAGACTCTGCTTGACCTTGAGCAAATCCTTCATCTGCTAGTTACCTAAGTGCCTCCCACCTGTGTTAGCAAGGTGTCTGTAGAAAGATAATGAAGCTTATCTCAAGTGTTTTTCTGCAGACATGTTTAGTGGAAGGAGGATAGCATTATCCCCTACAGCTACATTTGCTACATTTATTCCTTCTGCTTGTTTTGTGTCTCTTCTAATGCAGAAGTGCCTCAAATTTAATGTTTTACCTTCTTTTGCAGAGGCTATTGCCAGTTGTGTGTGCAGTCAGGATCCATCAGTGTGTTTTTCTGCGGAATAGGAAGAATCCTTTTTCCAGTCCTGTTTCCTTTCCAAGGGACCATCCTTTATCAGAGACTGCTTGGTGTGTAGGGACCCCATGAACACTCACAGAAGGACATGTAGCCAGAGAAGCAAAGCTGCCCAGTGCTCTCATGTTTTCTAGAGCCTTTGCAGAACTGCAAAGCATCCCTGAGGGAGCTGGGTGTGGAAAAACCTGCACGCAGCTGAGTCTGTGGGGGAGCTGCAGGGTGCCACTGACCACCTGCAAATCTCTTCACAACTTTGTCCAAAGGAAGGGCAGTTCCATTCCAGAGATAACCACTGGAGTCACTGATGCAACATACTGCAAGACCTCTGCAAAATTCTGGGGCACAGAGAGGGCTTGAGCCAGGATTTCCCTCCATCTGGTAGCTGCAGGCAGTACCAGTCTCTTCAAGGCAGGTGAGATTGTAGGACAAACTGCAAAAGAAAACACAGAAAAGTGCAACTAAAAACTGAACAAAAAAGGTCAGTTTAAGGTAGTTTTTTATGTACTAGCTTGTTCACTTGCTTTGAGAAGATATCTGATTTTTGAGACAAAGAAAATCTGGGAAGTCTTATCTACCTGGCCTTCTTCAAAGCCTATAATTCTATAAAAGCATCTAATTTCACAATGCAAATAAAGATTTTTTAATTAGACTGAGAAAATTGAATTAAGACTGGAATTACAAGTGTTTTATGTCATAGTGAAACTCAGTTGTTTTATCCTCAAAAACATCCCTTATATCTCTGGGTCTTGGAGAACTGGGTATTTTTAGCAGGTTTAAGAAAAATTTTTAGTGATATAAAAGCATTTTACAAAGTTCTGATTAAAAAATCATTTTGCATAAATCTTTCCTTTTTTTTTTTTTTTTTTTTTTTTTTTTTTTGACTTGTTCTTTTGTTTGTCTTCTGGAGGGGTTTAGGGTTTTTAGTGTATGTATCATTAATCTTTGACAGTTCTTCAGGGTATATTTGTAACCTACATCATTCTGGGGCTTTCTTCCCCTGACCCTGTATTTTTGTAAACCCACTGCAGTATGGAAAACTATGAACACCAAAACATGATGTAGATAAAATAAGAGTACAAACCATATTCCCCACTTTAGTCAACAATGCAGTAGAGAACAGGAAACATTTTGCTTGAAGCATCACTACAAAATTAATATTTTTGTCACTGGTTATACGGTATTCACTTTTAATCAAAACCTTATATAAATGCTTCCTTATTCACAAAGAAAAGCTTGACACACCCTTACAAAAATTTGGCCTGGGTGGTTGTGTTTTTGCTTGGGTTTTGATGTGCTAGATAATGTGAAAACAATAAAGCTGTAAGTAGTGTAGCTGTTAAGTGATTTAACCAGGAGATTAATCTTGTGGGTCACAAAATTTGAAGAACAAAGGAGAAGCTGACATTGAATATGAGTTTGTGAAATTTGTCATTTTTAGTTCAGCAGAGACAACATGCTTTAGCTGAGCTGCTCTCCATATTGCAATGCACAGGAGAGTAATTGTCATAGAGATAATAAGCTCTCATCCCAGCATGGATACTGAGTGGTAGGGAAAAGTGATAATTTTGCTCCTTTCTCATACAGCTATATCAACACAAGTAAGACTATCTCTTCTACTTGTCAGCAGAGGTATATTTGTTCCAGGCTGTATTCATATGTGGTGCTTAAATATTCTTCACTGATTCTTCACTGATTATTTTTCCACTTTTGTTCAGCCTCACTTAAAGCTCCCTTGCTTTCTAGCAGTAGAATGGAAAAGAAAACTGTTCCAATCTGAAAGAGAATTACATGGAGCCAGAAAAGAAAAGAAATGCTTTTTCAAAACATAAGTATTTTTCACTATACCTTCAGGCTGGTGGGTTAAAGAAATTACCTGTTACTCTGGAGTTACCCACATCACATCCAAGGCTGAAAGAATGTGCCTTGCTGTTAGGAACTGCAGCACTGTTAATATTGCTGTACAACTCTAGGTGGTATCTTTGCATTGCTCTGGTTGGCACTGAATGCAGACACCAGCTTAATGTAGAATTCAGCTGCTGCTGAGGAAATGGAGCACTTGGAAGGATCAGCCTTGGTTGTTACTTTTGAAATAATATCAGTATTAAACTTGGCAAAAGAAGAAAATCTTGAAACTTTTTAAAGTTAAGTAAAACATCTACTCAGGACTGAGTTCCATGCACAAATACTTCACTCCCTACTTTCCTCAGTCAGCAGCATCTACTCTGCAATTGTTAACTGAGCCAAGAAATGAAATGTTGGCTGTGACATTCTTGATGCTCACTAGTACTACAGCTGACTTCATACAAAACAAGCAGCAACATGCTGAGTGTCTGAGAACTGTGGCACACAATCCAAAAACTGCCTTTAACCAGAAATCACCCTTAGATGCCTCCATCTTTAGCTTCCTAAGAAAGAAATTATGAATTTGTTCTCACCCTGCTCTCTTTAGAAGCAAAATATTGGAGCAAATTTCACCAAAGATGGAGCCTGGTGCCCAGATGCAGCTTAAGACACTCTTCAATGACAAAGTCAAGATTCACAGTTCTGGTGAATGATTTTCCTTTCTGTTATAATTTCAGAGCAATTTTGTGTTTCTTGGGCAGCAACACACAGTTTGTGTAGAACAACATGAAAATAGATAATAATTTATTTTTACTTTTCAATTTGAGGGCTCTTTATGTTGCTAGTTTTGGAAAAAGAGCTGCAGGGTGAAGGAGAATGGAGTACATTGTGTCAGTGTTTAGAATAGTACAGAAGCATGAAAATTTGTGAGTTCACTATACTGTCATTCTTTGACCTGAATTAATTTCAAACTACTTAATCTAGTGATAATTTCATCAACTTTGTATAAGCACTGTGATTCTGAATATGTTGAATGCCATTTACATTTCCATGTTGTTACATCCCAGCAGCTAATGGTTGTGCAGTTACTCCTTCATTTCTGCTTTCAATTTGGCCAGAGAACCTGCCCTGACTAGAGAAACCTCTTACTAAAGATTTTTCAAAACTGGAATATTGCTGGAAAAATACTAAGTTTCTACAAACTGACCTTTTCCAAGAATAAGTACTTTTCTTGACTAGATTGACAAAGACTCTCAGCTGCAATACCAGTACATCTTTCTTCTCATTTCCATTAGAATTGAGGCTAGACCTCGGCTTTTCATCCAGACAAGAGCAGCTAGAAGAAAATGTGATAAGGTGTATAAAACCATGGATTTTTTAAATAAGACATATGGGATAGATTCATCATTATATCTTAGAACACAAGAACTAGAAAAAGACAATGGGAGACCAAAGTTTGCAGGAAGAGACACTGTATCTTTAACTAGAGTGGCTGGCATAGTTGGGAAATCATCACACTTGTACCTGTGGGCCATGGTAAGGTAAAGAACAATGAGGGAAAACAGTGAAATTGGCTGTCAGCAGATTAGAAATAAGCAAGCAAACAAAAAGCTGAAAATACCCCACTATCACTACAACAGAAAGAAGTTTTGTATTTCATTCAACGAAAGTCAGTACATGTAAATTATCAGAAACTAGAGGTGCATGGCAGAGCAGGGATCACTCTACATGTGACTTCCTTTTATTCTTTCCTGAGCATCCGTGGCTGCTCACTGTAAGTCAAGTTACTAAACTGGATGAACCTTTGATCTCGCTCAGTTTAAGGAGGATCAAAATCATGTAGATAGACTTCCCCTGAGAGGAAAGGTGTTGGTTTCCTACAGGACAATAAGGGAGAGGGTGGAGGTGTGGTTTACAGTACAGTTCTGATAGCAAAGGCACTAATTTTAGCTTATCTATATGACTTTGCAGCTTGGTACTGGGAATTACACACTGCCCTCCTGCACTGGAGTAACATTCTCAGTGCTGAAGTAAGGTTGTGGCAGCTGCTATTCTTGTTGCTATTCCTGCCTCTTTGGGGTAAAACCCTCCAGTGGTGACTGGGTCACACACAGAGGATAATGGCCCTGTTGAAGCTTTGATTACCTTAGGAGAATTATTCCAATGAGGCTTTAAAATCTGCCTTAAGAGGGAAATCACCTTAGTTATACCAGTAAAATGGGGTCAAATACCTTTAAAGATATCCTTGCATCATGATTATGGCCATGTTGATGCTATCTCTAAGGTGGTTTGCCTTCTCTGAAAAAGTTTTAGCTTGTGCTCCCCATATATTCAGAAATCATCCCACCATTTCATATTTACTATCTGCCCTTTGGGTTAAGTACTTATTGTATTCTATCATGAAGAGCTGCCATTCACTCTGGATGTGTCAGAAACTGTTCCTATCTGAAAAACTTGTAATGGTGCAATTTTGTTCCTGCAGCAGAATGAAATTATTGAAGTGCACGGGTGATGAGGTGGTATTTATTTCTCTTTGCCTAGTTGTAAAATTTTGAAGAAAGTGAAATGTTCTGTCTTCTTGTTAGTTGTAGAAGTTTTCATATGCCTCCAGGGGGTGACAGGGCATGTGAGCAGTTGCATCCTAGGATCTGCAGCTCTCAGGTGTCCTGCTTCCCTTTCCTCAAAGGTTTTGCTCATTGGCACATTTGCCAGGGGCTGCTGGTTTGCTTTTCCAGATGTATTTTGGTAATCTGCAAACATCATTCAAATGTGTGGATTATGTGGCAAATACCTCTGTCTGGTACATAAGGTCCAAACCCAAGAAAGATCAGACAGTATGGCATGAAGATGCATAAGCCTTTTTCATTAAACACAGAAAACAACATCTGTTTTTCCTTATTTCAGGTTTACTTTACCAGGTATTGATTGGTTAATGATTATACAGCAATTTGCTATTACTGTGCAGGTGAGCCACTACAGCACAAAAAGGCATTCTTCAGAGCCAGTGGAAAATGACACTGCACCCCAAAAAGCACAGCACACTCTGCTCAGGAGCTGTGGGAAGGCAGGTTCAGAAATGCCATACTGCTAACAAGCTCTCCCCTGGATCCACCTGCTCCTGAGGAAATGCCTCTAAAATAAATGCCTCTGAAATACGTGCTTCTAAAATAAATTCCAAAAGAACTCCACAGAAAATTATGCTGGGGTTCATTTTAGCACTCAGAGTGGCACACAAAACCACGGGAAAAGTCACAGAGTTCGAGATAACACTTCAGAAAACAAACAAATGAAGTATGTTGTGTTTGTGGATACATATGTTTCACTGTACTTGACAACAGAGAAGCCACAGGACAACAAACTGAGGGTTTTGGTCATATTTTAGATTTCATTCACATCTCAATATTGGAAATAGACTTTAGAAACACACTTTTTGCTCAGCAACCACTCTTGTTAGAGGTAAAATTAAATTTCTCAGCAAGCAAAGAAGGGCTTTCTTTCTTTGTATTTTCCAATTCTGTATGACCACACTGAGTTATTGGTGGGACTTCCTTTATATCAAAGAGTGAACTTTAAATAAGTGCTACAAAAAGTAGACTTTTGCAATTGTTACTTCTAAAATGAATGTGCTGGTTACAACTTTATTGTGTTGTGAAAAGAAGAATGTAATCACCTTATGAAATGAGCTGACTTCTGCCTAGGCATAGGTACCTCAAGCTGCCAGTTTTAAAACCCTTCCGATTCCTCTGCTACTGCATTGGCTAGACATCAGTGAAATAAAGTGTTAATGGAATGAGCAAGGATAATTAATTCTGTGGGAGAAGGCAAAGGTCAGAGAAGGATTTCATTCCAGGTTTCTCTAGGGTAGTGCATACTCTCATTTCCTAAATGTTAGTACCTGGGAAGGTCACAGTTTGGACTTCTGTCCCAAATTCCCTTCAGTCTCTGTGCATACAAGCCCTTGCTGTCATGCATTGCTTAACTAATCAGTTTATATATGGCTATGGTTAATTTCTTTTGGGATTCCATTCATATAAGAGGTCTCAAAAAAAAAAAAAAAAAAAAAGAAAAAAAGAGGACAAAGTCAATGAGGAGAGCTATTGAGAAGAAAAAAGAAAATCTTTGTCTGGCGAAAAAAAAATCAACATATTATCTTATTAAAAATGGAGAGTTCCTCAGTCTAGATTTCATTATTTCCATTATATTGGTTTTCTGTAAATACATTAGCCTTGTTACACAATTCAACTCTTGACATTGATAGGATCTTACAAGTTAGAGATGGAAGAAGGCTATTAGATAATGTAGCCATTTCCCTGCTGATACAGGACAAGTCATTGAATTACTTATGCTCATTGAAGAAGAGAGACATAAAGGATTGAACCTGCCCTTTCAAAGTTAATTGACATAAAATAAAACCAGCCACTGTTACTGACTGTTTTTAAGCCTTAATATCAGTGGTGTTTTTTTCAAGAAAAATTGGTAGAAAACAAAATAAATAATACAACTCAGTATTGCTTCTGTAGGAGCAAATAGGATACAGGAGGTAGGGGTCTTTAAAGCTGTGGGTATTTTTCTTATCAGCACTAAATAATACTGTGAAAGTCAAGTAATATTAAATTTCTGAAAGTGTACTACAGGATGCATAATTGTCATATAAATATTTTTCCGAATAAGTGTTTTAAAACTTTAAGTCTCAGGCCCCTGTTTCTAGTCTTTGTCCAATGTGTAATGTACGGCTACTTTCTACAGATTCACTCATCCATGAGATCACAGTGGGTGAAAAAGTGTAGCTCTTGTTTACTCCAGGCCATGTGGCTGATGAAAGCAAGAAATACCTGCACCCCAGCACATCTCTGGGAGCTGCAGTGTCCAGATCAGGCTGTACATTGGCTCTCAGACTATGCACTGGGTTCCTTCTGTCTGCTCCTGGGTTGTTTTTGCATGGAAACACAAGCCTTAGACATGGGGAGAGAAGTTTATCCTCCAGCAGCATGATGTCTTAATGCAGTATCAGGACACAGCTGGGAGGTACTATGCTCATGAACTTAAAAGCATCAGAGTTTGGCAGCTGCAGTAACTAGTTTTCTTGAATTAATAGAATTCAAAACAGGAAGCAGAACACCAAGAGGAAAATAATTTTAGAATAGCATTCCCCCTCCATGCCCTCCTTACCAAAACCCCCATCATCTCAAACTGTGGATTGCACAGGTTTGTTTTGCACACATACCACACAAAGGGACTATGCAGGAACACCCGACATGAAATTCCCACCTGCCTTCTGGAGAGGCTATTTCCATTTGGCCAGTAATCCTTGATGGCTCCTTATACCCAAGCTGGTGAAAAAAAACATGTTAACTGCATTGGAGCCAGGACTTTGCATTCTCACAATATGTAGACTGCCTATTGTCCCTTCAGAGCATATTGGCATTTATTATAGAATCCATACTTTATCTCACACCATTCTTTGTGCTTCCTGCTTGCTTGTCTTATAGCTGAAGTCAGCATAAGCTGGCATGTTCACATTATAATTATTCAATATACAGGTAGCATGAAATATTAATAAATCACTGCAAAACAGCCATATCAACCATCACACTGATGTTAAAAAAAAGAGAAAACATCCTGAAAAATAATTACCAATTTTTATTTTCCTGTTCTCACAGTATAGGCATATTTCCTTCTTTCCTTGCTCTACTCTATTTGGTTCCCATTTAACAAGTTATGTAAAAAGTTTTAGCAATTCATCTGATGGCTGGGTTGCAGTTATTTATAATTATGGAATATTCTTGGGTGTTTGTTTAAAGTGTGCTGGAGAGCTGCTGGTTTTGTTTTTTTCTGGTAGGCGGCTCATTACTTCATAAATCTGTGACTGAATGGGAATTGTGGCTGGGGAGCAACTGTGCTGTTCATGCATCATGACCAAGTGTGTGTGGGAGTCAGGAACAGCACCTCTCTGGACCAGCTGCTCCATCCATCTGCAGCTGGGTCTAGGTACAGTGATCTACGGTCAAGATCTGCACTGGGAGTATTTTTATAGCTGCTCTACAGCAGCTGGTGTGAATGGCAGCAGAAAAATGAACAATCAACTTCCTAACCATCAGGAACAAACTAAGAAAGAAAAATAAGCATAAAAATTAGCACATTTTTGTTAGTATTATAAAGAACTATTTGAAGTTCAGTTTCTCAGAGGAGCTACTGTAAGCCTACATATTTATTGGTTTGTCACTCAGCTGAAAATTTTCTTTATACCAAAACTTGGCATAAAAATATATTTGAGTGGCAAATGATGTTCATAATTTTGGATGCTTCTATTTTCCCTTTAAAATGAAAAATAACTATTTAAAAGGGAAATGTTTTTTTGAAGCAAATCTGTTTTTGCCAGTTTTATACAGAAAAATAAAGGTACACGAAAAAATGAATTAATTTTAAAATTGAGGTAGAGTGGAACAACTAAAACTGTTTTAGTAAAAGAGCCACATTTAGTTTGTCCTGCTTTCAGTAGATTGAGAGATTTTTCTTTTTTATCCTAATTTCATCAAAATACGATGAGAAATATTTCTGTGCAGCTCTGACTTTTAATTTTGGATTTAAATAAATCATGAAGGATCTCAGCACATTTTTAGATTATATCTGCATCTTTCATGTCAGAGGCTCTGTGTGATGTGGCTCTGCAGCTCCTGCCAGAGGAAGTACTGCCATCACATATAAGTCTCTTTTTGCAATACATGCACAATGGCATAATGAAAAATGGCAGAGAGGGTGGAATTGGCAGCTTTTTGTCAGAATTCTCTTTAAAATTAACTCAGTGATTATTTAGACTTCCATTACAGGAAACAAAGAAAGTGGACAAAATGAAAGTTTCTGTGATCTGTGTCTGGAAAGAAGATTCTTGGCATCTCCTGGGTAGAGTTCCCTTCCATGGAGGGAGATGAGGAGCCTTATTATATCTTTCAGAGTCTGCTTTCTCCTTAAAATTGTTCATAAAAATTCCTCAGAAAAGTAGTATCTTGAATACAGCAACTTGCACCCAGTCTCAAAATATATTTGCCAAGAGAGCAAAATCTCTTCAGTGTGGTTCTTTTTCCTCAAAATGATGTATGCTGAAGAGAACGTTTCAGAGAGCTGCTGCTGTGCTCATCCAGTCTTTAAGAAAATAATTCCCTGCCCACGAGCAGTAGCCATGTAATTGCCAAGTCCTGATGTGCCCATTCACAGTTGCTCATGGGGTCAAAGAAGAACTGAAATTCTCACAGCAGGGGCAATCCCCACATTCTGACAGTGTGCTTCTTTTCACACCGGAGAGAAGCACAGAATAACAGAATTATTGGGGTTGGAAGGGACCTTAAAGGTGGGCTGGGATTTCCACTAATCAGGTTTCTCAAAGTTCTATCCAACCTCTTTTTCAACACTGCTAGGGTTGGGGCATCCAGAATTTCTCTTGGAAACCTGTTCTAGTACCCTCACAGTAAATAATTTTTTAGTAATATCTATTGTTAGACTACTCACTTTTATTTTGAAGTCATTTCCCCTTGTCCTATCACTACAGATCCTGAGGAAGCACAGACTCTAGCACAAATCATGGAATATCCTTTCTAAAATATTGACATGTGACTTTTCTGAACCTGTAGAAGTGTTTACTCCCCTGCTCATTCCTCTGCTCTGGTTTAGAGAAACAAAGGCAGGATGGTCAAGCACCAAAAATACCATTTTGTACACTTACAAAAATAATTTCGAAACGCTTACTTCTTTTAATTCTTACATAGAATTATAGAATGATTTGGGTTGCAAGGGAACCATGAAGATGATCTAGTTTCAATTCCTTTGGTTGTTCAGAGTTGTTCAAAGTTGTCCAGGCTGCCCAGAGCCTCATCCAACCTGGCCTTAAACACCTCAGTGATGTGGCATCCCTGAGAAACCTGTTCCAGTGCCTCAGTTTTTTTTTTCTCTAGCATCTCATCTAAACTTATTCTTTTTCATTTTGAAGCTATTCACCCTTGTACTGTCACTACATGCCCTTGTAAATAGTCTTGCCACATCATTCCTTAGGCACTGGCATATTTGATATAATGGACACAGTTTGATCAGAATAAGGAATAAGGTGGAGATACCAAAGTAGGAGATATCTCCAAGTCTCTCAGGCTCTGTCAGAATCTGAGTTACCTGACCATTTACCTGAGCATTTTGCAAGGATCTGATTTGTGTCTTTCAGCTTCTAAATTTAGCTGAAACTTTGATGCCTTTAAAGTAGATATATATTACATTAAGATTTATACTGCTTGTGTCTGCCTCATTTTTTCAGAATAATTTTAATCAATGTGTAACTCTGTTCTCCTCTTCAGGGGGAAAAAAATAACTTCAGTTATATACTTTAGAAATAAATTGCCTTTCATACTGAGTCTTTTGTGTCAGTCTAATGAAACATTGCTGAAACCAATGGAATGACATAAAATATTCAGAAAAGCAAGGCTCAGTGTGTTGTTACTGGGGATGGGCAACCATCACAGTACATAGTTCCTGGGAAAGAGAGTTATTCCCTGAATGTTCATAGGCCAGCTTTGAGAATTCAGGCCAGATCGTGAACTGCTCTCTGCAGAGCTGAATTCTTCTGCACCACCTGAGCTTTTTAGCCCTTTCTGTTCCGAGTGTTTTAATCATTGAATGATTGTGATGTGACTTCTAAAACTAATAAAGAAAACATGGGAAGAGCAGGGTGTAGTTGCCACTTAATCACAGCCTTTCTCAGGCACTTGTTAAAAAAAAATGTAGAATCAAACTTGTATCTCTAAATTCAGGACAATAATTTCAACATAAAAGCAAGAGAAGAGCCTCCATGAGATATGAAAGTCTAATCTAAAAAAAGAGCCAAAAAACCCTCAGCTGCTCTTTCATGGCCATGCACAGCTTAGAGCTAAAGAATTAGAAAATGCTACTGTATATTCAATGGGAAAACAGGTCTCTTTAGTGTTTTCCAGTCAGCAGTGACAGTCTGTCTTCCCTGAGCTTGGTGCAGAGGGTCAATTTGAATCCTCTGAAGTGCCAAGAGCTCCATCTGCTCTTCCATCTGAAATGGGAATATTTTTGCTCTTTTTTTTTTTAATCTTGATTTGGTCTTTCAGTGTTTGTGTTAGAACACACAGCCCAGATGCCAATAATGAGGAAAATATATTAAGTGATAAGGGAGAAAACAGAGAAATTAAAATGAACGAGGAAGGAAAATTGTAAGTGGAAAATGGGAGCTGATTGCAATATCCAGCCCAGGTGTGGCTGTGAATTAAAGTGCTTTCCTGAGAGATTCCAGAAGATATATCCCATAATCCTACACATCTGGGAAAGTGTTGGTCAAGACAGTCCTGGAAGTTGTGCCAAAAACACCTTAAAGATATTCCACACAAAGATCCAGCTTGCTATATACTCCAGCTGCTGTTTATTAGAGATGCTCATATTTTATGTATGCTAGCACACAGGAATTCTGTTACAGAGAAAACTGTATATATGGATTTAAATCCATTGATTGTATATTCCACTTAGACTTTATTGAAGCATTTCTCTATATTCAGTCACAGAACTACATTTCTTTAGTTGAAACATATGTACATTATATACACAGACATACAAAGGAATGCTTTAGTTTTCCTTAATTTTTTTTCAACGTTGGTGTTTCTCCTCATGAAAAAAAAAAGTATACAGGGATACTTCATTTCTCTGTTTGATTTATTGTCACAGACACCTCAGGCTTTTCTAAATCCAGTGAATTTGAGAAGTTGCTATTGTGAGGTTGAAAAATTAACCTTGGCAACTGTGCTAATGTCTGAATCAGTCTTCGGAGTAGTAGAGTTATTTGACAATTTTTTTCTAAATTAGACCATGACCAAGGGACACCAGAGTTAAACTAAATTATTTTTATTATTTATTGGGGTGAAATCTTATTCATGCAGTGACTGATAAGTATAATTTAATATCTGTGAAATGTTTCCTTCCTTCCTTCCTTCCTTCCTTCCTTCCTTCCTTCCTTCCTTCCTTCCTTCCTTCCTTCCTTCCTTCCTTCCTACCTTCCTTCCTTCCTTCCTCCTTCCTTCCTTCCTTCCTTCCTTCCTTCCTTCCGTCCTTCACTCCTTCCTTCCTTCCTCCTTCGTTCCCTTCCTTCCTTCCTTCCTTCCTTCCTTCCTTCGTCTTCCGTCCTTCCTTCCTTCCTTTCCTTCCTTCCTATCCTTCCCTCCTTCCTGTCCTTCCTGCTCCTTTCCTTCCTTCCTTCCTTCCCCTTCCTTCCTTCCTTCCTTCCTTCCTTCCTTCCTTCCTTCCTTCCTTCTTCCTTTCCCTTCCTTCCTTCCCTTCATTCCTTCTTTCCTTCCTTCCTTCCTCTTCCTTCCTGTGCCTTCCTTCCTTCCTTCCTTCCTTCCTTCCTTCCTTCCCTTCCTTCCCTTTCCTTCCTTCCTTTCCTTCCTTCCTTCCTTCCTTCCTTCCCTTCCTTCCTATCCTTTCCTTCCTGCGTTCCTGCCTTCCTTCCTTTCCTATCCTTCTTCCATGCCTTCCTTCCTTCCTTCCTTCCCTTCATTCCTTCCTTCCTTTCCTTCCTTCCTTTCCTTCCTTCCTTCCTTTCCTTCCTTATCTTCCTCTTCCTTCCTTCCTTCCTTCCTTCCTTCCTTCCTTCCTTCCTTCCTTACTTCCTTCCTTCCTTCTGCCTTCCTTCCTTCCTTCCTTTCTCCTTTCCTTCCGTCCTTCCTTCCTTCCTTCCTTCCTTTCCTTCCTTCCTTCCTTCCTTCCTTCCTTCCTCCTTCCTTCCTCCTTCCTTCCTTCCTTCCTTCCTTCCTTCCTTCCTTCCTTCTTACTTCCTCCTTCCTTCCTTCCTTCCTTTCCTTCCTTCTCCTTCCTTCCTTCTTCCTTCCTTCCTTCCTTCTTCCTTCCTTCTTCTCCTTCCTTCCCTCTTCCTTCCTTCCTTCCTTCCTTCTTCCTTCCTTCCTTCCTTCCTTCCTCTTCCTTCCTTCTCCTTCCTTCTTCCTTCCTTCCTTCCTTTCCTCCTTCCTTCCTTCCTTCCTTCCTTCCTTCCTTCCTTCCTTCCTTCCTTCCTTCTCCTTCCTCCTGCTTCCTCCTCCTTCCTCCTTCCTTCCTTCCTTCCTTCTCCTTCCCCTTCCTTCCTTCCTTCCTTCCTTCCTCTTCCTTCCTTCCTTCCTTCCTTCCTTCCTTCCTTCCTTCCTCCTTCCTTCCTTCCTTCCTTCCTCCTTCCTTCTCCTTCCTTCCTTCCTTCCTTCCTTTCCTTCTTCCTTCCTTCCTTCCTTCCTTCCTTCCTTCCGTCCTTCCTTCCTTCATTCCTTCCTTCCTTCCCTTCCTTCCTCCCTATCGCTTTCCTCCTTCCTTTTCCTTCATTCCTTCCTCCTTCCGTTCCTTCCTTCCTTCCTTCCTATCCTTCCTTCCTCTTCCTTCCTTCCTTTCCTTCCTTCCTTTCCTTCCTTCCTCTTCCTTCCTTCCTTCCTTCCTTCCTTCCTTCCTTCCTTCCTTCCTTCCTTCCTTCCTTCTTCCTTCCTCCTTCCTTCCTTCCTTCCTTCCTTCCTTCCTTCCTTCCTTCCTTCCCTCCTTCCTTCCCTTCCTTCCTTCCTTCCTTCCTTCCTCTTCCTCCTTCTCTTCCTTCTTCCTTCTATCCTCCTTCCTTCCTTCTTCTTCCTTCCATTCCTTCCTTCCTTCCTTCCCCTTCTTCCTTCCTTCCCTTCCTTCCTTCCTTCCTTCTTCCTTCCTCCTTTTCCTTCCTCCTTCCTTCTTCCTTCCTTCCTTCTTCCTTCTTCCTTCCTTCCTTCCTTCCTTCCTTCCTTCCTTCCTTCCTTCCTTCCTTCCTTCCTTCCTTCCTTCCTTCCTTCCTTCCTCGTTTTTCTTCTCCTACCCCCTTTCCTTCCCTTTCAAGTTAGAAGGTGCTGAAAAGTCAGAGATTCTGCTGGGTTTGAGATCATATATGCTGTGAAATGGATTCTCCTATACATTTGAGCTATTAGCAACTTTGCTTTCAACACCAGGTGTCACTGCTGTGATAGAAAACCTCAAAATACTTCCTGGTTAACAAAGCAGGATTTGTCATTACATATAAGAAAATAAGTCTAGATACAGGGTAGCTGTGGAAAATATGAAGTAGCTGGCATAACTTTGAGAGCAAAGTCATAGATAACAAAACTTTCACAGTAATATACCATTGATAGGATACTCTAAAAGTAAATTAACCCATGTCTATAATTGTCCATAGTGTTACAAAGCTCCTTTTAAACAGCATCAATTATCGAGTGATTCAAGCTCATGTAGCTAAATTCATAAAACTAAAAAATGTCTGCCTTTACTGAAACTGAAATTGTGGAATAAAAACAACTCCACTGAATTTGCCAGTGTTTTGGGGGCACAAATGAAATTCTGCAGCAGGTATCAAATGCATCCAGAGTAGCTTTGGAAGCAACATTTCACAGCGGTGTTTCACAGAGATTGCTTCAGCATGTCAGAGAGGTTTCACTGAATTTTAACAACACTAATCTGTTACATTTTGCATTGAATTTATTTGCTATTTTTATCACTTTTATGGTGTTTTGGAAAAGAGTTTGAATCTTTAAAAAGCAGAATACTGTTCAGAAATATTTTTCACTGGAAATTGTTTCTATTTTTAGGCCAGCTCTAGAAATAACAATAAAAAGTTTCACAGAACAAACACTTTTCTGTTTTCTCTGTTTTGGTGTTTTTGATGCCTGAGGGAAAATAAGAATGGGATAAAATAATTTTGTCTAAAATGATTGCTGAAGTAAGGTTTCACTGCTGTCTTTTAAAAATATAATAAGTGTAGGGTAAGATGCAAGAAAGAAAAATATGTCTTTAAAAATAAAGCAGAAGGAAAAGATTTTTAAAAAAAAGAGAAAAAAATAAAGGGAATTAAAATACTAGTGAAGTAGATATGAGTCTAAAAAAGGGGGAGTAAAGACAGCTTTCTAAATTCTAAGTTTTGTTTTGTTTTTTTTTTTTTACTACTCAATTCACCTTTAATTATCAATAAATTAAATTAAGTTTCTCATAGAAGAATTTGTTTTGTCCTCCAAAATAATGGGTAAGGGGTATCCCTGACTTTATCTCCACCCATAAACTTTTTCATCCTATTTTTGTTCCTGTCCTGCTAAGGAAGGGGAGTGAGGGAGAGGCTGGATGGGTGCTTGGCCCTTAGCCAAGGGTAATCCACTGCATATCCAAAGGCACATTAATGTCAGTGGTCTATTGCTTTTGCTAAAGTGCTACAGAACTTTGTTCCTTCCTTCCTCCATACACATTTTTACTGTAACTACAAGCAGAAAGCTACCTTGCATAAAAAGATCTACCATCCTCCAAATGCCTTGACACAGCATGGTCATGGTACTGAAAGTGGCAACATGCCAGTGTAATTTGATTATCTGTTCTTTAGGTTTTTTCATGAGAGAAAAACTCTAGGGTGTTTACATCACCATAAATTCAATATACTGAAATGTTAACATCAGTTGAATGGCATATCCACTAAAGCAATCTGAAAACTTTTGAAATCACTCTGCTAATAGTCCTGAAGGTCATCCAATGAAACATAGTTCAGGAAATAGAACGTGACAGTTTGTAACATGGTCTTGGATCTGCTCTCTTCAATCACCATTTTCACTATTTCATTTTCATGAAAAGACTGGGAAGTTATATTCACAAGGAATGTTTGATTCTCTGAGTGTGAAACCCTGTGATTTTGATATTGCACAAAAGAGGGACACTTAGTGTTACTATATGGCAATATCTGTAAATTAAATTGATGTAAATGGAAATGATATTTTTGTGCACTTTAAAATTATAAGAGACCAAAGGTGTGAATAAGTATCTAAAGAGAAAAATTCTTTCTGATAATGGTCAGGAAATAAAATGTCTGAAATAGAAAATCTGGCTTGAGAATTTTATATGCTGAATAATATGTCAATGTTTATAAATAATTCAGTCCCTGCCGTGGTGTCTTATTCTTTCTAGATGTCCATGAAAAAAAAACTTCTGAAGGAAACAGAGCTGCTTTAGCTGGACTTAGGCTCTTTGTATTCTGGTGTCTAACTCTAAATCCACAGTAAAAAGAAATGTTCCTACCTACTAATCTACAGAATGCCTGGTGGAAATTTTGTGGATGTAGAAACCAATATAACAGAAATAAAGCAGGAGTCCATGAACAAATGCAGTGTCTTACTAAGTAATGTCAATTATCTTAGCCACCCTAAATCTTACTGCATGCACTTTTTAGCTAAGTGGGATTAGGGCTAGTTTATACAGAATAAACCAAAATAAGCAAGTATATTTTGCCTTATAAAAGGGTCAGGGTAAGAATACAGACTGCACAATGTCATGACTCACAGGATGTTCACAACTGCTGTAGCTGTCTGAAGCTGAGCAGGAATGACCAGAACCTGCACTGCTGCAGGCAAGGTATTTCTGGGTTACTTGGTGGGGTATTCCTCTACCAAGACCTAATCTGTTCAGTATTTTCAGTCTAAAACACTCACAAAACTGGGCTCAGAAGAGTACTTAAGTGGCCAACTACACCTGTAGTGCCTCAGTTACACAACTTTTTGTATGGCAGGGGCACAAAGAAGCTGCTATCTGTGTAACCACTTAAAGCCACGTGAAGACCAGGACCTGTCAGGGGTCTGGATTTCAACTCTGAAACGCTGGTGTTTGCCAGAGGCAAGACAAGTCTGGATTTACTGTTTCTCTGCTCTTGTTTTAGGGTGCAAACACATTCTTCTTTAAGGTGCTGTGCTTTTCAAAGATCTGTTTTCCTGATTATGAAGTAAGTCTTACTGATAAATTATAGAAACTTTTCTAACTCTTCTATGTGTATTTTCTTCTGTTAATATTTAGTCAGGCTGTAGTTAGAAAATAATGGAGTTTCAGATTTTCACTGAGATGGTAGCTAAATGAAGGTAATGTGTTCTTTGAATATTTATCCAAGTTTGGAACAGATTTTTCTCTTCTACATTGTTTATAAGAAGTAAAAAATTATATATTATCTTGACATGTCAGATTCCTGAACTCACCATCCTTCTCCTGTCTTAAAATGGTTGGAAATTTGGAAGCCTCTGATTTGAAAAATACTTGTTTAAAAGTGTATTTTCTCATAGAACTTGAACAAAAAAAAAAGAGTGCTTCTATTTCCAGAAAAAGCTGTGTGAGCTTAAGGTACCTGAGAAACACATTTTAATTTTTTTTTTTTCCCCAATAAAAGTATGTACAGCACTCCTGTCAAGCAAGAGCGTACTCTAATCCACATTTCACAGATAATATATGAAGGTAAAAGGAGGTGGAAAGCCAAATTTCAAAAAAATGTTGAGCTAATGAATTTTCCTGACTTTGGAAAAATGACACAAACCAAATCTTTGAGACATTCATTTTCTAATAACAATGTTTACAAATGAAACAAAGGTCTGCTTTTGGAAAGCTTCCTACCATCCCACCTGATATATATCCTCAGAAAGGATATGAAGCCATATATTTTAAACTGGCAAAAACTATGATTTTGCTGGCTGAGTTTGTGCCCTCTTTCCTAAATTTAAGACACTGTTTAGGCACATTAAAAGCTTTGCTAGAAAACTGTGTCTGTGCTAGCAGTTTGTATTGCCACGGTTCTGACAGTCACCACACCTAAGTAACTTTGTCAGGCCAGAATTTATTGTGCAGACCTGGCCTCTGTGTCAATGTCTAGACCTGATCCACCCCAGCATGGCCAGGGAAATGTCTGACTGATTGAATTCCTGATCCAGAGGAATTGCTGCAGTGGCCTAAGAGCATAGGCCACTATCAAACTGCAAGCACTGCTGTGTATCCCTGCTGGAATATTGGCCTTGTGGGGGCATTAATTTAACATCAGCATGAGGGATCCATGAAGCAGTATTCTAGGCAACTGTTGTTGGGGTTTCGGTGTAGTTTGGTTTGGTTTGGGTTTTTTTTTTTGTTTGGAATTTTTTGCTTTGTTTATTCAGTGTGCGACTTTTTTTTTTTTTTTAATGGCCTTTTTTTTTTTTTTGGTTTTGTTTTATGTATTTGTTGTTTCTTTGGGAGGTTTTTGGTTGCTGGTTTTGGGGATTTTTTTGTTCTTTTTTTGTTTTGGTTTTGGCTTTGGTTTGGGTTTGGGTTTGGTTTTGGGTTTGGGTTTGGTTTTGGTTTTGGGTTTTGGTTTTGTTTGGGATTTGGTTTTGGTGAGAGGTGTTTGGATTTTTTTCAGTTTTATGTGGGTTTTTTTTTCGTTCTGGGGAAAGATCTTGACAATTCTATGAAAGGGCAAGGGCAACCCAGTCTTTCAGCATGGCTCAACAGATATTCAATTCTCCACCATTCTCCCATGCCCAGAGAAGATAAGATCTTCCCTATGGGAACAGAGAATAATTTTAATAAAGGATATATAATTTCATGATCTAGGTATCCTCCATAAAGGTAGAAGTTACATTCAAAGCTCTTTAAGGTTTTCTTTTATATCTGGCATGGCTGTCTAGAAGATGAACTTGCAGGATACTTCAGGTCAAAGGAGAAACATTTGTGAATGTTGAAAAAAAATGCTGGATTGGGATGCAGTTTTGAAATAATCTGAAGGTTTTCTGTCATTTCAATGACCAGAACTGTTGCATGGCACTATCTCATACTAAGGAGAAACATCTGCAACAAAGCAAACCTAGAAAAATGCAGTAAAATTTGTAGAAGGTCTGGTTATGCATTGTGGGAGCCCAGGGCATACCCCTGGCTTCTTTGGGGATTTCAAAACCCCCCTGATGAAAGTCTCAAAGACTCCTAAGTGAGACCCTAGTGTCTCAAGTGCTAAATTCCAACCCCTGGGGGAAGTTGTCTGCACAAAGTGAATGGAAACTAGTCAACAAAATTAGTAAAGTATAAATTAAACTTTTAAAACGTAAATAAATACGTTTTTTGAAATGTTTATGATAAAAGACACGTGGCCAAAATGAAGAATTTTGGGGGTGGATATTTCTTCCTCCTTCTTCTCCCTGTCATCCATGTTAGGTGACACGCTGGCATTTTAGATTGGATGGAGTCAAAGCTAAACCGTTTAATAAAATTGTACTGTATTGGGAAAATTTTGTAAACATGTAATATGTAGTACAAACTATATAAGATAAGCCCTGCCTTCACCAGGCAGATTCCACCATGAATGCCAGGCAGAGAAGACCGCTGCTGGCCAAGTAAAAAGTCCCTAAAATAAGATATAATAAACAATCCTTAAAACAAAAAAAAACCATCTCCAGCAATCTCTCTTTGGCTGCTTCAAGGAAAACCAAGGTTTAAACCACCTCATGTCCCTCTGGGGTAATCTCAAGCCAAAAGAAAAACCTCAGACTAAAACATCTGGTGTCCCTGGGTGGGCAGTGACAGGCATTATCAGAATCAGTTGGCCTGAAACCATGTCAGACTTAAAAAGAGACACTGGAATGATTTGTGACAATAGTCTTTACTTTTATCAGGTTTTATTGCTTCAAACTTTCTGAATAAATTACTTCTGGAGAAACACTGAATTTTGCTGCCTTTTTGAAGTATGCTATTTGCAATATTTTTTTTATACCCACTGTAAAACCCCTTTATTCTGCTAGAATATTATCAACATGCATAAAACAGTGACATCAGTTACATACACATGTATCTGCAAGAAAACTTATTTGTCACATAAGTACATGTCACAATATGCATATTTTTTTTGAAATATTTATCTTAAATATTTACCTTTTGATGATTGCTATGCAAAGGTGCAAAAACACCCAGAACAGACTGCTCTGCCTTTAGAAATTCAAGTTCTGCCATCATGTTTCTCCAGGTAATTTTTATGATAAAAGAAAGAGTTTTGGTATTAGCCACCATGATAAATTATTTAAATTAATCTCTAAAACAGATGTATTCACAGATTATGCCTCTACAGCTAAAAAACTGAGTCAGAAACAGACTCCTATTATTAAAATCCTTCATTTTACAGGGCCTTGTAAAGAATGATTTGGTTTAGGAAAGAAAAAACGTTATTGCAAACTATTCCATCATTCTTTCTCTCTACTGAAGTCTCACCAGTTTAAAAAGCTAAAATGACAAGAATTCTTTCTGGAATTCATGTTGCATGGCACAAACATGCAGCATTTTTCCAGGTATATTCACTGCAATGTAACACTTGTCCTATCTCTATTGAGGAAATAACCACAGATATTTGAAACATTAGTGCTTGTTTTTGCTGTCATTTGGCGTGTTTTATTTGCCATTATTCATTTGAATATTGTTGGGGTTTTTTCCTATCTTTGATGGCTTTAGGCATAGGGAAATAATGTAGGACAACAAACTGCAAAATACTGGGGTCCTGCTGCTTGTTTTTCTTGGGAAGGCAAGGAGAGCAACACCTCCAGCAGCTGCACCACTTCACACATTACCCTCTGCCAGCTAACCCAGGAATTTCAGAATTCATTCTCCTTCCCAATTGTTTCGTACATTTTATCTTTCCTGCAGCAGAATGTGGGATTGCTGTTCCTTCTCACCCTTCAGGTAGTAAATTTCATTTTGACTACTTTTCTAGCTTTCTAACCTAAGCATAAATGACACTTATTAGATCACAGTTCAAATTCAGATAACTGTTTTTGCAAACCAATATTAGTTTCCTTATCTATTTTGTTTTCCTCTGATTTTTTTCTTGAGGATTGTTACAAAAGCACATTGATAAACCACTAAAAAAATTTTTAGTACTCCTGTACTGCCTAGAAATACTGAGATCAGCCACTCCAGAGAGGAATATGTCAGCTATGGATGGGAGAGATGTGGGGCCAGCAGTATTTCATGCTCTTCGCTCATCTAAACTGCCCAGAGAATTATATTTTCTAGGAGCAATAAAACAAATGGAATGGTGAAAGATGAGGCAAATTTTATGGTTAATGTATATTGTTTAGCCCTTTATAAATGCTGTATATATCAAGAGATATTGCATCATCCATAAAAGAAGAATACTATTTAAATTTTTATTTTTTTTTACTATAATAGTGATTGATTCTAATGCAGTTAGAACATAGGCTGTAGCTTATTACTATGTTTTCATATTTTTAAAATGTCTATCATGCTAGCAAGAATCCTACATGTAAGGTTTAGGTACAGACTGTATTTATCCTTTTATTTATGCTGCAAACTCAGTTCTCAAACTGATAAAATAGTGATTAAAAATGCATAAAATTTGGCTTAGCATGTTCACTACAGCTTCTTTCTTCCTATAATTCTACTATCTGAATAGTGATAGTTGTTTTCAGTCATCAGGAGATTGTAGAAATTGAAGACATGGTTTTAGTCCATTTTATGAATGTGAAGTATATTATAAATGAGAAGTGTGTAAAAGTGCTCCTGGAGTAGCTCATTAGGCAGATGAGCTTCTAAGCTCCCTAGGAGCACAGCACCTAGAGACAGTGCTGGTCCATCTTTGATCCAACATCTCCATATACTATGCACAGAATGGGTCAGGTTGGAAGGGACCCTGGGGGTAATCTAGTCCAGCCTCCCTGCTCCAACAGTGTCACCTAGTGCATGTTACTCAGGATTGTCTCCAGGTGATTTTTCACTATCTCCAGGGAAGGAGACTTCCATCCACCTCACTGGGCAGCCAGTTTGAGTGCTCAATCAACCTCACAGTGAAGAAGTTATTACTCATGTTCAGGTGCATCACTTCCACTGAATCAAAGACTCATAGAGCATTAGGGTTAGAAAAGGCCTCTAAGGTCATCAAGCTGAACTTCTGATTGAATACCACCACTCCAACTAAACCACAGCTTTAAATACCACATTCAGTCACATCTTACACATATCTTCCAGGGATGGTGACTCCACCACCTCCCTGGACAGCCCATTCCAATGCTTATCCACCCTTTCAGTGAAAACATTCTTCCTGATGTCACACCTGAACCTCCCCTGAGGCCATTTCTTCGTCCTGTTGCTGGTTGCCTGTTTCTGCCCCTTGCCTCTTGTTCTATTGCTTGGCAGCACCATTTGGCTCCATCCTCTTGACACTGCCTTCAAATACTTGTGTACATTGATAAGCACATCTCAGTTGTTTCTTCTCAAGGCTAAACAGAGCCAACTCCCTCAGCCTTTCCACATAAGAGAGATGTTCCAGTTAATTATCTTTGTCACCATCCATTGGACCCACTCCAGATGTGCCTCACCAGGGCTGAGTAGAGGGGCAGGATCATCTCCCCAGAATGTTGGAAATGCTCATCCTAATGCATCCCAGGACACCACTGGTCTTTTTGGCCACAAGGGCACTGCCAGCTCATGGACAGTTTGTTGTCCACCAGACCCCAGGTCCTTCTCTGCAGAGCTGCATCCCAGCAGTTCAGCCCCAGCCTGTGCTGGTGTCCAGGGTTATTCCTCCCCACAAGAAGGGGAGGACCCTGCATTTGCCTTTATTAAATTTGAAACAGTTCCTCTCTGCCCATCTCTCCAACCTTTAGAGGTCTTTCTGAATGGCAGCACAGCCCTCTGTGGTATCACCCAGGTGGATTCCTTTGAAATGGAGGCTTCCTTGGTTCCAAGTGCAGCTGCCAGCCACCAGGACAAAAGAACATAATTTTGCAAAATTGGAGGGAGCTGAATCTGAACACTGAATCTGAACATTAATTGTTCCTGGGGACTGTAACAGTGATCTCTAAACAAATCCAGAAACCAAATGGATGCTTATATTGTTACAGTAGATTCTTCATGGGAATTAGTATTTCAGTATCTTGGATGGCACTATACAGCACTCCCTAAGGACCTGATGCTTCGTTAATAGATAGAATCGGTCAGAAATTTTCTGCTGAAGCAAAGTTTGCTGAAAAATTCCAGTTGGTTGAGTGTGAAGTATTTCACTCTAAACAGCTTGGGTTTGATAAAATTTTGCCAAATCCAAGGCAAGATTCCAAGAGAAACTGTGATTCTGGCAGGCCTACCCAAGTCCTGGGAACTCTGTAAGCTACAGAATGGCCAGCCTGAAGGCAGGAGTCCCAAATGGGTCTGAGTCATGGCTAGGGATGCTGGAAAACTTCAAGGCCCCCCAGTAGAAGTGAGCCTGGATATGATCCAGACAGAGATGAGCCTGGATTTGTCCCAGCTGGGGAACTCCCTAAAGCTACTAGAATGTGGAGAGTCTGTAAGCTTGAAACTTAGAAAATTTCCACTATGGATTATAACAAAAATAATGGTAAGATTCCTGCTTTCCAAACACTCCTGATGTTAGGTGTGTTATAAAAAACTAGGAGCACAGAGTCTGACCCTAGTAGCCAAATCTTCATAAGTCTTAACTGAGGAGAGAGCTAGACTCTGAACACTGTAAAACTAAAGCAGCACAGTTCAAAACATGGCCCATGGGTCACATCTGGCAGAAAAATTTTTTCTATCTGATCCAATCCCTGGTCCCAGGGTGGAGGAGGAGTGGGTGTTCAGACAGCTGATGCAGACATATCAGCCAAACAACTTCTGACCCTGAACATAGCCTGTGCAGCTGTGGAACCTCTGGGTTCTCTGGGGTGTGGGAGTGAGCCTGGAGACTGTGGCACAGTGTGATCCCCATGGTCACTCTTGTACCATTCTGCTCTCAGCCCTTGGTAGATTTTTCATGTGTGCTTTCAGCTGAGAATGATGTGCTGTTGTTCACCTTTCTACTTGTTGATATTACTGTCCAGGAGCTGAAAAAAAGGCTTTCTAGTAAACAGTAGGGTTTACCATATTTTGAACTAAAATTTGGAGTGTCAGATTGTTTCCAGAGACATCCCAGGTTACTGAACTCACTTATGAATGACCCCAGTGTTGCTTTAAAATGTTCAAATCTCTTTCCAACTAGATGACTTAAAAGTCTGTAAATAAAACTTTAGCTAAACAAGTTTCATATGGCTTTTCAATCACTACTGCTATTATTGTTAGTGTTAGTCTCAATTACAACAATTGCTTTAAAAATACCATGAATAACACATTGGTTGGACACTTTTTGACAGTTATTTCCCTACCTTGCAAACACAACTTCTTACTTCATCTCTATCTTGTCACTGTTTGTGGAGTATGGAACAGGCTGGTTTGTAATTGTGATTTAATTTATGGTTAAATTATGATCATTTAGAGCATTACAGTGAGGTTGGTGGGGATGGAGGCAGTAAATAGGGATAGTTTCTTGTGTGTTCTGTCCACTCTGGTTTTTCTGGTGGTGGGCTAAGAAGCTGCTCCGTGGAACTTCAACTCTTTGTCCTGGATGGAGAGCAGGAATAGGTCTGAAGAAACTGCACCACCCCTAGGCTTGAAGCAGCCCTTAATTATTTTATTTCCAAGATAAGCAGTTGGAGATGGTCCCAGAATTTGCAGAAGTCTTGTGAGAGAGCAGGAGGTGACAGATGATCTCAGCAGAAATGAATCCAGTGGTACTTTGGAGATGAACCAGGCTCCAAGGAAAAGCTGGGAAAGGGAGGGTTGAGTGCATGCTGGAACTAAGGCACACAGAGAGGAGGAATGGCACAATTCCAGAGCTTGGGGAAGGGAACATTGAGGGAATATTGCCTAGGTAGAAAGTAGAAGCAGCATGGAGTTTATCAGGTTCATGATTATGGAGTATAATGAAGAACACTACTCCTAAAATGAGACCTAGTTGTTTTTGGTTTTTTTTTTTTTTTCTTTTTTTCCATTGATCATAATGGTAAAAAGAGTGGAAACATCCACTGAGTATTAACTGAGCTGCAGCAAGAGCATGTTTCTCTCTTCTCCTTGCAAGAACAGGAAATCATAAATATTACCCTTTTAGCCAGACCACTGGGTAAGAGCAAGGTCAGAGCAGCTAAGCCTCAACAGACCTCAGAAAGTTTGTTTATATCTTAGGTTTACAGAATAGGAAATGTCAGCCTTTTTCTTGTTGGCATATCCCCACTTGTTTGTCTACCCACACAGGCACTGTGCATATTCTAGCTCCCACGTATTAATTTTTACTTCCATGATTCCTTAATGTCTTTTTCTTTCTGGGTTTTGTTCTGAAACACATTTTTATTTGGCTTGCATTTTTGGTCTGGTTTTGTTGAGGTTTTTATATTTGGTTTTTTTTTTTGTTTGTTTTTTGGTTTTTTTGTTTGTTTTTTTCCCAGAACTAGGCTAAGACCAGTGTTTCCTAGAAGGGTTCCTTTGGTGAGCTGTATCTCAAAGTTGCTAAGGTCCATTCTTCATGATTCCTTCAGGAGAAATGTCCTGTGGTTACTAACTGCCTCCTGAAATGGGATCTCTCAGTTTTTTTCCCTCCACTACTCAGAAATTGCAAAGTAAAATTTCCAAGATACTGAGAAAATGGTTTGTTTTTGTAACAGAACAGCTCATGCAATGAAATAGAAGGAATTTGGGAGTCAATACTAATAGCAGTTTAGTTATTTAAATAGCTAATATATGTGCATTTTATATAATAGCTAATATATAAGACTATTTTTTTTATTAGATTGGATATTGAGCACCTATTTATCTGTTTAAATAGGGAATATTTTAGATAAAATAAGTGCCCAATTACAGCAAGGAATTATTTCTGGCAGAATATGATCTCATGGCCTTAAACCACTGGCCTGAGACAATACTAAAACAGGAATGGCAGCACTGGAGTGTTTTCAGCCCAGGATCATAGGTTCTTCCAGTCTGAAAGGAGACTCAGAATGTTTGTAAGAAGATGGTTGCTTTCTCTCAAATGCATTGCAGAATTTTATTCTTTGATTCTGCAAGTCCCTCAGGTGGTTTGTACAAAGTGTCAAGTGCAGCTGATGGATGAGAATCAACAGGCACAACTTTCAATACAAACTGTGAAGATTTTTAACTCTGAAGATGAACAAATATTGGAACAGGAACTTAGAGAAGCTGAAGAATCTTCCTCCTTGGAGATGATCAAATCCTGACTGGGGAAGTCCCTGAGTTATTAGACCTGCTCTGAGCACGTGGTTAAACCAGAAACCCCTGAAGGTTCATTCCATCCTGGTTACTTCTGCAATTCTGAGATTTCTTAAAGAAATTTCCTCCTCTCCATCAGACTATGGATTTAACCCATAATTAGCTAAAAGGTGGATAAAATAAAACAAAACAAAATAAAATAAAATAAAATAAACACAACACGAAAAACGATGTTGCCAAATTGTAACATGTCAGTGAGCAACACTGATCAGGAGTAGAAAATGTGACTAAAATTACTTACACTAAGTGATGAGGAAAAAAATTAGTCAACATCTTTGGAGTTTCATACACTGTCATTCAAGAAGGAGACTGATCATCCCTGTTAGCACCTGTTTGTTTGAGGAAGTGTGTGTTCTTCAGTATAGTGAGGGAAATATTTCTGTCACAATTAAGCAAACAAAACCATGAAGGAGAAAAAATTCACTTTTTCATAAAGTCAGTAGAACCACTAAATTGCTCTGAACATAAAGCAAAATTATAAGGTCAGGGTAGAGCAGTTAAACTATTCTGTTTTATCCATTCTCTACAAAGGGTGATGGTGAAATATTTAGCAGAGGGATAATTCATGATGATAAAAGTGGATTCTTCAGAAAATGAGTTATCAAAGACAGAAGTTTGTCAAACTGATAGTTTAAATATCAGTGGTTCTTAAAGAGTTCTTCATGTATTTAAGAGCTCTACATGAGATTATTATGCAGCAGGGAGCATTTTGGTCCTATACTAACAATTAGAAGGTTAGAAGTGGTATTAAATTGCAGATTTTTTCCTTTTTTTTTTTTTCTCCTTTCTTTTCTTTTTTCACATGGTCAATAATATGATCCAGAAAAAAAGAAAAGTAGGTCAATATCAGAGCATGAAATGTCTGTGATGTGTCCAGCCTTTTCTTGCATTTTTGTGAACAATTCTGCTGAGAAAACATGGGCTTTCCAATGAAAATTCTATTAAGAGAGGTTATAGTACAGTATGGTATCATGCAGATTTTCTTGGTAGAAAAATGTCAAAGTTCTACATAAAAAATTATCAAATTAAAACTTTTCTATTTTGAAAATATGCTATTCTGGAAAGGTTAATGATAAAAATAAACAGAAATATTTCAGTTTCAACAAAAAAGTTGCACTTTGAATAAGGAAGGATATTCCAGTCTCTTCTACTGTTTGTTCATAAGATTTCCTTAAGTGAAACCCAAACAGACCAGAGAACAGCCCTTTAATTGCCCTTAATTTCAGATATTTAGTGCATTATGCAAAGAACAATGTGATGGAGAGAAGAAGGAGAATCTATAGTGCATTAATCTTAGATGAAGCAGCTCTCCTGAAGGCAGAGTCTCTGCATTGCTTGGAAGAGCTTAATGCCAGAGCCTGAGAAGGCAAAGAGCTGCCTTCACCCAAATGAACACTTCAGTGGCTGAGTTGGAGTGCTGAGGAGCAGCACAGCCAGGCAGCACTGCATAGCATGCTAAGAGCCCATGAGAATGCACTGATAACTTTTGGAGTCTGTAGTGCTGAGAAAGTGATGTAAAGTGAGTTGGAAGGAGCTGAAGAGGCACGAGGCTGAGAAACTCTGCCTATGATGGGAAATTGAGAGGATCAGTCTACTGAGTCTGCTCCAGAGAGGCTTCAGAAATTGCTTGATTTCAATGTTTAAGTGTCCCCCATGCAGAAAATTGTAGCAGATGCCTCTTTACTGTTAACAGAAAGATATGTCACAACATATTGGGTGTCATCTGAAATCCAGATTTAAGTTATATGTTATGAAATCCATGTTATCTGTTACAACTATTTGTTTCAAAGGAGTTAATTTCCCATTATTATAAAGTTTAAAATAAAAATTTATATTTTCTAATGTTTATAGTATGGATCAAGTAGAAGCTATTGGGCCAGAACAATTATTTCATTAAATTTGGTAAATTTCTCTTCCTGGCCAGTGCAGTTCACTCTCCCAGCTCTGCCATATCAGCTTGTGAGACCTTCCTCCACAAGCCTTAACCTTTTCATCCTCTGTCCAGATTCCAGTCTGTCATCTCCTATAACCCTTGTCTGGTCAGTTCACAGCTTCCCTTCCATGTTTCACTCTAGTCTGCCTTCATGGTTGACATTTTTCTCCCACTAAACTCCCTCTAGTCCTCGACATTCTGATTAAGAACTGCCCAGGACTAGCAAAGAAGTCAGCTGAAAACACTGCTGAAACCACTGCTGAAAATAGTTTTACTATTTTTTTAATGTTCTGCATACTCACTTGCACAAGTTTCACTCACTGTAAGTAATATTTTGTCAGAGAACCACCATAAATGGCTTAGGGCATAACTAGTTCCAAGGATGAAAGACACAGGTTAAGCCACTGTTTTCAGGGGAAAGTGTATTAAAATCACATGGATGCTAATTGCATAAAGCTATTTATTCTCAGATAAGGGAGAATTATTTTATAATATTATTTTATTTTATTTATTATTACAGCAGCAAATGGTGATCATGGAAGAGAGGAAACTCTCTGCTCCATATTTACTTCTGCAGTCCTGGATATGATACATCTCATTTGGTGGCAGTCCAGAAATGCACCCTTGGGGAAAACCTGGGATGGTGCCTACTCTGTGCTGGACCAAAATTGTCTGCAGACAATGAGTGAACTGCAGCTTTGCAATGGTAGTTCCAGGATGTGGCCCAGTAAAATGTTTTCTGACACGTCATGGAAGTTGAGCCCTGCCCAAAGGGTATTTTCTGAGGCAATGTGTTTTAGAAAAGTTTGCCAAGACTCAACTACTCTTTCTTAAATTCTCCCCAAAATTCTTTCCAGAAGAGGACAGAAGACATCCTGTTTAAAGATCTTCTTGACCAAAGGTTAAACCACTTGGTGTGCAAAAGGTTAAATAAGGTTGGTAAAAGGCAGTGCTATCACAAAGCAAATAATGAAACAGTTCAATAGGCAAGCTAAAAAAAATGAGGACATGGGTACTCTGCAATTATATTCTTTTAAATATGAACTAGATGATAAATAGTGATTTTATTTTAAATATATGAGTTTGAAATAGTCACTAAGGTCATTTAAAACTGGCTTCAAAGTGAGGCACAGTTGTTGCAGACATGATAAGGTTGCACTGCAGGCATGCCCAAAGCCTGGGCCAGGCCCTCTCACTTCTCCTTGGAGAATGAGAAGTTTGCCTCTCCAAAAGACAATTTCAGATTTTCATCTGGAAACTAACTAGAGGTGCTCTGTGTTACCCAAGAAGAACACACCACTCTAGCACCTAAAGACTCCCCTGGTTAGATTTAGGCAGCCCTTTATGAGTATCCTGTCCCCAAATCCCTGTTCCACATTCCTGTCTGTCAGTTTGTTACTTCTATATCTTCCCCAGCACATGTATTGCCTTATACTCCATAACAGAACACATGAAGGACACAGACTTCCAGCTTTTAATCTGAGTGGTCTTTTGCAGCACAGACTTTTAAAATTGTCTGTTGTTTGGTTTTTATTAATGGCATGGTTTGCTTTTCTATTTTTTTCTTTTAATTGGGGGTATTTTTCTGAGGCTGATGGTGTGTGAAATGACATGATATCCTGCACCATCAGCTCATAAAAAATTCACTTTGACATTGTCTGTACCAGAGTAAGTGTACATACAAGAATCAGGGCTTTCAAAAGATTATCGACCTCTGTGCTCTTATATTTCCTTTTTTTTTTTTTTCATCTCACTAGATGAAGTTATTTTTCCTTTTATTTATAGGGCATATAAGACACTTAGATTTTACTCTAATGGCTTAGGCATCAATATAAAATAAAGGGCTAATTAAGGAGCATTAGTGTTACTGTACAGAATTTCAAAGGGTGATGTGAGTTTCATTTCATTACATGCCTTATTAAGTAGTCTGAGTTCCTGTCATGTCCTATATCCCACAATAAGTGTCAGTGAGATAAAAATCACCCCTTACAGTCTCACAAAGGCTGATGTCTACCTTGCAACTGAGCCATGAGCTCTAAAATGCACCCTCAACTATTTAAAAACCCCCCACATTTTAGTAAATCCCATTCACATCAGTTGATAAAATTTATTTTGTAGGTAAGACAACAACGTAAGAAAATTAAAATTATTTCCATCAATTGCCCTTATGATTTCTTCCTTTATACCTGAAATCCTTAAGCAAGTCTTGCATGCTCTGTGATAGTCTCCTATAATCTATGACAAACATATTAAAGTATGATCTAGGAATGATCTTATTATATTATACATACATATATATATATATATATATATATATATATATATATGCCTTTATGTGCTTATATTATTCCTAATATTATAAATATTGCTTATATTACTGTAGCTAGAGATAAAAATGCTGCACAATTACTTAGCTGTACCACAACTCTAAAGTTAATAAGAGTTCCACTGTAGAATTACATAGTGATCTTATCCCTTCAATTTTTTGGTGTTTTTTTAAAGTATGTCTGGATCTCAGAAAGACAGTAAAACCAAATCATTAGTCAGCTGCACCATATTATCCTCTTCATCTTTAGAGGGTCAAATTTGCTTTGATCCCTTGTAAGCTTGGAGAAGGAAGGTATCTGAGCTGCTGGTTATTAGGGGAGCTACCTGGTGTTAGGTCCATACAAATATCTTTATAAATACCACAAAGTATTTACAGTTCAGCTCTTTTTTTAATTTTTTTTTTTTTTTTTAACTCTGCACTCAGTTATGTCCAATGTCTTCCTTTATTATCCATGGCCAATGAAGTGTTTGCTCAAGCTGTGTCCTATTCATCCTCCAGTCTCAGCACACATCCTCACTGTGAGACTTGAGCTTATCCCTACAGGCACTGAGCCCTCTCTTAGACAGCTTTTTCACAGGGTGATTTATGTCACTGCTTGCCAAACCACTTTTGTGTCTCTTGTCCATTTTGTTAAGTAGAGGATGACTCACACAAAAGAAAATAAGTACACAATTCAAATATAGGCAGAATAACAGATTAATGTGGCAATTTATCTTAGTAAGATCCAGACGGATGCACTTTTAATCATGATTGTTTGCCAGTGATAGCAAAGATTGCATAATGGAAAGAAAAGTGTTGTATCTTAATAATTTGGCAGGTATGGAACTGAAATCTGACCATTGACCTGACCATGCCTGAGAAATATAATAAGTCCTTGACCTCTGTGGGACTGCAAAGATTGGTGGCAATAACCTCTTTTAAAGGGGGAAGCTGTACTGACATTGTTTTGCAGACTTGTAAGCATAACCAGCTTTTGCTTCAGTTCAGGGTTAGTCAGATGAAAATTTTATTAAACTTATTTTTGTAGACATAAAGAAAAGCTAAATTCTGGTGAAAAGGCAGCCTGAGGCATTCAAAGGCCAACTTTGCTATGACTTAAGAGTATATATACCTTGACAAATAGATATTTGATGTTCATTGCAAGGCCGAAATCGAGGTGTCAGTGGGGCCACAAAAAGGAGACAGTCCAGAAGCTATCCTCCTCTTCTGCAGTGTTCATAAATTAAGGAGGCTGCATGATGTGCAAGTCAGGGTGAGAATTAGTCTGTGATTTCCAGTAACTCATGCATCTTTGATAATGAGTAAGATTTACCTGTAGAGTACATCTGGACAAACTAAAGGCAAATAACAGGAATAAACACAATCTGTTCTGAGTTCTTACCAAGGATGATGTGTGAAATGTGGCTTTGAATATATTTGAACTATGCAGACTAATTTCAAGTTACTGTGATTTTTTTTTTTTTTTTTGTGTGTGATCTGTGAAGAGCATATATAAAAAATAGAATAAATTTAGTTTGTCTTAAACTTTTAATTGACTACCCTTACTAAACCTACACTACTCCATCTTTTTGGCTGGACACCTTTTCACTGTAATTTCATTAAAGGCTCCATGCTGCAACGTGCTGAAAATCTCCAGAATATTCTTTGCTTCCTTCAGCTATATTTGTTTCACATGAAAACGAGTGCTCAGCACCAATCTGATCCCTTTCTTAAAAACTGAGCTCTCTGCTCAGATTTGCCAGGCAGCAAACACAGGCAACAGTTTGCCACCACTCAATGCTTTATGGAAGCAGTGAAAATTTTCTGACAACCCCAGATCTTCTGAAGTGATAAAACACACCAACTTATAGAAATTCCAATAGAAAACAGTACATAGAATTGTGTGAGAGAGTCTAATACTGAATTGGCTGATGTTTGTGAAATATACAATTAACCAGTGTCACTGTGGTGCTGATGCTACTTCTGAACTTGAACAATTAATTTTGCATTTAATTTCTTGAGCTAAAGAAATAGTTTTACAAATGGACTACTTGTGTTACATCTGAAGATGTTTTATTGCACCCTGTTTCTGCACTTTGTAAAGCAATTTTAAGTACTTACACATAAAGGGGCTCCCTGAGTAAATCAATCTACTGCTTATGAAAATTCAGTCCAGTGCTGAGTACAATTATGTTTTTTCAGATGTTTTAAAAGAATCTATACTGCTCTGTGGAAAATATATTTCCCTTTCTGATTTTTTTCATAAATAGGATTTGTTGTGCCCAGGAGAGATTCTGTTGATAGGGAAAAATTTACATAAGCAGTCAGGAGTCCAGCACACTCCAAGGAGCAGCCAGGCTTTGTAATCTGACCATGGAGATCTGGCTCTTCAGTAGGGGTATCTGTCTGGGAAAAAAACTGTCATTGCACTCTGGAAATGGTCATCTCTGACCACAAGTAACTGCTTCCCAGATCTCTCCTGAAATGCCACCTTTACTGCCCTCTAACTCTTAATGCAGTTACAACTTCCATGATATAAACTGACCCAGTGATGGAAGGAGCCAAGAGCAGTGACAAACTGAGTGCCAGCTTTTTGTCCAGGTAAAAGCCACAGCCCTTCACCCCTGCCTCTGGGTTAGGAGATCAGGACCAGCCTTCCCCTGTCAAGGGCCCAGACTGTTTTTCAACCCTGTCATTCAGGTGATCCTTATTTACATTTGAAAAAGTCAGTAAAATCCTTTCCACCTTTTTTATACCTGTCCAAGTTTAGGACAAATTTGGGGAAAAAAGATAAAACAGCCCGAGGGAGGGGCCAGCAGCTGCATGGGGGAAGCAAGGAGAGGAGCCAGTCTAAACATCAACACATAACAATACCCACTGATAAATCCCTCCAGAAGTGCACCATGTGCATGCTGTTGTACATTTCTCAAGGAAGAAAGTCAATGTCATTCCAGTAGGCACAAACAAATACCAGTATACAGAGTTGGGAGCAAAACAAAAAGTAAAGGATAGGAAAAGAAAAGAGAAATAATGAAATACCTCAGACTAGTATGATCTTACATACATATATGAAAAATATATGTGCAATTGAAACACACACACTGCAATGAAAATTCAGTCACAAATGACTTGTTAATTAGAAATCCATGTTCAACCTGAAGTAAGTGGTAGTTTATTGTTTGCTACCTCAGACCAAGTCTAAACTCAATACTGAGTCTAGTCTTTGTTGTTTTCCAATCCAGAGAGGAATCGTTGTCATCACTGCCATGGGAATTAATGTCTAGTTAAAACACACTGTATAAGTCACCTGCCTCTCACTGAGAGTCCTGTCCCTACCACATCAAGGTAGAGCAAATATATTCAGCATGAGTATTCAGCTATCTGCCAGAAAATGGAAATTTCACTCAAGCCTATTAACTACACAGGCAGTTACACAGATGTTTGCACATTGAGTAGGCTATTACTTGAGGGAGTGAGGGTGCTGGCACTCCAGTCTTCCAATTCTCCATATAGAAGGAAACACCACCTGGAGCAGGAAATGATCCAGGGACAAGCAACCAAAGAGAAAAGGGTGGGTGGAAAGAAAGCAGGGGGAAATCTATTGAAGGAAGAATTCTGTCATGTTCTCGCCAGCTGCTTTTTCTTTTTGTTGAAATGCAGGTTTGTCTCTGTTCGTGCTTGTGCTTGGGGGTGGGTCTGTGTGTGAGTAGGATCTTCAATCTGCTGCATTTGCCCACAGAAGGTGGGAGTCAGCCCATGAAGCTCAGCAGTTCCCAAAACCATATGGGAGGCTCGGGAGAAGACGTGAGAAAAGTATGTGGGGGCTCAACCTGAACAGGAGGTTGAGCAGTGGTATATCTATTGTAGCACAGCAGCATGCATATCACGAGCCTTTATCCAATGTGCCAGAAGGCTTTTTCAGTCAGGATTACACCATCAAAGCATCTCAGTATCACTCAGTAGTGTTGATTTTGAAAAAAAATTGTGAAAATAAAACATCTGCCAGAGCAGCACATATATTACTACCAAAAGAAGGAGAAAAACAACAACTTGCATTGCATGAAATCTGGCCATGAAGTCAAAGTCTAATCCAAATCACTCAGGAGACCATCTTTGGAATAAGGCCATCTCAGAGTTCCTAGACAAAATGGATGTCATTAATTTCTGCTATAGCAATAATAAAGTTTGTGGCTGCAACAGCCATGTTGCTTTTCAGAACCTTTCCCTTCACCAAAAACTTTATTTTATTATAAAGCCTAAAAATCCATTGTGCTTCATGACCAGAAGCAATCTATTGTTTCCTGTCTCTTATGCATCTTAAGGAGAGTTTCTGTGGTGGGTATAGCCATATGTCTAAAGTTTGTATGGCAGTAAAAGAGTCTGATTTTCATCATAATGGCAAATGTCAGTGAAGGCTGTGAAGGGCTGCACAAAGGCTAGAGAAACAGCCTCAAGTCCAGGCCACTGTGTTCCCCATTACAGCAGGATAAACCTTCCAGCCTGTAGAGAAACCCCTGCCAGCTCTGAGGAGCTCTTGCAGGGGGCTGCAAGCCAGAGCCATGCACTGAAGTGGGGCTGGTGTGAGAGCACAACCCAACTCACAGCTCCAAAAAAAGAACAAAACTCTGTACATTTCCCAAGCTGCTTTTGCATAGCTTGTGTGCTGTGTAACGAGCACAATGACTTGGTGTAGTTCTAGCACTGGTTTTACCACATGTTCTAAGAGCAGAATGCATTAGAAAGGACAAATACAAGCTGTAGACCACTTAGAGATAAATAATGATCATTCTGGACAGGCTTCTTTTTATTTGTCATTCCTGTACACTTTCTGATATTTTAACCTTAATTGCTCCCTCTCTCTCTCTCATATTTCTAACATGCTTGTGTTCTGTCCCAGTCTTAATTCTCGGATGTTAATCCATCTAGCATCTACTCCACTTCTTGCATTCTTACCAGGGTGCTGGAAAACCAACTGAGATAAAGTGAATGATTTCTTAGGACTAATAAATTATGGAGAAAGGCCCTTTAAAAGACACAATATATAAGGTGACTGTGTAACAACACATCTCCATTTCTCCCCACCTGTACCTAGGCAGAACCACTCTACAAGATATGAGGAGTTGGCCAGACATATCTGAGGAGAGATGGTGGTATCCAAGCTCTTTTAAAAAGTTAATGTAACTTGATTTGAAATTTGCTGGAGTTCTGCACATATGGACATGATATAAAGCTCATCAAACTAAGTCTTCTTTCCCTGGCAGAATCCATTTCAGATCAAGGAGACAAACACACAGCAGGGTATCACTGGATTTGGTAATACATGGACATATTGAAATGCAGAACTTTACCTATGTGCACACTTGAAAGAGCATCCCCAAAAGGAATCTGCTCTCAGTGATGAGATATTCAGCTGACTCACAGTAGGAATCTGGGGGTTTCTTTGTGCAATGAACAAATACCAGGTTTGTAGTCAGGTGTTTCTGGAACTGTGCTGCCTTCAGCACCAGGACAGCCTGAGTGTCCCCCATTCTGATGCACTGCCCAAGCCATCACTGGTGTGGTTTGGTGATAGCCTGTGCTAGGAAATAAAATATGCAGGAATACTGTCTGCTTCAAGACCTGCCAGAAGTTAGTTGCTATACCATCTGGGCTGTTTTTATTTATCCAGCTGTGATTTCTTTGGGTTTTGCATTTTTAATTAACACTGTTTTGAAAAAGGGGCAACTTTTGTTTAACCTCTTCAGCACTGCCTCATGTAGGTGAGGCAAAATATAATTCAGTATAATGGCTCAAATATTCAAAGAACCATCATTTGAACTGGTTTTACTTTCAAAAAGTTATCATTGGTTGCTATCCCACATGTGATGAATTTTGAAACCAGGTAATGACTTTTTTTCCAGTTGGAAAAAGACATATACCAGTGGTGAATGGAAGGCTGTAGAAATCAAGACTCAGTTATTATATTTTTAAGTTACTATCCCCAGTTTTCCCTGTCTATGCATCTCCTTTTTTCCTCCCTTCTCTTCTCAGCTCTAGGAACACATTAAAAGAGTCTGACCTCACCTGCATTCATACAATTATGTATGTGCCTGCCTAAATGTTCACTGCTGCTTTAAAAACCTATGAACAGAGATTTGACAATTGCATCCATTTACACAGGCAACAGTGGGCTACACACAAATGGAACCCTGCTGTCATCAGTTACAGCAGGAAAAGACAGTGATCTTGGCAATCCCTGCACATGGGCTTAACTTGATGAGAAGATGACTCCAAATGGGCTTAAAATTTAAACATGAGAGTGCCTGTATGAATAAAACCTTTGATCATTTGCATTGCAGGATTTTAAAGAGATTCTGTCTGAATTTTTCCTTTCCATAACTTAAAGGGAGAAAATACAACTTTGTGTTACTATTTTTCATGTTTTTCTGCAGTGCAGCTTTTGTGCTTGTCTCAGTCTTTCAGCAGATCAAAATTATCAGTGTGATTTTGTTTCCTTCAGCACCTCACACAATCCTGCCCAGACTTTAACTGCTTGTCTGAAGTTTTCCATACATCTTCTGTGGGATCTGCTAGTCTCACATGGATGTCTCAGGCGTCCCGGGCATATCAAATGGCAATGCATAGGTACATTTAGAAACAATATTTTTCCTACACAAACTAAACACAATTGCTTCCCTTTTTAAAGCCCAATCACCCTCCAACTAGTGGTGCATGTCAGGAACTGAAATGGCAATCCATGGCTCATTTTCTCACATGTATGCTAAAATATAAATATTAAAAGAGAAAAATAGCAAACCGTTACTGACACAAACTAAAATTCAACAGGAATGTCATGCTCCATTAAGATTATCATACTTCTCAATGCAGAAGCTATCCCAGATTTTACAGAAATCAATACTAATATCTGTGGCTGTGGTGGGTTGACCCTGACTGAATTCCAGGTGTCCTCTAAAGCCCCTCTGCCATTGTCCTACTCAGCTGGGCAGGGGACAGAAAGTATAATGCATGGCTTGTGAGGCAAGATAAGGGCTGGGAGAGATCACTCACCAGTGACTGTCATGGGCAGATTCCACTGGAGAAATTAATTTAATTTATTGCCAATATAATCAGAATAGAGTAAGGATAAAAACAAAATCTTAAACACACCTTTCTTCCCACTGTTCCCTTCTTCCTGAGCTCAGCTTCACTCCTAATTTTCTGTACTTCCCTGCCAGTGGTACAGGGATTTGGGAAATGGAGCCTGTGGTCATTTCATCTCACACTGTCTCTGTCACTGCTTCCTCCTCCAGGGCAGGGCTCCTCACACTCTTCCAGTGTCCTGTTGTGGGGTTCCTCCCATGGAAAACAGTTCTCCACAAACTTCTCCAGCATGAGCCCTTCACAGAGGGTGCAGTTCATCAGCTGCTCCAGTGTGGGTTGTGTTAGCTGTCTACAGACTCCACCAGCTTCCAGAATCCAGCCTGGTAGAAACTTCTGCCCTGGCTGAGTGTATGATACAGGGAATTGCAGATCACAGTAATGCACATGACATTTGAAGCATTGGCATCTAAATGATGCTCAGAGTTGTGTGATTTGGCCACTCCACACTCTGTAACTGCTGAAAGCATGACTGGGTGTTCTTTTCATAGCCCCATACTTGGTGCTGTAAGTCATGCCAGGAGAAAAGTAGATGTTCCCACTGATGATCATTTCATTTCCATCCTGCCCAGCAGTGCTCTTCACAGCACCCTGCTGTCATCAGGAATAATGCTCATGAGCCAACCCAAGGGAAAACTTCAGTCAAACAGAAGAAAGTCATACCCATTGCAGTTAACACATCTGCTTGGAGAAAGGCCTGGAGAATATGAATGCAATCTGCTCATTTTGGGTACCTAAATTTTAAGGTTAAATTTCAGGCTGTCTGAAGCAGCTCCAAAGTAAGAGTTTCAGTTCCCTATGCAAAGGTATAATGGCATTTCAAGGTTTCCAAAAAGAAGACTTACACAATAATTTTCAGACGGGATCTTGCTCTAGTGCTCCTTCCAACCTCAGATAAAGACTAATGCCCAAAATTCTTATGGCTAAGGTTTAAGGAGTCAAAAATAGAGTGTTAGCAAGGTAGAGATAGACCTTAAGAGCATCAAAATTTCCAGGTGACTACTAGCACTACCTAAGATAAGGTTAAAAATGAACCATAAGTGTGGCCTCAGACATGCAGCCCAGCTGATCAGAACCATGAGAGCAGAATACATCACAGTCCTGGAGCAGCATGACTTCAGTTTGTTTTTTGCACTCCCTTACTAGGCATGGAGTTAAATATATGGATTCTCAAGGAAGAAAAACTCATAGAAATCTTATAATGATTTATTCACTCTCTCTTTTGGGAGAGATGATCTGAGTTATTCAGAACTATTTTTTAATATGCCTGAGGTTTTCCAGCCTTGAAAATGCATAGTAGACACCAGTGGACAGGAGAGAATTTAGTTACCAGCACTTATTTCTTTTTGTTCATCTTAACATTCTCTTAAATCTAGGCTTAAATAATTTCATTGCTAACTGTGAATAACACTGCTAGTCTGAGAAACCACAACAAGTTTATATGGATGTACAACTGTACAATCCAAATTTCAGGAATTAATTTTCTCAGTGTCTCGAATCTTGTAAAATGTTTTGCAGTAAATTTATTCTACTACATCTAATAAGGCTTTTTTTCTGCACTATCATTACATTTCTTCAAAGCATTTCCAATAAGAACACTCCAAATTATGTCCCCTCAGCTAGTTCATCTGTTCAGTCAATAAGCAACATTTTATTGCTTTTATGAATTAAGCCCACTTTACATCCAATCATTTTGCAAACATCTGTAGCAGATTCAGTCTAGGGAGCTTTTGAAAAATCAATCAGCAGGGAACAGCTTTCACTTTTTCTTTTTCTTTCTTTTTTTTTAATTTTAATAAAGTGTTTACACATGTTTGTTCCATATGAAATAGGAAAAGCACTAAGCTTGGTTGTCATATCTGAAGATTACAGTAAAGCTCACCTCACATGTGTAGGATTTTTATCTAAAAGAGAGATGTGATGACAGCATTAAAATGATAAAGTATTAATAATCTGTATCCTAGCAATGAGCAGCTAAACCAGAGGTACTATAGCTGCTCAGGTATAAGAATGAAATAACAATGAAATAATAGTGAAACAAAATTTCTAAGTTTTTTCTTAGAAATTTCTGCAGTATTTCAAATTTCTTTCTTCCACGGTATTGTGCTTGTTAGGAAACCACAAAGAAAGAAAGAAAGAAAAAAAAAAACATTTTGGAAGAATCTAAAGGATTGATATTAGACAATATTGAGACTTCATTATTTTTCTTTAGAAAATTGTTAATTCATTAATTTCAAATTTCTCCAAATAATGTAAGAAGTAGTTTAGATGAGAATAAATTGTTGCTTAAAATTTGAAATAATTCTATCCCAGATTAACCCAAAGATTTAGATATTTACCTCAAATTATCAAACAAAGCACCCTAACCAAAATTCACTTTCATTTAGCCTAAGGACCTGAACCCATTTCCTACTTACACATAAATGCTGGAATACTCACAGGTTAAATGGAGATTTTAATTTGAAAGGGCTTAGTTTCATCAGATTATACTATTGTCTAGATTTTGGATACTTTTTTTGATGTGGGAAAATACTTTTTTCCTCCAGCCATCGTTGGAATCGAGACTTAGTTGTAACTTCTAGCTTGACAATTCCTAAGCCAAGTTGATTTCAGTGTGTCACTCTGTAAAACAGAGATAATTCCTCTCATTCTACAGCTTTCTATTTTCTGTAAGTGAGCTGGAATTAGTTTAGGCTTGTTTGCTGTATTTTTTTACAATGCAGTACAAATTAATAACAGTAAGTTGCGCCCATCTGGTGTTTCCTCTGGTTGATGTGGGAGTGAAGAGGGACATATTTCTGTCTGAATAACCTTGGAAGTAAAGCATATCAATTATGAAGCACCAGAGCAAACTGTGAAAAACTGAAGCAAAGCTCTGGAGTGGTGACTTTTAAAAGTTTACCAGTTTTAGCAAAGTTAATTATATCCACTTAAGGTAATTATCTCAATGGCCAGGATATCTCCTAATATCACTATTGCTCCATATATAGTTATAGATATAGTGAATCCAATAAGGAGAATTTTTGTGAGGTTGAAGGTATTGGGAACCAGATTCTTAGTTTTGTAAAACAACTGGCAAATGATTCCTTTAATATCCATATACATATTCATTGAAAATGTCATTAACTGGTTTATAAATAAGTACATTTTCATATAAAATACTTAATTTTACATTTTGAAGCTTAGCAAAGGGCAGGTCTAATATTTTATCTTGTTATGAATGTTACTTTTGATATCATATCAGGGGAATTCACTTGGAAAGTTGTATCCCTTTCACACCTTGTAGAGATTTTTACACACATGTGGAATAAACCAGAGTGTTACTTCTGCTGGATAATTTTTTGGCTGCTTTTGCTCAGGAGAAGGTGGGAAAGCTGACACTGCAAGAGGGTGGTGGCTTTCTGCTGCCCAGCAGAAATGTGCAGAGCTGCTCTAGCCCAGTCCTTGGAAGTGCTTGCAGTCCTTTGGGGACAAGGGCTTGTGGAAGCAACAAGGATCCTCTCCTGAAATTGAAGCCCTGTTTGGCACCAGACAGCCTGTTCAGGAATGGTCTGAAGTCATAATGTCATGGGTTCACACTGCAGGGAGGGCTGCAAAATGGAACATTTTGACTCCACTCAGTCTTTTTTATTTTTTGTAGGTGTCTTCCTTACTGTGCTTGGTTGATTTTGTTAGGTGTTCTCTTTGTTTTTTCTTTTGCCTCGTGTTCCATGGAAATAACCTTGCTGTACAACTACCATGAGTGACAAATCTATTTGAATGTACTTGGCATGCTAACTATTTTTAAAAATATTCTTACAGGTGTTTAATATACATCATTGGCATCTTACTTGGGAAGGTCATTGAATATTTTCTCAGAACTGCTGAATTGTTTGTTGATGTCATAATTAATTGTGTTACTTCTGATGTTTGCTTTCCTGGGCACCATTTCATGCAATTATAAAAACCCAAACAACCACAAAGAAAGCAAAACCAAACAAAACCCTCTCAAAATTAAAACATAATTAAATAAGTTATTTGTTTTGTGTTTGTTTTTTTTTTCTTAGGTTTTTTCTTTTTTTTTTAGCATTTCTTTAAAAAAAAAAAAAAGAAAGGAAATTGAATAAAGAGAGTAACTAATATATTTTTCTCTCAAATGGAATTTTTATAATATTGTTTGGTGTTTAGAGCTGGAGATACATTTGCAATCATTATATTGACAGTTTCATTAAACTTCATCTGGGAACTCCAAGATAAATAATATCATATATTAAAAAAAATGGTTAGGACCATATTTGAAAAACCTATTTACATGCTCAGGGCACTATAATCTTCAGTACCCACACAGGGAGAATTCAGGGCAATCTGAGAAAGTACACACAGTGTCTCACAGAGACAGAACCAGTGATGACTGATTTGGGGAGAATGGTTACAAAATTTATAGTATTTCTGTCAGCCACCCTAGAAAGTCTCTATCCTTAAAGAAGGCAAACAGAAACAGTTAATTTAGCAATCAACACAACTGAAAACAGAAAACCTCAGTGAGGAGGCTGTAGGCAGTGAAGAAAGGAAACTCCTGCAGCAGATCAGCTGTTGATACAGTGGATGCACTTTATGCTGCCAGATGATCTATCTAGGAGGAGGCTCCTGTTCAGATTTCCTCCATTTTTTCCCAGAATTCTCATCCCACTTCCTTCTCTTCCTATCTCCTTTTCCAGCTGTTCCGCACCAGCCCCCAGCTGTGCTGAACCATGTGCAGGTTGGTGCTCTCACAGAAGCAGCAGAGAGCTCCAGCAGAGGCAAAGTGAAACACTCAAAGTGAGAAAAACCTTCACATGTCCCATTGGAGCAGCTCTGCAGTGTGAGGTTCCTCACAGGGCCAATGCCTTTGTAGCTCTTTGTAGCTCAAACCCAGAAATTTTGTCATGTTTTTTTTTTTGGCTTTTGTCCAAACACTGTGTAACCCTAGTGCAAAGTGCATTTTCATCCCTGGGAGCTTAATTCTGCATTGGAAAATGTGTGAAAATCAACATCTCGAGCACTGAAAAGTGGAGCCTCCTGATACATCATGGTGCTTCTTTTCAGGCTGTCCCATAAACTAAAGAGCAATACAGACACCTTGAATTGAGGTCACCTGAGCATCCACATACACCAGGCTGCTGTCTCCAGGCACTGCCTTTTGGGGCAGCTTTCCTACAGAGGTTTCCTCTGGTTTGATTGAACTGAACTAGCTGGGGTGATTGCTGCACTTAGTCCACTGACAGTAGTTGGGATGTGGCAACCATAACATAATAGCTGCTAGATCTGTCACTACAAGGACAACCACACACAGGACTGAGCCACTACAAACTTCTAAATTTTAGGGGGTTTGTTTCTTTGCAGATCTGCAGACAGGCTCGTGCCTATAGCTTCCCTGATGAGCAGCCTTTTCTTGGCAGGTTTAGGCACTACCTAATGAGCAAAGTTCAGCCTTTTTTCAGCTGCATCCTCTGCTCTCAGAGTGATTTGTTTTGCCCTCCCAGTTGTGTTTTAATAGCCTCTAAAACTTATACTTCTACCATAGTCAGCAAAAACAGCACTGGGATTCAGAGTCTCACAGACGAACTGTCAAAAAATGAAACCAACTGTTCATTAACATTTTTAACTGCAAAGAAAAGGTCTGGGGATCTATACAGTTAGTTTTCCCATTAAATCAATAGCATAAGAAGCATAACTATCATCTATGCATTTCTACCTTTAACTTAGCCTAGCAATGTGATAAAAATGTCTTTTTTTATATAACTAATAATCATTATGAGGTGCTAATTGCCAGATTTGAAAACACTTCCAGCCCACATAATTTCATTGTTTACAATATTAGCTGCAAAAGCAAAGAGAATTGTTTGTGACACCCCTTGGACAAAGACCAGAATGTAGATTTGCATTAATGCTCCAGTAAACAAATTATCATCAAGGAAAGATTAAAACACCGAGGTGGTTTCCATTCTTCCTCTGTGCTCCCCCCTACTTCCAGCTTTGCTTCTCCTGTCATTACAAGTATCTCAGCTGCATTTTCAAATGTTTGATTATCATGTAAGCATACTCTATAAAATGGTACATAATAGCATCATAACCCATATGTTCCCTACCATGACAGAACAAAAGCATTTCTTGTGTTTTGTAGTAGGAACTAAGTAGGAACTGTTCATTCAAATCTCCAACTTCCCCAAAATGAAACACAGAAAGTAGGTGTGAGCTACAATGTTCTATGCAATCCAATGCAAATGTATGCAAATTTCTTCATATTAGAATCATTGTCTAGTTGTCATCCTCACATGGGGCACATCAAAGCCATATGACCTGATTTTGCACCTGCTGTTTAATTAAATTTACAAGGCAGACACTCTCTCTACTCCCGGTGATATACAAATCCATTTTTACTACCACAGCTTCTAATTTACAAGGTAGTCGACTGCTGTGTTTCACTGTCAATAGCTGCCCAACTGCTCTTTGTTAAAGTGAAGATTAAAAACTGAAAACTGGCCACCACTTGAGTGTATTGAGTAATTAAAAGAAATATTAAATGTGATTTCCCTCTTCACCTTTTTAAAAAATCAGGCAAAAAAGCTGCAGTAGGAACACTTGATACTGATTATAAGAGTCTTGATTTTTTCATTCCCCCTGCTGTGAAGAGGCCGAGACACAACACTTTTGTCAAGTTATCAATAGTTTTTTTCTGTTTTGCTGAAGCCATATGTTGAAATGTAGCAATGTACTAGTGCTAGTAGCAATGATATTAACAAAGCTGTCTCTTTTCCTGGATGATCATGCAAAGTTTTCAGTATTTATGCTATTGAATTCACGTCTTGCTTGGAAATGATTTTGCTGATCTTAATTTGATTTTTTCCCCCAAGAAACAAAACCTGTTATTTTTACTGCTTCCAGTGTGCAGCCAACAAGGCTGCAATAAGTCAGTAAGTCAGAATGCTCAGTACTACGAAATTTTTCTCCCTCTTTTAGACCAACTCATCAGCTGCTGCCCTGCTATAGCTAACTAAATTAATGACAAAATATTATTAGCCATATTCTTTAGGTGTGTAGAGAGTTGAAATTTTAAGTTACAAAAATCCATTAATTAATCTTTATTTCAAACAAAAATTGTAGAAGCATAGCATGGTTTGGATTGGAAGGGATCTTTTGAGATCATCTAGTTCCAGCCTCCCTGCCATGGCAGGGACATCTTCCACTAGACCAGGTTTCTCAAAGCCTCACCCAATCTGGCCTGGAATATTTCCAGAGATGGAGCAGTCATAGCTTCTCTGGGCAACATGTTCAAGTCCCTCAACACCTTCAGATTGAAAAAGTTATTTATATCCATTCTAAATCTACCTTCTTTTATTTTAAAACTCTTGCCCCTTGTTCTGTTGCTAACCCCTCTCAATTATTGAAAGGCTGTAGTCTCCCCAGAGCCTTCTTGCTAAGCAAGCATACTTGAGTTTAATTAATAAAAAATATTAACAATAGATTTAACTGAGAACTACTGCTAGCAACACACCAGATAACGGGAGGGAAATCACCCTTTGCTCATTTCCTTTTGTAGAAAGAACAAGGAAAAGCAGCAGTAATTGTAATATCATATTCACAAGTGGTGAGATGTTTCTGCCAGCTACCTTTAACTAAACTACTGAAATTAGCTCGTTCTCACCTTGTTTATACCTAATTTAATGACACATTCTGTAGGTAGCTCTGAGGATAGATGGGAGAGGACAGGGAACCATGCTTCTGAGTCAAGCTGTGCTGTTTTTTACAAACTGCTGGGGTAGGGAGACATTTCTGGGGCTGCCTATGGGTGGCAGCACAAGTTCACTCAATGACAACTATATTTGCTAGAGAATTTAGAATTAGAATTCAGAAATAAATTAAAGATGTTTCCCCATACACACCCCATTTTTTTCATTAACTACGTGGTGCAAATAACTGAGATTAGCAATGTTTTCTGATTCTCCAAAAGCCAAACTTTGCCATGCTAAGAGGAAAAAAAACAATGAAAACATTTCTTAAGACTGTCTATCTCAAACACTCCTGTCACAGATATAATATGGAGCAAATTAGCCCAGATTTCTGCGCAGCTCCCCGCAGAGTTGCTGTAGCTGCTGTGCCTGTCTGTGGGTGACAGCAGCCAGCCCCAGAGCTGTCAGCAGCAGTCCAGGTGATCCAAGGTGATCACAGAGCTGTGATCCCACACGCCTGCCAGTGTGGATCCATGAAATGCAGCCTGGTGGTACAGGCAGGATGTGGCTGTGATGCTTCTGGGAGCTCTCTGAGAAGAATTTGCTCTTAGGAGACAGCTGTCTCTGCCCTCAGTCCTGTATTTATTAAGGATCTCATACTTTTACATCAGCCCTGGCTCCTGTATAGTTCTCTTCCCAGATTCTGACACCTACACCATTTCTGAAGTTACTCAACACAGTTTTCCCTAGCTTCCATGGGTTCTACATCAATGCTTTGAGTTCCTTTAGAAAAGTTAATTCAGATCAAATGTCACAAATATTTCAGGAAACTTGGTGTGCATTTCCAGCACAGCTTTTCACTCCCTAATTTCTCTTTTTCCCCTGAGAGTATCTCTGTGAGTGTGGAAGCTGTTCTTTGTAGGAGGGGAGTCACTTCAGGTGTGGCTCCCTCTTCAGGGAGAGATGCCCCAAATGCAAAGCCTCAGCAGGGCAAACTTTTCAAATAACCCCAAAAGTGTAAGAAAAACAAACAAACAAACAAACAAACAAACAACCCCAAACTAGAAATGAAAAGACCACATTTGACTCATATTTGGGCAGGTTTGGACACAACTAAAAGACCCAGTGGAAGCTCACAGTATACTTTTGCCTGGTGTTTTCTCATGTAAATGGTTATACACAATGATTCTTTGTCTAGCTTGGATATTTTATAACATACATTTTAGACAGGAGGCAATAATTAAGACTTAACTCTTAAATAAAATACTACCTAGTTACTACACATTCCACTTTAGGTTGCAGTAGTACCTTAATTTTCTTGTTGATTCATATTTTAATGAGGAAACTATTATTGCAGTATCTTCATTGTTTAATTAAAATTATAATTAGATATTAAAATGCTAAAGCACAAAACCAAGTTCTTGCTGAAGGATATCCTCAGGAAAACAAAGACTTATAAGGGTTTTTATGGCTTTGAGAAATTAGATGTGGTCACCAAATTGCATCTGATTTTTTTCAATAATAATTAACTTACTAAGAACATACTGGGCTGCAGAAAGAATTACTGGATTATATTTAGTAGCCTGTATAATGAAAAAGGTCATTCTTGATAATCAGTGTCGAACTCTAGGCCCTAAACTCTATAAATCAAGCAAATCAATGGTAAAAAGCAATTACACTTAGCATTTGCATAGTGTTAAAAAAATGCAGACCACAGAACTAATAAACCTTCAGGGTCCCAATCTAATTCATTTCCTCTCCACTTCAGTGTTAACAACATTCAATATTTCACCCTTATATATTGCCTAATATTTAGAGGCAAATAAAGAATAAGGTATGAAGATATAACTTCCTCCTCCAGCAAGAATATACAATAAATATGAAACTATAGATCCAAAAACATATCATAAATAATAATAGTGATACCTAAGATAGAAAGTTCCCAGTTACATGTCAGAATCAGAAAGTAGGATAATGAAATTTGGGGATAATCTGGTCCAGATAAGAGTATCTGTGGGATTAGGGGATGCAGAGCCTTCCTGGAGATGTGTTTCTTTCTGGTGCATCAGACAGAGGATGGGCAGGATACTCCAGCACACCTTGGGTGAAATATGAGATACCAGCTTGTATGAACCCATAAAAATTCCTGAACATCCATAGATGATAATGGGAAATGTTGATATGTAGATATTACATTTGGGCATTTCAGTCTTGAACTTAATCTCAACATAAGAACCTGCTGAAAATATTGGGCTCCACTTGCCTAAAATAGGCACAGAGTGTAATCTGAGATGCCTGAGCACATCTCTACCTCCAGCTGCTCCAGAGGACAAGGATGCCCTGGTGCAGTGACACCTTGCCAGGTCTCAGGCCATGGGAGCAGCATTTCACTTTTCTGCCCATGTAGCTCAGACTCACACACATATGTACATGTTTTCAAGCAACCCAAGAAACACACTGGGAAGAAAGCAAGCCTCAGGGACATGATGCAGTATCAGACATAGCACAGACACAGAGAAAGCAGTTGTGACTCAGGCCCTGCTACTGATGGGCACATGGTCCTGCTCAGAAAGCACAAAACCCAAAGCTAATGATCCCTGCAAATAAAGAGGGTTGTATTCAATCACCCACAAATAACCCTTCTGCCTCATAATACTAGAACAGGAAGTAGCAACTAATTTGTTTGGTTGTTATCAAAGAGAAGAATTTCTGTCACGTGAGGTTCTGGTAAGGGAAATCAGTCACAGCCTCTGCTGCACTTGCACCAGGGAGGAAACATGGTTTTAGGATGAGATTCCTTGCCCATGTTCAAGTCATTACACAGCTCTGTATTGTAGTTTTTCATGACAAGCCTTGACAATTTTGACCATTATTACTGGAAGTGATTTTATGAATTTGCATTTTAACAAGTTTGAAATTTTATTCTGGGTGATTTCTGACTATTGTAATTGTCATCTTCTAAAAATTAGTATGATAGGTATTATTCTAGGCAAAGATAGAAAAATTACAAATAAAGAAAATTTAGAAGGAGAAACAGTATATGGGCATTTTGGCATTTTTTTCTTTCGTGTATGATATGAAAATATATAAATGAGAGAGTCAGAAAGGCAGATTTTTAAAATATCTTTCTAAAGAGCCGATTTAATTTGGACTCTTGTACATTATCAATATCAACAGACTACTAGTATCTATGTTCCTTGTGTAATTAAAGGTCTTACCCATGCAGCTTCACAGATGTAAATTGAGTCCAGTATTTTTCCAGCCTTGCATCAAAAGGGGGGACATTGCACACATTAAAATTTAAACTGGGTGACAGGACCAGAGATAAGATTTATTACAGAGAAAACATCAGCAACAGGATTGACATAAAAGACAAATTTCAATTGCAAAAATATGGCAACAATGTCTTGTAGAGACAATACTACATTTTATTTCTGGGCTGTACTGAATGGTGAATATGTGCTGAATTTGTCACATAGTTTTGGGGAAAAACAAATAAAAAATCGAAAAGGTTAGAACTTTTGTCCTCATGCTTTTAAAACAATTCGCTATTTTTTCATACATACTTACACGGAACTTTGAAAAATAGTGGCTGTTCCTTACCAATGCTTCCTTTCATCCCTCTGAAATACGCAAAACACTTCATTTCAGATGGAACAAGCTGTTTCATTTGAAGGAAGAGAACATTGGAAGGAAGAGGCTTGTGTTAGCAGGGAGAACAAATATTGATGTTATAACCTGGACCAAGGCATTTGCATTGTGTTTTAGTTTGATTACCCACATTGTCTTCTCATTAGCACCGGCAGCATCTGGATCGCTGGCTGCAATCTCCTCATCTGCGGCTCCTGGAAGCGGCCGGGACCGGGGCGAGCCGCAATCAGCGGGAGCCGGGCACGGGAGGGAAATCCCGCAGCTCCCCCGAGCGCGCCGGGTTAAAACCTGCGCTGGACAGCCGAGACACCGCGGAGCCGGGATCGCCCTTCCAGCAGAGAGTGCCCCAAGAGTGTCCCAGGGTGAGAGGGGACACGCGTCCTCCAGAGCAGGACACATCCTGGAGGGGCTGAGACAGGAGCAGGGACACATCCAGGAGGGGCTGAGACAGGAGCAGGACACATCCAGGAGAGGATGAGACAGGAGCAGGGACACATCCAGGAGGGGCTGAGACAGGAGTAGGGACACATCCAGGAGAGGATGAGACAGGAGCAGGGACACATCCAGGAGAGGATGAGACAGGAGCAGGGACACATCCTGGAGAGGATGAGACAGGAGCAGGGACACATCCAGGAGAGGATGAGACAGGAGCAGGGACACATCCAGGAGGGGCTGAGACAGGAGCAGGGACACATCCAGGAGAGGATGAGACAGGAGCAGGGAGTGGAGATGGAGCAGAACCACATGCATATTTTTCCGGAGCAGAACCACATTCATGTTTGTCCAGAGCAAACCAACCAGGTTTGTTCAAACCAGAGCAGCCAGGTTTGTCCCAGTGACCCCTGGAGGAGCTGCTGCAGGGAGTGCCTATAAGAGAGCAAGGCACAGAGCTCTATCCAGATTCCATTCTAGATCATACAGAGTATTTTTAAAAAGATCCTCATTTATTTTCTAGTAATAGCTTTGTTTTTGAAAAGTAGCAGGCTTTGTGTGCTTTGGTGGTCTCTAGCCAGCTTTGTGGTGCCTCACTGATATCAGAGGATCCTTATTTTTCATGGAGTTTTTGTGTGAAAGGGCAAGTGCTGGTCAGGGTGGGATGTGTGTGTATAGGCTGGAACCCAAATATTTGTAAGTCACATGTAATTCTGAGTCAGGTTGCAGTAGTTATTAGGGTTCTTTCCATTTAAAGCCAGCATGTTAGAGTTGTTCATCCCTGCTGACACTTTTTCTCATTTATTCAATGTTGAAAAATGGCATAGTTACATGTGTAAGACAATGGTAATTGAGGCAGAAATCAAGATGTGAAAAGAGTGCCCTCTGACATGCACTCATGGAGCTGAAATAAGGCTAGAAAAACTCTGAGATAACTCAAGACATGAATATCACTGAAGGTTCAAGGTAATAAGAGGCACAGCAAAAACTCATCTTTAGTGAACTTAGTAGTAAGAGAAAGAGTGGTTCCATATATGTTGCCCTCCAGCCCCGACCCCAAACCCTCTAGAAAGGAAAATTAATTGAGGATAGGATTGTTGCTTAATCAGTTTTATTTCCAGCATCACACATGCATGTTACTTTATGAAAAAGGCAGCAAAGCCTGGAAAAAGCCTGAGACATCAGATCTGAATCTCCCCACTCTTACTTACACACACCAAATTACCTAATAAATATGGTTTATTTGCTCTTAAAGTTTAATGGACTTTGAGTTCCACACTGCCATGTTTTTGGCTTTTATTAATGCAGTAAAAATAACTTGTGCTTTATCTTCTAGTGGAAGAGCTTCTAAACTCAGTTGCAGTAAATGTCCAAAAGTTCTCTCTGTCTGTCAAAGCCCCTGAATACATTCAAAACTGAGGTGGAAAATGGAGATTTTATGGAGTGTACAGGATTTTGTAACTCAGTCTAAGTTAACAATTTGAAACATCTCTGCATAGGTCTGACTGGGAAAAGTATCTCTGAAAATGACAAGACAAAGTTATTTTAATATTATATAAAGATCTACCTCACACTGAGAGTTTTCACAGAGCTTTACAAGCTGCCTACCCCAGATGTAAAACAAAGTTTTCAGTGTTCCTCAATTCAATTTCTTAAATTTTCTTATAGTTGAATACATATAGTCTTTTATGCAAATAGATATGTATCTTGACTATTTTTTATGTTTGCTCTTGCAAATGGGCATATTTGAGTTTAAATATGGTAATTTCTTTCTAAAGAAAATATGGCATATACAGATAATGAAATAGAATAATGTGCCTGTTCTATTTCTAACTTTTAGGATTCCATACATGTGCAAATTAGAGACCACTTGAGGAGAAACGTTTGCAATATTTTTAATTAATTTTATAGGTTAAAACATAAGAATCATGGGGTATGTCTAGAAAAGTTGAATGCTTTTTCCAGCACTGCAAGTTTCTAACATTATTATACCCCCTGGTCCCATAAATAAATGCATAATAATAATAATTCCTATTATTTCTTTGGTTCAAAATGTACTTGATACAATAAAATGGACATAAGTCCCTGTCACACAGAATTATTGTCCACCAATTATGTTTGCTGAATCCAGTCTTTGTTAATGCTGTGCTTGCCCAAAGGAACTAAAAGTCCTTTTAGTACAACCACCAGTTTCATTCTTTCACCCACTTTCCCATGTTTGTCTGGTTTTTTGCAGGGTTAAGACCTGCTCAGGTGAGCTTGTAAGCTGCTTCTACAACAACTGCATCAGTGTTTCTCTCTGTACCAGTCTCACTATAACAATTGTCATTGTAGAGCTGGTCTGTAAAACCACTGACCTCTCTCTACTAAGTTAAATTATGAACTTTTAGGGGATAGTCTGCAACTTGTTTGAGCCTCTACTAAACACAAAAGTTGACAAATAAATGTTAAATATATAAGTAAAATAAAACAAATTTTATTTTGGTATCATAAATGTAAAGGCAGTCCTTCTGAAGGAGCACATGCTTTCTGGAGTCACTGTTGAAGCCAAAGACTTGTATGATGTGAAACACAAATAGCACAGAAATGAGATGTGAGTGATCATGGAATTTGTTTCAAATGCTGTTACATGTTCTAGCAAAGGACATTGAACAAAATAGGTGCAGTGAATTCTCTTCCTTGAGCCAGGAAGGGATAAAAGGCTCAAACCCTTCACATATACTGCAGGCAAGATGAAAGGGATAAATTAATGTTTCATGCCAGACTATCTCTATTCCATCTGAAATCTGGTTTTAAGCTATTCTGAAGTAACAAAAATGAAAGAAGGATTTTTCTATACAAATATCCAGAACATATTTAATCTAAATGTTCATGTGTAATTGTAATTTTCTGTTTTCACAGTTGCTTGTGAATTTACAACACAAATCCATTGATTCACCAGTTGTGACATTGTACAGCCTCTCTTCTAAAAGAAAACATCTCTTAGCAAGGAAACCTAGTAATATTTTTCACAAAGACATGCAGTTTTTTAACTTCCAACAAGTAAAAATGTCCTAGGACCCTGACAGCCTAGGGTACCCTAGACCAGACAGACTCTTAAAACTGCTGTTCTATACATAGTAAATTGAATAGACTTCTATAAACAACTTAAAAATAAAATAAAAGTGCAACATCAATTAAAAAATTTGAAATTAAATTATAAGTAACTGAAATTAACTTCAAGGTTCAAGTTCCAATGCTATTTTATTGTTGATCAGACATACTGTAGTTACAGTTTCACCTAAGTATGAAGTAAAGCTATTCTATTACATATTATAAAGTTATTCTATTATATTTTATTATAGTAGTTCCATGTGATAAGGCAATGAACATGATTATTAGGTGGTTCTGGGACTAAAATTCTCATAATTTCAGGCTGCTGCAGGAAAGTTATTTCTCTTTCTAGTATATGAGCTAGTGGGAAAACAAGGTGGATAAGTACATGTGTACAGGAGTTCCACACGGTAACTCCACAAACAACACACACACATAAAATTCTGTGTGAAATAAGGTCTATGTTCAGATTCACAGAAATAAAATACATCAAAATTCAAGTTCACTGAATAATGCAATTTACACGTCTTGCTGATTCAATTATGGTAATCTTCAGTTACAAACTGATTATTTAACTTGGTGAACCCTACAAGTTTCTTTTCCTCCAAACAGATATTAATTCCACGTGACTTCATTATAGCAGTGCAGATTGAAACTTAAAAAGGGAAAAATTCACCTACAGGCTATAAGAGACATGAGAACGTTATTTTGCTGATATTAGAAGTAGATAAATTCAGTTTCTTTGTGGATGCCTCCTAGGTAAACCTATAACTGCCCACTTTGCTTTCTAGCATGGCTGCCTCTGTTTTCTTCTGTTTTATCCAGACATTCATTGCTGCTCTTGCAGCAGAACAGCATCACCTTAAACTGGGAACATCCTAACCATCAGCTTATGTTTTGCAGTGAGTACATCACTTACCAAGTGCTGTGGTTTAACTCCAGCCAGCAGCTCAGTTCCATGTGGCTGCTCGTTCTTCTGCCCCTCACTGGGATGGGGAGAGAATCAGAATGGCAGAAACGACAAAACTCATGGACTGAAGTAAAAACGGTTTGATAGGTAAAGCAAAAGCCATGCATGTAAGTAAAGCAAAAGAAGGAGTTAATTGTTGACAGGACAAAAGCACATAGCCTCAAGCTGCACCAGGAGAGGTTCAGGTTGGTCACTAGCAGGAATTTCTTAGTGGAAACAGTTGCTAGGCATTGGAATGGACTGTCCAGGCAGGTGGAGCTGTCTCTGCCCTTGGAGGTGTTCAAGAAACCACTGGATGTGGCATTTACTGCTACCAGTTGACAAGGTGGTGTTTGATGAAAGGTTATATCATTGATCTTAGAGGTCTTTTTCAACATAAATGACTCTGTGGTTCTGTGTTCAGCCAGGAAAGCGGGGATACATTAGACATAAATACCATGATTTCCAACATGATGTACTGCTGATGTAGTCACAGCAAAACATAAGCTGATGGTTAGATTGTTCCCAGTTCAAGGTGATGCTGTTCTGCTGCATCCTTCATCCTTCTCCACCCAATATAACATGCTGAGAACAGATATTGGATCAGGCAGAGGTCTCAGCTGTGTCCTCTCCCAGCTCCTTGTGCATCCCCACCCCACTCACTGGTGGGGTGGAGTGAGGAGAACAAAAGGCTTTGACTCTGAGAGCCCTGCTCAGCAGTAATGAAATCATCTCTGAATTATCAAAACTGTTAAGTACAAATCCAAACTGTGGACCCACATCAGCTACTGTGAAGTGAATTAACACTCTCTCAACCAAAACAAGCACACTAAGCAAGACAGCAAGAACAACAAAATTTTCTTATGGAAGGAGTGTCTTTTTAGGTATCCACATATTTTCAGAGAAGTTTTACTTTGTATGCTTTTTTTTGATTTTTCTAAGGAATCTTTACTCAACGTTTTTAAGATATGTAACAACCCACAGGGGAATGGAATCAAATATAATACTGTATTCATAAACCACAAAAAGTACTGATTAGCGAGAGAAAAAAAATGTTTGATCAGATTGAAAAATGTACTATGAAACTGCAGAGATCTGAATTTTTAAAGGCTTATTACCATATTGCTGTGCTCAGGGAAATGACTACACATCAGTATACATTTTAATTAAAGCATAAAGTTTTAAGGCTAGATTCTATTGAGTTCTTACTCAGCATACCCAGAGGGCTCCCCTCCCTATTTGATAAAATGTGATTTTTCTGACCTGGAAACTTACACTTTTCTAAAAATTTCAAATAGCTATTCAATAAAAGGGACCTCAAATATGAAAAACCTGTTTAGATTTATACCATTATATAAGCTTTTTGTACATTTAGTCTCTATAGGGATACTTGATTATTGATAGGCATATTTAAAACTTAACTATTAAATTATGAGACTTCTATGTAAAAATAAAGAAGTGGAGATCAAAAACACTCAAATGGGTGATAGTGTTATTATTTTTGTGCTTATTGCAAACACATGTTCATCTGGAATCCTCTATATATACACAAAAAGTATATTTTTCTCTGTTTTTATATATATATATATATATATATAATGTATATGTATGTGTCTATGTCTATGTCTATGTCTATGTCTAAACAGGATTGGAACTACAATTTAATAACTTTCATGAAGGGGAATACAATAAGTTATGTGCTTAGATTTAAGTATCTAGTTTATATGTTGGGCTGGGAGATCAGTCTCTGTAGTCTCCCTATACAGTCTGCAGAGAAAATTAAGTGTTTCCCCAAGAGAAATCCAGAGTACCCTTTTCAACAGGTTGCTCTGTGTCAGTTTCCACAGGGAACCTATTTCTCTCTTTTTGGCTATGTAGGAGATAAGCCTCTTAACTTTGACCATCCTATGTCAGCATGGAAACAAGGTAGTAGTGTCAGTTCCTTGTAGGTGTCAATTAAGAGCAGTAGATTTCTAGTTGAAACTTCAGTAATCCATTCTGTTATCAAAAAGATGCCTTACACAGTATTTTGTTCAATAGAAATAATAAAACAAGCGTATGGAGAGATTTGGTCATCCATGAATAACTGGTTATCTGGCATGCTTCTGTACAGCTTGCTTCACACAGTTTACAAATGGTTTTAAATAAATTTTCTTTTGAAGAGAAGAAAAAGGACAAATGTTATCCTTATGAAATTGTTTGCTATGACCATTTTACATGAAATCCAGTTTGACAAGATCTGTAGGAATCCTGTTCTGCTTCCCTTGATTTTTTAAGGGTTTTTTATGTTATTTGACCTCTAAAAAAAAAAAAAAAGAGAAGAGAAAAAAAAGAAAAATTAGAAAAGGGAAAAGTCTGGGCTCACTGGGAACCATCCAATGCTGTCTCAGTTGAGGTGGGATAGGTAGAGATTCATCTCCCTTAGCCAATTCTGAGCTCCATGCCTCAGCACTGTTCTCTGAGGAATTTCCCCAAGTGTATTTCTGATTGGGTCTAGTGGGACTGGACCTAGAGCTTTCACAGCTGAATTTTAAAGCTTATTCCTCCATGACTTGTCTCCGTCTTGGCAAGAGTTAGTGGAAGAGATATCTAAATTTTTGTTGAAGTCTGTAAAAATAGAAGTTCATCATGTTAAAAAATCTCTGAAGTTTGAAGACTATGGCTTTTTTGAAAAAAGCTTAAAAATATTATTTTGTATGTGATTTTGTTGTAAACACTGTTCTCAAATGTTCTCCTTGGTGTCTGAGGCATGTTTGTACTGCCTTCTTCCCATTCCATGTCCAAAATCATGACTTGGCCCTGATCCAAGACATGAATGAGGTGTTCACCCTTTTTTTCATTCTCCAATGGTGAGTTTTGCATGGATGAAAAGGACCATGGGAGCTGGTGAGAAACTCTGCAGTGATCCTACAGTCCTTAGTCCAAAGAGTGAAGGCACCACGACCGCAATGGCACCGTCTGTGTTGCTCCTCTCCTGCTCACATAGGGAAAGCAACTCAGCTTACCTTACCTTATCCTGCTACCCATTCCTTCATGAATTAATTTAACACTGCCATACAGCTCTGTAATACTCCTCAATGTTCACAGATGTCTCAGCTTTTTTTTGTTTGGTTGTTTGGTTTTGGTTTTGGTTTTTTTTTTTTTTTGGTGCTTTTATGAGTGTGTTCTTTTTTATTTTTTCTGTTTTGTTTTTGTTTTTGTTTTTGTTCATTTGATTGCTTTGACCATTTAACTATAATTTTACACATCCACACTCCCTCCTCTTCAGTAATTCTTGAATCCTTTGGTAATACTGCACCCCAGAGCTGCCCTCCAGCTGCACATACATGGCCTTAGGGAGCAGGAGGATGGCTTATGACCATCAATGTCTTTCTCCAGTAGTTCAACTGGGCTATTCTGGCAGTACCTTCATTTCAGCAGCATGATTGCTGAAGCTCCTGGAGAGGGCAGATAAATGAACAGTGAAAGCTGATAGTCATGAGTAACCTGAACACTGAAATGTTTCTGTAACTTTTGAGTTGGATAGTTTTAGAGAATGAATACATCACTTTCCTGCTGCACTGGTCTCAAGAATGGGGGAAATAAGGTTGACAGATCGAATTGTTTAGTGTGAGTTATTTATTCAACCAGGCCCAATTATGTTTGGCAACATTTTGGAGAAACTTATTCTCCGTTTTTTTTTTAACTTTAAATCTTCATTTCCCAGTCTATTCAATACTAAAAAGAGAAACAAAAGAGACTGGGATAAGATGCTTCTCAGAAACTATTGAAATCAGCATATAGAACAAAAATCTTGGAAAGATTTTTTTAAAAAATCCCAGAACACTGAAGTTGCTCATCTCAAAGTAAAGAAAAAAAAAGTAGAGATGGTGCATATTTCCTCTAACACTTTACAAACCTTCAGAAAGGACTGTGTGTGAACACATACGTGCCTCAGTTATTCAATTTTAAGTTTCTTTTACTGAAATTTTTTAGTGGCATTGGCAACATTCTGGTGCCTGTTTGGCAGAGAACATGGAGGGCACTGGCATTCACCTGAGTGGGCTGTGGATAAGGTACCATTTAAGGAAGAAAAACCACATTTGTCAGCTGATTGCTGTACTGCAAGTTGTTCATGCTCCTGGGACCCCGACTTCTCTTCTTCACAATGTGGAGTGCTTATTCTCTTCACACAGTTTTCTGCTTTTCTGCTTCCACAAGGAGATTTTCCCCATCCATGAGGCCTTTTGTAAAACAAAAAAAAAATGGGGACCAAAAGAGAGATAAAGTTATTTCCTTTGATACTTGATACCTGCAACAAGAATAAAAAAGAAGCTAAATCAGACACTCTTCTTCAGGCTCAAATAATCAACTGATGGATTCTGACCTAATTATACTGAAATCAACCACATGTCCAATGCATGGATTGACATCCACACACCCACTGACTCCTGAAGCCTGGAGAGAGCTGATCTGCAGCTGAGCTGGAGGCTGCCAAAAATTGAAATGATTTATTCAATATTTGTTGCTTAAATAATGAATTTGCTTAAATAATAGCATAGCATTTCCACAGCACCATACATATTCAAGGCAGTGTCCAAACAGGAACTGTTTAATTAATTCTTACAGTACCCCCTATGAAGTAGTTAAGTAAGTTAATGGGAGTTCACAGGCTCTCAGGATTGATTAGAGCAGACAAGCAAGGAAGTGTTTTGCTCTGGCTGATGATGTGAAAAGATAGATGAATGAAGTGGGAGGGAAATATTCGGCTTTTCGAGCTCTCAAATGTACAAAAAATTATTTTAGGAATTGAAATTACTATTATCAATATTAAATTAAAGCTGTCCTTTAAGAGTCACTCACATTATAATGGATTTTTTACTTTATTCCTGGTGAAAGTATATTTATTTTTTCATGAGGGTTAGTACTATTATATTTTAATGATTATTTAATCTCACTCCCCAAAAGGGTTATTTTGTTTATCACATGGGTAACAGGCTGTGAGTGGTGCTGATAACTACTCTTTGGTGACTTTTAGGCAAAATGGTACAAAAGACACTGTCACTCATCAGTGGTGATGGGAGTTCAAGATTTTAATAGGTGTCCATCACCGAAATACAATGAAAATTAAAAATAGAAAAACATAAAACTAGAAATGAATTAAATGTAAACAATGATCCAAAGTGAAATAATAATTTCCCTTCTTACCCTAGATTTTCTTCATCTACAGCCTATCAGCTTAGAACAAGGGTTTAAGAGAGTATAAATGTTCTATATGAAAAAAGACAAATGATGGGGCTCCTGAAATAATCAGAATATTGGTAAAAGTACAGTAATATAAATCAAAATTTTACCTATTCTGGGCTGCAGAAACCTCCCACTCAGCAGCCAAGAACTGTGTGACCTGTGTCCTGCTCTCCAGCTGGACTGGCTGTCACAGTCAGAGCTGTGAGAGATGACTATTATTCACGGACCTAGGGGAAAAACTGTGTGGGTAAGATGCTTTTAAAAAGATTCCTGCTGGGAACCATTGCATTAGACTTGCTTAGAGAGCTCTTCAGCATCTGAAACCTGTGATGGAAGAAAAAACAGAGGGTAATCTGCAAAAGCAGGTTATTTAAAGAATGATCTTTCCTGCTTTCAAACCTGACATCATAGATTAGTGGCCTCTTCCAGAAGCTGCAAGACATGGCTCCTGCTTTCCCTCCCCAGATTCCTTCTCAAGGAGAATTGTTTTAGTGTAGAGGTTACTTTGTAACTCAAAGAATCTCTACAAATAAAAATGATGGAAGGTTGTTTTTTTCTATTTTAGGAAATTGCCTGAAGCAAAGCGTTTTTGTTGTGTTTGGAAATCATACGCACATTAAAATTGCTGACACTCCATTCCATTTCTTTTATTTCAATCCCTGCTCTTTTCTATTTCTGTTTCTTTTATTTTTTTTGTACCTGAATCACACCCTTTAAAAGTCCATTAGCAGACATCATTTGATAGTCTTTATTTTCTGCCACCTTAGCAAAAATAACTCTCAAGTTATTTCCACCTCCTGCAGCTTAAAACTGGTGATTAACACTTTCTGAAGATCTATAGCAAAAAATAAAAAAAAAAGTCCCTCAAAAAGAGGATATGTTGATGCATTATGCAAATATTTAAGCAGGATTTGGTAGACGTGTACCTAATTTTTGTGGGATGAGAGCTGAAGTATAGAAGTTTGATTCTCTGTGTGTTGGTTATTGTGATGTCACAAGGCAAAACATCTGAAAACATATATTATAGGGTAACAAGTTTGATTTCTTTTTTTTTTCATCCATGAATACCACTATAAAAGCTAAAATGTAAAATTTATTTTCCATTCCTGGGTTAGGACTATAAAGTCATTTATACATTAAAAGTAATTATCATGCCGTTTTTTTACTGAATGAAAGCCATCACTATATTTAATAACAGGAAATTATTGAATGCCAAATGTTATTCATAATTAATTTTTAGCTATTGATTGTCTTCAAAGAACAACAGTCAAACCAAACAATCTCAGTCAAAACCAGAAAAATGAGCTTGCTAAGATCCTCTTCCAGTAAGATGTGGGTTTTTCCTTGACCAGAAATGGTGTCCATTAACCCAATGGTATAAAAGTCTGCTTTAACTACAGATTTGTAGCCAAAACACAGCATCACTCCTGCAGCAGACTATTCTCTTTTAAAAAGGGCTTTTAAAGTGCTATCACTTCTAAGATCATAAAAACTTAAATTAGATGAAGTCTACATTATTCACTGTGTGGCTTTATATGGTCCATAGCATTCTTGAATTCTGCCACATATAAAAGTGTTTAGAAAGAAAGACATTAACAGAAAATTATGTCAGAATAATGATAGATATATCATGGGCAAAATATGGAATCACTGTTTTGGTGCCTAAAAAATCAAAGGAGGTTTGTTTTGCAGATTTGTTCATCAGATACTCACTTGTTCTTTACTGATTGAATGTACACCCCACATATAGAGATATATCCCTATTAAAACTGAAAGGAGTTGTCAGAATCAGCAGTTCCAGCGTATCTAATGTGTACAAGGTGTTCTTACACTACAGCCATCATTACAACATCATAATCTCTATTCCACTGTATCAGTAAAATTTGTAGCTCAAAAGTGCTTGTTATTGTCTCCCATTATAAAAAACCCTGACATACAATTTGAAAAGAAATGTGCATAGCAATATAGACCTTATTTTTCTTCCAGATTTCATCACTCTGTGTTTCTCCTGTGCTCAAGCTATGGAAAGCTAAAATGACATGCAGGAAGTAGCCCAGATACATTGAAGTGCTCCTGCTGTCTTTGTTTACTGCTGTAAAACCATGAAATCAAGAATATGAGATTAAAAAATTAATCTATTTCACTTCTTAAAATGGAGGCTTTCCCATCCATTTTCTACACCTGTTTACCTAGTGTCCACCCAAAGGAATTCAGTGAATTGCAGTGGATTGTTACAGATGGTTGCCTGCATAAACGACAGCTGTATCTGTTCCCTGGCTTCTTTAACCTTAGGAATCATGGGGTCTTGTCCATGTTGTTATGTTATATCTGATGTGCATTTGTGCCAATTGTTAGTCAGAGATGATGAACTGTTTATCACTTTGTCAGTGGTCACATTATTTTTTTCATACCTGTTCCTGTTTCCAGATTCATTTTGCCTGCTGAGGTTATGTGGGTTTTTCATAACCTGAGATGATCAACTCTCTTTCTTCCTTGTGCAAATTCTTTGAAATCAGGGTAGTGTTGATAGAAGGTATTTTGTGCATCTTTATCACCCATGTGAAATTTTTTCATTCTGTGTGTTGTACTGGGATCAAGACAAGAATTTTCATTCTTTCTGTATGCAATCATCCCATTGACTTTTGCAGGTAATTCTGACAAGCCTTGTACTTAAGATACCAAAAAGTTTTTTGTTTTGTTTTTGATAATTTTCTTTTTCATTTTGTTCATGTTGAGTGTGATCAATGAGTGCCAGAAAAAGCAAATTCTACATCAATATTTAAAATTTTGATGCTGTTTTCATTTGTGTCTAGAGTGCAATGTCCAGAAATTGATCTTGCACATGTAGCTTATAAGGCAACTTCTGCAAGGCTCCCGGGGTTGTTTTTTTTTTGTTTTTTTTTTTTGCTTTTTTTTCCTGTGGAAGTCCAGGATTTGGATTGGGGATTTTCATAATTGCATTAGTGATTGGAATAAATATCACAGATAACTGGCATTTATGCAGCATATTTTGTAAACAGGCAAAAAGAGTTGAGAAACCATTTCTTACAATTCTGGGTTTCTCTGAAGCCAGTATGTTGTTTCAGTCTGGAGAAAAAAAGTCAATGTTTAAATTGAAAAAATCCCCCAGAAGATCTCTATTACAAGTCTATTTGAAAAAAAAATCTGCCTTCATTTCTCAGCTTTGTTTCAAATCCAAAAATGAGACAGATTATTTTCAAGGTTCATAGGTAAGTGTGGATCAATATGGAATTCATTCAAAGGGCCCTAACTTGATAAAAACCAGTATTGTTTGGGATAAACTGTGCAAAATTGCATTTCTTTAATTTGTTAAAAGAGCAAAAGATTGGCATAAAACTTTATTCAGCATTAATCTAACAAATATTTAAGGGTAGAGTTACAGATTTGTTCTGAATTTTTATATTAAAGGTAAATTCTTTTATTTTTCCATGATACAATCCAAAGCCCACTGAAGCTAATGGAATTTGCATCAGATCCTAATTTAAAAAAAGGAAAAATATTTTGCATACCAAAATATCAGTCTTAACTAAAAAGCCATAACATGACTTATTCAATTTGTTCTTTTATTTCCCTTCCAGATTGTCCATCCAGCTCCATAAGCAGATGTGCAATTATCATTTGGGTACCTACAATTATTGGTTTCATGGTACCTGTCATGCCCAAGTGTGCAGGTTTTCAGGTTGCAATTTAGACATGAAAACTTTGACTCAGCAAAGTCTTAAAGCCATTATGCTTTTGCTTATTAGCCTGAATTTAGACACTAAGCACTTTTCTAATCTGGGACCTCCTTTTGTCATATCTGCCCTGTCATATCTGCTGATATATATTTAAATAGCTGTAGGACAGGCACGATGTGAGATGTGTTGAGCTGATATAGAGCTGGTCAGTTTACATTCCCCAGCCCTTTTGCAGAGTTTAAATGTTTTGCTGCAGCCACAACAATCTTCACTGCTCACTTTGGGTGAGTAAGAAGGTCTAAATGGTGCCACTGGTGAACAGAGTTTCATCAAGAAGCATCCATTGGAAGCAGCTCTGCTAAAGTCACGTACAGATGAGTGTCATTGTCTGCTATAATAATCAGTAATAATCCTCAAATAGGGAAAAAAAAGGGAAATTTAATTATTACAAGTTATCAAGTCACAAAATGAAAGTTCTAACAATTTTATGGCAAAGTCCTTGACTATGAATGAAAGATAAGGCAAGACTATGGGAAGGAATAAATCACAATATAAAGTCAGAGTACAAGGATTTAGAATCTCAAGGCTTTTAAAAATCGTATTTCCTGTCAAAATCCCTGGGCAAAATAAATAGGAGTTGAACTAACACTGAGAGCGAGTAAATTCAACTATACAGGAAAATACAATTAGTGTAGGGTAAGATATTATTTAAATTTTAGGAGCCATTCTTCAGCAAGTAGTCTGTGTTTACCTTCAGCTTTGTGCAACTGCAATACAAAAATGATGAGGGTGTTCAATTCAAATCAGCTGGATAAAATGCAATGAAATTGGAGTCACTAGGTACTCATTTGGCTAAACAAACAAACAAACAAGCAAACACATACACACACATATATATCCCACTTGACTTACCATCTCTTTAGGAGGGAGTAGAGGTCATAATCTCAGAAGAAAATAGTCTAAACTAGTAATGTATTTTCTTAAACAAGTAGTAGCCATGGGACTCTATTTGCTAAAACAGTGTTTTGTCCATAATATGCCTGAAAGGAAAGTCTGTAAATATTTATTCCCAAGATATAAATAAAGATGCTTCAATCAGCCAGCAAGGGGAGATTTAAGCAATTAAATTTTTCATACAATTTACAAAGGTAAGCACATTACCCCTATAACTGACCTTTTAAAAGAGATAATGAATGATTACCTAGGCAAACACCAGAATCTGAAATAAATTATAATTATGTCTGCATGTTTTGAAACACAGATGTTTCTATTTAAAATTTTTTCTCAGAGTGTAATGCAGTAAATGCAATTTAAAAACTCAAAATTAAGGGGAAGAAAAAAGTACAAATGTCCTTTCTCAAAATTTAGATCATAATACAAGGCTTTCACATAAACATACACTCCTTTACATTTTGTGAATCTACATGTCTGTAAAGCTTCAAATACAAATTTTTAATCATGGTTTTCAAAAACAAATTTGCAAAGTACATGAGGCCACAGTAAATCACTGGATCTCTTCTGCACAACAGAAGTTCAGAATTTCACTCACACTAATTTTTTTTCCAACAGCTACTCAAAGATCATCTCCCATTTCAAGTTATTCTTTTGTAGTCACTCAGTTGTTCTATCTTTTATTTTTTAAAAAATATGATACTACAGGTAACACAAATATACTTTTATCAACTGATACATTAGTTCTTTACAGACCAACATTTTGAGCTTAAGGCAAGTAAGAGACAAGCACAAGCTTAGGATTTTGTGTTTTCTTAAAAGGCTGGACCAGTAACCAATATACAATCTCCTGTGGAAAGTCCTGAAATGTTAGCCCATACTTAATAATCAGTCTGGTGAAGATCCTAAAGCAAGCAGTGTTTTCTTTCATTGCTCTAATAGAGAAAACTCAACAAAATTAGGAGCAAATTTCATTATTTATCTTTTACATAACAAGCTACAGGTTTCCTTGTGATTTGGAAAAAGGACCTCCTGAATTTAACAATTACTGATCAGTAATGCAGTCCCACTACCAACTTCTCAGGCTGCAGATAAAAGGTTAAACCACAGTCCATTACATACCATCTGTTTCTTGGTAGAGGTCTTCCATTGCTATCAGAGGAGAGGTTCTGCTTATAAATGAATCAGACACTTACAAGGCTGCACATTCTGAATGTAACTGTGTCTACACATTTCTGAACACTTATTCCAGGTCTACACATTTCTGAACACTTATTCCAGATCTATATCAGCATAAATAAAAACAATGCTCACCCTATTGACAACTACTTTATTCCATCCTTTCAAATATTACAAACTTGGCATAATAGATCTATATTTTAACATGTGAACAGCCTTATTTCTTTATATCTTATACCAAATGTCCAGTTGAATTGATTGATAGAACTCAACTGAAATCACAGGGGCCTAGGCAGTTAACAAAAATAAGCATCTGGCTCCTGGTCTCCAGCTTGTGAAAAGTTTTTTGATTTTTTTCCCCTTTCTGATAATGAGCTGACATTAATTTTCTGTGCCTTGACAGGTCACGAGCCCTCATGCAAATGCCTTGTGTGTAAACACACCTGACGGTGTTTCAGCGCAGAACACTTGGGGCCAATTGCAAAGTGAGAAAGGGGAGGAAGTGCTGAGCTGCTGGCTGCTGCTATGCAGTGATTGATGGCTCTGCTGTTATCAGTAGGGTGGGAGCTGTCAGAGTGGCCTGAGCAGAGCACAGCTGCTGGCTCTGCACTCCCCCAGCAGCCTCGCTGCCCTTCGGGCGAGCCAGGTGCTGAGGATCTTCCTGGGATCTCTGCTGGAATTCACTGACTCCAGCTTCAGGTGTGGGCCACCCTTGCAAACCTTCTCAAGGGGTATGTATGATTAACTCCAAGAAACTCTCCAAGAAACATCTGAAAAATTATGCCTGCTGTAAGTCTTTAGTGATTAAAAGGAGAAAGGCAGGGAAAGACGGCACAAAACAACAGCAAACCCAAACTAAAACAAGCTGTTAGGGAAAAAGTGTTTAGGAAAGCTTGGCTGTAATTGTGCAGGTGCAGAGGTTGGGAAGATGCCAGGTCATGCTGATGCCATAGGGTTTGCATTAACATTTGTCAGGACTGAGAAGTTTCTGAGGTTTTTAAAAAAGAAAAAAAAAAAAAAAGAAAGAAATTATTTCAGCATCAGTCAGCTGGCAATGACTTTCAAAGCTGAGAGTAAAATTCTTTCAGTGCTATCACTGAAACCCCATCCCAGCCCAAAGGACACTTGCAGGAACCCTTCATGAGTGTACTGGCAGACATAGTAGCTGTACAACTTCTGAATAGAAGAAAACAAATATTGTATTCTGCCAATATCAGAAGAGGATTTTCAAAGCATTTTAAAGAAATTGATCATAAACCAACCTGCCATGAAGACAAGACTGAAAACCCTTCTAACTTTGCTGGAGAAAACCTGAGGCCATGAGGAATTAGGACTAAAAATTCCCCATAACATGAGCATCTGTGTCTCCATCCCTATTCATTATCAAGCAGACATAACAGAATCTTGCATTTTGTTCATCTGGTGCAGCAAAGGGAGGCATAGTTTGGGCCCTCATTAAAAACCCTATCTGTAGTAAAAAAAGACAGCTGGAAAGGATTGCACCAACATGCTGGTTAAAACACATTTATCTGAAAAAGGGCACAAAGAGGGACAGCCATATTATCACAAACATGGGTAATTGATTTGTAGAATTATTGTAAATCTTGAAATGGAAGAGACTTCAGAGAAGTTCACAGAAGCTTTTAAAGCCAGAACATATGTGGAATGAGTAGTATTTTTGCAGATATTTATGCAACTTGACTTTAAGCTTATTTTCCTCCCTCATTGGACAGTCTAAAGCTTTGAAAATGCATAAAAGTCAAAGCCACTTTGATGAAAAATGGGCATTTTCTCGAGTTCAGAGCAAGTAGTCTCTATTTTATTACTTACTAACAGAAAATTGATGTTATTTTTTTTTAGGATTGTTACTAGCTATTTTCATAATTAGTTGTTTAAAATAAAACCATAGTTCAGAAAGTAGGGCATCTGCAGGATCCTAATTTAAGATATAGCATCACAAGCTACATGTGATTCTGAAACACGCCAGACTCCCTGCTGCTCCTGCTTTCATTTATTGCAGCTGCAAATCAAGGTGCTTATAACTGAAGAAAAAGGTTTTTTGCAGGTCTTACCAACTACAGCAAGTAGCTGATTCATCAAAAATTACTTTCAGGATGGTGAGAAAAATCTATTTTTGAGAATGCTTTGATGTTTGCTGTAATGTTGTGCAGTGGCTTCACTACAGTTTTGCATCATTATTTAGTGATGAAACCTGTCTTCTGGCCTCCTACCGGGACACAGTTTCTGTTTTCCTGTCCTCATCATGAAGAGCATAGGTTTGTTCATTGCTATGTTCTGTATTCTCCCCCAGCTCTGAAGAAAGGTAGCAGAAACTGCTTGGTGTGAAAAGAAAGAGAGAGACAGAGAGAGAGATAGGGGGGATTAATGTCTCAGAGAGCAACCTTATTATCTTCCATACCTCTGATGCCTGCACCAAATCCTTTACCTCACTTGCTTGACAGAGGTGCTGCAGAGACATGTATCCCACTAGAAATAAAGGCACAGCACACAGAAATAGCAAAGTGCCTGCAGACTGGGCAGATTGCTTCTCTGTTTGTCATAGTTTGAAGGACAGGTGTCTGCTAGTAAAGGCAGAAGTTTTCTTTGAAATAGAGATTTTGCTTCTACTCCCCCCAAGTATTATAATTGTTTGAATCAAGGACTCTGAGGCACAGATAAGGGGGTGGGAATAACAGCTCTTTTACTAATATATCTATCCGTACAAGCAGAAAACAACAGTTGTTATAATTACTAATAGAACAGAACAGATAACTCGGTTTCAGTCCCTTCTTTAGCTGCAGGCACGCTGTCTCTGTGCTCAGTTCTGGTGCTGCAGCTGAAACAAAGCCCGGTGCTGCCGAGGGCAGGCGGGAGCGGAGGCAGGAGGGAGGGGCGGCAGCGGCCACGCCGGTCCCGGTGGGAACGGGCTGCAGCGGCGGCTCCTCGCTCACCGTGTGTGTCCGGGGGATCAGCTGTGTCCGCACAGGCAGGAGGCTGGAACGGGGCAGATGCAGGGCAGGTGATCGCAGAGGGTCTGGCTCTGCTGTGTTCCACAGCAGGGGCTGCAGATGGGGGGTGTCTTCACCTTCACAGTCTGCATCCGCCGGGTACTTACAGAACAATGAATTTTCCTCTCATTCCCACAGTCCTTCCAGAGCTGTGTTATGGGTTACGATGCATACATGGGGTACTACTTTTAAAGGCAAGCTGCTGAAAAACAAAATCTTCTTCATCTCCTTCTCTATCAAATGTCTCTGTTCAAATTCCAGTCCCAAAACAGAGAGCTCAATTTCCTGGGGCAAGAAAAAGCCTTCATCTCAAGCACCCATCCTCCCCAAGTATATTTCACAGTTTAAAGGAATTTTAATGGATTCAAAATCCCCTCATAGCTCCACAGAAAAGGTTTTCAGCGACTTATCAGTTGCATCTTTTCAATCCCTTCCCATCAGGAACTTTATCTTCATTTCGCTGACTTGTGTGGACTCCATGCTTTATCCCTTCTCATTAAGGGGGCTCAGGAGATCAAGAATCTTATCCAGGCATTAAGAAGTTATAATTGTATCCAGATCATTAAGAAGAAAGCACACGGCCGGTGCCAGAGCCATGCAGCCCTGCTGAGCCAAGCCGGGGCTGGACTAAGGGCTCCCCGCAGAGCCGGTGCCGGGCAGGGGTGCCGGGACAGACCCCAGACCGAGCCTGGAGCCGGGCCGGGCCCCAGCCAGAGCCCCCCGCTCCTCTGGAGGCCAGAAGCCGAAAGAGCCCCCAGCACTTGATTCACTGTGGTTTGTGAAAGCGAAATAACTTTTCATTGGTTTCCAGAGCTGTCCATCACCAAATCAGCTCTCTGATTGGTGCCAGCAGCTCACAGGAGAATCCCCGAGAGATGGGACAGCCCCCTCCATTCCCGGACCATGTGGAGCTTTCCCTGAGGGGAAGCCAACCCTGCCCCCAAGCACTGAAACCAACACACTGTTGTACAAGCACAGAGAGAGAACATGTAGCATTCATCCCATTTTATAAAAGAGAAAGTCACAGAAGAGTCAAGGATGTGTCCCAAACAAAAGATCTTGGTGGTATTCTGAGAGCTCTGACAACCTCCTCTGAAACCTGAATATCAAAATGACATTGAAATCATACTTCTTGTTCAGTCTTGTCTGTGTTAAAATGCAGAAATGAATTCACACTCTTTTGACAAGGATTTTATTCACAGGATGACTTAGACCACAGAATTGACATAACTGCTGCTCTAAGCCTATGTAAAAAGTAGTGGTTTTTACTGTGGTTTCCTGTGGAAGGATGAGGAAAACAAGACACAGATTTCTTCTTCAGGTATTTGTTGCCTGGCCCTATGATAGTTGTACCCATCTGGGAGACAGAAAAATCAGAAAAATGTAACTTCCACCATTAGTATGGCAAATAGATAAGAGGGGAGTGGCCTAGGAAAATTTTCTTTCCACTAGTTACTTCCAAAGTTTTTACCTTCAGAGTATGAAGGAAGGCAAGATCAAAACGAAGGGGAAAAAATTTCAGAGAAAGTGCCATTAAAAGACTGCAGAACTCAAGGTAAGAGCATGCAGAGACAGCCAAAATGCAATATCATTCCAAGGGAAACGTCCTTTTTGCTTAAGGATAACATTTAGCATATCATTGCTATACTTAAACATTGGTTCATATTAACACAAGGAGTACTGGAATCAGATGAAACAAGGCACAAAACCTAAGGCTGAGATCAGAACATCTTTTAGCAGGTCATCTTCAAATTTCTCATAATGAAGTTTCTTCCTTCAAAATACTTGGAAATTAAAGGGAGAGCAAGATGACAAATACCTTGTGGGAGATGGTTTGATTACCAGGGATCAAAAAATTAGTTTTGACTCAGTTTTTTACCAAGACTTAAGTACTGCAGTAAAGAGCTCTTCCTGAAGTAAAACTTATGTGTTCTTCAATGTGTATTTGATTTTTGATAAAATCATAATTTCATACGCTTATTTTTGTTACTCTGCCCTCCTGCTAACATTTTTTCCTGTTTTCTGCCTATAAAACAAACTGATATCTTACTGCAATGCACAGAATAATGCCTCACAGATGTAAGGAAAGGATGTATCTTTCCTTATAGTTCAGTTATTTATTTAATAATGTCCAGTAGGTGCAATTAATGTTGTGTGTCCAGCAAGGCTTTTTATCTTATCTGTAATGTGGAAAGGGAAGTATACCTAGGTACCTCCAACACATTACATGGTTTTCTTTTATGAAATATTTCCATTTACCTTTAGCTATAAGTCATAATTACAAGACACAAAAGCTAAGTGTATGGTGCTGATGGTTCCAACTTTTTAATGAGGTCCTAGTAAGTCTGTATCTGGTATATAATTTGCTTATTTACTTTTACTTTAATATGCTGTCATGCAGATATTTATATCACAGCAAATCTATCTTACCAATCTTTTAAAAGATGTTGAAAAGGGTTAAAAACTGAATGAGATGTTTACTGAGTGATGAATAAATCTCTTTCTTACTAAGAACTCCAGGAAATGAAAACTTTAATAAAATATTCTATATCTTAATCTGATTTTCTTCACATTCAAAAGAACAATACACGTGTATCTTTTCAAGGCTTCCAAGTAATCAAGAAAATGCTGCCTTTGTGCACAAATAATAGTAAACCTACTCTACTCAAAGCCACTGTTAGAATGGTGTTTGCTTCAAACAACACTGATTTGCCCTGAATCATTTACCCTGCATGATTCAGCAGGCTGATCTCTATGGACCATCCGTAACATCAAAAGAAGCTACAGAATTTCCTCTGGCAAGAACTTGGGAGATCACCATCCATGGAATGTCTCCTCCCTTTATCTACTAACTAATGGAAATCTTCTATCATGAATAGTAATAATCCTGGCACAAATTAGTGAAAAATAAACAAGGAAATTTTGAAAGGATGCTTTGGTTTGAATGCACAAAACAGACACCAAAAAAAACCCCTTACTTTTTCCAGAACTTTCAATGTAACAACTTCATTGAAACTATATTTCATGTTGGAGAGGATAATCGATGCATTTTAAACATTTTGAAACTATTTGACAGATTTAAAAAAAAAAAGACAACAGAATTATAACGTCATTTATTAATTCTGTTCCTGGGAAAACATCTATTTCCATACCTAGCACCTCACATTCTGTGGCAGAAAAGAAATCGTGGTAAACACAGGCTGCTTTTGTTACTTGGAAAATCACATACCTCTTCCTGATCTCTTACAAGCTGTTAGCTACAGCTGGCCATGATAACAAGCCCTTAAAAATCACAATGCCCTTTAACATCTAAATTGCCATTGCAACATTCCTACTAAATGCTCAGCATGACTGGTGATGTTTCAGAAGCATGCACACAGCTGGTGCCAAATAAAACAAAAAAAAAGTAGTCATTTGTAAAGTTCACGTCCTAGTCCAAACAGTCGGATAAAATGTTCCACAAGGATTTAATCCTATGAAACAAATGGTTGCAATTAGTATTTTGGAGGATTATATTTAAATGTTTCCATTTTATTTAGAGCTGTTTTAAATATCTCTTTATTTTTGTACTTGGCTGGACCTGTGTCAAAAGTCGTTTGTTACGACCCCCTGTTCTGTGGCAATTCTTTTGTCTTCTGCATTAGTGGAATAGCATTGTCTAAAATAGATGCAAAACAGACCAGTTCAGCCAGCAAGCAAGGCTGCTGTCACTGTAGTAACCTGAAGAGTATTTGCACAGTACATTCAGTAACTAAACCCAAATGAATGGGGAAACCACACTATTGTGTCCACAACTTGCTGCTCCCTTTTCAGTCTGATTCCATCTGCAGAACATTTGAAATGCAGTGGTTTTGGACTAGCTGGGTTCAGTTGAATAATACACAGAATATCAGATTATTTTTCTTTTTTTTCAATTTAAACTGTAAAATTTCTGGTCAATTTGGCCTCAGAGTATTTTGATGATGGGACAGTTCACTGCCCAATGAACCTGCATTAGCTCTTGCACTACAGAAACCCAGTGACCTCATGTGGGTTCAGGGTATGCAGAGTGTGCTGATGGCCATTATACTACTGCATAAATCCCAATATTTAAGATAAAGGATGTCTCTACTGAAGGAAGATATGGCATTCCCATACTTTTGAGTAAGGTTCAGGACCCTAAAAGAAAGCATTCTCATATTTCTCTCACTGTTCCCTTGTTTCCCCCGCCCCCCCCAAAAAAGAAAAAAAACCAACAAACAAAAAAACCCCAAATCAACACAAAAAAAAACCCCACCACCACCACCACCACCACAAAAAAAAAAAAAAAAAAAAAAAAAAAAGCAACAAAAAACCCCAAAAAAACAAACCCAAAAAAACCAAAATTAGAAACCAGATCTTTAATATTTTCCAAAGGAGAAAAGAAAAAAAAAAAAAAAAAAAAGTAAAGAAATAAGAGGGAAGAAAATCTTCCAGACTTTTCCAATGCATCATTCAGAAGTTAAAAGGAGCAAAACATCATTAAAATAATTATTACTGGGTTACCTTCAGCAAATGCTTAGGTAACTCATCATTGCTACAGCATGTTTCATAACAAGACTTTACGTCAATAAACATTATTCAGAAACTTCAGACTTTATGAGATTAAAAACTGTTTTCTTAAACACCATGGCAAGCTGTGGAGTGGTCAAAGTTGAACACATTCAAAATTGAATACTAATTATGCTATTTTTTAGTGATTTGAAGATATGCCCTGTAAGAAAAAAATCACATTCTGCTCTGCAAGGTAAGTAGAGCTAATTAGTAAGGTATTGGTACTTAAACAAAGAAACAGCCAAATCTCTAGGGGTTTTCTTTGTTTGTGGGTTTTTTTTTATGTGCTCATTTGTTTTTTTTAATTTAATTCACTGCAGTTTTTCAGCATCCAAAGAAAAAGAGCAAAAAGCAGTCTTGAAAAAATATTAATTTCTAATATTGAGTTATCCTGATGAAACAAAAAGATGCAGTAAAAATATTTGAAGAATCTAGATCTCTTTTCTTTGTAGAAATGTTCTTATAAAGGTTTAAAGCAACTTGAGTTCTAATTAGAGTTATCACTTCATTAATAGAAATCAGATCCTGTGTTTTCAATATGGTCCATCCTCCTTGAGCTGTAAACCAGATTTATGGAACTGAAGTAAAGCCACATAAGGAGTATCACCACACTAAGTAGTTACCCTCCAAGTAATTACTGTTGCAAAAGGAAAACACATTAGTGTAACCCATATTTGTGACTTCATATTCAGCATAATTCAAGTTTAAAGCACACAAAACAACATGGATAATTTGTGGGACTTCCCAGAAAGTGCATGATTATTCTCTGCATACATGTATACAGCTTTCTCTATACCTTGAAGCAGAATAATACAAACCAAAAATGTCTAATTACATTTTGTAATTGTTGATAGATATGTCTGTACATAAATATGTATGATCTATTTTTTTATGAGTATTATTTTAAAGAGATAGAGAACATCAGACTGCATAAATGTCAGTCTAGAATGAAGATATATGAGGCTTAAATGAGATGCACAAAATGAAATATATTTGTTTCAAGGTTTTTTTTTTAATTAGTTTGGGATATAATCACCTTGGTGCACAACATGTCCTTGTGTTTCTTTGTACTTGAAGTGCAGCAGGTGTGACAGAATATTCTATAATACAGGAAAAATCAGGTAACTCTTTACCCATGAATTCCTGCTGGAAAGACAGGAATTACAGATTCTCATCTAACTGTCAGTTTGGAATGCAGTTACCTGATTTCTGATTGTACTTAAAGGAACAACTTATGTTTTGGGAAGAAAATTCTTATCCAGCATGTGCAACTTTTCAAGCTCCTTCCCCAACACAGGAAGGGAATCATAGAAACCTGCAATGTTCAGGAGCTGCCAGGGACAGACCGAAACTCAAGTACTCCACGGTTCTGGGTAGTCAGGGAAAACTTGGCTCCTAATTTAAGGGGGATGATCCAAACAAAAAGAGTACAATGATTCAGTGTACAGTTTCTTGAGAGGGATTTTCACTAATCTCTAGCAAATTTATAATGATGATATAATTGATGATATCTCAACAAAACAGGCCAAACCACCTATATCACTTTTGTACCCAAATTGCTTTGATTTTTCTTTCCCAATTCCTAATCACATCACATCTATATAAGGAGATAACATTCAATATTATGTATTTTAGGCTTAAATACATAATTTTTACTGGTAGTTCAAGGCAAGAGAAAGGTGGAGCCTAGAGGAAATTCTAGTTTTAATTTCTCTGCTTCCACTTACACCTTTCTAACCTGGAGTCCCCCATTTGTGATAGACAGTAGCAGAAATCATCCTGTAAAGCACTTCATGTCTGTGCATGAGATGGACTGTAAGAACTAAGAGCTGCTTGATAACTGTCCAAGCAAACAACTGACTGTGTGTAGTCTCCAACTTAAATATTCAATCCTTTGAGGTCCTTCTCTAGGACATTAACTAATCTCATTTGTGACAACTGAGGCATCCCCAAATCAATGGAGTGGAGGAGAACTCCCATTTCTAGTACACTATACTAGTGCTGTTGAAACATCTCCCTGCTCATCACCAAACCCAGGGTGCAGTGCTGGGTAAAAGCCTGCACTGCTGCCAGTCCTTGTTGCAGAAGTGTTTTCTGATCAGTGTTCCCCAAGCTACCACCAAGACTTTTGATGGAGGATGTATCTGGTTGTTAATAACAACCTGTACAGCACTCTATCCTGTAAAGAACGTGGCCTGTGCTTCCCTGCTGGCATTGGTAAGTGAATCATTTCCTGAATGATTTTGTCATGTTTGGACACAATAAAAAAGAAGTGCTCACAGACATATTTTCTTTTAAGTTCAAAAGCTGTTGGAAAAGAAAGTAAAGAGATTAATAGTTTAAGTGAAAGTCAGTTTGCTAAAATCACACTTTAAATCCAGCAGTTATGGTTGCATCTTATATTTAAAAGAATTTTCCATTCTAAGGCCTTTAATTGTATTCCTCTCAGTGTTTTTTCTCTCCTACTTTCCTTCTCTTTATCCTTCCCCACTTAATCTGTGTAATGTTTGTTTGCAAAAGTCATGGCTTTCTGTGGATCTGTGACCATGACTGATAATTATACTATTTGTGGCTGAATACTTGTGATTATTTTATTAAGGTACAGTGAATTGCATTTGTTATATTAGATTCCACAGGAAATATATATATGAATATTTAAGTGACAACATTAACCTAGCTTTTTAGTACCCGGAAAAATGGTCATGTCCCCTGACACCTAATCTTTTGTGTTCTTCTTCCAATGGCATCTTGAAGCAAGAAACTTGAGAGATAATCTGTTGTAATTAATCTGCCCTGTTTTAAATGCCTTGTAGCAAGGAAACACTGAATGTTGTTCCTTGGGACACTGATGGCCAAAAGATTATTTCCCATTACTGGTTCTTGTAAGTACCTGAAAGACTTGTCTTGCTTTGGATTTTGTTCACAAGAGTTGCTTACACCTGAGGTTTTATCACTGAAAAAAAAGTAGAGTTTTAGAGTAGGGTTCATTCTGTTGTACCACATGGGCATTGTAGAGGAATTCTAAAACAGAAAGATCTCTTTGTAATTTTCTTTGTACATTCTGATGATACTCCATAGCTCTTATACTACTCTAAGATATTTTCTAACCTCATTATCTTCTAGTTTAGATCAGTGTTCAGGCCAACTGTCAGATGGTGGTGAATGCTGCTGCTAATGAACTGTAAACTGTTCAGGGAATAAAATGTTGGCTTCACATTTAGTATACAGATTTGGAGATTTTATATATGGGAAAAGAATGGTGTTCTGTCTCTTTTTGTTTTTATCTTTGCAGGTGTTAACATTTAAATGCATTATCCATAACACACCTGAAACAATTGCATCCTTCCCAAGAACATGCTTCAGCCAGAGGACAAAGAAAAATAATTCACAACACATGAGGACTCTCTTTGAATTCACCTCAGTGAGAGCTATGACTTTACAATGCTTTATAGTGCACCAAGCTGATACAGTTCTTGAAATTTTCACTTGCAGCATGAACTCCTAGGAAAACACTACCAGGGCATAATTCTGCTTACCTGTGAAACCCCTTTAGTATTAATATTCTTACAGGGGCATAGCTGATATGACAATTAGCTCTGATTTGTGAAGTGTGTGTGGGTTTTGGTACCTTACTGTAATATAAAACTATAGTGATGCCAAAAAACTGAGTGATGTTTTACAGCATTTGTGAAGTTTAGTTTCCTTTAGCCTGTTACTGAAAAAGAACATTGCCAGATACACCTTTTCAAAACTGCACTAGACAAAATATTAATTTACTTGGACTCATGTTCATGTGCTGTCAATCTGAATCCTCATGGATTGCATGTTGAGAGACATCTCCATGGGAATAGGATTCAAGGGATTAATAGTCATACTGACAGCATGTAACAGAATGTCACAGAATCACAAAATACCTAAATACAGTCACAGAATACCTAAATCTCAAACAGCACAGAATTTTGTTGACCTCATTGCTATGTACAAAGATGCACACAATATTCATGTTATTTTCCAGCTACATTAGTTAGACAGATAACAGTTGCAAAGAGATTGTTTTCAGTAGGCATGAAATGTCTGTTATGTGTAGAATAACCATGGAATAAAGTGCTGCCAAATGGACATACACTCCTGTCTGCTGGGGATAGAACAATGTGCAATGGGCTTATATTTCAGGAAAAGAGTTTTTAGTTACCCGTGAGGAATAAGATTTCACTGCACTTATTACAGAATCATAGAACTGTAGAATTGATAAGGCTGAAAAAGTTAAACATTGGAGCAATTTATTTAGAAATGCTGTGGAATCCTTTTTGAGAGGCTCTAAATGGCTCTTGCTATGTGTTGAATATGGTCAATATGCATTCAACCTATTTTTGGCTGGGTGAGTGGGTTACATGGACTCATGGATTTAATGAGAACAGCAATTTTTTGCTAGAAAAACAGCTTTTGCTAACAATAAAGCATAAGACAAATTAATATTTATCCTAAAAATCCAGTATCCCATATGTTAGACCATCAGCTCATCTTGATAAAATAGAAGACCTTGGTATCCAGTATAGTTTATATCACATAACCATATCTAGCTAGACATCTGTCTTCATTCCTAGAAAGAAAGGGATCGTTCACTTCTGCAAGATGTGGCTCATTCCACTGGTCATAGAATGGTAGCTTGGGTTGAAAAGAGCCTTAAAGATCACCTCATTTCAACTCTTCTACTAGACCAGGTTGCTCAAAGCCCCATCCAACCTGGCCTTGAACTATTCCAGGGGTGGGGTATCCACGCCTTCTCTGGGCAACTTGTGCCAGTGCTTCATCACTCTAAAGAACTTCTTTCTAACATCTGGTCTCAGTGTCTCTGCATTTAGTTCAAGACATTCCTCTTTGTCCCATCACTGTCTATCTATGTAAAAGTGCTCTGTATTGATTTATAACTGAGAAAGAACAATCTGAAGACAAAATACACGACATATTTATCTCAAGCATCCACCTTACTCTGGATGAGGGCCTACCAATGCACTCACATGATATAAAATACACAAGGCTATTTAAATTCAAAGATGATTTCTTGGCCACATATAGATCATGCAAATGACAGTTCTCATCCAAATCCATTAACAGTCAATAAATTAGTGAGTGCTACACCTCTAAATCTGTTAGTCTGGTCTATTTTAGACACCTGCTTTAAAATTTCATTTTAGATATGTAAATTCTCTCTGATGACTGTAAAAGGAAACAGTGGTAGACATAGATAATGTAGAATGCCTTAGTTAGATCAGATAAATCTTTGTCTGGATTATTGTCCTAGAGTTGGTAACATTGTCAATGGCCTTGTTTTTATTTAGTATCACAAGTCTCTAGGTTCAAAAGTAGACTGCCTTGCCCTTGTAATGAGATAAGCAAGGTAAATGTTCCCAGATGGCTGGAAGCAGGCTAATGCCCCAGTTTTCAAAAAGGGCAAGGATGACCCTGGAAAACACAGGTCTGTTAGTCTCACTTCTCAGCCTGGTAAGGTTATGAAGATTATTCTGGGAGTTATTGAGAAAGGCATAAAGGACAATGTTGGCATTATTCACAGACAGCAAAGCTTCATGAGAGAAAAGTCCTGATTTTGTTTTATGGCAAAGTAACTCACCTAGCTGAACAAGGGAAGCCAGTTCATGTAATGTTTCTGGATTTCAGTAAAACTTTTTACTCTCTAAGTTGTTAACTGTTGTTACAGCATCCTTTGGACAAAATGTCCCGCACACAGCTGGATGAGCACATCATGGGATGGATGGGTGAGCAACTGGCTCATGGATCAGTCACAAAGGGTTTCAGAGGATGGGCTGACCTCAGACTGGTCACCTGCCACCAGTGAGGTTCCTCAGCCCTGTGCTCTTCAACAACTTCATAAATGATTTATTGGCAAGACTGGAAGAGATACCAAGGAAGTTTGTAGGTGATACCTCAAAGGCAGAGACACCCTGCAGAGAGACCTTGACAAATTAGAGAGCTGGGAAATCACCAACCAGAAGTTCAATAAGGGAAAATGCATATGATTCTGCACCTGGAGAGGGGCAGCCCTGAAGATATGGACAGACAGGGGAATGAGAGGCTGGAGAGCAGTGCCATGAAAGGGAGATGGGAGTCTTTGTTGATGGCAAACTGCAAGCCAGCAGTGCCCTGGAGCCAGGAGGATCAACCCTGTACTGGGGACATCAGGGACAGCATCACAGCCAGGCAAGGGAGGGATTGTCCTGCTCTGCTCTGGGGCAGCCTCACCTCCAGTGCTGGGGCACTTTTGGGTGCCACAATATACAAAAATCATTAAATTATTAGAGAGTGTCCAAAGGAGGGAAACAAAGATAGTGCAGGGCCCTGAGGGGGAGCCAGTGAGGAGGGGCTGAGGGCACTGGGTCTGTTCAGCCTGGAGGAGACTGAGGGGAGACCCCACTGCAGCTACAGCTCCATTGGGAGAGGAAGAGGAGGGACAGGCACTGATCTCTGCTCTGTGGGGACAGGGACAGCACCTAAGGGAATGGCCTGAAGCTGTGTCAGGGGAGGTTTAGATTGGATATTAGATAAAAGTTGTTCACCTAGAGGGTGGCTGGGCACTGGAACAGCTCCCCAGGGAAGCAGTTGCAGCAGAATACAAGAATTTGGACAATACTCTTGGGTACATGGTGTGACTCTTAGGGATGATCTTGTGCATGGCCAGGAGTTGGACTTGATGATGCTTGTTCATCCCTTCCAATTCAGCTTACACTTGATTCTGTAAAAGATCACATAAAAAATTCAGTCTTTATTTGATCTGATTCTAGATCCTGAGCTCAGACAATATCCATCATCATAATCCAGGAAACAAAAAAAATTTTGTTCCATTGTTTTTTTTTTTTTCATTTCTTGAATACAGCAAATTCCTCTGGTCAGAGGCCTTATTTCCTCTCCTTTCGAACTCTTCAAGGGCTTTTTTTCTTTTTCTTTTTTTTTTTTTTTTTAATTATCTCAGCAGCTCTAAAACATGTGGTGGGAGAAATCAAACACAAATATTGTAAAAATACATTAAAATTTTAACTGAAGTCAGAACTTAATGTGATATACAATGTAGAATCTTATACTGCACCTCAGCATGACACAATTTGAGTCAAAGTTGCTCTCTCTTGGAGTTTCATTGCCTCTTTCATTTTCTCTTTTTTCTTTCAGGCAGACAACCAGTTCTTTATGGACATATTGGTTTTTCAAGTTTTATGTATTGTGTCTGCACACTTGCCTGTTTTCTAGACGATAACAAGGAAGAGAGAAGAGGGACCAATAAAGGAAAATAATGATGGGAGGGGGAGGATTATGAAATACTCTTGAACCTCCAGAGGCAACATATTTCTATCACTACCTCTGGCACCAAAAGTAGTTGGCATGAGAACAACTGTCTCTTTTACTCTTCTTTAGTGCAAGGAGACAAAGTTTCTGGTAAAATTTGTGCTACCCGAGCACATTTTCAGAAAAAGGATTGTTTCACTAATTGTCATATCTGTACTGCACAGACTTCTTCCTTATGTGCTTTTCAAATTAGCAACACGAAGCATATTAAACTGATTAATAGCTGTGTGAATTCAGGATCAAGCTGGTTGGAAACAATGACTTGCACTTGTATGTCTAAAATTATGGGACATTGAATAATACTGGCAAAACAAGAACATCCTTGAAATCAGTTGAGAATTAGTATAAAATTTTAAATGAAATTGTTATTAAATAAAGTTGAAATTATTAGAGTTATTCAGCTTAATGCGACATCTTTTTGTTCTTAGATAAGGCTTTTGACTTCAGCCTTGGAGTATTCCAGAATATAGAACCTCCAGAGCAATATTTGTCCACAGTATGAGCAGGACCTACTAACACAACCCCAGAGATGTGTGGGCCAACCAGGGAGAGAAATCTGGGAGTGTGGGGTGAGATAGTGCTTTGATTTATCAGGAATCACTACAGCCCCCATGAATGAGAGGAATTTAGGCTCCCAGAATACAGTGGCAGTGCAAATGCCATCTGTCCCATTTCTGAGTTGAACCATTTGCATGCAATTTGTTTTACATGAAACATACTTTGGAGTATTGTAGTCATTATAATGTTAAATCTAAGTTTCTTATAGCTTTTTGTGAAGATAGAACTATGAAGAAATATTATGGTTACAATACAGAAGAATTGAACACAGAAGATTTTTCCTTTTCTGTAGATTCTGTGTTTGATTTGCATTATCTTCCTACAAATACTTGTGCCTTGTCTTGAATATCTGCATAGCAATCCATATTTTTCCAATGGTCTACTCATGTATAAAATTAACTGTAGTTGTCAAATTGTGTATGGTTAGCACTGCAATTTCATTCTGTGCCTCACTTACTACAGAATATTAGAACTTCTAATGTAAGGAAGGGACTGATCTTTGCCTTGTTTTTTGAGTTGGTAGCCCAAGTTGAGTTTGGGTTAATCCAACAGAAGATCTGCCTGGAGCTGCAACAGAAATGTTGTGTAACAGGACTAGCAGAGATGTGGTCTCTGACTAGGGAGCAGCACAACAACTTCACCCATTTGGAAGGAGCTGGGAGAAATATATGGAACAGGAGCTGGGAGAGTGTGAGATGCCACAGCTGTAAGCAGAACTGTGAGGAAATGGACCAAACCCAAGATTTCTGGCGCTCTGTGCTCCAGTGAGCTGTTAAAGATTAAATGAACAGTGGATAAACCTGTTTTTTATCCTTGCAGGCAGCCCTACTACTCTTAGGCCTTATGGATGGTATTCATCTTGCCCAACTTTAGAGTTGACAGCACAGATGTCTACAAGTACTCAATGTAGCATCTTTGTATAATTCATAGAGGGCACCTTGGGGTACATTTATCTAAATCTAGAATAGATATCTAAAATAGGCCAGGGAAATCATGTCTCAGAAGTATAATATCAAGCACTTACTGGATTCGAATTTGATCTATCATATCCATGCTCAGTATGCTATACAATAATTTGTGCATTTATAAGTATCTTCATTGCCAGTGTCATCCTGAGGAAGGGTCCTAAAAAGATTTGCAGTCATAAGGAAGAAGAACAGATGGTATAACAGCTTCATCTGGCAATGACTAACATACACACATGAGGCCTGCTCAGGACTGATGCCTTTCTCCTCTAAGTAATTGAACAGCTTCTTAACAGGACAGCTGGAAGGACTGCTGAGCTCACTCCCATTCTTCTTGACATGGTGGCCTGGATCTGAAACAGAACAGAGGAGCTGAGTTTCCTGGCACAACCAATTTTTTACTTACAAAATTAAACACAAACAAGGGAAAAAAAGAAAAGTAGGATAGAATTAAAAGAATAAAATTTGTTTCTATTTTCCTTATGCTTATTACAGAAAATTGTAATGTTTGCACACCCATGAAGCAGGATTAAATCAGAAATTGAGTTGCTAGTGATTGAGGAAGAAGATAGACAGGAATATTTTAGCAAAGAAATAATAGATCTGGCGGTGCCTGAGGAAAGTCAATTGTAGGTGTCAAAGGTAAATCCAGAAAGCTATTTTGGCAGAATACCCTGGTAAAATACTTCAGAAAGGATCTTAGGTAGATCATGGTTCATAGACAACACTGAGAATCAGTGCCAGGACTGAGGATTTCCATGTATGCAGAACTGTGGATTTCTGTAATTTCAGTACTGGGATACAGTGAGTGAGCTCTGAAAAAAGGCTCCCTATGTGTCTCAAAGAAAGTCACTTGGAGCTCAGTGCTAAGTTGTCAAGAACTGGATAAACAGCAGAGGAGAGGTGGTTTATTTTTGCAGATCTAGGATAGAAATCTACCTTTATGTACCTATGTTGTTACATTTTTGGCAGAGGAGAAGGTCTGGGAGCTTGCTGAGGGTTTTTGCAGAGAAAGAGCATAAACAATAAAATCTTATGAACAGATGCAGACCAGTTACATTTAGAAGACAATTTTTAGAAAGTTAAAGATCTCAGTGACTTTTCTAATAGAAGAAAAACAAAAACAACAGCTAAAGTCATAAAATAGATTCAAAGACTTTTCTGGGTTAGGGGAGAGCAAACCAAAAAAAAAGAAACTATGCAAAAAGAAACTAAGAAGGCAAGATCTTACATGTAATTTTCTAATGTTGAAGGCAGACCTAGCTGAAATTAAACACCAGTTGAAAATAAGAGTTAGGGACAAAAAAGGGGAAGACTTTTCAAATCACCTAAAAAAATACTCTCTTAAACACTCTCTTACACTGTTCAAAAGGCATTTCTTTACCAGGCTCTCCAAATGCTAAGAAAGAAATTCAAATATCCTGTTCAGTGCAAGCACCAATCAGTTATATCAGTTATTTCTTAAAACAACCACTAGCAGAAACTGTAAGTGGTCAAATTTTTTAGCAGATCTTTATTGTAGTTACTGCTCCAGTTCTCAATTGCTGTCCTTTGTGTATTTATCATGTGCCTTAGCAGTTTATAAACATTAGTGATTTGATCAGATCTTAAGAGATCTGATTTCTTTAAGAATAGTTCTTAAAGAAAATATAACCTTTTCAAACAAAAAAATTCAGAATTTTTTGTTTGTTTGTTTTCTGTTTTAGTTTGACTTGCTTTTTCAAGACTTACCAGTTAACATTTCATTTAACCTTCTTCATTGTAACATCTGAGAATTATGGTGTAGACCTGCAGGGAAATTTGGAAGAAATAGGAGGTTCTGCAGCTGAACATGGTTTGTCATGAAACCAAACCCCCCCTTGTTGGGTCACTGGGCCTGTCTGATTGAAAGGCCAAAGTAAATCAGACTCTATTGCAGACATTTGCCCAACCATCAGTGTGTTACCTCCACCAACCTGACTGACATTTGCCACATTGCTGCCTTTCCTAGAGCAGAAAATACCACAACCCTCAGGTGAACAACAAAGACTGGAGACAGCCATTCTATAACTTAATTATCCTTCATTGAGCTAACAAGATTCCTACACTCCACCTGCTCTCTATCTCTGCTCTGGCTCTCCCAAGGTCACAAAGCTCAACTAAACATTTTTAAACCACTCTGCAAAAGGAAAGTATTTCACAGTGGGGCTTTCTAGATGTGGGTTAATTTGCTTCTGAGACCACCACAAATATTCTTTCCCATCCAGCTTCCCTGAGAGTGAGATATTTACAATCTTAGCATGTGTACCTTGGGGAGAAACTCTGCCAAGTTTTGCAGCTAAGCCACCAGGCTGTATATCTCAAATGTGGTACCTCACCCTGAACCAAAGGGAGAGGGGTCTGAATGATCAGAAGGCTGAGACAGAAGGTGAAAAGATATATTTGAGCACTAGGGTTCAGATGCTTGGCAGTGACAAGGCAAAGAATTGGAAACAAGCTGCCCTGTGGGATGTGGCATTTTCCGGACATAAAGGTGACACACATTCAGTCTAGGCTTGGGACTGTGGATTTATATAGTGCAGACAAACACATCTGCTGGATGTGTAGTCCTCTAACTTTGGATAAATCATTGTTGGAGAAGTGGGGGGAGAGGGGGATAAAAGAGATATTTGTTGTTCCCAGGTGGTTCTTTTAATGAAAGATTGTTTTGCCACTGGAGACTGAGTTAGAGCAGCTCCCAAATATCCTAAACCTCAACTTCTCCCAGGGAATCTGTATGTGAGTTGGAAGAATGTCTTCATACAAAGAACTTCCATGTAAACAACAAAATAAAAAAGCAAAATACAGACCTAAACTGTCTTCTTTATCTGGTCCATGCAAGCTGAATGAAGATTTGGCATGAATCATGAACACTGCAAAACAATATCCTTCCAGAGCAAAGTGCAGAGCTCAGTAAACAAATGAACAGTTTGGTTTTCTCTTTGTCTTACTGTGAGAACAAAGAAAGTTCACCTTCTCTGTGTCCCATCTCTTGTGACTGAATGCCTTTATGTTGTTTCAAGTTATCTAGCTTTGAGATAAATCAACTCAAAAGCAACAAAAATAGGCAAAACCATTGAAAATAAAAGGCTTTAAATTCATACTCTCATTGCCTACTCTGTCTGCTGAGAAGGTCCATGTTGTCAGGACTTCTAGATATTGATTGCCTGAGTAACACAAAACTCAGCAATTCCCTCCTGGTCATTATGAAACTGGTTTTCTGTGCCAAGGCACAGCTCCCTGCAGCCCTCTTCTCTCAGTAGTTTCTCTCTTGGGCTGCAAGCTCCTAATTGCTTCTCTGTCTCTCCTTACTGATTGCTAATCCATCCCACTGCTCTCTTTGAAATCAGGCCCTCTAACTACACAGAGAAGGGACAGTTTCCCTCCTTTTACCAACCCATTGTTCTCTTCTTGAACCAAAAATTAAATCCAAAAAAATAAGCCTATTAAACAAGAAAAGTAGGTTTGTGGAAAACTCTGTCAATAGCCTTCAATCTGCAGTCATTTCCTGCTGCCTCCTCATACAGCAGTTCTAATGGGCACCAATCTGAAGTAAACATCTGCATCAGAACACCCTCCTAATTTATATGAGCTAAAATACTTACACTTAGTACTAGCCCTTCTCTATTTACTGAATGCACGAAGCCAAATGTCCTCAGGTTTCAGAAAAGTTTGCATTTGTAGCTGAACTTTCTGGCTTGTATCCAGCTCTGATTAGCAGCCAGACTTCCTCTGTTGGCCCCTCTCAGATGATGTGTTGCAAAAGTGTCTTTGAGACACTGCTTCTTCCTCACTTTCTCCAAGTATTTTTTGGTTTATATGTCATCACAGCTGGCCACTTTCTGGATAGTTCTGGAGGCAGATACACCTTGGAGGCAGATGTATATTCAGATTGCTTGGCAGCTGAGGGTGTATTGCTGGAGCCAGAAGAACAAGATAAGAAGGTGAGATAAACATATGTTTTTATCTCTCAATAAAGATTGGCTTCTGTTGTACTTTAACTGTGAAACTTTGGAGCATTCAAAGGGCCCTGAACTATGAATTTGTAGAAAAGGGAACCTTTTTTCCTCAAGGTAAAACATCAGGTGTTTTCTACCATTTTTGGCATTCATTGTAAATCCAATAGAAATGTTTGACTTGCTTTTAACACTCAAAACAATAACTTGGAACATTTCATAGATACAATTTTTGACCAATAGTTATTGATCAACCTTAGAGAAAGTGGTTAGTAGCCCTGAGTGTCTGCAGCAGGAATGTAGGATGGTCCTACAGAGTGTGTGGGAATAGCACAGGCTTTCTTTCACAAACTTCTAGAACTACTTCAGAAAAGTCACAGGCTGACATTAGTGCTCTGCAAAGGTCAGTATGTGATTTTCTATTAGCTAAAATAAAGCAAAGAATGAAGCTTGAATCTTGCAACATTTGTGTTTCTCTGTAAACCAGAAGTCAAATAATTTATTTTTATGAGCAGTGTTCCTTAGAGAGTGTTTTGAGACGCTTAACATGGGAGCAACTGTATCTATATATAATATGCAATTTATATGCTGTACATAGGGTCCTTTGCATCTATTTCATAACACAAACATACATACACATTTGTCTTTGCAGTCAAGTTGATCTAAGAGCTTTATCTTTAAATGTCTTCCTTCTACAGTACTAAAAATGTTATGTTTAAAAGGCAGTATCAGTTGCTCAGTATGTGTAGGAAATATATATTTTGACCCACTTCTAAATCTAAATCTAATCTAAATCTAAATCTAAATCTAAATCTAAATCTAAATCTAAATCTAAATCTAAATCTAAATCCAAATCTAAATAATAATGAGCTGCATTCTGTATCTTGACATATTTCTTCAGTAAAAAGCCTTGCTTTTGCTCCTGTTAGTGATCATCAAAGGTTTTGAAGCCCAAAGGAATCTTTAAAAAGAAATTTGACAGTCTTGGAATACTCCAGGACTTCTAAATGGCTGTGGTTGTATTGCTAACACTGAAATAAGACATAATGGTATGAAAAACGAAACAGAATAAGTCAGTTCAATGAAAATATAAGATGTCCAATCTGCAGATAAATAAAGCTTCTTGCTTATTTATTTATGTACTTAACCACTTCTAGCATTAATCATATAAATACCTTGCTTTCCACTGAACTATTCCAAATCTGAAGCTCTTTGTTAATGAATGAACCTACTGCTTTATAGGAACATGTGGAACTAGAAGCATCTGTAAATATTCTCACTTGCACAGGATCAAAAAATGAGAGTCAAACAATAGGACAATGGACACAGTGGAAAAGCAATGCCATTTCAGAAAGCTCTAATTGTAAATAACACATGCACCTCACCTAAACTTTACAAAGCTCTTATTGATGTGGAGGAACAAATAGGATACAGAAAAAGAGATTCTGACTCTCTTGATGTGAGTTTTATGACACACATTACTTGGATAACTGAGTGGCTATCACTCCAAATGTGAAATGGCAAAGTAGAGCACAGTCCTCTGGCAATTAATTATTTAGTTGCAAGTTGGTGAGTGCATGTTTTAAAAACTCTCCTGAGAAAACTTACAAAGTAAAAAATTGTGGATGGCATATCATCACCTACTATAGATTTTCTCCCTACACCTGCAAGAAAGGAACTATGCATACAGTGTTCTTATGTTACAGTATTAGCCAATCTGCCCTTTGTCAAAACAAGTTCTGTAAGAGAACCAGTGTAATAAAAGGTGAAATTTGAAATGCTTGTGTTAAAAAACAAATCTACTTTTATCTAGGCTGTACAGTCTTTAGAGAAATTCTGCTCAAGGTTTCCCACAAATAAGTTCATGTCCCAGGATTAAAAAAATAATACAAACCTCCCAATTTATCACTCTGTGATTTGGTTCATGAAGCAGTAAAATGTGCCTTAAGGCTTTGCAGAATAAAGGGTTTAGAAATTTAAGGTTCATCCTCAAGCATTATTGTCCTTGACAGAACAGCAGGAGGTAAGGACTGCAGGCAAAATCATCATAGCCTGAAGCCAACCCAGCTGCAACAGGAGAGAGAAGCAGGAGCCAGACAACCCGACAAGGATAAGCCAGCAGCAGGACAGCAGTGTGAAAAGCTGAATCCAGCCAAAACTGGAACCACTCTATTATCAGCAATTGGAATTTGTGTTATAGAAAGGCATTGTTTGATTTGTGAAGAGGTGACATAATTGTGGTCCTTGCATTAATCTCACTGGGAACTGAATGCTGCAATGAGTTACAAGAAGAATTATTTCCCAGTAACACTCAATGAGGAGATGAATAAGATTTGCAAATAGCAACAACAACTGTGTTATAAGGGCATGATTAAGTTACAAGTCCAAGAAATCCAAAGTTTGAACCAAAAGCACTCAGAAGTTTGGCCAGCCTTTTTATAATCCCTTGTGTGCATATGTTATGAGATGACCATTAATTGCATACTCATTATTTTCTGGATAGGAACCCTTCTTTATTGAAGTGCACAAAATGGGTGACGTTCACTGGGCAAATGTTCAGAATTGTCTAATTTTGCCAAGAAATGTTTTCCTTGACCTCATTCCTCTGTTCTTCAAGATAACCTAATTGTATTGGCAAAGATTAAAAAAAGACATGCACAAATGAAAACAAACAGAACAGTCAGAGGCACGTGTCCAGGCTGTAAAAACATAGTTGAACTGGTTGAAGTTTTTAAAACTTATTAATAATTTTTAAAAGTTTTTTAATGAGCAATAAGAATGAGTCCAAGTAATAGAAAACATTAGCAGCCACAAATTTTCTTGTTTTCATGGGCAATCTGCTCTAAGTTCAAAGACTGTATATAACTCCTAATTTGGTTTAATTTTTTTTAAAGTTAATATATATATCAGAAATGTATGCAACACTATGGGATCTCAGAGAATGGGGGAACACTGTGAGGACTTCTAACTCTTCCTTTTCTTGGCAATCCAATGGAATGAAAAAATATATTTAATCTTTTACTGGATTAAGAGATGCTGTACTGTTTGTAATTGCTACAATTGGGGATTTTGCCCATGTGTATTGGCATTCATGAATTTCCACATGCTATTGGAATTCTTGTGAATTCTCTATATTATCACAAAAGTTAAATATCAAGTGGTTAGTTACCAATAGCAGGTAAATATTGGTAAATTTTCAGAGAATGCCTCTCTTGCATAAACAACTCGATATAATTTAGTTGTTTCTGTTATTCTTCATTCTCTTTCATATTTTTCTGTCTGCCTCAGTCTTTCTGCCTGTCTGTCTGCCTTTTTGTTTATAGCTATCAGCCTTGTTGCCATCCAGCTCACAGCAGTTGACTGGTTCACTTGTTTCCAAAGCACAGAACTCATAACTGTGATTTTGCATTGCAGTCAAAATGCCTAATTTAAGTTTTCCAGACATCTTTATCTCACCCAAATGAGCATATCTGAGTTTGACCTGACCAATTTATTTTTTTTTTTTAATTTCAGTTCCTTACCTGACTTCTGGTGTGAGTAGAAATAGACACTCCATGTCTCATCTTACCTACAGTGAGCTTCCAATTGTTTTTATGCATATTAGTGCTGACTGAGAAATGCAGGTTCTGGATATTCAAATACCAAATAAGATGTACACACAATGCAAAAGATCCAAATTTCTACAAATGTCTACTGGAGTTATAAGGAAAGAAAGATGCAAAGTTAATAAAATCAGTTGAGGACTTCTTAACACAAAACATTTTTTAAATACATATACATCTGAGGAATACTTTTTTTTTACTACTTAAAATATTCTTAGGTGATTTGTTTATAATTTAGACACTATGAGCTGTGTTCTTATGTAACTTGATTTTTCCTCATTTATGCTACCAGTAAAGAAAACATCTGTGGAAATCACAAATGAAAATCTTGAATGTGCATTCAGATTTGAAACAAAGTGATAAATTCAGGTGGCAGATATCTGGGATGAATAAATGTTTTTCTTTTACAGTTTTAAAAATCATGCTTTTGTCAAAAGTGCAATGATTTATTTTAATTTCCCTGAAATGAGGTCATATGTCAAAATCATATGTCAAGCCAAAGCCACAGTAAATATTAGTAACAATAAATACTGGTTCTTGATGCTGTTGATTTTTATTTTTAGTGACACTTCTTTTGTATCCCTGTGTTTTGTTACACAGGTTGAAGCAAGTGTGATTTGAAATGAATGGGCACCTGAAGGTGTCAAACAGCAGCAGCAACACAACACCACAAAAACCATCACATTTCAGAGGATCCATTCCTTTCTGGAGCTTGATAATGTGCACATAACCTTTTTGTGTACTCAGGAGGAAGACAATAGACAGCAACCACAGTGTTCTCTGTCATTAAGAATAGACAGGAGGCTCCCTAGGGAAAAAAAACAACATGACTCCAGATTTTCACCAAGGGACACTTCTCTCTGTACTGCTGGAGCACATTGCTGTCAGTCCCAAAAGGAGAGGATTAGCTCATCTACCATTTGTCATCTTGTCTGCACTGCTCTTTTAGACCTCTTGTCTAAGTAATGGAGAAAAACAAGTAGAAGAATTCCTTTCCTGCAATGACTATCTCCCCAGTGATGGCAGAGGAGTGACCTGGCCAAGTGACTTGGTCTAGACACATAATTTTTCATGTAAAAAGTAAAGTAAGATGATCACTACTCCTAGCTCTTTCAAGAAACCTATATGAAAACATACCTGAAATTCTTCTGTGTCCACTCTTGCAAATGTGACATTTCATATCTCCCATACAGAGAAGCTTTTTTATTTTCTCTGAATAATAGCACATTTTACTTACAGCCCATCATTTTCCTGTAGAAATGGAGAAAAAAAATAAGGGGACACAGCCTAAATGAGTTCAGAAAAATCTGTTCTATTTGATGTACTTGCAACTAGAAGCCTGCAGTAGTCAAAACTTAAGAAATTTTGCTAGAATGTTGTTTCCTGTAGCATGAAGATCTAAGAGTATATACATATTTTTAGGATGATGCCTAAAGAGGCTGCCTGGAACAGAGGCTAGACAGTGTCAAAGGAATAAAGTGGGTATTTATTAAAAGGTCTTCAAAGGATCTTCAAAGGATAGACCTTGGGCAGTACAAGAGCCTGGCCAAGGCTACTCCCAAGATGGACAGTGTGTAACGAGGTTTCACACTTTTCTAAGTTTTGGTCCATTTACATATTGGGCAATTGTCCAATTACAATTAATTGTCCAATTGGGTTAATTGTCCAATTACAGTTTCAGATTATGGACTCCCATCCTCCTAGATTTCTCTCCTCAATTTGTTGTTGTTTGCACTTTTTGAGCCTGAAGCTGCAGCAGTGTCCATGGTTCTTGTGCTGGAAAAGGATTGTTTGGTCTAACTAAACAGTGAGAGGAACTTGCCAACACTTTGTATGAAGTTCAGAGTTACCCACTAAGGCAGTAGAGAATCTGAAAAATACAAAAGCTAAAACCTAAGGCACCAGGAAACTGAGCTGTTTTGGTATCAGCAAAACTCATTAACTTTTGTTTCCTTTGGCCTGGAAACCATTGCAGTGCACTCAGCATGGCACCCCCCAGCCAGTTCATGAATGCTGGTGGGCTCTTGGGATATCACCCACAGATGGGTGAAAACCACTTTGTTCTGCATGTCTTTCCCTTAGAGAGACAGGACAATTTCTTTTTTCTTTATTGCTACAAGTGTAAATAAATAAGTACTACATAACTGGTAAGTACTGAACTTCACAGGAATTTCTATTAGTCTATAAGTCAGAAGTCAGATTTCTGTGCCCTTTCAAAGGATGTTTGAGAATGGTCACAACTTAGCATTTTGCACTGATGATTGGCCAAGTCTTCAAACTAAACTGAGTTTTCATCATATATATGATGTGGTGCCAGTACAAATAAATTAAAATAGCCCAGAGTGAACATAGACAGTAAACCTGAGAAGCACTGTGGTATTAGGAAAGGATTACTTCTTTTCTGTGAACTGTACAGGACAGTGCAACTGTATGTGTTCCCCAAAGCTGGATAAAATCCCTTAATAGAGTCTCTGGGCAGCAGAAATGCTGCCTTTGGCGATGAGCTGGTGCAGGTCTGCTCTCTGCCCAGCTGAATCTGACCCTTAATGTCATACATGAACATTAAGCCTAAATCTGACAGGTATGTTTTTCCTAATAATTAATCTTCTCCGGCATACATTAAATCAATATTGATGAAAATGAACATATGTGGTTTTATTTTTTGGTTAAAAAAAATCAAAACTTTCCAGAAAATCAAATATTTCCTTCGTCAGAAAACCAAATGCAAAAGCTCCCCATTCTTCTTCCATTCTTTTTTTGTCAAAAATATGCCTGGGAGATCACAGAATGCCATATCAGTTTCCAATTTTTCCAATGCACAAAAAAATAATGACATCTCATTTCAGCTCCATTCCATACCTGAACACCAGAAATGTCCATACAAATGTATGAAAAGGTATTTATATTTATTAAAAACTGCAATAATATTTTTAAAATATTCATTCTCACTTACTTATATCAGCAGAGATCATGTCCAGCAGAATGGCGCATTTGTCTTTTGCTTATCATTTAATTTTCTTTTCTGCCTTTTTTTTTTTTTTTTTTTGCCACCATGCATTGAAAATTTAGAGACTGATGGCATTTTCAGAGCCATGATTAGAAACTTCATTACTCACAGCACTTACAATGCCTTGCATGTCATAGCTTGACAACATAGGAAACCCAGGTGATGTTTTAGAGAAGAACTCTGGAACTGTTGGCAGCTCTACAATAGCACATCAGGTATCTGTGGTTGGCCATCATTGGATAAGCAGTTTTCTTTATTAACTTGTCTGAGCATGAAAAAATGTTATGAAATACCACAAAATCAGCTTTGTGAAACAGAGGGCGATCTCTGCTGATGTTTCATTTAGTTCAAAGTAATTGAAAATCCTAGTTTTTGACAGAATAATTCTGCTCTTTAGAAATTAATTTCATAATGATTGTCTTTTAAAACTAGAAAACCTATTTTAGTATTTGAACAGATTTCCTTTCCTCCTGACAATAAAGAGTTTATTTAAAGAGAAACACATTATTTCTTTTCCCAGTCCTTGTCTGTCTCTCATTTAGAGAAGAGCTTCTTTTATTGAACTTCCTTTGAAGGTGGATAAGATATTGCCAAGATATTGCATCATATCACTGACTTCATGCAATGACAAGCCTTAAAAGATATTGAGATTGCAAGTGATCCAACCACTTTCATCTACTTCTATTTCTTGAATTTTGCAGCATGAAATAATTGTTTTGTTCACCATTGAAGAGTGCAATCAGTTCTAAATTTAAAACCAGACTTTGCAGCTTACAGTGGATCAAACTTAGGGACAAAACAGGATTTTCTTCAAGATGTGCTTCTCTAGGTTACTGATTACCCAATCTAGGAAAAATGAAAAGAGATGCTTTTCTGGCAGAGTTGGCTTTCCTTAAGACACAGATTTGGCAGATCATTCAAATACAATGTTGATCCATTAAGATCTTCCATGTAAGAACATAACAGTCAACCTGTGGAGAGGCAACTGTCTAAAAAGGCCTATGAAAAACAGAAAATAGGAATTGTCAGTGCACCAGGTAGCTGGTATATTATCAGTTCCAGTGAGATGTCTGTGAGATATTCTGAATACTGAACCCCTCTCTTACAGTGTCCAGTTCCTTCTGTCCAGAGTCCTCAGTGTCCAATTCCTTATACTCCAGGACCTTTGATGAGTCAGGTGGATGAAATACTCTTCCCCAAAAAGAAATAGCAGAAAGCTTTCCTAAGATTTTGCAGAAATTGCTTCTTCTCAGCATTACAGAACACAATGCACAAAATGGATTAACTTCCCTCATGAGTTAAAGTTTTTTACAAAGTAAGGCACTGAGAGCAGTAGATGGCTATAAAAATAAACTCGGTCTGTGACCTGTTATATGCATTTCAAAAACTAAAAGAACACAGCAGGTTCTAAAAACTGATTATGCACTGTCTATAGGACTGAACTCAAGTGAAATGCAGCATTGGAACTTTTAAGTCCTCCTTTGAACCATCAGTACTGGGTTTTTTGTTGAAAAAGCTGAACGGATCAGTGTGGCTGAGAGTGACCAGCTCTATTTTATGTAAAACAGGTGCAGTTAAGGTTTTTCAATTTGCCCTTTTAAAACATGGTGGTTAAATAATATTGGTCTACAAGCCTGAATTAATAAATAATAATAAATCAATTTACTAAACAATCCGCCAGAAGGGTTTATTATCTCTCTTCCCCCCTTTAAGCACCTGTTGTTCTTATGTCTCTAAAAGGAAGGGAGGAAGGGAGGAAGGGAGGAAGGGAGGAAGGGAGGAAGGGAGGGAGGGAGGGAGGGAGGGAGGGAGGAAGGGAAGAAGGGAGGAAGGAAGGAAGGGAGGAAGGGAGGAAGGGAGGAAGGGAGGAAGGGAGGAAGGGAGGAAGGGAGGAAGGGAGGAAGGGAGGAAGGGAGGAAGGGAGGAAGGGGGGAAGGGAGGAAGGGAGGAAGGGAGGAAGGGAGGAAGGGAGGAAGGGAGGAAGGGAGGAAGGGAGGAAGGGAGGAAGGGAGGAAGGGAGGAAGGGAGGAAGGGAGGAAGGAAGGAAGGAAGGAAGGAAGGAAGGAAGGAAGGAAGGAAGGAAGGAAGGAAGGAAGGAAGGAAGGAAGGAAGGAAGGAAGGAAGGAAGGAAGGAAGGAAGGAAGGAAGGAAGGAAGGAAGGAAGGAAGGAAGGAAGGAAGGAAGGAAGGAAGGAAGGAAGGAAGGAAGGAAGGAAGGAAGGAAGGAAGGAAGGAAGGAAGGAAGGAAGGAAGGAAGGAAGGAAGGAAGGAAGGAAGGAAGGAAGGTTGATTTCCCAAGATTATTTTAAATGATTGAAGAACAAAATCTTGACCCCATACCATTTCAAAGTAAAGTGATTGACTCCACTGCCTTCAGTAATGTTTAATGTTTTTAACAAACTGTTGATCAGTTCTTACTGGAAACAACTGGGAGCCAGATCAGGCCCCATATCCTCTTCCTTTACATTTCCCCTCATTTAATATAACTATTAAATGTAAATAAAATATTTAATTTTTCCTTTATTAAAGTTTAATTTATGGTTCTAAATGAGCATATGATTAATGAGTCAGAGTATTTGGTGTGCAAAACTGCTTTCATCCTTTTTCTGTCTTTTCTTTCAATAAAACTTCATTTTTATAGAAAATTACCTTTGAATTAATATTTTTCCAACATTTTAGAATATTTATTCTAGATGCTTGTAAAAAAAAGCTTTTAGTTCTAAACCATACAAATCTATTATTCATTGTTATAAACATTAAACAACTTTGCCTAGCTACCAGCTGCTACTCAGCACAGCTGTCAATATGGCCAGCAGCCTTATTCAGGACCATTAAAATAAAAGAGCACCTATTTTCTGCTACAAGCTACCACCTTTCACCCAAGATGATGTGCAAAATGGACGTGGAGTACCATTTACAGGATTAATATTAGCCAGTGTTTACAGCTAATGGATTTGTGTTACTGCTTCATTTTACAAGGCCTCTTTCCATTTTTTAATTTATCCTCAGGTCGGCTCCTTTATTTTTGTTCCATCATCTTCATAAAAGCCATTATCTTTCCATTAGCAAACCTGCTAAATAACTCTTCATATGCTCTTTGATCTGTCCAGCAGCCGTTTGCATTCTTTGCAGTGAGTTTTTCAATTACTCTCAAGAATTTTAAAATACAAGTTTGCTGAGAGCTACTTCACACACTGTGGTACATTTAATTAACATAGGATGGAAGAAAGATTTGCAACCATGTTCCTGCTCTTTGCTGCCATAACAACTCCTGGTTTCCTTCTCTTTTATGCAAATCAAGTCACAGACATTTATGTCAGTAAAAATGCTGTAGATTTCTTTTATGCAATACTGGACCAAATGTATTTCTCAAAACCTGAAAATGAAAATTATTGTGCTTTATTTTTTGCATTTGGTGCTTGATCTGCAAAAATTCTCTTTCTAGATACTGGATCTTGAAAGTACTTTCTGAGGGAGTTTTTGTTTGGTTGGTTTCATAAGTCATATTCTATCTATTTATTCCTTTCTTTAAATATTATTCAGACTAGAAAGTATGGACTGTGACTCCTTTCTGAAGCTGTATTTACTTTGTACCAATTGTGTGACCACAGTGCTGCATAGCTGTATCCAATAACAGTTTAGAAAAAAATTCTTAAGGATCAACTTGTACTGTTACATCCTACCTTAGGATATATCAGTATTGTTTATGGCATCCTACTGAAAATAATCTTTTGTGTCACTCATCTCAGATATCAAAATGCCTTTTTTTCTGTGGTAGTTTATAAAGAGGACGTGCTATGACTCTGTCCTGCAAAGACATTTAATGACACAGAAATTAATGCATCAGGGGATATCTTATGCCAGGAGAGGAGAATGTTCAGTGGAATTGTATTGCCTTTCTCAAAACTAAGATTCTTCTTTATAGGAAGACTAAAATGCACTTTTTTAGCAACACAGATTGTCTGGCATCCTGATCTAATAAAGCAGAAAGCAGACTATCATTTTGGTTCTTACCTTCCAGAAAATTTATATCTGCTATCACTGATCTTGCTCCATTTTCTCTAAGGTCCATAAAAGATATATTAAAATTCTGCTTTGAAGGGTGTGAATAAACTTTTGAAAACCTAGTGGTCAGATTTTTCATTTTTTCTGCTGTTCCAAAGTTCTCTCCCTGGTACATGTGGGGATTTTAGGATCTCCCTATGGTGTTGTAGTTTTCATTTGTTGTGGAATGGATGAAGTAGAGCACAAGGTGTTGTTTCTAATATTGAATCTTTGAGAGATAAGGTGTATTAACAATCAGTAGGCAAGACTACAATGAAAACCTGTGATAATTTAAAAATCCTCCCATGGTACATGCTAACTTAATTCTGATTGACAGTATAAGATTTTCTACTTTGTCCTTTTGGCATCAGGTAGAGACAGGTTTTAATTGCTTACAAAACAATAAACATCCCTCTTTCACCCCCACTATTCTTTGAAATATTTTTGGATTTGCTTCAAGAAGGAAATTTCTGTCCCAGTCTTGCAAGATGCATGCTTTCTGTTTGACCTGTTCAGTTCTGTACTGAATATTGGATTAAGCAGTAGATGAAAATTTTTGTTGATGTCTGTTCTAGGAAGATTGCTAGGATTCACTGGTGATTCAGGTAATATTATTCAGGTAATATTTATTTGAGGTAACCCTCTCTGGGTTTGCTATATTTTTTAGTGATTATGTTTACCATACTGGAATATGAAAATGTTCTATACCTTTCTCTATAAGCCACTCTGGCTCATCAAGAAGGAATAAAAGGAAGCATTCATATTCATACCCGTGCAAGACTCACACTTGTCAGCTTGCTAGAACTCTCTGAATATTCACTAGAAAAGCTTGCTTATGTTTACAATGATGTCATGAGGTCAGTGTGATGTTCTCAGTTTTGTACACAAATAATCCAAAAGTGAAATGAAAAGACAAATGATGGGCACAGAATGAAATATTTTTGCCTTGTTCAGAAGTGAAAATACAAAAAATTTCCAAGTTTCTGTTTTACAGAAATAATTGAAAGAGACATTTACATTTCTATGCATGTTAGAAAAAACCCAAACAACTAGATATTTGAATGAAAGCAAAGAATTGTCCAAGTCAGAAAACAAAAGCATTTACTTGTTGTCTCAGACACACTGTGCAACTGAAAGCCTATTCATGATTGCATTCTAAAGAAGGCAAACTCAGGACTGGGAGTCCATGTCATCAGGAGGTGGGATGGAAGCAGCAGAACTCTTGTTCTGTGTGAGAAATGGAGTGAGTCAGGGCTGGCCATGGCAGAGGAGGGGAAGCTCCCCATTTTTACATAGCTGTACTACTCTTTCTCCAAAGTATTTTGCTGCTTGTGTTTTGATGTTCCACTTTAATTGTTCAGAAAGCTGTTGAAGGGCAGTCATTTGATATGTTTAGCTGAGAAAGGAGATTTCTTTTTGTGCCTGGTTTTAAATATATGATAGAGATCAAGCGTTGAGGTAGCTGTAGATAAGTCAGGTAAAGATACTGCAGCTGGGTGGAGCTCAGGTATGGATCCAGAACAGGGTTAATTTCAGAGACACCTGGGGGCTTCCAATCAATAGTTGGAAATAAAGAATCATACAAAAGGGGCTGCAAAATAGTGAGAATGCAGTAAAACCAGTGAGGAGACTGTGACATACTGTGACATCCATGGACACTGTGACATACTGATTTATAAACCATTCTGAAGGATAGAAGGTCCAGTTTCACCATGTAGTACATTATATAGAAAGCAGCATCCAGAACAGGCAACTTCACCAGTGTAGTCCATTGACTTCTTTTGTATTTGCTTTTGTGTTCATTCCTCCTCAGAGAAAAGTAGCTCACCATTCTTAACCAATAGAAAACTAACCTTAGAGGTGTCTTTTCTGTTGGCTTATTTTCTTGAAAAATTTCATATTGGGATCAGAAAAGTGTCAGTGGTGGCCTCAAAGAGGACAATGATGGTTGTGTTGTCACACCATTTCTCTGAGTAGCAGTGAGATACTATTTCTACTCAGCTATATAGACAATACCAAATTCTGCATTTTTGTGCAAGCCTCAGTACACATTGTTATTATTTGAATCAATATTTATTATTACATTTAGAACAGGAAATACTGGTTTTCATCCTCCTGGTTCCTGGTGTCATAAAGGATGTTATAACTGTATGATTATTATCTTAGGTGGTGCCTAAAAGTATTTAACATTGACAGATTCCTCTGGAATCCAGGTTACTTAGCTACTGCTATTCAGCTCCCTGCAGGACATAGGAAAAAATAAAGGGAAGATGATAACATTCAAAAAGAGAAATGGTTTCTATGAGCTCAGGCAATTCTATATACATTGTGTTCTTTCCTCCTCTAGCACTTTTACAGAGCTTTTTTGCTTTCCACATTTGAAAGAACTGTTGCTCTAATCTTGTTCCTGTTTTTCACAGCAGGCCTACACAATCCCTCCTGCTGTCTGCAGCGAGTCTCCAAATTGGGCCCATTACATTGTTCCCCTATGCAGAATGACACGCAATCAGTAAAAACTCCTTTTGTTTATACTGTTAATAACAGATGTTGCTCTGCTACATCACACATGCTGTTTAATATTATCAAAACAATTATTCATTTATTCATATTTGTGCAGTGTGTGCAAGCTGGCATTACAGATCTTGCAGACATGGCCTTCATGAATGCATAAACAAAAATGCACGTCGTATAAAATAAATCATCCCCCATTCCCATCACCATTTTTAACCTCATATCTAATAATTTGTTGATATCTTTATTGCTTGCACAGGGACAAGGGGATGACAGACAAAACTCTGAGCATGTGGAAAAGCTACTGAAATAATGAAGGGCCCCTTCCTACAGGGAGCTGCTGTATATGCATGAAAGAGTGTAAGGTTTGCTTTGTTAGGGTCCAGGGACAAGAACCCTGGTGTTAGCTCATCCTGCTTCCCTTCATCCCTTCAGACCTCCTCTAAAAGAAAAACACAAGGAATAAAAACAGTTCAAGAGTTGGTTTGATTCCTTTTGATTGAATTAACAAGGGTTCATTTTAATTGAATTAACTAGTGGGATAACAGCATGACTGAATTTTAAAGTATAATTAAAGGATTCATCTTCTACTTAATGACAATGGGATAGAAAATTACCTCAGAACAGACGCTACACAAGTTGTCTGTTTCCCTGCTATAGATGTGCAATTTTCAGGTAACATGGCCATTAAACCCTCTTCTATACATGACAGAAGGTTTGGAAAAAAATGTGCCAATTTAAAGGAAATCTGTTTATGCTCTTGCAAATTTCAAATATTTCCATTGTTTATGATGGATGCCACTCTTTGCTCTTGTAAGGATGTAGGATCTCTTGGGTTATTAATTAAAATGAATAAATTCATAAGGTATATCCTTCAAATAAAAATAATATTTGTTTATACATACAAATGTAAAATTCCTGAAGCAGTGTGTTTATGTTCCTGATAGAATGCTTATGTTCTAAATATCTATAAAACTTTTTAATTATTTGACAGAAATCAGATTTCCATGCTGAGGTAAACCAATATTTTATATTCCCTTCTTTTTCAGCATCACCTTCATTGGAAAATGAGACAAACTGATCCTTACAGGCTTATAGCAGTTCAACAGAACTTAAGGAAGAAATTTATGCATAAAGAAAATGGTTTGAAGTGAGAATACACACAGCATGCAATCTTCTTCTGACCTAAGCTCAATTCCTATTTAAGCACTCAGATTTTGAGTGCTAAACATCTTTGTATCAATGTAGAGCATCCTTGTTACTCTTTTTGCTCCATAGAATGGAAAGGACTTGAAATCCCTCAAAGTTAGTTCCTTTGTGTTTCACTTTGTCAAATACAGGTCTTTGACTTCATTTCTATGTAATGTGTTTTTAAAATGTATCAGTGTAACATATGTCAAATGCATTTATTGATAATGCTGTATGAATTAGCAAAAAATGTTGTGATGCATGACATGAGAAGAGAAATCAAGCCAGTATTTCAAGCACCAATAAACTGTAGGAGTTTACAGATATATGAATTTAAAATTAAGCTAACATCATAAAATGATAGGGCAGCTTCAAGACACAGGTAAAACAGAACACATATGTCCACAAAAGGTAACACAGATGAAGAGGTTATTGTATTTCCAAATCTGAAAAATGGCTATGATAATAATACTATTCCACATGCTCCAGAAATTTGTACTCATAATAGTCTTTAAAGCTGAGGAATTATTGTTGTATGGTCACACTCCAGTCAGAGAAATTGAGTCATACAGAGGTTAAATAAATGTTGCTCAGGCCTAAGCATGAAGTCAGTAGAGAGCTCCAAATGAAGAAGGAATTCCCTGATCCCTGCCCAAGGTGCACACCAAGTGTAAGCACAGCAGGTGCTTTACCTGTGCCATTGCTGCCCACACCTCAGCTCGCCCAGAAGCTGGGACACTGGGATTCAGCTGTCTGCAGGGAAGCACCTGCAATATCCCAGAGTTTGTAAACATGCTTAGACCCTTCCAGGCAATGGAACCTTGGGTGCTCATAAGCCCAGGCCCTGCATTTCCAGCATGCTGCTTGCCCTGAAACCATCGGGCTCACAAGAACCAGCATGGTTCAACATCTGCTGGCAATTGTCCTCCCTAGGACAGACTGGAACCAGAACTGTTGTTCTTGTTCTTCTGAGGGACTAATCTTTCTGCATTCAGTTCTATGTCAAATATTCATAGGTTGCAAATCTCTGACCTTCTGGAGGATTGTCCCACTTTTTCCAGACTTCAGGCAAATTTACCTCAAGCTAAAAATACTTGAATTTGCTCCATTAAGCTTGTGTTGCTGTATTTCCATGTCTTCCAGAAGGTGTAGCTCTGTTAGTACCTCACTGCCAGCAAACTATAAAGCTTCTCCATACAATAAAATGAACATTTAATAATAAACAATCTTTTAATGTCCATCTCCATCGTGGCACCTTCTGTCAAGCACTGCCTGACACATACTAAAAACACACCCAATCTAGACTTCACCTTAGAGAAGACTGAGATGTAAATTTTGTTCATGGTGTATAGATGAATTTAAAATTCACCTCATTAGGAAGTTTTAGTTTCATTTTCCTTCCAATTAAATTGTTAGTAAAACCTTAGTAAGTAACACATTTTATTCCTACTTGCATAGAATACAATCCTGCTTAGAGGGAAGCAGTTGATCATTTAATGTTGGTATTGCCAACATTTTTTATCCTAGGACCATGCAGACAGGAGTACAAGGCCAGACCAACTATAAAACCCTTGCTGCTGTATTTAATTCTGCCTTGACTTGTTGACAGCAGCTGCTGATAGGTATCTTTCACAAAGCTGACCCTTGTTTGCTGCTGCTGCTGGGACATTTCTATTGTAATGACACTCTTAGAGCCTGAACCAAAGGTCACAGTTGCTGAGTGCTCTGCATCCAGTTCCCATAATTAAAAGCATTTGTAAACTCTTTGGTTAATGCACCTGTGTTTTCATTTGAGAACTCATTAACTATTACACACATCAAAAGACATTTTTAGAGGAACTGCATCACTGTGTAGATCTATGAGAATCAGCTGTAAATGAAAGAAAATAATTAACAATTGTGTGAATAGAATTCATATACTCAAGGCCCTGGAAATGACACAAGACATGGCCAAAGCCAACAAATTAACAATTGCTCAGTATGTTTTATCTTGTGGGGATAATTTCTCAGTTGAGTTTTTCATATTTGGAGAGCACACCACAAGAATTTGTCCATTTCTGATAATTTCTTTTGCAATGCTCAGACAGTGTTCCTGGAGATTAGAAATAGTATAAAATGAAAAGAATTGCCATTTTGCTGGGTACTATAGTATATATCTTCTTTTCAACCAAAATATGAGGGCTCCTGTGGTGATGGGTAGAATCATGCACTGCTGGTCACTCTTCTGCCTGGGTCCTCAGAAAAGGAATGCTGGCCAACCAGTTACAGCCCTCAATGAGTATATTTTGGCAAGTTGATAGGACCTAAAGGTTCTAATAGTCTGTTTCTGAAAGTATGTTAACCTGCAACCATCCTGCTGAAATTGTCAGGTAATCTTAACCTGCCAAAATTAACTTCCCAACCTTATAATGCTGGGCATATACAAAGCTAATGGTGATGAACTGCTCAGAGGAAGACTAGATATCCTGTGTGAAAGAATTTAAAGCATTTCACCTGCAGGCTCTGTCACTATATTTAAATTGTTCAGAAAGATCTTGTGGTTTTGCAGTTTAAAGGGCCAGTGGGGAACACTGCAAAGGCTAACAGCAGGTGTGGGCTGCAATTCTTGTGAATAAAAAGTGCTAAGGCATTTTTTCTTAAGAGAAGAGGTTTTAGGTGTGTAAACTCAAAACAGCTTGAGATTGAGCAGTACGGGCAAGTGGTTGACATAACCACACACCCAAATTAGGCAGATAAAGAAGATGCATGTTGGGGATGCAACATATTACAGGAATGCTCAAAGGAACAATTTTGTGTTTCTCTTTGGATGCCTGTTAAATACTACAATCCAAGGATGGCTTGAGTTAGCAGCTAGAGCAATTTTTTTTCCTTTGGTTCTGGTAAATAACAGGTTTTAGTCCCACCTGAGCCCTCAGCATTTTCAATTAGTTACTGTAAGTAGAAGCTTCTCCACATCATGGCAGCTGTACATCCTGTTATTAGTTCTTAATTGTTTCCATTGTATGGAAAATTTGAGCTAGCAATCTGTGGACACATCATATCTTTATAATGCTGTCCCTCTGAGGAACCAGATCTTAAGTATCCTTTTTTTTTTTTTAATAGTTCTGAATGTAGAGTTAAGGTGGTTTAAATTACTGAGACCTGTTGGTACAGAACAGGTGACAAGTGATTGGTTCCAAACTGACCAGTCATCCACAAACAGCTTTCTTTTTTCCTTTTGTTTTAAATTAACAAGTAAACTCATGACAGATGCTGAGTAATAGCTTTGCTATGTAGAGTTTCCTAATCATGGACTTGGGAATGTTTTATTTTGAGTATTAACATTTCAGTGAGATTAAATATAAAAGTTCTTACCTGTGATTAGTGGCCCTGTGATAAACAAACATGTTCTATATGAACATTTGTGCAAACAAAGTTGACAAGTTCAGAAGGGCATCTCATAACTCTAACCCAATAGGAAAGGCAGTTATGGTGGAGAGAAATAACAAATTTGTGCACTGCTAAATTCCAAAAATATGTATAGTAGGTCTATGAAATTTTGCCTACCACTTTTTTCCTAAGTATTAGTGGAGCAAAGAATGATACATTCATATTTAATTTTTTCCCAAGTTGTTCTGAAGTGTTGTTAGAAGAATTTCAGGAATCCATAATCAATTTCAGTTGAATTCTTATTCAGGGAGAATATTTATAATTGCTTTGTTTGTGTCAGTTGTAAAACATGAACTTGCATTTAGTTTGGCAGGAAAGGTAGAAAAAACAGTACATTAGCTCAAATTATTTTTCCCTTTTTAGTATTCTGACTGTTGGTTGCTCCCAGTAAGTTTGAGTTTTGTTTGAGTTCTAGCTTTCAAGACTTTAATGTTTCCCTTATCCAGTTAACATAATAACTGGTCACAGCCAGCATAGCTTCATGAGAGGAAATTCCTGCTTATCAAGCCTGATTTTGTTTTATGGCAAAGTAACTCACCTAGCTGAACAAGGGAAGCCAGTTCATGTAATGTTTCTGGATTTCAATAAAGCTGTTGGTAGTGTCTCTCACAGCACCCTTTGGACAAAATGTCCAGCACACAGCTGGAAGAGCACATCATGGGATGGGTGAACAACTGGCTCATGGGTCAGTCACAAATGGTTTCAGAGGATGGGGTGGCATCAGACTGGCCACCTGTCACCTGTGGGGTTCCACAGGGCTCTTTGGCCCTGTGCTCTTCCACATCTTCCACAGCTGTTGACTCCCTCAAAGGCAGGAATGCCCTGCAGAGACACCTTGACAAATTAGAGAGCTGGGAAATCACCAACCAGAAGTTCAGTCAGGGAAAATGCATTTGATTCTGCACCTGGGATGGGGCAGCCCTGGATGTACAGACAGACTGGGAATGAGGGGCTGCAGAGCAGTGCCATGGAAGGGACCTGGGGGTCCTGGTCAGTGGCAAGTTGAACATGAGCCAGCAGAGCCCTGGAGCCAGGAAGGACAACCCTGTCCTGGGGACATCAGGGACAGCATCACAGCCAGGCAAGGGAGGGATTGTCCTACTCTGCTCTGGGGCAGCCTCACCTCCAGTGCTGGGGCAGTTTTGGATGCCACAATATACAAAAATCATTAAATTATTAGAGAGTGTCCAAAGGAAGACAACGAAGATGGTGCAGGGCCCTGAGGGGAAGCCAGTGAGGAGTGGCTGAGGGCACTGGGTCTGTTCAGCCTGGAGGAGACTGAGGGGAGACCCCACTGCAGCTACAGCTCCATTGGGAGGGGAAGAGGAGGGACAGGCACTGATCTCTGCTCTGTGGGGACAGGGACAGCACCTGAGGGAATGGCCTGAAGCTGTGCCAGGGAGGTTTGGGTTGGATATTAGATAAAAGTTGTTCACTCAGAGGGTGATTGGGCTCTGGAACAGGCTCCCCAAGGAGTTCAAGAAGCATTTGGACACCAGCTTAACAGAGTTACTTCGACTATGCCCTTGGGTGACTCTTGGGGGTGACATTTTGTGTGGCCAGGACATGGACTCGATGATTCCCTTAGGCCCCTTCCAACTTGGCACATCCTGTGATTCTGTGAAGACAAAATTTTTCAAGTGAACTTGAGACCTGTTTATGGAAAACAAGAGATGGATTATTTTAGTAATTCTAGGAAAGCAGGAATATAAACCTTGATGCCTAGCAAATGTCTACACAATTTTTTCCTGTACTTTCCACTCCCTCAAGTAGTTTGTTCAATGCAGAACTGAGCTCTTCTGCCTCAGGGACTTTCAGTTCCTCCAACTATGAGATATTTGCTTTTAACAGAACATCATCCTCCCATATTAGCTATGTGGGGTTTTTTTTTCTTGCATAATTTTGGATTCTTTCACTTGAACCAAAGGGTATTAATCTATAATCTACCAAAAAATGCATCACCAGAAATATAACTTTTATTCATTGAGGACAACTAGGAGAGAATATAGAAAGAATATATGGAAATGAATAGTTTATTAAGGAAGCAAAACTCTTGGTGAAACTGGATGTTGAGGTATCAGAAAAAAAATATCCTAGAGTGAAAGCTGAAAGAATAATTACTGGAAACCATAGGTAATGAAAAAATAAACTTGTAGAGGATAAAAGGATTGAGAAGGCACAATTTTTGTCACTAATAAAAGCAGGTAATAAAATTTTCAAGATTGTTTTTTATTGAATGAAGGCTCATTTTTATACTTTTTCTTTCTGTATGGAACAGATCTCACATGCTATTTAAACACAATATACCTCTCTGGGCTATATTTAAAGAATATATCAAAAAGGATGGTTATTAGTAAATATGCTATTAGTAAATGTGAATTAGTAAAAAAGAATACTGCTCAGCTTCTCAGTTATGAGATACTTGATACTGGTGGATGGCAGTGAGCATTTACCAGTGGTAAAGAAGATATTTGGTCTGTTGTGTGTTATATGTGGCATTTGACTGATAGGGTCATCTTCTCAATACAAAACAAATATATCAATACTTGGACAAGTTCTACAGAATGGTGAGGGAAAACCTGCAGCACAAGGGAAATCAAAGGTAATCACTGCATTGTGCACCAAAGTAATTTCTGTGCCCTACTACTCTTTCCTTCCTCAGCCCTCAACATTCAGATTTGGGATTCTGTCTCCTCCTGTTTTTCCTTCATCCTCCAGTTCTGGCCTGTGATATATGCTGCTGATAGGGATTTATGCGAGTCAATTCTTAAATTGCTTCTGTCAAAATTGCCATTTGTCCTCCCAGTTTGCTCATGTTAGGTGGGTTTGTATATCTAAAAATTCTATTTGATATCAAATAATTCTGTTTGGATTCTATTGGAGCTGAAAGTTCTACCTTTCCTAAGCTTTTGTTGAGGAATTTGGAAAGGCATTTTGCCCTTACAAAAGAAACAGACAAACTAAGATCTCCAGAACCAGAAGAAAATTTTTACTTTCATAGTAGGAAAAATATTTATGGTGATACTGTGAAAATTTGCTTGTAAAACAAAGTTGATTTAAAAAAACTTGAAAACTTGTGTAGTCATTCCTATTTATTAGTTTCTTTGAAGAAATCATATTACATGAAATTGACTATTTTGAAAGGTTTATGAAAAGTCCAACTTCCATATGAAGTTTTAAAACCCTTTAGATTGCCAGTAAAAGAAAAATAATTTTCAGTTACAAAACCCAGCTCAACCAAATAGACTCTACAAAAATAGCAACACGCAGTTGAATATTTCTGGTGTAATTGTCATTCTGTCCCTTATTAAAAAAAAAAAAAAAAAAAAAAAAAAAAAAAGAATTTGTACCAAGACATGCTAATTAATAGCATCTTCCCTTACTGTTTTCATTTCTTTGCTGCTTCCTTCACTAAATCACAAATAAGCTACAATAAGATAGTTCAGCAGTTGGGTAGGTTGTGTGAATGCCTGAACACGTACTTGTCTGGTCACACGAAAATTGCAGTTGTGTTTGCTGCTGCTACAGAAGTTGACACAGCTGATTCCTAAAATTCTTTAAGTTTATTTTCAGTGCCTTTAAAAATAAACTAAGGAAGGAAGACTGCAAGGGAATAGAAGAAACAGAGGTAAAGAAATTAAATAATCCGGATGGCATTTTAAAAAAAATCTTGAAAGAAGGCAGAGATGCTCTAAAGCCAAGAAATGTTGATAAAGAAAATCCAGCATGAAAGAGTGTCTATGACCAATGTTCTATCACTTCACACTGTACTTGTAGACCATCCATTAATGGTGATGCACAACTCCAGGCTCATTGCCATGGCTAGGATCCAATTGCAAGATCCATTAGCACTCCTTGCCTCTTGAAGCTTCTTCTGATCAGGCACTGTTCATGATAAGGAAATTACACATTAATTTACTCAATAGAATTTAAAATTAGGCTCACCATGCCCTTGGCAACAGACATGAACAGATCGATGTTAACTGTTCCCTAATTTCATTTACTGTTCAGTGTTGTTCCACTTCGTCTTGCAATCCATGGTATTCATAACTAAAAAGAACAGCAAATTACAACCTCTCTGGCAGTTCTAATATAAACAAAGCTTTGGGTCTAATGGATCTACAAGCTAATTTAGAGGTCAACTTGTTGCAAAAGAGCTTCTAGTAAGACATGGCTTATGTTTAAGGGAGGGGATGCAGGCAAATCACAGTTGCTGCTTCACAACTGTTTAGCAGATATGACTGAATGGTTGACCCATGCACTCAAAGCAGTCCTGTGGATTTATATTTATGCAGCATTGGTAGTGAATATTCTAAGCTGTGGTGTGGATAGTTTGACTTTATTTAATGAATTACCACTGACTAGCTTAGATAAAAAGAGGGTCTGTAATGTTGTGTCACAGGAAGACACAGAGATACTGTGCTTATATGTAAGAACAGTGTTTCTCCTCAGATCTAACAACCTCCAGACATCTCTTCTGCTTGTTAGAGACTGATAAAACCGCTAAAGCAAACTCCTATAAGAAAGCTGAAGCCTGTATTTCCTGCTGCCTTAAAACTCCCAAGCTATTTTCTATGTGTCATGCAGAGAGAAGTCAAAGCCCTCCCACAGGAAACTACTGGCTTTTTGAAAAAACATTTTGTGCTCTACCTGTCAGCTGCAAAACACATCGGGGGCTAAGGGCTTCAAATCTCATCTCCATCTCTTCTTTCTGACAACAGAATTGTTACCACTAATTAAAGGTAATTCTAGAAACCTCCTTGGGCAGACATGGCCAGTTGGTGAGGTTTAATAGTTTGGACCCTTAGCCTTTTTTAGCCCTGATGTCCTGTGCTCTGCATCCTCTGTGCTGGTGTTGTCCAAGGTGCAATGCACAGAGGGGCAAGATATAACATGCTGCCAGCAAGGTCCAGAAGAACAGCTGTCAAGCCTGCTTCCAAAAATAAATGATGATGGGATGGAGGTTCATGGATGATTTTATGTAGAATAAGACAGCTCATTCTCTTTCTCAGTGAATCGTGGACAGTTATTAAGCTGCAGTATATTGGTCCTTAATTAGCAGGAAGAATATGATCACAGAGTTTAGGAAGGTATGGAACAGAAAAAAAAGTCCAAATAAATTTTTTTCAATAACTTTTTCTCTTTAAGAAATCACTAAGGATTTTTAGGATCATGATAATAATTAAAATATCTAGTACACTCTGGGTCATGCCTCATGCCTCATGCTGGAGTGCCACCTTTCAGGATGCCAAGGGACCATGCAGCTGCTCCACACTAGGAGAACTTAGCTCAAAATAAAAATTACAATAGTGCACTCTTTCCCACCTGGAGCAGCATAGCATAGCAGTGATTGTGCCATTTCCTGCTCAGAAAAACTCCATTAGGACTTTTTAATAAAATTAAACATTTAAAATGTTGAAACTGGATGTGATTTGTCTTTTGGCCATCTGGAATCACAACCTGTCCAGATCAGATGCACGTATCCAGAGCATTCTTAGTCCTGCTGTTGGCTCTGTGCCACCTTGCTGATTCCAGTGAGATTTACCATACACATGAGCTGTTGCTTTTGTGTTTTTTTAACCCAGACACTTCCTTCTGCACTCTTTATGCCTGAACCTTATAGGCTGTGTCATTTGGTCTTAGTCTTGACACACTGAATAATTGCTGTCCAGTGTCCCATCCCATCCCATTCCATCCCTTAAGATACTGCTGCTTTAGCTGCACTGACCAATATGTATGTGAGCTTTCAACAGTTCTGCCATCACAATTCTGTGCTGCTATTCAACAGTAGCTTTCTGATGGAACCAATGCCTTCAAAGTAATTTTGCCAGTGGTGGGGTGAATTAGTTTTTGGTGTAGAAATCTGTGTGAATTGTCCAATGTCTCTTAAACAGTAACTTGTCCATTTGTCCTTCAGTGTGACACCAAAGCCTCTTAGAATTTACCTAAATCATCTTTTAGGTAAATTGCTATTTTAGCACTATTCAGCACTATAGAATATTCAACACTATTCTACACTCTGACATCACCTCACTTTGCCAAATGTGGTTGAAACAGTTCCTATAAAACTATTTACCTGGTATGGGACTCACACTGGCCTTCTCAAATTGAGGTCTTCACTTGAGCTTAACTACAACAGGGCACAGTTTAATAGTCATGTATATGACAAACCTGGTTCCAGTTTGGTATTATCTACATCCTCTCCTCCCAAAAAACAAACAAAAAAACAAAACAAAAAACAAAACAGAACTTTGTTCAGCAGAACTTAATGAAGCTTTCATTTGAGGACCAGAAACAAGAGTCCAACCCTATATATCTTTCTCCTTGTCTTTGACATAAAAAAGAAAGTGACCTCTCAGCGGCCAGTCACTTCAAAAAACTGACACTCAGCTCCCCTGTCTTGTATGCTTTACCTTTTTTAAAGTTTAGTTTATTTTCTAATACCATTCCTTCCACAAATCTTTCTTTCTTTCTTTACTGTTAAAAAAAAAGCCAAAATGAACTTCATCCCAGAAATGCTGTATTCATCATAGAGTAGCTATGAACATGTCTTTAGATTTCAGAGTGTATCATTGAAGTTGTCTTTGATACTTCCAAATAAATTCTGTCTTGTGGTTTGTAGCAGTAACAAACATTTCATCTGACATTCTTTGTCCTTCAAATGTCCTTGAATTTCTCTTTCTCCAGAAAATCTTCTACTAGTAATTTGTATAAGCTACTGTTGTAAACCAATATCATGCTGTGTCTTTTTTGCCCCACAAAATTTAGCAGCAACAAGAGCTAAGTGCAGAGAATCCTACACAATTAATCTGAAAATTCAGTAGAACACATTTCTAGATGTTGTGTATTTCTTCTACAGATACTGCAGTACATATTATCTTGCCAATGTTCCCATTAAAGATCTGCTGGGATTTGGCAATAACTATGTTAAAAAACTGTTGGAAGGGTCTCTGAGAGATAGTCCATCCCAGAAGACAAGATTAACTGTACATGTTATCATTGCTGACAGATGGCTGTCTAGCATATTTCTAAAGACCTCAGTGGCAGAGAGACTCAAAACAAAATACTCAGCACTCTGTTTTTCTTAACTTTTCACAGCTTGAATTTTCAGCTTCATTGTTTCTTGTCACAATTTATCCTACAGATACAGAATACCTTCTCACTTTTTTACAACAGACTTTCATATTCGAAGGTTTTTTCATTGTGATCTCCCTCAAGTCTTCTAAAGAGGAAGAAATTTCTACTCTTTAAAACATTCCTCATAGATTATGTTTTCCAAACCTCTGATCATTTGCATTACTCTCCTTTAGACTGCCTGTGTTGCAGCCACAGCCCAGCTCAAGTCTTCTACTCTGACAGATGAAACAGAAAATGTTCATTTGTGTGTCTTGCCAGGTGTACTCCTGTGTGATGATCACCTTCTTCTGAGTACATTATACCTGGATGTGGTTCAATGCAGTTCTCCTTCATCCTTGCCTTTAGATTCTTTCCCAAGGGACTGATGTTCCATATCCTTTTCTTCATCAGGTAGTTTTTGCTTAAGCATAGAAAATTTCACTTTTTTGAAATGAATTGTACCCCAATTTTAGTAAAATACAGTTATGACTCTTTTCATTGATAATGCTGTTTTCCAACCAATATGTAGTCCTTCCCCCAAGGTAGCCCTAGTAATTTTTTAAATAATCACACCTTTTATTGAATTCACCAGATTGTTAGTGAAAACCTGAAATAAGTAAAACCCCTGCATTCAAAACTGCCTTCCATTTCTTCACTGAATTATTGTTAATTACTTGCTGAACATGGTGATGCACCCTGTTGTTCACCTTCTCTGCAGCAGAGTCTGTCCAGAAGAGTATGGACCAGCAAATCCCCACAGCTGGGCAGGTCCCCAGGCTTGAGGGTGTCCCAGAAGTGGCCAAGCCCTCACCCACGGGCTGCAGGTTGGTCCATGAACAGCCCCCAACATTGGCAAGGGATGGAGTTTGGTAAAAGAAGATGTGGCAAAGATGGGGTGGAGACCAGTGCTGCTTCAGCCCTGCCAGAACAGGGGCTGGTGGCCCTGTGGGGCTGAAAAGGGTTCTGAGCACTGGGAGGGGTTCCCAGGCTGGCTGAGACATCTGCTCCCAGAGCCAGCCTGCTTCAAGGATTGTCTCATGAGAAGGTCCAGAGCTGCAGTCTTTGCCACCTGCTATCATTTCATTGCTTTCTCAGGACCTGCTATTGAAGGTGGTTAGTTTATTTTTTTCATCTTGACTATCAGAAACCACAAAGAGTGTATTTCCTTCTGCAAGCAGAAGAGGAACTTTACCCCGATCTGAAGTGAAGCAGGGACCTTGTGATACTTTTTTGTGCCTCTTTATTTTCAGAACACCAACTCCTCTCTTCTTTCTTATTACAATATAATTTATATCTCTGAAATATTAAATGCCTATAAACAGAGAGATTATTATATTATTGGATAATATATCAATAATAATATCACATAAGCTTCAACAGAGAAAGTGATCCCAACTTGAACTTCAGGTGAAAGATAAACTGGAGTGGATTTTCTAGTGTACCTGATGTATTTGAGTTAGTTACTATGGTGATCCCACCCATGTGATATCTGGTTTTGACTCACAGCTGCTGGAATCCCTGGCATTGTTCTGGATTTTTTTTTTTTTTTTTTTTTTATAATAAAAATGCTCAGACTATAAGCATCCTGCTTGAGGCATAAGAAGCAGCTTGAAAAGGAAAAGGTGCCTGCTGTTAAGCAATATATTTTACTTTTAGGGTTCTTTTTACGGGAAATGAACTAAGTTGCATCTGCCTCATCCTAAAATTTTCAACTTGAATTGCACAAAATATGTTTAAAAAATTCTAAGCTGCTGCCATAAAAGTGCATTTGTTTTTTCTTAGATTACAGACTTTGAGGATCTTCAAGCAATGCTCTTTCATAGACAATAAATTGAGCAGGCTATGTTTGAGCCCAGAGAGCCATTCTGTTCTCTGTGTGGAACTCCTAGGGCAATGGGAAATCTGTACCAAAATAGACTCGAAACAATTTGCAACCCTCAATCTACAGAGTCCAAAATCTCTTCTGCTATTTTTCCTTACCACAGACTTCTGGTTCAACAAAGTCTCCTCCTTTGATCCATTCCTCACAGATAATTTATCAGCTCATCTTGGCACACCTTAACCCAGCCTCTTCTTAAGTATTAGAAGATGGTCTTACCCCTCACTTTTATTTTTTATTTTGTTAATGATTTATAATCTTACCTTAGTTTTGTTTTCATCTCTGTTTTCAATCTCAAGTCTTTAGGACATCCTGATCCTGAAATAATCTAATTAAGAACATAAAATGTATTCTTTTAGGAACAGCAGACCAAGAACACCTAATCCAGCTGGTGATACCATTGTATACTTAGAACACAAGAACAATGGCTGGGAAAATGTGTGAAGAAAGAAATCTTACATGGCTGTTATAATCAGTTCAATCTTATTTGGAATCACTAACACAGTTATGCATTGCCATATGGATACTGTGTGATGTATCACATAAAAGGCTTAACATTGTTAGTTAGCCTTGCCACACACTAGTTATCAGAATATATTTTACCCCAAATTACTTCTACTCTCCAGATATGCTTTTGGTGTAATATGTACAAAAAATACTGACACTTTTGAGACACTATATTACTTCAGTTTACTAAAGCTAACTGCTGTTTTACTGTGTTACAGAGTAGAAACTTAACTGGGTTCCTAATATAATTCCTTATTTTACATGTTTAAAAAAAATACTTTCAATTTGTCTGTGAACAAGGCTTTTTAAAAACAGATTTAATGCATACATTGCAAATTTGATTATGTAATCAGCAGCCTACTCATGTTCTGATGGTTTATTGATAGCTTAAAGCATTTTAAGGAATATGAATAATTTTTTTTCATGTGTTCTAGTTCCACTAGGGAATTTTAAAGTTCACAGTGAAAGGAAGGATTGACAAAAAGAGAAACACTTCCTCTTTCTGCTTCCATTAAAAATTCTGCTTGGAAGCTTGCACTGTGAACTTACTGAAAAACTAACATACCTTGACAGTCCAATTTCTTTGATAAAATCACCTTCATGAGTACATCTACCTTTGAATACATTTGCAAAATGCTACATGTTGGTATCTCCTGAGAAAAAATGATTACCAGATACTTGGTTGGGGTGCCAATACATAGCCATTATTTACTGCTTACTTGATTTGCAATGTACTTGCTTAAGGCAGCATTTGGACACCACAAATCAGCATTTGCTTAGAAAAAAAATCTTATCTACAAAAGTGATAACTACATGAACTGAGGAAGCTGTTCTATTTCTCTGTTAAATAATGCTCTGGTTTTGGATTATACTGTATCTCCAACTTCTATCACTTGCTTATGGTCAAATATTCTGTCTCAAATGTGCATGTAAATAGGTTTAAGAAGTCTAATAACACCAGAATTTTTACCACTGTAACCTAAATCTAAAGTGAAATCCTAGTCTGATTTATGTATAAGTTCAAATGCCTCAAAAAGCATTTTTTCATAAATATTTGGCCATTTTTTTTCCTAGTCAGTAAAAATAATTTGGTAAATCTTAAGCTCTAGAAACAAATCTTGCTGTCTAATTTAGATGTTTAAAAGCTTGATCTCTGTTTCTATCACTGAAGATCTTTAAAAATGAGTAATTATTTCCATGGATAAATAAAGCAAATGCTTCAGGAAATGCTTGACACATTGCTTAAGGCTTTGTCAAATTTTAGGTCCATTAATCAGGTGAATGTAATTCACTTAAGGAATTTTCCTCACACACAGTTTTCACAGCTGCCATGGTACCTTCTCAGGTACAGAGCTGAACAAAGATAAACTTTAGCAACAATGTTCTCTACCATCCTCTATATAATTTGTAATCTAATGTTTTCATGTTCCTATATATCAATACTGTTTTGAACTTATTGTATGCCTTAAAACATTAATTTGGACATTTTGTTTTCCAGTTTTCTCTTTAGATCACTTCTCAGTTGAAGACACTCTCCACTAAATAAAAAATTTAATTATTTTGTTTTACAGGAATGCCTTCCTGAGTGGTTTGAAAAACACCTGATTTCTAATGCTAGACCTCAGCTTTTTAGCTTTTTTTCTCAAAAGGAGTTGTAATTATAAGTTTCAGAATTAACTTAACCAATTAGGTCTCCTAGATCCTCTAGGAGAATCTCAAAAGTATAACTTCATTTTTTATTTTCTCAGGTTTTTTTGTTTGTTTGTTTGTTTGTTTTTGGTGGTTTTTTAATAGATTACCTATATTTTTTTTTCTTTCATTTGTCATTTAGGATATTCCCTATCTCTTTGTTCCTCGCAAATTTCCCTTGGCCTGATTTCTCTCTAAAATCATTGTCTAATATTTACATTCTCTACCATTTAATTCAGTCCAAAACTGACTTACTTAAACTCCTCTTTGCCACTTAGCAAGATTTGGACTCATTATCTGCTCTGTACACTCTGCAAAAATAATAAGCTTTTAAAAAGGATAAATATTAAACACCAATGATTACATTACAGTTGCAGAGTAGTAAGACTGTGCTATAAAAAGAACAAAAAATTGCTGTTTACACTTTTAATGGAATATTACCTAGTACATTTTTTATCTTAGAAAACACTTTTCTGAAGACCTTGACTTCTGATAGAAGCATGATTATATTTGAAGTGTATTAGTGCTATCTCACTGGTAAGGTATTACTGTTTAATGCAGCTATGTTCCTACATTCCTTTCCATTCTTAACTCTTCCAGTCATTTCTTTTTTGTTTTTTTTGGTTTTGTGGAAGCCCAAGTGTAATAATCAGTAGCTTATAAATGACTACTTGAATTATGTATATTGCAATGTAGGTAGAGACTAGGTTTTTGCTTTGTAGGTAGAAACTGGGTAAGCTAATACTCAGTAAATTATGTTACTGTATAGGCTTCCCTAATCCACCTCCATGGGTGCTGGTTCCAAGATAAAGGCACTCCAACAGGTGTTCTAGAAAGTTGATTTCATTACAGAAAACATTTTGGTGTTTAATGCAGGCACTCTTTAGCACAAACAAGTCTGATATCTTTAAGTATGTCTCCTCCATACCACTTCCTTACTTTTAGGTCTAGCTCTGAAACCACCTGAAATAGAGTTCTCTGACTGTAGACTCCCCTCATCAATATGCAATATTGCAAAGGATTCTATATTAGAGAAATGGAAATAATGTAAATAAATAAAATTCTAATCAAAGTTTATTACAATTCAGAGGTATAAAGAAAAGCAACAATTCTTTGGTTGCTTTTTTAAATGCATCAGTCATTATGGCTTATGTTTGCTGCTACAGTTCTTATAACATTGCTTTCCTGAGATGAAAAAGTGAGATATCTTCCTTTACTGTTGTTGCTGTATGAACAAAAAGTAAACTTTGAGCTTTCAGAAGCATTGCAGATACACAGCTAAATATGGACAAGGGTAAGGATCAGGTTCAGAGGTTTTCAGCATCGTATGTTGAAATTTCCAACCCGTTTGTGTACCTGCCCTATTTTAAGGACTGTGCAGACTAAATTACTGCAACACACTTTCGTGTCTGCTCCTTACCTGTAGCTGTTCCACTCCCTCAAAGCTCCATTTCTTCAAGGAATCCCATGGCCACAGAGACACGTGCAGGAGCTCTGTTGGCTCGTTGCCCGTGCTGGGAGGCCAAAGCCTGTTTCACACTGCACGCTGCAGACACGATGCAGCTGTGGAGCCCAGCAGCAGCATTCCTTATCTCACCCTAGCGTCTGCCTGTTCCAGTCTGAATTCCAGCAGCAAAAGCAGCTCCCAGAGGAGTTTCTACTTCATTATATACCAACCCTGAGAGGAATGGCTAGACTGCAAGTTCAGCTTCTTTGGCAAGGAAATGATGTCTTCTTGACAGACACCAAATTTGTGCAGATATACTAGTTGAATACTTTCTTGCTCTTCTATTTAATCTATATGAGTGTATATTTGTAAGCAATCTTGTGGAATAAAAATGCTTCTGTGTTGATAAAGCTAATGTATTCTCTTAAACTTCTGAAGGTCTTATGCTTTCCTTAATTCAGTTTTGGGGATGTATCTGTGTCTTGAGTAATATAAGACACCAACTATGGAACACCTGTGTGTTCTATTTGAAGGGGGTAGAATTGTTCATAATATTGTGATGTTCTTGTTATTCCTGAATAAGGCTTGTGCAGAGAAAAGGCTTTTTCTGGTTTTGTCCTCCATTCTGGTGAGGAAGATGGGAGTGTATGGGATGTTGGGAGGAGACAGAGCTGGGACAGGTGACCCAAAGTGCTCAGAGGGATATTCCATACCAGAGGATATCATGCTCAGTGTATACAATGGCAGTAAGAAGGAGGAAAGGGGAGGAAATTCAGAGGGCAGCTGTTTGTGTTCCCAAGTCACTGCAGCATGTGATGGGGCCCCTCTCTCCTGGAGATGGCTGAACACCTGCCTGACCTTGGCAAACAGTGATTTCATCCCTTGGTTTGCTTTGCTTATGTGTGAGGCTTGCACTTTCCCAATTGAATTATCTTTACCTCAATCCACAGGTTTTCTGCCTTTTTCCCTTGTGATTCTCCTCCTGATCCCACTGCTGGGGAGTGACTGACTGGCTGCATGGTACTTAATTTCCCACTGAGATTAAACCACGACAACCTGTTACTAAACTTTTTTGATAGCCTTTTAATACATTTTTAATAAGAAATGACTCATTGATTTTCATTCATTTTCTCAGTTGAATTAAAAATTTTGTTAAAATACTGACATTTTGAGTGGTGTGAGTGAAGTCTCTAATGGACTCACCTGCCTTTTTGAATATTGCCTTTCAATCAAATAAAGTGACTCACATATTTTACCAAATTTCCTGTATGCCCAAAAGCTAACAGCCTTTTAATATTACAACACCAATAAAGGCCCCTACAGTTCTACTGCTGTCCATATCTGGGCATCTAGACATCTATCTTCCTTCTACAGTTTTAGGATGTTCAGATTAGAATTTTTCATTTTGGTCTATAAGGAATAAATAATTAAAGCAAAACACCTCCTGCACTTCCAGTCTGCCTTCTGGTCTCTTGTCTTTGAAACAGATAACTTTAAACATGAGGCAAACTTAATAACAAATGATTAGAAGCACCTGTGACCCTTCTTATAATGTGTATCACAAACCCAAAGTTATGGTTCTTGAATTTTTTTCTCTGAGTAGGTGACTTTATTGCACAGTAGCACTTCGAGTGCGTCTACTCCAGACAACTGGAATTATGGGATATGGTCACATATTTTTGGCTCATATCTATTTTGGCTCATAAGGTTCTTTTGAGAGTTATTGTGTGTGTACCTGAACTCACATCCATTCAATCACACTGTTCTAGAAAAGTTCTATTTCGTACACGGTTTAATTCAATGGTGTTAATTTGGTCCAACTTGAATTAAGAGAGTGATTTTCATAAGATGCTGACCCAACAGAATGGTTTAGTAACATAAAGAGGGACCAAGGTTGTCAGAGACACAGTAAGCTATAGGTGTATCACAGCTTTGCCTTGATATGTCTATAAAGAGTAATACAAGATTAAATACAACCCGTTCTTCCTTCTAAGATTTATAGAAACTCTTGAAAATACCCAAATGCAAGAAATTAGGTACTGATCCATTTCTTAATTTGACAGCTTTGACCTCCTCTACAAATATCTGATTGTATGGACCTAGTTTTGACACTTCACTAGAACTTTTTCAGAACAGGTTTTGATAAATTATGAGCCTTAGAGATCACTTTCTTACAGAGCTGTACAGTTCTTAACAAAATGAGAGTTTTGCACTTGAAACAAAACCTATGAAATATTTTAGTTTAGAGCAGAGATTGTATTTTGGAATGCTGATTCTCAGATAGCCATTTCAGATTGTTTTTAGCTTCTAAATCCAATATCTGCACTGAATAGGTGCACTTATATATATTTGTAAATGAAGTACATATTTTTTTCCTTGTCTGTAAAATTTTAGGTTAAAATATCAAATATGAATGCTTTGAGAGGGTGGAATCTCACATTATAATGCAATGGTGTTTTGCCTTACTATTGCTTCTGATTATTGCTCTGGTCTAAGCCTTTCCTCTGCCCTCCAATTCTTCAGTACCCTCCCACTCAGGTGCTGAGAAGAAACATCCATCTCAGTAGTCTGACACTACTTAATGACAATATTTCCCTTTTGGAGTGCTGCTTCTCATCCACATCTCTGGCTTACTAAATAATCACACAAAATAGCATCATGTAAAACATTTTACTTTGGTTATTTTCTGTTCATACTGCAAATCTCTGGGGAGAAGATTACCCATCTTTTATTGAAGAAGTAGCAGAGTCCTTATATATCTGAGATTATTATTTGAATTTTTTCTCCACCAGCTCAGAACTATATTACTCTCACTTGCAATCAGGCATCCAGATTTCAGGGAGCTTTTAACTTATAGGTGATTTCTTTTTTTTGTAAATTCATTTCTGGAAAGCTGTTTCATGGCTCTTTATTATAAATTGCCAGATTGTACTTTCGAACTGAAGATACATAGGGATAATGTTAGTAAACTGAAATGAATTCCAGCACAAAAATCCCCCACCTCTGCAGTTTCTCAAGGTTGGTGGATTTTTATATAATAATCTTTTTTTAAAGTCATGTATTTTTTATGAGTCTGAGACACACCGATTCCAGTAAGTCTTTGGGCTATAGAAATAGAAAAGAAACAGGATGTAATGTTGCATATCATAATATATGAAGCAATCATTCAAATGTAGCTTGCAGTAAGTCAATAAACCTCTACTGTATTGAGGCAACTAAGTGTAGAATATTCAAGTAAAAGTTGTTTATTCAGTGTACGAGAAGATTTTTTTTCCTGGTTTTTGAAATGTGCCTGAAATATGTTGCCAATTCCTAGTAATTAAACCAGTATTAGTGTGGTAGGTGCATTAATGGCAGTGAGGAAAATACAACAGCTTTTGTTTGTGCAGTTCTTAGAACAAGAGGCAAAGTCCTGTGTATACACAATTCTATACTTCTTTAATCTGCCTTGAAATAGGGAAATTATTCCAGCTATGGGTGTGCAGTTCCTTGTGCTCTTGCCTATTCTGCAGAACAAAGAAATGTTTTGAGAATCGGTTCTTCACAGCATCTGAGGGTCTTTGGGCAGCAAAGTCCCTGCTGCAGAGTCCCCAGAAAATCCTTTAATGCTACTGATAAATGTCAATGGTTATATGATATAAACCATGAATCTTGACAAACTTTCAAGGTTTCAACTCCATGGAAGCCTAGCCATGGGTTGGTTAAAGCATTTTCATTCTAGACATTGAAGGATGTTATTTGGACAAAGCAGAGTGAGAGCTGATGTCTATTGAGAGCAGGATGAGCAGCAGGAGCCCCAGGATGACAGTGCTGACTGCATTTACCAGAAGTGACTCCATGGGAAAGAAGCAAAACCAAACTGTGATAACAGAAAATGAAGAGGGTGTTGGCCCCAAGGATGCAGTCTGGGCCTGGGAGTGGAAATAGGAGGAGAACCAGGAATATGACCCTGGCAAAGGCCACACTGTGCTCTCAGCAAGGATAGTTCCATTCATGCACTCAATAGCAATCCTGGCACACAGATGACATCTAGCACATCCTTTTGTGTGATGGACACAACCAAGGTCCAAAAATTGGCTATTTATTTGTGGAGCTATCACCTAAGGTTATCTTTTGGATTGCAATGAGGGAACTATACTAATGTTGATGTTAGGGCTAGTCCCTTGCAAAACCTGGGACACAGAAGTCTACTTGGCAGAAAAATCTCTCCCTTTGTTGATGAAACTACTTCTCTCTCTGTGGCAGTGATCCATAAAGGCAATTATTGCATTTTATAGAAAGTGATACGTAACCAAATCAGAGGAATGAGGTTCTCATTCCTTCTTATCATACCTTTGACACAGATGCAATTAAGAAAGGTATAATTTCAAAAACTACAGCCAAGACTACACAGGCACAATTATTTTGAGGTAATGTGAGAAAAGTGATAGGGATGAACTTTCTTTTCCCTGCCTGGCCTCCGTAGACCTACCAATGATGAAGGAGTTCAGTACAGTTCAGAACAATAGGCAGCTCATACTCCCATCAAGAAAGATCTGCATTCAAAAGAAAATGCATAGAATTAATCTAAAATATCTTAGCTATTATATTTACTTGTCTGGAAGAAAGAAAAATGGTTTCATTATGATGCCCTCTAGGTTATAAGAGCAGCATTCATTCAGGGAGGAGAGAAACAATACATTATGATTTTTCTGATAAAGCCAGCATGAGTCACATTTCAAACATTAAGTAAAAAATAGTTCTCTCATGCTGATCACAATCAGTCTCAAAAGTAAAAAAAAAAAAGACAATGGGAAATCAATACTTGTCTACTCTTTTATATTCTCTGAGCAGAGATGAAGGGCCTTATAATTGAATAAATCATTTGCTATGAACTCTTCATTCAGCATTCATAGTCAGGACGGAGGTCTCTACATCAGGTACCATTATATAATCTATTTTACATTTCAGAGCCACAAAAAATTATGTACTGATAATTCATCAAGAAGTTTCAGGTTTCCTCAAGGCAAAAAACTGCCTTCAAAATGTCCTGCTTTTAGCAGTAATGCCCTTCTGTGGATTTCTGCAAGAAATTTGTGCAGGGCTAAGTTTCAAAGCAGAGAATTAGCAAGCAGATTAATAGAACCTGAATAAATTGAATAACTGCAAAAGAATTTTATACAAATGTAACATTTAAGTCATGTGAACTTAACAGCAGGCTAGAATGTTGTTCATAGTCTGACTTCTTTAGCAGAAGTGTAGAAAACAAAAAAAAACCTTACACAAAACCAATTACTTTAATAAAATCCAACTTTATAACACACTCCATGTCTGTTTCAGAGAACATTCTGACAAACAGAATGCAAGGGACCAGGGGCAATTTAATTATAATTTTGTGTGTGTGAAGGTTCACCAGATGGCAAATATCTTTGCTGCAAGAAGAAATCCTTGAAGACAGGGAATGTACAGAGTTCAGATGATACTTTTTATATGTCTGATGTTAAATTGAACTGGAGAGAACAATAAATGACCTGTTAAGAAAGAATCAAAGGTGAATAAGACTTTTAATAAGTTGAACGTCTTAAGCACCCTCATGTTTGTGCTTCAGATGTTTGTGCATTGTTAATTCTAGTAAGGTTGTTCACACTTCAAGGGTGACATATGAGTACATTTAGACAAATGCCAATAATAACTTGTTTGTACAAGGCTGAGAATCCTCTAAACATCTGTCAGAAGTTTAGTTGTTTTGCTTCCACTAGAGTTAAATGCTTTAATGGAATTACATATTGTCTTGGATAATGCCACCCTATTTTCCATTACATCATCATAACTTTAGAGTGTGAGTTGGGGGACAGATTTCCAGAATTCCACCTGCTTTAGATTTAGGTTCTCATTTAAGACCATGCAAACTCCAGGACCTCTACTTTTACATTTACACTGAATTTAATACATACACTTAGTTTTAGCTTGAGTTTTCCTGTTGTGTTTGAGTTTAATTGCTTACATTTGACCAAAGCATCTCTTCTAGAAAATAAAGGAAAAATATCCAAGCAATGATTCATGGGGATGTAGATAAAACCAGTGAGGAGTCTGAGCTCCATCTCTAGTAAAGCTGCAAAGGGAACATACAGGATTGCTATCAGCTTCATGTAATACCATTTTCCAGAGACACTACCTACTTATCATGCACAGGTTAGTAGCTAAAATATTTATCTAGGAAATAACAGGCCACCATGTCTGAGTTCTCTTCATTCTGAATGTGTTGGAGTCTGCATTGCAGTGGTGTGAGCTACAAGTGACACCCTTGCCATCTCTCAGGAAGTTTCTACAGCAGCTGAACCGGTGAGGCAGGCTGTTAGATGATAAAACTGCCACACACTGACTTCCTGGAAAACTAGTCTGAGTTAATAATGATCTAATGTAAAACACACACATATTGTTGGATAAAATATAAAAATAGATAAGTGAATAATTACAGGAAAACTTGCTGGAGAAATTTTGGAACTAAGCCTCTGAAGGAATGATACTGTTTAGACATCCTTGTCATCAATGAATAGTGGTTTTGTGTGTCTTTTCTCTCCTATATCATGTGATATTTTTAATTTCCTCTCTCCATGTAGCCCCAAAGTTTTTGCACAGTGTGGGTATGGACTCAGTTAAGATGCTTTTAGTGAGGCATCAGAGAGGCTCACCAGCTCCAGACAGCACCATGCCATCATAATTGGGTTGTTTTCAGGTCTAAACTGCTACAGTAGTGTGCTACAGTAGGCTGGTACTATTTTGCAATTTATATGATTCAGATTGAAAAAGCCAGTAAAGGTATAGAAACAGGTTTTCATATTAATATCTAAGAGCACATTTCAGTAAAGGAGAAAATAAGGAAATTACTCTGGTTGCATCTACATTATTATCAGAAAATATAAAGAATATGTATTTCATATTAACTCCCCCTGACACCAGCAATACTGAAAGCACAACAGAACAACCTTCAGATCTGGCAGCACAAGGCTATCAGGGATGGGGTCTCAGGGGCTGAACCTGGGCTGGTTTTTAGGCTTTTCTCCTTTGAGCTAAGCAAACTGAAGTAAGTGCATGCATATTTCTGTGAGCTGCAGCTACATGCTTGACTGCAGAGTGGAAAAGCAAGAAGTCCTGCTACACTCACCATGACATTGTGCTGTACCAGGAAGATGATGTCAACATTACAGATTCGTTCTGAAAGCAATGCACATCCAAAGTGTGTTTTAGAAATATGTTTGTTCTCATTTTATTTGTTTTGGCTATAAATCAGTTAAATCAGTAAATTATTTAGAACCAGTTTCCATAAAAATATACACCTTGCTTAATCTTCTGACTTGCTCCAGACAAAATACTTTGTGCTATACTCTAGACTTTCAAGGATCTTAAGATTGACTAAAAAGAAATAAATTAAATATTCACCCACTGAGTTGGAGTGGAAAATGGTTATTTGTCTATTATATCTAATACTTTTATTGAACTCCCTGGTCTGGATTCTTTCTAATGATCTGCTTGTAATTTTACCCTGTGGAAACACAGAGACCTACTGCTTCAGATCTTTCTCCTCCCTAAGGGAAAGAAGGGTCCACCTCTAAAGTTCTGTAACAACTTGCTCACACTACTACAGCACAGTTAGGAGTAATGTTTCACTGATTCATGCTGGATTTGTGATGAGTAAAGCTGAAAAATGTTCATTACTGAGCTGCAATAAATTAATTGTGGATTCAGTGATTCATTTATAGTGATACCACTGCATATCAACACACCAGAACAAGAATATAGGAGAAATAACTAGAATACCTTCTGGAAACGACAGAATGGCATGTGATGTAAATGTCAGCCAGCTATATGACAGTTCTTGAAGAAAAAGTAATCTTCAAACAATCATAAAATCGCACAATCATAGAATATCAGATTGGAAGGGATCACAAGGATCATCTGGTATAATATAGCTTGGCAAAAGTATGGTTTAGGCAAGATTGCCCAGCACCCTGTCCAGCTGAATCTTCAAATTGTTTCATTTGGGGGAATCCACCACTTTCCTGGGGAGATAATTGCAATTAATGATTGCTTACATTATGAAAACTTTTTCTCTTGTGTCCAGTTGGAACATCCTCAGAAGTAACTTGTATCCATTACCCCTTGTCTTTTCCCTGTGACTCATTGGAAATACAGAATCTCAATCCCCCTTGCAACCATCCTTTAAATACTGGAACATGGTGATAATGGCTCCCCTAAGACTTTTTTCTCATTGCTGAACAAACCCAGTTTTCTCAGCCTTGCCTACATGTCATCTTTCCCATTCCTTTGATCATCTTTGTGACCCTCCTCTGGACCCTCTCGAGCCCATCCACAAATGTTTTTGACAAGGACCAAAACTGAGCACAGTGTTCCAGGTATGGTCTGACAATCATTGAGTAGAGTGAGATAACAATTTTATCTCTGCCCTTGTTGGTGTAACCCAGTGCTCTGCTGGCTTTCTTTGCTGCAGCAGCACAGTGCTCCCTCATATTGAGCTTGTAAACAAAAGACAACTTTCTTCTTCACTTTGAAGTGCTTACAGGCGCTCTTAAACAGCTCTCTTTACTGCACACTGTCTCCATATCTTTTTTGACTAGCAATCTTTGTTGAAATACAGTAAAATTTCTTTTTTATTTTTAGAAGAACTGCAGAGCACTGGATGCTGGGGACAGCTGGAGTGTGTGGGATGTGGCATGCTATTTATTCTCCTCACTCTGAGAAAGCAGCAGATGGGTGACTACTTTATTAAATCAGAGCCCATGTATGGTATCTCCCAGATGTTGACCACATGGTCTGCCTTGCTAGGTCATGAAGCACCTATTCCTGTGTGCCCACTTTTTAAAATTCTTGTTCATAAGTACTCATTCCACCAAATTGCAGAGCTGCTGATTCACATCTGTCTTGTTTTACTGATGGAATAAGGGAGATGGGCTTTAAAAAAGAAGAAAACAACAACTGAGAGCTTTTCATATAATTTTAAGTACTTTCTGATGCATTTATAAACACACAACAGAGCTTGCAGTCACTTTATCTCAAGTACTGTGGTGTATGCTTTAATGGCACAGCATGCTTATAAATACATTAACTTTTAAAGGTGCAGCAATATGGGCTTGTAAGAAAGAGAGTGGAAGAAGACATCTTCAACTCTTTATTAAGCAAAGGATATAGAAGAGTAACAGCTATTGGTAATGCAGCTGGTAAACAGTGGAGGAATAAACCTCAGGATCAGCTAGGAGGCATCAGTGATCACACCTCCATAGCTATAAAGCCAATATTGATTCATGATATGACTGAGCAGGCCAAAGCAGAGCCTTGCCCAGATGCTTTGGTTATCCTTACTCAGCCCATGGAGAGTTCAACAGGAATGCTCTGTCTGCTCAGGTGCAGGGGAGACAGGGCTGGAATTATGTTGTGCAAGTAATTGCTGTTTTATTCGATGAGATGAAAAAAACAGCTGAACGTTCCACAAGAAGAATGGAAACTGTTTTGTTTTCTCTAGTATATAAAAGCAAAGGTTTGAAAACTTATAGTATTTCCAAAGAACCAGACCAAGCCCAAGCAGCACAACTTCTTGTACCCCAAGAGTCTCCTCATGGTTCCACACCACACAGTGCATTTTGAGAGATGTATTTCTGCTCAAGCAATCAGTACCTCAGCTCTAAGGAGGTTCAAATCTGACACAGGTTGTATTGACTCAAGAAGGCTGCAGAGGAATGACAGAAAATAAAATGTACTCCCTTGTCATTAGCACCATGAGGATCTAAGCTACCCACACTGGGGCTGGGATGGCTCTGCTTTCCACCTGAGGCTCTGATTTACCCACACTGGGGCTATGAGAGCTCTGATCTCCACCTGAGGCTCATATTTACCCACACTGGGGCTGGGAGGGCTCTGATCTCCATTGAGGCTCTGATTTACCCACCCTGGGGCTGGGAGGGCTCTGCTCTCCACAATGGTCAGACCACAAAGCTGAGTGTGCAGTGCAGCATCCATGAGCAATTTCCTGTTCCAGCAACTCAGTGGCACAAACTTGCAGAAGAAGTTTCTACACAAAGAAACAGGTACTCGGGGTGGGTGCAGACTTGATTTTACAAGTACATCTGTTCTGTTTATTTTTGCTTCTTTGCAGTGTTATCAACTTCTGCTCCATATGGATGATCCATATTGTGCCTTGGTGAAATGATACCACATTATGCTTTTATGCTTTTATCATCAAACACTACTCATGAAAAAATCACCAGGTTTGCTTAGGTTCATCTGTTCAATTTATTTTCCCAAAACTTTATTTTGAATAAAACACCTACGGTAAATGTGATTTATGTAAATGAATAAAACAAAACAGTTATATAAGCTTTTTGAATCATTCAGATTCTTTCTGTTGCTGTTAAACTGTATGAAATACTCTACCAACATATTTTCTTTGGGCTATTTAATTTCTAAAGTCTTGCAGCTAAATATATGTAATAATAGGACATGTACAAAGGCTTTCATTTTGATTTTATTTCCAATCTTTTCAGACAAAGAAGCTCTAATATGTCAAAAAGAGTTTAACTTATGAGTATTTCCAGTCTCTTCCCAAGTGTCTGTTGCAATCTTTTCCTTCCAATCTTGGAAGTTTACTTTATTTTCATCTGTCCTCTTTTCTTCTACTCTTTTCCCATCTAGACCTCAATTCAGAGGAAGCATGCTGAAGGAAAAAAACAATTTTTAAAAAACATATAACTTTAAAGACGAAACTAGATAACTATTTAGTCCTGTGCTGCTATTTTCTGAGTCCTTTCCCTACCCTGGCTCAACCTTGCAGGCTCCTGAAAAGTCCTCTATTCCTAGAGACCCCAAGGATATTCAGGGGTGTGATGAGATCAATATTGGGTCACTGGTATTTGTTCTTGTTGAAATAGGAGTAAAATTAAAATAAAAGTAAAAAAAAACCAAACCAAACCAAACAAACAAACAAACAAAAAAAAAAAACAAAAACCCAAAAAAAAGCCCCCAAAACCCCAACAAAACAAAACACCAAAACTAAATGTAAGAAAGAAAAACTGAGTAAGGTCAACACAGCCTGCAGAGCTAGAAAATCTTCTGCAGGTTCTGCTGAAACTTTGCTCCCCATACAAGCCAGCACAGCCATATGAGCTCCACTAGACCTGTTCCCTGAGCTTGTCTGAGGACAAAGGATGGCCTCTTGCTCCTTCAGGTGGTTCCTATTCCTGCCTGGTCCATCCTGGCATGGCCTCACTGAGCCCCATCCTGTGCTTGTGCCCGGGGCTGGGGCTGCCCCTGGGGCTGCTGCTCTGGCCCCAGGAGCCACAGGTCCATCCTGTGTCCTGGCATTCCCTCTGGCATTCAGCTGGGCCCAAAAGCTGCCTGAAGAAGAAACAAGGTGAGATGAAATTGTCCTTCCCTATTGCTGACAGGAGACAGAGCTGGTCAGGGGATCCTGCTCACACCCACTCCCGGGCCCAGCAGCTCCTGAGCTTGTCTTCTGGTGCTGGTATGCCCATCAAAGAACACACCTGACTATAACCCAGCAGCAGTCTGGACCCAAAATGACAAAAAACAGCAACTATTGAGACTTCTTGGGATTACAAATTATGCTCTTTGCCTTGGAACATCCAACCCCATCCAACCCTCCCAGATGACACCTGTCTTATTATGTAAAGGTTCTATCTCAGCTTTGAGAGAAATGAGAAAAAATTGTCTGCCTCATGTTTATCACACTCTTTTACATCTTCTATAAAATGACTACTATTCACTTTTTAATTATTCCTTTACAAACAGCAGCCCACTGGTACAGCTGGTATTATAAAAACACTGTAAAGGATGACTGGAGCTAGTCAAACAATTGCAGTTAAGTCAGATTTACAGAAGACAACAAGAGGATATTTTTCCTGTCCTAAAATACCTTCAGGCTGATTCTAACTTAGCAGCCAGGCAATCCTGATTTCTCATCCTTTTCTCTGGTTTGCACTTCAGGCCTATTTTCCTCCAGCAGAGTAGCATTGCTCCCAGTGACTTTATTTCAGTGTTAGTTTTCTCTACACAGAGATACAATTTTAGCTACATCACATCATATCACTGCTATATGTTCACCAAGGGTGGACAAAGCAATTTTTGTCTAGATCCTCTTCACATGATGAAATTATTCTCAGAAAAATAAAGTTATACTTGGTGCAACCAGTTTTTAGAAGGTGTTCTGCCTTAGAATTTGTAGTTGTGTATTTATTTCTCTGTTGTTTTAATCACAGAAGTCAACCAAGCCTTTATGTTGATGGATTATGTTTCTCTGGGGCCTTCAATTGCACTCTATAAATACTCAGAAGAAGCCTCTAAAAAGCTGGGGTGCAGTCTCTTTTCCTAGGTAACAAGTGATAGAACAAGAGTAAGCAGCCTAACTTGTGCATGAGGAGCTTTAGGTTGGATGTTAGGAAAAATATCTTCACAGAAAAGGTCATCAAGGCCTGGACCAGGCTGCCCAGGGAAGCAGTGGAGTCACCACCCTGGAGGTATTTGAAGGTTGTGTAGCTGTGCCTCTCAGGGACATGGTTTCATACAGAACTAGCAGTGCTGGGTTAATGGTTGGACTTGATGATCCTAGAAGTCTTTTCCAATGTAAGTCCTATTATTCTGTGATAAGGAAAATATTTGTTTCATCAGTTTTATGATGGTATTTAGAGGGCCCAAAATCACTTCTGTCAATCGAACAGAAGTGAGAACACTTCTGTGTTATTGTTGAAAACATACTTCATTGTTTTGCAGTATATTTTCTGTCAGTGCAAGTTTATTGGTGGCACCAGGAGAAAGACAATGACAGGGAGGAAAAAAATAGAAAATATAGTATTTCTATGTTTTTATCCATCCACATGATGTTTTGAATGATTGTATTGACAGTGTTTATCACTGAGAAGACGAATAGCTGATCTCGTTATAAAGCAGAAAAATAATTAAGGATATAAAAATGGTGTAATTAGGATCTTTTGCCTTGTCTCATTTTGAAATCGGAGGCAAATATTGTGTCACTTTCACAGGTAGCACAAGAAAGGAAGAGAGTAAGAAATAACCTTTTCTCACAGAATGTGTAGAGCCTGTGAAACTGTCTGACAGATGGCATTGAAGAGGTTATCTGGATTTGGAAATGGAAGTAGCAGTTCGGTAACAAAAAAATCTATCATTAAAAAAATATGTATTTACCATAACTGAGTTTGGAAATACCTTTTTTTTGTCTTCATGGTATTGGCCAGCCTACAAGTAGTACAACCAAAGGAATTATTTGTTAGAGCTGTCAGTTTTCTTGTCTTCTGAAGCATCTGCTGTCTGCTTAATCAAACTAAGCAGGATGGAAAATTGTATATAGTGATAATCTATTGAATCAAATGGATCAAGAAGAAAACAAAGTAGAAAATAATAGAGTGACAGAATGGAATGATGTAGGTTTAGAATGAAAATGCAAAGGAGAGGATGAAGGGAAAAAAGCACAAAGATTAACTAGGGAGATTTTGCAGCTGTTGGGCACTATCAAAGCTATACATAGTTTTAAGTACAAGTGAAAACATAGACATAATTGCATAATTGTGTATTTAACTCTTCTAATAACATTGCTGAAGACTATGTAAAGGTGCCAGGCAAATATGATTGAAGGTGTTGCTTAATATTTACTCCATTTGTTCAAGACATTGTGGGTTAAAGCTCAGGGGGTCTGGTTTTATTATGAAAAAGGTAAAGCAGTTATTCTGTTCATTGAAGTTTTTAACACATCTGCTATCAAAAAATAATAGATGGAGCTCCTCTTAAACTGCTTTTTTCTCTTCTTTGATCCTGTACTATCCATTGGTTAGCTTGTTTGTATGGGCAGTGCACTGCAAAGTAGTGTTCCTGCTGGTTTGCAGCATAATGAAGGCTGATATTCTTTGCTGGGACATAGGTGAAAAATCAGTCTTTGTATTACACAGCAGAAGTAAAAGAAACCTTAAACCAGGTGGTTGACATATAGGGACAAGGATGACCATGAGCAGACAGTTGCTGGATCTTCTTGGCTGCAAGGAATTCCATTATTCACTGCTGGACAGTATTATTTTCCTTACCTGTTGAAGGGGAATAAATGGATGTGGTGTAGCTGTGTATGCCTTCTTCCAGCCTGAAACAGCAAACCTCTTCCTTGTAGTTTGGGATTTCATCTGCTGTTAAGAGAGTCTCTTATTAAAAAGAAAACAACAAAAAATATAAATATTTAATATTTAATAAAATGGTAGCATACAATAAACTGTATCAATGTATATGTGCATACACAACTGTGTGTATAAATATGCCTCAAATAGCTACACTTTTGATGTTTACTCACTTCTAATTGTCCTATTTTTGTTCACACTTATATATAAAGTGCAATCACTGATTTTGTGAAAAAGTACAAGTATTTTGGACAACTGGACAGTGTGAAGAACAAAACAACCAAAAAAATAGTGCTCATCTCGCTCTTTTTCTACTTCCTCTTCTTCTCTGTGCCTCAGCCAAAGTCCTGCCACTTTTGATCCACAGAACATAGTTCAGATAACTTGCTCTCTGATGCTAAGGCTACAGCTCTTATGTTAATGCAGATTTATAGCACAGTATTTCCTCAGTCCAACATCCTGAAAAAAAAGGTTATTTTCCTTTTATTTAGTCCTTCTTGGACTAAATATTTGGTATCCCACCCACCAAAACTCCATTTAAAAATGCCCTGTTAGAAGACCTCCTATCCCACAGCAATCTGCAGCATTCTCCCATCTATCTCAAGTCCCAGCAACACAGGGAAGGATTTTGGATTGAATCTGCCTGTGGAGTCTTCATGAGATGTTATATTTCTTTCCCCATCACTTACTAAGATTTTCCTTTCTTTTTGATGATGTTTAAAATGAGCTTTTAATATTTTTTTTTCTCATCTCTGACAACTCATTTTTTGCTGTATTCTGCTGCAATAGTAATGGCCTTTTAGCCCTCCTGCTGTAACACCTATGGAAATGTCTTCTTCCCCCATGCTTGAATATAAACACCAGCTAATGTCACTGCTGTCTTAAAAAGGGCAGGAAGAAGGACTCAGGGAACAACAGGCTGGCAAACTTCACCTCAATCCTTGGGAAGGTGATGGAGTTGCTAATTCTGGAAACCCTTTCCAGAAATATTAGGGGCTTAATATCAGCCAACATTTTGTTACTGTGATGGTGACTGAGCATCAGCACAGGTTGTCCAAAGAGGTGGTGGAAGCTCCATCCCCAGACATGGTCAAGAGCTTTCTGGACACAGATGTGGGCAACTGGCCCTAGGTGGCCCTTGAGCAGAAGTGTTGAAGCAGGTGACTTCTGGTCCCTTCCAACCTCAACCATCCTGTGAATCTGTGGGTGCATTGGTAATCTTTATCTTGATGAGTTCTCTTTGATTTTAAATATGCATTAAGAAATTACAGTATTCTCCTTCTGTCTGTCTGGTTTTTTTTTGTTTTGTTTTTTTTTTTTTTTTTTTTTTTTTTTTTTTTTTTTTTGTCAAAACCAAAACTTAAATTAAAAACATGCATTTGGAAAATGTTCATGAGTAGTTTTTGTGAAGCAGTAATTCCTTCCTGGATCACTTTATAGACTGTAGAGATTATAATCTTCAAGTTATCTAGAATTACTTGCCATAAAATCCCAGACTTCCTTAATTTACATCATTAAATCATAGCATTGAAGAATAAATCAGGTTGGAAGAATCCTTAGGAGATTTCTGGTCTAACCACTTGCTCAAAGCAAAGTAGTCTATGAGACCAAGCAAAGTTCCACAGGGCTTGAAAACTTCCAAGGATGGACACAATATGCCTCAATAGTTGGCCATTTTCAGGCCATTGCTCTTCTAATTGAAATAATATCTCTTAGGAAACATTCTATACAGAATTAAAATGCCTCTATCACAGGTCTTTATCAATTCTTCAAGTGTTTCAGGGCTTTGTCCTGACTATATCTCCTTTGCTTGTCTGAATCTCCTGCAGCTTATCATCCTTTTGGAATAGTAAAAACCTGAAATTAATTATTTTTTTTCAGAAACAATCATACAGCACTTCCAGTTACATGGATAATAAAGCTATCATTATACTCATTAGCTCCCATTTAAACACAGTAATTTGATAATCATCTCTGGTCATATGTTATCCAACAACTACCATTTGGTTATGGATAACTTGCACCTTAAATTAAAATGAATAGTCCTTGGCTGTCTCTACGTGCTAATACTTCTCAAACAGAAAGACACAAGAAATTTAAAAATTGTTTCTCAAAAATTCCAAAGAATTTTCACAAGTTTTTGAGACCTCAGTTGGGCTCACATTTGGCATCACTGGTTTGCACAAGTGAAGTGATGTGGTGCTGCTGTCTAATCACAGGATGGCTGCTGCCAGGGATGGGTAATTTCAGCTTCCCAGTGGGACAGCTGGGCAGGATCAGTCTGAATTGACACTAGATGTCACTACTGATCCATGAAAATACTCCCCAGGCTGCCTTTTGTGTGGCAGTAAATAAGGTGAACTCCAGAAAGAAGCTCTGAAAACCCATGTTTGCACCTCACCTCTAAAGATTCCCTTTCCCATTGTTCTGCAAATTACATTCCCATGGAACCTCTTCAGGCTTCACAGCTATGCAGGACATCTTTCTCCACACCTTTCTACTTGAATTCGTCCTTGCTTCATTCTCTGAACTCTTCTAAATTAGTCTTTTATTATTCTGCAAATATGAAGCATCAGCAGCTTTTGGTTTAAATTGATTTAGATTTAGAAGCCATTCACTAACTACATTTCGCATTTGCCAAATGGAAAAAGATGAGATTAGTGATTGATTATTCTTCCACTTAAATTTTCCTTTCTCTGCAATATGAAACTTTCAGATCAATACAACTGGACAAAATGTAAACAGAGGTCAAGTGTCTTTTTGATATAGGTATGCTGAAAAGGAGAATTTAAATCAGAAAAGACACTTGCAGACCACTCTTTCCTGGATTATAGAAAGTGCTTGATACATCCATTCATCAAAACCCTTGCTCATTTCTAAAAAGCAAACTCATGCCCATGCAGTTTTTTCATTCTCAGGGGAGATTTAATTTTAAGTAACATTGCCCCTGTATGCCTTGCATTGCAAGCAGGGCCATGTGCATGTGTGTGCACTTTCCCCCCAACATTTCAAACACTTGACAGCTGGGTGAAGTTCTCCTTCCGCCCAGAGAAGGACTTTTTGCATTTCATAATGGATTGCCAGTGCTGCCAGGGCTATTTTCTCTCCAGCTGTGAGAGTGGCTTTTTAAAATGACTCACAAAAGCTGCTAGCCAGCTGCTTCACCTCAGCCTTCACAAGGGCCTTGCATTCTAAATAGGGGTAGTGCTGACTTACTTCAGAAGGGCTCATTTATTTGGATGTTGCAGATGTATTCTGCACACAACCATTGATCCTAAAGAGACCTCCATTCAGGCAGGTGAGTCATGGGCTTACATCACTGCAGGTGTTGACTTCGCCTTACTGTTGTGAAGAGGAAACATCCCATGTGTTAGTCAGTCATCCTTGGACCCCTTCCAGAAAGCACACAAAGCAACCTATGCACAGTATGCTAATTTGCAGCTACTGCATGTATTATACAACTTATAAGACATCTGTAAAAATCAGTGCTTACATAGGTATTTAAAAATATGGGGTTTTTCTATGTTGTCCCAAATTAGAAAAAAATACTAAGCTGCTTGGTATTTATGTGGTAACCGATCTTAAATCAAATCATAGAATTATAGTGATTAGAAATTGCAAAGACCTTGATGTCATTCAGTCTTCTTTTACACCAGCTCATATGTGCTCCCTGAAATATTCTGCTAGCTCTTATGGGTTGAGGAAAATAAGTATTTTCATCAAAAGTCTGGGATCAGAAAGAGCTTTATGATTTGGTGTCGGCAAGATACACTTTCACATTTGGTCTTGAGGTCAATGAACATTTTTTTTTACTTCTTGAAAACATAAACATTTCTACCTTGAGTACTGAATTTTTTTTTAAAGGCACAGATTGCTTAAACTCTGCTTTCAACTAGTTCAAGAAGTATCTCATCCTATAGGCATACTCTGCAAACCTCAACCCATATTCCCATTTTTCCCTCTTTTATTTGGATTGTAGATACATGAGGTATCAGATAGCACCAACTCACATGAGTTAAGCACAAACAGCAGAGGAAATCAGGAGTGCCTACAAAATGGGAGTCAGAGAATTATGGTATTCTGCCCAAATTTTGATGTCAGTTTGACGTCACAGTGCAGTGTGACATACAAACCTTCTGGGCAGTCACAAGAGCACCAACTGCCTCTCAAAAGCAAAATGTTTGTCCAGACTAGTGCAGACAAGCCTGATCTCCTCTGCTGCAATCAGACTAGACAGATGCCACCTCCAGTCTGGATTCCACACAGCCATGCTCTCCACCTGGCAAATGTGCCCTCCCTTGCACTACTCTGCTGAACAACTTCTCATGGTTTTCCAGCTCTCTAAGTCATATAGGAGGACATATCAACTTAAGCATAGTGTTTTCTTAACATTGGTACATGTCTTCTGGACTGGAGATCTTTCTTGCTTGGCCCATGTGGGACACAAGCAGTGTAGAATGGATCTGTCTGTGCCTGTCCACACAGACTTGGGTAGTTAAAAATGCTGTAGAAGCTTTTTTCACCTAGATTTCGGTTTGGTTTCCTTGCACCCATTCAGAGTGTTTGATAAACCATTCATATTCTTCCCAGGACTACAAATATCTGAAGGCATCTACATTTATATTCTAAATACGCGGAGGGCATTCAGAAGAAAATTTAGATGCCTACAATCAGTGATACCATGAAAACCATTCAGATTTTGATCACACCTGAGTAGCACCAAATCTTCCTCCATGCAAAGGAAAAGAACCTCTGTGGGCTCTCAAAGTCCCTTTAAATGTCTTGAAGACCGCTCAAAATGAGAACTGCCTCCTGTACATGACTGACTACAGGGCTTTGGTGACTAACCTGGGGCTTTTTCACAATGCCAGAAGATCACTTATCTCTGAAACACACTGCAACACTCACATTTCAGGTTAATTTTAATAGAGTTTACAAGGACAATGTAGATGTGACCCAGCAATTAGGCTGCAGTTGTGCAGGAGGTTGGGTTAGATGAACAGAAGAGTTTCTTCTCACCTAAAATCTGGGACTCCAATGAATTTTTTTAGCAAAAGGAAAGCAGACTTTGAAATCTCCATTCCTATGTTACATTGTTGCAGCTAGAAATCAGGAACACTAATTTCTTTTGACTTCACAGATAAATTGGGGTCAACTCGGGGGAAATTAATATGATGAGAGGGTGAGAAGATTTTTACAGTTTTATCCTGAGTCAATAACCCTGATTGTTGACACTTCTAGTTTTCAAAACCCATTATTTTGACTACTAAACCTGTTCATTGCCAGTGCTTGCAGTTGTCTGTACAGTATCTAGAAATGCAACAAACAGAATATGATTTAGTTGCAATGAAATCTTTATTGCCTCAGATTTCTAACACTTATCAGGTGTTTTTATTCAGCACTTTTTCTTCACTGTGGACTTCTAGTGTTTGTGTTTCCATTAGCCTTTGCATGTGGTCAATAAAAACATCTCAGAACTCAATATCTTCTCCTATGTCCCTAACAGCTGTAATTAAAGCATATGTATTTCTGACCCAAACTTCTGTGTATATGCACCATATCAATGCTGTGAATATAGTTAGTTTTAAAACTGACTGTATCTATCTATTTTTGTTTCACACTTTTCCATATCCCTTTCATATCCTGTCTTTTCATATTCTGTTTACTAGGATACACCTGTTATGTACAGAGCTTGGTGGTCTCCCTTTTAAGAAAGAGGGGGATATTTTCTGAGTGCTAATGAAGTCAGCTGACATGAAAATCCTGTTAAACCAGGACAGCCTTCATTTTGTTTGTATTTATCTTTTGGTTGTCCTGTCTTTATCATTGTTCCTCACCTTACCAGAATCTGGCCAAAATAATCTTGTTTTTTACATTAAGTGATTCCAGGCTAGTCACATCTTCAAATATAGTCCTCTTCAGAAGATTTTGAGCTATCAGGGAATGTGCCACAAGTGATTTTCAAGGTACACAGCTTAATGGAGAAGTAGCTAAACTCTCCAGATGGCTTCTAAAAGACATTGGTGTGTCAGCCCTGGCAAGATCTTTAAGGAGCTTATTCAGTGCAATGGTGTCTTGAATGCAACTGCAGCTACACAACATAAACATCTTGAAGTGATTTCTTATGATGTATTGCTGCAATATAAGATAACTTATAAGGCTTTTTCTTCACTTGAAGCAACTCATGACAAGTTCTTCTACCAGAAAATGGGTCATGAGGAGGACAGAAAAAAAATCATGATATGAGGCATTTCATAACTTCCTCTTTTAACAAACCTCTTATAATTACTGTTTATTTGTTAATTCACAGCATATTTATTCATATTCTAAATTGCACATCACACTCTTTCTGACCTTAATAAAGTCTGCCTAAATAGTATTAGATGAAGGAATTTATTCTTCTCAGTCTAAAATCAGAAAAACTATTCTGGGGAAGAGAGTACTGGTTTATGTATTTCATTTCTCAATCCTCGATCCATTTTAGAACTTAATTCCTGAACATATAATTCCCTTTTATCTTTTTTTTTTTTTTCAAAAGGAAACAAACAGTGGTCCACACTAATGTCTGAAAGATTCTTTTAAGACATCAAACTCCCACTGACATGGAAATGAACAATTTTCTTTTGCCTGGTGCAATGTATACAAAAGTGATTGATCTACATAAAAGAATGTGATTTCTAAATGTTTTCTATGGCCCCAGCTGTTCGATGCTCTAAACATGTGGAGAATATCAAGGACAAAAAAATTACAAAGTATGTGATTTTTTTTTCCCAATACAATGATTAAATTATACAGCACGAGAGGTTTCCTACTGCTGTATCAGAAAAAAACTCATCTAAAGCCAATAAAATTGAATGGATCAATGGATATTTCATCATAGGAAACCCAGCTGCAAGATAACAAAATGGACTGCATTTAGCCCCTCATCTCTCAAACAGCTGACACTGAAAGTGGGCAGCTGTGACTTTTTGGTTGTGCTGTTTGTTTATTTTGTGGAAGCCGAATGCCTTTGAGAATGTAGTAAATACCAGAGGATTAATCACTTACTTGAGGGAAGGAGGTGGAGAGTTGCTATCTGGTTTTTTGTTTTTTGATTTTTTAAGATACTTGGCACATGTTATTTAATGTGACCTAACGATAGAAGAAAGAAAAACAAAAAAACACCACCCTTGCAGTGTGGTTTGCTGAACACCCACACATTAAATATAGTCTGTAGAATTTACAATAATAACTCATTTTGGTTGCAGGAGAAATGATTTCTAAAAACAAATTTGGGGAACTTTAAAAGCTCATATATTACATTCTCAAATAAAAAATATGATAAAATTTTTAATAGATTTTCCTTTCCTTTGCAAAGTAATGCTAAACTTTTCCCTTATGAGTTCAACATTCTGTTGGTGGAAGCTTCAATGCAGGTGAAATGTTCTGGTGAGCATTCACAAAGCTCTGCAATATGTCTGATGTATATTTCAATAACAGTCTGGAAGGAAATGTAAAAACAATCCAATAGAAATTTTCCCATACCTGAAACCCTGACAGGGATGTGCTGGCAAGGCAGTAATACAGTGTGTCCTTGGATCTTTCATAGTGATTGACTCTGTTCAGAGAATTTTTCTATGTAGCCATGTGGAAATTAAAATATCGCAGAGTTAGAAGGTCCTTTGACATCAATCTTTGGTGTGTTCATCCCAGGAAGTTTTCAGTACTTGAATTAGACACCACTACAAAGTTGGGTCTCTCTGCTATCTGTGGTGAGTGCTGGGTACCTGTGATATGTGCCAGAGCCACCAAAATCTACAATTAGATTGCTGTGTTCTTTCCTGAAATAAAAAAAAATAAATAAAACAAACAAACAAACAAAAAAAATAACACCCCTGCCTGTTCCTACAAAAATAATCCAATCTTTTTCCTTAAAAATCATGACTCTAAATAAGAGGGCATCCTGAACTAGCCATTAATTTCACAAATGTTAATTTTGAGTGCAGTGGAAATCAGGATAAATGCCAGGCACTGGAGAGATAGGAAAACCTAACAGAAACCCAGGAGTTTCCTGAATTGTATGTGAATTGAATTAAAATTGGGTTTGAATTTTTTCAATGGAAATTATTAACTTTGGGAACAAATTACTGATGATAGTGATTGTTTGTCCCATTTCTCAAAGTGCTCCCATCAAGACTGATGGCTATCTTTTCTCAAGGAACACTTTCAATGGATGTAAATAGTGCTTCAGCTGAGGACTAGGTGTTAGGCTCCAAAAAACTGAAATGCCATTGATCCCATAAGATATATTGGAAGTCACACTATAGGATCAAGTTAAACTGCAAGATCTCATGTTTTCTCTTCCCTTAAGCTCTTTAATTTCACTAGTCTCCAAAGCCTCATTCAAATACTGAACACTACTGCATCCTTCTGACTTTTCCCTTACAGATCAATAGGGTGGGAAACAGAGCAAGAATTTTTCCAAATGTATGTGCCAAAAGTCAAAGAATTTACTTACATATCTGAACAACAAAAATATTTCAGCCTCCCTGTTAATCTAAACAGCATAGGGACAGAAATAACAATTAAATGTGCACCTTAACTTTAAACTCAAATTATAAAAAAAAATGTATAAGGTATAAAAATTATTTCCATGACTGATGCTTTCAAATGTGGCAGTATACACTTGAAATGCACTACAAGGCTAATCTGTCCATACAAAAATAAATTATAATTATCCTAAACCCCCTGTCTAAGATCTTTTAATATCTGTGAACTTTCTCAGATACAGAACTATGGATCATGTTGAAATCAATTCATATTTTTGTGAAAACCTGAAGAAATACATGAGCTACTCAAATTACTTGCATGAAACTGCCAAGGATGCATTTTTTGTAAACCTCTCCTACTTCTTCTTCATTTTATTCAATGCCTTATTAAATGTGAGAGATTTCATACCTGTATGCCATATCCTCACTCTCATCTTACCAGTTCCATAACTAAAAACAAAATTATCCTGTTTTTAATCTCTAGACCTATTACATTTCCTAGAATTGGATAAGTTCTCTTCATCTTATGTTCGAATTAAATTTTATATCAGAAAAATTTCTGGTATCTATTCTTTATCCACAAAGGTCATGCTGTAAATACTGACTGACTTTTTTTAAAATGTATGGAAGATTTCTTCAGTGTTACATTTACTTACTAATTTTTTAATTGCCTGAACAATATATTATAACAGCACTAAATATAAATTCACTCTGTTCACAGAATTTCCAAAGCATTTAGGAAAGTAAACCTTACAGCATACTCTAGTTACATATAATTTAAGTGCATAATTTTATAATTCACCTATGTGAGGGCGACACATCTATTTAGTAAAGTAGATTAACTCCTTATCTGAACACAGCAGCATTTCACATGTAGATTATGGTAATTGATGCTCTTGCAAGTGAAAGTGTTCCCTAATTATTTTTTCTTTTCTTGTCCTAAAGGGAGCGAAATTAAAGTTACTTAATTTATGAAGTCATTTTTGTGTTAGATTAATGCCAAACTGCATTACATTCAGCTAATTTGTTGCCAGGTTTAATCCCTTATACTTTTTCACTACTGATAATAGAGCCAAATTTGTTGTCAATGCAGACTGAAGTGTCTATTTTGTCAACATGTTGCTGAAACACACCCTGAAGGGAGTGTTTTGTGGTTCACAGAAGTTTCATGTCAGATTTTAACATTTTTCAATACACTATATCTGAAAATCCTGACTGAAAATATGTTGATCAGGGCTCTAATAGTCTTCAGAGAGAAGTTGTTATTTTCCACATATAGACCCTACATAGAGATAGAGCAGGGGAAGTTTATGCAGAATGTAAATGCTTCTAGAGTGATCCCACTGTGGCTAATACCTGATAAAGATGCCTGAAATTGCTTACATCATACTATGTAAGTGTTCAAAATTTGGATATGAATCTTAAATAAAACACACATCTGAGGAGGGAGTTTATAAACCAGAAGAATATGGGCACATATAATGTAGAATTTCTACCTTGGCAGAAATGTTTGTTCCAGATATTTCCAGAAGTTGATGTTTTAATTTGGGACTAACTAGACCCACCAGGCAGAACAAGAGTAACCAGAGATATGTACTATTTCTAAACTATTCCTAAAAGATACTGTCTCTCTAGATTTTAAAATAAATAATAGTGCTATGACTTCATAAATACACTATCTAAAAAGTTTATATTCTCAGATATATTCCTGGACATGGTGCTATGACTGGGATAAACAAGGGATTTCGGTGCCAGTAATGATCCATCCTATCTGAGGCAAAACACAAGAACAACTAGATCAAAGCTCTGCATAGCTGTGTGATGGTTTTAGAGCTCTGGCAAGTCAGCCCAGTCTCTCAGCAGACATTTGGCTGATGTGTGCCTCAACATCTCTGTGTACATTTACATATGTGAACATATATTTATATGTATTCTCCGAAGCGTAGAGTTCAAGAACTGGTTTGATTAAGTGGAATCCTGTGATCTGCCTTCTGGCTTTGTGGTTGTGTGTTACCTCATCCAGAGCTTGGCATCAGCATGCTCATGGTGTGCCTGGGTAGCAGCACTTTGAGCACCTGGGCTCAGTTCACCTGCACTGGTCTGTTCAGGCAGCATGATAAGAACTGAGCCAAGAGCTCCTCCCAGCACAGAACAAGATGAGGTGTTTGTCATGAGGCTCAAGCTTTTAAAGATAGGTAGTGGATTCAGTTTTTTCTCTTATGCCCTTCAGAAGCATCTTTCTCTTTCATTACTAGTGCAAGGAAGTGTAGGTACTTGATTTGAAAGGCCCCTGGAATAGAAGCACAGAGCAGGGAGCGAAATAAAAAAGACAAGAACAATGCTCAGTGATAATCTCACCTATGGAGAACATTATAGAAATGCAAAACCTATAGCAGGCACTGTTATTCATAACTGTGTATTCCCATCTTCTGTGTAGGGTGACAATAGCTACTTAATCTGGAAAATCTGCTGTTTCCTGTGATTGCATTGCTTTTTATTAATACTTTTCATTTGGTGTTTTGGTTTGGATTGTTGTATTTTGTTTTAAATTTTCCTTAAAACAGGCACAGCTATTTTAAATACAAATTTTATAAGACAAAAGTCATGTTTTCTTCAGTTAACTTCTTCCAGTCTGTCTTTTTCCATTATTTTTTTCATTCTGCCACACTGCAGACTTTTGAGATTATTAGCCAGGTACTCAGCCTAATCAATCCCTTGCCATATGTACACATGTATTGTGTGTTCTCTCCTCCTCACACATGCACATATTTCAGAAAAAATTATCTCTTAATTGCTTTTGTTTACCATAGTTTTGGTACAGCATATGGCTTCCATTTCCAGAATTTCCACACTGAATATTCCACATTAAAAACCAAAAACATTCTTCTTTTTTTTTATGTCAGCCAAATAAAACAAACAGAAATAAAAAGTTTCCAAAACCGTTTGGATTTTAAGGAAGAGCATTCTGCTGTAAATTAGGAGGCACTTGTTATTTATGAATTAAATAAAGTTCAAAAATTTGGCTTTTGTAGCAGACCGAAAAACATGGGATTTTTATATTTTCCATATTTTTTCTCTTTCTTTCTTTATTTCAGGGGTTTCGCTGTTATTACATTTTTTGTGCTTTCTCTATTTTGCTTTTGTCAAATCTGAAAAGAGGTTGCTGTCCTTCACTATCCTACCAGAGCCTGATTCACATAGATTGATCATTAGGACCAGGGACAGGCACTGTGTTTCCTGTTCAGTTTTAATGGAGGAACAACATTGTTTGGGTTTTGTTCACCTCAGCACAGAGTTTATCCAAGAATCAGGCACTGCTGTGGTGGAATGCAATTGGAATGTGACTGGAATGCAGCCTGGCCTTACTCTGAAGCCTATCACTGCTGGTTTAGATTTGGTTCACAATGCTTCTCAGTTGCAAGATGATTTCATTTCTGCTAGTACTCTTCTCTGAGATGTTGCTCTAGTAGTAATACTGCGATCAAAAAAAAAAAAAAAACCCAAAAACAACAAACAACAAAACAGAAAAAAAATACTGAAAAAACCCTACCTCCAACCAAAAAACCTACACAAATTTATAGCTGTTGTCAGATCCTTTTGTATTTTGTTTATGGCCATAGTAGACTGCTCATGAGAGAAGGGAAACACACTTTGAGGATGTCTCTCCCTCTCTCTCTCCCACTGAGAGCACACTGAAGCTTTTGAAGATGGGAAAGCCCTTGCTTCATCATGAGATAATGTAAAGCATTTGGTCATGGCCAGGACTAGGGTTCCATGGCTTCATCTGCAGTCATAGAAATATACAGCTCCAGGTGTTTTAAAAGGGATTTCATGTACACAACAAAATAATCCAAAAATCTGTAGGGATACTTGACTTGCAATGGTGGCACAGAGAGCATTCACCTAACTTGAGAGTTTCTGAAAACTTTTTTTCTTAAATTGTTGTGATGTAATTATGCAAATATAAGAATCAAATATTAAAAATAAAAAGGACTATTGCAGAATCTGTGCAGCAAAGAGGGTTGTTCTCTTTTGTCGTAGATTAAGTCTTGACCTTAACAAAAATATATTTCTCAGATGCACATTTTCTGCCTTTCCTTTTTTTAAGTTAAAAACATCTACACTGCTGCACTAAACCTCATTCACCCCTGAGACTGGAGCTATCTCTGTCCAGATCCTGATCTGAAGGGTAATCAGAAATGAAGGTTTAAGAATTTCTTCTGTTTATAATTTTCAAGGACAAATCACTATAGCTATTATAAATGTGTGGCCTTTTTACAAGCTGAATTAATTTGCCTTTAAATATAGACTTTGTTTTTTCTCAAGTCTTTTAAGTTATATTGAGGAAATCTGAAACATTTTGTCCACATGAAAGTATTCTACAGTCTAAATCAATACCTGTTACATTTGATGAGATAAACAAAACAAGTTCCCCATGTCACCCACTGTAAAGCTTTAATTCCAATTCTGTTATCATTCTGTGGCTTTTTCTTAACTTTCTCCAGTTTTACAAGATAATTTAAAAAATACTTTCTATTTTTGCAAAAAAAAATTAGGATGGTAGAGAAGATATCATTTAACATCATCTTACAACACTTATATACATATAAAAACATAAAGTTATATTATATACTTATATATTTAATCTATATAGTATATATGAGTATATATACACCTGTATGTATATATAATTATATACATACACACATACAGATATATATATATAAATGCATGGTAGAATATATATATATATATATATTAAAAATGTACACCCTAACAGTTTCATCAAATTGCTGAATTTTAGTTACTTTAGCTTACTTTAGTTACTTTACACATTTAACAGGGCAAAAGTTCTGCTCTGGGCAAAAGACTAGAGAAGAAGGTTTACAAACTTCCTTCCAGTCAATGTTTCCATGACTTTAAGATTCAAGGAGCTCTCTGCAGAACAGATAGCAGAAATCTTCAAGCAGAATTTCCTTCTTTAACATCCAAATTTCTTCCTGAATTGGTCTTTATTTTCTAAAAATCCCAGTCTGTCTTTATTTAAACAGATCTGGAAAAAAGGAATTATTTTCTGAATGAGAAAATTACTTTAAAATTTAGTTTGCCTCACAGTTCATATTATGACTGCCATTTTTGGTTCCAAGTTACAGCAAATTTCAAGGGGTAATCTTGCATCTCCTCTCCCTTGGATATTTTGCTTAGTATTCTTTGTATCAGCTTGATGAGAAACAAAGGTCCAGAATGGGGTTTGACAGTATTGCAGTGAGTTCCAAGATTTGACCAATTAGCATTTATAGTAAATACTGAAATCCTCTGAGCACAGGCATGAAACAATGGGTGCAATTCTCATCTCCTGTGGTTTACCAGAGCTGGTCACTGCTGGTGTGCCTCCAACACCACTCTGACTTAATAAGGGGCAATGAATATGAATGGTGCTGCTTAAACAGCATTAACAAACTTTCCCCAAAGAAAACAATGTCTTCATTTGTGTGCAAAAGTTAAGTTGCAAGTTAGCTGTGGGTTTATTCTTTCAAAATAGAGAATATTGGCAGCTGAATTATATCCCAAGAAAGCCCAAAGTGTTCATTACCTGCAAAAATTGAGCCAGTCATTTTCACAGGAGTGTGAAAAGCTGGGAGAATCCTGTCCTATTTTCATTGAAGAGATCCAGAGATTCCTCATTATTTTAATGACAAGACTGATATTAAAGGAATTGGACAAACACAAACTGGAAGTGAAATTCTGAATACAATCAATAGTGTTTTACCATTACATTTTTATTCACCTTGTTCAGCTGAAGCTCAGAACAAACACAGATTGATTTCCTTCACATCCCCTCACAATTCTGGATGTAAAAAAATACTCGGGGAAGGGGATGCTGCAATATCCAAGTGAAAATCAAAGTCATCCATCAAAAGCATTTAAATGAGTGAGAAAATTATAAAGAATCAATTGTCTGCCTATTCAGACATAAGAGAACACAAAGGTGTGTCACAACCCCCATCCAACTTTTCCCAAATCTTTCACTTTATTTAACAATATGCTTGAGTCACATTTGAATTTTTATTCATTTTCTCCTGACTTCTAAAGAAGTGCATAGAAGGTGGAAGAAAAAAAATTGTAAAAGCACCAACCTGATAGAATGTCACTAGGGAAAAATAGAACATGGAGCAGAGATAATAATAGCCTGTCTGTCCTTCAGCAATGGGCTACAATAAAAGTTGAGAATCCTAAGTGAGAATAACCATTTAAGCCTAATCACCTTGACATATAATGAGATTGAAAGGGGATGGCAGACAGGAAGAGGGGAATCAAAGTTCCTGCTTATTGAAATGCTTTTTTTAACAACAGTATTTATTTCACCTAGGCTGAGTAAAAGCTGTGACTTGCCATAGGCTGTCTCAGGAAGAGCAGCAATTTGTAATGAATGGGGTTTTTTCCCCTGCTCATGTTTTTAAGCGGATCTGCATAAAAATATGAAAACCCAGAAAACAATCCTCTACAAATTGAATTTCTTTAAAAGAAATAAAACATAAGTGAAAAAAATAATTGAAACAGCACCATTATTTGGATTACATTTATCTTTAATCCACTTTGTCCTCTATATGAAATACAGTATGAAGACATCTGCCAATATTTTAAAGGCTTCTGCCTGTGTCTGAATTATGTTTTTAAATTAGACCCTAAAGCTGCATTCTAATGCATTACTTTCATTTACTGGAGTATGCATATACTATCATACTACTCCCATGACATTCTTTATTTAATCAGTCTGAGAGCTGTACAGACTCATATCTATTCCCACATAAATCTCTGCCAAATACTGCTGACTTTTAGATTTAACCTCACTGGCAATGAGTGACCTCCTTGGGAAAAAAAAAATATATTAAATGGACAAATATTTTAGGGGAAGAAGCAATCTTTTTGGACAATCAGTGGTAGGTATGCAAATATTCCTGGTTCAGAATGGAGGTGGTGTCCTTGTGGTGAACAGGAACTGCTGCAGTAAACAACTTTAGCCTTTCCTATTAAAGGTTAGGGAGAATGATTGATATGTTTGACAAAGAAATGTAAGGTCAGGAGCAATAAAGGCAATCTGTTCTTTATACAAAAAGTACATGAAAAGCAGTACATATACTAGGTATTCTCTAGTTGGTGTTGGTGCACCTGCTATTTTGGAATAATAAATGCAGCTGAGTCCCATTGCAGCCTGTGCAGGTAGGAGGGCTCACTGTTAACTCTGTTCTCTGATCATCAGTTTTTCTTTAAAAAAAGATAGTCTCCTAATCACCTGTTCCCTGAGCCTTTTGCAACTTTACCTTTTTTATTTTTCTTTTTTTTTCATAACAGTTAAGGTGTAGCAAAATCCACAACTGACCCTCTTATTTAAGTAGAACTTCTTGAGGAGAAGCATCATGAAGTTTCAGGTGAGGGTATTAGAATCTGCCCAAATAATTTTAGTCTTGTCTTGGGCAAAGTTAACCAGAATTATAAATTAAGAATACATCATGACATCATGCTAGATATGTCTGTCCCAAATGTTTAGGATATGTGTATATATTTTCTATAAGACTCTAGGTGCAGTTACATTATCTTAAATTGGGATAAATCCTCTTTTAGACCATTACTACAGGTCTTTATTTAAATTATCTATGAATTTTAATTCCTTGTCATTTAGTGAGCTCTGAAAGCACAATCTCCTTCCACCAGCCTTCATCCTCTACAATGAAGGAAACTACAGGTGTCATTGCAGGTTTATTAAATTACACATTCACCATGGATAGTTCATAGTGGAATCTGGACTACTGTAGTGGATGTCTAATATTAGCATTTCCTATATAGCACAATTGACTTACTGTACACATAAATGATTTAACAATTATGCAAAGAAACCCGAGTGACCTCACAAAAATAAACCACTTTTATCAGTCAGATAAGTTTGGATATTTTCCCCCAATGCAGATATTTTTCCTTACATTGAAGGCAATAGCAGACAATACAGGCTGACACATTATTCTGATAGCAGCCAGTTACTAGAGTTGTAGAAGACGGGTAAAAAAGATCTTGAGACATTATCTAGACTTTTGTCTGTTTGAAAACAGGAGCAGATATACCTGAACTGTTTCTGTTTTCCTAGCTTGTCTTTCAAAACCTCCAGAGATGAGACTTTGGTGGCTTTTTGTGGCAATTTGTTCTGCTATATCACGATCTTCTGCTCTTTGGTTCCTCTCAAATTTTCCAGTTTTAATAGACCATTCCAAAGCAGTTTAGATAATTTAAACTGGGCTAATGTGACTGACTCTTTTTTTTTTTTCTCTATTTAATAGAAAAATATTACCGCTAAATACAAAGTATTCCTCTCTTCTTGAACCCAACTCACATTTAAACAGTGGAAGCAAGGTTTAACCAAGGTCAGTCCAATATCACCAATAGAATCTGAAACAGTGGTTCATCAGCAGGGATTTAAGTAACCCACAGAAACATCCAGGACCACAGGAGAGCTTTGACAGCTCATGCCTTACTCTGTTACACACTCCTGCAGTGTTCAATAGCTTGAGTATATTGTGAGCTGGGACATAGGCTGGGACCCAAGGAAAGGATCACAGAGATTTCTAGCTTAATAGAAATCATCAGCATGCTGCTCCAGAAAGCCAGAACCTCTCTTTCTGCCTTCAGTGTTCTCTTTCTTTCACATTGTGCACACTTTCAATCTCACCTCTTTAAATCTTTAATTTCATCATCTTTTTTCTTCTTCAGAGCATAAATCTACCCAAAGGTCTTAACATAAATGCCCGTCCTCTGGACTGAACCCCTCTTTACAGCTTTACACATCATGCAGAAACAGATTCATTTATTTCAGTAGGTTTATCCTCTGAAGCCAGGATTTTCTGTTTAGATTCAACTCTCAGGAGAAAAACTTGCAGCACAAGTCATTATATATATCCAGGCAATGACTCTCAGCTGCCAGAAAATTGCAGACCAATGGGACATTGCAGTAATCTCTGATTCCAACTGGTCCATGCATTTCCAGTGGTTGTGCATAAAGAGACTCAGAATTGTTCATTAAGTTTGTTGTGAAACCAAGTGTTTAATATCTGTAATTCCAAAGGATCAATGGGAAGTTAAATTGAGTGAAACTAGTTTTGAACTTGTGCAGTTTCAGAGAAACAGCAGCATCACATATCTCAAAAGAACTCACATTTTCAGTGTAGCACCATTATTTTGAAACTATTTCTACTGTTTCAGGCTGATGAGTGTTTTTCATTGTTGTTATTTTTTAATGAACAGCTTCACTGTGCATGTTAAGAAACTGCTGGAAAAAAACAAAAAACAGCTGCAATGAGCAGAAGCATTTCTTTTACTGATAGGTTATCAACCACAACCATATAATTTGAAAAGACTTGTCAGCAAGAAAATTGAGTTAGTTTCCTTTTGTGCACCTCTCCGCATTTTCATGTTATTAAAATGCAAGAACAAAACCACATTGGGAATGCATTTGCTTTTAGTAATAGTTTATTGCTTATTATGGGTTCTTCTGTCTATTTAGGTACAAATTACCTGGTTCATTGATTTAAATGCATTGGAAGTAGTGACTGCCCCCTTTGTTTTTTTCCTGTGCAGCTGCAATTAGTGGTCTCTCTCCTTTCCCTGAGAGTGTTCCAGGGTCCTGAGGACACAAGCAGCACTGAGTGTCCCAGACCAGCCCCCCCAAACTGTCCCCCACTTGACCATGTCCCAGGATGCCATGTCAGACCCCCAGAGCCAGTCAGTCCTGCCCCAGAGGTGCCACTGCAGGGCTGATCTCCTGCTCACTGCAGCCCAACCCTGCAGCACCTGGGCTTTTACACCAAGCTCTGTGGACCAGGGACTCATGTCCCCACTCCCAGGGAGGTGCAGGAGCTGCCCTTAACTGTCCCCAGCTGTTCTGCTCCTGTCTGAGGAGGTGACCACTCCTAGGCTGAGTGAGTGATTTGTGGGAAACACCTCTGACACATTTCTCTATCTGAGCAGGGGTAAAAGTGAGTGCAGGGTGGGCTCCTTGGTTCAGCAAGCAAGAAGAAAAGTGCCTTGGCAGTAGAGACAAGATGCCTAGAGGCAGGCTGCATCAAAGAACTCTTTTCTGTATTCCCTAGAATTTGTGGATTTTCAGGTATGCTGATGCAGCTGAACTAAGGTGTAGTCAATGAGAAATTATAAAGAATTTTGATCAAGCTTATAAAGGAAAATTAGAGAAATGGTAATACATATGAAATGCATATATTTCTTTGGAAATTTCTTTGAAAAGTTCCACTTGAAAATTATGATCTTTTCATAGTAATTTAGGACAATGGAATAGTTGTATGTTACCTCAGTCAGATTGTTTAATAAAACCAAACAAATGACAACTATTTAAGGCTTGGACTTTTTAATACCATTGTTTCTTAAAAGTACTTATGTAGTTGCCCTGAAAGCTGAAAAAAGAAAAACCCTTGAGAATGCTGTCTCAAAAAAACTGTAAGGAAAATGTCACTGCCAGTATGAGAAAAATACATTCCATCCTATTCTAGGTGGAATATATGCCTCCTGTTAACTAAAAGGGTTAGGTGCTGGGGTGAATGTGTTTCACACCATGCCTTGCAAATTAGCAAATTCAAACTTGTTACTCCATCAGCTGGTACCTTTATAACACCTCTTTCTTAACAAGGGATTCTGGAACTTCAGGGGGCCTTGGCAAGACTTGGATCACGGCTTTTTTAGTTGATTTAATTGTTTTTACCCTGTTAGTGGCCATAAATCTCTAGAAATACTTTAATATCCCAGTGGACTCTTTACAGTTACACTTCCTCCATGGGACAGGTCAGGAATGGAGCAGAGCAGAGCAGTTTTACCACCAAGGATGCATCCAGACTGTACAATAGAAATAGGAGCTGAATGAAAGCAGTAGCACTATTGTCTTCAATTAGGAGTTAGGGAAAGTGCACTTTTCCCTTTCATTCCTCTTCACTTTATTTTTTTTTTCCTGTGGATCTGTGAAATAAAAATAATAATAAAAGACAAATCTACATTTGCTATAAACTTGTAATGAACCTGTTTTTCTTGTCTTTGTGGCTGTAGTGGTTTTCATGACAAAAGGTTAGACAAAGGGTGTCCTAACAGCTTGTCATAAAGAAGAGAGCAGGAGAGGCTGTGAAAGGAATGTGAAGTCAAATGCTTACATGACCTTATATTTTATTAATCATAAAATGAATCAAAAACACTAAACAAATTTCTAAGTCTCTATTCTGGGAGCCTACAAAACAAAGTTTCTTTTCAACAGCCTCTGCCCTACATTTTATTTACATTATCCCATCTAAGCTGCAAACCACAAGAACTGTGGTTAACTCATGATATACTCCTCTGAGGCAATTTTTCTCAAAATAGTAAATATCATTCCACAGCAATTTTTTTTTCTACAAGTCTCTTTGTCCTCCATTTCCACACTGGATAATTGTACACGAATGAAATAGAAGCAATTTCCCATGATCAGAATATATATAATGTAGCAGATGTTAATAAATATTATTAAAATAGAATGACATATTTTTAAGGCCAGAAGGATCTGGTCTTATAATTTAGTCTGAACTCTTGTTTAAGAAATGTTGCATAGACCCCAATTTGACACAGCAGAGCTCTAATTCCTGTACTGCTTACCCAAACTCAACAACTGAACAAATAACTGACTTTTAAATTAAGAAAAAATAAAAAATCAAGAGGTATGGAAAACTACTTTGATATTGGCTGGTTTTCTTATTCTGTAAACAGCACATGGCCATGCAGTGTCCAGTACAGTATGTACAGCAATATGGAAGTGTTTTCTTGGCAACAACAAGAAAGTAAAGCAAGAGATGTCCAAAGGAACATAAGCGGAAGGCTGGTTGCTGATGGGCAAGACAAGTCTCCCCACCGAATTAGCCTACTTTGTCATTCCAACTGTTGAAAACCTGATATTTTCCAAGATGTAATTAATATTCACTTTGAAGATGCTTTTAATGAGCTATGGATGCTAAGTTATTCTCTAACAGCTTTCTAGTTGTAAGAAATGATTCATTCGGAGAGTAACAGATTCAGCTTTGGAATGCCCCATCTTACTGCCCAGTCTTGCTTTGCTCCTGCCAGCAAAACTCAATGTCTGCAGTGGTCGACCAAGCCATGTGGCACTAGTACTGTGTAGTCTCTTGATATCAACCTGGCATCTAGCCCCCTTATTTCAATATTCCTCATTTTGTGTTGCTATTAAGGTAGACTATTATTCCAGTATTATACAGTACCAAAGGACTGTTCAGTCCAGCCATTAATATGCATAGCTAAATGTTCTACTTCATGCATTTTCAAGTGTCAGGGAAAGAAAAGACACTGAGGATTTTATTCCATTTGTATCCCATATGTGCAAATGTGTTCAGTTTATGGCCCTGGAGAGAAACTTTCCAGCTTCCAGAAGTGCATACATAGCCTGGAATGTGAAAATGTGGTTGTTTTCCTTCTCTTTTATAATAAAGATTGTACAGTCACATAGCTGGCATTTTTACTAGTGACTCATAAGGAAGAATAGAATCCAATATTCTTGTCCTTAACTGTCTTGGCTCCGATGCTGTAGTAAACAGAAAGGACTTATTGTCAGACAAGTGTGTAGATATGATTCAAGGATAGGGAAGGCCAGAGATCACTTCAGGGAAAAAAAAAATTTAAAAAAATTTAAAAAAAAAAAAATTGTTCTGTGGGAAGAGCAACTAGTGAAGCCTGATTTGTTACAGGCTTCTTTTGGGAATCCCAGCGAAATTTCTTCTTTCCTCTTCTCCTAAATCCTCTCCTCATCTGTTGGGCTGGATCCGTGTCAATTCTGGTTGAAACTGAATAACAGGCTCCTTCATTTACAGAAAATGAGGAAAGAAACAGCTTTTCCAGAGAAAGAAGGAAAAGCTAATAGAAAATACTATTATAAACCCTTAATTTCCTTGGAAAAGCCAGCTAGATTATGTTTGCTATTCTAGCATTCTGGAAGTGAATTGAAGCCTTATCCAATACTCTGTTCTGGTGCAGTAGGTTGTGTTAGGACATGAGAGGAGAAGCTCTTTCTATCTGGTCATGTCCTGTATGTCAAGAAGAACCACATTCAGCTAAAAAAATGTATCAGAGGTCATGGTCCCCTTCTTGTAAGGTTTTGTCTTGTGTTTTCCCCTTAAAATATAGTCTCCAGTGCAGTATCAGCTGTCAGCCTTGAATCAAGAATTAATTCAAAAGTTCCTAATATGTGTTTCATGTAGAAAGTCAGAACAGGTATCAAGTGATTTCTTCCAGTTTTGAAATGTCTCAGCTGAAGAACTGCGCCTAATTATATGAATAGTTTCCTTATTCTAAGTAGTTAGGTTTATAATAATCAATGTGTGTTCTCAAATACTCATTATTAGTTATAAAGGCTACATTTATCCATTTCATTTTCTTTTACCATTATCAAAGAGAGCAAATCATACTTGAAAAGGTTATGACCACATATGCTGATAAATGTTCAATATCAGAGCTTGGTCAAGTTGTGATAAGAAGGTTCCCTTATATACATATTTTAGAGCTAGCATGCTTAAAATGCTTTTGGTCTGCAATTCACCTTAAGAAATTCAATTAAGGGCACTGTGTCACTGCAGTCACTGTAAATGGATCTCTGTATAGGATGATAGTCCTCTCATTTCTTGAAGGTAGTATAGAAATCCCCACTACAATTTTTCTTCTCTTCTAAATCAAGGCAGTCATTATGAATATCTTGGCAAATAAAACTTTGTAAACACACCTTTACTGACAGACAATATGCAGAAAAATCCCACAATCACATCTAAGCCATGTATGAAGTTTCTGAGGTATTAATAGCTAACTTTTGGTCTCCTCCACAAAAGATTCAAACTTGCAGGTTTGCATGAAAAAGTTTTAATGGCTATCTGTTGTAAATGCTGAAGTCTGTCAATGGACTGGAAAAACTTTCTTGTTAGGATGTCTGTATAACACTGCTCGTGGTTCTACTTGGCTAGGGCTGCATCCTGTGGATGCAGTTATGTGAGGCAGCCCTCTCACAGAAATGAAACAGCCAAGACCAAAATGTGCAACCCATAGTGTAACTACAGTTTTCTGCTTCTGTTACACTTTGCATTGCAATTCTAGCTCTGCACATCCCCAGAAATCCCTGAACATCTCAGCTCTGCTCCTGCCCCCTCAAGAAAAGGTGAACCCAGGGCTCTGCAATCCTTACTACCTGAATGCCCTGATTCCACATGTGTTTTTAAACTTATTTAACATATGTGGACAGGATTGATAGAACTGGAATCCATGGGCACTTTCTTTGGAGAATTTTTAAGAGTAAAAAATGGATTTCACATCCAGAAGGATATAAGTATGAAGTATTACACTTTATGTATTTCTTTCCATATGGATTTCAATCCTTTTCTGCACTCTGTATCTACCTTAAGTTCCAGGAGAAAAGGTTGCATTTCATTTTTGCTGCTATTAGGTCTAGACTCATTTACAGTGACCCAAGACTCCAGATCTGCACTGACCCTAAAGTGACCTTTAATCTCCACAGCACATTCAGTGATGAGAGTGAAAAGCACTTTGTTTCTTATATGCCAAATTTTATTTTGGCACTTTCATGTAACTCTGCATAATCTATGATTTGCTGGACAGCATGCAATTCCTCCAAATCAGAAATATTCAGAAACAAATCATTTCAGGCTCAGTTATTTGAAAAACCTATACAAAAATACATCCAGAAATATTAATAATTAGAAAAGAGCAGAATCAGTTGTCCTAGACTGCCATTTCTGTTGACACATCTTACAACACACTTTCTGCCTTGTGATTCCATCCCAGGAATTTCTCTGATGATGAAAACTATTGTCTAATATTTCAGACCACTGAGCAAACCATTTAATTGTGTTTCTGATAGTACCTTTTATTTAATTTTCTCTGATTACTTTGGGTAATCTGCAGGAAGACTAGCTTCATTACTTCCTGCAATTCTTGATTTAGAATTCCACAATATTATTTTGGGGTTTTTTTACTACTTGCAAGGAAATAACACCTACAATCTCTATGCCCATACTGTCCACTTCAGGCTTGGAAAAGGAAGGGGGCTGGGAAAAAGACTTGCCTAGAAACAAGCTATTAACATGAGATATGTTTTACAAATATATCCTAATTTAAGCAGTAGAAGGTCACGTGCATGCTAGATAATTAATTTGGGGATTTAACAGACCAAAGGTCAGAATCACAACAAAATTAGCTGGTTTCTTTATATCAGCACTTATGAGGCAGAAGGTGGGGGATATGCATTGTGAGCACTCTCCAGTTAAACTGTTGTGCTAGCACAAAACATTACTGCATTAGGCTGTAGCCTGTAATCAATCCCAGCTGGAAGCTCATATCAACATTACTGTTCTTCTTGCCAGTTCCTTGTTAATCCTTTGAAAGGGTAGGTAAAAACAGGACTAGTGTCTTATATTACATAGGTTGATTTATAGAACCCAGCTATTCAAACATTTTATTCTACACAATTTACAGGCCAAATAATTTTACATCTGAAATGTTTAATTGGTTAATTTAGACCATGCAAAATAAATGACAAAAGGCTCCAGCAGAAATTCCATCCCATAGTCTCATTTTGAAGTATTTTGTTCCCATTTGTAATGTCAGGCCTCCCTGTGTTCACTGTAGAAATGCTTTGTTGGGCTAAGAAGTGAGCTTTTATATACATATGGAATTCTTAGAAATACTGTCATTGAGCCAGGTATTTCTAAATGTATGTTTTCCCAGAAACCCCAATCTATCAGATAGCATGTTTGTCCATGCTGTTTCTCTCCTTTTTTAGAGCTGACACAGGGCAAATAAGTGGCTCAAAGTATAAAGTTTTAGCTGCCCTGAGAATGGCAGAAACACCCTCATGTACCTCCTGTTTTCCAAACCATTTAGTCCCATTATAATGAAGCCAAAAATCTTGTGAGAGTCTGGATGAAAACAGGAATTCAAATAGAGAAAAAACCCACAATATAATTCTAGCCAGAAAACAAAAACAACTAACTAGAGCTTTGTACTTTTTTTTTTTTTTTTTCCTTTCTTTTGGCTTAAAACCTTCTCTTTCTATTCCCTCCTGACCTATAATCTTCAAAGTACTTTGGATCTTTGGGGTCCCATTGACTCGTCATGAATCCTGGAAGTAGAAGGAGTAATCTGTCTGGTGAAAAAGCCCTTTCCTTCTGCAAGTTATTGACAAACTCCATCCCCTGTTCAGAGAAGTAACCAGGTCCAGAGGGATGCCACATATTGGCTTGTCCCTGATCGAATTCCCAAAACATGCTTTTACTAACCCTGAACATACGGTTGTGTTTTTGTTGGCATCCAGTGCAGCTGCCAAGGCTCAGAGGAGTTTGCATCCCATAATTCTGTCCATTTTATTCTTGCACATTGGTCTTGAACTTCTATATCATATACACATAGGTATAAACCAGTTTTCTGGGTTAAATAGCAAGCTATTCATGCTCTGGATACCTCCTAACTACACTAAAGTGTGCTCAAAGATGCTGTTGATATTACTGTCAGTTATTCAGAAAAGGATGCTGCCTTAAATGAGGGTGAAACCAGAACAATCTACAAAAGTCACAGAACAATGAAAACAGTTCTAGTCTTAAGGTGTTAGCTTTGGGAAAATGCTGCAGCAAATGGGGGGCAGTTTTGTGATGCAATTGTACAGTCAGGGAGATTCTGACCTGAGCCATACTGTCTTCATGCACTTTATTTCATGCCTACTACTTATTTCCAATCTACAGCGAGGTGTGGTTCAAAAACTGACTTTGGTTTGTGTTTTCATTTTGAAAATTTTTTTCTAGCAGAGATGAAAGCTTAAAGCAGATCAAAGTTTAGAGCAAAGTCTGAATTCCATAAAGCAGGATTCAGTTATTTAGCCCATGGAGGAAACTGTCCCTTGACAGTCAGAATAGATAGCCAGAGCTTTGTGAAAACTTTCTTGGACAGTTTTTTGATTCAAATCTCTAGTTGATTTCCTAGGGGAAACCTAATTATACCAGAGTTAAATGTGTTATGCTATCTACCTCACCATTTTTGGATTTTTTATTATTTTCATGGTAGGAAGTTTGTTTATTTTATTTGTTTGTTTGTTTGTCTGGTTTTGTTTTTTTAAAATTCTTTTGAAAATCGTAATGTTAGAATTCAATAGTGTTTTCATAAACCATTTTCCTGACATAGACAAATAGAATAAAAAATACTTTAAACTCAGTATTACATTGATTTTCAACTTTCAAACTTTTGTACATCTCCTTGACATTTGAACCCTTATTACATCTTTGACTCCCATCTTGCAATTAGTTTGTTCTCCCAAACTCGTAACATTGGTGCAGGGAGCTGGAGAATTTTCTTCCATTTAAAGCAAATTGTTATGGGGATTTTTCAACTGACTTTAAGTCATCCTTTTGTATAGAATATAATTTCCTTTTCTTGATTCTCATTGTTTGGTTTACAAAAATCTTTGGTTTAGTTATTAATCTCTCATTGGTTTTTTAATATTATCAAATAACACCCCAGAATTCCAAGCCTTCTTTTTGTGAGTTGAACAAACATTTCTTACTGAAATTACATTTCTTACTGAAATTACAGTAAAACTGTAAGAACCCAAATAAGATAAAGTGCTCTAGGTGCAGCAGAAAAATAAAAGGTGGGGGGGGAAGGAAAAAAGCAGAATATAGAAAGACTACTTACTTTAGCAGAATATGATACTATGCATCAATGGATGTCAAATTTACAGTGATCATGACAACTATTATTTGATATACACAAGGGGTTTGAATATTTATGTCAGAATCTCTTGGCTAGAGATAGGTGCATACACACAAAGCATCATACCTGACATGTTTGGGTTCATCTAAACACTGGGCATGGCTTTATGAGAAGCCTGTGTTTGTTCTGTGCATCCAAATTGTGCTCCATGTACATGAGACACATCAGCTAGACAGTGATGTGCAATGATTCCAACACACCTAGAATTAGCAATTTTGTTAGGCAGGCACTTGGTAAATATCTGAGATGCCAATAGAGCATAGGCAGCTTCCTGTCCTGATGTCTTTCTGCCCCTAATTGATCAGTAGTGGTTTAATCATTTGTTTTCTCTGTAACAGAGCAAAGGAGCTCTGCCAGATTTCTAGACTGAATATGAGGTCTGTGCCTAGATGTTTAATAAGTTATGGCTTATTTGTTTACTATTTGATATTTTACTTATTATTAGATGCTTATATTTTTCAAGAAAACTTTAAATGACTAGCAATAATTTTATTTTGGAGCAAAGTACGGTGTGACATTTCCTAGATACATCCTGAACCATGTAGTATTTATGGGGGTCATTTGGATGAACAAATTGAGTCACATTTGTGAAGAGGGAGATGTACTACTTGTTTTAAAGCACCTGGAAGTCAAATATCTGAAATGGCCAGAATGTTCCATGACTGAAGAATTAAAAATACGGATTTAGGTGTCTTCATGTTCAACAGATTTTTAATCTCTGAGTCTGAATTAATAAAAGCAATATAAAGAGAATCATGTATTTATATAACTGTTTTCTGGATTGTTTGCAAGTAAGTAGATAATCTTAGACATCTTGATGATCTTAGGGATCTTTTCCAACCTTAACAATTGTATAATTCTATAGCAATGCTAATATCTTCAAGCACCTTTGATTACCACTCCAGGAGCCTCACAGTACAAAGGAAAATAAAAATATAAAGGCTTTATACAATAAAATCACTGAGCATAAGGAACCAGGCACTTCCCAGGTGTACTCCCCTTTTGCTCTCAGTACACACTGACCTCATCCAGTGCCTGATCTTTATTAAATTGAGGTTCTGGAAAATATCTTAGATAAATAGAGTTGTGACCCTGTGAAGTCTCTTGTAGACTATTAGGAAGTCCAAGTGGACTGTTATGCTCATTCACTGTGAGAAATAAGCTCCAGGGCTCAGGGATATTTACATGGTTTAGCATGGTAAGGCCGGATTTCAGACAAAATTTGAAACCTCCAAGAGTCATTTGCAAAACATGCATCTCCACAAAATAGGTGCTTCTTGAGTTTTGTAAGGATTGCACTTCTACTGAGCACTTTTGTCTCAGATTATCTATTGCAAGTAAATGCAATTTTGTTTGTTACATGTGTTCTGTCTTAGTGTTTCTATACAGATTTGAAAGCAGATGAACTGTGATTTGGGAACATTATTTAGTAAATACAAGCTTCTGGGGTCCCATAGGCTTTTTTTTTTTTTTTTTTTTTTTTTTTATCCTAGCTGATGTTTCAGCAAATTTTTCTCCTTAACTCAAGTTTTCAGACTAAAGAACAACATAGACATACCGAACTAATAAAGTTTCACCCTCTAAAACACCTTCATTTTTATTTTGTGAGGGCTGCACAAGTTTGTCTAATAGTAAAGTTTCACACTTTCTTAGAGGGAAAAAATTTCATATAAGAAAAAAATATTCTACAAATAATTCTCAAAAGATAAACAATTTCAAGATGTGACAGACTCTTGTATGTCAAAGTTTATTTATTTATGGGATTGTTCTGAGGGCTAGATATGCTGCTTATGCAATTTCCCAGAAGTCTTGGAAAAGCTCTCTTCAAAAACTGAAAATCTTTACACAGGTTTTCACATACAAAATTTCTAAGTGCTTAATACAAAAACAAGAAAGTGTCATTTGAACTATCAGCTCATAGGAAGAATGGATTTAGGCCTCTTGCAATGCCTCAGCTAAAATTTCTTTATAGAATTTTAGAGGGCTCAAAAAGAAAGTGATCTACTTTAAGCTACTTTTTATTCAAGGCCATTTATATACCACATTGTCAGTCATCTGCAGCATCATATGGCTGCTCCACAGCAAATAATTTTTCATAAAGCCAGAGTCATTATTAGAGCTGGACAGAAAAATGAACAATTCTATTTCATAAATAATGTAAAAATTGTGAGGGCATCTTTTTTTCTGGAAGAGACAGAACTGAGTCTTTTCAATGTGTTTAATGAATCAGCCTGAGGATAGTCAATAGGTAAGAAGAAGTGTTTGAATTTCTATTTAGCATAAAACATTTTAGCATAAAACATAGACTCCTAGGTTAATAGTCCCATCAGTATGAATTCACAATCTTGATCAATCTTCCTAGTGAACTTTCATCAAAACTGGGAAAATTCCAGTAAGAGTTTGCATTTGAGTTGAGATGATATTTTAGTAGTGGGGGAATAAAAACGAGAAAAAATATTGTTTGATACTTTTTGTTGTTCTCTGATGCTTGCTTCTTTGGTGACAAAAACTAGCAATTACTGTATTGCAATACCTAGGTGCAAAAATTATTCCATTACTAATAATTTTAAGAGGAGGAACTAATAACAGCAAATTTCATACTATCAACAGGCTTACACTGTCACATTATCACAAACATAGGAAAGAGATTCAAAAATTAAAAAAAAAATTACTTTCCTACAGAATTTCAATTCATATAAAGTTAATTTCTTCTATATAATGTGGTTGTATAGTTCAGAAAATGTTTTGGTTTCCATGTAATTGAACAAACATGTCCTGTTCTCTTACAGATCTGAGATTTGATTCTGTGGACTTCTACAGGGATACATCTGATTAAAGCTTTCTCTGGTATTGGTCACTGAAACATGAAGGAACTTAAGATGCTCAAGAGAATTGTCCCTCTGTGCAGTTTGGTTGCAATTAGTAGCACAGTCAGAAGTTATTAGGGAAAGCCTGGCTAGCAGACAGGCAGATTCCAGTTTGTGCTGCCTCCTCTACCACACAAAATAACTTCCTTATTTTGGAAATTGGAGTGATATTCTTTAGCTGCACTTTGTCAGAGAAATTTCCAGATTTTGGCTTTAATTCTGTTAAATTCCTTGTCAGTTTTCTCTTATTTAACTTTTGAACAATTTTGTATCTTCAAAGCAAGTTCCAAATACTTTCATTTATTATACAATTCTTGCATGTATTTTACAATTATACAATCAGTATAATTGTATATATAGTATATTATATATACAGTATGTACAGGTCTTTTACTAATATAGACAGGTTAAATATAATTATTTAAAATAGAGAAATTTAGAGGACACTTAGGACTGGCTGCATAAAGGCAGGAGACTACATTATGCTAAGACTTCATTGTAAATACATGTTGGCATCAGTCTGTCTTGTTCAGCATTCTTTGGACACAGACCACTGAAATATAGACAGATATAAACAAGAACTGGAAACGTGCAAATATAATCCCATGTGGTCACACATGGCAACAATATACTACCAAACTAATTTTTCTTCAAGGGATAAAATTGCATATTGGTTGCAGCCCTCCTCTCCTGCCTGTTTAATATTGAAACCAAGGCTGAGCATCAGTGAGAAAGGGCAATGTCCACACCGTGTTGGAGGAATTTCTGCTTGTCTGTTTTCCATGAGAACATAAAACATTATGCTCAAAAGTCTCACTGTTTGTGTGATTGTTGTGTTTGACATGTTATAAGGAATCTGAGCCACCATTTAAAATGGTGTAAGAACCATCCACTTGCAACTTAAACTAGAAGAAATTTATCTCTTACCATGTGTAACCTGGTAACAACCAGTTCTCTGGAGCCATGATTTGCTAATGTCCTTTGGAGTTGCCTGATTCCACATTGGAATTTCCAGATTGAAACATTCATCTCTTTCATGCTCTTTTCTGAGAAGTAAATACCTGTTTAAAACAAATTTTCTGTCTCAATAAACACAGCCCAGACACAAAATTCTGGTGCAGCACATGCATACTTTGTTAATCTTTATCTTTGTCACTATAAAAACGTGGTATCATCCTTAACTGTTCAACCCAAACTGAGTAGTGCAGATTTCTCACTATTTTCAGAACATGGGAACAATTAAACCTTGTGGAAGCACAAAGGAAGAAAGCAAGTCATTGCTGCTGCCACTTGCAGGAAAACAGACTTGTCATTTACTGTAGGAAACCAGTGATTAGACTACAATAGCAGCAGCAGCTTAATGATTTCCTTAACTTTTTAGCAAGAACTCAGCACCTGGACAATGAATTTTCCACCTAATCATAATCACAGATAGGATGTGCAATTTGGCAGGACAAAGATATCTTTACAAGGAGTTAAAGGATTTCATCCTAAGAATGTGCAAAGGGGACTTATTTACTATTTAGGACATTCAGTGGCTGAATTTCAAAGCACAAATCTGAGTGTTGAGTACTAATTTATTACTTTGCAAATTAATTAGAAAATTGTTTTACACTCAAAAAAGACAATTTGCAACCACTTTTGAGACATGGGATGTGTATGTGTGCTGTAGCCTTTTGAAGACTCTGCAATTTAATTTCCTCCTTGTAAAACAATACCTGTGCTTTTTAGAGTTTAGCATTTCTTAGCCAAACATTTAATTGGTGCGAGACACAGACTACTTCTGTGACTGAAAGACTCATCAGCCTTCCAAAATCTTTTTTCTCAGTCATCTTTTTGAAGTTAAAATTATTCACCTTCCCATTTGATTTCAGTAACATCTTACTATGTACCTGTATCATTGCCATTTAGTGACATAATCCTGGGAAACATCCTCCTAATTGGGTCTTTTGCTACCAATTAGACAAAAGGGGGCCTTTTGTTGTAGGGCTTCTTATGCCAATGATCTGACAAAAATAGGCTGTTCATATGCAAAATAGCTGCTACCAGTTGTGGTAACTAGTCTCATCTAGAATCACAGTCAAGTACTTGATTCTGGAAATTACATCTGCTGAGAAAAAAAAAAAAGAAAAGAAAAGAAAAAAGAAAAAAGAGTGGTTTTGATATTTTTTCTTTTTTTGCTTGGGTTTTTATGTTTTTTAGGGGTTTTGTTGATCTGATCCTCTGATGAAGGGAGTGGCTGTACTAAATAGAATACATCTTACTTAATATCTACCACTTTATGGTAAGCAAACAACGTGACATCCCAGAGGCACTAGCTCATATGATATTGAGAATATATTGCTTTTGGTCTTAAACAGATCCAAAATGCCATGGCCCAACACTGATTTCTGAAAACATATGAGTGTTTATTTCAATATTTTAATATAAACATTTTATAGTGCTCATTATCACAAGCACATCACATTTACATCACCTTTGTAAAGCAAAAACCTATTGCACTCTAATTTTATCAATCTGGACTTCTCCAAGATAATATAGATGAAGTGCTAGAGAAATATCAAGAGCATGTTCCTTGACTGATCTATTTTTTACCATGCACTTCAGAGTATTGCCCAGGACCTGGCTTTGGGTCCTGAACCCAGAGATGAGTGTTATACCAGTTAAGCTCCAATGGGGTGCTGAAGAACTCAAAGCTATTCCTGAGCTTGCAGGTTGATTCAAAATTTGCTGGAACCATCAAACACCAAAACCTCTGGTAAAGCCTTCCTCCTACCTGCAGCATGTTTCATCTAGAGATTATAATAAGAAGAGAGTTTTGGGTTTACAATACCAACTTTATATGTGCAGAGCACTTTCACCAACAGGAGCAGAGTCATTCCCCTGCTCCCTGTGGGCAGACTGCTGTCCACATCTCAGAGCTTTCCAACCTAAAACCAGGGCAAGGATGTGACTATGACACTATAAAACAATGCATCCATATGCAATAAGAAGGCACAAAACCACATCTGGGATATTTATATGGGGAAAAGGTTTAACCCCATTTTTTGTCTAGGAACTGCCTGAACTAGCTCAGAGAGAGTATGTGTAAGATTTAGATTTAATTACAAATCATTTGAAGCCCATCTTTCAGCTTTACCACTGAAAACTAAGAACAAATATTCAGCAATATTTAGGCAAAGTTAAATTAAACTAAGTCCTTCAGTTAAAGAAGCTTTTATCCATGAATCTTACTGTACTTTAAATACTAAATTTTTACTAGTACTGTAGTGTAGAAATGATGGCTAGAAAATAGTCTGTACCATTCCCATCTAACCTTTACCATATTAGATTGCAGTACTGCTCCCTGTGGTATGTTTTCAGGTCATCTTCTTTAAGCACCTTATTCATTTGGTGGAATTTGATGAATTTTGGAGAGGATCTTTCTAAACCACCTGATTATTAAACTCATTCATTCAGAGGAGATTATTTTGTAGCCCACTAGAATTTACTCTTCAGAACTGCATGTGGACATTATTTTTAATCTAATCAATGCTGCTTATGAAGTCTAAAAACATCTTGTTCCTCCTTGTTTACCTGTATTTCACTTTGATGAATATATTGTTGGCATATTTTTGTCACTGGTCTCTGTTATCTACAGAATTTATTTATTTTTTCTTCTTTATCACTCTCCCCTCATTTTTTAATATAATTGAATTTTCCTCACTTTATTTTCTCATTTTTCCATCTCTAATATTAGTAAAATGTTGTAATTTAGCTTCATTTTCATGAGACTATGAAGGCAAAAATTTGTGGGATTTTGGGTCTTGAGGAGGCCTTTAGATGTTGGAGGGAAGTTGTTTGGTTTGTGCATTTTTTCTACACTGCCTTTAACTATGTTGGTTTAACATTGATGTGCTTATGGGAATTTTGCCATGGCTTGTCATGCAGAGCCTTCCATTAGAATTACTGCTTTCTTCTTTCTTGTCTCCTAGGATTTCTGTGCATTGCATTGTGCTTTGTGGTTTCCTGTGATTTTTTTAATTGATATTGTACATTCGGGTTTTTTAATTTAAACAATTATTTTGTAGATTTTGTATCTTTTAACATTCTAATTCTTATAGTAGATTCACCTTGCTTCCTCTGTTCATGAGCATACATGTTCTACTCACCTACATGCTAATAATTTTTAAGGTTGTTCAAATTGAAAAAATGTTGACAGAAGGTTGAAAGTTCAAAAATAATAAATTTAATGAAAAATAGATAGATTCTTTTATTGATCTTAACTGAGAGAAATAGGCTGCTATGTTAAGCAAGAAAACACACACAGAAGGGGAATATTAAGAAGGACTTCATCAAATGGAGTTCTTTTCTACATGACTCACCTCCCTGGACAACAGAAAACCCAATCATGAACACAAAGCTTTGGGAGTCCAGACCTGTTGGTTCTCTGATGATAAAGGCTTCTGCTTTGCAATAAACTCACTTGATCATTTCCAGTTCCATTTTTTATCTGCCTTTTATGTCCATTCATATTGGCTCTCTTGCCCTAAATTGTCTGACTGATACCATGTGGGCATAACATGAATATATGGTAAGGTTTAGGCATCCTTATTTGAAGTGAGACTGTAAATACTCAGGAGAGAGCATATATAGAAGTCTATGTGAGGAGTAAATGCAACAAGAAAAAAAAGCCAAAAAACAAACATTAATTTTAAAATGCCTGAGTCTCAGGGCATGGAGGATACAGTTCTACACATTGCCTGGCCTGAAAAACCATTTTCGTCTCTTTTTCTTTAAAAACGCAGTGATATAAAAAATTCTACTGAATTCAAAAAACACTTTGAAAGAATGACTTTAAAGTAGGTGTAGGAAATAGGGCAAGTTGTGTGTGCCTTTCACCAGCATGAAGCACAGGAACAGTATTTCCTAAACTCTGCTAGAATAAGGCATTGCTTTATTATCCTTACAAGCACATCAAATCCTTCTGCTTCTAATCTTCTATAAATGCTTAAAAATCTTTCACACTGATGTTTTCATTGGCATTCATCTTCAAAGGTTCAATTCCAGTGCTGAAATAATTCTTGGTAGTTTTCTTTGGGGTTTTTATTCCCTGTTAGTTACATGCCAAGATCTCTGTTCCTTTCATTCTGTTTGCACCACCTCCAGTTTGCCAGGCACCTGGCTTGTTGCAGACGTGCCCCATCTCAGCTGCAGTCTCAGCAGGGCATGGTTGCAGCCCCTAGATGCTGAAACACCTACCAAGATAAATATGAACTATTCTTACACATAATTATTTTAACACTTTTTGTTGCTGTTGTTTTTGTTGTTGTTGTTAATGCAAAACAAAGACAGAAGAAGGATCTTCAGTGTACCTTTCTGAAAAGATAATTATTTTTATATATGTAGGTATGTATTTATATGTATATCTGTTTTCAGACAAAATTGCACAAAAAAAATTTCTAACTCTGTACATTCTAGAATAGAGGAGCACTTACAAATCCAGTCTATGTTACAGCACAAGCACCCAACTTCCATGAAAAACAATTTGATAAATGACCACTTATTTTACAGTATAGACCATAAGATCACAAAAGGAAATGGAAAAAGAAATGCAAAATGAGACATTTTCTTTCCAAGCTTTGCTGTACTTCAAGTTTAGGCAGATCAATGCTGGCATCTTGCCCAGCTCCCAAGACCGAGCTGTTAGCTATGCACCAAACCTTCTCATTATGGTAAACACCCTTGGTGTCTCTGCTACTGACTAAAGGAGAAGCCAAACCCCACCCTCTATTTAGCAAATACAAATTACCTGGGAACTGTGAGTCTTGGAGTGGAGATCCTCCTCAGCCTGAGCAGATTTCTGTAGGCAGTTCCCACTTTCCCCAGACTGGTTTTTTACCTGCCTGCAGGCCCCATGTTTGCTTTCCCATTACTGCAGAGGAGTTTGGTGCATGGGAGCCATGGGACATAAAGAGGGAAGGCAGGAAGGAGACTCAGAGCAGCCATGGGGCTCTTGCCAGTTTACAGATTAAGGTATCAGATGCACAGAGGAGTTTGGATCACATAACCCTGGGGAGTGATTTATTTCATTTTAGAGTAGACACTTTACCCCCTGTGCCAGGGATCCTGGTGCTGACTACAATTCCAACTGCTTTAGGGAAAGTTTTCTTGTCTAGATTGCTTATGAGCACCTACATGAGGACAGATAAATACAAACATCTTAACCTGAGATCTGAAGAACACAATTTCTACTTTATTTGAAAATCATGGTAAAGAAAATATTTTAATTAGAGAGATCAGAACTCGAATCTGTTCCTTCCCATGGCAATATGGCCTTTTTTCACTTGTTCCATGTCCATCCCATTGTCAGCTTATTCCATTTCCCAAATATCTCATACTGAGGTGATTAGGTCACTCTCCTGAGACTGAAGTACAATGAGTTAAACCCCCTCACCTGTTCAAGAAGGATTGCAACTTGCAACCTAAATTTCCTTTTTCCAGTGTTCTCTAGCTACTCAGTTATTGCAGCAAAGTAGGTCACTGCTCCACCTTTGAAAAAATACTCTTCTGGTAGGCTGAAGGTTGAAGATGCTTATATTTCTAATGCAGTTATAACTGTGACTGAGTGACCTAGATTTCCAAGCAGAGATATTTGGATAGTAGCTGTTACCACAAATTTATGTAACTGCTGTTGATACTTTTCCAGGTCGGCTGACACAGCTGAGCTAAAATACAAGGCATATCAGAATGTTTTGGAGTAGTTTTTATTCTGAAATATTTTCTATTTACATTAGGTCATGAGTAAGTTTAATTTTATTATCTCCAGGACACAGAACATTTAGTCGCAGGGGGATGCTTATTCTTTAGTTCAAGGCTACATTCTCTCTGCTTGATAGCTGCATTTATGTTCAGAGATCTTTCTAAATCTTTGCTGTAACTGACCATTAATCCAGAGCTCTGCAACTAAAAAGGCAACCCCCATGTCACTGAATTTGCAATAACATGCTGGAAACATCAATGGAGTTTCTCCCCATTATATGAGAGCAAGGATTTTTCTAGCCTTAAAGTTTTTTCACCCAACCATATCCATGATCAAATCACTTATTTGTGAGGACACAGAACCTAAACAGGAATTTAGGTTGATGTGTAAGTTATGGTTTGTATTTAGCAATCATAGAGACAAGATGTGAAATTGTATAAACACAGTTTTCTTGGTGCTGGAGAGTAGTCTGGCTTCTTAAAGGTTTGTTAGAAGTGGTACACAGACACTTCAATTAATTCACTTCTGAGATGACTGAATAGATATCAAATAGAAATATGGATGTTCTTGTTTTGTTTTTTTGTATCCAGACTAGGATGAATCCAATTTCTGTAGTCACTACTACAATCTGGATAGCAGCACCAAGTCTCTGTGGAGCAGAGACAACTCTGCACTGCTATGAAAAAGAAATAGAGAGTAGTCAAATTTGAAATGTCATTACTGGCCAAAAGAGGCAATACCCTTTTATTTTATGAACCTTCCCATTAAGAACCTTTGAATACATTAAACTATGTTGACCTTTGTGATGAATGTGTAAAGCATGCTGCAAGAAGATCAGAAAGAAAAGCAAAAGAAATGTCAATATAAAGTAACAAATATGGATGAAATTAGTTTAATTACAGTGGAATTCCTGGTGGATTATATTATATTTGCAGTAATACTAAAAGAGTTCACCATGATTAATGTTATTAAAGCATGGGCCAAGCAAAATAATGATTTTTCTCATTTCATAGGAAAAAAGTTTCCACTTACACTGCAGTAAGATGAAATATTTTACTTTTGCTGTGCAGGTACTTTAATATCTGTAGTTAAATGAATCAGATACAAGGGCACACCTAGAACTCTCTAAAGATGACTTCTCCAGGTTGGACACCATCTCTGACCCTCTCCTTTCTTCTGCCTCAGCTTCTTATTTTGCATGATTCCTCTTTGTCTTTTTCAAGACATAAAGCTTTTCAACCCTCCTCCACTTGGCTGTCTCCTCAGTTTGGGGGTTTTTTTGTCCTCCTCTTTTCTTATAGATACAGAAATTTGTGTATCTGTACCTTGCTCTTTTTTTCCCTCTTTTTCTTTTTTTTAATCCCTCCTAATTTCTGGCCTACTGCAAAGCTTCAGTAGTTTTCAACATTTACCACCTAAAATGTCTTTTTTTTATTCTCACCTTGCCTTTGCCCACTATGAATCTCCTTGCAGTGAAGAAGTCATCACTTCTTAACAATCACTTCATCACAATGTTTGAGTATGTTCTGAACTTTCATTTTGCCTGACCTGTCAGTTCGTAGAACACCATCATCAGTTTTTTGGGGTTTTTTTTGTTCTCTTCTGTTTCTTCTCTTTTCTCCACCCTTGTTTTTTGTTGTTTGTTTGGTATTTTAAATTACTGTTTATTGTCTCCCATTCCTCTCTCTTGCCCTTTTTCCATGTCCTTAAGGAAACAAATTCTAGCAGCATCATTATTCTGTTGTTTCACAGATATGCATTTCTATTCCAAATTTTTAGATTAATTAAAATAACACTCTGAGTTTTCATTTTCTGCTCCACTTTTTGTCTCCTTTCTTCAATTACACCCAAATAATATGCCTAAAATATAAAATACTGCCCTTGGAGCCCATATATGAAGGTAAGATTTATGTCTTAAATGTGATGACATCTTTGATTCAGCACAACTTGCAACATATTGAGAATAATGCAGCACTTGGCTCATCACTTTATTTCTGTTTTTGCATCTTTCTGTTTGCTGTTTCATTAAGCAGCTCAAGAAACAAGTTCCTTGTTTGCTAATTCATCCTGCCACTTGCAAGTGTTAAGAGACCAGACTTGTCTTCAGTTCCTAAATCTCACATTTTATTTTAGGCTCAGTTTTTACACTGATATTATTATAAATATTCCCTCAAAACTTAAACATCCTCCTTCAAATCCACACTTAAAACTTTTGTATATGAATATGAGTAGCAACAGAATGACCACAGCTGACACAAGAGCACTCTCTATCTACTGACAGTAGTGTATTGTAATTTCCCTACACTGTTTTTTGTGTGTGTGTTAACTGCTAGCTCAAAGTTTGTGCTTAAGCCTTCTTAAGCTCTTTCTGTTAGAAAGCCTCGTGTTGTATTTGTCAACCTTCTGGAAGAAAAATCAGGGATCATAACTGAGTTCATAGCTAATATAAAAATACAAGTATAAGTAGCATTTCTGAGGGATTCTTTAATATATATTCCATATTTCTGTAGTGCAATGAAAAGACAGAAGGCTCAATAACTTTGAGTGAGTTCACCTCACCTAACTTCAGCTACATCTGTGGTAGATTTCTTTTATAGTCAATAGGGAAAATAAGTACTTCTAGGATGTGATTCACTTCCTCTTAATGTGGATATCAAAACTTGGTATATAGCAAAAATGAAATCCTACTCTGCTAATGTTCAATTGGAGTCCTGCCATCAGCATCAGTAGGGCCAGAATTTATCCCCAAACATGCTAAAAACTTTTTCAGAGATATATTTAAGACAACTTTCCAAATTCAACAAAGTACACCAAAATCTTAAGCCAAACCCAGCAGAAGGTCCAAAATCAATATGACTTTTCCAATATTCTAACCTCTAAAGTAGAGAACTTATAAATTTCCACTTAAAACATGACATGAATTAAGAGTGACATGTTGAATAAATAACTAACTAAGTTACAATTACACTTTTTAATCAGAGACAGAATTTTGGATCACCTCTGTGGAAAAAATGGATACCAGTGAGCAACCAAGCCACCACCTCAAAATAAAAATTAATGTTCATCATCAGTCTTAATCAAATTAATTAATTAGAATATATATTAGAAATAGAACGACTAAAACAAACCAACATTTTCTTAATTTTTAAAAAAATCTCACTTCCCCAATGTCTAATAACTCTTTCTAAGTCATCTCTTTATCTATTTTTTAATAATTACTATTAGTAATGAAAAATTCTTATGAAAAAGCTAAAGGCTGTAAAAGTCCTCAAGGTGCAGATAATGTTTTTATTCCACGCCAGTTTCTTCTTCAGAAAATGGTGAAGGAGAAATAGCAAAACATTTTGGGGAATTTTATTATTAAAATTGCAGTAATAATTGCAATTATCATCTTGTCACAATATCTCTGGACTGCTTTCTCTGAAACTCCACTTCAAATAAAAAAGACACTTCCCAACGAAGTTATAATCCCTAAATGAGCATGGTGGTGCATCCACTCCCCTCCCCAGGCCACACTATAATCTGAGAAATGTTTCCTAGTCCTTGGCCTTGATGAGCAGCAGCTGGCTCAGCTCCTCTTGAGCTTATCAGAAACTCTCTCTGCTCCCAGGAACTTGTGGTGTCTAACGAGCTCCTGTGTTTGAACAAACAGCCTTGGAAACTTATTTTGCATGCCTGAATAGCAATCCAAGTAGAATATTATTTTTGTTATCAAACTTTCAAAGAAAGTCACCAGCCTGAGTTACTAGAATTGTGGCCAGGATGGAAAATTACTGTGACTAAAGCCAACTCTTGCAACCCTATAAACACCAGTCCAAAGTGAGACCCTTGGAGCTCTCCTGGACTGCAGTGGCTGTGGCCAACATCTCCCTCTGGGCCAGTGAACTCTCAAGTTTGCTGTACCCAGAGAATTGCCAAATAACAACAGATCCTGGGCTGATACCCCCCCACCCCCCGCTCAAGACTCAGAACTTTGCTCCTTGAGTAGATGCAAAGGCATCCAAATTTCACTGAATTCAAGAGAAATTTTTCACTCTATATGTCCATGTCTATGTGAGAGTGAATAGGGCATAGCAAATGTACTTAGTAACATTGTTCTCATAGATTCTTAAGTAGTTTAACTTTTTTGTAAGTCAGGTCTGTAAGTAAGTTACTGTTGTGATACAGTAAATTCTACATTAATCCTTTACTAAATCATTTAACTTAACCTATCAATTAAGTGTTGTTAAGTGCAGTTGGGCCTTTAAGCATAAATTCTCAGTCAATTTAGGCTCAGTTTAGCATGGGGACATACTCTGAACCTTGTGACTCAACAGGAGGATCTTCCATATTGTTTTTTATCTTTACCTTTTCCTATGCATTTCTGTACCACTCAACCTTCCCTTGCCCTTCCTACCTTCCTCACCCCAGCTTCCACCTGGATAGTTTTGGGGTTATTTTGGTTTGGATTGATTTATTTTGGATTTTTGTTGGCTTTTTCTCTGTGTACTTTAACAATCTAGTAAGCTGTACAGTGAATTTTGACAACAAACTTTGCTGTGCTTTTCATTTTTATATTAAACCTGGTTTTGTCAACACTTTTGTGTGTGATTCCTTAAATGATCTTAAAACATCCATTCGCAACAAGGAGGAGAACGTGAAATGTGATGTGTGAGGATAAATCTTTTTTTTTTTTTTTTTGTAGTATCAAAGTTATATATGCTGTACTTCTTACTTAAACCCTATGCTTCTCAGGACAGGATCCCAGCCCTGTTTATGAAAATAGGTGGCAGATTGTACTGGGTTTGGTTGAAATAAGTCTTTTCCCAGTAGCTGGTATGGGGCTGTGCTTTGGATTTGTGCTGGAAATAACACTGAAAACCCAGGGATGTTTTAGCTATTGCTGAGCAGCTCTTGCACAGGGCCAAGGCCTTTTCTGCTTGCCATCCCAGCTCAGCAGGAAGGAGGCTTTGGTCCCAAGGAGTTGGGAGGGGACAGAATGAGGGCAGCTGACCCCAGCTGATGTCCCATACCACATGGCAACATGCTCAGCATACAGAGCTGGGAGAAAAGGAAGGAAACAGGGACAGAAAACTGTTCAAAGCTGTAGAATTTGCCTTCTCAAGATATGGCTAGGATTAGGGTTAGGGTTACATGTAATGGAGCCTTCTGATGTGAAGTAGTGAATAAAATTTTGGTTTTTTCTTGCCTTGTATGCACAGCTTTCACCTTACTTATGAAATTGCTTTTTACTCACTGCATGAGTTGTCTCACCTTTACTCTTCTGATTCCTTCCCCCACCATGAGTTACCTATGTTGCAGGAATAATATTCAAAAATATTCATCTCTGTTTTTCTGCTTTACATGGTTTGGACCAATAGGATAAAACATACAGGAAACTCATGGAAGAGTAAATGATTGAATGCTTGTGTAATAGGTATGTTATATTTGTCTAAGAAATCAGGAAAAGCCGTGAAGACTAAATCAGTAAGATATTTATAAAAAATGATGAAGACCACTAATCAGTTTAAAACATCTTACTTCAAAGTACCACCCTATTTCAGAAACATTAGGAGGAAGGTAATATGCCTACAGTGTTGGAAAATTGCTAAACAAAAGACATATTCATTTTAAAAACCCCAAACATAAAATATATTAAATCCTATTGACAAAAGGGATGGGGAAATATTCAACAACTGGCAAAAGTATAAAAACAAACTCAAATGAGAACCATAAGTTCCACAGCAATCTAGTGGAAAAAAGGATGGGACCACAAGTCAGCTGCATACGGATTCAACTCACAGGCTATCAGTTGGCACTGAGTGATATATGAAATCCCAAAGAATGCCAAAATCCAAACCAGCATAATATTTAAACTATAAAGGGGCCCTGCTGACCCATTCCAGAGTTTTCCTTATTTTTTAAATTATAGGTTGGCCTCTTAGGCGTGCTTTGGCCAAGCTCTCAAAAGAAGGGCTTTAAGCCTTTTTTATTTGGAATCATCATTTGCTTAAAGCTCATACTTCTCCAAAGTCTAAGCAGGGTCTGAATAGTCAATGCAAAACAAGAGCAGCAGAGAGCAGACAGGTCATGCACACTGTATCCAGATATCTTGAGCCATGCTGTCTCTGCAAAAGAATTATGAATCTGAGCTGGACTGCAAATTTAACCAGTATCCAAATGCTTTCCATTGTTGAAGTGGCACAAAGAAGAAAAACTCTACCACAGAGTGGGGCCTTGAGAGTGCAGATTCAAAGGATATTGACTCAGACTTATACACACTGGTTAAACTCAGAGGAAGAAAGCTGTTGTAATATTTGAATTAAACGCAGCTGAAAGGAAACACCTTTCTTTTTTTTTCTCCATAATGCATGACTAGAAAAACTCTCAAAGACTAGAAAATGCTTTTTAAACAACTAAGCTTTTTATTGTCATGATTATGTTTTTAAGGTCCTTCAATTATGTTGAGGAACAGAAGGATCAAAATTCAGAGATGTGGTAAGTTGCACAGTATTTGTGGTCTCACCATACCTCAAAATTCTGGAAATAGCAGAACACATTTTGTACCCTCAAGACTTATAGTCAAATTTCTAGACTTCCCAGGGTAGCTAAGTATGTTATGGTTATGGACAAGCCCAAAATAATAATCCTCAATTCTGGACAACTGCAAACCACAGATTAAAATCAAGATCCATGATCTGTGTTTCTGTGCTTTTGTAGGTTGGATTAATTATCTGAATCAAACATCCAAGGCATCAACAACAGGGAAAAATCAATCAGAAACATATGCCATTTTAAAGTTCTTCTTCCAGTTGTTAAGAGGAATAGAGAGATGGTTTCTTGAATAAATCCATAAGGACTTGTGATCCAGTACAAAAAAAGTCAGTAGAAGGAACAATATGAAAATAACAGTGAAAGCTGTTAACTCTTAACACTTGCATTTTAAGAGAGTGTTGCCTTTAAGCAGTAAAGATAACTACCTGCCCCTTCTGTTTGGGGATAGAACAGTTCTGCCCCATTTTTCTTATAAATGAAACTAAATGCTTTAATCTAGAACTTCAAAATTTACCTGCATATGCCATGGAATGGGAAAGAAAAGGGTTGCCATTTAGGAATGTTTTACTGGAAATTAGGGAGGGAGGATGTATTTCTTTTCAGAAAGTAAAATGCAAAACTTGGAGAAAAGGCTTAAGAAATCTTTTTGTAGATGATTATATGTATATGTATATGTATATGTATATGTATATGTATATGTATATGTATATGTATATGTATATGTATTATACACTTTTTTTACATTAAATTGAAATCTGGAGATCTAATCTAGCAACAATTTCAGCTGCAGTCTGTAGGTCCCTGTCTCCCATACTGACAGCTTCTAATTTAGGTACCTCACATAAGAGTCTAAAGATAAATCACAATAATCCAGCAGTACTGTACTCCTGTACAGTCTGTGTCACACTGTGACAACGGGAAGCTTTAGGTCCAGCAAGTCTGGGACCAACTGTCTCAATGCCAAGGATGCCTGAGGCTACCAAGCTGGGACTTTACAAAGTGTTTTAACCCAGGACAATCCTCCCAAACTCTTTGACATCTGCAGGCAAAAGTAAACTGGAAATAGACCAGTCAGGTTTCTGAGACAAGCCAGTTGGAAGCTTGCTGACATTACTGCATGCCCATCCAACATGAGATACTATTTCACTGAAAAATGCCTGACCTATTCTCTGCAATGCTGCCACACACTAGGCTCACAATTACTGAAGAGCTTTGGACTACTGCAGAATCACTGAATTTTTTAAGAGCTGCTTGTAAGGAAGAATAACAGGAAAAAAACCAAACCCAACAAACAACATTTGGTTTCTTTGTATCCCTCAAATTTGAATGTTGCCTTCATTTTAACAGGCTTTATCCATTGCAAGAACAGGAATTTATATGCAGTTGCATGTACTGCTGAGTGTTCCCCTAGAAATAACAAGACAGTTGGGAAATGGGAAAAATGTTTGTAAGACAGACACTTTCTTTTAAATTACAGCATCATAAAGTCTCTCAAACTGTTGCTGAAGATATAGAAGCAGCATGCATAAACCTTAGATAATTTTCACAAATCTATTGTAAAGGGATGAGAAGCCACTCAAAATGCTACATTTCTTGCACAGAATGTTGGTGATATTCTCTTCTAAGTACTTTGGGAGTTTTTGTTGTGCCTCTGTATTTTCATTTTTCCTTTCCCTTTATTTCTAAAGATATTTAGACCAGAGTGAGATCAGATGCTAATGTAAAATCAAGATTACAGACTGACTTTACGAAGAGAGGAATTTCTAAAAATAAAACTGAGCAGTGGATTTAAAGCTGTTATAACTCCTTAGACTATTTTTACATCATTTTACATGTCCACAAAGATTCACCTACACTTATTTTGTTGAATGGATGCATCATTCTGCTTTTAGTGTAGTTGGCATATATTTCTATAATCTCTAATCTTTATCTAGTTGATGAACTCTGTGTAAACTATTTGCAAAAGAGTTAAACAATTGTCAATAATAGGAACAGCCTTGGAGTTGTTGCAGAGAGTGAGGATACTGAATAACTGGCTGAAACCAGGTTCAGTCACAGGCTGCTTGCACTTTCCATCCCTCCCTTCTATCTCTAAAAAGAGGGATAAAATTGCCTTTTTAGCACCTTTGTTTTCTTTTGGCCAGAGACCTATCCTTTCCATGTGTGATTGCTTGGTGTCCCCCTCAACAGTAGCTGAAACTAGCAGAAAAAAACTATCTATGTGTTTGTTAACTAGACAATGTGTTTTCACCTGAAGAAAACCTTTGTAGAAACAATATTTTATGTTATTGTTAGCATACCTCAGGGTCAGAACTCATTTTCTGGAGAGATAACGAACAGAAACCATATAGGACACTCATCTGGAATGCAGAGTTCACATCTAATTGATTCAAAAAGAGGATCTGGATTTAGGTCTCATAGCAGGAAAGTATTTTTTTCTGTACTCAAACGTATTTTATCTCAACTTCTGCAACAGTTTGATATAATTTAATTAAGTATTCTGTGGATGAGAAACATCCAATTCACCATGACTTACTTCAGGAACTTAACTGAGCTTCCCTAATTAATAGCTTAGGTATCCTGTATACTATTCAAAAAAAGTCATTTGGACCATTTTAAGCCCTTTTTAAATGGTTTTCTGTTGGGTTTATTTTTTTTTTTTTTCCATTTGAAATAAGTCATTAATCCTGATTTTTTTTTATGTCATCAAGATATATCTAATAATAATTTTTCCTTGTGGGTTCTTTCCAATTCAGCATATTCTGTGATTTTTAATTTTTTTTTTTTGTGAGAAGTTCATCAGTTCTTATGACCATTTAAGAAAAGTTTCATTTGCAATCAAAAAAAAAAAAGCAAAAAAATTTTGACATTTCAGATATTTACAAAGAATATAAAAAGTTTTCATCTTACAGGGAAGTAATAAACACATCTTTAGGAAAGTGAAGTCAACTCTATGTCTTTGATCTGATCTTTCTAGATAACTATAAAGAATATATGAAGTTAAATAACACTTTCTGCCCAGAATATGATCTTTCTAAAAATAATGATTCAGTTTCATCCAGAAACTCTAAAATAAAACTTGTCTGATAGCATCAGGAAACATCTCCTGCCATAGGAGTCACATACAATGTTTCAAGTAGAGGAGCATGCTGCCAAAATGGTGCAGCAAATTCATTGCCATAAAGCAAAATTTCACTGGGTTCTTAACCAAATGCTGAAATTAAATTTAACCACAACAATTTAATGTACCTAAAAGACATCAACAAATGTCAGTAAACATTTTAACTGCTTCATTATTTATTCTGCTTTTAAAAAACGTGAGCCAATGTAACGTTGTAGTTTTTGTTCTCCTTTACAGAGTTGAGAACAGGGAGGGCATTATTCACTTGAGAATTAGGAGAGTTATTTTTTACATGTCAAACACAGTACACAGCACAGTTATTGTACAGAATTTCATTAGCACTGTACTTCTTTTAGAAGCATATATAGACATGAAGGGTGACAGATCCTTTAAACCATTTGGATACTCTAAAATGTAGGGCAGAGATGCATTTATGTATATATGTGTACAGTTTGCATGCATATATTATGAAGGAAAACGACAAGGCTGCCACTCAGAGACATCTAGCCAGGCTGGAGGAGTGGGCCACCAGGAGCCTTGTGAAATTCAGCCAGGACAAATGCAAAGTGCTGGATCTGGGAGGGAGGGAGGAAACCTTGGCAGGAATACAAGCCAGGACTGCCTGGCAGGGATGCATTTTGCCAAGGATCAGGGTGGCCCAGCAGCACCCTAGGGCCAGGGAGCTGGAGCTGAGGGAGGTCCAGTGCTGGCTGTGCCCTCTCCCGTGAGGAGCAGTGCCTGGAGCAGGTAATGGGATCCACTGGCAGAGACTGACAGAAAAAGGGATGGAGGGGCCCAGGGCACAGTGGGGCTCCAGCCAGGCGGCAGAGAGCAGAGAAAGGGCTGGAGCCTGGCACTGCTGTGGTCTCACTGCTGGGACTGACAGAGCCTGGCTGGGCTGAAACCAGGCTTGAGAGAAGAGTGGCTGGGGGCCCAAAGGCAGCTGGGCAGGGCAGTTAAACTCTTGATGAATTCAAGGCATTGAAATGTCTGTGTTTACAAAACCTGGGCATGCTGGTGGGCACAAGGGGGGCATTGGCCAGCAGTGTACCCAGCAGCAAGGACCTCCAACAGCATCCCAGGCTCTGTGAGGAGAAGTACAGCCTGGAGCAAAGGATTATCCTGCTCTGATCAGTGCTTGCTACACCACATCTGCTGCATATAGCTTAGGGCCCTGAATACAGGGAAGACACTGTAAAACTGGAGTGGGTACAGTGAACACAAGCAATCTGGCCAGGGCTGGAGCATTGACCCTCTGAGGCTGAGGGCACTGAGTTTGTGCAGTTTGGGCTCTTGAAAAGACACAGCTTCAGGGTGCCTAACAGCACCTCCCAGTACCTACTGGGAGGTTATCAAGAAGTCCTGTGTTCCACAGTGGAAGACTAATAACAGTAAGCCCAAACTGCAATAAAAGAGATTCAATATGGATATACAGAAAATTTTTCACCACTATAAGAGTCAAGCAGCCGAGCAAGTTGTCTGGGAAGTTTTGGAAGACCTGAGTAGGTAAAACCTTGTGCCACCTGGCCTGGTGTCCTACCTTACTCTGCTTTGTATAGCAAAAATCCTTTCCAACTGAATCATCATATGATTCTATGAAAATAAAGAGCAAGAGTTACAGATTATACACGCACCAAGAGCTTTTCATGTCCCCAGAATGAATTCAAACTGAGTTACTTCCTATATCAAGACCAAATATTTATAGAAGGGTGGACACAATTCCACATGTTCAGAATTTTGTATTTGAAAGGTTGAAGTTTTGTCAATCTCACTCTTTTTAGATGGATAATATAAAACTGCAGTTCATCATATTATTGCTGCTTATCCTTCCTGTGTGCTCTCCTAAATCACTCATTACCAAAATACTGGCTGACTAAGTTTAATTTAGGAAATGAAAGTCACAGCAGACATCCCCCTCAGCTTCTGCATTAATTTTTGCTTCGATATACTGCAGGCTGAGAACTGAAATCAAGTCCATTCACTTATCCTTTTACCCTCAAGCTGGAGGTAGCAGGTGTTAGACACATCAAGAACAGTAGTCATTTCTCAGACACAAGGAGAAGAATTTGACATTGAGCTTGGTTCTGATTCAATTGTCCATAGTAATGCAAATTGATGTTAGTCCCACAACTGTTTGCCTCAGAGAAGTATAAAATCTTAGAAATGCTGTGCAATAAATGCACATCAAAAGCACTTTTAGGATTGCATTAGTGTGCATACTGACTATAATTACAATAATTAGAATATAGAAATTACAGGAGGAAGACTCAAAGAGCACATGAAAGCTTGCTTGTAAACATATCATTAAAATATTCAGTCAAAAGTTGGACTGGAAGATCTGGCATGGTCAAAACATAGATTTTCTTTTAGATGTTTATGTTTCATTATTGACTGTTTGTATTCTCTGACTTGAGCCAAATTTAACAGAAAGAATAGTTTTTAGTCTGACTACCTATGTAATCTCCTTTTATTAATAAATAGATATGGACACCCCTAAAGAAAGAACAGTTTCACCTATCAGTAAACCTGTCTTAGAAAGGAATAATAAATCCTCTGAAGGCTCTTGTCCTTTTCTCCATTGCCTTAAGAACAAGGTCCAGGAGGCTGTCTTAGATGTGCAGCTTTTAGATGAATTCTCCTCTTCTTCACTTTTAGATATTGATTCTACAATGTGTTGAAAGTAACCTACTTTTCAAATGTTTCTTGGACACTTAAAGACACATTTCAGTCTTTTCTCTTGTACTTCTCTCCTTCCAATTTTGGTCTTAAATTACAGTTAAATTACACTTTCATCTTCATTTAAAAAACAAATATCTGTAGCTGGATTCTTCCATATTCTGCCATTCGTTGGTTTAACAATTGCTTTTTAGTCATTGTTTCTGAATTCCTATTCTGTTTTTCCCTATCTGGTATTTAAGCTATTTGCTTATTACATGGCACATTTTCAAAAGTCTGTATACTGCATATATTTTCAATGGGTATATACATATAGTGGATTATTAGATTTCTGTAGTATCACTTTTTAAATCTGCATATTATGAGGACAATAATGAAAGCACCTTTCTGAACTTTTAGGTGATTTCTGTCACTAGAGTGGCTAGTTCTGAGGTGTCTGCCTTGCACTGTGGTGTTGAAGAAATGCATTTCTACAGTGACACTTCAGATGAGAAGTCTTCAGAGACTAATTCCCCTTCCAGAGGAAACAGGGAAAATACCTCAAATGATAACATGCACACTTTAAGGGAAAGGCTGAGTTAAACAAATGCATGTGAATAATAAACCAAAAGAGAATACTCTTGTTGCAACCCTGTTAACAGAGTGGTTTGGTAGATACAAGTTTCTGGAAGGGAAGTTTGGACATATTTATGTCTACACCATCTGCTGTCCTATGCCCATAACCCTGCAAAGTAAACCTGCTGTTTGACATGAGATTCAGTATGGCCATAACCTATACCTAGTTACTGGTTATTGACATCTGATATTTCATCCTCAATGATGCATTGTACGTGGCGTGCTGGTGAAGGGAATAATACCAATGGTAATAACAAGGATAACTAATCAGTAAATGTGCCTCACAATGTTATCCTCTAGAGAGCCCAGACTTAGCCTAACACCTCATACTGTGATATTTGGGATTATAGAATCATAGAATATAGGATCAGTAATTACTGATCTCTCCATATTCTCTCAAGTCCATACCCTGTGGATATTTTATGGTGTTTGTCATTTGCAGCATTTAAATCCTCCCTAGCATTCTTTGAAAAGACCTCAAACTGTCCAGCACAGTACATACTGCTCACTCAGCTGTAAAATGATCAGCCTGCCTTGGAATTCATCTGCTGCTCCTTGCCATCCGACCCAACAACCTTTCCAGCTGGAACAGCTTACTGTGACCATGGAAAACCAAGTGTCCATTCCCTCAACACCAGATGTCAGTCATCCTCTAAAATCCATCTAGCCTAAAGGGGAAGTACATTGAATTCCCCAGTGCCCCACAGGACAAACAGCAAAATGCCAAATGGCAAAGCCTTCCACAAACTCAGCCTGAAATCAGGCCTGTTGGACCCTTAAAAGATAGGAGCAGAATAAGATCTGCTCAGCCATATTTGCTGTCTGCATCACACAGCATTTTCATCTACACTGAAAACTTCAGCTGAATCCCATTAGGAAGAGAACTGGTGCGAGAGACATTTCTAATTTATAACATGTCTAATTTCTTTCAATTTGACAACAATATGGCTATAATTTTAGCTGAGACATGTCAGATGATTACTGAATATGTGCAAATTTTTAAAAAAAGACAACAAAAATGACGTGGCAAATTGCAGGCTTTTCTTTAAAAAGTATAACAGACTTTTGTGGAGACAATGCAGTCTTTCAACATATTGCTTAAAAAAAAAATCCCTGTAAGGCAAGGATTGCCAGTTGGATTTTCCAATATTTGTGATATTTGTTCCATCAAAATGAAACTAATATTGACTCACTTGTATTTATATTGCATTTTGCTTTTTGTATTAATGTTTGTTTGAATTAATCTGAATATTCCACAATTTAAATTTCAGCACATGAACTGAATTAACCTCATTAATGAGAATTTTGCCTATGGCACCCCTTTTATAAATGCTTTTCCCGTTGAGAATCTTGCTGGGAAGACAGCTTGATTGTGAATATATTGACATTCTAGTTGTTACTGCAAGTCTCCATTTTGTTTTAGATGTTTTATTATCTGATGGCTAAATTTCCCTGTAAATGTAGGACATGAAATATTTGATTAATAAATACTTGAGGGCACTGAGCTCAGTGAATCAGTTTGCTAGGATCAAAGCATAAATGCTATCCACTACTGTTTTCTCAAAAGCTCCTTATACAGTCCACTGTAGGGGACAGTCACTATGGAAAACACTACCAAAAGTTAGACATTAAGTACTTTATCCAGCTGACACAAGACCTGCTCTAATTACTATTTTGATCCATGTGCTTTCAATATCCTTAACTGGATTAGGGCACTTACCTATTCAATATTACTCCAGGTTGTAATAGAACTATTTTTATTTTATTTATAGTGACAATTTGATAGGATTTCTTTTGCTTATCTATATACAGAAACTCTATTTCCCTGTTACACATAAATAGCCTTGGTACAGAAACTAACTTTCAGAAGAAAACAACTGTTCTAATAGTCTTTCCACTCCTGTTAACATCTTGGTAGAACAGAGAGAAAAACTGAAACCAGACATGACATTTTGGGTGACAAATTTCTCATTCTATAATTTTATAGAGTGGTTTGTTTTCCTTTCTGATGCTTTACTACAAGATGCTGAGGGTTCAGCCAACAGCCATATCTATTCTCAAGTGGAGGGAATCAATTACTAGTCATTAGTCCCCTTGCTAATATTAGGATGGCAGCAATAAGCATGTAAATTTGTTGCCCAGGAAAATGGATGCAGAAAGGACAGTTTTCTGGAGTTATACACTAAAATCCACAATTTGACATGGTAAAAAAACAACTTGTGGCATTGGAAACCAACTGCATAAAATTTTGCTGGTTCACATTCAGCTCAGGTTGTTGTTTCTGACAGCTATTATCATCCAGCAGCTGTTTGACAGCTGATGTGAAGGAAGCAGACAGGCTCTGTCCAAGATTGACCATTGACTTCAATGGCAGCAGAATAATCTCCAAATGTTACTATGATTTAAAACAGAAAATCCAAATCATCAATATTTATCCTTTTAAAAGTTCCTGAAGAAAAGGCAATAGACAGATGATTATTTCACCTAAGCTGCCCTTCAATCCTTCAATATCATCACAGTAAAGCTGCAGTGTGAATACTGAAGACCTTCCACACTGTGCTCTTCAAGTGAGCTTTCCATCTCTGGGAAGTGTTGCAGGGCTGACTCCTTCAGTATCATGGGAAAACCATATCATGGCAGGCATTTTATACCTTGCATTGGATCTCAGTCATGTTCCCACAGAGGTGATTTAAGATAGATTCCATGAAAGGGCCACAGAACACTACTAGGATAGACATACAAGATGTTAATTAAAAGGTAAAAATGGAAAAATTTTCACACAATTCCTATAAAACTAAGTGAATTCCTATACAACGGGGCAAATTCCTTGGATTCCTTGGTGGGACACAATTCATTTAGCTCATTTTGCCATTTGGTACTGTCTCACTGATTAAAATTCAAATAGCAAAGTTTACATTACAAAGCCATCACCACTGCAGGGAAAATGATATACAGGCTTCTAGTCCAGAATGTACTTACCTGTTTCATATGTTCAATGTTCTGGATAAAGTTCAAACTATATTATCAGTGATGGAGGGAGTGGGATGACTGAGTTGTGATCAGAAGCCAAATTTATTGAGTATGCAGGGGTTTTTATAGGGGTTTTCCTGTAGGGGTCTTATCTAGGCTTCTATTTTGGTGACAATTTCCCATTGGTTACACATCACATCACCTGGTAAAAGTTTCACAACATGTTTCTAAGTTTCACAACTTGTTTCTTGGTCACTTCTTGCCCAGGGAGCACTTATCTTTTGTCTGTCTCTCCCACAGTTTCTGCTTGATAAGGCCTAAGATATCAGGCCCCTTTATCAGTTCCATTGTACTCTGTTTTCATTTCCTATATGTATCCTATAAGAGATGATCCATTTTAATAAAATTATTTAATCAAATAAAATTTTTTGGGTTATGACGATGTTGAATGATGTTATCAGGGAAAATAGACCAGGTAGAGTACATAAATAAATGGATTAGTTCTTTCATAACTCCTTGTTGGACTTACTTTTTAGAACTTAAGATTCAAACAGTTCTATCCACTTAGACCAGCTGAAAATTTCCTTTAGTATCTAAGTTATGTATCAACTATTTTTATACTAGAAAACCTCTGTAATCCCCTGTTACGTTTAATCTCGGTATCATAATTTTAAATATACTTCAAAAAGAGAATGCTGCTAATCTGACCACCATCTGACCAAGGGTTGGGAGAGGTAGATTTAGCACTCCTGAAAGAGAAGTACTTGTTTATGTCCCATCTTCCACAAGTGCATAGCAAAGGGGTTTTCAGGGCATAGTTCTCTCCTGGTACCTCCCATTGCTATCAGACATATCAGCATAGCAAAGCTAACCTGGAGTCTCAACACTGCAGTCTCATCACATCAGTGATACAGTTCAGTGGCTTTTTAGTTTTTGCCAGTTCCAAAATCTCCACATTTGACCTTGATGTGTATTTTACAAGTGCTTTAAGATCTCAGGTTGAAAAGTTCAGAGCAAAATTTAGATGGCGTTATCACATCCCTTCTCTCAAGCTACCTATAAGTCTTAATTCCAAAGGTGCTTTATCAGCCTGCTCACTCTCCTCTCTGTAATAAACTTCAACCTGATAACATTATTAAGCAAATATTATGAACCAGCTTTCATTAGACATTGTTAAATATATCATGAAAGCAATAATAACATGATCTATATCCTTGTGCCCACTATAGCTGGAGTAATGTGCAGGAAAGAGCAGAGCTGTGGAGCTCAGATGACAAGGGGATATACCATTCTTGCACTGAATTGCTTTGTTTTGCATTACTTTAGAAGTGCTTCCTGGGAACAGGAGGCTTTGTGCAGTGCTTGTGCCATATGCTGGATGCTATTGAGAAAACAGAGAAAAGCTGAGAGCAAAACTTCGTGCTTCTTTAAAGTTTCCTCCAATAGGGTGCAACAGTGCAACAGTGAGCTGAGGGTTAAAAGCAGCTGGCAGGTATATTCTCTCATCAGATAAAACTATAGACCTGTTTAACTCTGACATGAGTGACAGCATAGCATCACAGAGAAACAGAGCTGTAGCCCTATAGGAGCAAAGCTGAGTATTCTCCTTTTAACCAAAGCTGACCTGCTGTTCCAGTTGTTTGTTCCATCTGGATTTTTTTAGTTTGTACATATTAGTATGTATCCCATTTTTCCCCCTCTTCATCCTTTCACATAATACACTGGGTTAGGTTATTTGTACCACCTTGTTTTTACACTTGATCAAAGTAACCTTATTATCTTTGCATCATCTGAAAGCTTTCTAATTATTATTACCATAAATTTCCTCTGCTGGACCAACACTAGACTGCTGATCTTCCAACAAGCTTATTTGAAGCATTATTTGATTAATTTTAACTTATTAGGAACACCTGTTGCAAAAAATTTAAGGCTATGTTTTGGAATACTTCACCATCTTCATAGAATTAGGCAGATTAGATATCCAGAAGCTGGTCAAACAATCTCTTTTTCTGGCATCTTGTTAGAAATAATGAGAGAAAAAGTGAAAGAGAGTGAAATTGTTCTTCTGCAATGACAGAAGGAGAGTAAAATCACTGCTCCATAAACTGTGAATGGGTACCTCAGCTCATATTTCACTCTACCTAAAGTAATTAGTTCTCTGAAAGTGCTTCTTGACAAAGTGCCAATGAGCCAAGGGTCCATCAGTCTTCAACCTTAGCTGCTTCTCTTGGGATCTTAATGTTGGACGTGATGAGCTCAAATCTTAGGGACCAAAATAGCCAATGAGTCTTTGAAAGATCATTTTCAGAGAAAAAAAAAAACCAACAACAAAACATCTGAAAAATATATTAAGGCAAGATTTGACAGTGCATTTACTACTCTTTGCTATCTCTGTGCATGGCTACATCCCTGTAAAGTCAAGATCTATAGCTTCACTTTCAAAGTGTAACAAATGTATTTCTTTTACTGGACATGAAGAGCACTCAGATGGGATGGTGGAGGGAAGTAGCTAACCCTGACTTGCCATGAAGTTACATCCTTCTGAATAGAAGCAGAAAAATTGTGTAATTGTTCTATAGAAATCAAGCTGCAGAAACATTCAGAAATAAAAAGGCTTGTCACTTACTCAGACTTTAACTCCAAAGTTATTTGTGAATCTGGGCCTCGGCCTCAAGATTTAAATGTGATCATAGTAAGCACTAATGCCAGAAAAATAAGACTCAAGAACTGCAGGGGGAAAAAGGGGAAGAGGCACGTTTAGTTTTTCATAACTTACATTTTAACAAACTTGCTAGGGTATGAATATTCCAGCCACAACCTCAGGGTTGTAGACTGAATGTACATGTCCTGTCAGGGGCAGAGGGACTCATCTCCAGCCATGCAAACTGGAAATTTTGCAGGCAGGTTGGTGGATGGCTTTCTTCTGGTTTATGTATGTTGTCTGTCATTTTATGGCACAGCTTACTCTTGCATAGGGAAGACATCTGGAGGCAGCTGGACACAACTTCAACAAGAGAACAATAATTATCTTTTCATACATGTATCACCTATGCAAGATCAACCTGAAGAAAAGGCAGTGGACTTCCTAAGAGTGTCCACTAGTGATTAGGTCTTGACAAACTCTCTTCCCATACTCCTTTTATAATGGCTTCATAGTTTTAATTTTAAAAAAAGAAACAGTCAAGTAGATTCTCAACTAACCAGAAATGCCCTGTGCTTGTGATGCAAATCCTGATGGGTTAAAATGAACTGAGCATGCTATTCTTTTCTGGACATTTAACTGCTTAAGGGTTGCTTATAAAGTCTTCACAGTCTGCTGCATTTATGAAGCCTTAATATTGGTTCTACTGATAACAATGAGAAGAAAAGAATCCATGACTTAAGAAGTCTAGTTTTCTTTGAATGGGAAGACGCATGGTTTGATTTTACTCCTTCCCTCACCTCAAATTTCACAGTCTTCAACATTAATAGCTACATGATATCCCACTAAAACAGACAATGAAAAGAATGACAAAACTAATGGGAATTTAACTATTAATTTTCTTGGCATTTCCATCTGGTGTTGAAGATGATCATTCCTTCAATACCAGGATATTAAAACTGTAGTTTACAAGGGTCTGGTTGTCACATGCTTAGCTCTGTAGAGAGTTATCTGCACTGGCAAAAAATTCTCTGTCTATTACTAAATCAAGACAATCATGTTTTGAATTCACTTTTCCCATAGGTGAAAGTGCAAAGCTCTGCAAAATTGTATACCACACTGTCATGCAGCTGACACACCTTTTCAGTTGGGAAAGTACTGTTGGTTTGCAAAGGTCATGTTTACTGTTCAGTTACAGGGAAAGTTATAGACAGGCATGTCTGTACCACATAATTTTGGGGCTCTTTTTGTGCTCTAAGCATCTTTAATAAACACCACCCAATACTGGGTAAGAGGATGTGGTTTCTATCAGTAACCTTTAGAAGATAATCAACAAGAGTAGAAAAACACACCTACGCAGCCACAGGTGCTTTCAGATTCTCCAATCAATGGTGAATGGGTAGCCCAGATGTATTAATGTTCTCACTTTTCTATTATTCTATGAATTAAGTTTAAACAGATATTTGAGCTGTTGATTTTGAGGGTTTTTAAGTGAGAGAATGCACAATGATGAAGATATTTGTGGTTCAAAAGCTAGAGTAGAAGATGTTTACTTCTCACATTCTGGCTATCATCTGACTTAAATTAATTCTCTTGCATAAAAATACAATATTCTGTGGTTTAGTGATAGGTTAACACTTTATGTAGCTCCTTGCTGCTGTTGCTCCAAACTAAAGATATCTATGTATGTGATCTCCTGAAGACCATCTAAATGTCCTCTCGATTTCTTATTTTTGTCTGAGAACTTCTGATATCAATAAACATGTCCTAATTATTATAGCCCTTATTTTTATGTGGTAAATTTGAGATTACTTACCAGGGTGATATTCAGAGGAAGGTCCTGCCTTCTGTTTTGTGGAAAATCACCTTGATATATTATGTCCCACTCATCACCCGACTTTGACTTTTTTTCCAAACTATGCTCCTAAGAAAGGCTTCTTTCTGAAATGCTGCTCCCTGCAGATGTTCACTGAAGACATTAGCACATCTAGGCTTCTTCACACTCTCCTAAGAGTTCAAAGACTTACAAAGTGACTGTACCCCCAAAACTGGTCAAAAGCACAGGTGCTTGGCATTGGTCAAGTGGAATGATGAACTGTGGTGCCAGAACTGAATCACATGAAGAGGGGATTAAGTAGTATTGTCAAAGTGGCACATCCCAAATCATAACACAACACTGTTTTCTTGAGGATCACAGTAGTACAGGCAGGGTTTCCCAGCAGAGTAAATAGGGGGAGAGAAAAAGGAGAGTCAAGATCCTTAGTAGGAAGCAGAGGGGCAATCCCTTAGGTCAGTCAGACTCAAAATGCTGGAGAAGGTGTAGGGAAACATTATGAGAGGGCAGGGGCACATGCACTGAAGGTGAATATGAGGCTGAAGAGAAGCCTTAGGGGACAAGTCTATGAGTCAGTGCCCAAACTACAGTTTCAAGATTCAAATCTCTCCTCTGTACCTTGGCTTTTGCCACTATAAGTGGTTTCTGTAGAGGGTGAAGGAGAATGGCAGACACAAGTGTGAGCATCTGGGTAAAACCTTATTCTGTCCAAACTAAGGCAGCTGTGACAGGGATGTTAAGGGGTCCAGGTTTTCTCCCTTGATGCTGCAGAGTGTTTCTAGCTTGGGGATGCCACAGAAGGCAGGATGTGTGGACCAGAGGAAGACCAAAAGCCACAAAGTGTTGAAGATTAAGTGAGTGTTCAGAGAAAGGGTAAAGTTGTTCTTGTTCTTGCACTTCATCTTAAACATGCACTTTTGAAGACTGCTGGCTGGACTAGAAGGACTCAGTGTGACCAAGTATAAATATGCTTCATGTTACATTCAGTAATGCTCTAAACCAGCAAAACCTGTTCATCTTAATACTAGACAATGTCACCTTGAGAAAAGCTGTAATGTGCCAGCAGAATCACTTTCTATTATCAGGTTTTGTCCTTTTTTCCTGCCAATTGCAAGTGCTGTGTTTCTTCCTGATCTGTATAAAATCTATGCTTTTCAAGATAAGTGCTATTCTACAATAGTTCAAATAATGTTTTCTTTTCCATCTCAGCTGTTATTCTGATGCTACATAACAAAAGGAGAATGAAAGAAAAAGAAGGGGAATTAGAGCTAGGTATCATGATGGCTTTTCAAACTGAAATGCTTTCATTCCTATTACATGTATCAAGCCATCACACCCTTTTTTCAGGCCCAGCCATCTTAGTGAAAGTGGTGGCCAATTCCCATTCATTTGTTTCTAAAAGAGGAACATGTTGTTTGGCTTTGTTCAGGGTAGATGAGAGCGAACTTTGATTTTAATAATTTTTTAGCAACTCCACGGCTAAAATAACTACAAATCTTTCATACACTAAAAAAAACCCCATGCACAGGGCTGCAAAAATCTGTCAGTGCATTTGCAGGAGGAACAAACAGCATCTAATGTAAGTATAATGGAATTTGGAGTGACATCCAGGCTGTGAGCAGCCTTATGTTGTCATGCCTGGTGTGCAGAATATCAAAAACTCTCCTAAGAACTCAAGCTTGCTTTTCATCAGGATGTTTTTCTTTCTGTTCTTCTGTGAGCACTGTATGAACCACGAACACTAAAAAGGATATTTGTCCTGCAAATGCATCTCTGCCTCAATTCTGGCCTTGCATTTGTCTGCTAAATCTCACCACAAAACACAACATGTCAGATGATGAGAGTCCTTTAGTGTTTAATGTTACATTACCTTTTAGAAGCTCTTCCTGAAAAGGGAAAAATCTTTACAGACAATATTTCTCATAAGCAGAGTAAGCAACAGTTGCTGTCCTGAAGACCTTGCAACACTTTGAGACTAAAGCAGAGGGGAAATCTGACTTTTTGTGAAGATCAGTGCTCTCTGTGTGACCCCAAGCTTCTAATACAGGTCTCATCTTATTGCATTTATTTTGCAGGCAAATCAGCTAATAGATACAACAAATCTTAACATCTTACTTAGGCAATAAGAAATTTCTGATCATGAAATTATAACTAGGTGGTATTTATGAAAGACACCTCTTAGCTTCAGATACAGATAAAATTGATGGGTGAAAATTATCATCAAATCTGGGGAAAAAAATATTTCCTGTCTAAGGGGTTTTTTGCAAGATCAAACTACAGATTGGATAAAATTCAATTCAAATTTATGTGAAACTGGGAGAATTTATGTATTTTAGCATACAATCAGGTAAAAATGTGGCTCTCTTGACTGAGTTACTTTTTGTAATGGTAACTTTGTTTGAACTGAATGTTGAAATGCATGAAATGTACATGCCTCTGAAACTCTCATGCATTTTCAGGAATTGTATATTCTGAGAACATTTTCTGCCTGGCTCCTAATCTCGTAAGGGGTTGTGGGGGTGTGGTATTTGACCTCAGATATTGGCAGATTTGGAGGCAGAGGGTAACTTTGTTCCTCCAGTTCTTGAATTTTCTGAGGATAGGTTAAATTTAATTTAAAAATTGTAACTTTATTTCATTTTCAAAGTGAGAGTCATGATGGTTTATTTATTTCAAGGGTATACACTTCAGAAGGACATAATAATCTTAATAAAGCAAGGGGAAACCAATGTCCTGCAGAAGTGCAGGAAATCAACCCACTGCCAAAGCAGCCATGTTTTAAGGAGTCAGGTAAAACGACACTAAAATGTTTCACTATTTTTTTTCTAGGTGAATTACGTTATCCTAAATGTGCAAAGGAAAGGTGGTAAAGTATAATTTTGAGTGTGTCCATGAACACCACCTAGAATTTAGGATTTGGCTGCCAGAGTTCAGTTACCAATTAGGGAAGATGAATCGAACCATCAACATAACAACAAGTACACAGGGACAAAGATGAAATAAAAGAGCAGAAGTTGGCTACATTTTGTAGTGGAGGCTATAAAAGGCTACAGTATGATCTGAAAAGGAGTTGGATCTGCCAACCTTGCTGTTTTTCACTGAGCTTCATCTTTTTACTGTTCTGTTTCTCATTGACACATTAGCTGCTGCACCAATACATCACATGCACATGGCTAAGTCAATCCTGAATTAGATGAGCCATGGAAAACCATAGAACCTGCCAACAGAGAAGAGATTTAGCCAAATATTTCTAAGTAAAGCCTGAGTATGTTCAAACTGCCAAAGAGCAGCATTTGCAAAGACAGCGGGGAGGTAGACGGACCCACTCTGCACTGATCTAATCAACTGATCTTAAACCTTTGCTTGTCTGACACTTCATGCTCATAATACCACAGAAGGAAGATTGTACAGGAGTGCATCGTACTGAAAAATCTTGTTCTTTAATGACTGGAAGGAACTGAAATGAAAGCTAGAAGGCCTTTGAGGCAGGCTTTGCATTTTAAACGATTACACTAGTGCCATGTCAAATCTGAGTAAGTAAATGCTCTTCTAAATAAAACAGAAAAAGTAATTGTTTTTTCTCTCTTCATGTCCTGCACAAGTGCTTCACCCATCCTTACTGCCAGCATACGGTAAATGTGATATGACATGTAACTTTTTTGATCAACCACAAAGAAGTTTTCCAGCATCTCTGGAGCCAGCTAGTAAGCACAATTTATAAAACAATGAATGACTAACCCCTGTAACCATTTTAATGACCCTAAAATAAAGTGCTTAGAGCAACATCTGTCTCAGCAGCTGGGTTCTCTGCATGAGTGGGCAGAGCGACACATTGGGACAAATTCTGTTCTCCCTTTTGACAGAAACAATTGCAGCAGATCATTTTTATCGTAATCAATTTAGGTACAGTTTCTTGGAAACCATCTGTGTAGTGTTCATAGATTGTGCTTAAGAATTTAAATGTGTGTATTTTTGGTTGCTTGATGTAGCATCTGCTAATGACCACATAAGTTCCAGTTTTTATGCATAAAGCTGTTTCCTTGTAAAGGGATTAGTAGAATGACTACTTGATTTTATCCTTTTAACTACCCAATAAGCTGTCGCAGCTTGAATGACATCCGCCACAGAGTGTAAGTTACAGAATTAATTGCATTTTCAAGCTGGAGTTGAAGTCATAAGGATAACAAAGCATTGGAAAAACATTTTATTACATTTCTCTCTCAAGTTAGCAATTTAAAATTAATACAGGTTTTGTGTGAGCATTCTAAACTAAAGAAGAAAAAATAGCTTTTTAGATCAAAGATACTTTTTCAGTTATTCCCTGGTTTTCCTTTCATTTTTTATAAGCTTTAAAAAAATTAGTAACATTTTAAACAAGTATAATAATAAAGAGCAAAACCATGTTATTTTTCATTTATTTGAGAAGTGTCTTAAAAGATAATTATATTAAAATGCTGGGAATATACTGGAGAGGCATTATTTTTGAAAAGAACACAAAACCTCAAAAGTTTTTTAAACAACAATAATAATGAAACTCAACCCTGATTCTTTTTGTAGTGTCACATAGATTTAATATCTTATTAAGTTATTATCATGAGGGCATTTATTATTCCATTTAAGTGCACCACACAAATTCATACACCAGCCCTCCACTCTGCTAATGGGTGCAGAGGTGGGACCTGTAACTGTGCATCAGAGACTGGGGTTCACAGAATGCTTGCTCAAAGGAGAAATACAAAAGAAAAGCTCAGAGGAAATCATAATAAAAAAAAATCCAACATTTTAAAACACAGATATTTACAATTTTCTTGTTTAACAGGATTTTGGAGATGGAGTGTGCTTTCCTCAGGCATCAGACTGAGGCTTTGGGATGTGTTTTCTCAAAATAGAGGCACAGGGCCACTTTTCAAAATAATTAAAAGAAAAACATCTCTTCCCTAAAGGACTGTGGAAAAAAAATTGTAATAGTTCTATAGAAATTTCCAACAAGGCAATCACGTGGGTGCATAACACCAGGGCTGCTATATATGTGTGTGTTTAGGATACATACATCAGTGGTGTTACACTCACAGTCCAAAACAAGGATAAGCTACCAGTTAAATTACCCTGTTATGGTGAAAGACCATCTCTGAGACAAATCTGTGTTTTTCAAGGAAATATGTTCACTTTTGCTTATGGGAATTCATTGGATTCAATTCAGCTACAAACAACAGAGGAAAGGATGCACAGTATTGTTACATTCCCAAAACTAGCTAAGAGTCAGAAAGGAGAGGCATAATAATAAAACAACAGTAACAAAAAGTATTAAAGCTGCCTCAGACATGCAGAGATAATTTAATTCTATTAATTATCCAGAAATGGAGTCAAGCAGCAAGATAGTAACATTTGTAGACTGCATGAATTTATTTAGGTTTTATTCAAATCGAGGGGAACAGTGAAGAATTTCATAAAGGCTAAGCCACCCTAAAATAATACAGTGGCAGATTAGCACACTTGATTAAATTTGAAGGCAGCCAATTGAAAATGTACAAAAGGAAGAAAAACAGACAATGTGAAATTAAACTTCATAAATCACTGACAATAGATATTACTAAGGCCAGGGTTTTAGCAAAAGCCAGTGGGGAGCTGGACATTTCTATGGATACTGAGAATACAGAGTTATAATAGTAAATGCTAAAAATAGACATTGGGAAGGAATGTAAACCTCATGTTCAGGAATTTAAGCCAACTTTCAACTATTAAGAATGAAGATAAGAGAATTTCTTCAGTGTGTAGATGACTTGCTGCCCACTGTGGGACTTCTGCTATCCTCTGGATATAGAGCCATGGAGAGCAGGGTCAGAGTGAGCACTGCCACAAGTCTGATCTAGCTTGGAAAGCTTTATATTGCTCTAAATCACTCTTATCAGTGCTGCATTGCACCCCAAAACAGGCCTTCTTCCCTGGGATTTGGAGATATTAAATCTGCACTGTAGGAATTCTTAGACAATCTCTGTTTGCAATAAGTTTGCAGAAAGATTCTTGAATTACAGGCAGATCATGGTTCACGTACCTCACTGGGTCTTTGAGCCATCAACACCCAGGGCAAACAAGCAAACACAGCCCAGAATTAGTCAAAAAAGCCTCTGTGGATTAACCCACTTTTGCAACTCAACAGGCCACTTCAGAAGAAACATTTTGCTAATTAGGAGTGTCTTTGGTAAGAGAACAGCCGTGTAGTCTGAGATCCTAATGAACCCATAGTTATATTGCTTAAATGAGTATTCACAACTATGTAAATCTAATCTAGTCTTATAACTGTATTCCCTTTTGGATTCTTTTTATTTTCAACACAAAAAGAAAATGCAGATATAATGTTGACACTTAGCAGAAGAGGAGTCTGATGGTAAGGGCAAACAACTACATTCCTGAGAAGAAGCTCATAAAAACCATCTAATTTGTGGGAATAACCTGTGAACAAGAGATCTTGCCCTACCCTTCAGTAAAGCTGCACAATCTCTTTTACCTTTGCATTGCTGCAATATTTTTCACCAAAGCATTTGTTGAAATAACAAGCATAGAAGACAATGGCTTTGAAATAATACCACAGCTTGCCTTTCTGTAACTTTTCTCATGTACCAGTGCCCTAACTCTGTTTAGAAAAGAGGTAAAAGCTTTTTGTAACCATAATCTGCATCATGGAAACAAATTTAATCTCCTATCAGATTTCCAAGGTAGCACAGGATATTAATTTGATATGTTCCTTATCTGAGCTGCTTTATCTCTGCTGCATAATGAGTGCCCTTTGTGTGAGGAACACAAGGCTATAATATAAAATATTCTCCTGTTAAAATGGTAACCAGCTGCAGAAAATCTCAGAAGCATCTTTGGTTGGTAATGCTTAGGCCAAATGCTACTAACATTTTAAACATCACGTCCTATACATACAATGCATACAGACAGAGGTACAGAATCTTTTACCATGTTCCTCCCTTGAAGTTTTCTGTTTTGATTTAGAGGAAGGTTGTTTTTTTCTCCCTACCCTTGCAGCCCTGAAAGATTAAATCACAGCCTTTTATCATTAGTTGGTATTTCCAGTGTGTTCAAAATACCACAGGGTGGATGCTAGTACTGTACAGCAGCACATCTTTCTTCCATTCCCTGCAAACATATCAATCTATTGCTCAACAAACAAGGAACTGTGCCAAAAGAAACCATGTTAAAAGAAGGGTGCACAACAGTAGTAAGGACATAATTTGAAGTTAAAGCAGTACTGTGCTCAAGAGGACAAATGATTTGTTTTAATAATAGCTCTACACACAGATTAGAAACCTAATTTGGCATGAATCAACAATAATGCTAAAGCCATTCTCATGATCTCTCATTTGCTTTTCCTTATGAACAGTGCCTTGGAAACAGCCTGTGTTTTATACTTTAATACATATTTTAATAGCTCATTTATCCAAAAAAGGATAATATTAGTCAGATCACCTTCACAAGCTCTTGATAGATTTTATTAGTCTGCTGTTTTCTTCATGTTCCTAGGAGACTTTATAGTTCATAGTTTTGCTTAGTTTCTGTGCTGTGTGTATTACACACATAGAGCTACTAGGAATGAGCTCTCCCAAGAAAGCTCCCCTGACTTTTCCAGGGATAGTTGGGTGATTTGCAAAATCTCCAAACACTGTATGATTTGAACTTCTCCTTTTCCTTTCCTCTTCAATCACAGTCCCTATGTTTTTTTAGTCACAGATGGACATCTTTGTTTTGTGCTCTCTCACCCTTTTCTACCTTGACTACTCCTATTTCCATTTCTGTGTCTCTGCATGATCACATTTTTCAGGGTCATGGAAACATCAAACTTTTGAACATGGTCATATTTTCCAGTGTATCTATTCTTATCCTTCACTACCTTATAATAGTCTCTAGCTCTCTACCTTGTACTTTTCCCCCTTCACAGCAAAAAATAAATTCAGTTTCTTCTTGAGTAATACATTTTTAAAAACTGCCAAGTGAACTCCCTTGCTTCTCCAAATGCCATTCTTGCTGCCTTATTTTATTTTTAAAATTGCAGAATATATTCTTAATGATAGTTATGAAGATTTCTTCTGACTATATTTTCTTTAATTTCCAGGTTCCTTTCTCCTTTTCTCTTCTTTTCACTTCTTCCATTCTATGATACCTGGTCTAAACAAAGTTTCTAGCGGTGTTGACTTTTTAGCCAAAATTCCACTGTAGTATTTTGTTCTCAGCCTGCCCTCAATCTTGTGTCAGCCCTTGCCTTTCTATTAACTGATGATTCTCTTTCTTTAAGTTTTAACATTGTTGGGCTTCCATTATTGCATTTCTTATGTTTCTCCTTTAAAACTTTTAATTCTTCCTGTGTTACTTTTTTTGCCTCTATAGTCCAAGTGTCGCCGCTTTCATAGAATTGTAGAGTCCAACAAATCATTATGGATCCTCTTCTTTCTTACCTCACCTCACCTCACCTCACCTCACCTCACCTCACCTCACCTCACCTCACCTCACCTCACCTCACCTCACCACCTAATTCAAACACTTCAACAGCTCTTCCTATGCAAAGGCCACCTCTTTGCTTCAGACCCCTCTCCTGTTCATACCAAAACTTCATCCTGAGCAGCTCTTTGTGTATCCCTATTCATCTATTCTGGTCAGAACCAAAGTTCTTCAAATTTCTGTTTCCAATGCCTACAAGCTATCTCCACTTCTATTTTTTTCTCAGTCATGGTCTCCACTACCCATCTACCAATACATTAGAATAAAAACTTCAGTGATATCCTTCTAGAAAATGTACTTAAGTGTATTTAATATAAGGAATTCAATAGCAGGCTGATAGTAGAAAAAAAATTATTGGTACAAACACCAGGAATATTTGTGATTAGCACCGTGGTCATAGGACATGAAAGTACACTTCAATCTGTGACACATCATAGCTATGTTTATCTAAAGAAAGAAGCCATTGCTGCTCTGAATAGAAAATCTTCTTTCCTAATAGCTAGTCACAATAAATTTATTCCAGACTTTTGATTTTGTTAAAAAGCAATTGTTATAAAAAGGCTTCAGATGTTCTTTACAGAAGCCCTCAGAAAAAAATCAACAGAAGAGCCAGCAGTGCTCTCTACCAGAAAATCTGGACATGAACTTTATTAATATTCTTAATAACAAGAAAGCAATTAGTGGAGTGCCATAATTACACTGGAATAATTACTGTTAAATGGAAATTATACTTTTTTTTCTAGAAGTTATACACATATACATTTTATAGCTAGAAAACACACATAAGATTGTTGTGCACAGACCCTTAGTAGAAAACTGGGCAATTGTCTGTGCCTGCATTCATTTGTAGACAGCATAGCCAAGGGTCATTAGTTTAATAGGATATTGGTTTTTTCTGTCTCTCTAAAACGTCTGTTGAAACATCCTCCCAGGAGCCAAATTGAAGAGGTGAGGAAATAAACAGCAACTGACAGCTTTGATCACTGACAGCCAGAGATCCATTCAGCCCAGAAAGTACCACAGGGTAGGAATCAGAAAAAGCAGTCACAGAGCAAGGAAATAACGACCCTGCAAATGAGCATGTTCAGTGCCCGAGGTAAACACACTCTGAACAAAGGCTACACCCAGCAAAGGCCATATAGAGGACCAGGGATGGAAAAGAATGTGGAAAGGCAATTTATGGGTCATGCAATGAGAGTGATGGCACCCACAGGGGTGAATATTGGAGGTGGAAAGAGGTTGGGAAGATGAAGAAGCTTCTGGGTTCCATACATGCACAGGTTAGAAAATGAACAAAGGATTTCAGCAAAAGTGAGGATATGATTTGAATTATTTAATTTAGTATTTGATTTACCAATTATCTTTTTCAGCCAGCAACACAGTTTGAGCTCCAGTATGATGCCTATGTGTCTGTGGAGAGATATAAAAGGGATTGATTGCTGCAGAACTTGTTGCCTTCCCTACAGTGATGGGCTAAGGGGAGATCCCAGGGACAGCTGGGAGTGATTTATGATTGTTACAGTTTCACTGCCAAACCAAAGGTAAATTTGGGATGGTTCCCCTTCCTCTAATAAAATTCTACTTTTTTCTAGGTAGTAGCAAATAATCTATGCCAGAGATGAGTCACCTCTCAGGGAAATGAAATGATGCTGAAGAACCTTCTCAGGACTTCAGAACTGATTGTTTCACATTTTTGGCAGGTATTTTCAAAGTGTTGTGGAGGGAGTTATATCTGGAAGCCTTCATCTGGTTTTATTCTCATCCCTGCTCAAGCTGTACAACTGGAGAGATTGAGCTATTCCATAAATATCTATCAAAATATATAAATGATAGATCTAAAGCAGACTTTTCTTCAAGTCAAGATTTACAGCCCTAGAGCATCTCTGACAATTGCTGTTCACTCTTTCCTCCACATTGTCAGGACAAAGCAGTTTTGCCGAACCAGGAAAAGAAACATAAATTTCAGAGTATTGAGAGTATTTCCTCTTTTTTGACACAGGTAGAAAAATTCCTCCTTCTTAATGTAGTATTAAAATCTGAATAAACATGGGTTTCTGAGTTGAAAATTTCTATATTAAAACATCAAGATCATATCACAACTTTACTGTGTCATATCTTATTGGAAGAAAACTTATTTCCTCAAGAGAAGTGGAATTTGTATTGTTTTGGTTTGCTTTGTTCTGTTTCAAGAGAGCTTCCTCAGTTTCAGTGTAGCTCTCAGAACAATACACTCAGCTCACAGTCTTCTAATGCAGTGTTTGTAGGAAAGACTTCTGGTCTCATTGTCTTGGTTATATCGTGGACCACTGAACAACCCCTTGCAATGCAGAACATTTCCCCTGGAAAGGAGGAAAGGTGGCAATTCATTCCTCAAATGCAGTGCAAACAGCTGACAGCCATCTCCTGCTCACAGCACACTCAGCACATGGAGCAAAGCTGCCAATGTCACCTGTGGGAGGGAGTGTGGACACTCTCCCTCACCTCCTCAAAAATCTCTCCTTTCCCTGGCAGCAGCAGCAGCAGCCAAACGTGTGTGTCAGGCTGCAGCTGTGAGGGGAGGGATGTCACATGCTCAGTTGGAGGGCAAAAATCTCCATCTGGCCCTCATTGCTGCTAGGATTAGACCACCCCTGACTTACATAATTAAGATATAAGTAAACAAATATAGAAGCATCATAAATATAGCAATAAATGAATGTCTAAATAGCATTATATTTCACTTCTAACTGCATTATTTTATAATATACAGCTATATTTACTTAAGTGTCCTCACATGTAGAAGATTGGATATGAGCCATTGGAAAGGATGAAATTTCATTTTTGCAGGATTAAAGAAAGAAGTAGACCCAAACAATAGCATCAAGATTAGAAGAAATTAGATACAACCATATCAATGTTATATGGTACAATCCTTACTTATGTCTTATTATATTTTATAATTACTAATTGCATATGACTTTAAATATGCTTACTTCTCTGCCTCATATTTTTCACTTTTTGACTTCCCTCTATTTATTTGAGTATTAACCTGAGCTTACCTCTCTCTGAAACTCACTTCATTTTGTGTAAGGAGGGAAGTCCACAATTATCCTATGAAATACCAAAATAAGCAATGACCTGGAAAATGGTGAGCCATCAACTGCTGCCTTTATTCTCATTATTCGTGTCATGTTTCTATGAATTAAATAAAAAAAACAAACTTCTTCCTCAGCCACATTTAACTACAATACAGAGTTTTTTCATCTAATCCTCTTTTCTCTTCAGGAGACTTTGTGGATGTGGTTTGGAGAATGCCAGATCACAAATAATCACCATCTTGAAAGAGCTGTAGAGCAACTGTCCACCAGAGCTGTCCATATATTTTTTATTTCCCCATCTCTGTCAGTGAGGAAACAGTTTCAGACTGCTGACATCCAGCAAAACTGTAGTGTGTATGCATTATGAAATGATCCTGAAAAAGTAGAGCTGATACTTGACATTGCACACACCTGCATGTTAGGGGAACAGAGAACCTTCCTGTCCTTGAGTGTGCCCACATCCTGTGCAGGTGCTTGGAGAGGGATGCATGCACAACTGATCTTCTCCAGGAAGACTGGAAAATTAGCTCTGACAGAGAAGTTTGCAGTTAATAATACTACTCATCTTCAGCTGGTAGAGTTATCTCATGCACTGAGACTGACTGGGGATCTAGTAAAAACACTATTGCCTTCTTTCACTATTAATTTAAACCAGAAATGATTTCAGAACTACTCAGTGCTCAGGTCAGTGCCCTAATGCGAAGTTAAAAGGCCAGAGATCATTTACTTGAAATATCTAAAACTAATTCCATTTCAGTCCATGAATAGGTGAAGGAGGTCTGACTGTTTGTTAGGGAAACTACTGGACTTAGGATGATGAGAGCCTTCAGTCTCTGAAGCCTGACAAAAAAACACCTTTGCCTGAAGGGGACAAACTTGTGAAAGTTGCATCAAGAAGGCTTTGTGCAATCTTACTTCTTGAAAAAAGGTCACCTATAATCTTCACTAATATATGAAAACACACAGTGGGAATAACTCGGTTAAACCATTAATTGTATCACCCTGCTGTGATTAGACTGACTCATTATCTCCTGGGCAGTGTTTAGGGAACTGTGCCCAGCCCTTGTGTTGAAGTGCTCAGAAATGCAAGAAGGTCTTTTCATCCCCCTGAGCAGGGTTTCTGTTAAACAGAGCAATGCCTTCCTGTCTGTGTTTCTGTAGCAATGACCAAGGAGCTATTCGGTTCCTTGCCAATCTGCCTGAGTCCTTAAGGTAGTGCCACCAGCTGGTTGTCTTCATTCTGCTGTAGATTGTGACAGGCATATCAATAACTCATCAAGTTCTGTTTCCTGTAAAAAGGCTGGAGATCCACATGCACAGAGAGAAAGAAGACTATATAGATGTTTTTCCCCCCAGAGCAGTGAGGGTGCATTTCTCACCTACCCACTCCCTGACAAATACTGATTGTGTGCTCTGCTCATCAGAACTCCTCTCTGGAGTGTGCAGTAATGTCACCTGTTTGGGTATAGGCTCCTAGATCATTAGGGCCTTTAAGAAAGATGAGGACAAAAAATCCTTCACACTGTGGGATGTCACTGTCTCTATATGGCTTCTATGCAGACCTGAAGCTCCCTGCAAACCCCTGTTAAACTGGTAATTGTTATTTCCAATTCCAGCAGGCCTTATATACTTCTACAACTATGCCATTGAAACACTAGCATTTGCAGTATTTCTGTAAGTGCTTAGAGATAATCTCATTGTAAAAGGTACCTCATAAAAGCAAATATGTTGCTTTACCCAGAACCCACCTATTTTTGGCTTTTAACTGCAGATTATATGACTTCTGCCCAGTTCATTGTGGGGGTCATAATAAGAAGGAAATACTCTTGGCATATTTCTTAATATGCTCTTCACTTAATGTAACATTTAGATCAATACACATGGCACAATATGCACTGTATAATTTCTGTCTTCTTTTTTTTTAGAAAGTGTTGAGGGGATGACATAGAGAATAGAGTGAAGCTTATCATTAACAGAGCTAGAATATGTCCCATCTGAAACCCAGGTGGGTTTGGCAGATGGATATAAAGTAGTAAACGGAATATATCAGTAGAGTGTGCAAGCTGGTGAGAGCTAACTGCCTGAGTTATTTTTGTTCAGTTGAGCCGATTGCTATTTTCTATAATGATAAATGAATTTCATCTTCCAGATTTTAAATTGGTATATTCCTCCGAATTAGCATCATTTAAAAAAAAAATAAAATTAAAAGCATTTAGAAATGAATGCAATCAGGTCAAGAAAAAAAAAAGTAGAAAATGAAAAATACTATTTTTATTATATATACAAAAATATATTTTTATTTATATATATAAAGTTGAAACCTATTATATATTTCTCAATATACACTGAATTGTCAAGTTGTTATCAGTGTTACAGATCTACTAAAAACTTGCAGAAGAGTGCAGAAGAGTACTATAAAAAGGACAATTATTCTATGTTGCCATATAAGAAACAAACCATCTTTAAGACAGCAAATCCTCACTTTTTTTGGTTTTGGGGCCATTTTGTTTTTGCCACTGTGGTAACAATCAGCTTTTAGATGGGCAATTTCCTTATATATTCATAGCAAGTAAACCTAGTTGAAGTAAGTGTCATATAAAATCGTTAAAAAATGTAAAGGAATTGTCATACTCTATCTTTCACTCCTGTCCCCACTCTGAATTCTCCCTGTGCTCAGGTACCCATTACCTTCATTTGCACAAATTTGGTTTTGCCATTTTCTGATGCAAAGAGTTATAGCTCCAAACACTGGGCAGATGTCAGAAGTTTTGTGAAAATGGGAGGGCCACCATGGCAGTGTAGAAGTACAGATTTTATGTACAGGGTACTTAAGCACATACTTGTGTGTTATCCTCAGGCTGGGGGTTGGGACAGCCCATGCCCACATCCCAGTCTCAGCTGCATCCTAGATTAATTCTGGTTTAGCCTAGTTTGTTTTCTTTTCACCTCATTCCTGCCTCTGCTGTGGGCTGCAATGTACTGTAGGCAGGCAGCAAAGCTTGTATTTAAGGAAGGGCCACTCTGTTGTTTCTTCAGGGTCAGGAGAATGCAGCATGGCTGTCTGCTTATTTGTTAAATAAAATACTGCCCCTCAGATGAGTTTTCTGAATGTTTGCTGAACCATCAAATGCCTTTGTATGAACTTTTCTTTGGTGACAAATCCCATGAAAACAGCCTTGCCTGTCCCCACAGCAGCACATGGTGATTTGACTATTTGTATTGATATATATTTCATTGTTTCAGAGCTCTGCAGTCAGCTTCAATGCATATGGGGACTGCTGAGCCTCCACCACCTGAGTTCTGCTCTTCTTCCTATACCCTGAGACAGTAGCTGGATTGTAAAGCACCTAACATAAATTGCAAGAATTCCTTTTGAGTAGTGGGAAGAAAACAATCCCCTGTTAAATTCCAGTCTGTTCCTGCTGGCGAGTGCCTTTTTGTGCTCTCCTCCCCTCCCTTTTTCCTACTTTGTGCTCCCCTCTGAATTTGCACACAGCTTTTGTCTCTTCCAGGAGTCACTGAAGCAGAGACTTTACAGAGTTCCAATCAGCTCATATTGTGGTGAGTTATCTCCCACTGCAGCCTGAAACAGGAGATTTCTAGCCCTGCCTGAGTGGCTAAATTTGCCATAGATTACTTTTTATTCTATACCTAACTCCATTTAAAATCTCTGCTATAAAGAAGGCAATCAGTGAACACAAAGTTTCAGCAGTGTACACACCATGGCAACTACAATAATGTTTGTAGTATCTTGGACTATTTTAGCTGGTATTTTTTGAGTTTTTTCCATACTAACATAATAGTTAAAGAGGAAGATAGTAGAATGATGACTATGCATTGCCATAATATTTTCATTTGTCCTGCAACACAGTGTCTCTTCTATGGTTTCTGTCATAATTTTCTTAACACTGAATTCTGCTTGTTAATTGACATTATATTTCATGGCTATACACTGAACCCTCAATAAATGGACATGAGGTAACAATAACACCAGTGTTACAGGAGGTGTGGACTTAGGGTAGCAAAACAGAAATGCATACGGTGTTTTTACACTTGCTACAGCACACAAAAAGCACAAGAGATTCCTGAAAAATCCTAGAGGTGGTGCTTCCATAATTTTTGATGGGAAGCAATGGAGCCCCTGTTGTTACTAAGGCATTCAGGATGACTAAAATGACTTGTTTATTTGAAACCTGAGCTGATAAATCTTACATTCTCCTCCCCTGCTTGGTTCTTTTATACTTCCAAAACATGTGAGATGTTTTAAAAAATCCAGGCTCAGAAACAGAAGTCATAGCTCAATTATTTCTCCATCTCTGTTCATAGTGGGATATGATATGACACTGCAGGATAGCAGCTTTTATACCAATGTACAGAAGGATATACTTCCCATTCTCTGCTCAGCAATGTTTCTGTGCCAAAATGAAGCATATTAATCTTTCTTATCAAACTTTCTGATCGTGCAAAAGAGTTCTACAAATCAGATGTATGTTCCCTGAGGAGGTCTTTGCTTGAAAATGATATGCCAACACTCAAGGTACGAATACAATTAGTAATGTTTTAAAAGTTTGTGGGTTTCCCCCAGTAATAAATAAAACATTGACCAGAAATATTACCCTGCCTACTGGAATCTACTATCCATGGGACCTGCAACTATTATACTGAAAATCTGATGGTTTAAGTTTGCATCTGCATTTCACTGTGTAACACCCTCATTATGATTGGGAACCAATAAACTCTTTGCTGTGGACTTTAGAAATCAAACAAACTTTCTCTTAGTGTGGCAATGGAGAGCCTTACTAGGGTGTAATCTGACCTCAAGGTATCTCTTCACTTGCATGTTCATCCTTTAAGAGAGCTAAAACCTGATGCAAATATTTATTTTCTTTTTTTCTTTCAAGAGTTTCCCATTGCTTTGATTCAATAGGAGATAAGGAGAAAAATGGTCTCAAAGACGAGAAGACCTTTGAGCACTGATTTCTTTTTCAGTATAGTATGAAAAAACGAGTAATGTGTTAGTTCATTTCTTACCCAGCTAGCCAGCCAGCCGTGCATATAGACATCCTTTTCTTTTCCAACAAAAATCAGTCAATGGTTTGATGATGTTTTTTGCATCAAGAGTTTTGGCTCAGAGTACAAAGATTTGCCCCACATTGTGTACAAAGCACACAATCCTTCATTTGTAGCACATGACTGAAATAATGGAAGAGTTCTGCCTTACAGAAAAACCAAACAAACCAATGCCACAACACAGACACAATTCAGAGCTATATCTTATTAATTATTATGTTAGAATGGGGACAGCACCACTCACTGAAGACTATACACTGGTGAAGCAGCATTGAGCATTGAAACTAAAATGCAAGTAATGACTTGAAATGGAATGTTCATTTCCACAAGCAGAACAATTCTTAAACTCGTTCTTAAAAATAGGCACCATATTATCTGTGCATAACAAGGAAATGTCTGCATTTCTTTTTTTTTTTTTTTTTTTTTTTTTTTGGCTCAGGGTGTTTGTGGATCCATGTAAGGACGCTCAGATACTTTGACTCTGAGTGGAGCACAGATGTCTAAGACAGGCAATGTTTGTAGCACTTCCTTTCCGTGCTGTATTTGAGATGGAATATGCAGAAAACAGTATATAACAACTCAGATACATATGAAGAACAGCTACCATCAGGATACATGCTTGCCCATTTAGTCTCTGTTTCCCAGAGAAAGATATTCAATCTTGGATGTTTGACTTGCCTTTTGAACTAGTCTGATACATTACTGAAGCATCACAGAGTCCAATTAATGCTTCAATTTACCTCCTTTGAATTAATGCAATTACTTTAGGAATTACTTTCATCCATGTAGTTATTTATAGCTTTCAGGTCTTATGTAAAAAACCTCTGCACTCTAAGAAACAAGCCACCAAGAAAATAAATTTTCTAAGTATATTAAAAAGTTGGTTTCCCTTCCCTAGGGATAAACAGAGGATAAGTCATTGAATAACCACTCACTCACCAGCTATCACACAATGAGTGCAACACTTCTCATTCAGAATAAAAGGAAAGGTACCATATTCACAGAGACATGGGAACTGCTGGGAAATACTATATTTTAAAGTGGTGTGTGTATATTTCTTATTGTAAATATTGCATCCAAATGTGGAAGAGCATAGAGAGCTGTTTGAACACATGGATTATATTTTAACACTTTCAGCCATTCAGAGCTAGATGACTTACCAGATCCATCTTTTTCTCATGGAAGGAAGAAAAAATAAAAAAGAAAAGAAAAATAAAACAAACAGAATAGATTTTTATACCAGAAGTTACAATGCTGAACTAGTACATGGAAGGGTTCAGGTATCAACTTCAGTGTATCCTATAATTTTAAAAAACAAAGAAATTCCTGCAGGATACAGAGGTAGAGATTCATGTGAAGAATAGGTCAGTCTGGTTCATAAACATGCAGCTCAGATATTGATGACTGACAATTGACCTTGTGTTAGATCATGTTCAAATGAAATGTGAAAAAATTTATTTTCAAGGTGAATGCTTTAACTTATTTGTCAAATGGGGGGTAGATGAACACATCTTCCTTACACCTCTATCATAGCAGCCCATAATAATGCTGTGAGGTCCTGGTGTTCAGAACACCCTGTTCTGTGGGACACAACCCCTGACAAATCTTTTGCCAGGGTTAAAGTAGCAATAACTTAATCTCATCAAAATTTTAATTATTATATTTAGACATATTTGCAGGAATTTAGGCAACCAGGTTGCACTATGCAGTGGAACCAGTGTGCTACACAGTATGAACTTGAGTCTCATCCCATGAATATCCCAGCTGGGGGATCTGCTGGAATATCCAAAGCTTCCCTGCTGGTCTGAGACATGTATTTCCCTGCAAGGAGCCAGATGTTAGAGAGAGAAATTCAAAAAGCAGACCCAGCTGCCTTTCTGATGCTCCCAGGATGCCAAGTCAGACTTGGAAAGCATTCACAGATTTTACAAGTTAGACCAAGTCCATGCCATCAGGGACAAAAATTTTGCTCTTGATGGCTAAATTCCTTTGCTATGTAGGGAGCCCTAAGCAGTGACCCAGCACCAGTTTGCCCAGTCACATCACAGAAGGGTTGAGACTTTCTGTTAGACCTTCCTAGTTCATCCCAGGTATTTTAGCTCAGCTCAAATCTTTTTATCTAATAGATAGTTAAAAATCAACTCTAAATATAGTGTAGTGTAACTGTGTAATGATATGTTTATGTTCAGCTAGGGGAAAAAAAGTAAGTGAAAAGAGTAACAGTTAACAGTGTCACCTCCTGTTGTGCCCAAACTGTGAGATGCAGAAACTGGAGACAGCCTGCATAAAATTAACAAATAGCTGATCTGTGGAACCATATATTCAAACCTGTCTACAAAAGATTCTTCTCTCCTCTACATCAAGCTGTATTACAATGGAATATGATAAAAATGTTTTAACAGTGAAAAGTAAATAGCTGAAATTGTATAATACAGGTAATTTTAAAGAAAATTTCCTTCATTTTAACTACAATAAAGCTGTTAAATAATAGAAGCAAGAGGATGGATAAAGCTGCTTTGTTGCAGCAGTGTCAGAAAAATTAGTTGTTCCCCAGGGGTTAAAAACTAATTTGCTCCAGTCAGACTGAAGGGTGATGCAGTTCTAGTTTCTCCTTCCCTTAAAAAAAAAAAAAAATTAATTTACCATTACACAAGGTATCTCTGAGTTTATTTTCTCCCAATGTCTCCTGGAAACTGAAGCAACAGAAAACCATAAATAGGTTCAAACCACAGACTTTGGATCTGGATTTCTGACACATGAAGTCTCAATCTGGAGTTTTGATACAGATAAAAAGGCATCTCCAAAACTGATCTTCAGAGCTGTGAGTTTTGTAACAGTGACAGCCCCATAACCCAGAAGCATCTCAATCCGAGGATTTTGCTTAGCATCTGTTTCTGCCTGTCTTTGCCTTTTCTTTCAAAACACTTTGTAAAGACCAGAATCTGGTGGGTAGCAGCCCAGAACCTGCCAGTATTAGTAATGCCCTTTGCACCAGCAAGGAGTTACAGGTCATGGTCAAAGTGTGCTCTCCACAAAACATTTTGTGGAAATTTTAGGGGACATAGGCTTGAAATTTTTTAATATTTTTCCTCATTTATTTACAAGCATTCTAAAATGCTGCTTGCTCAGGCATTCGTATGCATAGCACTATTGTCTTTTAAAAGTGTGCTTAGCCTTGAAATGGAGCAGTAGTGTCTTCTTAGAGTATTTGAACAGTTGAATTGAAGGATCTCTTTTCCTGGACCCAAATGCCTGAAAACATCAGCTCGGTGGGGTGTAGTTGAACTGCTCTGACACACAGCCTCATGCACTTTTTATGTCTCTGATCCCCACACCAACAAAATTATTAAAGACAATTTCATCCCAAACTGAGTAGGCATCAGAGACCAAGGCCTGTCATCCATCTCAGTGGCCAAATGGTTTCTTTGAAAATCTGAAGGTCTTGAAGATAGTCACAGTCTGAATCTTGTTGAATAAAAAAAATAAAAAAATCATAAATTTTTAACATCCATATCAGGAATTCAGATATTTGTACCCATAACTCAGTGTTTGTTACTTAGGAACAATCCCTTGTCTGTCCTTCAGTCTGAAGACCTCCTTGTACTTCTTTGTTTATGGCAATAGATTTTTTTTAAATCTTTGAGAAGATAGGAGAAGTGAAATTTTTTGACAATCACTCAACACCAGTCAGGCAAAAATAGTGTTTGGCTTTCTCAACAAGGGCAAATGTGATTTATAATGTAGATGTTTCAAATCAAATGTTTCTGCATTTATACAAAATGCAAAAGAGAAGTAACTAAATGAACTTGATTTAGGCCTATTACAAGAATCCTAAAACTGTTTATCTGAGTTGAAGTTTTGCAGATAATTCTTTGACATGCTGTGATGTTACTGTAATCAACATAGAAAAGTTCCTAGCAAACCAAGAATTTTCACCACAGGTAATAAATACAGCATTTTGTGGAGAAAATATCCTCATTGTTTATTTCAAAGATCTGGTGACACTGCTCAGAAGTTATCATTTACACTCTGTAATTTAATTTTTTCTTCACATTCCTGCACATAGCTTTGACTATGCTTTACATAAGAATGACAATGTACTGGAAGTCAAAATCCTGCTCCTGAAAAATCTCTCATCCAGCTTGACAATGCAGGAGTTTTGAGAATGACAGATGAGCTTCTAATAGAGTCCAGAAATTAGATGGTTTAATGTATAAGTACATTTTTTTAAGGATTAATCTGCAACAAAAGCACCCCACCCCTGGAAATCTTGGGATAGAGCTATTTTATTTTTTAATTCTCTGCTACTAAAACTGAGCAGAGGATCTTATGTCATTACAGAATGGAGACTATAGCCTGTGAATGGTTTAATTTGTGCTGGAGTGGCACAGTTCAGAGGCTGAATTTGACACATCTTGTGTATTGTAGACTGGACTGTTTTGGTGCATTGCCAGTGTGAATAAATCTTTGTGCTGGTTCAGAGGAGAAATTTGGCCAATGCATATAAAGAAGGACAATGAGGGAAGGATTTGGCAGTGCTGTAAATACCCCAGAACCTGCAGTGCCTGCTGCAGGCAGTCAAACAGAGCGACCTGTCAAATGTGGGTATCAGAGAGCAGGACTCCACCTTTTGGTGTCCATGTTTTGTGTGCATTTCCTGACAGAATGTCCCTCTTTCTGGGAGGGATTTTCTAGTATTAAGCTTTCTCTTCAATTAAGACAGTAACAGTATTGCAACAGTGCACTTTAAAAGGTTTCAATCATCTTGAATTATTGTAGAGTCAGATAAAAAGCCTGAAGTAGCTGCAACAAAAGCATTGTTTTCTATAGTGCACCTCAGTCACCTCCTAAGCCAATATTCTTTAAAATAAAATTTAGCTAATAGAGTTCTTGACCTTGCAGCTACAATTTCTAATTAAGTAAAGTTAGTCAGTGAGCTGTTATTTTTCTAACATTGCATTCCCTATGTGGTGGATGCTCATCTCACCATCCAGCCGTGTTGGTTATTTTACTCAAAGCTTGTTTTAATATACTCTGCAGCACCTAGAACAAGAAACACACACACTGTATATCCGTCATTTCCATCTCGATGAGGAGAAAACAAAGGGATAATTATAAACTGCATCTCATATTGTTACTCTTACACTCGGCATGTGCATCTTTTTTTTTTTTTTTTTTTTTTTTTTTTTTTTTTTTTTCTCCCCCACAATAAAGTGATTCTGCTGTGGAGATAGCACCAGGTGCATGGGGGTGACCTCACACACACACCAAATCGGGAGCTGACATCCATCACACTTTGAAATTTTGGATTTCATCATTTCCTGATCTTTCTAAAGGGATCACAGCACCTGGCCCTCACAGCTGTAGTTCATTTAGAAAGCAATTTAAAAACCGAGAAAAAAGCAAATGACATCTTGCTGCCTCAGCCTTGTCATTAAGTACAGCAGAATGGCCTTCATTTATGAGACACATGGCTAAGAATTAATATCTTTCAGTGCTTTCTCAAGTTGAGATTACAAAAGGTTTGAAAGACCACTAAATAATTAGTACTATGACTGAGGAAAAAAAAAAAAAAAAAAACCAAAAAAACCAAAAAAAAACCAAAAAAAAAAAAAACAATAAAAAACCAACAAACAAAAAACAACAAACCCCAAAACCTCCTCTCTTCTTCATTATGGATATTGAGAATCACACTGACTTCAATGTGTTCCAAATGCAGTGGCCTTTGAGCATTTTGTCCTCACTATACAGTAAACCTTCAGCTTCAATTTCCTCCCCTTTTCATCCTCTTCAGTACTGGAAGCTTTGTACATATATGGATACCTTCTCTGCACAGTTAAATGCCTTTTTGCATACAAACTGTTTCTCTGCATCTGCAGGGGCTGGACTTCAGCACTTAAGTTAAAGAATTTCAAGTTTTGCAATATACAATCCCTGTTTGTTCACTGTTCTGTTACATTGCGATTTGCTGCTTACATTTTTTTTTTTTTTTAATTTATAATTTTATGGCTGGCTTTAATGCTTGTGTAATGAAGGGCTGATGACACTGGCTGGAGGCAGCCAGCCCGCGGGCAGGTGCTGAGGAGCTCTCCCCACGCAGCTCTGCCAGCGCGGCAGACCCGCAGCATCCTGCATCCTGCATCCTGCATCCTGCATCCTCCCTCTGCCCCGGCTCTCCTCCCGCACAGCCTGCCCACGCCACCCTGCCGAACCTCAGCAGCCTTTTGGAACAACAGCTCACTAGGTTTTCTTCTTCTTAAGGAGAATTCACCCTTAGGAGTTTTAAGAAAAGCTTAAAAAGGTCTTGGATGTGTGCCCGCCCTGTCTGTGCACTGTGAACCTGGGGAGCTCATACCTGTTTGTGATTCTGCTATGAGTCTTCATGTGCAGCTCAAATCTGTACTGCCCAAAGTTTCCTCCCATCCTTCCTTCGGGTTAAACTCACTATTTTCTGAAAGTTTTTAGAAAAACACAGCTTGTATGCTGGGTAAGTAGATGTGTTTAATCCTTTCAGGCAGTGTAGCTGGAGTTACAAGTGTCATCTGATAAGAGATGTAAATATTTATATCATGGAAATAATGAGGTTACAAAATTCTCATTTGTCCTGTTGATTCAGCATCCTTGGATAAATTTGAAAGGATTTCATAGGCAAAGGCAATTTAAATAATTAATAATGCCTTTTTTTTTTTTTTCTCTTGTACTAACTCAGTGCATTAACAGCTGCTGTATTTAGATGGCTCCTATTTCAGTTCAGGGAAGTTCAAATTGGCATTTTAGTCTTCCAAAGTTACCTGTGAATCTTTCCCTGAAAGAATGCTTCCAAGCTTTGCACTGAAGAGGATGTCAGGACCCAAAGGTTTTGGGTCCATCTCACTGGACAGAGAGCATGTTTGCTGGTAGGGAGGGGCTGGATGCTGGGACTGTGTGTGAACATGTGTTTCAACATGAACAGCTCAGTGCTGAATCTCAGCCTCCTAGCAATGATACCTAAATGGATTCTTAGTGCTTTGCTGAAATCTTCTGGGATTTAATCCACTTACTCTCAATTAATATTAAACTGAACAATTATACCTGCAGACTTTAAATTATTTTCACTGCAAGGTAAACATTTCAGACCTAGGAGAAAGCCCAATGAAATCAATTAACCCTTCTGTGGATTTGAAAAGGATTTGCACACTACCACTGTTCTCTCTATTCCCCCACCTCTAAGAAAATCCTCTTCCCAAAAGAAAACATAACCCAAAAGGCTATGCTGTGTTTTAGTTAAACTGCTTATTGTCTTAGGACTCCGCTGATCAGAGATTCATGTTCCTCTGGGCCTTTTTGGGCTACCCTGTTTTGCATGTGGCTTCAGACAACAGCAGGACACATCTTCTCTCTTGCCAAACAGTATTTTTGTCTTCTGTACTAGCTCATTCCCCAAAATGCCACACCCAGCTCTTCCCTCTGAGAGTCATATCCAACTGACTCTGTGCATGCAGAGTTTTCACTAGTAAATAATCTCAGGGAGCCAAATTATGTGTTCTGGAGGGGGTAGTGCTCTCAGAGGCTATTGGCAGTCGTTCAGATGACAACCAGCTGCAAAGAGCTTTAAGAACAGTGTTGTACACACACACACACACACACACACACACACACACACACACACACACACAAAGAAAATTTAAAAAGGGAAAAGGGTTGACTGAAGACATATTGCCCTTGATTGGGTAGTAAGGAACCTGCAGTCAAGAAAATAGAAATTTGGGAAACCAGAAAAAAAAAGAAGGAAAAAAAAATTAAATAAAAAAGGAGGAAAAAAACACCCAGGAAAAAAAAAGTTAAAAAACTTGACTTGCAGATCTAGATCAGACTTCAATTCAGCTTTCACTTGCTGAGGACAGACAATGGTGATTTCTGCTTGATTAGCTTTAGTTCACTTTTGTTTCTCCTGTTGCCTATTGATTTTACTACAAGGGCATTGTTGCCTGTAGTTTTGTAAGTAGGAAGCTCTGTAGGAGCAGAGGAACTAGTGAGCACTCTAATTGGCACAGCTCCCTGTAAAAGGTATTGACAGAAATAGTAGCAGAAAGCCTGTATGTTCTGACTGTATCCACTACCTAGACTGTGGCCTTCCACTCTTCCACAGAGCACACTCTGACAAACGTATATAGGGTGCTAATAATTTTTGTTTAAGTTGCATTACACATAACTGGTTCTGAGTCCCTAGGAGAGTAGCCCCTAACATGTTTGTTTCCCCTTGAAAGGGATGGAGTTGAAATATAAATACAGCTGTATAATCTCGGTGGGGGAAAGGTCATTCCTATTATAGGGAAAAGCCAGATATTCATCAATGTTTCCAGAAAACAATTCACAATTACTTTTGTAAAGAGAAAACTTTAAAATCTATGTAGAGAAACAGATAAAAAATAAAGAAAGGAAAAAACACTAAACAACTAAATACTTAATGTGTGTAAATACTAAATGATGTATGTTTTATCAGATACATCTCTACAATTATGAAAACACCTCTGCCATTTTCTGAGACATATCTTCTTTCTTTTCCATGTTCTAATCTCCCATAACAAGAAATAGTTTGTCTCTATTGGATATTCAGCTTATTTTCCTGGGTTCTTGATGTGAACTCATTTTCTCAATTATTTGTGCGTCCTATGAGCTCTGTAGGGAAATAGCACTTAATATGGGAATTCAAAAAGGCAGACAACAGGCTTAATTTCAACATGAAGTCACATCAGACCTGTGAAAGACCAGAATTGTCTGTTGGAATGCTACCTCTGTGCCCTGACTGTAGACAAAGACCAGAAAACTCACAGAGATGACTACAGTCACCCTCCTGTCTCTGACACACAACCGAGTTACCACAGTCCAAGCAAACAAAAGCCAAGCTGCACCACTTGCACAGGCTTTCAGAGTCTGCAAGTGCAGTGGAATTGCAGTTTCTTCATCCTGCAGTCAGTAAGAGTTGCTTTAAAACATTGTGTTGCACTTGCCATGGACAGCAAGTAAAGAGCACAGTGGTGCCTGTGACTGTCCAGCTTTGTGGGTGCACAAACACAGCCCCAGGCTGATTTGTGCCCACAGGCACTGATGTAATGCAGCCAGTGATGATGTCAAGTGTTGCTGCACACATGGGCACACTTACTCTCATTACTGTGGGCAAAGGAGGAAAAGGGTGGAAAGATAATTCATCAAAAGAATTTTGAGAATGTCAGTGGATGAAAACATAGACATTCACCCAAATTTTTATGAATCTGTATATTATCAGAAGTCTGGGAAATATCAAACTGTCATTTAAAAAAGAACCCTATAGTTAGTTATGCTTTAGGGACCTTTAATAATGTTATCTACACTCAGAATAGTTTAAATTCATAGCTGGCTACATAGATCAGTCTCCCAGCACAAAGAACTAACCTATTTCAGTGCCCTGAATTACAAAACTCAGTCCTGAAAGTCTTTTTCTGCAAGCCAGAAACTTGTTAAATTCCTACCAGAGAAAATAATTTATGAAATCCATATATATATATGTATATTTCTAAATGTATATAAACACACTGAGAACATACATTGATGTGCTTTCTGACTGTTGTGTTTTGTTCAGTCCTGCTTTTAAAATACAGTAAGGTTTTATGCTTTCATCTCTGTAGGTTTTGCATTTGAGTATCCCAGATTTACCGTGTTCCGAGAGTTAAACTATACAATAGTTAGAAGTTAATTTGCTTTCCTGCCCCCAAAAAACAAACAAGAGAAGAGGGAATTTAACCTCATATCCTCATTCTGAAATTAGCTCTATTGTCAAAAGATGACAGCTGTATCCTGATTTCAAGAATTTCATGTTGGAATTAAGCAGCATTTTTGAAACCATTGTGTTACTTCAAACAGATCCATAATGGTCCCTCAGCAAACCATTTTCAGAAGACTTGTGTAAGTAAGATAAAAAGACACCATTTCTGAAGAGATGCTTTTATGGGCTAGGTCAGAGTGCTCTTTCCATGTTGTTCATTCCCAGTCGAATTTCCTAATAGCCTATCTCCTCAGCTAACAGATGCCCAGCCTCATGTCGGAACCAGATCGAGCCACCACTGAGATGATATCCAGCTCCTTTCTTATTGAGCCGTTTCCCTAGCAGATGGTGCAATGCTGCAGGCACACTCCTTCCTGTTAATTACCAGCCTTTGCTACAGATGGAAATGTCAGTCAGCCTCACAGGTCCTGGTTCCTGCCATTGCCTCAGTCCATAGCCCTCTACCTAGGCAAGATGCTGCCAACACACACCATGTGTTTTGTGACTGCTGACTAGGCAGGCAACAAAAAACAACTTAGTTCATGAATATTCATGGAGGAATGTTTAGAGTTCTGTTCATCTGCAATGCTTATAGATCTGCTTAAAGGAGATTGCACTTTCCGAGGAGCCCTGTGCCCCTTGTTTTACTATGGTGTGGGCAGATGAGTTATCAAAGTGTGTTGCTATAGTAACATATAAAGGGCTATTAAATGCCTGTCGTTTGGAGACTCCTATAGGCACATCAGATTCTGGCTGCCATTTTTTTCCATACCTTAAGTGCCCCTTAATTATTCTTGTCCTGCAATAACAGACCAATAGTCACCAGGCTGAACTGATTATCTAATAACTGTTGCTTTTCATTAAAGCCTGATTACCTCATTATACATAACCAATAGGAATTCCTTGATCTTTCCTGGTATCCAAGCTCTGTAAATTCAGACAAATGAAATTCTGAGTAATCTTTATAAATTCATTATACACATTTATTTTAATAGCCATAGAAAGACTACTAGTAATCAAAAATACATTTTCAGAATGATTTTTTATAAAGTTTGAGTTAAAAGATTAGGAAAGCATCTACCATGGGTTTTTTTTCCTTTTTCTCTCTGTCCTCTTTTTATTTTCCTTTTCCTTTTTTTGTCTGAAGGTAATTCATTCTCTTGTGAGAATCTGTGCAAGTGTAATGTGTAGCTATTAAAATAGCAATATGACTCAGAATGTGCCAATAATATTCTTCAGTTTTTGACTCATGACTGTTCATGAAGTGAGAGTTTAGATGTTCTAAATCAGAAAAGCAGGCATCTAGTTTATGTTAAGAACACCCTTTTCAAGAAAAGGGGAGTTGCATTCCATTTCCAGCATGCAGAGTGAGCAATATGTACAGGAGTAGAGGATGTTTAAACAACAGCATTTTGAATCCACTCTGGGCTTATTGCTGTCATTCTGCTAATGCTTCAGCAACAGAGCAGAGCACCCAGAAATACCTGAGAAAGACTTGTGCTGTTTCTGTGAAAGAACTGCAAGCCCTGACCAAAAAAAGGTTCTAACAGATAAATCAAGTATACTTTCCAACAATTGAAATTTCCTGCACATTTATCTCCATACAAGGGGTGACAGTGACTCCTGAATTTTCTTTTTCTTGCTTTGTTAATATTTTTCTAATGGCATGCACTGCACTTGCATAATTGTTGACTGCTAAGGGATTGTGGTTCTCATGAATCTGAGGTCCTTTCTACAACACCAGAGAGCAAAAAAGCTGTCATTTTTCTGGGTCCATGATATTTAGGGTTTTCTTGTCACAGAAATATATTCTTATTTTATCTTCATTGCAGTGAATCTGAAAAAGAAATGTAAGGTATTTCCAAGGTTTCTTTCAATTTCTAGGTCCTACAACATTGTACTATTTCAAAAGTAAATAATTAAATGTAATGTTATAGCCTAATAATTTTCAAGTATATTTAAGTTTATCCTTCCAAGATGAAATGACAAAATTATTATATTATCACCAGATTTCTGTTAGGTGCACCGGGAAGCTGAAATTGCAAAACTTCAAAACAGATACAAAAAGGCTGCAGAAGTTTGGTGATTTTCTTATGTGTTTTTAAACCTGAATCTTGATTTTGTGCAGCACTATTTTAATCAATATGTAAGCTCCACACTCATTTGACTCTTTACACTGTAAAGCAATTATTGTTCTTCAAAAATAACCACAATGTGAGATGACATGATGTTCCAGGTGCCAAAGCTCAGGTCTTATCAGAGGTAACAATATATCTATTAAAGCTTATGCACTCATTCAAAATATATAATCTTAATAGATAGCCTTATATTCTACAAAAACTTGATAATATTGTATTATAAGTTACAGAGGGCAGCTCGCAGTTCCATGCCCAACACCTGGCTAGCTCTTCATACAGCTGCTGTGCAGCCAAATTTATTCTCAGTGGAAAGTGATTTCAACCCAAATTACTTTTCTCAGCCTTTCTCATCTTGCAGTCTAGAAGTATTTATCTCTGATTACAGTTAAGTCTTTTTGTTTTCCTAGAAGTGCCAGGTATGACTTGCTGAGAGTTAAACAGCTGAAACATTGAGTTAAGGGAAGCAACTTGTACCCCAAACCTGCAGCAGCTCTGGCAGGGGCACTCCAGTATGACTGTCTGGGGGTACCCCAGCTCCCCTCTAGGGCTCTTTTCACAGCATCAGGGCACAGGGAACAGAGAGGATATTTTACTAAAGCCTGTTGCATGGACATTATATTTGCAATGAGTTTTGAGCAGCATGCTGATAATTGAGGTTACAGTCTCAGAGAATTGGGGGCCAGGGCAGCTCTGCTGCTGTTTTGTGGGTGGGGTCCCCTCAGGTAAACACAGTGACCTCTTGATCTGGTGCATCCTCATCTTTCTGCCAGCACTTGCACTGCTCAGCAAGGAGAAGAAGATTTTCCCAATGGTGACAAAGGTCTGGGGAGATCAGACTCCATGGTCACCAAGAAAAGCATTGTCCCTGCTGTGAGCATTGGAAGAACTAGAACAGTTTAACTTTCACAGCAATCCAGAGAACCCATTGCTGACTGTTTGTTCACATTAACACAAAAGAGGTCTAAAATCCAAATTATTACAATAATTCTAACATAATGTTGGTCTTATTTTTTTATCTTTTAATCACTGCCATAATCTGATTTAGTGGGCTATTGAGAGAAATGAGTGTTCAGATATTGTTCCACATTAAACTTTGTTATTTTTTTATTGCAGCAAAACCTGGGTTGCATTTTTAATAGCATCTTTGGACCTGCATGTTCTGTTGTTCCTTTCATCATTAAATGAAGATGACAGTTGAGGAGGATGACAAAGTTCCTGGAGGGTGAAAAAGAAAGATTAAAAAAAGTTAGACATGTGTGGGTGGGAATAACATCAAAACAATCTTTTTTTTTCAAATTAACAATGACATATTTCAAATGTCATCTCATTTTTTAAGCCTTAAATAATTTACATTGTAACCACTGTTCAGTCACCTGCAACAGTGATATGCATTTTAGCTAAGGGGGAACACAAATGGAAGTACTTAGGGACTGTATGAATTAACCTCTTTCTCAACATGACCAAAACAAAAATAAATCTTGATTATTTCATTTCTGATTATGTGAAAGAACACACCAGTGATGTGTTGCAACACATATATAGCCATTTCCATTCCATGACTACAACACTTACCCATCCTATATAAATATATATATAGACTATATATATAGCACATTAAACTTAGAGCATACTGAAGAAGATACTGCAGAGTTCTTAGAAAAGAATGAAAGAGAAAACAACTAATTGTAACAATTCATACAGATAAATGATTGCACTTCCTTAATTTGGATCCTTCACTGTCAAATAGCTGGGCTATATCAAACCATCACAAACATTGTCTTCAATCCTTTAAACTTTCTAAAGCCCTCAGTGATTCCACCCTCACACAACTCATTTGGTGGTCTTTGTGCTGTATGGTTTGTTTGGCTGCATATATTCATTGTAAGACTGTAGGCCTTTTTATTTTTTTACTTCTATGTGCTGTATTTCATCATTTAAACAAACTGTCTTGAGAGCAAATACATGCAACAGGAAGTAGAATTAAAAATGGAAATTATGAATATTCTGTGTGCGGCCAAGATTTTTCCTGCAAGGACCCTGCTCTTTTCATCAAAGCAGACCTGGAAGAATTTTGTGATGAACTCTCAGGGAAACCAAAGGGAAAAGTATTAAGTCTCTGAACTTTTGTTGCATAACAATGCTTGTTACTCAAGGATGCCTACTCTGTAGGAATTGAATGAGTTTATATTGCTCAAGGAAGACCATAGGGGAAACACAGCTTGCCTTATATGCCAAGTAATCCGTGAAGAATTAGTATGAGAACTGAAACAGGGCATCCTCTGAGGACTGGACTGATGAGATTTTGTCAAATGCTCGTGATCTCCTAAGTTAGCAACCTATCACCACAGATCCCATGCTGACACTTGGGTTTAAAACACTTTCATAGCCAGGGCTCCTAAGCATCAGGGCTTAGGTGGAGGGCTTAACCCCATCCACCTAAACGCAGATAAACTGAATCTCACTTCTTTATAACTTGTTATTTTTGGCTGCCTTTGCCACCTCTTCTACTTATCCCATTCTCAGTGTAACTGCTACCATGGCAGCATTCAACCTTGCTTGTTCCCAGCTGGAATGGCTAAAATGTAGATTTTTGTGAAGTCAGAAAGGACTTGTTCATTAGGTCAGCTGGTGGGAGGAGGTGGGCTAACAATAAAGTGAACAGATTTAGCATGTACCCAAGAGTGCTTATGTCAAGATAGTTTCCTTTTATTCTTCTGCAGCATGGTTAAGAGCCCTTAAGTACTGTAATTACAGGTGTAGCATAGAGTTCATGAGGTCTTTAGCCTTTTTATTTTACTTCCTCAAGAATCGTTACAGGGAAGAAAGTCAAGCAAGACATTTCATACTGAATGGAAGATACAGCTTCCTTTTCCCCAGTATTATAAATTTATATGAGCATACACATGTGCATGCTCATGTCTGTACTTACATTAAAAAAAACATAACCACACAACAAAAACAAAAATAAAGGAAAGTTACTTTCATTGGATTGGATTGTTAAATTAATTAAATGTTAGGAAATGCCAAATATAAGAGTGTCTACCCCTAATTCTGACATGTCTTTAAAACATGGGATAAGGTCATATTTTCATTGGAACTTTCAATACATTTACAAATAGGGGCAAATTAATGTTATCTTGAGATCCCTTAATTCACAGGACTTGGACTTTGCAACCTAAAAAATGTTTTTAAGAATACCTTTGTGTATGTCTTTGTACAGAAAGGTAGAACTCAGCACTGTTACATGCCAGAAAATCCTGATCAGCCACAGTGTCACAGCATAGGGTATCAGTGTCTCATATCTGTCCAGGAGATCAGTTCTCTGTCCCTCAGCAACAGGACTTCACAGAAAGTCAACCAAGGCAGAAGTGGTCATCTTGAAGGTATATAGTGGTTACAAGACATGAAATATGAGTTTGAGTCACTCTCTGTCATGAATCATAACCAGCCATCCTATTCAGTGTTCCTAGAACAGCACTGTTGGCTTCAGCTCCCAGGCTGCTTTTTTGGTACTGTCTTGCATGAGGCTCTCTGGAGGGTTCTAGGATTGCAGCAATTGATAACATTCTGCTGGGAAAGCCAAGGACACAGCCACGCTCAACATTATTCAGCTCAGCCAATCTGTGTGAAACATCACCATGGAAAGAAAATGTGCTGCTCTCACCTGCTGAGGTTTCATATGCCCAATTACAAAGCCTGAGAGTGGAGATATCAGAATTTCTCAAAGCAAATAGCACAAGGAATCCTTTACACAATCTGAAGAATGAGATTTCCTGCCACCTCCTTTCTTAATGACTGGGGAAAACTTCCTGTCTCCTGTCATCTCAAGCAAGCACAGTATGTAAACTCTTCCAGGAGCTGATCAAAGTGTATAATAATTATGTGGCAATAGCTGCGCTGTGGTTTAGGAAATTAGAATTTTTGGATATAGACTGTCCAAATTTGCCTCACAGATTGTTAAAAGATATGCAGACACCTAAAAAAAACAACGATGGAGACCAGTACATCTCTGGAGAGGGACAGTGGGATGAAAAGTCTAACACTAGAATTGCCTGGCATGCTCCAAGTAATTGTGATGGGAAAAAGACTGTGTAGCTCTTCAGTTTGTTCAGCATCTCCTTATAATAGTGTCTACCTGGTCCTTATTCATAAAATGGAAATATCAAACATGCTCACTTCTCTTGGCATATATCTGAAAGGCTGTGACTTTTTTCTTTGTTCTTGGAGTCCCCTTTTTATTTGTGAATAACATTCACAATCTCGGTTTCTTAAATGAATTCCCATAATTTCTTTTGCTGTTTTAGCATTTTTTCCCAGGGATATTTTTTTTCTCCAAACTACTGTAGAACTGAGACCGCAATATCTGGTTTTTGTAATTTTATATTTAGTTTTCCTATTCCTAATTACTGAGAAACCATAATCTTATGTCTTCCACTTTTAGCTTAAGGGTTTTTTCCTAGTATGTCCCAGAAAGTAGATCCTTCCTGCTCAACATAGGTATTGAGTGAATGAGAGAAGAAGGTTTTGCTGTTGTAACATTTTCTGTCAGTTCTGGAGAGTATTGGCACAGTTTTGGTTAATGCAGTAGCCCACCAGGACATGTAAAATATTTTCTAAATTGCTGCAAATGAATGGAGAAATAAGGATTTATAGGAGCTCTCAAAAATACAATTGAAACAGTTCTGCAGGATCTCAGAATGTGAAAGCAGAGGGGGGAAAGGCATAATTAGGGTTATAGTGTTCCTGAAGCAGGACACCAGTAGTTTGGTTTTTACTTCTAATTCCATCAGAGACTTTCAGTGAAACCATATGTAGGAGATTAATTTTTCATACTTCATCTTCTCAGTGAAAAATAGAAATAATATTTCCTTTTGCAAATACTTTCTCTTGTGCATGTTGAATGCAAATTATTTGGGGACAGGATTGTCAAGTTATGATTCACAGCACTTAACTTCAGTCATCTGCAGTGCTGATGTGTATGCCAAAGGCAAGGTTTGTCAATGGAGAGGGAGGAAACTTTGGTAAGTTACTGGTTCTTTATTATAGAAACCTCTGTTAGGAATGAGTAATTCAATAAATACATATTGATTATCCATATTGACCACTTTAAATATCTATGTTTAGGTGGAGCTAAGTTTCAAACAGGTATCTATCTGTAAAACACAAAGGAGCATATATGTGTCTTTACTTAATTCCTATTCTGAACAGGTGTATGATTTAATATATTTGAATCTTCTTCAAACAGTAAGGTTTCCTCAAGAGGATGATTCATGGAAACATCTTGTCACAAAGGTTTTGATCTTTTTTTTCTTTTTTTTTTTTTTTTTTAATCTTTTTTAAACTGCAGGAGAAAATGACTGATTATGGCTGTTAAAGTGCTTTGTCTGCTTGTGGTTAATTAGCAGGTGTCATTTCCCTGAAGTAGTGTGAATTATTCTAATGTAGGGGCAAAGCTTGAAAATAATGAAGTTATTCAACTTGTTTACCCACAGCAGCAGACAAACTAACTTTGCCTAATTATGATTCTACTTTTACAGATTTGGGTTGAGAGTTCAGTCCCAATGTTTACTGGATTGTTTTCTGCTTTGAAGAAAATGTGGAGAATGAGCACATACTTTCTTTAAACTAAAAGAAAAAAAATCCAAAATAGATAAACAGAGAAAGATTATAATAATTAACCAGGCAGGAGAGGAAAATAATAATTCTATTAATACAACTCTATTAAAAAAATTGCACATACAGAATAATAATTTGCCATGTTTTGAATGTACTTCTTTTAAATGAATAAAACTTTTATCTTCTAAATGTATTTGTAATTATCTTTTTGAACACCACATAATATAAAAACATTTATCTGTACCACACTATGCATTTCTTCTAGCTGAACTATCTTCTAAAATATATTAAAAATAGTTTTTATTTAAATGACAAGAAGGTAGTTCAGAAACTTTCCAATCTCCTTCCTCAAAGCCAGAAACTCTTAAGTTCCTCTGTCTATCTAACTATCTATCTATCTATCTGGCTGTCTGTTTTATTAATACAAAGAATTCAGTCACTGACTGTTTCTCAGATCCTGCTTCTCAGGGCTGTGTCTTCTTGAACTGACAATCTCAATCCCACTCCCCTTTTCCTTTTAAACATTAATTTCTTCCTTTTCTATTTCATGTGTTCCTTCTTCACTGAATAAAAATTATCTCCTGCAACAAATGAAGAGCTATGTAGCTCCTGGTATTTTTTGCCCAGTGTATTGCTATTTTTTACTAACATTCACCTCAGAGGTGAAAAGGCTGTAATACACGAGTTGCAGTGATCTCTATTACTCTAGAAAGTGGTCTGGTTTAAATGGGCCATGAGGAATTAGGTATTCATTGACAGATGCAGGCAGATATGCATTTTTTCCAGAGCTTGAAGAAGTCCTGATATAAACCAGGTTTGATTCTTTTCAGCTTTTTTTCTTTTTTATACGTAGAATAAATGCTGCTTAGAGAGCACACATTCCCTGTTAGCATATTTTCCACTCTGTCCCCTCCTGGTTTTAGTGACAGATGGAGAGCTCTCCATGAAGCTTTTACCCCTTCTCTGACACGTCCATTGAAGATTCAGCTCCTGTGCTTGTGATCACAAGTTAATGTCTGTTGATTGCTGCTTCCTTAGGGCATATTAACTCTTCAATAAAGTTCAGGTCTCCTGTTTCTTCTGTGGGGACTCAGCTCTGTACCAGCACACAGGACAAGATTGCCTTGTGTCAGAAGAGGTCTCTGTCCAAACAGACAGAGGTGTGACTCTTGGAGGCAACATAAAAAGTTAGTGTTAGAGAAAAGCAAACAACACTAAAGGGTGGATTTAATTTGAGTTGACTTTAGATTACTTCATCTGAACAAGTTGCCCAAAGTTCATTTACAATTAATAGATAGAAATAAGCAGAGATTAGCTGATCTAGATGAGATTTTTACTTTTATATTGCATGCAACAGACCTGGATAAACTTTTGGGGGTCTTTTCTTAACAAATGCACCTTTCCTTTCTTTTCTAAAATTTCTTTTGCCCAGCAAGGTTTTCTTTTAAGTTATGAATGACAAATCCATCAATAGTCTCTTAAAAAAGCTACCTACTGAAGTTAGAGTAGCCAAACTGATCTGGCCAATATCTTACTGAATCTACATTGATCATTCCCTTTTCCATCTCCTGCTCCATTTCTAGCAAGCAGGAATTAGAAAGCATGCTGGCCACATAAGTGAAAAATGGGTTCAGCAGAATTTTTGTAAACATTTTTTAAACAACCAAATCTTTGCCTTCAAAATAAGGGCAGAATTAAAAAGGGTTTTCTTTACAAGAAACTAAAAAATGCACATTTGGAATCAGTTTCTTAATAAACTAAACACCAAATTAATTTCACAAGAGGGCCTTTCTGTGTAAAGCTGCCTCTTTCGCTGTGGTGCTGGTGATAAGTATTCTTTTAACATGGAAATTACCACTGTGGAACTGCCAGTATGCGATCTCAGATCACTCTTTTGGCTTTGAAATTCAAACCTAATAGAAATCCTGCCAAGTTATTCAATGCTAGAATCCAAGAAAACTTAGCCCCATGTTAAGCAATTGCTAATCAAGAGCTATCCCTCAACACCTGAATGGGTGGATTCCACAAAGAGAAGAAAGGAGAGGTGCCTTTGCAACTTTGCTCAGTTTTCTGCCCAGCTGCAGCAATTTTGTTCTATAAGCAGTCAAAAAAGAATAAAGTGAAGAAAGCAGCTGTATGGGATTATAGGCACATTTGCAAGATGCTCCATGTGTGGATTTTTTTTTCCCCCCCTTTAAATGCAGTGTGAGTGCAGTGTGACTAATTATACCAGAGAGGAAAGCAGAAGCTCTCTAGTTAAAGTATTTGGGTAATCATGTTTACTGCAGGGAAAGTACGCCTGCATTAAATAAGTCAAAACACGGTGCGTAAAATGTGGAATGACTTTGTAGGCACTGCAATAGAGGGGAAGATGTAGAAATAAGTCTCATTTGTCCAACTAGAGGCACTACCAAAAAGATAAACCATCTGTTTCAACTAACTCAGCTCCACTTGAAAAATGCTAATTGAACAAAAGGAGGTTTAAACTTATTTAAAAAAAAAAAAAAAAAAAAAAAAAAAAGAAGAAAAAAAAAAGGAAAAAAAACCCCACAAAAACAAACAAACCAAAAAAACTCTAAAAATCTTGTCAGCCAGCATGTTGCTAAGTGATTCAACAAAATGATGCTATCCACAATTTGGTGAAGAGGTGAAAAGGACTGATTCTTCCTTTTCTATGTCCAAATTTGGATTTCTTTGATGTATCACAAACCAAACACTTAGTCAGGAGCCCAGACTCCTTTAGTTACTTTCTGTCCTTCAAATCCATCTTAAAATTCTCCTGCCAGAGATGCCTGCCAGAGACTGGCAGTGGTTCAGAAGCCCAATGTGCTGAGATCCCCTCTCCCCTGGTGACCAAATGTGTTTCCCTGTGCTCTGCCTCTGTCTGCTTGTCTGAATCCACCTGCTACTTTTTCTCAGCTAGATTGGTAGCTGCTCCAAAATGTTTTCTACTAGCTGTTAGTAAGGCAGAAAAAACAAAAGGGCAATAACCACATTTGGGGTTTGTTTGGAGCAAAGTTGGAAGCACATATAGAGCATGTCACCGAAGAAACACTTGGCTGCAGGATTAAAGCAAAGTCTGTCCATTTAGTCCTGCAATCAAGAATCCTGAAAGAGGCAGAAAAACAACTCCTAGCCTTGTTAGTTTTTGACACATCTTTGAGTAGCAGAGGAATCATAAGTAAAAAGGTTGGGGCAATATTTAAAAGGGCAAATGAAGTGACCTGGATAAGCATAAGCTAGCTGGCCTGAATCTAATTCTGGACTAAATAATGAAAACATATGTGGATAGAATTGAGCAAGAATTAATTCACAGTTATACAATATTTATGATTTTACTTCAACACATTTTTATGGAAGGCAATTTATGAGAACAAGAAAGATTTCATTATTTGATGGAGATTATAGTTTCGTTTATACAGACAATTGGATAAATGCAATACAATTCTCTAATATATTTGGGATTTCTGATTTAAATTTCTGGTATAAAAAAGGTATATTGGAAACCAACACAACGGGAGACACTGAGATGATTTGAAGTACAAAAGTTGTGTCATGGACAAATTAGAGGATTTATTTTACCATGGAAAACAAAATAAAGCTTATGAACAAATATTTATCAATTCCTGGGCTTCATCTTATCTATAAGACTATAATTTAACAGTAGGAGGTTTCAGAAAGGTCTGCAGAGGATTCACTCAATAATTTAGTCACTTTCATTTCTCAGAAGGGATGAAAGACAATCTGCTCTACTCTAGGCTGGTACAGCCTCACCACGAGTCTGGTGTGCAGTTTTGGGCACTGTAGCATTAGAAAAACATTAAGCTATGAGAGAGTGCTCAAAGGAAGATAACAAAGATGGTGCAGGGCCCTGAGGGGAAGCCAGTGAGGAGGGGCTGAGGGCACTGGGTCTGTTCAGCCTGGAGGAGACTGAGGGGAGACCCCACTGCAGCTACAGCTCCATTGGGAGGGGAAGAGGAGGGACAGGCACTGATCTCTGCTCTGTGGGGACAGCGACAGCACCTGAGGGAATGGCCTGAAGCTGTGCCAGGGGAGGTTTAAGTTGGATATCAGGAAAAGGTTCTTCACCCAGAGGGTGTTTGGGCACTGGAACAGCTCCCCAGGGCAGTGGTCACAGCACCAGCCTGGCAGAGCTCAAGGAGTGTTTGGACAGTGTTCACATGCACATGGTGTGAGCCCCACCTTGGTCCTGTGCAAGGCCAGAAGTTGGATTGTGAAGATCCAAGTGGGTCCTTTCCAGCTAGGAATATTCTGTGATAACCTTAATTATTCTTTAATTATTCTATAAATGCCAGGTATTCTTTAAATTTGAAAATCCAGTTTTATTTATTTAGAGAAGAAAGGCAGAACAAAACACAGTAGCTGGAATTTCCCATCAGACAATTTCCAGATTGAAATCACATACAAATCAATAAGGGGAGAAAAAACAAACATGAAAATAAAAGACCAAAGGAAGAATTGACCATATGTCAACATCCTGAAATCTAAACTACTTGGATGCTTTAATAATTTGCTTTTCTATGGAGATAAACAGGTGAAATTTTACTGTTTGATTAAGGCATAATGCAAGACATAATACAAATATGATCTTTAAAACACCAAAAGTGTTTTAAATTAGTTCACTGTCACTTCCAGTAAAAATGAGGATTTAGAGAGTAGATTTTTATGTCCTACAACTCCAGTTTTAGATACAGTTTTGCAAGATTTTTTTTTCTTGTCTGACAGCAAGGTGTTGCAAGTCATGTTTATTTTGGCAAAATGTGCTTAAGCATCTCATCAGTAAGGGTTAGCATGTCAGAACCAGAAAAAGATATATTTCAGAATAATGTTTCACATTAGTCATGTAAGAATTAAAAAGAAAAAAAAAAAGAAAAAAACAGAGAAAATATTAGTTTCTTGTATTGACGGAATAAATCTTTTTTGAACATAACCATGTTCAAGCTTTTAAGGTTATTTTGACATATTTACAAAGTGATAAAAATAAAAATCCTTGGTTTTCATTCATTTAGTTCCTGCCTTTCTCACTCCTCACACAAACATATGAGAGAGATTTTAATTGAGAGCTAGGCCTTATAAAAAAGAAAATCTTGCTGTAATGGTTTTCACAGGCTGAAAATCACAACCCCAACCAGCTGTAGAGGAGATAATAAATAATCTATGTGTGATATTTAGGGGAAAAATAAATCAGTGACTAATTTTTAGCCACAGTCATTGTTTTACATCTGGTTATGTTCCCAAGTATACCTTTCTGTTTTAAAAAGAAATATTTTATCCATAATACTATCTTATTTTCTTTTTTTCTTCTACTGAAGAAAACTTAGTTTCCAAAATGTATGAGTATGCACATTAAAATACGATATTAGCATGCTAGATATATGTTAAAATTCACCAGATTGCACATTAATATCTCCTGTGGCTTGTTTGGACAATGCATTTGGACAATGTACTATTGCAAAATATTAAGAAAAATACTAGCATTTATGTCCAGACCTCAGCAGAAGCAGTTGGGCTCCAGCCCTGCAGCACACTCACAACAAAAACCATTAAGTTTCACATATTTATAGCCTGGAACATATTCTCAAAGAATCCGTTTGTTAAACTTTTCTCATGTGTTTTGCTGACCTTACTCTTTGTGGTGTGATTATAAGGAAAAAAGGCCAGTTGAGGATGCAGAGAGGCAATATAAGGTTCTTTCAAATCCATTCTGAAAAATGCCATGATGGGCATCTGGAGCCATAATGCCCAAACTGCACTACCCCACATTATGAGCACATTGTTATAATGGTCTATCAGTACATGAGGAAAATACATAGCTGGAAAAAAACTCTCTGATGACATTTGGCACATGGATAAGCATGGAAAGTCAAAGCAAAGAGCAATGCCAAGATTCTTAACAATACTCGCTATGTCCGAAACGAGAGAGCAGGAACACACACACATAAAAGGATTAGCTGCCTTGCAATCTAGTTCTCAGCTAGGAATACAGTTTTTCTCAGGCATTCAACCAGGAACACAATGCAAAATGACTCCTCCAGCATGGAGGCAGAATTTGGAGGTTTCACAGAGCAAAAATATACTCTGTTTCATATTGAAAACACACTGTGCAGAAAAGCCATGTAATTCTGTAGTGCAGAGAATTGAAATCTGAAGCCCAATAGGAATTGTGACTTGGTTCCAAGAAAGCAGGGGTGGGAAGAGGAAGGCATTACTGAACTGCATATCTGCCTAAACAATGCAGTAAGAATAACATTCTTCTGATATCTGCAGTGCTGTTAACATAAATTTCTCATTTTCTCTTTTTTTTTTTCCCACTCACAGGTTATGTTTAAAATTTATGTTGCTGCTCTGGTAAAACATAATCAGGAGATTGGCTGGGTGAAAAAAAACAACCTTGTCTTAATCACAACTTTTCTTAAAAACTGTGCTATCTACATGGTGTTGATCAGACAGGGCATATCATGAAGAATGACTTCCTCATCTAACTGCCAATCAAGAATGTCTTCTTACTGTAAATTGTTTTTCACAACTGTTTTCAAGTTGCATGTGATGAAAATAGACTCAGGTGTCATGTAGAAGAAATCCAAATAAGAGAAGACACACCTCTGCACTTGGCCATTCTAGATTCAGATTTCTGCTCCAACAGACTCAAAGCAGAAATATGAGCCTGCACCTTGCACATACTGACTCCTGTAATCACCTAATTTACTGACTCCTTCTTTTTCCCTTCTTTCTGATTTCCCTCTTCTATTTAATCAGTTAGGAAAACTGCTCCCTAAAAGACAGAAAATAGCCTAAATTTTAGCACACTTACCTGTGAGAGACTTACCACAAAGTAAGAAAAGTTGGACCACTGGGACATTCTTTATGAGATAAGAGCCATGTTTGGAAAAAAAATATAAAAAGAGATGTTTGTATAAATAGCTTTGAATCATAAACAAAGCAATTCACCTTGTACAGTATGTAGGCATGTTGCTAACAGATTATTTTTTGCAACACTGAGAGGATTAAAAAAGGAAAAACCCATGACTAATTTTGTCCAGATAGTTTTATATTTACTTTTACAGGTTTATTTATATAGTCAAAACCCAAAGAGGATTACAGTTGAAAAAGTCAACTTTGCAGCACATGGAACAGACAGGAATCATTTGATGTACAGCTGTTAGATAAATAATTTACACTTCTTGCTTGCTTACTTACTTCCTTACCCTTGTTGCTTTTACCTCCTTATTTCAATCTCTTAGTTCATCTTTTTTTCTGAGGGAAAAAAGCAATAATAATTTAATATTATTTTTGCAAAATAATCTCAAGCAAGGTGAGCAAGGTGGCATTCACATGCCCTGCGTCTCACACACCCTGTTACAATCACTAGAGAGAAACAAGCATCCCCAAATTAGTTTCATTCTGATGTTAGAGTCAGAGATGCACTGTGTTCATCAACTAAAGCAGGTGCTAATAATGACTAACTTATGATTAGACACCCAGATGCTCAGAGCTCTAAAGTAAGGTGAGTTTAATCCAATTGGCAGTGTCCACCCTTATAGGGCTACCTTTAAATGACTTCCCTAAGCCTGCAGGCCTCTGGGGTAGTGACAGAGTCCAATCACTCAAGAGGAATTCCACTTTCACCCCAAGATTTTCTTTATTCCTAACTTATAACTCTGGTGATGGCCATAACAGACACAGGCTATGTTGCATCAGTTCATCTCAGGTGTCAGGTCTGCTTTCAGCACCAGCTGGGGCAGAGTTCTCCCAGAAAACAAATGTGTCATTGTGTAGCCACAGGTGGGAAGAAACACCAGGGAGAAGCAGCAATCAAGGATTTCTCTCACCTGTGCTTCAGCACATCTGCTTTTGTGTCTGCTCCCTAGTGCTCTTCTACAAAGCCAGCTGAAAAGAAAGGAAGGCCATTGTAGGATGCTATTTTGACTTTTCTGTGAGTCAGCAGCTACTGAAGAACTTCACCGCAGAAATTTATTTTAAGTGAAAAAACTGTGGTGCTTGAGAATGCACCAACTGACACTTTGTGGGTCTGTTCTTGTACTCTCCCCCAGATAATTACTGCTGAGGAGACAGGATATTGGGTTAGGTGGTCTGACCCAGCACAGCCAGCCTGATGTGCTTACCATCAATAGCCGCAGGTTTGCATGGCAATTGCTGGCAGCAGGGAGAGATGAAAGGCTTGAGATTCTCTGGCTCTCTGCAGGCTTGAAGGGAGAAATGCTGATGCACACAGAGCTGCCAGCCCTGCTGCCCCTCCCCTGCCCAAGCTCCTTGCTCCAGCATCAGCCTCCAGCCTCACCCAGTCTCGTCACCATCTGCTGCACTCAGTCGCTGCTTCCACCATCAGTTTTCCATCCCAGCTCCAGCACCAGCATGATAATGCCAGTCATGGGCTCCCAGGCCCAAAATCAGCCTTCACTCTGCCATTGCTATTCTCTCAGTTGTAGCTCCAGCACACAGAGACCATGGCTGTTTACTTACTATTTTAACCAGACTGCTCCTACACCAGCAGGAGAGCAGCCTTTACACCAAAAAATCCCAACCAAAAGCAGTCCTGTGCTCTTTCCTAGTGTGTAGTAAGTCCTGCCACAAATGTTTATTGTGTACGGGGATGTCAAGATGTGTGGGTAAGTCGAGCATGGACAATGTCCATGGAGTTCTACAGTCCAAGATTTCTCCAGTGGGAGACTGGGAACTTACTGTGTATAATGGGATTTGTACACCATCCTCCTTCTTTTGCTACCTCTCCACTCAGAAGACCTAATTGTTAAAGTGTTTGTTCAAACAAAGTCTACTATCAGAATTTAGCCCTTTTTAAAAATTTATGTAATATATTTAAGGAAAAGATGACAACCTAAACTTCAAAGCTGTGGTTACAGGGTTCATTACAGAGATATTTTTAAATACACAGCTATTTAAAACATAGAAATTGTCACAGATCTAAAATTACTTCTATTTTCCCAATCCTGCCTTCAGTTCTCCTAGTTTGAGTTTATGTGAATTTGACTGACAAGCCTTTAGCACTACTTTTTTTCATGGCAAAAACTATTTATTTTTATCAAGTTCTGAAAAATAGGTACATACTTTGATTAGAAGTTGTCAAAATTTTTGGCCTTAAGAAGACCCTCCATATTAGAAATTTCAGCCCAAATACTTAATCTTTTCCAATCATTAAACACCCAAGCCAGGGTCAGAAAATGATGCATTCCAGGCTCTCTTAACAGGTAGGGTTACCAGCCACTACTGTAATTTTATGAGATAGGATTTGAAGTGAGCTTTCCCTAAAACCACTGTGATGAATAATCATGTCTGAGAAGAGGAAGCGGAAATCACAATGGTTTCCTTGCTGGAACTGATCCATTCACAATAATTTATGCTTTTCCCTTGATTTCATCCAGTGGTATCAGTCCTATCCACCACAGCTTGAAAAACCCTGTTTCAAGTGAATCCCATTCAAACCCAAATGGCGAGGCCAGGTGCTCTCCTTAAGAGCAGTAGCTTTAGAATTCCCAACTTCTCCTTTCAGAAAGCCCTACATAAAACAGATCAATTATTATTGTTGTTGTTATTATTATTCAAAAACCGGTTCTGAGAAATACTTTAAATAACAGAGGAAAGCAAAAATGCTAATCCTCTTACATAACACAAATCCCAGATGGCCTTGTGTGGAGGGGAGGAAGATGCCATAATAGCAGTCACCATTATCAGCTGAGCTTGGTGACAGATGTTAAAATGATGCAAGTGCTTGTGCTCACTCACCGAACTTCAGTTAGGTTTTTTTCTTGTCATATTTCTCACAGAAATAATCACCAATAAATAAAAAATCATGTGCAAACAAACACTAATCCTCCCTGCAAGTGTATAATTCATTCTGAATAATACCTCAAGTAAAGCTGTTAAAATCTCCCCATTTGCAGTTCTTAGCTACAGAGAACTGCCACAGTAGCACTAGCATCCTGCAGTTCTCAATTCCTAACCTAGAGAATTCTCAAGTAATAGCACCAATTGCTAGTGTTACTTATACTACTCCCATCACCTATTGCATCACAGACCACTTTTGCATCAATGTAAAAAGAGTTTTCTTTCTCTGGCTCTAAATTGTTTCAGATTTACAGCTGGTCTCTGTGACATAAAGAGTGCACAGCTGCCCATTTTCCCAAGCATTTTGTCACAGGGATAACCTTATAGTTAAGGATGACAGGGCTGCAGTAGAAGGCTGAGGAGGTATTCATCTGCCAGGAGGCAACATTTACTTTAATCAAACATCCTGAGATCCTGCACAGAAATGCTCACTTGACAAATCTACAGTGCAGGAACAGAAACACTTCTATGAAAGAGTTTCATTCTCCAGTTTCACTGGTCAGTGTTCAGAGTGTGGGAGGAACCAGTTTTTCTCAGACCTTGACAGCTCTTAGAGTAACCACCACAAACCAGGCTCCAAACAAAAGCAGAGAACATGTTGTATATGTTACAAACAAATTTGGGGACACCCTAAGGTCAACATGAGATGCCTCCTTATTGACCTCTCTTGGACCCTCTCCCATTCTCATAATTGTGAAACCACTGCTTCCTTTTCCCAGGGATTCATGAGAATGACAGAAATTTAACCTGTTGCACTTCCTCAGACACAGGTGCTGCTGTAAAACATCACTTGTTGAGGTGTCAGTCTGTCCCAGAGCACCAGAGGAGCTATTGCCCCACAAGGCAGGGAGGGTCAGCAGCTGCCCCAGGAAAACTAGGAACTGTTCCACAGCTATCCTGCCTCTTGGAAATATCTATTCAGTGTGTTACTCCATGTCCACTTCATCTCTGCCAATGCAGAGTGGAATTTGGAGGTGCTAAACCATGTGCACCAGGGACAAAACAACCCTTAATTGTCAGTGGGAGCTGAACCCTTTTAATTCTTGCTCTTTCCTACAGCAACCATGAATATCAAAGGATACCAGCTTTCCAGTTATGGTATTGTCTGCATCCACCCACATGCAGAGAATGATTTATTAAGATGTGTTTGGGAATCATATCTGTACCAGTGGAGGAATATCTGAGAAAGCAGTCTCACTAGTTCATGATTGTTGACTTGGAGAAATGAGCTGCTCTTTAACTGAAATCACAATTTCTCACCTTCCTATTGTTTTGTCTGCCCATTGCAATAATCATGAATCATCAGAAGCCCCCAATCACCAAGGCAGAAGGATAACTTAGGAACAAAGCAACAAACTTACTCAGTTAAGGTATGCAGACTACAGAATTTTTGCAGCTCTTCTCTTGTCTTCTACTCTGCATCTCTTCTGGTTTCTATAAATAAACTCAGTACACCTGGTTGGGAAAGGATTCCTTCAAGGCCTCAGCAGGGTGATGGCAACAGGCTCCTTCATCTAACCCCACTGAGGTGCTATTCTGCCATGGGGGTAAATTTAAAAAGGGAGATCATAATCAGAAAGGAAACAGTGAAGTCCCCCTCATTTTTCTGAGAAGGCTTACATTCAGCTTTACTTCATCTTCCCTTACAGAGCAATAATTTATTCAAACTGCAGTTTAAATGTCTCCTCAAAGAGTAAAATTATTACAACGATCAAGAAAGAAAATGCCCGTTTATACAGAAATTATAGAGAAGTCTCTTGTCTTTATCAAGTCTCAAGTGTATTTGCACTTAAAAGCTCCCCCCCCACCCCCCCTTTGCCAACTAGAAACAATAGTGCAGGTGCATTGCCCTTCAGTGAACAATGTATTTATCCTGGGAGGCAGGAAGTTGGTTTCACACCTGTTTCTTCTTTTTATTTGTTCTTGGCCTGGCTAATTTGCCGAATGTCATGATTGGTACAGCTGAGGCTGTCAGAAAGAATTACCACTTTGTAACATGACGGCCTAATTCTGGCAGTTCAGATTTTACAATGATTTGCCTTTTGTTCTTTCTTTCAGTAGTGGTCTGTTTTCTGTACTGCACACAAACTGAATCTGATCAGTAGTAACAGAAAATGTAAGAATAAAATAGGCTGCTTTATTAGAAGACTGTCCCTTTTGGATATTATATATATTATATTATATTATATTATATTATATTATATTATATTATATTATATTATATTATATTATATTATATTATATTATATTATATTATATTAGTTCTAAAGACAATGAGGGTTAAACTCCTCATATGATAAAAAGTGTTAGTTCATGGACTGAAATAAATATGATTTTGCAGGAATTCATGATTTAGGATTAGAATTTTTTTGGTCAGAATTCAAGGACTACTGAAAATTGAGAGGTACTCTGTTTTCTCATGAATATTAAAGAAGTAAAAGATGTGGCAGAAATTTTGTACCCATATATCCATTTAGGTTTTGACTTTATGATCAGTGCTTCATTTTCTTAATCTAATTCTAAGTGGGCACTTTCAGGAACAGAATTATCCTGTTAGTGATATTTGAACTGTATCTGAGAGCTAGGAAGCTTTTTCTATGAGTAAGTCAGCTCAACAAAAGAAAGAAAAATTTATGTAGTTAATGCATGTATCTATGCAATTAATTTTTCTTTGATTTAAGATTTTAAGACTGTTACAACTCTCTTAACATCCTATCCCAGCATGGACACCACTTCCCAGGCTTCTCTGTTTAACCCTGTACTGTGGACCTTGGAGAATTTCCACTGTGTCCCAGCATACACATTTCACAGAGCATGAGCCACCTGCAGGCACAGCACCCACCACACCACAACTCTTCCAGAATTCACCACCCTGGACTCATCCACCACACCTGCACAAATGTGCCACCTGCACCAATAAGCATTCATTCTAATCCTGTGGCAGCAAAAGCTGATTAGCTCAATCTTGATAGGATGGGGATGAAAAAAGAGGGAGCAAGACTGAGTCATGTCAGGATCACCAAGATGCAGCTTTTTCTCATAGGTCACAGTGCTGTGACCAGAGTGAATGGAAGAGACTTCTCAGCACCTATGTAGTACAGAAGCACATTTTAAACACTGCAGGATCATCTTTTTTAAACTTGTTTGGGACATATGTCATGAGCACTCACACTGAAACCATAGACAGGTACACTGTCTATGCTGATTTCAGGCCAAAAATACCACCTAGACAGCCCTTTGTGGGGCAAGGGGGACAGATCTACAGAAGCACCAGACTATTTTCTGGACCTTTCCTTCAGAGAATCATTAGCTTCACTAAGGCAGCAGTATTAGACACTTAAAGAGATAGGGCTTTACAATTCCAAGTTAGCAAATATTTTATTGCTTTCATTATCAAGGAGCTTCTGCAAGGCTGTCCTCTATCTGCTTCACCCTTGACAAGATTTATGAAAACTCAGGCACCATTGCTGTGTTCCATAAGAATACCATATCCAGCCACTCCAACACTATCAAAAAAACAGACTTCCCCCTCTGTCTTCATTGAATCTCTCTGGGTTTATAATAATCATAATATCAGTGATGTTTATGATGTTTTCTCATTGTAGGCCACTTGTATATATTGTCTTCACCAGTCATGTTCATATTGCCAATCTATTTCAAATATCCAAATATCTGGCAGTGTCCTCCTTTTGTGACTAACAAACGATCAATGTAGCCATAACTTCTTATGGAGAATACCAATATCTGCATCTCAAGCCAACCTAACAACCCAAACCAAGAATTTTATGTATATAGGATTCTCCATGCATTTTCACCTATCCTTCAACAGCATGGCCTATGAGCAAGTAGCAGATTCTGGATTACCCTTTTTCCTGTTCTGTCCATATCCTTCTTACTTTAGAAAGATCTTGTTTAGGCTTTCCTTCCATCATTTTTTCCCCTGCAAACAATAGATTATTTTCCCTGGGTTGCCCTATCATCTAACACTTAAAATACCTAACATGAATTTATACTTAGTGTCTCCTTGTTTCTTCACAAAAAGAAAAGAAATAGAACTCAGAGATCCTCTTTCCTTTCTTTCTCCTCTCTGTCCTCTCCTTCCCCTCTCTTTGCTCCACTTTCATATAGCCCAGTACATCACACATCAACCAAAGAAACATATACCAACACTCTCAAATAGAGTATGCTAGAGAAATGAGGGAGAATACTTTCTAATGTCCTCTTATATTTTTTCTATCCCTGGCCAATCATTCTCCACTTACAAAGCTACAGCTTGTCTCCTGGAAGAAGGCAGTGAAAAACAGTAGTGGATGAAAAGCTTTCCTACACAAAGGAATGGTCCCCTGGCAGTTATGCCTAGTGAAGAGTAAACTAATTTTTTCTACCTCACCCAGTCAAGAGAATTTCTAAGTGCCAACAAATGCAAAACTTTCTTGTTATCATCCAAAGAAAAAACATGTTAAAATTGTGAAGTAACTGCACTGTTTGCTGTTTGTGCAGAGGAAATGTACTGGCCCCACAGACACTGCTGGGCACAGGGAGATCTTAGGCCAGCAGCTTGCACTGGATTACCAGCTGCACCCACCTCTTCCCAAAGGACAAGTGTACAGACAGTCTGTCCTACTGATGGGAGAGCTCCAGTCAGTCTTTACCTAACCTCCTTTACTGGGGTCTTGTTAGCCACAGTTATAATTTATTTAGGTCATTTAGAACAGATTAAGTGCACACAGAAGCTCTTTTGAGGGCTTTGAGACAGATTACTCAAAGGAAGATAGACATCTGACAAGCAGGCTGGTAATAATGCATCTGTGTAAAAGAAAGTAAGTGAATCTCCAGATTATTGGTTGCCTTTCCATGTGCTTGATAAATGTCTTCTTGAAATTCTGAAGAGACAAAAAGGAAGAGAAAAACACACAATAAAAACACCCCAAACAACCTAGGAATCCCAGTTGGTCCCAGGTTAAAAATAAAAAAACAAAACAAAACAAAACTAACAACCTTACTCCTTCCAACATTTCTTAGAAAAATATCCCAAACTGAAAAAAATGCTATAAATTTTCAGTCCTACCTACAGGAATAACTTCCAGAAACTGTTTTACATGTCTGCTCTGGTGGCAGACCAGCTGCATGTGGGTACCTCTCAATGGCATTGGGAGCACTGGTTAATAAATAACTCTGCTCTGTCTTCAGCAGGTCCAATCTGCTTTGCTTTGGACATAGCACAAAGCCTCTGGTGAGCTGGCACCCTCGATGGCCACCAGTGAAGAGATGCCAGCCACCAAGGCAGGGGAGCTGTGCCACAAGTGCAGCCATGAATATCTGGCAAAGTCTTACTCAAAGAGCCATTCCCATCAAAGATGGGTTTTACCACTGGTGTACCTCTCTCCATACCTAATGGGAGTCCTAAAACAAGATTGGGTATCCCTTATGGAATTGCTGTCTATCATTCTTTCCAGCTTTGTCTTTCACGATTTGGGTTGTGTTATCCCAGGATTTCCTGATGACAGACAGGCCTTGACAGTGCAAAAATGTTTATCTGCTGTCAGATCCATTGCTGGAGCATAGCAACAAGATGCTCCTGCACTGCCAGAACTGGAGATATTGGCTGCTGAAGTGCTTACGTTGTCTCAGAAGTAAGATTTTGGAAAATTGCAATGATAAAGTTTTTTTTAGATAATGATAAAAATGGAGAACTTCATAGAATTTTAGTACAAAATTTAGCCCATGAAAAGAATTTGATAAACTGAACATGAAACCCTACTAATACTTTCAGTATGTTCATATTATATCAAAAAATCGAAGATAAGTGAATGGAAAAGACCATTCCAGAGATTCACAGGATGTTTATGATTAAAGTTATAGGAAAGATGGTGTTCTAAATTCTATATCTCAAATTCTTGTTTACAGACAACTGTCAGCAGAAGGCTGGATAGCAAAAAAGCTGCTTAATAGAAAAAGGAGTACTCACATTAAAACCTGTTGAGGTCACTTTTGCACATGGCTTGTCACAAAGAAATTTATAGAAATAAAAATACTTTAAAAACATTTTATCTCAGAATTCTATTTTAAAGAATAAACTGAGATATCTGAAACCAATTATTTCGAAAAAAAACAAGGTTGAGAATCTAATTGACTGAATACAAGGAGGGAGGATTCAAATTCTTCTGAAAGAGTCATTAATACTAATCTGAACTGGTGAAATTAAATCCTGCGATTCAGTCCCAAGGAAACAATTAACTGATTGCAAATTATTTTAAAAAATCATTAAATTCCAGGGATTAGTTTAAGATAATTCTTGTATTCCATATGTATTAGTGCCATAAAAACACAATGGGTAAACACTTGTTTATTTAATGGAAAATGGTATTAAAATCAGCAGAAATACAGTGAATTTAAGAGGGGACAGTTTTGATCCTGCAGTTTAAGTTCTATAAAACAGGGAAAAAAAGTATAAAATTCCTGTTGTGAGAGAACTGCTCTTTGACTATATATATTTTATTTAGAGACCTATATAGTATTCAAATTGCAAAATTTTTCTTCATGACAATAATTATTTTTAATTATCTCCCATTTATTTCTTAAAGAAATAATAAATTATGTTCTGCAAGGATCTGGTGAGTTTGAACTGTTAAATAGTAAAAGATACTACATCTTCTAGGGAACTGGGTTAAAACCAAGAGGGTTTGGATAAAAAGTTCATGTATTTAAGTTTTTCATTCTAGATTTGAGTTTTTTTAAGCACAAGTTTCTGCACAAGAACTCAGTGGGGTTTATCCATTTGTTTTTATCTTGCATGGCAGGCTGTAACACCATGCAGGTTCATACTCTAGATGTGAAATTTGCTTTCCACTGTTCTTCCTCCTGAAATTATGAAGAGGTTCTGTGACTTGCCATGAAACAGTACAAGGAAATCCTTCTTTTGTCTTGTGACTCTGTTATTGCTACTAATTGTAGAGCATTACCATTTTAATTTCATGGCTTCTGTTCAGTTTGCTACCTCTGATTCTGGAAACCATTGAGACATACTAAACAAGGATGAGGGAGTTTATCCTCTGGTTTACCTTCATCAGTGTTTTTTGCTCCTTTTCAGATACCATGAGCCCTAATATTAGACTGACCACCCCTTTTAGACAAGGAGAGGTGTCTTCTCGAAGCCCTGCTTGACACCTTTTCCACATAAAATATTTTCTTGCATTGGCTTCTGAAGTACCTTAAAAATTCTAATGGGAATCTGTAAGCAAGATACTCTTTAGAAACAATTGAGATGTCTGCAGAGGGGAGGATTTAGCTAGTTTTCTGATTCGTTTGAGGAGTCTTTGTTCAGTGTGTTCTCTCTCCCCAGGAGAATTGAGATTGAATTGATTTCCTCCAATTGTGCAGAGCTTCAGGTAGGTTAGAGCCTAACTGCTGCAGACTGCATCTACCTCCTTTTGATGTCCCTGCATCACATTTCTTTTTTTACAGGTTTGCAGATTTGATATGATTCTGACCAAATGAAAGGCTCAGCTCTGTGGTAGATCTGTATATATCAAGGCCAGGTTGAGATGTTTTGAAGGAGAGAGGTTTAAATAGTGATGTTCATATACAGAAGAATGGAGGATCAGATAAACAGCACATGTTCCATTGCTCACAAGGCTGTCATACGAAGCTGAAGATGACACATTACTTGTTTTGAATTCTCAGAGTCAGGAGATCTCTTTCTGACTAAAACCTACCTAAGCTTCCTGTTCCTCACACTTACTCCCTTTGTGAAATCTAGTCATAATACCTAAGAGGACAAAAGCTTTAGATCTCAGTCTTTTTTTTTTTTTTTTTTTATTTACAAAATGCATAAAACCAGAATATGTTTTCTCACTTGTTTTTTTTTTTTTTCAATAATTTTTATTTAAATTCATTCAGCTTACATATAAAGAAACATTACTTCCAAATATTATGTCTACAAACTCCAGCTGGACTTAGAAGAACATTGCAATTTGTACCCTACTAACATTTATGAGTCCCTTGGATACAATCAAGTATCAAGTAATCAAGTTGGTCTTGATTAAGAGATGAGATTTTCCATTGCTTTCCATAGACTTCTGCAGATATAATTGAATGGAACTTAGCAAACAGTTCAGCTAAGCTATTGAACAAGAATCCATCTCCTTCTAGGGCAAATTGTCTTGCCAACAATAATGGTACCTTAGTACCATTTAGCTGTTTGAAATGTATGTTTTTTCCTGTGAATGAATTTAGAAGACAAAAGCAGTTAAACTGAAGCTGATAAAAATACATTGTTCCACAGCACCTGAAAAGGGGGATCAGAATTTTCACTGACTAAATACAGGTGAACAAAATCCCTAATGTGTTATAAGTGATGCAAAATATTATTTCGTGAAGTTAAAAAGAAACCTGACTTCATGTTGGAGTCTTTTTTGCACACTAATGGATTTCTTTACATTCACCGTTATTCTAATTTTTGTGAAAAAATAGAAACATTTTATAATTTTAAATTAAAATGAAAGTCAGATATAAGGGAACATCACAATGGTTCAAAAAGCCCTTTTACAGAATTCATTTGCAGCATATGAAGCCAGAGAGGTAACTCAATCTATCATGCTGAGATAACCATCTAAATAATCCAGTGTGGTACTGAAAGAGGTAAACAAATCTTGATGGCAGACAGGTGGTACAAAACCATAGCAACAGAAGGTCCAGACAATGTGGCACAAATGCAAACAGAACTCTCCATATGTATTGTTTTGTCCTCTGCTTAATGTAAAATTGTACTTTAGCTCCAGAGTATTTCAAATTTAAATTAATTTGTTCACACTTGCCATGTCATCTCTTCTATGCATTCTTTGCACCTGTCTCTTTCTTGCCTTCTGGTTTTGGTCAACATTTGTTGATGAAGTGCTTTTCAGTCTCCAGCCATGACCAAAATTCAGACTGTGTATATATTTCCCTACAGAACATCCTATCCCTGCTTTTTCTCCCATCAGACCTGCCTGTGTACTGCCAAGGTGGGTGGGAGGTTCCTAGATTTTTATTCATATGGTCCATATAATCAACATAGAGTGAGAAGCTCCAGCAAAGAGGAGCTAGAGGAAAATCTTGTCCTCTTCAGTCCATCTAGTGAATTGATGGTCTGGCAGCTTTCAAAGTTATGTACTTTACACCAATTCTAGTAGGATTTAGGCAGTTATGTCTAAAGGACTGTTTCATTAGAATTTTAAATTTTTTATGCAAACTGTCTGTCTTAGGCTGCATTTACATTAGCATATTGGTTCAGAGAAGTTGTGCATTCTTGAAATAACTCTCTCAGTCATCCCCACTTACTGCACATAGGTTAAATTCACAGAAAGGTTTTAGTGTTTACAAACCAAATCCTTTCTATGGCTGTGCTATAGTGCACACCAAATGGGTTGCTGCCCTTCAGGGGCAATTATGTACAAAACAAATACAAAGATCTCATAATGATTGCTTTAATCTGTGTATTCTGAATTAAATTATTTTATGTGGATATAGTCATACCTGTACTCTAACTGAATTTAGACTTTCCTGCCCCCAGGTATCATTTCACTACTTCTGATTTTCTTCCATTGCTTCAACTTGGCATGCACCCGCTTGACATTACTTCTCCTGTAGTAGCACTCTTCTATATTTTTCCCATACAGAATCTTTCTGTCTTAGTAATTCAATACATTATAATTTCCCAGCATATCTTTGGCTAGCAACAAAAGTGAGTGTAGCTGTCTACAGCTGAGCAACTGTCAAGGCTCTTCTTATAGTCAATAGAAATAAATAGGAATTTTCAGGGTATTATTCATCTTAACCTTAAGTAGTCACTGAATATGGGTCTGATGAGTCATGTCTGTAAAGTGCCTACTCCTTATTGACAATATATAATGCCTCATGTGACTAGATCAGGTTTGGATCTCCACACTGCAGCCATTTATGATCTGTTTTCCAGACCATCTTCTACATTTTCTGGCTTGATTTTCATTTAATAGAGTGACACAAAGGTCTGGGTATCTGGATGAAAGCAGAATCAAGGGCAGTCAGATACATGTTTTTCTGGGGAGAAGCAGGAGACCTGGACCCTGAGGAATGTGTTTTCTGCAGTAGGAGAATCAGTGGGTTAGTTTATGAGTGATATACATGCTAGATGACATCTGTGTTAACTTCTGCCTGATTCAGATCAAAGGAGGAACAGCTCGTGCTTGTTTCCTATCAGTCTCAGATGAAGCAACAAGCAGCAGCATATCCCACCAGTTTCAGTCCTGACACCTTCCAAGATGAACTGACTGCTCAACTGAGTGAATAGATAGATAGATGAAATCAGTTAAAGTAATCAGCAAACACTGAAGTAATCACTGAAAATCAGAGCATTCACCTCTTGAGGAAAAGGAATTACTTCAGATTTACCCAAAGGTGATCCCAGGCACTATTTGGATGCTACTATGTGTCTGTCTGTGAAATGAGAATTGGGTAGAGTGTGGGGATTTGGTTTCACATGCAGATTGCATTTACAGGGCATGTTGAGTATTTAAGTATTTAATAACAAAGCAATTAGTTATTTACACAGAGGACAATAAGACTCCTTTGGAAATATCCATCTCATTGCCATTAAAAGCAAATGAAGTGATTATGAACAGTGTAACCACACAATTAACTGATTAAATCCACAGCATTCTCTATACCAGACCTGCTTTTCAATATGACTTTTATGATTAAAAAAATAGGCTTGTACATGGTGACGCATACCTAAGCCTTCTGAGCATAAGTGAAATTTTTAATTAAAAATGTATGTTTCAAGATAAACAGCTTTCTCAAATATAGGATAATGAAAGAATATGAATGCTGACTGAGGTGTAGAGCTTACAAAAATGGTTTGTTTTGGGGAGAGGGGGAGGTAATAAGATGCCAGAAAATGATTAAGTATTTGAATATTATAAAAATAATTTATTATAAAGATCCTGCCTTTCTACAGATATGATTGTAAATTTGCTGCCAAATAAAAGACAGTCAACAAATTACAAATTATAGAAAGTAGAAGGGAGAAAGCTGCTATGTAGCTTGTTCTTGGAGATTTGAAAATATTGTGTTCTACTTGCCCAAAATTCTTCAGAATTAAATAAATTAGAAGACCTATAATCACATGATGTGTACATGGACTGTAGGGAATTTTCACTAAAATGGAGGCCATGTAAGGAAATATGATGACTGGATTATATAAGGGCCTCTCCTCCAGACACCAATTATGGTTTTGGCCAAACAGTGGGTATTTAGGTTCTCAAGTTCCCTAGCGCAGTTTCCATGTTTTGCATTAAGAGTTATTTTTTTGTTGAAATGTATTTTGGTATGAGTAACTGCAATTCATTTTCCTGAAAAAGGCATCTAAGGAGAAATATTTTTTATGGTTTTTGCATAAAGGCAAGGAATTCCATTTTCAATATTTAAATACTCCCCCTCTCCCTGTTTTTTAAAATATTGTATTTCCCTACAAAATAGATGCTGACACATTGGTTATACAGAACACTGGCTGGATATCGAAGGACTCTCATTCATGCAATAAAATATTTATTATTTTCATATCTTATTGTATATTTTAATATACTTCCCAATTTAAATAAAGACATAGAGTTTTAAAGGTACTAAAAACTAGCAAGACATCAAACTTGTCAAGAGTAGGAATGAGAAACACATTCAAAGTCATCAGCAGAGAAAACAAATTTTCAAAGGTAAGATTTTTTCATATATATACAGTATACTGTATATGATATATATATAAAGGTATAATAAAAAACATTTTTTCACTCAGTACAACAAAAAGGAGAGTTTTGTGATAGATTTGCATAAGAGCTGCAAGACTAAATAAATACATTTCACAGAAAAGAATCATTAAATCTATGAATAAAAGATGTAAGATATGAGAAAAACCTACTTTCTGACAATGGAGGATGTTTTGCTACTATATTTTTCATGCACCAGTCACTCTGTTTTAAATTTTACAAGCAGCGGTACTAGAGATTGCCTGAAACATGCAAGTTTTTAAAAAATAAAAATAGTTAATATCAGTTTGTTTGGGATATCTGATGAAATAATAAAACAGTTCAGGCTCCCTCTGTATGGAAAGCAGGCCTAAATTCCCCAACAAAGTGAAATACTTAAGTGGATTTTCAAAATGCGTGTCATGAGAATTGATATTGGTTCAGGAATGAGAGGCTTAGAAATATTCAGCTGAAGAGCAGTTAGTCTTGTTTTCTGATAAGCTGTCAGAAAACAGCTTTATATTTTGAGCTTGGATGGGCCTAATAGTTTAGTCACCATGTCAAGCACCAGCAAAACTTCATGCTGTCAGCAGTAGACTTGCAGTGTGGCACCGCATTTTGAAAGGAAGAGTTGGCGTGAACCCTAAACCGTAACCTCAGGCTCTTCCTGGAGCTGTGATACACCCACGCCGTGCAGCCTTCACCCAATATCGTGTTAACACTCCTCCCCCATGCACGGCTGTTGCACTGCATCTGAACAGCAACAGTCAAATATAAGACTAAGAACCAGCTGCACCCTATTATTCTGTTCACTTTCGCATTTGCATACTTACCAAATATTCCCTCGGTGGGATATTCGTTATTTCGAGTATTTCATTTAGCACCACGACTGAATTTCTAGCTAAAATAGGTTTTTATCAGAAAGGACATTTATTTTTTGAAAAGGCATTGGATCACAGATATATATTACTTCCAATGAATTTCCACTGAAGCACAAGGGAATTTGGCTTAGGGTTTTGGAGACAGAAGTTTTAAGGCAACTCCATCGTGTGCAGTGGTTTAAGTTCAGGAATGCCAAAACTTCCAAGGAGCATTCATACAGAATTGAGAACCAGAATCTTAGAAGCTTAATGCTAAATTTTGGAAAAAAAGAAAAATCTGTTACTTGAATATCTGAAAAATCTTGACTTCTTTTTTTTCCTTTTTTTTTTTTTTTCTTTTTCTCTTTTTTTCCAAGAAGTGTAGTAGGCTTGGGACCTCATTTTCTGTTTCATCTTAAGGACAGAAAATCCTTTGTTTGCAAGACCTCTGCTTCTAGACCAGGAAAAGATACATTTTCTGACTGGTAAGGCATAAACTGAAACCAAAAATGTTGCTAAAATCCCCCAGACTGAACCCTGGAAGTGATGAAGTTTGCTAGATTATATAGTTCACAACACTACAGCAATGCAGTGAGTTACATTGTAAAGTCAAGGCAGTTCCTGTAGCAAAACAACTTTTTTAAAATATCTTTCATATATCAGAACAAAAGGAATCTGCATATTGCTGGGACTCATGGGACTTAATTTGAACACTAATACAGAGAATTTTTTTCTTGGAGAGACATTAGAAATAAAAGAGCTGGGGATAAGTGGAATTTAAAGGAAGGCAACAGCAAGAAAAGAGTGAATCCATGAAGAAGAAAAAGAGAAAATGAGTAGGGGGTAGAGAAAACAGGTCCCAATGGAAAAATAAAATAGCCCAGTTATAAGGTAAATCAGCCACCTGTGACTCCCTAATCGACAGGACAGTCACATCTATCCCTACAGATTATGCCTTACTTTTAAAAAATGGGGTAAAGTTTGATTAATTTAATTGCTGTAGGGGCTGAAATGAATTTAAGAGGAGTAAAAATAAGGATCATTTTTGGTTGTAGTATACTACAGGATATATATAGAGAGGAGGGAAAGGGCCAGAGGAGACTCTGCAGTAGCATCTGCAAGGGATCTGTGCTTCTGCAAGTACTGTTAATGTAAAGCTCCCTTTGCTAGATCCAAACCAAACTGGCAGGAATATGGTAAAGGTAAAGGCACTGAGCTCTGCTGCACAGTGATTAGAATCATATCACAGTAACACCATTGTATCAACACCTCAGAGCTGCAAGACAGTGCTGGGAAACAGGGGCTGAAGGGACTAGTGACATGGACTAAGGAAGTCAAACACAACCTCCAGAGGGAGACCCAGGGAAGGTGCCCAGCCTGTCTGAGCCACAGTGCCTCTGAGCCAAGAGGGCTGGAGCAGCTTTCCCAGAGCAGGAAGGCTGGGATCCCATTCCATGGCATGACTCACCTTCTGAAGGAGCCTGTCCCTCCTCACTGGCTGCAGGGGGAGCCCACCACCTGACACATCATTTTTTTGCCTGTTTTTGGTAATCAGTAAAAGGTTTTCTAGAAGAACAAATCACAGAAGAAACCTTGCACTGAGTAATGATAGGTTCACTACGTTTTAATGAAACCAAACTACAGATCCAGCTTTCAATTCAAGAAGAAGTCTGCAAAATTAAGGTAATTAGTGAGAGATACCCACTGGACTGAAGAACTCAAAGCCTCATATGTGAGGCCTGGAATTTCTTTGTCAAATTTATGAACTTTCCTGTAATTCATTATTCAAACAAGGATAAAACTCTGTTACATATAATATAACTCAGAAGGGGTATTAGAGGTAAGCAGAGATTCCACAGGCAACTGATAAAAAGACTGAATACACATGTCATGAGGGATATATACATATAGAAGGTTAGAAATTTAAGGACAAAATTCTACCATAGTTTATCTGAGTTATATATAACAACAAAATTTAAGACAAATAGCATATAAGCAAAAAAAAAAGATAAAGGAAAGAAAAAAATTAGTTCCTCATCACTGAGACTGGAGGAGAAATTAATCTAGATAAAGTCCAGGAAGCAATGAAATATTTGTCCCAGTTTTCAATAAAATCTGTGCTGAATGGGAAGAAGTGAAGAAAGTAAAGCAAAGATAAATGAAAGCATTGCAATTAAAATTATATCCCAGACAGACACAGAACTCAGAATTCAATCTGAAGAAAGTATGGGAAGGAGGGAAAACAATCCTAAATATCCAAAGATCTGACACAAATTCTCAGTCTAATGTCTGAAATTTTTAGGGAATTGATCAAGTCAGATAATACATAAGGAAAGACCAGAAAACAAGACAGTAATATTTAAGAAGGAAAACTTGGAATTCCATTGGTAGGGTCTCAGGAATATGCATTTTTTATAATACAGTTAGAAAGAAATAATAAATTCCCATGAAAATATATTGAAAATTGCATAAATGTAGTAAAAATACTAATAAATATTTTTAAAAATTAACAGCATATTTCTTCCTTGACCCTTTATTTAAAACAAAATTCAGTTTTAATCAAGATATAGCTGATGTAGCCCACCTGCCTAAACTTTGCCAAACCATTTAATCTTCTTTTACATTGGCCATTAGTTAACAGAGAAGCTGAGTTTTATCTAAAAGTAAAGAAAAAAGTGGAGCCATCTAGGAGACAGCAGCAGTTTGTACTGAGGGTGGCACGTGTATTTTAGGAACAATATTCTTAAAGATTCTTAAAAACCTGTGTGAGATCAAATGATTGAAAGTTTTCACAAACAGCAGCACAAGATGTAGAACCTGCAAGCTCAGTTTGAGCGCTGACATAAAATGGGAGACACAATCACTACGGAAAAGAATGGAGTAACACACAGCAGAAATGTTATATTGACCCTGAGGACTGAGCTAATAGAAATTCATGAATTACCTAGTTAATACAACACATGGAAGCTCCTGCAACTGCAGGTTCGTAGCAGGAATAATTCCTGTAATTTAAGTGGTCTTAGATGTTAGTGACAGCAAAGAGGAAATACAGTGTGATCATCTCAGTATTGATCAATCAGGGATTTATCTGACCTAACTTCAGATACCTATAGTATAGACGTATTTCCCATCACTGCTCAACCCAGACTGCTTCTGCAATCAGGAGACAAGCAGGCACTTCCAGACATTATTGATCTGACCTTTTTCAGACCTTTACTTCAGAATGAGATGAATCACTTATGTCTCTCTATCGATTATGATAAAGGTCTAGACAAGTGCATGAGTTTGAGATGTCTACACTGTGAATACACTTGTCATGAACTAGGTAAGGCAAATATGCAAAAGATAAATGCAATATTCAGTTATGTTAATCTAGATCATCCTCTGAAGCAAAGAATTGTTTTTTCCTTTACTGAACACTATAAAAACTTTAACTGGAATACTTCATAAAATCTTAGTAATTCACATTCCAGGAAGATACATTAAAGATGTTCATAAAGAAGGGATAATGGAATTATCTGGGAAAAGGAAAGACTGTTTGATTAGCAAAACACAGCCTAGGATGAAATATGATTGCTCTCTCCAAAGAAGTGGTGATGCTGATAACCAGCAAGGGAGATTATGCTGCTGAAGCTAAAACCTGTGGGTACCAATACAACTGGATAGCTCAGCTCACCCCTTTCTTCCTTTATGCTCATTGCCTCCTTATCTTCTTCTTTACTTCCAGGACCTCCTTGGGAAGAAATGAACCAGGTCCCACCAAAACACAATGTAGGAACTCTAAAGCATTCCCAGCACATTTCTGCCACAACCCAGAGCATGCAGCATCTACTATTTCACGCTATGGAAACGCCAATCTGTGGGCTGCAGCACAGTCCTCACACTTTTAAATATGATGAACCAAGCCACCCCCACAGACAAAAACAGATAAAGTCATGTTTTAGACATAGCCATATGGGCTATGTGGTGTGGATTGGGTTCATCTGCTCCTCTGCTCTACAGAGGGCTAGCCTTGGGTATCAGCCAGTCCGTGTTACTTGGGCCAGGGGACTGGAGATCATTCTGTGAGGTGGGTGTGCTGAAAAACAGAGCTGGAGCTGCTGCTGTAAGTAGGTGGCTATTCCAGGGCCACAGGAATAGCAAGGCTATGAAGAGGTTAATTAAGGAGATTATATAATTTCTAATCATTAAAAGGATGAAGCTAAGGAACAGCTTTCTCATTGCTGTGAGGACAAGGAACAAAAAGAAGCTTCAGAAAGAAACTGATGTGTTTTCTGATGCCTCCCACAGCAGAGGATGATTTTTAGACTAGGCCTGACCTGTCAGATCCTTGCTCACAAAACACCTGTACTCTAGAAGATACGAGATACTGCTTGTATCTTACAAGCTGGTATTTGCCGAATGTTTCAGTGGAATTAACCAAGCACAAAATTGAGTCTGATTCACCTTTGCAATGTACTACGTTCCCATTTTACAAAGAGAAGTCTTTTTTTTTTTTTTTTTTTTTTTTTTTTTAATGTGACGAGCAGTCTGAGAGTTTCAAAGAGTCTCAGACGCCAAGAAATCAGCCCTCACCTAATTAAGAGCTCGTTTACTCCAAACAGAATTGCTACAGTGAGCTACAAACTGTTTCTGATCTGCTTGGAAAACACCTTTTCTGATGATGCCAGATGAAATACCATATACAAGAGTTTTTTCAAATGCATATACTTGGTCCTCTTTTAACTATAATGAAGATAAAAGCTCTGCCTGCACACAGATTTTCTGAATATCTAACCATATGCACTTGTCTACATCTATATATACACAGAGACACACATATATATGCTATATTAGCAGTCCATGAAGTAAATGAGTGAAAAAACATGGTTTTCTTCCTTTTTTCTTTTGGTCTCCTTTATTATTTCCTTTTTGCTATTCCTTTTTTCCCTGCTCTCCTAGCCATCTTTCTCACAACCCCAGGGTAAGGAGGTACTTAAGCACACAGTTAACACTGTACAACTATTTAGCATATAGGGAGAGCACATACTTGTGCATGAATGCATGTCCCTAAGCACACAGAGATATTCACATTTTCCTGTTCCTTAACAGCAGCCGTCCTTCCTTCCTCTCTTCCCACCACTGACATTGTTCTTCACAACATATTCCCATCAAAGCCATGTTATGTGTTTGCCATGACATGGAAGAATGGCCTTCCCTGCTCACACTGCAGCTCACTGAACATCCAGCTTGACAATTACAAGAACCATCCAAGGCTTGGGGCTAAAAGTGGTGCCAGAGCATCCCAGTGCCTGGCATTTACTGCTTGCAATGAAGACTGTCTGGGATTTACCTGCAATTGCCATGGACATTCTATTACTAATGAAATCTGAGCTAGTGTTAAAAAGGAGAGGACTCCCTTAGTTTGTTTATCACCTCATTAGCAAAATTGATTAGCAGAAACACTTCACCATGACAATCACAAATTAATCCCTAGGCTACCTACCTGTAGATTTCGAGATGAAATCTTTTCTGGAAGGACTATTTTCTTCAGAATCTGAAGTTAACTCAGGCACAAACCTATTTTAGGTTTTAATTTTCTATGTGCTCACAGGGATATAAAGAAGCTTTGAAAATAAATGCAAGTGCTTGACATATTGAGTGCCTGCAATAGTTTGCAGATCTTTTTCAGAATTGTGTATTTCAAACATAAGGATAATATTCAGCAGAAGTCTTCAGGAATTATTAACTTCTAAATTTTGTACTCAGAAAAATATTTACAGTCCTCTACTGAATGAACAATATCATGATGCTAAACCTACACAACCAGAACAGAAATATATAGCTTATGGACTCTCTGGGCATCCTTAAAAGCAAAGCATAATTGCATTAATAAAATGAAAAGGAAATTTGAAAGTAGAGTCAAGACTCACACAGTAATACCAAACAAAAATGTGTTAATTAAATGCCAAATCAAATTGCTGCATTTTTTAACAAGATTTTAGGTCTTCCAATGATTTGCTAATTCTGCTTAACAAAAGGAAAGGAGTTTCACAGCATGGGAGCTGAGAAGAGAAACACCCTAAAACCGACATCATCTATTTAACAAACAGAGCTGAAAAAGGAGTTTTTATTCAGCTAATAAATAGGTATTGTTTCCTTTAAGTACTGGTGAATGTGCACAGAAAGAAAGAGAAAATATTTCAGTTTTACTATCTTATTTCCAGCCTCTTGCCATTCTGTTCTGTTCCAAAAATTTTGGCAGCTGCTAAGCAGCCAGCAAATACAAGTGAGTGACGTTCCAGAGAACGGGATGACCTTGCCACCAGTAAATCCATGTGGACAGGTTGGAAGAAAGCTCATGTCTACAGGGCAAGACAGACAGATGACAGTTTTTTCCCAGGGTAAGACAACTCACTTGGTGGACACAACAGACAATCTGGCTACTGCATCTGTAATCCAGATGGTCATTAGTATTTGAGAATGGCTCGCTATTACTGAGCCCAGTCTAGTTCATTTAATGTAGATGACCTTCTTTGCTTCACCTCCAAACCAGACAGTCACTTTTTGCCTAGAGGACCCCCAGCTTTAAATATGATGAGCATTAAAGAACACTACTGCATGCAGACCCAAACATTTCATATGTGCTGGTATTTATGCAGTTTGTAAAATATACATCGGGAATAATATGCTGTCTTTTCAGACATACTAACACACTCCATGGCAAGTTTCCTATGTGCATAATTTGGGTTATTATGCATAATAGCAAAGGGGTTTTGTTTTGCTTTGGGTTTTTTTTTGTGAACCTGTTTGAAGTTCAGATTTTCAATATATAAAAATAGGCAGTTTCTCTAAGATTATCAGCTGAAAAACTAAATCATAAACTTCTACTTTAAAAAGCACGCAGAGAGCAAGCTTTCAGAGGACTGAAAAAATAAATATGCAAAGACTGAATGGAAAGCAGAATCCAATCTTTTCTTAATGTTTTGATCATTACTATTTGAAATTAAAATATGTATTATGTTTTGGGCAAATAAAACATTTTTAGAAGATTTGGAAAGGGATTAAACAAAATTTACCTCAACCTGCCTTCTTAATAATTTTCTTTGTATGTGGGTAAAGTAAGAATACAATTTGGAGACTAAAAATCTGAAATACTTTCTTTTCCCACTGATTTTACAGTTCACCTGAATACTATAAGTATTTCAGCAGATTTGAGAATGTACCCTCAAAACACTTTTCTTTATTTCTGTAAGCATTTATGCATGCTTTTCTCTATCACTGAGATGGAAAATTTAAAAAAGACAAATAGTTGTAACTGGGTCAGTGTTTACAATTTACAGTGCAGACTTACCAGAGGGATGTTGCAGATGAACAGTGTCCTACAATCCAAAAATTGAAATCCTTGGGTTTGCCACTTTTATTTTAAAAAAATGCTGCTTGCTGAATTTAAGTGAAACACCATATTGTGGTTAGTACTCTTGGGAAGAATACAAATAATTTTTTTTCAGTTCTTATAGATTTCCAGGATGCTTTGGGACAGATGTCATAAGATATTGAAAGATTTTTTTGTGACTAAGATTTACAGTGGATTTACATAGAATTAAAGACACCTAAACAACTAAGATGTATCTCCAAGGATGTATTTAGGCTGATTAGAAATGTTTAAGCCTGACTTTAATAGCTATAAAACTTCAACCATTTGGATTATATGAGAAATGGGCAAATGTCACATTATTAGCATGAGAAGGGTGTAAACTCTCAGTTCCATGTCTAGCTGTGATGGCTGCTCCACTTTGGTTCACTGAATGGCAGCAGTGACACACAGGCAGCAGGAATACCAAAACAGATCTGCTATCTGATCCTACCACACCTTTGAAAATGACACAAGGCATCATACTCAGCCCAAAATCAAGCTAGTGGTAGTCTTCTCAATCTTAAAAAAAATTGTTTTTTATCCTGAAAGTTGATCGCACTCTCTTTAATCTACAAATTAAAAATTACTTCTTTCTCTGCCCAGAATAAATCTCACCTGATTATACACTCTGTCCTTCCTGTTGAAAGTGGGCCACTCTCCAAAGGCATGAAAGATTCATGGTACTGGAGAGAGGAAGAAGAAACAAAAAGGGTCTGGATTTATAGCCCACTGCCAGGAAAAACCTGGAAATGAGGTGTCCTAAATTCTAATGTTCATTCTTTCAGTGATAGCAGGGATGGCAGTGATGGCAAATGTTTTTTTATCTAAGTCTTTGGGTGCTTGAATAGTGTAGTATGAAGTCTGAGTGCAGCTCCATATCCCAGTTACCCTCTCTAAAAGGCAAGAACACTTCCCTTCCCCTGCCCTTTATCCCACCTGACATTACACTAACTTTTTCCGAATGGGAATTTTCAGGCAAGGACAGCTCTCTGTAAAACCCATGTGGAAGGAGTTGCATGCAATGAAGCCTGTTCTATACCAATGACACCTTTTTCTCAGCTGCAGATACCCACATATCTCTCGATTTGACACCCTAGAACAGAACCTCTCCATACACCTAATATCTATTCTAGGGAATGGGAATTAAAAAAAAAAAATTAAACAAAAATGAAGAAGCAGCAAGCAGACAATCCGGCTGTAGATGCCTCCTGTGCTGATAGCCCTTTGATAGCCCTTTGATAGCCCTGCTGTGCCAGCAGCACAGCTGCCCCTCCCGCTCAGCTGCGCTCATTGTCGGGCAGGGATGCCCCGGGAGGCGCAGCTGATGTTCCATCCTGCACAGATGGGCGCTCCCCTTCCTCCCTGGTGTTTGCTGGAGTCCCGAGCAGGGCTACTGCTGGAGCTGAACCATCCTGTCCCCCAGCCATCCTTGTCCTCCACCATCCTCCTGCAGTGCCCTTCAGCTGGGGAGCTCTGCTGCCTTTCTCCACTGGGCACTGGCGCTAGAGTGACCTCTGCAGCCTTGAGTTCCTTTGCACCAGACACAAAAACCCCTTTTGCATTCTTACAAGGTCAGTTCAGAAGCCAGCAGCAGCAAGATAAGGACATTCCCTAGCTGTCAGTGACATACGAGGAAAAATCCACAACAGTTATAAAAACGAGAGAACTCCAACACCGATGGATTTCATTTCTCTTCCCCCTCCATCCCTGAGTCCTGTCAGCATTTCTGGAGTTTCAAGAGGGGGAGCTAGTTAGCTAACAGAGTCCAGGCTGTTAGAGAAACTTCCCTTGGCAGCAGCCCAGAGCTTTCAGATTTTAAGCGAAACAGAATGAAAACGGAGTTCACAGCTTCAGCTCATCCCCAAGAAGCACTTTGTACAGCATTGCTGCTCCTGCTTTCCCCATAAACCTAACTGATTATTGAAGATATCACATAGACACAGCATGAAAGCTGATTATGTCTTGACAAGCGAAAAAACATAAACAGAATTTTTAATCATGAGACACACAAATGAGCTTGTAAAAAGCTTACAAACGTATAATATACAGATCTAAATAACCGAGGGAATATAGCTTTACACGCAGAATGACCTGTGACTGAAATTTTTGCATCAAAGACACAGTAAAGAATTTTTGCATTTTAACACAGTACAGAATTTCACATACGAAATGTCAGGGAAGGAAAGTCACTCACATCTATTCAGACAAGAACTTTTCTTCTAGCAAAATGAAAGACATTCATTTGTCCTTAAGAACATGGAGGAGTCCTAGGCCTTTGCAGAATCTTGTACCAGTTAGCTCATTATGTGGAACAGCAAGTAACTTTTACGGCTCTTGCTGTCTCTGAGTTTGCATAACAAAGCTCAGACATAGCCCCTTTGTGTGGTTTATCTCTACTTGCTGTTCTCCCTTAGTTATACACTCCCACCCACGCACACACCTGAGTGCTCCTCTGCCTTTGGAGGTTTGTCAGGGGCAGAGCGCTGCCTGCTGCTCCCTGGGCAAACACCGAGTGTGCAGCAGGGCCAGGGCTGCTGCAACCCCTGGAAAGCCTGCTGCTAATAGCATGAAGCTCTTGTGCAAGATCACTCGTTTATTGTGCCTTTTTCCCCTCTTAGATATACTCGTTTAATTGAAAACCATGTGGCAAAATTGCCAGTTGTTACCTCAATGGCTGGAAGCCTCCAGCAGGCTACAAGTGTTATGCTGCATTTTCCCCATCCAACTCTATCAAGCCAGCCAGTTCAAGTGGCAAATGACTTCCATAAACCCTTTTTCCCACCAAGGTCTTGTTCTAAACATTTAGGCCTGTTCTAAACATTTAGAGGGATGTAAAAGGCTCCTGCTATGCTCTGAAAGTCGCACATGACAACTGTTCTTCTAAATTCATGTTTATTTCTCGTTTTTGCCACAAAGCAATGCCATGACAAGTCAGGTCCCACTGCATGTAACTGTTGCCATACACTGATCCCATTGCCCTCCATTCCATTTCTGACTCTGGCTCTTCTAAACACTGTTTCATGGCCAAAACCTTTTGCTCTGCTGAAGCACGTAGCAAATCACATTGCCATTGTCAATGCTGTCAATGCCGTTGTACTCCACAATTCTGCACAAATATCACACAATTGATACATTAACTCTTGTCTCTATTTTTCATGAGAAGACAAATGTTTTGTTCAACAGTAAAACTGATGGTATTTATATGGGTTTCTTGGTAAGAATGAAATGTAGAAATCAGTGAAATTATTGATTTCTTGCAAGTCTTGACTTGGAATTATAAAACTATTAGAGATTATAAGAGATTATAAGAGATTATAAGGAAAGTCACAGAAAACTGTGATATCATTCTCTGGAAACACAAACTCATTTTTCTTTCATGTTTGCATTTATTTTATTTTTTCCTTTCCTGTTTCTATATTTTGAACCTTGCAATGTAACTTTCTGCTTTGCATGTCAACTGCTTTGAACCTTCCTCACTTAGACACATGTCAAAAAAAAGTAAGAGATGATTGTTACTCAAAAAATAATATTTTATATGTATCCCAACAAATTCCACTCGTAAGATAAAAAGATATAAGCAAAGTAGATTGGTTCAGAACAATCTGGCCAAGTCTGGTCATTGTAGTCATTGAATCCTGAATATCATTGGGGCTCTCAACTGAAAACATGAAAGGCAAAGAAGCTTCCATTACTCTGTATTTGATTTGCAAATATTAGTCACTAGTGAAACATTCTAATAATAGAAAAGGTGGGGTAGTATATGACATCTGTGAAAACAACAGTAAAGCAAGAGTAACTTAAATAAATAACATAGTAAAGCAAAACAAATATTCATTTTTAAATTATTTCACCTTCTGCATTTTATTCTTGGAGACATAGAACTAATTTTTGTGTTCACTTAGGGTACTCAGTGGTCAATGTCTATTAGGGTTCATAATTTCATCAGTTTTATTTGCAAAACCACAGATGGAAATTTATTTGGTCATAATGCTTAAGCATGAGAGTGCTTGGCTCTCCTAGTGAACTGAACACAATCCTGTGAATGCAAGGCATGTTTGTATCACTGTCCATGGGCATTGGTGAAGTGCTGGGGAAGAGGGGAAAGAGGCAGAGCTCTGCCTTCACCTGACCCACACCTACCAGCCAAGTGCATTATATGGCAACCTTTTCAAGGGCACTGCAGGTGCAGAACCAGAGGGTCACAAGGACTAGACTGGAGCCAAAAGGGGAGCATGCATCAACTCAGTCTTTGCAGATTACATTGCGAGTAGATATAATGAATTTAATCCTTTTTCTATAGCAAATTGCATCACTATGAGCACACCATGGCTCACAGTTAAGAAGCAAACTCTCCCTGAGCTCTTTATGAGTTTAAAATACAACAGCAATCTGAACCACTATTGTCTAAAATTTTTCTGAACTAGAATTTAATATTGTTCCTACAAACATCAAGTTACAGGATTGAAACCAGCATGTTATTTCCTTTGCAGTTAAGAGTTTCTTACTTTGGGAAAATAAGGCTCTCAATTTCAGCTGAATGGTTTCTTTCAAAATTTAAGATAAGGTCCATAAAAATCACATTGTTTTATAATTATTTTATACTGTTTTCTGATTTGATGGAAGTAGTTGAAGTATGAAGCTACTGGCAGTGGGGGCAGAAACACAGCTCAATTCGTGGTTGCTGTGGATGAAGATAAGACTCTAGGTTCTGCAAAAGGGCACAGTCCCTGTTCAGAATATGAAACCTCAAATGAATTAGTTTGGTACTCAGAAGGTAAAAATTGTTCAATTCTTTGGTATGGGAAAGGCATCTGAGTATCTGCTCCCAAGCCTTTCCTTCCTGTGCCTCAAATCCTTGTTCTTGCTGAATCAGTAGTCACTGACAGGACAAGAAAAGAGTGGTGTCCTTTGTTCAGAGTGTGGTGTTTCAAGGTGATGTCAGACGTGGTTTCAGCAAATAAAACTGATGAACAAAGCAGGGGAAGAGAGAACATGACTTGTAGAAAGGAATAAACTTCCAGATGATTCTGTCTCTATCTTGCTACACTGAATGATTCCTGATCTGGAAGCCTGAATGGTAGTAGCACAGGGAAATGTGAGGGTTGACAATAAAATAAAGAAGAGAGTCATCTCATCACCCAGTAAGACCTGGTTGGAGTCATCAAGAGAAGGCTGCAGTCCCCACTCTAGTGCTTTCTCCCAGGTTGTTTACGACCCCATTCCTCACTTCTGCAGCACTCACCACAGGCAAAGAACAGATGCCATAGCACATCATAGTCCACTGAAGATGATTCATTTCTGCAATTCTTAAATACCTTTTCTATCTTGTGTCGAGTTGAAGTTATCTTTTACCACCACATTATCATTTTCTTCTGTGATAAAAATACAGAGCTTAGTAGCAGCATTTAATACTTGTCAACAGAATCTTTATTTCTTTATAGAGAATTTTGTAACTCTTTTTGTTTGCTTCCTCTTTATTTAAAGTCCATGGCTTTTACAATTATATCAGAATGTGGCCACCAGCTGAACAGCAGTGGACTTGTTAGCAGAAGCCTGTAAGCTTTGTGGGACTTGTTTGTCAGGCTTTGAATTCTGGCAAAGAGGCAGCTGTAGAGTTTCAATTAAATTAACAGATTTGCACAGAGCCCTAATATCTGACCTGAATTGCTCAGTAGTAGGAAAATTACTGCATTCCTTTTTATAATTCCTTTATTTTCTCAGCTCTTAATAGAAGCAGGTAAGAACAACTCACAGGCTACATTCCACCTGCCCACACCAATTATAAGATTTCCATTGAGGAGTTCAAAGTTGTTTTACAGAGCAGCTTGCTTGATCACAGAGGAGACATCTACAAAACCCAGTCTAGAAAATTCAACTGATTTGTGGTGGAACTTTCCAATATTAGGGAGTTAGGTATCATATATCTAGACATCCAAATTTATCTGTTCACAAGTTTGGGCATCTGAAGCCAGCTTCCAGCCTCTGGGAGTTTTGAATTTGTCAGGACATCATGCCATTAACTGTTTCACCCAAGGACCACATTTTATGCCAAATGTCTCCATGCAGAGCAGGGCTGCTCTCTTTACCTTTGGGATTTCTGCTACTCTGGATGAGTCATGATCCACTACAGTCTTAACTATCTCATTAACATATTTCCTTTATGCTTGCCTAGCCTCCACCTATTAAAGAGATGGCTGAATACTCCAAATAGGTCAAAAGTCCACTGGCATTTGCAGAGTCTTTCACAATGCATAGATCCTAACAAAAGCACCCTATAGGCTCAAATCATTGTTTGTGTTTCAAGCTGAGCAATCATAAAGAGGATGTGGGGAATCAGTCACAAAACCATCAAGTTTGAAAGAGACCTTTAAGATCATCCAGTCCAACAACCAACCCAGCATCAGCACAATCACCCTTAAATCATATTCCCATGTGCCACATCCAGATACCTTTTTAAAACTTCCAGAGATGGTAATTTCACTACCTCCCTGGAAAACTTATTCTAATTCTTGACCACTCTTTCAGCGAATTTTATTTTATTTTTTTTAATGTAATATTAACCTCCCCAGGTGCAATGTGAGGCCATTCCATCTGATTCTGTCACTTGAGACATGACAGAAGAGAACAACCCTCCACCTGGCTATAACCTCCTCTCAGGCAGTTGCAGAGAGCAATGAGGTGCCCCCTGTACCTCCTCTTCTCCAGACAAAACAACCACAGTTCTTTCAGCTGTAAGACATGTTTTCTGCACCTTTTACCAGCTTCATTGGACATCCAGTACCTCAATGTCCATTTTGATGTGACAGGGGGAAGCCAACCCTGCAGATGACACTGCCATGGTTACTACAAGACCAGCAGTCAGTCCCATGGCACCCTCAGTGTGTGGAGTAGACAAGGCAGCTGGCTGCTGGGGGAACACCTCCTGAAGGGTGTTTGTAGGTGCAGCTCCACACACCCAGCTGCCTGGGGGCCATTGTGCTAATTGCTGGCTGTTGCTCTGTGCACACAGAAGGTGTCTTGTGACTGTCCTCAGTGATGTCACAACTACGTCAATAATCTGCAGTAAATACACAAAGTTTGACTTTTATCCTTTCCCTTACAATTTCCATTACATAATACCTAAGAGACTCTCCAGGCATTGCATTTCTAAGGCGATTAGTGCATTTCTTGAGCAGCTAATGTCACTTGGCTTCTGGCTCTGTGCCTCAAAGCTCCAAAGCTGGTGCAAGTGTTAACCCTTGTGCCTGCTGCCTAACCAAACTTCTTGATAAATTCTTTCCATGTAAAATGCTTTAGTGTCACTCTAAACACAGAAAATATTGAGAATAATTACCAAAAGCATTTTCCCACTTATCTCATGGTAAAGAACATGGGAAGCCTTCAAGTCAAAGTTAGTTTTGCTGAGAATTCACAATTAAAATCTTAAGTCTTCTCTGTGTGAAAAAAATACTTATTTTCTTTCTCATAGAGTAGGTTTAAATTGAGAATGTTTACTACGTCTCCTTACAAGCAGATCAGAATCTGAAGCAGTAATAGTAAAACCTCAGAATGAAATAATGTGTTCACTATCTGAAGCACTGGATGACTCTCTATGGTAGCAGAAAACAACATATTCCAATTCACTTACTGCCAAAAATATGTACATAAAAACAATGGGACCAGCATGCTGCTTCAGCTCAGTTATAGGGAAAAGATCTGCAGTTTGCTATCACAGGCCTTGGGTTTGCTGTGAGTTGTAACAGGCAACAAGCAAAAGATGTGAGATGAGATCCATGCTGTCTTTCTGGGATGCAGTCTTACTGTCACTGGTAGGAGAGGTAAAGGAAAACACAATGCCTCATAATATCTCAGGTCTGAAAAGTGAATTTGAATGTATTATAGTACAAGACAGCTAGGGAATTTATTAACCATGATTTTAGAAAATTGAAACTCTGCTTTATAAAGTGAGGGTTTTTTTGTTTTTGAAGAACAAGTCAGATGTGAGTTCAGTGCTCATTGACTGTATCTCCATTTTGAGCCAACAGCACAATTGCTTTTCAAAAAAGAAATATTTTTCTCATTCTCCTGTCAAATCTCTGCTAGCTCCTGCACCTGAAGTTTGAGTCTAGAGAATACAAAGAGTTTAGATGAAGAGGAATATAAATGAACAGTGACCTCGAAAGATAAGATATGTTCTGAAACACTGTTGCTCTTTTTCCAATTTTTATGTTTTATTCCTTCTGGTTTTGGAGTGGCAGTCAATTTTGCACAGCATGTCTTTCACAATGAGATGTACATTTCAATATTTAAACAATATCAGTCTTTTAGAACTACAATAACCGAGCCAACTGCCATCTTGTGAGATAAAACTGTCTTCTTTTAACAAAGAAAGAGGAGATGAATATTTTTACCTGAATTTAGCTGAATTCTCAGTGTTAACTTCCCAAGGTTCTGGTTTTCTTCAAACTCTTGCAGAGCAGCACTATGGTGTGAAGGAGGAGGGCAGGAGGTGCTCCAGATTCCCCTGAGTACAGATTCCCCTGCAGCCCCTGGTGAGGCAGCTGTGCCCCTGCAGCCCTTGATCTCATGGAGCAGAGATGCCCCTGCAGCCTGTGCAGGACCCCACACCAGAGCAGGGGGATGCCCAAAGGAGGCTGTGATTCCGTGGGAAGTGCTGAAGCAGGGTTCTGGCAGGAGCTGTGGCCCCATGGAGGAAGGAGCCCTCTCTGGAGCAGGTTTGCTGACAGGACCTCTGAGCACACAGGTGACCCACACTGGAGCAGCCCGTGCTGAAGGACAGTACCCCATGGAATGGGATCCACTTTGGAGCAGTTCATGAGCTGCAGCCTTTGGAAAGGACTCACACTGGAGAAGTTCAGGAGAGACTGGCTCCTCTGGAAAGGAATTCATGTTAGAGCAGGGACAGAGGGTGTGGAGTGCAGTCACTTAGGCAGGAAGAGTGGCAGAAACATGTGATGAACTGACTGCAGCCCCCATTCCTCATCCCCCTGTGCCATTGGAGGGAGGGAGAGAGAAAACTTGGGAGTGAAGTTGAGTCCAGGAATAAAGGTGGTGTCTGGAGAACATGTTTTAAGATTTGGGTTTATTTCTCATTACTTTTGTCTAATTTGATTGGCAAGAAATTGAACTAATTTCTCCAAGAGGATGCTATATCCCCTGATGATGCCTTGTCCATGATGCCATGATGATCTCTCCCTGCCTTATCTTGATCCATGAGCCTTTCATTATACATTCTCTCCTCTGCCCAGCTGAGAAGGGCAGTGATACAGAAGCTTTGGTGAGCACCTGGCATCCAGTCAGGGTCAACCAACAGCAGTTTTTTGGTCAATCATGTTAAAAGAATTGTTCTTTTTAATTTTATTTCCTTAATGCACTATTTAAAAATTATATTATGTTCCAAGATAGTTCTAAGATAAACCAATTTAAGATAATGAACCTAATTCTTCCTTTTCTTTAATGCTGTTTAATGCTGCTCTGCTAGAGATAATAACATTTTGTAGGTGACAGCCACTAACTTCAGAGGCACAGGGAAACAAAAAGAGCCTTCCCATTGCTTGCTGCTGGTATTGTTCCTCTGCTGCCCTCCCCTCCAAGTTTTGCCTTGCAGATCTCCTTTGCAATGTACTCCAGGAGCACTATACTTCACCTGGCATGTTTATCACTCTTTGTTCAGTATTGGGATTTTTTGATTCTATGCAGGCATTAGATGCAGAGGCCACCCTGATACCCTGGCAGACATATAGTATGCCATGTTAGAGACAATTGTGCTATTTGGATAGCTGGAATGAGCTCACCTCGAAACAGTAAAGTCTCACCTCATCAAAAGGTTACTTCTGCCCAAGGAATCATGGAAGGTTCAGCTGGCCAAAAAATTCTGATCACACATTTTTTCTTTCTTTTAAACTTTCAACATCTCTTGGAAATAGTGACCTTCAATAAAATTCTGCTTGCCCTGCATCACCCAGACATCTGTATCACTGTTACCTTCTGTGCAGACTTATTCTATAAACAGAAAAGCCCAAACCTTCCCTGACCCAGAATATCAGGGCAAGCATGCAGACAAGCTGCCTTTAACACAGACTGTTCAGGGCATCCCAAAGTTTCCCAGGCCTGTGACTCACATGAGCTTCAAAGTCCCAAAGGTCAGATAGCAAAGGTGATCTTGGTGTCATTATGTCAATTATACCAATTTCCTATCTGTTCACTAGGCAGACTCACTCTTCAAGGTTTCTAAATCTGTGTCAGTCAGCCAGGAAAATGCAAGTGTTTCATTTTTTTTCTTTCTCCTTTTTCAGCTCTATTACAGACAAAAGGAAAGCAAGATTCATTCTAGGTGTAAAATCTAATGATCACAACGTGCTATGTTAAGATGAAGAAATTAGTCTTGCTGGCCTAGTTTAGTTCATTTACTTTATGCCCTCTTCCAATTTGCTACTTTACTGCAAATTAATATATAATCTGGATATACAAACATCCTTCAATCTCTGTAATAGTATGTACTGATAAACTGAAAGATGTTTTCTGCATAATGGCTAAAATAAAGCAACCTCAAGTACATTGGTAAAAGTAATTTTCAGATCTGGTACAACTCATTGCAGGAACTGCCAGAATAATTTGCATAGAAATAGAAAGCATTATGTGTCCCTCATAATCCCAGTAATACACACCTCAGTATCTGTTTTTTAGGGAACCTGGAGGAGTTTTTCCATATATATCACACTCTTGTATCTACATAGACCAATTTCCTTATCAAACAACAAGCTTGATCAATGTATGAAATCAGAGCAGTTCCTCATGATTTAGCTAAGGTAGTGCTAGTCTATCTTATTACTTGACTTTTTTTTTTTTTTTCTCAGCTGACAGTATTCTCAGCTGAATACTATATAGGATGCAAAAAGCAGGGGACAAATGTTAACTTCGTGTGACATGTAACAAACAGAAAATAAAAAAGCAGGGCAGAAGGAGGGATATGGAACATATTTCTGCCATGTCCATAAGAACAGCTGGCAACTACATATCACCAAAACATTCTACTATGCTCATTTCAAGATTTTACAGCAGTTTCTGAACTATACTAAGCTGATCCTGTATTTTTTTTACAGCTAAGCTTTCAGAATTCATTTTCAAAATCAGATACAGGCATGATAATTTACTGCCTTGAAAGCACTTTACATAACTGCTTCAGTAATTTAGTAGGTAACTAAAGTGATATTCACAGTGACTCAAAGCAGCTAACAAGGAATCCATTTAGAATAGCATCTTTCCAGTTTCACAGGCATCCACGGAGCTATAAAAAATCTGTACTGTAATATGCTTGTCAGGTGACTAATGACCAGAATTAATTTGTTTTCACATCCCAAGATTCCTTTTCTGTTTTATCAACATTTAATTAAAGCCATTCAAACCCCTTTGTAGAGTGCAAGTAACTCCACAAATTCAACTACTATAAAGACTGTGAAAACAAGTAATAATGAATCTGGATGTACAGTGGTATTTGCCACAGCAATGAGATCTGCTCTCAATCTGAGCTTCCAGCTTTAGGCTTATCTCTGAAAACAGAGACACTTTTCAGGAAAGACTTGAAGCATAGGTGAATTATCTTGTTCAGGGATATGATCAAATGAAAAATGATTGCTAGTATGTCTGGTCTTATTTTCTGTTGTCAATTTCAAAAGTTCTTTTACTATTATTATTATTATTATTATTATTACTGTTTCTATCTCTTTGGAGGAAACAATTTCAATTTAAAATGAGTGAGAATATTAAAATTCTGGTTCCATTCAATAACACACTATGAGGATTACAGTGTGATGCAAACTTTGCAAAAGGTTGCTTTTGTTTAACTTTGTCTCAGGAGTAGCTCTTGGGAAGGTAAATTTGCCCTGCCTCCAGAAAACAGTTTGATGAAAGAATTTTCATTTTCACACTGCTGTTGTACTTGCACCTGTATCACCATCCATACTCCAGCAATGTGTTCTGATCCCAGTGAGGATCCCACTGTCTCAATAATGGAGACATGGCCTTTGTTCCACTGATTTTGTGATGATCTAAACAGAAATAATTTTCAAGAGCACTGTGTTAGAATAAAGATCCTTTTCCAGAGTGTCAGCCATAGTTAATATATTCAAATGACGACTGACACTTAGAGAATGCACCTGTTCAAAAGGCTGTATTTGCTGGCATGCCATTAACATACAATAGCAGCTTTGTACAACAGCATTAGAATTACCAACTTGTCAGGTATTCATCCAGTCAGATATTCACTTTTTTGAGTTCCTTTCTGTACTTTCAGTATTACAGGAAATGAGGGAGGTAAGCTCCAAATCATTTATGCATTTCTTAGGATGTTCCCTAAGGAGGACAAATTGAGTATCATCACCTTAAATTCATAAAGAGGGATTCAAGGCAAATACAGATTAAATCAGTTCTCAAAGTTCAAGCAGAATATTTGCAGCACAGATGGGATTTCACCCAAATTTCTTGAGTTCTCATCCAAAATATCATCTCTCCATTTTATTTTAGTGATTTCATGTCTGGATACAAAGCTCTATTAAACAAAAAGTTTTGTCTTTTTAATCACATGAGAACACACTGGAACCTTCTGCTAACAGCTTTAGGGAAAAAAAATCTTATAAATTGGATGCCTTTTTATATAATATGGGAAGTTATACGATTTTTTTATGTAGCTGACAGCTACAGCCAACGTTTTTCTCATGAGATATTTACATCGGGTTTGTCTTGCACACATTGTTATAGCTCTGTACAAATATGCTTCCTACCAGCAATGATGTAAAGTGTTAAAAGATGCCAAGTTATTGCTAAAAATGTTGCACCAATTCCCAACATTTGTTCCCTGGAGATAGGGAAAAGTCTGGCATTACATATCACTGTCTTCTAAATATGAACTTCTTGAACAAACAATCCCAGGGAAATGCTGTGACTGTTGTCATGTCTGTAAACTATTATTTCAGCAGAGTAGCAATAGAAACTCCAAGTCCACAGATTAGGGTTTTATCAACCCTGTAAATGTGAATACAAGTAAACAGAACAAACAGGGGCTTGTTTTGGAGTACTCACATCTCTGCAAGTCACTGAAAGTCAAGTAAAGTAATGATGTTCCAAAACTGACTGAAAAAAAGTTGAGTAATTTACAGTTTTTTATCAAGTTGGCAATTTGATATCTTCTCTAAGGAAGAACACAGTAATTTCTTCTGAATTCTAAGTTAAAAAATTCTACTTAATGATGTAATACATTTTACATTGCTAAAACTAAGTATCATAAAAGTGGAAGAGTGCAATCTGATTCATCATTTTTAGCTAATTAGCTCTTTTTTAGCCATCTAATGAAATGACACAAAGAAAAATTGTGGTGAGAAATCTGGCCATTTACACAAAATGTGAGATTTAATGTTGATCTGAGTTTTATTTATGTTGTTTAATTTCTACTTTTGCCTGAGGAAACAAACTGAACAAACAACATACCCCACATCTTAAAAAAATAAAGTCTTTAAAAACAAGAAGAATAAAAAGTCTTCCTCGTCACAGGCAATTTGGCTTCAAAAGAAATTGTAACAATTAACATAAAGGGTATTGTCTTCAAATAGGGTAGACATATCAGTTTTCCAAAAGGCTTGCCCTAGACAGAAAATTGTTAACAGCTAAAAACAATAATATTTTAAACAAGAAAGCAATTTTTTTAAAAAGTTCAAGAACCTGGAGTTAATGGAAATTATATTTTTTATTTTTTCCACTATTTCCCATTAAACTTTTAGTGATCTCTAACTTAGGAACTATTTGGTGAATTGCTTTCGAACGCCACAGAAACATTTACCTTTAGATTTTACCAAGAGAAAATCTGACAATCTCCAAACAAAACATATTTTCCCAGTCTAGATTAAAGGACGAAAACAGCTAAAACAAAATTTTTCAAATGTTGATGCAGACCTTAATATTGGACAGACTTTCCTCCTCCATGATCTACAGAAAAACCTGTGGTTTGCTCTCTTGGCAAATGTGGCATTCTCTGCAATTGAACTATTTGACAGTGATGGCATTTATGCATTTCCTTTGTCCTTTTTGATTAATTTATTATGTTACTAAGACAGACCATATAGGAACTATTTTGACTGCTAGTAAATTATTAATCATAACCTACCAAACAATTTGAAGGAAAATTTTATCTGTCACAGTAAGATCTACACTTCTTTCAGTCACAGACAGAACTAAAACAGAAATATTTTTCCTCCCAAATATCATATCTAATATTCCCACAATTTCTTTCAAAAACTCATGCATTATTCCACTCCTGAAACATAAATGCAATGCAAAGGGAGCACAAAACTGATTAAGAAATGCCTCAAATTGTTCCCTGCAGAGTTCTGTAGAGCTGCAGACACACTTGGCTCTGTCCTTTTACTTCTCCATTTCTGCCCAAGATTGGGCAGGTGGGGCTGATGGAAGGGCAGGTTTCCCTCTGCCACACACCAGCACCTTCTGCTCCCTCAAATCCCTCCTAATATCGCTGCAATTAGTCCACACAGATCAATAGAGAACAAAATCCTCATGCCAGAATAACTAGGGTTTGTTTTCACTCTAGCAGATGCTGAATTTAGCCAGTTAGGGCTTCTGGAAATTGGGATAGTTTTGATTCACAGGTGATGATATGAATACAGGAGCTTAATCATGGACCTGGACATGGAGCTGCTGCTTTAAGACAGCAGCAATGCTATGGTTATGAGAATGAAAAAAAGAAATGAGTAATAAAACCATGGAGACATCATGATTTTCCCACAGTGAGTTTTGTGACTTCTCATTATGGGATTATGCTGAGGAGTAAAAGATGAAATTGTAACATTTTAACATTTTGTGTTCTTAAAGTTCCAGCATTAAGTACAGGGACACAGATACAGCAGAAGCACCCTGAGATTGGCACAGTTCACAGGTCAGTCTGTGCTTCAGTTAAGCCTCAAGATATTTTTAGAATTAATAAAAATGTTCTGTAAGCAAATTCTAATTGATTAAAACTTCATAGTTAGAAGTTTTTCTAGTTACAAAGACTTCTTATTTTCAAAAATGAAATATTAAACAGAAATTGTTGGCATCAATTTAACTTCACTTCTTCAACATCTCTGTGCAGAAACGTTTTCCTTCTGGGGCTATTGATCAGTGATTTCTTTATAGGTTCATACACTTGAAAAGAACTTTTTACAGCATAGCAGAAAATATAAAAATACATGACATGGAAAGCAACCAGCAGTAATGGTAACAATTTTGATGTCTTTTTCCAGAGAGGTGTTTCTTCTCTATGGGATGGACTTGCAAGTTTGATGGTGTTTAATATTAAGATCAATCAGCTTTCCCAGGGTTAGAGCTATCAAGCAAGCAGCTTCCAAGGGAAACTGTGATGCTGTTTGTCTGTCTGCATGCTGCCTGGGGGCTCTGCAGCAGAGTCGTGCAGGGCATGTGGCTTTCAGAGGGTTGGACTGAGGTAGCCCCAGAGCAGCTTCCCCATGATCCTGGCTAGGGAAGTGGTGGGATATCAGGACAAAATATCCTATTGTCAGCACAGCAATAGCTTACAGCCACAGCTCTGAATTGCTGAAAACTAAGCATTTTGCTCGCTCTGGCAAAAAGTCAATGAGTGAAAGTAAAACTGCACACACACCCCCTTCTATTGTTCTGTTTGGAAACCTTCCATTGCTTAACGATCCTTTTCAATGAAAGGTAAGAAATGATGAAAATAATATCTTTATCTGAGAATTTGATAACCCTCCTTTATACCTCACCTCGAAATATCTGCTGCAAAGATCCAGGTGAAAATTTCTTTTGTGAGATCTTCAATTCTGCAATCATTATCACAATAGCTTTCAGCCCACCCACCTGTAATTCCTGAAAGAACTACCGGTATTTTAAGCTGAAAGTCCTTTTTACGGAGATCATTTTAACTTACATATTAATGAACTAATTTAATAGAATTATTCTACACAGTAAGTCATACCACAGCTAACAGTCATATCAAAAGGGCTAACTTCTGTGTCTCTGATTATTTTGCAAAATCCTTAATCTGTGCCTGACAGATTCGCTGTAATTTTGCTTCTCCAGGGAAACCTTTATCTCCTGTACAAGTTCAGACTCCCCATTTTCATTATCTGTACAATGTGTTGACATATGATATAACCAGCAACCGCACAGAATAGCAGCCCTGAATGGAGGGAGAACGTCTCCCTGTTTATATTACATGAAGGTTGATTTGATGGGCTGCAGCAATTGCCTCTGAGAGCAGACATAAGAGCAGCCTGACTCTTTCAAGTTGACACTTTGCAAATACCACGCAGGGCTTGCCACGGCCGCATGCTTTGTATCAGTTGCACCAGGACATACAGTAAATGTCACTCCCTAAAACTGCACATTACTAAATTAGTCCTGGTGTCAATTGTTATCTGGCAGCGGTCAGTTGCCAAGCCAGCATTGTATTTTCAAGGGCTTGCTGTTTTACAGTGAAAAAGCACAGGCCTGAGCGGGCTGAGCAGCCCCAGGCTGAGCACCCAGGGCTGCCAAGCGGCACAATTTCCTTTTGTGCTCCCTAAAAAGGCTACCCGTGTCACTGCCTGGGTGCCTGCTTACAAACACAGAACCAAATTTGTCCCTCTCTTGTACTCTTCTGTAAGCACCCCTGAGTGTAACCAGTGGCAGAGCCTGGTCCAAAGGGCACAACTGCAAAAGCAAATACAGCGTGACACAGCCCAGACAGAAGGAAATACTTTTCCTGATGAGGAGATTACTGTGAAGTGCTCACGCCCCACCTCTGTTCCCTAAAGAACAAAGTTATGGCTTAGGGGTCTCTTATCCTTCTGCACTTCAACTGTTGCAGAAAATAAACTTGTCTATGAGACATGCACAAAAACCCAGTTTATTTTATATTTCATATATACAATATTTTTTAAGGTCATAGAAGAAAATATCACCACCCATCTTTGAAAGCTGTTTTCATAACATTTCCTTTCTGATCCTAAAACAGTCAACAGAACCAGAAAAACAACAAAATGTACTGCTTCAAATTATATAAATTTTTTTGTTACTTTTAATTAAATTCAAATTAGTTCAGAGTTACATGTAATTTATTTTTGTCTGCATGTGGAGTCTTAATTTCTTCCCTACATTTTCTTTCTCCCACATTCTGGTTAGCTATGGCTTCAACTTAATGACCAAAGTTAGCTGATTTACAAGACAACTTCAGAAGGGTTGCCCTCATGCCTTGTCCTCATTAAACATTTTTACAAGAATGTAGAAATAGCCATAGACACAGACCCAGACCCCTTGCCTTCAGCACAGTGCAAAATACCTCTTGTTGGTCAGCATGGGATAACCTTTTCCTAAATTAGGTCTCAGTCTCTATACTTGCAATTAGGATTAAGTCCTCAAATTATGAAATTTAAAGAAGATTTGTAAAGATAAATTCAAACCCTTAGTGCTGGCAGTGGGGAGCTGTGTTTTCTGTAAAAGCCCTAGCCTTGGCAAAGAAACTTAGAGATGTCTTAGCAGCCAAATAGGAAATCACAGATGTATAATTTCACCCTCTGTGATATACAAGATACTGGGTGTTAGAAATTCATAGTCTCTCTTTAGCCACACACCCTGTTCTGATCTCCTCTCCCAGTTTTCCCACTCCCAAATATCCTTAACACCTGCTTCACACAGTAGAGGTGTTGTTAGCAGTGTGCACAGATCCTCACATCCAGATCTGGGTCTGGACCTCCTATGATTGCAAAATAGACCTCCACTATAATTTATATTCATTTTCGTGCCATAGCAAAGAGGAGTAAAAGGCTGGAAAAAGAAAAAAATTTCTGGGATGGAGGGTGGACCATGAGGCTGTGGTACTTGATACAGAATAATGGGGGCAACGTCAGGGCAGCACATCCCCACTTTCCACCTGGGTGCTGCAGGCAGCTGGCTCTAGAGTCCTGAAATATTGGCCTTCTGCAGGGGTTTATTGTTTGTTTGGTGTCCAGCAAAGACAACAAAGACATATAAATCCTATTTCTCTCTTATCTGGTTTAAATAAGAGTTTCCTGATGCCAAATGAGATGTTCTGAATACACATCCATGCAAATGAGTCAATGAAATGAAGGGAAAGTGTCCCACAGGTGGGTAACCTTTTTCAAGAGTGTTAGAAGATAACTAATTAAATATCTGCTCTAAACAATAATATCTTAAGAGATATTTATGAAAAAATAGAGTACTTTTTGCAGAATAAAACATCAGAGTATTACAAGCCTTCAGAGACACACTGCCTTCCTCCTGGAACTGTTCTTGCTGCTTTATCTCAGTACTGGGATTTGTGACTGATACTTGCTTGGGTGACAAACCTATTATGGGGACACCCCTGTCAGGGAGAAGAGATGGAATTAATGGTGTTGTGAGAACTTTTGCCAAGATACATATGTCCTAAACAAAGGGAGAATTCAAGGGTATATACAAGCTTTGTCCAACTATACTACTATTCACTTTCTCTCCAAACATATTCTCTTATATTTATTTTCAACATTAATAATTTGAAAAACTACAAAGACTTATTTTCTTTTGCAACTTTATTTAATTTTAAAAAGGCTGAAGGAAATAATTTAATTGTAAATAGGGTGAAGGACATGTCTGCCACAAGTACCTACTGACTTAATTTCCTGAAGTTGTCAGAGTTTGTGAGCTCTTATTGTATCTAAATAAGGAAGCTAGAGAAAGTATTTTCCTACTGTTATTTTTACATAAGGATGTTTTGTAACAGCCATTAGTGAGTAATGGGACATTATTCCTTCTTACTTATTCCTGAAAGAGAATAGCTTGGCCCTGTTATTGTGGCACAGAGCTGAGATGGAGACACTCCTCCTATACTAAATTTCTGTATATTTTTTAGCAGGTTGCACATACTTTTTTTCCTCATGATCTTCCAAGCAGTACAAAGTATAAACGTGGAGGGAAAAAAAAGAAACCAAAACCAAAACCAGAAAAAACCTCTCACAGATACAGCTTTTCAGAAAGTTTCAATATATCTATATTGAGACCCAGACTGAATTTCCAGTGTAGCATTTTGAATCTCAGCACAAAGGGACAGGGAAGAAGGAGAGGTCCCCTGTTCCCTTCTGGGAAAGGTCAGTCCTGATCCCCATTAATTTCACCTAAAAAATGTAAAACTATATTACAAGATTTTAAGACCTCACAAAAATTCAGAGATCTGTAAAGAAGACTATAAATTGTATTTCAGCAAGTTTATCCTGCCCTTATCCTAAGCCTCAAGAAAACTTGATTCATAATTAATATTTGGTTAATAGGAACATTTATTAAAGGATTTAATAGCAAAACTTACAGTTATTAAAATATCCTATTTTCTATCACACCTGTGAGGTCATACCCGTCTAACTTTGTAATGAGGAAAAAGGTGTGAACACAGGGGTTAAAATACTCATGCCAAGTCAGAAACTAGCACTTAGTGGTAGATCTTGGAATATAAAGCAGACCTCTCAACAGCCAGCACTTTGCTTTTGCCACATATTCACTCTTGCATGTGGCCAAAATAGAAGGTGATGTTTCTCACTGGTTAATTCAGTAGTACTGGAGTGGCAGGGAGTAAAGCAGAACTGCCTTTAGTGGGCCACACTCCCTGCCAAGCCAGTTTAAGGCCTTTTACTTGTAGAAGTTATAAGTTATTTTTAGTTCATCCTGATGCAGCTAATAGAAGAATCAGACATAGTAAGGATAAGGATATTTCAAATAAACTTTTAAAGTTATTATAAAGCAGCTTTACACCTCATATATAGGGATTCAGTGACTTTGAAGGATGAACAGGGGTTGACATCTCTGGATTTTTTGGGCAAAATTTCAGATATTTTGGTTTGTTTCTTCAGTTACACAACTTAAATCACACCCAGTTTAGTTTTGCAGTTCTCAGCCAATAAAGATACAATTAATTTTTTTCTACATTTTCCCAGTTTCCCTCCTGACATCTGATATCTTTAAATTAAAAAAAAAATACAATATCCCATTTCCCCTTTCAATTATTCTTGTCTCGCCTAGTGCTATGAAAGAATAAAGCTTGCAAACTCAGGCTCAGCATTACAAATCTACATTTTATTTGGGAATATGCACAAAACCAGCATGCCAAAACACACATGCCATAGGAACAGAGAGCAAAGCAACTCTTGCATTGCCAAAATACACTTAGAAGCATGCCATTTGTGATTCATTCATCATTACCAATACACATATACAAACATGCAGAGAACTGGCACTCTTCATTTTATATTATGCTTTGCTACCATATTCTTGCACAGATCTGTGCTGCAAATGTGTACTGAAAATGGCATATTTCTACCATAAGAAGCTTGTGTACACATTACGAGTGTATAACAAGAATATTTCCATGAACGTGCAGTTTGATTTTTTTAATTACCTTTCAGGGTGCTGACACTGATTCAGGGGTCAGTAACAAAAAGCCTCAATGACAATGGAAAACATTAAATTTTCCAATTTGGACATCTCCATATATCAAGAAAGAAGATTCACAGTTCTGCTGCTTATTCCCATTCATTTTTGGAAGATATAATGAAGTAAATTCTTCTTTTTTCTTCAATACTTCTAATTTTTATTTATTTTCATGATGGATACCAAAGTAAATCATCCCTTATTCTGTAACCCTCTGAAGTAACCCCCTGAGATACTAGTAATCTAATCCACTATTTTCATGATTTTTCATCTAGGCCAAATCAACACAGTCAACTCCAATGGATATTATCTAAATCCACGAGATAGACAAATTCAATAAATTCTATTTTAGGTCAGACTACATAAAACCTGACATAATTTCAATTATATTCAGTCATTGGTAATGTAGAGTCTAAAATACCCTTCAAAACTATGAAAAATAGTGAAATTGACTTACAGGACTGATTTTATAACCAAAAGATACCATTCAAAAAGCTCTCATATGCTCCACTTTATTGTTTAAACTTGTAAAAAGGGTGGAATTGAATCTAAGGAATTATAACTGTTCTGAATAAAGAAATCTGTTGGGAGACCATTTCCTTTATATACTAAACTGCTTTAGACACTTCAAAGAATATTAAGTTGTATATCAAGAACTGCCCAAAGTTAAATTAAGATAATTTAAATTTTACTTTATCTCTGGCCAGAAGAGTCCCCTCAGATCCTCACGTCACTTACAATGATTTCTGGAGTCTGTTTCTGCTATGCAGGCAATATTTTTCCATTTTTACATGGAAAAGTTTGAAAAAAAGAGTAATCAAATCTCAACCACTCTTTCTCTCTGGTAATTGTCTCATTCCTTTCTGGTTTGTTTGGGGGCTCGTGGATTATTTAAATTGCTGTTGTTGTTATTATTTTTTTAATCTCCTTAAACTTCTGAGATTAAAGACCAATTAGTAATGCTGTTCTGTAAGTTAGAGAAAGCTTTGAATATGTATCAACTAATGCTTTGCAAGTTCACAGTCTCATTTCACAGTACATCCAAGTGAAAAATTGTAGACTAAAATTAGGCAAGTATTACAGGTATCCAAACTGCAAAGGGCACAACTTTAAAAACCACACCCGGGGTTAAGTTTGGCTGAGGGCTAAACTCCCCATCAGTCACTTGCCCACTTCACACCTCACCTCTCACTTCGGGACCAGGGAAAATTGAAAGAGGAAGAACCTGGGTTGAGACAAAAGCAGGGAGATTGCTTACTGCTTACTGTTGTGGTAAAGCAGATATGACTTGAGGAAAACTAGTGGTCGACTTGGCAGAAAGGAGTTAATTGCCAGACAGGAGATCTTAGATTCTTTTCTAAACTAAAATATTCTATGATTCTGCTTTGCCAGCAGGGCTGATGGGATCAGCTGTGTCCTGGGGACCATTGGAGCTGCTTGGAACCAGCTGGAACCAGCTGTGTCTGGCATGTGTCACTCCTGACCTCTCCTCATGGACACCCCTGTGGTCTCAGCCACACAGGAATTCAGCCTTTTCTCTGAGAAGAATCTGCTCTTCTGGGATTTAAGGACTCAACATAGATGGTTCAACACCACTGCTTTTGGCTACCCGTGGATCAGTCACCACCATTTTCCCTTTTTGCTTGTAGACATGTGTGTCTGCATTTTTAAAGTATTAAAGTTGATATTGTTTGCATTTATTCCTGCAGCAGTTGTTTTGATTGCATTGCTAGAATTGGGTCCTTTTTCAGGAAAATATAACTATTTCAGAATGGCAGATAAGTATATGTGTTTAAGCACACTCACAATCTGACTGAAATCATAAGGTACAGCCCTGTGTTCAGATGCTGATATGGGTCACTGGTTAAGGGAAGGTTGTCCTACTTGTCTAGTAGCCTAGCTAATAATCCTATTGCTGATTGAAACTGAAAATAAAGAGGTCTTTTGTCCAGGTGGCTTATGCATCTAAGTTTTCTTCTTTCAACAGAGTTTTAGAATGTCTCAAGAGGCAAAATCTTCCTTATTTCTCTCATAAGTGAAATTCTTCTATCATATAAGGGTATAATAACCACACTTTACACAATGCAGAATTAGCACTGTATCAAAAAAAGATTGCTGTGAAGAGCTATAATTTTACTCTTATCACTATCATTAAGGCATGAAAACTGAGTCTCAGTGTACTCATCAAGGGGCCACTCTAATTATTAGACCTATAACCTTTGAGAAGGAAAGAAAGAAGGTAACAGAGCAGCATTGATTTGTGAAGATCCAAACCACACAATGACATTTAGCATGGTCATTACCACAGGCAAACCTGCAGTGCTTGAAATGACTTTCTACTAGACCAACAGTGAAGGGAAACTCTGAGCCATCTAAGCCTGAAGGAAATTGAGAAAATCAAGGAGAAATAAGATCAGTGAGGGTGTATTATTACTCTTTGGTTACCCCTATTGACATTCACAGGAGATGTATGAATATGTAGGTCTATGAATTAAGGTGCAAAAAATTTCTGGGTCTAATTACAGAATCACAGAATTGTTAGGGTTGGAAGGTACCTTTGTAGACCTTTAGAGCAGATTGCACAGGATAATATCCTGGTGTATTTTGACAGTCTTCAGAGAAAGACACTCCACAGCCCCTGTGGGCAGACTTTCACTGCTATCACCCTCACAATGAAGTTTTTCATGTTCAGATGGATCTTTCTGTGTAGCAATTTGCATCCATTGGCCTTTGCTCTGACTAAGAATCATTGAAAAAGTCTCACCCATCCTCTGGATACCCACCCTTAAATATTCGTATGTATTGATAAAATCCCCTCTCAGTCAATGTCTTTTCTAGGCTAAACAGGCAGTTTCAGCCTTGCCTCATAAGACAGATGCTCCAGTCCCCTCCTTGTCTTCACAGCCCTTCTCTGGACTCTCCCCAGGAGTTTTTTGTCTTTCTTGAACTGAGAATCCCAGAACTGTAAACAATACTTCAAATGTGGCCTCACCAGGGCTGAGTGGAGGGGCAGGATCATCTCCTGTGACCTACTGGCAATGCTTTTCCCAATTCACCCCAGGATACCTTTGGTCTTCTCAGCCACAAGGACACACTGCTGGCTCATGGACAAATTTTTGTCTGGCATGACCCCCAGGAACTTCTCTGTAGAGCTGCTTCCCAGCAGTTTAGCCCCATCCTGTACTGGAGGCTGGAGGTTTTCCTCCCCAGGTGCAGGACCTGTCATTGTCTTTGCTGAACTTCATCAGATCCTCTCTGCCCAGCTCCACATCCTGTCCAGGTCATGCTGAGTGGTAGCACAGCCTCCTTGTGGATCAGCCACTCCTCCCAGTTTTGCATCACAGAAAATTAGCTGAGGGTGTTCTCTGTCCCCCCTTCCAGCTTGACCTAGCACTGACACCTGGGGACACTGTTGGCTGCAGGCTTCCAACTGTGCTCTGCATCTTGGGCCACAGCCCTCTGAGCTTGCCATTCACTACACCTCACTGCCATTCATCTGATCTGTATTTCCTGAGCTTATCTATGAGGATGCTGTGGGAGACAATGTCAAAAGCCTTTCTGTACTCAAAATAAATGAACAACTTTCATATCATCACAGAAGACTGTCAGATTGGTTAAGCATTATTTCCCTTTATGAATCCGTGTTGACTACTCCTGATCACCTTCTTCTCCTCCATGTGCTTAGAGATGCCACCCACAGGCTTGGACATGACATCCAGGGTGAATGGGAGGCTGACTGGCCTGTAGTTTCCTCCTTTCTGTCCTTTTCGAAGATTGGAGTGGCATTGGTTTTCCTCCACTGCTCAGGCACTTCTGTTCTTCTCCATGACCTTTTGAAGATGATGGAGAGTGACTTATCAATGACATCTGCCAGCTCTTTCAACATTCATGGGTTCAACCCATTATGGCCCACGCATTTGTGGGTGTCAGTTTTGTCTAAATGACTTCTAATTTGATACTCCTAGACCAAGGGAAAGTCTTTCCTTTCTCCAGACTTTCTCTCTTACCACCAAGGTCTGGGACTACTGAGAATTTGCTTTAGGAGTAAAGACTGAAGCAAAGAAGACATTTGGTAAACCCAATTTCTGTATTCTTTGTCACCAGGGTATGCACCCCATTCAGTATCAGGCTCACATTTTCCCCAGTCTTCTCTTTGCTTCTGATGCACTTGATGAAGCCCTTCTTTTTGTCCTTGACTTCCCCTGACAGATTTAATTCCTAATGGTCCCTAGCATCCTTTCATGCTCTGACAACATTCCTATATGATTCCCAAGTGGTCTGCCCCCTTCTCCATGTTCTATATAAACTTAATTCCTCTGAGTTTTGCCAGAATCTCCTCGTGCACCTATGCAGTTCTCCTGCTCCCTTCACTTGATCTCTTGCTCATAAGAGGTGCATCTTGCACTTGGAGAAAGTGATGCTTGAATACTGCCAGCACCCTTGGTCCTTATTCTCTCTGGGACTTACTCCCATGATCTTTTATCAATCACTTTCCTGAAGAAGCTGAAGTCTGCTCTCCTGAAGTCCAGGGTAGTGAGCTTGCTGCAAGCCCTCTTTGCTGCTACAAGGATCTCAAACTCCACCAAAGCTTCCCTTGAGCTGCACGTTGCTCACCAGCCCCTCCTTGTTGGTCAGAATAGAGTCCAGCACACACATCTCCTTTTCAGCTTTTCTGTGACTTGGAGAAGGGCATTTCCATCAATACATTCCAGAGACCTCTTGGCTTGCTTATTCCCTGCTGAGCTGCCCTTCCAAGAGAAAAGCTTGTCTCTCAAGGTGGTTGAAATTCCCCATAAGAACTGCTGCTTGTGAATGTGAGGCTGCTGCTATCTGTCTACATAGGGCTGCCACCAATTTTTCAGAGGCTTTTTAATTCTGCATAGGTGAACATTCACCATAGGGATACAGAAGTGACCACAGGCCTCCCCTATAAATATCTAATAGCACAGCTAACTGGGGCACACATTCCCTGAGCCCCCCTCTGCAGCTTGAGTCATCATTGCATTATCTCTTAATCATGAAACATCCCCTTCACATTGCATTGATGTGGCAGCCTGTGAACTGAGGGGAACGAGGGACAAACATCAGATACATCTGATCAAAGGAGTTGTCAAGTTTTTAGATGTATACCACTTCTTTTAAATGCATACCACTTAAATATATATCACTTTTTCTCCCATCCTAAAGTGAAAATCCAAAATAAACTTGAGAACTTGTACTGCAAAGAATTTCTCACTCCTATGATTAGAGAGGGAGCAAAATGAGACTGCTTCTGTTGTAGACACATATGTTTTATCAGATTAATATCAGAATTTAAAACAATCAAATATATCTCATATGAAACTAAGGGATCTTACCATTTCAGATATTTACCCTGAGCTCTATTCTCTCATATTTTACTGCCACGAGAAATGTTACAACTGTGTTACTTTTATAACAGGAAATAATTTTTTATTCTTCTATTGTGTTCATACTTTAAAATAACTATGGTTTTTTAGTAATTTTCAAATTCCCAAAGAAAGTAATGATCCAGGAGAGGCCAAGCATGATAAAAATCCCATTTAAAGGTGATTATTTGGGAATATTGTATTACTGAAGACAGAAATTATTAGTTACTGAAAAGGAATTGGCTACTGAGCAGGAAAGAAATTAGGTAAGCAAGAGCAGTTATATAGAAGGGGAAATAGATACAAAATTAATAATGTCTTAAAGACTACAAAGTGGAGAGGAGAATAAAAAAAGGATAGATTAATAGCAGTCTGGTAGTACATATCTCTCCAACCATTTCTGTCTATAGTTTTTTATATATTCCCTATTTAAGTTTCAGTCCCACAGATAGATGCAAGAATAAAAGTTGACTCAACATGAATATATTTATGTTTATACTTCATTTCAGCTTCAGGATCTGAAGAAGTGGGAGTGACCTACTTCTCACTGTTTGTAAATAGTTGAGGTTTGTGAGTGGTAAGACTCAAAGGAAAAATACATATTTACATGGATAGCAAGAATCTAGAGCTAGGACAATGAATGCAATTATTGAAATCATAGCTAATTACTTCTTCCAAGCCTTATATAATCTTTAAAATTTAATAGAAGACCTTAATATAGCAGGTACTATATTCTGCCTGTAATTGTCTTGGAGTGTACTTAGAAGAAATTGCTTTAAAAGACAGAAGTTTTGGTCAAATGACTCAATGCCTCATCCAGTATTATAATTTTAGTGATCTAATCACTTACAGTGCTTTTACCAATGTTTTAAAACGTGCCTTAGCACCTTGCAATTATCACTGAAGTCAGAAGACGCAGTATTTGGAGATATCACACCATTTCAAATTGAACAAATGTTAAGAAATTATACATGCAGAACCCAGGAATATACTTCATTGTGTAGGCAACAAAAGTCATGCTCATCTGGGGAATATCTTCACGGCTTATCTATATTCCAATATGTTGTAAACCTTCCCTGTGCTTGGGAGAGGAGTTGGCAGTACACTGTATCTGCATAACCTGTTTCTGAACACTGCAAATCAAATGCAGGAGCTGTGTCCTAAGCTAAAATCCTAACACCCTTGTATCAGCTGCCCCATTTCCACTTCTTCTGTTTTCTCCCAGAGCTGGGAAAACAGTCCTTCCTTGTCATGTTGTCTCACCACCTCCAAGATGTTCAGCTTAGCAGGCAGGTGATGTAAAGGAGAGAATGAGGGGAGTGGGAGTCCAAGCATGTGTTAGCACTGTGTGTAGCTATAGATCTGACACATTCCCTCCCAGAATTTCTCCACTTACCCACACTCCTCTCTAGGTATGTTAAAATCCACGCTGCTGTAACATAGGGAAGCACAGATGAGAAATACAATTATACTCCCAGCTTCACAACCTCCAGTGAGAATACTGTCTTTTGGAAGGAGTTTGCTAGGCAGAATCCTCCTTTGAACTCTCAGCATACATACACTTACTTGCAGTCAGGCTCTTTGCCTTCAGGACTGATCAAAACCATACTTTTTTAGTGTAAAAGGTAAGAAATGTGCTTGGAAACAGGTAGCACAGTTTATACTTTTGCCATCAAATTTGTTCTAGAAATCACCCCTCTTGAAGTGCTGTGCCACTACTCAGCATATTGGTGTTTTGTAGATAGGTTTAACTTCAAGAAATCAGCATGTCCCTGAGATTTTACACATCACTTCCTTTGTATTAATTAAACTCTGAATATTAATTCTGAGTTCTCCTGACAATAAAAACAAAGAGTGGAAGATCCTTCTGTTTATGTTTCAAAATAATCATATTTACAGAGGTGATGTGCAGACTTTATTTGAAGGCCACGTTTTCAAATTCAAAGCTAAAAAAAATCTTTACTAGATGGGATGTTAAGTTTCAATCCCCTTACAGAAGTCAAATTCTTCCCATGTCCTCCCACACATAGTCTTCTTCACACCCACATGTGTATGTGACATGTACCCACACTCACTCAGCTTAGCAGTGCCATCATGTACCCTATTACCTCCTTCAATTTGTACATTTTTAACATTTTTTGCACCTTCACAGAAGGACTTGACTGTTTTTCAAACACCAAAATAGCTTTAATGTAGTGGTTTAGTGTGCATTCTCATTAGGATTTGCCTGCAATGCAGGGCATTTCCCCTTGACCCAGATACAACGGAAGCATAATAAAAATAAATAAAATGGAATAATTTTTATTTATCAAGCAGAATTGTAAACTTTGAGATGTTATCTAATGAATATATTTCTAAACTCATGCTTATTTTTTTGTTGACCCTTCTAGCTGTATCCTTGGTACTTCTACATGGGACAGATTCATTTATATTTATCTGAAATTTTAAATGCTGCCCTGAAGTTCAGAGTGGTGTATCACAAGAGATACCGTGTGAATTTTTCCATAATCCTTTTGTTTAGTGCAGGCTCCTTACAAGACCTGATGCCCTCCATGATTCTTGACAGATGAGTATTTGTACCCTAACATTTTACTTCACCACCTGCATGCTCCACCATTTATATTTCGCACCAGTAGTGAGAAAGGTGCAAGTGCTCAAAGGTGCATGAGGTTTCATATCTCACCCTGTTTAATGAAGCTGGCAGTTCTTATGTATCACTTCACCCAGCTGAAGTGACCAAGTGCATGTCACACTGACTTCAGGGGTACAGAAAGTACCTCCTCTGAATGTTTGTCAGCTGTGCTCCCTGATCTCTGAGGAAATACTGAAGAAAATATAAATATGCCTGCAGTGTCTGATGTCAGCCATGATCTGCTCTCCCTGATTTAGACTTCTATATTTCATTTGAATTCACACTGCATTAACCATATGTGAGGAGTGCATTATGTGAGGATTTAGGTGTTGCTTATCCTTTTTTCAGCAGCATAGAATTCCAGTATTTTATAGCACTAGTTTCTCTCCTTCATTGTGATTGTTCCAAATTCATGCAGATGTGGAAATGTGAGTAATTGGTCAGTACCTGTATTGATATTTCTTACTCAGAACACAGACCCAAGATATTTCTTAAGAAAATGGGGGCAGTAATAGGAGACACCAGGGTCTCCCCATTGAGAGAAGAAAATAAGAATTAATTAGAACATTATACAATTAGACAAGTTGCAAGAAATATTTTCAAGATTTTTTTATCAATGATTTTTCCTTCTTCATAGGTAAAATAATTGTTTAATATAAACAACTTTCATTGTATTTCTTGCTAGATTGAGTGCACTTACAGATTTACAGTAAAGCAGCAGTGGACAACAAAGTTCTGAAGCAGAGCTGACTTCAATATTATTGGGAGAATATACTCTGTGTACATGTGGGTCTACTCAAGCACTTCTTGAAATTAATCAGTATTTCATTTTCACTAAGAAAAAGGAGTTGGCAAAAATTATGACTATTTAAAAAATTCAATTTCTGTGTCGTTCTGTAAGAGTTTCATATTTGTCTACTTTAAATATTTTTTTAATGTTTCACAGAACATAAAAATAATTAAAATAAAATAAAACTATTTTAGTGTTGTTTAAACAGAAGGCTTTTAAAGAAATAACAGCTTGCACTATTTATTTTAAAGGGAAATTTGAAATCATAAGGTTTTGTCCTGATTCTGCACACAAACAAGTTTTGAAATCATTGGATATGGCATTTCTACTCCTTGTACTGGAATTGTAATGAATTTCAGCTTGATTCTGCTTTTGTTGCTGCTGATCACAGAGGGCTATGTTGACCTCAATCTAATCCCCTTTAGCAAATTATTCCACTGCAATATTTCTCCCTTTAGTTTGGTGAATTCAAGTTCCTGCTCATTACTGTTCAGCTATTCTTTTGGCTGAGCATTACATAAAAATTTAGAGCACAAGACTCCTTTAATTCTTTTTTTTTCCTCTTTCCAGTCAGATGGCTGCCTTAAAGCAATCTGTTTTGATGAGAAACAGGGTTTCTTTTAAGATAGGAGCTTTTCTTTTTTTCCACTCCCATAATTTTTGATGGCACCTGGGGTAGGGAGGCCTGTTGCCTGCAAGAAGGAATGTTATAAATGTGGTGCTTGGGAGAGAGGCAGCACACGGGAATGGAATGTGGAAAATTGTCTTGTCTTACTTTTCCTTTTCCCATTTACTTTTGCCTGCTTGTGTCTACAGTCCTTTTCCTTGCTCAGTTGTTTTGTGGGGTTTGAGGGCTTTTTTTTTTTCTTTTTTTTCTTTTATGACTTTTTGGAGGAACTTTGAGGAAAGTTAGCTCAATTTACTCTAGTTATTATCCCAGAGGGGTAAGGACTAATTGCTGTAATTATTACTTGAGGTCATATGGAGATATTTAAAAGCTGCCTATGAAGGAGCAGGTTAAAAATTAGCTTTCTTGAACTTAAGAGGAAGTTGCTAAATCTGGGTGTTGAAATGTTCTTATCTGCTAGGGGAGAATCTGATAGAGCAGAGGGAGCAAAGGAAGGCACATCAGGAAATGTACCCAGTTGAAAAATCAGTGAAAATTTATATTTACCTGATTTTTCAATTGGAAAAATAATTAACAAGACATGGTTGCAATGAGATTCTACTTTTTTTAGAAAAATCATTTTTAAGAGTGAGTAAGACAGCCTCATGACAATGCCAGCATATAGAAGTAATGAAAGTTACATCACAATAACAAGGTGATTTGGCTCACTTAAACAGAACAAATTTTAAGATCAGGATCAAATCAGAAACAGGTAATAAAAGTAATCTCAATGTCCAAAATAGGAATTAGTATTTACAAAAGTGACAATTCAGTCATTTGTGTAAGATATTTGCTAGAGTTCAGCAGCCATGTCCAGCACTTTGGTATATTTGGAAGATTTGCTTTGGTAAAGTTTTAGTACCTTTAAGTTCTTAAACTTTTTAAAAGCCTTTGTAGAAGAAAATATTTGCTAGTTGTTGGCATAATATCCAAAAGTACAAAGGAAAATCTGCTTGAAGTCTCTTCTGGCCATTTTATAATTAATACATATACTCATAATCAATAGCGACTTAAAATAACTCCTTTGACAGGTCCCCATTCATCTTTCAGGAATAAAACTTCAATCAGCTCTCAAACATTAAGAAAAAAAAAAAAAAAAAGAAAAGAAAAAGAAAAAGAGAAATGGAAAAAAAAAAGGAAAAGGAAAAAAAAAGGGGGGGAAAAGATCCACAGAAATAAAGCAGGTAAGGATTGTTTTAGTTATTTCTGTTTGGACATGATTTTTCTTTCTTGTCTGGACAAGGTCTAAAGATAGGTTTACAACACTCTTGATTAATAGGTTAAAACACATCCTGGTTTTTATGCCAGAGCTTTCCCTTGTGCTAAGTGACGGAATGCATCTGACCTGGCAATACATAGTGTATGTGAAATGGGAAGGAAAATGTCTTCCAATTTCTAATCCCTACCGTAAATCTTGTGAGCATGTGTACTCACTGGAGTGTTTTGGGCTTTTTAAAAAAAATATATATTAAGAGATAAAGAGGATTTAGCTGGTACTAGCAGGTACCAGTAAATGTAGCTTAGATTGCTGTCACCTCATTCATTAATAGCTGACTGTAATGGTGGGCAGTGGGCATGAGATTCCAATGGGAAGGCAGATTGCCTGTCTTGTCAAGGTTTAGGAAGTGAGAACTTAGTCAAAAGTGTAACAGAAAAGCTGTTATGTAGGTTATGTATAATCACCAGGCTCTGTGAGGTGTTGATGTAGATTGTACTCAAGCCTTCACCTCACATAAAATGGTGCTCACACATTTAATAAGGAGACTTGATTAAAATGCCATAAACACACACTTCTGTAGGAAAACAGAGGTTAAAGCAGCAGGAGGCATTAGAAGCAGCCAACAGAAGACTATGGGGGTGTTTTCTAAAGATGAGGAGAAATCACCCCTGAATTATTCTATCTTCCCCATACACATGTAAAGGATATTTTGATATTTTTATACTTCAGTTGAAACAGGCAAAAACCCAAAACAACAACCAAACAAGAAAATGTCTGTCAGAAACACAAGTGACAATTTCCTGTCAACGAAACACTCCCTGAATTTTTGTGCTTGGGGTCATGGAGATTGGTGATGTTTGAAAAGAGTCTCTCTCAGCATTGGAGTTGTGGGTTTTTAAGGACTCATACAAATCAGGCAGAAAGGGACCCAGTAGAGTCATCTTCTCAATTCTCCTCCCTCTGTCCAAAACTAAGAGCTGCTCTAGCTCCATCAGCCCTGAGAAGGACTTGGAAGAGCAGCTGCTGCATTGAAGCAGGAGAGCCCCAACCAGAACTTTCCCACTCTCAGTAAAACCACCTGAGCCTCACCTGTGAGGCAGAGCACAAACAGAACACATGGTCACTCCAGCCCTGGCACAAGAGGGCACAGAGCAGGAAGCATCCCGTGCCTTTGGAGCAGCCCTTGGGGCAGATTTTACTGTCAGTCCCCAGGCTTGTAAAGACAAATTGCCACCTTGACCTCTGTGTAAGAAGCTGTGCACAATTTCAGGACAATTTCATAATATCCTTTACAAAGTGATTGTTTGATTTTAATGTTTTCTAGAATGTAACCACTAAATATTCTCCTAAAGTAGTATTGTCTTGGTAATGGATAATCTAGGATGTTCTTGCTTCATAAGAATTTGTTCTCTTAAACCCTCATCCTGTGCATACATATACTGAACACACACAAACACACAAGTTATTACAAAAATTTCAGTTGAAATCTCCAGCAGCTGAAAAGCATTAAAGAGACCACTGGGTGTATGTGCAATCCCTGCTTAAAAACCAAGATTACAGAGCCCTGTCAGTCAATTGAGTTTTTATTTCTCTTTAATTTGCTTGGTTTTCTTCCTGTTTTCTTATTCTGGGATCAGAATCCTGCTACCTGCTTATTACATTATGCCATTTGGACATGGGAAATTCCATTAGTGTAAACTTGGGCCTATCCAGGGAAGGCATCAGCTGAGGGTACAGTACAGCTCTCTCTATAATTATTGTAATGTGGTAAGGTTGTCTGATATCCTGTCCTACTACTAATACAAGTGCATTTTTGAAGTGGATAATTTTCTCCTTCTCTCACTGATGTCTATGGTTGTTTTTCAAGTGCCAGGACATCAGCAGTGAATAGGCTTCACCATCTTGGGTGTGGAGATTTCCCTTAAAACAGTCCCTGTACTTCTCCTTTGGTCACATAAAACACAGTTTTGCATGCTCATAGTCCCAGGGAAGTTGATGACCTGTTAGTGAAAGTTAGAGGAATAAAACATCACAAAGACATCTGAAGTTTCATGGATCCATTATTTGTGCTTCTCTGAAATGGCAAAGAAACACATAAGAACAGCAGATTCAGACAACTCTGGGCTGTCTGATGTTTCTCCAAGAAGTATTTTGCTTTGGTAGGAGAAATCCCTGACTGAGCCAAACTCATCCTGGTGCATCTGATCTCTAATCTCATTAGCTTTCTCCAGCTGCATCAAAGACTGAATTCAAAACCAAAAAACATTAAGCCCTCAGCATCTTATTGTGCTCTATGACACAGAAGACACTTAGATGTGCATCTTCCACCAGTACATCTATACCAATGGAAATACTCCCAGTAGTCTTTAATAAATTTTATATCAAATTAAATATCAAAACATTAAACACAAAGTGAATAATTAAACAGGTTCTAGTGCTTTTAACAGAATAAGCCCATATAGTCCAACAGCATACCACAATTAAAAATATTTAGACACAGGTGGTCTCCCTTCCAGATTTTGGTCAGATTTTGCTGTTAATGTAGGTAGAACAGCCTTGCAGAATGATCTGTGCAATTCTGCCTTAAAGTCCTATATAGCCTTGGAAACAATTTTGCCTGTTTCCAAACCTCAGCTGGTGTTTGTTGCATTTGTACATTCAAAGGTTCTTTAAAGCACAAGTACTCTTAGAGTGAGTTTAAAAAATATTCTCTGCCTTACACAGGTATCTACTGATCCAGAAAAAGAGTGGGGGGGATGGACAGCCAGGATCATGATTTAATGATTTAATGATTTAACGATTTAATGTTAGATGACCTTTGGATTTATGATTTCTTACCACATTACAGTTGGATAACAGAAAAGTGTATGACCTGCCAAACCTACTGGAGAAGTGCTCTCAGCAACAAAACTTTTCTCCTATTTTCTCAGATACCAACAGGAATTTGTAAACACATAATTCTACCCATCAGAAAAATATGTTGCGATTGCCAGCATAGTGTGACCTGCCACACAAAAAATGCTGGTTGGACTGAAGAACAGGGTGCACAGTAGCCTCAAAGTTAGTAAATTTCCAGAGAAAATTAAGTTGTGTAAGGTTTAGATGAAAAGCCCATAAACACAAAGCAGTGCTAATACATTCCAGCTGGTGTGAGAATGCAGGCTGAATGCACACAGTAACAGGATAATTTTATTTTGAGATATGTTTCACTCCAGCTTTTACCACAGATTTATGTGGGCTTGGCATATATTCTCCTAACTGTACTTTTAACTTCAAAAGTGGATAATGATCAATTATAGGATCCCATACTGCTGTGAGGAGATGGGACAAAAGGTTGGGGGCAATGTACTGAGCAGCTCTGGCTTCAGCAGCCAGCACCAGTGGCAGCCACGAGCACTATGCTCTGCCTCTGTGGGCTGAACCCATGACACAGAAAAGAGTAGAGAAAAAGTCCACAAGCTCATGGATCTTTATTAACATAGAGCTTATGTAAATTGCACATTAAATAGGTTACAATACTTCCACTTGGCAAGAGGAGAGCCAACCATCTGGACTGATGTGATTAGCAATGTTCATTCTAATATTCTTTGACTAAAAAACACATAGTTTTCTGGAAACAGATATACATGAGAAAAAATAGATGATTTCTTTAAACTGTATTAATAGTGGTAGTTGTGCTGTGTAATTCCAATTCATTTGGGTAATGAGGGTTGCTAATTTTTAGACTCAGTCCAGTTTAGACACACAGCATGCATATGCCGTGTAATAGGAGTGTTTATTAATTATATTTAATTGTCATAGTTTCTCCTGTGTTCACCCCTGTTCATTTTATTTCTGAAATGGTGATTATTGAGAATGGGGAACATGAATGAATAGGCAGCTGAAACTGAGGAACCATGGGTGTTTGTGTTAGAAATATTGGCCTTCAACAAGCCACACATCAACAACATCCAGGACCATCATGCTCCACGGGCTGGGAAAGGAAAGCTTGTCCAAACCCATTGCTGCTCTCCAGTGGCAAGCAGGCTGGTCATAAGGACAAGTGCCTTTCATATATGGATGTCTGAACCATGAGCACAGGCTTAATTAGAATTTCCCAATTAGCTGATTGCATATTTTTATGGAGTTAAGTATTGGTAACCTGCACAGCACATATAGGAGGGGCATTAGGGCTTCTAGACCTTAAAAACACCACCAGCAGGTGGAGAACAAGCAGCATGAATCCTGCACTCGAGCACACATGCACTCAACCTTGGGACATTGCTGTAACATGCAGAACTGCATTTTCTCACTAGGATACCAGATCCCAAGTCCTTCCCAGCTACAGCTTTGTATGTAGTTGCAAACAGAGCTTCTGGCTTAGCTCCAGAAACGAGAACCACCATCACAACTCCTTGAAGCTGCAGTTTGTATGTTTGGAAAGCTGCACTAGAGCCATGATGGTGGCCTCCACACATGCTAATGCCCATCTGCAGTGGCTGCATATTTAAATGCTCTGCAGCTTCTCTGAGGATGCATCATGTATGTTCTGCTCAAGGTAGTATTTCCAGGTTCAAGAAAACAGGAAAGTATTGGCAGTATTCACGATATTCCAGCAAGAACAAGGACCTTGAATTCTCTGTATGTCAGAGGAGAGATGACCAAAAATACTTCTCAATTTAATGGATTAAAACTGGGATAGAGGGCAGATGCAAAGGTTCTTTATTGCAGTCCTCTCTTTCTTAGTGATGGACTTCAAAAATTTGATTCATACATGAATACAAAGATGAACAATTTAATTGCACATCAACCTATGGAAGAAAACTTTTATGAAATCCATCTAGTTCTGTATCTAACATTTTCCTGTCAGAATAACTGACACAGACCACATCAAGGCCTCTCCATTCCTGAGCTCACACAAAATCCCCACATACTGGTTTCTTTTTTTTTTCCAACCATGTGTTTCTGGGAGATTAAGCTCATTAAAAAGGAGAAGTTCTGCAGACTACTTTCATTTTGTGTGAGGCTGGGTATTCTTTTCCTCCATCCTGTGCCAAAATGCATTATCTATGACTATCATGGACTTCGTATTTCTGTGTTGCAACTCATTCCTGTTTTGCTTTCTGAGTGTCTTCTATGACAGTAGAAAAGCCACTGAATCTTGTGGTGCTGAAGCTTTTTCTGTGTAGGGTGTTGTTCCTGAGAAAAATTCTTGGGCCTTCCAGGAATGTATGTATATACAAAATATGTCACATCTGAAGACTAAGAACTAGGACATGTCAGGTAGACAGATAAATAGTTTTTAGTGAAAAGACATCTCTTGCTGCAAGGATTTCAGAAGGGTATTTAAAGACATGCTCCCTTCTGACAAGGTGTGACAATATCTCTCCCTCAGCATGTTGAGCCAGATCCACCAGCCAGGACATAGGACCACTTGTGCCAACATTGCATAATTCTATCTTCCCCTCTAAATCAATGCTTGCACATCTCTTGCCAACCTTAACTAGACACACAGCATTTTTCAACTGTTCTACAAACACTTCAAATCAGAAGTATGATGGGTTGGAGGGGAACAAGCAATTTCATTTTGGCAATTGAAATGTATATTCATCTTTGTTCCTCAGTCAGCAGCAGCCTGTTAACTGTAGTCATGATGACTTGTTTCACATTCCAGTTGGGATGTCTAGTCCTTTTGTTCCAGCCTTTTGCTGGAGTCTGAGGCGACATGCCTTATCATATGCAATGGGAAGCTGTCACATATATCACCCAACAAAAGCGTGGTGCCCTGGGAGAGCTCCAGAAACACTGCACACCCAGGCTACCAAAAGCCTGCAGCAGACTCCTAAAAGAGCAGCTCCACATTTCAGGAAGTAACACATTACAGAATGCTTCTTCCATTAAGATTTATGCTTAAAATAGAGGAGGCACAACCTCATGCATCAGCAGAGTTTTCATCAGCTGATTAAGCATGACAGATGAAGCAGGCTCCTGACCTTTCTGAGTCTGAGGGGGAAAAGGGGGAAAAAAAAAAAGAAAAGAGAAATGGCCTCTCTTTCACCTCCATATTCAATTGGGCACTTCCTCAAACAAATGAAAGGACACCCTTGCAGCTGAACAAGAGGCCAGGCAGTTAACCATGGGCCCCCGAAGTTGTTCAATCAAGAGGGAATATGATACTTTGTGATTTGTCTCTTCATTGCTCCTGGGGTGGGCTGCTCCTCCTAAGTGAGGAATAATAGCTGCCAATTACCTTCAAATCACAGTAAGGGCCCTGGCATTCTTAGGCAACTGGTTATTAAATTGTTAACTTTCTGATGTCTACCTTATTACTTTCAACACACATACCAGACTGACTTTAAATATACACACTGAAACCAGTAATAAATCTTTCCAAGCACTAAACTTAGGCTGTTTGTACAGTCTTTAACTTTTAATTATTTTTTTAACTTCTTTGAAGAGTTCTGCATGTGTAAGTTTCTTTCAGTGAAGTCATACTATGTACCCTACAAATACATGTACCCTTGTTTTGTTGTGGAAGTCTTGTCAGGGCTCTTTTAGAGAACAGGAACTGATATCTGGGGACAAGTAATTGTTCACCAGCTTGTTCTTAGGCAGGAGAAGCTTCTCTGGTGGAAAGTACCTACCAAATTCTCTGATTACCATGGAGGAGATATAAACCTTCATAAAGAGAAAAACAGCTCACAGAAAATTCCAACAGAAGGCAGAAACTTTGATTCAAACTTTAAAGTCCTAGGGAGCTGGCATAGAATGAAGCAGGAAAGCAACATGTTCACGCTGGCTCATGAATTACCTTTCACTAATTCCCAAATCAATGTTTTTTTCAGTCACAATGTGCTTTTCAGAGCAGGGATTTGAACAAAAATCCCTTACCTCATGCCTCATTGTTTTCCCTTCTGTTCTCCACCAAAAAAAACTTTATAAGCTCCCTGATCATCCCAAAGGAGAGTGAAAATACAGAAATATGTCTGCAGAGTTCTACTAGAGCAGAATAGCAGCTCTATATTCAATTTTAGGCAGATGGCAATCTGGAATTGTTCATCTATGAGAAGGCTCTGAGGCAGCTGGTTTAGGAGTGTGGTTACTTGGAGCTTTTCTGGAGGCACTGAAAAAGTCACCAGCAGAAGAGAATACTTGCAAGTGCCGATATCTGTTCCATGCTTATATTGATTGAACACGGGGAGAACATGCAATTAGGTTTGTAATTTCATTAAGGAACCCTGTGGTCCCCCTCTCAGGACAACTCAGCCCTCACTCTAGCTCCACACTTGCTCTAGAGAACCACTGTCAGCCACTATTTATCTAGAGGGAAAGTAAGCACTTGGCTAACCAAGCAAACACAATACATCTATTCTTTGTCAGCCAATGTCAAGACCTATTAAAAAATACAATAATTCAGATAAATATTTTCAGATGTTTTCTACACATGCTGGTTTATTCTATTAAGTAGAGTTTAATCAGGCTGACTGTTTCATTTTTAAACGCAATAAATTAATCCTGAAAAGTCAAAAAGTACACAGAATTGTTGCCAGGTCTGCAACTGACAAATAGAAATGGGATTTTTTTTCTTCTGTGAAGCATTTATCTTCCTGTGAGGGATGCAAATTATGAAAACTGCTTTTTAAAGGAATGGAAAATTCATAATTTCAGACACTTAAAAGACACCATGAAAATATTTCTTTACTGCAATTTTTAACTTCAGTTTGTTGAATTGAATCATAATTTTACATTTTTACTCCATTTAAGATTTGGCATTTCCTGGACTACTTACTGCAGTGTCCTGTATTCCTCATGTTCTACTTTCTACCATGACTCTCTAGATTTCAAGATATTCAAAACAAAACTTTGAGCAGGTGACTTGGCAGGTCAATTGAACATAAACAAAAGTAAAACCTGTCCAGGATCAAATGTTTCAGTTCCAGTTCAGATTGCTTAATCCCAAAATGTTATATCAGGTTTTTTATAAGAATCCCAAAATCTTGGAAAATCTTTTGAGGAAATTCAGACTTTGCAGTCTGTGCTGTATGTAAACCTGAAGCCAAGGAGAGAAAGTGGAGTGACTGAGACAGCATTTTACCAACGTCTCAGCCACCTTATTTACAGAAGAAACAGAGCAAGTGGTTATTTTTGTGACTCATATTGCACAGCAATTCACCCAGGGATGCCTTCTTTTTTTTCCCAGTGACCAGATTTTTGAAGTGTTAGAGGCTCTAGGGTACTCTCACCAAAGCCCATTGTTTGCAGGGGTCTCAAGTATTGACTGATGATTTTACTGTCCAGGAAGGACAGAGGTCAGAGTCACAGTTGGAGGTTTAGCCTGTGACAATGCTTTTGTGACAGTGTGGGAACAGCCTGACCAGAAGAAACAGAACATTTTTTCTGTGTCTATTCTCAACTTAGAAGTTGACTTTTAAGGCTGTTTCAAGTGTTGGTAAAACAAGACATTAAATGATTGTATTGCAAAAAATGAGCATCATCAGATGCAAATTGGATTCAAGAAGACACTTCTGGTACAGAAATATTCTCTACAGTGTAACTTTGCTCCTCCTCATTGATGTGGCCCAGGGAGACACAAAAGGATAACTGCTCATTTCTAGGCTGTGTAGGCCCTCATGTTAAATGTTTTTACTTCTTACAGCAAGAAACAGTCCATGATCACTAAGCAGTCTCATAAAAACTGATGGTGTTTAAAACGAGCTTCCCACACTGAAATATCTCTTACAGTCTTCCCACCAGAGAGAGTGTCCATCCCTTCCTCCTGGGACACCCAGCAGCACTTTCCTTGCCTGATCTTCAGTGTCAGAAAAGAGAAGAGGAATAAAGAACTTCTCATAACAGGGCACAGGTGATTCCTCCTTGCTCACACCTGTTCACATCTTGCATAAAAAATCACATCCCCGCACAATCTATTCTGAGCTATATTTCAGTAGGAATGAAACAGCCTTTCCTTCTCCTCTTCCCCTTATATCAAGGACCAAAAAGAGCTGAGCACATATTCTGTATCCTGGGCACCTCTTCATGGAAGAAACACTTTTATTGTCGTGCTTCACAGTTCAAGGATCATTTCGTGCATTATCAACATAAAGGATGTTTCAGTCTTGGATGTTTAGGGTCCACAACCCAGATTTGTTTTGTTCCCTGTTCAACTGCAGTCTTCTTATGTGACATTAGACAAGTTATGAAGCCTTTCTTAGCTTCAGTTTGCTGTCTGTGATAGGAGATAATTTACTTGCTCCTCTCACAGAATTTAAAGTTTGTGAGGCACTCAGGTATTACAACAGTCTGCACATTAACAGCAACCTATGCATTTAGGGGTGCCCCATTTTGGCTAGATAGACAAGACAATCTGGCCCTCCAACAACACAATCAGAACAGGAGAAAGAAAAGCTGCATGGTGTATGTTGAGGCTCTGCAGTGGTTCTGGGAATCACACACAGCTACCTCACATGTGCCCATTCCAAACAAAATTCAGGAATCTATTTTAATCTTAGTCAACACAAGTTTTCTGGTCAGTAAATGCTTGTATTCATGATTATTTTTGCTAGAAAGCCAAAGATATTATTCAGAATTAATCTGAAAGAAGCAGCATTTGTCCCAGCAGAATTTCCTGTTTAACATATACTCAATACCGGGGTGAAAAAAGCAATCTTGATATTGCCTACCAGATACAAAAGCAGGAAAGTTTGAATGCAAGCAAGAACAGTAGTGTAACTATTTGCTGTTTTTCACTCTTCTGCCTCTCGTAGAAGTTTCAGGCATATGAGGAGAGAGTAAAAACGGCTCCAGAAACTTCAGCGATCTGTCACATACTGAGTGTGAACAGCCGAAATGATCAACGTTTGAACATGCCGTGTGATGGCAATTGACAAAACAAGGAAAGCTTTCACCATACTGAATAATTAAGAATAATCAATATATTGGCAAGACTGATTCACTGCTGATCCACAAACAAGGAAAAAGCCATATTCCTCCAATCAGTTATTTGCCATGACTGGTTCTGTCATATCAAACTGCAGTGCTGCAATAGCACTTTATAAATGAACGTTGATTTCCATCAAGCATTTAGTGAAAGTTTACAACACAGTTAGGCTATTGACATGTGTTACTTCAGAAACAAAGCCAAATGCCTATTTTTCAGACTGGAGTCACAAATACCATCTTCCAGCTGGAGCAGTGGAAGTAGGTATAAAAGCAACATGCCAAAGCGCAGCAGTTCTTAAGGCATTAGGAGACACTGGCATGACCAGACAGCCTGCACAACTATAAAGTTTGGTTTTCTTGGTGTATTACAAGTTCAGAGAAGATGAATAGCACATTTCACTAAATTGCATGTTAAAGTGTGTAGTAGCCCATACATAATATAGCTATTTGACAGAATATATTAATTATAAAGCACAAGCCTGTCTATGGCTTCCTTACTTTCAGGTGTTCTGTTTTTCCTCCCTCATGACCATTTTGACACTTCTCTCAGGTTTCTCCAGGTTAAACATCACGTGTAATCTCACAAGCAGTGTTTGGTGTCATCTAGTAAAGTCTTTTTGTGTGTTTTTCATGGATAACTCACTGATTAAACAATAGTTTAAAGTAGTCCTTTCCCCTCTTCCTTTGCACTGTTGTATTCAGCACAATCCGTTTCCTAATCACTGTTGTCATTTATCTCTTCGTCTTACCTTGTCACCTACTTAATTCCACTGGAGGCTTTTCTAACATCTCTGTCTAATAATCTCTGCTAACAATGCAGAACACTATTAGCATAATAAGCATTTCCCATCTGCACAAATGCGACTCCTTCTCATCAGTCTGAAAACTAACTACTGTACATAAAAATAGCCAGGAATCATTAGAATTAAAGGGAGAACACATTAGCCTGCAAACAAGCTTCTTCTCTTTCTACTCCTGGTGGTACCCACTTCTACTATCTGTAATAGTGAAGTTTGCAAGTCCAGGATTGAGCACAAGGTCCCTGGCACCTCTCCTGGTTAATGTTGATATGATCACTAATACTGTTCTGAGCAAGGAAACAATGCCCAAAAGCACTTCAGGGGTTTAGCATAAACCATGGACTCATCTCAGTGAACAGTGTGAAGATCCACATTGTTCCATGGGTGAGCACAGTTTTCCTGTCTAGACCATTTTCATGATTTAGGAATTCAGTCCCTAATTCAGTGCCCCCATTGCTCTCCATGTCCCCTCCAACTGCAGGCACAAAATATCAGGCCAATATAATGGGTTGAGATAAGAACAGTTTACTTGGCACAGCACTGAGATATGAAAATGAAGAGTAACAGCAACAATGTTAGTAATAAAAGGTGTAGGAAAATTAATTGTTCACATGGATAAACACCCCTGATAATAGAAAATACTGGATGACTCCTGCTACCATGTTTTCTCATCCAGAAGGAACTCCTTTTCCCCAGAAGAGAGTCCCTGCCTCCAGTCCCAGAAGTGGGATAGAACAACCTTGGGTCTTGGACATGCCCCCTCCCAGCTGCTGCAAAAATTAACCCTGTCCTGGCTGGAACCAGCCAACATTATATATCTCTATTCCTCACCCTTGAGTATGACCCAAACCTTAAGGAGTTGAAGGGAGACTTGCCAAGGAATGTAGTTGGACTGTGGACCTCACCTCCCTTCTGCATGGGCATCTGCAAAGATGCACAGTGTCTGAAAGTACATTGAAAAGGAATGAATAAACACATTTATGTTCTTATTATCTTTGGAAGCATTTCCATCAAAAGCACAGGCATTGATGTTGCCAGACCCTTGTATCTGTGTCCTATAAAGCAAATTGATTACTTTCTCAAAGCAACAAACAGGTAGCACCCAATAGACATCACTAGTCACATCTTGTTCCATATTTACCTGTACTTCTAGTGTGACAATGTCCTTAAAATCCATGGAAATCTCAGAAAATAAATGATCTTAAAAAGGCTTTTCCTATACTGGTAAATTAGATCTGAATAATATAGAGAAACCCTGATGTGTTCTTTTCTTCTATTTTTGTCTGCTGTCTGGCACAGACCAGGCACAGCTGATGACAGAGTCTGTGCAAGGTTCTATTTATTGTCAGTCAGGGTGAGGCCACCTGCCATGGGACAGACACTTCAGCCATGAGGTTTCCCTGCCAGTCAACAATAGAAACAAAGAGGCCTTGGCCTTGTGTGTTTGCTGGTACTGGGGTAGCTAAAAGCCTGCAGGTGTCTGAGCACATCTGAATATGTGACAGGAATATTCCTGGTGCTTCTGGTGCCCAGGGTGCAGGTAACAAACTTTGCTGTGCCAGCCCTTTGGCTTGCTCTTCTCCCAGAACATGATGTCAATCATCTCTGGAGACACTGGAATCCATCTCATCATGGGAAGTGCCACTACACAATATTTTATTGAGGCACTAGAAACCATGATTGTTGATAAACTACAGCTTTGTGTCGTATGCCACATATTTCAGACCAAAAGAACAAATTTTAACTAGAGAGACTCTTCAAACAGTAGGTGGAAGACACAAGGATTTAAATCAGAAATTGGATAATGCTAAGCAGCTTTCATCTGCTTTAATTAGAGATAATGTTTTTTTCGTAATCATAAAATTGAATTTATGGAAATCAATTTAAAATTGTGGTTTTTTTAGCAATTAGAGAAAAATAATTTTATTTTATATATTGAAAACACTTCCAGGCTATAAAAGATAAAATAAAGTTTCATCATTGCAATGTTCTGACACACATCTCAGGCTGTAAATACTTGAATAATCTTGTTCCTAACAAGAAAAGCCCAAACCTGTAAATTAACAAGGATCCATTTACTAGTTGTCAGTATCAGCAATTGCCAGTTCATAGGTCTTTTTTTTATCCAATTTAAAGACAAAAACCTGAAATTTTTCCATACCTGTTTTCAACATATGATGGAAAATATTATTTCCTTAAAATATAAGATAAAGACTACCAGACTGGTTGCTGAAATTGTACTTCAAATCCATGTCTTCATCAGTTTTCTTAATGTGCTTCTTAATTTAAATATACATTATTTCTAAGACACTTGTGAAAATTATTTGATTTCTACATGAACAGTATGTGGAAATATTTTCAGCTTTTAGACACATTGTTCTTACAGTGTGTCTGTTGCGTTGCACTCATACACAAACACACTAATAATATATCTGTTAGTCTTATAGATGACACTAGGGAGAATACCTGCTGTGACAAATAAGTATATTGGGTGTTTGTGTTTATGCATGTTTGAGCTGAATCCAGACATTATTTTCTTTTTTGCTTCTTTTGCTTTTCAAGTGATGAGCTATTTGGAAGCTGGGTCAAAGCCCTTCTTGACTGGTTTCAAGAGACAACTGCTTGGGTAAATGAAGTCAACAGGATATTTTCAAATACTTAAAAGCACTTATAAAAAAAAATTATAATGTTTTTTTCTTTAGTGTCACCCTGATAGAGATAAATGATTAAATTGTAAAATTAGTTCTAAGAACTCAAAGGTATAATTCTACTAGAAATATTCCTGTAAAGTAGCTACCAATATTGAACATTGTTCCCACTTTTTTCTCCTTTCATTCTCTTACATACATGTACCTGTATATTACCACTATACACAATATTTGCATATATGTATGCATGTATAATTTTAGTTCATCTATTACCACATCATATGACATGGATTTAACTTTTCATGGGGTTTTACTTTGGAAAATAACCAATCCCAGGATTCTGAATAGCTGGATACACACAACAAATAGATGTCTAAGGACTTCTAAAAAAGATCTTTAAACTAGGTGATGTGACAAATTCTCTGAATAAATGCAGGATTTAGCATATTGAGTAGTGTTATATATTGCAACATTATCTTCTTCTGCTAATGTTTGTTTACACATCAGAGATTTATTTTTTTAGTTACATGTGCCTTAAAGGGGAGAATACTTTTATGGCTTTGCACAGTAGACCTCCACCCCCTCATTTACAATCTCTGAGATGGAATGTGGAGATACTGACTTCAGTGATATTTGGATCAGGCTCTCAGACTGTAATTGGACACGCTGAAATCTCTGCTAAAAAAGTTCCTTAAGGCTAATGATGCACTTCAGGGGACACAACCTAAATATCCCTTACAGAGCTTTTAGGAAGGCAGAAGCTTGGATAAGAGAGCTTCTAAGACACATGCCTTTCTTGTTGCTGAACAATGTGAACATTTAATTTTTCCTACACATCTCCTCCTCTTCTACTGCCTGTCAGATAAAAAAAGGCTCACAGATGGTTTTGTGGGGGAGATAAAAGACCGTCTTTTAACCTCTACCCCACCCCCCAAATAACTGCATATCCAATGTGAATTTATCAGAAGCCTTATGTGAGTTTCAAAACTTTTGCCAAGTCCACATTTTCTGTTTTACCAAAAATCTAATTTCAGATTTCATTCTTTTAATTAACAGATCACAGATACTACTTTAATTAATTATGCTCTAAAAAATTAAATCAGCTAGATGTGGGTGCTTCCTTTTCTGCTGAGCTCAGTTGGAATTACAATATCAGCACAAATGTTCACTGATGGAGAAGACCTGTCCACTCTTATGATGAATGGGATCATTCTTAGAGCACTGTGTTGGGTTTAGTTGACCAGATCTCTTCTAGGCTTATACAAGGGCAAGAAAATTTCCCTAAGGAGTTCCACAGCTAAGTTCCTAATCCAGTTCTACTCAATTCAAACAATTTTAAATTCTGACTTTTACTACCAATTTCAATTGAAAGTTGAAACTGATTTCAGGGTGCCTCACAAGCACATTTCCCATCTAATGTGTGTGCAAATGTGTGTATATTTTCCTTCAAACAATACAGATGTCAAGTGCAAAATTCTGAAGGTGTGTGCCCAAATTTCAGCAATGGACAGTGCTACAGTGTTGTACTTCATAAGGTACAGAGAAGTCATTCTACCCTCAGGATTTTCAGCTGTGCATTTTTCTTGTATTACAACAGAACCAGGCTGATGTATTCCATTTAATACACAACTAGTCAAAAGTGTCTCTTCTCATGACCTGATGAAAACCCTAACATTTAGTGTTGCTCTGCACTCATTTGTCTTACTCCCAACTCTGTGTCTTAGAGTAAGGCTTGAAAATCAGAGACAAAGTGTATCCCAAACTAAGGAAGGACATCAACAGTTGAAATAATTCTTGGCCCAAGGGAAAATCATGTGAGCCCTTCAATTCATCAGAAGTTCTGGAATGAGAATGTTAAAAGAAATGTATCATAATAAAAGCAGTGGAGATTGGAAGAGACCTCCTGAGGTCATTTAGTCCAGCTGTGGCTCACAACAGGACCAGCCAGACCACACAGACCAGGGTCTTGTCTAGTCCAGCTTTGAAACTCCAAGAAAAGAAATCTGAAAGCCTTCCCATGGAAAGTGGGTCTCTAGCATCATATGGCTGCTCATTACAGTGAAGAATCAGAGAACTGCAGTGGAAGAATCTTAGACACTGCTAATATCCTTGATCTCACCTTTTCCGTCTCCTGTGTCCCACTGCATCCTTTTATGTCATTTGATATTTAACCCAGAGGTTACCAGTTCTGTAGCATGCTGAGTGCACCAAAGAGGTGTTTTATGAAGTCATTTAGACTATACCTGTAATGACTGCACTTATGACAAATGGACTTGATGGCTTAGATGGTCTTCTGCAGGTGTCTCTTCCTAGCTGGATCTGCAATATTAACTGCACAAGTAAACTACAGCTTGCATGAATGACAGCTTGTTTTTCATAATCTATAACAGCATATTTTTGCATGTGAAATTACCTGCTTGTGACAGCATAGGCATGTTTTGCATACATATCTTATGAGAGTTCCCTTTGAAAGATGGTCTTTGGATAACCTTTGCAGTCCTCCTGGAAATTCATATAAATTACTTCTGTTCCAAGGGTAAAGATATGCAAATTAAATAAAGAGGTCCCACCTCAGCTTCACACATGTCAATCCAAAAATGCACTTTGTAAATCTGCTTATTAGAGAAACCACACCAAAAAGAAATGAAAGCAAAGGTACACACCTCCTGTTCCTGTCAGTCCATTCTCTATGTAGGCATGCAAGAGACAGGCCTTCACCAGCTATTAAGAGTTGAGAGGATTAGGCCTAATTTGAAGATTTGTTTCCATCCAGAGTTCCAATTTCTACTATAAATTATTTAGATGGCCAAGGTATTGAGAAACAGTGTAAAAGAGGAATGTGCAAGAATTCAGGGAAGATAAATTAAGGGGATGTTACAGGGTGAGCATAGTATTCACCAAGCCTGGGCTGCTTAACCTGGTATCCAGGCCCCCATTTCAACATGACTCTGCAAGCATAGCTGAAAGTTTTGATTTACTGTGGATCATGTAGATAGTAAACAGGAATGTATGGGAGACACTACCAGGTGATGGAGGAACTCAGTAGGAAGAGGAAAGCAGTAAAAGAAAATATATTCTTATGTTCCCTTGTCCCACACCGAATTACTTCATAGTTTCTGAATTTTGTTTAAAATATTAAGTCAGGTTTTCAAATAAATCTTTCAGAACCTATCTTCCAAGTCAATCAGGGAAATATGGCATGGCCATGAATATCCATAAAGGTTCCTGCATTGCAGCCATTCTCTGTCTGACAAGGGGCATAGTCCTGCAGCAATACACAAAAATGTGGATTTCATTCCTTCATGAACAAGTAGGTGGCCAGGAATGAGTCACTCAGGTTCTCCACTCCCCAGTTCTGCACCTGCAAGATATTAATACCTCACTGAGGGCTGTAAAGAAAAAAAAAGAAAGGTTGATTACAATGAAAGTTCTCTTTCACTTTTTCTGCAGGGAAAAAATCAAGGTATGGTAGACAAATGTCCTTGACCCCAGGTAAAAGTTGAAAGAGCAGGAAAACTCTTTTTTAATGAAAGACTAAAACTGTGTATAACATTTCTCTCTGTCTCTTACCATCACACTGAACATACCTTTCATACTCTTAACAACTTTGTGGTGACAGGCAAGCCTTACCTTTGTCTGTCCAGTGAATTCTCAGCATCATTTCCTCCGTGGCCTCCACAGTGAGCCCAGTTATTTGTCACCCCTTTCAGTAGAAGAGGGAGAAAATGAAGTGCAAGGATAAGATTTCAATAAACCTTTGCTTTGATGTCCAAAGAAATTACCTAGCATGTCTCAGCTACAGGAAAGAGATTTCTACAATCTGGGATGCAGGACAGAAAAGAAAAAAGAGGTATTCTCTATACATACAGCAACCTGCTTTGCACAAGGAGATGAAATGTGAGCAGTCACACTGACTCTGTGACACAGTGCAGATGACTGAGTTTTCCAGAAATCTCCTAATCTTTTTCCATGGTGTAAGATCCAACAATATTATGCTGACTGAATTGTTTATGAGCATCCTGCTAACAGTTGTGATCTAGAAGTTTTGACTACCTCCTTCATGGCCCAATCCAACACTCACTAAAGTAAATGAAATAAATCTCTTTAGACAGGAATGCTAACAGCACTGGAGGTACCAAGAACACAGAGTGAAGCTGGCTCCCACCACTTCCATTTCAACTCTGTGTTAAACTGAGCATGCTATGCCTTGTCTATAATTCCAAGTACTAAGGGTAGTTCCATTTCTATAATTCAAGCTGTGGTCATGATATACCTCCACAGGAAAAATAACATCAGACTTAAGTTAATATTCCACATAATAAATATTTAATATATATAGCACATAAATATTCAAGACATCATTGTACTCTACCTCAACTCCTTTCAGTGCAGTTATAATTTCAGATGAATGGACAACAAAGCAACAGGGAAATCCTGCACTAATATTTTGATTAAGAAGATTTATAATGAAAGCTATGGGGGGAAACTGATTCTGGAAGGAAAGTGCTGCTTAATAGGAAAATATATGAGCAGAATCAAGATCTATATCTCTGCAACAGTTTTCCCAGCTATACAAATGTTCAGAAAGATATTTAGCTTTCTCTTCTTGTTATTACAGGTTGGGCTAGAACTTTGATTCATAATCTCCAAAATATCTCTTCCTTCTTGCTTTCTGATCCCTAGTATTATTAAAGTATGAAATTAAGGTGAAATATGAAGATATCTAGAGACATAAAGTTAATCAGTATTGTTTAATGAGGACTGAAATATTTTTTTTCAATTGTTTCAAACATTAACGACAAGCTATTCGATCTCTGTCTTTGAAAAGTAAGAAAAAGAAGGATGTAAAAAAAGGACTTTTATTTACCCCATGCTCTTTTCTCAAGGATTTTTTGGAGACTATTATTCCAGGAACAGAAATGCTGTATACTTTTCAGATTTTTTTTTTTTTTCTGACAGAGAGTTGCAGTACCTATATCGATGCATCTGCAGTCTTATTATCTGCTATTTGAAATATCCAAGCTTTATTCTGTAACAACAAGGTATTTTCTGAAGTAATTATGCAATGTGATTTGTCTTATTCTGAACCCCAGTAAAATGTAGACATAGCAGTGGAGTTACCTGATGAAGGGACTGGACCATCTGACTGAGTTTGTTCAGCTGGAGAAAAAAAGACTCATGGGAGTCGTATCAATATGTATAAATAATTTACGTGTGAGGATTAAAGAAGAAAGAGACAAAGAATTCTCATTGGTGCAGATTGAAAAGTCAAAAGGGAATCAGCACAAGCTCAAAGGCAATAAATTCCATTCAAACTTAAGGAAAAAAAATTTCTATATACAGTTATGCTTCCCAAACAGTGGAACAAGTTGACAGTGGGACTGTGTTGTCTCCATCCTCAAGATGCTCAAAACTCAGCTGAGCACAGCCCAAAGTAATCTGCCCTAGCTGACCTTACACTGAGCAGAGGCATTTTATTCATTCTTCAGAGACTTCCAAACTCCTGTGATTGTGTGAAAACCTGGAGCCCACGGATTGAAGGGTCCAGAGATCTTTCAGTCACATTAATTCTTTATATCAATAAGCTGATGAGACAGAAATATGACTGCTATGAAAATCACAAAAGAGTTGAAGTTGAAGCTCGTGGAGCTCTGGAGATATCTGAGCCTGCTCAAGCAGAGGGTAATGAACCAAAGATGCTCTGGATGCCATCTTCTTAAATCTACACTCCAGAGCAATGGAGTGTAGAAGATTTTCCCAGAAAGTGCTACAAAGGTGAAAAACCACTCTTGCTTACTAATTAGATCTGACACAACAAAACACAGTTGTCTCTGTAATCTATAACAACAGTTGTGTAAAACAAGCACCACTAAACATGCTTAAACTGTGAGTAGTTATGTTTCATAGCACTACAGATAACTTGAGGAAATCCTTCACAGTGATTTAATCCTGCTAATAAAGAATCTGGGCAATGCTGACATAAACATAAATATTGCTTGTTCCAGGCAATGGGTTGCTTACAGTCATTGAAAACAGAGCTTTCCCTTATTACTGATTTTTAAGAAAAGCAAAAAAAATCTGTGTCAATAACTAATATTCATTCCCCTTCTCCCCAGTAAGAATACAAATTACCTGACCTACAAGGCAGGAAAGAAATGTGTGGTTATTCAGACTTATGCCTGTAAAGGTATGAGATGAAAGATATCTCATATTAAAACAATCATATGATGCTGATCTTTCAGCTTATGCCATTTGTTGGTAGCAATTAATACTGGTCTCATCTGCTTCCTGACACTCTCTGACAGTTTGTTAGAAATTTTTGGTATTAACATATATTTTAAGGATTGAAAAATATGTGATAGGTGAACATTTCTTAGATATGTGGATAAAGGTTTAGAAAAAGGATTGAAAAATCGTAACAAATGAGAATGTACAAAAAACACAGGACAAAGAAAATGGCCTATTTTGCTGTGTTCTGTACTTTTTCCCTCTTCATTAATTCTTACTTGTTTTTGATTTGCCTCATTCATGACTTGCCAGAAAGAGATCATATCACTAGCTGTGTGCTTATAAAGACTTAGAAAATACAGATTTGGACTCTGGAGAGACAAATCATGGGAAATTATTCAGAAGGAACTATTACATAAGTATAAAGACATGCCTGAAACATAACCAGCTAGTACAAATAAATGTCATACTTAATTTAAAAAACATTTTTATTCTTAAATATTGTACTCAATTTATGTAGGTTACTTGATTATTCCTCTTTTATTGCATTTTTATCTGTTTCTTTAAACCTGGATAACAATTGTGTGCCATTACCGATAATTAATTTAAAAATTAATTTAAATTAATTAAATAAAAATTAATTTAAATAATATAAAAATTATCTAGTGAAACGAAAACAGATTTTTTTCTTTGGGTTCATATGCTTTCTTGTGATAAGACTTTGGTAGGGAAAAAATCAGGCTAAAGAAACAAGACAGTACACTGGCCTAAGATTTGTCTTCACACCTGTGTGATTGAGGGAACTTGCAAGGCAGGTAAGACTCTGCTTCAGTTTCACAGCTATGGGATTTGAAAGTTGCAAGGCTGCTTAATAGAGAAAGCTGAAATCACCCCTGTAAGGATTTAAATGGAAGTCTCATCTGTTCTACAGAAACACACCTTTCTTACTACTGTGATTTTGATCACCTGCTGTTCTCCAATTAAACTATGAACAAGTTAAAAAGGAATGCAACATATTTGCATGTGAAATGCAGCACAGTAGCAATCAGAGGTTTTTTAAGAGAAGATCAATTTGGGAAGAACAATGTGTGTCTGTAATGTGCAGCAAAGGTTTCTTTATTCTTCTGAATTGAGAAAACAAGATGTTGAGAGCTTTATTTTCTTAATGAAAGAATTTTAGGATGATTTGCCACCCACCTGGGACTCTGTGTGGCAGAGCAAGTGGAAGGTAGAGAAATATGGATTGTATTAGATGCAGCTTAAAGAATTGTTGATGAAAAGGACTAGTCCAGAAGTTAGAAAATACAGGTTATATTCTTGGCTTTATTGTCTATTTAGCATGGAATGAGAAATGGTATTTTGCATCTGTGTCTCAGTTCTATCTGAACTGAGTATAATAAGGGGTTTCTTTGTTTTGCAAGATACTTTGGTCTAAATGTGCAAGAAGGTCATAGTTACTGATCTGTTTCAGTGGTTTATAGAGAAGTTGCACTGTTCTCAATACACACCTGCTTTGTTTCACAAGTTTAACATTTTCCATCGACAGAACTCAGAAATGTAGAAAGAGGGGCATGGAAATAATATCCTTGTTGTTACAGGAGATGGGACTAAGCTGCAAGGAAGTGAGGTGAGTGCCAGCAGCCATCTGACACAGCAGCAGGGTGGACAAAAAGGGCAGCTGGACCCTCTGGTATCCAGTGAAGACCTCACTACAATAGATAATATCTCTGTCATGCAATAATAGCATAGCTCTAACACAAGCTACTGCACAAAAAAGGTTCCATCTCATACTGGGCCTGTTTTCTTTTGGATAACATCATTATCTGGGCTTTCAGGGCTGTAGTTCATAAAAAATAAACCTTCAAAGAGCAGGGATAATTGCAAAAGGAGTTTATAAAAGCACAGGAAATAAACATATAATTTAACATTCCCAAAAACTGTGAGATGAAAGGGAGATGTCAGGGCACTGTGTGGTTTAAGGCAGGGAAGGGGATACAGGCAAGAGGGCAAAGAAAAGAGTAGGGGTAAGGGAGTAGGAAGTGGGGGCAAGAGAAGAAGAGGAAAAAAGAGGGGGAAAAAAGAGATAGCTGCAAAATTGATGACCGGATTCCAGCAGTGCATCTTTAAACAGCCAAGAACTAATGACAAAAAAAAAAATGTATCTTTTAAAGTAATCTAGTGATTTACATCCTCACCCATTAAAGTCAGTGAGAATTTTAACATGATTTCAAAAGAATTTAATCATATTTTTAGGAGTGTGCAGTAATTGTATTGTATTTCTTCTTGCAGGAGCAACATCTTCTTCTGAAGTGATATTTTTAGTTATATCTGGTTAAAGATACTCCAATAATCTATGACCCATTGTGGGATTCTGGTTAACACCAGGGAAAAATCAGGCCTGGATTTTCTCAAGCTGCTCAAGGAAAATATAAGAGAAAGGATTGTAACAATGATTAAGCACTGCTGGATGCATGAGAGACATGATGTTTTTATGAAAGTGTGTTTACCAGAGGTGTTACCTGCCTTGCACCAATGAAATTACTTCTGTCCTTGCTATCATAATCTATCACATAAAAGTGTAGTTTTATTCTTTTAAAAAGGGCTTTTTGCTTTCCTTCTGCATGAAGGAAGTATTGTTGCCACATCCTTTTCGCCACACTCCTAGCCTGACAGCAACAACCCATCAGCAAATTACAGATTTTTTCATAAGTTAGACATTTCAATCCAGAATTGTAGAACAATCTTTCAATCAAGAACTGTAGAACAGTCTGAATTGGAAGGGGAATTTGAAGATCATCTAGTTCCAACCATCCTGCTATGGGCAGGGACATGTTCCACTAGACAAAGTTGCTCAGAGCCCTATCCAACCTGACCTTAAAAACCTCCAGGATGGGGCATCCACACCTTCCCTGGGAAACCTGTTCCTGAGCCTCATCATCCCCACAATAAAGAATTTCTTCCAAGTATCTAATCTAAACCTATTCTTTATCTAGTCATTCCTTCTTACCCTGTCACTAGATGTTCTTGTAAATATTCTTGCCCCACCTCTCCTGTAAGTCCCTCCTCAGGTGGCTAGAAGGCTACAATTAGGTCACCAAAAAGCCTTCTCTTTTCTAGGCTGAACAAACCCACTTCTCAAAACTTTTCCTCACAGGAGAGATGTTTCATCCCCCTAATCAACTTGGTGTCCCATTCTGGACTCAGTCCAGCAGCTCCATGTCCTTTCTGTGCTGGGGCCCAGGGCTGGGTGCAGCTCTGCAGGTGGGGTCTCACCAGGGCAGAGCAGAGCAGAGGGGCAGAATCCCCTCCCTCCCCTGCTGCCCACGCTGTTTGGATGCAGCCCAGGGCACTTTTGCCTTTCTGAGTTTCAAGGGCACATGGCTGGTAAAGTCCAGCCTCTCATCCACAGCATCCCCCAAGTCCTTGGCAGAGCTCCTCTGCATCTGTTCATACCCCAGCCTGGATAGACCCATGTGCAGTACTTTGTACTTGGTCATCACTCCCATGGGCCCAATTCTTGAGCTTCTCCAGTCCCCCTGGTTGGCATCCCATCCCTCAGGTGTGTCACTGCAACACTCAGCTTGATATCACCCTCAAATTTGCTAAGGGTGCACACAATCCCTCTCTGTCTGTCATTAATGAAGATTCTAAGTAATACTTGTTATTAAATGGTATTTCAGTGATACATGCTTATTCTGAGAAATACAATTCTGAAAGTAAACTTGGCATTTTTTACAGGAAAATTCCATTTTCACCTCCAAATTGCTCTTTAAAAGTGATTCGGTCAACCACTTATTACATATTCCACTTTTCATTTACAGAGAATTCTCAGAGATTTATTTTCTTCTTTGTCTTCATTTTCAGAGGAGGAAAAAAACTACAGTGCCAAAGAACTTTGTAGCCTTACATAAGAAAGACTTTTTTTAGCCAGTCCAAACCACACCACCTTCTGCTTCTGTTGACATAGTACCTATGCAGGATTTTTTCTTGGTTCTTATTTACTACCTTCATAATATTGCTGGATTCCCAGGGCAGCCAAGATAGTGACATTTTACAGTGAAACACAGTTTAATCTGCATACCATAGCTGAAAAACTGACACCCACCATAAAATACTACAAACCATGCTTGTCTGAATCTGCATTTCTGGTTTTGTTCTGTTGAAAAGCACATGGTGTCTGCACCACTTACTGGAAAATAGCATTTATTTTGCTCAGGTAAAGTTGGTTATATTTCAAGGTTCTAAACCTAGTTAAATATTTTTCTATGCATTATTATATTTGGAACAATTCAAGCCTCAGTCAGTTTATAGGATCATATTGCATACAAACATAAAATTGTTACATTTTCAGGCAGGCAGGTGTTTCTTCTTTTTAATTTTAAAATTAATTGTTTAAGGAAAACATTTATGTCTTCTTTCAAAGACAAAAAAGTAGTTCATGGAACATAGCCATTGGAAACATTCAGGACAGTTACTATTGCTTCTCTGTAAATATATAGAGCATATAGATGGGAGAGTAAGTGGTGAATGAATATACTTACAGGAATTATAGATATCCTTTTCAAAGGTTTAAGAAAATTGAGTTGATAAATAAGTAGCAAATGGGACATTAAATATAAGCCTAAATACTAACTTCTTGTAGGAGTTCTTCTGCCACATATAAAACTTGCTGTTGCCATTGCAGGGCCCAGCTATTACATTCCTTATTCTGCAGTCTGTCTTAAAATTATTAACTTTTTGGGTTTTGTTCTTGTCATTCTGCATGCTACTGACCTGGTTCCTGCAGTGCCACAAGACTGTTCTAGCACCAGGCTAAGGGCCACTTTGTGTAGGAAGTGTTTTCATCTCTCCTCTGCATCGTTCTCATTCCTTATCCACCATCCCAGAGTTGTGGGTTAAAATTCCCAGAGGCTAAACCTGTCTTAGATCTGTGCTGTCCCACCTATTCCCATGGTGAAAATGAGGCAGTACCCAACACATTGCTAAGTGAAGTGGTTTGTGCAATGCAGGGGAATATTTCCCCAGGCCCTTCTTTCTCTATATACTTTGATAGTTTTGTGAACTTTAAATAAGCTTTCCTTAGCATTGAAACTTTTTGGTTTTTAAAAACAAATGGAGAGAGTGCAGTTTTAAATACAGGACTGTTTGGACTATATGCATTTCAGTCTTCTTTAAAAATAAATAGAGAGGCAACAGCATAATAGCTCATCTGTTAAAACAGTTCTTTGGCTGGAGTTTTTGGGAAGTTTATCTGTAGATGTTCATATCAAGAAAGCTTCAAACAGCACCTGTTTTCTCTTTGCTCTTTGTTCAGAGATCCATCCACACTCTGTAACCTGCCTCTTTCCATACATACAAGCATTTGGCAAAAATAATCTTTTTACTAAAATTAATTAACCATGTTCTGCCTGCCACCTGCACATTGACAAGATTTTGAGGTTTTTATCTATTTCTTTAAGTTTTGGGGGCAGAGGAGGATATCTTTTCCAACATCTTTTGAACTTAAGTAAAATTTCTTACTGAAGATTTGAAGATGGGAGAATAATTTTAGGTCTCAGCCTGTTAATTGTTGCCCATGTTTATTCTAGCCAGGAGATCATTATTGTTCACTGCTTCAACTGCAGAAAGTAATACCAAACACAAAGATACATCAATTCAAGACTATACAAATGGCCATTTCATTTCATACTGCAGGGCCTATCAGACATAATGTTGTCACCATCAGCAGCCAATAGAGCCTGAGAAAGAACTGAAGAGGATAGATGTGGGCTCATACCTAATTTTACACCTCCAGTACCAAGACTTCCAAAGACTGAAGGTAGGAGTTGCTATCTTTGTGTTTAAATGCTCTGATGAATTTGTCTAATCAGTATTTTAACCCAGGCACTTCACTTCCATTTGTTAAATATTGTATATTAGAAATGTGTTCAGAGTAACTGAATCGGAATAACTTTTTAGGAAGTCTAGGAACTTTTAAGCAAATGCACACTGAAATATTAAGCATATGCACACTGAAAAAAGAGAACTTGTCAGAATTCAGTTCCCTGTTCTGGATCACATTGTGGCTTAACTCCTGTTTCTGCACCTTTCCTTGTCCACAGCACTGTTCAGTAGGCAGCCATAGAGAAGCAGGTCTCCCAAATTTTAGTCAAGCTCCTTCCTCCCCACTCCTGACTTTGCCACACCTACTTCTCTAGCTTCTTGTAATGCCATGCTGGATTAGATCCTTGTGAAATATCATGAGCTAGGTTTGGATAGAGGTTTTTTCAGCACCAAAACACATTTTGCTTTTGCCACTGGATGAAATACAGCAGTAAGAAATCAAGGCAGCAGGAGCAATATGCATACACATAGGCATGTGCCTGCATTCCCCTAGGAGAGCATTAATAGATGGGCTCAGTGCTTGGATGTGCCAGACTGGAAAAATTAACTACAGGTCACCTAAGCAATATTTATATTGACTGTCATGATTAGAGTTTGCCTTTGCCAGAAAAATTAGCTTTCCTCTGAGCATCATGAACAGGCAAACATGCTGCATTGTCCTGATTTTCTTTTCCTTGCAAGTCAAAACTTTTAAACCCTGAAATATTTTGACTATAAAGGAAGGTCCCATGTTGGTATTAACACTAATAAAATGTTTGTCTGCTTTATCTAGCTGAATGAGCTGTATTTGCATTTTTGGGTCTCTTTTTTTGTGTCACTTGTATGACTTTCTGCTTTCTACTGAGACACAACTATCAGACTTCTCAGGAAATTATGGAACTGAAGAGCATGCACAGGCATTTATTCAGGGTTGGGGGAGGGCATAAGGACATGGAAGATGGGAGAAAATTGCAATTCACAAAATGTATTACAAAGAAAAAAATCTTAATTTTTATAGAAAATTGGATAATAGTGTGTTTTTTAGAACACCTAATAATTTTACATCACTTGGCCCTATAAGCAATGAACCCAACAGTTCTATTGGCTACTGTCATGGCATAATACAGTGCTTTTAAGGGAGATAATGGACACAGGATAATTACCAACACAATTACACTCACAGCAAGGCCAATGTTCTTCCCCTTCTTTAACAAGCAGCTTCTTATCCTCCTTTCAAAGGTACAACTCTTTACTGTATGCTTTTAGACATGAGGGGCCACACATAAAGGATTCATCAGGAAGCTTGCCAAAGTATTGTAATGGGAGGTAAAAGCTTAATTGCCTCACAGGTGAATGCCTCCAGTATGGATCTAAGCTGCAATGTCTTTAAAAGAACTCAATCAGTTGTTTTAATGCCATTATGTTTCAAATTTTAAGTGCAGACACTTAAGGAAAAGAATTCCCCAGTTCAGGTCTATCTAGTAGCTCTTTATATTTGAATGACTGACACCTGTTAACATAATTAGGTAATTAGTTTACTTTGAATTATTAAGGGAAAGATCTGAAATGATAAAAGCTGTAACAGTGCTGGAGGGCTTTATTATTTTTTCTCTTTCTTTTCTGGTTTAGCTGAAAACATAAAGAGAGAATACACAGAAACATATGGTTCTAACCTTCTTGAAGATAGGCCTATGGGGGATTTTTCCAGGTTTGTGAAGTCAGCTCCAGGGTGATGTTATCCATTTTCAAACATTTTCTTTCCCTGTTTAGCATTTTGAGTTTTCACAGGTTTCTGACTCTCTCTGGTTTTGATAAGAATCAGTCATTGATTTATTGAAGCATTTTAAGAAAAGATCATTCTATTGGTATTTTCACTTCGACCAAAACTGGGACAATACTGCTGTTCTCATAAGGTGAAGACCTATTCTCATGAGATTTCTGACCTGATTTTCATAACAAAGAAGTTACTGAAAAACTTTTTGTGTGTGTGTGTTGCCTGAACCAAGCCTTTTGAGATTCATCCCCTAGTAGAAGCATTTTGCTTTTAATGATTTCCCACTGATATGTATAGTGAAGACAGACTCTGTGCTTTAAGAGCAGCTTGCAATACAATGAGGTTTGAGAGCCAGTATCTTCCCAAGCTTTGAAGCACCTGGCATAATAATGGATGTGCTGATGGATGACCTGATGTGTCACACAGACAGAAGATAGCCTATCAGCATTATACTGATGGATTCTTCCCAGTACCTAAAGGAGAAGGTTTTGAAAGGAAGACCTATTTCAACTTCAAGGGGAAAACAATAGGGATGGAGAGCTGTGGGAGAATGATGTATGACTATTCTATAGTTTCTCCTTCTAGGTACAGCTGTCAGAGTTTGAATGTTTCCTCTTCCCAAGTAAGCATTTTCAAAGGTTAATGAGATGGAAGGCAAGAGGACATGAGCTCACAATGTGGACTTCCAAACCAGAATGCCAGACACATCCTGGGCTGCATCAAAGGTCAGGCAAGGTGGATGTGTCCCTCTACTCTGTTGTCCTGTGACCAAATCTGGAGTGGTGAGTCCAGCTCTGGCAACCCCAGTACAGAAAGGACATTGACCTGTTGGAGCAGTCCAGAGGAGGTCACCAGTTTGGTCATAGGGATGAAGCACGGGGAAAGGCTGAGGGAACTGGGTGTGTACAGCCTGGAAAAGAGAAGGCTTTGGGGTGACCGAATTGCAGTGACCTGGCTACAGTGCCTGGTGGGAACTTACAGGAAACATGGGGCAAGGATATTTATAACAGAATCTAGTGACAAGATAAGGGAGAATGGCTACAAAAAGAATAGGTTTGGATTAGATTCTTGGAAGAAATTCTTTACTGTGAGGATGATGAGGCTCAGGAACAGGTTTCCCAGGGAAGGTGTGGATGCTCCATCCTGGAGGTTTTTAAGGCCATGTTGAATGGGGCTCTGAGCAACTTGGTCTAGTGGAACATGTCCCTGCCCATGGCAGAATGGTTGGAACTAGATGATCTTTAAGGTCCCTTTCTACCCAAGCCATTCTATGATTCTTTCATTCTGTGATTCTGAGACTGATATCATACTAGGTGGTCTTAGAAGCATGATTGTATTGTGCAGAAAAATAACAGGTAACAGTTGTTCTATTGCACCTTATCAATGTTAAATAAGAATGAAGCCAACATGTTAGAGGAGATATTTCAACATCACTTTTAATTTGGAGATTTAAGAATACAAACCACAGAATTCCTTGTGAAACATGACCAGCTCTAGCATAGCATAAATGGAAGAGAATTGTTATTTCCGTCGTGCATCTCAGTAAGCTATGTATGTGATGTAAATTGCAAAACTTCAGATAAACTTTCTGAGGACCCTGATACAAATTTCTACTGAGAACCTTGAGAAAAAGCAAGTAGAGAAACCCTTGCAGGTTTTCTAACCACTAGTTGCAGTCTAGGCTTCAGGTGTCACAGGGCACTTTTCTCCACCAGCAGATTCAGACAAGCTCCCTCTGACAGCTCTAATCTGGTAATTACAAAAAAATCTTATGCCCAGGTTGTAAGCATTGTTAAAGACAAATTATGCAGGTTTGGACATTAACTACACTTAGAAATCATAGGCAAGACTGAAAGTGACACCAGAGTGTCTATCTGCCTACATCAATATAAACACATAAACTTCCCTACACCACTTTCTTTGATGATTTTCTAAGTTAACTGAACTGCAAAGTACCATTATTTCTCTAACTGTAAAAAGGGAAAGAATTAAAATTCTCTGTCTCTCAGATAAGATGCTAAGAATTTTGATCAATGCAAATTCCATGTAAGGAAAAATTCAAAAGGTGTGATGTGTTGTTTGTTCACAAAATGACACAACACTGAATGTGCTCCATATCAGCTTTTACCTAAACCTTAAAAGATCATAAAAATTCTGATTCTGTAAATACTAAAGAGGGAGAAGTGGTAAAGAAAAGACAAGCTCTTTTGGAAGGCAGGAAGGAAGGTTTGGGAGATCCTTAGCCACAGGAGGTTTCAGAGGATCATGAAGTAGGGAGAGAGCTGCATTCCTGGGAACCACCTCACTCCTGCTTTCTTAAGAATTTCACTGTTCTAATTAGGACTAACCACAGAGCACTCATAACAAAGGGGAGCCCACATGACATATGACAGTTATTTAACTTGTCTTGGAATCAGACAGACAGAATTTTATTTCTGGATCTAGGTGACTGAAACAAGTAAACCATGATTAGAGACAGCTGTGTAAGAAAAAAATCTCTGTGTGGCAAGGGAAAGAATACTGCATTGCTATTGACACCACGTGTATCAAGGTCTTAAAAATTCATTGTCAATTATATACACATCCCTCAACTTTGTACTTCAGGGAATTATCCAGGACAAAAGAAACTCTGAGCATGACACATTGTATATATTGTTATATTTTTGTGTGGCAAGTCTGAAGGGGAAAGATGATCTTTTCTGCTTAGGCTCAAAACAGTGACCATGTACTTAACTTAGAAAAACTAATAAAACAAAAGGAAGAGTGATCCACCTCAATAAAGAACAATATAGACAGCACTTCATTTGCCAAGCTTGTTGTTCTATATGGATCCACGGGATCATAGAGAGGCAGATTTCAGTGTGGTGTTTGCCTACTGCACAGATTACTGGGATTGCAGGTGGCCTGCCTGCCCCTCTGCCCTCTTACATGTCAGGGACTCTCTGGTGCTGTGTGAGTGAAGGTCAGTAGCAAGTAAAGAAGCACATGCAGTATTAAAGCCTGGTGTACTAACAAAGGTACAGGTTTGCTCTCTTTTATGCCAGATGCATAATGGCAAGAGAACTGAAAATGCACCCAGAGGCTGACATGACAGAGGGCAACATGAACTGGACAAACCAGCTGTAACCTTGGAGGCTAGAGGTAGCACACACACATTATGTTGGCTCTAGAATTTCTCACAAGGGATGCTCCATTAGATAGTATCTGACTTGAAACTCAGATTGCATTGCCACTGCTCAGTATTACACTGAGTTGATGAGGAGCCTGAAGTCTTAGTTGAGAGAGAAAGAAGCTGTGGAAAAGATCTACCACATAAAATGGGATGTGTTTTCACAGCAAGTTTGAGGTCTGCATCAATCATTTGCACCATCATATTTCAAAGAGAAAGTGAGAGCATGGCACACAGTCTTGATCAAGAGATGTTTATCAGTCATGCAGCATGTGAATCAGCACAAGGCTTTGTTTTTCATGTTTACAGTGCAAAGCCCTCCTATAGCTTCACAGAAAAGGAGAATTTTGACAGTGAGTTACCACCCAGGATGGGTGACCAAATCAGAATCTAGATTTTAATTGTCTAAATCCATAGATTTTGTGTTCTTTAGCCAATCATAAGATTTCTAAACTGGTATCCTGTCCCATATGTTCTCAGTGAAAAATTCCCCCAACTATTTTTTTTTTTTCTCTTTTATTTGGTAGCTTTTAAAACTGCAGCTGTCAAACCAGTTCATCAGGACTGGGCATGAAACAATGAAAAACAAGGTTCACAGCCCAGGGAGCTTGGTCACAAACAGTGCTTTGGTGAAAGACTTCCTCTTTTTCACAGCCTTCATAGCCAGAAAGACTTTTGACCTCTGAAGCACTCTTAAAAGGAACATTCATCCAGTGAATGAATGCTGGGGAAAGTTGCTCTGAGCCAGTCAGCAAGTGATCCATCACCTGGGATCATTTCTCTCATACTTGCCTGGAATTCACTGTGGAGTTCCAGGAGGACATTTCAGTAGAAACCTTATGCCCCATTGATCAGAATCAATCATGTCATTAATGAACATTTGGATTTTAGGAGATGTTTTTGTTTTACATGCACCTAAGTATTTAATCCTTTTAGAAAATTAAAGGACAGATCCAAAAAGCAGATCAATACTGGTAAAATCAAGAACTGCAGGGATTCTCTACTTGCATTCAAATATCGAAGCACTTTCCAGAAAATCTCCTGCACAGTAGGCTTCAACTCTATGTCTAATATTTGTACCTTCTGGTTGTGAGTTGTTTTCTGCCTGTTCTTGTTGGATGCATCTTTACTGTCCCCACAGAACAAATGTGTGCCAAGGACTGCTATACTTAGGCCAAAGGAACACACAGGTGTCATCTACATCACAGCACTTAGTCCAAAGTTCTTGGCTATTCAGGAGGTTTTAGGACATGGTTATGGTGTGTTGTACATTTCTCAGTTTAGGGGTCTGAAAAAAAGAAAGGACCATGTCATATAGGACATCACAATGAGATATTTTTGTGGCACAAAACAAAGGAAATATTGCATGCCAAGACACATTACACAAACATCTGCACACACATACAGCTTTTACAAATACTGATGGAGGGATGTAGAGAGAGGAAAAAACAGGAATTCATTGTACCTTTGGAACATAGTCTACAGTACATGTTATCTACGAAATTGTGCCCAGACAATGCCTAAATCACTGAATTGTTGCTCTGCATGTAAACATGACAGGAAATACCTGGTATGAACAAGCAGTTGATCAGTGCTCAAGTTTATGTTTTGCTCCTGCTTTAATTGGCAGCAGAGAGATGTCTCTCATATGATGCTTGTTGCATGTGGTATAGTGCTTTTAATATTCCTGCTTCCAGTCACAGTAGTGCAGTTGTGCTGCTTCCACAAGAATTCCAACCATGTTTTTCACACCATGAAGAGTCCATACTATTTGAACAGCCTTGAACTTTTTAGCTGTGAGGCACCTGGGCAACCATAGGTCTCTTACAGACTTGAAATGTCATTTAGAGGACTATCACATGAAGAGAATTGGTCAATACTTACACAGCAGCTTGGGATCCCCATCTCTTACCTTGCATTATATACACAAAAGAATAAATATTAGGTTTTAGTTTCAGAATAGTCCTGCCTTTTAGCTATGCATATTATTGAATTCAAATAGTAAAAACTTCATATTTGGTAATTAAGAATATACATGCATACCTATAGACCAAAAAGGGAAAATATGTACAGAAATAGAAATAATAGATTACATTGCTAATGCCTGTGAAACCAGTTTTAAGAACAATGCTAGTATATGTTTTACTGATGCTAAAGGTTACATTTTCTTTAGCCATCTATTATTACTTAAAATATTCCCTTGGAAAGTTCATTTTCCAGGTTTTTTCTAGCTAAGAGAATATCAAGCCCCATTGGAGAAACATATTACCTGACACTAATAGGGTTTTAAAAAGAAGCAGACAGTGTTACTAATAGCCCTATTCTGGTTCTATAGATAAGGAACCTTTTAATGCTTTACTTTGTAGGAAGTGAAATTTCTCATCCTTATTTAAGATAAAATGTCAGTGGTTACTGAAAGTACATGTGAGCTTTCAGTTTAACAATTTATTAATGGAGTGGTGTGCACTACACAGTTTCCAGGATCCAATTTATTTTTAGTAAAATTTAGCCAACAGCTATGATTCCTCTTGTGTTTCTTGCTGCCTTTATAGTCTATATACCAAATATGTTGCTTCAACACATAGCTGGAAACAAGAACTGAAGTACTACAGAACTTATTTCTTTCTAATATCAGTATCTGCTCCAGCTAATTAAAGACACAGTTCTCAGATCTGCAAAGCTGAATCTAACTTCATGAGTACATTCAGTGTACCACACAGTGATATGATCCTGTGTGATATATCTATCAGCTTTTGTCTGAAATAGCAGAGAAGAAAGAGCATGTAGCACATTGGAGATCTGAGAGATCCAAAAACACCTTCCTCTATAGTTAAATACCAGTACTGATCAGCAGAGGCTTTTTTGACATTATTCTGTCCTTCAGACTTTCACTATTGTATTGATGAATTCTACTCATTTCCTTTGTAAATAAAAAGTAGCCCCAGCAGGGGCATGAGAAGTTTCTATCTGTGTGGCATGGATTTTTGAACAAGCTAAGATAATACTGAAAAAGTCCCAACTTCTCTAATTGTCAAAGATTATTCCCCAGAAGACACCTCAAATTCCCTTTAGTGCACTTGCTATAACCCTGAAATTATTATAAACTAGAATAAACAGCCCATTCCTGGACTCTATAGATCCAATATTCCTAAACTGTTTTTTTTCAAACATGGCCATGTTAGACAACACCCAGAACAGCATTTAACTAGTTTGACTGTCACTGCAGGCAAAGCTGAAGTGAGTCTTCTGAAGAAAACAAACCTAAAAACTTGTAGAGGCAGGACCAGATAACTAAAAAATCTAAGTTAGTCAAAGAGAACATTTTCTTGTCCAGTAAAGACATCGGAGTACATCAGTACCTGTGTCAAATATTCCTCATTGCAAAAAGGGAAGACTCACCCATTTGGAGAATTCTTTCCTATGATCCAATGTTCATATCTTTGAGAGAACAGATTCAATGCCTTTTTGATTGCAACAAAAGATACTTTTTTGTCAATGAATATAGAAAAAAATTCTTACAGATGATTCAGATGTAATTCTGACATAATCCCATGTCCCATGTCACCCTAGGAGTCCATAGTACTGAATCTATGACCATGGTCAGCAAATAATATTCCAATATGTCATCCTTTTAGTAGTTTTTGTTTTACTTCTTGGAATATCTTTCACTTCATGGCTGCATATGATTAAACATAAATTTTGAGCAGTCTTGGAATACTAACAGGCAAAAGAAATGCATTCATTCACCAAAAGATGAAGGCTTATTACTTCAGACTATTTTTTGGAGGAAAAGTACTGAAAAGTCATGGTTTCAGTTTAAACACTGAAAATAACTTAGTTTCAATCACTGAAATTGATTTTTGCTTAAACAAAATTAAAAAAAAACCCTGAAGTCGAACAAGATTTTTAAGGACTGAGGATTTTATTATGTTCCATGTCTCTGCTGTAATACATATTTCTTCCCTTACTTTCTACCAAATTTTAGGAAGATCTCTTCTCCAGCCTGGTCAATATATGAAAAGCGTTCACTAAAGAAATATTCCTTAGTACATACAAACCTGTACTTAGATAGGGTGATAAATCAACAAGATGCAACACAACTTTATATTGAAAGACATGAATTTTGCTATAGTCCCATATACAGTCTCTTCTATACTGCACAAGAATTTGCTGAAAGCTGCTTGTAAATGCCATATAACTAACAAAGTGTGAGAAAAATGGCACGGGAATCAAAATAGTAGAAACAGATTATATTTTAAATTTTGCAGTATTTTACTGGTTAACATTTCCCAAAATTAATCTGACTGTAAGTTTCTATAATGTGTTATTTGTATGTTATGTGGTGTTTCAAATCTAGCTATTCCTAAATATATGTATCAATCCATATTGCTGACACTTTGCTTCTCTTGGCCTGCCAGCAGATTACATCCTCACCATGGTTTCACCACTGGCAAGAAGCCTAGGAGAGAAGTTTGCAGATGGAAAGGGATGGAGAAATTCCCAAATAATCTGTTCCATTCTGGTCAGGCTCTTATACCATGCCCACCAACCACTGCATTAGGGACTTTGCTGAGCTGATGCATAGTGGGCTTGCAAAGCACAAATTTTGGGTCTGAAAAATGATGGATGAACATTAAGTTGTGGTTCAGTTACAGGTCTGGGAAAAATTAAGGGCAGTTCTCATTTTATCAGAATGAATTCACCCATCCCTAATATAGAGCTGGCAAGGTATTTTTTGCAACTTTAGAATACTGTTGCATAAACATAGTGACTAAATGATAAATGTCTCTAATGTGGATGGAGTAATGGGCTTGAACTACTGCAGACAATTCTGCTAGAGCTGCTGTTCATCACTCACAGTACTGCTCACTTCAGCTTTGTAGAGTACCAGAAAAACAGATATTCTTCTCCCACCCACCCCACCCTTTCCCCATGTTTTCTGAAATTCTGCTATAGGGAGTGTTGTCACTACAACAGGAGTACACAGACTGGAGATATATATTAAAGTGCTGTATTTGAATTTACCCCATCACCCTGAACAACTCATGCTAATCTGAACATCATTTTGTCCACAGTTTATTGACATTCTACACTAAAATTACTTGTAAAAAAAAGCCTTGATTATTGATGATGCAAATATATTTCTTCATTATTAAGTGAATTACAATTAGCTTGGATTTTAACATCTATTCAAAATGATAGCAGAGGGCAACTTGCAGCAGAAAAAGGGTTGTAAGCTTTCCACTTACCAATTAATTCTATTATCAAATGCTAAGAAAAAAATGTGCCTGCCAGCTGTGGCTTTATTGTGTTTTCCCAGAACTAATAATGGGAAAGCTGTGAAAATTTTTCTTTTATTACTTTTTTTTGTATGTGTGTGTATGTGTTAGCCAACAATAACAACAAAAAACACACTCTTTTTTTCCCACAGAAATACTTTTTCTTTTCAGAAGGTGATATGAACAGAACACTAGTGTCAGAATAATTGAAATTAGGAACCTCAGTTTTAAGCTGAAATTTTGTTCCAACTAAGCACTTCTGAGATATCATGAGCAGTAATTTCCCAGTCATGTAGATGCAGATAATGTGAACTGGTTTGGATGAGTTGCAGTGCAGTCCAGAACAAACCCATTCAGCCATCTAGAGCTGGTGTTTTCCTACCTTTGCATCAAGGACTACACAGTGATTCTCATTGTAATCCTGCTATTTTCTTAATTGGCCACAGATAACTTTAAGTGAAAGAAAAGCTTCTGCTTGTTTCTTCAATGCCCTCTGTAATCTTTATGATTTTCCAGCTGTGTACTGTAAGAAGCATGCCAATGACAACAATTTGTTTCTAATTGAAATGGCAATATCAAAATCATTTCTTTGAAATCCTTCAGACATTAATTAAACTTTATAAAGCTCTAATGTTTTTTCTCTTCTTGCATCACTGTTAAATGGATCAAAAATTCTGGGGTCTCAGGTAGTCCTCGTATTTTAGAATCTTATGACTGCACACAGGATTAATTTTATTTCTGCCTCCTAATCTGTGGATTTTATTTCACCAAACCCCTGAATTTAATTTAGCTGGGCTCCTGGTTCAAAAAACTGGAATGGACTAGTTGCTTCTCTAGGTGTGGCCTTAGGCAAAGAAATAATGAAAATACTTTTTCAGCTCCTTTCCCACCTGGTGAAATTTCTTCACTGAAAGCATAATTAGACTATGGAACTCACAGAGGTGGGATGCCAGCTAGGCAAATTCAGCTAAGGTTTTATGGAATAACAATGTCCAACATTGCCTGCTGCTAAGAGAAAAAAGAAATGTAACAATCAGAAAACTTAGTGTTTTATAGTTTCAGATGACTTTATGTGAGAGGATTTGAATGTTAGAATTAGAACCAAAATATCCTCAAGAAAATTATTAACATTTCATGGGATTCTTCTGGTATCACCTGGCATTGGCCCTCTCAGCACAAGGATAATAAACCAACATTTTTTTTAACCAACAAAGTGAAATCTGACCAAATATAGCAATTCTATGGAAGCAGGATTTATGACATTCTGTAGATATTTTAGTGACCTATAGTAATAGTGCAGGGTGGCAGTGGAAATCCATAGCCCACAATATTTTATTTTATTAAAATGAATTAAATAAATTTATTTTATTTTATTTTATTTTATTTTGTAGGTGATTTTAATATCAAACATATATTTTATAATAATATATAAATATATATTATTGAAGTTTTATTATTCAAAGCTGTTGGGTTTTATTTTTAATCAATATAGAAGAATATTGAGATGTGTCTTCCTTGTTAATATCCCCTGATACTTGAGAGACCCTTGAAGATTACATATTGATTACTTGCACCCAGCTTTTGTCCTGTAAATAAAGGTCATTTTGGTTGATTTTGTTCCTGGTATGCATTGAGAACTCATCAGTTGCAGATCTAACATGTCTGAGTATATTAAACAAAACACTCAAAGTCTGATATTAATTTCACAAAATATTCATTTGTTTTACAGCACAGTATTGAATAATGTGGGGCTCTTCCTAGAGAAACTAGTCACAAAATCCAGCTTGAGCCTGTCTTCTCTAAAATTTTAATGTACATGTACTGTAGAAATATATTCTTAGGCAGAAGATAGTATTTCTACTATAACTTTGGATATCAAGAAGCATCTTGGAGGAATAATATCTGATTATTCTAAGCCACGTGTATTGAGTTTGCATGGCCAGATTTTGGTAGCAGGGGAGCCAGAGGGGCTGTTTCAGTGATAATCTGCCAGAAGCTTCCCCAAATCTGACAGAACCAATGCAGATGGTTCCAAGTCTGACCCCACCGTGGGTCAAAGCCAGGTCCATCACAGGTGGCAGTAACATCTCTGTGATAACATATTTTAAAAGGGAAAAAAGTTATTGTGCAGATGTAATTGGGCTCAAAGAACAGGCCAGTGTGAATACACAAAAGAGGCAGGTCTGCAGATCCCAAGGTCAGAGCAGAAGGAAAGGGAAGAGGTGCTCCAGCACTGGAGCAGAGATTCCCCTGCAGTCCCTGGAGGGCCATGGGGACACTGAGATCCACCCACAGCCTGTGCAGGTCCCCACAGTGGAGCAGGGTGATGTCCAAAAAAACGCTGTGACCCCATGGGAAGCCCAAGATAGAGCAGGCTCCTGGCAGGGCTTGTGATGCTCTGGGGACCCAGGCTGGGGCAGGCTGCTCTTGAGGACTGCACCCCATGGAAGAGTGACCCACACTGCAGCAGTTTGTAAAGAGCTGTAAGCCATGGGAAGGACTCACACTGGAGAAGTTTGTGGAGCACTGTCTCCCATGGAAGGGACTCATGCTGGAGCAGGGGAAGGACTCCTCTCCCTGAGCAGCAGCAGGAACCACGTCAGGTGAACTGACCATAAACCCCATTCTCCATCTCCCTGTGCAACTGTGGGAGGAGATAGAGCCCAGGAAGGATGGAGGGGTAGGGAGAAAGTGGTCCTAAGATTTGGTTTACTTCTCATTATTTTGCTCTGATTTTGGTTGATAATAAATTAAGTTAATTTCCTGAAGTCTGGTCTGTTTTGCCTATGTTGGCAAACAAAGAGTGATCTTTCCCTGTCCTTGTCTCAACCAATGAGACTTCCATCATAGTTTTCCTTTCCTCTCTCCAGTTGAGAGGTGACTGATAGAGTGGCTTTGGTGAGACCCTGGGATCCAGCCAGGGTCAAACCCCTAGACAATGTAATAATTACCTTGGTTCCATGACAATTCTATTTCTTCAGCTGCTCCTTAGACACTGTTGCATAGTTTGCAGAAAAAGTGTTTCTGGCCTGGTCTGATGAAGTAAGTTCTAGGACTCATGAGGCTTTATGTTCATTTGGAATATTTTGGTTTACAACAGGGTTTTTTGATTTTTTGTTTTTGTTTTTGGTTTTTTTTTCTCATTGTTTTCCAAACCTATCTGTCCCAGAAATGGGACAAGACTTTTGAAATAGAAACTTCTGTAAATCTAGACAATAAAACACACTCCCACCTTGTACACCCAAAGGATTATATTTTTATAAAGCTCTAATTTCACAATATCTGATAGAGAAAACATCACAACATCACTGCCTCAGGGATGGAGTGATGTTTTCAAACCAAAATGTGCTCCTTATTTCCACCCTGTGATAGCCAGGGAGCTGGCACAGCTCTGGTGCCCACAGGGGCAGGTCTGCAGCTGGGACAGGCTGCTCTGCCAGATCACCTGCCCAGCAGAAAGGATCTCCTGTGGCTCCCAGGGATGTCTGCCCTTCCTCTTGAGGCAGTTCTGTGAGCAACACACAAGAGCCTGTGTCTAAACCTGTAACAAGAGTCGAACTAAAATCCTAGGAACTCCCAGAGAATTCCTGTCAGATATATAAAACTGCTCATTTCAGTCAGGCTTTGCTGGTTTTTTCACATGCTCATTGCAGATATAATGTAGAAGAATAATTTAAATTATAAGCAAAGCTATTATTCCTGCATATGGCCAATAATAAATTGCCATTAAAAGATTTTGGATATTCATTTGATTGGAAACTTATAAAACATATTTTAGCATTCAAGTGGGTAAAAACTTGCAGCTTTTTCTGTAGCAGATTTTATCTTTCCAGTCCATACAAATGAAATGGAGGGATATTTGTAGAGAGTCTTCAACAGATATCATTCCTCAAAATAGACTTCCACAAAGCTTTGCAGAGTAAGGTGAGATGGTGCATGTTCTAGGCTTTGATTTCTCAGAGAGTAATCAGTGGGGAATAAAAAGTAATAAGAACAAAAACATAATAAAAGGAAAAATTAAAAAAAAAATTAGAAACACTGGACTGATTTACTGTAACCACAGAAAAAGGAAGACTGTGATTTGATAATAATACTCATTTCCCCAAAGTTTAAGAGCACCTAGAGTTTCCTTTCTGGCCAAAAATCTGCCAAATTAGTATTTTACATAGATTTTAAGTAGGAGCAAGAGCTAATACTGTACTAATTAATTGAGCATATTCCTTTCCCAATTCCTCTACTGCATTGCCTTCTGCAAGGACAACCCACTAAATGTTGTTGCTGTAGATCCATGAAATTCATTAAAACAAGACTATGAACACTCAAAAAATAATATATTCAAATTTATTCACATATTCTTAATCATAAAAACTTTGTTAGAACTGAACATTTTGAAAAAAATTCTTTTAAGCAGCACATTTCACATACCTGATAACACAGTGGCTGTCTATCTATATCTGCAGTTTATATATGAACTGTTGTAGGAAAGCAGAAATGGATTTCCTTTTCTTTTAATGTGGACTGCCTTTTGTTCATCCTAGATTGCTCTGCTCATTTAGGGGTGTGATTTTCATGTGCTTTGCTCTCAAAGTACTTGTCTGCAACTCAGCAGAATATTTGTTTTCTATGGACTAGATTCCAGTGACCACAGAAATTGTATGGTCCATTTCAGACAGGGAACTACCCTGCTCAGCAATCACCTGCATCATATTTCTTGATCAGTATTCCATGAAAGACTTGCTGCAAAGAGAGGAAAAAGAGAAATTTTGTTTCATTATTTTTTTAAAAAGAATTATCCCATCTTTAACCTGAAACAGACAGAGGCTGCAGAAGTAGGAAAAATTATTTTTTCTTGTTTTAGATAAATTTGTTTTCCCCTCCCAGCCAGACCCTTCTTCAAAACAAAACAAAACAAAACAGAACAAAACAAAACAAATGAAAAACAAAGAAACAAAACCAGAAAAAAAAATCAAAACCAAAACAAACAACAACAACAACAAACCTGTTCCTTTTGCAAACAGGATTAAGCTTGGAATAGTTTTTGTTTATTTACAAACCAGATGCTGTCTCACACCATCCCTGTAGCACCTCTGGATCATACTTACCTGTGTTATATTTGTGTGTTCTCAAATTAGTATTCCAGTGCCATCACACCTCACAGTACTATTTTTAATAGATAATATCACTTCTGGAAGCTGATGAATACTGAAATAAAACAGTCCTGAATCTTATCACCTTTTGTCATTATCTAGAAACTTTGCCATGGTGTCACAGATAAAGTGAATGCACTAAAGAGCACTCTAGAGGTTTAATAAAAATTAAGTATATAAATATAAATAAAAATTCCTTTATTGAACTTACTATTTATTTTTAAAGTGAATGACAAAGGACATCTGTCATAAACCTATGACTACTCTAGTTGGTTTTTACAACAGGTTTGATATTTGTCAGCTATTTCATTCCTAGTTATTCACCCAGCTTCACTGTAAATTGCTAAAACCTGCAAATGTTTCCCATGCCTTTCTCCTGTTAGGTCATCCTTTATAACAATAAAGGAACCAAAGCTTTTTGTAGCCACACTGGTATCTTTTACTAAATGTTAACTTTGACACTTAAGTGATTCTACATCATGAGATCCTATCTCTAAAAGTAATTTTCTCTTCTGACAGTCACCAAGGTACTGAAAAATTTCTTCATTGATGGTTTTGGGTTTGGTTCTTTAATGGGCAGGTCTTTTGGTTAAAGCTCTTGCATCTACCAGAGCAGCAAAGGGAGGAAAATTATCACCATGTGGGAAGGCTGATGACAAAAGTATTAAAATATTTCTTCATGCCCTGCTCTTAAATTCTAAACCAAGCACCTGTCATGGGCCAGCACTGGAATCCAGACATTGTGTCCAACCCAGGTGAAGTGATCCAGTTTAAAAGGGTCAAACTTATAATGTGATTTTTGTTATAGATAAGGATGCATCATTATACACATTATCATACACATTATCATAGACCTGATTTATTTTAGACTAAAGGAAATCTAGAGGAAGGCCACCTATATTCATATAAAGACAGCACTTTTCCTCCAGTCTCCAATGCAGCAAATGTTAGGATTTACTAATATGCTGAGAAATTCATTTGCATTATATTCTATAAAATGATCATAATCTCTGCAGGGTGAAAGTAATTTAAAAGCTACTGCTTTATAAAATAGTTTTACAGACTTATTAAAGAAATTAAGTATCTCTATAAGATAGAATTGCTCTTGCATTACGATCTGAAGCACTTTATGTCTATATTCTTTAACCAGACTAGTGCTTTAAATCAATGATAACCTGTTATAATGATCTTTTTACTAAAATGCATGATTTGAAGCATTTCTGTGAGTCAATTAATTGTATCATTTTAACACAGATCCATACATTCCACATACTGTATATGTGTATGTGTGAAACAAACCACACCTTTATGAAGCATTTAAAATAATTTAATTTCTTCCATAAATCATTTAAATGGCTCTTTGAGTAATTACTGTTGATTGGTTCCGTGTGCTGTTTTACTTAATAGACTGTGTTTTTCTAATTGGCCAATATTTTAATAACAAATTACAAAAGGATATGGGGGAGGATGGGTAGTACAACTAGCAGGTTTAATATATGTGGTGTCCTGAACTTAGTTAATTAATCCAAACAGAAGCATTTGAAATGACATCTGGTTGATACAACGGAAAGTGCTTTTATAATCCTAAAATGCTCTTTAACTAATCTGCTCGTGCTTCTAAGACTTGTATTTTTAATTACTGTTATTATTTGAAATAAAACACAGTTGGTTAAAAAAATATATGGTAACTGGTATCTTTGGGATATAGTGCCCTTACCAGGTTTTTATAATTTAATTTGAAATTCTTGCTCATTAAAATATTTTGGGACATATTGTGGTTCAACTTTCTGTCTTGAGGGGAAAAGCAAGTTTGTAGCTACAGTGTTCTTGGAGCAGACCAAAGGACTTGCTCTGATACTTAGAACTGGTCTGGTCAGGGGTGCTATTCTACTATACTTATGCCAATTCTCTTCCTTTTTCAGATATTCCATTCTCACATAACAACTCCTTCCATAATAATTATCTTTCAAGAAATAATTATTAAGGGTCAGCTGGTATGTGCAGAAAATAAACCAACAGGGACTGTGATCCCAGAAATTGATATACCTTAACCATTTTGGTTCAGCTGTTCCAGGTGGACACTCCCACAGAATAATTTCTACTTTGTGGAAAATGAATTTATCCCAGCATGAAGGTGGGACTTGCAGAATGGGGTAAGCTGACTAGGCAATGACATTTCCACTCAGGATCCTGAGCTGAGACCACTCTGCAAGAAAGAGGCACCAATTCAATTAATTTTGGCTCATTGTACAAATTGAGCCCTTGCACAATGAAGAGCTAAGAACAGGTTTTTGACCTCCATATAAGAACAGCTGATGGGTAACCCAGGGGTTTATATTCTCTGTAGGTTCTATTTTCATCTCTTTTAGATATGGTCTGATTTGGTTCCCCTGGCAAGAGGGTAACAACAATATTTTTTTAATATTTCTCCCAGATATCAAATGCCACTTCCTCATGGACCAGTCTTCCTTACCAGTTCTAGAGATTATATTTACCTCAGCAATTAGGATGGTAGAAAAATCCTGTATTTTATTCACTCCCAAGTATTGAACAGGATCACCAGCATGGCTCTAAAACGTTGGTTTTTTGGGTTTTTTCCATTCTAGGTTATGTTAAGCATATGTAAAACTGTGCCTGTAATTGAAACAAACTGAAAAAAGCTTTAAGCCACGTCTCAGGTCCTGCTGTCTGTTGAGATGGAGTAGGACTGGTCTCAGCTCGTGTTGACAAAGCCATATAAACACCAGGCCATATTCAGGATACAAGCAGCAGTCCCAGTGCATCTATGTCACTAGTAACATAAAATTGAGGGAAAAGTTCTTTATATACATTGTTTCTTAAATTCTTATATTTATTTTTAAGAAGGAATTAAAATTAAGAACAATCTTCAAACTGCAGAAAATCAATGGAAAATTACATTTAAGAGGTGAAATTTAAATTTGAACCCTGCAGAATTCTTCCCTGCTACCAGTTTTAGAAGAAGTGTATAATGCTATTTCTGTTTCAAATTAATTCATTGAAAAATTACCAAAACTCCATAGAGCATATCTATCTCTCATTACAGCAAAAATCTCTTATTTCAAGAACAATAATGTCCCTTTTCAACAGAGAGAAGTGCTGGTCAGAAATCAGTCCTTGTGTTACACCTTTAACCTTGTTTTCTGTTTGCTATTTTCTTCCCAAAACCAAATCAAATCACTTAGAACCTTCATGGCCTATCAGATGCTGAATGGGACTTCAAAAAGCATGGAAGTATGAATAGGGAGGGACTAAAGTATCTATAATATTAGTTCTAGGTTACCATTGCCTTCAATTATGTTTCAGAGTAGTGTGCTAAGGATAGATGAGATCAAGATTGTCACATGTGTGTCCTCTACCCATCACCTTAAATGTCACATGGTCGAGGGTACAAACACCACATCTGGTGTGGGATCTTGTTCCTAGGCAGGCTTCTTCACCTGTGGGATTTCAGGATGCCCTTTAAAGAGAGTAGAAAGATCTGTCCCTGCAAATGCAGCGCTGCTGTCCCTACCTCTGCATCCCCCCAAGGCCAAGAGGAGCTTCCCTGAGCAGCCCTGGGTGGGGCTGTGACCTCCCACTCCCTGCCATGGTGCTTATTGTTAGATACTAACAATAATAACCCAGAGGTTCCAAGGACATCTCACTCCACCAGCCAGTCTCCCAGGACCTGCTCCTTTGTAAGGGTCTCAGAAAAGTCTGATCTCACATAACACAACTATCCAGACTTCAATCCAAATGGGAACCTTGGCTCAGGATTTCTGATTACTTCTTAGCATGCAGGTAACTGCTTAGTATTAATAAAGTTGGTGTGAGTGAGTTTTTCCTATTTTATTGTTCTGGACTGTATTGTAGTTTTTAGAAATAATTACATGCTAATATTGTAATTATAGACTTTTCGATTTTAATTTCTTTTCATAGCAACAGATTCGGTGAGGTTTTCTTTTTTGAAAAACAGATACAAATTTAATGAAAATAATGTGCAATTTAGAAGAATCTGTGAAAACAGATCAGTAAAACAATAAGTTAATAGCACAAATAAAAAAGCAACTAGGTATTGAATAAACCCTCCACACCTGAAAGCAGGTTAAAAAAACCAACCAAACCATTTTTCCCACCAAAGGTTTCAACCAACATTTGTACATCAGTGGAGCTCTGCAAACAAGCAACCCAGCACCGTAAGCTTTCACAAAACTAAAATACTGGGCAGCATCAGGTGGTATCAGGGCCACAATTCCTTTTTCTCATTTTTTCAGATTCCCTTTTTTGAGGAATTGCAACTTTGTGATGACAGTGGAATATCAACAAATAAAGAAAGTTACTTCCCTGAACAAAAAATAGCTAGCATGGGAAATCCCCCAAAAGCTTAACAGCTCCTGAACTTATATTGCAACCTGCATTCAGAAAATATGTGTGTGCTTGGGTTTGTGTCCTTTGCCACAAGACTTTGCTCAGAGACCCAAATTGCATTTGCAGTGGTCTGTCTGAGACTCTGTTTCCATTGAGTGTGCAGGGAGCCAAAACTGACCAGTCCTGAACAGTGGCACAAATCACACTCACCTGAACTCAGCTGGACTGGATAGGACGAGAATCACTGCATCAGCCAGCCACAGGTACAACTCCTCCATGTGCCAGCCACCAGCCTTTGGGGGCTGTGTTATCTCACTGGATCACTGAGCACATTTAACATTTAACTGTGAGTGACTTCTGCCCATGAAAGGCTCTAACAAAACAACTGCTCTTCCAAACCCTGTGAAACGTGTTTGATTGTGTGTTTGAAGGAATGCATATACTTTATTCAATTGTCTAGCTTGGGTTTGTCTCTAATATCTTAAAAGGCTGGAACCTCAAAGAGGACTTTCACCTTTTATATTTGGTTAATGCTAATTCCTTTATCCTCTGGGGGTTCTTGTTCCATTGCCTCTACCACTACAGAGAATCTTCCTTTAAGATTACAAGTGATGGGACTGACATCTGTATTTGATGGGCTCATGCTCTTTCTGTAGAATGGTTTTCTGCAAACAGGTCATCCAAAGCACACTATGTCAGTACCCTTCTCTCCACACCTATATTCCATGTCCTGTCTCTTCATGCTCATAAAAAATTGAATACACAAATGGTTTCTAAGCTGAACAAATCTTCCAGTATTTTGTGGGTGTTGATATTCAATACACATTGCAACATTTGATTTAAAGTATTGAGTAAAATAATATAAAATGTACCTTCAAACTATACATCTGCAAATGTATTTTCTTAGTAGAAATAATTATATGAAACTGATAATTGCAAGACACGACAGACTTAGATTACATTCTAAAAATGATTTTACATTAAATGATATGACCTTTAGTTCTTTGTAGACAACAAATTATTTATATTATATACAAATTTCATTTCTATCTCAAAAATGCAAGCCAATCTAGGGTGCCAAAGAAGTTGTCTACCGATGCATGATAATACTATACACAGGTTTAGGAAGAAATTAAAAATAACACTGAATTGAAAAAGTCAAGGGAATTCAGGTAGGCAGAACATAATTACCCAAGTTGGAATTTGGCCAAGACACTGGGGCTAACACTTTTTCCCTTTTGAAAAGTGCCAGGAGATCTTTAATGAGAACAAGTACCCAGGGATCTCTAATGAGAACAAGGTCGGGACCTTTATTTGATATCTCAGCTGAAACACAGCAATCTCAGCAGCACTATACTACTAACACAAGGCTGGGGCATAAGTTCAAATCTGACTCAGAAGAAGAGTGACACCAACAGCATCACTACCACCTTGTTCTTTTGTGCTTTTCCCTCCATGGTTTGTTCTCACTCCACAGCTTAGCAAAGTGCTGTTTGTTAGGTAGTTCAGAACATAGGAAAATTGCTATTTCTTTTTAAATATATTTGGCTCAGCTGTTATTGTTCCCATTTGGTATTTTCTGCTGGGTAAATCTGTCAATGGGTACTGGCTGACTATGAATGGTGAACTAACCAAGGACAGTAAAGAGGAGCCTACTCTTGACATGAGAGAACATAATTATGACCAGAAACACAAAAGCAGAAAGTATATCATTCTAGTAATTTTAATCATTTTCATTTGTTAGTAGAGACCTTAAAATAGTTTAGCAATTACAGTTTTAGATAGTCAGAAGAGTCTTTTCTATTTAGTGTAACATTTTAACATCTGTTTTGTCAGTCCAGATGCTATCCTTCTGACCCCGCCAGCTCTTTGGGGTATAAAAGTGAGAATTTGGCTATTCCTGGTACCCTTTCCATTGTTCAGGTATATTATGGTCTGTTTATATATTGTGATGTAACAATTTCCAAAACAGCTCCAAAACCACCAAAAGAAATTAAAAACTGAGCATGTTTCAAATGCTACTGAACTAGAACCCCACACATTAATAAATAGTCCAGTTTTCAGAGGCACTGAGAATGCTCAGATTCTGTTTGCTTTGGTTTATTCCTGCTGATGGCACATGATCACATGCTAAAAATGTGCTTGGCAGGATTAAGTCCCAAGCTGAAATAAACTAATTTAAAGACACTTCAACAGTGTTTACAAGGGCAGCAAATAAGCATAGGCACTTGCATTCTTATTGGCCTTACATTTATTCTAGGTCACAACAAGCATAGCTGTTCCCAAATGGTCAATGGCTTTCACAGCCAGAGAACACAGTCCTGGTTTCATTGATCAAGAAATGAGAAATCCAATGTTGCAGGTAGCAAAGTGTCTTCTTGAGCTCCAAATACTACATGTACCACAGTAAGAAAGGCTTAATTGAGCTTGTTAAAATATCTTTTTTTATACCTTTTTCTGTTCACCAGCTGGACAAGGCACACTGTTCATACTCTCTGTGGAGATCATGATTGAATCAGTATGTTGATGGACTTGATTCACTGTAGTATAAGAGCATAATAGCTCGCTTCATCTTTGACATCTCTCCATGCCCAGCACATCCTGAGGATCCTACTTCTGCATTATTTGAATTGCACATTCTCTCCCTTCAGATTAGCTTCTTTGACTGCAGGGTCTTCCCTTGAGAAAAAAACAGCACAATGATGATGAGTCAGAAAATCCAAGTCAGATATAGCTTTCTTGGCATACCAGGACACTTCCAAGTAATGTTCATCAGGAACACAAAATAATTTGTGTAGTGTGTGTGGTACTCTTGCTAAACACTTGGTTTGACATAGGAACCTAAGAGAGAGAATAATTTGTCTCGAGGGTCTCATTTGCTATGATATTTTCAATTATTGTCTTTCATCTGATATATTGATAACAATTACATATCTTATCCTATCTGGTGAAGAGTAGTTGCAAATTATTTTTGAAAATTCAGCATTTCAAAGGTTTTAAAATCAAGGGTTTTAAGTGGGATTCACAAGACAGAGAAAGTACTTTGACAAGGAACTGGCACTTGACATGGAGAAAATTGGGAAAGACCACACAGCCACATTACTACCTTCTCTTCACCTGACTACAAAAAAAAATGCCAGCCCACACTATGGGGATGGCTGATGTGGGATGGAGTCTAGTTTTCCTTAACCACCTTCTACCCTTGTACATCTGCCCCTGCACAAACAAGGCCCTTTGTCCAAAGTCCAGTTCACTGAACTCAGACAACTGCCTGAAATCTATGTGAATTTGTCTTGTGAATTTTGAGCCATTAGAGGTTTTTTTTGCTCTTTTTATCCATACTATATGCACATGTGTGTGTATCTCCAGTTTAACTGGATTATGTAAATGAATGTCTAAGTATCTAGATGTCTCAGTGCCTCTGTGTTAATATTATTAAACCATTTTTCAGGCTGCATTGTGTACTTGGATAGACACAATGTGCATTATATCCAGCTCATAAAAGCATGATGCTCTTGGCCAGAACAGCACCCAAATTTAACTGAGAAAGAACCTTCCAACAAGCACTTGCATACCTGAACAATTAGTGCTGACTTCATTAACAGTAACAGACATTTTCACTTGCAAGATGACATCTCTCAGATATGCATTTATATTCTCAGATTATCCCTGAGTAGGTTATCTATACCTGGGGTATAGATACCCCAAGCTTATGTATAGATTACATACATAAGTGTATATTTGTATTTTCTAAACACACATGAAAGTTAAACCCTAAAATGTAAAGTGTCCTAATTTGAACAAAAAATTAAAAGCCCAAGAAAATCCAGGGTAACTAGGGAGCAAAAATGTCCATTAAAGCAAGGTGATGAAGAAATCTAAAAACTATTTTCCTATCTATATGCAAAAACATGTAGAAAAAGCATAGTGTTAGCTGCACAAGACCAACCCTTTCCCCAGGCTGAATTACAGCAGTTACAGATAAATGCTCAACCAAGGACGTTGAGAATACAGGAGGGTCCTGTGTCATGTCAGACCCATGTCCCACTCAGCAGGACAGCTCTTCATCACTGCTGCTCTTTCAGCAGGGTGAGGGGGGTCAATCCTGCCTTGCAGCTCATCAACCTGCTCTGGTACAGTGTTTTCTGTGATTCCTTGGCTTGTGCCTGACATCTTTCTCAGCAAGGTTTTGGATAGGTCCAAAACAACTTCGTTGGCAGTAACCCAGCATTGCAAATATCTCAGAAGATACCAAAGATGTTTGTATTTAAAAGATGTTTGAAATATTCAGAAATCATTTATCTAGTTTCTTTTACTAAAAGAATTAACTTCAGGCTCACCTGCTTCTCCTGGATGCTAACAAGAAAAGCAACAAGGAAATTTTAATCTGTGGCAAAGCAGGAGTCTATACAGACAGCAGCACATAGTGTGTCCAGACCTGGCTTTGCTTCAGAGAATGGATTTATTCAATTTCACATTCACTATATTATCAACTTCACCCCATGGCAAAGTCTTTTACAACTTTTGTATGAGCTGTCTGACCAGAGAAAAGAACAAAACATGCATGGTTTTACCTGCCCTTACAACATCAGTGACCAACAAACCCCAAAAGAGCTGAGCCCCAACATTCAGCATGAACATATAAAGTTTCCTAATAATTTATATTATTTCTTGGATTTACAATATCAGGCTAGAAGTCCTATGAGAATGAAGTGCAACAGCCAATTGCAGAGAAGAGATGAGAACATTTCAGATGCTTCAAAAAGATTTAGTTGTGGCAATTTACAAAGGGTTAAAGAAAAAGAGAGATTGCATTTTATGGGAATGACCTCACCCATTCTTTGTTAAGATACTGACTAAACCTCAATATGATAGAAAAGAAATTGAAGAGGTCTTTGCTTGGCAGTGGGTCGAGAACAGCTGTGAAAATAAATGATGACTAGAAAGAGAGAGAAAATATATGAGGTACCAGTATGCCTTACTGTACTTTTAAATTTATGCTGCAGATGGTGGAATGTTTTTGAATCTCAGCACTCTAAAATAACTAACCTGGCAGGTGCACACCTGGTGGACTTCTAAAGGGAGAGATCCAGCCAGTGTTATCATACACGATCCAGTAGTTGAAGCTGAAGATCTGCATGGCTGTGCAGTTTTTGGTGAATTTTTTAAATTTTTTCTTACTTGGATGCCAAAATGACATATCAAACCACAGGTAGAGAATAAAGTCTATTTGAAGATTCGTACACACACTTGTCCATTTTCATGCACATTTCACGTGAGTGTTTGGAGTTACTGAGAAAGTAGAACAGTCCAAATATTTTAAATTTTTAAAAAAACTCTTAATTCACTAGTTTTGGCATCTCATTATCAGAAGCAGTGATAACAGGAATGAGGCTCTACCTCCAGTTACAAAAAAAAAAAATCAAAATATCCCTCAACCACTGATTCTTTTCAACATCTGCCTCTTTTCTTTCCTTTCATAGAAAGCATGCATGAATAATCAGACCATAGTGCTGCTGTTAATTGAAAAAATCATTAGTAAACTTCCAGGTGCTGTTTACTATATAACCATTGTAATTTTCTATCCTGAAATCAGCATCTCACCAACATCATTGTCTGCCCTGGGGCACAGGGATTGTGCAGCTTTTACATTGTCAAAGGCAGTTGCAACCCCATTTGCTAGCAATGAAAGAAATGGATCCACACCTGCAGCGTTTGAGGCAATAATTCCTAATATTAGCTAGACCTCATGAGGAGAGGGCTTTTTTGCCAATCCTTTATGATTCAACACTTTACAATCCATTTGAAATCATTTAAATATTCTTTTATTTTTTTGCTACTACCCGGTGTTTATTCTTCCTTTCATTTCTCCCTTCTCCTGAAGCAGACCTACAAATAAAAGACAGACATAGATCATACCATACCTATGCAGCTAAAGAAACAGAAGAATTAAAAACAACCTCTTATTTCAGAGCATTAATTATTAGAGCTATTCAAGAAAAGGGCTGAGAGATATTCTAAAATACAGCATGACTAAGTACAGATGAAATCCAAAGCTCTTTTGGAAATAACACCTGGTTTCTACTCCCCCCCCCCCCCCCCAAAAAAAAATTTATTTCAAAGTCAGAATTGAATCTCTGGGCCAGAACAAATTGTGTCTCTTTAGCCAAAAAGACAGCAAGATCTCAGCTGGTTCAAACCAGAATATTTTTCCTGACTTCAAGAATGTTGCACCTGTTTGTGCCTACCTGAGCTGTGCCCTTCCATACTTTCAGCTATAACACACCAGATTTCCACAAATCTCTGGCCCTCACAAAAATTACTTTGGAATTGAGATTTATCTATGTCTAAAATGTCTCAAAAATTGTCATCTTCAGTTTCCCCAAAAGACTCTGCTCAGAGGAATTCTTTTAAAGAGAATTCAAACCATCTCAACCATAACGTGTTGAGAAACTTCAAGCAATGCTGCCAATACAGAATTTGCTAGAGATTTAATAGAGTGATTTTAATCTTCAGTATCATATACTGAAGTATACATATTACTAGGCTAAAATTAATACTAAAACAACCATCACAATTATTTTTCACCTAATATATTCCTGAGAGGTTCAGCTCTGAGTACCTTCTAAACTTGAATTTACAACTTGTAGCATAAATAAAAACACATGTATACACTTAATTAGATACAGCATAAAAGCAACATGTGATTTGTTACTTATATGAACTGGTTTGTAAGTCAATGAAAATGCTGGGAATAAATAAATGTCACAGCACTGTAACCCAAGACAGAGGAGGTCCTGACTCTTTTAGTGCAGAGTCCCTCAAAACCTTTAGGGAGTTCTGAGAACTGGTGAATACAGCCAATCTATAAGGAGGAGAGACTTAGAAAAGAAAACCAGAAAAGATTTTCAGCAAGAGCAAGAGGGTAGAAGACCAATAAGAAAATTATGTATTCTTGGGGCTTCTTTCAGTGTAATGTGCTTTAAAAACAACACTGTTCAGCTAAGCATTTAAGCATTTATTTAATGGCTAATGATTAAGATCAAGTATCTGGCACATAAAACCTGCCAAACTTAAAGTTTGATACACTCTGAAGTGCTTTGTTGAACTCGGGCCCAAGCAATATGGTCTCAATTAGACAGCAATTTTAAAAACTCTGTATCTGTCTGTAACAGATTGCATTGTCCTTCATAATGAAGTTTCTACATTTTCATCAAAGGAGCAATCAATAGTTTGGTAACATTTTCATCAGGAACAGACATTTTCTATGCTTGGTCTTGCCTTTCAAGAATTCATCCCCACACACTTTCTTCTGATAAAAAGAAAGTTGATCATATAAATAAGTTCTTTGAAAATACATTTTAATTTCTTGTAGTTTTCCTTATGTACCATCTAAAACGTATGACTAAAATGCACAAGAGCTAGTGCTGGGGAGCAGTTATTCACTTTACTGAGGACAGTATTTCCACACTTAGAGCTGACTTATTTCTACTTAAGCAATTGTATTTGTGACCCCAAAGCCTTCACAAGGCATCTTAAAAATTAAAAAAATAAAAAAATAAAAAAAAAAAGTCAGAGTTGATTTAGTGTTTTTAAACAGATTTGCATTCTGAATTATCTTCAGGCAAACACCAAGTATTTGTAAGTATTTGTTTTCACTTTTACCTTTTATTCAGTTGTAAACACCTTTAAGTATAGGCTGAACTCATCTGGGAAGCCAGAGACCCCTGTACATCTGTGAAGGCTTTAATCTGACTTCTTAAACTGTTAGTCTGATTCCAAGCACTTTGAAGTAAACGGAAAAAAACTTTTACAGACATCAATATCTTTGATTCAGACCCTTTGGGTCTTCAGAGAACCTTTTTTTTTTTTTAACAGACTGTCTATTGTACTCTTTACCTGTAACACTGTCTTTTTTATTACTTGAAATTTATTTAAAATCTGCTCCATAAATAATCTGCTATTTACAATTAGTAATACACAGTATCATTTCCCTCCTTGGCCTCCACATAGCATTGTTCCAGATACTCAACTGGAAGTTTTTAGTGGGTTTAATTTTCATAACTCTGTGAAGTTTGTTCCAAGATTTCCAGGTGTGTCGGATCACTGAGTTATTTGTCTTTAAATCTTTCAGGGTGAATTTTTGGTAGGTGCCAACCTTGCATGTGTCTGTTAATTGATGCTCTGCTTTCACCCATGGCAATTGCACTTCATCAGCCTGCCAGACTCTGAAAGCTTGAGCCAAATTAAAAGCCCAGTGCTAGAGCTTTCATTTGGTAGTTTTAAAGTTCCATATTTAAGGTTGGCAAAATGTTTTGTTCTTCCCATCTTCAGCCTATCCTTTGGAGGAAGAAAATAGATATGGTCTCAGTCACTGACAAATAAACTGCAAAAACAATCACAATTAATTTGTGGTGCTGAGATAATTCAAAATGTGAACTTGAACAGGATCCTGGTGTCAGATATCCTTTATATTTTGAGTTATTGTTTGCAAATCTTATGACTTAAAAAGTTTCCTTCTGAAAGTATTTTCTCTTTCATCCATTGAAAGGAGCTGACAGTGTCATATACAATGCTTGAAAGACTTTTTATTTCAGATACTTTATGCAGTAGCTTAATATCTGGATGAAATCAAATACCGTTTTCAGATAGCCCAAATATATGCAAGTATTTGGCCACATCTGGGCAACGTTCCAAAGCTAGGTGCCTTCATGAGATTCTTTTTTGTTTTAGACCTCTTTTGCTATGTCAGTGGATTTCTGTATAATTGCATAATTGTGAAGTCACTATGTCTAAAGACAATAATCAATATCTTGAAAAATACCTTGACCCAAGCCTACATAAACTTGATTTTATTCTCGTGTGGATAAAATCTTAGGGAAAATGCATATATTTGGTTGTCTTCTACCCTTCATCATTAAGATATCACTTCTCCTACTACTTTTGGGAAAGGTTGTTGTCTGATAGTCTGTGTAGGTGGTAAAGGAATATAAATATTACTGCTAATAATAAATTTATGGCACTTCTTTATCTCGCATAATTTAAGCAATCATCCATATATAATATATATCTGCCAGAGCCCTGAGGGCACAAACAGCACTGTCTCACTCTACCCTGCTCAGCACCTGATTGCAGCCTCCCAGAGCCCTCAGCCCCCACCCCAGTGATGGTGCAGCAGTGCTCATCTCCAGCCTCACCTCTGCTTCCATCTCCTTTCAGTCCTGGCTGGAGTCTCTTCCTGTGCTCTGGCCCTGATTCATCCCTTGCTGGGCTGGAGTGTGTCAATGGACCCTGCTACAGCACCTGTGCCCTGTGGGTGAGGGCACAGCCTGTGCTGGGCCCTCCTCAGGTCTGGTTCCACAACTCCAGCCCATGCTACTCCCTCACATAACTACAAAATATGCAATGGAGATTTAACTTATGCATTTCCTGAACTCATCCTAAGTAGAAGAAAACATAACAAACTCACCAAGCCACTCCAGTAGGAATTACACCACTCTGTAGAAATGAGCCTTATGGGAAATTAGGTACCTATTTCCATCATGATTTTTTAAAAGTTATGTTTTTTATTCACTGAGAAACTGGTCTTGACACACCCTGCAGGATGAACATGTTTGCAAAAGCTTTCTTGTCAGTTTTATGACTAAACTGTGTAAGGGACAGAAGAATGTTCTCTTTCACACTTTAGGAAAACAACATTGACCTGATTCAGTCCATCTCATGAGACCTGAAGAATAAAGTTAAGAATGTGGCAGCGTTAGACTCCCCTACAGTCATTTTTAAAAGCTCCAAAAAGAGTTCTTAAGGCAAGTTAACTAATTTTCAGGGGTGGTGTTTTGCAGGAGGAAGCCGTGTCCATCTGTACCACAGCCACTACTGTAACTGCAGAAATTGCAATCACTACTGCAACTGCTGCAGAGAGCAGTGGTGACTCTCAGAGGGCTCTGTTTGGTGATGGTCCCTCCACACCTCGATTACTTTCTCAGAGTATTGCTTGCATGAACTTTCATGAGAGGCACACAGAGAGGAGGTAAATGCCAACTTTGACTGTCTCTTCTGAGACATGAACCTAAGGCTGTCAAATAAGGTGGGAGGAGAGCAATTCAGGAAAAACAGCAGCCAGCAGTGTGTGCCTGACCTGTGCAACTCCCCTGGGCATGCAATTGTTCTGTTGCAGGCTGTGGATTGCAGCTGTGTACTGTTAGAGGTAACCAAATGCAGCCTTGGCCCCGTGGGGATGCCCCAGGGTCACTCCTGTCCCCATGGATGCAAGGCAGCCACAGAGGAGAGTCTCCAGGTCCAGACAGTGGCAGGGCAGCTGGGTACATATCCCCAGAGGGCACACAGACATATGGCTGGCCCCACTGATCAGCACAGAGAACAAACAGTCCCCTTAACAACACCCACACAAGACTCCACTCAACACACCTGACCAGCACAGAGGCTCAGTCCTGTTCATCCTCTCCAGCTGTCTAGATAGAAAGCCACTGGTGGGGTATGTAACCCCCAGTCTGGGTTTCACCAGCAGCTGTTCTGGAATGGGGACCAGTGAGAGCCTTAGGTTGACAGCCTCTCATTCCTGTGCTTGGCACTGAGACCTCTCCTACCCACTAGCCAGTACAACTTCAAGTAAGTTTTAAACAATCCAAAAATTCCCTTCCCTCTGCAACCCATAATAAGGCTATGTTCCTTTAGGCAATGGCAATCCAGCTTGCACAGCATTGCAGGGAGTGTCTTGCATTGACTCCACTCAGCATTTGCTGCTGGATTTGTTGTGGGTCTCACCCTTCTCCTTGGATGGTCTCAGAAATAGCTTACATACATTCAAAGGAGGAATGGCCAGACTGATGAATAATAAATTCATTGGAGATTAGCATATATATTCCTTCCATGTCAGGAAGCCCACTAGCTGTAAATGTTTGAAGGCTAGGAGAGTACTAAAAGTGTCATATATACTTGTTTCTTTCTAAAACTCTTCCCTTGATAGCTGCTTTTTGTTGCTGTCCTCGACATGGCACAGGGGAGATGAATCTTCATTTTTCTCCAGGATGACTGTTTTTGAAAGGCAACTCAGATCTGTCCCCTTCTAATACAAAGGAAAGGCTTGGCTGAGATTGTAATGAGCATTCATCTCTGTCATGTCTTTCTCTACTTCAGTCCTGTTTCATGAGAAGATATTTCAAATGTCTACTGCAAATGAAATTATAGAATGGCAGGAAAGAGGATGGTCACATTTATCACATAAAGGTACTGGCAGAAGCAAAGGGGATCAGTGAGTCAAAGGGCAGGTTAGAAGCATAAACTGATTTGAGGAACATTTCCCATGTTGCAGATTTAAGACCAACCATTAAGGGCTGTCATTTTTATGACCTAAAATTGGTCCTCCAGCACATTATTTGCCATATTTTTTACAAATCTTATTTCAGCCTTCTTTTACCTGAGGATAGACCAAGAAAATATACAAACCAAGGTAAAGCAGAACAGAGAAGGTGAGTTACTCTGCAGCCTCTAGATCTTTTATCACAAGCTGCTTCTTCATTTAACATCTCCTCTGTGCCTTTCTCCATAAAGCATTATGATTTTGCTCTGAATTAAAACTGAAGTATTTGCTGTTTAATGCGTGAGGTTTTTCTACAGATTATTTAAGGCACAATTTCTGTTTATAGTCCCAGGGTATATTCTAATCACCTTTGTTTACCTCATATTCCTTTCCTAATTAACTGACAACCTATTAGCATACATTTTTTTATCCCAGGAGTATTAATTATACATAATTTATATCATAAGCATTTATTCCTTATCAGTCAGCTGAATAAAACATTTACCTGTTTATAGCTATTTGAGGTTAACACTTTTATACAAAAAACTCACCTGAGACTTCCAATCAAATTATCAGATTTTTAATTTTCTGTTACATAATGATACTGTATTAGTCATTGTAGTATTTTATTCCACTCTAGGCTAAACAATCATTTAGTGGAGCAGAGCGTTGGCAGCATTAATTAACCAATGATACATGCTCAGTTGAACAATAAGCTGCAAATAATAAAAATGCAAGATGAGATAATGTATAGACCTTCTGAGTTAATTGTATGCTGGAAAGCACTAAACCTTACCTTCAGCTGTACATGTGTAGCTCAGTGAGAGCTGAGCATCTAAGGGCAGGCTCTGGCTGACATGGCAGGACAAAAACATTGTCACTCAGGCTGCAAGATCTATCACCCACTTACAGTTATTTATGAGTATAAACTGCAGAATACCCAGGTGAAAAAAGGGGATATTCTATCACATTAGGAAAACGAGCTGATAAAAATACTGTTGCAAGAAGTTTTGAATTAAAAAAAAAAAAAAAGTAAGCCTAGAACATTGTGTCGTTAAGGGAGTGGATTCAATTAGTTCATCCCAAGGCATATCATGCCTTTTTTATCCTGGTTTTTTTACTCCTCACCCTCTTCCATTTTCTCCTGAGTACTTAACAGTTTTTTTAGTCCTTCTGAGGATTTCTGTACTACTCTCATGTTATTCACCTTTCATTATTATTTTCTTATAGTATCCTTTTTCACATTTGATTTTTATTTTCTATTTCTTACAGTCCTGTGACACTGGGCTCTTAACCTTCAGTCTCCAACACTTCTCACTGTATCTTCTGTTTCTTTCTCCCCTGTTCTTTGTTTCTGGCCTTCTCTCATATCACTGTCCCTGCACCCCTCTCTACCTCAGCATTGTTCTCTATTTACTTGGCTCTTACTTAATTTACTTTTCATTATTCCCCTGTTCTTTGTGCAACCACTGTGCCTTAGAGCTCTGGCCATGGAACAGGCTCCATTGTAACAGGCACTATAGAAACACAAAGCAAATCATGTGCCTCTGACCCATGCAGCCAGATACAAGAGAAGAAACTAGAGAAGATGATTGCTGGATCAAAAGAAAACCTTCTCCTTTCACCCCTGCATATAGATCATTCAATTTACCTTAGGAGGGGGAGAATAAGGACAGTGTTGTTAAACAAAAGTAGTCAAGGGTGGAAGCACATGAGTATTTTGGGAGGAAAAAGTATGAGAACAACACAGAAGAAAAGCTGAAAAATGTGGGCCAGAAATGTTCATGGAGGGTGATTCTTAAGGGCAAGAAGCACATAAAAGGACATTGAATAGACCATACAACGTGCATGATGCCATTTCAAATGACAAATAAATCTACTCATAATGGCAAGTTCTGTCTTGGGGTCAGGACTCATTTGAGCAGCTTAAACATCTAAAATCTGAGTTAGCTTCTTGTCGCCCAACAAGGGGAGATTCTGGGCTGCAATTCATCACTAAACTACATGTCTAAAATAGATGAGGTTGGCTGCATCCTACCTTTCCTTTTTGACTGAAAATGATCCTGACTACTTCAAATATGGACTCTCTGAAAGCTTAAAGCTAGGCAAGAGGGACTCTACAGGCATGTCCATCCTTGATATAAACTGGCCTGAGCTGTAACTTTGTCCTGTGAGCCCAGCAGCTGAAAGCCAAGGCCACCATTGCTGGAGGCTGTGGGAGCCCTCTGGCAATGCACACACTCAGAGAAACTCAGGCTCTGCCATGGCTTCTTCCTCCTCCACCATGAAGGATGGAGACACTGTACTCTCAGGAAAAAAGGACAGGTCAAGGCCCATTAATCTTCTTTACCCTAATTCAAATCATATTGCTTTCTTTCACAACATTCATTTCCAAATTTGGGATTCTCTACCCTACTGTGTCTGGCCACTTGATTAGGAATATTATTTTTCATTTGATTGAGATTTCACACAGTGCTCCAAGCATAACCTCCATAAACCTCTAGGTTTTCAGGAGCAGAGCTGTCCTGGTATTACAAGACACTGTCCGGATTTTGTTAACACCATTAGTACATGATATTTCTATGTGATTCCCATAGCTGTCAGGAGAAGATGAAGAGCTTGGCCTTCTCCCAACCATTTCTTTGCTTCTTTTTTGCCAATATAATTTTTGCTTCTTAACACAGTTTGCTTCTTCCATGAGTTTTCTAACTTAAAATCAAGCAGAAAAGGTACTCCTAATTGCCAGTGACTTCAGTGCTTGAAAAGAGTTTCTTTGCTTAGATTGGTTGAAGAATGTTCTTTGCAATGATAGAGATCTCTGGAACTGACTGAAGTGTAAACACCTTTGTGGAAGGTGTTTGGCTGGTTGTAGCAGAAGTAGGCACCAAAAAAAAATCTCTTTTAACTTCCACTTCCTTGTAGAATAGAAAGTAGTTTCTTTGGATGTAGATACTGCCCATGACTCCTCCTTAGGGATGGTCTTCCTATTTCCCTTGATGTCTTTCCTCCTTTTTTGACACTTGAAAAGAGCCTTACATTTTACAGAGGCTCAAATATTTTTCTGAATCAAATTCTCCCGTATTCAGCACCAAGATAACAAGACAACTTGTGAATGAGATGAGAGGAGGGGAAAATGTAATTAACAAAGGGATGCAAATAATATTGTAATTACCTGCTGTGTGACTTGCTGAATGCTTCTGTGTGCTGCTGAAGTAGGCTGCTGAGGCCACCAGAAGAAAAGAGATGAGAAGAACATATCTCACCTCTCAAAGCCTGCTATAACAACAACCTGGATACAATCCCTCTTCCTCTGCCAGACAATGGGTTCCACTCTGCCCCTACCAAGCTGTGCTCTGTGTACCATCAGCAGGCCATGAGATTGTGGTAATGACCAGCAGAAGTCTAGTAAAATGCAATAATCAGTGGTTATTAGCCTGTGTGTTCAGTAAAAACATGGATCAATAAGGTACGTGGTGGCCAACAGGAATGTCCAATGGTTGGCCAAAATACTTCTTGATTCATCAGAAATGTTGAAAGTTGAACAGCAGCTTTATGGTTCAAAAAGTGAAAAGTTCTGTTTCAAGCTCTACAACTGTTTTAAGTTGTACCAGATATTATGTCTAATCCCAAATAGTGATGTTTCAAGTCTTTTGCCTGCATCTTTTTAGAACGTTCTCTGCTTAGTTTCTTGGACAAATTAAGGTTTCCAGGGCTTTCACTCCTCTTAGTCCTTCTGATCCAGCAAAAGTTTTATTTCTTATGCTCTAGCAATGTCTTGGTCCTGTCCCAGAAAACCTACTGGAAACACTGAGGATGTGGCAATGCTGCTGATGACACAATGTGCCTTCTTGGCTTGGCTTGCTCCTTGAGCAGTCAATGCTTCTGATTCAGTACATAGTATATCAGAAATCTCCATTGGAGCAAATTCACTTCATCCCCATCAGTGAACACAATCATAAAGTGTAGCAATGATTTCTTCCCGTTTGACTACTGGTATGTGAAATAAACCAAGTATATATGCTCCAGAATTAAAGACCAATTTCTAAAAAAATCCTGTAAATTAAATAGACTGTCAGAATTAAGACAGAATATTAATTATTTCAGGCTATATTTAATGTTAGGATGTGCCTTTATATGGAGTATGAAATATCTTATGACGTTCTGTATGCTTTGATTGCCTTTTATGATGAAAGTGACTTCATTGGTTTTAATACTAAAATCAGCTTCACTTAAGTGGTCTGAAAAAGGAATTAAATGCTTTTTGCTTTAAGAAAATAGCTGCCAAATCAGTATTTAGGTACAAACTTTAGAGGGAAATCTGTCCAAGAAATAAAAACTGCAGTTGTCACAGCAAATGATCAGTTAATAAGGGGCTGTCCACTAAATATATGCAGCAATTTGAGTTGTCTTCAAAAGTCAAAGGAATGCTGTGCAAATCATTAATTTAGTATGAATACTGAAATATTTGTAATTTCTCTTGAAAAAGTAACTCCTGAAGTGGCACTACTTAATTGGAAATCTAATGTCTCATAAAAAACAGCAGCTTTCTAACCTCACATTTGTGGCAGAAGTTGAATCACACTACAGAAATGCAAATCAGAAAATAATTTCCGAAAAATCTCACAGTTTCTAAGTTTCATGATTATTGAGTACTTGAAGTTGATAATATTTCATGATCCCAGCCTCTGATAAACATTTTTTACCCAGAAAATACTTTGGAAGTCCATTATGAAAATGTAGCAAAATGCACAATTTCACTATATATAGTTTGTTGGGCAAGTTTATGAAAGAAGGTTTTACAATACCCAAAAGGCACAACATAGAGGAAGGTGATGCTGGCCCATATCCCACTGACTTTTCAGAAGAAAGCTTCCACTCTGCTATAAAAGTGACAGAGAAGATGAAACCACTTAAATACTTTGCCTCCATCCCTCCATTTATTATTTAGTTGTTCAGTGGATTGTGAAGCCTGTGTGTTTCATGAGTAACTGGAAAAGGTAATGCATACTTTTGCCAGTTCTGGCAAAATGTTTTCAATGAAAAATACTAGTAGGAAATATGGAATCTTCCTTTACATCTGCCTTAGCACCTGGAGGTCCTGATCACCCACCTTTTACTACTCATCTGTTTGTGGTTTTTTTGTTCATCCTTCCTTGTTCAGGTTTTGTTCTCTTCCTTCTCATTTATCTTTGCTATCTGTTCTCATCTTTTCATAGAGAATGATTCTCAAGTCCTTTGGTGAATTGTTTTAAAATCTCCCACCCCAACAGCAGCTCTTCTCTTCCTGCTAGCTGCCTTCAGGAGCTGGCTCCAGGAGCAATCTAGATGAAACAATTGCTTTCAGATATGCCCTTTTGGAGCCTTTGATGCAGGAAGGGAATTCCAATAGCCACTGTGGAAACTCCATGGACCTTTCCAATTCCCAGTGAAGAGACCTCCAAGCCTAATCCACCAAAAATCCTTAGCAGCTGCTGGAACACAAATGTCTGGCTGCTCTACAGACCACATATGGTATTGGATGCTTTGATAATGAGTGAGAGATCTCTTGTCCACATCAACTGTATAAAACTTAATTACTATTTCACCTTGCCTCTTTCCCAGAAATAGCTCAGCTACATGGAAAATAAAACAATATCCCTGGAAGAAGGATGATGGAAAAGTATTTGGACATTGCATACACTACTGGAAGCAAGGATACAAAATTCAGTTTCTAATCAACATTTTTTCTAATATCTACCCCTCCATTTAATAATGATAGGCAAAGGTGTATCTTTCCACCACTGGGGAAGTTTTTTGTGAAGCATTCCCTGGTAGTACATATTTTTGTGTTGTTCAAACAGACAACATATTTTGCTGTTTCTTGAAAAGTCACACAATTTACACTGGGAATTTCTGCCTATCCTGATTTCTGTTCCAGAATCACTCAAATAGAGAGAGTTGAGTACTTTCCTTTGTATGAATGTATATGAAGCTAAACGGGGGTATTGTGAAAAACAGTTCACAAAGCCAGTAGAAAGCTATATATAAAATGATATTCTCATTTCAGATGAAGCCTGAGACAAAAAGGATATAGGTAAACACAGCTGCAACATTTTTAGGCATATAATCAAAGGCACAAAAAAGTATTGGAAAACTATGTAATTATTGTAATTAAAATGTGAACAGTATTGATGGAAAATATCTTTAAAGCATATAAAATCAAAACAAATCTTTCAAATATGGGAATTTATTCTACAGGAAAGATATGCCAGAACAAAATTTCCAGTTACCTACTTGCTTCTTACTGCTAGTAGAGGTTGAATCTTAAGAGAGAGGCAAGAAATAGAAGAAATGTTCCTCAGTTCTGGTTCACTGAATCCTCTACTTTATGAAGAAATAGGAAAGTAGCATCAAAACAGTAACAGAAGGGTATTTTTTAAATGTTCTGTGTTAAATGTTCTTGCCTCTCCATCTGCATCTCCAATGTCATTCCATTCCTATTTCATGTTTCTGTGTCATATTCTTCCCTTCATTTTTTTTAAGTTTTTTGATTCTGATCTTTTCCTTATTCCCTGTAGATATTTTCCCTTCATCTCTCTGTGAATGTCACAGCAAGTGAGTGCATGCTCATCTTTCAGCTGGAGTTGCTTCCACTGTGTTTAATCACAAGTGTAAAATGAAATTGATCTGTAGAAGACCCTTAAGCTCCCCATGCAGTCTGTGGAGACTGGCAAGCTCTCACCAGATGGAGTCACATTCCAAGTAGAAGCCAGACTAGAGAGCTTGGTGTTCCAAAAGATGCCATGGCTGTGCAGGCAGCCTGAGACAGAGCCTGAAGGAGGGCTCTGTCAAGGCTTTATCATTCCATGGAGGACAATTGAGGCCCCACAGAGTTTTCCACTGCTTTGTCTTTCTTAGGTTCATGCTTATTTTATTTAATAGATGTCACCAACAGTTTGGTCTCCAAGGCTCTTCTGTTCAACAGGACCCCAACAACAATCTTCTATTCAACAGTCACAACAACAGATGAGGGATAGTTTTGAAACCTAGTGTGTTATGTGGCATATGACCACCTAAAGACTGGGGTAGTCCATAGGGACTAAAATGACCATATACTGCTCTAATGTCTGACCCTTGCCATGGCTCCATTCATGCTGGAATAAATCCAGCTACACACCTGTGAAATCCCCTTTCAAAGTGGGAAAGGCAATGGCCTTGACACCATCATTATCAGTGGCCTGCAAGTACAGCTGGATGCAGACCATGTTCTGCCATTCAGCACAGCCCTGGTCCTGCTCTGCATGCTCAGGGGGAATCTCTGTCCCTCTAATGGACCACCCTCCAGTCTGTACAGGCTGTGAGGCATCACTGCTCCTGAGCAGTGTGTGAGGAGTGGAGTCACCTGCTCTAGAAAATCAGTGAAGTCCTAAAGGGGGATGTAATGAGGTACTGATAGCTCCACAAATCAAAATAGCTACCCAATAATTGTTTGGAGAGATAGGCTTTTTCTCATTTTCCATTCAGAAACTATTTTCCTCAATTTATCATTTGGAGGGAAAGCTGTCATCTTCCTTCCACAGAGAAGCATTTAATTTTAAGATAATTTGCACATGATACTTAGGTTTTGCATTGCTTCAAATAGAATGATTTGCCATTAAGATAAAGCAAGGATGAGCTGACTGTGGTCACTGAACAGAGTGTTCTGGCAGAGCAGAGCAGCAGTATAATGACATTAAGAGTCTGATTTTTAAAACATTCAAAAAATAAATTAAATTACAAAATGAAATTTTAAAAATTGTTCAAAATTGTTCAAAATTGTCTGAGCAATACAGAGTCACTTGGAGGTCCTTCACAAGTGCAGAACAATTGGCTTCACCCTCAGACCTTAACTGCTCCAGCTGGACATTACCTGACCACTAAAGCCCTTCGGATGAGCCAGTAATGTTTAAATAATCCAGATACAGACATTGTCTTACACCTTCCTTGGTGGACTGCACTGCAAATGCCTGGTACAATTAATTAACATTGGGACCAAAACCAGAGTCTTCAGCTTCCAAAACAAATGCTCAGTCGTGTAGCCAAAAGCACAGCTCCAATGGCATAAGCCAATTTGCTCCCTGTTTTATTAAACTTCCACAGTGTTTAGAATCACTAAGTCACAGTAGGTCTGGCACTTCATGTTATGAACCTTGGTGAGCATTTCCTTACCCACCCAAACAGAAATGCAGCATCTAATGCTAATTCTGCTGTCTGAGGCATTTCTGTTTTACTGCAAATTATATGTAATGATGTGAAATTTGGCAATATATGTAACATACATGCCTGAGCCTAATTAAGACATGAATCTGCCTGCATATGTGAATGTGTCTGCTTCCATTCTAAAAGTTGAGTATTATTTTGTGGTCTGTGTGTTTTTCATGTCACTGGCTGTGATCACTCTTAATACACAGGTGCCTATAGCAAACTTTCCCTTGTAGCCACAATTCACCCTCATTTTCTTGCAGTCATCTGGAAGTTAAGTTTCAAATGTGAGTGGATTTTCTGGTTTTCTTGTATATTCAGGCGACTGATGTAGGCACCTCTAGGAGGCAATTTGTCCTGCCAAAACTTAATTGTCAAGGAGGGTCATATGCCCTGAGGTGGCTCATCTCTCTCTGCTGAACATTGATGTAATCTAAGCACTACCTCACAAATAAAAGCACTTTTCAGATGCCATCAATTACCTGGGATGCATCCCATCTCTGCATGCTATTGGCTTGCAAATAATAGCTCAGATTTGTAATTTCAGATTAGTTTTCCTTCTATAAACAGCAAGAGATTGAAGAAACTATGAAAAGCATATTTCATGATGCAATTTCAAAAATGTCCAAGCACTATACAATTTAAGGAGAACAACTGTCCTGGTTCAGGGTAAATTTGGGAGGAAACTTCAAAGAGGTCCCTCTAGAAAGCACATTCAAGTGGCCCCTCCCCAGCTGGTTTGGGAAACTATTTCTTTGAAGAAAAGAGGGAAAAAAACTATTTAACAAGCAATGCATTCACACGCATAAAAATAAAAGAATCATAGTAAACAATGAAACCTCTCTCTGCTCTAAAGAGATCACAAATTCAGAAAGTCCTTTCTGTGGGGTGTAGGTCAGCTCACCCTGTCCCTTATCAGTCCCTCCTGTGCTGTAAAATGCCATCCTGGATCTGCTGGGCCACAGGTGTGAGCTCCCAGTGTTTTTCTGGGTTTTCAGCCAGGGCAGAGCTGATTAGTTCCAAGAAAAAGAGAAGCCAAACTATGGATAAATTCTGGAGATCTGCAAAAATTTGCTGGTTTTTACTTTTCTGTGAATGTTCTTTACAAAAATAAGTGTTATTGAAATACTTGGACTCCACACAGCCAGAGGTAAGACCTGCTTGCTGGCCTCTCTTAGCTCTATTCATTCCCTCAATGGGAAGAATTAATTATTCCCTAGTCTTCACTGAGACTTTTGTCCTTATTCTTCTAACTTCTTGCAAGATGCAAGTGTAAAGAGCATTTTTAAATGAATATACAAGTATAAATTCCTTATAACTTTAAGGACCTTACAAATGCAAATTTATCAAACTCCAATCTTAGAACTAGCTCCCCAAGGAAATGGTGGAGTCACTATCCTTGGAAGTGTTCAAAAAATTAGTAGATGTTGCACTTCACGATATGGTTTAGTGGCCACAGTGGTCAAAGTTTGGAATTGATGATCTGGGAGGCATTTTCCAACCTTAATGATTCCATGAGAAGAGTGCTTGTAGCAAGGGAAGAACTCAACATTATGATTGGCGTTAATTAGATTTCAACACCAACCCCTTAGTCACCCTAAGTTCCCCTTGCACCCCCTTAGCAGAGAAAAATTAGTGCTTCCATAAAGTGATTAATCTGATATCCTGTAGACTGAGATGAAACCTTGTCCTTCGTAGAGGCCAGTTTGTGTCTTTTAATGACAAGGAAGATTATGGTAGCTAAATCAGCTGTAGAGATCTTCAACACAGGTTGAAATATTTGATCCAATCGTCTAGTGGTCATAGGGAAAGATCAACATGTTTCTTATTTAATCACTGCCTAAATAGATTAAGGCAAATAAAAATCATTGTAGCCACAAAAAGGATTTTCTAAAATAGTGTGATTTAAATGGTTACTATTCCTAACCAGATATTCATCTCACCAGACTAGACTCTCTACTTTAGGGTCACCTGAATGGCATTTTGAATTTAATTGATTAAATTGTTTTTTAGGCTGCATTGCCCATTGACTAAATCCAACTTGTTATCTAGGAATGCCTAACATAATTTTAGGTCAGTTTATTTATGACAAGAACATTGCAAGATGCAATCTTCTGTTTCTAATACAAGATTAACACAAGAGCAATTTTTTTCACCAAAAATGAGCTATTTCTCTGGATGTTTTAAACTCTTAAAAATCATTCCACCATCCGAAGGAGGTAGTCCTTTAAAGAACTCTTTCTAGACTTGTAGAGTAAAAATAAGATTCTTAGTTCCCATATAGATCGAATTTTACAGGTTACTGAAACAACATAAGCTGCAAATAATTGTGGTCAACTGGTTTGGTGCAATAATTTCATTTTAGTTCATTTCTAGCCTGTACTAGCTTTTAAAACATCTTGTTGCTTTAACATCTGTCGCTTTTGAGATATAATTATCTCTTCAGATTTCTTTTTTGTATAAAAATAATCTTGAGCAACAGAGGTTATTTATTTGTTCTCCTCCTCCATTCATAGATGTAGGTGATTTATAGTGAACCAAATTCTTTTTCATTATCTATCCTCACCTAAGCCAGATCCTTTGGTTGCCCCATTCTGTCAGAACAGCAAGGTCTGAATCTTGGTTTCTTCTGTATAACTTGCCAGGTGCACTGTCCTGGCTTATTTATTGGATTTCTCCGTTAAGTATTTATACTACACTGTCTTTGACAGCATTTACATATAATATTGAATGTTTCTTAATACTGCTAACACTTATTAAAAGAAAAAAGAAAAAAGAAATTTTTAGAAAAAACACCTAAAATCTTACCAGTAGAAGACATGTTTACTAATACAGGCTGCCTGTTGTTCTACTGGCAAACTTGTTTTATGACAATAAAATCACTTTCTAACAGGATATGTTTCAAATATTTGAGTGGCAACTCTGACACATATTTAATACAAATTGTCCCATCATTAAAACTGCTTTGATGTTATTCTTGAAAGTTGTGTTGGGTACCTGCAGAAAGCAAGATAGAGAGGAAGAGAACAGAGGGAGACATTTGTGTGGATTTCTAGCTAGCACCTACTATAGAATCATAAAAACATCCACCACTGTCCAGATTTCTCAGAAACATGAGAGTCTTGTAGCAAGCAGAGGCGGTTTGGCTCAACATGCCTCATTCCCTTTTCCATCTACACCATGATGTCTTCTAATTGATTCTTTAATGACCTTCGTGTTTTTGCCTTAACTATCTTGCCTAGTAAGCCATTCCACACATTTATGATTCGCTGCTTGAAAAAAATGCTTCCTGACATCTGTTCTGAATTTGTTTTTCTTTAATTTTCATTTATGCCCTCTCGTTCTATCATCTGTGTTGGGCTGAAAATAGGAACCCATGTTGACATTTTCTGAACCGTTTAAATTTTATGTTCTTTAATTAAAAAACTCCTTCTCAACTAGACAGAAGTCTAACCTGATGGTGGAGAATATAGTACTGCATTTAAAAAAAAATAATACTTTCATAAACATAAAAATTCATTGATATGTATATTTCGTATTCCATAGTTCAACTCATCAATGTCTCCTAAAGAGAAAATTCCAGCATTTGCAAAGGCTCACAAATATAAAGAGAGAATGGAGAATGAAAACACTAAAAGTGGCCAGGACTTAAGGAATTTTTTTCTGGTTTTGTCTAAGACATCCTTTATTTTAGGGTTTTATTCTTCTTTAGATGTCCTAATTATACGAAAATCAGTGGAACTGAAGATTTCACTTAGTCAGATTTTTCACATTAGGCAACTATTTTTCAAAAACATATTTTATCTTTTCAAAATCAGCTATCTCAATTTTGACTGCCACAGATTGGAAGATCCTCCCAGTTCCTCTTAAAAGATGGAATAACTGAGAGCTGACAGTAACTTTTTTCAGTGTGGTTTTACTTCCTTTTATTAGTCCCTCCTCTAATTTTTCACTCATTACTTTTTTCCTTCTATTTTGCAAAACAATGTCTAAAATGTCAAGATGACCCTAATGCTCTAAAGTGTCAGTCACCATAGCTGTAGCACTAAAAGAGATTTTAGTTTCAACCATTTTATGTGACTAATGAACAAATTTCTTTTTAGTCCTACTTAGCATGTTCAGGCAAACCTTTCCTGCCATAGGTTCTGAGGACCATTGCCTCTTCTAGCCTGGTATACAAACAGCCTCCTTGGGAGGAACCAAAACAACAACTCAAACTATAGATGTGAAAAATAATGTAGGTAATCATAGCCCTTCCCTGGGACCGAGTGGAATTTTGATGCCTTGGAATGCTTTTAAGAGGCAATAAACTACTAGGTAGATTTTATAGCAAAAATCACACTTGTTAAAACATAGTTATTCTAATTAGCACATTGAATACAGAAAGAAGAGAGGAAAAATAGGTGAAGATTGTAAAGTTTCAAAAAACTTGGGTGAAAAATTGTACCATTATGAGTAATTTTAAATGCAGTTTTAGATTCCATGCCAATTTTAGATACCACAAATTTAAGTAACATTTCTGGGAATGTAACTTAACTACAAGAATCAAGTCCTGCCACCTTCCTGAGCCTGTATGTAGCATGGAAAAGGACCCCTTATTCTTTCTATACATATCAGAAGTATTCCAAAAGGCAAAAGATAAAGCATGTTCCATTTGCCTTAATCTGGGGGCTGTAGGGGAGAAAAAGGGCAAGCACTAACCCCTCCCAACCAACTTAAGCAATAACTTTGCTCTGGTTCACTTTTAGCACCTTTCAGCTTAGATTTTAACTTCCTTCTACCAAATTCTTATCACCCTTATTTTTTACCTTCTTAGAAATATTCTCTGATTTTTTTCTGCTGGTGCTCTAAACATGTGTCCAGATGAGGTCATATATTGCTATCCAAGCACATAATAGGACCAAGGAACATTCAGTATATCATGTTTGAGTGTCATATATCCTCCTTGCACTTTGTACTGTTTTTTGGGCCAAGCATCCCAGCCAAGCCCGTATCAATAGAATTTCAGAAACACACAGAAAAAAAAAAAAAAGCAGAATCAGTTTAACAGAATGAGAAGAGATAGCTATCTCAACAATTTTCCAGGCTAATTTGGCTTGATGCTTATGCCTAAAATTCATTTTGTTAGAGTGACTGATCTTCAGGAGAACTGTGTAATGAATGGACAGTTAGGTTAATGTCAATGTGCTGTTGCAGACAGAAGCCAAAAATTCTCTTTAATGTTGTCTCATTAGGAAGCCCCTGTGTAAGCATCTTTTCCAGAATACTGTGAGAATCTGTGCGCCAGAGCTGGTGGGAGGGATTCTCCAGCATCTGCCAAACATGACATTTCTGGACAGGCTGCTGAACCCTCAGCAGGTGACATCTGTGGAGCAGCCTTTCATCTTCCTGTCTCTCAGTGGCTGGGTACCTGCATGGGGCAGGGATCCCAGAGAGGCTCTATGAATGCAGCCTGTCTCCCTCTCCCAGCTGGGCTTCCACAGCCACAGGCTGAGGATCCCTGAATTTGAGCTTCCAGTGTCAACATCTGCTCTCAGAGCCTCTTTTGTCCATTTCTCTCTTTATGTGCTGACAGCTAAAGCCCAGTCCAGCCAATATAAACTGTCTGTAATCATCAGAACACAATCTACTGACTGTTTACAGCTTACAAGCAATAGGTATATCTTTTCACTTCTGTGGTGTATTTAACTGAGGAGGAGAGTGATTAATCAGCAGAAAGGATTGAGCAGTTCAGAAATTTTTCAATTGCTGTAAAACAAGGAAAGCTTAAAAGCATGATCTGAGTGAAAACCTACTTAGAGATTATATTAATATCAGAAGCGTTTAAAATTCTAAAACATTGATACATAGCTTGTGGTTTTCTTGAAGATCTTGCAAAAAGTCAATTTGCTAAGATGAGAAAAATAAAACAAAATGGAAAATAAAAAAGTGGTTTATTTTCTCCTTTTCACAAAGTCCCCAAAAGGCAAATGTTCTTTTCACAAAATAACAAGTGTTGCTAAATGTAATTTATTCAAAACTATTAATGTTATCGCAATGAATACCAAATGAATTGCTAATCATTGGCCACTCAGTTTTAGAGTGTTACCTATCCATCTGTCTGTTTTGCTAAAGGAACTTTTCACAACATATGTTTCTTTTGGCTCTTTGAGTGCCACTAGCAAAGGCATAGTCACCTACTAGAAGGACATTCAAATACATAATAAACAGAAAGTTGGTCAGAACATTTCCATGTCTTCCATAGATATTTCTGGTTCACTTTTCTCTATGAAGAAAGAAAGGTTTTACCTTAGTGCTGGATAAATGTAGGTGAGAAGATTATTTCTTGTGGGCAAGGATGAGAATATAATGATAGGACGTAGTAGAATAGTTGTAAACTGAAGGAGAGTAAGCTTAGGTATTAGCAAAAATTATTTGCTGTGAGGGTATTGGGGCACTGGAACAGTTTGCCCAGAGATGTTGTGGAATCTTCCTCCATGAAGATGATTAAGACCAAACTGGATGCAGCTCTGAATAAGAAGCTCTGACACAGAAGCCTGAAATGTGCACCTTAGAAGCCAGCTGTGAGCAGGCAATGTACCATGAGATATCTTCAACACAGGAAAATAGCAAGTTTCTGCCACAATATTGTTTAGAAAACAAGATTAAACCACTAGATGATATATTCAAGATGAATAGTTGGTGACACGTGACAAAGTTTATAGTCCTAATAAATAATAAATATTTTAGATTTATATCCTTATATATATATATATTTGTGCGTGTTTGTGCTTGTGTGTGTGTTTATATAAGTATTTTAAAATTAATTAAAATTTGAAGAAGCTCTGAGTACCAGGTTATGGATGTAGATGATGAACACTTCTGAGTCTCTACCCACCAAGAGTTTCTCTGTGGGTGCAAGGGTGAATGTTGGATAGGGTGTTGTGAATACTGCAGCATACAAACACAAATAGTAACAATTAGCTCTACACTTAGCTACTTAGTTGTAATTCCAGACCATTATAATTGAAGTAATCTGCCAACTAGAATTTTAATGCAGCGTCAATATTACTAGATCCTGAGACTATTTCCAAAGAACAATGAATGAAGAGCCAAAATAGACCTGATTTTCACACTCTAAAAAATAATTATTGCTCACAGTAAAGCAAGACCTCATAACTCAGAAGGAAACACAAGCACTCTCTGGGCCATCATCCTGCACTTTGCCAAGAGTGTTTGCAAAAAAGACCAAAACAACAATACACAAAAAGCAGTGATATCTCTAATTCCAATACTGTGGAGAACACAAACATTAAAGAATAAAGGTGTAATTCTGTCTTCTTTAGCAATTATTTCAGGTAGGTAGCCAAGAAGTGGCTAACCTTTCTAAATTATATTGGGGAATCAATTATTCAATACTAATAAATTGATATCATACTCCAAAAATGTGCACCACTCAGTCCTCTTTTGTATCTGTATTTACATTCAACCACACATATTTAATCTCAGATCTCTCTTAAATTTCCAGTTCACAAAATCAATATCCTAGTTCAGCATCTTCTCAGTGAACAGATTCTCTGGAGAGCATTGACAGTATTTTGCATAGTGTTCACCAGCAGGAAGGCAGGGGAACCACCTGCTCGTGTTTGAAACTCTGCTTTTCAAAAACTGTCATTTTAAAATTATATCATCTCAAATTCTTAGAGATTCTTGGAAGGAAATACCTTAATTTGTTGCAGATTAATTTTCCTAATGCCAGGTATGTAATTATTTTGTCATTTCAAAGTGCAGAAAATCAATGCAGTAATTAAAAAAAAAAAAATTGATGAAAACTAAAACCAAACCAAACAAAATAAAACAGCATAAAGCAAACAAACAAAAACAACACCCAAGCAATTAACCAACCTGGAGAGAAAGCAAAATACCTGAAGAACAAAGTTATCAGTTGTGAAGGACAATAAATGAACTGCTTGTTAAAAGTGCTGGTTAGTGAAGAATATCCTATGGCCAAGGACAGGAATACAAATTGATACACATGAGTCTTGAACAAAATTTATCTATGAATTAATTGGCCAAATGTATGCACTTTTTATTTTTTAATGTTTGGGTTTAGGTTGTTTGGGTTTAGGTTGTTTGGGTTTTTTTCTAAGTTATTGTAAAGAATTTGTTTGCATTATAATCTTTGTGTAAATAATGATACATTCCATCTGACTCTAATTTACTGTCAGAAAAATGTCAAGAAAGGAAGGGCAGAATCTTTTAAAGTTTATTTCTGCTGTTTGAAAACACTCTGGAAAAGGCACTGTGACTCTGATGGGGGCTCTTTGATGGAAGTTTTTATGAAGTTAATGTTGCAGAGAGATGGTCGGAAGCCCCCAACAAGCGGACTGCGGCGTGTCGAATGGTCAAACGATTCCATCTGTAGTTAAATCTGCTACTGGAAGCATTTATCAACCTCCCAGTTGTTTAATTTGGGATCCTGCTGCTCCCACACTCTCTCTGGATTTTGTCATTTACTAGAGCTGCACCCTTGTTAGGTTTGGAAAGAAAAGCAAAACCATGCAAATGTTTCAGCTGCTTCAGATAGTCTGTTCAGAAACCAGAAATATTGAAAAACCCAACACTCTTAAAACTTTCCTCACATCACCTATTTTTTTAGATAAGTAAGCAGGTTTTGAGTGAGGCATTTTTTGAAAAATTTACTTATGGAATTAACTAAACTTCACTAACTTCGGTCTAAGCCCAAATTGTTTTTACAAAAGAGACCCAAAGCTGAACTGCAAATGAGAGCCTTCCTCTCCTGAACTTGTAAAAATAAAAATCTTGATTTTATAGCTTCATCCTTCTTCTCGAAACAGTTTAATCTAGGAGGCAACATATGGCTATTTAACACTTTGTCTTTCCCTCACTTTCATCTGCACTGTTCTTTTAGGTCCACTGCTGACCTGTGATATTCTCAATACAAGGGCAGCTTAGAGCTTGTGCTCTCAGACCATTTCCTCTCTGCCTGTCACCTTATTAGAAGATTGCAGCTGAGATGCAAAACTCATTGGCCTGAATAATTAACATATTATTCTTATGCATAATGGAGCCTGGAGCTCCAAAGAGCAGTCTAGGATCTCCACATTGCAATATTACCTCTCCTTTAAGTTATTGTGAACCTTAAGTAGCTTAGTTGGAAAATATCTCTTTGTTATGCTCTACCAGTGCACTGCATCCATGCTGCAGGATCCCTTCCAAGAGGAGAAACAGTTTCATTACAATTTTCATTCTTTTTCAAGCAGAAAGGGGGCATCACATAGAGCTCTTAATTGTGAGGAGAGTCAGAACACTTCAGGGGGATCTAGAGGTGGAAGGATCAAAATCTTGCTAGTAGTCATGTTAGCCAAGAGCTCTAGTTAAACATTACTGCTACTGGAATCAATACTTCTAGTGATGTTGGATTGACAATGTTTTAGCAGAGCTGCAAAAACAGAAAGAAAAGAAGGGTAAGTCAATGGACACTTAATAAAAATGAACATGCTTCCCAAAAAATAGCAAATTAATGAGAAAGAGGGAAACACAGTGAAAGAGGACATGGGAAAACATATAAAATACAAACCCAGGTACATGACTTGTGCATGGCTGCTATACCAAGTATGGTTTAGAGCAATTTTATTTTTTGTTCTAGTGCTGGCAGTATAGTTAGAATATCCCTTCAAACAATGTGATCTAGATGCCAATATCATACTGTTGGAAGCATCCACAATAGGAGCAGTTTCATACTATATTTTTTATTGTGGAACTGGTAGTAGCAAGAATTAATTGCAAGAACAATAACCTGCCTTAATGTCAACTATGTCTGATACACTTCTCCCATTCAAACTGTTATAAAGGGAAAGAAAATAAGATCAAAGAGTAAAAGCTGGAAAGGAAAATAAGAAATAGAGTGAAGAGAGGAAGGAAAAGGAGAGAAAAATTACAATAAAATGCTATGGTGAATTCACCTCAACTACCACCCAAGAACAAATGAGGCCCTTGCTGAATCCCCCCTTTCTCTCCCCTACAGCTGGATGAAGGAGAAGAGAGAAGAACAAGATTGAGAGATTCCATGGGTTAAGGTGAAGGTAGGAAAACCACTTGCTAAGTACTGTCATGGGAAAAACAAACTCAACTTGAGGTATTTAATTTATAGCAAATTGCTTAAATATGTAATTACTGATTAGAGCATTACAAAATAAAATGAGACAAGAATTAAGCTCTTAGGGAAAAATAATCTTTTCTTCTACTTTCCCAGGAAAGGAGGACTCCTGTCTTTCCTCTTTCCTTGCTTCCACTTGACTCATTCTCTTCCAACTGCTCTCCATACTCATTTGGATATGCTGGTTGTATCTGACAGAAATCAGCCAGTCCCATGTTTATTCTCCCAAAGACCACTCCCTCAGCCCTCCCCACTGCCAAAACCTTGCCGTTCATACCAAATATATTTATGAGACATTTAGATCTGTATTTTCACTGATATTTTTGATGGGATATCAATCAGCGGAGTCACATTGTCACAAGTGAGAGAAGGCCCAAGCCAGTCCACCTATGTGTGGAAGGATGCAAAAAAGGTCCCCCAGCTTCCTTTACTAAGCACTTCCCTCCAGTATCTTATTCCACAGTCTGTAAGTACATCCAGGATTGCCCCATCAAGGGAGCAGAACCCAGCACTTGCTCAGAGCTGACCATGTGTAAAAAGAGAGCTGCCTGCCTCACAGAGCCTGATATTTCAGTCTCATAAGTCCAGTGAAGTTACACATGAAATTAAATTGACTCAAGCCATCAGAGCTAGGAAAATGTTTGTATTTACTTCAGCTGCCAGATCCTGTTATTTTCTCAAATCAACTTCCATGAAGCAAACTCTATATTAGAAACATTCCCTCCCTCACCTTTTTCTTCGATGTCTCTACTTCATCCTCCTTCAACTGCTAGTCCAGGTATCTCATGTGCAATCTATTGGAACTGATTTGACTCCCTGTGAATCCAGCAATGTCAATCTGCAAATCCCAATCTACTTCAGAGTAGGCTGTGAATTTGCTTGCTACTTTTGAAACATGAACATGGCTAGAAAGTCAGTTACCAACAAAAATGGGAGCAATTTGAGTTTTCTAACATTATATTCATAATACCATTTTTAGCTAATGCATAGCCTAATATTTTGAACCTGGTTTACAGTGCAATGTCATCCTTAGTTCAAACTCTGGCTGAGTAAAGGAGTGAAAATGAAGACCCATTCCCAGCTCCTTTTCAAAATTAAAGCATTAACACTGTTGCAAACAGAGCTTATAGCTGCTTTGTAGCTGTGGAAACAGCAATACAGAGTAAAGACAGAGAGCCCATATATTAGGTGCCCCAAGACAGAACCAATAAGGGGTATAAATGCATTCTATATGGCCTTTTGTAATTAGTATTGAAATGCCTGAAATAAATCCAAAGCCTTGCAAGAAGTCAGCTTTCCTTAGAAAACCTGTTTTCAAATGGCATCATACTTCAGCATTCTTCAAGTTTGTGAGTTCACAGCATCTGCTGCTTAAATATAACAGCACATATGGCAGCATCATTTTAGAAAGCAATGTAAAAAAAGACTGAAGAAACTATTATGAGGACTGCTGTCATGCTCTTGGGGCACAATTGCAATCTTGTGTTCCCATACGGCACCACTGGAGAAAGAATGTGAAGTTTTAATAGGGTAGATAGGGTCAAATACTGTATAATAAACTGACTCAAATGTTCCCTTTTTGTACTTACATTTTTATTAACTCCAAATTAAACATACAATATATAATTTAAGTCCCGATTTTTTTTTTCCTTGGACTAAAGGAGGTGCTTGAAGTTTAGCCTGAGCCTAAGTGCTGTTTTGAAGCCTAAATCAGCATTCATGCAAACCCTAGCAAATGTTGGCACTCTGTCTCTGGCAATCCAAGTGTGTAATTAATTTGTAGATCATCATACACCATTTTGTGAACTGGTATCACCATCTAACTATTCTTCCACTAGTAAAACGTGACTTTTATCAAAGATTTTTTTTCTGTCTGACTCATAGCAGAGATGACTTGGGACCCTCAGGGACCAACATATGCATCTGAAATTCCACTGATGCTTCATTATCATCAGACCTTTATAACATGGAAACAACTGGGGTGCAATCATGACAATTAGGACACAGCTTCAACCCAAAAGGAGAAGTAGACCCAATAGGTTTATGAAGATACAATTCCTTCATTAATTCTTAGAAATACTATTTAATGATATTAAAGAATGGCATTATCCCCATTTGAGGAGTTGTGTATCTTTGGGAGAATGTGAAGGAAGCTGATCCATGCCTTCTGGAAATAAAAATATGCATGGTCACTATACAGGGATGATGCTTCCTTTCTGCCACTAACCACACAAAGTAAATTTCAAGGGTGTGGGAAAGTTTTGAAAGAGAGAAATTGGAAGTTTAAGGTCCTTAATGAGATGAAGCACTAGGAATCTTTACCAGGGCCAAGCAGAAATAACCCGTCCCTTCTCTTGGCTCATGGAATCCCATTTGACTTGCACTGTGATGGTTGATATCATTTGTGTTCTCCCACAGCAAATGAGTGCATAAAAAATGTAATTACCAGCTAGCAAACTCCACAAGGAAAGTCACTAGGAGACTGATATAGCCATGTACCTTCTCTTGTGTTACTCACTTCTTGGATGTAAATTCAGTAGTGGCCAGTGGAACTTGTCAAAAAGTGAGTTAGTGAGCTGAGCAAGAATTTCAAAAAGAAAAATTAAATTTAGAGGCAACTACTTCTCTTTGTTTCTTTTTCTCTCACAAGCAACTTAAAATTGTACTTTCCCACTCATTATAAGGTTATCTTTAGGTTATTCTCAAGTAATTTTATAATAGAAAATAAAATCCCAGAGCAGCAGAACAGCACTTCATGTATTTACTGATATGTTCCTCTTCAAACTTATATTCAATGCTTATATTTCCTTGTCTTTCTGCAACAGAATTGCTTTAGAAAAATTGATCTCCCTGCAGCTATCCAAAAAACCCCAATTCTTATCCCTACAAATGCCATGCTAGAAGTATGATTTCTTTAAGAACTATTTCTCATTTACTGGCCTTCCTCAGAAGTGTCAAACTGACATTTTTAGCTCAACCTGTCACATGCAGGTTCATTTAGAAAGCAAGGGTTTATCCCATAGTCTGCTAAGTTCAAGAAGCATTTGGACAATGTTTTCTGAAACATGGTTTATTTCCTGGGGTGTCCTGGGTCACAAGTTGGACTTGATGATTCCTCTGACTCCCAACTCAGCAAATTCTATGATTCTATACTGTGAATTAACTCATATGATTCTATACTGTATCATTAACTCATAAAATAAATTAATACCAATAGTCCACTCTGGAGATTCAGTTTGTAATGTAATTGGCCCACAACTTGGTCTGTAATGCAGGAGATTGCCAGTTCGTTAGACAGGGCTGTGTACCTAATGATTTATTTCCTAAGAAATGTGCATGAGACACTGTACACCTCAAGGGTTTGTTCTCATGATAATATTATGATTCTAAAAAAGGATTTTTTTGTATACCATCATCCCTGCAGCTCTTGACCACATATGGGTAGAGAAGGAGGTATTCAGTGTCTGTGTCCTGCTTTTCTGTACAAATTGTTACCCACCTGAGCATTTCTCAAGACCACAGAGCCTGGTACCATATTTTGATAGAAAAAATGCTGGAAAACTGAAAATGTCTCATTAATTCTCCAGGTGAGAAATTTAGAGCACTTAATAGCAGAGAAAACAACATTTTTGTTTCAACAACGGTCTGAGGAAATCATATAGTGTCTTAAAAGAACTCAGTATGTTTTTGAGAAACATCAAGAACTGTGAATATTTTAGACTGCTTTTCTCCTTTTCTTTTTTACTACTTCACACCTCCTTCCTTTGATATATAGAGTTTGTTTTTTATGAATACAAAAACAGGAATTTCATGCTGTGACCCAGATTTCTATCCCTTCACATACGTTCCCCTGTGCATCAAGTTTAAAAGCTAAAAAGACCCAGAGTTTTGCATGAAATTTGCAACTTTGATTTTTTCTTTTCAACTTTCAGATTTTTTTGAAAATGAGTCATTTTGTAGCAAAGGAAAAAGCTACATTTTTCAAATAAGTTCTCTAAGGAAAAATGTTAGGAGAAATTCTGTCTTATGGACAAGGAAAAACAGCTACCTATATATCTAATGTGAGAGAGATCTTTACCTTAGTGTCAGAATCCTTAGTTTCTCTGTGTTTCATTATGATGAACTTAAAAGCCCATTACACTCTGGTTGCACTGTTCCAGAATAGACAGAGACTTTGAGATTGGGTTCAGAAAGGTAAAAAGATTCAAAGAAAATTCAACCTACAATAGCAGATGAGGCAATAACTTATCACAGAAGAGCAATATTTATAAAATGATTGCACAGAATGCATTTTTAAGTCTATGATTTTCTACCAGCAGTCATTCCTCTAGGCTTCTGTTGTGATTTCTTTCCTTCTACTTCACGTGTGACTGTACTTGACATCTACCTTCTGAAATGTCTTCCAGAAGATGCTCACCCACCTTGTTGGCAATCAGTTCTTTATGACAGCCAAACAACTTTCCCTCTAAAGGATGAGCTCTGATTCTTAACAGATTTTTCAGGAATAGTTAAACTAAATAGCAATCTTAACCCCATACATGAAGTTCCATGTGGTGTTTACTTAAAAGGCACCAAATGCCTAAAGATGGAACCAAAGTTTGCTTGAGTGGTCTCACAGTAGCAGTCTTATGTCTGTCTCTATTTTTGTCTCAGAATGGGAGCAGTGATGGTTGAATTAAAAATCTCAGGCATTCCTTTAGGAACTGGAGCCTGTATCTTCAACCAAGAAACAGACAAAATGAGATTTAGTTTTGATAACCATAGATTTAGTTTTGAAACCATAACAACACATTATCTCCTTATTTTTAAGAATGGGGATTCTTCCATGTTTAAATAAAAATGGTTTCCTTCTCTCAGCTCTTTACTTGCCTTTCTTTCAGAAAACAAATATCTTGTAGTTTTCTTGACAAAGTACATTATAGAGAATAAATGGCTAGACTCTCATTATATGTCAGTTCTCCTAATTTCTCTTGGACTATTTATTATTTTTTGAATTTACAGGAAAGAAATCAGGGTTTGAATCTGAGTCAAATGAGTCACATTGCCTCCAAGACAACTAATAAAGATGTTCTGCTGTTTATGAAGAACATTAGAATTGGTATAAAAACTGGTCCCAATCTATAACTTTACTAATTACTAGATTTTAGCTCTCTGTACAAATCAGATTCTCACAGTCATACAGTTCTGGCTTCAAGCTCAATCTCTGTTTGCCACAAATGTCCAGTGTCAATAACCTTGTTTTTTGTACTACACCCATATACTAAAGTGATGTGCACATTGTAAGTATTTATACAAATAAATTTGCTTCTAAACTGGTTAGACTATTTTTTTTTTTCACTTGGACAAAAGAATAAGTATAAAATAATTGTTTTTCAGAAGTGGAAACCACACATTGTCAGAGTCCTGAATGCTGCAGAACCAATTAGTGGGAGAATGCCACAGCATCATTCTGCTAGGAAAGAAATTCACATCCTGCTTGTTTGGGTAATAGTTCTTCCATTAGAGGCAATATTAGAATTTCAGCTTCTGATCTCTCCTTGTGGACCCCTTAAAATCCAAGCTGTGAAACAGCAGCTGATGCTTTACATACTATCACAACAGCCAGCAATATATGAAACCTGGAAACGGCATGCAAGGGAAATTAATGATGAGCTGTTAAGGGATATACAGTAACTCACATTTGCATTACACGACATACAGCAAATTAAAGCTGCCTTTCCTTTGTTGTGCTGGTGATAGAACAAATAAACATCAAGCAGTAATGCAGAATGGCAATATCTGAGATCACCTTTAATTTCAAGAGAGGCCAGAAAAAAGGATATTTTTTATCAGTAGTGCAGAACAAGTTCAGAAAGTTACACTGATCAGTAGACAGAAAATGAGCTCTGTCACCATCACTAGCCTAAATAATAGTAGATCCATAGCAGCAAAAGCCAGAGATAGATCCTGAAACACTTATTTGTCAAATTAACAATTGCCACCATCACAACAATAAACCTAAGTGCATTTGTTTGTGTGTGTGGAGGGTTTCTTTACATTTTTGTTTATGATTACAAATAAGAAGCAATAAATTACTTTTTTTACTTCACAAGGGCTGTCCTGCATGTATTTTGTCTCAATGCAAAGAAATCCATGTTGCTAAAGAACCAGGACATTGTAAGTACAATGCAAAATGGGTAAATTTGAAGGCTGAGTATTTATTTTCTTAATATACCATGGGTTACACAGTATTTGTGGTAAGGGCAGTATTTTAAGATTTCTTTGAGAGTAAATATCTAGTGACTTCTGTTTAATATTTTGTTCTTAGATGCTTTCAGGCTAAAAAAAAGTAAGGAAATTTTCTATGGATTCTATAAAAAATGTGAGCACATTTAAATTATTTCATCTTAGTGTACTGTAAATTTCTATTGCATGATCATATCTTTAACTATATCAAGTTTGACTTACTCATAAGTTTAATTAACAAAAATGTTAAAAAAAAAAAAGATGCCTCTTCACCTAAATCCTGAATGCAATTTGTAGCTCTTCTTCAAAGTAAATTAATGCTTCCTGTTGAAGCCTTTCAAAGTCTTTCACACTAACTTCCTTTGGCTTGAATTCCCCTCAATGGATGCATAGTTAGACACAGGTGAATGTTCTCTCAAAGCAATCTCAGCCTAATTGAGGGAGAGTTATAAATCAAGGAGCTTCTAACAGAAGGGCTGGTTATTAGTGTTCTTCTTAACACTACTATTACTACTGTTTTTACAAGTGTTCAGTAAAAAGCGATGACAAGCTATAACTCTTTATAAAGGTTGTGCTGCAGCAGACATGAGACAGAAAATGCTATAATTCCTTTTCTGAACAATGGCACAGCGTGACCGTGAATGAAAAGTGTTCAAAATCTGCCAAATGAGGTTTAGAAAATGTTATTGTGCCTCACCAGGACTTCTCTAAGTAATTTTGAAGCCTAAATTAATCGTAGGAGGAAGAGGATGGTGTGAGAGACTGAAATGTTAATGATTAATGGCTCAATCAGCCGTTTGCAAAGCAGTGATGTTTGCTGATGATGTGAATGGAACAGCACAGGTGCAGGGGGCCTGAGCACCAGAGGATGACCACAACACACCAACATTTATTTAGCAAGAACCTGGGGTTTGAGCCAGGTAAGGGAAGAGGCTGAAAAGAAGCAGATCCTTCGAGATGGGATGGTGCATTTTGTCATGTCAATGTCCTCTGTGCACAACTGGCTCAGGTGTGAAAACTCTGCTCCAGAGGAGGCATTGAGATATTCAAACATAGGCCTGGAGGTGCTCAGCCCTTCTAATGGGCAAGAGTAGCTCAGCTATGCTGACATGAGAGGCAGCTGTCATGCCTTAGAAGGTGTCATACACCATCACAGAATCCTGAAGAGCCCTCAGGCTCACTTCTGACACCTTCCACTAAAGAACTGCGCCTGATCCACAGTGTTACACCATATAATGGAACATTCCCCTCACATGGGGAGGTACATGGCTGTTCCTACATAAACCTAAGCATATATTAAACCATTGAACTGTGTGTTCCATGGGACCCCATCATCCCCAAGGGATCAAGACTACGATCATCACTTGAATCATTGGACATCAAAATTGCAGCAATCAAGTCTTGTTTCTGGATCAGCAGGTGGCAATATCACAGAATCAGAGAATATGCTGAATTAAAAAGGAGCCACAAGGAACATAATGTCCCCAAGTGTCACACCATGTATCCAAGAGTATTGTCCAAATGCTCGTTGAGCTCTGTCAGGCTTGGTGCTGTGACCACTTCCCTGAGGAGCCTGCTCCAGTGCCCAGTCATAACCTGGGTGAAGAACCATTTTTGATATCCAACCTAAACCTCCCCAACACGAGTATCTTTCTACTCTTATCCTTGTTCTCTCTTCCTTTCTCTCTTTCTTCTCCCAGCTTCTCAACATACATTGTAACCCAGACTAAAGAATTCCTGTCAATGCCATACAAAGTGCCTTGTTGTGTCTGGGTAAGTTAAAGTTGGCTAAGTTGAAGTTTGCTAAGCTGAAGTTCATGAAGTGCCTTACTTTGTCTGGATGTTGTTTTAAAATTTGCCAAATATCTTATTCTGCCTTAATGCTCTAAAGTTTGAAAGTAAATGTCTGTTATAGAAACTCCTGAGAATTTTGTTCTCCCATGCACCGCCCAGAGTTAATCAACCTCCCCCTAAAACTGCCGAGTGGACAGGGGTATGACAGATGGGACACAGTCTTGTGTCCATGTCCACAAGCAAAAGTCATCCCCTATGTAAATTCCTGTCACTTCACCTTGCTGGACAGCACTGTTGATGGTAACACCTCACCCTGCAGCCATGTAAGGTCATTTAGGTTTGTAGAACCATGGAAGAGTGTTACATACCAGTCAGTCCATGGCTGGCACTCTAAGGTGCAGAGCATCAGGAGAGGACATTGACTCACCATGTGCTGTCCCCTGAACTCACCCCCTAATTCCTCTAGTCGATATCTCACCTGGTTGCTGGACACTAAGAGCATCCATATACCTCTTCCTGATGAAGTTCCTGGCACAGCTACCCAAGGCAGCTGTAACTAAGCCAACTCTCAGAACAGAAACAATAAGGTCAGGTGAGGTGCCCTACTTAAAGTTGATGACCCTGTTTAAGAGGTGGCTATTATTATCTCAGGCTATCACATTAATAAAATTACACTACTTTCAAGTTCCAGAACATGCTCTCACTTCCCTGTCTATCTACTGTCCCATTTGTCCACAGACACATGTTCAGGTTAAGGCTATTTAGCAGTAAGAACTGTCCATGTTTTATTTTCCCTGCAGCAGAAATTAATGCACCAAAGAAGTTTTACTGACTGAAACACTATGTCTCAAAAGATGGGCAATAGCTACAACAGAGGGAAGACAGGCAGAGTCTGAGAACATGAAGTTTGACTTCTATGACAAAATTGGCAAGTAAATACCATCTTTCTGTGGATCTATTCCTTCATGTGTGATCTCTCCTGTCCTTTTTCATAACCTCAGTCATAGCTGTGCTGGAAAAACTACCCTGAGAAATTTTGGTTATCATTTATTTTAGGTTGCATTTATAATCTACCTATCATAGGGTATTTTCATAACTTAAATTTCATAGAAAGATCAAATATATATTTCAACTGTGTCTAAAGCTGTAGGTTTAACATGCAAGCATCAATTCAATAAATCTGTCAGAATCCACATTTGACACCTCTGCTGCATCAAAAAAATAAAGCTATCCTATTCTAAATGATATTCAAACAGACTAAATGATCCTTTTCCTGTTTCAAAGCAGGAATTCAAACCTTATTTGTTCAGGATGTCAAATTGCTGGCAAAGAGTACTTGGCATGGCACAGTGTAAATCCTGTACTTAAATTGAATGTGATACCTTTTGACTGGAAACATTCTGCCAATTTTTAAGGCATACACAACTAGGATTAAGAGACACTAATGGTGCATTACTTAAAGGTGTTACTAGTCACAGAAGAATAGCAAAACTTGACAAACTATTTTAAAGCACTGCAGATTGGTCTGAGACACTAGTACATTGCAACTGGTTTGTAGCTCAGGATCCCAGAGTATGACCACTGTGCCTTATCTAGATTTTTATCATGTAATAAAAATGGCTCTGAGCCATACCTTCATCTGCCTCTTCATGCAGTTTAGTCTTGTTCAATGCAGTCTTCTCCAGGAGCATCACTAAGCTCCTTACTCTTACTAACTCCTCATTTAGACATTAACAAAAGCCAAAAATATTCAAACACCCTGTGCATGTGCACATACACATGCTTTCTTACACATGTTGCTGCACCAAGAGCATTTACATCTGTATCCCGAATTGCCCAAAAAGTATCAGCTAAGATTATTCTTAAGCAAAACAGAAAAAATGCTTAACTTTGGACTTCTACACTGCCAATAGTCTGCATAAAAACTAATCCTCTTAAAATCCATCAATTTGAGTTTCCTACATAGCCAATGAAAATAAGAAGGCATTTTTATAGTGAAGTTTATCCAATCTGTTCTAGATATATGTGTGTGGATGAGATGAACTGCACTCCAGAAGTATCTAATAATTTTCATTGCTTACCAAAGAGCTAGCACATGTGTAGATGGTGGATAAGGTGAATCTCACTTTAGATTTCCTGGAGTTTAGATATTTATAACTAATACAATGAATCCCACCTTTAATATCTTAGTGCTACCTGCAAAGCTTCCAGGGGATGCTCCTACTTGCGTCTCTAAAAGTGTTTTCTACTCCACAAATACTTGTCCTAAGATTGGATTCCTATCTTCAATTATACCAAATGTTATAAAACTCATATACTTCCATCCCCAGTTCCTTCCCTGAATCAAGGGCCCCCTCCACCCTCTTCCACAAGGGCTTTAGTTCTGTACCCTACTGTGTTGAACTTTGCCTCCAGATCCTTGATAATAGGCAGTTTAAGAAAGAATTTCCATTTTTTCCTTTCGAACATTAAACTATCTGAGCCACAATAACTTCTGCAGCTTCTTTTAATGTAGCATGAAGTAAATTTAAGTAGAGACACAGCCAGGTCTATGCATCACTTCAGATGCTGAATAGGCCTTGTGCTGGCTCTGAGAAGTAAAGTTCACCCTTTGGGAGGAATTTCTCTCAAGTCAGAAAAGAACAGAAGGAAACTCTGTTCTCTCTCTCCATATAACTATATTCCTCTTATAAACAAACTTTGAATGTGAGACGCTCTGTAATGCCAAGGCTTCCAATTTTATCACAAGCCCAAACAGAGTGGATTTCCCCCACACACCCCCATTAAATCCCAGCTCCTGGAGTCATGTGAATACCCAAAGAATTTTAGTTGTCTTATAAAAAGGTTGCATTTCTGGCCCACACAGAGGCAGAGGAAACCCTGCAAATGTGACCCCATTGCACCCTAAACACTCAAAACCAGAAGGCAAATAAAAGAAGCCAAGTACATTCAGTTGTATGATTTTCAGGCCAATCTCATGATTATTTCAAGCCTGATTCAAGATTTTTGGATGGTTTGGGTTGGCAGCACCGAAGACTTCATTATAGTTTCAAAGACTATAAAAAGAAAAAAGTTTCCAAGCTGTATAATTATCAAAATGATGGAGAGTCTGAAATACAGCAGGAATGACAGGCACACTTGGGCCAGCGTTTTCAAATGGGGCCTGATAGAGCATGCTTCAGCTATTTCATTGCCACATCCAGACACAGTGGACCTGATTAGCCTAAATATAGCTCTCACTGGAAATCAATTGGCTTAGGCAGGAGTTCAGTGACACAGGTCTTTTTCTTGACAACTGCCAAGGGTGAATTTCACCCTGAGAAAGTCACACAAGAGGAGGGAAGGATTGCTGACCTTACTCAGACTGTGTCTTGAGAAAGCAATTTGTACATTGCAGGACAGAGGTTTATTCAAAAACATGTGGAAGTGATTTATGGATTCTATTGAAGCTTTCTGGCATTAAAGCATTGAAATAAGTGCTACTCCCATATTTTGGTTGTAATAAGGGATATATTATGATATTTCATCTTTAAACAGGATAGGCTTTAAACTAGCTTCCCAAATTTCATTGTCTTTTTATTCTTTTTTTCTGTTCCATTCTGTTTCCTTGATTTTTCTTCCTTTTTTTTTTTTCTTGATAATCTAAGCTTTGTCTATAAGGCAGGCTTCAGAGAGTAAGGAAGTACATGCTCTGTATATTCTAATTTGGCAAAGACTTTCTGTCCCTCTTCATGTTGAGTTTATTGCTCCCCAAGCAGTCCAGCTGACATTAACAGGCATCTCCTAATGCCAGTGTGGCTCTAATATGGAAGAAGAAAAGGAGGGTGAAACAGGCAGAAAGAGCCAGGAGGTAATTTAAAGGATGTAATGAGACAAACAAAAGCTTGTAATCTTTCCATTGCTTTTTCCATGGTGACTTATTCCTTCTTTCATTTAAGTCAGTGGGAAAATTCCAACTGATTTCAGCAGCAATAGACAATGTTTCTTTCAGCCTATAACCATTATTATGATATTGCATTGCCGTATTGAAATTTCCTATCTATTACAGAAATTTTTGCCTTTAAATTTAACTCTTAATTCAGTAGAAAAAATTCTAAACTAATGACTAAATTCACCATAGTGTTCATACACTTCCTGAACTTTAGTCACACAAACAGGTCCATTGTTTTATTTTAAGGAAACTCACCTTCGAATCAGCCCTTTTTTGGTCATCACCAAACTGGAACCCTTTCTGTTTATTATAAATAAATATATGTGCAGAAACTATTCCCTCATCCCCATCTGCTGCTACACAACACCAGAAACCACAACCCAGAGCAAAATTGTTCTTGGTGGCAACACCAAGTGAGCAGTTTGCATATCACCAGTGAGGAAAAAAAATGGAAAGATGCAAGAGTTCATGACTTTCCAGGGCCAGAGATGTAACAACAGTTACTTAATACCATGTACAGAGGAAAGTCTCTTCACTTATTTATTTATTTTGGGGGAAGGAGGAGGGGGTGAAGGGCTCCTTTAGAAAACCTGCAGGCAGGAGGCCCCACATGGTGGGGGGAGAGGGTGTGATTTCCCTTACAGGCGTCCTGGTAGCTATTCTACCTTCTTGAAACATTTTCCTGACAATCTTCAAAAGCAAAGTCCCAATTTGCATTTTTAATACTGTAATGTAATACGCTGTTACCGGGAGACACCCCTGAGTGTTATTACTTATCACTGGGCCATTATAAACAATCATGAAAGATTACAGTTGATCTGCCTGGCCAGATGCATTCTTGAAAACCCAGAAAGAGGGTTAAATGAGAAACAACATATGTAAAAGATTCACAATGCTATATTTCAAATAAGAAACATGTCGGGAGTGGAAAAAAAAAAGAAGCCAAAGAGCATAGTGGTTAAAGAAAAACTGAAAGAAAAACACATAATTGCTTTTAGTCTGTCATTTCCCCCCACAGAGTAGTAAATAAGCGCTTTGATACATAAAAGCCGTTATCAAACAGTAACAAATTAGTTCTTCACCATCTGTGATCCACGCGAGGGGGGTGACAGTTATAGGCAAGATTTTAAAATATGAAATCAACTATTTATGAACTGGTTTCAGAGTCTTGCTGTCTACTTTGCCTCTTAAAACTTGGCCACAAGAAAGAGATGGGTTTTCGAAGCTAACAAAAACCAGCCGTTGTGGTTCCACTCTTTAAATGATGCTAATTGCTGGCTGACATTTGTAAACAAGATGTTTCCTTTCCTGCCATTGCCTACTATAGCTCAGCGTCACTTTCAGAACAATATCTCACAACAAAAAAATATAAAATCATTGCTCTGACCTTACCAAACCCTCTGACTTTGAACTTCTTCATGTTACACATGATTGGCTCGTTATTTCATGCTAGACCCACTGCTTCAGAAATATTGCAACTTAGAGGTAATTTCTTTCTTGGTTCTTTTCCTTCCAGCTTTCCTTACTGCCCTCCTTCTCACTTTCACATAGGCACAGTTTCTCACTTTCTTTCTTTCTGCCTGGCTTCTTTTTTCTCTCTCTCTCTCTCTCTCCTCTCCCCTTTCTCCCTCTCTCTTTTTTCTGCTTCTTTTCCTTTATTTTCCTTTTTTTTTATTTTTTTAATCTGCAGAAACACCTTCCTTTGGAACTGTATAGATGAACAGATATTTCAGCTCCTAATTTTTGTAAGGGATGTGCCGAATTTTTAATGATGTGCAAATTACTATATATTAATGGACAAGGAGACCTAACTTAATTTAGAAGAAGGAAAAAAATCACTAAATCCACTCATTCTTTACTGGTGCATCTAGTATTTCTCATTTTCTTCATTCCTCTGTGCAGAAGCGGTGTTTTTCTGGAGTGAAAGCAATTAAATTTCAGAGAGATGGTGGTAATTTGTTTCTGCTTGGGAAGTAAGTGCTTTTGAAAAATGAGTTTCAATTGATCTAGGGTTTTTTTCCATCTATTCAATAGAAGAAACAAAACAGAATTAAAAGCCTGAAATGTAAGGAGACTCCATTACTTAGAAACTGCTGAGAATGGTTAGCATTATTTTTTTGAAAACAGTATTTTTTCTTGCAGTTTAGGGCAACATAAAAAAGGAAAAAAAATGTGTTAACATGCTGTGGATTGCTGTATTTCATGGGACAATCCAATGCCTTTACAGTGTGTCATTTTTACTTTCAGTGAAATACAATGGACATTTCAGCAGGCACGCAAAAGTGAAAAAGGATTGACCTTATTCCCACAATCCCACATCCATTCACTACAGTCCCAAGAGCTCTTTCATTTAGATTGAGTCTTTGACTGACAACAATATATTTCTCTGCTGTCATAATTTTCTTCCAAGACAATAAAATATGAACATGTGGCAAATAAAAAAGACTATACAAAGAGACAAATCTAGATGCATCTGCTTAGATCCTTGTACAGAGGAAGAAATACACATTGGCTTGGGTGCCCTAGAATAATTGAATTATGTGAATTATATGAAATCAGTTGAATTTCTCACTAAGATTTTGGCATCTGTAGTGGCACCTATGTCACCAAATGTAAGCATCTATAATGTACAATAAGCACAATAGCCACCTGTCTAAACCAAGTGGAAGCAGATTTATCACATGATAACACATAAATATCACTGAATCTGTGACTGAGATAGGCAAACAAGCAAAAGTTAGTAGAAAAAGAAAAATGCTTCTACTAGTATTCAACCCAAGTAAAATAGGTGCTAAACACAAGCAGACAAACTGTCGTGTGTTTTTCTTTCATTAGGAGAGGAGTGTGGGGTCAGTCCTCAAATGCAAGTGTGGATGTCCAGCATTCAGTGGAATGAATTCTCTCCCTACAGTATTGAAGCGGTGTTAGGCAGGGTTTAACTGACCTCAATCTATAGCAGTAGTGGCCAAGAATTTTTAATTCCAGCACTTTGAAAAGTAAAAATGGAAGAAATCCTTTCATTAAATGCACAATCACTGTGCTGAGTTATGAAAAATGTTCAGTCTATATTGCTATGATCAAAGTCTTGGTAGCACCAGTAATGTGGTAACAACAACATTAAAATGTAACCCTTTCAATTCCATTCTGATAACATAAATGATTTTAGATTTTAACAACATTTTGCTGTTATGACATAAGTCGTCTAAGGGATCAATATATTTCTGAGATTATAACATTTTCCCATCAAGGTGCAATTTAAATTCACTGCATACCTTGTTAGCATAGTCACGACTCAGAAATGAAAGGGCTGGTAGGCTGCAATCTCAGCTGGAAGCAATTTGTACTGGTAATTTCAGTGCTGTTGGTATTTATAATGATGCTTCTGAAAAGAATATAGTATGCTTTGTACTTACACCCTTAAAAAATTAAAATAAATCACATTTTCAACTTTTTCTCCATTTTCAAGAGTTATCTGAGTCTTCTCCAGTAACTCAAGTATATCTCACTGATTCCTTCAGTACTATTCATTCTCCATTTCTGCAATATATGAGTGTGGCTCTACTGAGGCAGTAATGATTTTTGCTGGCTTCCAGCTGTTCCTGTTTGGTCTCAGGTGGCCTGGCTACTAGCCTGGACAGCAGTATTCATGTCTGTCATAACATTTCTGTTTCAGCTGGATTTGGAAAATGTGGTATTTGCTCAAGTTTAACTCTTGTGAAAAGAGCAGCCAATTAACATCTTTTCAGGAGTAGACACTCTTAGTTCTTTTCTTATATTTAGCAATGTAAAGGACAATTTTTCATCTCTGCTTTCAGTTTCTTTGAATATATAACAGAATATCAGTGTTCAGCAGGATAAAGCCAGTAAAACACTTAAATAAGTACCTAATTTCAGCATGAGAATAACTGCAGTAGCTTCAACACTTTCAGTTATTTTATAAATCCTTTGCTTTTTAAAAAAGCTAAAATCTGTGGTATCCCACTCAGAACAGTTTTCATTTTTCATTTTGTTAATAACTAAAGTTTCCTTACAGAAAGGTATAGCTGTAGTTAGGCATGTCATTCAATATTATTGTTCTTAATGTCTCAATAGTTTTGAAAGAATTTGTGGAATAAATCCAGGACAGAGTTATACTATTAGGTAATGTAGTCCATTTTCTACACATTGATCTTAAGCCACAGTCTGTTTCTTTGGGCAGATAATGTGTGGTCAATACGTATGAGCAGTTCTAGAATCCCCTTCACTTGCACAGGCTGCTCTACACAGAGTGACAGAACAGAAAACCACTTTTCAGGAGGACAAATGGGTGCTTCATCAAGTGCTTTAAGATTTAATCAGGGTGCCAAGCTAAAGCAGGTTCATCACTGATGAGAACATATTGAAACTTCTTAATTAATCTGTTTTCTGAACCACATGCAGATTGTTATCTCTGAATACGTGATCTGATACAATAACTAGATGTATCTTCAGGGAAGCAAGTGATGTCCTAAAAGTTTTGAAGTAAACAACCACAATAAGTAATAAAAAATGGCAATGTATTTATGTCAGTGCTAATGATGAATTACCAAATTATTTCTGATACATACCGGGCTGGATTTAGTTTTGGAAGATTATAGAACTGAAGTGGTTTAATGTGTTTCTATCCTCCACAAATATTCCTTGGCATGCAGATTCAGGAGACCTGAGGAGAGACCTTTTCTGTGAATACTCTGAGCACCTCATTCATTTCTTGGCCCTCATGAGCTTGCCTGCACTATTCTCTATCAGCTCCACATCTGCCCTGGTGTTCTTTCCCAGGCAGGAAGCCCTGCAGGGGCTGTTCATACTGAACTTTGCATCCTTCAACAGTTTCCACTTAGCCAAGGTCTGACTTTCCCAAAGTGTTTGGGTATATTCCTTTTTGGTTCTTTTCTCCACTTTTCACCTCTTCAGGTCTGCTTTTGAATTCAGTTTAAGTCCCCCACTCAGTCAAGCTGGTTTATTTTACAGCAGGGTGGATTGTTCTTGAGTTTCAAGGAAATTATATATAGGTCATCAAGCTTTTAATGGCTCCTTTGCTCTTCAATGTATCCTCATAGGATCTCACTCATCTTCAAAGATCAGTTATTTCATTTTATAAGTTAATTTCTTCAAAATGTGAGGTTTAGCAGTTCAGTAGCCAAAATTTCTTGAGCTGGTTAACTTGCAGCCTGTTCTGAGATATCTGGCATGTTTTCAGGGTAAATAAATGAGCTGCATAGACATCCCAGTGGGGGACTGTCTTTTTCCTCAGTCTTCTCCATCATCTAGAGTAACTTCTCAGTGTCTCCTAATTGCTTTAAAATTCATTTTGAAGCTCTGATGTGTGAATTTTTTATTCAACATTCTCGCACCAAAAAAGCAGAGAATTGTTTTCTATACTGCTAACAATATACATGTGTTTATTAATTCCTTTCCATTTAGCATGTCATGTGCAGTTGCAGATTTTCTGCTTCAGCATTAGAAGTTGAATTCCACATGAAGATAAGGGCAAAATGCTATAAACAGAGTTCAGCTGCCTTATGATCTCTTTGGACACGAGAGTTTTTATTCTTCCATACATATAGATAGAAATTAAGCACTTACAAACATCAAGATATTATTTTCAGCCTTTCTTAACCATCTTTCCAGGTAGTTAAGTGCTGTCCTTGTCTAAATGTCTCTAAAATCTCTTCCAAAGTTTTGACCCAGTGAGTTGGTGAATTCTGGATTCAGGCCACATTATACAATCACCAATTACTCCCTTTCTCCTCCAGACACACTATTTTTGTCAAGGGAACCATCTTGGTTCAAAAACCAGTATTATTGTATGTGTTTTCCAAAACACCTGTTTAGTCCAGATATGGCTTATTTCAACAACTCCCTGAAACACAAACTCTAACTATTTAAAATCAAAATACTAAAACTGCAGTAAGAGTTAGATTGATTTGATTGAGTGGCACCTAAAGCTGCATAAAAAATGCTAAGACTTGCAGGTCATATTCAGACAAGTATTTAAACAAAGTGCTTATATTTATTTCATTGTACTTCTTGCAATACTTGCCATTCTTTTCTTAGAAAATGATGCAGATGCCATAAGGAAAACAAATACCATAGTGTGATAAACAGCCAATGTTATGATAGTTTTCTTTCTTTGAAAAAGTTATTTGTTTTTTCTTAGAAAAAAAATATGCAGTAATGATCCAAAACAGTGTAATCTTGTTCTACCACAAATGTTGAATGCTGAAGCAGGTTTTCAGGGCACAATCTAATAATAGATGTTTGTGTATATATATGACAACCCTTTTCTAATATTCTCAGAAATATATTTCTTAAATTGCTTCAATATTCAGTCTGTATTTTCTGTAAGTAAATATAAAGTGTTCTACGCAAAAGCAATGCTTAGAAATTATGCGATTCAGCAATTCATTGCATGATACCAATACAGAATTGTCTCATAACCAGATGTCCTTATTGGCTGTAAGGGGGTAAATTCTAAAGTTTTCATGTCAAATCAGTTCAGATGAGCACCAGGCAGTTTGAGTGCTTATCTGAATGCTGTTGTATTTGAAAATTAACTGGAAACCTTAAAAGAATCTAAATACTTCCTGTTCTAAATCAAGCCTGAAATATCTTTGCACTGTCTTTGTTGTGGTATTTGGGTACTTTCTAGTCTCAGGCAGAAATGTAAAACTTGTAAAAACTAGAATGGGAAAATTTGTTAACAAAACACTCAAAGTGTATGACTGTTTGGAAGTCTGAGGTACATAGTTTAGGGTATTTGACATTTATCTATTTATCTATCACTCTGTGAAGTGCATTACATAATATATATACAAATAAATATATTTGCATATATTTATAAGCTATTTATAAGAGCAGGGGTCTATTAAACCTGCATTATATTTATTTTTATTATATTTTCTGTTGTGAATTGTGTGAGTCAATGAAAGATTAGTTCACTGATAACAATGGCAATTACTTTAGAAAGGAGGAAGACAGAAGAAGCATTGTGAGAGAATAATCTGCCCCTAGAAAGGGTTTTACCACCCAGAATTGAACTTGTTGAGCCATGGCAAGTTGCTGTAGATCTTGAAGTCTGATACTTGTCTGTATTTGGTGGACAAGTCTGAGTGTCTGGTTCCACCAGATTATCCAACCAGTACTTGTCACGTATGGGAGAAAGTGTGAACCAAATAGCTGAAGGAAAAAAGCAAGTAAAAGACCTACCAATGCACTGCTGGTTGTTCATAATGAGTTTAGAGGGAAGCTTACCCAGAAGCACACATATTGAAGAGTGCCATGGCTCCAGACAAAGTATTTCCCTGGTTTCCCAATACCATATTCCCATATGTAGATAAAGTGATGCTTAAAACATCAACCTTTCCAGTATTAAGGGAATAAAAAAGGCCAAATCAAAAATTTAAAAGTTAAAACTTATGCTTATGAAGAGATTTCACTGAAGAATAAATGGAGAAATAAATAAACTGTAGTTAAAATGTGTATTAACCAACACAGCAAGCTCAGTGTTTGTGTCCTGTGATGTTTCATGAAGATTAAGACTGCTATTTCTACAGAGTCATGTTGTCATTTACTACTTTATCATTGGGAAACAGGACTTTTGACATAGTAGTGGATCAAAGGATTTCTTCTAAGACTACTAGCTTAATTAACAGAAATATTTATAATATTTATATTGTAATGAAATAAATTATGAAAAATTATTACTCATTCATACTGCCAAATGACTCTGGGTAGAAGCTCAATGATAAAAGTCTTAAATTATCAATTTTTACAGCTACCCAATTCTCATTATAAAAATGTTTGTATGTCCAATTTTCATCAGCTATTTGTAAATTCAATACTTAAATCCTTGCAAAGACTTTCAGAGTTTTTGCCACATTGAGGCCCTCTTTAATCAGATTATTTTATATTTGCTTATTATTTTGTCTTTTGGATCGGTGATCCAAATGCTCAATTCTTCACCCATGCTGTCTGTTCTACAGTCTATCACAGACCCACTGCTACCCTCTGCTTCTGAACAAATCCCATCTATTGATCTCAACTGGAGAAATATTACAGAGGATTAGTAGGAACTAAAAAAATCCCTGGATAGTATGTTGGTGTAGGGAGGGTATAAAGAAGAACAGTGATGTACTTTAACAATTCAAAACTACATTTTGGAAGCAAAGGAAGGAATCTGGTCCTATAGATAGCACAGAGAAATGAGGGATGGGAAGAGAAAGAAAGAGAGAAAAAGAGAGAGGGAGAAAGTGAGAAAGCAAGAAAAAAAGGAAAGAAGGAGAGAGAGAAAAAAAAAGAAAAAAGAAAGAAAAAGAAAGAGAAAGAAAGAAAGAAAGAAAGAAAGAAAGAAAGAAAGAAAGAAAGAAAGAAAGAAGAAAGAAAGAAAGAAAGAAGAAAAAGAAAGGAAAAAAAGAAAGAAAGAAAGAAAGAAAGAAAGAAAGAAGAAAGAAAGAAAAAAAAGAAGAAAGAAAGAAAGAAAGAAAGAAAGAAAGAAAGAAAGAAAGAAAGAAAGAAAGAAAGAAAGAAAGAAAGAAAGAAAGAAAGAAAGAAAGAAAGAAAGAAAGAAAGAAAGAAAGACAAAGAAAGAATGTTTCTCCTAGGAAATTCTTTTTTCTGTAAAGCTACTGACCAGTCAAGGCCACATTGGTCCTTCTCAGTCTATTGCTCAGTTGAGAAAACATATTAAAATAAGGAAAGCAGTGCATTGACAGTGCACTGACAGCACAGCTGCCCTCTGTGCCTTCACAGAGTCTCTGTGCATTTAAAGCAGTTCAGGATCCATTGCTATGGATTAGGATGAGCAAGAGTTTCATCACAGGCATGGATATGACTCCTCATATTCTGAGGCTTGATTTGCTGCCCTACCTGCCTGTTCTACATGTGGGTTCTCTGGTCAGAAACCTCTTCGCTGTTTTTCAGTCACTCTCCAGTCTCAGTGATAAGAGGAAACAGGCACAAACTGAAACACGGGAGGTACTGTCTGAGCACAAAGAATCATCTTTTTATTGGGAGAGTGACTGAGCACTGGAACAGGTCCGGACATGGTGGGGAATGTCCATGCCTGGAGATATTCAGAAGCTGTATGGACATGGTTCTGAGAAACAGGCTGTAGGAACAGATGACCTCCAGAAGCTTCTTCCAACCTCAGCCCTTCTGACATTCTGTAATTCTGTACTCAACATGATCCCTCCTTGTGCCTCCTTTCGGCACAGAGTGATAATATGTGCTTGACACACACTGGACCCAAGAGTTAAGAGTACTGTGAAGTCATTTTTAGCTCAAGCCCATTTCTGCCACTAACTAAACTCTACTGACTAGGCTTTTACCCTTTACCTTTGAAGCAAGGTCAGGTTTTAGGGTGTTTGATGTTATGAGACTCAAACAACTAAGAAAGTATTTTTTAGCCTAGATAAACCTAGAGGTTAATATTGCATTCAACTAATGATCATTGTACTTAAGATTTGACATATCCTTCTTAACCTAACAGGAATAAAAACAGTTTTAATAAAAACAATTTCACTGTCTTCCAGCTGGATAAATTTTTGTCATCAAAAGACTTTTTACCCATACAAAAGAGAGAAACTACATAATATTGATTATCACTGGCTGTTGCTATACTTTCCAAACCAGGAAATTTTCTTAGTATTCAACATTTCTACCTCTTTCTCTTCTATATTTTAATGGCCTTCTGTGAGGTATGACATTTCCCTGTTTTTAAATATGAAACAAACTATTTCATCCCTCGCTTATTTTGAGTTCCTCTCCTTTCTGTAAATCTGCTGTTTTAAAAGTGCTGCAGTGTTTTAAGTGTCAGTATTATCTTTTTCTGTAAGAGTCTAACAGATATTAATAGTTTATTCATTTCTGGACAAATTCTAGAAGAGCTCATTGTGTTCCATAAGTAAAAAATTAATAGATATGGTGAAATTTCAAATTTAAAATTCCACTAAAGGTACAGCTGTCAATATTGTTGTAACATGTCCTCTATAACTTGCTTGTGTTTTACATCTGTTGCAGGGTTTAGATATCTTTTTGTTACAATTTTGTACAAACAGCAAAATCTGTGGATTATGTAAACTGTGATGCTTTGTATTTAGTTACTGAGGAAAGTTAAAATTGAACTAGGTAACTATGTCCAGATCTTTCTTTTTTATTATTTTCATTATCATTCTTCCTGCAGCATATTTACTACTTTTTTCAACTTAGAGCCTTGAGTGAACATGTCTTAGACTGTAATTCATTTCAAAAGCATTTACAACTTTGTAATAATCGGCATGTTATTTCAACAAATAATTTCTACCACATGTATTTTTCTGCTATCAGAATATATGCAGTTTAAAAAATCACGTATTAGTAAAGAAATGCAATGTAAATTTTTCTCTTATCAGTTAAGCTAAAAATGCTGTGGGTTCATTTTGGCCTTCAAGTTACAAAAGTACATTTTCAGTGCCTACAGTAGCATCAACATGCATTTAAATATTAAAATAAAGCCTCCCTCATTATTTGAAGCATTATTCAATTTAATGAATTTTAATTTCTTTTTTGAATAATGTTTTGGTAGAAACACGATATCACCTTTTAATTTATAACAAACTAATATTTTTCTCATCCAAATTAAATTACAGTAGGTGATTATTTAGCTAGAGAGCAAGAGCTCTTGACCAGGACCCTTTGCCATGTAAAGCAAAGAAAATCCTAAGGGAAAACTGCACACTGTAAAGTGCTGGGCTGGTTAAAAAATGTTGAACTTCAAATGTTTTTGAAGGAAAGTAAGACTTCTCAGTCAATTTGATGACCAAAAAAAACCCTTTTTACGCAGAACTATCAGCTGGTCTGCTGGCTAGAGCTAATCCAGCAGTATGTGCATCATACTGTAGATACTAAATCTTGGCGGCAGAAATCTTTGTGATAGGATTTATTGTTCTTGAGCAATACATCCCATGATACTCTTTGACACTGGAGTTTATATTATAAGATCAGTCCCAGATTCTTTCTTCCAGACTCTCCTATTTCATTGCTCACAGTGGGTTCTTAGAAGTTCATTTTCTTACATGTGACTTCTTCATAAATATGAGACAGAAAGGTCTTATTTTATTTGCCATCTGTTTATACTCCTTCAGTGTTCCTTTTCTACATTAACTTCCACATCTGGTTACACACTCTCCATAGCAGGCCAAAATTATGGCCACATCCACTATCTTCACAACCCCCTCTCAAATTCATGAGTTCATCCACAGTAAAAATTTCCAGAGTAACAGTGTAATTTGAAGTCTTTGGGGAATTTGGTTCCTTTTGGGTGCTTTGACTTCAAGCTTTTTTCCATTTTTGCCAGACTGAAGAAAATTTGGAAATATATGATTACTTCTAGGAGTTACCATACCAGTATTGTCCTTGCACTCCACTTGGAGTATGGAGTGTGTGCCAAATGCCATGTGCTGTCCACTGTGAGAGTGTGCTTAAATGCAGAGTGATTTGCCCACAGAAATGTGACTGGGATCTATAACTCACTTCATGTAATTTCTGATAATAAACAGGTTTTTTTCACAGCTATGATTTTCCACCCTTGTTAGCTGAGCCAGATTTGTAATGGTGGCCTAGAAATAAGCATTCCTACTATGCCAAGACCATCAAGTTAGAAAGTCACTGTTTCCTTCCTCCACCATTCATTGTAATTGTTTTGGATTCTCTTGACTTTGATTAAATGAGACCACGAGAAGTTTTGCAATCTGACTTCTCCTAGCCATTCTTTTCAAAGCTCTCAGTTTTGTCAAATTTTTATTCTAATCCTCTTTTCCTGGAAGCTTAACAAGGACAGGTCCCTCCCTCTGGCCTCTGCCCTTGTGTGACCCACCCCAATGTTGCTCATACATGCTGCTCATGTGAAAAAAATACACAGGGATTCAGGAAAAAGTTCAATGGAATAACTTGTCTGGAGGTGATCAGCTGCATCAGCTAAACACCTGTGACTCTGAGCACATTCTTTGTCCACTCACTTTGTGTCCCCTGAATGCTTTCCAAGCATTTGTGAGCTGCAGATATATTACCTGAGCTCATTTTTCAAAGACACACCAAAGAGGTTCCAATGCTGCAACTGAGCAGCTCCACCACAAAGGGGTTATCCTGAGGAAATGTTACTATTTTCTGATTTAGGCTTTTAGTTTTAGTAGTTTCATGCCTCCTCTATTTCTATAGGATAATTTTAACTCCATAGCCAGCATTTTCCTGGAAAGTAGCAAGTAACTTCTCAATGTAACTCAAAATAAACAGTCTATACTTTCTAGCAGTTTCTCAGTGTTTCTTTCATTCCTTAGTGATTTCTAAACTTCTCAGTTTTCTTTTTAATGCCAAAACAGATTTCCAGACTCTGGGGCATTAATTGCACCCTAGGTGCCAATCATTTTTTAAAAAACCTGCCCACAGATGTTGCAATGAGTATTGCAAAGTTCCACGAGCACTTCAGAAATGCTGGCCTTTTTTCAGAATCAAGAAAAAAAATCTGACCATGGGATCTTTGAAAAAATTTACCTTCACACATTGAAAAGTATATTTTCACCTCCCTGGGAAGATTTTGAGACATGCTGCATATATATGTATATAAATATATATATATGATCTTCTAACGCCTCCATTCAATGTGTGTTCAAAAAGTACAACATGTTTCTTACTTCTTTGAATTTATCATAGGACAAGGGGGAAAGAACTAAAGAGTCAAAATTTGCTGCTTTCAAGAAAAAAGAACATTTGTGACATTGTGGAAACAGGAAGGAAGTTTTCCTTCATTCACTCAAAGATAAAGGAGCTGGTTTTTATCCTGAGAGCTTCCAATATTTAGAACTACAGATTCATAATTTCTATGCTAGATGAGGAATTAATACTGTGATTCCATGATAAAATTATTTAGATTGAGAAAGACTCTTCAGGTCACCAAGTCCAATTTTTCACCACAGTGTACCCAAAAGCCATATCCACATGTTTCTCAAAAACTTCCAAGGATTCCACCACTTCTCTGGGTGCTGTCTTCCAATGGCTAACCACCTTTTCAGCAACAAAAATTTCCTAATAACAAATCTAAACCTCCTCTATGGAACTTCAGGACATTTCCTCTTTTCCTGTCATTTTGTAGTGATCTGGCTACACCCTCCTTTCAGACAGTTGTAGAGAGTGAAAAGGTTCCCCCTGAACCTCCTTTTCTCCAGACTAAACAACTCCAGCTCATTCAGCTTCTTCTCATAGCTCTTCTCATTGCCACTAGCAAAACAATAGACAGAAAAAGACACTGAGAATGAGCAGATTGATAGCTCAGCATCCATAGAGCTCTCACAGCCAAGCCCCAGTTAATCACGTTACCTGTGAGGTTATTAACACCATCTGCAGTGACCAGATGAATACAGATGACTGAGTGAAAAGATCAGCTTCATCTGCATCCCGCTTTGTTTTCTGTTGGCAGCCAATTATTTTCTACCCTAGTCTGGTAGTGTTTCCTGTAATAATAAAACTGTCTTAGGGAATGAGTGTTTCTCAGCATTTGACAATGATTTGAGATCTTTATCACAATTAAGCTTTGTGAACTGAATCATGCTCCTTCAGCTAGCTCTATATGATGTCATGTCAATTACAGTAATATAGGTATAAATCTTTTAAAAATACTTTTTAAATATTTTTCTTTTATTTTCTGTATTTTTTTGAGTGCTTTCTTAAAACACATTAGTGGAATTATCATAGAAACACATGGAAAAATTGTAATGATATGATGTATGGTAAAAACATGCTCAAGTAATTTCTGGGTATTATATTTTCATAAACTAGTCTCTTGTATCATAAAGGGAGCAATTTTCATCTTTTTATACAGGAAAATATTACATCCAAGTTCTGTGATATAAGATCTGAATTAGGTTTTCTCTTTTATGGAAGATCCAAATAGCTTTGTTTTGTCAGTTTCTCCAAACCAATGTGTTTGAAAGGAAAATTCAAACCTAATATACCATTCTTTTGTAGACTTGAAAATGTTTCATTGTTAGCTTTGAAAACAACACTATTTTGTTGAAAAAAGTATGTTTTCAGAAGTGATACTTTTAAAGTGATGTTGAGACATTTCAAAAATACTTGGCATCAGCTAAGTTTTACTCCAATTAAAGTCAAAAGATGTATTAACACCGCCTCCAACATGCACCAAATACAGCCAGCAAGTCTCATTTTTCAAAATTTATTCAGAGTTTATGAGATAAAAAAGTGCTTAAAAAAAAAAAAAAATTGCCTGGTCTGCCAATCGCTCTGAAGACTGAGTCAGGTAGGATTATTTCTGACTTTTGCCACATCACCAATACCAAAATACTTTGTTGCACTTTTTCTGCTCATTAACTTCATGTAGCCCCATTACGCTGAAGATTGTACAACTTGGTGACAATGACAGAATCTATCCCAGCAACTACAGCAAAGCTTTAACATCATTATGTTGATAAGAAAAACACACCTCTTTACCAAAACTGTGCATGTTCCTATCCAAGCAGATTAGCTCCAAGTATTCAGAGAAAAGATGATGTTTACTGATAGAAGTGTGATTGTAGAAATTTTTCTGTTAATTCTGTGTACAGAATTCCTCTTAACAATAGCAGGACCTGCTTACACATTACAGAATGAAACAGTGGCACACATCGTCTTGCATTTATAAATATTTGCTTATTGTTTCCAAAGCAACAGTATTATACTTAAGAAGGTGTTATAAGGGTCATATTGTGCCAATTCATGTGAGATGTAGAGCTACCTTCCTCTCACCAGCAGTCTGAGCATTTAGCTCAAGCTGTGCATACCTCCTTGTGGCAAAGACCCAAAGGTGAAATTTCTCTGCCAGATTCTAGAAATGGGCATCACATATGATTGTCTTTGTATGGGTTATGTCTTTTTCATAAATGATTCTCTGAACAGAGCCAATACCCACTAGCTCTGATACAGATCCACCAAGGCCAAGCTCATCAGTGATGATGGTAGCACCTCTGGGATAATGTAGTTGACAACAGCCAGAGAGAGGAGTGAGAATATGTGAGATAAACCGTACTGTGGACATCAAGGTTGATGAAGGAGGAGGAGGAGCAGTTGCTCCAGGCACCAGAGCAGATTCCACTGCATCTCTTGGTGAGGCAGCTGTGCCCCTCATAGCCCTATAGAGGTTCATAGAGGAGCAGACATCCATTCCCAAATTGGAGCAGGGGATGCCCAAAAGAGGCTGTGACCATGTGGGAAGCCCACACTAGAGCAGTGTCCTGGCAGGACCTGTGTCTCTTTGGAGAGAGACTCACTGCAGTAAGTTTTCTGTCAGGAACCCATTGGGGATCCACACTGGAGCAGCCAGTTCCTAAAGGACTGCATCCCATGGAAGGGACTCACACTACAGCAGTTCATTAAGAACTGCAGCCCCTGGGAAGCACTCATGCTGGAAAAGTTTGTAGGAAACTGTTTCTTGTGGGAGGGACACCACGCTGGAGCAGGAGGAGAGTGTGAATAGCCCTTTCCCTGGGAAGGAAGGAGTGCCAAAGTGTGACAAAGTGACCACAGTTCCCATTCCCCTTCATTCTGTGCCACTGGGATGGAGGAGGTAGAGAAAATGATGAGTTAAGCCTGGGAAGAAATGAGAGGCATAAAGCATTCATATTTATCTTCTAGAGCAAGAAGTCCTACTTCTAAGAAAGTAGAAGTGAACATAGAAGTAGAGAATAAATCTTTAGTTTTCGTTAACTTCCGTGCTTGCTGTTTGCTTTTAGTTTATTAATCTGCCTTTATCTTGACCCACAGTTTTGTTCATCTCAGTTCCTCGCCCCACCCTCATGCTGCTGAGGAGGGAAGCGATAGAGCAGCTTGCTGTACACCTGGCACCCAACCAAGGTCAACTAACCACAGCATACTAATATTCTGATGAGATAGTTCATACTCTTTGGGACTGACTCATTTTTCAGTGAGTGATGAAAAGAAAATTCTATCATATAGTTTTAAAGAAGCATTAATTAAGTATTGCATAACTATTATCCTCTTATCCTCAAACACACATAAGCTACCTCACACATTATGGAAATTTAAGTATCTCAGTGTTATGAGGTACAGATTTTGCCACAGCAATCTCTTTTTACTATATTTTTTTTGCAATTACACATTTTCTAAGTTTATTTTAATCGCTTTCTTCAGGTAAACAGTAGTACTCAGTAAATATTACAACACTTTCTAGTTTTGAAGGCCAAGAGGTTGAAGAACACGCTTTCAATTAGGAGGAGGAAAAAAAAATCAAACCAAAAGAGCTTTTAAAGACTTCAGGACATGTTTCCTCATGTACCTAGAGATTATTCTGTCCCTTGTATATTTGATGCAGCCTCCTGCCATATCAGACAAAAGTACTGCTCTCCACTGAATCCTGTGGAGCTGGAGTGTAGCTTAGATACACAGACAACGCTGGATTTTATAAGATCCAGGGATTTTCTTCTCCCTCTTCTCCCGGTGTGTGTGCCAGTGGTCCCCTGCTTCCTGTCTCCAGCTGATAGTAGTGGGATGGTGGAGGGTCAGGGGGAAGGGAGGGGGCTGGCAGTGTCTGACAACCGAAACAGACGATGCCGCTCGCCACCTATGTAAACAGAAATAGGCGCTGGGGCTGATGGAGCACAGAGATATGACCCTGCCCATAGAGCCGCTGAGTCTAGACTCCAGATGTGCTCTCCCTGTTACCAGGCCAATTCAGATCCAACTGGTAAATATTTCTACCAGATGACAGTGGGCTCAGTTACAGAAATGAGGACAAAGGACAAAAATAGGCAGAAAATGAGTGCTGGGCATTATTGCTGCTTAGAAAAATATTCTGCATAGTTTTGGAGATGTTAAGGGGCAATTATTTAAATAGATCATATACATTCTCTTATTTTCTTACCATGTTCAGCTGAAAAAGTTCCAAGTTAAACTGAAGGCTATTTAGGCAAATTAGTCACTTAAAATGAACTGAAACAGAGGTCTGTAAAGTATAAAATAAAATTTATACTAGGACTTTACCATATGGACATAAAGAAATGAGGAAAAACCATGGTGTTGATAACCTCAGGCTGGTAAATACCAGTTTATTGGGACGTGAGTGCTATGTGATTTATTTACTGAAATGAGTGATTATGAAACAAGGACACTCTACAGAAACAAAATTCAGGACAGAAACCCCTGTCTTTTGGTGTTTCATCACCCCATATGTAAGATTGTGACTCCTGGCCCATGTGGTGTTCAGAATGTCATAAAGTGTGTTAATTAAGCAACAACCAAGCACAGCTGATGAAATCAAGGCTCTGACAGGATTTAATATGTTACTGCTTTACATCTGTCTCAGATAACTAGAGCAAAAAACAGAGATCTGCTCTGATCCGGCTCTTTTCTTCTGCCTTCTTCTTCATATATGGTATCATGCCAGGTAACCACAGGCTAAAGATTTGTCTTTGCAGAGAGTTGCAGTTCTAGACAATATATGCTAAGGGACTGTGAGCACAGGAGAATATTATCTGTGTCCTTTATGAAGACATTTGCAATTTGCACAGATATTATAAGGTCCTCTGTTTGAGTCCCATTGTTGCAAAATGACTGCCAAAAAGTGATTTCAGCAGGAGATGTGGCAGAAGAAGACACATGGCTTTAAATGGTCTTTTTCACTAATTGACAAAAGTAGGAGTCCTGCTTTTCACACTTTGGCTGAGCCTTCCTGAGATTTTCTGGCAGATGAACAGGACAAAAATCACAGTACATCAGTGGAGGTAAGATACAGAGTTTCAAATATAAAAGAAAATTAATAAACAAAGTTGATTTTAACATTTTCTTTCATATAATCAAAAGTTTCTATGAATGTTATTATATTGTTTTTAAACCATTTTTTAGACTAAAGATAACTCTTGGCATGTCTCATACTGAACATGTTGGTGAGAAATACATAACCTTAGTCTTGCAAGAGTGTTTTAGGGGTGTTTTCTCCTCACTCCAGTAACTGGTAGCCAAATACTTTTATGACACATATATATGGGCATGCAAAAAGCATCCAGATCAGCAGAGATCGGAGCCATGATATCTATAAAAGCAAAGTTAGAAATGGCTTAGCTATTAAAATAATCACATTAAACAAGGAATATCTTGGTTCCTCACTTTAGACTCATAAACCAGCAGCAGGAGCTTTGAACTGAAGAAGAAAGGCTCCCTAATCTAAATGTTCTTTGAGAAGACCTTTTAAATAGTTAACCTTCTAGTTATGCTATAACTGCAACTTTTTCTGTGCACACCTGTGAAGCGATTACTTTGTGTTCAAGAGACAGAGTGGATTTACTTACTAATTGGCTCTCCTTGCACTGTGCTCCTTTGCTTTTTCTCGTTCCTCTCATCTTCCCTTTGTGTTTGAGGAGCTCTAGCCAAATGTTAAATATTCCTGAGGAGAAGTTTGCAAGCAATGGTACAAAATGGTTTGGCTGAATACTCAGAGAATATCAGTATATACTCTCTGGTGAGCAGTAGTGTACTGTGAAATTGCTACATTTAATTGGGTTACAGCTGCTGATCATTTTGTGCAGCTGTACTGGGGATTTACTAACAGATTATCTCACTTAAGACAGTTTCTTTTCTCACACCTTTTCACCCATATACAAAGGAAACAAAAGTACAAGACTGAGGCTATGTGAATCTAGACAGACACTGAAACTCTGTTTTTCTGGAAAAACACAGTGCTTCATCCTACCAGAGGGAGCACACTCTCAGCATTTATACACCGAATGGATTGACACCAAGATTCACAGTACCAAAAATAAACAATTAAAAAATGAAACAAATTAGACATGTAAGGCATAAAGACAGAGAAGACACAATACAAAGTTCTAATTTTGGCAGAGAATAACGAACATTGAGCAGACCCTACAGGAGAAAAAAAAAAAAAGCCTTTTGGTTTCTTTCACCAGAGGATGCCTTCTCTTCCACCACTGTCTGTTCTCAACAGGAGTGACACCTAAGAATTGACCCTGCTCTCCACTCCTTTCTCTCCTGAGAAGAGCTTTTTAAACAGTGGGGAGCTCTTTGATCTGCTGGCTGCCTGTAGATATTCACACCATGGTTATCCAGCAGTCCCACCTCTCTGACAGGTCAATGAACATACTTGAACCAATACCACATAGTACTGCCTACAGAATATTAAAATATAGTGAGTGTTCAGCTTCCACAAGTCTCTCAGAAAATCTGCTGACTACTCACCCTTCCTCCTATGAATTAATCGTCTATTTTTGGCTGACTGGGAGTAGTGAGGACCTCCATGTCCCAAGAGTACCAAACTCTAAGAATGAATTGACACATCCCATGTTTTATTTATTAAGGGAAGTGCTAAATGTTTTCAGCATCAAGATTAATTATCCCAGAGTTGTACACAAACATTTTTAATCTAGAACAAAATGCCGGGAAGTTAAAGGATGAGACAAATAGAGATAGAAACTCGTGAGATAATATAAAGAATGAGAAACAATTGACATTTTCATGTATCATTAATATCTTGCCAAAATATCCAAATTGCCACAAAGGTTTCAAATATAGTTACAACAAAAAGTGGTTATAATGTAAGATAAACATTTATTTCAAGACAATTCTAACCTAGTATCTGAAGGAAGTAGATTTTGTTTGAAGATACTCTGGATAACTGTGATGAAACAGATTTTTGAAAAACTTCCTGAAATAAACTAATCCATTTCTTCAGTACTGCATATAAATATTTGTTTGCCAATACAAATGCATTTTTATATACACGCATACAGTCTAAAGATATTATCTAGAGCATGTAAAAGAACTATATCACATATATTATGATTTCTCCCATCTTTTCCCTTTCCCTCTCCCTTTCCCTTTCCCTTTCCCTTTCCCTTTCCCTTTCCCTTTCCCTTTCCCTTTCCCTTTCCCTTTCCCTTTCCCTTTCCCTCTCCCTTTCCCTTTCTCTTTCCCTTTCCCTTTCCCCTATCCCATTTATCTTTAATCAATCTCACAGGTCTTTATTTGCACTTTTAGACCCAAAATCTCTTTAGATATCCAGTTGTGTGCTCATGTACAGCATTTTGCTTAATGTTCCTAGCATGTGTATTTCTTCATTTTTGTTTAAAAGTTTCCTTGCAGCCTTTGGTCACTATCATAATAGGATATTAGAAGAAAATTCACAAAATAATAGCATGTTTAAGTTTGTGGAAGGGAAAAATATATGTGTATATTATTTTATGCAGACAAAAAAGAAAATACAGTTAAAAACAACAAATGAGTAGACATTTATTTTAGCTAAACTTATTTTTATTTGCAAATAAAACCTGTCAGAGTAGTACTGCATAAGATAATACACTTTTTTTTTTAATGGCTAAGACATCTTTTGATTCCTTTTAGAATAATTGCATTTTCCATGGATTAAAAATGGTTGAGAATCACTGCTCCAGAAAATCCCTATCAGAATGATGGGTAGGTACAATATAAGGTAATTAATGGCCATATTCACTAAAAGGCCTAGTATGCAAGGGAGAAAGCCTAAATCAGAGAGTCAGTTAATTTGCAAGGGAAAATAATTCAGAAAGTGCAGAATTTCCAGAGGCAAAACAAAGAGGCCAAGACACCAATTTAGAATGGGCCCACACAGGAAGTTTCTGAGCAGAAGACAGGAAGAGATGGGAATTCAGTCATTCTTAGTGGGAGTCAGGAGAGAGTTTGGGTTGACTGAGGAACCAGCCAAATTCACAATGAGTTATCCTGGTTCAAAGATAAATCTCTTTGATTCTGGAGAAAGCTCAAGCAGGAAAAGGATCCTGATCTGCAAAAAGCCTTCAGGAAGACTTGAGCACAAACTGAGGAATGATGTGAAAATTGTTGGCTTATAGCAACATTATATATAACAATTATAACAACAGGGAAATGAGGATAGGATTTGCATTTTTGCTTATATTTTCTGAGCTTTTTTAATAAAGCATTACAGTTTTATCCTTATTTTTCAATTAGACAGCAATGTTTAAAAAACAGGACCCAGGTCTGAATGGGTAGATCTACACTTACAAATTATGCAGTGCTTTCCAAAATCTGGCATCTGGTAACTTACACTGCTAAATAGCTGAAATGATCCCAGTACATTACTAGTCCCATTCAAGAGACTGCCTGGGTATGGTGTAAGAAAAAGAATGGACCAAACACTCCAGTGTGTTATGGGGTCCATCCTGTTTGGAAGGCAGGACAGTTGAACAGTGTGAACACTGATCAATTCATTCCAATTTGCCCCAGTGCCAGTGAATCACATGATTGATTTGCTCACATAGATACAGACTCAGTGTATGCATGTGCTGTCTTTATCATGGAGTCCCAAAAAGGCAAATCATAAACTGGGAATATCAGTCCATTTAGTAGGATTCTTGAAACTATATGAGAACTGCAAGAAGTGTGGGTGTTTTGTTTTATTTGGGTTTTTTTTTTTTTCAGGGCTAAAATATCAGTATCAAAACAAGAAAAAAATCCTTGACTGTTGACATTCTCACTCAAATCAATTTTCCAGAATCAGAGAATAGATGAGGTCAGAAGGACTCTCTGGATATTGACTTGTCTAATCAAGGAGAATCAAGGAGAGCAGGCTGCCCAGGACCATGTCCAGTCAATTTTTAACAACTCCAAGGAGACACACTGTGCAAATTCTTTGGGTTACCTGTTTCACTACTCAGAAATCATTATAGTAAAAGAGCTTTTTAATGCTTAAATTGAATTTCCTTTATTTTGGTTTTTTGCCTACAGCCTCTCATCCTTTAACTGGATACCACTGAGAAGTTCCTGGCTCCAGCTATCTTAGCCTCTCTTCATACAACAGATACTCCAACTGCTTCACCTGTTTATTCCCTTTACTGGACTCACTCCAATATTTCCATATCTTTGCTGGGAAGCCCAGCAATGGACCCAGCACTTCAGCTATGTTTCACCAGGGCTGAGGAGAGGGGAAGGATCACCTCCTTCAAACTTCTGGCAAAACATCAAAAGAGGAAAAAATAATATTCCAGAAGAATTATCTAGTTATTTCTAGATCCTTCCACAGAATTGCATCAAAGTGGAAAAAAGTATTAACTCAGTTAACAGTGTGTTTCTAAATCAACTTTATGGCCTCTTGTGATTTTTTTTGAGTGTGATTTTTTTCTGCTTTTGCACCTGAGATAGTTATATTCATTAGATATCCTACATTCTCATTCTAAGAAAAGAATACATAGATATAAAATTATACATAATAATGAATAAACTTGTAGTATTGATAAAATTGTGCTAGTAAAGAAGGAGGATGGACTCTGCTGAAGAGCTCTTCCAAGCGAGAACTCATGTGAAATCACATTCACACTTTTCTAGCAAAATAGTCTATACAAATCATGGAAATAAATTATTAATATTTACTACTACACTGCCTGTAATAGCCTCAAGCTATGTTAACCTTGATTAGGACTTGCATACTTAAAATATGGTTTAGATTGAATTAAGTGGTATTTTGGCATGGTTTTGATTCATTTTTTCAGTCACTGTTGAACAAAAACACAGCAGGATGATCAGTATTTTTGAAGTATAAGTATTTTTAAGCAAGTACATGGATTGCCTCTAGCAGTGTTTGGAGTCATTTAGAAAAAACCTAAAGGCTAAAAGTCTGGTGCACTGACAACACCCATTTCCTCTCAACATTCAATTTGGTACATTTCATTAATAATATCAAACTAATGTATTATCACTAGCACAGTGTAACTGGAAGGAAATTATCCCTGGATGCCATGCTAGTGCGTCTCAGTCATTGCTAAAGGGAACCCATGGTGTTTCCTGCAGCCCTCATAACCACATAGACTAGATTATAATATCTGCATAGAAGTCACCATGACTGTTTTCCATCAGATTTCGTGTTTTCTAGACTCCAAGTATGGAAAGCAGGGGAATATGATGTGCTCACAGGTCTCACCTGGTAGGAAATCATAATGCAAAGGGAACATGACTCCAGCCCTCAGAGCTGAGAACTGCAAATATAACTCAATATATGCAACACAAACAACAGCAGACCATTAAACCCTTGCGTTCATTGTCTAAATATTCTTATTTGGCTGTGCTGGAATACCCAGGGTTTCACTAGCAGAGATATAACTCCTTCCTAGATCTACCATCAGTACTTTTCCATCACAAGCAGATTTCCTGAAGGGAGGACAGGGAAGAAGTTAAGATGTATAGGACTGCAAAGACCACAGTATGTCCATGTAGGATTGGAGTGCACTCAGACCAGGGCAATGCTTCAGACACTTTGCTACATCTCCAGCAGTAAACAAAACACAGCCAAAGACATCATTAATCATTTTAAGCACTGGCACATCCCTGGAATGCACTTGATCCATGCCTAGCTGGCAAGTCCTTTAGGAAACCCCCAGCCATGGCTTAGTGCCAGAGATTATTGTCAGGAGACAGTCCAGCCAAGACTAGAGAGTTCAGCAATAGCAACACCAGCTCCGGTCATGCTCTGAGTCCTAGTACAGACACAGAAATCCTAGCAACATCTAGTCTTATTCCAGAATATCAGATATTTACATAAAAGGAAGTTTATATAAAATAGTCCCTCCCACAAGCCAGTGTTGATAAAATAGAAAATTGTGGGAAAGGATTGCCAGATAAATGCTAATAACTTTTTTTTTTTTTCCATAGTCCACGTTTTCTGTGGTTCTATGCAGTATTTAGCCCAAGCTGAACATGGCCCTAATTTGGGGGTTTTGGAGGTTCCAGTAAAAGTCACACACACAGATCAAGCCACACTCTTTATTTTGTCCTCTAGTTTAATTCCAGTGTAATTCAGGTGGCTAAGAGTTTGCAACTTTGAAGACTTTTTCCTTCTGGAAGCAAAACTGATATACAGGTGACCAAAGGCACTATAGTAGATTATTGATTTTTCTTAAGACACTTTCCCAACTTCTCATGCAAATTAAGACAAAAATTGAACAACCTGATCTACTAGAATGTGTCCTTGCTCATGGCAGAGGGATTGCAGCTAGATGGTTCCTTTGAATCCAAACCATGTTCTGATTTTTATGAAAAATGAAGTTTTACTGTGTGTAACGTTTTGATTAACTGATATCTCCTAGAGTAAAACAAGAAGCATCTACTGTTTCCATTGCTAAAGCCTTGAAAAACATAACAGCTATAGCTTTAATTGTTCAGCATAGGGTTAGGGTTATGGCTAGCATTAGGGATCAAAAAATCACAAATCCTAGAGCTCCAGGGACTCTGCAGCTACAATAGACATGCCATGGGGAACACAGGACTGTTATAACTATGGCTCCCTCCACAGCTTTCTGTTTGGCTCCAGCCTCACCCATATTCACGTTGTGCAGCTACACCTAAGGTTACTCTTATGCCTGGGGTTAGGGTTATGCCTAGGGTGAGGGTTCAGAAAACCACAAGGGCTAGAGCTGCAATGATTCTGAAGAGCTGCAGTTTCAAATGCAATGCCAATGGAAAAACCAGATTGTCAAATATGGCTCACTCCACACCTATATTCTTACCTCCAATCTCACCCTCATGCACGCTTAAGTACTCAGCCTAGGGTTAGGACTTCAGGTAGGGTCAGGGTAACAGCTAGGATTAGGGTTATGGAAAGGGTTAGGGTTAAGGCTAGGGTTACACAAAACTCAGAGTTCTAGGGACACTGCAGACACAAATGGCATGACAAGAATAATGGACTGCAAAAACATGGCTCCCTCCACACATTTCTATTTATCTCCAGACTGAAACCCATACAAGCCTAACTGAACAGCCTGGGCTTATGGTTTTGCCTAGGGTTACAGTTGCTTCTAGTGTTTGGGTTCAGAAAACCACAAAGCCCTAGAACTCAAGGGGTTCTGCAGCTTCAAAAAGCATACCAAGAGGAACACAGAACTGCCACAACATGGCTCCCCCCACACATTTCACCTTTGATCCATCCTCACTCCAGTACAGGTTCCACTGCTCACCCTAGGGTTAGGGTTGTGGCCAGGTTAGGGGTACACCTAGGGATGGAGCCAAGCAGAAATATGGTGACTGAGCCATTGTTATGGGAGCCGTGTGGTCCTCCTGGCACGTCTTTAGTAGATGCAAAGTCTCTAGAGGTGTGACCTTTGTGGTTTTCTAAACCCCAACACTAGGCATATCCCTAACCCTAGCAGTAACTCGAATGCTAGGATGAGCAGGTAAACATGTATGGGTGTGAGGATGGAGGCACGCAGAAGTGTGTAGAGGGATCCATATTGTGGCAGGTCTGCATTCTTGTGGAATCCTTTTGTAGTTGCAGAGTCTGTGAAGCTGTGGGATTTGTGGTTATCTGAAACCTAAACCTAGGTGTAACCCTAACCCGAGCCGTAACCCTCACCTTGGGCTGACTAAGTAAACCTGTATGGGGCTGGGCCTGAGGGAAGCAGAAGTGTGTGAAGGGAGCCAGTGGCAGTCCTATGTTCCCCTTGGCATGCATTTTGAAGCTGCAGACTCCCTGAACCCCTAGGATTTGCAGTTTTTTGTGCCCTAACCCCAGCCATAACCCTAGCCCTACCTGAAGCCCTAACCCTAGGCTGGGTATTTAAGCCTGTATGGGCGTGACACAGGAGGCAGGAATATAGGTGTGGATGGAGCCATGTTTTGGCAGTCCACTTTTCCCATTGGCACGCCATTTGTAGTTGCAGAGTTGCTGCTCCAGGCTTTGTGGTTTTCTAAACCCTCACCCTAGGCATAACAGTAACCCTAGGTTTAACCCTAGCCCTAGACTGAGCATTTAAACCTGGAGGTGAGGCTGGAGCCAAGGAGAAAGGTGTGGGGGGGAGTCATGTTGTGGCAGTCCTGTGTTCCTCTTGGTATGCTTTTTGAAGCTGCAGAGCCCCTGGAGTTCAAGGCTTTGTGGTTTTCTGAACCCAAACCCTAGGCTTAACCCTAACCCTAGAAGTAACCCTAACCCTAGGCTGTTCAGTTAGGCTTGTATGGGTTTCAGTCTGGAGATAAATAGAAATGTGTGGCGGGAGCCATGTTTTTGCAGTCCATTGTTCTCCTTGGCATGCATTTTGTGTCTGCAGTGTCCCTAGAACTCTGGGCTTTGTGTTTACCAGAACCTTAACCCTAGCCATAGCCCTAACACTAGCCAGAGCAGTTAAAGCTGTAATTCAGTTTTTAGTCATACTGATAGATTTGTCTCTTTCAAGAGTGCATTTTTTCACAGGTCTGTTCTACAAAATAGATTAAATCCTTCCTGGTAATACCTTTCTGTCTCTCACTTTCCCATCAACTTTCCTTTTGTTTTGCTCAAAAATTTTCACGACATCTGTCCTCAGGAAAAACTTCATTACATTCCAATTGAAAATCTATTTTATAACTCATCTTTATAAAAAGAAAAAATTTAATTCATTTGCACAAGGAATGTCATGGAATTTTCCTGAAAGATTAGCAGAGAAAATGACACGTAAATTGCAAGCCCAGCCATTTAGCTACTGACTAGTCTGACCAGTCTTGATACCCAAAGTGATCTGGATGTAATCTCTGGATATGTTGTGTCTTGCACCATGCTCCTTCTGCTTTGGGTAATCATTTCCATATCATGATCAAGAAATTCCAATAGAAGCTGGATACCCTTTTGCTGGACCTGTGTGCAAACATCCAGATGCCTAAACTGCTGTATAGATGCAGAAAAGAGAACAAAATATTAGACTAACAAAATTATTCATTCCAAAGGGAAGTATTTTGAAGTGTGATCATTTGTCAAGCTGAGGATTGGTCTCCAGCTTCCCATTTTATACAGCAGTGCTACATCCAGGGTAGAGACTGCCTTCTGAATGCAATTTGAAAGTGTTCTAAACAGATATCAACGAGGTAAGGACAACTCTAACTCACTGAATTTTCACTTCCATTGCAGTAGTATCTGGATAATCCACTCATATAGGCACAATAAAAAACACAAATCACTTCCTATTCCACAAATTTATAGTTAGCAGTGAATAACTGATACTAATTACTAAGCATTCAAAATCATAGTTAGATGAAGCTGAGCTTCCTATTTGGGAAAAAAAAAAATAAATACACTATGTGTTCAAGGCTGTTTCACAAAAAATGGACTAATTTCCAGTCAAGAATGATTAAAAGCCCTAAATCTTTGCATCTATTTATAAAGACAGGTTTCTTGAGTCACATAAATCTTCTGGTAATAAATGTAACTTCTGTTTCAGACTAAATAAAATTGAACCTGCAAAATAATTCTCTGTATAAGGATAACTTCCCTGTCACTCTTTTTCCATTAAATCATTTAGAATAGAGATCAGATAAAGTGTAGTCTTAAGGAGGACAACACTTTATTCTCTTATACTGAAAATAACACTGAAGCACTAAAGCACTATCTTCCACATGATGTGCATTCATTGGAACCATCTGATACAGATTCATTGGTTAAAAACACATGTAAACACATTTCACATCCAGTATGCTATTGCATACAACCCATGAACAGACTTAACATCTGTTTTTGCAACCTGCATTTTGGTCTAGTTTTGTGCATGTGCATCATTAACAAATCTACAATATCAGTTTCCTGATCTGTGTACTGTTAAGCACTTCAGAAGAGCTTTTGCTTTGAAATTTACAATTGAAAAAACTATCATTTCCAGAAGCCCATAGGCAAAAACTCTGTTCCTCTGTGGCTTTACAGACTGAACATTTCCTGCTGCATTCAAGAAACACTAAGTCCAGTAGGGTGTGGTACACAGTTAGGCACGCTGTTTTATTAAAATATTTGTCTAGTGTCCATCAAATAAAGCATAAAAGTAAAATCACGCCTTCAGACCTAATGGAACCAGTAGTTTTTATAATAATAAATACATATACCAAAAAAAAAAAAAAAAAAATCCTCAGAAACTAATTTTTGGGGTTTTTGTCTTGTTTGGTGGTTTTCGGGTTTTTTTATTTTTCTGTTGTTGTTGTTGCTTTATTTTGGTGGAGTTTTGGGTTTGGGAGGTTTTTGTTGCTGTTGTTGGCTTGGTTTGGGGTTTCTTCTGACAATCCTTCCTTTCCCAATCTATTGTAGACGATGGAAGCACTGATTACTACATAAAAGTATTACTAAAAATCTGAGCTCTCAAAAAATATAGGCAGTCTCTAAATCCTTAAAGTCTGTCTCATGCTTTCTTCAATACTTCTGTGCTTTGTTTTCATTTAACTGAGACTTGGAACAGAACTTCTTTGTGGAGTGGAGAACAAGTCAATTCATGTAAACCTGTGCAGGACCTCCTATTTTTCTGTTCAGAGTACTAGCTTAGAGTAAAATTCATGTGCATTACTTTTTCCTCTGTAAGTAGAGTTTTCACAGTCATGCAGCTGCAGTACATCAACTCAAAATTCTGTATAGTCATCAAGAAAAACTGGAGTTGCACCACTCAGGGAACTTGTATAACTCAAAATCACTCCTCCCATTATGCAAATGTCCTAACTATTGAATGAGGTCTAAATTTTGAAGTCACAGGGATCAAAGAAAGACAAAATATCAAAGGCATCTAGAACACAAAAAGTTAGCATCATGGTCTTCAGCTTTGTCTCCAAAAAGGTCAGTAAGGTACCAGTTTTCCCAATCTGTCTAAGTGGTGGGCATATAGATGGCTAATACATATTTCCCCTTTTATTGACTAATGGGAATACTTAGGCAACTGCTAAGTGAACAACGTTTTAGGTGCAGATTAGGTGCATTACCCCAGCCTGGAGCTATTTCCTCCTTATTATTGTTCCATTAACCCTTGTATTTTCAACATTAATTTTAATGGCATTTCATTGCAATATTTCATTAATGTATTTTCCTCATATTTTCACTGTAATCTTATGAAATAATAATATTTTGTAATAATATGGAAAGAAAGAGAACCAAGATGTAATGGCAGTGCAAACCAGCAAAAAATATTCCACTGCACTGTCAAGGGATCTGATGTCTCCTTGTTCCAGGGCAAGTTTTCAGTGGGATGAGAAGATTGAAAATGGAAAATAAATGGATGAAGGTAGATCATCAAAGGAAAAGGAAATAATTAGAAGTAACTAAAAAAGTAAGATGTAAGTCACCCTCCATACAAAACTAATGGAGAAAAACAGTAGGAGAATGAAAGAATCACAAGAGGGATGAACTTTTTATCCAGACAAATTTTTTATTCTCTGTATACAACTATATGTGTTTACAGAATATAATATAGGCCTAAATACTTTTGTTCTCTTTGCTTAATATTCATTATTCAAACGAAAGTTTTTTAAATCCTTTAAAACAAACATCATCATACTTCTACTAACCTTTTCCTCCTCGGCATCTTCATATGGGGAACATTTTAAAATTATTCTCTGTATAGATGATGTCTCTGCAAGGCACCTCTGTTCTTCTCCATGCAGTGAAGACATGATTCTTCAGCAGTTTTTCAACAGTCTGCATCTCTCAAATGTACCTGGAGCAGAGGAGGGAGAAACAGTATTTGACTGAACACCACTCAAAGAGGGAAGGCTAAAGGTCAAAATGGAAAGATGGAATTATTTCTCTTAGGGACACACCCATTTTTTTTTTGAGGGAGAAGTTCCCATATTAGTATGATTTGCAATTCTGACCATGCTGCTAAAGATACTGCTGAGAAAAATCATTGTGAAAGGTCTCCAGCCCTAATATATCTTATATTTTAACATCAGCTGTGCAGGTAGCTTCATGACTACTTTTTATCCCAGGTGCACTTCTGTCTGTAGCAAGAAAGCTGCAATTCAGCTTGCAGTAAATATAAGCCCATTATAATAGGTTAATTTTAAAATTTTCATTTTAGATGTAATTCATGAGGATTAGATGTTATACATCATGGATCATAGAAACAATATAGAAAAGGCAATTATTAGAACTAATTAAAAATTCACACATCTGGGCCTATGGAAAAACACTTCAAAATAACTATTTATCTACCCAAATTGATATCAAACACAGTGAGAATACAAGAAAGACAGATGGATGCTACGTTTCTGGGAACATATACACTGCTAGTGGGTAAAATTATTTTGCTCATATCTCTGTTTATAGTTGGAAAAAACAGCCCTCAGGTTCCAATAGAGAATGACACAAAATGCAACTTGCGGAAATGTAACGTGTTGGTGCAATTGAGAAGACCTCACATATGTTGAATTGACTACAACATGGCATGAGCCACTCGGGGCATTTGGTTAACGCTCTTAATTTAGCACAGTAATTGCACTAGGAGAGCAAACAAATTGCCAAGTTTTTTCTTAAACTGTGCTTAAGACTAGTTATTTTCCTTTCTTTTACCAGGCCCTGTTTACTTTTTTTTTTTTTTTTTCTCTTATCTTTATTTTAAGGAATTTTTCTGTGACTCTAGTAAAAAAGTAGGCTTTGTACTACACTCAGACATAGGAAAGTGCTCTTTTCTGACTATGGATCCTCAGGTTCATGAAACTGACTTTATTGTAGTTTGAGTAATCCAGTAGCTTTTCCACATAATTTTTTTTTCTGACATAATTTGTTTATTTGTTAGAATTAAATCAGCAGATACCATTTACTATAATGTTAGTCAAGCCAAAAGAAATGCTCTGAAGTAACATTTTGTTTCATTAATATTTATCCCATGAAAACATTTGTCTAACAACTGAAAGTACTGAGTAGTTCTGCAACTGCTTCATAAGAAGGATGAATATGTCAAGACACCTATTTGAGCTCTCTGACTGCTTTGTATATTATCACTGTGAAAAAACATGAAAATAAGTCATGAGATATTATGGGTTTACCCATGATGGAAAAATAGAAAGTTATTTCTCTGGAGTTGACAACCAAGGAAAAATAATACTAATACCTGAACTGAAATAACAGAGAATAAGGAAATAAATAGAATTAGCATATTAAATTAATCCTACATATACTTCATGGGTTTCTTATATCTGTGATGTCTGCACAGGAACCATCTGCTTGCTTCTCTTTACCATCAGTGTGGAGAGATGAATGTGAACTTTAGGATGAGATAAATCCATCTGATTCCCATCTGACTTGAGTACTAAGTGTGTTAGGACTAGCTCAGACATAGTTTCTATGTGAGAAACACTAACATTTGAGCAGGTGTGTCCCACTCAGGCTGCCAAATTATTCCTAAGTTTTTGTAGGTTCTTCAGCAGAGGAAGGTGGTTTCTTTTTAGAGAGAAGTTTTGGAGGAGGACAAGGAAATTGTACTGATGAGGATTATGGTTTTTTCCTCCAAGTACAAAGAAGTCTTTAGGAAAAAAAGCCCACAAAAATATTCAAACAAGGACAATACAAAGATTGACATCAACTGCTAAGGCCAGAAATCAACTTTTCACCAGCAAATATGAATCAAACAGGGAGAACCTCTGAAGGGATTGAAAGATCAATAAACTGATTTAAAAGAAAAAGGGAAACCACTGAATTGATATAATTTCCTTGATACAGTTAAATTGAAGTCAAGGATCTATGTACCTTCACAACAGAAAAGAGAGGATAGAAACAAAAGGGCAAAACTGTGTCTCTGAAGTAAAAATATTATTGAATTGAATTATTAATTACTGGAATTAATTAGGAATGAGGATGCAAGGAAAAGTACTTGTAAAAGGTTTTCCCAGTGAAGAACACTGAGAGAGAATATAGCTTACACACCTTCTAGATGTTCCAGGAAAGCATCCACAAGACCTAGAAATACCCCAGAAAGCAGAACATGGAGAGAGGGCTAAGTGAAAAGCAACACTGGAATATATCAGAGACAAGCAGGATGATGTCACAGTGATGACGAAAAGAAATATTATGGATAGTTAAGGAGTTAGAACTCATTTTTTTTACTCAGACTGACCTTTAAAAACATAGAGTACAATAGTTGAGTATTTTCTGTTTGTAGAACAGGACAGAAATATGAAGGAGAGCTGTCTGTGAGTCATCTGCAAAGAAATAGTAGTTGATTTTGTATGTCTTATTCAGAGATACAATATAGAAGGAAGGAAGAATAAGGGAAAATAGTCTTATTAGTAGGTAATCAGTAACAAGAAACTATAAATGAAAAGACTTGAGTAATTATTAGTAATGGAAGAGGGAAAACTGATGTATGTTGGCACCTCAAAAGCCAGTGGATGATGGAATTTTAAGAAAAGTATACTTGATGATATCAATGACATCTGATGAAACTTGATAGCACAGGGTATTGAGTATGACATTTGGCTGAAAAGAAGGCATTTGAAATTTTGCAAGAGTAATTTCAGCTGAATGAGATTTGTCTGTGCTGGGCTTGGGGAACAAAAATGGTGTGACAGGACACAGCATACACAAGAGTGAAATACAAAGTGGTGCAGTAACTGGAAAAGGAAATGGGGGCACAAGGTTCCCAAGCAGATTAATAGACGAGCCATCCCTACCATTGTTTCATCAAGAAAACAGAGAAATTTCTGTCCCTCTATTCCTTTCTGGTCACTTGCTACCAAATTTCTTTAGTAAAAATCCCCATTTTGTTAGACACTCTGCTTTATTACACTGACATAGCAAAGGGACATCCCCATGCTTTGCTGTCAGTTTTGCTGTCAGCCCCTTCCTCCCAGAGGAAGTGCAGGCCAGTAAGGTGCTTTTGCACACAGATTGCCCACTAGCCCTTGCTGATAGTTAAATATGTCCCTCTTTGAGTGGTTATATGAATATAACCTGTCCCTGTCCTCCTTTGAGCCAGCAGTGTCTATCCTGGTCAGCAAGCTTCTGGCTCTCTAGCCACAGATGGTCTCTCTAGTAGCATAGCTACTGACTCTGATTTTTATTGATCAGCAGCAAACAAACCTCGCTGTGCACACAAGCTCAACAGCTGCTATTTCTTGAGCAGTTCATAATTCATGCTTTCTAACTTACTTTACCTATAGCAAGCTAACAGATCTGCACTTAGCTTTTGTTGAAAGCAGAAGAGAGGGCAGCAATACTGATGGCAATGGAAATGATACCAGGCAGACTTACATTATGCAAGTGGAAAGGTGGCAGAGTCATGCTGAGGTAAGACCAGGAGAGGGTCAAAGTCAATGAATGTTGAAATAGCCCCTCATACATGACCAGAAGCCAAAAAGGGAACAACACTTGAAGAGTGAGTTATGGAAACAGCCCTGCCCCATGTGGGAGAGTTGAACCAAAGCTGGAGATTGAACAAAGAACTGGAAGAAGCAACAAATATTTGAGGCCTTAGATGGGTTATGAGCATGAATGTTAATGTCAGCAATGGTGCAGAGAAATTAAGATTATGAAGGAAGAAAGAACAAAATTAAGTTGGCATGTAAATGGGTAGAATGAACAAAAGAAGTATGGGTAGAGAACAAAAGGCATCAGCACGTTACAGGAGTGGAAACTAGAGTCAAACACAAAGAGTATAAGGAAGGGAACCTGGTGATATAAACCATTGACAATCCATATCCTTCAGCAGTGTGTTTGAGCTCTGGGGTTTGCATAATACCATATTGAAACATAATTTCATGTATGATGTTACTTTATGCTACTTGCACGATCCCAGTTCCCCTTCCAGGATATCAATAACATACCTTATTGTTTTCTGCCCTTCCACCATACATTGGCATGACTGCAAGTCCACTCCCTCCTTTTTGTTAGGCTCTTTGTGGGTCAAGCTTCTCTCTTTCTTTTTTCTTTTTCTTCCTTTATTTTAAATAAAGACTATAGATTTGTTATGTTTTGTGTCCCTGTATTTGTTTGCATGTTACATCTCTGATGTCATTCTCTGCCCAGTGTTCACCCTCAGTATTCTTAAGTGTGTCTGCTCTATTAAAAAGTCTGAATCTGTCCCAGTTCAAGAGTGGTTGAAAATTATTATCATTCTGATGGCTGCTTAGTGTCCTTTTTGAAATGAACTGTGATCATGGTCCAACTCCTGGTGGATAGCCCACATCTCCCAAGCACTGCTACAGCTGGCACTAATTGGCACCCTCGTTCTCAGTCTTAGTAGGCAGGTTAAGCACCAGATTGTGCAATGAATTATTTTCTCACTCCTGGGTGTAATCTACCTGTGTCCAAGTTGAAGCAGAATGCAGAAGCAGCAAAGGAAAGCCCAAGTAATTACTGCCTTTGCTTTGCCATCACTGTGACTCAGGTTGACAGTGTTTTTCACGTTTTGTAATCCTGGAGTTAAATGTGAAACAAAGTCTCTTATGAGATGCCCTTGAAAAACTATTTCTGTTTTTATAAATCTTCAGTGAATGATAGCAATCTGAATGATAACACAATAACAGGTTGGCAGAAATATTTTATTACCTTAATTGTGGATGAGAAGTGATTCTCCAAAAAAGAAAGAGGGAACTTGTCATCCCACGCTTCAGTGGGATTCTCAGACATATTCCATTAGAAGCTGAGTGCTATGAATGTCAGATGGTGGGTCCCCCAGGCTCCCTGGCAACCTGCATGCGACTAAGAAAGAGGCAACAGCTTGCTTCAAGTATCCTTCCTAGAGATGACATAGTTAGATAAACCCAACAGGGAGTATAGCACGTGGAGGGAGCAGTCTGGTAAGAGGAAACCATTCCCTGTGGGACTGGCTCCATATTGCCACATGAAATGTTCAAAACACTGCTAGCCAGGAAAGTTGAATTTATTGCTTAATGAGCAGAGGACCCGGAAAAGATCATTGACAACTGCAGTGTAAACATAGCCACTTAATAGGGTGTTACTGAATGCCAAGAGGAAATTAAAAAAATCTGTCCTACAAGCAGCACTTTCTACCATATAGGATATGATTGGAATTAATAGAGAACACAGAAAGCAGCTGTAGAGAACAGATGAGATATTGGATATGGTGGAAAGAAGAGAAGAACTTGTATCCAGGGGGCACTTTTTAGGCTGCATTGAGTATAACAGTTGTGAAAAAGAAAAGATGAAGGAAAGCAAGTTAGCATAACAGCAGCAGAGTGACAGAAGTAACGCAAAATGACACTGTGACATTATTAAGAAGCTCAGCAACACACTCAACCTCCATCACAATGTCATCAGGACAGATGGCAACAATTGGCAAAGACAAGGCACAGCATGTCTGGAAAGCAATAAGAGCCTATAGAAGAAAAGAAATAATATGAGCAGCTAAGGAAAACACAAGAGAATACTACAGATTTTGTAGAGGTAAAACAACAATTTACCATCCACCCTACGTGTATTTGTCACAACTGCCTAGTACATATGACATAATTTCCCAATTTGTCAAAGATTTGCAAAGAATCAAGGCTTTCACATAACTCATCACTATAATTTATAATTCTTTTCAGTACCTGTGAGACCTATTGTGAAGGACTGCATCATGCTAGGTACTTATCTAAATATGAATTAGAAAATAATCTCTGCAAAATGAGTTTACAATCAAAACACAGCATGAAACAAAGTATTTGGGTGCAGATACAAGGAGGTGCAGACGCAAAGAGGTATAATGAAAAAGGCTGGTCTTCTAGGAGTGTCAGCAAAGGTCAGAGAGAAATGACCTTCCTATAAAAGAGGAAAGTAAACCTATGGAGAATGTGGCAGTATTGGGTCATAAAGATCTTACTTCTAAAATTAATTGAAAAAAAAAACAGGACAATATAGATGAAGTATGTAAATGTAAGAAATAATAAACCTCAGACAGGAAGTAGAAACTTTTGGAAAAAAATTACAAATGTACAATTATACCTGTATTGCCTAATAGGAAAATATCTGAGACCAGGAAAGCACTAAATAAACAATTTTTTGAGAAACAGATCTGTTCAGCCAGAGTGGTGTATGACAACAGGACACATGAAGCTTGTTCTTCCTGCCCTAGGGTCTTCTCTCATGAAGTTCCTTCAGTATCACTGGGCAGCATCACAAAAAATTGAGCCTCCATATGTTGAGCTCCCATTGGAGGAGGAAGTTAAACTCCTCTGGCTAACTGAGCTCCTGGAAAAAAGGTTCGAAAAAATCTTCACACTGTAGGGCACTGGGTACATAAAGGTTGAAGAAAAAGTATTTTACTAGCCAATAGCTAGAATCACATGGCCTTTGGCTGAATACCTTTTGACTGGGAAGTGCTATGCACGTATTTCTTCTTAGCAGAATTTCATATTATTTATTTTTTCCTCTTTATTTTTACACAAAGACACATTTTGTTCATGAATTAAGGGAAATTTACAGAAAGGTAGAGAGCAGCAATACATAAAAAAGGAATGTGAGAAGCCGTATGTGGCACCAGGCCCTGCTGTTCAATTCCATGTGTGTTGGGTATTTGTTTGACCCTTCCCAGCTGTTGTGTACTTCCTGATCCCCCGGATAATATGAGCCCCTTGCCTGATCAGCTTCCAGATGCTATACTGTTCCCAGTTCCTCCTGATCATAAGTCTCAACACCAACTCAGCTCCAGCTGCCATAACTCTCATCCTTGCTCACCAAAGAGCTCCCTACCCAACAGTTCCCCCAAATGTCATAACCTGCCTGACCCTCCCCAGCTGTTGCAATCCTCCTGATCCCACACTGTAAAACCTCTTTGATTTGTCCCCTTCCCAGCTGCTCTCCCCATTGCCACTGAAGGCTGTGGTCCAGATCCTATCTCCTTGAAGCGTCCTACAAGTGCAAAAATTTACTATTATAGCTCACAGATTCTTTACAGGATATAACTTTTCAGCCAGATTTCAGAAAAAAAATTCCTACTGCAGTAGATTTACAGTGATAGAAACCCTGACATAATGTAGATTTATCAACATCTGGAATATTGTAGAATTACATGCAATAATACATACTATTTATTTTGAATAACACAAGATCAATATTATATTAATTGTATGTTATATAGCAAATATTAAATGTTGTTATTAGAAGATTATAGGCTACTCACATAAATAAACGAAATTTAATAATGAGCATAGTATAATGCAATCCATATCCTTAAAATTTACTTTTATGTATGGTAACTGAAATGCCACTGCACAGAAAACTGAAGCTCCCTTTATTTTACTTAAGGTCTGATCACCAAACCTAGGCCTCAGACATCTTTATCCCCTTCTAACAGCATTGTCAAAATCTTCTTAACTTGTTTGAACTTTACATTTCAAAGCTGATGCAAAAAAACACTGGCATAAAGGGAATTCAGATGTCCTCATAACTTAATATTGGGATATAGTTTTGTTTTTTTTTTTTTTGTATGCAGATTGTTACAAATTAGGAAAAAGATCACTGATTTTTTCATAAGAACTATTACTTGCATTAGGGAGAAAAGCTCATTGTTTACATGATTTTGGCATCTCTTGAATATGTATTAAAAGAATTTTAAGCCACAGTTTGATACTAAAACTTGAATAGTTTTCTCCAGAATTGCTAAAGAGTTCTCAATATACCAATTGTCATGGTCTTCTCCTAAAAGATTCAATTATTCATTTAGAAAGACAGGGGAAAAAAAAAAACAAGACAAAATATGTAACTTGGATCACCACTCCTCTAAAAGAATCTATATTGGATATATGGAGAAAGAATCTGTGCTCCAATATCTGTATGAGTCAGCTGCACCCAAGGCCTATAGCAGACAATATAATAATGTCTTCAGCTTTTCAATAGTGGGGCTGTTCCACCTCTACCCACAATTTCCCTGCTGTCCCACATACACTGTTAAAGGTGCTTTGATAGTTCTATTAACTGTCCTACCATGTTTCCTCTTACCCCACATCCATTTTATGACCCTTAATCACACATTGGTTAGTTACTAGTGCCAGCTATGGTATTCCCAGCTGGGGATGTGATGATTCACTGCAATGCATGAGCCACAATAGCAGCTACAGTTATCAGGAGCACCAGTTTAGATAAAGGAATAATGGGTCAGTGCACAGTCTCACAATCAGGTCTATGCTATCATCTAGAATTTATACAGATTATGGACTTGGCTAAACTGAGAAACTGATGTCTGAAATAACCACATTAGGTAGTTGTAGACATGAGGAGCTTATAGATCTGAAAAACTGATTTTCTGTGATACAGAGGAAATGCAGCAATGTAACATTTCAACATTTTTAACCTATTTTTGTTTTTTGGGTTTTTTTTAATTTTTGAAATCACAATTTTGTTAATGATGCTGCAGAGCAGTCTCTGTAAGTAAATGGCCATTTATTTCTTTTGAATAAGAGAGTGGAATCCAAAACCCATGCCTTCGTGTTCCTCTGTGCATACTGGGTGGGAAGAAGCAAGAATAAATTTATCTCAGAATGCTAAGAGTAATTGTATCTTCTAATTGTATCTTCTAATTCTAACACACATTTGCAAATGTGGGCTATTAATCTCTTGATAGACATTTCTGAAATGCTTCCATTTCTGTACAGTCATCAGTATGACAAAGGCAAAAAAGCAAAACAGGAAACTGGAAAATAAAAATTACAGCAAAATATTTTAAGTCAGACACACTTGGGTTTTCTTCAAAATTGACAAATTAATTTGTTGCCCTGTAATTCTATATTTCTATGGAAGTACAAAATAACTTCAGCAAGGTTTTTTGTGTTTATTTTTTTTCATTAAAAAGCTATTCTAAAACAAATTATACTAATAATATAACAGAGTGAACAAGCTCATAAAGATAGAATGTCTCAGTGTCAATTTAGAAGAGGCAAACACAGGGAAATGTGAAAAATAGGTAACATTTCTCTTTCAGGGAAACAGACTTTCAGATGCTTTTCCTTTATGCCAAATTCAAACTGAATGCTTTTCACCTTATTCCCTAATAAGGACAAGGGTCAGTCATTAAATGGTTTCTTTTAGTCAGTTGCCAGAGTAGCTTTTTAACATCATTGTATAAGGACACAATTTCCAGTAGAAGTTCTCAGAAGAAAATTTCTGACAAGGACAATGAAGAGCAGGCTAAAGGTGAGGCTGGAGATGCAAAGAAGATGCACACTCACAGCTGGTAGGTTAAATGTCTGCCTCAGACTTGACAGCTGCTATTAGCAGCAGTCCTGTGGATGGCATTTATATATATATGGGAGTCTGAGGGCAAGTGCAGCTCACAAATTTGGAACAAATGAAGAAAAATTAATATTTGCACAGGAATCAAAACACCACCCATTCTCCTTTGTGTGTGTAAGAGAGAAAAAGAGAAATCTGTAGTAAATCATATCTCTATGCCTCAGTTTCCCATTCATAAAAGAAACAATGGGGTAATTTTCTTCCTATTACCGCATATATAATTCCTGATGCACAAATATTTGCCATCACCTTTCTTAATGTATTTGTTCCGCATAAAAATAAAAATAATTTTCTTTTCATTTCATTAATAGAATGTGTTTTGTAGCATCAGGTACTCCATTAATTTTAATCTCAATTCCTTCATTTGAGTTACTGCTGAATCTTTTTTTTCTAGCTAAATGCAACACCTTTCATTTCTGTCCTTTTCAATCCCATATGTGTAGACTAGTTACACTGAATCCCTTGGGGCCAGAAGAGACCAGAAAGCCAGGTTGATTTGTTAGGCCCCAAGGCGTGGCCTCAGGCACAAGTATGCACAGTCTGAGAGGTTCATTCTCACTCTCAGCACATGTAATCTTTTTTATTGTTAATGGATAGGATGCACTTACACTGAAAGACCTGATATTTTGTTGTTTCCCCATTAAGAATATCAGAAACAGAGACCAGAATTATCCAGGCAAGGAAATCTCTCCCCAGGGTGTGTTTTGCAGAGAAGCAACCTGGGATCCAACTTTTGAAATTAGAACAGGGATGTGTTGTTAAACTGAAATATGCTTGATGTATGTTATTAGTGAAAGCTTCTCCTAAAACCTGGAGCAGAGCCAATGGACTATTTTGAAAGAGAATCACACCAGACAGGTCCTGGCACTGTAGGTGTAGCTGACTTTGAGACAGTTCACAAATGAGAGCAGGAAGTATAGACATTACATGTCAAGAGGAGTTGCTCTGAACTGGATTCTGCTCTGTTATGCTTAAGGATATATTTCCTGCAGAGGAGATATGCTCTCCAATTCTGTTCATCCAGGTGAGGCTACCTTAACTTTGCTGCCCCATGTGGGGGAGTAAAAGGAAACAGGCTACCCAAAGTCACATTCAGAACTTGATCCACAACCCTTTAAAACCATCATGTTCCTTGCAAATCAAATCCCTGATGTCTCCTGGTGCAAACACCCATATTCCACTTCTGGAAACTTTAGTTAGAGGCCTATGTTTATGTTTGAAAAATATCTACAGCAGAGATATCAGGAGTGCTACTGGCTCAGTTCAAATCATCCCTAAGTGTTTTCTGCTTCACACTCGCCTCTCCTATTTTAAGACAGCCCAGTTCCATATTCATTGCTCAGTCATGAGATGAGGAAGAGGAAGATGGGCAGAGCAGCAGTGCTAACCAGTGACTCCCATGTGCATTCTGTGAGCAGAACATCTTCTTGGTCTGGAAGGTGCTGCTCCACAGCATAACTTAGTTTGTAGCAGTTCATCCTGGACTAAACTGGCTGTTTCCAGCTCACAAGCCTGCCAGATGGCTGTAGCTGCCTGGGCACCCTTATCATGAGATGGCTGGGACAGTGAGGGCTCTGCTGGTGAGTCACTAAGGATGGGACAAATGGAAGCTGATCAGGATGGCAAAGCCACTGAAGGGAGGACTGCAGGCTTGGATCAACAGCTCTCAGACAGCTGTCAGAGCACCAGCATTTATTGGTAGTGAAGGAAGGGAGGGAGGGGGAAGGAAGATTGTGGTTTGACTGAAAGGTGAGATTTTCTAAAGATTTCCATGGGAAATAGGATTCAGTAGTTTCATAAGTCCTTGGATGCAAAAATGATGATTTTAAAAAATTGTCTCATTATTTCACTGGCAGGATTTAAACAATTTAAGAGCACATGCAGAGAAAACAAGGCAGACAGAAGTGATATATTTGTATACAAATGACCCTAAACTTTGTGACTACATGAGAATTTCATCAATCTAACAAAGTATTGTAGAATAAAAGTCCAGCATTTTCTGGCAGCTAGTCCATGGAGAATAAATTACATAAGTTATTTCTTTGTCCCTTCAGGATTCAGGAACAAAGATGTTTACCAAGGGACAAGGCAATTGCTCCTGCGTTTGGAAATATTATTAATATTATTGTTAGTAGTGTTGGTGTTACTGCTGTTGTCATTATTATTATTATTATTATTATTATTATTATTATTGTTATTATTCAGATTTTCCCCTCAAAGTTAACCCCCCCCAACATTTGGATGATTGACTGCATTTGGCCAACACTCCACCAGCTAGAAGAGCCTTCCTCCTTTGTATATTCAGAACAAGTTTCATGAGAAGTATCTCAGAAACATCTGCCTTCATTATAATTATATTTCTATTTCAGCTGCACCAAGCTATTTACAGATGAGCCTGTTCATAAAGAGCTTTATAATTAAGCAAACAGAAATATCTTTTTATAGGATGCAGATCTAGGGGTGATAATCACACACAAAATACACAGCAACAGTTGCAAATAGAGTGTTTAATGCTAGTTATATAGTTAGTGATGTGCTCAATAAAGCCTGACATGTCTTTGTTCCTAAATGTAAGAAAATATGGTCTTTACTACACAACTGTGTAAACTGCCTTTTTCATATACAAAAGGCCATACATTTCAGGGGATATGGCTTGAAAACCCTCATGAAAACAAGCCTCCATGCCTCCAGTGCAATATGTTTATCAAGCTCTTGGTGGGAAAAGGAGCTGACAGAATATATATGAATTTTACATATGTGACATCTTCCTTATGCATGAACTGTGACCTGACATTTCCACTGATGGACACCAAAAGACAAAAAAGTAAAATGAGCAAGTATTGGCAGAAGAAAAAAAAACCAATCTATTATTTACCAAAATTACTGTCTAAGGTCTTTTCACAGTGTATGTGATCCAGAAATTCAACTTTATCTCTTCTGAAGAACATATTTGTCACTTACTTCTCTCAAGATTGCAAACTTGCTCTTTTGCAGCATTCTCTTGGAATTTTTATAACCATTTGTAGAGCAACAAGTGGGTTTGTAAACTGAACTGCTGTGATACACCATATGAATCCCAAGTGTGAGCAACATGCCAAAGAAAACCACACAAAGATTAAATTAAACTATACATGACACCTCATTTTTCAAAAAAAGGTTTTATTTGTAGGAATTTTTATAGTGATTCTTTTTCCATCCTCACATTTAAATCAGCCAAAATAGATGTCTGAAAGAAGACAGCAGAAAACAGGCCCCTAGATACAACCTAAAAAATAGCTATGAACAGTAGTGATGACTACAATAACATACTTGCTAAGATCTTTGCTAAATCATGTGGAATCACTTTAATATATATATTCCAGGTAAACTAAATAGTTTCATTTGGTTTAGAAATGGCTTTATTTTTAAACGGTTTAACATAATATAAATATTCCAGTGAGATATTCCTAGAAGGATTTGAATGAGTAATGTGTGGAAAATTTCAGTATTTATCAATATTCTTCAGGATGAGTTCTTACAAGGGTTATTCTTGTTTTCTGCTTCAAGTTGGTTTTACACATTCAGCAGGGGTGCTTTGCCTCCCTGGAGCACTTCTCCTTTGTGGGCTACACAGAGCAAGGCACAGAGCTACAAGTGTGCAATGAAATACTCTCCTACATTCAACTTCACCATGTCTAAATTGGTTTCTTCATTGCTATACCATGGATTTCAGAAAGCATTAAGTGGTTCTTATAATCATGTTAGACAAATAATCTGAATCCTAATGATGGAATTACAAAAGTGTTCTGATTCATACTTCTGTTAACTTCTGTTTAAAGGATCTCCCAGTAAACATCCAAAAGTTACTTCATTAAATTCCTTGAAACCAAAATCCAAACAGTAGTAAAGAACTGGGTAAGTTGTCACATTTCCTTCTTTATCCAATCAACATGTTATTCTCATTTCTCCAGGCTTCTCAATCAAGCTCTTAGAGACATCTTAGTGCTCTCTCCATACAATGAAGCATAATGGAATCAAGAACTGTCACTCTTAGGTGCCACAACAATACAAATAACAAACAGTTCAATATTTCTTCATCTGCAGAACTGCACAGAGCAAGGGACTCAAATGAACAAAAGTATTATGTAAACAAGAATACTGTTTCTCTGTTATGTTTTCATGCACTAAAATCAAGCTTGTATTTTTCATTATCAAAGGGTTTCTGGTTTAAATTACAGAGGGGGAAAATAAATATGTTCAAGTGAGGTTACAAGATGCTTCTTGCCTACAATGTGGACAGTAAAATCTCAGAGAAAATAGCGTCCCAAAAACTATGACAGAAACCATATCTCAGATAAAATTGGGCAAGAACCAGGCAATCTCCTGATGATCATCATGATCAATCCCTAAAGTCTGGCTCAATGTGTGACTGTTAAGCTGTGGGAATGCATGAAATTTGGCAGCCCCAAAATCTCAAGTCACACACACAGAAAACTGAAAGCATCATTGCTGGCTGTTTCAGGTTTGTTCCAGTTGTAGCTTCCTAGAATCATTGTGCCTGTTGAACAGATTCCAAATAAACTGATACTTCTAAAATTAGAGTTACATTTCATTAACTTTTTAGTCTGCAGCTTGTGAAGCTAAGAATACAGTCCTAGATTTTGTTTGAAATTCCCAACTGGATAAAGTGTGGAAAGAGAAATGTTAAAGAATAAATTAAAATTGATCTTATTGATGGGTTCTATCATCTCTTTCCATCCTCCAATACGAAGCTGGAAGCAATGCAAATGCAAAACATCTGATTCTTGAAGTCTTTGTTCCCAGAGGTGCTGGTTCTGGGTTAAGCATTCACTTTCTGGCTCATTCCCAGTTTGCTATCAACTCACATTACTGCACTGCTCCAGACCAAAACTCAACTCCACATAAGAATGTTAAATGATAGAAATAGAGGAATTAAAATGAAGTAGCTTTCTATCAATTACTTTTGATTGTGTCTGACAGCCGAATTTAAATAACTGCTGGTAAGCATCAGTTACTGGTGACTACTAGAGAGCCTTTCTAGCTGAACAAGTAATGCAGCTAACTGTGTACATCAGGTGAGCTAAAGATTTCAGGATAACCTCAAAGCTGCAAATGAAGACTTGTCACTATGAAGCCTGAAGTGCTGGTAGAGTCTGTGGGAGATGCAAGTGTCAGTACTGTGAGTGCTGTCTCGGGACCAGCAACATGGCAGGAGGATTTAGGTGTTGTCATATTCTCACGTGTCAAATCATCTGCTCCATGTTGTCCTTATGATATGGTCAGAACCTTTTAATAGAACTCTTTGATGCAATTCAGTATGGGTTGGATGAAAGAATAGCTTGTAGTAGACAAATACAGAGCCTCTTAACGAGGGTTGGGGTGTGCTCTGTGTGGGTTATGTTTCATCAGCATATTCATAGCATGCGCCTCTGACAGATCTGAGTTTGAGTCTCAAGGTGTGAAAGTGTCAAGCTATCATCAAGTCCCATTTTCCCATGCATCAAGTTTCTCATGTTTATCAGAAGAGGAGAGCTATAAAGCTCCCCAGAGTGGGTATCTTCTACTGTGACTGCAAAAGAGAAGAATAAGGATGAGAGTTGTAGCTGCCTTTATCAGTCTTCTCAAACAAACAAGAGGTTTTCACTTAGTTCCTCTGCAAGAACCTGGCAATAGAACTCCCAAGTTCTTATCAGTATCAAAAGGAAAGGGATCTAGTCTTCCCATGTCATTTTAAATGACAGAAAATCCTTATGACAGAAAAGAAGGCATGGAAGGAATTAGCTTGGACAATGCATGTTGTTAACAGTCCATCATCCACATTGTTACTGTGTTGTGTGTGATCTCCAATATCTGAACTGTGGGAAAAATAGCAGTATGGCAAAAATAATAATTTTTTGTAATATCCAATCCATGGAATTTCATTTAGGTAGTTTTTTAAACTATCCTCACCAGAGGAAAAAAAAAAATAGACTTGGAGAAGGTGAATAGGGAGAGTCAGACTGAGAATGAAGGATAGCCAAGTCAAAATAACTCCTAAAATAAAGGTTGGCTTATAAGCTGTCAAAATTAGGTTACCATTGGTTAAGGGGAAAAAAAGGTTGAGTTATCAAAGTACATTGTTCTCTATCTAAAGGAATTTAATTTTAAAAGCAAGAGAGAAGGAGAAAGAAAATGGCAGACAGACTGTCATCTTGAAAGCAAAGGATGGGGAAAAGGGAAGCCCATCAAAAGGGAAGCCCATCAGTGTTCTATACTACCTTTAAATCTAGATCCTGAAAAAGGCTGAAATTCTGATCACAAGGTGAACAGTAGTCTGTTGAATACATCTTAAGATGAAGGAGATAAAACAAATAAAAATATGTCTTATTATGCAGGTGTTCTATAAAAAAACCATGATGTTTTATTTACCTTTTCTAAATGTCTCTACAGGTTTTTGTTTTTTTTCTGAAATGCTTAACCCATTGCTAGGCTAATTGTGCTTGTATAATAGGCAAGTCCACATAAAACTGAAACATAGGATACAGAATAATAAATGATCACTGCAAGCAATAAATATTCAGTTAAGCTGAGATGGCCATAGAATAGCTGACTACAGTGGAAGGCAAGGGAGTTGTGCCTTCTTGTCTAAAATGTCACTTTTTCTCTGACATTTGGAGCTCCAGGTTTTTGGGAGCAACAGATCCAACTGCAGGAAGGCAGTACATCTGCTCCTGCTCCTTCTTCCACCACCCCAGCTCCCTGTTCTGGCAGTACTGTGGCATGACAACAGTCAGATCTCCACATCACTTGCTCTGTACCATGGTCAGAAACTGGGAGAGCCTCTGAGGTTCCTTTTCCCCATGGTCAGACAGACCTAGCCCCTTGGTGAACCCTAAACATGAGCAACTTGTGAATCAGGAACAGGGGAACCCCCAGTGAGTTCATCAGGACAGGGGAAGGTGCAAGCTTAGTGAACAAGAAAGAAGTTGTAGCAAGCTGGTCAAGAGAACTTTCCTGGACTACATTAGCCAAAATCTTTAGTGAAAGAAATTATTTATAACAGATGCATCTGTACAGCAGAAAATAAAACCCTGTTTTATCTATATATATATTTGTTTTAAAAGAGCAGAAGGCTATTCAAAGCCAAATCAATGTGGTACTACTGGAACTCATTTGGAATGGACAATTTTTGGCCTATTGTGCTAAATTCCTGAGGGTTTGCCTATTTTTGTATCAGATTACATCTTTATTAGGTACAACTGTTTTTACATTGCATTTTTGTGATTAATGATGCTAAAAGGATTTTGGCATTTCAAATGTTGTACACAAACCTAATGGGCAAAATCTTCTGTAAACTTCTTCTAAGCTCTTGGCAAACTTTCCTTGGGAGCAAATATTAACTCCAGATAGTGTTTATTAGCTTTTATAAAATAATCACTGTAATAGTGGCATGTAATTGCTGGAGGTAAGGGAACATCAGGCCAAAGATTAATCAAGTTTGAGCTCCTTAATAGAAAAAGGTCAGGAACAATTTACGTCTTGCTCAGTTTGTATTTAAAATAATGTAATTTTCCTCTGATTTTTGTTTCATATACAAAGAGTGAATTTCATGCACAACATTCTCTGAATAAATTATGTTCTTTACTAGAGATACATCTGAACAGCAGAGTTCAGGACACGCTTCATACTCTGACAAAGTATAGAGGCATTTGGACTTTAGATTTTGTTTTGCACATTATATGGGGTAGAACAAACAAAACATACAGATCTGACTCCAGCTCCATTGCCTTTTTTTACCCTCTGCCCAAATTTTGCATGTTTCTGTAGGCAGGTTTTTATTCTTGACAGCATCAGGCAAATGAGAACTTGTTCTTCAAAAGGATCAAAGTGAGTATGCCAGATAATTAAGCTTTTACTTGTAATAAATTATATGGTACAGTTGATTTAAATAAAAAAAATCACACCAGGAGGAATACTACCATGACTTCTTGTATATGGTGTTTTTCATGTAACAGGTATAAACATTTTCTTGCAATTGCATTCTAGAAAGTAAGAGATGCCTTCCAATTGAACCAGTGTGTGCCAGTAACTCCTTGATCAGAAACAGTGCAGAAACAGTCTTTTGAAAAGAGACATGAGGAAGGGTTAAAACATTAATATAGATATATTTAAGATAATACCTGGAAAAAAGAAAAAAAAAAAAAAGCCTGGAATTGCCCCCAGAAAAAGGATTTCTGAGTTTAGTCCAGTGTAAACAGCATTATATAGCCTCACAATTTGGGATACTTAGTAAGGTAGATTTATCATTTAGGGTTGATGCTACTTCAGACACCTCTAGTTCCCACTCTATGTGCAGTGAAGCTGTTAGTCATTCTTTTCTTTGAGTTAAAGCTACAGCATAAATTGCATATCAAGAGATGTGATCTCTCAGGCATATCGAGCTGCATTAAGACATCCAAGTTCAGCTTCAACACAGGAGACAAGTTCTTGTTAGCTCAGCTGACATCTCTGCAAAACCAAACATGCTTGGGACCTTTGAGCTCTGAGGATGACAGACTTGGAATGCTCTGTGTCCGTATTTGGCTCTCTTACTCTCCAATGCAAGGTGATTGCATCTAAAACATTTTCTGGGTAAAATTAATTCTGCATTCCTATCTGGAAAATATCTGAGAGAATGCCAGTTTGCTCAGGCAAAATCCATGCTTGTGATCAGCCTAATGATTTAACAGCATGGATAACTGAGTCCTGGTAACCAGTTTTGTATGCTGAAGCTGGTAATTCACTAGGAAACAGAAGCTTCATGTGTAATTATTCAAAGGGGATTGTTTGTCAGTTTGTTCTGGGAAACAAAGACATCCTTAATCACAGGCCAGACCTGAAATCTGCCATTTTTCCATTTGAAAAAATAGTGAAAGTCTTGCCATGGAAGTTTTAAGGCAAGGGTGTTACCAACAGCATGAAGTGCTCTGCCTGGATAAGCAGGAATCAAAAGCATGATGCCTGCAGTGTGGGAATCCATCCATTCTCTAGTGCTAAATTTTGTATTTCTCCTTAAAAGAGCTCATGGAAACTAGTCTATTCTTCTATAATCTGTTGAACATCAGCCATCAATCATATTTAATGTATATAAACACTTCTGCACAAAAGCATAAGGGATTCTAATTCAAATAAAACTATTAACTATAAGCTTTGAAACTCCTTTTTATAATCATAAGATTTGCCTTTAGATTTGTCCTGATCAAATCAAAATTTTTCAATGTTATTATTTTCCTAACCCTAGCTTTCTAGCATATACTGTGAAATCACAATACTGTACAGAGAAACATTGTAAATGGATAATGACTTGCAGTTGTTATGCATTACATCATGGAAAGCAGCATTTCCCACTTCTTGATTCTGGGGCTTCACTTAGAGAACTTGCTATTTCAGTGCCCCACGGGGCTCCCCAGCTCCACAGGTGTCAGAGCCTTCTATTTATCTAAATCACTTCTGCTATCAGCTGTGGAAAAGGTAGTATTAAATCTAAATATGTAAGTCTTTCCAGGCCTGGACCTCATCCAACTCCATGCAGACCCACACAGGTGTCTCTGAACACTGATCTCCAGGGCTCCAAGGGAATTCAGATCAGAAAATTCAGATCACGCTGACCCTCTCCAAAACTAGCACAGGCTAAAGACTGGTTGATTTACATGGGCTGTATATCTAATTATTGCCCTGAAAGGTACACCTGACTGGGTAAAATACAGTGATAATTTTTATAAACTTTCATATTGGATGTTCTTTTTGGAGAACTAAATGTGGGCATGTAACTGCTATCCAAAAATATAATCACTTACATACCACAAGGTACCACTTACATTGAAAGAGGGAGAGAGTGGAGTACTTCACAGGAGTATGGTTAAGTAACATTTATAAAAGTCCAGAGTTCTTGGATGCTGCTAGGAACCAGGGAAAAAGAAGTCTTGAGTTTCTCAGTCCTTCACAAGGACAAGAAGTTGTAACAATGATTATGCACCTGCAGGGTGCATGAGAGCCGTGTCAGTGTCTTGTGATATTTTGCAGAAGGTATGTTTTCAGAGAGGTGTTGCCTTCTTGGCCCAATGAGTCTTTTCTATTTTGTTTTTCATGTACTACCCTATATATATGTGTAGTGTTTCTTTAAATAAAGCTCTTTCTTTTTCTGCTTCTCCATTGCAGGAGGAACTATTTTGCATTATCCTTCTCACCGCTCACCTGTAGCCTAAAATGCAACACAGGGTAACACAATTGTTTTCAATGTTCCTCAGAAAAATCTTTAATAGGCCTTGAAGAAACAAAAGCAGCATTCTTGCTTCTCTTCACAAAATGCCTAACCACCATAGCAGCCTAAGTAAAGAATTTCCCTTCAGGTAAGAATCTCTGCAAGAGAAATGAAAAATGCAAGAGAGAAAAGGACCCTCCCCTCCCACTGCAGCTGGCCAAAGAATGAGCTGGTATTTCTGACATCAGGACCACAGCAAATGGCAGCATGCAACAGGCAGCCTGAGTTCCCACTCCACCATACACACCAGCATTAAAAAAGTTCATATTCGTACCAAATTATGGCCCTAGTGAGAACAAATGCCACAGAAATTTTATCATAATGCAATTTTATATTGCATATATAAGAATGAAGTGTTCACTGTACTGTTGAATAAAGCTAAAATTCATCCCTAGAAAATCTGTGTAATCTTGTGTTTGACAGTACAAATATAATTCATGAATAGAAAAAGACAGAAGAAACTCAGAGAAATTGCAAAATGGTAACATGAGATATTCGCCTGAAAAGTCATTCATCCATTCCTGGTCACTTAATATAACTTTGTGGGAAAAAAAAAATAGCTTCTAAAATGGAAATACACATCTTAGAAGTAAACATGGTTTTCTGACAGGAACAGGATACACAGAAGCACACAGACATAACCAGAAATACATGCAGGACAAGACAAAGTTTGTTTCAGTGTAGACATGAACTGTGGGGAAGGACAAGACCTCCTTTCTTTAACCATCCCTGAGACCATTGTTGTGGGATACTAGGCACTTGTACCTCTGCATCTTCACCACTCACAGTAAATTAGGAGAAGGAAAAAAAAACCTGACTCGATTTCCAGTCACTCAGGAATCTGCTCTGATTCAGTAAGTCTCAAGTGTGATGTCCAAAGTACCATGAGGAGCACACAGAGAGCAAAGCCACACTTCTGGGACTGTGCCTGCTCATTTTCACCAGTCAGGCAGCACTTTCATGTGTGCCTTTACAGTGATGGTGTCAGATACATGTGCTTCAGACATAAAGTGAATCATAGGATGAGACTCTAGCTGTAATTTTGCAATCACTCATCTGGAAGCATATTGTTATGTCAGTGTGACACTCTAGTAAGCAAATATTGTTTACAGAATCTTTTTCTGAATGTGTAGTATCTACAGAGCACTGAATGCCTTACTAATGATTAAAAAACAAAGTCTTTGTTTGAAAGGTTCATAATTTAAATGAAAAACATATGCTCAAGATAGATTATGTGATGTAAGAAGCAGGCTAGTAGACAAAAAAATTCTAGACATAGTTCTTAGTATTTGATATTTTTTAGAGAAAAATAAAAATCAAGATTTCCTAAAAAAACAACGAACAATCTCACCTATTAAAACCACAACAAGAAATCATTTTGGAATGTTCTTTTGGGGTCTATTTTTATCCACTTTTTTGCAGAGCTTTCAGCCTGTGACTGAACTGAAACCAGCTAATCTTTCTTTCTGGTTCATGTATATTAGCTTGGTGCTGTTAGGTTTGTTTCTCCAAAACAGCAGGGTGCTGGGATTTTTTAAAGGTTTCCACAGAAATTAAGAGGAGAGGCATATAATACCTTCAACTCAAATTTATTTCTTTTAATTCATTTTATATGCACTTGGGGCCTAAATAACTCAAGAGTAATTACTGAAAAGTAGCCTATTGTGTGACTTGCACCCCTTTGTGAGCAGCTATTGCCTTAACTCCAGATGCAGAGTGTTTTGTAACTAACTACACTCCATATTCCCTTTGTGGAGAATATAGACAAGCAGTGGATCCATTTTTCATTTCCATGCCAGAATAGCTAAGCATCTGTGTACAGTTACCCATTTACATAAAGGCCAGCAATCAATTACTGCTACTAGAAGGAGCACAGAACCAACAACTCACAACTGTCTCTCTAAACAGTAGTACCTCCCAAGCCTACCCCAACAACTGATTAAAGTTGCTCCTGATAACACAATCTAGTCCCTAACATTTTGGCTAATAAATGCCAGCCTCTGGAAATGTGGTCTTGCATAACAATAGTAATAACAGGCAAGAAATTTTAAGCACTCATTTAAGTTGTTGGTCTCTGCCCAAATCATTACCACTAATAGTGTGGCTTGAAAACTTTAAAACATACATTTGTTTGAACAGAGTTCACTTTGTGCAGGACAAAAAAAAAGGCATCTCACACACACAAAAAAATTCAGGCAGCTGCACAATGTACATATCATTGTAACAGGTCCACAAGGGATGTGTGAAATACAAATCAGTGTGCAAGGGTTATCAGAGTGAAACGGCAGAAATGAGAAAAATCTGGAACCAGCTAGTCACATTTCTCTCAGCTAGATAACTACATCTTTCCTCTCTTCATTTTTCCTCTCCATTACAAGAATCTGGAAAAAAAATTAATAAGGTGTGTTGGGAGGGGAGTCATGTCGCCAACCCTTTTCCTCTGCTTCAATAAGCTGAAAATCTCAGGATCTCTAACAGCTGAGATTTTTAACTCCTCCATGCAAAGAAAGGGGGATGGGCCTTTCCTTCTTTAGCAGAACGATTTTTTATTTTTTTAATACAGAAATTGACACTTGTTTCTCTTAGAAACATTTTTTGATCAGAAAATATTTGTTAGGAAATTAAATTTTAGATAAAAGAATTAAGCCTCTACTGTTCTTGGGATGTTTTTTATTTAGATTTTCCATGTTATTTTGAGTCTACATTGCATTATGTAATATAGACAGTATGGCTGAACACACACATGCACTATAATGTAGGCTCAGAATTAAATTTCTTTAATCTATATATTTAAATATATATAAAATGCACAATGACACAACCTAAAACTCAAAAAATAGCAAATGGCAGAATTAGCATTTTTCGTGAAACCTTAATTCATCCTCCCTTTGGGAACATATATCATCAGACAGTACAAGATTTTATAACTGCACCACCTTCTATTTTTGTGTGGGATCTTGACTCATTTCTGCCTTCTTCACTCAGTATGTGATGGCATGAAGTGCTGAGTATTGGATTATTAACTTATTTCTGAGCATTATGGCCATCCTGTCATCAAAGTAACTGAATTATTCTCAAACATGAGTGAATATATCTTCTTCTCAATTAGTCAAACCATTCAGCCCTGCATCATTTTTGCAATCTTCTTCTACCTGTGGTTCCTGTAACTGCACACCCAGTGCCTGAACTGGAACCAGGGCTACAGCTCTCTCCCCAGCACCTTTTCTGGGAAAAAGAAAGGCATCTGGACATGCCTGCCATGTCCTGTGTGCTGAATTTGATATCTGTTCAGAGAAAAAAATGCCTTGTTAGTGTGCTTTGTCCATGTTCACTTGGAGTGCATATACAACAGAGAATTCAATTTAAGAAAAGCCACCAATGTCTCACTCAGATACTGACATTTCCCTTTGCTAAGCCATAGTGTCTTAGGGCTTTATAGGTCAGCTTCTTAGTGAATAAGAAGTAAAAAATCAAGGACAATCTGGGAACATTAGAGCTTACATATTTACTTCCATGCACTTAATGAGGAGTGGCTGAATTGGGTATAGGTGCTGTACATCTCTACTTCAGAGTTCTTTGTATGACAGCAAAGCATGGTTAGCTGAAAGCAACTTTGTCTGGAAACTTAAGGACATTGCAGCAGCATAAAGCAAACAGCTCTTCCACCCTGTCATTCCCTCCAATGGGGTATACTGGGGCTTGCATTTCTTCCTAAGACTGAACATTTGCTCAAACACAGCAAAATAACTTGGCAGACGTGTACAACAGCACCACCTGGTGATTCCCTGCAAGAGCCACCTGCTATGCCAGCACTGGTGTTACAAAACTAAAATTATCCAAGAAGCACTTCAAATACTTAAACACTGATGCCAATCTATACAAACTATTCTACATCTTAAATTGTTTGCCTACTGTTTTGAAGTTAATTATTCTTAGAATAATGTATTCTTTCAATGATTCATGAGTAAGATCAAGGGAGAAACAAATTTTTAAAACAGATTTGATTGTATTGGAAAGAAGGTTTGCACTATTAAGAGATTGACCAATATTTTAAAAATGAAGATATTTTAATCACTTCATTGAAAAAGTATCATTATTGTTTAAATTAGTCTCTTGCAGCAAAAAGATTCTGATTTCATTGGAAAAAAAAATGTTTTAAGATAAATTTGGCCTGATTCTGAGCAAAGAAGCCTTTGCAATGACATGCATTCCATGAATGCAAAAAAAATGGTAGGATTGTACATAGCACAAAGTTCCCAGGTTGCCAAAAATTGCCAGGAATTAACTTCCCACAAAAATAAAAAATAAACATTTTTTAAATATTTCACACCCTAAGTAGTAAAATATCTTAGCTATTCCTTGAGCACTTTTTTTTTCTTTTTTTTTTTTTGTTCTGTACAGGGATATTTTACACAATACATATCTACATTTGAACATGGCCTAAGGGATATAAATACTTCAGATGTGCCAAAACATGGGCATATATAGAACACACAGAATTTTGCTTTTGAAAGGAAGGTTAGCACCAATGAACACAAAGGTTAGATAGGAGTAAGTCCTTGACTTCCCTTGCTGAAGACAATGGAAAACCTCCATTAACCAAACTAAGGCCAAAAAATTCACTTATGCAAACGTGTCTCTGTGTGTCTACATATCCCTATGCATATGTACATTTATTTCCATGGGTATGTGCATACAAGTGTAGAGTGACCTTAGAAGAAATCAGGTTTTCTAAAAATAAGATGATGACTGATGATGGTTGTACAATGGGCTCCTTTGCTTCTCCAAAATTTGTGCATGTCACAATGTGCTAAAATGCATGAAAATAATTAAGATTAACCTTTTAAAAAATGGAAATGTCTAAGCCCTAGTTCTTGACAGCAGTCCTAACCCTCATCAGAGACAGATCAATCTGCAGCAGCAGCAGGTAGCTCTGTAGTGCCAGCGGATGGGGCCAGAGCCATGGGAAGTGCAGGGCTCCAGCTCTGACATCCACAGCTGCTGCATTCTTGTGCTCAGGACTGAGCCACACACACTAATTCTTGTGAGCAAGGCTATCATCAGTTTGACTTTTTGTCTCTTTATCTTTGTTTGGCATCTTCATTTACATAGATCTCAATTATCCCCTCTGCATTTGTGCATTATTTTAAATGTCATGGGTTTGTTTTGTTTTAACTTAAATTTTTGATTCCAAAGAGTCACTGGGAAAAGATGCCTGTGTGATACCAGTGTTGCTCTTCACTCTACAGCTGAGCTCTAAAAGGACAGGAGAAGGTCTCAGGCAGTGACTGCTCATTCTGTGGTGCCCACAGTGAGCTACAAGACCTATGTGGCAATAGGAAAACAAAAAATCCTAAATATTTCATTTTCCTCTGTGGATATGGGACTCAGCACTTGGACACTGGAGACAAAATGTCAGCTGTATGGAAAATGAAGGGCCTCCTGCCCATATGTGTGGACATATGGCTTTTTGATTGTTCTTCTTTGGGTAACTCATCTCCCCTTGCTACATTTGGAAATATTAAAATACCTTAATCTAGGATATAAACTGAACCAACTTCATTTTAGTAGTCTAGAGTGTACAGAAATCTTAAATGTGGATCTGCATTTTTCTAATATTTTTGTGTCACCTCTCTCACTCACATTCTGTTGTCATCTATGTTTTTTATCTCTGTTTTCACAACTCATTTTCGCCTTCCCACATGCAGGATATCTCTGGCAAGGGATGTTTATATTGTAAGTAACCTGAAAGTTTGAGTTTGCTCTTATTGCATTAAAACTGTCAGAAGTCTTATAAAAATGGGGAAATGCATGGCACTCCATGGCCTTGAAAACACAATGTAATTTACATGGGACCTACAATTTGTTAAATCCCCAAGAACATAATTCTGCCATCCTTTACACTCATGTTTGGCTACAAAACTTAAACTTTTATTTTGTTCTACAGAACAAAATGCAAATGAAGGTCTAGAAGAGAGCAGAGGTCTGTTTGCACATGATTCAATGGTGACTTCAAGGAAGAGAACTGTCTTACTTTAAAATAGGAGATAAAATGTGGCACTGAGACCACCTGATTTGATCGAGGAACCAGATTCAGTACTAATGTGGCAATACTTTGGATGCTTCCCTTTAAATATAAATAAATAAATAAGTACATACATACATATACAAGTAGGTAGACACAAAAGAGACTTGGGTTTGGCAGTAAGAAGGGTTTCTGGGGAAATCCAGAAGTTTACGGTGTATGCTTAATAAAAATGCTTTCTCTTAAGAAGAGGAGTCGTTGTGCTCTGGTTGGACACTTCCCCTGAGGATCTTGAAAGGAACCCTGGCAGAGGAAGTGTGAACTCACAAGTGAGTCTCAGTAGATGGCACTCCTCCCCCTGAGTCAACACAGGGGCTCAGATACAGATTAGAAGCTGTTCTTCTAAGGGGAAGGGGTCAAATTGTCTTTAAGATTTGGAATTTAATATACAAATATACACAGAAATATTTATATTCAAGCTGTAAATATGAATAAAACAGTCTAGGACCAACTTGCCTGGAGATACCTTCCTCCATATGCCTCAGTGTGACCCATTTCCTTCTAACTCCAGCTGTGGTGGTTGGAGTAACAGATGCTGTGGGGCCTGGAATGGACCAGAGGAGCAGACCACAGGCTACTGCAATGGAAAATTGCTTTTGAATATGAGGGGAATCTGTTAAATCATTTTGTTTGCACAGGACATGACAAATGCATTTTTTCAGTTGCCCTATTTGGGTAACTTCTGTTTGAAAATATAAAATCACCCTCTTGTTCTACACAGGAGATGATTGCAAAGTTTAGATAGGTAATTTTTGTAGTTGTACAGAATTTTTCAATTATCTTAATATGTTTAGAACCAAAAGTCCACAATACGTAGTTACCATTAATATATACAGGAGAAATAATATATTTAAATCTAGCTACATCAGTTCACATGTCAGAAATATTAATTTACACTGGGATGGATTTTCCATATATTTTACCCAGCTGAACAACATTTTCCTAATACTTGCTGAAGGACTTACCAATCCATAAATGTAGTTCACATACCTCTATGCTATCTTCCAAATCAGTTTGGAAAAAAAAATTGTAAAGTCTAGTGACAAATAATCTCAAGAAGCAAAACTAAGAAGATCTAGAAAATAAAGAATTGTTGGAACAGATATTAGAATTTTCCATTGCAAATTATCACCACGAACCGGCTGTCTGGGAAGCACTCCAACCTGATGTTGGGTTCTCTTTGATAACGTGGTGTTTCCAAGCAACATTTTTAGTCAGTCCGTATGTATAAGTGGTCAGCCACCACTTGGAAACTTCAAAACATGAATTTCTTTTGTTAGATGCAGATCCAATTTGCTGTTTGGTTTTCATATGAAAAATGCAGCCGGCTTTTTAAGATACAGTTTTTAAAAAGGGAAAAGAAGGAAACAGTGCTAAATATTGTAGCACGTTTCAACACATATAGGAGCACGTTTAATTTATTCAATAGTACATTAATGAACCCCTTTTTAGTTCTTAAGCTAAGCAGATGGGTATTCAGGTAGCATGTGTTAAAGTTGTCAAGAATTTATGTTCTAATTCCTTTCACATAGCAGCCGAAGGCAGTTCTTACATAAGAATGACAGTGATAACAATTAGCTGGTCTCTTCAGTCAATATGTTTCCACTACAACCCTAGATTAAATATTTTTCAGAATTTGGACCTGCTGAACTAGAATTTCTGAAGTTCATTTCTTTCAAACCTTGTATGTGAAAAATATGTGAACTCTAATCCTACAGAGTGCACAGACTGTCTGTCCAGCTTGCATCTATGCTTTGCACACATTCAAGTGCAAGTGCATATATAATGATTAGGTAATTCATAATTTAATTTGGAAACTGTTCCTATCTCAGCCAAAAATAATTACAGTTTGATATGTAGGGTTCATATCAATGATAAATAAAGAACAGGCGTGTTCCTGTGAAGCAAGTGATAATCAGTTCTGCAAGACAGGCTCTCTCATTCTGACAGCAGAAGGGACCCAGACCAGTTCCTGGCTCATGGACCTAGACAGAGACCTGCAGACTGCAGGCAAGGATGGGAACACAATGGAGCCACAGGAGATCACAGTGTTCCATGAAGTTAGGCACCATTTCCTGTGGCTGTGCTTGCATCTCAGAGACTGACTGCAAATCACTGGCAAGGACAGTTGCATTCCACATTCATTGCACTCCACATTCAGGCAGAAAATATTTTAGATTTCTATAAAATCATCCTATCAAAATGAATATATTTTATCAACTTAGATCTGGAATACATGCATCCTACTAGCGATAATTATAACAAGACATATGGTGAAACAGCATTTTAGATTGAGACAGTTTGGGGAATTTCTCTACTATGATTTCTTCCTGACACTGGAATCTTATGGACATCTGTCAGGATGTAAGTTCCAGCAGGAATGTGGCACATTCCTCTCCTTCTGATCCTTTTCCTCCATATTGACATAAAACCCACAGTAGGTGACAGAAAAGTTGCTTGCACCTGGCTCATGGCTAAAAATACTGAGCCATTAAACTTTGATGATCCTCCATTTAAATGGAGCACACTTGAATAAAAGATGGCAGCTATCCAGAGCAAATGGTTATTTCAAGTCTGATTCCCAGGAAAGATAGTAATTGAACTACAGATTAGTTCTCAAGAAGGAGATCATCTGATACGCCTTATCTAAAGATACCTGAGGTATAGCAAGGGGCTTAAAGAAGTCGTTTTCTCTGAGATTACTTCAGAAGAAAGAAAGAGGACGGAGAAAAACTATGATTCAGACCTGAAACTGCAGAAATGTCATGGACAGCCCAGAATATTCTGACCAAAGGACAGAACTATCCAAGGTTAGAAGGAAACTTAAGCAGAAGGCTGAGTGTGGAAATGTTTTGTCCGTTGATGTGTGTTTCTAATGCCAGCTGACAGAACATGGCAAAATCTTTATCACACATTTATTCACCTCAGATATTTCATATCTTTGAGAAAATAAACAGTGGGTTTATTTTGACCATAATGTGAAGTTCTGGGAAAAGATAGGCACGGAGAAGTAGGGGAGGAGGCAATGGGATCTAGGAGTCTTCCTTTTCTGAAACAATAGTAGATAAAGAACATATCAAAGAAGTCTGCCAGAAAGAGAGGCTAAATCATACTGGGGCTAAATCATAAGAAAGCTTAAAACATTTAGATATCTTGTAATATTACCCAAACACTGCAGCTTGGAATGTACAAAGAGAACGGAGCTTTATCAAGGCTATGACACACAAAGTCCTAGTAAAATTAATTCATCTAGCCTGGAGCTATGTGTTCCTTTCTTAGCACACTGGCTCCCCTTGTTATAAGTCACAAGGGTATTTCTGTCACAGGCTCTCCCTTTCACAACAGCCAGTCTTCACACAGGCCTGAATTTTGTCTGCTTTTGTGAATCACATCAAGGTGCAATAGATACAGAGAAGGGCCTTTTTGACCTTCTCTAAAGCATCCATCAGAGACCTAAGTGGTCCATGGACTTCCTGAGTGCAGCAGGAAAACCAAGTGCAACTCTTTGCATTTCATGGAAATGTGAAAACACCACCAGATGGACCACAGGTGCAGGCAGTTTCCCTCCCTTGGTCTGGCTCAGGCACTGGGGACACCTGTTGCTACAGCACCAGAGGAATGGCATTTTATGCCTTTCTCCACCAGTCCTGGGTGAGGTATGTTTTTCTCAATGTGCCTGGAGTGCCCTGTTATCTTCATGGGGAAAGACACAGTTCTCCTCTGGAAACTTACTGAAACTATGGAAGATCTGCATCATGCAGTCAGCATGGCATCTTCTAACAATCAGCATGAGCAGAAGTTAGGTGGCATAGAGTTTAAAATCCTGAAGAAAAAAAAATAGAAAAAAAAAGGAAGTTGATTTAAGACTACAAGCATTTAAGACCATAACTCCTAGAAAATACAGGTGGAGCTTCACCAACAAAAGTAATAAAAGAAATTCATCTCTAGAAAATTAATCTCAAAGATACTGAATGAATTCTCAAATAAAGGAAGCATTCTCAGCCATTAATTAATCGATTAATTAATTAATCTATGTAAATCATTCTTTAACTGTTTTTTTAAGCGGATGCTGCCTTCCTTGAACTGTGGATGATCATCCACAAATATGTTTGTCACCAAATGCTGTGAGGAAATCTGTGTGACAGGGACTTCCCAGGACAGACCTTGAGACCTGCACAGAAATCAAACCAGGTCCATCTGGGAGTTTCTTTAAAGAGCAGAGAAAAGTAGATGGTTAAAGAAAGTACAAGTGCTAGGAAAACAATATGATATTTTGTCTATTACATCATTCCAGCTTCTAGTGCCATGTAGATAAGTGACTTCATAAACCAGATGTTCTAACTTTGTGGTTAACACTGCTTGATTGATTTTCTGCTCAGGATTTTAACTGGTCACTACATCTGTGGTTCAGACCATGGGTTCGTTTCATTTCCTCCTCTCATGAGCATTTCCATGCTTTCTACCATGCAAGCAACTACACTTGAAGTAACTTTTGCCTATTACTTCATTTGATTCTTCCCATCTTAAAACTCAGCATTGCTCCAGAAAACCTCTGGGAAAGTAGCAATGAAAAGATTAATGGATGTAACTTTCAAATTGTGCATGTGCTCAAAAGCTTGATCCAAAATCCCTTTGCTGACTAAGATATACAGATACACACTAAGATATACAGATATACACTACCTCCAATGTGATTTTGTTTGTGAGAGATGCCAGAAAATCTCATAGCACTTGAAAACCCAAAAGTGATATAAATTAGGTTTGGACTTGAGATCCTATATTACCAGAGTTTGTTCCCTGATTTAATTAAAGCAATAATGTTTTCATTGCAAATACACACAGTTGTTAATTTGACAATGACATTTGGAATTATATTTACACAATGTGCATCAAAATATTTTTGCCAATTAACATGCTTGGTGAATATTCACAAAAAATCCAGTATATAGCCAGAACAGAGTTTATTATAATAATATCAATAAACATTACAGTCCCTTTTGATAACCTTCATCAATCTCACCAGTCCATGATTATGCCTTTCAATACTGTGAAAAGTATAGCAGAATCATTGATTGATCACAAAGTCATTCAAACATCTTTGGGTGTTGATTTGGTTCTTGTTGTTGAGTCTGTAAATATGAAATCAAGAGATCAGCTTTCTATACCATAAGCAACACCCAAACTTTAAGTCCACAAAATAGATCAGCGTCTTACAAGGATCTTTCACATCTTTGAAAATGGGGTCAAAGTGATCTATGTCACAACTGACCAGTCCAACAGGACTGCTATTTTTCATTCTCTTTCTTTATTTCCTCCAAAACTTCTTGGTCAGATAGCATAGGATGAAGATGTCCTTACTGGGAGCTTTTCATTTTCCTTACCTGACAGCCATTGCAGTCTCAGAACAAAGCCATTTTCTTGGCCTGCACCTTTATATACCCCAGCATGTACATTAGCACAGTATCCCAAGTATCAGCTCTTTCTGCTTGGTTCCTCTAGCTCCTTTTAAGCTCTTATTTTAAGATAGTCTGATGACTTCGATTATCTTTGTTTGCTCACCTCAGTATTCACCATGACATTTTCCTTCCTCTCTCCATGACCCATAATATGTAAACCCTTCAGAGACTCTGCAGTGGGAAGCTCCTTGAGGACACCAACATGGCAGCTAGCCTCCCTTTTGGTTTATCCAATTATTCTTCCAGGGAGAAGCCTGTATACACACCATCCTCTTACTCTCCCACTTCAAGCTGTTTCCTGCATTTAACTGTTCTGTTCTGTGGCTGTCCCTTGTCATCTATAAAAGGTTCATTCCTCCCCCTGTCTTTCCTATCCTACTCTCCCACCTCTCAGATTTTGCCAAAATATCTTCTGATGTCCCCACAGAGTCCCCTCACTAGCAACTGACTTTTCCAAAAACTGTCTGCAAGGCTGTGACCATCCTGCCCCTCTTTTCCCAGTTACTAGATTCAACATTCTTAATCAGTTCCAGTTGAGGGGCAAATGTTCAACCACAGGAAATTACACTTTGGTTTATTTGGCATCCCTCTGACAAACACTCCTCCACTTCACAGGATTGTACAGGGTGAGTCCTTCAGGACCAGAACACCTTCCAAAGTCTTGGTTTGATTACCCAAAATATTTCAGGGTGCAGAATCAAATTTTATTCCTAAAATGTTCCTGGTCTTTTAAAAGTCAGGACATACCTTGCTTGAACCTTCCAGCTTGGTGATCAAGGGTTGTGTCCTACACACAATATGAGAGATCCTTGGATCTCTACTTGCATGGAGTCAATTGGAGCTTGGGCAAGTGGGGCTCAGCACCTCAGGCTGCCTTTGCTGTGGTGAGGTGGTACATGCACTGACAGCACCTTTGCAAACTGCATTGCTTTCATTGTATGGCTTTCTTTTAAAAAAAGTAATTCCATTGTAGGTTTGGCCCTTCAATGTGCTCAAGGTTAAGCACGTAAATATTTTAACTGATGTGAAAGAAATTGCCCACATGCCTGCACCTGTGATTAAATGCTTTGGTGGATCAGGCCAGAGTGCCAAACACATTGTTCAATCAAGCAATGAGTATGTATGTAAGCAAGATCTTCAAAAACTGACAGAAGCATAGCACTTGCATTGCTATAAGAATCTCACAATTCAGTTCAGCCCTGGCCTAAATACACTGGTTTTATTAGGAAAAGGTTAGCAATTAATTTAGCCTTACTTCTTTTTTGTGTGATGTGAAGACAAATTCCTTAAGTGAAAGTCTGTGGTGTTAATTTTATTAGTTACAGACACATTTTCATCAGTTGCCATACAGCATTATATAATGATTTACAGTATTGACAATATGCAAAATCTTTTAAAATATTTGGATTTCTATTTTTACCAAACTTCAGCTGCTTTCGTGAATGATGGTGTTTGTGCTATTGGCCACTGGAGCCCAGCTAAGAACATCAGAACATTATCCTGCCCTGCCCCTGCAAGTAATGAACTCTTTTCCAGTCTGTAAAATGTTGGTGCTTTGTGGTTTCCTGAAAGGGAGATAGCAGCTAGCTGTTCCTGCTCCCAGTGACCATGGTGTCAGGCTTGACAGCTTGTTTCAGAAATTGCAGACCCCTGCAGACATCAGTGCAGAAGTGGGCAAGGACCATACCTTTATTTTATTTTACCCTCATGGCTAAAACACTGCAAGTAATCTCCAACCTGATAGCTCCACAAATAGTCACCCTGTTAGCCACAACTTCATGCTTCAGGACAAGCAGCAGTGATGCTTTTACAACATCAAAAGTAAACAGGGATTTACACATACTATTTTTATCCTGATTCTGTTTCTTTTAGTAGTGAAATTACTTTTAGTAGTTGCTATGAATTTTCTTAAGACTTACAGAACTTCTTTCTTTTCTCTACTTCTATACTGAAACATATCACAAACCAATTTTCATGGCATTAAACTTGTCAGTCCAAAAACCTCCCAATAGAATTCTTACTTTATTCAGTCATTTATTCTGCACTTTCAGAAGACAGAGCTTCTATTGATTGCAACACATTCATATAACTGGGATTATTTGTAAGGGGTAAGAAAATTGATAAAAAATTAGAAGTGGCTATTTTTGTAAATGGATGTGGAAATATTCCAACCTCACCAGTGCTGACCTCCTGTCTACATGGGGAGGTTCCATGCACCTCAAACATGCTAGTGATAATGAGAATGATCTCTGCAAATGTGCTGCATGTAGCTGAGGGAGGAAAATACTGCAATGCTATTGCTTGTTAAAATTCTTCTTTGTTTCTGCCCTCTCCAACTCAAATGTTTTCTAGATATTTTTCTGGCGGCTTTAGCAGCATTAATGAATTCCAAACTAGAAAAGTTTCTACTTCAATATCTTACAACTAATTCAATATGTACTGACCTCAAACCCAGGATAGTAGTAATTTGATATTGCAGCTCATTATTGTTACTCCCAGCAAGTTTTCCCTTGGAAGTGCCTGATGCTTCCCCCTCTCCCTCACACACCCTTCCACCCTCCATTCAGAATTTGGTTTTAATTGTTCGGGAGAAAAAATTCAGACTGTGAGCCAACGATATATTTCCAGGGGGTACAAGATATTAATAGAGCTACATCGTGGCCCCATATATTGTAATAAACTGTGCTGTAATTTGTTTACCCACCGTAGACAGTAACTAACATTCAGATAAATGGAGTTGGCGCCTGCGAGATTTATGATATACTTCTGTGCTTAGCAATGTTTAATCAGGGAGTTAAAATATTACAGTGTAAAATCCTTTACAAGCATGCACAAACAGAGAACTACCATTAGAGGCTTGGCAGACATACTCGGTGTCAAATAGTACCTCCAGACACTCTCAAAACACAAAGAGGAATATTCAAAGCAGCTACTAACTGACTAGCATTATTTGAGAACCACGTCAGAGCTCATTTTTTTAGGGGGGCTTGCTTTTGAAGTGACAGAATGATAGGCAGGGACAAGTGGGCTTGTCTGCAGAGCCCATCAAGCTGAAAAAAGTTGGGGTGGGTGGAAAGCGTTGAGGTGGGGGTGGGGAAGGGAGGTGAATTTTGGTCAAAAAGGTGGTAGATGCCTGTCACAGAGCTTAGACTGTTTGGATAAGACAGGCTAGCATGTGGGGGGATCAGCATGAAGCATCACACCTGGAGGAAAAGACAACTAGCTCCAGCCTCAGTGCCATAAGCCTGGCTCCACAAAGTCTAGCCAACATCTGGAATGGATATCAAGAGACACAGTGCAGCCCTGACTGGCGCTCTACTCTACCTTTGTACTTTTCACTGCAAATTGAAAAGCAAAACAGACATCAAGGATATATTTATATAACTGTCTTCAAGCTGCATTTTCTACTCCCATCTGCTGCACATGATAAGTTTCAAGTGTTTTCTAATAAAAAAAAAAGGATTTTTTTTTTTTTTTTTTTACTCCTTGCTCAGTATACAGACTGACCTTTTTTTTATTCACAGTTTTAAAGGAACAGTAAATATTTTACAGCCAGAGGAAGTGTCAGCACTGTAAGACTCTCTGGTATTGACATTATTTAACCAGGCTGGCTATGGAGCCAAATGTGACAGGGTGTGAGTGTGTGTGTGTGCAGATGCCTGCATTTGCCTCAGTGTGCAAACGAGCTCGTTTGTGTGCATTTGTATGAGCACACGTGCTTTGAAGAGCAACGTTCTCAGAGGTTTTCACTTTATTTTCACTTCATGCTGCTGTTATGTCACTCAAAGGGGGAGGTGAGCCCTGTATGTTCAAACAAGAGACCCTGTGGTAAACTGCTCCTCAGGAGGGACATGCTGAAGGAATGCAGCCTCCATATGAAAAAGGCTCTGGTTTTGCTCTCTGCTTCCCAGCTATGAGACCAGATCAGCCTTCTAGTCAGGGTGATTAATTATGAGGGAAATAACCAGGATGAGAAAGGGTTACATTTGACTGTGAAAATTTGCCTTCTGACCATAAGACACCAAGCTGGGCCTGGCCATACATGGGTTTTGGCAGAGACAAAGGCAGCATGGATTGATGCCCTCCTCCATAAAACCAGAGAGACTCAAATATTACAAAATATATTCTGGATCACACAGGCAGTGAAATGTAGCCATGAGAAAGTATCTGAAGTTATCTGAAGCAGTCAAGTTCAACCTATGAGAGACAGTAGGAACCAGAGATACACATCCAGCCCTAAGAAATATCTCATCTTTAGTACAGAGCCTGATCCCTATCTACCTCATTTATTGGCATAAATTAGAGACAGCTGCATTAGTTGGAGTTATACTCCATGTAAAATGCTCAGGAAAAAAAAGGCTTTTTGAGTCCAAAGGTGAGAAGTTTCACCAAATACTAGTAACAGAAATAACAATTGTAGAAAAATTGGCTGGAACATCAAAGCTATTATTTGCTGTTACTTGTTGCTCTCATTAGAAAGGAGAATCATACTGGGAGAAGCTCCAGTTTCTCTCCATATTGAAAAATTTCAATTTTCAGCTGTTTTAGTACTGTGAACAGGAGATAGGGATGTAAAGCATGCTGTTCTGCTTTGACTGCACAATTCACCTTATAAGCCTGGAGAACCAATAATATCTCTACCCACTCCTTTGTGAAATACACATTATTCACAAAATACAGGAATAACATGAGGCTTAAACAGTGGTAATAATTAAAGTAATCCTGAATTTTGTGTAGGAAATGCACTGCTCTGTTATAGGCATCTATTGAAGGAGAAATATTTTTCCTTTTCTTCCTTGGGAAATAGTACCTTTTTTTCCCATAAAATAGCATTAAAGAAAAAATATGTTGTCTTTAAAAGAAGTTTTATTTTTTCATAAAATATTTTAAGTGAAAAATACTGTTTTCATCAACATTTCTTACACAAAAACCCCCATAATTTCTAATTCACTTTACTTGTAATATACTTCAGACTATTCAGTTAAAAATTTCTGTATAAAATAATATATTAATAGAATGGTAAGAAGTTATACATGAGACCCCATGAATTTCAAAAGATATAGAAAATGGGGTAGCATAGGATCTGTGAAGTGAAACTCACAAGAAAAAGTAAAGCTGGTGAGAAATCACAAAAAGGAGAAGCTTATCCTTTAACTGAAACCAGTCACTGTGAATGAATCAGGCAAATTTCACAGACAAAAAAATTAATAATTGCTAGCCCTCCTAATTTTGAAAATATGTTTTTCCTTTGAAATTTCACTGGCAAAATTCAAGCATCTTCCCAATGTAATTTTAACAGCCTACTGCTTCTGAAGCTATGGTCCCAAGTGAATTTATCATGACAAAAGTAGAATATGATGAAAGAATTTCATGTGCTTTTAGAATAGAAATTCTGTGGAAAGAAACTCCAGGCCAGTGATTGGACATAAAGAAGGAAGTACTATTTCACAGCAGTATTTGAGATGCATTTTGTTATGCATATCCATTCAAAATAAAAGTTCCGTGAGTTTGCTTTCTGGATAAGAGGACATTTCATTTCCCTTGTAACAGAAAGCATCACAGATCAAAGGAAAGCAGCCAGGTGGGTCAGAGGGAGACACCAGCATCTACTGACACCATTACTTGTTTACAGATAAACACCAGACAGCTGTAAAAGTGACAATATGTTTTCACAAGAGCAAGAAGGAAATAGTATTGAATAAATCTAAAGAAACAGAAGTATGTGTCTAAATTTGTAAGCCTTGGGTTTTTTTAATCATGTTTCTATAGTGATTTAGAATATGTTTAATATTACGTCTCTATCATTTATTTGTGTGTCTCATTTAATTCAAATGAAGGAAGTTTTACTCTACAGAAGGTCTAAAGAACCCAAGAAGCATCTCTAAGTAGTTTGTAGTGACTTTGCAGTGAGGGTCTGCAGCAGACCATGCTACCAGGCCACCTCATGCAACACAGAGAGCAATGACATTTGCACACTGTAGAGCTAGACAACCCACACTGAAAGGCCCTGACTGCAAATTCATCAAGATTGCATTAAAACTCCTAAAATATGCTGAGTGAGATTCAGTTTCTGGGTTTGTTCCTCCCTCATATTTCATGTGGTGTATTTCTCAAACAGGGAACCTGCTCATTCTCTCTGTTTACCAGTATCTGCCTGATAAAGTAGAACTGAAAACACTGTGTTGTGCTGGAATGTGAAGAAGTTCAGGGTTCAAAACAATTGCTTGCTACAAAAATAAAGGAAGGCCTCTCCTATGAAATCTGTGAACTCGAAACAGGGATACAGAACTAGTCGCTGCCAATAACTTTAACTTCATTTATCTATATTTGGCAAAAATTGTGCTGCAGCTGGAGATGAAATGCTGAGCTAAATAACTGCAGTGATGTGAGCTCCAAAACAGCAATTACTAAGCTGTGCTGCCTTGTGTAAGATTTTACTTTTATTTATTGTATTTAAAGAAACTCTGTATCTATGTACAGTACAACAAGAGCTGCCTGATCAAATAATGCCTGATTGCAAGGCATCTCAGCTCCACTGTCAATATAACTCTGTGTAGCAAAGAAAACATGTTTTTCATGAAGCCAGACTACAATGCTGTGCATGGCAGTTTTATAGTTCTACATACCTTTATATTGTCTCTAATTGCTAGGGATAACTCATATTTAATCTAAATTTGATATATCACAAATAATGAATGTATTTTTTTCTTATTATCAGAAGAGCTAGTAGTTTTAAAAGGCTAAAAGAAAGGTGTACACAATCCCTTTCCTCATGATAACAAGAACAAAAAAAAAAATTAATAATTTTCAAGGAACTGCTCACCAATACTGTTCCTACCATCTTTTTAAAAAAGTTAACACGAAAGTAGTGGGCATGTTCCAGAGTCATCTTTTCTTTCCAGGGAGATGGTTTTGCTCTCAAAAGAGAAGCCCAAGTAGCTGCAATTATGGGTGTTCTGTGGTACTAAGTCCACATATGTGTCTACTATCACAGGGCAGCCTCACAGTGGCCTCAGACTAAAGCACTTCATCTAGGGACATGTTGACATTTCAGAGAAAGAAAATGAAAAAATGAAGTGACATATGAGTATTCTTTTAGTTGTCCAAGAAAATGGATGCTGACGCCATAAATCTAGCTCCTTCCCAAAAAGTAATGTGACTGAAATAATATCACAATGCCAGAAAAGCTGACTAATTGTCTGGATTCCAAAACTGACATAATTTTTCCAAGATGACATAGTGTTATTAGTAGTATCCAGTCCCTCAAACAGTGAGTTTTGTCCTTATTGACCATATTTCTTACTCTCTTTCTCTTTACTCCCACAGACAGAAATTCTGATACAGAGTCCTCTCTTCTTTCAATTTCTTGGTCATTCATGAGATTTTTAACCCTAACAAACAAACTCTTTCACTATCTCAGTAATTTTCTAGATGCAGTCAGCAGCATTTCTTTGGGACAAACTGCCTTTCAGCAGATGGCTCCCAAACATTTAGGGCCAGTGGATCATAGCTGTCCTTCAAATTAATAAAAATTACCCTGCTCTCTTATAATCTACTTGAAGGTAATAGAAAAATTCTCAATACTTTTCCAGATTAAATTTGCAGAACATCTCCCATCACTCCATTGACTGACCATGAGTCACTGGTGGATACAAATACACTGATCTATTTTATGCAGAACTGGTGACATTTTTTCATCATTTGCACCCTGGAAGCATCTATGTCAGAGAAAGTAGCCACGTGGGTTATAGTAGGTCATGTTGCTTGATTTCTCACTAACTTCATCAATGTTAGATTTTCCTGTGCTTAAGGTGAACCAAGCTGGATGTTTATATGTCCTGGAATGCTTGTATATTTATTTCAACATCCTCATAAAGGCAAGAGATGGAGCTTTGCCTGTTGTCACTCCTCTCAAATTTTGGGCCCACTTTATTTCATTGAATAAACCTTAGTCCAGCACTATACAAAGAGATACGTCTTTTGCTGTGATTTTGTTACTCCAGTAGTTCTGGTGATTCCATCCTCTGTTAAATTGCTTCATTTCTGAACAGAAAGGAAAGCAAAGCAAGGCAAAGCAAGCCAAAGGAAAGGGATATGAATCCAGTATGGATCTTCAGAATTTTTGATGGAATTTATTCCTCTTTCATTAGCAAATATAGTCTGCCAAAGCCTGGCTTCTCCCTTCATTTATCCCTACTACAGGTCACTCTTGCAGTTCCATAGACAATGTAGAAATATTTCAGTATTAACCTACAACTACATCACCACCAAAGTCATCTGCAAGCCACAGTTTTTCTCATAGTACTTGTTAGTACAGGAAACCTGTCAGAATGGAAATGAGGCACTGCTAAACACACACATCTAGCAGCCATTTGCATCCCTAGACCAGCTCTGTTGAATTGACTGAGAAACTAATTCCAAAGTTTCTCTAATCTGATACTCCAGCCTGAGCTGGTCAGTGATTAGCTGCTTTTCACAGCCAGGTCCTTGTACCTTGAAGGACATGAAAACTACATCATAGTTTACTCTTCCTTTGCAGAGACACTAAGAGATGGCAGAGTTAAACATTTCAACAGCCATTGTTTTAAACTCAGTAAAGCAAATAAGCCAAAGCATTCCACCAGTGCTAACACTTTTAAAATACAGCTTGTTTTTTGTTTTTACATCAGAAAGCTCATACTTACATGGACATCCTGCTAAAAGGGAGAGACTGCACACATATTTCCAGAGTAATCTGACTTGTAGCGGAGGCTGCTGGGGATTAAGTGACTGGATGTTAAGGATGTTGACACTCTGATATATGGCTCTGGGCTTCTACATAACATCTTACAGCCATCGCACATGTTCAGTGTTGTTTGGGCTGTGGTGTTTCAACATAACATGAAGCAGGAATTACAGCAATATATAATTTACAATGGAGAGTCTACATTTTACTTTCACATATAGAACACACAGAGAATTCTTCCTTTTAAAGTAAATTTTCCTTGTTCATTCATCACACACCACTAATCACCACCACTCAGGCGTCTTAAGGAAAATGATGTACCATGTATCAGAAAAACTGACAGGGCAAACGACTGAAATTGAACACATCTGTACAAATTGTGAAGAAACTGCAGGACTCTTAAACAAACAATAATAATGGCAGTCACATTTCTTTTCTAAAAATGGAATCATTCCCCTGCCAGTGGTTTAGTATTTATGCACCTCCACAGCTCTTCAAACCACTCTTCTTGAGTTGTTCAAGGCCTAGACTCTGGTTCTGTCTCTGGATATTTGAACAAAGGCATAACAAAATAACATCCTGGCTAACTCTCTGTGTCAGCAGGATAATAGCACTAAGGAATCTTCTCTTTGCTAACAAGGTTACGTGCTGCTTCAGAAAGATTTTCGTGCACATGGATGTCTGATTGCACTTACTCCGCACTGAGCTTACTATCCATTATCTAATTAAATAATATCTACTGCCCAGAAGTGAATTAGATAATTATCTTCTGTTCCATTCTTAGCTATTAAATAGGAAAGACTATGGTGTTGAAACTTGTGTTAATATTTATGATTACCTTGGTAATGGAATCATTTGATATCTTCTTCAAGTTGCTAATAAGCATTGGCTGGTTTTTGTCTGCTGCAGAGTTTTCCTCCTCTGGGCTACAGTGCCAACTCCCATCTTCCCAGTTTCTCTGCAGCACACTGGACACAAAGTCAGTGTCACCTCCACAACCACTCAGATAGAGACACAAGAAAATACTAGGTCTTTTAAAACAAAGAGCTTCTTCTGGAGCAGAAAGCCTTTCAGCTGAAATTCTTGTGGTGAGATATAGGCAGCTCATACTTTTTCCCACTCCTGCCTCAAGTAGAAATTGTGCTTTGCCCTTGTAGAGACATGCATCTTCTTTCACATGGGGTGCTGACATTCTATTTTCATAAGATAGCTGCAGTGCAGGTAAATTACTGTCACAGCAGTAAGGCAATTCCCTTTTCCACACTCTTCTAATCTGCCTCTGCCTCACTTCTGCTCCTTATGTTTATTTGAGACAATAATTCTTTCATTTTTATGCCAGCTGAGGGCCAGGCTCTTAGCTTATGGTGTATCACCTCTGTGAAGCTCATGTTTTGGGTTTTTTTTATACCACAGAATTCACTTTCACCTGTTAAAGGAATAACTTAGCTCTATACATGGGAACATCCTGCATATTTCAACCAGCACAGCATTGCTGTCATTCTGGCCTGACTATTGCCAGTGACTATTCAGACACAAGGCAGTGATAAACCTCATACTGAAGCTAAAGTATCTTTTACAAGGAAGTGCACCATTGATAGCTTGTAACCTGCAATCACTTAAAAGGACCAGCAAAATCATATTGCACATCATGAATTGTGGTTACTGCCAGGAAATAACAGAGTAGTTCATATTATTTAATAGCAAACATTTTCTGAAGAGAAACCATTGTCCTAACTTTTCTAAATAAGAAAAAATAAAATACTTGAAAAACAATTTATGAGGCTTACTAGACCGAAGGCCCTCAATTTTTATTTGGTTGGTTGGCCTGTTGGGATTTTTTGCTTGTTATGGAGGTATTTTCTTTCCTTATAGAGAGTGAAATATTGTTAATAACAAAGGATATACAGTTGATAGTAGATCCGACCTGAATATCATTCAACTAACTTTTGCTATAAGGTCAGAAATAACAGTTACCCTGTTATTAAATCTATATTCTAGCATAAATACTTTGCTAGCACTTTTCTTCATATGGCAGGCAGGACCTGAGGAGAGGTAATAGTGAGGGACAATAAAAGTGGAGTCTCATTCCTCCCAAAACATTGCATAAAACTTAGTTTGTGATTTTCATCTGCCATGCTGAACTGCTTTCCCCTAAATTCCCAAGAGCAACCAGGTGAATCAGGAAAGTATAAGACCAAAGATTAAACAGATTTCCTTTCCTACACTTGCACTCAGATGAGGGGGAGGGGTTCCAAAAAAAACATTTATTTTAACTGCATTTTTTTAGGAAAAAATAATTGAGATGGTGCCTTTTAATTTGCTAATTAACAAGTTTTACTGTGGAGAATACTGCCAAAATGGCTGAGATTATTTGATAAAGATTCATTAGAGAAGAAGAAAAATAGAAATTAAAGGAATGAAGATCTTAGATAATTCAGCCTGTTTCACTGAAGCCAACAGAGCCAAGGATGCAATTTAGGGTACATAGTTTCCAAATTTTTGTTTCCTGTATTTTCACATATTGCCTACTAAAGCAGCCATTACAAGCAACTCGATAGGTGCTGTGAGCTGATTATATGACAAATCAAGATCAGGTGAAATAACACACAGCATTTGCCAAGAAATGTAACTTTGGGAATCCTGAAATTATATCTGGATTTACAGTGAACAAGTGTAATTAAGGTTTGAGAGCTAGATGCTGATAATGTTGCTAACTATCACTCTGTTACTTACTCTATTTCAGTTATTACAGCTCTACCAGACACATGAGACTGGTTCCATTCTGTCCTTCACTAAACACAATTTTAACCCAAACCACTTTCCTCCAAAGACAATGCCCAAAGACATTGAACTAGGCATTTAGACTGTTGAGACACTCTCTGCTGTTATTTTAATATTCCTTGAGTTGACAAGAAAATAGCCCAGTGGCCTAATGGCTACTGAGTCTGTAGACTACCTTAGCCTCAGGCACTGTTCTGAACGGTCAGAAGGACCTGAATATGATGCTAAAATCTTTCATTTTTTCAAGCAAATGTCTTAACAAGAGATTGGCAATCAATCCAAATGCTAACCTCCTCAATCTGTTTCTGGTGATGTCTCACATTAATTGGTTATTTATCAATCCAGTGAGTAAATCACAGTTTAGCTCAGTGGTCAGAGCATTGTATAAGAAACATGAAATGGTTTCCTGTCCTCTTCCACTGATAAAGTCACTAATGCAAATGAAACAGTAATGACCTAAGAGCATTTTTACCAGTTTATCTTAACCAGATGGCTCACATTTTCTGCTATAAGACAACAGGATTTAGTCTTCACCAGGAGAAAAGAGGGACTGTCTCCCACACTGAATACATAAAGGATCAATACTTAAAACAGACTAAGCATGGAGGAAGAAGAAGGATAAAAAGGAGACAATAAAGGCAAATGACCCTGTCTCAGGTCAAATAGACATCAGGTTAAAAGAGGAATTAAAATTCAACCTCCTGTCAGCCAATCACAGACTCAGTTACTACAAAGCCTTGCCTGTCCTCACTTCCTTTGCTTCTAGTTTTCCTACCCTGTCAGACACCTTCATCAAGGCACTTCATGTCACCTGGCTTTAGAGCCCAAATATGCATTGACAAATTGTCCTTAAGCAACATTTCTGGAGACATTTCTTTCTCTTAATCTGGGATCGGTTTTAAGAGTCTGAGGTGAAACAACCCTCCAGATTGCAGTGTTTGACTAAAAGAGTGGCATGTGGTGGTGAAGCTGAACTCAGATGGCTTCATTTCAATGCCTGAACTATGCAAGAGAAACCTCTATAATCCAGGTGCCCTGTCCATACACAATACCTGTTTACCCTACCATAATAGTCACTGCATGTTCCAAAATCTTCAGAAAAGGTATCAAGTACGCACTATTTTCTACTTTGCAGTCAGATTCAAATTCATTTATAGCCTGCTATTACTCTTCAGTTCTTAAGAAATACATCCTAAATGTTTAGAGAAGTTTCAGTTAACAAGGACTAAGTTCCAACAACACAGTAACCATCTCTAACAGCTGGATTTTTAATAGCATCCAAGACAAAGAATAGAAAATGTTTCAGTGATGCTGACCAAAGAGATGTGCCATCTCTTCATGAATAAGAGAAGGGGAAAAGCACTCTACAACTGAGCATACTCACCAGCTGGAAGAGACAGAGAGGCAGCAGGCAGGTGCAAAAGAAAAAAAAAAAGGACAAACATCACAAGAGCTTTCTGAGAAAAGAAACGAATCTAGACTTAGTCCAGAAGCAACTACTCAATTAAAAGGGAAAGTGTCCAAATTCACACATTTTTAAGGATTAGGCCCATCACACACACTGTTTTTCAATATTGTTCTCTGCAATAAAAACTGAGATTGTTTTCAGAACAGGATGCCAGCTGCTTCCTGTTCATGCTACTAATGCATAACACTGCCATTGTATCACATCGAGGGATCCTCACTCTGATCACCAGCCAGCAGAACAAATGCACTATATTAAGTAAATCCTCATAAAAATCTACAGAATTGATTGATGTAATTCAGCCTAGTCACACTGACTTCAGCAACATTTTACTCCTGCTTAGGTTCTAACCTGATTTGTAATTTAACTTTCACATGATTTATTAATTGCTGCACCCTCATACATAGGAAATTCAATTCTATAGGTTATGCATGGATCACATAGTTAGTCACACTTATGTATTATGAACTCTCAGGTACACTTGCAATGAAAAGGTACAAAAAGAGCAGAAACCTTCCTGTGGCATGAACTGTCTTGCTCTCCTTTGCCATAAAGAAGCAGTCTCTGACCTTCTGCAGCTCTTAGTGTGAATGTTCCCTTCCCTCCCAAGAGGGGATCTTCCCCAAGAAGCCACAGCCTCATTCCATGTAACTCAAAACTGCTGTTACCATGGTTAATATTTCTGACTTGATTGGCACCACTAATAATTGAACTGCAGTCTCTTGAGCACAGCAAGCTCTATTCATTAGCCCCTATTGTGTTAGGACACTGCATCAACCCACATTATTTTTCTGTGTAAAGGGGAAAAATCAGCCATGAATACAAAGTTATGTTGCCACACAAAATTATGCAGTTTTGCTGTTGGATTAATTTTATGAAATTAAATAAAATATTGCAAACAATTTTTATTTATGTCAATAACAGTGCAATATGAGAAAAGGCACCTTCATTTTGACTGCATAATATTATGTACATCTAAAACCCAAAATAGTTTAGTATCAGCTTTATAAGAAGACTTTTGGTTTCATTGCATATTAACAAAACCTTTGCAGTCTTCTGTCTCTTTTCTCACACTTTATATAGAGTTACACTTCATATGAATTTCCTGATTCAAGTCTATATGAGACAGAATGCTGTATAAGTATTGAAAAGAACAATATACCAGAAGCTTTCCTTCTAGTAAGGAAACATGACAGATAAGCTTTAAAATGCAGCTCTCAATTGCCTATTCAAACCAAGACTTGATGTATTTTATATATTTTAGTAGATTTTATAGATGACACTATGGTATATATAAAGAAATTAGACCAATTAGAAATTACTTCATAACAAATTTTTTTTCATGACAATTTTTATCTGATAGTTTAATAGAAGTAGACAAAATATGAGAATTTTGTATTCTGATCTCATAAAAACTTCCATAAATTAATAGTATCCAACATCAAGGAATAATCTCCAACATCAACTCCATACCTATAAGTTGTTTCAGAGTTATCCTCCTGTTCATCCTGCTGCCTTTTTACTGCAATAAATACCCTCTTGGTTTTGTCTTTGGAAAAGTTTTCAAGTTCTGTCTGTTTTATTCTTTCTTCCTTTCTCCCTTGGACAGGACCGTGGGAGATGTCTGAGAAATTTCATCACATAGATTCTTTCCCATGGGGAAAAAGGAAAAAAAAAAAAGAACACAGTAAGAAAAATATAGGTGGTAGAGGAAAAACTTTTATTTTACTCTGTCTGCCTGCCTTGGCATTGTGAGATGGATCTTAGATTGAAGAGCTTGGAGGGCTTCAAAAATGTGAGTGGATGCAAGAAAGCCCAAGAGACAATGTCAGATACTGACATTGGACAACCTGCTTCTCATCACAGCTTGTTATTAAGTGGAGTAAGATATTCTTCACACTCTCACACTCTCAATGCCAAAATCCTCACCTTTCTACAATTTACACCCTGTGTTGAAAAAGCAGTAATTGATTCCCAATTTTTTCAGTTTCCAACCTCACCTGATTCCCCTGTATTACATAGAGACAAATAAGTTTACAAGCACAAGTCACACAAAACCATACATGATCTAGCAGAGACACATTCATACAACACAACAGTGCAAAAGATCAGTACTGAGAGATTTGCCTCTCCAAGGTCACAGGATGTCTGGCCCTGTCAGTGGTTCTGACTTGTTTCAGCTCTGTATGAGAGTGTTCAGTGCTTGGAACATCAGAAAAATCTAGTTGTGTCCCATTTTACACAAATTACTAGAAAAGCACACAAAATTGGTGGCACTGTATATTTAGATCCTTTTCCATAACATATAGATAATAACCCTTATCTTTCCCATTATCATTGTAAAGCTTACTTTGTATTGCAAGGTACTTAGTTGATAAGAGCAGCAGTTGCCAAAAAAAAATTCATGGCACTGTGAAAATTCCTTATCTGGTGCATGCCTGCTGCTGGGACTGCATATGAGGAGCACTAAGAGTGACAAATAGACTGTGAAATGCAGTATTAACTGAACCTGCTTCATTCTGAGTGATGCCTAAGGTGCTGGTTGAGCCAACCTAGCAAGGTTCTGAGGACACACACTATTTCTCTCTTCCCTGCATCAAGTTTAGATTAGATGGTCCAATAGATTTAAAGTAATTAGAAAGAGGACTGGCCAGCAGAAAATAACAAAATACTACTTTCTCAAGAAAAAAAGATTAAAAATAATTATTGATTCTCTGTCTCATCCAGTAGTCTCTGTCCATGCTATTCAATAACCAATGCAGGCACCCTTTGGAAAACCATTATATGTGATCAAGTAACAGTTTTCACAGCACATGTGCCAATGGATATGTCTGCAGGAATCAGATCAAGGCCTGTGGCTCTCACAATACTAATGCATTCACACTTCTGATTACCTCATTTCCCAACTGTACTTTGTTTTAAATGCAATTCCATTAATTTATCTTTGAGTGTGTATAATCTATATAGCTACAAGCCTTCTTATATTTAGGTTGCATTTTTAGGTTAAACTGGTGACTTGATGTGGAAGCCCACACTCAGTACCAGCAGCCATGTGCTCCCAGAGCCTGGGCATACGTGCTCCTGCAGCTTTCTGAGCTCTTTCTTTATTTCTCCAGGGCTCTATCAGGAACAGCATTGCCAGCAGGTAGAAGGAGGTGATCCTGCCCCTCTACTCAGCCCTGTTGAGGCCACACTTAGGGTGCTGTGTCCAGTTCTGGGCTCCTCAATACAGGTATATGGAGCTCCTGAAGCAGATCCAGCAGAGGCTACAAAGATGATTACTGGACAGGAGTATCTCTTATGAGGGAAGGCTGAAGGAGCTGGGCCTGTAGACTCAAGAAGATGTGACTGAGTGGATCTCATCAGTGTCTATAAGTATCTGAAGTGAGGATGCCAAAAGCATGAAGCCAGGCTCTGCTCCGTGGTGTTGGGCAATAGGACAAGAGGCAATGAGCAGAAACTGATGCACAGGAGGTTCCACCTCAGTATGAGGAAGAACTTTATTGTGCAAGGGACCATGCAATAGGACAGGTTACTCAGAGGGGTTGTGCAGTCTTCCTCAGAGAACATATTCAAGGACCATCTTGCCACAATCCTGTGCAATGTGCTCCAGGATGACCCTGTGTTCTGGTTTGAAGGACAGGTGTCTGCCAATAAAGGCAGAAGCTTCTCTTTGAAATGGAGACTGTAAACCCCCTTCCTCCAAATTATTAATATAATTTTGAAATTAAAGGGCACTCAAGCAAAGATATGGGAACTAGGAATAACAATTCCTTACTAGGAAAATTAAAATAGAAATACAGTATTACAAAGAACAATCCCAACCCTGACAGTCAGACTACAACCTGACACCCTGTCAGTCAGTCAGGGTGTTGGTAGCAGTCCCATTAAATGGTGGCTGCGTCCTCCTGCAGTGGCAGATGTGGTTCAGCTGAAGCAGTGCTCCAGTAGAAGGTGAAGTTTTCCTCTGAAGGTTCAGGGATGATGTGGAAAAGGTACAGCTTTCCTCTGTAATCCAGTGAAAAGAAGGTATCTTGGTGTCCAAAATCTCAGTTTTCACCTAGGTGGGAAAGGCTTGGCTCCTCCCCCTGGCTGGAGCATCTCCCAGTGGGATGATGTAATTTTATCAGTCATACAGTGGGACTTAATGGCCCATTAGCAGATGATATCTCACTGGAGGGAGGATGGGTTGTGGAAAAGATTAAGATGATTGCCCCAGCTGGTTTAAAGATGGCCCATTAGCAGATAATATGTGCCATGGGGATAAGGGTCACTGCCCCACCCAGCTTCAACAGATGGTGACAGAATACACATTTCTGGTCACATCCTGTATTGCAACCCAAGACACCCTGTTAAGCAGAGAGGTTGGACCAGAGGTACCCCTGTGATCCCTTCCAACCTTACCTAGTCTGTGATTTCTCCTCTTCTTATCACAGCCTCATCACCATGATGAGGGATTTCTAGTATTAAGTAGTCCCACAAATGGTCATTTCTGGCATGCATTAACTATACACCCTTGTGTTTCACGATTTACACAGTCCTCTTCAAGCTCCTGCTAGGACCACTGCAAGCAAATCTCATGTAGGAGCAGACTGGTTATTTTCATGCCTGTCAGCTTTCATTCGTTTTGTTGGCCAACATGCCTGCTACATAAATAATCATGGTTAAGAATAGAGCTAAGTTCTATTTCTCTGACATGCTGAACTATCTGCGAATATTCTCAGCTGAGCTTTTTAGAGCAGTTCGTAAACAGCACAAAAACCAGATGCGACTCAAAAGACACTCTCATGTAAATATAAAAAGTCATAATTTTAAGTAAAATGTTAAGTCTCTGTAATTCACACCAATTTGAGCTTTCCAATTCAATGGCAACAACCCTGACCTGAAAAATACTACTGTGTAAATTTATATAAAACTGAGTATATTACAGGGTCTCAAAATCTTAGTCACATTATAATAATAGCAGTGGACTTTTCCCTGGAGCCCCCAGTACATACACACAGATTTTCTAGAGTGCATGAGGCATGTAGGTACATAGGCACTACTGAAGGTCAGTGGGATTTCCATGGCTAAATCCCTAAGGCATGTTGGAATCAGTCCCTTGCAATTACTAATTCAGGTACCATATACAGCTATTCACTTCTATATTTTAATATTGATAAAATTAATTTGGACTGATCCTGAATCACACCTGCTTACATACCTTTACAGTGAGGTAATATATGTTAGTAAAGTCATCTCTAATGGGAGAGAGAGCATCTAACTGCAGCTGTGGCTGTTTATTATCTCTGCTTTTATTGTCTTGGATTTTTTTCTCTTTATCTTCAGCATTTTCCACTCCTGAGATAATTTTTTAATGTTTTTTTTATATACACAGTAATTTCTTTTTGGCCACACACTTTTCTCTCTACATTGCCAGGCTGAATTCAGAAGGAATTAGTGACTTAGTTGCTTCCTTCTCCAAGTTTTATTTACAATCATGACAGAATTTGTGTTAAATCCTTCTTGTTTTCTGATAGAACTGAAGCAAAATTAAATGTGTTTGTTAGTCAGACACTAAGGAAGTTTTTGGAGTTAGAGGTATATCTGTGGTACCAGAATACTGTCAAGGACAAAAGAGACAGTCCCACAACCCCTATAACCCTCCATCCATACCCATCCAGATTTACTCTCCCTCACTTTCCCAAATGTGTAAGTGGGATTCTATCCCAGACAGTCTTGCAGGACAGTCTTGCAGAGCCACTAATCAGCATAATTCACTACATTAGAACATTTCTATCCATTACAGCACAAAATCCATCAGAGAAGGAGCAAATCATTCATGTTACACAGTATTGTGCCCTGTTATGGAATGGGCACTTTCTCAAGGCTCCTTAAGGAAGCATCAAGTGCTGGGGAGAACTCCCAGCAGGAGCCTGCGCGTGAGTTCTTGTCCCTGTGAGCCCCTGAGAAATGACAGACATGAATACAGAACAGTGCTGCAGATGGACTACACAAAGAGACATGCACTGGACAGAAGCTGCTTGGACACACTGCTCACTGCTACATCTTGGATTCCAGTGAATAAAATAGTCACTGTCTTACTCCACAAATATGGGGAACAAGTGCAGGTGTATGAATGTTGTTCACTGCACTGACATTGAACCAAAGCATTTGAAACAGTTTTGTTTGAGTATTCAAACAAACAATAAAAATAAAAGTCATTTTAGTCAAATATTATCTTAATGTTTGACCCAGAGTCCCAAAGATATAAGCTGTGTGAAGATTGAATACCCAGTGTTCAGCCCCTTCACAACTGGAAAGCAGTAAGATTTAATTATTTTATGGCTGGAAGATAAATAACAGTCCATGTAGGAAACTGCAAGTAGTATTGCAAAAGATTACCCTTATTTGGTGTTGTTTTCTTTTACATGGGGTAATACAGTTGCTGAATCATTATTAATAATTGTTTATGTCACAGCAATGCCTTAAGCAACCCTCCAGGACAAATACTTAAAAAGATAAACCTTAAGCAATAGCTCCAGCAGAGCAAGGGAGATTTTGTTTTCCCTGAACCTGGAGCCTATTGCACCTGCAGTTGAGCTGCTCCCCAAATTGCCAATGCCACCCATGTGGGTGATAAACAGGGTGCTACTGAGCAAGTGGTAGCACTTTCTTCTGCTGTGGAAACTCAATCACCCTTCAGATCCTTAAGTCCTCAAGAGATCTGTCAAAGAAAATAAAACAAGCCTGGCGTGCACCCAGCTATGATAGTCAATCTGAATAATTCCCCAGCTTTGGTATCAGGCACCATGCAGCTCCCACTCACCTCAGTAGGAGGGAACTGGCCCTGTGCATTGCCCAATTTATCAACATGATACATGAAGTCTGTCTGGAAGATAAACAAGGGGACATATTGTGGTGACATAAGAACTCTTCTCAAGTTGTGCATCCTAGGAGATAGATTACATGATGAACATGTGCAGCATGCCTTTTCCAGCTTGTGCTTCTGAACTGAACTGTGATGTCCTTCCTGAAGAAAAACTGTGTTTTATCTCACAGTTAAAGCTGGCTATCCTTTCAGGAGAAGCCTCTCAGAATTCTGTTCTCTGGTGCTCGAGTGCCTAATGAGAAGAGATTCATAACCCTTTGCCTGATGAGATGTTATGTTGTCTTTCTCTTGGGGGAGAGGTGAAATAGCACATTTCCATTCAGAGGAAGACAAAGGAAAAGGAGCATGCCTTATGATGTAAAACCATCACAGTGCCTGCCTGCCTCCTACCAAAGCTGTTTGCAAAGGAAAATGCACCTCAGTTCCAGGCTTCCCCTCTAATTCACCATCACTTGAGAGAGAAGAAAGAGCAGACAACACAGTAATTTTTTTAAGGCATTAGGAGTAATATTGTGACAAACAAGTCAGCAGCATTTCAACACCTCCAAACACAGAATGGCAGAAGTGTGCCTGTCAAAGCACAGCTACAGAACAATTTCTGGACTTGCCATCCCCAGAGTAAAGCACGAAGGTGGGAAATACCCAGGAACCTGAAAGACACACAAAGACAGCTTTCCTTCTCCCAGCCAAATTGATCTGGGGGCCTTTTCACTTCTTATGTCTTTGAAAACTTATCCTCCAAATGTAGTAGATATTATTATGAAATCTGCTGCACCTGGACTGCACTATTGCTGAAAACAGATTATCTGAAGATAGTAATCTTTTAATAACATCTTTTTAAATGTTCTGTTCTCCTTTTGTCATTGCTATGTTGCCATATGCTCAAAATTCATTGTAAGTATTGATGATAACCTTATGTCACCTGGCTGGAGAAAACAGGTTAGCATGGGAGTTTTAATTAATCAGTCACAAATAACCCTGTTAAAATAAATTTATTAATATATGGGGAATATACAGTCCAGAGTGCTAGACTAAGAAAGAGCACTGAATATATGCTTAGGCTGTGTTAACTATTGGTTAAAGTGCTAGGGGCCTTAATCCAGCTCATTCACACCAGTTATTCCAAGGCTACATGAATTTGTACCTTACCTGGTCAGTCCCAGGAACAGGCAAAAGTCAGTGTCCTGAGACCCTCAACTCACATCAATTCTTTCATCAGGTTGCCTACTGCTCCCTTGTAATCTTGCTCCCCCCCTAGTGTTGGGGCCTCTCTAGGCAGCACATTTGGGCTGGTGGCTCAGAGCTGCTCAGACACTGACCAGCTGGGTGCTATCATCAGGTACAGAGCATCCAGGCCTGTCCATGGGGAATATCCTTTTGCCCTAAAGTGTATTATTCAACCCTTGAGATCTTAGGTCCCCAATGGTAGCCACTGAGTTACCCCAGGGCTACCAGGCTGGTACCTGAGTTTGGCTCTACAGGGCTGCAAGGAAAAAGCAAAATGTATTGGTGCTGACCTATCCCTGCTCCAGCTGCACCCATGTTATGCTATAGCTATATAAATATGAGAAACTAGAGACCTTTTTCTCACTAGAGATCTTTCCTTAAGCCAGCCCAGCCCTCATTCAAACATAGCCAAGACCTAAACAGGATGGCCATACCCTAACTGCTTTGTTAAGGATAGTTCTTGTTAGAACTATCTCCATCTCCATCCATCTCCAGCCATGTTCTGGTTAAAACCATCATGAGGGCCTTGTTTGGCAGTTTTTGTGTGGACAATCACATATCAGTGATTGAGCATACACTGTTAACCCAGGGTAGTTGTAGCTTCTGTGTCATCAGCTGCCAAGGGAGAGATGAACCCAAGATACTCACTCTTGTCCTGGGCTGTCAGAATACAATCTCACTGAGGCCTGCTCCACTCAATATTTAAAAAAAAAAAAAAAAAAAAAAGTCTACTTTTTGCCTTTTTGCCCTAAACACACTCACACATGGTGCTCAGGAAAGTCTGGGTGGCATTTAACACTGTGGTTGGTAAAGCAAAAGCAATGAGGTCTTCACATACTGGCATGAGAGGTCAGAGCAGCCTAAAGGATTAATGAAACGGAAGGCACAGTTTTGTCACTTTGATACTCAGCTTCCTTGCAGCCTTTTAAATCCAAACACACTCCCCTCTGCACAGAACCACAGCATGCACAAAAAGGAATATGCAATGCAATTTGGAGAGACAATATTAGGTTGGAAAATGTTGGACTCTTTCTCTCACAGACACAATCGGTGCCAGTTTTGTGTATCTGTCTACCTGCATGAACAAAATAATTGCCAGACTACAGCATTCTGCAGTAATGATCATTAACTGCAGTAGCAATATTGCAGACTCTGGGGCCTTATTGTAATCCTCCTCATTTCAGTGTTAAACTACTCTAACTTCATTAGCTTCACTGGAGATACTCCACTTTACACCTACATAATTGAGAGCAGAATCAAGCCTCCACTGCTGTGGAAAATACTGGGTAGTGCAGCACTTTTCAAATAAAATGTAATTAACATGAAATTCTAGATCCATATTGCAATTTGCAGAATGATCACTGTGGGTGCAACATGACTTCCAACTCCCTCTCTCATCTTAATTTAGTTAGAAATAGGGCTGCTTGTGTAATATTTTCTCCATAGCAGGAAACAGAGGCATATTTCTTTTTCTTTTTCTATTGTTATTTTTTTCTCTTTATAAATCTTTGTCAACAAAGGATTACTAGCTCACCTGAGAGAGGCAGTTAAAGTCAGATACTTGCCCATAATTAGGGAAACTTGGAATCCTTGACAGTGAACACCTGGCTTCTCATTACTACCTGAATTTTATACTTCCAAGTGTTAATCTCTCCTCAGGGCTTGCCTTGGAGTTTCATTCTGGTATTCAATGAAACCATCAGGTTTTCCAGGCACTGACACCTTAGAAATGTTTTCCACATGGGAACCAATATGAAACATGTGTGATTATTCCTGATTTCGCTGTGTTGATTTCTATTATGGTAGCACCCTGGAAAAATAGTACAGAAAGCAGTAATAAAATCTTTCATTGAATAAATTTATACAACAGGAAGAGTTGTGTTTAAAGAGGCTGGTTTGATGGAGGGAGGGGTGGGCATTGCTATGATGAATGGTGTTATCAAGATTATAACTTGGTTTAAAGGACTCTAAGAACTTGCACATCTTTTAGCCTTGAGAATAAGTTCTACTAGCACCTCTTTCCTCTTAAAAGCCACCACTGCTGCCATTCCTCTTAGCTCTAGATTAAATACGTGGGCTAGCTGGAACCTGGAACGCTGATTGTGAGCTCCCAGCTAATACTACAGGCTGCAGTTCAGGCAGATTACTGTAATTTCCTTTACTTTACTGAGTGCAGTTTTCTTCGCAACCTTTACCAGCCTTATGGGCAGGAAAATTTTCTCATTCCCACAAGACCGAATGTGCTGGTAACTTTGTACTTTTTTACTCCAGACATTGGAAAACCCAGGCAAAATGATATCTCTGGGGCTTTTCTTCTGTTAATCAGAAGGATTTACTATCCTGTACCTGAATAAGGGTTGTTTAAATCACTCCAGGCCCAAAGCTCTTATTCACTACTGCAAGGCAATAGAGGTAATAAGAAGTCAAAATCCTCTGAAAGAAAAATACCAAAGTAAGAGTTTCCATGGAGTTGAAGCTCACTCAGAAACATGAAAACAAGTCAGGAAGAGCAGAACTTACTGTAGAAGTAGCATGCTCCGTGAAAGAAAATATGTAAAACTTGTTTGGGATCTGAAGTGAAAAAAAAAAAACAAAAGGAAGCAAAGCAGTAGAAGATTTTGTGATTGATCTAAGCCTGAGTATATGAATTAATAGTATTTGACTGATAAAAGAGCAGTTGTCATGGAATCCCAGAAGAAAAATACTGAAGAAAACTGAGAAACACCAAGTTAACCTATGGTGAGCTTTACATGTGAAATTAAGTAAGAACACAAAATGTAATTGAAACATCAAAAACTCAAAAGTGCGATCAAAGTAGTCTTAGTCATGAATTTCAGTAATGAAAAATGAAAAATTCCTTTGAACTACAAGGTTCAACTCAGATTCCAATGTCTAATGTGTCAAAGATGCTAAAGATGAGCATCAGTAAAGTCCAGTAGAACAAGACAGTTTGTTCTTCACAGAAGATACAAGAAATTTCATGTCCCTATTTTGCAGAATTCAGTTTCCTTTAAAAGCAATCAGGGTCCAGTTCTCACCACTGACAAAAGAAACCTGAACTTCTTTCCCTGGAGAATAACATTTTCTTTCTTTAGTTGCACAATTATGATTGGAGTTCTGGATAGACCTGGGAGACACTGCTGCATGTACTTTGAGAGAGACTACATAATCTTGTTATCAGAACTGGAATGCAAGCATATTTTCCCAGACCTTTTGTGAGGTCCTAGATGCATGGCATTTCCTAAATTCCTTGGGGATATCCAATAATCTTACCAGTCTCTTGAATGCTTGTGGCTCCTACTCAGCTGAGTTTGGGTTAAAAAAATAAATATATCTTCATAAATATATGCTTCACATTATTCAGAAAATAAAAATAAACAAAAAACAAGCAAACAAGTAAACAAACAAAGCCACAGAGCTATACCATAGGAACAGTGTACATTATGTACTTACATTTGTATGTTGTGTGAGGGAAAGTTTAACTTGGATGCTTCTTTCCTCAGCACTTTTTCATCTCCATTGACTGTTTCATTTCCTGTATTAACCCCCTTCTCCTCAACTCCCTACAGTCTGATTCCACTCTCTGTTGTAGTACCCTTCCTGCCTCTGCCTTTGATTTTATACAAATTTGGGTTATCTGGGGTGATGATTATAGAACTGAAAATAGAATGTGCTAGAGCTTTAGACTCAAACAAAGCACAGACTATCACTACCTGCTCTGCTGGAAGCATTGCTGAGCACTCAGTGCACCTTGTGCAATTCTTTAGATCTTATTATTTGTCTTACAGTTCTGTGTGTCAGGAAATAATTGCCTCACCAGGCTACAGGGCAGATTTGTGCAACAGTCCAGGTCTCTGGGACTGCTGTCTTGCATCACAGACATGTGCCTGTCACAGGAATGACACAATGCCAGCTTTCCCACACTCAATCTTCATATATCAAACTGTATCTGCATATAGATGATGATATGTCATTTGATACTTCTGCAAGTCCCACTTCTTTGACATTAGCTTCTCTCATTATAGAGCCTATAATTCTCAATTTTCTGTTAAAAAATCTCCAGAGATGAGGTCATGAATTATGTTGTGGGGTGCCTCCTGTGAAGAGTTGGTGACTGTCCCAGTAAAACTGACAAACTCAATTCACTGATGAAGTTACAAGGCAAATTGCTGGGCTCTGAAATGTTTCTCTGAGTTCAACTCATGGGTTCTCACAAGATGAGTAACTCTGAGGAAATGCTAATCTTAACAGCCACGATTTTACCAATTTTGACTGAAGAGATTGACTGATGAACCAGCTTTTACTGCTTGTCAAGAGAAATGAAGAATTAAAAAAATGCCAGAAGGATTTTTGAGACACACAAAAGCAATGAAGGAGAAGGGTCAAAAAACTCATAGGACAAAGAAACATGTACATTCATATGATGGGGAGGATCTGACATAGCTAATGGGTCAGCTCAAGATGTGGAAATGCTGTCTTGCACAGAAAACAGCAAGAGAAATATCTAAAGAGAAGAAAGAGTGCCTGATTCCAGTATAAATTATGTACCAGGGGAATAAGGAAAAGGCAAGAAAAAATGTATATGGGATTTATCACTTTTATCTTATGCTAGTAAGTAAAGAGTGAAAGAAAACCTGAACAGAGACCTCTGAGATAATATTAATAAATATACCCCTGCCACCCCGTATATTTAAAATAGTGTGCTCACATACTTGCCCTAGTGATTTCTAGGAAAACATGATTAAATTGTGAAATCTAAAGAGCTGGTGTTTTGTTTAGTGGAGTGAACAAAAAAATGTTCTTTTGGATGAGAACAAATGTTTCATTTTCTGTTTTCCAATTCAGTCAACAACAAAATATACTTCATTGCTAGCATCACTTGTGAGTCAGTCATATACACAAGAAAACAAAAAAAAAAAATAGATTTATGTTGTGTGTTGCACTGGATAAACCCAAGGGGAAATCCTGTTTGACAGGAAAAAAAAAAAAAAAAAAAAAAACAAAAAAAAAAAAAAAAAAAAACAGAAAGGAAAGAATTCTTATTTCAAAATCTCTAACTGTATTAAAGTGACAAGGAACAAATGACTACAAGCCTCAGGAGCTGAGGACTTCCATCTCTAGGTGTGCTGGTGTTTGTATTATGAGCCTCCACTTCAAATATAACTACAGAGATGAAATTGATTTTCTGGTTTTATGACCTTTTTAAAGGCACATTAATGTTCTACATAACTGAGTATTTGCACAGTACTTTATTATGTGAAATGCCATTAATTTCAATGGGAGTTTGTGTAGTATGGTAACGATGTCATTAAACAGTGCTGTTAAACTCATTGGGCTATTTACCATCCTGAATTACACCTGGACACCCCCTCCTCCTGGGCAGCAGGGGCTCTCCCACACCTCAGCCCCTGAGTCATACAGTGTGCCCCTGCTTCCCCTGGCTAGCAGGGGACAAAGACCAAACTCAGCAGCTGCAGGTAATGACCAACAGGAGGTTTTGAGACATGGCCCTTGTTATATCCATCTGCACAAGAGCAAGATTTGGCCAAGCACCTTTACTGTGTGGCTGTGCCATGAGTTGGAATGGCTTCATTTATCATTCTATCATAAAATGTCCCTAAAGGTTTATTCTCACAACTTCTTTGTGAAGAAGAAAAAGAGCAACTTAATTCTCTGGGGTTAAGCTGATGCACATGCAGAAGATATGATCTGCATGCAGCAAATTCCTCCAGCAGTCTGAGCCCTGAGCAGCATCCTGGATAGAAAGCACTTTACAGACCCATCACTGCTGCAAACAGAGGGAACATCAGTATATGACATGTTTTATAGGTGATTATTTCCATTTTAGTCCACGGACAATAACTTGCATGTTCAAGAATTTGCAAGACTTTGTCCCTTCAATGTTGAGGCATTACACTGCATCTTCAGGAAATGCTAGGGCATTGTTGAGTAAACTACACCATCTTGGAAGAAGGTCAGGGAAGTATTGTGCTCAGCATCCCTGCTCTAAAGTATTGCCAAACCTCTTTCCTGTGTGTGCCAAGCTAAGACAAGATCTGTTTTCCTTACCATCCCATCCATGCTGGTTGCCTTGAAGAGAGGAGAGAAATTGATGCACAGATAGATTATGGAATGAGAGGCTGGAGTGCAGCCCTGCAGGAGGAGATCTGAGGCTTTTGATTGCTGATAAACTCAATTTTAGTCAACAATGTGCAGTCAAAAGGACCAGACATATACTCTGAGTGTGTTGAGCACGATGTAGCTAACTGACCTAAAGAGATTGTCCCACTATACTCAGCATTGGTGAGGCCTCACCTCAAGTACTGTGTGTGGTTTTGGACTTCACAATATCAGAAGGACAAAAAAACTTTAGAAAGTGCCCAAAGGAGGGCAACAGAGATGGAGAAAGGATAGTTGGACATGACTTTCGAGGCTTGGCTGAGGATCCTAGGTTGAAAAGAGGATACTGAGCAGTGACCACACTGCTGTCTGCAAGCCCTGAAGGTGTGGAGCAGAGAGGGAGGTGCTGATCTCTTTTGCCCAGTCTGGTGAAAGAACACAAGGGAATGGCTTTAAGCTGTGTCAGATGAAGCTTGGACTGAATACAAGGAAAAGGTTCTTCCCTGAGAGGGAGAGCACTGAAAGAAACTCCCCAGAGAATAAGTCATCACCCCAGACTTATTGAGTATTCAAGCAGCATTTGAACAATGCACTTAGACACCTGATTTCATTTTCAGGCTTCCCTGTGTGGAATAAAGAGCTGGACTCAATGATCTTGTGAGCCCCTTCCAACTCAGGATCTTTAATAAATTTATGAAAATATTAAAAAACAGACAGTCCCATCCTCTCAATTGATCTAGAATCAGCATGCCAGAACAGCCAGAAACCAACAAGGGCCGGGTATGAAGGAAACTCTCACTTTCCATCTTCACATCACGGCTTGCAGCCCAAACCCCCTCTTTGACTTTAACCTCTGTCATTTTCTCTCTTTCTCAGTAATGGGTTTTTTCTCTACAATGGTTTCTTCTTGTCCCATTGACTGAAGTCAATAAGAAATAAGATCAAGCTCTTTATTTTTCTTTTGGGGTTTGGTTGTTTGGTTTTTTTTGGTATCTAATTTGGATTGCAGTTGTAATGATTGACAGCTCTACTGCAACTGCATTGAATTGCTGCCCAACTCAGTAATCTACTTTGGTGTCTTAATTAACTGGAATCAAATTTGAATTGAATTGCTTTTCTTGGAGATCTTTTAGGGTGGTTGTCAATCCAAAGGTAAAGACTTTTATAAAGTAGCTGCTGCTTTTTATTTTGTACAATTGCTTTAGATAAAAATATTTTTCTTCATCTCTTACCTCTTAGTACTTGCATTTTATTATTTCATATTTCCTTCCATTTCCTTTTTCCATTTTAATGTATTCTTTTCTCTCTCTTATTTTTTAATTAGCTTTCTATTTGAATTTAATTATTTTTTTCTCTTTCAGTTAACTTCTGTCTTACACAGAGCACTATCTCACCACCTCCTTCAATAAAGCTCTGTCTCTCAGCTTCACCTGCCTCTTTGAATTCTCAACTCTCTAATTTATTTTTTCCTTCTCTAATTCCCCTCCCCCCAATAATTCCTTTTTAACTCATGAGTTCCTGTTCCAGACACAGAACCTAGGTTTCTCCCCTTTCACTTCCCTTACATCAATGCAATTCTGTGGGTCCCAAATGAGCAATACCAGATCTGTACCCTTCTGGTGTAGAGAAGAGTCAGTCCCACAAAGTAAACCCAGTTAAGAAACCTGAGATGTTTCCTTTTGAACAGACTGGGAAGCAACTGTTCAAAGTATGGCAGATAATAGGAAAAATTTTCAAATTTCTGATCCCATGAAGGAGGAAGAGCATTGCAGTAAGCAGATAATAAATATTCCTTGTCTTTATCCATTCCTTACCAACATTTCTCTTTCCACTCATCTTCTTTCTACAAGTTCACATATGATGTCTCTTATGAGCATAGATTCTGATCTTGTTTTACTGCTTTTACATTGCCTCCACTGTTAATTTCTGTTCATTTCTCTTGAGTCATTCAAGCATTAGCAAGAGCAGACTCGGGCTCTCTGTTGGGCTGGGATTTTCTCTTTTTTTCCTTTTACTTTTTAAATTTGATGTCCCAGCTGATCTTAAACAGATGGCTTTTTTCATTTCAGAAGTAGCTTAAGTCTGCACTCTCCAACATACAGCAGTTATCAGTTAATGAGATGACTTGTACCCTTGTCCACACTTGCATCACTACGGCTGCTTAAATGAGCTGATGTGCTGCAACTGAGGATTAAACCATCTCTTTCAATCCTGCATGCACTGCAGCACAAGCTACTCACTCCAGCAACCACAGAAGCAATTGCAGTCCTGGGAAACTAAGATGAGCAGAAGCCCTTGTGCATTAAAGGTAAAGCAACTTCAGCAGTAGAAAAATGAAAATAGGAATATATCCTCTCCCTGCTGTTCAGATGCTGCTGAAATCCCCTACCATTTTATTTTCAATTATATACTGTTTTGTGTATTTTCACATCCTTTTTAATCCACTCACCCATGCTTCATTTTTGTAAGGTGGATTGTGAACCTGCCAGAGTTGAAAAGGTTACCCCAAAATTCATGTCTGTAGCCTACACCATTTTAAGTCCATGCACATAGAGCATAGGAAACATGCATTAGAAAAAGAAGAGAATTCCTAATTTGGGACTTCATGCTTCCAGGGTGAGGTAACCACACTGGTACCATGAAGATCAACGTAGACCTATTTTTATAATAATGCTACATTTGTTGACATGACAAAAGGAACTCAGAAATTTTGGCAAAATGGTTACAGAAGTTTTAATCCAAGTGCTGAACCCACCCTGATATTCAGCTATAAATGACTATCTGGCCACTTAAATTGGGGAACTGAAGATAATTACATCCATTTTTGGTTATTATTTATTAAAGAAATACCACAACCTATTTTCACCTTAGGGCTAACTAGGTTCAGATGTGCCCTCTCCTTTCTATGCAGACCACAGAAAACAAAGATACTTTAAGGAAGGCTTGGAAACTGGTGTCCATTTATCTGTGCAAAAGTATAATTTGTTCAGAGAACTTAAATTAATTGTTCCATTTCTCTGCTTCAGAGATAAAATTAATAATGTTTCTTCATATGTGAAGGCAGCATTAGCACTGACGTGGTTATATTTGCCAGAACAAGAAAAATCCTCAGTGGACGAATATTTTTTCTGTCATATGCTATCACTCCCTCCTCTGAAAAAATTCTGGATTAGACTTCTTTGACTTATTGAAGTAGAGAGCTAAGGCACAATTCTTATAAGCAGCTTTATGTAGTACAAAGACTCGGCAAGATCCCAAAACAGCTCTAAGCATTATGCAGACACCTACAGAAAGACAAATCCATATACCCACTCAACCCTGAAAGATATTTATACCAGTGCAAAATGAATGTATAACACTGTCATTCTGGTTTGATGGTAACTGAGGTCCATCAGATAATTCATTGTGTGCAGCACCAAAATAGTGCTGAAGGGACACAACAGTCCCTGCCCTGGCAAATTCACAGCTACTTTCACATCCTTTCCTTGTTACACTTGTGTGAGCTCTACACACAGTCACCAAGTCTTTAGACTTAGAAAGGACTCAAAATAAAACACACCAAAACAAAAACCCCATTGTGTACTTTCTGATTAATTTTTGAGTGCACCTGTAGCAATTACAAGAGTAGTACTGGTATTCTTCATAGAGTCTGTCCCTTAATGTGCACCATAATTAGAGGAAACTTGGATCCCAACAGACATGGTCTCTAAAGACTTGAGAGATTGGTGAGGGAGAGGGGGAGCAGGGGGACAAAGAAGGTCATTAAACATAGGCAAGGCACCTCCACTTGTCCCTCTCAGCACAGACCAATGCAAATATGTGATCTGAAAATTAACACAGTTTGGAAGGAAACATGCCACTGGGAGAATCAATACTCAGCAAAGGATAATGGGAACCCTGAGCAAGCAGCTGTGATCTGCCCTCTGAACATGAGCACCTGTCAAGGACAGCAATCAATGCTGGTCCATGGGCAGCTCTCCTTACAGCTCAATTCACAGTTATCCTTAGCTGGAATCAATGCAGTGGCACCCCATGCTGCCAAATGGTGTCCCTTTCTTGCTAAATGCAGGCAAACAATGAGTTTCCCAACAATTGGCACTGATCTTTTTAATCTTCTGATTTGGCTTTTTGCAGTACACAAGGAGGATCCATAGAATCTGCAATTAGAAATTAAGTTATTCAGACTAATTTCAGATTGTGTCAAGGCATGACAGGCACTTAAATTCAGCCACAGCAAGGAATTTGGGTTTAACCATTTCCCTCAGTGCCATGTTTGTCTTGTACTTTATTATTATTATTATTATTATTATTATTATTATTATTATTATTATTATTAATGAACTGTACTTACTACCTTTTCAAGAACAGTAGAAAATGTGGAGATGCTCCAAACAGGTTGGAATTTGAATTATTCTCCACAAGACAGAGAAATTTTGCAGGCAGTGACCTTTACATCTCGATTGCATCACTGAAGATTGCCTTGTCAGAGCCTTTGTGCATATCTCCATACAATCACACTGGAACATAGTAAAAAGGGGGAAAATGAATATATGCAAAGAATCATCTCTTTCATAGGGTCCATTGGACAGGTTGAGGAATTAGCCTGATGTAGACACCAACAGGTTCTGAGAACATTTCTTTGATTCAGAAGGACCTTTTTGTCTCTGGTACAAATAATAACAAACAATACTGCAGATTTTTAGAAATTTTAAGCATGCCATCCATGACTGTATGAATCCTCCTAATTGTCTCCAAATACTGTTGTACTTCAGTATCCTGAGATAGTGTGAAACGCATGCAGTAAAGTGAACTCCAAGGAAATCAAAGCCTCATTCCTCTAATTGCTATGGGACTACTCACGTGCTCAAAACTAGAAGTGTGCTCCATTAGGAGTCTGTGAATCTTCTCTAAATACTAAAAGCCAGAAGAATGTCTCTAGAAGTCTGCAGGAAATCATAACACCCACCAAAAATTACTCCAGATCTCGTGGTTCCCAGTCCCTCATTCTCAACATAATTATATCCTGTTTCCCACTAGAGAACCCAGTAGCATTAACAAACACAGAAATGCAGATTGAGCTTACTGAGATGCCAGCAAGGGCGCTGAAAGGTAGACAGCTGAGCAGTGTACTGGAAAATGACCAGATATATTTAAACTGGCACGATCCAGTTAACTACATTCTGAACTGAAGCCAAAAGTTCAGGGGCATTGTGAGCACATCTTACATAAGGGACACACGTTTCTGCCATCTACTCCTGCTACTGAGCACAGCTGAGTGGAGAGCAGGGAGCAGAGGGCAGAGGATATCCTAGATTGTTCTTTCAAACTTGACACAGATTTCCATTTTGTCACGTTCTTAGCATGTGTGTTTATTTTCCTTGAATATTCAAGCATTTGGTGCTTTACAGTTGCCAGAGCTTATGAAAAGTGCATATTTAGCTCAAAGAGTTCCCAGATGTGAATTTCAGAATGACACTGTGTTGATTAGCTATAGAAGGCAGCCAGTCAAAGAGCAGGAGCAACAACATGTGACTTGGCATTCCCCAGCCAGCCAGAAAATAGCCACCCATTTAATTTTTCATGAATTTTCCAAAATCTGGGAATACAGCAAAAGTTAACGGCAGGAACAAACGTTTCTGTTTTCTAATCTGTCCTTAATATCTTACCTTATCATCACTACTATTTTGCCTTCTCCTTATGGGAAGGGGTCATGAGAAGACCTATGGGGTCACTGGAAACCAGTTTCCAGGACTTAAAGGTTCCTCCTTAACTAAAGTTATCCCACTATGAAAACACCTGGGGCTCTGCCCCACCTCTGGGGAAAAAAATGAAATTACAGTGAAATGCCTTTATTTTCTCTAAATGTTATGCATTGTTTGCAGCTGATCATTCATCATCACAGCTCCCCCTATGAATGATTCATGAGGGGACAGCTGTTCCCAGGGCCTCTGCTCCTGAGCTGCACATACCACAGGAGGCTTCTCCAGGCTGGTTATGCCAGAAGCTGAGCACCTGAGAAGTGCACATGCTTCTTCAGCTCAGAGACCTTCATTCTTTCAAATGAAGGCAAGGCTACAATGCAGCCTAAAAGTTCAGTCAAGGGGTATGGAATGGGTAAATGGGTTATATAGAGAAATAAAAAATGTTTCAAAGTGTATAATAAGCCGGACCACTGGAAATATTGGGACTAAATATCCTGTAGAGGATTCTTCTAGTTTCTGCAAAATGCAGGCATAAACACACAAAACTGCATTAAAGTGTTGGCGTGTTCTGCAGATGTTACTTGGTTTGCGTCTTATTTTTCAAAAAAAAGGACAGAATTTAAATTGTAGGCAGTACAAAGGACAGAGTAAAGGCAGTTTTCATATCCATTTCTGATTTTCTTCTCAGTCTAGTCTTTGTATAACAAGCTGTACATCTCACACTGTCATGAACAGAGTATATAGTGCTTTCTACTGCAGGCAGAACTAAACTTCTAATGAGGTTTTCCTGCTTCAAATTAATGGTAATTTAAAAACAATAACTTCCCTCTCTCTTTACTATTACCTCAACTGAAGAAGAAAGGCTTAAGATAGATTTTTTTTTTAAATCTACTCAAAAAACACAGTTGGTAATATTACAGTAATTGTTATTATAAATCAGCTAATTTTTTTTAAACAAAATTACAATTTTGCCCTAAGAAAATAGGAAACTGGCAGTAGAACTGAAGAGACAAACAATTTCTACACTGTGTCTAATGTTGCACAAAACAGGAACATATCTGATATCTTCTCCTTTGTGTCCCTGCCTTTTTAAAAAAAAGCAAGGATAAATTACTTCCAGGATTATATTCTACTAGCAATTTTACAAAATCCCTAGACTCCAACAACTGCATTGAAGAAAGTGTGGTGCAACTCTTTCATGCTCTACCAAAAAAAAAAAGAAGAAAAAAAGAAAAATATTGGATTGCCAAAATCTGATGCCATTTCTAATAAACAGCACAGATGTTTAAAATACAGAGAAAATGCTACTTAGAATTTGGGGTTTGAACTCACTGAAACCGCTTTATTGAAAAAAGCATCATGCACTGATATTTCAAAATAATAGTTCCTAACTGGAAAGCTTCAAAATCTGCAGCCTGAGTTTGGAATTCACATGTCACTTCCTTCTTTAGTAAAGAGTAAAATGACTAAAATGCAGAATGGGATTAACTAATTATTTTTAACCATACAGCTTTTGCCTAGGTGTTCTTTATTGGTTTTGGATAGTGTTTTCTCTCAGCCTCATTCTGACCTTTCACTCATACCACCACACTCAGACCACAAAGTATTTTTTACACAGAAGTGGGCAAGGGAAACTCAGTTGTTTGCATATGCAGGAGGACAATTTAAAATAGAATTAATTTCAGATGCAGTGCTGGGATTCTTTACCCTGTCTTTATAAGAGATGTACAAACCACTCACTCTGCAGTGAACAAAGTTACAAGTTACACATCATACATACACTGGAATTACATGGTTTGTGGTAGACCTCTCTGACAGAGCCAAACTCTGTTCTCAATCTCCGGAGACAATGGGCTTGTGTTGATATAAAGTTGCAGAATATGACTTTAAATCAGCAAGCAGAAACACCAGACAAAAAACAACAGGCCTCTGCAGACATATGTCATTGATCAGATATTACTTGCACATGGAAATTTTTTTAGTTACAGAAGAAAACATTTTGTTGTCTCCAGAAAGACCAATACTATGTCTAGGCAGTCAAATGTTAATTATCCTCCTGAAAGCAGCAATGGTCATTTTTTGCTGTAAGGGAAGAGAACCATGGGAGGATTTCCTCTGGGGAGTGGCAATGTGTCCAACCCCCTTTTTTCCCATTAACAACAGTTAGTGGAGTTCAAATTCCTCATCACAGAGATACATGGCACCAACACCATCACACCTGCTTGCATCTGGCCACCAGCTGGTTTTGACTCCATTCACCACCTCTCACAGAGTCCAGCTGCCCAGTCAGACTTTACCCAATAGACAGTGCACCCATCTGAGCCTTGAACAGCCAGTTTCTCCAGGAAAATTCTCTGGGAAATGGTGTCAAAGGCTTGGCTGAAGTCCATTTAAACAACAGCCACAGCTTCTTCCTCATCCACTGATCACCTTGCTGTAGAAGATCAGACTGATCAAGAGGAGCTGCCTCTCATAGGGCAGGCTGATCACCTCATTGTCCTGCATGTGCCACAGGATGGTACTCAGGATGATCTAATCCACGACATTCCTCAATACCTAGGTCAGGCCTGTAGATCCCCATATCCTCCTTCCCTCACTTCTTGTAGATGGGCATCACATTTGCTAAGCTCCTGTTAACTGCAGCCTCCCCAGCTGACCAGGACTGCTTACAAATAATTGAGGGTGAGCACTTCCAGCAGTTCCTTCTGTACACTTGGGTGGATCCCACTGGGCTCTGTGTGTGTCTAAGTGGTGTAGCAGGTTGTTAACTATTTCTATTTTTATTGTCCACTGGATTATGGGGCTTCATTCTGCTCTCCATCAAGGTCTTCCAGCTCAGGGACCTGGTTAACCCTGAGAACAAGTGGTCTTATATTAAAAACTGAGGCAAAGAAGTCATTACTACTACAGCCTTTTCCTTACTCTTTATCACTATGTTTTCCCCTACATCCAAAATCCATGCAGATTGTCTTTAGCCCTCCATCTGTTGCTCATCCATTTATAGGAACATTTTTGATTGTTTTTTATGTCATTAACCTAATTAGGTTAGCTTTGGCCCTCCTAATTTTCTGCCTATGTAAACTCGTCACATCCCTGTAGTGATCCTGAGTTTCCTGTCCCTTCTTGCAGTGGTCACTCATTTTTTACTTGAGTTCCAGCTAAAGCTCTCTGTTCAGGCCACCCAGTCTTCTTTTCCACTGGCTTACCTTTTGGCACAGGGGGATGGCCTACTCCTGGATCTGTGGGATTTTCTTGAAGAATGTCTTTTCTTGAAGAAAGTCTTCCTGGACTCCTTTACCCTTCAGGATTGTTCAGATGGTCTGTCAATCAGGCTCCTAAACAGGTCACAGTCTGCCAAGGTGGCAGCTCTGCTGATCCCCCTCCTTACTTCTTCAAGAATCAAAAATTCTGTCATTTTGTGATAGATGCCGCAGACAGCCTCTAACCATCACATCACCCACTAGTCCCTCTCTGTTCACAAACATAAGGTCCATCAGGGCATCTTCCCTGGTCAGTTCACCCATGAGCTCTCAGGAAATTAAAGCAACCAGCCCAATTGTAGACCTCTATACCCATGATTGAGCTGTTCTTGGACGATCTAAGAGAGATCCTACAGGGGTTTCCACAATTGAAAACCCACGAAGAAGAAAGAAAAAAGTGCTGTGTATGTAATGGGCAAGAGTGGAAATTCTTTGAACCAGTTAGCACAGCAGCATGTTCATAGTGACTTATGAAATATCTTTGGACTTTAAGCACTGCTCTGTGATGCCTAATAGACCATATATATATATATATATATGACAAAATGAAAGATTGGAAGGTTTTTTTTTTCTTACAATAACATTCACTAAGTTTTTTCTTTACAAAGCTTAGATTTCAGTTCCCACAATGAGTACTTTTGCATCCTTGCTTGAATGCAGTAAATATTTCAGAAAACACCGAAATAATTCATTCAGACAGATGCATATGTCAGAAAAAAATCCAGCTGCATGAGGGTCAGTTATAAAGGGAATGATTTTGTAGGTGCTCTTGTTCACTACCTAAAACCACTCATCTTTCTGAAGAACTTGTCCTAGAATAATGTCAGACACTTTTTTCATAATACCAGTAGGCTTCTATGCATATATTTATATCCAGAATGTCATCATTTTGTTCAGTCATTTGCAGAGATGTTTGTGTGCTGTAGCTCTTTTAAAGGCCACTAATTCTTGCAGAACAACTCAGCAACTGCCCACTAACCTACTGCCAAGCATCACTATGGGAGACAAAACCTCACCACGCACAGCTGAAACTATTTCAGATCCACTCTGCCTTTGTGAAAGTACTTTCTGTATAGTGGCAGAAAGTGTGTAAGTGGCAAAGAAAAATTGTAAAGCAGAGATTGGACTAAATGACTTCTGAAGGTAATTCTTCAATCTATCACAGAATCACAGAATGGGTTGGGTTGGTTGGAAGGCATCACAGGGGGCATCTAGTCCATTACCCCTGCTTTAGCAGAGTCATCCCAGAGCACATTGCACAGGATTGTGTCCAGACAGTTCTTTAAAATCTCCAGTGAGGGAGACTCCACAGCCTCTCTGGGCAATCTTGTGCTTGGTCAAATGCACAGTAGAGCTCTTCCTCAAAATGAAGTGGAATCTCCTGTGTATCAGATTCTTCCCTTTGCCTCTTGTTCTATTGCTTGGCACCACCAAGAGGACTCTGGCTCCATCCTCTGAAGAACCTCCCTTCAGATACTTAAATACATTCATGAAATACACTCTCAGTCACCTCTTCTAGAGGCTGATTAGGCTCAGCTCCCTCAGTCTTTTCTCGTAAGAGAGATGCTCCAGTCCTTTCATTGTGTTTGTAGCCTCTGCTAGACCCAGTCCAGGAGATCCATGTCTTTCTTGTTCTAAGGATCCCTCCCTCAACCTGCTTGAAATGCTCTTTCTAATGTCTCCTTCTAAGCCAAAAGGACACACTGCCAGGTCATGGGCAGTTTGTTGCCCATCAGCACCCCAGGTCCTTCTCTGCAGAACTGCATCCCAGCAGGTCAGCCTCAGCCTGTGCTGGTGCCCAGGGTTATTCCTCCCCTGTGTTTGCCTTTATTAAAGGCAACTCTCCAACCTGTTGGGGTCCTTCTGAAGGGCTGCATGGCTCTCTGGGGTATTGGCCACTCCTTACAGCTTTGTGTCAGGGAACTTGCTGAGGAGGCTTCTGCTCCTTCATCCAGGTCACTGATTAATAATTCTAATAATATTGATCCTTGGGGGACACAACAGTGACAGCCCCCAGCTAGATCCTTGGCACTGATTATAACCCTCTGGGATCTGCCATTCAGCCAGTTCTCAATCCACCTGAGTTTGCCTACAGGGAGATTGTGAGAGGCATGGTGGAGATGCAGCACACGAGACAAGAGACCCAAGGATTTATTTTCTGTTATTACTAGGCTGTTGTTACAGTTCTGCCATCTGAGGTGAGGTAATCCATGGGTGATTCACATCTAGATCATGTGAATTTTCTTTCTCTAATATACTTTTCCACATAAAATAGGAATTTATAATTAATATACTTGTAAATTATAAATAATACAATTCTTTATATAGCCCACAGAACAAAATCTATTGAAGACGGTGTGAGCTAGAATAAACCCCAATCAACTCTTTGACAATTTAGCAATGTCTGTGCACTGTACTACACCTCTTAAGCAGAAGCCCACACATGAAAATAGAACATGAAAAACCTTTCCTGGGGCTTTATAGCAACAAGGGTTTTACTGCCAGGAGCAGAACAGTTCCCAGCTACGTTCAACAGTTGTGCAACTCTAATTTGGATCAATATCAGCATGGGATCCCCACTTTGTGACAAAAATAGGGCTGACAAAGTTGTGGAAGGTGACAAAACTTAACAACAGATACAACATGTAGTGAAAGGGAATGCTGCTTGGAGCATAATGTAACACTCCCAGCATTGCTGTTTGCAGGAATAGAGATGGTATTGCTGCCTGCCCCCCCAACACAGATACACTCACACATTGTAATGAATCACACATAACCACTACATTATTCCAACAGATTCAAAGGGCTGTTGAAGAGTAGAAGGCTGTGGGGGTGGTTGTCCTGCTGCTAACAGTGCCAAAGAGTGGCCTCATTTCACTTGAGAGAAGGCATTCCAACATTACTCTACCAGAAGGGCTTAAAAAGCCTCTTTTCCCATGTATGCTGTGCTTGCTATCATGAATTCAGGTATCAGATATTAACCATCCCAGGTTATTTCAATTAGCAGTCCACTACCTAGTGTGTATGGCCAGGCATTCAAAATGCACAGAATGATTCAGAGTATGCACACTTCAATGGAGAGACATGCCCTGACTTCCATCCTGGCTCACACAGGCTGAGGGTCAGGCTCTAAGAGTCTGCACATGGCTGGTAATTTTTAAATGATTACAATGAAAGGAAAGACTGCCTTTTTAATGTCCAAGCATAACAGCTGCAATGTCACCGAGGCTGCGTTCTGAGATGCTCCTAGATTGCAGCCCAAATAAGCATCTTAATGATACTTTGAAAATATGTAAAGCACTTATTTTATATGCAATGACAATTCTGTCTGGGCACATTGTCTGTTTGTCCAGCCAGAACAGAATTAGAATTCATGAAACAGATTCTACTCTGATTGACACAATGTGCAGCTACATTAAAAAAAAAAAGGTTACACTGTGTGTAAATAAGGGGAGACTTGGACTACTTTATTTGTGACAGTGAGCTTACAATTAAATGTAATTCAACTCCCATGGAATCTCCAAGTTCTCTAAAAAGTGATGTGTTACACAAGGCTCTGCTTTATTTACATGCATCTATTGTTGAACAGTTCTTAACCAGCAGCTTCAGAAGTTTCATACAACAATAAAACCTGTGATTAAAGTGACAGAAATTTTAGGGAAGCAGACTACAACTACCTACACAGGAATTTGGGCAGTATGCAAGCACTTCACCTCTACACCTGTAAGAAATACCTTTGGAGCCTTTAATGATCACACATAATGAGGGTCTTGTCTTGTTACCATATGGACAAGATAGCTTATCTGGCACGGTGTCCCAAAGGTGAGGACACAGAGGTGAAAGCAAATAGTGGACCTAAAGGTGTATTGCTGACTCAAAGAATTATCATTCCTTAGTTGCAGTAATTCTTATGTATAGTAATTATATGTATGGTAATCATTAATTATGTTGTATATTGAAATTCCAATATATTGGCATTTATATAGTATAAAAACTATATGTGGTGCTAAACCAGTAACAAAATGTAGACTAGCTTCTTGTCTTTAAGAAAAGGATTAAGAAAATAAGTTCATTAAGGTGCACAGCATTTTCTGCTGAAGGGAGCAGCCAAGGTCATGCAAGTTAGTACTACTGACATCTCAAAGAAAGCAAGTTATGACCTAAATGCAGCACAGAAGAAAATAATGGTTGGCAAAACAGTAATAGCTGGCTGTATGAAGCAATATTACTTCCAGCAAATCTCTCATATTCCAGCAACCCTTATATCAGACCAGTGTAAATACAGCAGGATCTCAGGAAATGTCTGATATATCTCAAGGTTATAATTGCTGTCACTGGTAGACATTTGACTTTTGTGGGTTCTTCTAGAGCATGTGAAGTGTTATGCAGGGAGATGTGAGCTTGTCAAAAGCTATTCCAGTCTGAAAGACAATCCACCTCTAATTTATAAACTCATAAAGGAAAAAAAGATACAGTTTAATTCCAAAACTCCTGGCTTTTTGTAAGTAATGTCTTGCTATATAAAGTAAGATAACCTAATGAATGATACCTGCCTGTCAACACTCTGCACTCTACACATTTCCTCATACTAATGGATTCATTAAAATCTGGAGATCAGAGAAGTTTGTAGCCTTTCACTTGGTTTTACCTAAAAAAGGCAATTGTCCATTTTCTTCTTTCTTTCAATGACAGTTTCTGTACTTAAAATAAGACCTGGGAAACAGGGTTCAGAGCAGAGGGGAAGGATGCTAATTTATAAAAGTACTGAGAAACTTTAAGAGTCCTCAGCTGCTCATTAGGTGACATCTACACAGCCACCAGTGTTCAGGTGAATAAGAGAGGCATATCTTAGGGACAAACAACAAATCAAGTGTGAGACTCCAGTGATCAGAGGAAGAAGAGGCCCCTGGGAAATGGCAGCATGGTCCTTGATAGTAAAGTGACTTCAGTGAAAATGTATGGATGCCAGCATATGGTTGTGCCATCCAACTCCTTATTATGTTTTAAAGGACAGGTCTGGCAATATCAGGAGGTTATAATGCTACAGCAGTCCACAGCTTATGTACTTCTCCCCCAGCAATACTTTTGTCTCCTTCACACACCTATCAAGCTATGTCTGTCTGATTGACTACAGCAAGTGACTCCAGCAGGGCAACACATAGCCCTGAGGAGGAAGGGCTATAACATATTAATATCAGAATGCAGCTGATTACAATATAAGCTGCTGAAAGTGAGCTGACTATAGCACAAGACTTGAAGAATGTGGCTGTCTGCAGGGTCCCGCCGGGAGAATGCATCTATCTATACCTACAGTGTGAGGCTGACCCCAGGCAGCTGTCATGCAATTGGAGTGCTCTGATGGAGTTGTCACCTATCAAACCATTCCACTGCCATTATTGTGGGTTTAAATACACCTCCTGTTGGCAGCTAACTAGGGTTTCTCTCCTGCAAGGGAGGAGGAGGAGGAAGGAGTCTCAGTGGGTTTGTTAAGTTTGTGAATCTCCACCTTGGACAGAAAGTTGCATCCTTCAACTGGCAAATTCCATTCAGCTCTCATACTAAAGGGAGTGATTCCATTATTAAGAATCTGATTTATTTTTAATAACCCTTCTGCTGTTTATATAGGGACACCCTGAACATTATAATCTAAAAAAATCCCTGAGGGTAATTTGTTTTGGAATAAATATACTGTCTGGGATTTTTCGAATAGTGAACTGCAATCAAATGAGGTGCATTTTCTATAACTGATGTCTTATAAGACAGCACTGAAATGTATGGAGTTTTTGTTTTCTGCTTCTGAAATACACAAGCAGCATTTAAACAATAAAGCAGTACAAAAAATAGATCTAAATGAATTCTTAATAAGGAACAACTAGTCCTGCAACCAGACCTATCAGGCCCATCCTTTCTGAAAGCCAGAGTGTCCACCTGCTCTGAGCTGACTGCTATATTTATATATGTATCAGACGGGGATTTGCCAGTTCCTCTCTGCCAGTTGACAGAGCTCAGCCCTGCATGGTCTCAGAGAGGATGCTTAGGATAACTCTGCATGGGGCTGTGGCCATGCTCTCCAGCTGGTGCAGCATGCCTTCCCTTGTCCAGCTTCCCTTTGGAGCAATGGGCTCTTTCAGACACTTATCTTCTCCTTAGTGGAGCAGCCCACTGACATTCAGCTCTCACCTTCCCTGTCCTAATCTCCAGCCCCAAAGGTTTCACAGGGAAGCATTAGCTGACCTCACCTCTTTTTCTTCAGTACTGGAACATGGGAGAGATTTAAACTTCCCCAGTTGGAGCTTTGGGCATCACCCTCCATACACACGGATCAAGAAGTCTGAGCTTTTGCTTTTTCCTCTTCAGCTGCATGAGCTATTAGTATGTGAATGTTTTGTCCCTTTCTTCCCCTAAAAAAGAAAGCTTTAAATGTTATTTGCTTTGGATTCGGAGAAGTACAAACTCTACCACATGGCAGACACATGTGAATCCATATGCTAGCATGTCTGTAAAGCTGAGAGAGATTAAAGCCTGAAGTTTCTATTAAATGCTCTCCTTTTTCTCTTGCATGCAGCATTTTTAGATCAAGTTCTAAATGTTCATCGACTCATGAATATTTTCGAGCCAGCTCTGTTCACTGTGATAAATCATACTGCTTGTATGTTGGTTTAGTGACAGATAGTTACCTGAAAACTTTTAATGTAAAATGGTTTATGGCCATCTAAGAGGAAAAAAAAAAATCTGTGATCTTTGCCTGACTGCTGGAACAGTATGACAGAGGAAACATACTGTATTGAAGCTCCACAGCGTGCCAACTTTCTTTCTTTCTTCTAGAAATGGACAGAACTGAAAGGAAAATGACTGCTGGCATATTGTGAAAGTGCTTCCAAGCTTCAGTGATAGATGCAAACACAGACAAAACCCTTCATAGGCAATGAAAAGTTTTGCAAAGAAAGCTGAAAAACATCCTATGAAAGAAACAGAACTATGATGGTTAGTCCTTCCAACAAAAAGAAACAGACGGTCTCTAGGCTTATGTTCCAGAGTCAGATTTATTGTAGTTGCTAAGCCAAATATAGATATTAAAGGATGTTATTCACAGTGTAAAAGCTGCATATCATATTTGAAGCAATGTTAAAAAAAAAAACAAATATTTTTCTTGTACAGACCTTTTACAGGGATGGCATTGTCTTCCAGAAAGCCAGTTACCTTGAATCATCTCACATGGCCATGGTGCATGACCATACAAACCAACAGTTTTCTGACAAGGTATACCCTGCATGAACTGCCCTGTGACAGCACTTGGATATAGACACCACACCTCTGTAAATGCAGGACTGTCTCATTTAGCTGAACCCTGCTGGCCATCAATTCAACCCTTAAGCTAGAGGTCCCTCTGGGATAAGGAAACAGTTGTCTTCTGTCCAGGAGGAGAATGAGAAGAAAACTACCCATAGACACCAGAGTTGATATTCTTCCTCATGATGTTGACTGAGCAGCAGTAACTTTTACTGGAGTCACCATCAGATGTCTCACACGCACCACACCTGTGATAATGAAAACAGAGTTCTTTCAGTTCTTCCTTTGCCAATCCCTTTTTTCCTAAATCAGTCCTAAATGCCAGTCTTTGTAGAATAAGGCATCTCCTAGTTCTGGAGAAATATGAAATTTCATTCTTTTGGGATAGTAATTTAAGAGTAATGGAAAAATCTTCTCCCACTTCTGGGTGGAACTGCATTAGCATAATACACGATTTTGCACTTAACCTAAAAAAAGTGTTTCTTTTCCTGATTAGGAGTAAATCACATTACACCCCCACAGCAGGGGGTTAGAACTAGATGATTTATAGGGTCCCTTCCAACCCAAACCATTCTGTGATTCTAAGATAGTTATAGTATCATCATTAATATAGCCTCACTCAGAATATTTCAGCTCTGAGTTCTGACCTGATAAAGACTTTTTGCAGGGTGAAAAGAAATTTCACTATCTATTTTAATGATGAAAGTATACAAACAAAGACTCTTTTAACCAAAAGAATCTAAGGGAATAAACTATCAATACTGATTTTCAGTGAGATCTGCACATTAACTCCCAGTAGATGCCTTTGAAAATATTAGTCTGAAGAGCTCAGCCAAGAGTGTAATTTTGCTCAGTAAATCCAGAGAACACCACTAACATCAGTTGCAGTTGCACTGAGTGGGAAGGATGAAGGGTAATTACAGTCCCAGCTGCCAATTCACCTCAGTTGCAAGTAATCATGATTTGCACTGGAATTAGGAGATGGGGAGACACAAACACTCTGAAAATCAAGGCACTTTTATTAAATGCTAAAACATGGACATAAGCACTTCATCTGTGTTTGAAAATCTTCACCTCAATGACTAGGGAAGGTCACTAAATCTGCAAAGGGATGTGAATGACACCAAGATTATTGTGTTCCTCAACAAGCTGACTATGCCTCCTCTTTTATTAAAAATATCATAAACTACTTTGGTCCCTACCCAGATTACTACTTTTGCATATTTTATAATTAGATAATGCTAACAATGAGCTTTGCATAACTATCTTCTATTTTTACATAAAGTTATATATATTTGTAGTAAAAGTACTGGTTTTTATGACACAATTATTACATTATTATACCACTGTTCTTTACTAAACTATCCAGTTGTTGTTCTTTTATATATATCTGTGTATGATTATAGGAGCCCCTCTCATAGTAAGTGTTATTTACAGTGTAAGAGAAGATTAGATCAGTAATCTACCACCATCTGTAGCTCTTAGGGATCCTCTGCAGGGATAAAAGAGGGCACATGTCTCTGCACTTCATTCCTGCCACCCAGTCCTCTGTAATGTCCAGTGTTTTCCACCCATGTTTCCTCCCTATGCCCTGTTGCTCAGACTCCAAGCAGGTTCTCAAGCCAGCCCTACAACAGCCACTGCATACAATTGCTGTTCTAATTTAGAGGAAACTCCATCCTGGAGTGTTCATTATAGTAAATAAGGAGACAAGATACTTGAGGCAAAAAATAGAGCTCTACGATGTCACCTACCATTCTTAGCATCAAAAGTCATTTTCATACTGTACCACAAAACATGACCATCAAAACAGGAATCAAAGAAATTTCCTAGGGGGGAAAAATCAGTTTTAAATGTTCTGCAAAGCTTTTGGCTCAGTGGCTTATTGATAACATGCAACATTTCTCTCACACCATTCTGCACATTTATCAGAGTATTTTCAATAGAAAACACTCTATTGCTTTCAGTGGCCTGAAGCCAGCTTTGAAGCAGGCACATTGGCCTTACTAAGCAACCAGTATCTTACAGACAATCACTCAGAAAGCTTCAGTCCAGAGCAACTTATTGTTCTTATAATTGTCATATCTGATCACCTTTAAAAGCAGATTATTTGGAAGCAGTAGGTAAAGATTAATAAATTAATGCTTTAAGTAAACACACCTGCATTTTCTCCACAGCAAACACTGCTGATCACTGATCTGTGTCTAATCTCTTCCTTTCAGTGAAGCATAAATTCAGCAGTGATTTGGATCTCAATCCAGATTTGAAAGTAGATATTTAATAGGCCAAACTAAGTCCAAGATATGCAGACATTTGGAATTCAAGAAAGAATATGACTGAGAGCAATGCTATCTCTTTTTTAACCTTAGCATCCCTCTTTCTAATTTTTCCAGCTTGACAGTTTCAACCTGCCTCAAAACCAGTCACCACAGAAAGCAACACATTTACCTATTACTGATAGTCTCTGCTTTGTATTCTTGAGAGAAAGGAAAAGGAAAAGGGAAAGGTTTTCCCCAGAATCATATAATTAAACTATCTCCCTACAGTAGCTCAGCTAATTGCTTTTAACCTATGGTTCTGTACTGTCATTTCACCTTTGCTGACTATTTTCTAAGCATGTTTCCTATTAGTTTCCCAGGAAAATCACTCCACCACTTAGAGTGATGTCATCCTTCCTTGAAGGAGAGGTCAAGGACCCTTGTGCTTCTCCAGGCTAAGTTTTAAGGATCTGAAATGCAAAGTTTAAGAGCACTATCCCTCATTCTCAGTGGAAACTATCCTACAGTGGAAACTATCAGGTGAATAATTATGAAGAGTGGCTAGAAAACTCCACTTTTGGACTCACTGGGAAATATCTCATTACAGCCACCTCTTAGGCTTCTCTGGAATTTATCTAATATTCCAACCAAGTAATAGATTTGAAGCAGGAACTAATTCAGCTAAATTTAGGAGCAAGGTCAGGAAAAGGAAAAAATATACCAAAGGTCAAACTGGATTGTCATGGTGGCTGATCAGAGGCTTAAAATATGTAAATGTAGACCTGTTGTCCTGCAGAAATATTTATATAATGTTGTCACACACTTCCTAGCCACAGAAATCACCAGTATAAAGTTATCATTCAAGTACTCCAACACTGTTATTATCACAGAAAAAAAAAAAAAAAAAAGTGCCTTTTTTATTAGCCAGTCTGTAGAACTCTCCTCAACTAACTCAAGGGAGAGTGGCCTTAAGCTGAAGGAGAGTAAGTTTAAAGTAGGTATTGTGTAAAATGTATTTGATGTGAAGGTGATGAGGCATTGGAACAGGTTTCCCAGAGAGGTTGTGAACTCCACATCCTTGGAAGTTTTCAAGACAAGGATGGATGGAGCTCTGAGCAACCTCGTCTAGTGAAAGGTTCCCTATCCATGGCAAGAGTTTGGAACTAGATGCTGTTTAAAGACCCTTACAGCCCAAACCATTCTATGATTCTATGTGCAATATCAAGCATGCTGTGACAAGAAACATCCTTCAGACAGTTTTACACAATTCCACACACACCCTTTGTGAAATCAATGCTGTGATATAGGGGAACCTTACTGTTCCCATTTCAAGCACATATTAGAGGCTTGGTCTCTATGCAATCAGCACATCAGCACAAATTGCACATTTTCCTGGCTTTCTGTATACAGAGAAAATACACATCTAGTTTAGGTTTAAAGTCTTCAGATTATTATTTTCAGACTAAATGTTGTCTGGATTATATGGAAAATGGGGAAGACAATCCATGTTATTTCTATATTATAACTCAATATGGATGAGTCAGATGATGACTGTTTTCTAATAACTACATGCCTTTTGTCTCTCCAGATTTATATAGAACCATGTTGATTTTAGGATCACAGTGATTTGCCAAGAACCATTTTCATTATCAGAATTTAAAGACCAGGCCCAGCAACTGGATTTCAAGAGCACTCTTGGACATACAGATAAGTTGAGTGAGCAATATATTAATAGATATAGAAATCTAAGGTTAAAAAGATGAAAATTGTAATCCATCTTTCCAGTAAAAAAAAAAAAAAATTATGCTTAATTGGAAACAAATATTTAATAAAATCTACTTAAATCCTCAATGAAATTAAAGGTTACACTTTCTAATTTGCAGCTCCCCTATTCTGAATACCCCAGGATACACCAACATCAAATTCCCATTTTTCAGCTGGGGTAAATTTTGAGTGCTATATTGTAGGATAGGAAAAGTTTGGAGCATTACTGCAATTGTATAAGCCTTTAGTGGCCTGCATGGGGAAATCAATTGGTTTAACTTGGACATGTCTAGCTAATAAGTGTTCAGAATAGTTTTCTTTCTACTAGTGTAGTGTGCAGCTGTGTCACATCCTGTTCTGACATGACTAGCTGAGCACAAATGCCTCCCATAAAATTCATCCATGGCTGCAGTGACTGTAAATCCAATTTACCCCAGAATGGCTCTTGTACTTATGAAGTTCAAGCAAACAATGCCAGGGGAGTGCTTCATAAAGTCTTTTCCCCCACATCAGGACAGTCTTTCATGAAGTACAAAGAACAGGTGTGCATGTGAGCTAAGTTGTCTCTATTGTTTTATAACAAGCCCTCTCATTTTTTTTGTACTTCAGCCCTGTGTCCATTAAATGTAATTCAGTGGGATCATCAGAGCTTGAAAGGGCAGATCAAACAGCACTGAGAATCCCAGCTGTGCAGGCCCCAGAATGAACATCAACCTAGGCATTCAGCACTAATTTATTCTACTTGATACGGGAAGATGGTCTATTTCTGTGTTGTATGCTGGCCCCATTTTTTTTTTTTTTCTGGTAAAAAAAAATAAAAAATAAAAAATAAATTTTAAAAAAGTCATACAGATAGGTAGAGAGAGAGAGATTTATGTATTTATGTGTGACCACTTAAGGCAATTTTTATATGACTGTATGTACACACAAATACATGTGGCAAGGAGAATTATACATCTATCTCCCAGCTAATTTTGGATATGCACAGGATTGGACTAGTATCTCAGAAGCCCCTTCAGAGAAGGAGGCTATTTCTGTTATTATTACTATTATTATTATTATTATTGCTATTATTATCAGTAAACACAATGATTCTACAAGCTCATATTCATGCCTCTGTGGTACCATGCCTGCAACCTGATGGCTGAAGCTGAGGATTGTGGTGAAAGCACATTTTTGAGACAGAAGATGCTGATCAGTGATTGTGCTTTTAAGATAAACAGTGAAACAGAGTTTAGTTGGATTTTTTCTTTCCTTTTTAGTCCACTGTTAGCTAAAGTTCCAAGCAGGGGTTCTATTAGCCCCTGAAGACAAGAGATGTACACAGAGTAATTTGGCAGAGGCTGGACCTCATGTGATAAAACTGTATTCATATCTCTCCATTTTGCCGTGCATTTTTTTAACTATGAGAGATGTACAGTGGTACAAACCTCAAAAGCAAGTCAAGAACCAAAACCTGCAATTATCCCTCAGGTAAAGGAAGGCAACAGTACAGGGATTCATGTCCATGATGATCATTGCACAAATTGTTAAATTATGGACTTTCTATATTCCTGTTCTTTGCTCTGTACCAGATTGTGCTACATTAAATATTTTGCTTTTTTTGATTTTTCCTAAGTACTGAAGTTTATTTTGGATCAGTGAGGTGAAAAACCTCTGAAAGCCTAATGAGACTCCCTAAACCCAAGACTCCAACATTTGCACCTGTCAGGATCATGGTTTCCTTCAACAGATTGCTAACTTGGAAATTTAGCAGACACACTTCTGCATTAATTTCCTTCCCTGCCTTAAGGTGAAAAGAAGCAGTATTGTGTAGGTAACATGTAATCAAAGGTTTCACTTGTCAGATTAAGCGGATTGTGATTTTTTTTTTCAGAAGTGAAAGAAAGCTGCAGCAAAACTCTGTCTGCATTGCACAATCCCTCAGGTACACAGAAACAGTAGTTAGCTTGTCTTAGAGAATGTTAGAAGGATTAGAAAACTACATAAAACAAGGGGGAAGAAAGGAGTTACTCTGGTTAAGGAAAGCCGTGGCTGCCCGTGTGTTTGTTTAAATCTTCACAGTCACATTAAAAGCCTAATTACTTTTCAGTTAAGGATTCAGGTTCTACTGAGGACAAGAACTATGAAAAGACAAAACTAATTAATGCAAAATATTCAAAGTCACGGAGCACAAAAAACTCTTCAATATCCATTTCGCTTAGATGCATTTACATTAGTGAAAGGTACATCCAATAACATCAAACAAATTTCTTCCACTGAAGTATTGCAATGCTACTTCTTTTCTCCATTCTTCCTTAACTTCAGCAATAGATCTAGTATTTAATTTTTATCCAATACATATATTTACAAAACTGAAAGTGAACAGATCCTGGGATCTAGAGATTTACAGACAGTATGCATCTATCTGTAGCTACAGAACAATATAAACATTTTTCATTTCAGGCTGAAGGTCAACAGTTTCAGAACCTCCTAAGCTCATTAGCAGTCTAAGTTCCATAGATAAGCCCTGCTTTGAAAAGCAAGAAAATAAGAGCCTAAGCTTCACCAAAAAGAGAGAATCAAGCTCCTAGGTCACTTCAAGAAATAAGGTATAACTTTATTTACATTTTTCAGAAATGTGTGTCTGTAATCATGAACACTATTGGAAAGTAATACTGGTATTCCTGAAAAATAATATGAGGCTTCAGAAACCTCCCTGCTTTTTAGAATGTGGAGCCATGCCCTCAAAGCATCTTAACCTCATCTATATGCTGGCTACATCTGAGTCTTGCTTAACTTGGTGCTGCTGTGTGAAATGACCATTTGCTTTCCCTTCTATCAGAAATGCTCAAAAGCTGCTCCAGTTACTGCTTGGCCATAACACACTGTAAACAAAAATCCCACCCAATAGTCAACATGAAAGAGTGTGAATGAAACATTACACTGCCTCCTCCATTGCCTTCTCCCCTTGGACAACCACCCCTTTGATGTTGTCTCAACAACACTAAGGAAGAGAACTGTAGGTGCCCACAGCAGCTCATCATCTCAGAATTACATTTATGCTGAGCCAGATCCTCCAGCTTTCGTGTGAGTTTATGCTGACAGTGCAGAGAAAAGCAGCTGCACAATAATGGAGACTCCTGCCCTACATTTCTATTTCTATCTAGCCCACAGGAACCATAAGGGGATGACCACATCAATCATAAACAATCCAAATGTATTTTGGTGCATTCTATGAAGTTGGATGAATGTTGCATTAAAAAAGGTTGTGCTTATTTGTTAAAATAGAAACCATGGGTGCAATTGCTCTCTACTTCCTGAATATTTAGTGTTATGTTGTGCTGTTAATATGTTCAAAGGATGCACATGTGCATTGAAACATTTGCAAGCACATTTGTGCTAATATTGATGGAGGTAACAATCTCACTGCCCTCTTGACATCTCTTCATCAAAATTCATTTCCCCAAATCAGGGGACAGAGACAATGGGATGTGTGCTTCTTAATCTCTCTAATACAACATATAAAGCCTGAGGCAAAATGATCACAAAAGCTAAAGAGATTACATAGATTGTTAAACAAAGGAAAGTAATAAGGAAATTACCAAATATGCAATAAAATATAAAAGAAATTTATAGGTGAAACACGAAAAAATATTCCCTAGAGTTAGTTGACACTTTACCATTCCAAATTCATCACAGTTGTATCACAAAGACCTTGGAAACTTACCTTCACTTTTTGTATTTGCAATGGATAGCTAAAGCAGCAACATACAGCGAGGGACATTCTCAGTCCCAAGCAGATTTTTTGTCCAAAATGAGCAAGTGAGGTGAGTAACAGGATGAAGCCAATGTAGCTGCTCATTCTGTAGATGCTCACACTGAATCATGTTTCAGAGGCATGTCCCCAGCACTGTGGAGGTGCCTGTTACAGGATGGCTCTCCCCAGCTTTGCTCAGCATGGAAAATGGTGGCAGGCTGGGACACAGGCCAGGAAGCAGAAAAGTGTTCACACCTGCCAGAGTATGCTATGGGTAATTAACAACTGGCTGAGGAGAGAAAGCCCCTCCAACCTCTTTCCCCCTGTTAGTAGATGCCTAGGTAAGCCACAGAGAAGTGAAGTTATTTGTCCTGGTAATCCTGCTACCAAGTTAGGTAACCCCTGGCTTCCCAGCTCCCAACACACAGCTTTCTATAAAAGCATATTTTTCCCAAGTGCTCTTTTAAATTAATGCCACACTGAAAAACCCAGTTCACAGAGTGTCATCTATTAACAGGCCATAACATCCATCCCATCCATCTGTCCACACCAAAATATTTTTTTTTTTGAAAACTATATTCTTCTGTGCCTTTGAATACATAATCTATAAGAATTGTGAAGGGAAGCTCAGACTGAAGGCTACAGATTTCAGCAATAGGCTTGTATCACTTGTAAACCATGCATTCATCATTGCTGGCCTCTGTTTCATCACTGATTTATGCAGAGGTGTACACAAGCTATACTCACTCCTGAGAAAGCTGTTCAATTGTCACTGGAATCAGCAAGAAACCTTGAAGGATTAGGCATGGGCAAGTCTTCTGAGAATGGTGATTTTTGCTAAAGAAGGAAAATTAATGTGGCAAGCTGGTATCCAAGTACAATGTGAACCATGTAGCATTTAATTTCCTAAGCTGCTCATTTCATGCTGCCTACCAGCCTTTAAAGGTCAAACATGTAAACTTAAGAAGGTGTGTGAGTGTATACTAGTTGCAAAGCTCTTTTTTGTCAGCTCTACAAAGCAATAACCCATGAAATATAGTTGATATCTCATGGGCACATTTCTCCATGCCTGCAAACATTTAAAATTGCACTTGTGGTACATAAAAGATTTATAATGATCTCACCCACAAATATAAATTTTATCCCATATAGGACAAAAAGACCTAGAAGCAGAAGCAGTGAACAGCTGAACATGAGCACAGTGACATAAATTCATAACACTTACAGCTTTTTAACAACCAGTCATAAATGTGACTGATTTCAATTTAATTTATGAGACTTTGAGATAGAACCAGGAATACCTCTTCAAAAACTGAGTTTTAAAACAGAGTGAGTACAATTATGGCCTTCCTAGGATATTAGTTGAGGCAAACAGGATTGGGGTGACCATGTGGAAGGTTCCTGAACCATGCTGCTTGTACAGGGTCTGACAACTAGAACTGAGTGGGCTCCACCAAACTGCAGTGGAGATCCTAAGACCACCCCAAGACAACAGCACATCCCTTCCCAGCACAAAGATGTTGGAGTCAGTGAGTTAGGGATCTCTGAATTCTTCAGAGAGAAATCAGAGTGTAGGGATTGAATAAGGTTTAGTAGGAGGTGCAGTGTTTTTAGTAAGTGAAAGGCCTCAAATACCATGGCAGCAGAGACTGTTCTGCTGAAGGTTGCAAACATTTTGATATCTTCAGTAGAGGCTCCAGAACCACAGGACTTAGACATAATAAAGTTACGGTAAGAATATTGGTTATATTTCTTAGATAGATTAAGATAGATTGCATGCATAGTGTTATATGTAACCTGGTGAGCTAAGAAACTAGAATTCTAATAGGCTAAAGAGTAGTGGTCTGAGTTTGCATCTTAGCTTGTTGGAGAAATCCTACATAACAGTATGTATGCAGAGAGTTGCTGCTTTTAGCCATTCAACTTCTAGCCACTTGCTTTAGCCATTCTAGCTTCTAGCCATTTGTTTATTGCTGCTGCTTTTGCCATTGCTTTTGCTATTGCCTTTTGAGACTGATGTGCTTTGTAATAAGATGTGCTTTGTAATAAATAACTTTTATAACTATTAGCTGCTTTGCTTATTTAAGATTACCCAACAAACTAGGAACCTAAGAGCTCAGAGCAGGAGCCATAGAGCTCCAGAGTTTAGGTGCCTGTAGAGCACCTGGGGGTCAGAAAGAACCCTCACATCAGATTCCATACAAAGGGACACATGAACACAACTTTCTGTCACCAAGCCTAGGGCTCCTCCTGCATGTACAGCTGGGCAGTAGATGGCCAAGCCATCCATCATGGTAGTGCTGGGACTATTTCCCATGCAGGTGACAATCAGATTCACCTCATCTCCATTGCTCCATCACATCCCCCAGATATTCACACAAATCACACATATTTAGGCAGTTCTGTTTGGACTGGAGCTTTTTCTCACTGCTATTTGGAAGGAAAGGCTATTTGGGAAGGGAGTGGAAAATAGGAAAGACCACCAACCAAGACTACAGAGTATGAAAGAAGTGAAACATTCTTGCTCAAGATTGCTTCCTCAGGCATCACTAGAACAGCTTGTGTAAATCAGATGCCATAAGTTAAAAACCTTCACTTTCAAAAATGTGATGTTACCTTTCTCCCACAACTATATTGTTTTGATACAGAATCTATGCAAAACCAACCAAACAAACAATCAAACAAACAAACAAACAAACAACTGAATTTCATCTACATGAATCTCATAAAATCTCCAAGACAAGCCCTGATACCTAGCAAGTCAACAGAACTGTTTATTTTCTTGGACATAGAGACTGAATTTTATTTTGGGTCTGGCAAGAGAAAAATTTTTTAAATACCCTGGGGAGCCAAAGTTTGCCTCAGAGCTTTCTCTTTCTGCACCTGTCAGAAATTTGATTTATTTTTTTTCTCTACTGTATATATTGGCAGCTTAGAAATCCAACAAACAAACAACTTGCATATTTTTCCTGTAACTTCATCAGGATAAAAACAGAAGGGAGAAAACATGTTTTACTACCTAAGCCTTTTGCTTCCAGCTTTATCTTATGTTGCACTTGTTCTTTCACATGGAAGATAATAAATAGTCCCTTGTGTTGCCTATGTGTATCAAATTGAAGGCAAAATATTATGCCACAGTGTGAAGTTGTAATATTGTGCCTATTAAAACATCAAAACTAACTCAATATAGAAAAAGACATGCTGAGGTCAAGCTGCAGATGTATCCCTCAAGGTATGAACTAAGGAGGACATTTTAGTCCCAATTATTTTAAATGTGTGTTGATAGCTAAATCATAGTTCTTCAGGTTTCAAAGGTTAATATATTTGCTAATAGGTGATGGCTACATCATCTGAAAATATTTTTTAATTTATTTTTTTTAAAATGTAAAACATTTAGATTTTCTTATCAAGAATCTAATTGACCAGTTATGGAGACAAAACTTCTAAGGACTGACAGGTTATTGATATTTATTAGTAGGTACCATAGACAAACTAAATGGGGATCATTAAAGAGACACATGGTGGTCAATATGAAATGTAATAGTGATCTGAGTTTCTTGTATAAAATTGCAGAGAAATAACTGTCGTCAGTCCTGCATCACAAAATAATTCTGAATTCTCACAATGTTTATAGTAATTCTTAAAGCAGTTTGAAATACAACAGAGATAATGCTTACATGTTCTGTAATAAAAAATAAGAAAGTGGAAATGTATACCACCAAAAATTTAGTGGTGTCAGCACTGGGGTCTGAAGAGATGATCTGTGCTTTGAGAAAGGTAAAGGAAAAGAATAAGGCAATTCCAATTGGCAGGACAGCTCTGAAGAGCTTGCAGAGCTCTTTGCTTTAAAATAAAACGGTTAATATGAATTGCTCTTCAGTCTCTGCACCACACTGAAATCATGGCAGCATCCAAAGAATCCAGACACATCCTGAACTGGGGCACAAAGCCAGTCATGGCCTAAGAAACTACTGATCTGATAAAAGCTGCATATCTGTCTTTAAATACCCATTTCAGTTTATATTCCTAAGACCATCATGATTATTAAACGATTGTTTCAGTTCTGGGAACAAGAACACCTTCATCTCTGAAAAGAGCAGGAGAATCAATATGCATTCAAGAGTTTTGCTAAGAAGCAAAGATTTAAAAGTACAGAATAGGATTTTTTTTTTTTTTTTTTTTTTTTTTTTTTTTTTTTTTTTTTTTTTTTTTGCTTAATAAGAAATAACATTATCACCCAAAATATCTCACTTTTTGAAGAAGGTAAAGTAGGCTCAAAGTGCTGAAGATATACCACTGGAAACCTCACCTACGACCTTTACTGGGATCTTTCACACAAACACAGTTTGGGCTAAGCAATGCTCCATTGATCTGACCAAGAATTAATTTTTCTTTAATTTTCTGCATGTATTCTGTAATTGCTTTTTTGCCTCCAGTTTAAGATGAAGAGGCTAAACCAAGAAGAAATAAGAGTTTCTTGTGTAGTCAGCACATGTCAGTGAGCTGTGTCTTGCTCTGATTGTGGCCTTTATTCCAAAGGTAGAGGTGCAATTCTTTCATTTTCAGCTTCATCACAAAAAAAAAATCAGAAAATTAAACTTTAAGAAAGCAGAACTGGAAGACTTTTCTTCATTTGTTTTCTTCATTTAGTCTTCCATTCATGACAGTTTGGATGTTAAATTTACCATTGCCTCTTTTAAAACAGAGTGACCCCTAGGAGAGAGAAAGGACAGGTATTTATATCCTAATAGATGCAAGGACACAACTCACATTTCCACTGGTGCTTCAGCTATTAACTAAAAATTAATATAAATTCCTTAGAGGCTGAGGGTAGCAACAGATAATCTTCTTGAATCGGTGGCTTGGAGAAATGATTGGAGAAAATTGAACAAGAGGTTTTAGTTCTTCTGTCAAAATGTAGTTTGCCCTATTTTAGGATATTTTCAATAAATTCTTTCAAATATGACAGTTCCAAAACCACAGTTCTATGTCAGCTCATTTCCTTTAGTATCAAGGAAGGAAACATGACCATATTCAGGTAGCCTGTAGCAGAATTTCAAATGCTAGAGCATCTAGAGTTCTGCCTTTAAAGGGTTTGGTGAGGCATCATTGCTCCTGCTGTCACACCCTGAGTCTCTGTTCACTCGTGGGGAAACAGCAGCCACAGCCACCAAACTGGACACCCCTGCAGACAGTCTGAAGAGCATCTCAAGCCTGCAGTCAATATTTATTCAAGAAGTTTTGTATGTGCCAGTGTAAAAATAACAGATTCCAGAAAGGCTTTGAAACTGTAAATATTAGGGTTATCAGAGCTAAACAATTAGCAACTGAGTCACACCAAAAGAGCAGTTACTCATCTGCAGAGTACAATTTCAGTAGCAGATCCTAAATCTGACCTACTATAGTAACTAAAACATTCTCTCTGCTCTTGCAGAATAATATACAATTTCCATCAATGTTTACCCACCCCAATTAAAATAAGTATTCATCTTGGCATTCCAATTACAGGTAGTAGAACAGCTGTGGAGTTGTGAAAGAGAAATAGCCAAACACAGTTTTTAACTGCTGAAGCAAGTGTTGCTGTTTTTCTCCTTTTTTTTGGATGCATAACTTTACTGATCCTGTGATGCAAAGCTTAAGCTGAACTAGTTCCCACTTTGCCATCAAAAAGATAACATACAATTTTAAATGATGGTTTGATAGCCTAGACACAAAATTTCCCAGGTAAGATCCAGGGGAAAAAATTAACATTCATTTAACTGTTCCATAGCTCTACACATTTAATCTGAAAATTCATTCAAGCCTTTTGTCATCCAATGCAGAATGTACTTTTAATTTCTTCATAGTCACCAGATTCTGCCAGATATTGTCCATTTACCAGAAAAGGTAAAATAAACTGGGGACACATAAAAAAAATAGATTAAATTAATTAGTTAATTAGAAATTTAATTGTCATTGTTTTCTCTAACATCCCATATACCCCTTTTACATGCATATTTATTTTGGGATCTTTTTATCTAAAGATACAAAACTGTAAGCCCAAACACTAATCATATCACATCTATTGGTGATAATTAGGCCATATTTTGAATTCATTTTATCTTCTTGGGTTTTTTCCAGCCTTTTTTCATTTTATTTGGAGACAAAATGGATGGTTACATGATAGTATGACAAACTATCTTTTTTCTATGACACATGAGGCACCAAGTAACTAAGTACTGAACACTCCAGGATCCAGACATTTTTTGATCTAAAAAATGACTTGGTCCATACAAAGAAGCATGGACCAGCACCTCAGCCAACAACTGGGTAGAGCAATAAGAGACAATGAAGGTGGTGGTGATGAAATTAATGAGATATTGGTTCTTGTCCTGGCTCTGCTAATGGCTTACCTTACAATAAAACTGGAAAAGGAAGTTAAAATGTTGCACCCTCTACAGAGATCACAAGGAGATCTCTTGTGGGAATGCTTTTAGAGGAAAATGGGCATGTAGTGAATAAGCCAGGAAAGGGATATGAACGATTTTATGAGCCTGAGCTAGACGTGTAGCTTTGCCCTTGAAGCCACCCTGAAAGAGAAATAAGAAGAACAGACAATGGGCAAGACAAGAAGAGCTGAAGGTGATAGGTGAATGCCAAGAAACTCTGAGGCCAAGAAAATAGAAAAGCCCTCATGTTTGCCTCGTGCAAGAAAGCTTATACCAATGGTAAGTTGTGTGGTTGTGTGTAGGGATAGAGAAATTGTATATTGCATATTAAGGTTAGAAGAGAGCAATAATGCTGCATTTGCTTGATTCATATTGAAAGTGCAGTGTCCACTTCTTATCTTCTCAGGTCTTTGGGCAAGAATAAGCAAAAAGAGCCAGATATAACCATTATTCTGGCACAGTAACCCCGTAGCCACTGGAACATATTGAATCAAATGGTCATCATAGATCACTTGAAAAGCTATCAAATCACAAAGCTGCTACACCCTGGAGAAACAGCTTTGGCCATCACATTGCTTCAGGACAGGTGTCTAAAAGGCAGCCAGTATGAGGGAGGTCACCAACCCCCTCACAGCTGGACAAAGAGCAGGGATACATGTGGCTCTGAATTGACACCAGAGTGTATATACATAATGCTGCTCTTGACCATACCGTCATTTTTCTCCTTATGCTGATGTTTTTCACTATCCAAGAACTTCCTTCCTTCCTTCCTTCCTTCCTTCCTTCCTTCCTTCCTTCCTTCCTTCCTTCCTTCCTTCCTTCCTTCCTTCCTTCCTTCCTTCCTTCCTTCCTTCCTTCCTTCCTTCCTTCCTTCCTTCCTTCCTTCCTTCCTTCCTTCCTTCCTTCTTCCTTCCTTCCTTCCTTCCTTCCTTCCTTCCTTCCTTCCTTCCTTCCTTCCTTCCTTCCTTCCTTCCTTCCTTCCTTCCTTCCTTCCTTCCTTCCTTCCTTCCTTCCTTCCTTCCTTCCTTCCTTCCTTCCTTCCTTCCTTCCTTCCTTCCTTCCTTCCTTCCTTCCTTCCTTCCTTCCTTCCTTCCTTCCTTCCTTCCTTCCTTCCTTCCTTCCTTCCTCCTCCTTCCTCCTTCCTCCTTCCCTCCTTCCCTCCTTCCTCCTTCCCTCCTTCCCTCCTTCCCTCCTTCCCTCCTTCCCTCCTTCCTTCCTTCCTTCCTTCCTTCCTTCCTTCCTTCCTTCCTTCCTTCCTTCCTTCCTTCCTTCCTTCCTTCCTTCCTTCCTTCCTTCCTTCCTTCCGAAGATGCTTCCAAACTGCATGGAGAACACTGCCAGAGTAGGAATAAACCACATCTGAAAAGCTAAGCATTCCCATTTTTATTGTTTAACCATACAATTACAAACAGGAGAAAAGGGGTATTAGACATATGTGAGATTTTGCAGTTTTACAAATGCTTTTCTTCATCTTCCCACATGCATGGTAAGCATCCAACTATATTTTAGTTATCTAGCCTTCATTTTGTGAAGAACAGTAAACCAGTCTTACTGTTCTGAAAATGAATGAGTAGAGCCACTAACATTAGACAGACCTTGCCTAATGTAGACCAGAAACAATAAAAGTCCATGCAATTTACTGCTGGTTTAATGAAACATATTCACACTGAAGAAACACTTCTTCTTTTCTCTTACCGGCTCCCCTCACTTTATTACACAATCTTCTGTGCCTGTGTCATTAAATCCACCAACTTTCTGGACCATAGCCTCTACAGACATCTTCCCTTGGTTAATGAATATCTTCCAGACAACATTCATTTTATTGACATCCATAAAAGTCCAGGGTTATTTGCCTTGCAAAAGTTAGATTTTATTGGCTATGTATGCTTCAGTTAGTTAATTAAGAAGTAACCAGCAACAGCCTTGGCTTATCTTGATTTTGAGAACTTTGTCTGGGTCAATTTCCAGTGCTTTAACACGTCAGTTTAGCATGATTTTTTTTTCCTGCACATTTTCCCACAGCGTAAAACAATGGCTAAAAACCATTTGCCATTATTTCTTTTTTATTCTAGTTATGCCTGAAGGTTCATACTCAACTGTGCATCTCATAAGTCTTCCAATGCCATGACATAAGTCCATGCTTTCCAGAAACTCACAATAAAAAAAAGTTGAAGCAAAAATTATATTATTAATGAAACATTGACTGATAAGGTGACCTACTCATAAATAAAATTTAAAGCCTGTAGAAAAGCCAGAGAACTCAGAAAAAGTTTGAGGGGTTTTCTTCTAGTTTCTATGTAAATAGACATCAAATATTAAATGGATTTTAAATGCTGTAAAGAAAGTTCATAATGCTGTATCTAGAAAACAGCAAGCATGTTTTAGGCATTAAGTATAATTTGTTTGGTGAGGTTTTTTCCTCCCATATTGGGTTTATTCACACCTCTGAGTATTCACATATTGATGATCAAACAAGCCTAGTAACAAAGCTCTGCCTTATTGAGTTTTCATGGTGTTCATTCAGTGACAAGAGGCCGAACTAAACATTCATTTTTGATGGCTGCTCATGATTACTGTATGATGTCATTGCAGGCCTCCAGAAGGCTCACTCCTCTCCTTCAGGTGCAGTGCAGGTGATTAGCAGGACTGGGATTTTTGCATCAGCCAGGGGCCAGGGCCAGTGTGTGAAGACAGAAAACCAGGGATGCTTGCTAGCCAACCTACAGTGAGACACAACAAATACTCATGCAGGATGAGCGTTGATCTCTTCATCCAGTGTTTACAAAGGGCACAGGTGAACAGGAAAATATTTGTAATTCAAAAATGTTTTCTAACTGTGCAGAAGAAAAACTCTTGGATCTGCACATTTTTAGCAGCTTTTCTTTTTGTAACTCCCATCCATATGTGAAATGAAGGGCCATTTTCTATCTGTATAAAGATATGGAGTATTTGCCTGTTAGGCAGGTGACCCTTTTGCAGATACTTCTTGAACAAGGGTATTATATACTGCACTAAATCCTTCATACTTTGCAGAGAGTGATCTGTTTACAATACAGATTTTGTACAAGGCTCATGGAGTGAAAGCAGAGGACATGGGACACATTCAAAGCCCTCCTCTAAAACACACAGTCCATGGTATTCTGTGCTGTCCCTACAGCACCATCTTCCCTGGCCCATTTTATCCTGATGATCTTTGCAATGTAGAGAAAGAATCCAAAGGTTTTCATTATATCAATCTTTTTTCTTCTTATTACCTCTTTATAAGAAAAAAGTACATTTGCTGACCAAAATCAAAGATCTCCATGCCTCTCCTCCTTGACTTGCTTTTGGAAAGAGGGAATAAAATCAAACAATGGATTTTCTTGCCTATTTTATATTACTCAAATTTAGAATATTTTGTTGAAATACTGCTCTGAACAGGAAGCCTCTCCCTGTCCCTGAGGGCATTTGTGATGCATTGATATACATGCTAAAGAAAGATTTGTGTTCCACATGGACCACGGCTTCAGAAATAGCAGCATCTCTGCAGTACAAAAGGTGCATTGCTCAGAGGGAATGTTCTGCAGTCAATCTGATGACTTCTGTGACCTTTTTCAACGAGATGAGGAAGATCATAAGACCTATGCATTGCCCTCTTGGTCCCCAGCCTCAGAGCTGTCAATGCCTTGGTGAAAGTTGTAGCTGCACATACTTCCCTTGTAGCAGTTGCTATCTGACACAAAAGATGACTTTGAAGACAGAGCCAGGCCAGCCACAGTGCCAAATCAGCACAGGGCTGAATAAAATTTTAGTTTGACAGCGATGTTCTGATAATTACAATGATTAAAGTATTTCCTGAATTTATCATTAGAACAAGTATGTCTAAAAATAATGATTCCTGCATGCAGTGGCCCAGAATTTTAAAAGATAAGATAAAAATCCCAACGATCATTGATTGTGCATGGAGAGTGAAAGCTGTTTAATGTCTAGGAAGAGCAGCTAAGACATCTGGGTTGTTTTCTAAGCTCTGCCACAGATTTTTACATCTCCTGGGGCTGGCTACTTAAATTGTAGAAAACTGCTCAGCAGCTGTAGCCTGCAGCATGCTTTGGAGCCCTGGACCTCCAGTCACTAAGAATGGGGATCCAGCTGGGACACACTGGGGCTGTCTTGTGGCCTTCAGGGGAAGAGGAGATTTCATTGTCCCACACAGCTTGGAGTGAAAGCAAAGAGATCATCCAGGCACAGTGTGCCTAAGCTTCTCCAGCACTGACCTCACTCAAGAATGCAAGGATAGAGGAGAGGAAAGATGGGAATGGCAAGATGGAAAAAAAAAAAATATATATATATATAAAGAAGGAAATATGGGAAAACCTCCACCTCCAGTAGGTCCTAAAGCACTTAAAATCTTCACATTAAATTACTGTAAAAATGCAAAGAATGATTGTCTCCATATACATGTGGTGTCTTTGTGGGTTAATGCTAAGGGAAGAATGTGTTGGCTGAAACACATCAGGAACCAATGCTAAAGAGCAGCGTGCCTAATTTGTGAAGCTGAAAAATATAATAAGAAATAATACACCTTCAGAAAATTCCCTTCCTTCAGTTGCTTGCCTAAACTGTGCCCCCTAAACCTGTACAGAGGTCTGAATAGTGTCTTGGATTCTGACATTTCCAAACTTTTAACTGACAGACAGCAGAAATGCCACTGGAAAAAGAAGCCTCAACAGATGAGAGAGGAATATGGGCAATCAGGCCTTCACCCTGGCACATTTCCCCAGGGAAACAGGCTCAGCAAAGTCAGAAATATTGCTTGAGCAGGGTCTAAGACCCCAGTGCAGACAGCATTTAAACAGGTGCTTTTGATTGGAACAAGAGTTGACCAGATACTTAAGTGCAGTTTGATGAACTGATGTTTGATGAATGATTGCAGACGACTTTTACATTATTCAGTTCAAAGCTGTTTTTAAAGACCCTTCACTTCAATGTTTATAATGCTTTCTTCTAGAAACATCATTATTCAATCTAAACCTTTTTTTTTCTTTTTTTTTTTTTTTTACAGTGGCATTAACTCCTGAAATTAAATTAATTAGTTGCTAATTTTCACTCTGTAAAAATGTGTTGACACAAAGAGTACAATAAACAGTGGTTGGGTCAGATAAATAGTGAAGCATTTACCTGACCCCAAGCCATTATTATAATTAGCTTCCTCTGACACATTACAGTGTGTTCAATCTACCACTCACCAAACATCCAAAAGGACATCCACACAACAGCACCAGTTCACAGTTCCTGCTGTACTGAGAAGTGCTTTCTGTCCCATAAACACCATAGCAGAACACAGTGTTAAGTCTTTCCAAGGCTTTAAGCATTGTGGGAATGGCTGTTCTTTCCAGTTTTACTGTTTTTCTATTTTTTTTTTTTTTTTTTTTTTTGAGCATCCTTTTACAAGAGAGTTGGACATTCAATTTTCTGTCAGAACAAAGAAAAAATCTTCAACGCCTCAGGAGCAACAACAGCCTACAAATATCCAGCACTCATACAGAACTGCACCCACAGTGGAATCCTACAAGCCAACTGTGTATCGTGCTTATTGCCCTTTGTCATGAATTTCCTCCTATTTGAATATCTGGCAGTATTATGGGTGAAAAAAAAAAAGATTCAATTTAAAGAAGATTATCAGCTGTTCTGAGTTTTTGAGTCAAATGCCAGATCTTTCCAGTTTTCACTCTAAAATACAAACAGGTTATTTTTATAATCTGAAGAATTCTGGATTGCTTTTTTATCTTTTTTTAAACAAAGAAATACATGATGTCATGGACAAACAAATATTGTGTTAGTTTGTTTCTAATAACGGACACATTTTTTAAAGTAAGGATAACAGGAAAAAAACAAGATAAAAGGAAAAAAAGATGAAGTTAGTGTTGAATGAATTAATAGCAGGCAGGTGGCTGGGTGGGTGTCATGGCAGATAAACACTGAGATGAAGCCAAGGTAATTATAATTATAATCTGGCTAGTAATGCTGTCAGCTGAGGGTGTATAAAAACCTCGGTAAGTTAATACAGAGATGATCAGATCAACCTCCTTCCTGCCTGATCCCACAAAACACAATCTCATATATTCAAACTGACATTTTATGCATTTTTATTTTCTGAGTATTTCATGTATGTTTTAAGAGAGTATATTTTAAGAGAGCTATTGTGTTGTAACCAGAGCTTAACCAACTTTCCACTCTCCTCATGAAATCCTGGAAAACATGAGTATGTAATCAGCTGAGTCTCTCCTGACCTCCATGTTTTGCTGGACAGAATTCACCACTTTCTCTCATTCTCTTTCGCAGCCTTTCTCTCCCCACTGTGCTATTCACGGGGGTATAAAATGCTCAGCAAACAGAAGTCAATGGCAGATGTGTCGGCAGAACTTCTTTCTGCAATTTTACTAAATGGATGTAGTCCATAAAAGCAGCCTTAATTAATGGAAACATTTTAAAGGCACTTTTAATAAGCCGGGAAAACAGGAGTTGCCAATAGCAAACTTGATTAACAAAGAATGTTTAAAAATTATGCTCCTGAAGGTGACAAACGATTTGTGGGGGGTTGACCTTTTCTGAGTGCCAGGTGCCCACCAAAGCTGCTTTATCACTGCCCTCCTCAGCTGGGAAGAGGAGAGAAAGTATAATGAAAGACTCATGGGTCAAGACAAGGGCAGGGAGAGATTACTCACCAGTGACCATCACTGGTGAAACAGACTGCACTTGGGGAAATTAGTTTAATTTATTACAAATCAAACCACAGAGAAATGAACCCGTATCTCATAACACCTTTCCCCCAACCTTCCTTTTTCCCCAGGATCAGCTTCTCTCCTTATTTCTCTGCCTCCTCCATCCCAACAGCATAGGGGGAGGGTGAATGGGGCTGTGATCATCACAGGGTGTCCTTTCAGGCCCTTCCTCATCAGCAGAAGGACTCCTCACACTCTTCCACTGCTCCAGCATGAGGTCCACCCCACAGAAGACAGTCCCCACAAACTTCTCCAACATGACTCTTTCCCATGTGCTACAGTTCTTTATGAACTACTCCAGCATGGCTCCCTTTCATGGGGTGCACTCCTGCAGCAACAGGCTGCACCAGACTGTACCCACAGGGTCCTGAGTCCTGCCAGCAAACCTGTTCCAAAATGAACTCCTCTCTCCACAGGGACATAGGTCCTGGCAGGAGTCTGCCCCAGAGCAGGATTCCCATGGGGTCACAACCTCCTTCACACCTTCTCCTCCACAGGCTGCAGTTGGATCTGTGCTCCATCCTGAACCCCCACGGGCTGCAGTTGGATCCGTGCTCCATCCTGAGCCCCCATGGCTGCAGTTGGATTTGTGCTCCATCCTGAGCCCCCATGGCTGCAGTTGGATCCATGCTCCATCCTGAGCCCCCATGGCTGCAGTTGGATCTGTGCTCCATCCTGAGCCCCCATGGCTGCAGTTGGATCTGTGCTCCATCCTGAACCCCCACAGGCTGCAGTTGGATCCGTGCTCCATCCTGAGCCCCCATGGCTGCTGTTGGATCCATGCTCCATCCTGAGCCCCCACGGGCTGCAGTTGGATCTGTGCTCCATCCTGAGCCCCCATGGCTGCTGTTGGATCCGTGCTCCATCCTGAGCCCCCATGGCTGCTGTTGGATCCGTGCTCCATCCTGAGCCCCCATGGCTGCAGGGGCACAGCCTGTCTCACTCAGCTCTGGCACCTAGAGCAGCCTGTCCCCCTCCTTCTGCACTGGCCTTGGGGTATGTTGGGTTGTTCTCCCACATATTCTCACTCCCTCCAGCAACTGTTGCACCCCAGTTTGGTGGGGTTTTCTCCCACTTCTTGATGATGCCATCTGGGCTCAGCCTTGGCCAGCAGTGGGTCTGTCTTGGAGACAGCTGTCATTGGTTCTGCTGGACACAGGGAACCTTCTGGCCACTTCTCACAGAAGCCAACCCTGTAGCCTCCCTCTCTACCAAAACCTTGGCATGCAAATCCAGTACAAAATTTTATGTGAGTAGTATTTTAAAAACAGTATTTCTTTATTCAAATACCTTAAAAATCTTATGGGACTCACGTTTGGGACTGGGCGCGTTTTCTTGAGGGTGAAAGTCAGACAGGACAGGAGCTTTCCTGTTCCTGTGTGACAGGCAGGAAATGCTTTTACTGTGTCTCAAGAGTCTTTTATTATTTAGAGACCTGAACCTGAAAGGTGCTGAGTGCTCTCAGTTCTCATTGACTTCAGTGTCACCCAGTCCTCAATTAGGTTCAATGGGATTTGAGGGAACATCACATCCCAAAGCAGATGTTTACCCCACAGAGCATCTCCTCTAGTGCACCCCAAGTACAGAAACATCAAGGCTGCAGTTTGGATCCATCTTAGATATATGCTTAAGTCTCTCCTTAGCCTAACACTCTTCAGTAGGATTTAACCACATGTCTAAAAATTAGTATGTGTTTAAATACCTTATCTACTTGAAAGAAGATGGCAGACTATTTTGTTTTCCATGAAAGATGTGATAATATGTCCTCTTAAATAATAAGTCATATTTTTTAATGCAAAAAAATACTTAGTAAAATATATTCTCAGCAGATATATAACCTGGACAAACCTCTTGTCATTTTCTAAAGCCATCACAATCCATTTTTGCCAGCATACATTTTGTCTTATTTTGTTGTGACAGGGATTCTCATGGAGAAATTGAATAAGCCCCACGTTCTTGTTGCACCAAAGGAAATGTCTTTCCTTGGGAAAATGCCCCCTCACACACCATCTGACACTGGCTTTCCAATCAAATATAAAAAGCAAAAGCAAACTGTCCCCACCATCTGTGACAAAGTCCCTTTAATTCTTCAAACACTTCTCTGTAAAATGTGGCTATTAGTAATAGCCACACATTTTGCAGCATTTGTATATTAGAACTGTTTTTCTTTCATTCCTGATTGAGACAGAATCATTGTATTATTAACCCAGAGAAGTTCTCTGTGCTTTTTAATTCCAGAATAATGAAACTCATTGGAACTTGGCGGCATTGAGCCTTGCTGACTAATCATTGGCATTGGCTAATGGCAATTTTTAATCAAATCTTATTATTAAATCAGAATATAAAAGATTTAGAAAATGCAAGGTTGCAGCTAGAGGTCATTAGTCATGAGCACAAGAAGTAATCAATACAATTATGGTTGCTGAGATGGTGTGGATGGGCCAGGTGGTGCAGTGTGATAATGCGTTACCCTTTCACCCCGGAGTCCCGCCTGCATCGCAGATAACGGCGAGCCTGCTGCCCCCTCTCCTCTGCTGGGTGCCTGGACGTGCACAAACCATTACAAGTGGGCTAAATTCAATTTCTGGTCATGCTGGTGTGGAGTTATTCCAGATTTATTCTTGTGCCATTGCAAATTTTTTAGCTGTCTCTTTTAAAAATAAGATATTGTTTTGGGTAATAGGGATGAGATGGAAATGCTCATTTCACAATGCCATCAACAGCCTAACCTACTGTTCACTGTAGTGCCAGTATGAAGCAATAAAAATAAAGTCATTGCAGATTTATATTAAAGCTAACGAGTGCAGAGCTGGTTGTTAAGCAGTTTCTTGCAGTTCCTTTCTTTTATGAGAATGTGATACTGAGGTTGCCTCATTTTCTTTGTCTTAAGAATGAATTTAAGAAAGGATCCTCAGGGAAAAAAAAGATAGGGGCTAGGAAAGGCTAAAATTTTGAAACTCTAAGTAGCAGGTAGAGCTAGAAGCAATCTGTGAAAATGCTACACTCTATCCTAAAAATTATTTTATCTCAAAAGGATGAGATGGCACTAGAAAAGTTACAGTACCTGTAAATCTGGCCCTTATGGCAAGCGTTCAAGCAAAAATATTACTATCCATAGACATTTACTTTCCAAAAGACATGTTTTTCTTCATGTCCTTTTGACAAAATGATTGGCTCAACTCCAATCTTAGGCAATTTTTTTAAGGATCTCACACATGCATCTGCCTGGGCGAGGGGTGCTGATCTCCCACCCCTCTCATCAGAGAACATTGAAAAATGCTTGGTTACCAGCAGAGATTGATGTCTGGGGCATTCACATATCAAAAGATATAATTCTCTGAGAATTGCAAGATTTCCCTAAATATTTGTTTTGGAATCCCTTTTCTCTAACAAAAATACCATCAGTTTCAATTTGTGTCGTATTCTTTGCATTCATCTATATATCTGCCCTCTAATGCAAACAAAAGGAAATTCCAACACTGTAAAAATCCTCTGTTCACATGAAGGTGAGATTTCCTTACAAAAACCCAACAGGCCAAAATAAGTAGGCTACTGATTTTTTCTTACTTTTTTGCAAACAGTGAAAATATCTCCTCTTTTATACGTAATGTTTCAGTCTGTGGACCTTCATATATGTATGAATAAGAAATAAAACTTCACACAAGCTAACTAACTACCAACCATACAGACATAATTGCTTTTGGAAATATTGTACTTGAAGACATTTTCATGTCAGCTGTATGTGTTTGAGTATCATCATAGCATGGTGTTTACACCAGATTAATACCATATGCTGTGTGGGAATTATGTCAGGTTATAAATGGAAATACAGTATAATATCTGAAATTCAGGAGTGCTTTAGAATCTGATTTCTGTTAAAGTGCTGCTATTCTAGAAGAACATAAGTTTGAATAACATTATTTTTGATTTACACCAGTATAGCGTGGATAGAACCCCATTCCAGCTGCCTTAAATTTTGTTAAACAAGTGTTAAAATTACCACCAATTAAAACTGTTTCTACATACTGCCAGTGGATTCATGACCTCATTAAGGCAGCCAGGAGTGCTGCCACAGAATCATGGTGAGACCTCAGATCTGATAAGAATCATTTTTCTAGCTTTTCTTCTCCCAAAATGATGCCACCCTCCCATGTCTCCTCTAGGCCTCTTGTGAGTCCTGTCAACACATTTCAGCTCAAAGCTGAAAGCACTTCTTTAATCTGCATTTTACTCACTGCCTATGTAATTTAACAGTTGTCGAGCAGGTCAGGAATAGGAATAAAAGTACAAAAATACAAAAGTGGGGAAAGATGAGGGGTGTTCGGAACACTGCAGAATGGAGCCTAAACAAAAAGCAGTTTAAAACGGAAAAGAAAAGCAAATTAAGGAGCAGGGCCAGAGTACCAAAGCCAGTAAAATCCAAGAGAGCTTTCCACTGATTTTAATCAGACCCCCTGGGAATGACAGAGAGGAAAATAATGAAGGACGTTGAGAGAGGTGGCATCATTACGGTGAAAGGGCTTAGCAAAAGGAGCACGGGTGCTGACAGCAAGCGAGGGTTTACCAAGGGAGCACCTTCCCACAGTGCTGAGGAAGAGGCAGCAGGTCCTTCCTGGGCTGAGCCTCAGCTCAGGAGGCAAAGTGCCCCATTGGGGCAGCACGGTGCCCCAGCCTGCGCCGCTCTCCGTGGGGCTCGTTACCCGCGACACAGCACGGGGAGCTCCCAGAGACTGGGGCAGCACAGGGGCACAGCAGCTGGGTCACCCCCCCTCTCTGCAGACCTCACCCACCTCTGTTTCACACTCAGGCTGCTCAAAATTAGCCAAACACCTGACCCACTGGATAGCTTCTTAAATTCGCACTCGACCTCTGAGCAGATCATATCACTCAGGTCAGCAGATTGCAAGAAAACCAGAAATGTCCCTGAATTTAAGTAATATTGTATTATTAAATGTACAACGTTCTGTGAGAAGCTTTCAGAAAATCACAGTATCTGAGATCACAAAAATAAAGGGTGCATTCATTCCTCAGAAAACTAAATTCAGGTCTAAAAACGATCTTTATTTTAGGGTGGATATGCATGGTAGCATCACAATTTCTCACATGAAGACTAAAGTACCTCCTAGATATTTCATGGAATGTTTTCTGTGTGCTGCAGTAAGTTCTCCCATGCATTTTCCACTAAAACATATTCATGTTATTCATTTAAATGTTATTTAACTCTCTTAGGGATGACAGATTGCCATTTTGATTAAAAATTTAAGGGTTTGCAGTGATTTGACCCTGATTCATACACTGAGTAGGACGTGATATCTTTTGTGCTAATCTAGTTCCAAGCAGATTTAAATATATATATATATTTATATATATATATATATATATATATAAACATATATATATATATAAAACTATGTTGGAGGATTGAATGTAGAAGGGCAGCATTAACTCTGTCTTTACATGGGACCTATTAATATGAAAATTATTCTAATATGATTAACAGCTCCTCTTAACACCAAAGAGAGTGAGTCTTGAGAGATTATTCTGCAAGATGATAACGTTTCCCTATCCAGTTTGTAACCCTAGGGAAAAGTGAAAAAATATGGATTTTGACTTGAACAATAATGAAATGGTAAGTGATATAGCTTTGCTGTCTTATAATGACTGTATTAATTTGCAAGCTGTAGTGCTAAACCAGAATAGAGGTGCTCGAGGAGATATGCCTGTTATCTAGGCAACAGTTAATATGATGAAAATGCTATTTAGAAGCAGCTCCATATTTTTATCATAAATACAACTTTAATTCCTTGTGAGTCTCCATAAAGTCCTGGTAGAATGTAATAAATGCAACATAATCTAAAAGAGAAGACTGTCATTTATAACCATTCCCGATATTAGTTATGGATCTTTTAAAGTTTAAAAGCACTTTCTGTAAGAGGATCTGTCCTATATATTCCATCCCATATCACTTCCCCAGTTTAGAAAAATGACTCAGCTGTGATAAAGAGATTCAATTTTTACCTTTTGCTTGCTTTTTTGAGTTAGCATGGCAGACCTTATCTATTAATTTGCCAGGGAGAATTTCTCTTCAATGATGCTCTTTTCCCCAAAAGTGAAAGTCTTTTAAATTTTAATTTTAGTGTGGGAGGAAGTACTCCACAAGCAAATGACAAAATGGAACTATATACAGACTGATGTTTTATCACCTTTCATCAGGCTGAAAGTGCAAAGCTTCTGTGAATGCAATTCTCTTACAATTGTCAGAATTTTACATTACTGATATTTATATATGACTGAGCTGAATAAGCCTTTTTATTCACTGGTGAGGCTGTCCTGTACAGATTTCATGTAATGTTTACTGAAACTGAACTTAATTTGACAAGACCATAAACCACAGCTATTTTTTCTGTGACAATAGCCTAACTTCAGCTTTTGGGAAACAATATTTTTAAAGGTTCCTGGAAGTCAGCATAATGATCTGAGAGCTGAACCAAGCAATAAACACAGGGTCATAACGAGTAACATACAATTACACAATATGCAGTTCAGACCTCAGTCAGAGCCTCTCTTGCCTGGATTTTGTGAGGAACTCATGTTTTGTCTCATCTCTCCTTGTATCACAGTGCAAATATGCTGGCAAATTCTGCACACCCCTTTGGGAGCAGACAAAGTGATGAGGCAGGATGAGAAGGAGCAGTGGCCTCTGCGTGCTGCAGTCCATCAGTCTTTGTATGGTGCTGCAAAGGGCTGCTCTCCTTCACAAGCCACTGAAACTCCAAGTGTTTCACCCCTGAGCATCCATTTTACAGTAGTATCTAACATAAGCTAACAGTCTGATGTTCATAAAGGGAGAGGATTCAAGACAGCATTGATAGATGTTTGCTCTTACCTGGCTGCATAAAACACAATCAGTTTGGGGTTTTTTCTCGGTTTTCTTATGGACTGCTGAATGAACTTTGGGCCTAGAATATAGTTCAGCAGCTGCATGTTCCTCATGAGACAGATGTACAACAGGCAGAAGAATGTGATGTTGCTACAAACTTTGTAGGCAAGTGTGATGTTTCCAAATATTTAGTGGTACAATGGAGTTACCTGAGGATCCTCAGGGATGGGGAAAACTTAAATCTTTCTGGATCAGGGAAAAGAAACTCTGCTTTTCAAGGAAGGATTGGCTGTTCTAATTCTGCTTAAAGTAAAGAGAAAGTTAGGGTTGATTTTTTCAGGCCATGTCTGCTGAAGTTTACCTGTGCAGTAAATTATCCAGTATTTTCTTCATGAGACAGTGCCATCAAAAGGTTCTGTGACATATTGAAGCAGACTTCCATCTGTGAAGGAGAAAATAAGGGAAAAAGAAGTATGGGAAATGTATTAAAATGTATTCTGTTTAGGTTTTCTTCATCAGCTATAAAGCACCTCAAACTGTTCATCAGCCAAACCAGCAGCTGATTTATTATAAATGAGAATGGGAATATTATGAGACAGTATTCTTTCTGCTTACCATCCACATAAGCAGCTGCTCTAACAAGAAGTTGTCTTTCTTTCTTTCTCTGCATTGTACATGTTGATGTGATAGCCACAGATTTCTGTGTTACTAAACACAAAAGCCTTCACTGCCTTCTCCTGAGACAGAACTGACAGAAATTTATTGGGAATCTGAAGGATATTCTCCCCACACTGGTATTTTCCTTTAAACACTCTCATTTCAGGGGAGCAGGAAGGAAGTTCTTTTATTCAGCTTTGGTGTGCACAAAGTCTCAGTTTCTGTGCAGATTGCAGGATGTTATGGCATTGTCTATGTCAATATTGTCTGAGTGCATTCTTAAGCCCTGTAGCTCTGAGCAGGTAGGATTCTGTCTGTACCTAAATGATAAGACTGCATCTGCTATAAATATAATAACATCATCCACACACACATACAGATGGCTACAAAAGAGTAATGAGACATCTTGTTTTGCCAAATATACAACCTAATGAAAGAAATCAGAGACTGCTTTTTACCTCTTGAGACTTTTAATCTTTAAACATTTGAGTTCAAGTTCCTCTTGGCTCTGAGAATATACAGCTTTTTATAATATTATTTTGTTCTTCCTTCCCTCACTAAAATCTTAGTGCATGATTTAATTACAAATAAGAATCTTGGCACAGGTTTCAATTTAAAGAGAATTTACTTTTCTGCTAAATTTATTTCTTTTCTTCAGTGAAGGGACAAGGACAAGTTTAAATTACAACAGGGAACACAATCATCCCATAAAGGTTTGGAAAAGCCCTCATTTTCTTCTAAAGCTTAAAATACTTTTCAAAAACTCACTCCCATCAAGGCTCTTTCAGCATAGCTATTAAAAATAAGTGACCATTTGCATTTAGGTTTATGCAAAAAGAATCCATTGTCATTTAAGTCTACTGCCAATTTCTCAGCTGGTATAAATCACCATTTTTCCAGCTTAGTGAAGTAAAACTGCTGTACATCCAGTCCAGGATCTGGCTCCTGTTTTCTATTAACTCAGATAAAGGGTATCTGGATGAAATTCTCTAGCCTGTGTTTTACAGGTAGTTAGACTCCAAGCTCTAATGATTTCTCTTCTGCCTTTGCAACCTATGAATCTAATGAAAATTATGTGAATGTATCAAGGGGAAAATATACCTGTTTACTGCACAAAATTCTTGTGCCTCATTTCACAAGATGTGGAAAACTGGCTATTTCTTAAGCCAGGATTTCTTTTTGCAGTATTGATAATTATATTAAAAACAGTAATTAGCACATGAAATTAATAAATCTTTTGCTTCTTCATTTACACCAGTTTCCCATATTGTATTAGTAACCACACATTAGCTAATCAGCAGGTTGGGAGGGAAAGCTGCCAAAAGCAGATCTGATAATTGGCAGCAGTCAAACAATCATAGCAGGAAACTTTACACTTCCTGCGGACAAGGCTACTGGTGGAGACAATGCTGAGATACAACATTAGGGGAAAAAAAACTAGTATGTTTAGTTCTTTCATGTTTCATTATCTCTTGTAAAATTGGATTCACTTATCACAGGGAGACACAGGTGTTTTGCACAGAAACTATCTATGTAGATAACCATTTTAGGTTAAGGAAAACTTGGTAATCTAGTGATCACCTAGAAACATTCACAGATTTGTCCCCTGCCAAATTTTACAAGCCATTTAAAACACAGTTCTATCTCTCTAAGTCCATATGTGGTACAGTTATTACTGTAATAAGTGATCACTTGACACATTTCACTGACCAACATTGCCCCGAGATAAATATCAACAAATGCATCCTCCAGCAAGGAAATTTAGACACACATCAGACCAAATCCAATACTTTAGATGCCTCAGATAGTATTTAATTCAAGATTCTAATTTTTCCTTCATCTATTGCTTAGCCTTGCACCATCTGAAGTTCTACAAGTGTTAAGACTAAAGTTTCCCTAGTCATCTCAGTGATTCTCCTTCTAGACATAGAAACACTTCAATTTTCCAGTATAAAGAACCCCGGAATCCAAAATAGCTTTGACTTCAAGCATTATCCACAGCTTGGCATCCTTAATTTATCTTTTTCCTGAAGGCATTCTTCTTGCTTATGTTTTACATCAAATATGCCCAAGATTAAATACAGCAATAGTATCTCAGAAAAGCAGAGCTGAAGAACTCCCACTTCTGCTTATACATAGGTGACTTGGTCCCTCTGGGCCACCACTCTGTAAGTGTCTTTTACAAGGAGGAACATTTCCCACAGGAAAACATCAGATTTCCTTACTGCAAAACGGCCTATATCTGGATGAGCAGGACAATTCCATGAATTGCACTACAGGCTTTGACAGAAATAACTGGTATATATTCACTATATAAAGCAAAGGGGTAGGAGAAGGCACAAGAATATGAACCTTAAGACTTAGCTTCCCATATCTTAATACACATAGTGCCCACATACCTACAAGGCTGTTATTTATCCCTTGGCACTAGCAGTTTCTAACATTTTCCCTACTACTCAGAGCTAATCAGTGCCTTTCCTTAAAGCCCCCCTATGTCATTCTGTCAAATTAGGGACCAAACCCTAACAAATTTCTGAATGTGCAAGGAACCAATCTCTTTAGTCATCTTTTATCTTTCCAAAGAAAAAACATGTAATTTCATTAAACAAATGGGGAGTGGGAAGGCTGAAAAAAAATACTGAACTTAAACTCATAGCAAAAAACAGAATGAAAGAACTCCAAATGCTAATGGTACTAGGTCATACATCTGGTCTGCCTAAACCCATCTGCCCTATTCACTGTTTTTATTGTCTTTTACATTGGTTTTGGGCTGTGTTGCTTGTCCATGCATATACAGAGTTCTCATCTGCAGCAGTTTTCCAACAGGGGAAAAAAATAAACAAACCCAAATCAATATAAACTAATGACAGAGAACTAACACCCAAAGAACAGTCAGTGCACTGCACTGATTTTCAAGTACCTTGAGATGATAAAGCTTTGAATAAAATATGAGGAGTCCACTGAGATGTAAAAAAAGAGACATACAGAGTAGGAGCAAGAAGAGCAAGATCCAGTCCTATCTTTGAAACCAGACTGCCTTTGATGACAGTGAGGGTATATACACTCCTTGGAAGGTGTGAGTTTTGGGAAGAGATTTGTAATACTTCTGCTATGTAGGAATATGCTCACCATCTGCTCAAGTCTGTTGAATTTTGCCTCTAAGATTTCCTTTACAGATCTAAGATGGATTTCTTTGGCCAGCAGATACTAGGACTGCACATCCTACCCTCACCTGTGGTATCTCAAATATATGGAAAATGAGTCCACAAATATGCACTGCTTCCTCCTACTAAGTGCTGAATACTTTAAGCTCTCAAGGATAACAGGACTTGATATTGACATTACTACCAAGTAACAAAATCAGAAGGAAAATGAAGGGCAAAATGCCATCCTTGAGGTAATCCCTAATCTCAAAAAAAAAAAAAAAAAAATCTCAGCAAGCTTTGCTTTTACTTTCAGTGCAAGCAGATCAGGACCCTCTGGTAAACCTTGTGTTTTGTGGATTAAATGTTCACATTTCCAAGGTCGCACAGCAAAAGGGAATGATAGCTTTTCCCTACAAATTTCAGATTTACCATTTAATTAATTGACTTTGGCAGTTGGCACACAACCTTTTAAAAAAAAATTCTGAAATGTCAGCCTTGAACACGGAAAAAAATAATTTGATGAATTTAATCTAAGTGCCAACCAAAGCACAAATGTTCCCTGTGGACCCGTTACAACACTGGAGTTCACAACTGATTGCTTGGGAATGAGCAAACTAATGCAGCAAAATATTTACTAGCTAAGTAGATGTAGTTTAATATATACACTCTACTTGCCAGATATTTATACCTGTATCCTGTAAAATGCTGAAATTTTCAGACTTGTTAAATTAATTAATTTGATTAAGGTAAATAAATAGAAATACAGGTTGCTCTTTTCCCAAACAAGAAGTTTCTGTGACTGAGGGTATTCATTTATTATTTCTTTTTATGCTGTTTGGTTGTTTTACAAATGTAAGAAACCACCAAAAAAAAAAAAAAATTGTTCTCCTCCTTACTCTACATACTTTTCATGTAAATTAAATATAGTTTACTAGATAGTCTTCAGAAATGAACTTCAGGTACCATCTGTATGTTTTTCTGGCACTATTTATTTGCAATTAACCAGGGCCTTATGTTTTATCCTCTATAACTTAGAGTCTTAAATCCTGGAGGAGGTAAGTTTAGCAGAAGGGAATATTGAATAGCATCAGGCTTTCTAATGAGCAAACCCTATGCCACTATTCCATATTTAAACCATTGTGACTGAGAAAGACTGTTCTTCCTAGGTAAAAAATGTCTTGGCAAAAAAAAAAAAAAAAAAAGAAGAAAAAAAAATTTAAAAAACCCCAACCTAGTTTTAATAGCACCTGCAAGTGCAAATTAAACTATTTGTAACGATTCATTAAACTTGATGGCTCAGATACTACACCAGTGAGAACAAGCTCCACTGATTCCGCCAGAACACAACGACTTAACTGATTACTGAGACACTGTAGCAATTTACCCCAATGACTCAAGGTGTCCAGTCACAAAAACAACCTTCTCATCCTGCAGAGCTTCTCCTGAGGTCAGTGTTTAAAAAGCAGAACCTGTAAGAGAACAAATATTCATGAGGCACCAGAAACTTTATTGATGCTGAAAACCGTTTCTTCTTCTCTTCTTTCAACCCACCACACTCATCCCACTCCACCCACAGAAACCACACATCTTGAAACTTGCAGATGCACTCATCTATCAGCAGAGACACACAGCTTTGGGAGAACATTTGAGCAAAATGTGGCAGGCTCAGAAAAATCCCTTTATTCATAAAATCACCCTAATTATCTGTGTGCAGCTTCCCATAAGAGAAGTAGTAGTCAAAGATGCAGCAATGAGGCAGAGCTATGAGCCATACCAACATTTTCCAGAAAGAAAGAGGCAGAAAACACAGACAACTGCATCACCTATTAACTAAATCACTCCACTTCTGAACATGGAGCTAAAACAAGGAGGCAGCAAATAGTTTGTCACAATGTGGCACACCCCAGTTCATAGCACTGCTTTCACTAATGGTATTTCAGTGTCCTAAATGCTGAGTGTTAGGTTCTTTAGCACCTTTCCCAGAAACACCCACACGTGATGGTAAGATTGGTGGAAACTACTTGTGATGCTGAAAATACAAACTTTCATCCCAGACATTGGTCACATTCTCCTAAGCTGAGTGAAATTCTCTGAAACCTTATAGTATGCAACTACATCTGTGTGAGAGCATGTATAAAAGCAAGTGAGGGAGTGGGTGGGGAAAATATGTGTGGTTCAGAACAAATAAAGCAGAAAACCCCATCCTTATCTCTTGCCATGCACAAGGAAAGTCTATTTGTGTCAGTGCAAGTAATCCTGAAGCAAACAAACAAGACAAGAAGGAGTAAATGACCATGTTTCCCTCCAGTTTTGTTTTTTTTTATATCATCCCTGAACATTGGTATCAACACATTAAGGAGAGGGAACTGGTGAATTTTCCAAGCAGGACAACATGAATAAACATCAACATAAAACAGGGAGCTAAGAAGTGATGAGGATTACTAAAATTGGACTGCCTGGTTAAATTAAATCAGGATGGGGGGAAAAAAAGGTACCCAACCACAAAATACTGAACTCTCCATTTCATAAAAGTAATTTTACTATTTCTTGGTACAAATTTACTGGAATCAAGCAAGAAACTGTCTGAATTCCCCTCTCTCTTCTCAGGTTCTTTAGCACCAAAGGGCGTGATGAGGAAGCTGTGACTGAGAAGAAGTGGCCCTGATCTGAGCATCCCCCCACTGTGGCCACGGCAACTGCCATCAGCTACCACACACACTCACATGTGGGCTTTGCACATCACACAGGTTACAAAGCAGAACAACAGAAAGGACCCTTCAGCATGAGAACAGCTTTGCTCATGAGACCAAGAGCACGTCCAGCCTTTTATCTCATTTCCAGCAATGGAGCTAAGGAAGGGCAAAAGAACAAGGCAAATATACACCCATAGTTTCTTGGTTGTCTCACTCATCCCTTTGTGATGTGTTGTCAGGACACTCTGATAAGAAGATATTTTAACAGTTCAGAATGGATTTTTATTCTATGAAAATGTTTAACCTGCTTCCTATGCATGTCTAAACTTCTTTTGCACTCATGAAATAATGAGTTGCATAGCTCAACCATGCACCTGGTATTTGTTTCAAACCTGCCATCCAGTGGTTTACATCTGATGCTTTCTAGGTCCAGTGTTACCAGAAGGGTTAAATAATAATTCTGTGTTCACCTCCCTCCTCCATGATCTCAGGCATTCCCTTCACTTACTCCTTTCATACCAAAGACCCACAGCATATTTTTTCTCCATCTCAAGAAGCTGTTCCACATGCTTGACTACTTCTCTTGCCTTCATCACTGTTGAGCTCTGGGCTGATGGTTTTGGAGATATTCCGAATGATAAGAGCCAGTTCAAAAGCCACTACTGTGTATATAAGGCAAACACCTCTTTACATTTCTAATTACTGAATTGTACCTGACATTTTGTTAGTCAGTCAGCATCATCATGCTCCTCTGCAATTCTTTCCAACATATATTTTTTCTAATAGCTTTATATTACTTGAAAACTATGCTATTTCAATATTCCTTTTGCCAGATCTTTTACTGACTATCTCTTGCTTATGTCTTTGAGGGACTTCACTGATGATTTTCTGTTGGAAAAGCTGACTGTTTATTCTTATGCTTTTAATTAGTCCTTATGGAGAAGCAGTGATGCAGAAGAATGCAATTAAATAAATATTAAAAATCAGTCTGTTATAATGAAGAGCTGCAAGTTTCATTATTGGTGCTTCTTGTGGTACCCATGTTACAAGGTTCACAAAATAAAAGTTCTTCCTAAAACACTCCACACCACTGAACTAAGATCTTTGATCACGCAGCTATGTCATAAAGTTAAAAATAATATATTTTAGTTAAGAACCCTTCATTAAAGACCTCATTAATAGCTCTGGAAAGGTTTTTGTATAGGAATACTTTGTCAGTTTTCCACAGAAAAATCCACTTCTTCTGGAAATAAAATATTCTGGAAAAAAAAAAGTCTCCCAAACCCAAAGTGCTTAAACTTGTAAAAGGTGGCATGGTGATGACTAATAGCAGTTATATATGATTTGCCTTATTCTCTTCTCTCTGGGCAGGGCACTCTGGCTAGGTACTAAGATGTTATTTCTCAGTGTGCATCCTAACTTGCCCTTCAAAAATAGCTGCAAGATACATGTAGAAAAACTCAATCATCTCCCATTATTTTCAATCCTTGTGCTGTTTAATTTATTATTATTATTATTAATAATAATAATAATAAATAATTTTTCTTGAGCTGAGTAATTTTGGAATTCAGAAGAAACCTAATATCTGGGCTTCAAATGCTATCAAGCAGTTTAACAAATAATTTAGATGCACACTTTTTAGAAATTCTAGATGTCCTTTTTCCCTTCTACAGGAAGTGCTGGTTATTACCCAGCTCTTTTCAATTGCAGAATATTGGTGATTATTGATTATTGAAAATTATCAGATTCCTTTTGAGGCATTATATGATCAATAAGATGCATTGGCAAGCAATAAAATGATACCATAACATAGATTGCATTTAAACAAAAATTTGTAAATGCAGAGGATGTGTATATCTTAACAGGTTGTTTTGTATTTTACAATATCATTATTCTGTTTTTCTTTTCATTTACAAGGCTAATGATCTGTTTTTGCTCTGTATATGATTGCCTGCAAAGGTCCTTGTTCCCTGCAAATGCAAGGATCATACTCTGCAAAAATTATGGTTCTTCTTCCCTTCACATCTAAGTCTTTGAGATGAACCTAGGTGACAGGTAGCTGACCAGAAGTTATCTGGAAGAAGTCAAGTTAAAAAAATTAAAGAAACAGATCTGTGATTTCTGCCCTCTCTATACCTTGTTCTTAATTTTACAGAGAAAAACTGAATTTGTGTTTGTTGGTCGTTCAGTTTTTTCAAGAAACTTTTCTTTTTTATATTGCTGATTTCACAAGATTCTCTTCTGAGTGAGATTTTTTTTCTCCTCTAACATTTGCATGTCTTTTGCCAGAAACAAAAAACAAAAGAGGAAAGGAGACTTGGTCTTTTTGGAGGTAAGGTTTTTCCTTTTGCCATTCAAAGCACGCATATCAGCAGCTCAGTAGAATTCATATTTTCCTAGGCTTTTTGGATTAGTCTTGATCAGAAGTGATCAGAATGAAAAGGCCTGATTATTCATCTGATCATCTATCTCTGAAATATACCAATATATATTTGTGATAGGCTATGAGGTGAAAGTATGGCAATCCTTCCATTTTCCCCTTTGGCCATTAGTCAATTTTTTGACTAATCTTCAAGGTACAGTGACAATCCCTAGGAGCAAGGAAGCCCAGGAGCCATGCATGATGGCTCCCAAAACTCAGGGCAAAATTAATCCAGACAAGAGGTCAGGTTTTGAACACATGGTTTCCTTCTACACATTTTTACCCTAACCATGTATTTTACATTTGCCTTGCCAATGATTTTCCCAAGTTCATGGAAAACCCAATAAAAACATATAACATGTCACTGGAAAGCTTCTGGATGAGATGGGTAACTATCAGTTCCTCCTCCAAGTCTGTCATGTGTGAGATTTACTCAAGAATAAGACTTAATTGGTTGGAGTCTGCATTGCTATCACAGCTGATACATGTGTTTCCAAGATGCTTTTGCCAGACATGCAAGGTCAAGGAGAGAAAAACTGTGTGTAGGTATTGGGCCTAAAAATCCCTTGTGAAAGGCTATTTGTCTATGGCAGATAGATATTCTTTACTTCTGCACATGAAAATGGACAGAACAGACTCTAAATAGTCCAGTCTGGAGGTTCTTTCATAAATATTATTTATGCTGTATTGTTATTGGTTTCTTAAATGGTCCCTTCCATAAAACATTCTTTTAATAGCAAGGACTGGACTCAGCAGAGCAAGCACTTAGTCCCTGCTGCTCCATGGACTTTACTGCCAAACTATAATGCCATTGATCTGTTAAAGACCAACTTTGAAAAGAAGCAGTACCACTTCCTCTTCACAGTAATTTTTAATGAAATGTACTTTTCATGCAGTGATTTAATTTCACTAGGACTAGCTCAGTAAGTAAGGTCAAGACCTTGTAAGAACTACAGAGGCTAATGTTGCTGATCTTAACAAATTAGGTAGAGTGTCACAGCATTACTCCATGTATTAGTTTAGGAGGCAAATAAAATCAGTGCAAGAGATGGAGGATTAGGACATAATATTAAAAGTAGTGTTCCTGTAGTTATATCTAATACAATGTTTGGAGACTTGAACATGCAATTTGGAAATGGAAAGGTACCAATCTCTATTTCCTTTTTGGACTGCAGTGCTTTAGGTGATCTGTCCTTGCATTAGTCTTCCCTATTCCATAGAGGAGCTGTGAGCATTAGCTAATGCCTCCTAAGTGCTTTGAATGCTTATAGCCCTGTGCCTCACAAATATATATATTATGAAATATAATTACATAGTTATTGGAAAACTCCCCAATTGTCTCTTAGAAACAACACAGCACTTACTATACATAGGGAGTGACACATAATGATGAAGTAGTTAAAAAGATACTCTTGCTTCTAGACAGAGCATTTGCATTTTTGGAGAAATTTCTTGTTTCTTTTCAGGGATTGGCATAAGTAGCTTTCAGAAGTGCTAAAAATATCTTTTTATATTAACTAGCTTTCCCTTTCTTTGGACTAAGCACACAGAGGTAAAAAACAGCTTTGATAGCTTCTGAATAATGACACTAAGATTAGAAAATTGCAAATGATAGTATGTTATATGAGCCTATTTTATGTAGTAGTAGGGAACATTCATTACCAAAGAATTAATAAACTCTGAAATTATTAGTATATAAGTTGCCCTTAGGCACAACATATATCCATATTTCACCCAATGATGTCTGCACAGACCCTATAATTTCTGATCAAAGTAGGACAGCTTTTAGGACAGATATGTTTTGAAATCTTAAAATTGCTAAGAATACAACAATACCTTTAAAAAAAAATCTCCTGCAATCTCAAAAGTGCTACATTTTGTGTGAACTTGTCCAGATTAAGCATTCAATCACAGAACCTTGCTATGGCTTTTGTCTGCTAAATTAGAGATTCCCCATGTATTGGAAAACTGTTTCTCTGCTTGGGACTTTGAGACCATGATCAAGTCACCTCTTAACCTTCTCTCAGATAATCTAAGTACACTGATCTTCTTTAATCTCTCAATGTCAGGCAGGATTTTCAGACTTTCAGTTGTTCTTGCTCTTCTTTTCTGCAACCTTTCGAGTTTGCCTTAATCCTTCAGAAGTAAGGATATTCAGCAAAAGGATTACAGGATTCTGGGATAGAAACCCATGGGAAACACCCATAGCTCTGAAGCACCAGTGATAGGAATAGTACTAAAATCAGTGGCCATCTTTTTTTTGCATGGCCTCAGATAAGTTGGGCTGGAAGACTGTTCTTATGCTGGAAATTGAAGAATTCTATTGATCCAGCAGCTGTAAGTAAGAAAAGGCAAAAACTTTCACAGCCAGAGTCACTAGAACTTAGTCTTCAGCAGGAGAATTTATATTTTTGGGACTTTTTCCAGTCTGAATTAGAATCAAACAAATTTTTTTAAAGCTCTGAAGTGTCTATCTAGGAAATTGTGAAGTGTCTAGGAAATTGATTCATCTTTCCTCACACAATTTTATTAAAGATACTAGCTTTTTTTCATTCTTTATTGACTGCATCCCATGACAGCATTTACAAGATCTGTGACTGAGAAAATATCTCTTTAAACTTTACAGATTGTTTTTTCTAAATTAAGTGGATTTCTATTACAGTCAAATATTAGCAGACCAGACTCCAATGACAGGGCAATTGATGGCCAAGAATGCCTATATACATTCAAATTTATACAATATGGTTATGAAGCATTCTGAGTATTTGAAATTCACCAGTTAAACCAAAACCACCTTGCTGATTTAGACAATAGAATGCTATTACACCCAATTTATATATGTGGGGTCTAGCCAAAATTGTACTGTTGCACCAAATTGAAATTACTGGTATGTACATGGAAAAAGAAAACAGAAAGAAGTTTTGAGATCTGTGTACAGGTGATCAAGGGTCCACTTCCTGGTAGTTCTGACATCCTGATAGACAAAATAAATAGCCATATAACTGAAATTATTAATACTGTTATTATCCTTATTCTATCCTATGTAATCTGTAAACTGTTGTCTAGGCTAATTCACCATTGTCCTAATATTTTTTTACTTGTTACTCGAATGTGCATATAAATTGCTCCTAAAAGAGAATAATGCATTGGTGTAAATCAGGTCACATGATGCTCAACAACAGTGAATGGGGGTTTGGGTTTCTATTCATTCTCTCTTCTTTATCCTCTTGTCAGAGCCCATCTGTGGATGCTCAATCACCACCAAAGGGGTTTGGCAGTACCTGTCCTATGCTAATGCCATGCCTTCCACTGTGAGTGAAGAGTCAGGTGAGATGCCAAAAAGATTCATCAGGTATCAATCTTTCTGCTGACATCTTCCTCTTCTTAACCACCTATCCTGTTCTATCCCTGAGAACCAATGCAGAAAACCCAGCCCTCCAGGCCAAATCTTACATAGCAGTATGAGTTCTGCCAATTTAAATTTGTTCTCTGTAAGTCCAGACAGTTCTGTAAGCAATAGAGCAACCAGTCAGCACTTGCTGCCATTTCTCTAAGTGAAGAAATATAAATAATAATAAAAACAATACAGGTGTATAAGTCTTCTGCAAAAAAGTAGCAAGTTTTGTTTTATCCATTTCTCTGGTGGGTATTCTGGGCAGTATGAAACATCTGGGGCAACAAATCCTGGCTTAAAAATACAAAATTCAAAATACAAAATTCAAAATACAGTGGTGCATAGTGTGCCTGTGCACTTAAACACGGCTCTAAGAGAGTTCAAGGTCCCACCTGAGGAAAAGCTGGCTTGGGGTCTTGGCCAAGCTCAGCCTGCATTCAGAGGAAAGCCTGAGCAACTCCTTCGCCCAGTGGGAGCATAACCCAACTTTAAAAAGTAACTCTTAATTTCAGACAGAAGCTCTAATACCCATTCTGTTTCTTATATGTCAGAGACCAGGATAAAAGACAGGAAAAGAAAACTTCTGCTCCCTTTGTCTTTAATGTATTTCTGTTTATCGCTTTGTTGTATCATTTAGTGAGGCAGTTTCAAAGCTCTGTAGGCAGGCTGAATATTAACCATCCACTGCGATCCTCTCACTCACTCCTGGCACAGGTTAATCCCTGTATCATAGGCTGCCACCAGTTTGCTAAGCAGCTTAAAAGGACATGTTGTAACTTTGACAATGACCTGCTAATGGTTTTACATTTCTCAGAAGTATTATGAGCTATCTTTGTCATTTTTATCTTCTAATGAGATCAATAAATTTAGGAAGCAGACATAGATGGTGCAAACTGCAATGCCACAGCCAAGGACGTGGCATGTATAACTGTTAAACTATAAATAATAATGCAGGAACTATAATCAAACCTTGACTTTTACAGAGGGAAATCAAGTTGCAAGTGCCACAGCATTAAAAAAAAAAAAAAAAACTCAACATTTTTTAAGAAAAGTGTAACCCTTTATTTCCTCTTTCATATCATACCATATCAATTCTTTAATTAAAAGCTTCACACTGAGAAGTATGTTTCACTTACTGATTTTTTTTTTCCAGTGGTAAATAGCAGTTCTTGACATTTGAACCCTCTCCCTCTGTCTTTGGTGACTCTCCATGAAATAAGCATGTCAGGTCGAAATTTTTGCACAGCTGCATGACAGATCTTACTGTTTCCTACACATATATCATTAACTCTCCTTCTTCCTTCCAAACAACTATGAAAAGTTGTAGGCTTTAAAAAGGCAGAGATTGCAGGTAGTTTTCAGTGTCAGGGCCACAGCTTTGGGTGACGTGGCAGGGTGATATCAGTTCACTTGTCCCACATGTATGTTTGTGCCTCCCCTGGGGGCTGGGCCATCTCTAAGCAGCATGAATGCCACAGAGGCTCCTTTGCAGAGTCCAAATGGTCCCCAGAGATAGCAAACCATTCTCAATATGTTTGCAAAAGGGATAGCTGCACACAACATCTGAATGGCCTAGGACCAAGGTATCTTTACCTTCCTCTGAGCTTTACACCTGTGGTTATCCTCTCCAGTGCATATCTGGCCCGAACAAACATGAAAATAAACTAACATTCAGTGACCCTAAGACCCATATTTGATTTCACTGTTCTGTAGTTTCCATTGAATGAATCAGAAGTTTAAAGTCAAGCAGCTGTGCCACTAGACATTTCTCCAGTCAGTAACTATGTGCAGAGGAAGGTACAAACTGCATGGCAAAAAAGGTCTCTGGGAACATGTGCCTTCAGGGATGAGTCCCATTCAGAGGAGCACCAAGGTACAAGACAGCTAAATATTTAAATGGTCCTCATTTCTGCAGCATGCAAGCACTTGCCTTGCAGTGGTTGTATTAAAGGCAGAAATATGAAAGTATTATTTTACAGTACATCAGGCTACAGATTCATATATGAATAAAATAGAGTTTGCATTTCTCAGAGCAGGAGTCTGCTTAGCCTACTATTGTTTTTAATTTTACCAAACTCAATGTGAAAAATATATTGTGGCAAACCATTACACATCCTACCTTTCTATTATATACAGAAGATTAATTCTACTTAATAGGGTTTGGATCTGCATGCTAGTCAGATATAAAAATTCTTTGACAATTAAATTTGATTATTGAGTTTTGCCTTGTACAGTAATGATAAGTTAAAGAGATTACCCTTGACAATATTTAGGAGATATTCCAATAGAGCACAGGTATTCTTTCCCATTCTTAAGCACAAAGCAAACTGTGCTGGCTGATTGCAGAGCCTTACTCTGGAACACCACTTAAGCTGCAATAATGTTAAATGTGGAAAGAGATTCATACCAGCTGAATACGTGTCTGCAAACAAAGACAGGGCTAGCTACTAATCCAAGTACCCCAGGAATGCATGGCTTGACTTGAAAAAGGCTTTCCTATTGCAAAATAGAATGGTTTGAATTTTCTTTTTTAGCAAATGATCACAGGCAATGAAAATTAAAGCACTGTGTACCTTTGAAACACCAGCAGTCCCTGAGTCAGTGCACTGCATTGTTGTTTTGTCAGGAATGAGCCCCAGGAAGGCTTTCAGTGGCACTGCAGCCGTGCTGCTCTAAGTGCTTACTGCTGATACTGGCTCAGACAGCCCAAGATACATGTGAGCAGAAAATCCATCACAGAAACTAGATATTGGGGAAGGGAGAAAAACGAGTCTCCAGTTATCAAATACCTCTCAAATAACTGTACACTCACAAACCAAGAACACATTTTTTCTGCCAGCTTTAAAAAATATTCTTTCTGATTTGGATGACAAAACTGGTTTGTTTTCTGTTAGGGGTTCATAGTGCCTAAGGTGGACATGAGTGCCCAAATTACTGGTTTGTGCCTAAGGAAAAGCACACTGTGTTCAACACACACTTTGTCCCTCAAGTATATGTGAGCAGGACTAATGCAAAGATACGTGTGCAATATTTAATGTAGGATTTATTTCTCCAGCAACACCTACATTCTTCTCTTCACCTGTTCCAAAAGGAGGTTAATAAGGGCTTCAAAATGGAAATTCTAGTCCCAACTCTGTACCCTCCCTCACCAGATGCAGCAGCAAAATCTCTTTGATGTCAATAGAAAGAAAATAAACTGCACTGTTTGTTGGGAAGTTCATGTTGCTGTATTCCAGATACTGTGAAAATCCACCTGGTCTTTCGCAGAAGGTTTCCCTTCTTTTTTATTTAGCAGCACAAAACAGCTTTTCATGCCCTGCCTTCACAGTGGAATGGGTGAAAACCATGTGGTGTGTCTCCAGCATGATCAGTGCACAAATCACCTCACCTGTTTCCAATTGTCTATAAAGTAGGTGCTTGTGGCTGATGCTGCAGGCTAGACTCCAGTCATTAGAGAGGAGCAGAGGCTTCACTAGTCTGAAATCAGGTGTCAGCCTCGGGGTGACACCAATCATGCCCCTGCTGTGTTTATGTCCCTCCAAGGATTGCTGGTCTAGAAAATGAGCTTAGGCTTGGAGCAGTCCCAGTGCACTCATCTATGGTGTACAATGTTCTCCACCAGTTTATCTTCCATTTTTATGGACATTGTTGCTGAAGCCCTGGTTTTCTTGCATCCTTACTATTTTTAGCTACAGTTTTAATAAATTTTGACATTATCTATATCCAAGTTCCATTATACATCCAGCTTCCATTTTGCCTGGAAATACCCACTTTTTGAGACATACCTCTACCAAGGTAGTTGGTAGTGGTCAATCTCACACGTCAGTTTGGAATCTACTATAATGTGATGAGTGCACCATTTCTCAAAATCCTGCAATGCCAATGAAAATCAGTTACTTTCTGCATGCAGATGTGTAGGCCAGTGGAAGAAAAACACTACAGGCTGTCTCCATATCACATCCAGCTTGGCTCTAGCATTCGCAGAGGATATTAAATGCTAAGGTGAGAATCACCAAGCTGATACCATGGGATGTCCCAAGAGCTCAGCAAAACTACACCTACCTCTGATGTAACAGTCTGCAGGAGTGGAGGAGCTGTGAGAGATAGAGCCTCTGGATATTTCTATACCAAAACAGATCCAGGAAACATACAGCAAGGAGACAAAAAGGATTAAAAGATTTTGCAGCTATTACCTTCTGCTGCTTTTCAACTTGTTTCCAGTATTTTATCTCAAAATATTAATCTCATTTCTGATAAGAATGCTGTCCTTGTTAAATATACGTATTTCAATCAATTACTTGCTGAAAAGGCAAGGGATGATGTAAACCAGAAAGCAGGGTAGACAAGCAGTCAATTCATACACTTGGAGGATCCTTGGTACATGGAGATTTATGTGAACATTTAACATTTCAACACAAAGGTAAGTATTTATCTTTTATTTATGTTTCACAATTGCTTAGAGCATTGCATATGTGCTTTCTGGCTTCACTAAAGACAAGCTAAATACAAAGGCCCAATACTATTACAATGGATGGAAACTTAATGTCCACTGAAGCCATTGACCTAATTAAATATATAGAGCTACCTAAATGTATTAACAAAGCTCTGCCTTTGAAGATGATATTGCAATGCCTATTTGAGAGTATAAAACATGCTCCCACACACACATGGAGTATCAGTGACACTGATGAATGAGTATTAGCATTTCAATGATGAAATGAGGAGACATGAGTGAACACCACCTGATACTGTAAATAAGCATGATTCAGAGAGAGAATGAATAATTTTCTATCTACAGTCTAATCATGACCTCAGTCGTGACCTGAAAAGACCACTTTCCTTAGTGATTAGATCAGAGTTAATCCCACTGTGGCATGCACCCAGGTGTGTTGAACTGAGATGAAGTGGTTATGTGACAAATGCATAATTTTTAATATTCAAAAGCAGGACCAGGCATACCTTGCAAACTAAACTCAATTTGGGCACAGCAAGAATCCATTATTTTTAACTCTTTTAACCAACCACACCTGAAATTCATGCAGCACATTTTAATACCTTATCAAGGTATTAAATTTATTGGGTTTTCTATAATTATTCATTACTAGAACTGCTTTGTGATCTTTAAAACTGTTTTTTCAAGAAGATATAGGTGGTGCTTTATGTGTCCAGACAATCAGAACACTACTGGGGCTGGCAAGTACACGGCATTTTGCTGATAAAGCAATAGTAATTCACAGTCCTAAGCTGAGCCCTCCAAAGACCAAATACCATGGTCACAATGCAGCTATTGCTGCTGCCTAAACTTGCTCCATATAAAAGTGCATTTCATCTCTTGATGCAGTTATCCATCCCCACCAACTCAGCTATACAATTTTCAACTACCTGACTTGAGACTTTGTTGTTTTGTTCTTTAAATTCACCCACAACAATAATCTCTGTTCCCCAGTAGTAATACACTTCAGCACCTGAAATGTTTATCCTTAAAGCATGAAGGAGAAAAGAACTAACCACATGCTGCAACAGGGTGAACAGAGCAACCTCCTGCAGTCATTCAGGACAGCTGTGTTCTCAAGAAAACAAACAAAAAAAAAAGCATCTTTTAAGTCTCAGATCTCAGCCAGACAAGATATCATCATGAATCTGCAGAATACATACAAGGTCTGAGGTCCAGCAGACAGAGTACCTGGGCTCTGAAATCAAGGATAAGCACAACAGCAGCAAATTGTTGTAATATCTTGATCCTGCAGCTGACTGATCCCACAGACTATTGAGTGGGTCGTAGATCCTGAATCCCTCCTTCCCTGCACTGACCCACAGGGCCATGGACCTTCTGCCACATGCAGAATCTGCAAGCCTGGTGCTGGCTGCAGGCCTGACAATCACATTCCTGTACAGAATCATGGAATCATTAAAGTTGGAAAACACCTCCAAGACGAACAAGCCCAATCTTTGCCCAAACACCACCAAGGAAACTAAACCACAGTACTAAATCCAGTCGGTCTTGATCACTTCCAGGGATGGTGACTCCACCACCTCCCTGGGCAGCCTCCAATGTCTGACCATCCCTCCAGTGAAAAAATAAAAAATTCCTCTTCATGTCCAAGCTGAACCTTCACTGGCACAGCTTGAGGCTAACTTTGGTATTTATTAGCATTTATTCATTGAGATGCTTCCAGATGTAAATACATGGCAATCACAATGGGATTTTGTACATCTCTGTTCTACCAAAACATTTAAGAGTAGCAAGTGCTCTCTGAAGAGTCTCACTCATGCAGCAACATTGAGGTCTGATAAGAACAGCTATCTGTGATATATGTGTTCTTAGTGTCAGATTTAAGAGACACAACCTCATCTCAGAATAATACATACCTTTCTAAAGTACAGAAATTTCCCCTAATTTTGCAGTAGCCATGAATTTTATTTCAATATTATACTTTGTAACTGGATGGGTCCAGTGATGGGTCCACTCTCAGGAAAGAACTGAAGCAAGTGGACTGACTTTTGGTGCACTTCTGCATACCAATAAAAACACTGAGCAATGGCAAGCTGAAATTTTATGTACCTAAAAAGGCACAGTATTTTCAGGCATGGTATTTTGTACTATAAGTATTGTCTCTCTCATATCAATGTGAAAAGAAAGCTAAGTCCAGAAATATTGATGACGTATGGGGAGGAAGCATTTCTCATTCCATACCTGAAAACTGCTACTGATCTTCCCCCTGGCTCTGCATCCTTTGAACTACTCTGAATTGTTTATAGAAATCGCAAACAAGGAACAAGTCATTTACACTCCTGGAGCATAAAGCTCTGAGCCTTGATTACATGTGCAGGGGTTTAATCAGGGTTGACTGGGGGTGTGGAGGTAAAGCTATTTTGAAGATTAATTAGTTAATATTTGTATACTGATTTGAAGATGTGAGATACTAAATATTTTTATGGGACCCAGCTAATGGCCTTAACTCTTTTAGCAATGCTGATGTCAAGGCCTTGAAAAGTGGCCCATCTGAGTTGTTTTTATATAAACCTTTGGAGGTTGTATCGATAAAATGCAAAGATTGAATTTTCAGATTTGATCCCAAACTCTCTTCCGTTTCTGCCAAATCCTGCCAGCAATTGATACATTTCAAAACCATCAGTAGAAAGGGAGGGTAGTGGGATAACATACACTTTTATGTCCTTCTGATTCAGCATTTGGGCTTAACAAAGATGAGTGCCTTACACGTTACAAACATAGTACATATGTTCTCGTGACAGCCCACTGAAGAAAGCCATGAGCTTCCATATTCATTTTGCAGAAGAGATGCTCTGAAAACCCTAGGTTTTTGAAAATTTGGACCTTTCTCCTATCCAGGTGGCTAAATCCCACAGTGGGATTTAGGTGCATAAGGATTTTCTGGATCTCAGCCTGTGTGACTTGCACAAGGTCAAGCACAGATCATACCTATGCTGTAAAGGGAGAAAATAGTTGCAGGGTGCTCTAACCACTGCTTCATTCCTCCTTTCCTATAACAGGCAGGTGAGCTCCCATGTTTTACATTAGGACAGTCATTTTTAAATTAGAATTAAGGAGTTTAGCTTTATTTAGTCTCATCAAAAGTCAAATCCATGCTGAGGACCTGAGGTCATGAGGAGACATAAACACAATCTCTTTCTTAGGCAAGCACAGAATGTAAAATCACAGGGGATATTCAAACCTTGGGATGTACCAACTGCATCCCTTTTGTATACCCCACAGCAGCTGGCCAGAGCACAGCATCAAACCCCAGGAGGAAAATGGCTATTCTGACAGCCACAATACTGGTGTGCATCTGCCACTGTGAGAAGGGGAGATTATGAAAGCAGGAAAAACAATAAAGGTGGCACACTGGTGCCAGTCTGATATTCCAAGATCCATCCTCAGGAAAGTTAAGAGGCCTCTTGGCATATGGCTTCAGCTGAGACCCTGGGTAAAATAAAACCCCAGGGTCTCCAGCCGAAAATACAAATGACAAATAAAGAGGAATTTCTGGAGGAAAGAGAATAGAGTGAGCCACCATGCATATAACTGGCATTTAAAATCAGAGAACAAATGGGAATCTTGTTATCATCAATTATGACAAAACATAATGTCACATAAAAGCTCAAAAATGTAAGAGACAAGGTCCTTTGACTAAATATGCTCTAGCTGCATCCAGCACAAATTACACAGGCTGGAAAACTAAGCAGATTCTTACAGGATCAGGTATTATGTGAAGTGTTCAGGATTTGGGTTAATGAATACAGCGTTCTCCAGATGTTCCATCATTGTTCCAGAGTGGGAGGAAAACTGGCTGCAGACCAAATCAAATTTTTATACTCCTCTTAGATAGTGCCAGACACTAAGATTTCACCAATATAACATCTGAGGCACAGAGACAACGCATCATGGTTGGATAACCCTATATTCAATCCATTTTGCTGAAGACAGGACAAATAAACTAAGAATCAGAGCATTCAGTGAGTCATATCAAAGGTATAAATTGAAAGTCAACACTTGTACTGCATATAATCTAGCTGAAAAAGAATTTATAGTCTGGAATTTCCCATTTAAACATTGCTGCTGCTTCTTGCAAATATACTCCAAATGCTAACTTTAAAAACTGCCAGTCCTTTCGAGTTGGGTTTTCTGCTTACTTTATAACATCTTTAGGATGCACATCCTTCTCCAGAGTAATGGAGAGTTTGAGAAAAGAAATTAATTGCTAAAAATGCCTAGTTTGCTTAGAAATAGTGCACCATTTAATGTTTACTAAGGAGCTAAAAATCAGCTTTATTTTTTAAACATTTCATTCTTTTTTTGTTAACAGAATTAAACAAGAAAATTTCTGGGATATGCAGAAACAGAGATCACTAGACAAAAAAGGCACTCAGCATAACACTCTAGAAATGCCTAAGAGGTGATGACAGGAATAAAGAGTCAACATCTATATTGGCCAACAGAAACCCACCACAAGAAATAAACCAAGCTTTTCAAAAAATACACAGAAAATAACAACCATTTACAAGTGCATTTTAAGCACATAGCTGAGCAATAGAGAAATGGATGATAGGGGAAAGGATCTATTTGGGCAATGGGTTTAAGTTTTGAGGCTTAAAAGCAGACTGGATGAGGTCTGTGACTGCAAAGCTAAGATCCAGTTCAGTTACATTAATCTGATTTGGTCCACACTTGTGCTTAAACTGATCACTTAGCCTAAAGGATTGAAGGGGTGTATGTGGGTGGGTGGGTGGGTGTGTGCATGTGTGCTTGCTTCTGGGAACACATCCATAAGGCCTAAGCACCTGCACAGATGTTTTTTACACCCTCTGAAAGCAGGTCAGCAGTGAGCATTCACTGAGCATGAAACAACATTAAACTATAAAACATTCTCTGCCTGCTGCTGGTGAGGATTTCAGGTTTTTTTCAGTGTGGCACAAGCAAGTATCTGGGAGTACTGTAGCAATATTCAAGATGAGGGTTTGATGTGCTATTTCATATGTGGCCTTTCTCTACTGGCACACATCTGGGGGTGATACAACAGGAGAGAAAACAAAAAGAGAAGATGCCATTGGACTGCTGCCCAAGAATAGATCCTGGCTGTGGACCCCAAGGGCTGTACCAGGGATGCAGAAAAAACTTTTGTGGCTTCAGGGAACAGCAGAACCTGGAGGCAGGAAGCTGCTGCACTATCTGGATAGGCAGATGAGACAGGAGATGTGGGACAGCTGACAGAACACCATGTGTGGAGCACATACCAAACTGAGCTTCTGCTAAGCCTTGGGCTGCATCTTCTCCAGACTCAGCAACAACCTGGATCAGGACAGTAGGAACTCAAATATAGTCACACCACTCAATACATCCGGAAATTCATCCAGAACATAGTGCTTAGAAGATATTCCCTTATAAACCAAACCTAACCAAACAAAACAAGATAAAACAGATTTAAAGAAACCCACCAAAAATGTTTAAACTTTAAGGAGACTGAGAAATTCTCACCTTCATTTATTTCAAACCTTTCACTTCTCCAGTTGCAGAAAATTGTCATGTAAGTGAAACAGTAGTGACTGCTTCTTGAAAGGAAAAATCATTTGCATAATACAAAGTAAGAGTTTCACAAAGCCTATTTTTATGATTTTTAACAATGTAGAAGATGATAAAGAAGGTGCTGTAGGCTTAGAAATTTAGACTACAGGTCTTGTTGACCTGTAGGTGAAAGATTTGAACTGTATGTATTCACCTGGGGAGTATCTTACCTTTCAAGCATAAAGCATGTTCTCTTCTGCCTGCATTTGACTAAATAGATCTTGAATTTCACTCAGCTCTAACTTGTTGGTTTATTTCTTTTTAAGTAATTATTTACAAGTTAGACTTCTTGAGAGTAAACTATCCAAGGAGTTACAATCCCCTCTCTTGAAATGTATGTGATAGATCTAATTATTTTTCTGTAAAACTACAACCAACCTTCTAAATAATGACAATCATTAGAAAACATTAAGGTATGTCACTTCTAATCTTTGCCAACTGCTGATAACATTTTATTACTGCTTAGAAAGGTTGATAAAAGCTTGTAATAGATTTAGTGAGGGTGAAAGATTAACAAAAAGGTATTTATGACAGAGACACTAAAACATAATATGTTCTCTGTAAACACTCAAAAAAATCCCATCCCTGTGACATTTATAGAGGTTGGTTAAGATACAGTTTTTCATCTGCACAGTGAAACCAATAGCAAGTTCCTACATGCTGGGGAACAAAAAGCAAGACAGAAAGGGAGAGGAACACATTACCTTTGCATGTCTCATGTCAAAGCAAGTGAGAAAGTGTTCTTCAAAAATAAACCATCTGAAACCACTGAAGGAGCTCCTGGGAGTGCTCTTTGACCATTTGGACAAACCCCTTTGAAACTACTGCAAGGAAAATTAAAAACCAGACTGGATAAGAAGGTAGTATCTAAGGGATATATCTTTAAGCCTGACCTTAGCCCATACCCCACACCCCAGCATGAGGGGACAGACCCTGCTGGGGCTGAGCACCACAGAGCACAGCAACTGAATGCACTAACAGGCACTCTGTGACAGGCTGGCAGGATGGACATCCAGGTTTTCCTCCTGCTCATCATTCACTGAGAAAAAGTGCTGCCAACAACAGCCCAGCATGTCTCAGGATGGAGAGATTACTAAGGATGGAGACAACTGCAAGAGCATTTGGAAGCAACCACATCCCTCACCAGCACTGATCTGGTGAGAGATCCCATCCTCTGAAGATGCCAACCTTGCAGTGCATGGCAAAGACTCAGTGGCTGGTGCCTGAGATGAGAACATGCATTCCTGTGGCATATTAGAGTCTGCCTCAAACATCTGAGCATTTTTCCAGTCATAGGGGCTACTTGCAGGTACTAATTTAATGGATGGCAGGACCAGCTTGCTCCTCACTTGAGAGCAGCCTCTGCTGAGGTCAGTGTGAAGGACCTGGTGCAGATGAGAAGCAGGTGCCCAAACTCATCAGTTACAATCCTGGGCCAAGGATGTGAATGCAGGTGCCATGGCAGAGAGCTTCAGCTGTCCTAGCTCAGTCCTGACCTGCAGCTGCCTGCTCTGCCTCTCCCTATGTCCCTAGTCAAGGAGATGGAACAGGAGGGTTCCTCTGGCTTCCACAAGCCTGTGACTCACCTTTGTGAAATAAACAGAGGTCCATTCCAATAAGATATGAGTCACAGCATGCAGAACATCCACAATGGGACATCAGGGAGCAAGCCAAGATACCAGGAGTGAGCTGGAGCAGACACTGGGAGCACTAACTGGTTCAGATTACCTACCTTAAGGCAACACAGCAGGACTAGGTGACCTGGCAAGGTCTTTCCTGACCTGATTCTGCAACACCCTCCATAAATAATCTTCTCTGTTTTTTTGAAAACAGTGGGCCAATATTTAACAGCACTCCACAAATGACTGACACCACAAAAATCATTCACCAGGAATAAATGACCAGCCAGATCAGAGTGAAAACCAAACACATTTAAAAATATAAACAATTTCTGTGCTGTGCGTGCCTTGACACGTCTATAGCCAAATATACATACACAGTCTGCAAACACATTAATGTGTGGCTCATCAGAGAGGTCAAACTGTGGTGAAGCAGAATGAACTTGTGGTGAATCTGAGACAGAGCCACTGTCTGCAGCCTGTGAAAATGTTAGTACATTAAAGCACTGCAAAGTGGATGATAGATTATAGAACCTGTGAATGCCCCAAACCATTCCTCAAATGCACTACAAAAAACACTCATTTTAGGGATGACTCATGGCTTTCATGTTGAAAAATGGAAAATTATTTTTAATGTCAAATGATGGTCAAAGCTAAGGTTGTTAGTTATACCAGAAGATGTAAAACCAAACCTGACTCAGGTTTGACTGTATCTTATTGTGTCACAGCCAACACTCAGCTCAAACACAACTTCTGAGATTAGGTTATGTAGTGGCACCTTTTTCCCTCATTCTTTCATACATTGGAAATGAAAAAAGCTGGGAAAAAATATTTCCAGGCTATATAAAGATACACAAAGAGCAATAAGAGTAAACAAAAATCTCGTGTTTATGTGTTGATGTAGTGAGTCAGAATAAACATGACAGCTTTACCTGAGAAGTTAGAGTCTGAAAACAAATGTCTTATGTTTGGCAACAGGCACAGATTTTTAAAAGAAACACCAAAAATAAACTTAGCAACATACTTTACAACTCCCACAGGTAAGCCTCATTCACCCAGGCAGACTCACCAAAGTCAAGAAAAAAGCAGAATCCTGTAATGCTGGGTGCTGAGCATCCCTCAGGCCCTGTATTCCACACCCTGCCTGTATCCCACACAGCTGACACTTGAAACCTGTCCCCACAGGGCTAACTTGTTCAGACAGCCATCATTGTCCTGAATACAATAACAAATTAGAAGTTCAGCAAAGGCTAGCATAGTGAGCTAAACCCACAGAGCCCACAAAGGATAGAGACTGGGAAAAGCACAGTTATTTATTTCCAGCTTTCATACACTGGGCAGCAGCTCAGGCAGGATGTGACATATGACACTATGGCAAGGACTTGAACCTCATCAGGAACTGCTGTCAGCCTCCTCTATCTCTATTCTGACCTCTGTGACACCTGAATTCCTTGTGTATGATCCAGAAACATGATTTTCTACCAGGGTAACAAGGAAGACAAGGGGATTGTGAAAGACACTACTAACCCTGGATTGTGGTAATGGAAAGTTAATTCCACATAGTCTAAACCATTTGGGAGTAGACAATGGATAGAGTACTTCCACCTGGCAGAAATTCCAGTTTGACTATGACAAACCTACTCATGGAAGAAATAGAATGAAATTTTGAAAGCTTGATATTATGAGTAACATACATTTAATCAAAGAATAGATAAAAGATCAGAAGAACCTTGAAAGCCACAAAAACTTCCATACTGTCAGTGTTCTGAACAAAGCTAAATATCCTGAGTTGTAGGCCATCAGATGCAAAAGCATAAGATTAGCAGAAAAATCTGGGTAGGCTGGATTTAGTTGGATGTCTGGCCCCAACCTCAGATAGAAGCAATATTTCCATTTTTATCTCCTAGTTAGAAGGTACCACAACACAAATTAACATCAAAAACACTGGTCTTTTGTCTGTATCTGCTTGATTCAATAAAATTATAATGGTAACTTCACCCTTACATTTAAAACCCCCTTACATTTCCCCCTTACATTTAAAACCAAAGATCAACAAGCCAGAGGTCAAACCATGAGTTTTTAAATCAAGACTCTTTGCTCCTGAGTGCCAAAACATTGTTTCCTTCTAGCTTGGGACACAGCAACATAGGCAGAGTTATGGCTTGTACTAACCACAGTCAGAAAAATGTCATCCTGTCTTTTTTTCTTTTTTTTTTTTTTTTTTTTTTTTAATAATACAGTCATTTTAGGAAAATATGCTGAAATAAATGCATTCAAGAAGGAACCAAATAACTGTCCTTCCCATGGTTGTGAACTCTAATTTTTGCCTCTTGTAGTGTAGTATCATTTCTTACACCTCAAGTATCACACATTCACACATTCACTAATGGTGTGTTTCAAGCTGAGGAAAGAGAAGTATTAACATGGGTCTCTGTGTGTTATTACTGGTGGGTTTTATTAGAAAATAAATGACTCTGTGCAATATACCTGGTGGCTTTTGTTAGAAAGCAAATTAAACCGTAATTCTCCAAATATTACTGGCTAAATGACATGGGGATTATTTTATCCTTCACTGAGTTCAGTTTGGTATCTTTTGAGGTCAGTGAGAGTTTTTTCATTGAATGTTGAAATACACCATAATGAATCAATAATTATCCACAGTTGTTTGATAGATGGGACCTCTGCTATGTTCCACAAATATTAAGAGAATTTTCTGCTATTTTACTCCCTTTCATTTTTTCTACTACTCTGTGTGGACACTCTCTGCTTGTAGCCAAATTTCCAGCAGAATTTTTTTCTGTTTAATGAAAGTGATCATTCATTCTAGAGAGGTTTCCTTTCTCTTGGTGGCATCTTAGCTGTTGACAAAGTCAATGTTGTTTGAGGAGTCAGGGCTCCACACCTGCTACCCTTAGGGTGGGAATAAGCTTCCTAGAAGGAATCACTGCTGGGGGTGATGGAATAAGCCCTGGAAGGTAAAACTCTTTCATTCCCAGCCTAGGGAGTCCCCTGCCCCTTCTGGGCCCATTCTCTACAGTGTCCTTGCAGCATCATCTCTCAGTGTTACTCACATTAATCTTCTTCCACTTCTGCTTGAAATGGAAAAAAGCTGAAAAATAATGGTTACCCTACTACATTTCTTGAAGGGGAAAAGTCTTTTAACTTGAAACATTTCCTCATTATTACTTTCTTTCTCCAAGTTTCTTCAGTTTCATGAGTTAAGAGTACATAATTTTAGTACCTCACCTTGAAGGCAATCTGATCCATCAGCAGAAATTTTATCTGTTTCCCTCTTGCACACATGTAGTACAGAAGCATATTGGTGAGAAAAGAACAGAAGAAAGCATATACCTATCAAATATGCTCAGGCTTGCAGGAGGAGCTACCAACCATCTTTCTATATACAAAAGGCAGAGCTCTTCAAGGAAAGCTAGAACATGTCAACTTCTTTCTCTGTGCTCCCCCAAAGCCCTGGAAAGGAGCAAAAAAAATGAGGTTCAAGGTACGTTTTGTATTCCTGTGTGTGCACAAGAACCCCCTGCCTTGTGCTGATCAACTGAACATTTTACATTAGTATAGTTTTCCTACTTTTACAGCTGCCTTTCTGTCCCACAGTGTGCACAAGTGGCAATATCTGCTGATATGGGAGATCATGAGGACTTAGTTGTTACTACACTCTGCCTGTATACCAGTTTTCAGAATAGGTTTTTTATGCTAGCCAACATTAGAAACCATCCTCAGTGCAAGCCAAGACAAAAGCAAGGAAAAATACTTATTTATAAAATCCAAAATAAGCAACAGAGTTGTAGAGATTTTTAACATACGACTAGCAAAAAGCAAATAAAACTTTCTCTAAAATCAAGTCCAAGAGGCCCACCATCATCTCTTTCCTTCTTGTCTCACTTTGTATCTAACTGCCAAACAAGATCTAAACCACATCTGACCCACAGGGACAGTGTCTCAGAGCTGGTGTACACCCTGCATCACAAATATATATTTGCAGAAGGGAACTTACAGCCAAGAAAGAAGTTTATCTTATAACTCTGTACTCTTTCTTGAAGTTTAGCATGAAGGCTCATTCAAATTCATCTCCCCTCCTTCATTCAGGTGCTGGCTTCAATGCCATCTCCCTGGATTATTTACTGGCCTAACATTTTCAAATGCAAATCTCCCTTCAATAGGCCAGGTGCAAATATCTCTTATCCTTTACTCAGCTATCACTAAATCATTAATCCACAGAGGAGCAATACACTACCACTTATCAAGACAAATCTCAGTGCGAAGCTTTTCCAGGCTCCAAATTTCTTATTTCAAATCAGCATATAGATATATAATCACAGCTCATGCTAACATTAAAGTATGATCTGTGCTTTTGGAGTAGAGGTCTGTGGGATGATTAATGCACTCCAGCTTCTCCCTGAACATTACCATGAGCCTGATGTGACATGGCCACCAGGCCTGGAGCAAAAGCAGAAAGAGTCCTTGTTGTCCAGTGTGAGAAGGACAAGAACATAATAGATCTTCAGAGTTTTAGGCTACAGGAAACCCCAGCATCTGCAACAGAGGATCTGAATAGATGTATTCTTCTAGCAGATTCTGACATGTATTTATTAATACAACATGAAAAAGGGGGGGAAAGCCACAGCAGAATCTAAGCCTAAGAATGTCTTAGCAGCTCCAAGTCACTCATAAAAAATTCTAGAAAGTCAGATGGGCTGTGACTTGCAGGTGCCCTTGGACAGCCCCAGAGCACAGCTCCTGCCTGAAGCTGACCCAGAGCAGGTGTACTGAGTATCAAAAAGCAAGCCCTGCTCAGCTGTGCCTGCATCAGCACCTCAGCCCCCACACATCACCTGGCCCCGCTCCAGAGACGGGTTATCTGAAACCAGACCCTGCACCAAGGCACACTCAGTGTGGAACTGTGTGCTGAGTCACTCTGTTTGGGGCTGCCCCCACATTTAAAAACATTTTGGTTATTGATCTAAAGATTCATGACTCACAGGCTCAATATAGCACCGGTTTTGAAAGACTGCTTTGTTCTTAGAAGTGACACATATGGTCTCCCCAGGGCAGCCACCCTCCTCTGCGACACCTGCTTCCTCAGAAGAAACTCCACAAGGAGTTGAAGAGATGCACAAAAATTAAATAACAGGGAAGTGTGTTGTGCAGCTATCCCTCCATCCATACACTCTTTTCTAGCCTGCAAGGCTCAGATGTGGCAACATTATCCATTCTGTGGTGCATCACAGAGAATTGCCATAATGACTCTTCTCACTTCCCAGGAGATGGAACCGAGATCTCCAGGACCATAAGGGATCATTCAGTGTGTGAAACTGTCTAATTGAACCGCTTTAAACCAAAAGAAGAAGTCAAATTGAACTCTAAACACCTAAAAATGTGACCTTGACCTAAAGAAGCCCTCCCTAAAGCCACGGAAATAATTAAGGGCCAGACTTCAAGGATCTCATCTAATTCATATACAGAAGCAGCAGCAGCTGCAAGTGACCATGTTCAGAAAATACAAGAGCATATTCTTTCATTGTGCTCTAGCTTACTTTCCTTGCCTAGGGAAATTCATTTTGAATGTGTGATGTCTCTTTGAATTAACTGGCACGAGTTTTGTAATCAAGCACTGTTGAGCCAACAGGAAGACAAGGACTTATGGTATTTTAGTGTGGAATACACACAAAAAAAGCCAAAAAATTGGCCCAATATGCTGTAAAAGACCACAATACAAGCACTCATTCATACAAAAATTAAGTATATAATCACATGATGAGCAAAGGACTTCATATGATGGTATACAAATTTAAAACACATACAACCCTATTTAAATAAACTGCACACTCTGCTCGATTCCAAAAAAGATGAAGTTACAGTAATTGTCACTTTCAGTTTTATATAATTTTCCAAATAAAAATGTGAGAGTTGCCATTAACTAGTACTGACAATGCACATACAGTACACACATTTGTCAATTTCATTAACCTTCCAAATTAGGTATTCACGGGGAGCTAATGGCAGCATAACACATCATTACAATATTCAATGCAATTTCATGGATATTATGTATAGGGAGAAATTTTAGGCTCTCTTGTTCTTACAGCTGTTAGAAAATATTATACTTTGCAAATATCACATTAGTGATCGGCAAATGCTAAATAGCAGAATCTGAATAGCTTGAATTATGTCCCACTCTCCCTCCTCTCCTCATCAGGAATGGGGGTTGCCTCTATTTGTGTCATATTTGGCCATAAGTAAGAAGTGCAAATCATCTGCCCGGACTTTCCACCCTCTTCACCATTGCTATTACAGCATCCACAGCCCAAATTAGGATCCATGAGATTTGCTCTTAATTTACCCATTAACTTTCTTGATGACCTTGGGCAAATCACTTAATTTCTTGCATCTGCAACAATTTCTTCTTCACAGGGCACAGTGCAGATAAAATCTATTACGGATCATGAGGGTCTGAAGTACTGGTGGAAGGGTTAATTTCCTCCTCATAACTCACAAGGGAGTTTTACTACAATGGGAAGAGGAGGTCTTCCAGCTGGAAATGAGAGTGGGAAGGCACTGGGTATGAGAAGCAGAATGTGGGCAAGTGTGGGAATAAGAAGAAAACAACAGATACTTTGAATTACCTAAATTAAAGCTTATTTGGTGACAAGGTGGGAGAAAGCAAGTGCCTCTTCAACAGAGAAGCAAAATGAAAGGATCTTAAATAAAGGAGTATTCTTAGGAAGTCAGAACGTGTGGGAAAGTAACTTTGTGGTACACAAAACAGAGAGATGGGTCATAGGATTTTACATTTCAAAAAATAACATGTTCTTACCATCAGCAAAGGAATGTGAAAGAAGAGGATTGTCCTGCAAGGCCAAAAGAAGACAGGAATGACAAAAAACAGATTTTTCAGCTTTGATGCACTTTAAACGGTTTTCTATTCTAGACCTCTTTGAATTCCTCAAACCAGTCATATTTGAATAAAGTCAGCAGGACTGAGCCTCATGGAAATTGCTCTAGCTTGAGCAGAAAATCCTTTATTCTAAGAACTTTGAATTAGAAAGTGTTTAGAAAACAAATAAGGCATAGGAAATTATCAATATTTTTCCTTCTGATCAGCATTAGTGTTTAAAAAATAAGAATCAGCAGCAGTTATGGCAAAAAAACCACCTGTGTTTAACAAATGCACTCCATCCCCTACAAAAATGGTCAAGTTACCCAAAGCAATTTTGAGATCTGCCTGTCTGCTTGATGCTGTACTCCCTGCAGACCCTACATAGAGCTCAATATAAAACCTGCTTACCTTGTCAAACAGGACTAGAGCTAAATGCCCCTACAGAACTCTTTACCAAAGGAAAGGGGAGTTCTCTATAGGTGGCAGCATGGTGGACAGTGCTAGCACAATGCTTCTAACCCATTTGGCTATGTTGCATCTTAAAATATCTGAGGTTCTCTATTCATGGGAAATGCCTTGGATGGACCAGCTTTGCAACAGCCAGCTCATGTTAATTTGAATCACTTTGGTTTGCTTTTCTCACTGTTGCTCTCACTGCCAAGGGCTGTCAAAACACATTGTCCTGCTTTCAGAAAAGAGCCACATACTGTGTCATGGAGGGATACAAAACACAGCTGATAAAACTGCACAGAAGAGTTCAGCTGTCTTCCCAGCCTATGTATTTAAATAGCATTCTCCTATAGAAGTGGTTTGTGCATTAATTTGTCTTTCTTCCCCTCCATATGGAGCACCTGCTTCACTTAGCCACCTCATTTTGTATTTAGTTTTTTTCTTTTAGTTCTTTTCCATTTTGAAGACTTGAGTAGCAGGAAAGTGAGCTTTTAGTCTTCTTCCTCTCAGAAGAGTTAAAGTTGTCCATCCAATCGGTTCTGGAGGTTTAAAAACTTTACATTGGCAGACTTTTATTACTCAGTGTCTCAGCTTCCTATTGTAACATACAGAGAAAATATAGAACAAGATGGGTGACTCTGCATCTCCAATAATATGTAGAAAAAAACAAAGTAATGCACCAGCTTCTTTAAATTCTGGCCAGTAGAAAACTGTCTGATACTAGGACAAAAAAATTAAAATAGCAAACTATATAAAAATAGCAAAATAAATAGCAGCACTTTTTTTCTTATAGTTGGAGATTTAACACAGACAGCAAAAGAGCAATCTTTGAGGCAGGAGAGTGGGAATATTTTTAATAAGGTGCCATGCCAATTTGGCTTGTTTTTCCTATGCATAAAGTATTCTGGTGTCCCTTAAATTAAAAAAAGAAAAAAAAATTAAAAGTTCCAGCCGGACAGAAGTGCCAGCAAATGTTATAAGCCAGTGGATAGTGGGTGGGTGGTGTGAAAACGTTTCATAACTGCTAACAGCAACCCTGTTGTGAACCAAACAGCTGTGCACAGAACACAGGTGTGCTGCACAACAAGGGCTATTCATGCCTTCCCACAGGGTGCTGGCCAGGTTTGCAGAGCCACAGCTGACCACATAAAGCATCGAGGATGGAAAAGGCTGGGAGTGAAATGTCCACTGCAAGTGTAAACACCGGACACCACACAGGCACACACACACACACACACACGTACATTTTTAGCATGTTTTGCTCACTGCTGTAATGAAAAGAGGTAAGGAAAGCCTATTCTACTGTGGGAAGCAGAGAATATAATGACATAGGAAGTTAATAGGAATGTTATGTGCATGAAAAAATAGGCAAATAAAACAGAATTGGGATACGGCACAAGCCAAAATATTCATAATTTAACTGAACATGTTGTTCCAATAAATTCTTTCCTCAATGTATCAAAGACATTTGTAATTATAGAAAATGTAGAAGATATTCCAAATAATGCTAGTGTAGGGGTTATAGATTCTCTTTCCTTCTACAGAACCTCCAAGAGAGAAGACAAATTTCAGGAAAGTAAAATATTATGGTTAAAAAACAAAACCATTTCCCTTTCATATGCTCCTCATAAAGTGTTTTTGCAGCTTTTCTTCCACAAATATCAGTGCAGTAAAAGGTTGGGGGGATGGTTGAGGGTTTTTTCTTTTTTTTTTTCTTTTTTTTTTTTACAGGATTTTTAGGGAATGCTTTAAAAAATAATTCAAGTAAAAAAAGGAACGGTAATAGGAACCCTTGAATTCTAATTCTGGATATAGAAATCCTGCATTAGGCATTTCACTTGAAAATACAAGCAAATATTATGATTCAGTTGCAAAAGGTAGAATACCTCTGTGTAAAAGCAGAGGACTGCCTGCCCAAGCAGATCTTCTCTATCTATTGTACCTATTATGAAAAGGTAATTATTTGTTAAAAACACAGTCTCCAGATACAGTATTTGTAGCCACATGGTGCTCATGAGGAATGAATGTTTTCCAGTTGTAGGTACAGAAAAGCCACCTTTCATGAAAAAACATGGCAATGAAAATGCAGCATACCATAACCATGATGCTGACTAATATCTCCACATTTAAAATTCTCACCAGCCAAGGTGAAATGCCAAACAACACCAGCTTTGACACAGCAAAGCCCTGTCTAATTCCTACCAGTGCTGGTATTCCTGGCTTCACTTCTGCTTTCAAAACAGACTACAAGTTATTGAGACCGAACAAGGTTGATGTGTCAGCTAATAAAGTGACACTATGATACAAATATGATATATCTATAATAAAGCAAATAAGTGACCCTAAAAACATAGAAAATCTTCCAATTCTTCAAGTACCCTTTTTCATGAACACAGTGAAGAGCCCTAGTTCCTCTTTCGCATGATAGCCCCATTTCAAAGACATTTAAATATTGAACCAAAAATCCTGTTTGCAGCGGATGTAGGGCCTCATACAACTGTTAGAGCAGAGCAAGGGCAGCATCAGAGACAGGTTCACATGTGGCTGCAGCCACACATCTCTGCTCCTGGAGCAGAGACCTAGATGTGTATCTGCCCAACGCTCAGTGGCTGTCCCACCCATGAGCAGCAGCTGGTGGTCAGCCTCCTGAACCACACATCAGAAAACAGCACACACGAGCCCTGCTGTTCGTGCATTATGGCCACTATCTGGGGTAAACTGAACATCCTCTCTCACCAACTACAAAGGTCTAGAGAAATGCTTTTATCACATTGTTATTTTTGCTTTCCTCTGAGATGGCCCCAGCTGTCACAGGAAAATGGGTCCCAAGATGAACCAAGATCAGCAATTTGCATGTGCGTTTTTGGTGCTGTTTGAAGAGCTAATTAAAAATCCAGTGTTTGCCACCATTAGAACACTTGCAGCTGAAAAATGGCCTGCAGGTCTTCACTCACCCAGCGAGCACTGGCAGCTGTGCTCCAGCGGGACACGCATTTCTCATTAGTCACAATTTTGCCCATAAACCTCAAGAAATTGAGCCATCTCAGGAAACAGGAGTGTAGTTCACACTCTACCTCTATTAAGTCCCTGGTCTCTCTGCCAAGCTGGTGAAAAGTGCCTGAAGTGTCTGATCACACAGATTTGGGCTGAGATTCCCAATTTATCACCTCTAATCCAAAAAATATTTAACATATTCAACCACAGGAGTTAGTTCTGCTCCTTCTCACTTATTCCTACATGAGTCTACTGATGTTGCAGGTATTCAGTCACACTTTCTTGTCTATAAAATATGCTGTAGAAATTTAAGTAGTACTAAGGCAAAAATAGTGTAAAGATTGGCTAGCAGCTTGTAATTAGGAACATTTCATTCGTCACAGCTTACTTAGAAGTGATTTACACTTGCTTCAAAATGTTGAGCAAACCTGAAGCACATGCTTAAAAAATTCTCAGATTCCTTTTGGAGATCTCCCTGTAACTGACAAACCTAGCTTCTTTCCAAAAGCACCAGAATTTGATGTCTAACAACTGAATTATATCTATCTGTCTTGCAACACTGCTGTAAGCCAGCATCCTGCATTTAAAGAGTCACTGAGCAAATTACAGGACCATTGGATCTACTGTCTCAATAAATGCTGGTACTATACTGGAACCTACACATTTGGCATATATATGATGTAAACTGATACAATGATAACAACCTTGAGAAAGGTTTGCAAAAACTAGAAGAGCTGAGGTTCTGGACTGTCATATTTGTAAAAAAAAAATTGTTTAAACAATGGCATGGCTCTCCATTTATTCAATTGCCACAGGTTTACTCCAGTTATGCTTGAGCAAAAGCAAGACCAATTCCAGTCAAACAGACCTGACACCTTTAAAAGGAAACCTTCACATTGACATTCTCATATTAAACCTTCTAATCAGTCTTACAGAAACCCTATTTTTATGCTTTTTCATGTGGAAATGAATGACTTGCTGTTCTTTTGTGTGATAATTTAGCTAAGCAACAATTATTACTTTGTGTCCTCAGCTGTGGAAAGGACAGAGTTGAGTTACTTCAGTTCATTCCCTTTCCTCTCTCTTTGGAATTATAAATTATATATTTTTGTCTGTATAAGAAGTTTGCAACCAGAAATAAATCAAACTCATCTGAATATTTACCTCACCTAAATATTCCTATAGAAATTCAATTTCTAATCTCAAACATAGATAAAATTTTGCACTCATATTGTTTCTTTGAAACTGGCGATATGTTTTTCAAATGCAGATCAAATTTTGCCCTTCAGCTTCTTACAGAGATGCATAAATAAGGGTTAAGAACAAAAAATGAACAGAACAACTGCTGTGTAAATACCACATGTGAAAATAAAATCCTTGTTCATAAGATCCTTTTAGTCAAGAACTGTGATTTTATAAAGTTCTTAGAGCAAGTTTCCAGATAAATTAAAACATGGATTCATATAAATTATACAAGTTATCTTTACAACAATAGATTAGTACACTATTAAGTCACATATATTATCTTATGCTTATTTATTACAGCGGTGAGCCCAGTAGCATTGGCATAGCTAATGCCACTGCAAAAATTCAAAGCCCAGCGAAGCCTTCCATGCACAAATCACACTAATCACTTCTTAGAAGCAGATTACCTTCAAATGAGAAAATGTGAAGAAATTGCACCAGCCGCAGCAAACAAAAAACCCACTAGTTATTTAAAGAAAATTGCACACAGCAATGTTGCCAAGATGTTACAGTGTCTCCATCACAGCTGGAGGTGGATGGCTTCTGTAGGCTCGGGCAATTCACATTTCAGATTCTTTTCCCACTGCCCACATGTTCAATTTTGCTCAACAGCAAGCCCTATTTCTCCCTTATTTACCTTCTAAAGCAAAGCCTACATTGGTGGGAATGAACACCGAAGTGACACTTAGGAAAAGCAACATCATTTGAACAGCTGTAGACAGTCTGTTATTTATCAGAAATTTTAACAAAGGCCAAAAGAAAAAAGCAGCAGTTCAGCAGAGAGCGAGTCCTGCCCTAGCACAGCTGTTACACAAGATGCGAAGATTTCAAAATGAGAAAGTAAACATCACTCTATATTCTAGAAAAGAGGGAAGGGATGTTTCTTCCCAATCCTTGGAAATAGCAAACTTAACACTAATGAAATGCAAACATCCCCCCAACCCCTGAACACAAAAGCTGGGATCCAGTTGTGATTCTTTCCTTGTGGAATTACTTTGCCCACACTACCCAGAGGGTAAAAAGCTACAGATGCTGGGCAGACCCCCAGCAGCAGTAAACCAGGATTGCTTCACTGATGTTCATGTTCACTGCTCTCAGGGGCTGCTGGACAGGCACAGAGTTCACAGACAGACCCTGCCAACAGATCACAACTCGGTGCCCTGCAATTTGGGAAAACACACAGGGGTAAACTCTGCCTCCACTAACCAGATTTGTTAAAAGCAGTGCAGAGAAATCCTTTCAAGGGTATTTTCAAGAGTTCTTTTATTGAGGGCAGGAACTGGTGCTCCTGTGATATTAGCATTAAGAATTCCAAATTGTCCCCATTCTGTAGATGGAGACAAACTGATGATAGCTCTAGCATGAGAGTTTGATTTGGCTGCTCTGTCATTTAGATGTTCTCACTCCTTAGTGCTGTCATTTAAAACTAAGATGACAAATATACAGAATAAAGAAAATACCTAAACTCTCTTTATACGAAGATGGTACTTAAGAACACCCTTCTCTCACAAAAACAAGCCAAGCACAGCCCAGCTTTGCCCCCACAGTGCAGGTACTACACAGGCCTGCACTACTGGAGCCTGACACAAAAAACAGCTTTACATGGAACAGTGTGGTCCTCAAAACACACACCCAACATGACAGAGAGGTGAAGAGTGCCCCACTGCTCACCCATGTGGATGCAGAGCCAAAACTAATGCCTGCAGACTCTGTGGGGGTTGAGCAGTGCATGGAGGGAGACAGAAGCAGAAGGTCCCACCACCTGTGTTTTGGCTGTGTTTACAGGGTTCTATCACCACCTGTCACCACCTTTCCTCATAGCTGGCTCCTAAAAACTAGAATAGGCCAGTTTTCCCAAGATAAAACAAACACCTGGAAAGCTCAGTTACATACTCTGATTTACCAAAGGCAACATCTCAGGCTGACAGAGGATGCTAAGAAGTGGAAAGAGGCCACCTTTATGTCTGTAAAGAGAGGTTAGGGGCATCAGCATCTTCCAAACAGTGTATGGGGAGGTCAGCTGCCTGACCTGAGGCTAGAAAACCCTGCTGTGAGAAGCAGACACCTTATCTCCACTGAAGAGGATGATGAGTAGGTACAAATCTGCCCTATTTCAGATCTCAGACATGCAACAGCCTCAAGAGACAGAGACAACCAAGATCTCTGTCAGGCACATCTACTACAAAGTGACCCTCCAGCAAGAGTGGTGCTGGCCACCCCTGCAGTGGCCAGGGGTCCACATGCCTCCAAGGGTACCACAGAGCAAACTACCCAGTAGTGCAGGAGATAATACAAGACACAAGGGTGGTAGGGCAGGTATTTCTTTGTTAAATTGTATTATTGGCAGTTCTCTTCTTAATGCAGTGCCTGGGGAAATCAGGGAAACAGGGTCTGGCCATCTGGGCATCTACAAGAGCAGCTGTGTTGTACAGACACCTGTGCCTCGCAGGGCTGACACCAAAAACCAGGCACAAAGCAACACAGGCTCTGTATTTCTGAGCACCACTGACACACTTTGAATATTTTTCATACAAAACAAAAGAAAAAGGCAGCACACCATGAGAAAAGCTATATTTGAAGCATCTAGAAGTCAGATACAGGCTGGATATTAAATCTTAATCTTCTACCATCCTTTGAATGTCTGAATTGCTAATAGAGGGGAGTATTCTGGGATAAACACTATCCATCTCCCTTGTTGGAATAACTTCATTTTGTGTAAGCAATAACATATTAACTGGAAGGGGAATCCCAATCATCATCTTCCTACTATGGAGTTCTTCATTATATAAAGTCTCTACTTTTCCCTCTGATTTCTAAAGAAAAATTTCCATTCAGGGAAGTGAGAGGCCCGTGACAAATAAAACTACATTTCTTGCCCACCTCTAAGCACTGAGCTGTTGTTTGTCTGGGGTCCAGGCTGGGGTAGGTGACCAGAAACTCACAGTTAAGGCATCCTGGGGTTACAGCAATCTGACATGTGCCAATGAAAAACTGTAGTCAGAATTATTGCTGACCATCATTCCCCTTGACTCCATTCTACAGCTATTTCCCCTGGTTATTCAGTAAGCAGAAAGCTGCTGCAGTGCTCTGAATGCTCTGTGCCTTATATCATACCCCAAAGGTCCAAAGCAATACGCCAAAGAAATAACATTCTAGCTGTGCTCAGTTATAACACCACAGACAATGGAAAAACCTCAATTTTCCAGTTATTAATAGAAAATTAGAAACTTCTGAATTTTTAATAATCCATTTGCAAGATTTTCCTTTTTAAAACAAATATTCACTTTTCTAGGAATTGCTGACTACTGTGTTTATAAAATGGAGCCCATTTTTGCTGTGTCTAGGGAAGGATAAGGAAAACATGATGCACAAACTAGGAAAACTGTAGAAAAAATATTGGCTGCAAAGTCTGTGCAGACAGAACACAACCAAGGATAACATTTAACCAGAAACAGGTTTAGACACTCAGCTGTCAGTATTTCCCTTAAGAACTGGAGACTCTCAGTCTGCAGATAAAATCCTGATTCATACAAATGCATATGCTAAAATAAGTGTATGAATCAACCAAATATTTCCAGAAAATTTAATGAGAAATGACCATTCAAAAACTGATGAGCATGCAAATTTACATATATATATGCTATATATATAACACATAATGCATGGCTTCATATGCTTAATTTCATTTTCAAAATAAAATCTAGTTGTTATTAGGAGAGCAGGATTAGTGTATACCTGTTACCCATGTGTTTACACAATTTGTATGTATGAAACATGATAGATTAAAACCCATTTATACTACTCACATCCACAGCAGCATTTTCACATACAACCTCATATGTGTTTCAGCTTTGAAATTTAAAGCACATTAGCTCAGTGTTAACTTAGGACATCAATGTCTTTATCTGGAATAAGCTGAAACACTTTTTTAAATTTTTCTTATATATCAGCTGTTCACTAGAGATCCCACATGTATTTTCATGTTCATAAATTATACCAATTGACAAAAGCTGTAAAATGTAAGAGGCTGTAAGAACAAGGACTGCAAAATAATTTATAAGATCCTTTTTTCAAAAATAATATAAAATAATGAATAAGAATTTATGTAACCCTCTCACTCAAATTTAACAGTTTTCAGTGTCATTCTGAACAAATTTTGCTTAGCAGAAAATACAGCTTCTGCTAAAATAACTTGTAGGTTTTCTTTTCAAAGGACTCTCCTATTGCTGGTAGGTAACTATCATATGTATTTATATTATATTTAATTTGTTCTCCATAGCAGAAAAGCTATGTATATATTTTTGCTCTCATATAATATACCAACAAAATTCTGTGATCCAGTACTACCAATATTTTAAAGGATTCAAAACAGAGGAAAAATCAAAAATTAAAAAACAAAAGATTTTTTTTTTAAAAATCATCTCTTCTAAAATCTAAAATCTAAATTTTGGGTAAAGTATAACCAGGGACAATCAACCAAAGAGATGAGGCTAAAACAACATCAGTTGCTATAGCAAAGAAGTTTTCTAGTTCAGAAAAAGGAAAAAAAAATGCCATTGTCACAGTTACTTTAAATTGATAATAACAGGGGGAACAGGGGTTGTGAGCCAAATCTTACCTAAGGCAGCAGAAACATATGTAATGACTGCAGTGGTGCTTTGGATCAGAACAAATATTTCTATCCAGTTGAAGCTAAAGTTATAAAACAACTTAGCTCACTCAGTTTCAGTGAATCTTACATTTTGCAAATGCCTGATGAATGCCTTTGAATAAGCAATGCTCTGAATGAAGTGAGTTTTAGAAATACATTTAAATGGTTAACAATAGCTTTTTCTTGAAGAGTGCATTATTGATGGGAAATGCCCCAGCTGTACATTATTGGAGGCTGGGAGTGCACACTGTGGGAGTGTCCTGCTCCTGTACCATCCACCAGCATCTCCTGCCATCCTGTCAAAAACAGGACACCAACCTGGGAATCTTTGTCTAAAAGGGCCTTCGAACCTTCTTATGCAATATATGAAAATCAAACTGGTATCTTTGCAAAACTCTCCCCTCATACTCCCCACTCTCTCACAGTTACAGCATTCACAGACATAAATCCATAAGTTTTATTTTCAAAACTTTTTCATTCAAAATCACTGTCAAATTAAAACCAGGCTCATAGGATCAATAATAGCCAAGTGCAACAAGCAAGGGGCTTAAACTTATTTCTTCTGCTAACAGGGTAGTGTAAGGCTCTCCCTACCTAGCATTTTACTAGAGCATCTTTCAGAAGCATTAGCAGTTACACAGTCCTTCTTGATTATCTCAGACCTTAAATTCATTATGCCCCTATCATACACAGCTATTATAGTAAACTGCAGGTTTGTAATTGCCCTTAGTGGGTGAAGGTTCAAGCCCTTTATTTCTTCCTCAGAAGGATATGGGGCCTGATCCAGTTCAGGCCAGACTCACACTGTTCTCTTCTCTAAAAATCTATTTCCTTTACTTTTTTTTTTATTAATTCAAGCTACAGGATACCATCTTTCTCTCTGGCCCTTAACCTTCTATATAACCTTTCTTTACACCAGAAAGTTATGTGTGGGAGAATTTAATGTTAATTAAAACGCAGCATACTTTTGATTTACTATCAAATGAAAACATGATAATATCACTGAAGAAAAAAAATCTTGACTGTAGTTCATCATATAGACAGCAAGTAAAATCAAAGTGTAGCTGTGAGCCAGTATTACTAACATAAGCATACTCCCCACTGATGCAGATGCAGTCACTCATTTGTGTTATCACTTGAATGCAGGGGTGAGATCCCTGCCCACTCACAAGCAGTTTTCATTTCCCCAGAATCCCCTGAGGTTCTGCCAACACCCTGAAAAGGAAAAGAGCCACTGATTCTGGGGGTCCCCTCCATGGCAACCCTGCTGCACAAATGACATGAGACACCCACCCCTCACCCCTGCACACACCTACACATCACCTGCAATTGTACTCTGGTGAGTTGGGGTCTGGATATTCTCTCAAAGAGGCGTTTGTCTTTCCTGTTAGCTGTTCTCTGTGAAAACACAAACTGTGATGCCCTTTTCTTTTCCAAGGCAATAAGAAATATTGTTCATTACGAATGAATATGCATAAGAAAAAATGCAGCTCAAAGATTTTATAGGAGACCAAAATAAATAAAAGTGTTTGCAGAGGAAGGTGGTACTCTTATTCCATCTTGATGGTGTTTCCAGGAATTCTGAGCTTAACAGCAGCTCAATAGGGCAAGCAGTCCACACATAAGCTTGGCTGTCACACATTATGAGTCTACAAAACCTACTCCTCCCAAAATATCTGCTCAAGCTCCTTCTCTTGAGAATCACCCACAAAAATTGTTTCCAATGAGGAAAATCAATAGAGTTCTTCATCAGGCAGAAATATGCTATAATCAGATTCAGAAAATGATTAGCATTGAAAAGATTGCTGATTTAGGAACTTTAGTGACAAGTCCCCTAGTATTTAATTTTGTTTGTAATCTGCACCACAAAGGCTACTACTCTTCCCAGATCCTCACTATTGAGTTAAAACAAGGAAAGGACTAAAAGCAGCTTACAATATTTGCCAATTCTGGCTGCTGGTTTTGTCTTCTGTTTAAATGCTATTCATTTCTCCTTTACTACATTTTCAGCAGAAAACATTCAACTCTAAGAAACTTAGATTTGAGACCAATTCTATATTTAGAAATATTTCAAAGCTGAGAGCTTTTAGATAAGGAATTCTCATTTAATTAAGGATTAGAAAGTAACAAAATGGTCATGTATCTATATTTTATAAAGCAACTAACTAAGCTAAGCTGGAAGACTAATTTTGAAATGCCTTGCTTTAATTGGTGAATTAAAATGCTTAACAGTCAAAATCCAATTGCATGATATATAGCACTATTGAGCAAAGTTAATATCCTTTGGATGGATGTCATAATTATGTATTTTCATAGCCTACAATGTTTCATTTCAGTACTAAATTTCCTGTGTTACATACTTATGTAATGTAGGGTTAATTTCAATACATGTACAATGTATGCTATGCTTATGTTACTAGGACATACTGTCAATTTTAATTGAAATTTAACATTTTTTTTATATTTCAGAGTGAAAATCAATCATTGCTTTCTCTCAGTCTCTCCTGTCAGCAGCATAATAAAATACCTTTAAGACCCCACATATTGTTGTCTCATAAGGCAAGTGGTATAATATTTTGGTTTATATGTATTGGTAACACACATGAGTTTTTATATTTAAGACCTTCAACATTAGCAATGCACTGAAATTTGGACAATTTATGTGCTGGACTTTCAGAGACTATCTGGGAAAGCAAAGCTCAGCAACAATGCTATGGCAAGATCCAAACTAAGGATGTTTGTGAAACAGCTTTCATTAAACTGAAGAGATTTTATGAGACTTCAGCACAGTAAAGCATTATTATGTCAGGACTATTAGGGCAGCTCACTGTTTACCCAGCACAGTCCTATTTCTAGTGTATGCAAAAAAAAAGTGTGAAAATAAAGACTACTAAGGCTACAAATACAAAATCTATTATCCTCAGAAATGCAGGGACTTCTCACTGTTTCCTATAACAACCTTGTCACGCTTTGTAAGAATTGTCATAATAAGGAAACAGATACAGCATTGATTTACTTAAAACTTTGTTACTGAGAACAGTCCACTTTACAAATTGCCAATTAGTCATGTTCAAGTAGTTGCTACTACAAATTTGCTGGAATAAATAAGTAAAATAACAACTGCTTTGATTTTTTTTTTTTTCATTTTTAATCTACTGGAACTTGACCTTTGGGAAATTGAGATTTTAAAAATGCTCTACATGCTGATTTAAAATATGGAACCTGGAATTTGCCCAAAATGATGATATCCTCATAAAAAGGCATGCTGGTCAAATTTGTTAGTATAAAGCATAGACATCCAGGCTTTAAAGACCCATGTGCTGAGAGAGTCTCACATTGACATGGCTTTAAAGGTCACATACATACTCTGCCTCAATTGAACCCCAAGGGATGCTGTGGCTAAGCACACAAGATGTTCAGACACTACAATCAGGTTTAAATGGGCATATGGCAGAAGAAATCTGCTCCCATAGGAGGAGGAAAAGGAGAAGTAATATCACAAGCGAAATTAAGAAAAATCAGGATGACAGCATATTACTAAACTAATAGAAAGGGTGATAAAAAAGGGAGGAGGTTGAGTTGCAGAGAGACACTAGAAATTAAGAAGGTAATTCTGGGAGCATGGCAATGCACTCAGTGTTCCTGCTGACCTTCAGCTGGAGGAAATGTCATTCCTTTTGATTTACTTGTATTTTGTTATATTTCAAATTTATCTAGTGTTTTCAGTACAAAGCAACCTAATCTCAAAAACTAAAAGAGCTTGGTTTGAAAGCTTAATAAATGAGGGAGTTCCCATGGGACAAAGAAGCAAGTGAGGGGTTAGTAAATGATGGTTTTTTCCACCTGTCTAAAGACAAACTGTTTTCGTATACTGGCATCTAGACCTCAGATTCTTTCAGACACTACAGCCTCTGTCTGGCAGGCCTCACTATAGAGCAGAGGTCAGCCTTGGTGAAAAGTTTGGATCCAAATCTGTCTATGATACCTTCTCCTAGGGTTTCTTTTCCTTGGGCTAATAGGACGGAAATCAGCCTCAGAAAGAATGAGCATTTTGTGAAATAGCTTTCCATCCTCCATGTCTGAGCCCAGCTCTAAATATGAAGCTGTAAATGCAGAAATCCTCATTTGCCTTCCAAAATAACATTTTTTGATACCACTTAACTCTACAGTATCAATAAAAGTGTAAGGGGCAGGTGTGTGAACATCTCTGGGCTACAGGCACAGGAGTGCAATGCATGATACTCATTTTTCCCATAAATTATACAGAGGAACACAGATTTTTAAAAAAATAAAAATTAATTAAAAAAAAACCTTTCATCATACCTTTACTATCATGCATACTTTTAAAAATCCATGAAAAAAAAATCACAAGACCTTCCATTGTAAAAACTCCTCAGGTCTACAAAGTCATTTGTCCAGCTGCCTAGAACATTTTGGGGAAGACTTTTCCACATGGACATATGACAAATGATGCAAAAATCCTCTTCTGACACCTGCTCTATTATATCCAAACAAGGCAGGGGGAATTTGGTAGCCCCCATCAGTCTGGGAGCTGGCTGCTGCTGGAGCTGAGTACAGAATGGAAGGCAGGGAGTCCAAAAGAGGCACCACCAGGAGACTGAGCAAGAGAGGCAAATACCCCCTGGACCTGACCCAGCCCAAGCTCTCCCTTGGATGTGAACTCTCCCAAACACAGTGCAGATGGCAAGTGCCTTTGCAGCGACTGGGAAGGACTGGATAGGGTCCTTCTTTCTCCCTGTTTCAATTTTGTTGTGGCTCATTTGTTTCTTTTGTTTTCCTTAACAGTACATTCTAACAATTTTTTAATTAAAGACATATCTATATACAATTTTGACTGCATTTTAATGAAGGTTTTATTATTGATAGTTTGGGGTTGGGTTTTGTTGTTTCACTTTGGGGTTTTTTTTTTTGGTTTGGTATTTTTCATTTATAGTTAAAATATCTAATTACCAAGGAAACTATAATGAAATCCACTAAATGTGAAACAACAAACAGAAATTCCAATTAGCACGGGGACTGATAAAAGAATTTACATTTCCAAAGCTGTAGCCAGATACTTTTTTCTTATTACATTACCTGTTATTCATTTCATGCTATCAAAGTTCCTCTGCACAACAGAGAAGCATTTATAAATTCCAGCCATGATTCTTCACCTAGATAAGCAGCATGTGAGGGAAAGAAGGAGTCAGTTGCAACAAAAGAAACCTAGGAAGTTTCAATGAGAGTTTCTGGTGAGAAAATTATGTGGTTTTGGTCCCTTTCTATTTTTCCCACCTGTCTAAATCCCATGCAACTGTTTCACTCACAGGAGCACACTTAAATCCTTCAGACATTTTTGCAAATTTTGACATTAGCACCAGTAGAAAATAACAACAGCTCCTAAGATTACTGTAAAAAATACTCCACCTGCACACAGGAAAAATTATGTCAGAAGACATCTGACTAACTGCTGCTTTCATTGATTTTGCTCCCAAGAAGACTAATCATCTACTGCAATGTCACTCCACATCACTCTGCTGAGAAGCTGCACCTCAGCTTTTGTTTACAGACTTTTTTAATTACCAAGCCTGTCTCCCACAAATGAAGGAACTATTATGCACAGAGTAACAGCACTGTCACCATCACTGCATTCAGGCAGGCTCTGGAAATGATTAGCCCAACATAACATCTTACAAGAGTGAATTGCAAGCTATCCATTAAAAAAAAAAAAAGAGAAAACCAACAAAAAAACCACAACCACCAAAGTTCTTTTCAACACAATATTTAACAGAATTTAGGTGGGAAACAGCAGTTGTAATGACAATACTTCAGTGCTATTAACAGAAAACCCCTGTCTCAAAACTCAGATGTATGGCAAATTTTAGCATTGTCAAAAAAAAATTCAGCTGATGAAAAATCAGACAGATCAACGAATTTTTCGTGCTTCACCTTTCAATGCTAACAGCCTGACTAAAAGAAAAGGTATCCTTTTCTAAGCTTTTACAAAAAATCCTAAATATTTTGTTTAAAGAAATAGAAAACTATAGGATTCTGGAGGACTGTTGATTTTTGCTGAACTCTTTTTGTTGGGAACACTTTCCCCATCCTTTTTTTTGGCCCTTCTCCTCTGGAGGGACTCTGGCTGGAGCAGTGGCAGTCAGGAGGTTGCCCCTGCTGATGGCAGCAGTGAAGTTTGAGCCAGGCTCCAGCTCCATGAGCCAACCCTGCTGCTTGACACTGGCGTGGTTGGGAGTGGAGTAGGTGGCACAAGGAGCCAAACTCACCCCTTCTTTCAGGAAAACTGAGAGCATTCTCTGAAATAATCACATCTGGCCAGGGTATAGGTAGCCCAGCATCTTGTACTAGGAGGCCTCTTTGTGGAACCTCAGACATACAGGTGGGAGGGCTGCAGAGAGAAATCCTCTGAGCCAGAAACAAGAAGCAGTGCCCAGACACCCTTGACCAAGTCCTGGGAATCAGGATCTTGACACATGTTGTGAAAGTCAGCTACAGTTATCAATAACAATATGCATCCCCAGCTCTGAAGACAGCATCAAAGAAAAATATGGAGCTGATTTTATCCTTTTCCTCAGTCCTCTTTGAATTTTAATTTCAATATCTGCTTCATCTTTTCCTATTTTGTTGTTTTGTCTCCTTTGTATTTTCTGCTTGCTACTGCAAAATATTGAGTAATGCCTCTGTGTACTGCTAGGAAGATGTTCTGCTCCCCAGAGCTGCCTGTAATTCAGTGGTGTGGGAACTAATTCATGTGGCCACATGTAATTTGTATAGCACTTTGGGACCCTTTTGGAAGAAAGACACTATAGAACAGTCAGGCCATTTGCATTATAAAGGTTCTGGTGCCTGTGTCTTGGATTAGACACCTTCGGTTTGTATAATGTTTCTATATCAGAAGAAATAGGAGTCAAATTGGGGAAAAATTCTTTTCCCTGAAGTCAGATATACATTCCATATATTAAGTAATTCTATTTTCATTATTCATTAGGATTTTGATTTTTATTTTGACTTCCAAAATGCACTTCTTTTCCAGATTCTCTTTCATTGTTTAAAAACAAACTTTTGGAACATTCAAATTAAGGTGTTGCTTTTTGAGTTTAACATAAACATCTTTCCCAACAGTAAACCCAACTGCAGAGGCAATTCCAAGCATACAGCTTCCCAGATCATTAGATGAAATAGCAGAGTCACCCTCTTTGATGGGAGAGTCCTCCTCTCACAGCAGGCAGAATTCATCAGTGCTTCCTACAAACCAGTATCCAGGAAGGGCCAATAAGATTGTTCTGAGGCATAATATTGTATTGGTTTTTCCTATAGAAAAAGTTCCTGGAGAAAAGGGGGGATGAGGTAAATGGGAATATCTGAATGAAGGAAACATCATAAATAAAAGAGTGTTAATATAAAAGGAACTGTAAAACAATAATTTCTCAATCCTCTGCCCTAGGTGTATTACCAATAAAAAATAAGTTTATCTTATTAAGATTCATTGACTTCAAACCTCAACTTATGCCAGATAAGAATCTGCCTGACTTAATTCTACCCCTTACCTTTTAAACAATGAAATGACAGTCTCTATAGCCTTACCTTCAGTAACAGGTGAGCAGAATAGATTCTGTACCAATAGTAAGAATATATACATTTTATATAGCTTTTAGCTTCTCTCAATAGTTTAAAAATGCCCCACAGAGTTTTTTTTTTACCCACATTGCAACACCAACTACTTCCCTGTACAATAGGCTTATTCCAGACTTTGCTGGAATTACTCCAGATGTATTCAAATGAATGTAAAATCACTCAGTATCCCTGTGATCAAATTTATATATATGTGGCAGCACAATACAAAACTGTCACATTTTCATGCCATTTCATATAAACAGACCCTTTTCCTTTTTAACTAATATTTTATAGTGAAGAAGCTGTTCAACATACTACTTCTGAGTGGGGGGCATAGTCAGAGATTACTTTAACATGCACAAAAAGAGCATGCTATTTTAAGCTATTCTGAAGAACTCCTGCCTTTATATACTTGCAGTGTTAGGACTGACTGGATCTGCTTCTTTATTGCACGACAGTCTAATTACTCTGCACTTTCTCCCACTTGGAGATGGACCAAAAGCCTCTGCAGTTATCACAAATCTAGCTTTGGGTCAGGACCTTATTTCACAAGAAACAGTCTGTCTGCAGTAGGACTTACTGCTGGTGCAAGCAGCTATTCAGTGTGGATATGAATGTCACAGCCTGGTCCTGGGAATTTTTAAAGAATTCTTCCATAACTCATTATGCATGTTCTAAAAGTTTGAGCAAAACCTATGAAAAGATGATGCTACAGCAAACTACCCTAAGGAACTATCCCAGTAGAGAGTGTGACAATGTTATCAAATAAAACAAGATAGACATCTGTTATTTAAGTTATTACAAAGCATTTGGTGTCATACTCAATAAATAATATTCCAGGAAGTTTAAATGTAATCCTGATGGACACTGAGCAAAAATAATTTTAAAATGAATAGCATATGTGGAGTGTATCTGATGGTTTTCCACACTAAAAAAAAAGAAAGAGAGCTATTTGTGCCAGAAATTGACACTCTTCCAGTTATCGCTGTGCTCCAATACAGTATACTGTGTGCATAAAATATCCTCCAGTTTAATGTGCACCAGAAGTGTGGGGGGGAGTAAAAAGGAAGGAAAAAAACCCACCACTGCTGTAGTTAGGAATTCCAGGCTGCTGGTTATTAAAGTGCCCTTCGTTCACCTGCGACATCCAAATCAACAGCGCGGTGATTGGCGCCGCTCTCGCAAGCGCGTATTGTGTGAGCAGTGGGCAGCTGGAACCCTCTGAGAATCTTCACTTGTCAGAGATGAATCAATCATCTCAAAAGATGTCAGCATCTGCCCAAACCATTTTATATTAGAATAAATGGCAGATGGTGGTGTTTTTATATTTAATCAGTTCCACCAAATGCAGTTTCATCTCTTATAAAACTAAACCATCTGCAGTGTGTAGGTGTACAAATCTAGCTAAATGCCCACTGCAGAGCCTTTCCTCTTAAAGGTAAACTGTACATGTTTAATATTTGTGGATGGTAAGTTCACTAAATTTCAAAAGCTTTAACAAACCACCCTGGTTTTATAAACACTTCTATTTTTATATTTTTATATTTCAAATATTTAATATGAATGGTCCATGCCTAAGTCTTGCTTTTGAATCTTATTATATAAACTCATCATACTTGATAGTATTAAAATACTTTCTATACAACATCATTCCTTCCTTCCTTCTTTCTATATAACTTCAGATCCAGCTACACAAAGCATGGCACAGAAAGAGGCTTAGTGATTTGTCCAGGACAGAAGGTCTCAACAGAGGTATAACTCAGAAAAAAAAAAGGTCTTGGTAGAATCAGAACCTGAAAGTATTGACCATAGTGAAGGCTTTCTCTTGATTTTAGCCTGGCTTGTAATACTATCTCCTGTAACAGCCTCATAGACAAACTGGTCAGGCACAGACTAGATTAAATGAACACTGAGGTGGACTGAGAGCTGGCAGAACTTCTGGGATCAAAGGACCCTGATCAGCAGCACAAAGTCCAGCTGAAAAACAGCCATTAGTGGAATATTATGGCTTTGATTTCTGGATCGGTAGTGTCCAATTGCTTCATTAAGGACCTGGATGATGGGGTCACAGTATGCCCACAGCAAGTTTGCAATCAATGGGAGTGGTTGATGAATCAGATATTTGTGCTGCCATCCAGAAGGACCTCAACAGGCTTGAGAAATGGGCCAACAAGAAAGTCATGAAGTTCAAAAAAGGGAAATGCCGAGTCCTGCAGCTGAGGAAGAGCACCCTCATGTGCCAAGATATGCTGGGGGCTGACCAAACTGTAAGTAGATTGGCAGAAAAACATCTTGCTGAGGACACAAAATTGAACACACTCCACAATGCACCATTGCATCAAGGAAGCTGAACAACTCCTTGGGCTGCATCAGGAAGAGTTTTGCCAGCAGGTCAAGAAAGATGATCCTTCTCTGCTCAGCACTGGTGAAAAATATGTGATGTGCTGGATCTAGTCCTGGGCTCCCCAGTTCAAAAGAAACAGTCATACTGATGCACATCCAGCAAAGAGTTACAAAGGTGGTGAAGTGACTGGAGTCCAATTGTGCAGAAACTACTGTTCTTTGATTTTTTTTTTTAAATTTTTTTTTTTTTTGTCCCAGGTTTTCCTTTTGTGGCTTTGCTGACAGTGGTGTGGAAACACATACAAATCTCAAACAATTTCTGCAACAGAGCCTGGGTTAAGCCTGACCAACAACAGCCTGGATATCTGATTTCAAGTACATTTCAGGGGATTTGATGGGGCAAGAGGGGAAGCAATAAAGCAGTCACATATCATATACTGTTCTCAGTTTTTGAGCTTTTTTCTATTTTATTCAGTCAGCACTGATGCTGGTGTGCAACAACCAGCACAAATCAAAACAACTGACATATACTAGACTCAGATGAAAATTAACAGTGAAATCACTTGGAGATCTAGAAGTTCCTCAGCTTTCATGAAAAAAACAGCTATATTCTCAATCAGAAAAAAATAATTGAATCCAACAATGGAAAATATTAAAGATATATCTAGATATCTAGTAACTCTACAACTTTGGAAAGTGATGTAAAAATCAAAACTTGCCATAAGTTTAGAAAAAGATCCTTTGCTATGCCATAAACTTGCACTACAAGATACAATTTTCCTTAGCATTGTGGCAATAAACATGGTGTGAGGCTTTTGTTAAACTACCCTAACTTTTCAATCCAAGAGTGGCTGTGCTTTGGGGAATAGCTACAGGCTACAAGAAATCAGCAGTTGTGTGAAGCACTTTGTAACCTTTCTACTGTTTCTAAAAATACAAAGATGTGAAAAAATTAAATGAGACTGAAATATCCTTAAGAAGGTATTTCCCAGGGAGCCTCCAGAAATGTAGGCAGGGAAGACATAAGTGAGGTCTGCCAAGTGAGGTCAAGCCAGTGTCTTTTGCTGCCCACGCATGCTGCACAACCCAATAGCATCAGCGAGATGGGGACAAGATATGCCAAGTACACCTTGCAGAGGAAAGAAAAGATCCCGTCTCAGAACTGTTTACACTTCCCTTGTCTTCCATCCCACAGGGGAGAGGAGCAAAAAGTGTTTTTTTCTTGAAGGACAGTTCATTCCCAGTTTCATCAGAGCCCTTTACTCAGGGTCATCTCCTGTGCTGCCAGTCCACAGGCAGTGAGCAGACAGGTGCCCCAGGTGGGAAGTAGGGCACCCATCTAGGTTAACACAGTGGTTTCCACTTAGAGCGATTCATGGAAAGCTTTTCTTCAGTTTCAGCCCAAGTGCATTCACAAACAGTCCACTCTGGTTTCAGTTTGAGTTATTCTGTCAAACACAGCTCATTTGAAACCAAGTGACTCCTGAAACTGCTGTTTACTGCATGAAAATGAAAACTATCCCTATGCTGTATTGTTTAAGACTTTGGGGGTTTTAGTAATTTGAGAGCTCAATACCCAAAACTCAGAAGTTTTTTCTGAGTTATTAATTTAGTTTGGGCCTTTTAGTCCTTCTAGGTCAGTCCCTTTTCCAAAAGCTTAATATCTGCCTCTAAAGAGTCATTCAGGACATGTCTACACACTGCACAAAAGCCTAGCTTCAGTGTAGGCATCACTTGTATTTTTATGTCCATCTGTCTTCACCATACCTTGGTTCATTACAGTTGGTATTAATAAGCAAAGAAGTTGGGCCAAAAAAATCTATCATTGAAAAAGTTTCTTGTAAGGGTTATTGTCTGGGCACAAGGGCAGGGCACTGAGAAGACTCAAATCTAGGAAAAGGCAGAATGTGTGTACTGGCTGCCAGAGCTAGAGCCTGGGAATTTTCCTACAGGCAGAAGAATGAAACGAAGCATTGATACAGTCCTACAGAAGCACATACTTTGCCTTGATAAAATCTCACAGATTAAGAAGCTGGAGAGGGCAAACTGAGTAAGAAAGAAATCAAGACAAAAAAATGGAGAGGGCAGTGGGCCAAGTAAGGAAGTAGGAACCAAATGACACTGAGCCCATGAAGAGCTGTGCACCACAGAAAGGCTTGCACATAGCTCCTGAAAGCAGAAGGGAAACAGAGGGAAAAAAAAGCAAAAAGCATATATATGCTTCATTTTAAGAATGTACACATACACAGCTTTGTGCATAAATACATCTTTTTGTGTTTACAAACATGCATACACACTTACATATCCTTACATGTACATGAGTGCATGTGTTACTTCTTGTGCTACTTCAGAAAAAAGTGAGTGGTGTGCAAAGAGTGCAAAGAGTGCAAAGAGTGTTTGTCTGTTTGCTATCAGCTGTCACATGCCCAAAGAATAAATTGTAAACTGACTTTTCCAGTAGGACCAACATTCTCAGCAAAGATGAGCTGACACTAGTCAGGAGCTTAGTGGGGAGGCCAAAGGGGCTAATACAGCTGTGAAAGCATAACAGGCTGCCAGACTGTTTATTGGAGAACTGCCAGGGAAGCCAAAAGAAGAGACCATGTTCCCAACCACCCAGTCAAAATGGAGTTTGGGAATCCACCATAAGTTTGAAAGCTGAGTTTAGCACCAGCTCAGAGGTGCCCTACCAATGCTGTGACACATTTTAAATAACAGTTTGGTATTTGTATAAAATTCTTGATTTGTTCTAAGCCACTGACAAACCATCATTCCAAAGGGAAAGTCTCTGCAACGCTAATTTAATCAAAACTGTTATTCAGAATTTCCAAACAGATATTTCTCCCAGAATCACACAAATGCATAAACACTTTATCTACAATATCTACATGTTTAGCTGCAAAAACTGCTGTAATTAGTCTAGCTGCAGATCATGCCACAAAGTACTGGTCTCGGGCCCTTTCCTCACATTGGTATTAAGAGACATTCAGAGTTTCATTCAGGGATCCTGTACACAACTTTCAAAAGCACAATGCTACAAGAATAGCATCTTAGCCCACACAACATGTATAAATATATAGCACCCATGCTAAAAATCAACTACATGCCAAAATCAACTATTTCATTACTCTAAGCCCTAATGATATAGATGAGGAAGGCACAAAGGGTATGGTAGATAAGCAAAGAATTATTTCATGTGGGGCAACTGAACAGGGAAACAGTGAGTAACATAGAAGAAAAACAAAACTACTACTGGATCACTTAATCTACTATCACATCAAGTCTCAACATAATTCACATCTTGCAGATTTAGCAGCTAACACACTCCTCACTGCAAATTCAGAACCAAGCCAACTGTACAGAAGTTTTCACTTTGGCTGCACCAAGAATGCCATTTTGTTTGCAGCACAGAGCAATGTGCAAGAAGAGGGCTCCCATTTTCTGTCACTGTCATTCTACAGGGTTCAGCACACTGATGGTGATCCTGACTGAAGTGCTCATGCTTTGTGCAACCCTGTCAGGGACCCAGATGCAGAAACAACGAGACGGTCACACTCTCCAGGCTACAGAGACCAATTGTATTGTGGTCATCAACAGTTTGTCACTGGGGAGAGGAAAAGGGACACTGCCAATTGCTTTGTTCCAATAATATTTCTTCCCAGCCTGTTTATAATGCAATTTTAACAGCCATGGAGGACACATTATTTGGCTGCCCAATCTGGGGAACACAACTAGCAATGAAGAAGAAGGAGGAACTGCAGAAGTAATAGAAATCATAAAACATATGATGCATAATCTCAAGGAGTCTCTTCTGTAACTCAGAGCAGCAAATAGGGGTAGAAAGGGTGAATTTCAGGGCTCAGAGTATTAATCTGGAGTTAGTCTCACCCACCAAATGCAAATAAATTTCTCTTGGAGAAGTGGAACTGTTCTGCATTTATACCAAAAATAAATGTGAGCAGAGCCTCATCCAACATCATAACTACTTCTTCTGCTGATTTCTTTTGGCTTGTTTCTTTCTCACCCCAGAAAACATTGTGTAATGGGCAAATGAACATGGAGTTCTCCTGCAATAAATTGGATGAGTGAACATAGGGAAATCAATTTCTTTATGATGGGTCCTAGCATGAACAAAACAAGAATGCCTAATGAGTGCTAGGATGATGAAGTTTGAGGCCAGTCTATTATTAAATTATGTTAAACTAAAAAAGCTTTTTTGCCTTCAATACATTTATTCAAAATTTTGCACAGATAGAAACTGTGACTGGAATATACAGGGTCTATGAAGTTGTGGAGCAGCCTCTGGAAATTAGAGGGATTTCTGCTTCTTCTGATAATTAGAACTAAACTGAATTACTCTCCAATTATACAACGCATAAGGAAAAAGTTCTAGTACTACTAACATGGGATATGACTGAGGAATTAATAGGAAGTTTCTCCAATTTATGAGGTTTGAAAGATAAATTCTTACCAGGGTTGAAGCTAAAGACAGAGAAATTAAATTTTACAAGGACTTTTAAAAACAATAATATAAAAACACCAAAACACATTCTTTCCCATAGTATGAGGGTGACCAGCAGAACAGATTTGTGGAAGATATTCTCTATCTCAGAGTTTAATTAGAAATTAAAGTGTCATACAATGATTAGAACAGGTGATCTCAAACTTTTTGTAAACACTTCCCTTTGAAGCTATAGTTTGCATACTTTGCCTTATACTCTTCATACCTATTAAACTAAAAATGCATATACATAATTAGGAACAAATTCAGTCTCCTACTCTGAAACTCTGCTTTCAGCAACTTATAAGGTTTGTGATGGGCTGTCCAGTGGGATTCTCCATGTCTCTCCAGTCCCTACCAGACAACTTACTTCTAACCTTATAGGTCACTGGACAATGATAATAACTTTGCAGAGGTACATTAAAGACAGAATTAGAAAGAATCATTCTGTTGCCACAAAGTGATGCTCTCTGGCAAATCTGAAGATAGGCACCAGACCAGAAAATGCTCTTATCTGGAGCACTAATTACTACCAATGTTAAACAGAAGTGTACAAATGCTTGAAAATTCAGGAGCTATCTGCAGATGTCAGGATGGAGTATTTGAGTCACTTCAGCAAGTTACCAATTCTGTGACATTCTCCACAGTGCACATTTTTGAGAGCAGACAAGGATGACCAGGTTCTCCAGTTTGCTCCTGGCTAGGAGCTAGTGATGATCTGGTCTGCAGGTGTCAGGGGAGGCAGGAAGATACTGCTGGTGCCAGTGGCACATTGGAGCGAAATGAGTTCCTGTCTTCAGCTACAAACTACTTTCTGGAGCAGACTGTGCAGAACTCTGATAGCAGCAGAGCTGAAGATGGCTGAAGATGGCATTTCTATCTTGCATTAGGGTCCAATAACAGCACCCTCCAAAGCACTGATTCAGGTCTATATTTCTAAAAGGGAATAAAAGAAAGATTTTATCTCTGACACTTCTCTTGAGTCTGATTCCATGTCTTTATTGCATCCTACAGGATAATACCAGAAAAAGAGTGAAGTATATCAAAACACATGCATGCCTTTATTTGTTCATGTATTTTATATTTTTACAAAAAAGATCTTGGAAAAATAACTTCAAAAAAGGAGTGTCTGTCTGCAGGCATATGGACCCTGAGGGCTGCAAATGACAGCACACTTTCTGAATTACAAATTTTTCACTTAATTTTGAAACTGAAATGTCAGTCTTCAAAAACATTTCTTTTAATATCAAAATGTTAAAAAAACCCGTTTCTGCTTTATTTATACCTACTCACATGTTTAGCTTTTATTTCAATAGGGATGCTAAAACATCCTGCTAACTGTTCAGCAGTAGCCGTGGTTTCCAGCAACACCTCTAATGCTGGTTCCCTCCTGAGTAAGAAAGAAGAAATCTCACACTTTGAACCAAACTTTCATGACTAATTTTCCCATTCAGAGGCTCAAAGTCAAAACCGCATTTTGCAATGCATGTAAACTCAAATTTAATTTTTAGCCCTGTTCCCACAGCATGTATTTAAAGTTTAAAATTTTGCTGAATGGTGATTGCCATAAGCACATCTTTAGTGCTGTGTCAAATCAAGTCACAAACGCTGATTAAGTTGGATCTGTATCACAAGGAACTTGAATACAATCTTTGAAAGCGTCTACTTTTTAAGGTCAGATTCTATGCTCTGATATACATTTTATATCTGCAACATCTCAGAAAATGTATAAACACATCTGCCAAACTGGGATGCACATCTGTGGCCACTCCTGGTTACTACACAGGCAATCAGATTTACATTGCATATGTGTGCACATTTCCTGGCTCCCTTCAGTACATGACCTACTTGAGCTTCCTATGGGGAAGGGTATGGTTTAAGAAGAAAAGGTCATGAATTGCCCTCTTTATACTACACACCCTGCCCACAGACAGCAGGTGTATCTAAGTTCCCCTGGAACATTCTGTTCTTGCAGCCATTGCAGCAGACATTTTGAAATAGGTTGTGCAAGCCAACAACTACCAGAAATTATAACCACAATATTAGAATAAATTCTAAATGTCCAGGACATTCCCTTTGTTGGTTACAGAACACAAAAAATCTCTCCTGTGATTTTACCTCAGTGCCATACCCATTGGCTTAATGAGATTATACAGCAAGCAAAACACATAAAGGCTGGATTCAAGATTTGTAGGAGGCATTCAATGTGTCAGCCCCCACAATAGGAAAAAGTATTCATCAGCTTTGCAGGAGACCTTTGTATGTACCACAGTGCCTCCTACATCACTGAACAAATCTCTCCTATCACCTACCACATGTGTGTAAAATACACACTGCCTCCCGTCCTCTGAGCACAATTTGAGGACAAAAATCATCTTGTCTTCTGTCAACCCCAACTGGGCAATGAAACCTCTCATTACCTCACTCCTCCCTTGGCCTCATCACAGAGCAGTGTTCAGATTTCTTTTCTCTGTGGTACTCCATCAGTCACCATTATCAGCCTTCAACCTTTGCTGGACCTATTACACATCGTTCTGTTAATATGTTCACAAAAGTTACTTTCCATCCCTGGTCAGAATTCAGTGCATACCAAGAAGTCCTATAAAAGGAATAGAGCCATCAGACATCATGTCATTCTGAAACAACCCCAAAAAACAAGTTGGCTTTTTAGAGAAGACAATAGGCTTTGAACTTGGTAATTACCATCTATTCGTGATGATTCTACATAGGAAAAACCACAACCTCCCCTGTTCATAAAGGCTGCAGATGTAAACCCTTCATTACCACTTCTGCTATATAAATGTTCTTTTGCTTTTTCGTGTATTTAACCTTTGTAATGGTACAGAAGCTCAATGTTTAAACCAGCTTTAATTATATATTTTCCTGAGTGTGTTGCAACAAGGTCTCTTGAGTGACTTACTTGTCTAAAAGGCAGAAAAGTCTGCACAAATGGGCTCTAAAACACTACTTCTGACCCACAGATTGCAGTAGACAAAGGAGACAGTTTTTTGTTACAAAACAAAACAAAACAAAAATAAAAAAACAAAAAATAAAAAAAAACACTACCAAAGATAGAAAGAGTTTTTCAGGAATCCAGTCACAAAGCAAATTTTTGTAAAGATTACAGATAGCATTGCAGCCTGAGAGGAGTATATAACTGGGGCAGGCCCTTTTCAAGGCTATGTATCCAAACTGACTCTAGTGTCCAGGACAATGTAAGATTCATAAAACACAAAGCCACTTTTGCTCAACTCCCACATAATGTGCTTTTTGTGGTGCATTAGATTTTACATGTAAAATGACTGCATTTTTTTAGACACTTAAGCACTTCAGATATCTTCAGAAAACAGAAGGCCAAATACCTTTAAAAATCTGGCCCATTATCAGCTGGAAGGAAATTGGTAAAAGCAATTTTAGTCACATTTCTTTTCTCTGTTCATCATCAATATATCTTTTTCATATATTGGCCTAATTTAGACTGCAAGGTCTACTGAGCAGGGAATATGTTTTTACATTTATAAAGTGGCCTATAAATTTGTGGCACTAGATGTGTTTTTATAACAAGAAGTAGGGAAAAAAAAAATCAATTACTTCAGCAAAATTATACTTTCCTCTCAAGCAATTGATATTAATGCCTCCAGCAATAGCTGATATGGCCTTTATCAACACCAGAACCTCCAAAAAATTCTGGAAACTGTGCACCTGTTTCTATAGTGTGTGCAGTTTGGACTCTTGGAAAGCAATAAAGTATTTCAGTGCAGGTGTCTCTTCACTCCTTGCTTACATAAAGGCACTCTGCTTATCTGTGCAACTTCTTGCATTCACATGGCTAAATCATTAGTGAATCTCATGAGGTTTAACATCACCAAGTGCAGTCCTGCACCTGGATCAGGGGAACCCCTGGTACGGATCCAGGCTGGAAGAGGAACAGTTGCAGAGGAGCTCTGCCCAGAAGGATTTGGGGATGCTGTGGGTGAGAGGCTGGACATGACCCAGCCATATGCCCTTGCAGCCCAGAAAGGCAAATGTGTCCTGGGCTCCATCCAAAGCAGCGTGGGCTGCAGGAGAGGGAGGGGATTCTGCCCCTCTGCTCCCCAGCTCTGGGCTCCCCAGCACAGGAAGGCCATGGAGCTGTTGGAGCAAGTCCAGAGAAGACCACCAAGATGACTACAGGGATAAAGCAATTCTGCTATGAGGAAAGGCTTTAAGAAATGGATTTGTTCAGCCTGGAAAGGACAAGAGTTAGGGATGACATAATTGTGATATTACACACCTGAGGAGAGACTGCAAGAAAGATGGAGGGGGACATTTTACAAGGATGCACAGTGACAGAACAAGAGGGAATGCCTTCAAAGTAGGTTTAGATTCGACTGAGGAAGGGATTCTTTACTGTGGGGGTGGTTGAGGTACTGTAACAGATTGCCTAGGGAAGTTGTGGATGCCTCATTCCTGGAAGCATTTCAAGTCAGGTTGGATAGAGCTCTGAGCAACCTGGTTTATTAAAAGGTGTCCCAGCCCATGGCAGGCAGGTTGGAACTTGATGATCTTTAAGGTCCCTTCCAACCCAGGCCATTCTACAATTCCATGATAAGGCCATCACATCAAATGGTCAGGATATGCACTAGTGCAACACGTGCAGCTTTCATTTCACTACAAATTTCTAAGAAAACTTATATAACCACAGTACCTACCTTTATGTAGGCCTTTCATTCTCTCAGCTTTTTTAAGTGCTTCTCTGGCCCACATTGCATGATACATAAAGTGTAGTTTTATGCATATAGCATAGGCTCTAGTGGCATGGATGTAAAATGAATGCAAAATATGCAGCCAAGATAAACCCTGGCAGATCCAGGAAGCAGAGCAGAAGAAATCACTTTGCTCATTACCTTTAAAATTTCTTCCATTTGATAATTATTTAACCAACAGGGGGAGGAAAGGTCTTTTCCTTGCCAGACATGCATTTTCCTGTAATTGAACAGAACTTCACAGGATGCCTACTCTCTATTTCAATCCTTAGGAATTAATTGTTTTTTATTCACCCATTTCCATAGGACAAGGCCACTAAATAATGAGACCCATCAACCTTTAGAATTAAGGAAAAATACAGATAACATAGAAACAGGCAGGGTTTTTGGTGGCATGAAAGGACACTTCTAGCTAGTTAACAGGAGTAGCCAATGTATTCCTGATCCTAAGTGCAACGATTTTAACAGCTGGTCTCACCAAATAGATCCCATGATTAATACATTTGAAACAAACCAGAGTTGCTAGATTAGGGCACTCTGTTCAGCAGTGGGAGCATTCGTTAAATTGCGCATCAGATACCCATTGTCTGAGCGAGGTCCTGATAGTCACATTGTAAAGCTGATTCTCTAATATTCTTGGGATGCAATGTACTGCATTTTTTTCATCATTTCCTCTACATGTAAACTGATCTCCTGCGTTGAAGCAGTACTATTTAAAACAAAAGGGTTTGATTTATAGCCAGTCCCCAGCCTCATAAATCACACCTGCAGTGTGGTGCTCTGAGCTCCCTGTGTTCTGCCAGCATTTACGTTTTATAAATGATTTGGGTTTACCTCCCATTGTGATGGAGACTAATACAATTGCATTCTACTCTCCCAGCATTCACTCTTGCTGTTGCTCATTATTCCCACTGGGAATTCAGACCTAGTTTTTGCAAGCTTGTCAGGGGGGAGGGGAGTGGAGGTGGTGTGGGTTTTGATTTTTTCTAAATTAAAGAATGTTGAATTAAAAATTTATGGTTGCATTCTGTAGCTTTTTTTGTATCACTAGACATACTATGCAGCGGATTTTTTTCCTCCCTATTGACTTTGCTTATATTTAGTCTCCCATTTGCTAAGCTAATGATTTGGAACTTAAGCAGGACAGCAGCTTGAAATGTTCAATATGCAGAGTATTTGACCTTCAAAGTAACCCAGGTATGCACCTTGGCCTTTCTAAAAACTGCATAAGGAGCTTAAATGATTTTTAAAAATAAATAAAGAATGAAAACATAATTACTTGAGTTCCCCAAAAGACTAAGTGCAAAGATTTTATTTTTAACTCTCAGAATCTAGTGATACAAATACCAAAAAGTTGTTTATATAATATTTTACAATTATGTTTGAAGCTCTCGATCATATAACAGTTCTAGATGGTTAAGCACAGTTCAGACACTTAGAGATAACAAGACTTTCTCCTTAGAGCTGACAGCCTTAAGTCTTGACACAAGGAATTATTCCTAAGTCATATCACCATGTAAGTGGTTGATGGGATTTGTGCACTTGCCTTTATTTTCTCTATCAAAACAATCAATAGTTCAATTTGTTCAATTAATGACTATTATCACTGCTTCCTTTTTGGTTAAATACTGCTATTACTACACCCATAACCAAGAGAGAACCAATTGTAGCTTGAGATTGGTAAAAGCCATAAATCCAAGTTACACTTTAGTCACAAATACTCACTACAACTTCAATTCTGTTTTGGACCTCAGTTTTCTGAGCATTTAAATTGCAGCCTGTTATTTGATGAGTTGAAAAATTTAGACTTGAGATTTGAAAGGCTACAGTACACGTCAATACATGCTGAGATCAAACTTAGACCTAAATAGTTCCAAAAATATTTCTAAAATTAATAGTAGTTATTCAGAAAAGCTACTCCCTTTCCAACATAATTTAGAGACGGACCAGTATGTAGACCTGTTCCAGTTCAATGAAGGATTAAGCTAAATACTACTATTAAAAGTAGATTAAATGAAACCAGAAGACATTTTGATTCCTGAATTAAAACTGTCCACACATGCACTTATGCAGGAAGAGCTTTTGTGCTTTAAATGCAACCTTACTTTCATCCAAATTAACTTTCAAATGAAGGCAGCAAGCCTTGAATTATTGTGCCCATTGTCTGAAAATTCATATAAAATACTTGTATGAAAAATAGGATATTGAAGTTCACAATGTGGGCATAAAGATAACCAGTTGTAACAATTCTTGCTAGGTAACAACTAGTCTAATTTTTAGAACCTGTTTTGCCTTTATGTAGCAACTGATTGTGTAAAAAGCAGTGATTCTGACAAGCGCTTCCAAAACAGAAGTTAGTGAATTCACACATTCTGAAAAACTGCTCTAATTCTCTAGCAGTTCAAAATTGTACTGTATTCTGGATCAGTTACTGAGAAGTAAACACCAGGTTTTTAATGCCAAAAATTTGTTACCTCAAGTTTAAATTTCTTATGTTTATAATCAAAATATGATAGATCTATAAGAAGCAAATGCAAATATTGTCCATTTGATATTTTATCTTATTGCAGGACAAGGTAGCAAAAACACTGCATGAACTTCCCCCCTTATTGCAATTATTGTTTGATCCACAGGTTAGTTTTACCATCAGTTTTAACTGCAGTAAAAATTAATTAAGCAAATCCTGGTACACATGCATAAGGTTAAATTATATCTTACTGTGCATCCTTGTGTGTGCAACTCCATCCACTGCAAGAAGTCTTTTATTATGATTTGTTTTATGAAGCATCTTCATACATATATTCAGAAAAGAAGCCCAGGATCAGGAGCTTCATTCTGAAGTAGCTGCACATGCAACCATGTCCACTGAAATATTAGAGAATTTTATTGCAGGTTTGGTCCATTATAATTTCAAGTCATTTGATCCAACTGCATGTGAGGCTGCATAGTCATGACATATACCATATCCATATCCATTTCTTTCAAACAAGCCTAAAATTCCAATGTTTCTTCCTGAAGGCAATTTCTTTATATGGTGCTATCAAAAATAAACTTGCCATTAAAAATACTTATGTAAAAAAAGAGGGTTTGGTTGGATGCATAAAATCTGCTCCTCCATCAAAGTAATCACTTGAGTTAACTTTGAAGCTTGATGTAAATATTAGAAAAAGTGAAAAAGTTATTGCCATCCTTACACAAAGCAAAAAGGCACTAAACATGCCTCAACATCCTCAATGAATGAAACTCATTTCAGTGAATGCAGTTATGTGTCAGATCATGGCTTTGTTTATAATGTGAAGTAGCAACTACAATCTATATCTAGAACACTGATAAATTCATCCAATCACCTCTCAGATATTGGCACAATCAATTTAAAGGAAATTGCTTAATTCATGTTTCCTAAACTTCTATTTGCACACACAACAGCAGTAGCTGAAAATATGCAGTTTGATTTGCACACACAAACTTTGATTTCCTCACAGACATTTCCGAAGACAGGTATCTAGAATTTTGCTGCAAATTTACCCTCCTATGGTTCCCAACATGTTAGGATTCTTGACATAGTCCATCCATCTGTTTTCTGAGTTGATTCTTGCATAATAAAAAGTCCTGAAATCTACTACATTGTTGGAATGCAAATATCTGTTCCAAATGCTTCTGTAATAGAGCTGATATTTTGAAAATACATTTAAATACTCAGATCTAGCAGAAGAGTATTGCCTGTTTCCACTTCTGCAGCTCATTTACTCCAGGGAGCATTCAATAAAGAAAATTTAACCAAGAAACTTGCCAAATAAATATCTGATAGGTCCATTAATATACAATAATAATCAATAAAGAGGGCTTTCCGGGCAGTGAATGACTAGCTGGAGGAACCATTAACTGTGAGAAATTTCCAATGCAGAGTGCAATCTGATCCTGAAAATACTCACTCATATTATCAGACCTTATTCTTCCAAAATAATCCTGATTTGGGTGAGCCAGATGTAACATCCTAAGTACCATTACATACCTATTGTTCCCTAGGTACATTAATAAAGTAGCAATTTTAGACCATTTGTTAAGTTCTGCAAATACTACTTATAAAATTACTTCAAAAGATTTAAAAAAAACAGTTTCTTTCTTAAGAGCTTCTTAAAGTTGAGTTCTATGTTCCCATGGATACACTGCATTGGTCCTATAATGGTCTTGCTTCAGCACAGTAAGCAGCAGGGAAGCAAGACTACCCCCCAACATCTCCACAGGCTTAGAGCACCTTCATTGCTCCAGTGCTGCCCCATGGAACACACCTTTTTTATCTTTTTCATTTTGAGAAAGAGCTAATTCTTGGTCAAGGCTCCAGAGTTGATCTCAGCATAAAAATAAAAAAAATGCAACTGTATAATTTCTCCCTAATACACCCCAGGCAGGTTTCTCTGGCTGGTTCACACAGTGCCAGGTGGTTGTAAATTACTTCTCATTATCCCATCTCATTTGTACACCACTAAGTATCATAACTGACCTTCCCTCCAGAAATATGAAGTTTTCAACTTATACACAGAATCCTGTTTTCTAGAAGAATTCTTAGAATGATGGGATAGTTATCGATGTAAATAACAATCAAATACCCCCTCTCTGGAAAAATCAATTATTCTGAGATGTTACATGAATCCCATTTTATCCAACAGTTTATGTGAGGAATAATTCTCTGATGCCACAAGTTGTTCTGCTTTCTTGTTCTTTGATGAAAATGATCATTATGGTCCCCTGGGTTAGTCTCAGAGACATTTTTAAGGAAAGTGATTGGTAAAGGGAGAGCAATCTTGGAAGAAAATAAGCTATTTGAAAAGACAATTTCCTTTAGATGCAAAAGAGGCAGAGAATGGTTACTAGTGGAATACACAGGTTCTCATTTCTAAATCAATACTTCAGACGTAGCCAAGGTAGTCAGTAATCAGAGGGGGTGAGTCTGCAAATGCAAAACATCCAAGAGATAGAGATTATTAACAGCAGCATTAGAGATGCAAAAGAGGGAAAATAGGGTTAAATTAATATTAGCTTTCAAAATAACATTAAAATATCTCAAGAGAGAATACAGTTAAGAGAAATTCTATCTTCAGGGTGAGCTGAACTAGTGACCTAACAGCTGTCTTCTATGAAATGTTTTCAGATGAGTAACAGGTCCATTGCTGCACTCAGGGCAAATTAAATTATCCCTAGAATAACTTCTAAAATTGCTGCTGTTCTTTCTAACAGTCATCAAAACTCCCCTCTCATCTCTTTCATAAAAAATTCATCATCTATGTTTTCTAGGTTCAGAATGGCCAGCAAAGTTCATTGTAGAGTTCTTTTTAATTAAAATAATATTGTTAAGCTCAATATTTTAAAAATCACTACCAAATTCACACTTTAAGGTATCCCAAGTGATGCTGCATCTAAATTGCTGTAGAGATAGCCTGTGCATCCTGCCCCACCATCAACACCATTGGTTTTGCTGTTTACTGTCCTCTTCCAAATTTCATGTATCCTCCTCAGCCTTGCAGCTATTGTCACCCAAGCAGTACATTGGATCCTGATACTGCCTGGGCTTTCAGGATGCTGTGCAGGACAAATCACCACCACGGCCAATATCTGGAGAGCTGTGACATTGCCAGATGTGAGCTTGGCTCAGTGATTCCATTAGCCCCATCAATACACATCCAATGGCCAGTGAGCAGCTATGTGATGTAGCTGCAGTCATGTCAGAACAATCATTGACTGACTTACTGCACAGACACAGAACTGACAATTAAATGAACTAACAGCTCCACTTTGTTTGCCATGATCAATTCAAGCTACCCTGCAGTCATGCAGGGTAAAGTTAGGAGCAGCATGACCAAACCTAAACCACAGCTCTCATTTTGTGACACCATGTCTTTCAAGAGAGTTTTAAGGCAAATAAAGCGCCTGAAAACTCATTTTCTTTGGTCAATGTTAAAGGTGCACTTTCCGATGCAAGGAAAAATATTTTGGCCAAGAAAAGTATGGAACAATTAAGTGGAGCAGCTGAAACTCCCTGCATCTGCTGAGTATTTGTATATAACCCATACCTGGGTCTGAGTCTTTGCTGTCTCACATAATGAATATTTATAGCCCACAGAGCAGGACAGTGGAAAGCTGGTCACCAAGGCCAGCACTGCAGATATTACATGCAGTAAAACTTATATTTACAGTGTATTTTTCCATGCTCCTCCTAATCCACCTTTCCCCCCTTCATTCTGAATACAGGAATCTTTTATTTACTTTTCATATCCCTATCCTGTCTGAAAAAGGTACACCACTCTTTAAAACTGATAAAAAACTAAGTCACACTGAAGTGGTTTTGTGAAACTTATCCAAGTTCTTCAGGGCAATTGACGTGTTTTCCTTTTAACATAGATATGGCAGAGTTGAATAGACTCCCTGGAGACTCCACAGTTATTTTCAGTAGCAACAAGAGCCCATCCCAAACATAACTTCCAATCTGTCATCCCTCCTTGAATACTAAAAACAGCCTTTTCCTCTTATAATGTACTGAAACCAACTCTGTGTAAGAAAAACACCTCCAACTGTCCAATACCACCTGAATTATTTTCTTAGATATGTATCCCAATGTCACAATTGTTCTCATGTAGATCAAATCAGAAGGATTGTGCACTGCCTTTTCTCAAAACCTACCAGCATGGGAAGTTCCACTGGGAGATACACATTTCTGCCAGGGGCAGCATCTTGGAATTCAAAAGAACCACTAAGGAGGAGAGAATGCACACAGAGGAAAACAGAGATTTAATGCAAGCTAGGAAGTTTGGGGAGTCCCCTCCAAAAAACCTAATTTTCAAAATAAAGTACCAACTCAATAGTAATTCTATATAACAGCAAAAGTCAAAAGTAAAACCAGAGAGAATTTACACTTTTTTTTTTTTTTTTTGCCAGTGATTCATATTTTTACAAGCAAGTAATTAAGACCACTTCCCACCATTAGTCTTTTAAGCCATTAGTATAGGATATATACATATAGGATGTATAGTATATACATATAGGATGTCTAGATTTTTTGACAAAGTTATGGTTATCATGGAAGAAATAGCTTTGGTTTTATGACAGTAACTGTCTGTACATATTCTTATTAAAGTTTTAAACTTCAACAATAAAATTTGGAGATGCTTTTCATGGTGTTCTTATTAATTTTAGTACTGCAAGATAACTCTAAAGAAATTAAAACAATTAAGATGCATTGTTTGGTTGCGATCACTCATTTGAGCAAATGCATCATTTACAGAACATATTCACATTTCTCATGCTTCAAGTTTATGTAACAGTGTGTTCCTTCTTTCCAAAAATTTGCATGCAAAGTCTGAAAAATTTTTCTCCTACTAGGAATAAAATCCTACCTATATACATATTAGAACCTTTTAAATATCTTTTCAAAAGAAGATAGGTCTTGGGGTAAAAGACAAGACAAGAAAGGCCCAAAGACTGCATATAATTCTCTTGTGAAACATGAGACACGATGCTCTGTCAGCACAGCCAGCCCTCAAGCATTACTGTACATCTCCAATCCAGCCTGTGCTCAGCCCCACTGCTCAGCTGCAGTCCCAGGGGATGCTCCTCCAAGCCCAGAGCTGGTCACTGGCTCTCACATCCCTGGCACCAGCCCTCACACTGTTCCTCGTGTCTCCATCCCAGTGCCAGGGGCTGAGCAGCCACAGCACCCAGCAGAGGCACCACAACAGCACCTGAATGGAAAATGGGATCTGAAGCTTATCCTGCCCTTACAGACAATTAAAACCAGTGATATGATGGATGTGCACCTGTACAGAAGTCATGGCAAAGAAAGAAGTGCAGTGCTATCCTGCTATCTCTGCTCAAAAGAAGACTTCTACCAACTTTTCTGATTTGTATCAGCCAAAAAGTAACAAAGATAGTATTTTATTTTCTTAAGATATTTCTCAGTTCTATGGCACATGCATTCAAAAGATAACAACTTTGGTTTCCTATTACTACAAATGCAATAAGCACAGCATCAAAAGTATTCTTGAAATAATTTTGTTTTTCTTCTGGCATTGAATTTGATATGACTAGAAACAATTCAAAATTTGTTAAAATAATTTTGAAGCCAAATATTATCATCATCAAAGCTCATACAAGTGCTCATGCCCATGCACTGGAAAAATAGGAATATCATATTATATTTGTCATGATTATTGACAGTAAAACATTTTAGGACAGGTTGTAAGAACAATGAAGAGTGGTAAGGAATGGTCATATTATTAAATTTTGTCATTGTCCCAGTGACTTAAGACAGCAAGTAAACAATCTCTTTCTGGTTCTTACATTATTATTTATATGTCCTCTATTAAATAATGTCATATAACCACTGACCCAACAAAGCAATTGATCAGTTGAACAACATAGGAAGGTTTATATCTGTATGCAACACTGCAGACTTTTTGCAGTTTGAGTACCTAAAGTGCCATTCAGAAAAATGTGTCACCAAACAAAATTAATTAGGATTAATTTAGCTGTCTCATTCTAGAATTGCAGCCTAATAAATTTTCCCTGAGGTCTTCTTATTCCTGTTGCTCAGTGAGGTCAGACAGGAGGTTCAAGGAGACAGGTAATTTATTTTGCAATCAGTATTGATTTCTTGGTCTACAGTTTATCATCAGTTTGATTTCAATGGGAGTAGTGACTAAACAGAAGACATGACTTGGTGTGTGACCAGCTCAAGAGATTCATCTGCTGACTACTAAACACAACATAGAATATTAAGAATCAACTTTCACAAGCACCAGCTGATAAAGGCTGTGTTACAAATTGCTGTGAGGTGTAAATCCCCAGCATTCACACTACCAGCCACTTCCTAGTGTTCATCCTACTTCCTGGAATCTTCACACTGCCTCTTAGGAGAGGAAGCCTCAGAACCTTTCGTCTTGCACACTCAAAAGAATCAAGAGGCCTCCAAGAATCAAAACAGCTTTGTCACCTATTCTGTTCTGAAAGAACTGTTAGTTTCTTAAAAGTGGCACACAACCAACTGTTAACACCAAAAGCAATATTCCCAAAACCAGGTAGCAGATTTTATTCACTGCCTTTAGGCCTTTGAATAACAAGATGTCAACAGCCCTGACCAAGCAGCCACAGAATCAGTCACAGAATGGTTGGCATTGGAAGGGACCTCTGGGAGTCATCTGACCCAACCACCTTGCTCAGGAAGGGCTGCCTGGACCCTGTCATGATGGCTTTTCAATACCTCCAAGGATGGAGACTTCACAGCCTTCCTGGGCAGTCCGTGGGTGACCACACTCACCATGAAGAAGTGTTTCCTGATGTTCTGATAGCACCTTCTGCGCTCCAGTTGGTGCCTATTTGAGCCCACAGCCTGCTAGAAAGATTGCAGAGAGAAACTACCTGGAATACCATGCAGAGTTGGAAAACAAGAAGGCTTTGCTAAATGGCAAGACTTTAAACATGTCTGTGCACAATCATAGGCTTCATACACATAAGGACCACTCCTTTAGCCTTTCCAGTCATTTAGTGGTCCTGCTATGAGCTTTCTAATACAGCTTCTGTGACAAGCTCAAATTGCAACCTTCGTACTCTTCTGCCTCAATCAAAAGACCAGCCTTAGTCTCTGAAGTGATAGACACATATAAATAAATTACAGTTATACTTCTGCAAAATGTCATCTGTTAAGGGGAAAGAAATCTGATTTTCTTCATTGCAGAAGGTTTGGGTAGGAGTTTGAATCTTTGTATTGAGTTGTGGGGTTTTTTTCTGGTAAAATATTAGTTTAATGTTTTTGAAAAGATTTTGCCTCTTTTTTGTGGGCACATCATCAAAGCATATTAGTTTGATGCTTGCTTTCATTCATTTACTGGAGAAAAAAATCATTAAACACATGTCACTTCAAAACTGCATGACATAATATGAAATTGAAATGACCTTTATTTTGGCATACTAGTGCACTGAGTTAGAGTATTACAAAGTCCCAAGTGTTGCCTGTTTACAAATGCCAGACAGTTCTACTATGGCTCTAATGTGCTCAGAGATTGTGCAGCCTATGAGTGATTGTAGCTAACTGAAAATAGTGAATTAGCTGTGGGGGAAGATTCACAGCTTACCAATGGGAAAAGCCACTACTTCAAGAAAAAGGTTCAATTTATGTTGGAAATTTGACCAAATAGAAGTGGAAATTTTGACCCACTATGCACTCCTGTTAGATGCTGTTTAAGTGTTTGGCCTCCTGTCATGCAATCCATGAACTTGCATCTTGGGTCTAGGATACTTCTTCCCTTCCATATGGTTCTCACACCAAGTCTGTAAGAGTGACAGCTGAATGAGTCACAGTCATGCTTGACTTCAAGCACAAAGGTGTCTAATTCTAAGTCTTAAAAATGCACGACTGCATCATAAAAAGCCACAGGCTGCAACACAGATCTTCAAAGCACTGCCAGGGAGTGCACAGATGTGTACAGCAACCCTCTGCACCCACTGCGCCATTCTCAGGACTCAGGATAGTCAAACAAGAGTCAGATTTCCACTCATTTCCTGAGGCTGTTCAACAGCATCTGATGGATGCTGTGGATCACTAAGATTCTGTCCCCTGGACCTTTTAACACACATTCAGCCATCCCCTCTCACATCAGGGGACTTCTCCTGAAGAGGTGCAGCGCTCCAAGACAAAGACATGACTGATTGTAATATCTGTTCCAACATGGAACACCACAGCTAAAGCAGTTGCAGTGTTTCACTGTGTCCAACTGAGGTCCTTCTCCTGAGGCCTAACAGCACAAAAGGCATTTTGTAATAGCTCCCTTTGAAATCAAATTAGCGATGTTTCAAGGCGTGACCCGTAAAGGGCTGCTGTCCAGAATGGACATGTGTTTGACAGACACATGCTCCACCTAGCAGGCCTCTTCAAGAGTACAGATGGAATCAAGATGTGTGAACAGAGCTCCAAAAGGGGAGCCATGAGATAGCAGAATATACTGCAAAGCACTCTACCTCAACAGATAAAAAGGAAATAATATCAGATTCAGTGTGAAATAGCTCACTCCAGCAGGTAGGACAGATTCTGACAGAATTATATATGTATGATTATTGCAGAGAAAGATGCTATTCCATATGTGCAACAGTTAGCAAAATATAGAACATATTATATAACCTTGTGCCAACTCCTTATAAAAGTCATTAAAAGTTTCCTACTTCCTTTTGTCCATACACTGCAAAATGCTAAAAGTTACTATGGACTGTAGCTCAGAACACCCATAAACACAATTTGGAGACTAGGAGCATCTAGAAAGCAGCCTGTATTTTTACCTGTCTAGCTATAAAATTAATGGAAAAGTTAGAAAAGAAGATGAGTTTTCAAGTTTGCCACAATCTATCTACTTATGTGACAAAAATGAACTACCTCCTTGTCCTGCAGGGTCAATTTCCCTGGAGCAGGAAGGAAGATGAGAACTCCCATCCATAGTATATAAAATAGGAAAGCATTTGGTGGTTGGACTTTCCAAACATCCAAAGGTTCCATTTGACTGCAGAGAGAATTAATTTAAAGCACAGCAACTTCCTAATGCAGTCCAGGCCTCAGTTCCATAACTCATTTTCACATGAATTCACAGACAAGAAAAAAAAAATCATGCTAGTATATCAAAAACCCCAATAGCAGCCAAATTAAAAGAAACATCTGCTGTCAGGAACTCCATCAACTACTCCTTGTTGCCAGTGTCTTCTGTCTGAAAAGAGGAAAAATATTAACTTCGTGTATTTTGCAAGTCCTAGGTTGTGCATTCTTCACTATGTGTCAGGACCAGCCACTTCTGAAAAAAAACCCAGGTACTTTAGGCCAGGACTAGGAGCCAAGACTAAAATACCACAGTGAAAATGCCTGTGGATGGCAAGAGCAGACTTCACTGATGGTAGAACTTAACTTACACCAGACTCCCAGCAGCTTATTTCTTCAATGGTCTTCAAGTTCTGCCTCCGCTAACAACAGGAATGGTAACCATTTCAGGAAATGGAACCCATTTCTACCCTCTCACAGAAAGGACAGTGGAGTATGCCATATTCTACACAGCCCACACATAAGGTTATAGCCAAGATTTGGCCCAAGTTCTTGCATCTTTTCAGCTGCATTTGATTACTTAAAAATCACTTACGCTCGCAATTTTCTTTTTTTCTTTTTTTTTCAGGAAATTACTTTAGAGACCAGGGAACTGTCACAGTCATCACAGAACTATATGCAAGTGCCATTCTGATAAACTCACCATCCCTGAGAGACATACACAATACAAGATTCAAATTCTGACATGAATTGCCAACCCAAAAAAGGTGGGAATTCAGCTCACTTTCCATGTTCAAGCAGATCTCCCTCCTTGGACTTCAGAGACGGTCAGCTGTCAGATTGACTTTGATCATTCCCATAGGGCAGGAGTGAGAAAACCAAACTTCTACCACTAGAGTTTGATGGTGAATGACTTTGCATATGAATCCCAGTGTGGCCACAGCTCTTTTCTTGGGTTAAAGCTTTGATTAAGGAGTAAGTAACTGAATGGTAATAGGATTATTCTCATCAGTGCCTCTATATCAGCAGTAGAGTAACATTCTCATACTGAAGCAGTAACTATTCATGTTTTCTATGTGGACTATAAATTAACTTGGTCCTGGAAACTGTTCTGTTGGAGTAGTCCATTAAGAAAAATTATTAAAAAAATAATGCATTAAAGCACAGACTAAAGCTCAAAGGCAATGATCAGTCTGCCCTGTTAGCCAGGTTAGTGAATATGAGCCAACACTCACAATTTGAGTTCTCCCCTAGAGGGGTACCTTTCCCTTTTCAGTCCATCATGACACATTTACAGCTTTGTCTCTCAGCAGTCTCTACTGACACTCCAGAGATCCACACTGGCCCATCATGAATGGTTTTTTTTTCTTGTGCTACCACTGTTAAGAACCAATAGCAGATATTCAGGAAGGAATTAAAAGTTAATGTGTGTGCAAATTAAGAGTTAATGTTAAGTGTTAATGGATTTCTGTCATCCCCATATATCTTGGATTAGATTAAACATACTCTTTCTCCCCTTCCCCATTTCAACACAGCTGCCCAATGTATCTGCTTTAGAAGTAAGCTTGCACTAGCTGTATCTGCACTAGACAACTGAACAAGCCTGGAATAGTTCTTTGGGATTACAGCTACTGTCTGCAAACATTTCCTATTCATATTATTTTACACTCTACCTCCAAGACAAGATGGTCAGGTACCTGTTCAGAATGAGTTCTGAGTTGGAGCTCATCCTTGAATGGTGCCTGTGAATTATTTGAGAAATCTAGTCAGTCCAGGTCTAAAGCCTGCCAGGGACTCTTCTAACACTTAATTGTAGATAATACTGTGCTTTGGAATGCTTCCTCACAGTTTAATAGTATAGATATTGCTGTAGACAACAGGAAAATAAACTCAAAATCATACAGAATCCAGTGACCAGTGTTCTGGTTTTACTGTTGTTTTCTTTTGTCTTCATTCAAACTCCTCATCAAAACAGTCTTCTACAGACTAATATCATATTCTACTCATCTACAAAACTATTCAATGCTCCTATGAACACCTTGATTAGCTGTCAATATATTATCAAACTTAAAGCATTATATTAGACACTGGAAATATTATAGGTACATAAAACACACCCAGAAATGACAAAACCCTTTCAAACCAAAAGGGGTCTGTATTTCAAACCTCCATAAAGAGACTGAATTTCTCTTAAGGGGGTACCAAATCTGTATCATTCAGCAGATCTAAAACAGTCACATTACAGATTAAACAAGCATTTACAGGTCTCTGCTCTAGGACAGAGCTCCCCATCTCTTGTCTGAGTGTGACAGCTCCCACATGAAGGTCACTGGTTTCTGGGTTATTCAAGCATTCAGTGTTGATGTAGAGTCGATCTGTTCCCACTCAGTTATGCAGCTAGGACACATCACCCCTCAGTTTCACTGTACATTCTCAAATACACAGACAGACACAAGCACAGTAGTTTTAAACCCTTACAAAATGGAAAAGATCTTCCCTGCTCAGAGACAAAAATCCCTATCTCTCCCTGGCATCATTACTTGGTAGCAATAACTCCAAGGTGTTATTGAGACCACATTTAGCTTTACGGAATAAAACATAACAAGCTGTCAAAATGTGCATAAATAAATTAGAGTCATTATTCCAGCTTAAGGTTCTGGGGACATAAACAATCCTCTTGAAGTTCGCTGTGACATTTTTTGCAGCAGGAGCCAAGCATTAAAATTACGTCCTGTATACACAGAGCTGTAAATGCATTCTGTCTTAGGGCCTGGCACTGCGGCACAGAAATCAACAGGCCTGCCTTGGAATAGAAAATACAGCAGTTCAGGGCCAATTCCCTGCCCCTGAGCACAAGTTTTATGGCACAGCCCGTGTCCATATGGCTAAACTCTGTCCTTCTGCTCGCTCCCCAAAGAGGAGTTCTCATCCGTATCTGCCTGCTCAGACGGGTCCCTGGCTCACGCTGCTGCCCTGACCCATCTCCAGGCCCAGCTGCAGAGAGCCCTGGCTGGCACTGGCAGAGCCATGCCCTGGAGTGAGCTAACACCAAACCCCACAGGTCACCAATGCCACTGCTCCTGGCCCTGCCCATACAGCCACAGCCTGGGACTGCTGCTAGGATATTACCTAAAGTGTTTACCCTTTCATAAGTGACTTCCAGTTATATAATAAGAAATGCAGAAAGTGCGATCCAAAAAAGACATGAGGAATGAAGACACACACATTTTGTGTATATAGGGATATAAAGGAGCTATATCAGGTGACACCACGTGTCCATCACACCTGCATCACTAACTGTGTGATATCAGGATAAGCACACAGTGATACCTCCTAGCACAGCCTCCTGCAGCCCTTCGTGACTCAGAGACTTCCTGAACAAAAAGTGGTACCCTGGTATTTAAAAGCCTTCTAAGGATTCTTCTTAAAGAAAATGAATTCTTGGAATTAAATGCTGTATAATTAAAAATCCAGTGAAAATAGGCTTCAGCAATTTGAATTATAAACAAGGAGAAAACCCATTCATTCAGAAAACACACTTTACATCAAAAGAACATCAAAACAAGGATGAACAAGAGTAGTGTCATTACAAGAAAGCATCAAGCTGAAAGCTACAATCTCTAAGAGCAAAATGGCACTGACATTATGACAAGGCTTTTGCTTGGGCTCAGTGCACATAAAACACAACAGAATCAAGTTTTGCAGTGTATTCAAGGCAGACTCTGCTACAGAAGAAATCAAAACAAATGACTAGTAACCCTGGGAAAATGCAGGATCCCTCCTATTTTGCAACCAACAATTTTTATAGCAATGGGGTTTTTTTTCCATCATTTTTTGTATACCACTTTAAGGTTTTGAAAAACCACCATGACAACTGCACCTTTGGGTTCTGATGGGTATTTTTGAGCTACTTGCTAAATCCATATTAGGAGCTGAGGCAGCCATGGCAGTATGAAGGATTGTTCCATTCCTGAGTGGGAAATTCCATGAGATAAAACATTCTTGCATTTTGTCCAGCTGAAATACTGTATTTCCACAGAAAATGCCATACTAATAAGCTCACTGATTATGTTGATCTAGAAATTATTAAGACAGAAAAACTTTTGATCCCTCTGTCTCCCTTTCTCTTCAGTGTGGGAGCAAGTGAGTCAAACCAAAAATCTAAATGCATTTTTCCCCCTAATAATGAAGAAAATTGTATTTCCTTAATTTTTCCTTGATGTATCAAAAATGTACAAGATACAAGGTAGAATCGTCCTGTTTTCCAAAACTTTTTCTTGACCATGGAAAGACTTCCTAGACATTCACCTAGCACAGAAAAGTTCTTGCTTGTTTGAGCTTACTCACAGTGTCCCAATAATGCAGATGCAAGCTTGAACATCCATGATCTAACTCCTCTGAGATTTCTCCTCTCCTCCATGTACATTGTAAACATAATGCAAATACAATCCAATGTTTTTATTTGGGAAAACATGGAAAGTTACAGAAATTAATTTGGAGCAAATGAGAGAACAATTCTGACTAGGACAGAAATCAGGAAGAATACAAAGTCTTCTGCCAAACTTGGGAAGGAGGTAAAAAGACAGCACAGAATTCATGCTTCTATAGATGACTATCTGATGTATATTAGAGAAATGCTGGTTATGTCATTCGATTACCTTCTGCCAAAAAATTTCCCCATCTGCAAAATGGCAACAGCCGTATTGCCAACCTCACAGGGATCCTGTGAGGACAATGGCCTGCTTTCCAGTGTTCTTACACTGGACAAGTATCAGATGAAGGACAGAGGAGCCCATCACCACCCTATGGCCTCCTCAAATGCCAGAGAAGCATTATAGGGCCCCTGGCAAGCAGAGAATATCTATTCATGTGTGATCATTTTACCTAAACCAGCAATGGCCTGGATTCCTCAGATCACTGATCACCTTCACCTCATAACACAACCACTACAGCAAGGCAAGTTAAAAAATACAGTGTTTACAATTAGATGCGTAAGATCAAATTCACAGAGAAACATAATAAATGAATCTAACATTATCAGATCAGAATATATCTGGGTTGCAAAGAATTAAAGAAAAAAAGGGGTGGGGGGGAAGTCCAAAACTGCATAAAACAATCCTTTAGACTAATCAGCAACTCTAGTAAGCCAGCCATACAGCAAGGGCTCAAGGATTTTGGTAGGAAAGTGAAGCATTCCCATTATGTGTAACCTGTAATGAGAGCAGTAGGGGTGACACAAGCCTCCCAAAAATATTCAACTGTCAGTGCAGAAACCATCTCAGAAGGAACAGTTTCATGTGACAGCATCCCAAACTCTTTCACACCCAGTTAGTGGCCTCCATCTCTTGGAACATATATGGAAAAAACAGAGGCAATGCTACAAGATATCCCTGGAAACAGGTAATGCACAAGAGAGGCAGCTTTACAGAAAGACACCATGAGGTTCCCCATTTCTTTTCCTCTCAGCTTATATTGTGGCAGGATAAAGGAGAGATATAATAAATACAGGAATCACAAAAAAAAAAAAAATAAAATCAGACTAGAAAATGTTTTTCTGAAAATAGTGTGTGTACAAGTTTATATCCTACTCCTTTCCCCTCTGGTGGTTACAGTCCAGCTTACATAGGCATGCCTTATCACTAAAGACAGGTAATTAAATATGGGAATGGATGTCAAGTCAATGGTCTGCGTTCTTGTGAAACCATTTCATCATTCTTCCACAAACTGGAAACTATTTAGCAAGAGGTGTGCAAACTGGGCCCAGGTGCAAGAGTGTGCTTGAAAGCTGAGTATCATCTGCTGAAAGCAGATCTGAACAGAAATATTCAGCATGAAAAATATTTCCTTAGATCTCCAGATGCAGAATTTTGTTCCTCCGGCCTGAAAATATTTGTTACTTTCATTCTGAAACTTTGATTTTCCTATTCATACTTCCAACAACAAACTGTCAACTGCTGTTACAAAATGTACAGTGTTTCACAGAAAAACCTACTGACCTCAGCAAAATATTCTTCTGCTTGCTCACATAGACCAAAGCATTTGAGCCATTGGAAAACACAGCAGAAAACAAAACATTCAGCCCTTAAAACTCAGTTATCCATTTAGTTTCTCTCTAACAGTCTTTCAGAGCTTCAGTTCAGTGACATGAAAACCTCCCAAACCCAGAAAGAGGTCCAGAGAAAGTCTGCAGAGAAAGCACTTTCCAACAGCTTTGATGTCTCCTGGTGAGACCCTACATTATTCCAGAAGCCCCAGGGATACACACTGTAGCAATATAAGGGTTGAAATTTGTCCTTATATTTTCGTACCACTAAAATCCAGCATAATCCTCATTTGAAGACTTAAGTGAGACTTAAGCAGTACATAGCCTCATACCAAGTCTTCTTTGTGTTGGCACAAATTTCACCCAGGCAAGACAATATTTGCTCAGGTGCAGTACCTTGGGTGAGAGTTAATCCCTTTCATTTCTGACACAATACTTATTATGTACAATAACCAATAAAAGCCACTCTTGAGATCGACAACTTACACATTTTCAATTTCCTCTCATGTACTGTAGCCTTTCATAAGCTCCTTTGATCCTGTATAGGTGTCAATCTTTGCATGCATATAGGTCACAAGAAAGTTCATCTCATGTTAATGGCCCAGTCACCTTCAGATACATTGATTTTAAGCCCTTTCCATTTCCAAATTTCAATTTATCATCTTACTTTAGTTATTGCATTCTTGTCAAAGATATGAAGCAACAGAGACTGATTTTGCTTGGACCCATATGGAAGAGGAAAAGGCATGTCAAATATCAAAGCTTCCTTCATGTCTGGCCAGTTTGAGACACGTGCACACCATGCTCTTCCCTGTCAAGAGAAAGGTGGGACACGTGAGGCAGGGTTTTGGGACCTACTGACCCAGGAGCAGCAATCCTGGGACAGAAATTGGTCTGAAATCACACAAAATGCAGAACTGAATCACATGACCTCATGAAATCTGAGCTAAGGACTCTGAATTTGGGGAGGACAGAGCACTGCAGGCACTCCTAGAAGAGCTCTGATGAACATGGAGCATGACTGTACTCTTGTCTTCCTCCAGCCCCAGAGGAGAGCACAGCCTTCCACAAGTGCACAGGCTGGATCTTGCTGCAGCCTGAAATCTCTGCCCAAAGTAAAACATCCTCTGTAACTTTTTTCTTTTTTTCCACAAACCACTAGCACTGAAAGTTCTGCCTTCTTTGGTGTTTCAAACAGGACAAGAGGCTGCCAGTGACAGAGTACAAGACAAGAGGGACTGGACTTAATCTTCTCTGAGAAGGCAAACCTTACAGAAATGTTTGTTTTCACTCTGCTATTCAACATTCCAGCTAGTGGGAAGCTTCAGGAACTTGTTCCAATGGCTTGTTTCTCCTGCTCCCTCCCATGGCAAATTGAAATCAATATTTTTAGATTCTTGTCATTCCCTTGAAGACTCCCTCTCTCCCTCCCTTTCTGAGGTCACACAAACTTTGCTTTGGACTCCAAACTATTAATTTTTCACATTACTCATTTTAGGTGTCTGAAAAGCTTCTTACTCACCAGCCCATAGAAGGAAGTGTTCCTTTTTTTTTTTTTCCCCTTTTTGAGACAAAAAAAAAGATACAGATCTCAGTAACAGAAATTAAGTCTCTTCCATGCCATTGCAACAAGGTGTCTCCAAGCCTGACTCAAAGTCTCCCTTCCTTGGCACACACTTACTTGTTGGATTTGCTTCACAATCAGAGCACATTGCTTCCATAAGCACAGGGCACAGCAAAAAAAAAAAAAAAAACAAAAAACACATTGGTACCAATGGAGGAAATTGGGACTGTTTTTCTAACTAGGCAAAGTAACTGCAGGGAATCACAGTGAAGTTGAATTCATTTCCCACAGGTCACCAAACACTGTCAAACATTAGTGACTTTTAGTAGCCATGAGCTTAAGTTAGGCTTACAGTCTAAGTAGAGCTTAACAGCTGCATAGCCCAGTGCCAGCCTCAAGAGCTCAGCAAGGACTCCTGTCAGCTGTGCCTGGAAAAGGGATGGGCATGTAACAGGAAGTGGCCTGTGAAGCAAGAAGCAGCCTTCCTCATTTACCAAAAGTTCCCTTTTCTGCTCATCTCCTCTTCCAGGCTCATTTGGACTAGCAGAGGAATACACCAGTGCAGTCCTACCTGTCAGCAGGGAAGAATGTTTGTGTATCTGATTCCTCTATCTCTCTACCAGAGCTTTGCTCTTGGATCTCCTGAGGCTCCTGATAACCTCCTATATTACTGCAGCTGTTTGTTTAACATAGACCCATAAAATTCTTGAGGTTGCCACATTGCCCTTTTCTCCTGTCCACACCCAGGATCTCCTCATCTTCTTACACACAGTAAACAATTCCCCACAGGGTCCACATTTGTTGTGATAACTCACCAGCCCATTAAAACCTCAACTCTGACGCACACAATGCAGCAAGCTTGTGCAGTACTGTCAGGTACGACTGCTGATGCACTCAGACTTCACCAGTAAAATAATATTTGTGTTCTCAAAACTATCTACTGAAGTCTCCCAGAATGTCATAGCAAGAGCTACAAAGTATTTTTAAGGAGAAGAAAAAAAAAAAAAAAAAAAAAAAAAAAGAGAGAGAAAATATTTTTCACCATAGAGACTTCAGCAAGTCAGCTTATGTAGACAGGTTGGAAAGCATTTTGCAAAGGCATAAAGACAGTTTTGTTCTGTTCACTTGTACAGTTCCTTTGGTTGAGTACAAATTGGATGTAAGTAGTACCATAATCAAGTATTTCTGGTTTGGTCCTCAAGTGGGCAGAATACAACTGAAATCCAGATGATCCACATTTTTTTACATGCGGGTAAGCCAGGATGACAAAGGGCAATAATAAACAAATTTGAAAATTTCCCTATCCAGATTTCAGGTTTGAAAAATCTGCTGAGCTCCTTGTGCTTGTTTGGAAAAAGTCTTAAGCCTAGAACAGCAAGAATGTCTTTCCTTGCTGCATTGCTTCATGCCTGCCTGGGACAAGGTCCTGTGCAATTATTTCTGTGCTCAGGATATCTGTTTGAGGTGAGTCCTAAATCCCCACCCCAGCAGAATCTTGAGAATATGCTCTGACAGCCTGGACTATGCACAGTCTCTTCATTCAGTTGTCTCTTAAGATGAGATTCCCTTTTTCATAAACACAACAGTCTAAATTTCCACAAATGCATAGCATGCACAGCCAAGAGAGAGAGAATGAAAGTATTAGTCAATCAGTATTAATAACAGCCTTTGTTTTAATACTGCAAATGTCTGGAAGCATTTCTTTGTACATACCTCTCTGGAAGTCCACAGCCTATTTCCCAATCAAAGACAACATGTTGGCCATGCAATAGCAATAAAGCTGTCACAACACCTTCAGGTGTAACTAGCAATCTGTCCATATCCAATAATTCATTGAAAAAGAAAAAGTGCAGGCCCTAAATCTGGATGAATTGACTGGCAAAGGGCTGTGTACCTTAAGTTCAGCTCCGCTTTTTCTTGGCAAAAGCATTTAAATCCTCTAATGGAGATTTATGTCATTTTGTCTGGGTGCCCTTCCCACAGAGGCTTCAGAAATTAATCACCCTTCCTCCTAAATCATGGAAACATCCCCAAGTTAGAAAAAAAAAAATTACCTTTCAATTTTACCTCATTTTTTCCACCTGTCTCTCTTTTTCAAAATACCTGTACTGGCTGAAAATATCACATACAACAGTTTTACCATATTTTACATATGGAGAATAGTATCTGTGATAGTTAACAAGATTCTGTCAATGATTAGAATTGTAACACATTCAATATTCCTTAAATTGTTTTACAGATTTGGCTGCTGTTTGATCAGACTCACAGACACCTGTAAATTTAATATCTTTAGAGATATTTTCCTATTTTGCAATTTCAAAGAGCTCCAGACTTGCAATTCATTTTAGAGACAAATGACCAGCAATAAACTACTCCCTTATTTATTATTTTTTATGTTTCATCAGAAGATTCAAAGCACCCTGACAAACAGGAACTGAAAAGTAAAATATTGAAGCAGGAACCTCTCTGTGTAAAGATGTCAGTTTAATGTATGCAAAATGAAAGATATTTCATAAAACCTATTAATAAAAATATTCCCAAGTTAAATCAAAGTTCACTGCAGTATTTCTGGTCTACTTCAAACAATACTGGTTTCATAACTATCTCACAATTACTAATATTCTTCCTTGATGAACTCTGTGCTGCCTCATCCTAATGAAAGTGCTGCAAGGTAATACAGCAGTTAGATGACAATGCAAATAGGACCCATTCAATTTGCACAAAAAAAGGTTGCAAGGAGCAATTAGCACTTCATTAATATGATATAAAATGCTAATTTGCCATATATCCCAAGCGACTCAAAACTCCTTTCCATCCATATGTGCAAATAATAGCTAATATGATGCAGTGTGTGTGAACCAGGTTCATGGTGCATTAGCTGGAATCCCTGTGTCAGTTTTCAGTATAATAGCTATTAGTTAATATGAACAGTAGCTCACATTTAACCTATGACAGCAGTGTTAAATGATAAAAGGATCTGTTGGCAGCAATATCTCATAATTCCACCCCTGTAAAGTTCTCCCTTCCTTGCTATCCAGGATGAAGTATTGGAAACTGACTCCTAATCTAATTTATAAAGCAGATTGAAATGAAGTGCTGGTAGCACTCAGCCCGGCTGCTCAGCATTTTGAGAAGCAAGATCACTCCTGGTGAATTGCACAGCTCAGGCATTCAAGCACTCACTGGCAGCTTCTAATGATCAAAGTATTTGACTTAAATAATTGATTTATTTATACCAGTAAAGAAGCTCCAGGGGGTTGTGAATATTATGAGATATAATCACACCACTAGGGAATTAGAGACACTCAGATGTGCCTTGTGCTTGCTAATGCCCTACGGGTGTGATTAGGATATCACACATCAAAGGAATTTGCTCTAAATTTTTTCATATAATAAATTAATAAAAATAATTTATTTAAATAATTCCATTGATTTAACGGGACAGATCTGATGCAAGATACAGTATGCAGAGAACTACAATGAATGTGTTGATCTAGGACACTACAGAAGCCCTGGCCATTTTCAGTTAACACCCAAGCACCAGCAGGATCCTCTGGCTAGCAGGTCCCTTACAAGGTATTATCACCACCTCAAAGCTTACTGTCTGCAATGAGCATTCCCAGATATTTCAGTCAGCCTGCATTGTCTGAGATGGAGCAAAATGGAGCTCTCCAACAAATCCTTTCAAGAAGGGAAATGCTGATTAACAGTGACACACAAGACAGTACAGCATTCTGGCACAGGCAGGCAAACATGGGCTGCAATAGCTCATGGAGAACGCAGGCTCTTCTGGCCAGATTGTGTATTCAGATATCTTAACATCTACCTTAATGGCTTATATGGTTTGACCATTGCAGACTACAAGGATTTCACAGTCTTTAATGTACTTCTTACCCCAGCACAAAAAAAAAAAAAAAAAAATAAAATAAAATAAAAAAATAAAATAAATAAAAAATTAGGGAAGTGTTCTTATATCAGTTATAAGAAATTGAGTTACCCAGAGACCAAATAACCTGCTCAAGGGCATACTGACAGTCTGGACAGACACCAGGATTAAACCTGTACTGACTTTGTTCAATACATTTCAGAAAATTTCAGAAATACACCAGTTTTTCCACAATGATATTACAGCAACAGGCAATTAACATCATGTTAACTTTGACCTAGTGTGCTGTAAGGGAAGTATTTAGATATTCCACTTTCAGAATTACAATCCTTTTCTTTATCCCAGAACCCACAGGGAAGCATTTATGGCAGTGACTGGAAAAATAAAAGTATCTTTTTAGAGAGGAGTTGTGAAAAAACCCTATAGACCCTTTCAGAGCCATAGAAAGGCATGAAGACAGAAAGCAAAATTTTTGGGCAATTTGTGCCTTGGACAAACTAGTTCTCCAGGTGCAAAATATGATTTCTGTCCTTGGGTTGCAGAAAGAATGAGTGAATAAGACTCTTTGAACCCACATTTTAACTTCCCTGGGGTCAGGCCTAGTCTGTTTTATACTGCTTCAGTGCCCTCCCAAGATGTTGCAAAAGAACTCCAGAACTGCAATGTTGTTTAAACAAGCCATGCAAGTTCTAAGTGAAGAAACCAACCACAATTATAATTCCTGCAAAAGCAACATCTCTGTCACTAAAATTAGAAAGGGAGAGGCGTCAAGAGACTTGTTCATGCCCATGGGTAAAGCCTGAGACTGTGTTTGACTTCCCTACACTAAAACTTCATTCCTTTCCTTGCATAAATGTTGTGATTTAAGAACAAGCATTGTATGTGCTGGCTAGGTCCACTATCAACTTATGCCACAGAATGAGGTACCCTTGGGCACATCACAAAGCAGACATCCATCAAGTGCTTTTATTGCAAGGATCACATCTGAAATCAACTTCAAATGCACACAAAATTCAGTCTCTCTCTCTCTCGGTGAGTTCAAAAGAAACCCTCCTGTCTTGGAATTTCTGGATTCGAACTGAGCCCAGAGTCATGCAGTCCACAGAAAGTGCTACATGTAGCATGCTGTGTTGAAAATAAATGTACACATTTTTCTATGTTTATACTGCCTTTCTTTTCTTTACCTCATTTTTCCAACATGCACATAATAAATATAGCTTGTCCTACAGATGCAGCTCCACTAAAGTGCACAAGAAGGTTTTTTTATTCTCCAGCACTAGAGATCCAACACTGTGCAGTGGTTGTGCTGTGGCAGAACTTCAACAAGGGTGCAGACCCCACGTTAGGTAAGGGTTAATCTGCCCATATGGCCTTGCAGCATGATGTGTATTTGCTTCATTCTGCTTATGTTTCTCATCTGCCTGGGTTCTCCCATGCCAATTTACCCTTGTAGAACTGAGTTTAGTACAATTACCATGAGGAACCATGAAAATTCAGAAAAAGTCTTCCTATGTAGGCCCACCTTTAAAAAGTAAAAAATGTCTGTAAATCCCTGACATATCTATCATCATTAGAGACAGAGTCATGTCACCAACTTTGATCTCAATTTCAAATTCTTAGTTTGTGTGACTGCCAACTACAGCTTCAACAGCCACTGATCTGAGAGAATCCTCTGCTGACTGTGAAATCTCAGATATGATCCCAGTTTAGATTATCATACAGTTCAATAATTCTGATCCTGGTGATATCCCAGTATGCACCCCATGGAATGGCTGCCTGTTAGTTAAGACTGAAAATACAACAGTCTACCCTTGAAGCAGACTGTCAAGTTTACAAGCAGCCAGCAGAGATCAAGGATTATTAACATCGGCTCTCAGAACTGAGGGTTTTTTAAGCAGTGTCAGTTTTGTTATCTACATCATCCATGACCTGTGTTTTATTCTCAAGGATACCAACAGCTACACCACCTTGAGCAAACCAACTTCTTAGGAGACCAGAGAAATGAATCACTGAGAGAGAGCTCACAACAGAAAGCAGTACAAGTGTCTCAGCAGCAAAAATACCTATTCACGACTGGAGACAAAACTTGAAAGCCAAGAAAACAAAACAGTATTAAAAGCTAAAGCTTATCAGTAGACTACAATTTTACATGCATATTTAGAACTGAAAATATTATTTATATCTCTACAGGATTAAAAATCCTCTCTTTTTGTACAACAATGTTCTTTGCTTTAGCTCCAGTTATGGGTGGATAGCATTTCTCAAAACCAAACCTCAGCAGAACAATACCCAACATGGAGGGGCCTGGAGTCTACAATTAACATAACAAGAGCAGCCTCACCATCAAGCCACAACTGAAGTCAGAGGCAGGAAGGTAACTGCATGCCAATACAGCTGTATGAACCACAGGACAAAAGGGATTCAACAGGAGCCTTCATGAGCAGGGTCTGATCTTGAAGGCTCAGCTGTAGTAAATCAAGAATTGTGTTAACTAACACACAGCTCTTTGCACAAACTAATTCTCAAACTTGTCTCCATCCTCATCCTCCATTGAAGGAATTCAGCCTGAAGGTAACAGAGACAGAACTATCTCTGCCAAATCACGTCCAAGTGGAAGATATGAACTAAAAAAAAAATCAGTCAGGAAAGAAACACATTTGGCCATAAGAAACCAAGAATAGACTCAACAATGGGAATGGACTTTGTAAGTTAAAAGCAGGAGGTAGCTCACCCAGGAGCCACTTTCCCTTCCTCAGCCTCTCTCACTGCATGAATTCTGTTAGAAGACCCTCTGCTTCATCCCAGTGGTTTTGTCCCAGGCATTGTGAAATATTAGTGCTGTCAGCATTTGCAGCTGTAGGAAGTCAGATATAAGCCCTTGTGCCACAGTGTGCTGCTGGCAATGGAGCCTGGTACCCTATCACCAGCTAGGGCATTCAGCACACAATCAAAAAAAACACAGTTAAATAAACCACAGACTTGGTGATCAACAAATGACCTGCCTGCTCATTCTGCCTGGGAAGGAAATTCCCTCCTTTTGAGCTGGCTGTTAAAGTGCCACTCTTCCCTGAAAAACACCTGATGTAACCTGACATCTTCCACCCAAACCAAGAAAGCTCTTCAGCAAAAGTTTCAGCTCTGGGAGTGGAGGTAGATGACTGAATCCACACAGATGACTGAATCTCCCCTGCAACAGAGAAAATGATTTTTAGGGGCACTTATCAGTCAGCACCTCTGAAGACAAGCAAGATGACAGATGTAAGGGCAAACATGAGGTATTGCAGCTCAAAATTATCTCTCTGGGTACTGGCTTCCTGCTCTAGACACCCTCTGTTCATGGAAGGAGTCACCCTACCTTGCATGGCTGCCTGCTCTGTATTCCTCCCCATTTCAGGGCCAATAGGACCTTCCTTCTGAGGTTTGCAAATTGAACAAACAAAATGTTTTTCATTGCGAGGTCACATTCAGTCCTTGGTGTATGTTTGTAATGATATAGCCAAAACTATCCAGGGAGGAGCTCAATGACATGTTTTCACATGGGGGAGAAAGAGCATTACTTATCTTTTCAGGCCTTTATATTGCTCCTGATAAAATCAGTAGGAAATTTGTCTTTGGTTTCAAAGAGAGTTAAAAGCTACACTATAAATTTAAAATTGAGTTTTCAAGGTGTTGGGGTTTTTTAACTCCTGCCTTTTTCAATAAGCTTGCAAAATGAGACAAGCTTCTTTGCCACCAATAAAAAAAAAAAAAAAACAAAACAAAACCACAAAACTCATTACTCCTTAGCAGCCATTGTACATCACAGAAACATTGTTTCTTAAAGGGCATCCCCCTTCCAATGAAGAATCGCAATGCTTTCTAGTAAAATGTCTAAATCTCACTCCTCATTACTTCAAGTTCCCCACCTCATGGCCAGCCTGACAGCCTTGGAGCCTGTGAGGAATGTAATGAGTATGCATTAATGTTATACACTTTCCACAGTTCTTGTTCTGGTGTGACCAGATTTATGTATGGAGCAGTCTGAATGTAATTCATCAGGATTATACACAGCATTGACTTCAACATTTCTGCAGGTAGCACCTCTCCAAACTCTCTTAGCCATGGCTGTATAAAGGAGCTGAGTAGTGGTGACACAATGTTCATTTGTTTTGGTGGCAAGACTCAATTAAAACAACATAACAGGGTCTAAGAAAATACTAATCTGTGAAAAAATGTGAAAGTGAGTTAAGTAAAACTTTCAAATATTCCCTTGTTCATGACGAGCTGTGTGGGCTGACAGCTTGTCCCAAGGGAGTGAGAGGTCTTAGAAAAAGCCCTGCTACAAAAGGACTGGCTGTTAAGGCAAATCCCCACCAGTCAGAGTCCTGAGGAGGGTGAAGTCCAGCTATTGATGCCCAAACAGAGAAGACATTGTGAAGGAAATATGGGGGATGAGAATGGCAGTGGAGGAAACAAAATAGGGACTGCCTCACACCCAGGGGAACAACAAACCTGTGAAAATAAGGAAGTGCTTTTTCACTAGACAGGTTTTTAAGGAAGAAGGATATATCCCATGACTTTCAAAATGCTACCTGAGCCATTAGTGATCTCCACTGCTTGAGGCTTGGGGGGAGACAAGAAGGCAGGGTATTAAATGTAAAATGGAAATACAAGGAGGATTCTTTTCAGGAATCAATTCAATTGCTGCTATCTTCAGAGGGGACAAAAAAAAATAAAATAAAAATAAGGTGACCTCAAGTACTGCTGACTTCCCATTTTCACACCAAGTTCTGCAATAGCCAGTACTGTTCCCAGAGCACCAGGCTCCTCAGGCCTTGTCACCAGAGCTCTCATTTCTCAGGGAAATGCAGTTCAATGTCACCTCTTTTTTTTCCCCCACACACAAGCTATAGCCATGAATGTAATGAAAACTGTTAGAAATAATCATTTTAGACAGTCCCAGTTGGGAGTAGGTGAGAGAGAAGAAGAAGAGCCATGTAAGGAAATTTGAGTGTCTGAAGCTGAGAGCAACTTCATAGAACTAGGATTGTTGAAGGGAAGCAAAACTTTCTTGTTGGTTTACACTGTCCAGAGCCATAAATTGATTATAATTGAAAATAATTATTATAATTTACAGTTAGAGTGTGCTTTTAATCAAATCATTTAGAGGTGATTTTACATATTTGTATTTCCCATATGTCACTACACCTCCCTATGTAGTTACTCCTGTAGCTGTTTCATGGCATATTGTACAGAAGTCCTGAAAGCCAAAATGCTATGCCCCAGGACACAGTCAGAGCAGCTAACAGGACCACAAAACCCCTTCTCCCAAGCCTCTGGTATCACCAAAATCACTAAGATATCTATACAGGTAATGCTGGTAAGCAATATTACTATAATGACTAAAGAAAACATTGAAGAAAAATTCAACACTAAAAAAGACATTTCCTTATTAATTACTCTAATGTAAGACTCTTGTTCAGCTGCCAAGTTCTAACACTTGAGCAGTGAGAAAACAAATTACAAGAGGCCTGCAGATGAAAGAATATGTCCTATCTGTGAGGTTCCCCAAAACTTTACTCTCCGAGAACTTTCTCACATGAAGTAAATCCACTAAGGGAGAGGAATATATTTGCAACATCCAGTCTTTACAGTGAATTGCCTAACATAAAGGTTGCTCCTACAAAGTAAGCAGAGTATTTAGCTGTGGAATCATAATTAAAAGGCATTTGTGCAGTTCTTTTAGTTCTCACAGGCAAGATGTGGCCAGCAAGACCCAGGACAGCCCATTAGCAGCCTGGTTTTCTCATGACATGAAATTTCTTGCATACCCCATGGCAGTTTCCACCAAGAGCAGTATTGCATTTGTTTAAATTTGCATTAAGAACAGAAATACTTTGTTTCTTAGAAGGCAAAATCCTCCCAGCAATTACTTTACTAGAAGAGCATCTCTGCTTTCATTTTAAAAAATAAAGGGAGTTGTCTCTGGTGTGTGTCAAGAGCTGCAGGGACTACACGGAGCTTGCGACATCAATCCACCAGAGAGGTCCAAGGCAGCTCCCAGGCTAAGACAATGCCAGCAGGGCACTCACAGGGAGGTGACAACAGAGCAGCCACATGGCCCTGCAGTATCTCAGACAGCCCTGCCCAAGCCTCTGGTGGTCTCCAAAGAGTCTGTCAGAAGGAATGTCGTGCCAACAAGCATTGTTCCTTACTTTTATCATATCCTACAGCTCCTGTCTGGGTTTGGTAATGCTGAAGTTAATCTCTGAGCAGAATTAAACAGAACAAAATATCAGGTTTAGCATCAGTAATGGCAAAGACAGCTGACCTCCAGGTGTCCCACCAAGCTGCACAGCCCTGAACACCTTGACACCCCTCTCATCCACAGAGCAGGCTTTTGCCTTGAGACACAAAGCCAGGAACGGGATGTACCATGCATTGTTTTAGCATATTCAAAGTTTCTTTTGGAAGGTCATCTCCTGTGTTGGCAATTCTGTGCTCAGGAACTGACAGCAACAAAAAACACACAGCCCAGCTGAAGTGATGGAACTGTGAAAATTACAAATTTGCAACACAGTGCTGCTTAGGAGCCGCAGCCACAGGCATTAACTACAAAACCTATGACAGATTATTTCTTGCAGAGGGACCATATATTTGTATCAAAAATGGGTGTGTGCTGCTTTTGAACAAATCACATGGAGAGAGCAGCATTTGTTTGCAAAGGCCTCACACACCAAACTGACATTATCTCCATAGAGCTACCTTAGCTGAGTACACAGCAAGTACCTTTGTTGATGCTGATACAAAGGAAACTACAATAACACAGAGAGAGTTGAGGAATCTCAGATTATTTCCCCAGCTCCCAGTTACTACTTGATTACTATTTACATCTCAAAATCCCAGAGAAAGAGCCAGGGATTTAAAACATATTATCAACATTATGGCAACATTTGTAGAACTTGGATGTAAGTAGAAAAGCGGTCACAGGGAAGACTTTGGAGGAATTATGTGAAACTTGGTCTGTGTGCACTGCTGGAATGCTTAGTGCTTCTCCAACAAAGTTCCAGTTTAGTTTTACAAGCATGGCAGCCTTTGCACATTAGCACGTTATGTGAAACACCACCCCACTCTCCCAAAATAGCAGCTCTAATGAGTTTCATGGTAGCTCTCCTGCTGATCAAACATGGGTTTATGAGCAGTACAAGGAATGGATAGGGTGCCTGAGCCTGTGCATCAGCCCAAGTGCAGGCACACTGCAGAATGGCTTCTGCCCACACAGGCACTGTGTGCTGGCTGATGAACAGGGAGACTCAAATACAGTCACACCACAGTTCATTAATAAGTTCAGATGAACTCAGACAACCTTTTGATACTGTTCAACAAAATCTTTCCAAAATGTAGTAGTCTGGATACAGCTTTTTAATGGAAAACATAGGCCAAGACTCAATGGTACACAGATGGCAAAGGTTAAGCCTCTGTCCTCCAGCGGACATACAGGAGATGGAAGGAAAGGGACAAAAAGAGAGAATGCTTTCCATGCTCTCACTTCTTCCACTAAATGCACACAAGCCCAGAAGCCAGCAGTAAGCCTGGGCTCCACCTGAGGGCATCATCTTGACACAAGGACACACATTAGGTTTATATGCAGTGCTCAACCCCTAAATGGGAATATTAATACTTATCTTCTGTTCTTTAAGGCTCCTGTAACAGGAGCTGGGCAAAGCAATATAGCTCATCAGAAGATACCAATCACTGGTACAACTGGAACTTTGAGAGCCTAAAGAGAAATTTCTCTGGCAAGGTGGAAGCATGAAAAACAATCAACATGCTGTAACCCCAGCTCCTAACATATCATCAGACCCATACTAGTCTTTTATTCAAAACATCACTGTTTTTCCAGTGACAAGAAACACACACACAACAAGAGAGAGAAGTGCAATGACAAAAAAGTCACCTTGGTCCATGACCAGGGTGAAGGCACATGGCCATAGCCTGTAACACAACTAAGAGAGATCCTGATAATTGTGACTACAGCTGAAATATCCCAAGCATACAGCTGTAAATCCAAGAGCCTTTATACCACAGAGTCCAACATACTGTCACCATAGAAGGAAAGAGTTTTTCACATATGACAATCATACAAGAAGTAGTTCCCCATCAAGATACCCAGGCAGTCTGCAAATCACTCCTGCCTACAGCTGCAGGGCCTTTGAACCAGCAGATTGCTGGCCTTGAGCTGAGAGGATTGATTATACAGCCTAAGTTGGATATGACTGGCAAGGGTTTAAACTAGGCAAACCTACCACAGTAGGACAAAGCAATATTGCCTATAATATGTAGTTTTTAAGCTCTCCCCACCATCCAAAGAAGCTCAGCAAGGTGACCAGCTGCATTCCCATCAAATTCCCCCTACAAGATCTATTTCCCAAGAGGCAGGAACTAGGTTGAGTTACTACAGTCATGTCCCAGTTCATAAGATCTTGCCCTCCTTTCTGGGAGCACATTTACCCTGGTATGCATTTGCTCAGTCTCTCACTATCACACATACAATTAAGTTCAGCTTCTAAAAGTCCTACCTGTAATTGGAGCCAGCTGCAACCTTTCTGACACATACTAATTGCCAGTAATGATTTAAGTGCAGTCAATTCACATGCTGCAATTGTTTTAAATAAAGGAATCTCTCGTACCTTTTCCCAGAGAAAAATCTGTTAATCTTTGCTGCTGACTTATCAAATCCTCCAGTCACCTGTTTGCCATCATTTTCATGAGCTGATAACGTGTTTATTAGAGCCATAATATGCAGGTGGAAGCATAAAGGTCCCATTTGGTGGAGCATGAATTCTGTCTCATACATCTGTATGGAAAAGCTTGGTTTCACCCTTCAGCTGTGCTTCAGAAAAGAATAAGCTCCAAAATAGTATCTTTTATTCTTTTCAAATTTAATATTAGTTCTTTTAAGCTAAGTACATATCTCAAAATACCATTTGGATGTGCATGACAGGTTGGTTTTTGTTAAGCTCTAGATATCAGCACTGCCTATGGTAAATCTATCTAGCCTTAGTTAATTTACATTTAATTGTATTCTCCTTTTAATTATTTTTCATATATAAAAGCAAGTTCTGCAAAATAATAAAATGCCATGTGGATTCTATAAGGCTGGTTTAAGAGTGCTTCCCACAAACTATTTTAGTTTCCTGCAGAAGACCTGACCTGAGATATTTCAGAAAACACACTTCTGGCAGAATGAACCCAGTGTATCTTCAGAAGTTTTGCTTTCATTTCCATAGTGCTTGGGGGTTATGGTTGGGATTTGGGGATTTTGAGGGGGTTAGATATTTTAGGAGTGGAAGTGTCTGATTGTTTTTTAAGGCATGCTAGGGAAATCACTACAGTCTGTGCAATGGGTTTATCAGTCTACTTTTTCCACCACTAAGTTACTCAGAGTGGACAACCAGATAGCAAATGGATGTTCTGCTGCAGCTGAGTTCACTGGCCCCTTGTCTGGCTTATGTGTGTATTGTAGTGAATACACTTATCTCCTGGGACAGCATATACTAAAACCCAGCTTTAAATGGGGTCTAACCCAGGTATCTGCCATTTCCAGAAAGACATTCATAACCCTTGCCTCATCTGTAAGATTCCACAGGAGAAAATAATGCATGGATCAGAATAGAAGTGAGGATGTTCTGCCAAATGTTTTTAACTATCTAAAAGAGCAGAAGAAACAAGTAAAAAAAGAAAATTATTCACCAGCCACTCAAGGAATCAAGACAGATTTTTTTCACATGAAAAAATAAGCCTGAATCAAAAGAGAAAATGTTGAAGGAAGGAAAAAAGTGCTGTAAACAAGAGGCAAAATGAAAATCTAAATGATGTTTGGGACAAACTTTCCAGGTACAAGAGGAATTTAATCAGAGCTAAGATTTCTTGAATTTGCTCTTGAAAATATAAAGTAGGGATCTAATTCTAGGACAGTATGTGGTTTACTATAAAACAAATCTAGCATATAATAATTTCCTTCCACAATTCCCATGACTTGTGGCACAGACCCAAACCCTCTTCCATGATTCATGTCCAAACCTCCCAGGAGAGATGTGATGGCCAGATTGTTAGTTTTAGTGTATGAGTAGTTTGGGTGAAATGACAAATGCTAGCACTCAGTCATGCTGTGGAGAAGCAATGATCACAGTTATGAGCAAAGGGCAGAGCTCCACTGGCAGTTTATTATTACACATGCATAAAAAAGTTGTGTTTTTTTAAGGTAAATAACATTTTCCTACCTAACTGGCCAGTCCTCAGGGACAATTTGTTAGTCATTCCACAGCATGAGCCAATTCCTCTTTTCCAGAGAGGAGAACAGAATGTCTCAGCAGATCCAGTAGTCTACCGGGCTGATGTTCCGAGGCGCCTTACAACTCCTAAAGTCTGTTCTATGCCCAGTAATCTCCTGAATCTGCATTTTACACAAACCCTGAGCCAGTGCTGACCATGCCCAGACTAACACCTCCTGGAATAGCCTTCCCTACAGCTGAAAACCTTGCCAGATTAAATAATGTACCAGTTTGCTGATGCAGCCTATTCCAGAACTCTTCCTAGCTTTAACGTTTCCAAATAGTCCCTAAATGTAAAATACAGTTAATCTATGCCTCTGATTCATAATTCATTCCAAATTTCATGTTTGTTGTTAATTACATCCTTTTTCTTCCTGTCTGCAGATTAATCACAGATCAATCCATCAAAACATGCAAAGAAACAAGTCCCAGCCTCATGGTCTTTGCTCACAACTCATTGCTCCTGATACAAGATTGATAATTTCTATTATATGTTATTTCCTCCTTGTCCTGACTACTTGGTTGAAATTCTTGAATTGAGGAGAATACTGACAAGTATCATATAATGTATGCATCTCTGACACAGCATTGAAGAAAAATAAAGAGGCATTTCTACTAAAATTTGTGAGCATTCCAGATTCACCGTTTTTTCTAAAAATACCTCTTAGATACCCCAATATTTGAAAATGAGAAAGAACTGGAGAATATAAAGAAAAGAAAATTAAGAAATAAACAGAAAAAAACCCTTGCAACCTTTGACTGTAAAAGCTATCATTGGAGAGATCATATTATGCAGTTAGTTCTATATAACCACCTCACCTAAAACTTGTGGCAGTTAGAGATAATTCAATAGAGGAAAGCAGAAAGGCAGAAGTCTGCCTGAATGGGCCAGCAACATCCTTTTTTTTTCTCTCAGAGCAGTTCCTACTTCATGTGTGGTGTTCCACATGCCCATTGGACCATGAGCCCTAAGTAGGAGCACTAAGCCAGTTATTCCTGTTTTTGAAGGGGAAGTGAGGGGAGAGACAGGAGGAGGCAAAAATGGTGGTGACTGCTGGAGAAGCAGAATTTGAAGATCAAGATTTCCCAACTGAGATTAGAAGAAAAGATGACTGAAAAATGAACTATGTCTCCTTGGATATTTTCCGACAATTCCCAAAATTTATCTAAACAGCACAGGCCTTATCAGATAGAGACACTGAGAGATGGATGTGAGCCAGCTGACAGCCATGTGAGCAAAGGAGGGCAAGGGACAGGCAACATGAAAGCTCAGGCTACTGCAGAGCAGGGAAAAGCATATGCTGCCATTTCCCAGGCTGCTCCTTGAGCATGGAGAAAGGAGAGGAATACCACAGAAACAAAGCAGGCCATGCCTGAACCCCTGGGTGATAAACATTTAAGGACAGGGTAGAAAATAATTGCTTAGAGCCATTAGAAACCCAGCAGTGCTGAGTTCAGCCTGGGCCAAGGCACTCCAGCCCAGTTTGCCAAACTTGGAAGTGGCTCCACATAAACCTAAGCAGCCTCTTACCTTCCTATCTGATGGGCTCTTAATGCAGTTCCTCCATCTCCCACGTGAGAACAGATGTAATGTTATGTTCTTACTTGCTATAGGATACCAGAGCTGTAATAGCAGTGTAAAGGCTAGAAAGAAATCAGGACAAGAACCTAGGATTAAAGAAAAATGTATTAATTGTCATTAATTAAAAAAAAAAAACCAAAACAGAGTTGCTAGTTACTGTATTTACCATGTGAACTTCCCTTGAAAACAAACAACTTCTAATCCCCTGAGGACTTTTCCAACAGTCACTGAAGATATCTAATGAGGCAATATTTAAGGGATCTAATTATAAGAAAAAATAAACCTTGATAACCATCTCATCCCATGTACAGCTCAAATATGACTCAGAGTTTGTTTTAATAATCCTCTCAGGTTAACACAGCACAGTCCAAGCTCTACACTGTAGCAATGCAGCTACTGAGATATCATGAAGAAGAGCTAGGAAGTCACCCACAACAGGATGCCTGACCAAACAGAGGTGAAAGAGCAGAGATGTGCTATGGAGGGCTGCAAATAGCAGCCTTGAGAAAGCAGGGCTTTGCATTGCAAACTCATATCATTATATCAATTTTGGCCACTTTGCTCTGATCACCTGTGTCAACAAGGCATTTCCTCTGTTCTGTACCTTGAGCCACATTGCTGCACCTGCCCTTGAGGGAGGAGTTATTGGATTAACCCAGCTTCCTCTTATCTGTGTTTACTCACCAAAATTACTCTGCAGAGAAAACTCCCTGAATCGTCCCAGAGCTGCAGTTTCACTCATATGCAAAAACTCAGATGTAGCATTAAACATGCAGGGCTTAAAAAAAAAAAAAAAAAAAAAATTAGAAAAAAAAAAAGTTACCTCACTGTGAGTAACCACCACAAGCCAAGCTGGGTGAAGTCACTGGGGATTTTTCTTTCCAGCACGCCCACGCCACCGCTGGGACTCTTTCAGAGGGACAGACACCTGCAGTGCTGCTGGGCAAAGTCAAACCTTTTTCCCCCACTTTCCCTGAACCAGGGGAGAAGAAAGTGGGTAACCACCAGAACAGACAAGGAAACAGGTTCAGACATGTTACTTTTGCTGCTTGTGTTGGGCCAATAGCAAAAAGAAAAAGAAAGAAAAAGAAAAAAAAAGAAAAAAAAAAACCGTGGAGTCATAAGGAATTCTGCTTGCTAACACTAGTATTGGCTTTGCTCCAAACCCATGACCCTTACAACATGTCGCTTTAGGAGTGCTGGGCAAGCTGCTAGAGTCACTGAAGCAAGAGAGAGAAATCCCCAGATTTCCTACTGTGTGTAGTTCTGCATAGTGTGAGCTAACCATAACCCCCCCGAGATACCTTTTGGTTTTAGTCTCAAAATGGCCCCAAAAAAGATACACACACACACACACGCAAAAAAAAAAAAAAAATTAAAAAAAAAAAAAAATGAACTGCACATTTATCTTTAAAGCAAGTAAATTCCAATAACCAAAGACAACAGACTTCAGTAAAACTTTGTCACTTAAAGCAGCCTTCCAATCCTGACCTGGGAATAAAATCTCGGAGCTGTGTGCCCAGTTGCTGAGATGGAGAAAGATACAGCTCCTAATGAGTCTTCCCACTGAACAATCGGCCTCTTCAAGGTGAGCAGAGATTTCAACTGAAGGATAAACAGGAAACTGTTAATGACAACCTTAAAAGGTTAGATAAGGAAACAGGTTCCAAAGTACCTTATATTTATCTACTTGGCTTTCACCTGCAGATACTTGTCACCACTTACTGCCTCCTCTGCAGGCCAATAATGACCCACCATACTGCTTACAGAAGACTTCACAGTAGGTCATTTGTGTGAAAGAACTGTAAACTCATATCTATTTGGGAAAAATTGAAAATATTCTCCTTAAAGGCAAAGAAAACAGGCTACTTCTCTCACCTGTAAATGGTAATTTGCGTCTACTGAGACCATTCTAATAATATAAGCCTGTATTTAGTCAAAACCAGTGACTTGCATCTTAAACCCAGGAACCCCAAAACTACTCCTTCAACACAGCTGCTGAACCTTTAACATACTGTTTTCTAAGGAACTGCATTTTTTCTCAGCATCCTGAAGCTCAGGAAGCTCTCCTCACAACATCAGGGCCAATTCAAAATTCAATGAAGACAAAACATACCGATGTGACTGATGTAAGTTAAAGTTGGATCTTGCTGCATTCTAAGCCCTTGTGCCACTTCTGCAGACAGACAAATAAATCCTGGTCAAAACCAGCCTATACCCACAACTATGCAAAACTGCAGTTTCAAAGAAATATGCCACCATTTTGCAAAAGTGAGGAGAGAAGGATATCGGCACACTGAAATATTTTCTTAGCCTATCTTTCTAAGTACTTATAGCAGTGCTTCTGAAGTCCCCTTCTTCTGTCAAGTGGAAAATTTCTGAGATTCCAGAGGCCCACATGTGACTCGGCTAGAAAAATGCAAGGCCCAACCTTTTAGCACACAGGCCACCCACATGAACAGATCACTCACAGGACCTGGGATAAGAAGTCTGAACTCTCAAATAAATCAAGAGTTTGACCTTGGGCGGGTTTAGCAGAGCTTAGAATCAAATCTAGGGAGTCAAACACACATGAGTACCGTGGCCCTTTGCTGCTACAGCTTCCTGATAGGAAAGACAATGATCAATGTTGAAGAATAACTCAGTTAACAGGAATGTAGAGTGCTGACAGAGGTGTATTGGAATACTAGACATTTTAAGCTATAGGGGAGAAGAGATGGGAAAACACAATTTCTCACCAGAGGAAGGAAAATTAGGACATAAATTAAAAAGAGTAATTGACAAAGAGCATTCTCAAATATAACCTGCTAAACTGAGAGGACCTCCATACATAGAATGTATCTAAGGTGTTGTGATGACTTGGTACCACATTATCTTCTGGTCATTTGTGAGTTTACATAGCTGTAAGACAATAATTTTCCCCAATAAAATCATTCAGCAAGCAGGTTTCTAGTGATTCACTCGACTTCTAAAATAAACACTATCACAGCTGATTATAAGCACTTACCCGTGCTGTAACTGCTGTCATGTTCAGATACACAGGAGTATAACACCACCTTCAATAACAACACCAGAAAAATGACATTCATTTTCTAAGTCAAGCAAGGTCTTACTTTCAGCTTGAGGGCATTCAGCTGTCTGCCTGTAATGTGGGAACTTTTCAATGTCATCTCCAGGCAAGCCCAATGCTCAGGAAAAGTTCTACAAATCAAAGCACAGACCATATGATTTTGATGACAACCCGCTCACCCAAAGAGAAAAGTGCAGGATGCATGCAGTCCCTTGCCTCTCCCCAGCCAAACCAATACCTTTATTTCCCCCTGCAATGGTTTATATACTGAAAGGAAAAATAACAATAGCTATTAACCATCTGCTTCTCACCCCATTACAGCTAAAATGTGGTCAACTGAATAATTTACTTCTTTTTGCCCTGCCTGGGAGATAAGACTGGTGGGAAGGAAAGTTATATTCCCAGCTCCTAGCACAGGAACAAATAAGGGACCTACAGCAAATGAGAGAGAGATGAGAGAGAGAGATAAGGAGGTCCTTATTTTCTGGTAGAGATGGAAGTGGGGATACAGAAGCCAAGCACAGAAGGCAAACCTGCAACCAGCAGGAATGTTTGAAGAAGCAGTAGATGGGAGAGTAGCCAGGAGAGAGACCCCAGGTGAAAATCACGGTGCAGGGAGGTCTCAGTGCCATATTCAGGGCTGCAGAGTACACACCACAGGGCTGCAGAAAATTACCAGATTTTTGATATAATCACAGTTTTCTGAAACTAGTTAACAGGGTCCCCTGACAACCTAAGAAGTTTTTTATGAGACAGATTTGGTGGAGTGAGGTGAAATAAATTCACGAGAGATGCTGGACTTCCTCATGAGTCATGAGGAGCACTGGAGAGGCAAAAAGAGATGGGGTAGGCAAAGGTATAAGCTTTGTCACACCTGGGGACAGCCAAGGAGCACAGTGTTGGTCTGCACGTACACTGAGGGCTGGTGCTTGCTGATAAAGAGGCAGCATTTTCACCTCAGGGTAGCCAACATGCACATCAGGTAAAGTAACAGTGACAATGAGGCACTACAAGTTTTACCATGAGGTGACTTGCCAAGATGAGTATTGTACCCTGCCTGGGGTTGACCTGAGGGAGTTTACCTCTTGGCAAAACTAATGTGTGTTGCCTTTGCTGAGATTTCTTATTCAGACAGTTGACATGTACCTTTGTTACCCTGAGGAAAAACCACTCAGGTTTTTCTGACAGTGAAAATATGATGATTCACATCTTGGTGCTCTGTTCAAGAAACTGAAACCATTTTGCATTTGGTCTGGGTGTCATTAGTAATTTTTCTTCACTTACTTTCACTTAAAAGCATATAATTTGACCAATACCCAGATGCATATGCTCACCACACAGGCTTCTGCAGATTTTGCAAAGAATATTTTTCATATACTGCAGGCGTAATTTACTTTTCATATCTGCACAGTGCCATGTTTCACCATGTCATCTTCTTGCAAACAGTTAGGAGGAAATTAACACAACACAAATTAAATTTTTAACCAAAATCACTCTGGAGCAATAACCCATCTTCTTTTAATTAAAATAAACCTTATTGTTCAGCATTTAAAAAAAAGAATTAAAAGTTAACATCCAGGTGAAAACCCCTTCATGCATATATAACTCATTATTCTGATCATGTGCCAGTATCACAACACACAATAAATACGTATTACACCTTCCACAAGCCTTAATTATTGAGAAAAAAGCTAAATTCTTGCATGAGTATTATTAAAACATTACCAGAAGCTTCCACACTAAACTCACTGGGGATCAGTTTCATACCCTTGCATCCCTCAGCACATATGTTGGGCAATAACTGTAAGCAATTTAGGGTAGGGATGGCCCTTCCTTGATTAGGAAGTGGTCAGTGCTGTATATAACTTCACTCCTACTTCACTGTAAACAATAACCAGTGACAATTAATAGCAGTCTTAATGGTTTATAAATCCTTTATAAAGGATTTTAGAGAGAGGTCTTTTAATTAATCTTGGCCTCTCTATAGAAATATAGCATAGGAATTGGACTGCTTTTAATATGCCTCCTTCAATCAAGTGAGGTAGAGCAGGCTGCTCATGTTTTCTCTGACCCCCTTCCACAGTCTCCAGCCCCAGTAAAATGACTTTTCCCACTCTATGGTGCCATGAGCAGCCAGCATCCACAACTGGTGAATGCTCTCCCATTACAAAACTCTACAAGGCTGTGCATCTGCACACAGCAGTCAGAAACACGTGGTGTGCCTGCATTAAGCATTTTGTACTCAGTGGTAGATAAGCCCTCAGCTGCTGCCCCTGGCATTTCCCACCAGGATAAAAGAACACATCTGCAGGCACATCCTGGCCAAGATGTGACGTCTCACATCTGCCCTGCACAACCATTTCGGGTGCCTCTGCCCTTTGCATGATCACATCAGAGCTTCAAGAATGTGGGAGACCTGTGCAGCTACATCAGTCTCCAGGAAGCTGGGTTAAATATCAGGCAGGAGTTGAGCAGGCACACATGAACATCTTTGGGCTCAGATACTCCTCTCAACCCTCCTAAAAGACTAAAGCTTCCCAGGCTCCCAGCTACACGAACACTGGATAGCTGTGTAGAAATAGTTTTGTAGTCACAACTGCAGTGATAACAAACACACAAGCATAAAAAACACCTTCTTATCCATCTCCTAGAGCACTTCAAAGGTCAGAAGTGTTTTTCAACCTGATTAATTTGTTTTCGCTATAGGACAAATTTATGGATTACGTAGTTGCTCTGAGATGGAATATGCAAAAACAGTATTAGCAACCAATGCATTATATGATTGAGTTTCTTCTATTTCAGAGGTTTGGATCATGCTTCCAACCTTTATTGTACTGATAGAAAGGTTAAAACATTAGTATCCTAGTGAAAGCCGAGATCCTCATTGCCATTACCTTCATTCAGGAGCTAGGAAAATGTCAAATATTACAAGAATCAAAGTGCAAATCACAAGGGAAAACAATCAAGAATCCAAAGGAAGACCAAATCTGCCATGCCACACCAGGCCAATCACTCATGTCCAGCATCCCACTCCTAGCAGAAGCGTTTAATCACTGCCTCAGATTTCAAGAAAGACAATAACCCCATAATGCACCTGACCAATTACAAAATGCTGTATATGGATAAGGGAAAATCCTTCCTGATCCCTACAGAGACCAGCCAATGTGCTCAAATATGAGATTTAATTAAGCCTGTATTATTACTTCAAATGTTACAACCGTTCATAACGTTTTCTAGGCCCTTTTCAATCCAGCATGGCATTCACATTTCCAGCCTCCTGTGGCTCAGAAGTCCACCAGCTCAACCTCATGCTGTGAGGCACCTTCTGTGGATGAATAAAATTTACTGACCCTTTTGCCTCATTTTCTTAATACAACACCATGCCAGGCAGAAATCCATATTTTTTTGATGATGTTGCCCACCTCAGGCAGACACCTCCAAGTGCACATGGATGTTGGCTGGGTGATAGAATAGGGATGTTGAGAGAAGGAAAGGAAATCATTGAGAGGGTGCACCAGGATTAGCAGCACAATGCCTTCTCAAGCTTGCCTAGACACCCTCAGTTTGCCTGCATGTGCAAAATTAGAATTATATCTATAATGGTGAAATTATTAACAAAAAAGTGTAATTAATTATATTATTGCTACTTTGGCCTCCCATCTAGAACATCCTCTGCTTTCTGCCTCTGCAATCCCACAAAAATTTACTTTAAACGTGTTGAAAGCAGCAGATAAGAGAGAAACAAAACCTCAGGTCCAACTATAAAGAGAAAAGGAAGGAAGGAAGAGGGAAGGCAACAAGTTAATAATTGTTCAGAATCTGAAGTCTACAGTAAAGAGGGAAATAGTTTTGTTCTGTTAAACAAACACCTTAGTAATGACAGGGTCTCCTGCCCATTTCCCACAATCCTTGGGATAATTTTAAAAAAAATGATCTGTAGGTTCAGCCTGTGCCTTACATAAAGTAGATTCTGAAGAAAATTACTTGGATGGGGAAGGAAAAAGGGGAACTGACAGGGAATCCAATTCAGAGAAGAAAATGTGTTTTTGGAAATTCTCCTCCCTGAAATTACAGAGTGCCTCATTTTGGAAACTCCAGAGCAATACTTCAGCAGTCCTGGAGCAGAGTGGGACCCCTGGCAGTGCCAGCTGACAATCTGCCCCAGCTGTGGCTGCAGAGCCAGCGAGGCCAGGAGCCCATCGGGGCTGGGGCTGGCTGCTGCAGCCACTTCTGAACTGGAAACAGCTTTCTGCAGGGGAAACAGAAACCTCCAATGGAAGTTTTTGCTTTTTGAAGGAATTAGGTGCCTTCCTGTAATTCTGTATGACTGCAAAGCAGCTTATCAATGAATCAGAGTGAGCTCAGCCGAAGTCCCCCAGCAGCAGAGCACTTGCCCAATGTGCAGGAGCTGAGGGAGGTGGGCTTGTCCAGCTTGAAGAGATGGCTTTAGAAAAACAGCAGCCCCCAGTGCTTGTGAGGATAATCAGCAAGGAGACAGAGGCACATTCTTCACAGTGGCACATAGTGAGAGGGCAGCAAGCGTCAGTTGCAAGCAGGGTTCAGAATTTGAGGAAAATATTTTTTCACAATAAAAGCCTTTGAAATCAGGAAAACAGGGGAACAGGGCGTCCAAAGACGTTATGCAATATTCATTCCTGGGGTTTTCAATACCTGTCTGGATAAAGCCTTGAGCAACCTGGTCTGATCTTTTAGCTGACCCCATTTTTAGTAAAAGGTTTCACATCAGGCTTTCTAAGGTCCCTTCTACCCTGAATGATCTTATGATCGTTAAAATTCTCTGCCTGCTCCACCATACACAGGTTTAAGAACTGACCCATTTGGAGCAGATGAACTCATTCAGATACAAACCACACCATCCCCTTGCATCTCCTTTAAATTGTGTTAGAAATCATTCAGCTTATCATCATCACCAGTGCCCATCTATTTGCAGTTTGTGTGACTGGAGAGCTCATCAAGTAATTCTGTTATCTGACACTTGTTTATAAACCTTTCTACAGCATTTACAGATGCTGTGCAAACAGTGCACTAACGATAATGAATCAAGGCTCCTGCAACCTCCAGACCACACCCTGCAGCCACCGATTCCCTGCAAGGCTTGGAGAGGCTCAATCCCATCCCTTCATCTGTTTTGGTTCTGTGTCTTTATGAATTGTATAACTGTGATGCTGAGGTGCCTGTTTGCCCTCCAGCACGGTATTATTAAGCTTTATTATCATTACCTATATAAAAGTTTTGACAAGTAAGCAGACAAAATGCAGCAACCCCTTTTAGGTAGTAATGCTTTTTTTTCCTGTTAATGTCACACTTGTGAAATCTGTCGATATCTAACAAGCATATGGTATCTAATGAGAGACTTTGACAAGCTCTCAGAAGTCTTGAGATCAGCCTCTGAAATGTGAGGACATTCAGCACACAACAATAAATGCACTGGTCCTTATGGGTCCTGAGGTCATTAAAGCCCAACACAAAGTGTATGAAGTCACTGCAAAGATTCTAATAAAACTTTACAGGCTTTGGCACAAGCAAACAGAGCAGCAATAGCAGATTGCTATGATTTTTGAGAACTCTGTGATTTTCCCTTGTTTGGCAAAGGAAAATGTTAAGAATAGGAATCCAGGGAACAACAAAAGTATAGGCTTCAAACTTTTCACTGTCCTATAACACAGTAACATCACACTCTTCAAAGTACTCATCTCTGCAACACCTCTGCAAGGTAAATACAGCACCTCTGTTTTACAGATTCAGAAGTGAGGCACTGGAAAAATAAGTGGTATGTTGAAAACCACACAATGAACAGAGAACTGAATTCAGGTCTCCCAAATCCCAGGTCATTATCTAGACCTGGTAACACGGCTAACATATTTTCTTACAGAAATTAAAGTGTTTTCATCCCCAGACCAGATCTGCAAAGATTTTCTGAAACACTTAATCTTCTCTCAGCTTACCAAGATTTCCATTTTTCAAAATTTAGACAAACATTTGACTGAAATGTAACACAGTAAGTGTTACAAAGTAGATCAGTTATGAATACTGTGAAGTGGATTACCTTGGAAGATTTTAATTGCATGTGCCTTCCCTACCTTTTTATTTCTATTTTTGTACAAGAATAAACCATTGGTGGTTGAAAAGATGTAAAGACTGGGGTCGTGGTGTCTAGAAACTACAAGATTAGACAAGTAAAATCTACCACAACACCTGCTGCTCTTCTAGATGCCCCACACACAGCACTTTTAGCAAGAATTACTGAGTCAAGAGATACCTAATTAGCACTTAGTCTGCATCTGACCTTCTGCATCTGACCCAGGTGCAGAAATGAATATGATAGCTGAAGTTTCAGTTTTCTAGCTTTCTGTTTTTGATGAAAAAACTGTTCTGTCAAGCAAGAGTTTAGTGGAAGTTTGGTTGGTTGGTTTTTTTTTGAGCAGTCCCATTGCCAAGTACTCTCAAGGCCCATTAATTCACCCAGTAAGGGCATTTAGTGTCTCTAAGTGCTCAATACTTTTGTACTTGACCCTCTGGGATCAACATAACATGATACTCAGAGGCAGAAAAGTAGTTCCAAGCAGCCAGAACCTAAAAGTGTTGATGCACATTCACTGGCAGATTTAACTGGGATGGATGAAGCATTCACCATTGCTAGCTGCTGCCTCCATCCCTCTTTTGGAAGCTACCAACACAGGGAGGCTCTAGCAGAGTATCCCATCCTGAGTCAGCAGGGTTCACAGCCTGAAGGAGCTCACAGGAGGACAGCAGGCTCCCAGCTCCCTGGCCAGGGTGCAGGCACTCCTCACATCCCACTGGCCATGGCAGGGCACAGGGTGGGGAGGGCAGGGGGCTGGGAGCCGTTTCTGCTTCAGCTGCCTCTGACTGAACTCTCACCAACATGAGTCAACACCCAAAGCCGGTTAGCGGGCTGCAGCACACAGCTCTGCTGGTTTATAAAAAGGAATGGCCCTATAAAAATAGTTAGGGCTCAAACCTTCAGCATGCACATCTGCTCTTTGAGACAGACTCTAAGGTCACTTTGAATCACAAAATTAAATACATGGCTAGTGAAATCCAAGAAAAATTACTGCCTTTCCCCTTGAGTCTGAACTTTTATCTGCTCATCTGAACATTTTGCAAAAAACAACAGAAAACCTATTACAAAGATTGCTGGTGCATGAAATGATTGAGAAATATTTGCAGTTTGAAAGCAGTTTCACTTCCTGCCTGATACCACAATGAAGCTTTTTAATAAAGTTAACATCGCTGTTATTTGTTTTACATCTATGTCCTTACTTTGTCTGTTTTATATTTCTTGAATACTTATGTTAAAAAAAAAACAACACATGTCCTAAAGCCAGAAGTTCCTGAGTTTTCATTGTAAGTCACACTGCTGATAATGTAATAATGTTTCTAATAATAATATTTTATGCTTATACTGTAGAGCAGCTTTCATCAAAATACTTCTATGCATACTACCAATTTTAGCTAAGCTACCTAAATATAAGCATACCATTTAACAGCTGGGCAGCTTGAGAGATTTTGTGACCCTCTTTCCACAAGCATAGAGGCTGGAGAAGTGTCTTATGGAGTCCTGAGTTAAAATACTCCAGGAGCCATTAAACTATACTGCCTGTGCAACACCTATTCACAGTAGTTAAGCTCCAGAGCTGATAGAATGCTAATTAAATTAATTTTGCAAATGTTTGTGTGCTGCTATTTGTAAGGTTGTGTTCCAATATGCAGACAAGCTGTTAAATAGTCATAAAATGTATTTGTGAGTCGTGAAAGTAATGAATTTCAGCATGAATAACTATCTAAAGACTGTCCTACGGAATAGAAAACATAACAAAATGCTATCATATGTCCCCTACTATTATTATTGGTTACTTAAAATGTTTCAGCTGCCCACTCAAAACGTGAGCACTATCGTAATCTTTCAGGCTCTGTCTCTTTCTAGAAACTACTTGCACAATGTCCAGAATAAAAAAAGGTAAATTTGTTCATCACATTTTAACCAATGCAGTTAAATACAAACCCAAGTACCATTCTGACTCACAAAGGAGTTGCTACAGGGATGGCTGGCCAGTTGTTCTTGCTTTTAGTTCCAAAGGAGACTCTCTGGTTTCTTTGACAGCTTCTTCCAAGGTGATGTAATTGGTAGTGATAGCATGGCCATTACCCCATTAAAAATCACACAGCCAAACTTTGATAACAGAGTGATAACCCAGCCCATGCTCTGCACTGCCTCAAAGGTCATGTTTCTTGCATCTTTTTCTGAAGCCATCTGGGGGCACCTGTTGGCTGTTGGACTAGCTGGACTCTGGGCCAGTTTTGCAGGATGATAGACATTCTTATATAACTAAATAATGTGGCATATATGTTAAAAGTCTATTTTTGAAATAATTTTCTTCCTATGTGGTAAGTTAAACATGCATATTTAAACTAAAGGCTTTTATTTCCCTAGGGCTAAATGAGCTGCAAGACCAACACCAAAATATGACTATGGTTAGTGACAAATGTGGGACATAGGCAGTAACATAGGGTGTGAAGGGCAGGAAGCAAAGATGGTATCTGGGTGATTCATGTGTGCCTCCATCTTCCAAACAAAACGTTTATTGCCCAGGGACAATCCCAGAGTGAGCTAGTGTGAAACCATCATAATATGTAAATTCCTTCTGCCTAAGTAGACTTGTGTACTTTAGACCCTTCCAGTGCAGCACACTGGAAGGTTTATGCACCAGGACCTGAAACAACTGGAAATAGCAGAAATACTAGAGAAAGGTTTTTTCTGATGTCAAGAGTTTTCCTTACCCTTGACTTGTGGCAGCAGTGTGAGGCTTTCACTGTTCTGTGTCTGAGCTCACACATTGCCCACTGCCCACCATGACACAGGGAAGGGCTGAAGGGCCAGCAAACACACAGGATTTGCAGGACAAGTTTCCAGGTGGGCACATTCATTATGGGACCTGCAGAATCTCCAGTGCTTTGCAATTCTGCTTTTATCCTTCCTTCTTTCTTTAAGCACACTGATTCTTTTTTGTTTCCTGATCCTGACTATGCACTCAAACTCCCAGAGATCATCAGGTCACCAGGGCAGGGCTGGGCTGGCAGTGTCCCTCTGTGCACGCAGACTTGTGCATGCACCTGGCAGGACAAACACGTTTCAAGCAAGACACCAACACTGGACAACAATTTCAGTGGAATATATGAAAGGAATGTGGAAATTGAAGGACAAATTTTCCCTGTTTCAGAAGGGAAAACAGGGTCAATTCATAACAAGGGACAAAATTTTATAATTTTGGAATTATCACTGTATACTTTTTTCTGGCAATTCCCAGAATTTCTACTGTCTGTCTGCAAGGGTATCTTCTATACCCATACCCCTCCTCCTTGCATTGCAATCACCTAACCTTACTCTTTCCCAATACCTTCATATCAACCACGGCTTCTTATGGCTGTAAAACCTCCATACCTACATATCTGGAACATACAGAACATACAAATCTATTTTCATTTTCAGGCATATAAAGGCAACCCTCCAATTCCTGAACCTTCTATGTTCTTCAAATCCTCTTCTCTGCATTGCCCAAGATTTAGGGCAAACCCTTGTGTCTCCTTTTGAAAATAGATAAAGGCACAAACTGCAATGTTAAGAGTGCTGGGAATTGCATCTCTCCATACTTGTTTTCCACTACACCTGAGCACTTGTCAGTCAGGGTACTAGCTTGGCTTCTCTTTGCTCCAGAGAGGTCAGGCTGTATGTCTTCATCCTGTTTGGCCAACATATAAAATATATATGCATCTATCATATGAAGAATGATGGGTGCTGTAATAAATTGCAGGTTACACAATAAAAACAATGACACATATCATAGGAATAACAGTTGGTAAAAATTCTGTCTCCCTTTTCATGGAGCATTTCAGATTTTGCCTGGGTTTTACTGCACTGCAAGCAATATTTGCTTTGTGTTAGGTTACTCTTCTCTTTTATTCTTCTTTAAAAATCAATTAAGATTTGCTCTACAGTCACTGAATTTTTTTGTTATCTTATATACTGCTCCACTATCCACACAAATGCAGCAAGATTAACCAGCCAAGTGCAACTAAAGCAATCTTGGAAATAACAGGAATAAAGAGATATAGTCCCCAACCCTTCCTTCGGTACACAAACAAGTTGCTAAACAGTACAAGCCAGCCAACATTAAAATCTCCAGCATTGTTCTCTTCTTGATCCTGATTTAAAAGGCAAAAAAAAATGGATAATATGGGAGAGGGGGAAAAAAAGCACAGACAAGTACAGTTATAAGGACAAAGAGAAATTTTCATGTAGGGCATTGTATCAAATTTCCAAAGCTTTTTCTGGTGTATACCAAATGCCTCCTCATTGATTCAACTAACAGAGTCTATTGATCCTGTTAGCATAGCTGCAAGTTGTATGTAAGTACACAGACACATATTAAATACATTTGTGAAAAAAAGTTGATTTTAGTACATCACCTCTCTCAACATGGCTATAGCAATGCTGCCAATTGTGCTGCAGTTTAATATAGATTTCCTATGGAAATTAATTCCACATGCTGAAGGCTTACTGGTTAATGCCAATGAGTCACTCATTTATCTGTTTTGCATTTATTGACTGTCAATGTCACAAAATAACCCCCACCTTCTCTTGTTATGAGACTGTGAATAGTAGCTCCTCATGTTTCCTCTACTCAGTAGTTTCCAATAAGTGCCTCATGCTTCTCAAGGAAATTTTACAGTGTACTCTGTCTTTTTATATAGACCTCCTAACTTGGATCATTACACTCTTAGTCTATTTTGTTTCTTATGAAGTTACTGAGGCAATCAAAGATTTACAGTATAATTAGTAAGCTCTTAAATTGTAGAGTATATTGTTAATATTTTCCTTATCAATCTATTTCTTTGAAGATAAAACACAGTTGTTAGATGAAGACATGTAAGCATCATTGCTAAAATGAGAGTGGATGTTGTATATTTGCTTTCTCCATGTGATCTCATGTAATTCTGTGGGGCCTGTTAAGGTTATAGTTTGGTTTGAGATGCAGTTTTGCAAGGAAAGCATTGTTAACCAAAGCTGTATCCTCTTACTCTGGCTTTTATTCTACTTTATTCTACTTCAGCAAGATTTCACCTGGGAGATTCACAGCTCAGAAACAGCCTGAAGTCATTGTCTCACATTAAGGAAGCATATCTAGGGAAACCAATTTCCCTTCTGTATTATCAGTGCTCTTCGTGTAAGTGATAATTATAGGTCAGGGCCTGATTCTCAGTTTATCACAACAATAGTGGAGCTATTAATGTCCACTGAATTTCTCTCAATACAATAGAGATTTCTAAACCCTGCAATCAATTAAGATAAATATTACAATTTTGTAAATAACCTTCTGAGGATCCTGGTGACCATATGTTTGAATCCTAATATGCATACTGGACATAAACAGCACATTATTTTCAAACAAATTATGAAATTGTTTTGTTAAAAGCAACATTTGGTAAAAAGTCCTTTCTTGAATGAATTTCTGCACTTAACAGAAAGCAAGAAAACAATTGTTTCCTGTAATTGGACAGTTTGATTAGAGGCAGGTGGTGTAGAGCTGAGAAAACTGGAGCCATGAAGCCAATTTTAACGTCAAGTGCACTTCCTTTTCTTTAGGATCCAGAAGCATAGCATGCAAATTGCTTCCCAAAAAAAAAAAATCAGTTTCTATTTATTATCCCTTCTGGTACTCTATCCATAGTAGAAGTTTACAGCTTGGAAAGAGTTGCATACTTGATGCTCATCATACACAAAGATACAGGTATAAAAATAACAGAGACTTAAGAGAAAAAAAAAAAAAAAAGAAAGAAAAAAAAAAGAAAAAGTGTTTAAGATTTCCTTGAAAGGGTAGGCAAGATGTGGTGTTGTGGCAATGACCTTTTCTTGCAAACCCCAACTCAAACAACACACCCTCACTAATTATCAACTGTAGTTTTATTACTTTTATTACCAGTACTCTAAGGAGTCCCAGTGATGAACCCCTGTTCTGGGCAGTATACAAAGTACCTTGGACTGCAATAGAATTAAACTTAATTTGGCACTTGCTGAAATTTCAGCGTGTATCAATCTCAATTACCACACAAGTAAATACAATAACCAGGTCTACTCACCCAGCCTCAGCCCACATTAAGCCAGACATCATATCTACTCAAGAGGAAGCTAAAGTCCTGCCATGGGATGGGAAAAAGGTTGACCATTTTATATACAGCTGATTTAAAGTACACAGAATACTGAACACTGAACTGCGACAGATTTTGTTTTCTTCTTCATAGCCCACTTCATATTGATCATTCATGAGAGTATGGTTTAAACAACTGCAGGATAAAAGCCCCAGGGACAAATTTCCTGCTGCTATAGACCAACATTGACCAGCATTTGGCGTAAGAAATAATTGTGAACAAAGGGCAGCTCCTCCTGAGAGGATGGCAGCGCACCAGGCTCTCTGGAAGGTGGCTCCGTGTGTGAGAGGGATGCTCGCCGCTCCCGTTCTGCCCCGGTGCAGAGGACGTGACCTCAGCGGGCGAGAGCTCTGCACATCGTGACAGTGAGAACAGGAAAGGGCCCCGCGCCGGGCCCGTGCGTGGGAGGAGGAAGCCGCCTTGGTTAGTGTCACCCGCGCACCGCGAGCGCTGCGCACTCCCACTCCAACCACCTGCATCCTACCAGAGCTGCGCCTCTCGCCTGGACCGAGAGCTGTGCGAGCACTAACTCACCACCCCGCTGCCGGGAAGGGGCCTGTGCAATGGTGGCACTAAACCACTGAGCGTGGTGAGCAGCGTGGTGGCAGGAAGGAGCTTCTCAAGTGCAAGGCAAAACCTGCAAGGGCCACTCCCAGGCTTGTGAGCCTTCCCTGTCACACTGCTGACAGCTGGGCCCATTCCCCCACCGAGCCATGACCGTAGGATTGGGCAAAGCTTCATCCAGAAGCGCTGCCTAGTGAGGAACCTCAGTGGAATGCACACAGGCCAGGTCAGAAGCATCAGCAGCGTGATCACAGGGAGGGCTGACACCTGTGCACAGCACAGGGGATGACTAGAAACATGTGACAGGGTAGAATAAACCAGCCCAGCTGGTGCTGGAATGAGCGACAACACACATGGATATGTTGGTACTATTACAACAGCAATATTTTCACAAGGAAGATAAGTACTGAACAACATCTTTACTGTACCAGGCACAAACTTAGCTTCAATCAACATCAGCCATGCATGATCTCTTCTCCATCTATCCTTTCCCTCAACAAGGTATTTATTGCAGGGAACAGCAGGGCAAGCGGCTTTTTGCATCAGTACTTGTACCTTTTAAATTATGGTAACATGCTGTATATTATATCACAAACATTTACAAGTTAGGCTTAGTAATAACATAAGAGTAAGGGACAACAGAAATTCCAAGTGGCTGCTTAAAGCCAGAAAAAATGCTCTTTGTTAAAGAAAATCACTAATTCTGACAGACAGAAGTGAGGCTATATGAAATCTAGGAGTGTCTACATGTCTCTTAACACACTTCACTGGTCAGTGCTAGTAACTTGTTAGCTCCAGCTCCAAGTATCATCTTTTTTCTTAGTTGTCCCAAAATTGTCCTTACTTTTGCATTAACACTTCCAGAGTAGATCCAGCAAGATATTTATCAAGCCCAACATTGGTTCAGTAGTGACCAGACAAAAGAATTTTATATAATAGGAGGAGTCATTATCTGCAAGATGGAAAATTAAGCACTTTCTGACTTAACTCCTGCAGCTCATGCCTTCCTTGGCAAGTCTCTAAGACACCCACTAAGATGAAAGGAAAAGGAACTGTTCTGAACATAACACTCTGGTTGCTGGTCTGGAAGAGGCTCCCTAAAACCAGAAACCTGTTCCTCAGCACTGAATAATTTTGATCATCCTGTGTCACATTTATAATATCCCCTTATTTTGCAGGATTTGTAAATTTAATTTTAATCCCAATATCAATCCACCAAAATTCTTGCCATTTCCTCAGAGAAATCAAAACAAAACAAATTCTCTTTGGTAGACACAGTATTTCACAGGCAATCATGCAGACTATGGATAATCAAATCACACTACTTAAGCTCTCTCACTGTGCTCCTCTTCAGGTTTTCCAGCCTCCTCCATGTGGATGTTTCCTCCTTTCATACTACAGTATTTATCTAAATGGTGCAAAAGCACAGGGATACACTGGAGAAAACTGAATAAAGTCAACACAGATTTTAAAGACGTTTAGGCATTTAACTCCCCTGGCATTAGGAACAGGACATCTCACAAAACCTGGTTATTAGAGTGGGACTGGAACAAAACTGCTTTGGTTTGTGCAGCCAGAGTCTGATGGTCACGTTTGAAAATGGTTTTTATCACCAAAGCAGAGAGCAAGCAGGCACAAATCAGCTGGACATAACATCAACAGCTATGCAAGGGAGGAGGAATTCCTGTCCTTATTTTGTTAAATCTCCAGCAATTCCAGCCTAACTAGGCCTAGTCCAGGAGCAACTGCTACTGAGAGATTCAGTCTCCTCCCTAACCTACTACTATCCACTTCAGGCACAAGACGCATCTCTCAATTCATCATGTTGAATATTCTATAATACACACAATAAAACAACAAAAAGATTCTACTAAAACAAGCCCCTCCAAGAAACACTGGCTCTCCTGGGAGAAGCTGAGAGAGCAAAGACACTATGTCTGTTTTTACTGAAGGTGCTCAGATACTCCAGCAGTGAGTGTGATGCAGAAACACAAATTACATAGAAAACACCCAGCTGACAAGGCTCTGATGTGCTTGGATTCTCTCTAGGTCATCACTAACATTGCACACTCTTGCCAGTCCTCCAGCACCTCCCAGTTTTCTCATGTTTTCCCAATTGCCTCAGAATTCAGAGAAACTGGTTACCTAGGCATGGGTTATATCGACCTTGAGAAATTGAGTTTCCAGGCATTTCGATTTCATGATCACCTGTGCAGGTCTGATCCTGATCTTCTCTAGTAATTCTCTTTTCTCCCTTGGGAAATTTCTGCCATCTGTTCCTTTATTCTTTCCTGAAAATGGAGGCAAAAATATAGCTTTTAGCTACACCCTCAGTAAATGTGTTCACTTTCTCTCATAGGCCATATCATCCCTTCCAGTAGCCTGTTACTCCAAATGTACTGCAAGCAAGTACATTTAATTGTATTTTAAAGTGAGCAAAGGTTTCAATTACCAGTTTCATTCTTGCCCAGTGCATATATTTATTTCAAACACTTATGCATGTTTCCTTTCATTCACCATCTGTCTTATTTTATTTCCATTCATTCTTTCTGTTATGCATTGTCACCTAATGTAGAACATTATAATGGAAGTCAGGTCTTCTAATTCAACTGCTTATCCCTCAAATTCATGGTGTGACCCTGAGTGTGTCATTAAGCCTTAATAGGCCTCATTTCCTACCTTTAAAAAGGATGTTGTCTGTTTGAACCATTACATTAAAATTGTTTAATTTAATCAGAGTAACAATACTTTATAGATGTTAGATACTATTTCCATTTCATGCCAATCATGCCACCCACATTAATAAACTCCTTTGTGCTTACTTCTGGGCTCACACATATGTCAGAATCTACTCCCAGGCTCTGGGTCTGCAATGAACAGGTACATTTCAGAGTCTTGCTCCTGAACAATGTTCCCTTCTTGGCAACTTTCTTCAAAAATTATGTATCCTTCATGAAAGCATGCAGAGAAAACATGTTAGAAAGGAACTGAATTTTTAAGCTGAACAATAGATAATGTAAGTCATTTAGTGGCCATTCTGCTGATTGCTCTAATTTTTTAGTAAGAGTATCGGAGTGTACATGTCCACTCAAAGCATTTTCAACACAATGCAATCAACACTGAAATGAGGAACAAGACCCTAGGAAAGATAATTTAGGGATGGACTCCATCTATTTATTTGTTGCTCAGAGAGATGCAGAAAGCCTATAACACACAAATAATGGTAATGAATTGAAAATTGACACTATGTGTTTTGCTTTGGTATGTTTGGGGGTTTGTTCAAGTTTGGTTTTTTAACTCCAGTATGATAAAACTCAAAACAGTTGGCAGAGATAGGTTACTCTTGTTTTACTTTTGAAGTGTCTCATTAATATTTAGTTTCTCAAATTCTAGTTTCTTTACCAAAGCAAAAATAGCTTTCCTACTCAGAGTAACTCAACAAAATCACATTTGGTTACTGCCACTGGAAACTTTGCAGTCACAAGCCCAGGTGGCCTTTGTGCCTCAAGCAATAATTTGCAAACACCTTTAACATGTCAAGCCCCAGCTACATTCCTGACATGCTCTAAACTCTTCTAAACATCATTTGCACATTACAACATTCAAGAAATATAGAATCAGACCCAAGGACAGCAGAGCATGTGTTGTACAATTTACTGGGGTAGAAACATCTCAGTCATTTCTCCTGCTTTATAGGAGGTTATATCAGCTCTTCAGGTCTGGTAGCTCTGGCACAGAGAATTGCCTATCACTTGATTTCTATTATAATGTCAGATACTGCTCTGGGCACCTTCAGTAACACACATGGGTGGGAGACAGTTTTTAAGTAGAAGAGAGTCGGGATTTTTGTTATTCCTTTGAATAACAAAAGCCTTGAAGGCTTGATCAATGGCTTGATCCTAGTCATTGAAAGGACTGGAGCAGAGTTGAGTGCCTATTTCATGTCTGATATTTCTCTCTCCTCTGACCAGATAAAAAGGAATAGGGAAAAAACACAGTTATGACACTTTACCTCAGTAAACCTGTAAGGCAAAATGACTCATATTTAATGCTCCAGAGCAGGAGCAATCCAGGAAACATTAAAGCTCTGAAAACTACGACATTTTCTCTAAGATGTACATCACCTCTTTTCTTTAGTGATTCCTGACTAGTTTTTACACAGCTCATAGTTACTCTATATACCTCTGCAGAAATGCAGCTATTTTTCTGTCCTGGCCCCTTAGATGTTTTCCCATAGCCAACATTCATGAGTTTATTCTAGGAATTTGTTTGCTAAAATTTTCCTTCTTCCTACAACATCAAAGCACTCTATTTTTTAGGTCACCTGGTGTCTCAAGCGCTCACCACTAGTTTCCTCCTGTCTGATTGTCTAAACCTCCTGCAGAGATCTCAGCCCACTAACCACGACTAAAGAGCAAATAGGGGCTGCACAAGATCTGACACCTCAGCAACTATTTTGTTTGTTCTCAAAGACTAAGTGACTATCTTTCATTCATCACCCAAAGATAATCATACACATTTACCAACCAAAAGAGTACTACTACACAACTACAAGTGTTAACATTACACAGATTGTTACATTTATTCAAAATGGATACCATTTATTTCTCTGTTGTCTTCTGCAAGCCTTTTCTTTGACTCCAGGCTTTAATTTTTCCTTCTTCCCTACAGGAGGATGTTTCCCCCTGTGCTCTGTTCTACAGCAGTACAGCACTTCCCAAGAGCTTATGGATTTATCTGGCAACATCAGGCTCTTGTATATCTTTTGCTCAAGTTCCTTACACCTAGAGCTCAGTCATCATCAGCCTGCTGTGACTTTCACTCCTCTGGCTGCTGCTCCACCTCCAGTCCACTTAGCAGGTTTCTACTTCCCATATGAGAAGTGCTGAGTAGCACAACTTGCTCAAACCTCTCACTTTTGCATCCGTGCAGTTTTGGAGGCCTTGTCCCAAGGCACATCTCCCTGCAGTGAAATACCCACGTTTTTAGACTCACATGTGGTAGTCTCATCCCCCAGGAAAAGAAAAAAGGGAAAGGGCTTGTTTCACCTACAGACCTTACAGGCTCAGCTGATGCCCTGGTAGAGGAAGACATGTAGAATATGTGTTGCTGCCATAAATTGTAGGTAGTTAAAAGGAAAAAGAACCCTGTGGAGATGTCTGAAATCTAATCTCAGACAGGCAGCAATCTAAAATAAACTACAGCTGGTGTTTCAGCTTTGATTCTGCTGCCACCAAAGGCAAATGGCACCATTCCCATTGATTCCAATTAAATCATAGACTAGGTCCTCTTCTTACTCATCTTTCTTTTTTTGATGCCTCTATCTACTTTTCAGTTGTAAATTTCCCTGGAATACTGCTCTTAGGACCATTAAAAAAAAAAATCAGAGAAATCCATACAAGTGCAAATATTAGTACTATTTTTTTAAAAATTAAAAAAAGAGGGAAGATTTTTAATTCTACCAGTTAATGGCATGGAAGAAAAAGCAGCATGGTTTTGTTCTAATGGTTTCGTTGGTTTCAGTTAGGGCTAGACTTTGTCCTAGGAACCAACATACCTTGCATACATCTCCATACTTCAGAAAAAGGCACTCTTATGACAGCAAATACATAAATGTGAGACTGCAAATGTTAACCATTTTGCAGTGAGATGGGTGTTTAATCCTTTTGCATCTAGCTTGACCTTGATATGCCTTATCTCAAAGCAGAAGGTGCACACACTTGTTTTTAGGCTGCACTCACACACGTGTACCGAGGAAGCTGTGGTGCTGTGCAACATCCCTGCATTGGTGCTGCCATTCTTGTGGGAGTTGCATTGCCACAAGTTATGCAGCTTTTTGCTTCTCTCACTGTTCTTACAAGGACAGCCAGAGGGTCGCCTGGTTTCCACTTCAATGGTGACACAGAGCATGACACTGATTCTGTGCTGGGGGCAGTTCAGCTGCAGCTGTTTTGAGACACTTGGGGGCAGTTTCAGGGTTGTCAGCTCCCACATTCTGCTGGGCTCCTTGTCCTCTTTCCTGGAGTCTGCCCTTGAAACTCTGGCCTTCATGGTCGCAGAGAAAAGCCTCAAAACACAGAGTCTTACAGTATTTTTAAGTGTGACTCATGACTTTTTGCCATGAAGGGCACATACAATTGCCTCCTTTCAACTTCCCTTTGTGCCTTTGCATGCAGCCGCACCTGCAGATGTTCAGGGAGGAGTGCCTGCACTCGTCCACCCTAAAAGCAGCTTCTGTGTATGCAAAAGTCAGCACCCGCTTGCACAGGTGTCACTATTCCCAACGGGCGGGTGCAGAGGTTCTGCTTGATGGGGCTACATGTGTATAAGCAGCTGCCCCTTTGAGCAAACTAGTCTCTGAACATCACATTTTAGCAAAGTGGCACAGCTTTTTCGATGTGCTCCATCCACAGAACATCTTTTGTAGTAGTTTTACAGTGTTAGATATACAGATATCTGTCTCGGACATTTTTTTCCACTTTCACTATCTGACCTTTGCAGTTATTTCACACAAAGCCCAGAGCTCAGTTAGCAGTTTCCAATGGCTGCTGCTCACAGTGCTCAGCTCACAGAGGAAGAACCAGCCCAAACAAACACCAGGGCACAAGGGATTAGAAGTGCCCATCATCATTACCACCAGTCCTCCTCAGCTTTCTCCAGGGCCTGGGGGATGCACAGCCCCAGTACCATAATCAATGTGGCTGGGATGCTGGCAGGTCAGCCAAGAAGCAAGCCACTCAGCCCTGTACCCCATCCCAAAACAATGTTCCCTCCTGACTTCACAGCATGCCAGGGTTATATAGCAACACAAAATCAAAAACTTTTGTAATTTAAATTAATATTAAGACAGATTTTAAAAATATATACCCACAAAAATATCAAAGAACTCTGTCATTTTGCCTCAAAGACATCAAAAGAGGTTTGATCCTTCTCCAAACCAAAAGGTCAGAGCTCTGGTCCCCCAGCAGAATCCCATCCTGGGACTCTGCAGGCAGAAGACCTTCTGCAAGCTGGCAACAAGTCTTCTATTTCAGGCAGATCACCCAAAGCACCTTGCTGCTTTCAGAGCACTACAGAGGGAGCACGGATTCTCATTTCTCTTTAAACTCCCTGGATCATTTAGTGAAGAAATCACACCAGGTGAAGACCACACCACGGCAGGCCCAAGGGAATCTACCCAGAAATGGCCTGAGACAGCTTCAGCACAAAGCTGCCCAAAGAAATCATCTCTCCAGATACCTTTAACAACAATGCCTATGACTCAGAGAGCACTCAGCAGTGAGCTCGAAGGTGGCTGAGCATCATTGCCCCATTCAGATGGGGAAAACCAGACTCTCTGGGCTGAGTGATTTGCCTGTAGCCCCACAGCACCTGGCAGACCTCAGAGCAGGAACTAGGGCTAGGGCCATGGTGTGCTAATTCAGAGCACAGAGCCAGCACATCCCACCTGCTTCAGAGGGGTTACAGCCCACTTGCTCCTCTGCATGCATGAGGTGAGTGTAGTGTAACCCCATGAATTCTTTTGCCTGGAGACAGGATGAAATATAAATTTAAATGTCTATTATTGTCATTGAATGTGCTCCACCAGCTTAGTCCCACCATATCAGTATGGAATACATGAGTACAATGCAAAACAGAATGTTAAAAATTAAAGTATAAGTGGCTGAATTCAGTAATGCCAACAGTTGCATTCAATAAAGTAGCATGTTAGTGATTGTGGAATTTTGCTAGACACATTCTGAAGATAACATCTTATTTGTACAATGAATGGTTAGGCTAATCAGTGCAAGGGTTTAAATAGTCCTAAGTACATTAGCATAATCACTCATGAAGCACATGTAGTTTATAAATGAATTAACAGCTACAAATTAAAGAAGAAGTGTCTGCTTTTTTAAAGCATCTGCCTTTTTTTAAGGAGAAAAAAAAGGAAAGTTGGGCATTCTGATTTTCAGATGCTCTCAGACTGTGCAGTGTGGAAATGCCTGCTTGCACCCTCCACTCCTCAACAAGCTCAGCCCCCCAGGAAGATCCAGGGACAGTCCAAAGGTTGGGCTCTGTGCCTGGATGAAGCTTTGCAGACCCCAGGAACTCCCATCAGTTCTAACTCATTCCAGTTCAAGATTTTTTACACCGTGTTAGGATTAAACTGTTTTAGGTTTCTGAAGTGCTTGTACCTTCCCAGACTTTAGAAAAGGTGTATTTTTATTAATCAGATGATTTTACAGACCTACTGAGTCTTCTGAAATGAGCAGGATGAATGGTTCCCACTCTGTTCTCCCTCATTCCTACACCTCTTTTTCATGTATTAAGCAAAGAAAGATGATTTCTTCATTTTTCCCTGAGGTCAGAAATACCTCAGCCAACCTGACTTCCCATTTCCCTTGGAGATGAGGAAGAAAAGTGCCTACATGGCTGCTCTGCAGCCAGAGATGATGCCACCTTAAACCTATACTGAAGAAATCCCAGCTGGAAAGACCCTCTCCAGCCTCCATTGAACATGCAAAGGTGCACACGTGATGGAGGTAGAGGTGTTCCCATTTCCTGGTAAGAAACTGAAGGGGTGGGATTCTTACAAAAAACAGCAGAGGGAGGGGAATGAGAAATGGTCACTGAGAATGGGAGAGGCAAAATCAGAATGAGGAGACAGAACCAAGGCAAGGTTCTTCTCAACAGAACTGGTAGTGAAATGGAGGAGTTTGTCACCAAAGAACATTGTAAATAGTTTACAATAGAATATGCATGGTTTCAAGATGCAGTTACACAACTTAACAAGACAGATATCCATTTGGGTACTAGACATAGACTTCATTGGCTTAGGAAGGCAGGAAACTGATAAGGAAGTATTCTTGCTTTTGTCCTGGACACATTTCTCTAGGCATCAGATTGACCATTGTCAAAAGACAGAGCCAGACCATCCATTTTATGTTATTGTGGTTTTTACTACAGAGTGGCACAGGTAGAAATTAAGAACTGCATTTTCCAAAAGACAAAGCACAGGGGAAAGTTTTGCCCCAAGAAGGCAGGTTCATCCCTTAGTGCCTTGCACAAGATCACTTGAACAAACTCATTCTCCTTCCTTAACACCCACCCCACAAAACACAGCAGCCGTGGGTGTGTTGGGGCTATGGTAAACATCTCTTGTCCCCTTGTTCTCCACCCCAGCCTGCACACAGCCCTGACAGAGGACACCAACAGGCTCATGAATGCTTCTCATGCTGCAGTTTCATTGTGGGCAATTGTCAGCTACTTGTGGCTAGAGTAAAAAAATTAGTAAACATATTTCTCTTTTGGTTATATTACTACTACTACTACTACTGCTCTTTTTCCCTATGGAAAAAAATACTAGTAAAGCATATTTAGCCTTTCACATGCACCAAGTCTTCAAAGGTGAATTTGCCTTTTATTATGGATGGATTTTCTTCTTTTTTTTTTTTTTTTTTTTTAATCTTCCTGACTGTCTGGGAGCCACTGTGATGCAGTAATCAGGAGCCTTGCACTAGAAGACCAACCTTCCGTCCCAACTCCCTAGTAAATGCATTGCTATTTTCATCTTACATTAAGGGCAGCCCAGCTACCTCTCACAGTGAGAAGTATTAAAAATACTTCCCTCAGTTCTCAGAAAGAGAATAATCTAAACTCTCAAACTAACTGAACTGAAAAAGAAAAAAGAAAAAAAAAAAGAAAAAAAAAAGAGGAAGCCTTAGCGTGAAGAGCTATTATTATGTCTTCTCACATTTTGCTGTAGCTAAAAGCATGAGTTGTATATATAACTAATGCACCACCCACCCAAGCAAAAATACTTGCTTGAAAAAGTAAAGGCATGCCTGTCAGAACTCATCCTTTTCCATTCAGTCTCCATTGTATATTTTTGTTCCTGTGATAAATTAGCCCACTGCTTCTCAGGTGATTCTGGCATTTCAAATTTGAAAACAGGACATGCTCAAGTAAAATCATACAGCAGCTTCACTAGCAGTCTGAACTCACAGGGAGCTCAACAGTATTCTGCAAAGCAAAACTGAAATATGAAGGTAATGGGGTGAAAGTTTGAGGCCTGCCCTCCACTTGCACTCACTCACACGCATTAATGTTTCCATCCTGGCAGCTATAAACACTGTTTACCATCAAACACCTGCAACAGATTTCCAATACTCTCATGCTTGCAGTCTAGGTTTGCATGTAATCTGTTTTGTATGCTAGTGCACCCTGAGACTGCCCTGGAGGGTTATGGTTTGTAGGTTGAGCTGCCTGGTCACATCTTTCTTAGTGTTCTCATTTCTGTCTGTCTCCTTCAAAATTCTAAATATCCTTCTCAGTACTGTCAGCATTGACTGAAGCTCTTTTTTTTCATTAAGCATAGCTAACATCTACATCAGCCTAAGTTGTAGTAATTTTCTGGTTACACAGGCAGACTTTCCAGCCAGTGAATAGGAACACAAAAAGATCCAGAGACACCTCTCAGTCAGTCAAATATGTCTTTGCACAAGCATCTTGCAATTTTAGCTCTAGAACCAGGCTGACTTAGATAGAGAGGAAACCAAAGAGATCTTACTTTACCTTTTCATGAAAAGATGGAACAGTCTGTGATCAGCCATGCTTTTGGAAGGCAGTGGTGACAAATTCTTGGAATTTCCTTGAATTGTATAACAATGTTGAGAATTTCTAGGTAAGACTCAAAATATTTAGCAGCTTTACAGGTGGTTTTACAAGGATATTCCAGTAGATCTTGTACCTGTGCTGTATATCATTATTAATGTCAGAATAAAGGTCTTCTCACTAATTCTGCTGGTTTCAGAATCTCAAAACAAACTCAAGTTCACTGTAGTTGGCTCAGATCCTAGCTTTCACACAAAAGGAAATTATTATCCTGTAACATAATGTGCAGGAAAAACCCTAATGCCGTGCATTATTCCTGGCCTAGGTGACCTCTCCAGACATCACGTTTCTCCATCATGCCCTTATGATGCACCCTAATTCCTCCTTAACAACCCATGACAGAAACCTGGGTAGAGTGGGATGAGAACGTAATTTCCATAATTTCTCAAGTAACTGTTCCTCCAGTATATCTGACATATAGGGCAATATTGCCTGGGTTTCAAGGGAGAGTTTTAATAAGTATCTAGACTGAGTTAGCCAAGGTGCACAATTTGGGAGCAAGATGCTCCAGCAAGTACCACTATGTACATATTTCACAACTTGTGGCTGAGGTCAGCATTAGCACGTAGACATAAATAACTGCTTGCAAGCAAGGACATAATAAGGCATTCCAGAAGATCTCTTCTAAGATGAACTATTTGAGTCTGCTCCCTAAGCACTGCAAGGTATAATTGCATTCAGGTATTCATGAAGTTCATGAAGTTCAAAGTCGTTCCAAGGCTTTGCTGGGTCACAAGAACTGATGGATGTGAAGATACAGTAGAATAAAACCCTGATGCAAGACTTGTGTACTGATTTGATCTGAAACCACAGACACAACTCTGCTCAATATGGAAGAAATCCCTGGGATTATTTCCTGAGTACAGGTTTGCCATACAGAGCCTATGTTCCCCAGGCTTGGGGTGCACAGGAAGGCTCACGTACTACTGAGCCCTTCTGAAAAGTGGGGTATAGTTTTCCTAAACTGGTTTTTCTGTTTGTTATAAGTTTAGGGTTTTTAAATTGTGCTAATGTGTTTAGAGATTGCAATGGGAGTGTTTGAGAAATCCAAAAATAAAATAATGTAATGCAGCCAAATACTTAATTACCAACATGTGCATCTGTTGTCAAACCATACGCTAAGTGAGTGGCACTGCTCATTAGTTCTGCTTTCAGGAGCTACCAGGCGTTCGTGTCATCACCACCAAGAGTCTTCTGAGTCTGAATCATCCCCGGAAAGGACAGATTCTGTCACTCATGCACTCGCTGTTAACAAGAATGCTGATGGCGTAGCAGGTGTTTCCTCCACTTCTCTAAACCTGGAAAGGTTCTGGCACAGCTTCCCTCCAATTTTCCCTCTTCAGAAAGGAAAAACAATCTTTCTCTCCTGGCTCACATGAGCAGGCAGGCATGTTCCAATAACTCAGGTATTGGATACAATTGCTCCTATTCACTCTGTTGCCTGCAATACTGTGTGATTATCATGCTCTGCTAGGTCCTCAGGAAAGAATGCTGGTTTATCCAGACCCAGTCCAATTCTTTTTCATATAATAAAACCCTAGCCCAGTGAAACAGAAAGGGGTCTGTGATGCACAGAGTAAAAAAGGCCTACTTACTATTTAGCTGACCCATTAATTTGGCAGTGAGTTTGAAATGCTCTTCCAAAGTTGCTGACTGATAAGTCCTTTCAAACCTTTAAGGGCGTCTGATATTCTGAAATGGACTTGGAAAATTTTCTGCGCTTTGTCCACATGAAGCAAATGCCAGCTGGGACCTAAAGAAAAGAGCAGAGCATTACTACCAGGAAAACAACACCAAAGAAAGGATAGAAAGGATCTGAGCAATCCCAAATATGGGTCTTAGCCTGATAAGACATTACAGTAAAAGCTCTACAGAGCTGGCTGCTCCAGCAGACACTGAATACATCCTGGTTAGCTCTTGCAGTACTGAGGGTCTAGGGCTGACTCGCTCCTTTCTGGGATTGCCCAGGACTGGGGCTGATCCCCATGGCTCATGCAGTCCATGTAGCCTCCTGTGGTTTCAGGTAGGCTGTAGAAGGGCACTGCTTGCCTCACACCTCACTCTGGTAACTGTCCTTTGGCAACTATCCACCTGTCCTGGTGTGCAAGGGCTGAGCCAGCCCATGCTGAGGATGCAGCAGAGAATCAAGGATCCATAGCTGGGCTCAATCCCAGATTTAGCTTTGCTAAATTCCAGTTACATCCCAGCCAGATCCACTCAGTTCTCCCCCTTTCTCTGAACCAGAAAGGCACAACTTAGTTCACTTCCCTCACTTTTGAAATGACCTGTGGCCTTTTAGAAAGGGTTCTTTATAAAGGTAAAACTCAGCAGTTAGCCAACACTGAATGTTACCAAGCCCAGGCTCAGCTAGTGGCATTTGCATGGGCACAGAAATTTGAGGTAGTCCCCGGGTTGCTGCTACAGAGTTGGAGAGGGCAGGAATTTCCCTTCCTTCCCTGTGCCCCACTTTTCTGTGGAACGAAACTGCCAAACCAAATCCTTCTCCTTTTTTCAAACAGCTGAGGATGGCCCAAGCATTCCTTTCCACTCATAATCTAAGACACATTTTCTTTTTAGTACGGTGGCTCCCAAGAGCTAAAGTTCAATCTGGAATATTGAAACACACATCTTAAATCACCAGTAGGACACTTCTGGTGCTGACACTGATGTACCCAGCTTGGAGCTGTTCAGGGCTTGGACAGTACTGGCTCTCTGTGCTCCAGAATTCCCCTCTGCAAGCTTTCCTGTCCCTGCCAGCTGCAGCAACCAACACTGCCTACAGCAAATGTGTCACATATAGGTAGGTCACTAAATATCATGCCCAAATGCAACACAGGACCAGATGCCATTAAGAAAAAAAAAAAATCATGTTGATGTAAGCACTATGCTTTTACTTCCCCAAGTCTGACAGGCCTCCTACACAGCCAGCAGCAAGTAGCTATTTCCCTTGTAATATCATCAGCTTCCAGTAATGTTCACTTGCCTGTTTTTAATACCCTCTGAAGCCCTTCCTACCACCCTGTGATAAATACCTTCCCCTCCACCATTTCATAACTGTCCAGATCTTTTCCTTTCTCTCCCCACTACATCTGGCTTCTAGACCATTCTCCACTTCTTTCTGTTAGCATTTTCAGTCTTATCTAGGGCTCAACAGACTTTTTTACCCTTTCTTGGTGGTAGAGGGAGGAGAAGGGGGGACCTGCTGTTTAGCTGGCTTTGGCAAGCCTGGGCAGCTCTAGCTGAACTCCCCAGCCCTCTGCCAAGAACAGTCTAAATAGGAGCACCAGAAACATCTTTTAATGTCATTTGTATTAATATTTTTGGAATTAGGCAGACTTGAAATTGCTTTAAAAACATTAAAAAACAGAGGGAAAGGGTTGGCAAGCATGTGAAGCTCAAACTGTATCACACTGTCATAACAAAGTGGGTATAACACAAGTGTCCAAGCCATTTGTATCAAAGGACTATTTTTCTATCACTTTATTTAACAAAGATGTTCTTAAAAGCAAGACTCTCATGTTTTGCACAGAATAAACCATTCCTGTCTTCGCTCATCCTAAGCAATGTACAACAGTTCAATGTATGCCATGCCCTTGGGAAGAAGACCCTGTACCCTCAAGGTATATCCAAAAGGGGGAAAAGGCAGACCAGGCTGAAAAGGACCTTTGTGCCTTTGGCCTCTCCAGCTCCTTTCCTTAGTCACATTTTCTTCAAGCCAGAGAAGCAGGGTGAGCCTCAGAAAGGCCCTTGGCTTGCTACTTACTTTCATCATCAGGCCCAAGCAGTTCTTTAGAATTTCACTCTGTCTGCTTTAACCTTTCTTCTGTGATCATCAGAGATTTCCTCTGGACTCACTGGACCACCAGCTTTAACACCTTGCAAGATCAGACAAAGGATTGCTCAACCAGCATTTTCAAGGAGAGTTAAAGGCAGCCAGTCTCCTGGCAACTTCCTTCCTTCTCAATCTTTGGCTTCAGAGGGGTAGAGACAATACCAAGGAGTAGACTCAAAGATCACCTTCAGAGAAGCACAGTCAAGATTTTAGGCTGGTTTTCTGATGTCCAAAGTAAATACAAATTATACAAATTAGGCCATGAAAATTTCAGGTATAAAGGAACTGGAGACACTTGTCATGTAGAAGTGGAGCTGGACAGGGAGAGGGGTTGTTAAGCCTTGGACCTGCATAGCTCACAACTTAATGCCACCTTCCTTTTCTTCATCCCACACACAATGCAGCACAAAGGCTTCAGACAGGATGTCACATAAGTACTCCAGTGAGACAAAGCAGATGTCCCCAGGAACAGCAGTCTGCCACTGGCCATCCCCAGCTTGAGTTTGTGTCTCCAACTTCATGACCTCAATTCCTGAACTTCAGTCAGCAGGTCTACTTTGGGACATTATCCACAGCAACTTGCAACCACATGTGAAAAGCCTCCTTACAATAACAAAACATAGGGTTAGAAGCATGAAAGAAAGCAAAATAATCTGTAGGAGTAATCTAGATATATATGCACACTTGAGGAGGGAAAACAGATAAGAATCTTTCAGGTGAATTAGAGGGCATGCACTTGCATAGGAATAATGCTTCTTGAGTCTACAGCAATTTTGTGATTAACATCTGCTTTCTTGGCCAAGGAATGCTGGTTTCTATTTTTCCATAGCCCAACCCTTGTTCCTAGCTTTTAGAGGGGTTTTTTGCATTTCAGTTGTCTCAGTAGGATAAATCATACTCATTCCAACTCAGTTTGCATTTAATAAATTCCTCAGGCTCTTATTTGTCCCCTTAAATTTATTCTCTCATTTAAAAAAGACAAGGAATTAAAAATTGCTAGATTTCTGCTAGACTTCTGATCATCCTTTTCAGTTGCTATTATCAATATGGATCACAGCATAATTCATTTTGTCACAGGCAAAAGAGGAGTCTTTGCATTTCACAATGATTTAGAAGTCCCCCAAAGCTTGAAGGGACGTTGTCGAAATCTTTAAAATGTTTTGGCCTCATCTTGTGATGTCTCCTTTCTGAAGAGAACTTTTCTGAGGAACTAGAGAAACTAAAAATTTTATTTTATTTTTTCTTTGCATCAAGATGAACACCTTTTTCCTAAAGAAAAACAAAAGCTGTCATACAACAAGTGTCATTTCTTGAAGGATGGTTTGGGATAATGTAAAATTTGGCTTCTATGATGAAAGGCAGCCTAGTCCTGGAGATCAGTTAAGTATGTGCCTCATTTACAAGTGTGACCTGATAATCTGCAGTACTGAAAAGCTTTTCTTTCTAGGAAGACAAGAAGGTTGTACACTCAGACTTCTTTTACTTCATGGGAACTGGGAGAGCTTAAACATGACTGACACAATCTGCACTTTCCCAGAAAGCAATGAGTTTTGTTTGGCAATTTAATTTCTTTCTGCCATATGCTAAACGTGACTATCATTTTACATTATTATAATATTTTGAGTTGGTTTGATATGCTGTACATTGTTCCTTCTGTAAAACACGATATGTGCAGGAAATTTGATAAAGTAATTTTATGTCTTCTATTCATTGCTACTACTTTTGCTTGCTGACAAATTAAACTCCAGTCATCTGAGTCAGCCTCTTATTTTAGATCATCATTCCATTCTCCATGTTTTGTCAAATAAATACACTTGTATGTGTAACTACACATAGAAGCCTACAAACAATCTACATGACACTTTGCAAATGAGAAGAAATTAGTTCTTTTAGAGTAAGTTACTTAGGTTTCACAATCACTGCCCATCCCACTTTCCAAAGCTATGTCATTACCAAACTTCTATTGCCTTCTGCATACAGAAGGTATTTTATTAGCTGAGACCCACTTCCTTGCTTCAAAGTTACTACAGCCAAAGAGCCTGGCTATGAGTGGGAAGTGACAGCTCAGAGAATGGCCCTGGTCTGTACCAGCACAAGTGTGTGTGTGTGTACTGAGGCAGGGCAGTGACCCTTTTACTCTTCACACAGTGTCCAGCCAAGCAGCCAGCCTGCAATCCCACCCTGCCCAAGGACTGCACGGCTCCAGTGATGGGCTGGGTGACCTGACCTGCTCCAGAAGGCAGCTCGGATCCTGGCAGTGCTGCTCTGAGACAAACAAATAAAACAAAAATCCATGCCAAGAATTCCAGGAAGGGTTGAAGGAGCAGTAGGATGTGGCCAAGAGTCAGAGGCATATGGGCCACTGCACTAGCAACCAAAGAGGGCCAGGGCAGGGGCCCAAGCACTGGCACAGCATCACCTGCTGCTCCACCATCAGTGCTGTCCTTGGCACAGACCTGTTCCAGGCAACCAGCTCTCCCTTACACAATGCCTGGACCCTCTGAGCAATAACTAGGGACTATTCCAAATACACAGTTTGGATGGGCCACCTTGTTAGGGTGGCAGAGGAAAAGAATTTATGCCCAAAAGCAGTGACAGTCCAGCTGGCCTTGTGGCCAGTGAGTAGTTCCCTGGCCTATTTTATCCACTAATGTAGAAGCAATCTTGAATACCACAATTCATTCAGCACAGAAAACTTGCCAGGATGGGAATTTCATCTTACTAGAACTGCCCCAACCACCCCAACATATCAAACTCAGCTTTTTTTCTATTCTTTTGCTCCCTGAGACATTTCTGTAGAGTCTATCTAATCTCCCCTCAGTCTTCATGCATTGTCTGGGCTGGTTTTTAATTGACCAGAAAATTACATGACTGCATCTATTAGGCCAAAGTACTGTTTCACCTTGATGTGGCCCTCGAACTGAAATTGTAGATTGCATCTCCAAGCATCAATCTTCTACCTTACAAAACCCTCCTCCTCTCTCATTATCATTCTGCCTCTGAATCTAAGTTTCTCCTATTGGACTCAATTCCAAATACAGTAAGTACAAGCTGAGATCAGCAGAGGCAAGTTATAGGAAAGGTCCTGTTTAAAAGAAAAGCAATTTCTGATTAAGATAATGCTACTTATCAATTCCTATTTTCAAAGAGAATTACACACATAAAATATTTTTATAATAACCAAGGGAGTTATATACGCATTTCTATGCATCTTTTGCAGAAAAATAGGTGGTAAACAAGGGGACAAAATCATCTGCTAATTTATGATTTCTTTGGTTTTTTGAGCCCTTCCATTCCAAACAAAACTGAAGTGTCTCCCATCACGGCCACACAAAAACCACGGCTTTCTTGTCACTTTTCCATGACACAATGACACCGTTGTCCTGACAAAAGTTTCCACTACTTGACACATGCAAAAATATAGGACAAGTCAGGCAACTGATGTCTTCAAGCTGAATTATCTTTCCCCAAGCTGTATCTTCTTACCTTTTATAAATGTAACTGATGTCATCAGATAACTTCTACAAAAGGAATTAATGTCATTTTCTCACCTTTTGTAGATGTAGCTAATGTTGTCAGATAACTTCTACAATAGAAGTTGCTTTAAAAAAAGTACTTTGTGTTTTAAGCATTGCATAAGATTATGTCACACAAATAGATATGCATTAGGTAGTCAGAGAATATGTATTAGATAACAAGATTCATGTAAATTCTACTGTATAAAAGATGTAACTTTTTACCCTTTGTTGTGCTTCATTTGTGGAAACTTCCACCTTTCACTGTGCACAGAACAAACAGTGTCTCCTTTCTAAACTAGACTCTGTGTTTAGAGAGCTCCTAAAATCAGCCACAAAAGGAACCAGGACAAGACACCATCAGGAATTGCAGGCACTCAGCCTACAGTTCAAACAACTGGGCAGCACTGCTTTTCACAGCTCAGGAGATTCACAGATCCAAGGGGAGAAAGGACAAGCATGCACTAGAGCAGAAATCTGCCTGCTGCAAACCAGAGTACATCTGCATTAGGTAAAATAATAGATGTGTATAAACACTGAAAAAAGCAAGTGGCTGGACAAACACTAACTAATAAAGATGAGATAGGTTTCTGTGAATGCAGCCCAGGTGTTTTTTGTAAAACTGTCTCAAATGGACTTTCTTATAAAGTATCAAGGTGAAACAATGTTCACCTTAAAATGGGTTTTAGCAAATACTGATCAATCAGTTTTCCTGCTTGGGGGCTTATCATCCTCCCTTTCTGTGGTTCAATGATTCCTTCCACTGCTCTGCTACCCAGTCCCACCTCAGCCCCAGAGTTCTGCTTAACTCTGCTGCTGTCCTTATCAACCCTGGTGCAATCTGGTGTTTGCCTCTAAAAGAAGGTGACCAACACCAACTTTCTGCAGACCTTCCTTTCTTCCTTCCTTCCTTCCTAGAGTTTCAACCTTTCCTGTGCTGCAATCTCTTGCTCGCCCATGACTTGAAATCATTATGCACTAGTTGCAAACAAATGTGAATAAATTACAGTAATATTCAAATAAGGGGGGGAAGAAGAGGACTAACAGAAAGGGCAACTAGGAAATCAAGGAAGAAATGCTAATTAACTCAAATAGATTGATTTGCCCTGTTTGCTCAAAAAATTAATTACCAAAAAAATCGTAAATTAAGAATTAAAAGCTCACAATAAGAGGAGCCAAAAGGTTTTTCTCTGGAATCTATTATGAGTATCTGAAAAGGGACTGTGTCTAATTAGACATTATTTTGCATCAAGATGACCTCATATTATAATTAGAGATATGCTAAATTACTTGGAAATAATTACAATGATTGGATATCCTCCATGACTGCCAGTTTGGAAGCTTTCGTGTTCACATTGATCCTACACACCTCAGTTTCTTTTGGCTGGCAGTTGGATCTTTAGATGGTATCTAACATGCAAAAAAGCCATCATTCTTCAAAATCTCCATCAGGTGACAGACACTTTAACAGACAAGAGAGATGTACAAATTTTCATGTAATAAAACCATGATCTAAACACGTGGCAGGTACTCAGCACTACTTGCACTCTATTTCCTAAGAACAACATTCACAATGCAAACAAATGTTATTAATTTTTGTCTTTGAAACTAATATATCCACAAATAGTTTGGGCTTCTAAAATATACTGCTCTAGGATATTGCATATTGCAAAAATGTTAGGCCAAGTTCTAACAAGTGTCAGTTGCTACTGCAGTCCTCTGGACTGGCTCAGTGAGTCAATCAAACTCCAACTACTTCAGTGGCTACAGAAAAGGAGGGAAGACACGTCTAGCACCCTGGGTGGCAGACATGCTGGGTTGTGTGATGTGGGTAAGAAAATGCCAGTCATGCTAGAAAACACAAAGAAGCTAGGTCAGAAAGTCAGGTGAGTGGTAAGGCAAGAAACTGGAATAAGGTAAGGAACAGCTACAGGAGATCATCCTGTATTTCAGCATCTTTTTGATGATCCATGTGGAGATCTAGAAGGATAGAGCCACAGTGAGCAGAAGACACTGAGATAAAAGGGAGCCTGCATACCCTGAAGTGGAGCCTGAGGAAAGGAACACTTCAAAGTTGCCCACAATGTTTTGAAAGGCACAAAGGATTAGGGCTCTCACAGCTACATCAGCCCTTGCATGGGGGCAGCTGCAAATCTGTCTGGACAAAACAAACACAAAATCTCCTCAGAACAAAAGATCATGAACTAGCCTTCATGTCAGTGTGACAGCCAGATGGGCAAGATGGGAAACTTGGTTTTTGTGGGAACAACTAAGGGTATCATAGGCTGGGTGCAGCTGATATAACTGCTCTCAGGAAACATGATTACAACATGTCTTCCTTCTCAGTGTCGTGTTCCTTCTCAGTGACTGTTTCACAAGGCATGGATTTGGATCTTCCTGAAGGCAAGGATACAAAGAAGGCCAGCACACAAAGGAAGACAAGAAACTCCAGCAGAGCAGACCAGCAGCACCCAAATGCTCAGCAAAAGGAGAGGTGTACACAGCTCAGACCTGCAGAGGTACCGGATGCCTGAGTATCCATTCTGTTCTGTGCCCTGCAATTTCAGTATACAGAGTAAAAAGTCCTGTGATTTGTGCAGTTGTAAACCAAGCCAGCATCTGAGCTGGGAAGAGAAGGTGCATTTCCCACATCCAGGCCCACATCCCACAACCACAGATCTTTGAGTCTCACCACTAACATGTGTGACTGGTGGCACAGCCCAGCCACCACAGCCTCATTCATTCCCAGATTGGCTTTGTACATCTTGGCTGCTGCAGAGGTTTAGAAACAATACTTTTAATATTTTGTGGTATTGACTTACCCATTCATTGTGTAGTGACATTAGCACACATGAATAATCATAAAATAAAAAAAGGATAATTAATATTTAACTTTGCCAGAGGGATGTACTTAAGGGAGAAACCATGTTTTAGAAAGAGCAGCTGATATTTGTCAGCTGGAGAACAGGACTAATTAGATGCATCAGGCAGTGGTGACACGAAGTTGAAAAACAGCTTGTCAACTCTGAAATGACTTATAGCAAATGATTATATATAAAGATGCTTTGTTATACTCTCACACACAGGTGTGTTCCTCATTTTCCAAACACTTCCTGTGCCTTTTGTTCCTGTAGTAAAACAGGTGCAAAGCAGATTGCTCACTCATAGATATACCATAAGTATGTTTTAGTAGAGCAGATACATAGTCCATTTCTTGTGCCCAAACCAACAAAGTGTTGAACATTGAAGTACCCTCCATTCTCACTGATTTTGGTGAAAGATGGTCCACAACTTATAGGATCAAAGGCTTGATGTCTGAAGCACATAAGGAAAGTGATGTAGGGGATGAGGCAACAAACCAGGAGGCCAAATTCATGTCTGTTGTAATGTTGGTTGACTGCAGCCAGACAGTTCATTGATCACAGCAAAGGATTTGCCCCAGGGTGTTTTAATTTAAAACAGATTGACATTAATCTGAAGAACAAATCACCCAAATCCTAAACTCTGATCTGATGCAAGTCAGATGCAATATGACAGCAACTCAATCTCCTGGGCAGCAGAGCTGCTAGCTTCAACTTCATATCCATTTCCAAATGGTGCCTGTAAGGTCTCAAATGCTGCTAGAATAGGTCCAGCAAGGAATAATTTATCCAAGGTAGAGGTACATATCCTTCAGAACACACTAAAGCTACCAGGAAAGTGAAGCTTCAAGGGGGAATGGAGTGCAGGTGCTGAGACGGGGAAGGGGCCACTTAGGAAGTAAGTGCTTGATTAGTCAATGAGCAATGCTAATGCTGAGCAAACAAAACAGAAGCATAAATTCTGAGACACCAGTTAAACTGAAATCATTAAGTACTCTAAAAGGCTTATTAACTTACCTAGGAAATTGAACACAAACTAACTGTTTGAATTGAGCTGCTCAAACAATAAAAACATTTGAAATGTCCCGAAAGTAATTTGTTTAATGCAGTATTTGAGCTGTCACAAAAACAAAAGAATTTCTCTCCAGCCACAATAAAATCACACCAATACACACACTCTGGCACCAAAAAAGAATATTTAAAGCTGTAACTAGCACCTGTAATACATTGCTTGTATTTATAGTCCTGGTATGATTAGTTTCTAAAGAAAAATTATGTCCACAGACAGCATGTTTTGTTCCTCCTCGTTACTCATATGCAAGAATGAAAGATCTATTACAACATACTCTTCCTTCCACCTGCTTTGATGAACTGCCTCAAAGCTCTCTGGGGAGACTGCTGCAAAGCCTGTGACTTTCAGCTGAGGCTCAGAAAGCAGATACTGGATTGCAAGAGCAGACTCAAAGGTCAGTTCAGAGCACACGGGCAGCAGATTGCAACTCCATTTCTAAAAGCAAAGGACACTGCTGTGGTACAGGTGATTCCCCTCAAGCCTATACCCTCACAAAGGAAAAACTTAACAGATCTGCCTTTAGGGACAAATGTAAAAAGTTCAACTTGAAACTCTAACACCTGTTTCACAGAGACTTCTCCATATTGCATATTATTTAAAAATTGCAGTTCACCTCAGGACCATTTCTCACTAAGTCAGTTAATGATTTCTACGTCTGCTCAATTTTCCTGAGAGTGTTTTGTTCTGCTCAGGTCTATGTAGCATGGCCATCATTGTGATATCTCAACACCTCCCTGCAGTGTGACAACCCACTTCCCTGATGTGCATCTGTCACACCTTGATCTTTCTTTTTTTCTCTTCTCCTCCCATGGAGAAATCTTCATAGATGAAAATAAATATGAATATATTCTGTTCACTTTTCAAAAATAGCTATATAATGTATTTATCCTTTCATATATCATATATAATTTTTTATAAAATGGTTATTGATGCTTGCTATTATCTGTACTTTCAGTACTGAAGACAGAGTTGAAGAAATGCATCTTAGCAAATACCCAAGTTTCCCATAGGTCATACATTTTACTGAAATTCATTCCACAGACTTGTGTAAGAACCTGAGAAATTTTAGCAAGCAAAAAAAGGAAAATATTTGCAATAGAGCCCCAGACAATCTGTCAGGTGCTCATGCAACACGTTGCAGATAAGCTCTGAGATCTCAAACTGGACACATCAGATACCCAAACAGAGAGGAAGATAACATTGTGATTAACACTGAGCTTTTTACTAGGCACCAGAGGTGTGACCACCCTGATTTGCTGATGGCACTGACCTGGAGAAGCTGAATACTTTGTCCTTTGCCACATGCCAGATCACTGCAGGGTTACAAACAGAAACTGGGGCATTAGGACAGAACCTGGTGGTCTAATTATGTGGCAACAACAGACTTACATCTTGCTTACACAGACTTACATCTATCTGCAAAGAGAGGCAATTGACACACTTCCCATTGTGCGTTTTGCAAGCACACATGTAACTGCAACACTAAATGTGCAGCATCTACACATGGCTTTGAGTATTTCCTCAAATCTGTTTTCCTTTAACCCTTCCTGCTGACTGTTGTTAATTACAGCTTTAGAGAGAAACCTATGAAAACACAGCAGTATATTTCCTAGAGATACAGAGGTTTCAATATACACATCTGCACAGCATTCATCATTTTCCTGAACAGTCCTGCACAAAACAGCATTTCTGTCATTACATTTTTAATATAACAATTCCTATGGGAAACTGTTGATGAGGACTGGGATACAGATGAAAAAAAAGCAGAAAGATTGCAAGATGAAGGGCTGCTCTCAGTCCACAGATGAATGATGGTTCTTATCATTAAATACAGAAGAATGGTAGATTCTGCCATTTTTAGTAAAAACTGCTAAACCAACAGGAAGGCTGGATTTGATGGAGGAGTTTTTTAAGTGAAGAATTTCCTTGAGAATAAGAAAATGTTTCAGATTTCAGGTGTGGAAATCATCAAACTCCATGGATACTTCTGACAACAACCAGAGCCAAAGGGGCTCTTATAGCTCCTTTTCCCATGACTGGATTGGCAGAGGAGATCTTGGAATATCTACAGATCACACCCACAGGGGAGTGGGGGAGGACTTTGACATAGGGACACAGGACCATCAGATATCAAAATGCTGTGGCAGCTTAGATAGTCAGATTGAGCCATGGCAAAGCTATCCTAGTGCCCCACAAACACTGTTCCAGGGCAATCTGTACTGTCATGTACCTCACCTGTGAGCAGGAGCACGTATCCTGTGAGTTTTCACAGTCCAGTTCACCATCAGTAACTCATTAACTCCAATACCTGCAACTGTCTGCCCATGACATTATAGTATGACCTTGGGAAAGCCACTCTCACCTGATTGTGTTAATCTATTAATTGCTCCCTGGCAGGTGCTGATCCTCCTTATTATTTTCTGAAATGGAGATCTGGTGGATTCAGGCTTTACACAGCATTGTGCTTCAGATTCCCCATCAGAAAAGTGGAGATAATAACATTTACATACCTCAGCAGGTAGTTTGGATGCTTAATTAATCCTTTCAAAGCTTCTTAAAATATAGATAAGTTAAAAAGATATATTTTAACATAATTTTTACTGTGTAATTTAAAAAGTACAAAAAGCTGTTTTTCCAAGCAATAAATAGCTTTTTAAAATAATTCAAAACTTATTAAACTATTCATTACTTTAGGACCCAGTTAAAAAAAGAAAGACCCTTTGAGCAGTTAATCTGACCTGGTGTTTAATTAGAACAAATTCAAAGTCAACAAATCATTCGGATTAAAATAACATTATTTCTGCCACTTCTTTTTGTGAAGTTCAGTCAAACTTCACATTTTGTAGTTTAAGCCTTTGAAAACCTGGGACCCTGGGAAATACCCCCTGTCAGCCTCACATGGAACACAGCCTCAAGAAGTTATGCTAAGGTGCATGAAGGACAGGGAGGGAATTCAGGACAGCCAGTACAGCTTCACCATGGGGAAGCCCTGCCTGACCTTCTATGATGGAGTGACTGCAAGGAAAGAGCTACAGATGTCATTCAGCTCAATTTGTGTAAAGCCCTCCAACATCTTTCTCTCTATATTGGAGAGCTATTGATTCTCTGGGTAGAAATTTATTCAGAAAATGTTAGATGGACAAGAAAGTGGTTGGACACTCACATTCAGAGGATTGTGGTCAACAGCTCAGAGTCCTGATGGACATCAGTGATGATGGCCATCCTCAAGGGTCCCATACTGCATACTGGGACTGCATACTTCATACTGGGACTGGTGTTTTTAATATCTGCACAATGACACTAACAAAGGGATTGTTAGATTTGCAGATGACACCAAGCTGAGTGGTGCAGTGACACTCCTGAGGGATGGGATGTCATCCAGAGGGACCTGGACAGCCTCAAGAACTGGACCTATGGGAATCTTATGAGGTTTAATAAGATCAGCTGGGTTGGGTCAACCCTCAGTAACAATCCAGGCTGGGGTATGAACAGATCCAGAACAGCCTGGCTGAAAAGGACTTGGGGGTGCTGTGGGTGAGAGGACATGACCCAGCCATGTGCCCTTGCAGCCTGGAAAGCCAAAAGTGCCCTGGGCTGCATCCAAACAGTGTGGGCAGCAGGTGAGGAAGGGGATTCTGTTCCTCTGCTCAGACCCCACCTGCAGTGCTGCATCCAGCTCTGGGGTTCCCAGCACAGGAAGGACATGGAGCTGTTGGAGCAAGTCCAGAGGAGGCCACCAAGTTGCTCAGAGGGATAGAGCACCTCTCCTATGAGGAAAGACTGAAATTATTGGAATTGCTCAGCCTGGAGAAGGGAAAGCTTCAGGATGACCTAATTGTTCAGTACCTGAAAGGAGCCTACAGGGAAGATGGAGAGGGGCTATTTACAGCATAGTAACAGTAGTGACAGGACAAGGGGAAATGGCTTCAAATATAGAGTAGTTTTAGACTAGATATTAGGAAGAAATTCTTTACCATGAGGGTAGTGAGGCCCTGGAGCATGACTGCCTGGAAAAGTTATAGATACTCCACCCCTGGAAGTGTGCAAGGCCAGACTAGAGGGAACTCTGAGCAACCTGATCTATTCAAAGTTGTCCCTGATGATGGCAGGGGGATGAACTTGATGATCTTTGAGGTCCCTTCCAGTCTAAGCCATTCTTTGATTCTATGACTGTGAATGCAACTTAACATGAGCCCACTCAGTGACAAGAGCTGCCTGTCACTGGGACACAGCACTATCAGCATTCCCATACACAATGCAAGACATGACATGCACCCTGGTAGGAGGTCATGAGGATGAGCAGATCATTTGCTTGATTCGTCAAAGTCACACAAACTGGCTCAACTGGAATCCAGAAAGACTTATGCAATGCAAGGGGAAACAGTTACAGGCTGTCTGTCCACAGGAAAGGCCATCATTCAGATCCACACCTGAATTGCACATCAGCACCATCCAACAAGCCTTGGCCATGGTGAGGAGCACAGAAGGCACATGCAAGGTCCTTTGTGCCAGGAAAGGTAAGAGGGTGCCTGTGGAGGAGCAGAAGGACAGAGGCCATAATCAGCAGCACTGCCCTTCAATAGCAATAACTTATACAGGGTGTTTGTTGTTAATTATTAATATTTTAATATGATTTAACATTGTTAACAGTAACACTTCTGTAGGTATAGAGGCAGAACACAATTAAGGTACAAAAGGCTTTGATAAAATTTTGGGTTTTATCACACACATACCAGCACAAGTTATGGCTGTGTAGGACTGTGGATATGAGAGAACACTGTAAACATTTAACTTTAACAGAAAATATAGCAGGTGACTGTTGGTGGAGTAATTAAGAGGTTTAACCTTGTAATGCCTTCATGCGTTGGTCTGAGTATGTGCAAACAGGATAAATGTTTTACTATCCCAAAAGATATATACAAGATCAAGCTGTTTTTCAGTGTATTTGTACTGTCAATGTTGGAGTGTCCAACAAGTTTGGTGATATTATAGTGCAACAAAACTCCAGATGTGATGTTCACCAGTAGACTAAGTCAATCAAAATCCAACATGAAGCAGCTAATGATGGTTATAGCACCACAATGCCTACAACATTAACTCAGTATCAGAAATATTGTTGATTCTCCTATAGGAGCAGTCAGCTTTGTCCACCATAACTTTTACACACCTTAGCAAAGAATTTCAAACCTGGATGTAACTTACCTAGTCTTGATTCACATCCAACATAATCTTTCTGCTGTCTCTCAGTGGGAGAAATCATGACTGAGAGAGGGCATACAATAGAGAGAACCTTCTGCTCCAGGAATACATCTCAGAGAGTCCCATTTCTCCAGCCACGCAGCAGGATTACAGAATCTATTTTGTTTTTAATCAAGCAGGTCTCAGCTCAAAATACCCCATGAATGTCCAGCAAAGCATTAATAATACAGAAAATAAATGATTAGGGGATGCCTGTGTGTGGAAATAAAAGCCCAACCTGGGTTTCAGGAGGTGAACACAACACCAACAAGTTCTGAGAAATCCACAAACCCCCCCCTGAAAAAGTCACATGTGACTTTTTAGCCTTTACACCTTTGTTAGGGAAAAAAAATTACAAAAACCTCCTGCTTTTCCCTGATGAAGTTTTCCATCTAGATTTCAAAGGTATAAAAGATTCCACAGGCTCATGGCACTGAATATTCATGGCCTATATATTTCTGATTAGCTATTATAATATATAAAAAAAATATTTTACTAATTTGACAGACTTTATTAGTACAGAGGTTAATTGCCTTTCTCTGACACATTTTCACTGCCTACATCTGTGTCACAACATTATTTGCTTCATTAGTTTTTAAAGTGGAATAGCTAAAACTCAGGTTATTGAAATAATATGACTGTGCTTCTGCACCACACTATTTGCTTGCAATTCAGCTGATGAATCACCTATATTTCAAGGAGAGCTGGCCTTGCATTTGGAGGAATGCCAAAAAAACAGGTCAGTGTTATCAGCTGTAGGCACTGCTACCCCTTTTCATTTCCCTTACCATCTTCCAAAAACAGTTCTTTCCTGCAAGAAGGTATTATGAGTTAAAATGACAGCAGCTGAAATATTCCTTTCTCTTTATTGGGAAGCTTTATTTCTTATTGCACCTATTTTTCAAGTTTGATTTGTGGTTTTAGCAAAATGCAAGGTTTGGCTAGAAGTTCTGGTCTTTAGGCCATTACTCAGAGGAACACATTGGTGCTGACTGAATGATTAAGTAGGAAAAGAATTAGTTGACACACACCAGCACCTACTGAGCAAAGGACAAAACAGAAACATGGGTTTCCTGCTGTGAAAATGTGCCTGTCCCAGTGGAACATCTCTATCTTGCAGCCCATGTCCAAAAATGCCAGAGGATGTGTCTGAAGTGCTGATGTGATAGGCTGTGTGATACTGGCCCACCACAGCAAATGATGAGAGCACATGGCTGCCCTAAGCAGCCAACAATCCAATTAAGGCAGTAAGAGAAAGCAGATACACAGAGAGCATAAGGAAAAGATGAAACAACATGGTCACAACACTGCTTTTTTAATTTTTTAATGCTATGCTTGATCAGGAATTACAGGATAAAATAAGAGCTATTGAGTATGCTATCCCAGGAGTCTCTTCCTGCCCTCTGTTCCCATGTCAGATGAAGGCAAGAGTCATGTGCAGCACAGCTGCTGCCCAACTGGGGCTATGTCTTACAAAAGGGATTGCTCTCATGCTGTGGATGAATGTGTGAGTCAGCCAGAGCATGTCCTTTCACTTTCTGTCCTAAATGTGCCTCTGTGCACAGTTCACTACCTAAGTCAGACACACATTCATTGGGTATCAAGTCCCACAAAAAAAATCACCCTTCACCACTGATGATAAAATGCCTCCTGACTTTGCCCCCTGAATTGTCATAGCCCACCTTCATCCAACAATTTCTTCTCTCCTTCTTCTTCCTCACTGTGCTCCCTGTTTAATGTAAGAAGGATTCTAGGAACATTTCCTGACCTTTTGTGCCTTCAGTAATGTGAGAGTTCAGAAGAAAAACATCTGGAGGAAAGCCCAGATGTAACAGCCTCAAAAAGTGCCTCCAACCCTGTGTGTGGCTTGTCCTGCATGGCTCATGGATGGGTGCAGTGTCAGCATTGTGCTGGTCACACGTGCCCTGGGCCAGCATGTGAAAGGAGAGCCAGCCACAGTCAAGGGGGACAAGTCCCATCACTCCTACACCCACTCTGCAGAGACTCAGCTCACTCCAGAGCAAACTGTGGATGCAGCAAGCCCATCCAGACTGGCTTCACCTCCAACAGCATGGAGATCAGCTAGTCTGCAATAACTTGCTGGCCAGATGAGGTTTATTCCCTGCTGCTGGTCACAGGGGTGAAATGAGCAACCCTGAAATGCCACCAGCCAGTGTGATGTCAGTGCTGTCATCCCAAGATATGCTGCAGCTGGCATGGCAGCCCTGAGCTGTTTTGTACAAGCTCACTGTGGCAGGCTAAGACAATCCAAGAGAGCAGCAAGGAGCTCACTGCAATCACCTGCTCAGCTTTGTTCCCAGTTCTGAGCAGCTGAAACACAACTACACATTGCTATGGCTATGCTGAGTTTGATACCCAGATCTGTGCTACCTTGAGCACAGCTAGAAGTGCACCTCCAGATTACAGGAGAAACCCAGCACAAGCTGCCTTTCAACAGCAGCTGCTCCCTGTGCAGCTATTCCCCTGCACATCCCTTCCTCTGCCTTCCACTCACTGCAGAACAAAACCACTGACTACTGTGCACATGGGCAAGAAACATAATTACACACACACTCACACACACACTATCTTGAGCCCCTCATAATTACATTTTAAATTGGTTTACTCAGAATCCTTTCAGCTAATCATTTTCACCCAACTCTAATCAACTCTAAGCACTAAAATAAATATACAGCATCTTTACCTGGTGTAGCCCCTCTCTTCTGCTTTAAGCCCTCACACTCCAGTTTGTTGGGCATTGGGAATTTGGATATGATCAGTTTTAGGTTCAACTTTCATTATGAGCAAGCACTAGGCTTTCATTCTAAGCCACCAAAATGCACTGGCAAAATTCACACGTGCAAACCAGTGGCTGCTTCTGTCTCTGTCGAATCCCACAAATATTTTCTTCACTTTCAGTTCCCGTGCTTCTGGATAGCTCATAAATATATGGCTGAAACAGAATGCAAAAACTTGATGATCCAAACAGATGCCTGATTCTCATTCAAAGTCAGTAACTGGATTACTTTCCCTTACAACTGAGTCTGAACCCAAGAAGCTCAGTCTGCATCAAGGGAAGCAGTTCACAGCTTCGTACTTGCTATGCAAAAGTTCTTACACACACAACTGTAAAATCTGCATTTTCATGAGCAAGTCAGCATTTCTTTGAGCTGTCTCTGGCCTACACTTGCCTGCCTGCAGCTTGCATACACAGTTTAGGAAAGGAGGCTCAAAAATTCAATCCCAAGTATCATCACTTTAACTCACCAGAGCTTTGTACTTCCCATACTCTTCTAGCTGCCTTTCATGACATGACCACTTTCTCTCTCCTTTACCTTTCTGTGTAAGGCCTGTGTTGGCTGGAGCCAGGCAGCTGGTGTAAAACCTTGAGAACTGTGAAGGAGAAGGGCAGTCATTTTCCCTCAGCTCAGCAGCACAGCAGTGTGAATCTAGCTCTCAGCAATGCTTTAATAGCAAAGCTGAAGGTGTGAAGCTTCATTACTTTTAAAATATACTACACAGTTCTGCATATTCACTGGTACACATTATGCTCCATCTTAGTGCACAGAGTGCTGCTTTCCAGCCGCCCAGCCCTGTGCTTTATTCTTACTTTATTCTTTCCCAGAACTCTGTAAGACTGCCTACTATTTTTAGCTTCTCTTTGTGGGTGGTGAGGTAGAAACCAAGAGGTTAACTGTTTTGTTTGATGGCTCGGCATGGGCACCATCATCTACCCCCACAGGGCTGCCAAGGTCTAAACCCAGCAGGAGTGTCCTGGTCCTTAATGGCAATTTCTGAGGTTTTCACTGGTCTGGGGGAGGTGGGAGGAGAGGTGGATTGCTATGCTCCAGAGACAGAAAAACATGTCAGTATTTTAATCACTGGACAGAAAAACAAGCAAGGAGGAAATTAAGTTTCCAAAATACTTTTTTTTTTTTTTTTTTTTTTTTTAATCCACATCATGAGTCGCCTCACCTGCTACCAGCTGGCTCACAGGGATTATTTGCCCTTGGGCTTTGCCTTCTCTTGCCACATGCCCTCCTCAAAGCAGCTGTGACCACATCACGCTCCCCTCAGCACTGACTCACTCCCTGCCTCTCCACAGGACCTGAGCAAGATATTTGCCCTCAGTCAACTCTTGTTTATGGGTTCTGATACAAAAGACAAGTGTTCATATGGCATACTGTATCTAGGAAAATGTCATGCTTCATACATTCAGTTATCAACCACTATGCCAAGTGCTTTATGTTATCTACAAAAAGCAGACTTCAGAGGGAAATGAACTACGGCAAATCAAAGTCTATTACTGGGAAAGAGAGGAGAGTTGTAAGCCAGGCTTGCAGCATTCTTCCAGCTGCATAACTTTCTAAATAACTTTGCCCAGCTGAGGAGTCAATAAATGGGCACCCAGTTGCAATAAAAAATATCAATTCCTGCACTGCTACCCAAAGGGGTTTTTCTAAGACCCCAGGGCACAACTGCAGCAGACAGCAGCACACTAGGTCAGAGACAGCAACAAGAAGGGTAAAAAATGTCTCACACCTTCCCAGCAGCTGGGAGGGAAGCAATGAGAAAGACCCACTCATGCCACCAGTGTCTCCAGAGGCCACTGCCACCCACCTGCAAGCTCAAAGCAGGGCAGCACAGGGCTGACCCCCCTGCCCCCAGGGCCAGGACTGAGTGCTGCTGCAAGGGACTGCTCAGCAGGACAGGGGTGATGGGCACAGCCTTGGCCCTGATGCAATGAATTCATTTCTCCCCACTGCTCTGTGAGTGTCCATCTGCCCTTACAGAGGCACACTGCAGTAGTGCCTGGACCACAGCACTCCCTACCTGCAGAAATCCCCTGCCCTCTGCAGTCTCCAGTTCTGCAAAGGGGTTGAGCCCTGCATGGGGAGCAGAGGACAGCCAGCCCCATCCACCAGTTAGCTCTGCACCAAGTCCACAGTCACCACTCAAAATACACCCCAGGTATTTTCATCGTAGTACAAACCAGTTTATTCCTGATTCACAGGAATGAAAGAAATGGGATTCTTTTCTTCTGATCTTGATTCTCAAAGCCTGAGAGCCACTGAATAAAAGATGGCTTTGAAACATGCCAGCTCTTCTGGAATCAGAGAGAAGGGATATGAAATTCAGAAATTAAACCTTAACTCAATTTTTATAGCAGTTCATTTGTATTGGGTCAAGACAAAATCAAGAGCCCACATTCATTAAAACTTTGGTAGTTTGGACATTGGACTTGCATCTGGATCTGTCAGCGTGGGTGTACATATATCAACAGTGAGGAAATTACCATAGGAAATTAAAGGCACCAACACACAAGTCTGCAGCCAGTAAGAACAATAAAGAGGAACTGTTTAAATTTATCAGGAACAAACAAAATCCTAACAATGGGATAGCTCCACAGTTAGATAGGAATCTCAAAATTGTCAGTCATGATTCATAGAAGAAAAAATATTCAATAAATATTTCAGGTTTGTATTTGGAAACTAGTAGGATGATGTATTCTTATCTCACAGTGATAAGGAAACACTTTCTATTCCATCAGTTACTTAGGGGAAAGTTAAACAGCTGCTATCAAAACTGAACATTTTTCAATCAGCAGCACTTGGTAAGTTGCACCTCAGCATACCAAAGAAACATAGCAAAGAGTTTTCCAAAATATTTGTGTTGATTTTTCACACATCTGGGACCACTGGAGAGCTTCCAGAAGACTGGCAAAAAGCTCTCGAGGCATTACTATTTACAGAGGGTACAAAAAGCAGCCTGGGCTACCACAGACTGACTAGCCCCACACTGATCCACAAGTCAAGAAGATTGATGTGAAGGATTAGTGAGAGAACAGTCTTTACATGACTGATACTACCCAGTGTAGCTCCTGGCCTGGAGATGACACAACTCAGCAAGTCCCCTCTGCCTCCATGTCTCATTTGCCTTGCACCTTCATCCCACTCATATGGGCACTTGTGGGTCAGAGTTGAAAAAGGCTTAAAAGATAGCAGTGTAATTAATAGTCATCAGCATGACTTCATGGAAAAATCTTGTCAAATGAGCTCGGTGTTGCTTTTTAGTGAAATTACCAGTTTAGCTGATAAAGATAGCTGTGTCTATGTCATGGGTTTCAACATCTGTGAGGCATTTAACTCAGTCCCACATGGCATTCTGATTAAAATAATTAGCACTATCTAGAATTAATGTACCTCTTATTAAATCGATTAAAAGCTGGTGAGCCAAAAGTGAGCCAAAGGCAATCCTAACTGAATCATCTCCATCTTCAGAAGATGTTTAATGGGATCCCCCAGAAACCTCTTAGCCCAGTGCTGCTCACTATCCTTAGCAATTATTTGAAGAAAATGAAAAAATGTTGCTATTAAAAGATAGATCTCATTTCAGAATTGCTGGAACAATAAATGATGGAGAGAAAATAGTTATATTGGTAGATCTGCATCACTAGGTCGAGTGGATTCACTGACACCTGAGTTTTAATAAGCCAATGCACCGATGCACCAGTGCCTTAAAATCTGCAACTCGCTCAGTACACGGCAGGAGCCCCGCAGCAGGAACAGAATGTCCTAATGGGTAATTACCATCTTAGCATTCTGTGGTGTTCAGCTGGACTGGATTTTTCCTAAGTATGTCTACTAAATTTACCAGAAGAGAAGGCAGCAACAGTGCTGGACATTGAACCCAGATATTCACACTTGATGGCTCTAGGACAGTGAGAGAAACCTCTCCAGGAATCCTCAACATATTGCTGAGACTGTCAGGCTCCTTCAAAGTCAGAATTAAAACACCCCCCTCATCCCCAGCTGTCGTCATTAGGTTTCAGAATGAGTATTGAATGGGAATGGATGGACACAATCCCTCCTACCTCTTTGCAGGAAGATATCTCTGCCTTGCTTCTCCTTTGAGACATTGTGTTGTGAGCATTCAGTCTCTCAGAAGCTCAGCAGTGAATTCCACTTTGTGAGCCAAATTTCTTCTTCCCCTTGCTTTTCCATGTGATCTGCCTCAGCCTTTGGCCCAAGCAGTTTTGTTTCCAGGCATGAAGTTAGGCTGCATGGCTGAATAGGACATGGACACAGCTTTATCCATGCCTTCCCTGAGCTTAATCTTACAGAACCTGCTACTGTTTGTGTGTGTCTGGGCTTAGCAAAATGCATACAAGAAATCTCAGGAACTCCCATGCTGTCCCATACCCCAGTATAAGGATCTATTACATGCTGACTCATAAATCTCATAAAGGTTTAAAGATAAGTTTTCTTAAAAAAAAAAAAAAAAAAAAAAAAAAAAAAGAGGAAATTATTTGGGCAAGTCTTTGAGCTCTTCTCCTTTTGCTGATTCAAAGCCATTCTCTTTTGATAGGCTGGAGCACCAGAGTCTCTCCAGCCAATTTCTGCTTTACTGAACATTCATCTCGGGGCTCACTCGGGTGCTCCTGGGAAGGGAGCTCCCACAGAGGGGAAGTCAGGGAGGAAGGGTGGAGAACAAACCCTCAGTTAATAGCCCTGAGCTCCAGTGACTTGGTTCCTTCAGAACAGGTGCTTCCCAACACAGCTCCAACAGTAAACCTAAACCTGCCCTGACAGGAGCAAGAGGAGCAAGGGACACGTCTATGAACAGTGACCCTCCACAGCTGCTGCACCCTGCTGTGGCAATGGGGGCACTTCCAGACTGAGCTCAGTACATGACCACAGTGCCATCAACTCAGTCCCAGCTTCGATAACAAGCTATTTTCCAAAAGGCTTAGGCAGAGGAATTATGTTCCTGTAAAACACCACATTCTAGACTGAGAGCAGGGACTTGTGCCCTCAGCTGCTTTAACACCTCTGTGGGACTACTTGGCAAAGGAGGTAAGAAGAATACTAAATTCTGGGCTTGTGGGCTGATGAAATTAGTTATAATTTTGCCAGAAACAATTTTGTGTTTTCAAAGCCTCCGCCATAATGCTGTAACAACTCTAGAATGGAGCAAAAGCTGATACCACCTGATAAATACTAGGTGTGTTTCTGAAGAGTGGCATTCTTTAATTGCCATGAAGAAATCCTCTATACAAAACTCCAGAGCAGCTTTTGCAGAGCCTCCATCCAAGAAATAATGCAGCACAAGGCTCAGCAAGCTCACCATTGCCTGTGTGCCTGGCAGAGCTGACTAAAAGACCAGTAGCAGCTGGCAGGAAATGGGTAAGAAAGCTGACCACAGATAAACTGTAGGATGCTGAAGAGTAGCAGAAGATATACTCTAGGAGAGGAAGCCAAGTTGCCAGGTCACACTGTAGTCTAGTGCATACAGTACATACAGTCTGCTATTGAAGTATGTGGCCACCAGATAATGGTCAGGGGACACAGCTGTCAGGCAGCGATGAAGTGACTCCAAGGAGCCTGAAGCAGAGTGCTACAGCTGCGGATGGTTCTGTCGAGCAGGATAAAGCCTGCCTGTCTCAAGGGTACCATAGCAAAGGCAGTGTCATGTGAGCAGTACTAAATAATTAGGTCCATGATGCTTATTTAAATCAGCATTGATTGAAACAGGATACCAGCAAAAGCTCCTCAGAGCCGAGGCTGATCCAAGCTTATATGGGAGCACACAAACACTGCATAGCCCACATAAAACAAGGTTTATGTTTCATACTCATTTTACAGGTAATACTCCCGGCAGCGTCAGGGAGGGTTTTACTCTGTGCTGCAGCTTTGGGAAGTCAGTGGCTGTGGGTGGGGGATTTACCTCCACTTCAGCAGGAGCAGGACAGGGCCTCGGGTATCACTTAACATTGAAGGCTGTGCCCAGGCTGAGTGCTAGCATATCTGCTGTGAAGATACTGAACTTTATTCATTATATGATTAAGGTAATTATGGGTCATTAACCTGCTGGGTGGGAAACAGTGCAGCGTGCTGAGGGGTTCCAGGAGAAATGTGATGACAGAGCAGGGCATGTTTTGCTGGTTTTGCCAAACAGCCAGAAAGCGGCTGCTGGATCATACAGGGATCAAAGAGCAGGAGTTTAAAATACATCAAGTAATGGTTTATAAACGCTGGTTCTTAGTCATGCTGCTCTCTGGGAGGCGTTTTCAGATGATCCATTGGTTGAAACCTTATTTCAGGCTCATGAAGGTAAAGGGAAAGAGCCTCATCCAGACTCACAGAAGTGTCTTTAACAACAGTTGCTCAGTGAGAGGAGGCAGGACCCTGACAGGCAACACTGTGCTTTAGAGAGCTCTAGGAGACGCCCACGCTCCCCCCCGGTACCCGAAGGAGGAATCAGCTCTCTCCAGCTGCGATGGGATGTTCAGCAGGAGGGAGAGCCGCTGCACAGCGCGGCGAGGGGCGAGCGGAGGGTACGAGCCCCCGGGCAGCCAGCGGCAGAAACTGCCCGTCATGCAGGCAAAGGCAAAGGGGGCTGATCACTTCTTCCTTCTCACCCTCCAGAACAAAAGGAAAAGCGCACTAACTGATTTGACATTTGCTTTGGTGGTTTGTTGGGTTTTTTTTTTAAATTCCAAGCGTTCTCTAAATAATGGGAACAACGGGGCTGTGCACCTGGGAAGGCCGTTGTGCATTTCTCTCCGATAGGCAGGATATCAGGGTTAGCTAAATATGAGTTCAGCTGCGGGACTGACTCACCACTTGTTCCTGGAACTGTCTGAAGGAGGGGAGGATGCTGTGGGCAGGCTCTAACTGTATCATCTGGGTTAGGGCCGGTAGCAGATGGTCCTAAAAACACACTTCCATGTGGGTTTAAAATAGCGCAGCACCCACAATCAGCTGAATGGGGAAATGTGAAAAAGGCTTGTCACACAAGGAATGCTGCTGTGAAGATCTGCAGTCAGGAGGGGATCCAAAGTTTCAGCAGTATGGAAGTGCCCAAGGCTGTCTCCTCGCTCACATTGGCTCACACCACTGCCGTGTCCCACCAGCCCTGGCAGGGGATTATGGCCTTCCCATCATATTTCATGCAAGAGAACAAACTTTCTCCCCCCCACCACAAAATAAAACGAGGAAACCTTCTCTTAAAGCAGCTTTTCTAGTTAATCAGCGCTCCCTGTCCACTGTATAAACTTAATCCCAAAAAACTGCACTGGGAAAAAAAAAAAAAAAACAAAAAAGAATCCCTTGTCCTTTGTGAGTCAACCTACTGTAGTGCTGGTCAGCAGCGACAGCCCTAAATACTCTGAGTGTATGGTTACATGCCGCTGGCTGCTCTGATGCCACACACGGAGCAGAAGAGGTGGTGACAGGGGCGGAATTGGCAGAGGCTCCGAGGCGTCGGGCAGGCGGCTCTGCCGAGGAGGCGGCGGAAGCAGCCCGGCCCCAGCGGGAGCGGCCCAGGGAGCCGGGAGAGATGGGCAAGCCTCAGGTGAGTGCCACAGCACGCAGCAGCCCGAGGAGAGCGCTGCGGGAGGCACGGCAGGGCAGGGAGCCCTGCGGGGCTGCCCTCTTGCTTGCCCCAGCCCAGCCCAGCTGGATCTCTTGCAGCCCGCAGTGTTTGTCCCCTCGGAGGCGCACACTCCCTCTTCAGCCAGCACAGTGTCCCCTCCCGCACACCTCCCGGGACTCTGCCAGCTCATGTCTTCCACTTAAACAGACTTGCAATGATCAGGTTAACTCCCAAAACTCCATGTGCCTGAGGGAGTGGGATGAAAACTGAGGAGCTGCATTGCTATTGTGTGCCTTTCTTAGGCTGATGGGCACACAGATGCTGTAGAGAAAAGAATACCCTTCCATTCCCCCAGCCCTCCCCCTGTCCTCCCTGCTGTAAGGGCTCATACTGGCGAAAGAACCTGATTCCTCTTCATTCCCCATATTTGTGTCTCTGTAGGTATGCAAATACACCAGCAAAGGTTTCTTGCTCCTTCCCCTCTTCCCCACCTCCTGCCTTTTTGCCATGCAAGCACCAAGAGCAATCTGGCCTGTAACCTTTAGAGGAAGAGAAATATCACAGGCACATCTGTTTTTACAGCTAATTGGCCACAGTTTTTGAAATGGGCAGAAGCAGCACAGATGAACAAAAAGAGTTCCCTGAGAAGCCCTGGCCACTGTGGGAGCCTGGCTGTGCTCTTAGTGCAGTTCATGGCACATCCCACTGGCGCCAGAAAAACACATCGAGCTTTGCTTGTGATTGCACCAACTCCTGGTGAAAACAGGTCCAGTCCCCTTTGCTCTGCTGGAACTTGCAGGAGTACACAGTAGTGCATTTCGTCCGCTGTTTAAAACATGTTTCGAAAGCAAAGATTTTCCTAGGCATTACCCCATCTTAAAAAGCAAACACATGGTGTCTACACCTTGCACTTAGTTTTCAACATCTCCTGTAAACTGCTTTTAGCACTGCAAGAGAGAATTTCAGAATGCATTTTTAAAAATATTTTCTGTATTTCACTTAACTGGCTTTTTATCACCACAGAACTATTAGTACAGCACTGGCTTGTTACCCACTTACTGCCAGTACAATAAAGTCTGTAACAAGAGGTGTTTTAGATGAAGATTATTTATTAATGCCAATAGTTGCAGAGAAAGTGCTCATTTGGGCAGAGTGGGCTGAGGGGAGGAAGGACTGCTCTGGTTCTTGCTGCAGCCTTCACTCATTACTTTTTCCAGAAAGCATTAAGCTTCCCGCCTGCACTTGCAGTTCACATCCCACAATTTTATCTAGGCTGAGCAATTTTAAAAGATTGGAAAGCTATTTGAGTTCACAGGGTTGCCCTTTTCACCCATGTCTTCACATTTTGGTTCTAGCCAGCAGCAGTAAAGGAGCTTCCCTTCACATTCATCACTACCAGGCCCTACGAAACCAACACAGTCACGCAGAAATGGTCACTTCTTCTGTTTAAACTAGAGCTGCACAAATTGGGCAGGGCACTTTCTAGATGTAGAGAAAGACACAAAGGCATAGTCTTAAAATATCTGAATAGCACTTCTGTTTCTGTCTCCAAGTGCACACAGAAGAAATTATCCAAAATCAATAAGATAATCTTTTTCCTTATTGCTTATGCAAACTATATGCCCCTTTAACTGGAAATGATCACCTACTCAGGATCCTGCCTAATTTTACTGCCTCTACATCTCTCCCCAAGAATTCAGCACACAATAGTGAAATAGTGAGCCTAACATATGCTGCAGTTTGAGTACACAATATTTTGCAATAAATGTAAATTTTATATATATATATAAACAGAAAGAGAATGACTGTGAGAAAGAACAACGCTACCTACTTCCCATTCATGTTATGCAAACACCTTTCACATGTGTCTTTGCTCACTGAATGCAAACAGTGAGTATGCATACAGCTATGCCCACAAAGCACACATTCCTCATTAAAACCCATGCAACACATTCGTATCTGATTGACTTTTAAATCCTTCATCTTCCCAACAACTACATCTTCCTCAGATCTAGTGGTCTAAATCCTGTTCACTTCTTTAGGTAGTCTGTTGCAGTCAGGGTCTTCTGCCTCCATTAGTGAAAAGCACCCCTCCATCCCTAGGAATGTTGCTGGCTTGAACACCAGAACTGGTCACATTCAGTTTTACACCACCAGCAGCAATGTGAAGAGGTGATACCTGGAGTTTGGTATCATGCAGGGGAATAGACTGTGCTTTCCAACAAGTCCATATTTTTATGGAAAATTAAGGCACACAAGGACATTAACATGCTACATTTTCACACAGGGGAAAGTTTTTCTCAGATTATTTTTAGAAAGATTTACTGGTTTTAATTTTGGTAGTTAGATCCTAAAAAAGGAAGCATGGCACATGGCCTCTTAAAAAGTTGCAAAACCTACTCTCAATAAAATTTAATATGCCCTGACTTGGCTTTCCTTTAATGTGCACTGTGTGAAGTACAGTGGTATAACATTTTTAGCATCAATCATTTCAGCATACTTCTGAGTAATGCCACTACCTCACACCTCTGCAGAGAGGACGTTTATTCAACAGTGCCACTTATTTTCTCTGCACTATGTGCACGTCTGCACACCCACATGTGTATCACTGGCAGCTTTTCCCTGGTCTCCAGCATTACTGCCCAGTGGAGGAGCCACTAAGTGCATGGAGATCAAGAGAACCATGCTGACACAAACTCACTTCAGCAGACCAGATTGCTATCCTAGCAAAACAGGAGCTCTGGTGAGTCCATGATACTGTGTTCTGTGGGTGAGCACTGTTGTGTCTGTGTGTATGTCTTGGTAAATTTCACCAATCCTTGATGGAAAAAAAGTGGCCAAATATGCTGCTGCAGTGAACTGATGGAGTCCTGTGTAATTTGACAGAACTGTAACAGATTACACCCACTAAATGGTTGGCTCCAGGAAATAATTTTCCTGCCATAGGTATTATGTGAGAACAACACTACTGTAGTTTGTATTATTTATTGCATATTTATGTCACTGGTGCAGTCAGAAGAGTGCAGCATAAAATGAGGAGGAGCAGGGCCATCTAGCTCAGCAACTTCAGTCCCTCCAAAATCATATAAATAGATTTTCTGTCCAGAATGGCCTGTAAAAACTGTGAACATTATCACTGTCACACCCACACCCCCATGCCCCACCTGAAATAGATAAAAAATTCAGTGTACTACAGGGAGCATGAGACATGAAAGTGTCCATGTTCTGGGCCCCAGAAGTAACAAAAACTTTCCTCCCATCCCCTAAAAGAGTCCATTCAGGTACCACCACATATCCTGGATGCCACAAGGATCTTTGGCTTTACGAAGTTAAAATGTGCACAACAAAGGAGTGCATCCTTCATGGCTGAATATTTATGCAAGTAGATAATGACTGGTAACAATTTGGCTAGTAATATAGCCTTGAACTGCAAACCAAACTTTCTACAGGGTGGGTTAAATACCAAGACTGTACAGAAGAGGACTTCAGGAAGAAGCCCTTTTTAGTCAGTATGTCCCTTGCTGATGTTGTTAGTCAGCATGTCACTGCAAAACACATAAACAAGACCATATTCCCCACAGGCACAGCTGTAAAGTAGCAAAGTGGAAACTACTGCTGATTTAAAGCAAGAGTCCCCATTTTCCTAAAGCTAGTCTTCCTTTAGGAAACATTTCTCATAAAACACAGAGAGCCAGCACATTTGGGTTTTCAACAGGGACAATCAGATCAGTTTAGCTTCGAACCTCTCATGTGAGATATTCATTGTTTTCAAAGGAACAGGTTGATTTGAAAGCAGAATCAGACACTTCATATGTAATGATCCATTTGTCACCTAAGACTGATTTTCCAAAACTGGATATGAATTGACCACAGGACATGGTTAAAAGGAAGTTCGTAGAAAGAGAGCACGTGAAATCTACAGCCAAAATACATATGGCCTAATTTAAAAACAGGATTAAAGGAAATTCACAAAGTCATTTTGCTGCCAGATTTAATTAGTATGTTTAATATGTGAGATCACCTGAATGTACTTCTACTTGTTTTGTGTCCCATTAGGAGTTTCACAGGAGCGGTAATATGATTGAGTGGCCCCTGTGAGGGATGAAACTTAGGCTGCTTTGTAACAAATTGAATTAATTTGAAATGATTCTTTCCAGGTATGACATTCTTGGAAACAGATGTGGGGATAAAGGAGGGAGGGAGGGCATCAAAAGTACAGATATATAGACCTAAAACTGTACCCACCTTTTTGTATATACATCAACACCTTTTTAAATATTTCCAGTAATATTATAATGCTTGAAAGCCTGTTCCCATAAGATTACAATTGATGATACTCCACAGAATTAAGTTACCATTTAGATACTGCAGTGACAAGGGTCCTCACCCATATTTTCCATCTCTATCATTTCTCTAAAATATGAAAGCTGTGGGGACTGGGTCATGCGACCTTTTTTTTTGGTAACTTGTTAAAAGAGTAAATTTGTACCCAGATGTTTCATGGCGAGTGAAACAGGCCAGATTCCAGTTCACTAGCTGAGACAAGGCCATTGTGGAGGAAAGGGAGCCTTATTTTGAGTGGCATTCACAGCCCTTCCACTAGATTTCACTATTGTTGATTGATTTTACATGGAAGTCACTCAGGGGTTTACATTGCTGAGTAGCAGTGCAAACTCCTAAATAAGATAGAGCAGATTTATACTGTTTCCCAAACAAATGGTATCATAAATGCTTTAAATAGTACAGTTTCATAGCTAAAATACTATATAACAGCAGAGGAGGTGGAGGTAAGGGCAATAAGGATAGTATCAGGAGAAAAAAATGTTCTGAGACTCAGAACATCTAAAATTTACACCCAACTCTGTAAGCTACAAGTGCTCAGCTCGCCTGAAAACAAGCCATGCATATGCATTCTCATTTTAACCTACAAAAACATTTCAAAATCCAGGCCCTGATCTGGCAAGATGCTGAATGTTTTCCCTTTTCATCAGACAAGCCTCTAAAGAGATACTGAAGCGTGCATACTGCAGGAGCCGAAGCGCAGCCACAAAGGCTAATTTACCCAGCCAAAAAGCAGTCATTGCTGCCACTGCTATGCAGACATACCCACTGCCTTCAGCAAAACTTTAGTGAAGACTGAGGGCACTTGTCACTTCACAGGGAGCACTCAGTGTCTTCCAGGCTCACATTGGGTCTACATATGGATGAGCCGAATATTTTTCACTACAAACACTCTTCCCCTTCCAGGCCTCCTTCGCTTTCAGTTCTGAAGGGTGAATTCATTGAAAACATCTGCACTACTAGAAACATTCTGTGCTTTTTCCAAACCTCATCCCCATGGTGGCTCTGTAGTAATGGAGAATAGACAGAGCTGCATAACAGGAGCCTGCAAGCAATGAAGTGCTGTACAGAGAGGATACCAAATGCTGGAGCTTTGCCTCCAGTACCTAGGCACTACCTGGGCTCTGCTCACCTTCTGCCCCTCTGCCATACAGCCAGAAGGTTTCCACCTCTGCCATACAGCCAAAAGGCTTCTGCAGAAACTGCCATATCCCACTGCACCACTCTTACCTCCACGATACGGAACACAGCTTAAAAAAATTCCACTTAGCAGTCTGTCATATTGTCTTCTGCACACCTAGGAATTGCTGCATGCTTCCTTTCCATGGCATCCAGGCCAGTTCTGGAAATGGTTTTGGGGTATTTTACATAATTGCCATCTCTCCTTCTTTTATAATTTTTCCCCATTTTCTTTAACTTTTCAGACTTGCAGCACCAAAGAAAGGGCTCTTTAACCATGTCCCCACAGCGTGGTAGAGGCACAAATGGGACTGATCCTGTGTCATTCACAGCAGCAATGCACTGGGCTAAGACAGCAAGAGCATGTTTATGGCAGTAAACTTTAATGAGCCGCATGAAATCTTCAAACAAGGGAAAGGAAAAGATGTATTTTTGTTTGGGGAATAAGGGATGTGGACCAGCCTTCAGCAGGCCTACCAGGAAGGCATGTGTAAGGGCTTGCGTGGCCATCTGTTTCTCCTCCTTATCAGCACTCCAGTGCCAGCTGCCTCTGTGGCTGAGCTGTCCCGCGAGCAGGTCCCTTGCCCGGTCCTGTGCTGCCTCTGTCTACTACTCACTAATCCCACATAGCTCTTCAAGCTGCTTCCTACCACCCTATTTGGCCCCACCCCACTGTAAACCCAATATAAATCACAGGGGGGAAGCTGTTTGTCTCCCTCACGGTGCCTGCTAGCAGTGCTGCTCCTTTCCCTGAGCAGTGGCACACGAGTGGATGCTGCCCTGGCTTTACTTCCCATGTTCTTCAGCCTGCTGAACCTCCATTTCCTGCAGTGCCACAGCAGTGTGCTCCAGGCCTGAACAACCACGGGATTTATGTTTGCTGACCTAGCACCCACATCCCAGCGCTGCCGTGCCCAAACTGCAATTAAAGCTGCAAACGCGGCCCAGAAGTCGATACCCTGGATAGACAGGCGAGATAAGGAGCTAATAGCAGATAGAGGGGCTGATAGGCGAGTTTGAAAGCTGCAGCCACCTGGGAGCCACACACGGTGATGCAATCCAGCAGTGGCAGTTGCCAGAGCTGCTCTGACAGCAGAGGCCAAGGGTGGCAGGGAGCCCGCAGGGGCGCCGGGAGGGGAGCGGGTCCATCTGCGCAGAGGTGTGAAAACAGCAGAGCCACAGCCTGGCTCCCTTTGGGGCGGCTCGCAGCGCTGGCAGCACAGCGCTCCACTAAGCCTTGTGCTCAGAGACCATGAACAACCCGGATTGAAAAAATATGTGTAACCTGGCTGGAGGACAGCAAGCTGCTGGGGGAACAGAGGGGAAGGCAGGAGAGCGTGGTAGGCTGGGGATATCTGGAGGATACTGACCCCAGCAAGGCTGTGGAGGCCAAGTAAGAGAGCGAGAAATCATCTAGGATAAGTTTTGCATCTCTGTTCCCTGAATGAAATGCTGGATGAAATTAGGAGAAGAACAATGAAACCCAGCCAGGCAGGACAGGCTGGCAGATGGCACTGGCACTTCATCTCCTCTGCATTCCAGCACCTCCGTAAGCAGGGTAACAGGGAGGAAGGCATGGAAGTTGTTCCCACCGCTCACCCAAGGCACAGCAGCCAGACCTGGCCTTCTCAATTCACTTGCAAAGGTGGAGAGGATCCATCTCTATTGTAATATCTTTCAGCCCAGGAGGCATGGTCACAGACCAACCATGAACACAATTCAGAACAGAACAATGATGCCACTCCCCAAAGAATTACTCGTTGATCTAAGCGTATGAGAAGTAACAGCAGTTGGATATAGTCTCTCCACCAGGGACTTAGAAATTTACAGTGAGTTGCCACAGCACTTTCACTCGCTTTTCATCCTTCTCTTTAGCTTTACTGCTTTCCAGCCAACAAATTAGTCTATACAAAAGCCAACACTGAATGCAATTTTCACTTTAACCTACATGTTGAACTTCAGTGTCTTCGATGAACCTAGGGTTAGAGATGGACTGATGTAGTTTGCAGAATGGGTTTATAAACTCAAATCTGTCCCAGATTATTACAGATTGTTGTTATTATAGGTCTAATAATAACAGCTTCACAATTTAACTGTTTGTATCCACGTACAACAGCTATTTCCTACTAGTTCCCAAATATGGCTACCAACACAGCAGGAGGTGCCTTTGCCACAGACCTCCACGTGAAGACCAAGGATGGTGCAGGACTGACAGCTGAATTACAGTGGGAAGTACTTGCTCTTAGTTCAGTGTTGAAGGATCTAGCAGGGCAATGCAGCAAAGGTCACACCATTATCACCAACACTGGCTGCCAGAACTTCCCTTCCCTGGGCTGTCAACTGAACTAGTTAATAAAACCTCTGACTACCTCTTGGAGAAGAGTCAATAATCTATGCCGGTTTTTTTATTATTTTACTTTTCAGTGGTGATTTGTATTATAAAACAAGGTATGATCCCAATGTCTGTGTGCTAGGTGCTGCAAAAAGTTTTTTGAGATTTTTTTTGCAAAGGGAACCTAAAAGCTAAAAACAAAAATATTTGGGAAAAAAATTAAATTAGATGAGATGTTCTACCACTGTATCAAATCTCAATTCCTATTGAAGAGTACGTTCTCACTTGAAGAAGTGATTACAGAGCCTACTGGAGTTTCTGTGGATTTTACTGAGAGTGAACACTAGAAATATGAATTATTTGAAACAGACAAGCTAAAATTTCCAACCAAACACCCTAAACAATGTACAAATGTGGATTTGAGTGAGATATGAATTCTGACTGGATCCAGTCCCGTGAAGGTCAACCCCATACAGTACAAAGTATAACTCTAAGATTAAAGAGAACTGAAAATAAGTCCTTGATCTGCTTTGGTAATTTTCATTTACAGAGATGCAAAGTACAAATATTTATAAACAATATTCTTACAGAAATTGTAGGGTATTCTTTCTTTTCAAATAATTACTGTTTAAAGGAATTTTGAGCTCACTTGAAATGAGATGCAACATGTGAGTATGCAAAGATTTGTTGGAGAAAACAAATATTTTTTAAAATAAAATTAGCATTTGAATACCTCTGTCACTAATCCCAACCAATCCACCCAGCAAGCTTGAAGGCAAACATGCAAGAAAGTCTCAGATAATGCAATGATGCAAGATGCAAAAGAATCTGCTTGGGTAAGATAGGAGATCACTATTTAACACCACTAAGACAACACCTCCAGGTTCTTTTATTTCAGTACTGAGCTAACCTGACCCCATTTAGCTCACAAAGTGTGTTGGAACCAGAAGATGATGAAGGCAAGATAACTGGAGATTAAACTTTACAGATATTTCTGTTCCTGAAATTACTTCCCTTTCTATACTCTGCTAGTGGCTCTGGTTCACAAGTTTCTTATTCCTTCTTAATAAAGTTAAAAATAATTCTACCAGCAAGGATCAGATCCTAAAGTTTTGTTAATCTGTTAGAAGAAAGTAACATTAATGGTGCTTTTAAAGCCTCCAGAAGGTCAGCAAGAGCTGCATGGAGCACGCTCTGACATAGTGTTGTTAGAAGGAAGAAATTCCAGTCCCAGTTTTTTCAGCCACCTTTAGTTCAGAGATACAGTAGGAATCATATACCTGCAAAATGCAAATGAGGAAGGGGATGTGATGGACTGCAGGGCATAGGCAGTTACTCAACTGTATAAACAGTAAGTAAGAAGAGCTTATGAGAGCAACAGTGGAAGGGCTGCTTTAGAAGTGCAAAGAAATGCAGCTACAAACCCACTGAGCTATCAGTGCTGTCTGCATGCTTGTAGGGTGAGTGTTATTTTGAGGAGGTGAGGAATGCAAGGCAGGGGGTCTGTGGTCTATGGTTTGTTTTCCCATCAATACATATGTCTGACTTCGAGTAAAAGATTAACGAGACAGCTAGCAAATGTCCTAGGAGACAAATGGGTAAAAGGCTGTTTGTACATGTCAGTTGAGGGAGGGCTCATTCTCGTCTCTCAGTCTCTGAATGAATCTGCTAGGATGCACACCTGCACCAGGAAGACTTCCTTGACAAGGTAACCCTTTCCTCTGCAGAACACATGAGCATATCAGCATATAGCTTACCTTACACATACATTCTTTCAATGTGGTTTGGAAAGAACCTTCCACCTACTTTTTTTCTGCATGTGACGTACATTACTGTATGTTGCAGAAAAGCCCCAGGTAAAGTAAATGGAAACTCTATCCAGAAGCTATGCACCTGGTGTTTTTGCATTTCCCAACAGATATTACAGTTGCTGGAATGATGTGTGAATCTTCTACAACACCTCCTATTGACATTTTATTTTAGGTGTGGCATGAGAGAGATCTGAGATATTGATACTAATGACCCAGAGCCTGTTGCTAAAGAGAAGGAAGAAAGGAAGTCAAGGAATTTGTAGTTAAAAAAAAAATAAAAAGGGGGAAAAGAGCCAAACTATAAAATCCCACAAATATTTACATCCTACTACTTTTGACAGCAAACATTCTATTACAGACTGGAAACACCTCAAACAGGCATGCTGACACTGTAATATTTCCAGGATGGTCATAGTGGTGGGAAGAACTACTAGACTGTCACTAAAGCTCACCTTTTCTAGGCATTAAAACTCTGTTGTGTTTTCCTGTCCTGTTGGCAATCTAGTGATTCCCTGAGAGTTGATGGTGTAATGGTGTTGGCTTGAGTCCCACTGCAAGGAATGCAGTGGCGCCTAGTCAACCACCAGTACTAACCACAATCTCCCTGCAGATCTTAACTAACCTGGCAGCTCAGCTTTGTGTAGTAATGTCACAAAAAAAATGGGAGCATCTTTTTCTTTCCTCACTATCCTCCTTTTTTTGGTCTTTTTGCTCTTTTCTGGAAAAGTCTGAGAGAGTTAAGCAGATTCCCTAAGGAAAGAAGTAACCCACCACTTTTAACACTCTCACAACTTTCAACATCTCTTATGTTCTGATTTCTGCTTTACCTGAAACCTGTCAAGTGTGAGTCACATCCATTTCCCTTATGCCATGATAGCGAGGAATGCTGATATGTGGGAACTGACAAAAAAGCATGAGGGAGCTGATGTTCACCTCTTAAACCTGACGAAATTTGCTGGTGAATCAGAGGGTAAGAACTTGACCTCACCCATGAAGTTTCGTGAAGATTAAAAGAACTTCCTTGTACCTCCTTGCTGTGCCTCTGACTACCAGATTTGTTGTCTGGAGATGAGCAGTTAAACCACTCCACTAAGCTCAAGGAGAATGAGTTCAAGTCTTGTCAAGGGCGATCTTTGACAGCCCAGCTCAAAATAACATAAGCTATCCCTTTTGATGAGTCAAGAACAGCCAGTCCCTTTCTCAAACACATCAGACAGATGTGGTTGGCTGAGGAAAGGAACATACTGAACCATCCCTGCCCCTTTCATATAAGTGACATTGGATATATTTTGGTGTGAGAAGTTTGAAGCTTTTAATGAAAGGGTGATGTTGTAGGAAATTAGTCTTCAAGCAATGTTTCTTCTATCTCGCTTAAGTCTGACAAGCATGCAAGCAAGCACAGGATAAGCTTATCCAAAAAAGCTGAGAAATGTTAGAAAACTGTAGGACCATCTACAACTGCTCTTATATATCATCTACAACTGAAAAGCAGGAAAAGGACACACCATGCAATGAACATGCTTTGTTATGAACTGAACAGCCATCTGTAGGCAAGGTCCTTAGTCACCTAGGGGTTAAAATAATCCTAATACTTGAGTTTTCTTTACACTCCTGACTGCAGCTCTTGAACTGAGGATCTGGCCCATAGTCACTGCCAGGGTGCTGTGTCCCTCCTCCCTAAGAGTGCTGCCAGAATGCAGGAAATAAGACATATGTTGGTCCATCCTGTACTGTACTCTTACTTCTATTTTTTTCCTTCTTTGCAGCTGCAAAATACAACTGAGCAAGTTAAATTCCACTTCCCTTGAACACGGAAGCCAGCAGTGCATTTTGTCACATGGTCACATCAGCAGATCACAACAACAAGCTCAGTCACCTGGTGAAACAATCCACACAGAGATTTGGAAGGAAAATTTCCTTCGAGCAGGTGACACTGGACATCTGGCAGTCCTCTACTCCTGTTCTGAGAGCAACACCCACATTGTAGGGCATGCTGCCAGAAGCTGCACCCACCTGGGATGCAGCCAGTCCAAGATGAAAGGGAGCACCAAATCCAGAAGGGATGATTAGCATTCACTGATGTTGTTCAGGACACAAGTACCTGGGAACATGCTAGTTCCCCTTAGGTGTTCAGTACTGCACTGAAAAGTCAGGGAACTAAGAAAGTTAATCAGGTCAGAGCCAGGCTTGCATATGCTTTCTCCACAGGAATTACAAACTATTTGCCAAATATTCAGATTGGGTAATTGCTACCCAGACTACTAAGGATATGCAGCCCAAAAGAAGAGAAGATAATTGCTCAGAGGTTCTGATAGATTGCATCACTCTCTGCCAAAGTATATGACAGAATGAGAATTATCAACACATAATGTAAGGATACAAGTGTTCCCACACAGCAGAGCTGAAACCATCATGACTGGCTGGAGCAGAAAAAACATAAACCCCCAGACTGTTCATAGAAAGGAATAATTTGATCCTGAGCTCTAGAAGCATTTGTGGAATCCAGAGATCCCCTGAAATAACCTTCTCTTTCTTAGGACACAGGGACAAGCATTTATCCCTGCTCTCTAAAATGTAAATTGGACCAAAGCTAATTTTACCCCAGTTTCTAGCTATGGCATCATTGTTCTACCAGCATACGAGTGTAGTCTCACACTGCCATATATTTTATGACCAAATGCAACTTGGAGTAGAGCCTGTACTGTCCATTAAGGGTGCTGCTGTGTGATTAAAAAATCCATCATCCATAGTGCTTAACTATAAAGCTTTGGTGAAAACCAGGCTACTTCTAAAAAAATCTTTAGGTACTAGTAAGATTAGGAAATAGAAAGACTAAGCATCCAAAATACTACAACCTAATTGTATGTGAGAATATGAGATTCCTGAAGCATTTCAGAGGCACATTTCTTCTCTGCAACCAAACAGCAATATAATCCAGAGAAGAGAACAGATATTTATTCAATTTTTCACTATTCCAGTCAGTCATGCATACAGTGCTGACTCAGGAGCAAACATTAAAAAGCAGGAGCCATGTGGGAACTTAGAAATCTAATTGTACATCTCCCAAGGAGAATCATTACAACAGTGTCAAACAGGCCTTAAGCAGGAGGGATGGATAGGTGGGGGGAGATCTGACAGGAGGGGAAACAGTGCTGGCAGAAAAGGCCCCCATAACAACAGGTACAATCTACACACACAACCTTCAGACTGAGGTTTTAAGGAGAAAACTGATAGCCCATATTAAAAGTAACTAAGGAAAACATGGTACAAATATAATAAGGAGAGAGAGCACATTGGATATCCAGTGCAGGCCTCACTTCTGTGTGCCACTAGGAGATTATACTCCTCCTTATTTTCTTAGGTTTATAACTGAAATGGTTAATTTTAGACATTACATCAAACAAGCAAATAAACTCAAAACTGTATCACTAAGAAAACTGGAAGATGACAATATTGTTAGGGCTTATTCAAGGTATACACCTAGCAATAGATAAAATACTAATTAAAGGTTGCATTCAGTACCTCCAGAAAATGACTATTTAGCACAACAAGAGTGCTTTGCCTAATTGTGCAACATAATTGTATTTTACTATGCATAGTAAAACAGCCCAAATTTTAGTGTAAAAAGACCACAGAGTTTTAGTGATGGGCTGAGACTTAGGAAAGGCATGTGCGTATTAATATGTGGCTTCAGAAAATATGCAAATCACTTCAGTAACATTGTGTTTGTCTTCTGTATGAGATAATGAACAGTCAACAGCCTTTCTTTCATTGTTGGGTGGATCATCAAATTAGTGTCTAAATTAAGGACCTGATAAATCTGTATCAAATAACTTGTCAATACAAGTAAAATCATTGCAAATTTGACATAAACATATTTTGGGGGGTGGGGGGTGTTGGGATTTTTTTTTCTTATTATCATTAATAATAGGGATTTTTATCAATGCCCAAATCACAGCTCCCTTAAACTGGGAGGTTTCCAAAATCCTGATTTTGTACCATGCCTCTTTCTCCTACATAAAAAAAAAAAAAAAATAAAAAATAAATAAAATTGCTTCTTTATCTATTGTGAAAATATCTTTTTTCTTGAGACAGGAACTACAAATTCCACTCCTCCCATTCACACCAAAAAGAACATTACTCCCTAAACAGCTTCACTTAATCCAAAACAAACAGCAAGATATCTAAAATATCGTTTAGTTTATTCAGGGATGTCAAGAGACAGAGTACCTCCTTCTTGGAACAAAGGAAGGAGAGAGGGTAGATTCAAAAGGGCTGTAATCAAAAGGGTCTAACTCTTCTCCAAGTACCATGGTCAAATTTATGACTGTTTCCACAGAAAAAAAAAGTGTCAGAAGGACATCCTGGGTTGGAATGTGGCAGAATTTATTCCCACAAGCCCAGGAATGTTGCTGGTTTACATGACAGAGCTGTTAATCTTACAATAAAGTAACTTTTGAATATATTTTGCACTCAGTGATGAGCTCTACTAGCAGTGACCCCAGTGTGAGCAGCCCTCCCCAGTAACAGGGCTGTGGAAATATTGCTGGAGGCAGGTCTTGCATTGCTTTCTTTTGTCTCTCCACTTAAGCTTTGCAGAAAGATACTACCAGAAGCACAGAAAGGCCATAAAACTGAAAACATCATTTTAAATCAAAAGGCTTTTAGTGGTTGTCTTAAAGGGCTATTTGTGTTCCCAATAGTGACTATAGCAATTACATGATGAAAACATCCAGGCAGGTGCATAATTTAAAAAGAAAAAGGACATCCTCCCCCTTTAGGAGAGGTCAGGCTTTTTATTCCAGTAGGTCTTTTTGGCTAACAAAGGAGAAAAAATGAGGACAGAGTGAAAGGAAGAGTGGAGCAGGATAGAAAAAAGATGAGATGAGAGAAAAGAATGAGCAGCAGAAAAAACAGCCAGGAAGGAGGATGAAAGAGAAGGATGACATCTGACTGGGACAAGGGATGAACCACAAACCTAGTCATTGCCAGTGTCCAGGACAAAAATAACTCCTTTGTCGAGCAGCATCAGGGCAGCTGCCAGTGCAGCAGGACAGCATCCCCCCTGCACTGCTCTGCCCAGCACATCCCCAGCCCACTTCCAGACCTGCCCCTTTCCCTGTGCTGTGTGGCAAAACTCAGTGTGCTCTAGCAGTCCCTGTGGTTGTGGTTAGGAAACTGCCGCATGATGGGTCTCAATAGAAAAAGTATTTTAATACAAGAAAAACAGGAAACTCAAGCACGTTTTGAGTCTAATTCAATTTCGGTTCCGTGATTCCTTTATTTTCTATGGACAAAAGGCATGTAACAAAATTATGAACTGGGACGTGAAGAAAGCAGAACTGTGCACATGACAGATAAAACTGGCTCATTATGTGAAAACTGAAGCCATGCAAAATGAAAATGCAGAGCAGATTAGAGCACCTCTCATCCAAAAACCAGTTAGGACCAGTCAAGCACATCCCAGCACCTGGACAGAGTTTGAGCAGAACATATATGAACTGGCACAGGCCACAGTTTCACAGGAGGCAACCAGGCTATGAAAAAATGCAAATATTCCTTCTTCATTTTAAGCTGAAAGCCACCTTTGGTTTAGGAATCTTCAGAGACAAGGTACAAGGTACCGATTCAATGTCAGCTGCCTCACACTCTCTTTGCAATTTCATCAGTGCATTTTAGTGCTAATGTACTAAAGCATGACACTAGCTAAAGATAACCACATTCTATTGAGAAACATAACAATAGAAATAATGGAATAAGCACTTCATGCAATTTGCTAGGAATGTAGTTTGGACACCAACAGCCAAAACAAACTAAAATGGCAAATGCAAGGACTCTATTTTGAAAAGATCTGCAAACAGACTCAGCAGCTTTACAGGGGGTCATATTTTCCACAAGGATAAACTGTCCTTGAACAATATTTTCAGTGTTCTGGGTATTAACCTGCTTTCTTTTCATATGGATTGTTCTCACCTACACTCCTTTTCCTTGAACAAATATTTACTGTGACCAATAAAATTCTGCTCTCCATTTATGAGTTAAATAGCATTGCATTCCCACACGCTGCTTTATATATGTATGCTTTATATACAGTGAGCATACGTGCCCACAGAAAATGACATCTCCGAACAACGTCTGGTGGAATTATTTTTAAGCAATCATATTCACTGTAGATTTCAGTCCTGATTCATCAATACATTTAATTCGCTGTGGTATTAGATCTGTGAGCAAGAGGAATGAAACATTCAGCTCAAGGAAGAAGGTGACATATTTCACCAGCGATAAAGCATTACTGTGAGTGTGTGAAAGAGTGATGCCTGATGCATTGCTCATAAGCATGAGAGTAAACACATCATCTGCACAGGGAACTAGTGACATGTCTAATTTCAAGAAAGCAACGAAAAGTATTTTTAGTGAATTATTCATACGCTTCTAAATGTGCTCAAGGGTTTTACCAGGTCAGAGTTAAAGTGGACAAATTACAGCCAGCAGGATGCCAGTGCTCTGTAGATGATAAGCATGCTGGACTACTACCTACTACTGTTATTCATTCATTATTCACCTATTATTATTTGCTGCTCATTGTTTTGAAAATTTCAGTAAACAAGTCAGAAATTGAAAAAATCCTTAATGTGAGCCACAAACATCCAGCACAATGTATGAAGAAAAAGAGTGAAAATTTCACAGGTTAGCATATATAAATGGAATATATCATCTCAGCCTCTTTTCTTTTCTACCCAAGGGACAGACCCTCAGCACACCAGGGTCCCACCAGCGTCTGTGCTGTGTTTATATAGCTTTGGGGAAGTCAGGGGCTCTGCTCCACATGCAGGTCCTTTTTGCTGAATTCCCCTCCAGGGGCACAGGGGTGAAGAGGAACACATCTCTCATGAACACCTGCAACCAGCAGTTCCTTCCTCAGACACTTAAATAGATTTTCCTCACCCTACAGTAAAACAAGATACTGGCTGTTCCCCTTCATACACCCCAAAAAATAAGCAGTTGTACTAACAAGAAAGAAGGTGAGAGCTGCAGCAGGTTAATCTGGGATGGAAAAGTAGAGCTATGCTGGACTTGGGTTTAATTTGGAGATGCCAGTCACTGTGCAGTGCCCTTCAAATTAGACTGAGGTTTAGACTGCATAGCATGCCTAAGCTCTATCACAAGCACACTGATATACCTCATTTAGAACTGTTCCTGTTCTTACAGATCTCTCTCAAATCTTCTGAGACTGGTGGTATCTGAAAAAGTTCAATACTGCACCCAGTATTGTTTGAGTTAGTCATCAGTGACCTGGATGAAGGGGCAGAAGCCTCCTCAGCAAGTTCCCTGACACAAAGCTGTGAGGAGTGGCCAATACCCCAGAGGGCCATGCAGCCCTTCAGAAGGACCCCAACAGGTTGGAGAGGGGCAGAGAGGAACAGTTTGAAATTTAACAAAGGCAAATGCAGGGTCCTGCACCTGGGGAGGAATAACCCTGGGCACCAGCGCAGGCTGGGGCTGACCTGCTGGGATGCAAGTGCCTAGAGGATGGACCAGGCTCTTCTCAGCAATAGGACAAGAGGCAACCGGCAGAAACTGATGTACAAGAAATTCCCCCTCAATGAGGAAGAACTTCTTTAGTGTGCAGGTGACTGAGCACTGGAACAGGTTGTCCAGAGAGGTTATGGAGTCTCCCTCACTGGAGATATTCAAGAACTGTCTGGATGCAATTCTGTGCAATGTGCTCTAGGGTAGCACAAGCTTTAGCAGGGAGGCTGGACCTGATGACCCACTGTGATCCCTTTCAATCCAACCCACCTGTGATTCTGATCTTTACAAAAGAGGCTCAGTGGCCACAGACTATCTGAGAGAGCCAACTGGATGTCTCTTGGTGGAGAAAGAGGTGCACCCACACAGGCAGCCACATGAATAGATTGTGTATGGTCCCTAACAATTTGACTAGGATCGAACCTAACTTGGTTTAGGGCCTATCTAAGCCTGATGTTTGAAATTATTAACATAGGCATGCATGCTTGTTTTCTATTTTATACACGCATTTGGTTTTTGTCAAGATAACTAGACTTCAGGACAAGCGATAGCCACAAGGCAACCAAACACCCAGCTGAGCCAAATTACAAGGAAAACTTCACTGTGGGTGCAAGGAAGAGTAATATTATCAGCACAATGCCTTGTTGAAAGCAGAAGGATTCCTGTCCAGAAAAGAGATGTCTGTCCAGCATGAGGAAGATCAGGTTGAACAGCCCATGCTGCCTGCTCTGTACCAGGAGATGCACTCGGTACAGCCCTCAGTGCCAAACGCCAGTGAAGCGTTAAGCAGAGAGAAAATGAAGTCAACCACCAACATGCTGCAATCAGCAAAAACTATTGCTTTTGGCACACCTGCAAAGTGTATATGCCTGGGCTGCCTGGAATAGCAAGAGAAGCAAAATCCAGGCCTGCCAGGATTGTTGGTGAGAGGGAGGGGTGAGATGATGCTGCACTGCTGGGCAGAAAAAAATTATATAATCCAATGTGATTCAAAGGAAATCCTGATGGTCTCCTGATAATCTTGAGTTGGAGGATTTCAGATCCACCAGGCCAATTAGAGTATGACATAGGTTGGAAAAGACCCTGATCACCAAATCCAGCCATAAACCTAACACTACCTAGCCCACCACTAAACCATGCCCCTAAGTGCCACATTACACATCTTTTAAATACCACTAAGGATGGTGACTCAACCACTTCCCTGGGTAGCCTGTTCCAATGCTAAACAATCTATTTGGTGAAGAAATCTTTCGCAACAGCCAATCTAAACATCCCCTGGTGCAACTTGAGGCCATTTCCTCTTGTCCTATCACTTGTTACTTGGGAGAAGAGACCAACTCCCACCTCAATACAACCTCCTCTCAGATATTTGCAGCGTGTAATAAGGTCTCCCCTGAGCCTCCTCTTCTCCAGACTAAACAACCCCAATTCCCACAGCTGGTCCTCATAGGACTTGTTCACTAGACCCTTCACCAGATATGAGACAGTCATATTACAATGCTGAGGAGACTTTCTTGTTCACCAAGTTGATTGTTTGTACAGTGTTTTTTTCTCTGAGCAGTAAGCATGTTTTGTACTAACATCTGCCTGACAATCTGATATTTGAAAGCTGTGTCATCTGTAACCTTATGTCTCATTTAAGCAAATTTATCTTCTGTCATACACTAAAGATCTTTGCTTTTACTTTAAGATGACCTTATTTTCAGATTTGTAAACCCTGCTTTACAGGGAAAACATTCTTTCATCTGTTATTTGTCCACTATCAAGCATTTAGCAACAAGAGCATAGAACAAGTCACACTCTTCTGCACACCATGAAATTTAAAAAAAAAATGTCTCTCTTTTAAATAGTCCCTAATTAATCCACAGTGCTGATTTCAGGGCTTTTCCAGTACTTCTGAGAAGAGACAATAGGCTGAGTTAGACAGCAGTGGCAAACAGCCAATGTGCAGGTGAGAGAAGAGAGGGACCCTTAACTTCAACTCTACCCAACATTCCCATGTGCTTGATCCCTTTCAACCTCTATAAATAAAATTTCTCTGATTTTCTGAAAACAGATGCTACTGGAAACAACTAGGAAGTCATTAAGCACTGTAAATAACTAAAATAGATAATATTGTTGTACAAATAATTGTGATTTGTGATGCATGAGCTTTGCTATGCTGGGTATGTTAAATTAATAAATTGCAAAATTGATTTGGCCACAAAAGGTCTTCCAGTCAACCATGCAAATTAGCACAGTTCTGTTGAAATGCATTATATTTCAACACTGCTTCTAATCAGAGGATCTCAAAATACATTTGTGATCCATAATTAATAAGATATATTTCCTTGAGCCATGCAAGTATGACTATGTATACTGCAGCAGTCTCATTGCACTTCTCCACAACTGTAGCACTGTACTATTGCATGAGTGGGGTCATATAATAGCAACAAGTTCTGACCATTGCCTTTCTTCTGGTTTACCAGTGTGCTAGGTATGTGAACATGTGGATATCCATGTGTTGCCATCACTATTCTTTCCCTCCCTGTGCAGGTACAAAATATACAAGGTGGTGGAAGGACATTAAATTTGGAATAGTTTTTTTCTCAGATGCCTATTTCTTGCAATCTTCCAGTGGGATCCTCCAAAGGAGAAGAAGCAACAGAAGTGAAAAGGGAATGTGTTTGTGTACTCATGTAGATGCATGAGTGACAAATCAGTATATCACACAGCAGAATCATGTAGCATCTGAGAAGCAGATAGGTAAGCCTACAATTTGCTATTCAAAAACTGCATACCTAATTTTTCTTGCTAATCACACAGAAAATTATTCATGGTGAAAGAGATTTAAAAATACAATTTAGTTTTAACCACGTATTCTTATTTAAAGACTAGAAGAAAAGCATTATTTTACAGATGTGATCAGACACCAGGAGATTTAACTTTCCCACAGTTGCATTGTAAGTCTGTGCTCACACTGGCAATTGCAGCCACTCAAATTGCTATTAATTCTGCTTACTACATCAGTGCCTAAGAACTACTGTAGGTGTAGTTCCTTCACTGTCTGTGCACACAGAGCTGCTGGCAGGCCCTGCCTGGAGGTCTCACAGCCGAAACAAAAAATGGAGGAAAGACTGGAGGAAAGGCAGTACCACAATCAGCAAATTGTGCAGGCTTTAGATAAAGTGGGGTGTGTGGAACTGAAAGAAACAAGTGACTGATGAGGAAAGATTTAAGGAGAAATAGGTCAGGAGAGATGAAGATAAACCAGAACAGACAAAGAGCAAAAATGAAGTGAAAGGACTGCAGGGAGTGGTAAGATGCAGAAAAGAAATACAGAGGTTCAGCGAAAGAGGATGGGGTGCAGAAAATGCTCCAGAAGTGCAGCAAGCTCTCACAGCATCTAACAGTCCCTATTTCAGCAACTCTGGTAGCTGTTCCTCTCTGTGGTTCAGGGGAGGCATCACTTGTGTCCTAACATCCTCTGAGCAAAAGAGCTCCCTGCACAACTCTGCACTGCGGGAAGGGGGAGGGATGGGCACTGACCAGAGCCCATCTACTTCCCCATCTCCTCCCAGCCAGCTCAGCCCTGGCTGCCTCTGCAGCTGCTCTGCCAGCTAAAGAACTCGGCCACAAGGCCAACCACAAGCCCAAACTTCTTCTCTTGCTAGTTGGCTCACCACTTGTATCTCACATAACAGGCCTGCTCTGAGTGTGCTGCGAACGCATTGAACACTCCCGCTTCTCTTCCACACCCATAACATTTCCCTTCCAGGTTCAGATGGGCAGAAATATATATGCAATAGATGAGAGAGGAGGAGAGGAAAGAGGAGAAAAGTTAGAGCTTTCTGACCGATCACCCACATGGCTTTTTACCCAAGTGTACTGACAAACATGCAATACTGCTAAAAGCTGTTTCTATTAAACCCAACTGAATTGAAGGACAGACTTCAATCTTTATTATTTTTTGGTGAAAGCTGTAAAAATCCCCAGATTTCGAAGTCTGTTGTGCCTATTGGTTATGTCATGCACCCCTTTCCTGCGGACAAAAGGACATGGGCATACAGCAGATCATGGTTTATGATAGGTGGGAACAGAAGATGGAGGCACTGGCGCTTACCTCCATATCCCTATCCCATGTGGGAGGAAATGGAATTCAAGAGGATGGATGTACAACCACTTCCCATGGTATCTTGCCAGTCCTCTGCCCCTGAGTCTATTATAATTAATGCTGATCTACTACCTGAAGCCTGTGTTGGCCGTTCATACTCTTTTTTTACATTAACAAGCATGTGTAATAGATCTCCACCCACATTTTTGAAGAGTTCTGGGATTCCTGGAAAGATGAAGCAAAGTAAACTGGGCCCCAGACTGCACCATGTAAGCAAGTTCCCTGTGGATCTACTTTCTGCTGACGGGCTTGTAGCAAAGGCTTTGTCTCCCTTTAGGGTACATTAGGAGCAGCAAGAAATGAGTTACAGCAGGGTCACTTCTCAACAGGCAGCAGGTAAGAGAAGATATTTTCTTCCCCTAAGCCACTCTGAATCCTGTTGAGAGGCAAGTTTCTCTCCAGAATCCTTCAGACATTGCAGCACAGTTCACTGCCTCTAAAAGGTTGACCTTCAAACAATAATATCAAATTCAGGGCAACAGGTTGTTTCTGAAACATTTCAAACAGTTTCTTGTGAGTCATCATTAAAATGGCCATTTGTGGGTAAGAACAAAATCCTGAGCAAAGGTTACCCCTCAAATGCTTTTGAAAAGCCATATGCTGTGTTAAACAAAACCATTACAACACAAGCTGCAACCTATTTCCAACATCCAGAGCCAGAGATCATATAAAACTATCAGATTAGATTTGTATTGTAAAGTTTCTACTAAAATAAAGTCATGCCTGATAACACTGATATATTACACCCTATACATAGGTAAATCAATATTATCATTACCCCCCAGAGTGCAATGTTCAAGCTAAGTTTGGTAATTAAAGCAGACTGCATTTAACAGAATATCAGAAATATTTATGACGTCTTTAAACAATTGCAAGCCTGAAAGCTAGAGCCCTGATTATTCAAAGTACAAAAGCAGGATTTTGACAGCACTCCATGGAAAGAGAATTTTCTTTCTCCATTTGGCACACTACCATCAGATCCCCTGCAATCCAGCCCCACAGTAAATATCCAGGCCACATACAACACACGTACATTCCTGCAGGCACCCAAAGTTTTGGCTGTTGCAAACTTCCATTGCTTGCTTGACTTCAGCACAACTCTCTGCAGCACCTCAGGATCTGGCCCAGGGAACACGTTCCATTAGGAACTGAAAAGCACCAGTTTTAATGTGCTTTTTACAGGTTTATAAGGTTGGGTTGTTTTTTAAGTTGACATCCTTTACTTCATGAGAAGTCTTCAGCATTTTTATATCACAACAACCATCTTAAGCTCATCTGCAAAGTTTCAGGCCAATGCCAACAGAGACTACTGCCAGGCACTGATGTCTGGGGCTTACAAGTTATTACATTTCAGTCACCAAACTAAAGGCCTAGTATCTCATCTGAGATTTCAAACTTCACTCTTCAGAAGTGCAGATTATGAGCAGGGACTGAGACTATGGCTGCAACTGAGAGAGAGCCCAACTTCACAACAAGCCCCATGAATTCTCATACCTCCATCCTCACCACACATTCCCAGATAAGATGCTTTACTTCCATGTTGACACTGCTGGGAGCGTGATGAGCAGGCTCTGGTTTAATAACAAAGTATTCTTGTCATTCTATCCAATCACTACAGTGGGTAGGTAAATAGGATCAGATGTTTAGTGGAGTTTACTAAGTAAAATCTGCTATTAATACAGTCTGGGTGGTTTGGGTTTTATTTTACTAGACTAGCTCATAAGAAGACTCACCTACTCATCTGTTCATTCTCAAGAAACATAAACTCCTTAATTCACTGCACATTTAATTGGAAACCCCAGGGCCCTGTGATGTATCCCAAGTGCTGCCACCCAAGGAAGCACTGCAATTTGATGACACATTAAACAGTGCCACTAGTGGAAGCAACTTCTAGGCATAAACATTGAAAATCTTTACAAGTAATGGTCAATTGTTTGTTGAGGAAACTGCTGTTAGAGGGTCCCCCTTCAGCTGGTTGCTACCATCCCCCTACCAGTAGCTGCTTACATGCAGAGCTCCTCTTCATTCCTATTACAAATGCTAGCAGGTTAATTTAACACAAGAAAAGTCCTTTACTTTAATCTGGCTGACATTAGCCTGAAGCAGATTCTCACTGTCTCTTTCCACATGGCTTTTGGGGCAATGGCATTACAAAAAAAGAAAAAAGGTTGGTAACCAGCAACAAAAAGGAAAACACATCTGAAACCAGTGTGCTGATCTACAGTGGATGTCTACCACATCCTAAAACACAAAACATCAGTCAAAGATGAAATCTGCAGGCAAAACCAATCTTTGCATGCCAGTGCCTTTCCTTTGAAAGAGATTAAAGAAAAAAGTAATTGCAGTGAAAAACTACTCCTTTACCTAAACAAAATCTGGGGAAATTCTAGGAACACATACCTTGGAGAAAGAGAATACATTCTGGAAATTATTAACAACTAGTTGACTTCCCTTATGGTAATGTTACAATTTGAAGTTAAGGAAAAAGACATTGAATTTCACCAGATAGATCTCAATTTCCCTTCTCTAGTGCTTAGTCCTGAATGTTAACATGATAGCAAATTTTGGGCACAGCAACTTTTCTCCTTGGTTTTTATTTCTTTCCTGTGAAACTTGAAAGTGTTTTTATCTTTTTTAATTTCAGTCTGCTTTATGTTCTTCAAATTTTATTTTTCTCTATAACTGCCCAAAATGCTGAGTGTTATGGTGATATACACAAATTTCAAACTCAGTTTCCAAGGCTTTCTTCTGGAAAATGCCAATTTCCTCTAAAACACTCATTTTCTATGGAAAAAAATTTGAGCTTTTTCTCTTTTCTCAGGATCTCATTTCAAAATTGCAGTGATTTGTCACCTTTTCATCCAAATCTTGGAATATAATTCAAGATGATTTTCCAATTAGCCAGATCTTGAAGTAGAGTGGAGGAGGAGGCACTTCTGTGGAGTTTGCATCGGTCTATAGGTTCCCCCTGTAGCTGTTTATGAAAATAATCCCTTAATAATAGCAAGGAAAGGAAAGGAAAGGAGGAAAAGGAGGCTTGAAAGAGTGGGGATACCCAGTAGGAAATAAAGACCTTTGCCAAGAATTTGAGATTTCCATTCCACTCTGTCCTTATTGTCAGCAAATCTCAAAACAAATATAAATAGTGCCACTTAACACTAATATAACTGACTCCTTCATGTTCCCCCATCCTTCTTTTGTTAATATCAGTCCTGTGGAAAATGAAACCCGGTAACTTCAGATCAGCCTAGGCATGGAAACCAGTGCTGCATGATGCAGACAAGGAGGATCTCCCTGATTTCAAACAGAAGTCTGAAAAACCAAGTGAGACCAGTCCAACACAGCCAGTCCTGGACCAAGTCCCCCACGCCCCTTCCCAGGACTTGCCTATTCCCTGCTGCTGCAAACCTGGGTCTTTTCACACCAGAATACAGCACTCATGCCAAATTGTGAAGTGGTTTTACGAGGTGGAAAGGCACCAGCTAAGGGCTAAAGAAAGGCCAATAAACTCCTCTAACTTGTAACAAAATAGCAGATTTAAACTCAGGTCAACTGAGGTGAAGGGCAAGTGCATTAATCGCCTGTATTAACAAGGCTCTGTGTGCCTGCAGCAGCCCTCAATTGGAAAAGACAGAATATCTTCCTGTAAATAAGACAAATAAACAGCAGCTACAACAACAAATCTTCCCCCAATTTCTTTGACTTTTCATTAAATGAGTAATCTGACTTTTATTAAGTCCTCTTCAAAGGCCGTGCAGGCCACTCTGTCTAGCTGTGCCTGTTTACACCACATGTATACCCCAAGATGTACATCCCAGCCTGGATGCCTGGAAAGGAACCTCAGCCAGTTTTGTTCTTAAGTGATAATCGAAGAAATCCTCTGTCACGTGTTGCAGCAGTGTGAGTTGGCCATACCAGGACGAAGAGTCATGCAGATGTTACCCAAATGCTTCCATTAACTTAATCTTCCTCAGAAGAGCCCTTCTGCTGCCAAGTACTTAAGAGTGTCACTTGGGATTTAGATGCCATTTTTGTTCACTACTGAAGACTGGTCATGTGTAGGAATCTGCAGCCTTGATAATAGGGTTTACAGAACGCCATGAAAATAGATTACTGACTGCTGAAAACATTTTAAAAAGACAATGTTACCTTTTTTACTAGCCTTAAGTGCTTTCTGGCATGGAAGACTTGTCAGTTGTTTACTCCAGTATGTTTTCGAGAATGTCAGCTTAGAACAAAATAAGGATCATCATAATAATTAGCTAAGATGCTGACAATATCAATCAAGAGTCAAGATCACTAAATGTTTTCATCCACATAATTCTAAAAAACAAAACTGTGTTTCTGTGATCAGAAAATGCATCAAAGTTTTTCAATTGTCCTAGCATATGCTGTTATCTCAGTAATGAAACCAGTTTTGCTTTTTTCCTTTTTTAACCCAGTTGTTATGTGGGAAGATGTAGTAGTATAAAATAGCAGGAAATAGTATGAGTAAATTTAACTTGAAAAGTTTAGTATGTGTTTTAGAGAGAAGATTAACAAGTCCTATTTTTTTCAACTGTCTTTTCATCTCTGTTTTTTTCATCTTGCATTTGCTTCAGCCAAGCAATTCCAACAGTTCAGAAGGACAGATGTTCCATCTCATTCTATTCCCAGACAAGTCACTCTGTAAAATTACATTTCTTTTGAAACATTAGTACAACAGTTTAAAGACCATCAGAACTTTTAAAGGCAAATTGCACAGGAATAATCAGCAATGTGCTGGATCTAGTTTCTGTACTGGATTTTTTTTTTTTTTCTAGTTGTAGTACTACTCCTCAGTGAGACAGTTTCAAATTTGTTTTCCACCTTGTGGTTCTTCCTGGTTTGCATCTTTATAGTACCACAAACCTCAATGCAACCTGAGCAGAGTATATGTATTTGTGACATTGAAGGGTGATGTGTCTAGGGATGTGTTCAGTGAACCAAGGCATGCTAATACACATCACAAGGAGAAAAAAATGATTTAAAATACACTCCTTTGCTGACTGGCTAATCAAAAGCTACTCAATAAGGACATTCAGATCACACAGCTGCATTTCATATCATCACTGTTAATCTGCTTGTGCTGATGCATTTCTACAACAAGGCCAGAGAGGTAGAAACCTTTGATCGATGCTCTCAGGAACCACACACCTGCACTGTCTCTTCCTGAAAATATTAGTGATGGCACAAGAATTAAATACAAAATCTCAAGAAAAGCAAATTAGCATTTAAAAACAGTCACTTAACAAAGAAAGCCAGGAATCACTCCATGTGTGTGCATCTGTACTATTGCTTTAAGCTGTGATCACAGGGACTCTTCAGAATCAAACCTATCAATCGTCCTCATTCACTGCCCTTGGGCTCACACTGCAGAGTGGCCTCAGAGCTGAAGGAGAAAGAAATGTTCCTCAGAGCCCCTATTTACTCACTGAGATTGCTGACATTCAGTCCAGGGGACTAGACTAGCATCAGCCTGAAGCATGCTGAAATGCACTCAGCGTGGGTCCCAGGTCCAGAGCTCCTTCCTGCCAGGGTGCAGCTGCACTGCTGGCTGACGTGGGCACACAGTCTGTGCTGTGTCACGTGCAAGGCACATCACTGTGAGGCCTGAATCTCCAAGTTCTTCTCCAGGTATGAACACTGATGCTTCTAAAATGGAAATAATGCCTTACATGTGTCCTTATATGGCTTAAACAAGACCAAGAACTTCACAAAGTTCAAGGCTTGTGCATCCTTGTATTCTGCTACCAAGATTCACCATTTGACATGGTGATAGATGAGCTCAGGCTGAAATACTCAGCTTAAGGCAGCTCACACAGCCCAGGTTCATCCACCTTCCCATATCAGATGCTTCTTGATAAGGCATACTGAGGATCTGGACTCCCAGCTTTTGAACTTCAACTAGAGATAGTGCAAGGAACTTTCATATTTGTTTTTGGTTTTGTTTTTTTTTTTCTTTATTTGTAGCTATTTTGGAGTTAATCACCTAAGGTTACTGTCAATGGAAAAAAAACTGGACCCTTCAGGGTATTGCCCTATTGTGATCTGAACCCCACTTTCATGGAAAGACAGTTAACTAGAACAATAACCAGGTGCAAAAGGGGAAAATTCCTGACATCCTAATGTCAATAGGAATTTCAATTAATGAAGTGAGGTTTCAAGGCAATTGTGGATATCCTTTAGTTACTTAGCACTATTTACAGCAGCAGTTTGCCTACTCCCTCTAGCAGGAATTAAAAAGGAAAAAATAAAAAAGATGCTCATGTTTTAGTGCAGAAATAGAAAATTGTATTGTGTTAAGCTCCCTGAAAGCAAGGCAAGATGGCACTCAGTGAAGAGTCTATTAGGTCAAATCCAATTATTTAGTAACTCCAAAGAGGTCAATGGAGTTGCAGCACAGCTGAATTTGGTCCAGCATTGCAAGTTAAGAAAATTGAGCTAAATTCTGCCCAAGGAACACGCAGTGAAGGCAGACTACACACTTAACACACAGGGAAAAAAATGAGCTTACACCACACACAGGATCAAGTCATGCTTGCTCTGGCAGTGTAAATCTTTTACCAAATGCAGTGGACTTACTCCTCTAATTTGAAGAAGTGAGATTTGGATTTTTCTTTTTACAGTTGCATATAAGAATGTGATCACATTAGGAAGATTTTCTGTCATCACTTCTCCTTCAATTACAAAACAGAATGTGGAGGGTAGGGGATATTATGAAATCACAGTATTGGACTGAATCCCAAAACAAGGATTATATTAAATAAAAAGGGGAATTCAAACTTGTTTCATGAGTGTGGTGCTTCAGTTTTACTTAGATAATTCTAACAAAACTAATACTCATGTCTGATTTACAAATGTGCACATACCAAATAAGGGATGGAAGATCTTAGGAGCTTTTCTGGAAAAATGTGGAAAATGCATGCTCCCTAGCAAAAGAAAAATCTGTTTTTATTATTATATGACTAATCTTATTTACCTAATATCTGTAGAATAATGGACTAATATAACCTGTAACTCCAGTCACACAAATAGCCTCTCTTGTCACTTATTTCAGTGAGTCAGATTTCCCTTCCTACCAAAACATCTAGAAAGCAAACTTTCATCTAATATTATCATACATTAGTTACAACTAACGCTCTGTGCTTAGAAACTGTAAAACTACTTTCTTTATCATTAAATGTAATATAGCCTATGAACTTTCAGAATCCTTTAGGTATTAGGACTTTGTGTAACTGGAAATGAAAACTGGGATCCTCATATCTATACAGCTGCCCAGTTCTTGAATTCCATTGAACAAGGTGCTCACCTGCTTCTGAGGATGCAAACCCCAGTTTCAAAAACAATCCATCAATACATCACAGAAAAAGGATACTAATGTGAGCTTTTCAGGCTGAGCCCTGAATGAAAAATGTGAGAAAGACTTAAAGAAAAAACTTCCTGTGCAATGATAGCAGTTTAGCTTTAAGTATCATCTGCTTTTTAAATTCTCAGACACTAGAAGGACTAAAATATCACATAAATGTTACATTTTAAAAAAGGAAAGTCCTGGAAGTAACAGAAATAAATGGAGTTCTCAGTGGCAAATTCTGCACCCTTTCCGTGGGAGTCAGCCTGAGGAAGTGGGAGTAGAATCACACTAATTGGTAACAAAGTCATTTGGTTCACTCCTAGACTGGTACTAATTTCATTATTACACTATATAGAAATGTATAATTATTTACAAATAATTTCCCAAATAAATTGCCTGAATTTACTCATGAATAAATCAGGCCAAAGTTAGGTTTTACTCCTGAAAAAGCATTTTTCAGCAGCTTCTAAAGGCCCAGGCTTTAAAGAGGGGCCGATGCAAACAGTGCCTCTGCACGTTGTGCTGATCTTGTGTGCGAATTGGTTTAACACTAACGATACACAGCACACAAAAACTCATATGGGCTGAACATTGCAAGGCTGCCAATTTAATTTGAAATGACTTGACAGAAAATCTCTAGGCCACCAAATGCTATTATAAAGCACTGTATTCTCATTAAAGGTCTGAGCCCTTTTTTTTCTCCCTGAGGGCAGGCTCCTCGTGAGGCTGTCCCTCTGGCATAACATGTGATAGAGCTAATCTGTCTTCACTTGGACAGCACTGCGGATATGCAAACCCAGGTGGCACTAATAGGTTTACAGTAATAACTATGGAATTGGATACAGTATGTTACACTGTGAGAAATTCCCACAGATCAATTTTTGTGGTGAAGGTTAACCAACAGACATAGAGCCATAATATTCTTTTTTCATGGGTCTGTTAACAATTTTATGGTTTTAAAAATAAAAGGAGAAACTCTCCCATATTTGGACAGAATATAAATATTTAACTTTTCAAACATATCTACAATATATGTGCATAAAAAATGTTCTCTTGGAAACACAACTTCTGTTGTCAGTTATTGCAGCACAAACCTGGAGGAATTCCATTGGCTTCAAAGAAAGATACTGCTATAAGTGAGAGCAGAATATGCCCCCAAAATACATGTAGCATAAGATTGTGTCATACCATTTTGTTCGTACATTTTGTTCGTACATTTTAGTGGCAGTATTGTAACTTTATTATTAGAAATTACAATGAGAATAAAATTAGCTGCATAATCATAATGCATGCACTATACAGTTGAAAATACCCTTGTTGTAGCAAAGCATTATAGCCAGAGACACAAAATTGTGATCTGACTATTTGTGGTCATTAAAGATCCCATGGTACTCTTTGTAAGATTAGGGGTTTTAATCTCAGGGTGCTGGCCAAATTCCAGCAAGGGTAATTACATTCTCTCTACCTAAATTCCCCACATTTCACCCAAGGTGGTTGCATTTCCATGGTGTATGAAGTGTTTTTTGCACGCAGACTTTAAAATTCTGTACCTGTTAAGTGTGAAAGGTGTTATAAAACATGTGATAGCCTTGTTAAAATTAGGGTAAAGTACATTCATTCCAGAAAATAGAAAGAGCCTTCTGTCAATCAACTGCAACATTTAATGTACTGATTAAAAACATCATTTCAGCTCAAGAGGGACTCCTGTATTGTGGTATGTTATAGTCTTTGCAGTCATAAATTCCATACCCCTGTTAGCTACCACAGATGGAACATATTGAGAAGTTAAACACACAGCACTGGTGACTGAAGAGGATGTATACAACCACACTGCAAATTCACCCAGCTTGTCAGCCCCCAAACAGCACTATTACCAGCTCAAGCCAGAGCATCTGTCTCACTTGAGACTAACAAAGAGATCTCCTAAAGGCAGAATAATCATCTAGGAGGGGGAGTTTGGAAATTGAAAACAAAGCCAGACAAAAGAAATGCATTTCTCAATACACAGCCACCTGAGCACTTCCAAGGCAGGGTACCTGTCTACCTGCACACAGGATGATGGGCAAGTGCCTCCCCAGACAATTCATTACTCCCTCAGATGATTCAGGTAGTGCCTCCTACTGCAACACCTACTCATCCTCACTAGTAAGCAAAGACATATGGAAAGAGGGATGATGTACTCTGCAGCATTGCAAGATGGTTTTCCAGCCCAGAATGCCACCTCATGTGTGTCTTGTGCCTATGATTTTGTCAGCCATTTTGGTTCATCTTCCACAAAAAGAAATGGACTGGAAGTAAAATGGCAAAGTATCACGAGAAAAAATAGCCACAAAAAGTACTCCAAGCCTTCCTTTCACAGCATCTCTTTGGCACATTTTTGACAGTCAGATTTTCAGTAAGAAACTTGATATTCCTCAAGCACAGAATGAAATCATTAGATTTGAGTTTCATATGCTTAATTACTAAGGAGTAAAACAACCTTTCAGGATTGCTCTAATAATTGATCCAGTGAGTCATGGACCAGGTCTGGGGATGCTCAGTCTAGCAGAAGGGCATCTTCATTTGGACTGAGACTGTTGCACTGAACCAAGTCATGTACAATTCAATAACTTCTCAGAGTCTACCCTGGTGAAATCAGACTTAAATATCTGTCAGTCTGTCTGTCTATCTATAGATAGATACTTAAACTATACTTAACAAACAAATCACTTGTGTTGAGAATCACCATGTGCAATATTGACACTAAGTGCAGTTGGAAGGAGGAAATCACTGATTTTCAATTAATATTGATTGTTATTAGGCAGACACTGTTGTACTGAATTAGCACAAAATTATCTGATGCATGAAAAAATACCATTAATCAAGGTAATACTAAATGAACTTAACTGCAAACTTTAAACAGTTTTTCTCATTTGTTTGAGCCTTCCACATCAATCTACACAACTTACTTACACAAGATACAGTTTATTGCAAAGATGAATGTTTTCTTCTGTATTTATAAAAATGTCTCACGTGTGGGCCTTCACATCAGAAAAAGACTTTATACAGCAGTTTCTCCTAAAAGGTTGTTTGACAACTGATACCATGCAAGTGCACTGCCAGCCCTTTTTTCCCCTGGAGAAAAGTGAAGGTATTTCAGACACGACATCTGATAACAATTTCAATAGCCTGTCTTTTTAATTTTGAATCTTCAGATTACCATACTATATCAGCATCCTTTTTGTTTTGATGTGAGATAGTATTCAAACTGTGTACAGCTAACTTAGGGATCACAACCAGTGCAGTCTCAAAATTCAAGAGAACAGCATTCCTTCAGATCACCCACAATCCAGAGCTTTCAGACCTAACTCCATAAGCAGTCAATAAAGAAAACTTAAATTAGAGTAATGGAATACAATACTCTGTATTTCTGTTTATGCTTTGCATTGCACAGACATATTAAAATCTGAACTAAGCCTATACAACATCTCTGTGAGGTAAACAGTTGGAATGCAGTCTCCCTTTGATACACGTCTTGCCAATAAGGACAACACAATAAACAAATGAATGAACAGAGTGATGAACAGAAATAAACTGTTATGTTCATTAAGTACAAAGAAATGACACAGAAATGCTGACTTGTCCAAAACCCCAGTAAACACCCAAAGAAAGGTAAAAATGGTTCTCAGTTCTGTCAGGCTCTGGTTTGGTATCTTACTTGTATGATGGCTTCTTACCATATGTGCTTCCAAAGACACAGATTTCTCATTGCATTATTGACCAGAGCCTTCAATTATAGCAACATCTTTGAGCAACAGACAAAAACAAAATTATTTTCCATCAAAACATTTAAACAATAAAATTTCAGTGGATTTTTCCCACTTTACCTCTGAGGAAAAGGCCTAGCTGAATTTTCCAGCTTTAGAGGAAGGTCTGAGTGAGTTTAAAGCCAATTAATAAATTAGTTAATTAATAAATTGGCAGTTTCTGAAATGGTTACCACATTTTAAGTTACCCACATCTAAACCCAGCCTTTTATCTCAATTCTTCCTCTTTCAGTGAAATTTCAGTGAAATCTGTTCCTATCACATCAACCTCTGAATTTTCTTTATCTGAAACAGAACCCTTCTCTTAAAAACGTTATCCAGTCTTCCTTCTTACAGACTCTCAAAACTACAAGTAACTCAGTTTTATTCTCCACCAACTCATCTTCACCTCTCCTTTTCTCCATCCCCAGACATTAGCAATCCTCATTTTTCCATTGTGCAACCCACATTCCCCAATGCAAATCACACCACTAAAATCATTGCTCTTTGTTCTCTACCAGCTTATCTCCCTCGACTACTCCCTCCTCTCCCTCTATCATATCTGTCAAACAGCACAAGTTTCCCAACCTCTCTTCCCTCCTTCCAAGCTATCTCTGAATTGCCCCATGTGAATCCTACTCATGTTCTCATCTTTCTGCCCCTCTCTTTTAGGCTTTGCTCTCTCTTTTGTTATTCACCAAGTTACTTTTCTCCTCTTTTGTCATTCACTTGCAGTGCATTTCTCCCATGATGTATCTTAACCATAATACTACAGAGAGATTTTTAAATCTCCATTAATAAGAAATGTGGATATTGGACCCATGTATTTCACACAGCTCAATATCCATTGTCTCACTCAGCCAAGTCTATTGTGGCTCCATGGGCAGTAGCATTTTCCCCTTGTATATCTATACAGTACCAAGTGCTCTCCTGGAGCTCAGCGTATAATAAAGCAGTTGTGTCACTTAAAGGAACTAGATAACACAGTAATAATGATCATAAGCATATGCAGTAACTTTTCTCCAGATGGATCCCAAAGCACTCTATACCATTTGCCAATTAACAGTACAAAATGAAGTATTTACATAGGAATAATTTCACCCACGAACAATGGCATAATGCCAGCCATGCCTTAATTGCATGAAGTTACACAATACAAATTTAAGACAGGAAGTGAAGACTCACGTCATATTTTCAGGGAGAATTAAGGCTGGAGCATTATAATTACCAAAACAAGTAGTAAAATGCAAAGAAATTTACAATAAAATAAATTACATTTATTTCCAGAATTTTGGAAACACCCTGACAATTTTTATCTGGTCAATGACTAGAATGGTTAAATCCAACCCAAACTCTGAACACTTTCAAAGATTGCTGTGATTTACAAAAAAAAAAAAAAAAAAAAAAAAAAAAAAAACCCACCAAAAAACCACCACCCAAAAACTGGTGTACTCCTGAATAACTTTATTAAAGACTGGAAATCAGCCAGGACCTAAGACTTCTTCAATGATTATTATAGTGATTTCACTCATCATAAACTGGGACTTCGGATGACAGAAAATATCATGTTGTGCAAATTTAAAAAAAAACAATTTGATTGTGCATTCACATATCCAGAGTCAAATTTTAATTTAAATTAATTAGATTAATAAAATCTGAAGTAATTCCTGCTCATTTTTTTCTACATGTCGAAAAAGTCACAGGTAAGTTTACCACTAATATTTAAACCAAGGTTCCATAAGTAAATGTAACACTTAGTTGTCAAAAGACTTTGAATTAGGTGAAGTCCTGGCATTGGTCAAATAACTTAAAATGTTTTCACTAATTTTAACAGTCAGATTTTTACTCACAGTCCATGGGATAGAGGAGTGCATAATGAAAAAAATATTTTGAATAAATTACTCAATGATTGCTCAAAATTTATGAATAATTTATTTGGAAAAGAGTATTCAATCATACATGAAGCTCGTTAAAGAGGGGCAAATATATTTCTGAGTCATTTATTCAACAATTAATGGAAAAAAACTATTCACAAATGTCATTCAAATAAGCTCTAGACTATAGTTGACTCAGTATGCCTTTTAGAAAAGTTCCAAGTGTTCCTGCACACCAAGCTTGCTCTCATTATTTGAGATCCTCTTGTTTCTAATTTTCCCTCTCCCCCAGCAAAATACCATCTTTTTCCAGTACCACCACCACTATTGCAGGTCTGACTGGCTTTGACTCAAGCCCAGTACTCAACTCTTATGAAGTTTTCTTTCCCAGAAGCCTGAAGTTAATAAAAATTATCATGTATCTATACCTATTTATATATGTTTGAATTTCTGAATATATCTACTAAGTGGGGAGCAGAGAAGAAATCCACCTCAAAACAAGGGCATGAGACAGAGGAAACACAGAAGAGGTGAGACAGGAGTTGGCAGCTGCATTCCTTCAAAGTCTCTCTTCCAGCCATGCCCATGCTTGGACACACGAGCCTGGAGTGATCCAGGAGCACCAGTGCCCAGCCAGAGAGGATTTCCCTTCTCAAGCCACAACAGAATTCAATGCAACCACTGCAGAAGTAGGCTGCTCTTGAAAAGAAATCCTGGCATTTGGAGTAATTATGCTCTCTTAACTATAGAAATCTTAAATGCAGGAAATTCATGTTGTTATCATTGTTTTTCCAATATGCATTTAAAATGTAGCATTGTAAACACTGGCTGGTGTTTCTGCCTCAATAGGATTTTCCCAGTGCTTTGAGCACAGCATAATGGAGTGCACTCATCTTTCAACAACTTGGCACCTTTTTTTTCAAATGCAACTTAAACAATAAAGGTCAGATTTAAAGACACAGCAAGACAAACAGCTCTGCCTTACTCTTTTTTTTTTTTTTTTTTTATGTTATTTGCTAGCATTTAATGAGAATTGTCGAGGCACTGCAAATCACCAAGAGTAAACAGGAATGAACTGCTAAGAAGAATTTACCTGAAAATGAGGGAAAAGTAGAAGGGCTGTATGATGCTCTGATAAATATGAATAAGTATTCTTTGTACACAATGTGTGCAGAAATTGGTGACTTATTTCTTTTGCTCTGGGTAAGAACAAAGGCAAAGTGAAAGAAGCTGAAAGGATCAGAGTGCAAGGCTGTATAATAGATATCTCAAAGCAAAACAGCCACTATTTTTCAACCAGATCTGCTTGAAAATAATGGCTCATAGAATTAGGTACAATATTTTCTTAATTTAGAATTTTATAACACAATCTGATTTGGCATCTAGAATATATAATCATCACCAGAATGTAAATCTATAATCCTCCAGACATCTATTCTACCTACTCTTTTTGATGCTATTTTTTGACTCTAAGAAATTGTACCACACCAAGTATTACTTTAATTAATAAAGGTTAAGCATAGCTGAGTGCTGCTTAGCAAAATCTTTTTTACCTGAATAAATAACTGCCTGGAAATTATGAATACACACAGCCATGTGCATGCTTTCATTTCTGCATAATATACATCCATTAACTCCCAGTGTGCATTGGAGTTGTATGCCCTCTATCAAGTTATGTACCCTGTATCAACTCAAAGGGATTTATTTAACATAGCATAATTTTAAAGGCAAGTTTTGAATCCTTGGACTGCTTGTTGGCCTATACCAAAGGACCCAGGTCTGGAGCTGGAAAGAAGATAGAAAGTACGTGATGTGGTTTATGATTCAAGCCACTCCTTCATTTATCCATCACACCTGAAGCTGCACAGTGCCAAGGACAAGATACCAGTGCAGGTGCAGCCCTTCAGAGGAGATGTACAGCCCTGTGTCAGCCTACATGAAACCAGCAGAAGGATGAGGTCATGGCTGGGAACAAAAGAAGCAATTTGGGGAACCTGCTGATCAGTGAACAGCCCTGGGGCTTAGCACAGGCTTGGCAGGATCTCCAATCCTCTGACCTCGCTGATTAGCAAGATGGGAGAAGGGAGGAGAGGGAAGCAGTTTGTAAGGAAGATGAAAGAGCAATTGAATCCTGACAAAAACAACCTTCCTGAGACCCCTGTGTCTAATGTCAGCAGTTAATTTGCATTTTCACATTTAATTTGGACACTGCTGGACGAAAGCCTCCTAGGCACAACCTGTCAGCATGCTGGTTTAAACAGTGTTAAAGTGGGATACATTCGTCCTGTAGACTACATATTAAACTGCCATCATCCCCTCTTTATGCTTGTAGCTCTAGACTGAGATTGTTTCTTGACATTTATTTCAAGCAGCAGCCTTGCCCCACATTACAGCATTCATGCCACTGACCATTTAACAACCAACACTCTGAAAGAAAAGAAAAGAAGCCTCTTTCTTTTTCCCTCCCCTGTCCAGCAGACCAATGTTCAGGTCCCATCCATTGTCTGTGGAAATGACCCTCTGTAAATATCCGGTTACCCAATATTTACTGCACTGGCACAGAGTCCCAAAGGTAAACTCAAAAAGAGGTGAGTTCAGTCCTCATAAACAACTAACCAAGAAATGCTGCAGGAACAGCAGGCATGTAGGATTCGTTAGCTGCAGCAGGGCTACAAAAGCCATTCACAACACCCTTGCTGACACCGCTTTACTTCTTCAGGACTCTGCTCACTAATAAAACTGCAAAAGGATTAACCAAGGAGTTTCACAGAAATCGCCACAAAATGTCTTAGCATTTTAAAGCAGAAAACCCTTGGCATCGATTTTACAGATGACATACTGAAAAGGTTGGGGGTTTTTGTTGCTTTTTTTTCTTTCTGTTAAAGAAAATAGGATTAGAGGTAGAGGCTTTTATATACCACCACTTCTGAGACATATGTTCTGCTCTCCCACCAGTTATGAAGTGATTACTGGAGTGGCACAAACAGATTTTTTTAACAAAGTAAAGGTGTGATTTTCTCAGGTTCTGTGAGAACATGCACACTTATTTTTACCAACCCAATCTGTTTTCCAGTAGTTTAATGTCCGCAGGGTTTATAAGGCTATCTTAGGTGTTGGAATCATTGCAGTTTGCAGGGTGCTACCTGACTATGGAAGTTTAAAGAAAAAGACACAGAGAAAGCAGAAATTATGTAAAACTCAAAGTTATTTGAGGACCAATTTAAATATATACAAAAAAATTGACCTTTTTTTTGTTGTTTGCCCATATACAGTAGTCTAAAGCCTGAAGGACTTCATATTATGAATACTTGCTTAGTTTTAGAAACCTCACGGAAAATCTATCCCTAAATAATTTACATATGCAGCCTGACTTTTAAAAGTATTATTTTTACCCCACAAAAAGGAATCTGATCTTATAAACGCTTGCCACCAGGAACAGAAACTCCCATGTGGAAAATGGGACTTGACTTCTTGCACTTTGTCTATTTAAGCTGGCCATAAAGGCATACCAAAGGCACAGCTGAAGAGATCTGATTTTATATCCATTCACACCAATTTTTCAGTAAATAAAAAAAAACAAGAAAAGGAGATTTCACTACAGGGCAGTGTAGAGAAAGCATTCAACTGAATTGGACTGTTCACCTATTCCAGATTCTCAGCCAAAAACCTATAAACACACCAACAGAAAGCAATGCTCCTCCAAGAGGCTTTTAAAGCTAAATTTTGGTCTGTTACACTGGGACAAATTTAGAATAACCACTTCAAATGCAGTGAAGATACTCAGGAACAGAGGAAGTGAGAACAAAATTTGGTAGGGACTGTACAGGGAAGTAGTCAGTTAACATTTAATCTTGGATGAAAATCTTCACAGTTGAGTGTCCATAAAAGAATTTACACTGGTTTAAGAACCAGTTTATCTGAAAAACCTTTGATGGATATATGTCAGGCTACCATACAGCATCTTAGCTGATAATTTAGCAATAGAATCTAGACTGCACATTTCCAACCTGGTTGAAATGTATGCATTTGATGTTTGAAGTACAACACTTCTGAAAAAAACAAAACAAAACAAAGAACCTCCTTTTCTGAATCACTAAAACTTTACAGGTGGATAAAAGTCTTACATAGGACAATATCTCTTCAGTATTTTCTGCTCAAATGGCTTTACTTTGTCAGTACTCTTAAGACAAGAGGGCTGTAGGGTATTTTGTTGGCACAAGATAGCTCAGCCGTCCCAATCAAAATTTGTCAGAAAAACAGAAAAATTCCTCCTTAGCTCTATGCTGAGGGATTGAACAGTAAGGTCAAAGTCATTAGTCCCTGACAAAAGCATTAGCAGGTCCCACCAAGCATGCTGGGTAGGATTTGTTGTTGCTGTTGCTCATTATTTTGGATGAAAAGTACCCCCTCCTTGAAAACTGGGGTTTTCAGTGCAGCCTCACATGACTCAACCTGGGCACATTTGCAGAAGCAGAGAGGTCTTGTGCTCACTGCAGCACAGCTGCTGGAGACCCTTTGACACAGGGATGCACCCTGCACTTGGGCCCATTTGAAATGCAGCTTTCATGAAATCAGAATTTTAACTGCAAAGCTGAAAGAAAAACAGAGACTGGGAAAAACTCTATACACAAAAACTTGTAGGAAATATCCAGAGATAGCCCTGGTCATTTCATTTAGACCTCTTACAATGTCAAAGGCACTTATGACACCTAAATTGTTCTTATAGCTTTGTTTTGCCCTGCTTGCCCATTACAGTATTTCCCACTGATGGAAAGGCTCCTCAGGGATGAAATTGGTGATGTTTCACTCAGGTTTTTTCACATAAGTTATCTCCTCTTACCCCACTCTTTTATTTCCTGTTGGCTGTACCAAATTTGTATCAGACAAAGCTATGAACAAATAGACATTCCCATTTTAAAATTTGCTGTGTATACTGTTTTATCTCATACCTACACAACAATCCCCTCAAACACCTTCCATGAATTATAACATGGTATTTTTATTTACTTTTACTATTTGCTCATTACCAAAACAAAAACAAAACCCCCCCAGACAGTAGAAATAAAAGTGCAATGCAAAATATAAGTATCTGCTTTAGATACACAGAGGCAAAGAAATTAAAAGAGATTTAACTCTGAGGTAATGCTTCATCCCTAATTCATTCTCTTGTACCCATATATGAAACACTCAGCACAATGAATTTGTGAAAAGACACATTAATGTGTTGTAGAACTGCTGTACAATAAATTGATGGGGAATTTAATGTAACTGATCAGAGTCTGGGTCAGAGATTTCAGTGATGACTAATGCCAGGCAAAAAACCTGTATTTTAATTCAGACTTTCCTTAGGTGTTTTGCTTTTATTCATATCCCAAATCCTTTTGGGGAAGAAGGCTTCTGCTGAGGCATCCTATACAAGGCAGTGAATGTTTGACAGCAGTCAGTACTTTGTGATTTAACTGCACTGGTATTGCTTAAAAGTAAGAGGTCATATGTCACAAAGCAATGGCAGGGTCTGAACCTCTTCTCTTAAAGATTACTAAAAATTACTAAATCCCATTTGCAACGGGAAGAACATACCAGTCCTAATATTGCATAGTATGTTTGTACTCAAAACATATTCACAAGATCTCATAATCCTATATTCTAATGAAGTAAAAATACCTTGCATAGTACTAACATTAAATTGAACAGAAATTCATGCTCTGTGATAGTTTCTTTCCAAGAAGAAAAGCTTGCTTTTCAAAGTTCTTCCTGCCTCAAGCTTGCTTTTTTAGATTTGCTATGAAATGAAACAAGATTTTTGAAGAGTGGAGATTTGGAAAAAATACAGAAACGATGTAATCTTTCCACTGTAAATATCCATGCTGAACTGACAAAGGAAAGTAGAAGGTGTATGCAAAATCACTGCAAATAAATTGCTATATGTGCTGTATCTCGTAGAACTGCTGAACAGTTTTTATTACATTTTTGTTCATTGGAGATTGCTATAGAGATCTCTGCATTGCAAGTAGCCACACCATTTTAGTGCTTTGCTGTTTCAGAAGAGCAGATTTTCTTGATTAATAACAAAAGGTTTTGTTGGGATCAGAGCTGTTTCCCACCATCTCTATGCAAACCCGGCAACACAAACTGTGTACATTAGCATTTCAAGGAGCCTCCTATTAATGATGGCAAGAAAAGCTTCTCTCGGTGGGTAAAATCCATTTTGTCCTCTCTTGTGACATCTGTTCTAACTTTTAAAGCCAGAAAGGAAACTAGATAATGCCAGAGAGTCTTTTGATTTACTGTATTGGCACTTGTGATGATGCTTCAGACTATAAAAGCATGTAACCCTAGTGGACATACATGACTGTGTAAATGTGAACATCTGCATATTCCCACAACATAGGGTGAATTGAACAAGTAATTCCAAAGTTCTTTGTTAAACTTTTAACTATCTTTTTTTTTTCAAGATTTCATAATTATACTTTCAATTACTTCTATACCATACAAAATTCAACATTTTAAATTGTATTTTTATGTAAATGTTTACTGCTACATATGTTTTTTTAATTAATTTCATTTCCCCAAAGCTTTTCTTTTTCTTACATTTTTGTGAGTGAAGACATTTAAGCAAATAGAGTTGGAGGTACTGAAACATGGTTAAAAAAATAAAACCCCAAACAGTGTAGAACAAGAAAACGTAAACTAAACCCTGCAGATTTCTTACCTCTTTGCACCATCTGTGCAGTATTGCTCTTAGGCCTTTTACATTGGTCATCCTGGGAACAAAGCTGAAGGCAGATTCCAGCAGTTTTTCCATTCACTATTCATTCAGAGGTTCATCAGCTCCATATGGATCCAGCCAACTGCTGTGTTAAATCAGAGCCTTTTCCCAGAATTGACATGGTAATGAAGTCATGGTATTGCTCACAGAAAAGGCCTCCATAGGTATTTTCCTCTCTAACAAATCCAGCCTTTTCACCCCATTCACTCCCTAAAATTATCTCATAACATTACAACATCTGTGAACTGGGTTTTTGCCTTTTAATGTCTAGCATGTTTTATTACATGACTATGCATTACGTACTGGTTAACAAGACTCCTACACAACCAAGGAAATAAACTTGCACTCTTCCCAGCTCAGATTGTTTCATCCCCTTTTAATTTATATCTACTATATTTATTTTTTCTGCAGATAGAGCTGTCCAAACTATTGATATACAAGATGAACTGTAATTCTTTTTTATTTCTATCAGAAAGTGGCTTCAGAAATATTCCAGAATGAAAAATTGTTTAACCACAAAATGGTAAATCCATCAATACAAAAAATTGCTAAAAGTTTCCTTCAGTTCATCATATGTATGAGCTTTACTTTAAAAGCAACAGTTTAAGATATTTTAAGGAATAAATATAAGAAAGTTTATTTCTGCAATCCTTCATCTGCAATAAATATGTAGATACTGCCTTGATATGAGAACACAAGGTACCTTTATTGGAAAATTATGTCTTTCTTGTAGCAGTAAAGTACTAGAACAAATATGACCTATAAAATGGGTATCATTATAGATGTGTATGTGTGTCCAAGGTTAGCCATGTGCTGACTGAAGAGATTAAAATCTTACAGTTAGTGTAGGTTTTTGAGATGGTCTGTCAATATATGTTTCTGGTCTGCATGTATGCTGACTTTTTTTTTTTTTTTTTTAATAAGTTAACACTGTGTCCTGGTAAATTCAGGTGTTTTGGATTGGAAAGCAGAAAGCTGCAGAAAGATAAAGCACACACACTTCCCCTTCTGCACCCCAGCCTAACATCCATCCCAGTGCCTCAGCCAGAGGGAAGCAGTGTGGCTTACAAACAGGCAGTGGGTGCATGGGGCAAGTGACCAAAGGCTGGTCTTAGAGAAACTGTGGGATCCCTCCTGACTGCTCTTCACAGTGCTGGTCCCAGCAGCTCGAGGCAGATATGGTAGAGTTACTGCTCATACAGACAGGGACAATTAAAACAATCAAAGGGATAGAACAGTTGCTCTAAAAAATAAGTGGCTAAAATATTAAAGCTTCCATTTGATAAGGAGCTAGCTGAGAGAGGGAATATAAGTTTCTAGAATCACAAAGCAGAAATCATCAGCACCTTTTGCAATTCTTTAACTAGGGGTCACTTGATAAAATCAGTAAATGATTGATTTAAAAGAGATAAAAGCACTTCTTTACAAAGCATCTACTCAACCTCTGGAGCCTGCTGATGCAGAAGGGTGCAGGTGTAGGATCATTGAAAATGAGATAACTTGATGGACCATGAGTCCATAAGCAGATGCTGAAAGGGCTAAGCAGGCCTATAGTCTAACATCCCTAACACAACTGCTCCAGATGTGGGAAGGAAGTGAAGAAGAATGAATTGCAGAAAGTGAACAGGCTAGTATGGTCTCCCTAAATAACATTTCCTGTTTCTGCTTTCAGAGACACAATACCTGGGCAGCTGGACACTGGTCCGACTCAACTAGTGTCATTGCAAAGTTCTTTTTTACATCTTGTGAATGTCATTCAGCCACTACTCAGCTCCTAGAGCTTAGTGTTCATTCTACTGAAACAATGACTGCCACACTCTGCCAAAACTGGCATCAACCAGATCTGCTATTCAAAGAAAAGCATCTCAAGGTAGGTGGAGCATAAGACCAAGTCATAGAGAACAAGGAACTGCTTTGAAGCAGAAACTCAGAAACTCATTTTTATCTGACACAAAAATTTCATAGTGTCTCCAGTATCAGAAGACACATTTTTTCAGTGAGTGACAATTAATGGTTGTTTTATAGGAGGGCTCCAACTGGATATCAGAGACCACATATAGTCACTGACAGCATCTGTGTTGGATTTGTTCCTGGAAAAAAGTATCCTTGTCTGCACTTACTGCAGTGAGGAGCAGCATCATGATTGTTGAGATGTATGTTACTAACTCAGAAAAGGAGCAATAAAAACTACTGGTAGAACACATATGCTCTTTATGTGTTAATTGACTTATTATTAGTGGGATTAACCAAACAAACATCTGTAATCCTGACATATTTAAGTCTGTGATGTTTAAGAATACAAAGGTCCAAGTCTGAAGATATTTCTTCTATACTTGTAATTCCAGAGGGCTAGAGAGCTGTAAGTACAGTGACAGCTCCACCAGCACAGTTACTCAGAAACGTTACCCAGGGTGCATCCAAGCCTGACCTGGGATAAATGCCAACAGTCCCAAGAATAAAGAAGCACTTAATAAACACGACCAACATCCTTAAAATACTTCTGGCAATTGGGGAAAAAACTTGCTGCTTGTATAAAAATAGAAAGAAATGAAGAATAAATAACATCTGTAAAGAAACACTGCACAAGAAAAACATATGGAACTTCTATAGTAGATTATGCAAAAGAATACTCTTTACACAATAAATATGTTTTACCTATCCATGAAAACCAGCTGCTGAGTCAGAGTCAGCCCATTTGTTCATTCTTTGGCTTTCAAGTTAACTAAAGTTTCTAGCACCTAACACAATGCTAACTGCTGATTCAGGGCATATAGAGCAAGGACAAATACCACCCTATCTACAGCCCTCTGGTCCCTCTGAATTCAGACAGGACTTCATCTTGAGAAGTGATACTGGGCCTTGCAGGAAAAAATGTGGAACTGAGAGCAACGCCCAGGCAAGTTTCAAGTCCTGGTAAGTAAACCCTGCACACACCAAAAGGATGATTTCTACCAAGGTCTTCTGCCTCCCTTTGGCACCAGGCAGTTATGAAGAGCAAACATTATGAGTATCCTCAAGAAATCACACACGCTGTCTCCACAGCACTGTATGTCTCCTCCTTTCCAGGCAGCAGAGTTTCCAAGCTGGTTAAAGCCAAGCTGTCCTGCATAGCAGAGAGCTGAGGTGTTGACTGGCCCCTTGGAGAGCAGGGGAGGGCAGGGGGAGGGGACACAAATCCCCAGCGCTGGTGAGGAAGATGCACTTGCTGTCTCTGAGGACAAATGCTAAAGAAGTTGGCCATTCTCTGTGTTTGGACACCTACTGACAACTGATCTCATCCTTTCTTGGAAAGAGCTCTTTAACTATTCAGTGCACTTTAGACCTCTTTATTCACAAATAGCTGTTTCAAAGTAGCCCGGGGCATGGATGTATGGCATTGTGTTGCAATTGCTTCCACAATATTTGCAAAGGGATTGTTTATCTATTAGGTACTATGCATCTCCCCCAGTTGCTTCTTCCTAGAGGCTACTATGAAGAACAATGCAATCATGCTTGAAACTCTTTTAACCCAGTATACAAACAAACACCTCTGTGAACAGCTCACACAATGTATTTACAAAATGACTACACCCGATATTCTGAGATTTTGATGTAGTATCTCCTTGTCTGCCACTTACCTATAAACCTGTGGAGAAGTATGCCAAAGGTTGTGCTGATAGAGGGAAAAGACTGGTGGTTTGAAATGGGACAACTGCACCTGGTCAGAATGATGTTCATTCCTTGGTCAGTGCTGCTCAGCCCTGCTCTCCATTGCTCTGACTGCCAGAAGATAAGGAGGAACTAAAGAGGTAAACCTGTCTCCTCAGCCAAGACTTGCAGGTGAAAACCTTCATTCTAGCTCCTTCTTGCATGCCTGTAACAGTGTTTTCCACTGAAACTTCTGTATGAGTACAAGCTGTTTGATTCAGTGACACTACATGATACAGGAAAAAAATTCTCCTTGCTCTTCAATTACATTTATTAGATCTGTAACAAATGAAAGCAAATGAAAACATAATTTTATTGGAATAAGAACCACAGGAGTTTGTAAAGAAAGGCAGAATCCTTTGCAGCCTTGTTCACTGCATCCCATCCTGGATGAAACAGCACCTACTTCACATCTACTCAGGGATTTGACGCAGCAAGATAATCAGTTAATTCCAGTAACACTAATGAGCTGGGAAAAAATCTCCAACATGAAGAACAGCTTTGCTATCACTCAGAAGAGAGGCTGCCTTAATACAGAGGTTTGCTGCCAACCCAGGGGCCTGCATTTGGGATGTCACAAAGAGGCCTCCATGCCTGGCAAAATCTGAGGATTCATGTAGGATCAATTGAAGCTGCAACAGGTTCCAAATATCAGAAGGGACTTCACGTCCCTCTGAAGGATATTGAAAGGATCTGGGGCTCAGGTAGTATTCTCTTTTATCCTTCCAGTAGGACACTGGGGCCCAGGCAGAGTGACACAAGTGCACAGGATGAAGGGCTGGCAATAAGATTTGTGCCATGTTCAGAGATTTGTGTTCTGTGATCTGGAACTGGGCATGCCAACAGCAGATAGGGCACACCTGCTCAGGTGGGCAAGAGCATTTTGGGGAGCAAACTGGTGGGAGTTACTAGCCAAGGCTTTAAACTAGATGCAGTGAGAAAGGGGATGCTCTACCAGGTGTCAGTAAGGAACCAGGAAACAACAGGTCTAAAGCAGGGGAACACCTACAAATCATCCCAAAGGAATTGGAGAGAGCTCCTCCCAAAAGATGAGGAGATCAACAGCCTGTTACACGAATGCACGAAGCAGGGCTAACAAGCAGGATGAGCTGGAAACCATGGTGCAATTGCTATCACAGAAGCATGGTGGGATGTTTGTCATGTTTGACTGAAACATGGCAACCAAGGCCCACAAGCCTTTCAGAAGAGACAGGCTGGGAAGGGGGGCCAGGGTGTTTGCACCCTGTGTTAAGGAGGGGATAGATTGTGAAGAGCTGCTGCTGAGTGACAACCATGAACAGGTTGAAAGCTTGTGGGTAAAAATCTAGGACAGGACCAACAAAGGGTACCTGGTGATGGGGGTCTACTCTAGCCCATCTGATCAGGAGAAGCCTGTTGAGGCTTTTTTGCTTCACATACAGGAACCATCACATTTGCAAGTTCTCATCCTGATGGGTGATTTCACCACCCGGACATCTGCTGGGAAAGCAATAGAGCTGGCTGCAAGCAGTGCAGGAGTCTGCTGGGGTGTGTAGAGCACAGCTTCCTGGCCCAGGTGTTAGACAAGGCAGCCATGGCTGAGGCATTACTGCACCTGGTGCTCACCAGTGTGGATGAGCTCACAAAGGGAATTAACATTGGAGGCAGCCTGAGCTGTGGTGACCATGCTCCAGCCTGGTGAGGAGCAAAGCCAAGACCCTGAAGTTTGCAAGAGTGAACTTCCAGCTGTTGAAGGAATTGGTGAATGAGATCCCTGGGTAACTGGCCTTAAGGACACAGGGGCTAAACAGAACTGGCAGCTCTTTAAGGCCATTTTTCTCATAATACTGGAGCTCTCAATCAAGTGTGCAGGAAATCAAGAAGGGCAGGACAGAAACCAGCACAGCTCAGCAAGGATCTGCTTCTCAAACAGAGGAGTAAGAAAAAAATGCACAGCAGTGGATTCAGGGACAGGTCACCTGGAGAGACTACAGATTTTCCCAGGTAGAAGTAACTGGGTTTTGAGGCACAAAAACCCAGAATATGAAGGAGACTGTGCTGCTGTTTCTAGTGGAGGAATGAGGAAAGATATTTCAGAGTCTTCAGTCCTCAAAATTTTCTGAAGTATAGACAACAAATTTACAGAATGTTAAACATATTAATCACATGTGTAAGTTTAGGACCACAACATGATAAAAACACTGATTTTTTTTCTCCATAGCTCACAGTGTTCAACTCTGATCTGATAAAACCAGCAGATATTTTTGCCATTTTCTTTCAAAGGGTAAACATATTCTTTTATTCTCCCCTCAAAGAGTCCTTTGACTTGTCACCTCTCTTGATTTTTTTTAGCCTCCAACAATAGCCACTTAGGGATTCTAAGAAATCAATGGTAAGTGAGCAACATTTCTAATTTTTATCTCACTATTTTCAATCTTTCCTGCTGGTGGGGCTTGGGGCTTTTTTTCATTTCTGGGCAAGTATTTTCAGCTTCTCCCTCATCTGTTCCACTATGGAATGGCTACTATCCTTGACACTTCTTTACATTTTTACTTTCCACTTGATGTTTGTGTTTTGGTATATACTTTATCCACACTGTTTCAAATCAAACCATTACCTGCCACTTTAGTTTGCATTGACCAACAACTCCCTAATAATTGCTGCCTCTACATTTAATCCATCACAAACCCCAGAAGACCCTTGAAATTAAGACTGCAAATAATTTGTAGGATTATAATCCACAGATACATAAATCAATAAAGAAATCTAGTTCAACTAAAGACCACCCATACTTCCCAAACTAAAAATTAAATACCAAAGTAGTAAGATATTTCACTGGTTACTTCTGCATTTATCTTCTAGCTGTCTTTTTTGGCCCTCCATAAGAGCAAGAACAGTTCAGATAAGCATTAGGGCACAGAAAAAGAACACATCCATAAAATAAGACTCATTAACAGTAAATTTCAGCATCCAGATTCCTTGCTGATATGCCAAGAAAATCAAGATGAAGGACTGGCAGGAATTTCAGACCTGCTGTATATATTCTTCTGTAATTTCTTTTAAGATGAGGTGGGAGAAAACGTGCTTAGTTGTTTGTAAGACTCTTTAAAAAGAAGCAAAGTTTTCTTTGAAGTTCACAAACTTGCCAATATTTTAGCTCAGGGCTGTTATATTGAACTGCTTGTTAAGTGCAGCAGGAACAATCTGTTGCACTATTAATTTAAGAGATCTATATACCTTCACCACTAATGATGCTGGCATTAAGAAAAGAGGGAGTGCATCCTTCATAAGACCTGATCCTGCAGTGAACTTCACGTTGGCAGGTTATGCATCAGTCTGGAACTTGCAGCTGGACCAAGTACCAAGTTCCTACTTTCTTATCTTTACAGTTTGTTTACAGCTGAATTTCATGTCAATTTAGAAACTTCAGGGGATCACCAACTGATCATTGAGTTCAGTCAGAGGTGTGTCAGCAAGACATTTGAGTTCATTTGCATTTAGCTTATTTAGTCACATTAACTGCAGTCATAGCAGAGCCCAGGTACCTGTGGAGGGCTCCTCACTAAAGGCAGAAATATCAGAAACAGAAAAACAAACAAAAGATTTCAATAAGCAAAGCATCTGAGAACCTGCAGGGTGTTACACAGCACTGGAGCAGGTGCACAGCTGGGTATGCATTGGCCTCATCCCTGTGCTGGGTGTGCAGGCCACTCTGGAAAGGCATAGTATAGCAAAAAATCACAGTTATATAGGGTGGAAATTAGCTGCTGGAATAAGAGAAACAGTTACAGTGCTTATTTGTTGGTGTCAGTTTTTAAGTTCATGGTCAGTGACTGCTGAGCCATGGAACTGACTCAGACATAGTTTGGGACTCTACAGACTGAGCTTACTGATTAGATGTTCACTGACTACAAGTGGTGTCATTTGAGGTGCCCAGATGAAGGCAGGCTCTCCTCAGTGGTGCCAGCAGGAAGGCAATGGGCAGAGACAGAGTACAGGAAATTACACCTGAACATGAGGAAGAACAACCCTCCTGCGCAAGTGACTGGAACAGGTTGCCCAGAGAGGCTGTGGATCATCCTCACCAGAGATATTCAAGAACTATCTGGACCCAAATCTGTCCAATATGCTCTAGGATGACCCTGCAGGAGCAGAGGGGTTGGAACAGAACCCTTCCAACCTGACTCATTCTGTGATTCTGTGGTGTGTCTCATCCGAATTCCAAAAATCCTGCTCCTGAACAAGCAAATCTGCAAGACTCCATTTTAGTCATCTGGGCTTTGTGAGAGAGGGAAATATAAAAACATACTTCCTACCACTGACAAGAAACACCCTGTGTGATTGCAGTGCAAAGGATGTTGCTACAGAAGGTCCTATGGATGTTTGTGGAAAACAGAAAGGTGCATTCTGGAAAAGCAGACAAAAAAAACAGCAAACCAAATTTACTGGGCTCCAGCAAAAGCCTACAACCCTATCATAGATACTCATAAATAAAGGCAGCCTTTGAACTGTATGTTATATGCAGCAGGTTATTGCTGATGAGCCTCAAATGGGAAATCAGTGACAGATTAGGCAGCTTCTCTTCTAGTTAAAAACACACCTCAACTGGTGTTGGGCAAAAAAGTTCCCCAATTCTGTTTCTCATTGGAATTGACTCCTCACAATTAAGGCTAATCCTTAATCTGATGTTTACTCAGTTTACTGCTTTTCTGCATTGTCCACATCTGGCATTACACTTGGTATTTATTTTAGTCAATATACATTTATTCATCAGCTGTGTTCATTCTAGCTGTGGTTGAGATAGCAATTTCATTCTAAGTCTCTGCATACATCAGTGGATACACTACCTTTCATCTGAACTTTCTCATGCTTGTTCTCAAGCCAGAACTTGCATATTTTTTCTGAAAGTTAGAAGTAAAGGTGTGCTCCTTTCCTAACCTCTCATATTTAAATGTGAGAACACAACATTTTAACAAAATTATTTTGATACAGAGGGGTTTTTTTATTTCTCTTTTTGAGTCTTTCAATTTTAAAGCAACTCTGAAGTTAAAGGAACAAGTGTTTCTTCAAATGCTATCACAAATGTGACATGCACAAGACTGTCTAGGAAAGGTAAGGTTTATAAGGAAAAGGAACACCACCACTCATTTGTGCATGAACTCCAACAGGAGCATGTGACTGTGAGAAAGTTTGAGTCACATTTGCATACAAATAGTTAAAGAGCACTCAAATGAGTCATGAAAATTCACTCTGTTTCTAAAAATGAGTGGAAATGCTAATGCAATGGTAAGGCTGAGATTTCAACTGATGATAAGCAAAAATATTTACTGTTCTGGTTTCAAAGAGACTCTAACTTCTGCTCATTATTCCTACCTACTACAACAGCCCATGCAACATTCATCCAATTCAGATCTTGCCATTATTTCTCTACATGCAGTTTTTGATTATATGGGTATTTTTTTAGGGGAGGGTGGATTGGTTTTTTTGGGCAATACCACATTATTTTTCCTGCATTAATAATGAAGTATGTTATATCACAAGGGGTAAAAATGATATCTTATGAAGAAATCATAAATATACTTTAATTCTGTGCCCTGGTAAAAACAGTATGGTCTAGGATGGTCTAACATGTTGTTAGAAAAGCAAGAAAGGTGTCAGCACTGGGATTTGTGCAAAAAGGAAGATGGGAAGGGAAAACAGATACCCTTTTTTGGAAGAAGGTGTGGGTGTTTACTTGCAGAGTCATGTAAAGGCAGTATTAGAGGATGATGGAAAGTCAGTTAGGATGAGTACAGTCTTCTGCCACTACAATGACAAAAAAATTTATAAAGTTAAAAAGATGTTAATGTTGTTCATGTCCAGGGCCCAGGAGACAAAGGTCTACCACAGCTTGAGGAGCTCACTCTCCATTTACAAGTGTTTATAAAAGCCAAGGTAATGCAGCAAGGAGCAGAAAGTACAAAGGATTATTCTTCCTCCAGTACTAAGTGGAGCAGCTGAATAACTCAGAAAGATGACTCTGACAACTCAGCTCCCATACCAGCTATCATCAGCACCCATCCACACCACAGGTAACACTTGGATTGCTCTAGGGGAATTCATCACGTGAGGACTACAGGAACGAAGCACTGCCTGACTTTTGCATCTGTCATCCTCACAAGCTGCCTGGTTTTAAAACATTAGCAAAAATGGCAAGGTAACAGCTTGTGTTTGGTCTGTCATCCCCCCACTTCAAGACCCCTGACGCACTGAGAGACAGACTGCGGGTCAGGTTCTGCTCTGCCCTGTTCTTTCTGTCGTTATTTACACCTGAACAAACTGAGTGGAAAACATGCAAAATGGTACCATTTTGTTTTGATAGTGTTTTACCCTCACTTCACAGGGGTGAGAATGAATAGACAGGGTGCAAGGCAGTGGAGAATCAGGGATTCTGTATATTAAAAAACAGTGCAGACAGCCGCAGAAAGTGTCAAACACCATACAAAAGGACTGCTCATGCATTCATGCTCAGCATCTGTGATCTGGACAGTATAAACACAAGTCACTGTCTTTGGGCTGTGCAGATTTTACAGGGTTTTGTTTATATAATTTAAAAATCAGCAGACCTGCAAGGCTGAATGTTGCAGGATGCTTTGCAAACAGCAATCTCACCCGTTACAGAAGCTTCTGGAGCTTACGAGAGGAATTCCCTCATTATTGATAGATGGTGAAGGCTATTGTCAGATGACAGATACTGGCTCTCTGCCACATGATGCTGGAGTCTACTATATTAATTAAAAACCTTAAAACAATTTGAAGAATTGCCTGTCTGATTAGCTAGGATGCCTTCCCATTCCATATGGAGTTGGGCAAGTAATATCAACTAGGAGGGAAGACTTTCTGCCACTATGAATGATTAAGATCTGTGGCTTCATATGCAAGAAAGCCACCTCCCCAAAAGAGATCTTCAATGCTTACAGCCTGGAAGGATGGACTCTACCTTAGTCCCTCAGCCAGGCACAGGAGCTGAATTTGCAGATGTGCAAGAGCCAGGAAGGATGGAAGCAGCATGGTAGCTAAAGCAAACTGGGCCAGTTGGGAGTGAAGGAAAGGGAAGGTACCAACCAGCGGAGCCAAGAGCTGCTCCTGTCCATGTTCCAATGACAGCTGATGGTCACTAAAATGGCATCATGGCCTTGTTATCCCCAGCAGGGAAGGGATGGCAGCAGATCCACAGTAGAAATAACCTGAATAATGTTTTCACACAGGCTGCCTAGAAAACAGCTGAATTTCCACTCTGCCCAGCTTCTGTCAGCAAAACCCCACAGACATGAGGGGTGGAGTGCAACTTGAGTCATTTGGAAGTGAGTGGCTGAAAAGAGCTCTCCAGACCTTTGTCCCACAAATAAAGGATAGGACACAGAAAAATGTGAAGATATCTGTGCAGTAAAAGGATGAACGTGTGGTACAGGCCAGCATCACTACCAGAGCAAAGGTCATGTTCAGCTATGCAATAAGTTAATAGTGCTAAAGAGTGGATCAAGAGTCCAAAAAAAGAGCAAGAGTTTTTTTGCCTGGAGCACAGAGGATGATAGGTGAAGTTAGTGGTTGTAGATTTAGGTTTTCCTCTTTAAACATCTGGGTTTGTGAACTGATGGCATTTTTTGCTGTTTGGAAGAAAATCTCACGCATTCTGGGATTTTGTTTTGGTCTCCCTCATACTGCAAGCACTCTTCAGAGCTATTAAGTTGAACAGCCACTAGTTAAAGCACTTAAAGATGGGCTCTGACAGGTTTCCCAAGCTGCTTCTGAAATGTATTTGGCAAATAAATTCCTCCTCATCTGCTAATTTCAGACTTTTAAAATAATTTAGCTCTCAAGTACATAACATAATGTTATTATCTTGTTCTTTACAATCTGAGGGCAGAATCTATTTAGAACGTGAGCAGGCTGGCTATGTGCAAGTGACAAGCTTTAGATAAAATTCACTTGCCAACCCAGAGCAGTGAAACAAATTCCCTCTCTGCTCTCACAGGCACCTGTTAACTAGCCAAGAACCATCCACATCCCACATACACATTCACAAACACACCTGAAACTGAATCCAAAGCTGTGACCTGACAGGCAGAGTCTTCCTGGCTCTCACTGGATTTGCATCAGGCCCCATAGGTGTAAAGCATGAAGACTACTGAGTCTCCATCAAAGGAGTTTCCAGTGCCTGTTTCATGTCTTACCCACAGCCACCCCCATAACAGCTGATTCACACAGCCAGCCTGCTTATTCTATACAGGAATGTACATTTGCAGCTTATATACATGTGCTCCACTCCACAAAACACTACCAAAATAGCAGAAAAGAGAGAAATTGTCACACTCCAGACTGCTCCTTAAAACAATTCTGCAAGGTGTGCTCCTACTCTCAGTACAGAGTAGAGAGTATCATGTCCCCAGGTAGTCATGCCTTTATCAGGTTTAAAAAGGGAGCATCTGCATTACAGCAAAAAAAATACCCAGTCAATAAAAAAAATACCAAAAACTTTCCCACTACATTTTTTCCTTAATAGGATCTATAAAAACACTTCTGAAAACAAAGCAGAAACTCACATAAAGAGAAATACAATCATGCTTAAGAAGAAAACCAAGATTATTCTCCTGAACATTTTCTCAGGAAATGCTCAGAGAAATGGTCTAATGCTTACAAAGCCTGTCAAAACCCAAGGCTTCATATCCCATTCTTTCCAGTTCAAACTGCAATTTAGAATTTCCATTGCACCAGGTGAATGTCCCAAATTACTATCTCTGGAGTCTTTCTTATCTGAGGATTATAAGAACCTCACTGGATCAACTCAGAACCTATGTCTCCCATAATCTAGGAAACTGATTTAACCAGGGCTAAAATCACTACAGTTTACCTCACAAGCTGTCCTAACATGAGACAGAAATACAAGAAACTTCTTCAGAAGCATTCACTTTCTGGATAGTGTTGCTTATTTTAGCTTGACATTTCAAATGAAAGAAATCTAAATTGATGAAGAAACCTGAAACTTGGATTCTCCCTCTCCTGTTCCCCTTTAATCCTTAGACTTCCTTGTTCCTGCTCCAAGTCCTTCTCCAGCTGTGACTGGTACTTTCTCTGGTCTCTGGCAGTCACCCTACTCTCACTGCACCACCTTGTGATTTCCCAGCTGGAGAGCAGAAGGTGGAATCTATGGGCCCAGAAAAACTGGAAAGGACACCAGAACGCCCATTATTACTTCTGCCACCCCATAATCTTTTCCCAGTACATTCTGTACTACTCTCAAAAGGGATATTTCCTTATTAAAAAAAAAAAAAAAACCAAAACAAAAAAACCTGTTTTCTTTAAACTAATGGTAATATGTGAAGCAGCTGGTCAGAAAATGTACTGGCTACTAACTCTAGTTCTGGCTGCCAAACTTGTGATCGATGGGACCTGTTACTCCAAGTGGTGTTTTCATAATAATTTAGATCTTTAAGGACAATTCCTATTGGATTAAGGACTTCCCATGTGATAAACAGTCTCCTGACACAGGTCTGCTCTAAGTGACTTGTCCATCAACTCACATTAAAAAAACTTTGTGGCAGAGACATGGATTAAGTCCTCCAGGACACAACTCAGCTGTTTTAAGGAGCATCTTCCTTCTTTGTGTACCTTCTACAACAGCTGAGGTGAGGCTTCCACAGAAAACCACCTCCCTCCCCATGTAAGTGCCATCCATGCCACAAAGGAATACTCAGCTCTGCTGGTGTAGATTGCACAGCTAACAACAGGCAGAATAACAACAGGCAGAAATGCACAAAAAACTCACAACTATGAGCACCTAGCATGAGGTTCTAGTCCACACACTGTGGACTGTAAAATCCCAGCACTCCACCAAACCAGTCAGGAAAGCCTCTTGGTCTATTAGCCACTGCTCACTTTTAGCTGCTGCTCATTCTTCTCAATGCTGTCCAACATGTCAAGACACATGCACATACCCACAAAAAAAAAAAAAAAAAAAAAAAAAAAAAAAAAAAAAAAAAAAAAAAGTGGAGAATTGTCAAGAAAATCTGAGAACCAACCCTGACATGGGGCATCCATCAAGGCCAGGGTGTCTAGTTAAACAATATGTTGTCTGAGCTAAGGACAGCTGTACTCAAAATCAAGACAGTATCAAGGACAGAGTTAGGCTTTCAAACTATTGTATTAGGTAGAAATAAGTCATCACAGAAGCAACGATTTTCTCAATTGTCTGTAAACTGAGTCTCTAAAGACAGGCTTAGACGCAGACATCAACCAGACACTTGCCATAAATCAAGTGAGGTGAATCCCATCTCCGGAGCCAAGAGACCTGTGAAAGGGAATCAGGAACACAAAACTATCACTAATGAAGTGAAAACAAGCAGAGTGATAAGGCAGGAAAAAAATAAACTGCTAAAAGTCTCAATTCTGATTCTTCAATGGAGAACAGCTGAGAAGCTCAGCTAGGTATAAATGAGCTGTTTTGTTCTGGCTCAAAGTGTTTCAACAAGTTTGTGCATCCTTTTCATATTTTCAAATCTCTTGTCTCTGCTGTAAACAATAGCTCGAGGCCTTAAATAATTCAATTTTAGTCCATTCCAAATTATTTTTTTCCATTCCAAATTATTTTTATGTTGCCAAATTTAAACATATATCCTCAATATTTTGATAAAAGAAGAGGAAGAATTTCTCAACCATGTGTTTTGGAATAGTTGAAGGCATTCAGCGTTATGGAGTGATTGACATGAACAATGTGGTGGCATCACTTCCAATTGTATTTGTAGCTAAAAACCCATCAGGAAAACATATTACTGTAATTTTGACACTTGTTTTCCACAATTGTTTCTACAATGTAAAATTTGCAAAATGACTGTACAACAAGCCTTTGGTGACCTTTAACTAAAATTGTCTTTCTCTGGAATCATCCATTTGCAAAGAATATGTGTGCACCAAACTCAGACCACTACAGAAAACACTTGCACTCCAGTAATCTGATAAGAGATCTGGGTGACCTTTTGCTGATCTCTGATGAAACAATTAAGTACATAGTTGGGATTTATGCTGCAGTACACCACGGCACTATTCCACATTATCAAAAATTTGAAAACTATAGCTTGTTGAAAATGAAAATTACAGGCTAATCTCTTCAGAGCTATCATTAAAGGTGATATTTTTAAAGGCATCCAACCTCCAGTTTTAGAAGCGAGAGACAAATTTTTCTGGGTATTCAAGTGCATAAAATGCAGTATACACTTAGTCCATTTTCCATAGTACTTCACTTTCTTTGAGTTAAATACAGAGCCTTCCAGCCTTCTGGAAATCCCAATTGCAGCTTTGTAAACTCTTCAAACAATTTTTATGCATATTTTACACATCTAGTTCTTCCCTCAGAAGCAGTACATTGTGCTTCGAGTCAGACCATCCACAAAAGAAGTGCACAAAATGACATGTAATAGTTCCACACTTACATTTCAGACACCTGGCACCAGGATCCACAAGCTCAGACTAGGGACACACATGGCCACACAGTGTTTAGGCTCTATAGGCTCAGCAATACTTCATCCCAAGACATTTTCACCCCAGCTATCCATGTCCAGCCTTCCAATGGAAGGAATGACCACGATGCAGAGACAGAACTCAACTAACTTTAACTACATACCCGAATTTTAAAAACTAAATTCGGGTATGATGAATCAGAAAAATTAGTCATCCACAGTGGAATCCACCTCGCTTGGCATCTCTAAGTGAGGCTTCTGGCTGAAATTGCTTGTCTGGCTCCTGCTGAGAACTGATGGCGAGCAACGGCCCCCAGCGAGGAGATTCACTCCATCCTGAGAGGTGTCAGATGGGCACAGAATGAATCACTCTCTGCAGGTGTCTCTTGTTCTCTCTTCCCACTGACTATAGAGAGATGAGACATAAAACCTCTAAATAGCTAAGATAAGGTGAGATGAACCTCACCCTAAGAATGGGTGAGTCTGCCAGGCCAGCAGGCCCAGACTTTGGGCTTCCTGCCATCCAGGAGATGCCTTTACCCCTGAGCTACAGTGTTAGGCTCCCTCTTGTTTATAATGCCTCTGGCCTCTGAAATTTGCATCTGTTTCTTTACTGTGGCAAGCTTGAACAGGATGGGTGGGTGTCCTCCACCTTAGCCTTATCTCTGGTCGTTAGGGTTGCTTTGCAAGCAGGAGGGAGTTTATATCACCTCTGATGAGGAGAACATTGAATCTGCATCACTCACTTCCAGGACAAGTGCTCTCATGAGAAAAATTGCTTATGAGAAAGCAGCAGTTCTTTTCCTTCTTTGCCCCTGAACTTTCCAGCGGCTCCAGCTGCTGCACCTTGTGCTAAGCTCCATGCTGTCAGAGTGCATTTAACCATGATCCTGCACACACCTCCTGGCCCAGGCCTCTCCAGAGATTCAGACACCTATTTTGTGTGTCCCAGGTGGGTTTATGCAGGCGACAGTCACTAACAAAGTCAGCTTAACCTAGATAATGCTCATTCTGGGCCAATAAAGAAGCAAGGTTTTAACAGCCTAGGAAACTTCACTAGAACTCACGTGGTTCAACAGGACTCCTGAGGGTGCACGTGCATTTGGGATGTGGTGCACACATTTTGTTAAACTGCACTTCCAAGATCCAAATCCTGAGTGAAATTAGGATTTTCTGACCATACAATTTTTTTTCCCACACATTAGTCAAAAAGGACCGAGAATACTGTGGGTCCTGCGTTGGCATAGGCTATAATAATAGCTTTGGAAAAGTTAAATTAGTACTGCCTGCTTAATATTTCAAAGCTTTCCACCACCAAACTGAGATATTCTTCCTGAAGACAACAGGAAGGCCAGATTGACCAACAATTAGATGCCAATTGCAGAACAGACTCTCTTCTGTTTCTTTCTGTTCAAGAAACATTATTAATATCGAGGAAAAACAAAACACACAGAGCATACTACATAAACATGCTTATACTTGAAATTATCATGATTTTAAAATTTAGAGGGTGGAGTGGGGTGCATGTGCTTAAAACCATAACTGGAACAGATTTGCAAAATCTTCACCCACCAAGCCAATTCCCAATTCCTCCTTTTCTTTCAGGAAAATTAAGCCAAGTGTTTTGTGATCTTATTTCCACAGGCCTGCACCTAAAGATCAAAACTGGGCCAAAGTGGGAGACACAGGGGAACTGGACCAACCAGCTAGATAATTAACAAAAGAATAAACCCATTTTAACTTCTTGGTTTATTCCTTATTGCATGTGAGGTACTGTCAGTAATCTCCTGCCTGGCTCCTTCTCCCTTTTCTATCCTGAATAGATTTTCCAGAGAATTAGTGGGGAGTGCAAAATCTGCAATATTTTAGACCTACATTAATTTAAAGGTAGAAAAGCTACATTAGATGAAAACCATCTGCTACATAAGCCATGCACTAATAAGTGAACTTGCTTGATCCCAGATTTTAGCACAACCATGCTAAGTTAGAGAGCCATCTAAATGGTTCACTATAAACATCTGAAGAGGACAATATGTAACTTACTTAGAAAATAGATGTTGCATTAATAAAATAGTTAAAAGTTTTTTTAAAGAAATGTATTTGACTTTGAATAAAAACATAAGAGTTAATACATGGATCTAATACACCTTATACCAGTAGAACTTACTATGCCAGAGAGATGCTGCTCTCAGAAAGATTTCACGGCAATTTTCTTCAAGTAGAATCAGGTAAGCAATAGCCCTTTGCAGATAGCAGTTTGTGTAGCAAAGCCTTCAGGGCACTGGTCCTACTTACAAAAAAAAAAGAGAATAAGCATTAGAACAAAAGCATTTGGATTTGGTATAAATGTTGCAGCAAAACCATGCAATTCACATGGAAACACCCATCTATGAAGGGTAGTGCTGGAAAACACAGTCTGAGTAAAAGTAATTTTACTACACGGCAGCAGTTTAGGAATATGATCATAAAATGATACACATGTCAAAAGAGACTCCAAACAAAGGCCTGCCCTTCCTATTGTCCAAAATGGAGATGTCTCAAAAAAATGAAAAAACACTTATGTTTTGCCAAAATACTTCCAAAGCATCCAAACAACACACAGCTTGGGATTAACAGCAGCAGGGATGCTCAAAAGTGGGGATGAAGGGAATGATGCTGTGTGAAGTCAACATTACTTAAAAGCACAATGAGGAAAGTGGAAAAGAGATCTTAAAAGTTGGCGGATCTGTGGCATTTGGAATGTGGAATGGAGTTTGGAAATGGGTCTCAGAGGTGTACCCATACGTTCCCTGAAGCAGCACCCGGAGGGTTTCAGAGCGGGGTGTATGGAATCGGTGGGCAGGGCATTCTGGTGCCCCGTGAAGGAGCTGGAGGCGAGGGAGATGCGGTGCCAGTTCCTCTGCCGGGGCAGCACGGGCAGCAGGACCGTGCTGCCAGCAGCACAGCTGTGCAGCAGGGAGATGTCATCCTGCCGCTGCCGCTGCGGGCTGCCCACGCACACGGGGCCCCGCTCGCAGCCGGGCACAGCAGCGCTGTCCCACGGGCGACACGGCGCGACACGGCTGCGCTCGCACACGCGGGACGCGCCCCCGCCAGCCGGGTCTGCGGCGCTGGGGACGGGGGCACGGGGAGGGGCTGCTGCCGGCTTGGTGGGAAACAGGGAGAAGGAAAATTTAAAAAAAAAAAAAAAAAAAAAAATAAAGTCCCTTCCCCCAAGGCAGCTGCGGAGTGTGCTGAAACCCCCTTTTAGGCACAATCAGCCCCGAGCATCTGGGCAAGGATGAGGTGGGTGCAAAGTGCACGGGGAGGAAATGTGTCAGCTGCAGCATCCGAGAGCAGCGGAGCAAGCTCAGACGGGAAATGAGCTTGCGAAGTGCACCCGACAAGATGATCGCGGGGATAAGTTGCTTCTATGGAAACTGCAGCCCGATGAACCAAAAAACAGTTTGATGGCAAAGTTTTAGCAGGAGTCGGCTCATGCCTGGTTTCAGCTACATTCCCCACCCCCTGTAGAAGAAAAAAAAAAAAAAAAAAGAAGAAGAAGAAGAAAAAGCTGCACAATGTGTTTCTTGTTATGGACAGAAAGGAAAAAAAAAAAAAAAAAAAAAAAAAAAAAAAAAAAGGGGGAAAAAAGGGAAAAAAAGAGGACACAGGTTTTTTCCTGTATGGGCTACATCATATTAAGCTGTAAGTTTAGTTCTGGACAAACAATCTCTTGTTGCATCTCTGGGATGGAGGTTAATGAATTCCCACAGATGATGTTGGCCAAACAGTGGTCGGCTTGTGACTTGATTTCCAGCATCATGATGTGAGGGGATCAGTATAGAAAAGCACTTTGAAGGGAAGAGGCTGCCTACAGCAGGATTGTTTCTACAAGCTAATTGTACTGAGTGCAGCTGCACAAAGCTGGATCAACAGTAATAGAAGGCGGCGCAGACTTCCTGACGCCAGCCCCGCAGAGCTCCCACCAACAGCCTGGCAATTCCAGATTGTTTTCCAGACCTTATCTCTCCCCCAAGTTTTTTTTTTTTTCTCTTCTTCTTCTTTCGCCTTTTTTTTTTTTTAATTTTGTGACCGGAACAAAAGTAACAGGAAAATCCTTTGTGAAAGTAGAAATGCTGTTACAGATCGGTGCCTTTCGCAGAAGTTGTAACTAAATATTTTGCATGCATTACTCTCTCTCCCGCTCAAAAAAAAAGAAAGAAAGATAAAAAAAAACAACCCCCAAACTTCTACAACTTTTCTTTGAATGAATTGGAAACGTGAGGCAAACAAAAGGAAAAGGGTAGTTAAAAGAGGCCGAGTTTAGCGAAATATTTTACCTGGTACATTGAAAACTTCTGTATCAAAACATATTTGGACACCCTGCTTGGACAGGCTGGATGGTGTCAATGACTTGGAACCAGGCCAATTTTAACAGATTTTTTTTTTTTTTTTTTTCTAGTCTGGTTTGATGGCTTAAATACGCGGCAATTAAAGCTATTTACATTATTACTGGATGTTTTAGATAGATTTCATTAGAGGCAGGGGACAGGGCCGCGGGGGAACGTGCCGGTCCCCAGGGAGGGCGGCAGCGCAGCCCCGCAGGCTCTGCCGAGCCCCGGGCCCCGCACACGCACCGGGGCAGCCGGGCCGGGGGCGACTGCGTGACCCTGGGGCTGCGCTGCGAAGACCTTCAGAGGCCAAAGAATAGGCAGTCTTCCAAAAAAAGCATGAAAACACACATTTTTGAGGGGAAAGGGGTGCGGCAGGACCGAACCCCCCACTCTCTATCCTACATCGGAGCCTGGGAAGCGCAGCCCGCTCCTTCCCGTCCGGGTCGCAGCCGGGAGTTGGGGGGCGAGCGGCGCCAGCACCTTTCGCCCCCCCCCCGCCCCCGTCCAACCCCGGTTTTCCCCGTTTTACTCTCTCCTCTCTCCCTTCTGCGGGCGCCCCCCCCCGCCTTCCCACATTCCCTCGTCCTCCCCCCGCGGCATGGCGGGGCGTCCGGCGGCGGCCCCCGCTGCAGGTGCGCCCGGGAGGGGGAAGCGGGGCCGGGCCGCCGCCGCGGGCGCAGCCCCGGTCGCCATGGCAGCCGCCTGAGCGGCGCCGCCGGGCCCGGGCGGCGCGGGCGGGGGGGGCGGCGGCGAGGGGCTGATGTCACGGGGCTGGCGCCGCGCAGTCCGGGCCGGCCCCGGGCGCGGGGCGGGGCGCGGGGGCGCGGGGGGGAACGGCGCCCCCGGGGCGGCCGCGCTCCCGCTCCGCTGCGCGCACCCAGCGCCGGCCGGGCGGGGGGAGCCGCGCACCCGCGGAGCGCAGCCCCGCGTTCGGGAGCCCGAGGGCGCTTTGTGCGTGGCTTCCAGTGGCGGCGGTTCCTCACAGATGTATGCGGTGCGGCGTTTCGGCGCTGGCAACCGGCTGTAAAAGTGCCGGGTGAAAACTACGAGGCGGACGCACGGCTCCCGAGGCACTCGGAGCTGCCTGGGACGGGTCCTGGAAAAGCCCCCGAGGAGCAGCTCGCAGCTTCCCCCCACCATCGGTTCGTGGCTCTCCCCGCCCGGGGCAGCGGGACCGCCGGGGCTGCGACAGCGCTCCTGGGGCCCGTGTCAGAGCGCAGAAGCTCCCAAAGCTGGAGAGCCGCTGCCAAAGCTTTCAGTGCTAAAACAGCAGAATTGAGGGAATGAAACGTTAGGGAAAGGCACTTCAGCCGCACTCTTAGGGGAAGCGCAGCCTGGCTGCTCGCGGGGTCTCCTTCGTGTGCAAAAAGCGCACATGACAGTCATTTGATGACACAGAAAATAGCCAGGTCAGCCTCTCCACACAACTTCCCGGTTTTCCAAAAAGCCTGCTAAGCCCTTGGTGTGGAAAACAAAAAGCAATAATACGGGGTCCTGTGCAGCGCCCGGCCGGCCGGTGCCGTTCCGCTGCCCAAGAACAACAAGCAACGATGGGAGAAGAATGAGCATAGTTACATTGATTATTATTACACCAACATCACTCAACATTTCTTCCACTGGTACCTTCCACTGGTGCAGGCAGGACCAAAACCTGTGGCCGCGGGTCAAGCACCACCACCAATTGATATCTTAGAGATGTAAGGGTTGAAGTCGCCTTAAGTCGTGATTTTAAGTGAGTCGTTAATTGGCAGGGTGGTTTTTTTTATTATTATTTACTCTCCGTAACTGCACTTGAACAGTGTACTTGTCTTCCTATCAGATTGAATGTCGAGATTCACTTTCACCCTTCGTGTTTCAAAACGTGTTGAATTGTGTTCCTGTCAGCCGCGGCACCGCCTCCAGTCCACCCCGGAGAACAGCCCCGGGGCAAACACCCTGGTGTGACAGTCACCAAAGTGCCCTGTTAAAAGAATAGCCAACCACCAGCTCAGGAATGCCACGTTAATTGGGAAAAAAAAAATTAAAAATCCTGATGTGGCTCTTCCCAGCTTTGTCTCCAACTGTCCGTAATGTTCCCCTCACACAGCCCCGACCCCCTTCGTGTAGCTATGCAACAACCGCGCAGATAAATCCAGTATTGGTCTGCTTTTAATATTTATGATTGGCAGCACAATCCTCACTGATTTTATGGATGTATGCATTTACTACGGTTTTGTTTGCAATGAACACTAACGCGCTTTAAGCATCTGTGCAGTTTTACAATCAGAGAATTGCTGCGATTTGTGCAGAAATTCATTTCTATTAGTTGTGTATATAAGTTCACGCTTTTATAAGTTGAACTTTCCTTAGGTAGTGTGTGGAATGGAAGGTGAAAGCTCTGTCCGATTTTACACAGCCGGGAGTATAGGCAAAATATAGAAAAATATAATGGAACTAAACTTAAAAAAAAAAAAAAGTCAAAGTCACTTCTCCAGCTCAACAAAACAAAACAGAAAAACCCCGAAAACTTTTTCCTCTGGCATGTTTCTGGAAGATGTCTCATTGGCTGCAACCAAAAGCTGCTAAAAGTACAGCGTGTAGTAAGCATTTGCATTTGTCACCAGAAACAATCTATGCATAATTAATGGCAGTACTGTGTCACGAGCACTGATAGGGCGCAGATGAGCAGCCTTTCAAGGGTAATACATGTAAATGCACTTCCAATATGCAGATTTGCTTAATGATCTCCAATTAATAGCATCATCTGAAGTAGCCCTGTTCTCAGGAAGCAGGGCGCTAAAAGTGACGCCTGCCTGGCTGGTGGGGTGCTTAATGTCCCGTCCTCACCAGGACAGAAAGTTGCAGTGGGGTTTATAGGCTTATTTTATCTTTAATCTCGATTTATTTTATCCCTGCTCACTGTCGCATCTACAGCGCTGGCTGCAAACACGGCCATAGACTTTCGCTGCCGTGTGCTAAGCGGGGACATGCGACACCGCCGGGATGGGATGCTTCGATCGCGGTGCCCTGGGGAAAGCTCAGCCCTCGCTGCGGGGGGGACCTGCGCATCCCGCACCGCGCTCCGGGCGAGCCCGTGCAGAGAGCGGGGTGCGGCGGAGAGCAGCCAGGGAAGGAGCACGGAGCGATGCCGGGGGGCACGGAGGGAGAGGGGAAGCACAGAGTGATGCCGGAGGGCACGGAACGATGCCTGACGGCCGGGCGGGAGCGCGCCGCAGCCGCCCCGGGCCCCGCGCAGCTCCGCACTATTTACTCCCTCAGCTGTGCGCGCGGCCACGCCCCCCGCCGCCATTGGCTGTCCGGGCGGAAGGCCCCACCAGTGAGGGCGCCCCGCGGTGATTGACGTGCCGGCGGCGGCCAATAGCAGCGAGCGCGGGCCGGGCCCGGCGGCCGCCGCCATATAAGGGCGGCCGCACAGCGCCAGCCCTCAGTGCGAGCTCCGGCAGCGCCAGAGCGGCAGCACAGCGCTCCGCAAGCTCCAGCCCGCCCGCCAGAACCGCGCTCTCCGTCCGCCTGCCAGCATGAAAGCCTTCAGCCCGGTGCGGTCCGTCAGGAAAACCGGCCTCTCGGAGCACAACCTGGGCATCTCCCGGAGCAAGACCCCCGTGGATGACCCCATGAGCCTGCTGTACAACATGAACGACTGCTACTCCAAGCTGAAGGAGCTGGTGCCCAGCATCCCGCAGAACAAGAAAGTGAGCAAGATGGAAATCTTGCAGCACGTCATCGACTACATCCTGGACCTGCAGATCGCCTTGGACTCGCACCCCAGCATCGTCAGCCTGCACCACCAGAGACCCGGGCAGAACCCTTCCTCCAGAACTCCTCTGACCACGCTCAACACAGACATCAGCATTCTCTCGCTACAGGTGAGTGCCTGCCCTGCCCGCTGGCCCGGCTCGGGGCGCTGGGGCGGTGACAGTGCCCGCGGTGCGCGCCCGCCGCCGGGCGCTGCTCCCGAGAGCCGCGGGAAGCGCCGCGGGGGCCGGGACAATCCGCGCCCGCCGCCCGGGCAGCGCTCGGACACCTCGCCCTTACCCTGCTCTTATTCTCTCGCAGGCGTCCGAGTTTCCTTCAGAGCTCATGTCGAGCGACAGCAAAGCACTTTGTGGCTGAATCAAACGGTGAGTGCCGTGCGCTTTTTTCCTAAACTTCGGGTAAAAACTAGCTCCCCGGGGAATGGGAGGCGTGATGGCAAGTGCTAAAAATAGGTCCTGAAAGTTGATTAGGAGATACCTTTGTAATCAGTATGAAATGAGACTAATAACTGAGTTGAGGTCCTAAGTGTGTGTGTGTGTCGCTAAGGTTCACCCAGCAGCTCAGGCTCCTCTGATCCTGCTCGCTGCTTAATGCAAATTCTTATCTGTTCTTGGAGCCTTAACTTCCTGGGCCAAAGTGACTGATTAAGTTGGGAATCTTGGCACAATTCCTTGAATTCTGTGATGTGGGATTGTCTGCGCTATCAGTTAAATAAGTGACTGCTTTTAATCAAATAATTGCTCTAAGAGGCAGACTGGCGCCTCTGAACATTGCGTTTACAGAGATCTAAATAAAGATTGGACTGAGAATCCTCGTTCTAGCCTTTCCCTAGAGTGTATGTTATTTTTATGTTCAATTTGTGCTCTTGAGAGCGAGTGTGTGAGCGTGTATGTGTTGCATCTGGACGCCAGGGTTTGCCCAATCTCTGAGTGTTTGGTTAAATGTTCAAACTGTGGCTTCCTCTCTGGCGCCAGTCTGTCCGGATCTCTGCCCTGTTAGCATTCTCCTAAATATGCCTCTTTTCAATCTCTTGCAGGTGTTCCACTGATGAGAGTTTTTTTTTTTTTCTTTTGCACAAGAAAATGTCTACAGGATTTTTTTTTTTTTTTTTTTTTTTTTTTTTTGCGGTGCTGAATTTATTTTTCAGCTGTATCTGGAGGGGGAAATCCACATTCAAGTAAAAGGACCTTTTAAAATGAATTAAGAAGAAAAAATCAAGATTGATCTTTATCCCCACCCCATTTTACAACTTGGACTGAACCTAGTTATTTATGAAGAGACTCTTAAATACCCTTTCCCTAGTTGGAAGGCTTCCTTTATATACTATTCCCAACGTGGGGAGTGAAACAAAAATCTCACAAGGAGTTGCCCATTTTAAAGCAGACTTTGCCTTTTTTCCAAAGGTGGAGCGTGAGTACCAGAAGGATCCAGTGTTCAGTTTTTTAGGAGAGTCTGTGGTCAGAAATTACCTTTTTGACACAAACCTAGGACTGAATGCTGTGTATATATTTATATATAAATATATATATATGAGTGAAACCTTGTGAACTCTTTAATTAGAGTTTTCTTGTATAGTGGCAGAAATACACATTTCTGCAAAAAGTGTAATGATGTACTTAATCATGCTAAACTTTTTATAAAAGTTTAGTTGTAAACTTAACCCTTTTTATACAAAATAAATCAAGTGTGTTTATTGAACTGATTGCTTGCTTTATTCTTTGGGGACCAACTGTTTGCTGGCTTTGATTTGTGTTGTTTTTGTTGGTTTTTTTTTAATACTTATACATTGTTATGAATTTATCAAAATTCAAATATGTAGAGGCTATAAAGAATAAAATTACCTGAAGTGAATAATTCTTGTAGCTTGGAAAATTTTATTTGAGTGTATTTTGCAATCTTCTAAGTTATCTGCCTGTAAACAGTGTGAAAGGAACTAGACAAGGAATTTATTACACTAGGGATGCTATTGACAAAAGTGCTTGGAAATGTACAAAAGCAGTTAATCCTGAGGCATTCCCATGGAGTATTGCCCTTTTTCTTCCCTCCAACCCCTCTGAATGATTCAGTTCGGGGTAGTAATGGCCCAGATCTGTTAATTTGTGCTCAGAATAATCACTTGGAATTAAGGGTTGTGGGTGGTTATTAGTGCCCCAACTATTAAATTTCTCTAAAAAGGCTTTGAATTGGAGAGTTGGTGATGCGTTAACATGGGATCTAGAATGATGAAGTGACTGTTGCCTTTCCTCACTGGAATTTTCATGCTTCCATGCAATATTTCAATGAAATGGGCTTTCTAATCAGTTGCAGCAGCTCCTCCATATGACTAAGATACTGAGAATTGAGTTAAATCGCTGTTGTGTTACTGATTAAACTTTGGCTGCTCCTACAGGGACTCTCTCCATAAGAATTAAATTAAGTTCGAAATAGGAATCTAAATTCCTGAAAGCCAGAAACTGCTTGTTTCTTTCTCTTTTGCCCTCAGAAACGATGCAATATCCCTTATTATTCCAGGGACACTTACTGTACCCTGTGGAACCACTGTTCATTAAATACGTGTTGCTGTCATAAGACAGTGGATGTGGGAACTGTGCCTTATCAGATGACATGCTAATTTAAGCGCACGCATATAAACTTCCCCGAAATGGGAAGTTAAATTATGGGTCCTACTTGGGAATTTAAGAGTGTCACTTGTAATCTGAAAGAAACTTGACTGGCGCTTAGGGTAAGCACAGCTCTGGCAGGCGCTACGCTCGGGGCCCGAGGGAGCGTGTTTAGGGTTTCTGTGCTCTGGGGACTCTTAGTGTGAAAGGCAGGAGCCTCACCTGGGGCCAGTAACACTTTCCCTAGCGAACAGGTGGGTGGGTGGTGCTCTAGGGCAGCAGCAGCTGCCTTTCCTTGCCCTTGACACCAAATCCATTCACGTAGGCTGGGAGAAAGCCAGCCCTGATCTCTTAATACTGACGCTGCCCTGCCCAAGCAGGAGCGCGCCCTCTCAGAGGATCAATGCAATCAGAAGACGAGAAGGGTTAGCAAAAGCTGGGCCGGGCCGGGGGTGGGGAGGGAAGGACAGGGCGCAGAGCTGATCTGCATCTCCCGCCGGGATTAGGGAAAGCTCCGTGCAGCGCGCACCGGCTGTGCCTCCTGTGGCCGAACCTCGCTACTGTCTCAGCCCCGCAGCGCAGGGCTTATTCCAGCTCCGTGCGATCAGCCTTTAACCCTGACAGCCCTGCACTGAAACCCTTCATTGCCGCAGCTCAGCACCCCTCAGTCTCTAAAAGACTCTTTTCTTGACTATTTTACCCAACTCTTAGCAGCAGCATACTCGGGGTTGTAATCAGAGTATTGAGATCTTCCAAATCAGTAACAATCCAATGCAATCGCCACCAAAATTCACCATCAAAACTTATTTTTCACCCTGCTGCTCATTTTGGGGTGAAGCAACAGTAAGTTACTTTAAACTCACAGTTCGTTTTCTAAAATGAAAAAGCTGCAACGGTCAGATCACTGTAATTATTTTAAGATCAACCCCTTTAGAAACTACAGCGTTTGCACTTTGATATTTTTAAACTACAGGATGATTAACACACTTGTAGAATGAAACTGGTTTCCTTATCATGCATAGCCAAAAGAGAAATTCACAATTTACAAAGCGTGGGGAGCTGAGCAGGAAAACAAACAAACATGTTTTTAAGAATGTAAATTAAGAAAGGAAAACATTTCTCCTCTTTCAGAGTTAACTAATTCCTCGACTTGACAATGCAATCCCACGATCAGAACTGGGAGCTTAAACTAGCTCTTTCCTTAAAGAGTCACTGTTTGTTTTTGTTCTTAAGATTTTGTCATTCAAAGATAAACAGCAAGGTCAAAGCTGAGTGCCTAAAGCCTTAAAACTAATTCTTTAGGTTTCCTTGAAGACATGGGATTTCTTTATTCCATACCATTGTCATTGTCCCTTCAGAACACATAAGAACAATCTGTGACATTTTCACCACCTTCCCTGGCCCGTTCACTCTCTCTGTACACAGCTCTTGTCCATAGTCCTGTTAACTGAGTAGCTGAACACAATAGATCAAGATGACCTGCAGCCAAGTATAATAGCAGCAAAATAGTTTTCGTGACAGTCATATTTAAACTCTGCAATTTGTTTTTGAGTAGGCTATGCATGGAAGTTGCAAATGCACCTATGGACACTTCCACACCGGGGTGGGTGGGAAACAGAGATAAAAGAGCATTCTGTCATCTAGAAGAGAGGTTTCCAAACCTGGCTTTTCTTGTGTATCGCCCTTAATAGCCCATGGCCCAGCTCCCAATCTTATCGCAGTTAGAAATCGCCAGGCTCACACCCACGGGTGGCAGGAGTCCCTCCATCCCACCTCCAGGTAAGGGAAACGCAGAGAGCAGGCTGGGGTTTGTTTACTCACCCCCGGGCACACAGCACTGTGTGTATCGCACCGAAACCATCGGGAGCCACTTGCAGACCCGGTGCCAATATTTTGACAGCAACATGACCGAGGGCGCTGCCGGGGAGCGGGCAGGCCGTAGCTCGGGCGGTGCGTGGAGGGCCAGTGCCACCCTCCGGGCCGGGCGCGCACGGCACCGCCGCCGGCCCCGCTCGGCTCGGCTCGGCTCGGCTCGGCTCGGCTCGGCTCGGCTCGGCTCGGCTCGGCTCGGCCCGGCTCGGCCCGGCCCGGCTCGGCCCGGCTCAGCCCCGCTCGGCTCGGCTCGGCTCGGCTCGGCCCGGCTCGGCTCGGCCCCGCTCGGCTCGGCCCGGCTCGGCTCGGCCCGGCTCGGCTCAGCTCCGCTCGGCTCGGCCCGGCCCGGCTCGGCTCCGCTCGGCAGCATCGCCTCCTCCCGCGCCCCTGCGCCCATCCAGCTCCCACCTTCCCAAGGAGCGACGCGCTTCGGAAAAACCTATGGAGAAATCTGCTTTGAAACACCAAATACTTCGCTCGTAACGCAATGGGGAAAGCACCGTTTGATAGAACTGATTTGTATTTGACTTTGGAAAGTAAAACACGTTCCCTAAACAGTCTAGTGCGTGTTAAGGATTCTTCTATAGAACACTTTGCAGTCTGGATCAATTAATGCAATATGGGAAAGAGATAAAATTATGATTTGCTAATGAGAATTAGCAGTGGGTAAAAATCTCTTCATGTGTTTATCACTGCCCTTGCTTAATGACAAGAAATTATTTACACAGCTTTTACTTGAAGCTGTAAAGAGGGATAGCAGAATTCAACTGTTGCATGGCAAAAGCAAACACTGGCATTGAATTTTGTTCAGAAAAAGGTTTTCACAAATGCACTTTGTAAAACTACTGTTTTGCAAAAGGATCAGTATTTTCCGATTCTACAGATAAATGAAAATGTCAGATCTTTGAAATCAAATGTGTTTTACCCACATTACCATATTACTCTCTCAAACAGCCACTACATTATCATAGTTCTAAAGTGTAGGAGCCAAATGCAAACAGTATTTAAATAAAACAAGCTGATATTGTAACAGCCACTGATTGTGTGAGCCACAAGCTAAGGTAAATTGAAGGAGAAAACCAAGGATGAAACGAACAAATGCAATTGCTTTTGGAGTCAGTCATGGTAGCTGAGAGGAATTTATATTTCAGTTGATTGCTTGTCTTGAAAAAAAATTAAAGGGTGGTCCCTACACTGGGCAAAAACTATAAATAGGGCCAAACTGAGAAAAATCAATTGTACAGGAAGTGTTGCAGTAGACTTACTGCTGTTAGCTGCACTAGAAGACAGCACTTTACTTGCTGTTTCACAAGAACACAATGAATGGATAGATGAAATTACATTATGTGAAGCAACAAGGCCTATCCAGATTTGAAACAATTAAACTAAATGCATTACTTGCAAAAAGAAAAAAGAGTACATTTTTATAATTTCTAGTAAGTATCACCACAAATTACACCCTGTGACTTACAGTTTTATGAATAGATCAGGTATTTCTCTGTAAAACTAACAGCCTGAAACGGCTCTTAAGTTTTACTACTGATGGCAGAACTTCAAAAGCTCACACACATTTGTTTGTGGGTTTCTTTTTTTTTTTTTCTTCTCTTTTTAAGAACTGGACTCTAAACCTGGTGAATTTTTCTTTCATTTGAAAGAGAATAAATTATTTGGATACTTATCATTTTGCATCTGAGCAGACACAGGACCAGCAGTATTGCCTCACTAAAGCCCACCTCTTGCCAACAGCTGCAGTACCTGATGCTGATGGAAGAGTGCAAGATCAGCTTTAGGTGTACTTCCTCCATGTGGTCTCAGCATATCACAAGCTCCTACAACAGCTTTCCTCAAATTTTTGGCATGGGGGTTCTCTTAGATGCACTCTTTCTCAATACAGAACTTGCATGTTCTATAGGAGTTACACCTCTCACACCTTTTTTCTCTTCTTGAGAAGAGACATAGTGTCTGAAGGGAGAAGAGAGGCAGAAAGAAAAAAGAAGGACAGAATTAACATAAGACTAAGTATCTCTTCCATATTAGACTGTAAAAGATCAAAGCAGCATATCTGGCCTTTAAAAAAGGTTGAAGTTTGAGTTGTGTTTTCAGTCTTGTTCAAGTTTCTTTCACCTGGAGTAGAGAGCTCCATCCCAGATGGACTCTCACTCAGGCACCCCACAGAACTGAACTGGGTTGACTACATCAGATACCAGCAGCCCAAGAAATTCAGTGCCTTAGAAAACCTGTAACAGTGTCCTGCAGCTGTACTTTCTGTAAACCTCATTGCCCATCCACAAGCTCTTTGTAACCTTTTAGAAATAGGTGCAGTACTTGAAGAGAAGGAATGTGATAACAGTCTACTGTAAATCAATGTAGAGAGCAGAGAATAGGGAACTGGTGCTGAACAAGATGCTGCTGCTATTTCTGCTTTGTTCAGGCCAGTAGCTTCACACCCAGCTGTAAGTTATTCATGCCTCTAGAAAAGAGTCTCACACAGCATCAGAAAGACACACAGACTTACCTCAGTGGAACGGGGAGGAAATGTTTCTCATGGACATCGTTATGCAGAAGGTTAACTGCTAGAGATTCTTATTTTCCATTCATTAAGGGTAGAAGAGGTTTGCTTCAAGAAAAAAAGTAAAACAAAATCAAAAAACCCACAAAAGTCAAAACAAACAAAAAACCAAACCAAACAAAAACAAACAACCCCTTCCCCCCCCAAAAAATACCCCAAAATAAAATCAGACTAAGAATATGAACAACTAAGTATTTTTAAAGTTCACATGCAGTGTCTACATGAGTTAACGTAGAGGAATAAAGTGATGGGCAGGCTGTTTCAGGAGGACTGGTCAAGCACCATAGCTACATTTCACAACTTCTTGGAAAAGTATCTTCCTAGTACTTTTGTATTTCTCCCCATAAGTATATGAGAACACAGTGCCACTGCTGGGGGTTTGCTTGGGTTAAAAAAAAAATGTGTAAAATACACTAAGTAAATCTCCCATTAGTACTTTCCAAAAGATGCAACAGTTAGAAGCTGAGTAAATCATATTCCAAATCTATAAAATCAGTCTAGCTCTTGTGAGAAAGATGGTTTACAGCACATAGATATTTCCACCCAGAAGATATGGAGGTGTTATGCATGTGGACACATTCTTTAATAATCTCTACTAATTCCCATTTTGCTTTTATTATCACATGGTTGCACTTACCACTCTTTCAGAAAAAGCTGGAAGTGTTGGTTGGACCTCATCCTGTAAGTATCAAGACATTACAATAACTATAAAATTAAATTCTAAATTCCACTGGAAATCTGATTCTTCAGTCATTCAAAAGTTAAGAGTTCCTTGGAGATTTAATATTTTGACTGAATTACTTTAATTCATGCACCTAAGTTTAAAAGTTTAATTTAGAAGAAAAAGCTATGCTTAGAGTTTAAATGGGTAGAAATTTGGACTCTTGTAGTAAACATATACATAAGAATTGTGTTATGTACACACCACATCCAGGCAATTAGCAATTTATTGACAGCATGAAAATTATTCTCCTGAATATCTGACACAGAAAGGGAGAACTTCTGGAGAGACATCCAAAGGCAGAAACTTCCTGGACTATGGCAGTCCTGAAAGGAAGCAGATTTGTTAGTTATGAGCTTAAAAATAACCAAAATTTTAAAAATAGAAAAATAAACTCAGAATCCAGGCATCAAAGTGAAAAAACAAAGGAGGTACTTTAGGATTTATTGGTCTTCCACTGAAAAATATGATGCAACAACACCTTGCCAATGGAAATGTGACTACAAGTGGAAGAATGAGACAAGAGGGATATGCAGAACAAAAAGAATAAGTGATATCATGTACTCACACACATACACACACAAGAAAATTCTGAAGAAAATTATTCTGCCAGGGGAAGGGAAGAAAAGTAAGTTTTCTGCAAAGAATTGCAGGTAATGAAAACATGGAAAACACAATGAATGAGGTAAAGAAGTAGTGTCCATGTAAGAAAGAGGGAGAACAGAAACTATATTTGTAATGTAGAAAATGGATGCAGTCACAAATTCTACAAGAAAAAAAGCAGAGCTATTAGAACAAAAATATGTAAAACTTACTTGTCTTGTGAACTCAGGAAGGGGGTAGACAGATTTATTCTTTAGCCTAAAAAAGAGCTAAAAATCCCTTTTCTAATTCTACAGTATTTACAAATATAAAATGCTAGTTCCAGGCAGCCTTGCACCTCAATAGAATAAAAAATATTTTCCCTTGCATTTTGGATATTATTCACATTGCATAACCTATGGAAAATAAAGTATTTTAGTACTTGATAACTATACCTTCCATAACAGACTAAATTCAACATTTTCTAGGGAAAAATAAAAGTATTTTTTTACAACTTCCTTTTGCAGGTTCAATTGCTAGGAAAATTATGAATGAACCACCTTTGGTAACTCAACTCCTGCCAAGCATATAGCAACAACAAAATATTATCATAGGAAGTGTATAATTCACTAAAAGTATGGAAAACAGAAAAGTAGGTCAGCTTTGAGAATTATTTTTTTTATTCCATGTTGGGGTTTAATAGACAGTGCTATTTCTTATTAAATCTTGTGTATTTATAACACTTATGACCTCACATATGATTTCAGGGTGTTACCAATAAATATGTAAATAAGTAGTGAGGACTATTTTTTATATTGTTTACATTAGGAATAAAAAGTGGGGGTTTCTCCTTCAGAATTGGATACAGCAAAGGATAAAAAGGACAATGATTATGTAAAAAGTAATAGACATGGTGAACAGAGTTTAGTAAATGACAGAGGAAAGAGGACTGACACTAAAACCAATAGTTCTGTGATATAAATTTCTCCATCAATCAGATTTTCCAATGGAAGTCATTCACTAAGGAACAGCATAATAAATAATAAATAACAGCAGGTTCTTTTGATATACAAGTTTCAGGCTTACAAAGGAAAAACAGCTCTGTAAGTGTTATTTTTGAGGGCATTAATTGATGCAGTAACTAAAAGGTTAGAGAGGGAGTGGATGTTGTCCTGGAGTGATCCAGCATTTTTCCAATCCTGAAAAATGATACCTCTGTAGTACAAGTGGGAATGTGACTGCAGTATGTAAGACCTAAGCAAACTTTCATTCTCTCGAGCTGGGTACCAACACCAAAGAAGATTGTCCAGTACAGACTCCAGTGTAGAACACAGCCACAGAAGATACACAAGGCTGTACTGATACCTAAATCTTTGCAAACTGACTGCTCCTGATGCTCAAACAGCTTTTTCAGTCATCCTCATCATCTGCATGAGCTGACAAAAAGGCATCAGACTGAAACATACACATTCCTAAAAACAAATGCCTAAGGGCTTCAGTGGAAGTATTATGTGATATACTCAATTACTGGATACGTGTCCTTATCTTTGAGACAGTGTCACATGGGACCCAAAGGTAAGTGTAAGGTAACTGTATGGCAATTTGATGTAATCATCACAGAAACAGGTCCCAAAAGAAGTACAATTCCAAAAAATCTTCAGAGAGAGATGCCTCTAAGCAACTGAATGTTTTGCTGAAGAGGTATTTATAGACATTCTTCTGTTTTCTGGAGAGAAAAAAAAGGGCTTTATAAATCTAGTAAATTTCAAGTTTTAAAAGTATTAGTTTACCATCTCTTAGTCTCTGAACTATCACTGAAATGTACTTTTAATTTTTTTTTATCAACTGATGGCTTCCACAGCTTTCTTAAGCATTTAATTACAAGCCAGGATAGAAAGTTAATTTCATTAGATTCTTAGAGAGTTGGTGAATGATTTAAGGTGTCCATGAAAACACTTATAAGCCACAAAAACTTCTTACCTTTCCCTTCAAAGTTCTGGCATATAAGCAGCTCAAACCAGTAATTTATCAGCTGTTGAAGGTGATGAAACAGGGCTTCACTGATGTGGGGGGAAATATGATCTTGTGGTTAAGACTTTGAACTGGGAGCTATAAGACAGCTCTTAGCCCAAATTTCCCACAGACTTTGTATTCAATCTCTGCAAGTCATTTCACTCCTTCATGTTTCTATCCATCTGTAAAAATGGGAAATATCATTCTTCCTCTCAGGAATTCTTATGAACTAGCATGTCTCATGCTGGGCTATCTTTGAATACTATCAATGGGAGCATCTTGGGCACTAAAATTGGTAATTCATCATGTGAAATTGTACCTGCCACACACTCAAACAATTGCCAGCCATGACTTGGGAGTTACATGGCCCAGAAACCCTCCCAGAGTAGCATTATGTTTTACAGAGCATCAATATCAATATCACCAGGAGAGATTCCATGGCAATAGGCCAAAGAATGGTCCTTATCCTGTTGGAAGCATTAATGTAGGTTTGAGTCCTGGGTTTGTTTATATCACTAAGAAAAAAGAGCCAAGGAGAAAGCATAAACACTGGGAAGCCACATATCTCTGGGTGAAGTAAAAGCAGTTTCTTTGGCCTGAATGCAAATCAGGTAACATGATTTTATGTCAAGTACTTGAATTGTTCCAAGAGCCATACATTTAATTATCAGTGTTAATAAAATTGTAACATGAATGCAGACACCCAACATGACAATAGGCTGGACATGAGGTCACTGTGCAAAATACAAGAGTCATACTTGTGACTGGAAATCTGACCATAAAGTGCATGAACAAGGAGCAATTAATCTGATATGCAAAATATACTGGTTTGCTCCTCCATTTGAATTGACACCACTGCACCCCCTACAACTGGAATGGTCTGGGTTATTGTTATCTTTGCCTCCAACCAGCTTTGTGTTGCCTGGCTCTTCCTATTTCAAAGCAGGACCTTTTGCATTTGAACTTCTATTCATGGACTTGCTCCAAGGGGGAATTTGGCAACTTTTTGTCTTTCATGGGTATTTACATTGAGGCCTGCTTCATCAGTGAATTTCCCAGGAGCATATATAGTTTGGCACATGCTGTTTTTCCTTTGGGAGTCCTATCAGTGCTGAATGCAGTGACAGCTGATGTTTGAAACAAATTTCTGTGCATTTTGCAATGTAAAACCAAAAAGTGCAAACCAGAGTGGCAGGGGATCATTTTATGATCCGTTCATTTATATTACTCTCAAACACTCCCAGTGAATGAAATTCCACAACTTATCATCACTAATGTTGCTTTAGTAGAAAGTTTTTAAAGTACTGGGGAGGAGTTTCCACCACAAATTAGAAGCTGATTAATTCCTGCTTCACTGATGGAGCTTGTAATCTTTTTATAACAATATTTTACATCTGAAGAAATCACATCCATTCAACCTTCATCTAAATCCAACTCTTCCAATATTATATAACTGTAAAGTCATATTTTCTATATGTTTTTGCCATTCTCCTCCATTGCTTATTAAAGTTGCTCAGGCCTGGACACAGTACACCTTTAGCAGCAGGACATACCTCTCCTGGATTGGATAATATTCCAATTAATTCACCCATCAGACACTTCCCTTCTTCCCTCTCACTTCCACAGTATCATTTATCTTCTTAGCTTACTACTGGTTTAGTAGCCACACTAAAACTCCATTGTCCTCTGCAGTATTTCAGTGGTTTATAATCAATTTTATATTTGCAGATTTGATTTCACTTTTGTAAGTGCAATACTTTATACTTCCCTTTACTGAATGGTATCATGTTAACTTACAGTCTTGTGTGTATCAATAATTCTGTCCTTTGAGATAAGGCAGGTTCAGACAGTAGCAAACTCTGAGATTCCACCAATAAGGTTGCTAACTGAGGAACTGAACAAGAACAGACCAGACCCCCATGTGACCCTACTTTGACATTAGATAACTGATATGACTCCAGGTTTACCTTTTCCAGCAGTCTGCTTTCACTCCATTGCATGATTTGCTTAAGCTCCAATGATGAAAGTCTACTGCAGTCAAACATATCACATCTGCTGTATACATCTTCTGCAGGCTGGTTACTCAGACACAGGAGGAAATTGGAGCAATTTGATAAGGGTCATTCCTGAAAACTTAATATTAACTTTCAAACTCACAGTTTAAACACCTGATGAATAATAAAAGCTTGATAAATAAAGTTCTTCCAGATGTCAAAGTTAAGACAGTTCCCCAGGCCTCCCTTTTTGCCTTTAATATGATTCCAGACACTCTCTCCTATCTTCTAGTAGCTGTAGCTCCATGATACAGCTCTCTCTCCATTTCTCCAAGAAAATTTATCATGTTTTAGAGATTGTCTTGACTGGATCCATAATTTCAACAGAAAGCACTGCTTGGCCATCCTGACTTGAGGCAGTCACTGAAAGAAGAATAAGTATGCCTAAATTACTATCTGGCCAAAAACTCTTGGCATGCTAGACAGGTCTAAGTGTTCAGAACCTCCCACTTCTGATCTCAAAACATTTTGGTTTAAAAAAAAAATTATTGATTTCTTAGTATTGCAGAAATCTCCATAAGAATTTAGCTTCAAAAGATAACTGGAGAGGAGAAAAATATACAAGCCAAATAGTTATGTATGGCCAATTTATCTTGGATTTCTTTTTTGTTTGTTTCTGTTGTTTCTTTTCAGACAGCATTAAAAAGACCTTACAACAGGTAAACATGAATGAATTTTGAAGATATTTTCTTCAGAATTTTCAAATCCAGATAATTCTAAGATATCTGAGTTGAATTCATTTCAGTGCTACATAGCATCAACGAAAGATTTTAATGACTATCCTCAGTAATTTTTTCCTGAAATCTCTTTAGCAGTGATTTAGTTTCTTAGAAGTGTTGTTCACTTACATATTTATATTGTAATTGCACATGTTCCCAAGCAGTTAAGAATTTTCAACCTTTGCACTACCCACGGCGTGTGTTCACACCACATCCTCACACATACTTGAGACCCAGGTGCTGCATCATCTCAGCCCTGGCTCCACTACAGAACTCAGAGTTCTCAGAAAGACTTGCCCTTTGGTGCAACCTATGAATATTTTTTTTCTCCAATTTTAAATGTATATTTAAACATCTCTGTGCATTACTTTCAGTGACCTGGAAAGAGGTGTCACAGCCCTCATTTTAAGACTGACAGATCAATCTTAGAAGCTCAGCAGCAACCCCCAGATTCCTGTGTGATGCCATAACTCTTGCTGAATATCAGCTCTTGCTCTGCTCTCAGCAGAGAAGAGCTTCACAGCTATCTGCAGTGGAGACTCTCAAGGGTTGCCAGAGTTCTGATAAATGTCACCACTTCGGGCAAGTTCCACAATAGACATGTCATAAATCATCATCCTGTTTAGCAGCATTTACAGATAATGTTGCTTTGCTACTAATGTAGTTCTGACTTGGTCCTGTGAAGACAAAATCCCTCCCTCTTATCATCTTGGTCATGAAGGAATGGTCTAGGAATGGGAGCCTACATAAAACTACATTCCCTAGTTAAAAGAGAATTGTTTGGAAAGAGGGACAGCTATAGGACTTCACTTTATTTAAAAAAGTGACCGTGGCAGTGACAGTCCTAAGTGCGGATTTCACTTTCTCTCCAAACGATGTTACTGGAGACACAATCATGAATGGCAATGATGTAAACTCCACTGAGGTTCTGTCCTGCAGGCCTAGCCCTGATCATTACCTGGTTTATTTCTGTTGTTCTTCCACACTGGAAACAATTTAATTCAACCAAGAGAACCTTTGAGAACCCTGAGTTGAATGTGTGTGGCTGGTGCACCATGGAAACGCTGCCAAGTGGATGTGGAGCAGACAATGGGATGATTGAGCTTCTTTAGCTCCAACAGGAAGTCCAAAGTCTGGAGACTCAGCCAAGAGAGAAGAATCAGAAGGATTTTTAGACCTTTCTTTCCTAGAGCTCTTTATGCTCCTGATAAGGATCACTCTCATAGCATAGGGACATCAGTAGCCTAACACCGACAGACACCCAGTATTCACACTGAAATAGGAAGGATGAGTGCACTAGAATACATAAAGAATTCTTCATCCAATCAGAGCTCAGATAGGGATATTACTTTGAGATTTGTTACTGACAGATAGATATAAAAACAAAAATATAACAAACAGAAGGGTATTTTTCCAGAAAGGAGCTCCTCCCAGTAGTAGGATGACTGTCAGTACTCTGTCCAACTTTTCACAGCCTGGAAAGATTCCTGAAGAGAAATAACTGTGATAGGTTTCTGCCCTCTCCTGAACTCCAGGGGCTACTTAAATATTGGTGATTTTTTTTCTTTCTGTTAATTACTCTCCCTGAAAAAAAACAAACAAAAAACAAACAAAAAAAAACCCCAAACACGTGAAGTAGCTGACAGAACCTGAGCCAACTAATCTTATGTTTTAGAAGCCAACTGATCTTATGTTTTAAGAGCCAGTTACTCAAGCAAGAGAGTAATGGTCGATCTCAGATGAGCAGTGGCAGGTCTCTGCTAAAACACAACTAGTTCCAACAAAAGTAATCTGCATTTTTTCTGAAAGTCCAAATAATTTCAAGGACGAGAATAAAATAACTGTCCCCTTCCTGTACTGGAAAATTACAGAACTGGGACTACTTTCCTGAATTTGAATTTTAAGCATAAATACCTTCTCTTGCAATTTAGGATGAATCACCATTGTATTTTTTGCTTCAGAGTAAAGAGTCTGTGCAGATAAATTAGTTCTATGGATCTCAGTTTTGTGAAGTACCACCAGGTGCTTAAAGAAATTACTGTACAAAGAGAGCTGAAATTTGATGTGAAGACAAAAAATAAAAATTACTAAACACTGTAGCCATGGATAACAAAATTAAAGACTCCGGTTCATATTAGCATATAAAAAGATCTGATGAAGCTGAGCTAGTCTGTTATCAGATGGAAGAGAGGCAGAAGGTAGCACAGATGGTGAAAACAGAGGAAATTATTCATGGTTTCTCGTCACACCTTGAAAGAAGCTACTGAAAAGACGGTGTTGAAAATTAAGACCAGAAGGCATCCTCGAACAACAAAACCTCGAAACCCTCCTTTATATTCTAAAGGTGTAAATATGTCCTGAGGTTAAATAGGCTTATGGTTTGATGATTTGTCTTTTATAGAAAATGAAAAAAAAAAATCAAGATTTCTTTTTATCTTTTAGAGGAAAAACATCTGAATACCAAAGGTTGACACTTGAGTCTTTAAACAAATGTAGAACCTTTCAGATTCTTCAGATTACTTGAAAGTAAGTGCTAAAATGTCCTGCACATAACACTACCTGTAGTGCCATTCAGACCTGCATCATCAAGCATAACTTAGAGAACCATGAGGAAAATTAACCCTTCCTGAGTGCAGCTATAAAGTTCTTCTAGAATCTTAACAGATACTTAGAATGCAGATGAGCTGACAACTGTCCTTATCCTACGAGCGATCATTGCCTGATTATTTAACAGGAACAACTGCAAGGAAACAAAGTAGATGTTCCCCCCACTAAATGAAGTCCAAAGGTTTTTTCCATTGGCACATCTGTGCACTTTTTTCAGATGTGTCCACAATAAAAATAATCAGGTAAAATGTATTTGAAAAACAATTTTATGGACTGCGGATTTGTATATCCTGTGAATTTTCCAGGACCTGAGGAAGAGGATGGAGAGAAGTGAGAGAAAAATTTATTGTAGAACAGAGCCTACCTAGGTTGTAAAACCTTCCTGGGGTTAAAAAAACCCCCACCAATTAAATATCCTCATCCAAGCAAAAAACACCACCACCACCACTGCAGTACAACAGCATTTTTCTGCCATTGCTGAAGTAGAAAAATTTGCAGAGTACAGCAGTTCTGAGGTTATCATGAAAAAGTTTGGGAAGGTAAGTCACACTGTCAGCAAACAAAGCCCCGACTACCAGTCAGGTGTTGAGGCAGAACTGAAACAGTTCCAAGTACTCAATGTTCTCATGCACCAAACACAGGGAGTGGGGGCAAGACAGGAGAGGAGCATGCCCAGCAAAAAGGGAAAGCAAATACATACCCAGTCCCAAATGACTGGCATGCCTAAAGCTAGAATCATAATCATTCAAAGCTAGAATCTCAGGTCTTGCCAAAAGGAGAGTACCAGAAACAGGCTGCAAGGTTTACAGTCAAATAGGGAACATAAGAATGGGTAATGAGAAAAGGTCAACTTAATAGGAATCTTCAGTTTAGATTTCAGGACTTACTGTTTCAATTAATGTAAAATGAAGGTGGTCTCTCAACAAAAGTCCATTCTAACTGGCAGATGAAAGCTCAGGACTCTCCTAAAAAATACATATAGTTCTGTATTCTGCTTTCTACCACTGCTGAGGTGGGAAATGATTTTTTGTGTCCAAAATGAACCTGGGGAAGTTTTGCTGCCTCTCAAAAGTATTATAATAAATGAGGAAGATTTGATGGTACCACAATATGTAAATATATTCAAGAATATGGATTGCTTTCAGCCAAGCACAAACTCGGAAGAAATATTCAAAACCAAAAGTTTAAATCTCTGCTGATTGCTTCCCTGTGGTTTAATTAGTGAGGCAAGGCAGTAAGGCATCACAAAATTTCCATTTTAGTTTAACTGTTCCCCACAGTCACAGTATTTTATGCCTTTGTTTTTATTTCTAGGTTCCAGGGACATATACAAACTATTCAAACTTTTCCCTTTGTTTTCTACCATGAGAAATCCTGGGCACAAAGAAAAATCTTATAATGGACCACTAGCATTCCTTTCCTTCCCTTCTCTTTCATAAACAATAAACTTATTGTATTCCAGTAATGATATACAGACACTCTGGTTTTACTCACAAAGATAATTCTGCAATCCAGGTTTACTCCTGTAAGAAGGAATGAGGATATGAAATTTCAGCACTCAGATCTGAAACATAAAAGAACCCTAAACACTGTGCTGTGTAATGGCAGCTCTAAGAATTGACATAACAAAAAGTATGTTTCATGTCTGGAATCTCATCTTTGAAAGAAACACACACCAACTCTCTGTGAGAGACTGAAATGGTTAATGGCTTAAACACTGTAAAAATCATCAGAGAACTTCTGCCCACTCTAACAAACTGCAAAGAAGCTGTTCATCTGCGACCAGCGCCGCCCACCCCACCCCGATTATGCCTACTGACTGGAGTTGGGAAAGGGACAGGCGCTTGAGATAAGATAAAGGGCTGCTATTGTCCAGTCATCCCAGGTCTGGGAGAAGGTATGCACAAGTGATCCTGGAGAGAGACTGGAATGCTGATAGCTCCAGCATCCAGGGGGAAGCTGGCGCTGAGCAAAGTGCCAGTGCACAGGGCGAGCACATCTCTGCAGGCTACAGCTGGTGCTGAACAAGATAAGGAGAGAGGCAAACCCTGAGCCTCGGGGAACTGTCCCATCCCCACTGTGAATAACTGCGGTAACTCCCTTGCCGGGCCAGTACTGGCACATTCGCACTCAGCATGAAGGTTTTCATCTCTGCTGATGGCCATAATGGACTCTGCTGGGCTGGCATAGACAGCTAATAGACAGCTCTAAGGTCTTAGAAGGTGTCAAAGGCTTCCGAAGAGTCCCGTGAGCCACAACCTTAATCCACAATCATCACCCAGTGTGAAACTCCCCACCCCAGCAGAGGTACCTGGGCGTTCCTATTCCCACCTGAACCGGAGTTGATAAAAACTCGGTAGGGAGTTCTCCTACCACCTGATAGTCTGCAGCCACCATTTGGACCAATAGACATCGTAATTGCAACTACCAACTGTTATAAGGATGCCTTTGGTAGTGAGAATTTTCTAACCTTGTCCCTTCCTTATACATTTTCAAAGTGTATATTGTCATATTAACATAGATAATAATAAGCAAAATGGCTACATACGTGTTTTCCACGGCAACCAAATTGTCCTACAATACACACTATATATATTTAGAAACACCAACCATTCTCTTAAGCTGCCCCAAGGCATCCATTAACAAGAATCTTCATTACCCTTGGCTTTCTGGGGGTAGGTTGCAACACTCTCAATTAACCTTTTGCTACATAAAGTGTCACACAATCTCTCACCTGTCTTTTGTTTCCTCCAAAAATACTTTGTTCTTCTAAAATATCCCAGAGATTTTTTTTTTCCTTCCCCTTAGAAGAAGGTGACCCAAAGACAACAAAAAACTAAGAGAACAAAATTGGCCAACGGAATTTCCTTTAGAAGTTTATCCACTGTCACCATCACAACAATTTGGGGGAAAGAACACCACCTGTTAATGCTTTTTAAAGCCCAAGCATTTGGTGTTGTCAGTATCAGTTTTCTTCAACAACTACAATCACTTGTGACTGCAAAAAACATGGCTGAGAACCCTGTAGCTCTGTCTTACTTCATGGAAGGCAGGGAGGGCATACATTTCTAAACCAAAACTTCACCAAAATATTAAGTATATCACAGGAGTCAGACCCACACACGAAAATACAAATGTAAGATTCAAAGCCTGGAAACACAGCGTGGTATTATTTATACTATGAATTTTTTCGAGCACTCATTTTCCCTTTTTTTTTCTTTTGTTTGTTACAATTCAGAAACCTGTGAGAATATGTCAATCTTATGAAACTCTTCTGTATTACCAAGGAGAAAGATTCTAAGTAAAATTTTTGCATACCCTGTCTTTAACCTAATGAAATAGGCCTTCAAGAAAGATAACTGAAATCTAGAAAATACAATGCACAAGGCTGCCAGAAAACAGTGTGTAAGTTTAGCAGAGTCTTTCCAGTCTCCTCGGCTTAACTGGAATTGGACTTTTGCTCAAATTCTCCTCATTATAGCTCCTATACAGCACAAAAAAGACCAAAATCCCAAAAGCAGTCTTTATCTCACACCAATTACTACAATGTTTTTCTCTCGTGTGTCTGAAAATTCATTAACCGGTATGAACACCTCTATTTTACCACTATTGTAGCTTTCATTTATGAGACCTCAAATATTCAGGTATTATTTCTGGCATTATTTTTCTTTGGCAATTTCTTAGTAATGTATTTAGAAACTTAAATAAACCTATAAGAGATGATAAAGCTGATCAAAATGATCAAAGCCACAGGGTGCAACACGCTGAACTGTGGCTCCTCTGCTTGTGTTATCCTGTAGCTGTACAAAGAACTTCCCATATTCTTACAGCGAGGTCCAGAAAGCTTCCCATGAGAGCTGCACATGTAAAAAAGAAGCTTTGTAGATTCTGCTGACAGAAGTGAACAGTTGAGCCCCAGACCACAAGAGAAACCACCTATTTTCAGAATTCTGTATAAACCCATGGTGTGTCTCAGGAAAATTTCCCAAAGATTACATAAATTTAAAAAAGAGAAGGAAAAAAAAAAACAAAACAAAAAACAAGAAACAAAAAACCAAAAAACAAACAACCAATCAAACAGTATTTGAAAAGAAAATTAAGAAAGATAGGGTCTAAAAACTTACCAACATCCTGTACCTATTCTGCTGTGTGGGCAAAGCCACACAGGTGATCAGATATTCCAGAGTGACCAGGACAGGCACAAACTGGAAAGTTCTTTCCAGATCTCCAAGAATTTTACCAGACCATCATTTTGTTGCAAGTTTTACAAGTGAAATGTAAGAACTTCCCTCTCTCACTTCCTCAGAAACTGCAATCCTGGAAAAGGCTGGCAAATAGCCACAAGAGGCTCATATAAAACTTGGAATGTTACTTGCATCCAATTTTTCCTTCCAAAAGCAGTTTATTTTCACCCTACCATGCAATCTTATCCAGGCATCATAACATGAGGAGAAGCCAAACTGTGCTCTTAAGATTCAGTTAGACAAAGTAGTCATGGTTTCAAGTTCCTTTACATTCAGCCATCCAAAATTAGAGTGGATACATAAACTATCATTACAAGAGTTCTGGAAAGCGGTGAGTACCAGAAATAAGTTTGCATTTGTCTTCTTGTTTTATACATTTCATTCATTTCCATCTTCCATGGAACTCTTGGGTTCCATGATTCCCGCAAGTCACAGAGCTAACATTAAATATTTCAACACTGGAAATTGTTTATGGTTTCTTAACTCAAAAAATTGTGCAACTATGCAAGCAAGTAGCCATAGAAACTGCGGTAGAGAAAAAAACCAAGTTTCAGCTAGGAAACTGCAGTGTATTTTTAATTCTTGCAAATGTTATCCCATTATATTCTACATGTGAAAAAAATATTAAATATTTACAGTAACCAACATATATTTCTGCTACATACTGAAGGACACTTACTACTCTGTTGCATTAAGTATTCCATTTCCTTCTTTCTTTTCTCCTCTCTCTCTTTATCACACTACCACAGTTTCTTCTGTTGGTTTATGAACACCTGCATAAAAAAAACCTTAAATGAAAAATTCACTCTGTCTTGCTATTTTTATGCAAGTAGATTCTGAGAGTCAGTTATATTTACTGTCCTGTTAAAAGGCAGCTTTTATGGCATGCTGTTTTTAAACTGGCTATGAAGCATTCATATTGCCCAATTCTAGGAACTTTGCTAGGAAGGCATTAAATAAAAAGGGCCATGAACATATTTGATGATGTAAACTGCAGCCTGCATTACTATATAATGCCATGTGTGGCATGGATCAATATACCCAAAGGGAGAATTGCATTAAGCTGTGTGCTATCTTACATAGGCACTTTCTAATGACTATTGCTTCCTAGTGATGGCAAGCAATTCCACTGGTATTAGTGAACACAAGACAGAAACACTGAAAATGTTTCACTCAATCACCTCTTTCATCCCAATGCTGGTATTTTATAAAGACTTGAGGAATAAAATTTTCAAGAAGAAAAACACCTCAAAACCATATGACAATTTGTCATTCATCTATTTGGAGGACTTAAGATAAAATGATTAAAAATAATTGGTATCTTTTGTCAATGCTGTATGTCTGAATGAAGAAGGCTACACTTGCCTTTTCTTACAAAACAATGATTATAAATATCTTTCTGTCAAAAGCTTTTACATCCCAAAAATGTCTGAGAGCAGAGTCTTATTTTTAAGACTAAGAACCCAACCCAAAAAACTGTTCCCAAAGATTTGGCAAAGTATTACAAAGCTACACAGGCTTTGGGGGCTTCCTATTTTGTTTTGGAAGGCTTTTTGGCTGAACTATTAATCTAACAGTACTCACAAGTTTCCAGAACTTCTGTAATGCTTTGGTGAGTAAATTTTAATTCAACCAAATAACATACCAACCAAATCCAGAATGTACAGATCACATGTCCAGTTCTCTAAGTATAAGACATCCATGGAATGAAAAAACAAAGTCTAGATAAAGGCAGAAACACTTCTGTTGACTCTGGGATAGAAATGCATCCTCTTGATTTGGAAAACAAAGGCCAAGACCACAAGGTCCCTTGGGAAGTATCTGGGTTGAGATGCACTGAGACACAAGCAAAGCTGTGCAGAGCTATCAGCACATGTGACTGTCAAAACAGCAGGAATATTGCTCTGGACTAGTGAGAGGTGTCCACTTCTCTGCAGCTCACAGCATTTCATTTGGAAATGTCTGCTTTGGCAATTTCATTAATCAAATGCATTTTTATATTTATTTAGTACTATATTAAAATTTATATTGCTTTAATGCATTTTTAAAAATTGAATCTGTGAAACCCATAACAATATGGACTTAACATTTTTATCAAGTGAAGAAACAAAATACTGCAAATAAAAAGAAATTTGGACACAAGCCCAACATGCCAATTTATTTTTATTTTCTTTCTATTAGCAGACTCTAGCTTGAACAATTCTTCCTCAAAACCATGCAGATTTCACTGGACAATACAAGTATTTGCTATAACATCATTCAGGTACATTACTTAGATGATTAAAAAAAATCTTCAAACACTGTACTTCAGAAATAAAGAAGCTGGAGTACAGCTTTGACAAGATTCCAAAAGGTATGCATTAGTTTTAAAATGGAAAACACCACTTATTTTTCTTTCCATAACCAAATGATAAACACTGTACCAAGGAAAAATCACAGACAGCCACAAATGCTTCATGAATTCAAACATCATATTCATACTTTATCCTTACAATATTGTAATGTGGTGGTTGCATCTACTGAGACCATCTATTCAGTGACTGCAAAACTGCGTACCTATAATAAATAATGGATCCACTAAGTCAATGATAAGGTATTACCTTATAAATAACTGCCAATTCCAGTGACACATCAAAACAACGTTCCTTACAAACCTTATCACCACTCTACCCAAAGTTCACAAATTCAACAGTGACTACTGAACATACAGAGAGCAAAAGCGTACACATAGCCAAACAAGTACCTTAGCACTCAAATTTCAACATATGTAATTTATGTTGCACACATATTAATTCATAAATTAATGCAAAGTTTGGTAAGGGTGTCACAGGTTGTGATATTCGATGTCCTGGCATCTTGCACATCAAATGGCAAGGATTGACAGTGTTAACTTTACTTGCAAATATGGACAATTAACGGAATGTTTCAATGGGATAAGTAATACATATCCCAAGAGAAAAGCAAAATTACATTGTACTTTTCATAATTAAACCATACTTCTGTAAAATCTGCCCCTGACCAAACCTTTGCACAGTGTTTTAACAAAGAACTGATTTTCCATGCTGACAACTACTGCTTTTATATGTGGGGAAGGTCTGAAGTAGTTTGCGTCTTGTGAAAATTACTCCTCCTTTCAGAGAAAATGACTGAAAATAATCTAGGCCTTCTTTTACAATACTTGAACTACAGAGATTAATGTAACCACAGACTGACAAAGAATTCCAAGCTACAATTCATGAGCATACTCTTTTTAACCTGGCTGCTTTTCACAGGATACTCTCTCTCTCCTCTCCAAAACCAGCCCCCTCTGAGGCTGCAACAGTGTGGAGCTCAGAGGAATCTTTTGAAAGCCTGGTGTAACTTGAACGCTGGCCTCGCTTGTGAGCAACCGTCTTGAGGTTCTCATTCTGAACTGCAGTTGAATTGGAACCTGAGCCAGGGTGCAGGATAATTTGAGATGGATCTCTGATACCTTGTATTTCTTCAAAATTTTGATTAGCTCGATTGCTTGGAGCACTGTTGTTATTTAAGGTGACTGTACTAGGCGTTCTGTTTAAATTATAGACCTTCTGGCAGGCTGGCCAGCTCTCTTCAGGGCTGCTTGCTATCAGGCTGCTTTCAGAGGGGCTCTTCTTATCTTCTGAGCAAATAGACATACGAACCACAGCTGGATCTTGAAGGCCACTAAGGCTGTGTGGAATTCCCCTTTTTGCACTGTGACTGTCATCTTCAAGCTCAATGAGATTTGCCTTTTCAAGCTGTGAATCATCTGCTCCTTCATTGTGGAGGGAATGATTTGGAGAACTTTCATTGGATCTTACACCAGAGTCAGACGAATCTTTCTTATCCAAAAGGGCATCTGTCAAATACTCCTTTGCTTTGATGAAGGTTCTAATAGGTTCAGAACCATGTTCTGGAGATTTGGGCTGCTTCTCTATTTTTGTATCTGTTTTCTTATCTTTACCTTCCTTAAGAAGAGGAGTATTATCTGATTCCTCAGTTCCTGACTCATCTTCATCACTGGGAAGTTTCTGATACCGGAGAGTAACTCCCTTAAGCTTTAAATCTGCAGCCTGGAAAATACTGGTTCTTTCCAAAGACTTCTTTCCTGGGAGAAGCTTAGAACCAGACTGATCAGATTTTTCATCTTCTTCAGTAATAGGATCCAAAGGAGATGCATCATTAGTGGAAACACCTGAAGTACTGTAATCAACATCATTCCTCTTCAGCAAAAAGGACTTTCTTCCATCATCTTGCTTCTGTTCACTGTCTTTTCCTTTTTCCTGTTCTGCACTGGAGTGCAGGGAGCCCCCTGAAGTGCTCTGGCCCATATAGAAAGCACTTGAGCTATGAGGGGAGGACCTCCCACTTACTGTGGTAGAATTGGCACCTCCTTCTAACTGTGACATTTGAGCAATATACTCTCTATAAGCATCTCTGTACTCTGCCTGCACCTTGTCTGTAAGCTTTGATATTTCAATACTAGAATCTTGAGAGTTAAGACTTGAAAGACTTGGAGTTCTACGAGTTTGTGACTGGAAAAAAAAAAAGAGGAGAAAAAAGAAGAGAGAAAGGTAACAGTTAAATGAACTATTTCTTTTGACTTTCATCAATGTACTTAAATAACCCAGAGCATTAAACATGCACTTAAATTATTGTTCCTGTTGCTACAAATGAGATTATGAAAGTGAAACTGTAAACATTATAATTAAAATGCTTACTATAAACATATATATGGAAGCACACATACAAACTAAACTTAGAAAATATTCTTAGTTTTGGTTCTCATAATTTCCACAAAACAAGCATTTTATCCAGTGCATTTGAGAGCAACTCTTTTGAGTATATAATTATAAGAACTGGATTTGCATGTCAAGATGGGGTTTTTAAATACACTTCACACATTTACAAAAGTTACATTTTATATTAGAAAGACAGCAAGAATCCATCTAAATGTTGAACAGCTCTCAAAAACATTTTTAAAAGACCCCCACCATACATACTTTAACATATCATAGCAAAGTTACATTGCATATATCTGATTTCAGAAACATCAGCTTCCTGACAAACATAACCCTCTTCGCCCCTGTCTGCTTTTAGAATTTGGTTTTATTTCTCATTACCCTAGTCTGATTTGATTGGTAACAAATTAAATTAATTTCCCCAAGAGCATTTTGCCAGTGATGGTCCCTGGTAAGTGATCTCTCCCTGCCCTTACTTTGTCCCACAAACCTTCTACTATATTTCCTCTCCACTGCCCAGCTGAGGAGGGCAGTGATAAAAAGCTTTGGTGGGCAACTGGCATCCAGCCAGGGTCAGGTCACACAACAGACAAGCTGCAATACTAATCAATATTGACTTAACAAATTCTAACAGGTGAATTCTAATGTTTTCTTAAAGACAAACTACCCTTCTCATTCCTTTGATTCAACTTCAGATAACTGTATAGGCATCAGAAGCACTGTTTATTAAAATACATTAAATGTGCATAATAGCACTTTGATCTAGAAAAAACATACATTGATACTCCATGGAAATGGGCAGTAAGAGGTAATTAGTATCCTACAAACACACAGGAGCATGCATGCACACACTCAGAAGTATCTGGGGTAGAAATCTATCTCTGGGAATTACCTACAGTTAGGAAATTGGGGTGTCTTCTTATTTTGCTGCACCTTCAAGATTTTATAATTTACTTCTAGAGAAGAAAAGGGCTCACCCCATTGGGTTTGCAGTTTCTTTTTTTTTTTTTTTTTTAATTCTAACCCCTACTTAGCCACCAACTGATTTGTCTTATTTCTTAAGGACAGACAAATGAAAATCCAACATTTCAGGGGGTCTCATAAGATGCAGAAGAAAACTGCCCACAACTTATAGCAGAAACCACAGCTAGAGAAGGATGTCAGTTCTGGAATCTATGAACAGGACAAAGTTCTGATGTCATGGAGCATTGTAATTGTCCATTTTCAAAAACCTAACAAATATATTTGTTGAATGGGCTAACCTCTAGTTAACACATAGTTAAAATATTTCATACACAAAGCCTGAATATTCCACAAATAAAGAAGCCTTGGAAGACACCACCCTAGGCTAAGTGAGAAAAGCATGATAGCTGCAGGTTTTTTTGTCCAGAAGAGTGATCACTGGACTGTTTTCAGACAGCAAAGATTTAAGACTTCCACTCAGAGTATGGTTTCTGCAGAACTAGTCTTTACCAAGACTGAGAACTGAAAGCATCTGAACTTTCCTAGAGACTTATTTATTGTCTTGTCTATATCCAAGACTGTAAAAAACCTCTTTTCCATACAGGTAAGCAAGCAGAGTACATTTCTCTATTAAATACCTGCCAACTTAAGTTACTATGGCGTGGAGGAGCTTCATCCAGACCAATTGTGTTGAGTTCTTCAAAGCTGAAGTTCAGTGTGTAGGGAGCTTGCCCAGCAAGACCCGTCAGCTCAGTGTGAGGCAGCTCGGTGCTGTGGCCAGGACGGCGAGGAAGGTCACTGTGAGCCATGGCAGCTGTTCCGTGCTCTGCTGCTCCACGAGGATCCTCCTGAGCAGCCTGACTTTCTGAGTTTCTCATTTCAACAATCTTAATACACAAAGAGAGACAGTTTAAGTGTAATTGCATAAATAGAAGAAGTTCTCAAAATTGATGAACAAGAACTCAATTAAAAATAGGAACGAGGAATTCACAGCTATACAAGTGTACCCGTATATGCAGCTTTGACCATGAAAAAGTACAAAGAAAAATAATTTCATAATTCTTTTGTATTTACAAGTTATTCTTATTACTGCTCAAACCCTTGAAAGAGCTCATATGCCATAAAAATACTTAAGTTCTTATACAACTACCAAGTGATAGATTACAAATTTTAAAGCAAATCAAACACTTTGTATCTAACAATAAATCTCGTAATTCTTGGTGTTTTCAAGTCTGAATTACAGATGAGACACACTGTTATTTCAAGAAAGAAAACTGGCAAAAGTCTGAAAATACTCACTGTAACAGCCTGGCTGGCCAACTCCTTGCACCTATTGTTACACATATTCTGAATTCCCTGATTAACTTCAAGAATAGGACAGAGATTTAAAGAAGAGTTAAGTTCTGGCCATTTCAGAACGTAATTTCATTAGGAAAATTTCAAAAAGGGAACTGTCTTGGGTTGCAAAGCAGGATGTAACCAAGGGTGTATATTCTATAACCATTCTGTTGAAACCAAGTGGGGCAGTGATCCTTATCTTTTCCATAACCCATCCTTCCTCCAGGCAGATATCTTCTGTTAATGGGCCATTGACTCCCACTGCAGGACTGATAAAATTACATCATCCCATGGTGAGATGCTCTACCCAGGAGGAGGAGCCAAGCATTTCCTACCTAGATAAAAACTGAGATTGCAAACATCAGAACGGCCTTTTTCCACTGGATTTCCAGAGGAAAACCAGACCCTTCTACATCATCACTGGACCTCTGGAGGAAAACTGCACCCTTCTACAGGACCACTGCTTCAACAAAACCACATCTGTCACTCCAGGAGGACTGTAGCCACCATTTAATCAGACTGCTATCAACACCCTGACTGACGGGGTGGGAGGTTGTATTCTGACTCTGTCAGTGTTTTAGTCTTTTGTATTATTGTATTTATATTTTAATTTTCCTAGTAAAGGACTGTTATTCCTATCCCCATGTCTTTGCCTGAGGGCTCTTTAATTTCAAAATGAAAATAATTTGAAGGAGGGAGTTTACATTTTCCATTTCAAGAGACACTCCTGCCTTCCTTAGCAGATGCCTGTCTTTCAAACCAAGACAGGAACCCATACAGGGAAAAATGGATCCCACAAAAAAAGGAAACAAAACTTCAGAGTTCACAATCAATTAAGATGCAAATCCATAGGCAAACAAACCTTAAGACAAAAAGACAAAGTAACAAAATAGCAGATGCATTCATGCTTTAAGACAATACTTACAAACTTAAAGATGACAACAAGGAAGCAACCAGAAATAAAAAAAGAATAATGTTGAAAAAGATTAATTTATGATGACCTGAACACTGAACAGAAATTCTTACCATGCTCCTGAACAGGTGCCAGTCACCAAAATTCATATTCATTTCTTTTTTCAGTTCATCAATGTTGCACTGAGCCAAGACACGGCCATTTATATTTGCCTAAAAAAATAAAACTAAATAATGTAAATTATGGATACAAGACTCATGGCATGGCAGCAACAGACTAAAAAGGTAGAGGTGAAATTTCCCAAAGTCATTGTTAAGTTCAATTCTATATAATAACCATATGATTTCATAGAAGTATGACAACTATGTGTCATGAAAAAAATGGAAATATTAAATCCATTAAAAATGTTTATATAAAAGGCAATATGATAGTGTCCTATATACAGACATAAGGAAACAACCCATAAGTGGTGGAAAATTTCAGGGAAAATAAACCACATGAATCTGCTTAAATTTCTCCAACTCAGAACACAAATGGACTGCAGATACCCAAGCATATGAAGATAATCAGACAATGAAATCCCAGGCAGCATCTGACCCCTGGCTTGAGGCATCTAAGATCAAGTATTACCTCCATTAAGTTTCCTCTCTGCATAAAACAGGCTTACATTCCTCCCATCATCAGAAATGCCCAGGGATAGAAGATTAGACTTCTTTCTAATGTTCATCATCAATCAGAGATCAACACAGAAGTGCTTAAAGAACATCTATATTCTAGAAAGGTGATTCCTCATATTGGGCATGTTTATATAGTGCTTAACTTCCAAAAGCACCAAATTCAAAACAGAACCATTTTCCTTACATAGTAACAAGAGATGTTTTTCTTTATACCATATATCAGTGTATGGACAGAATGTAAAAGAGGAACCATGTCTTAGTAGACCAGACAGAAAATGGAAGACCCAAGTTGAGACCTCTGCTTATACTCTCAATCGTTTTGCTCCCATATCCCTGCAGATGGTCTTAGTCAAACCAGGAAAAAGACCAATCCGAGCCATTATCTTCCTTTTTTACATTATATCCCTTGTAAAAAATGCAAGAATACAAATTAGAGGAATCTCATTAGAGATAACTAATGAGGACATTCTTCTTGCACTCTGGAGCAATGGAAGCAATTGAAATTTTTTGCAGCTTAACTTAATGACCTGCAATCTAACATCCTACTTCTTGCTTTAAGTAACTTTGCTGGAGCCTCCTATGATAAACTTAATCCTTGAATCAAATCCTTCCCATATTATTTGAGATATGATAAATTCCAGGACAAATTGAGCTCAACAAAAACACTGACTAATGACAACCTTCGTATTTTTCCCTTCTTTCTTTGTAAAAAAGAGCACGCGGAATGGTTAAAAAAAAGTTAAAGAGCAAAAAATAATTTGATGTTAATGTATCTATCACAGGAAAGAGGAGAAGCAGAAAAACATACAGTGACCTTTTTCTGAAGCAAATAGATGTGGACTGTGATAAAGAAATGGAACTATCTTCACCACTCATTTACAACAGGAGAGATGTGCCAATTTTTCACAGAAAAAAAAGAAGGGATATTGCTACCTAGATACAGAAAACATTTGCAACCCTTTTTGTTTCTTTAATCACACATAGCAATTTTGAAAACATTTTTCTTACTTATTTTCTCAGAATAACTACTCTCATTAGCATTTATATTTCTGACTGTTTGTCCTTTTCAACAGAGAGCATTTTCTCTGAAAATTGAATGCTTGTATGAAAATGTCCTCCAAACTTGTCACACACAGAGCTTAGGATGCTATTTTAACACCTGATGTATTTAAATGAACATTTTCAAGAAAAAGAGGCAACTAAATATTTTCCTTCCCTTGTATATCGCCATGCTTAGGAACCAAACACATTAATGCAATTCAGCTGATACCTTTTTTATAGTTGCAGAATACTGAGGTAGCATGCTCTGGTCCAGACCATCTATCTGCTTTAGCTTCTCACACACAGCTTCCACACTCATTGCACTCAGAGATACATGTGACACTCCTGTGGCTGACCCTGTGCCTGCTCCTGCACCCTGTAAGTGAGAAAACGTGCACATAAGAATTGTTCCAGTACTCAGTAGACCCAGAAATTCACAATACACACTAACACAAATCAAGCTGTGTTCAACTACATTTTAAAATTAAGAGATGTGAATAAGAATGCACAGGCATTTTTAATTACTATCAGAATATCTACATATTGGGAAACATTCATTACATGTATTTATAGGAGAAAAAAAGCAGCATCTTGAGTCCTGCCTTTGTGAAAAAAATAACCCTCTTATATAATTTTTCCGTCTTAAAAACTCCTGGTTTATCATCAAGCAAAGATGACCTAAAACTCAAAGACACTCAAAGATAACTGCTCAACTACTTGGATTAATTGGGTCATTTTAACAATAACTGTTCATTTTCCAAAGGTTCCTTCAGCTCTATGCAAGATCAGCCAAGGGGCTGTGTACCACAGTACTGAAACAGCAGCACTGTAAACACCCTACAAGATACTATGAGGATGCTTCATGTACCTCAAACTTGGGCAAGATTCAGGTAGATATTATTTATAATTCAGCTCTGTAATAAGAGTTGTCCTGTTAATGTTGCTAGCTTCTGGGAATTTCAAAGAAAGGGTGGAAAACTAAAACAAATGCATCTGCAGATAGACAGTATATTAAGCCAGTATGTTCTTTAAAAAACAACCCATTCCTCCTGGATAGGAACCTATGCACAGTTACACTAGTGATTCTAAATTCCTAAAAGCAAAATCAGAATCAGTTCTATCAGTTAAAAATATTTGTGTGCTCTCCATTTGCGCGGAAGGTTGCACCCTCCCTTTTTTCTGAATATAAAGTTTTGGATTCTGCATTGTAGACTGTGCACCAAGCAGCTCATTTTGGGAAGATGCAAAAGAGCTTCTAAGCTTCAGAGGTCATAATCACATGCACAAACCCTGGGATGTAAAAGTGCATTTTGACTATCCAGTTAACCAAGTTTTATTATATTCCTCAAATCACAAATGAAGACTGGTTTTGGAGTTGTAACAGTGTCCCCATTTTTATTTAATTACTTTGAAGGTGCTTAATTTTTCAGAATTAATATAAATTACTAGATCCCAATACATTGCTTATAAAAACTGAGTTATCAAGAGAATGCCATTAGTCTTATCTGAATTATCTAAACCATTTATTTACTATCTGAATTATCTAAACCTATCTATTTAAAATAATTTATTCAACTAGTAATTCCAAGGCAGCAATCCAAAACCCCATTATTTACTACCTCAGAGCTATTTCTGACTTACTGTTATCAAAGATATCCTGATCTGGGGAGCTAGGCACACTCCCCACTCAAGCTACTCTGAGTTCCAAAGTTTAGGTGATAATACACGTTATTTTCCCAAAGTTCTCCACTAGATGTCCTTGAAACAGACTTTAAAGTGTCTAACCATCAGCTTCATCTGGGAACACTACTGGGGGTTGTGGGGAATTTGAATCTGGCAATTTACACACTTGCCTGGAAATAGCTGGGGCACTAATCTTTGTTTCTTTAACCATTCCTAATTTTTTAAATGTCATGTCAACTGGATAACAAACAAAAGATATATCCCATTTTTGAGGAAGGCAATCTACCTAAATTACTGCAGAAAAATTAAATTTTTAAATTCCACTCCAGCCTAGGCACTTGAACTAGGGCATGGTATTCCTTTAGAGGGCATGCCAGCTACTTTTCAGATTCTGCAATGTCTCCCTAATTAAGTGCCTACAATACCTAATTAGTTATCATACAGGCGTCTTAAGGACAAGTTTTAGGTCTTAATTTAGTCTGATTTTTAACATATCTAAAATCTGTATCATGTCATGGATATAAGCCAATCATCAAAATGAAGGAAATGACAGAATGAAGCTTCACCCATAATCTATTTATCATATACTTCTTTTATGAACATCTATAATTTTCCTCTTTAACACATCACAGTGGGCTTTTCTTCAGAATACCAGCTTTATCCATTATTTCTTCATAAACACCCTATTTACTATTGGCATGAGTTAGATAATACAAAGACAAGATACTAAGTTAATTCAAATCTTATTTATATTTTGAAAGATGGCTTCTCAATTAAAATAAAAGAAGCTGTTAGAGCCAAAATTACATTGTGGCACCACCAAAATAAATGAACCCTAAGCAACATGTGTTAGCAATTGCCTTTGTTCTCATAATCTATTAAATACATTATCAACTATATACCCAGCAATAAATGAAGAAAAGTTTTATACACTTCTAATTTAACAGATTCTCGTTCAGATCAAAATATTTTTCTAGCAATCAAGGACAAGCAATTCTTTCTGCATGCATTAAGACTTAGTTTAGAAACTTTGCTTTCAGTGTATAAAAAAGATATGTAAAAGCAGAAATATTTAGACTATTTTTGTAAAAAGTGTGAACTGTTTGAAATAGATGCACATTAATCCAAATCATTCTTTATGAAAAGCACTCTCTAAAGAATAAGTAATGTAATAGCTTTAGGGATATTGTCATCATGTAAGTGAATTAAAACTGTACTTAAACTGACACATTTTTCAGCCTTAGTGGTTTTGTTAGAGATGCTTAGAGAACATTAGTCTGAAAAGTACTTGCCATGCAAAAGCTAAAAGCAGCTTGTCAAAACAAACCTCAAGGCTAGTAATGAGCATTAGTTTACAGACAGCCCAGCATGAAGCACCAGTATGATAGCTTCTGGAATGACTCTGAAACAAGGGAATGAGAATTCACAGAAAGTGGCTGTACCTGTCTGTTTCTGTTTAACTCAGACTTACACAGCTTTGAGAAAAGGACAAAACATAATTAAAAGAAACAACAGCTTAAAGTGACATCATAAAGGTTGAACATACAGAGAACATGCTTTGAAGTAAACAGAGGAAATCAGGGTTAGGACAGACACAGGATATTTCCATAATGTGATGAAACTTTTAAAATAAGTCTTCAAAATATAAATTTAGGATATGCTACACAAATACTATTTTTATGAGCAGACTATTCTGTTTTGCATAAGGGTTTTAAATTTGTTTCTGACAGAAAATCCTCCTTTTAATGAAACATTCTCCTGCCATTTCAGGATCAAATTATACTACTAATGTACCTCAAATAATTTTTCAAACTTCTATCTAACCAAATCTGCCAACTCCCCTCGCCCCCACTCCCCCAAAAAAGCCCCAGAAACAAACCAGCAGCTCCCACAGAATAGAAAAGTTATTTCTTATAAGCACAAATATTCAAAGTACAAAAATTCTACACAAAAGCACTGGAAAATCCATAAGAAAACTCCCATGCCATACATTTTCATTCATGCCCAAACTTTTCAAAAGTACTTCCAGTTTCTTAAGAAGTACTCTATATTTATCTGTATTACATGCTCTGGGCCACGTTAGTCCTCATTCAAAGCACACATACTACATCTTAAGGGATTATATATTCAGTGCAGCATGAACAATTGCATTTAAACAAAGTAATTATATTGGAACAAGCTACTTCCTAAGAAGTTAAAATTAACAATGCAAACTAAAGCACAAAATCAAGTTTATGACAGATAAGCACTGCTAATGCTAGTTTGATTTCTAACATAAAAGGGAATTCTGTGAGCAATTCCATAACTGGTAATACTGTGATCCACCTACAAACTCTTCAAAAGGGCACTCTAGAAGTTTTTGAAGTTATTCAGAAATAAGCATTTGTACAGTAAAACCAGCAGAAATGCATGTTTGTCTCCATCACAGATGTCAAAGGCTGGCATTTTAAGACTATTTTAACTAGGGATTCAAGCTGATTGCCAAAAATTTGCAATGCTCCTTCATTCTGATACAACTAAATAGATGGTATTTGGTATTTGGTCAATATCAGTTTGATATCTATGTTTTGATCTATTCAGCAAAGAACAATAAACTGTGGTCTGAGATAGACAAGTTTTATAATCAGCAACAGAAACTAATTATAGAAGGTGGCTGACGCAAAATTCTTGATACAGGATGACTACACCAAAATATTTCTGATTTTTACTAAGATAGCCTTCCTGATTCTTACTAAGATAACTTAGACTTATGCAGATGTTATGAGACTAATGATGACGGTCTGGAATTTCAGAACTTGATCACTCCAACCTCAGACTGACAACAATGGCAGACCCATAACTAGATCACATAACAGCCTCCACACAGCTTTGTCAACTCATGCAATAAGCAGAAATTATGATCTGTATGAAAAAAATATCTACTACAGAGTAATTCTGTTTTTTCACTCTGTTATGACACAAACATTCAAAACAATGATTATTCTCTATTTTACACAGGAATTGCACCATTTCTGGCTTCTTGCCAGTTTAGCATGAAAGACAATTTTGATTCTACATGCCCCTCTTGTTTTCAATCACCAAACCAATTACACATCTCGGTGTTCATTAACCACTTTGTGCAGGTTTTTTTAGTTTATTTAATTACTTTGCGTGCACTAAACCATTTAATATGTTGGATCACTTATACAGTAGCAACGACCCATCAATTAAGAGCTACCTAAATGGCTGGATGAAATTATTGTACCCATCATCTACAGATAATTGTAGCACATAACACAAATATAATACTGTTTCCTTTAATAGAAAATTCAATAAAGTTAACAAAATAAGTGGATTTAGAGTAGATGAAACCCTGATAAGACATCACACATCATATGTTGACTAACAACCTTCTTGCCATGATCTGAAACACTGCATTTACAGACTCACAGTATAAATATATACAGACTCAATGGTATAAATTTAATAGTATAAATTTAAAAACAGATCTAACTAAATCCTCCATTATCACAATCTCAAAGGAAGTTTCTTTTTAATGTTTTAATTCCTGTATTTTCTTACTTAGAGGTGATAGGTTACTTAACTTACAGGAGCCTTTTAAACTGCTGTTAGAAGCTGTACCTGAATGTGCATTAAGATACACACTCAGCAGCGAGCAGAAGAGCTCCCAGTTCCAGTTCTGCTGCTGGAACTCATTCACTACTTTGCCCAAGACTAAATCCCACTTTTCCAGGCTTGTGTCCCTTCCCATACTCACAGGGACACACACTCTTCAGCCATCACACTAATACTTTTGAGAAAATCCTTAATCTTCCCTGCACTGTTAAGTCTCAAAGGCCTGGGAAAACAATGGGATACTGGGATAGGGAATCAAACACATTTTCTGAAGGAAAAATTACTTCACATAAGGCAGCAAATGACTTGGGAGAGAGAAATTTAGTGCACCTTTTCCATTGCACTGCACATATATGGTTTCTCAGTGAAAGTTATGTACAGTTAAACAGAGTTTGGAATCTGTGTGGGGTTTGATTTTTTTTTCATTACACAACAGTAGAAAGACATTTCTGCAATGGTTTACTAAAAGAAAAAGTAAATGCAATTGAACTATAGCTGTTATCAACAACTATTGGCAGCAAATATTAAGAAAATAATGACAGTCACATTAAACTCTTTGTTTTGGTTTAAATTACAATTACCATAATTAGAGTTAAAACACATACCATAAAGATGACATCCTAAGTATGAATACTTAGGATAAAACAAAACAAGTCATAGAAAAGGTTAACATTCTGAGTCAAGAATATGATTATGACCATCAGTGTTCCATTTTTCCTTTTCTATCAAAGTGCCTTACACTGTGTTACCTGCAATAGCTTTATGTCATCAACTGAAAAAGTAGGGTTTGGGTGAGAGAGTTGACTGAAGCAGAAAAACACAATTACTTCTAAAACCTTAAGCACTGAATGACCAGCTGTCATTCTACACTGTTTAGCTACCACAACACTTTACTGAAAGCTCACCACAGCTACTGAGAAAGGCAAGGGGAAAACTACAGGGAAAAACAAGAGTATGTCTTACAAGTGAAATATTAGCTTTTAAATTCATTCACGAACTACATTAGTTTTCAACTACTCTATTTGCCCACCAAAGCCACTGATGCAGTGTTAGTGAACTGCAGTTATGATTAATGCAGACTCATTACTGCTGAAAAAGCAATGAGATGCTAAAATTTCCACACCACATGACTACTCATTTACCATTGAGGGGTCTGTGGGTGAAGGAAGCCCCTCATCAGCATCCTCCTTGATAACATCCTAACAACAACAAAATATTATGGATTGGGTAAAATGATCAAGGGCTCAACAAAAATTATGAAGTAAACAGTGAATGAGAATGATCTCATAATAATACATAATTCAACAGAAATATATTTGTTTTCTTTAAGTGATTAAAGCTTTTACCACCTTTGAACAGCCTTGCTCATTGTATCAATACCCTAGAATTAAAGCAACCAACAAGTGAGGCTTTTACTTTTTTTATATTTTCTTAGTTTATAATTCCATTTGAACAGCCATCTGTCAGTAAAATAAATACTGTTAAATAGGAAACTTATTATTCTATAGGAAGCTAGAAAAGTCTGCTAGTTTTGCCCTTCTATGGGTAAAGTTGTATTATATGTACTTGCAAAAACACTTAAGATAAAATGTATTTTGTTTTAATGTATTAAAAATATTTCTTTTAACATTTAAATGTGATCTTCCAGTTTCTAGCATTCTTTGTAACATTAAAGGATGCAATTTTATCTTCTCCAAAGAATTTGTGACATACTATTAAAAAAATTTGAACATAAATTTACAAGCAGCAGTCATTTTCTTATATCACTACATCTATTTAGGTACTATAATACAGTTGGCATTTTCATTAATATATTTTTTTGCCAGTATCACAGGTCATTCTCCTCTAATCTTTATATATGGATGCTAGAATTGGTTTTGCTCTGTAAGGAATTTCTAAAGTTAAAACAAAATACATTTACATTACATGTTAATAACACTTTTGCTTAAAATATTTATAATATAAAGCTTATACTTGTCTAACAGAGAATCATAATTAATAACCTTAATTTTCATTACCCACTATATTTATTGTCTAGGTTAGTATTTGAATTACCCTTCAAAATACTTACTAGGCCATTGTTCTGATCTCTGGACAAACTCGTTTTTAGTGGTGGACGTGAGATGAGATGAGAACTGCCAGGGTAATACCTTGGCATGTAAAGATATGGGGCAAAGAATGGCTATGGAAAAAAAAAAGGTGTAACAAAAAAGGGACAAACAATTACACAAATCAAAATGTAATAATAAAATAAAAATCATTACAACAAAACACATCCTCTAGTTGAGTTTCATAAAGTAAAAAAGAGCAATTACTAATAGTTTTCTTTAATTTTTGCATTGAACCATTGAACAGAATTCAATCAAAAGTTCTGGAATGAGTTCTCCAAAATCACTCAGCAAATGACCCCCTTATTTTCCTCCAAGCCAATGGGTGCTCTGGTATAGATTTCTGGAGGAACAGTCAGAATGTTTTTGATAGCTACACTCTAACATCTGTTATCAAATGGGAAAATGATAATTTAACAATAATTCTGACAATTTCACTCTCTGACTCTCTAAACTAAAAATTAGATGCTCAGTAAAACTTAGGGCCATTCATAATAGCCAAGACAATCATACCAAATAAACAAAAGTGTGATACATAATAGTATCACTAGAACTTCCCATATTTGTGGCACCCAACCTGAGGGCTTCCACTAACAGTAGATTTTATAAATGTATGAAGAGATGCTTATGAGAGACAGAATTGGAGCTTTGTTTTGCTGGAAATACATTAATGCATGTTGTTCAACACAAATACCATTGTAAGGGACAGTGTTAATTTAGACTTTAGGAAAAACAGATTTAGAGCACTCATTGCTTTCAACTCATTGCCCAATTCTTAATAAAATTCCCAAAATAATTAAAAAAAACCAAAACAATTAAAAACCAACAAAACACCATAAAAACCTAAAAGAAATCTCAAAACAATGGCTGTATTACTGATTTCTGATGTTTCTATATGTAGCATTTTCAAAACTGTATTAATCAGATACTTCACAAGAGAACATATTATCTGATTTGTGTTTCTGCACATGACAAGATTCTGATTAGTCTACAGCACCAAATTCAATATAGAGTATATGATTCTATAACTCAAGGGATAATCTATGAGAAAGGAGTAAAATTTGTTGAAGTATTTCACTTCAGATTTGCCAATAAGGACTTTATAATTTCTGTATTTAGAAGCAGCTCTAAATGAACAGAAAAATTCAAGTTAAATTTCTGAGTATATCATTTATGTAGACAGCATATGCTACAACTTGATGCACTTTATGGAAAATAAAAATGGTTCCATATTCTTAGCTGTGAGAGGTAGATTCTGAGCATTTTCACACAATTACCACAAAAATTTCATATGCCTTTCCAACGTACAAAGTCACACAATATTCACTGTAACTATTAGTCTAAATGGTGAAGTTTGGTTACCTAGACTTTGCCTTATTATTATTATTATTTGTCTTATTATTTGGCTAATATAGAATGATGCAGGGAAGTTTATCAAATTAAAACCAATCCACTGTCATAAGGTAGAATCTACAAATAATACAAACTTTTTTTAAGAGAGATAAATTCCCAGAAAATACCACAGAATAATGTAATGCTTTAGTTTTTTACTGACAGCTTAAACCATGTGGAAAACCCCCAAGCTTAAAATGCTTAACAATCAAACTGCATTCAAGTGCCCAGCTCTCACTGCAGAGCCTCTTCTCTGAAACACACAGAGAGCTTGCTGGTTGCATGATAGAAAACTACAAAGCAATGGAAAAAATCTGTCCACTAAGGCAATTATCCCACAATCCTCTCATAACTTCTAATCAACTCCTGAGTCCATTTCAGCTACTCCACTGTTTCCCAGAAGTGGGATTAATTTTCCATAACAGGCCACACACTACAGACTCAATCTTCATCTGAAATACAATACAGGTACCATGAAAATATGAGATCAATATAAATATATATTGGGCATAACCCAGAGCTGTTCTTCAAGTCTGAAGATAGCCTACAAAGCTTAATCTATGCAGGGAGAAAAAAAAAAAAAGGTATTCACACACCATAATTTCTCTTTCCCACCCAGGAAATCTCAATTAGACTTGCCTACTGCTCTGATCTTCTCTGTAAGAAACATCATCTCTACAATGACAGTATTTTTGAGTCCAAAGTAATGAATACAGTTCTCTGACAATATTTATTGATACACTAAAACCAATTATACTTTAGAAGGGCTGTATAAAAATCCAGTGAGAAAGGCAAAAATTGAAGTATTTTAATTTTTAGCAGGCAAAAAACTTAGCATGCCTCTAAGCCTTAGCACAAAGGATCAAATAAACCCTTTGTAAGAACAGCTTATGACTCACCAATAATTGTTTCTCTAATGTTTATTGGAGCCAAAACCCCCATACAGGTTTCAACAGTTTATCACCCCTGACTTTAAACCTTGTCATGTACAGTAACACAAAACAGGGCAAAAAAGACACAAAAACAGGGCTTCCAATGAAACAGCTACTTGGACTAAGCTGAGTTAGTATCAACACACATATTCATGTGTCAAGCATTTATCAATGTTGGACTACTTCAAAATATATGTTATTTTACATTATTTTGAACAAAACAGCACACTGTCACTGTCTTGAAGGTATATAAGAATAACTTTAGAATGGATAACTTTAAAAGTTCCGGCCTACATATACATTTTTTTGCCTTGGTTAACATACACTGATGCAAGAATAACTCAACTTACTTTTCAGCTTTCAGGTTATATGTTTATCTACAGTCAAATCTACTTAATGTTATGGCTATTTCCTGTATATAGAAGTAAGCTATGACTTATATCAGTTCTCTGTGGTTTATTCATGATAGTATTGCAGAAAAAGAAGTGAAAAATAAAGTTTAAAAATACCATATGCATCCCACAAAACCAGAAAGTTTAGACTCTGTTCAACTATACAGTAAAGCACTTCATTGAATTTTCACATGAGCCATTCTCAGGACTATGTTTTCTGAGGCCCACATATAGCTCAAAAATGTATGTTTTATGCAATTAATGTTAATTCCTTTAAACTAGTACAACACCACCTTAGGGAAATGATCATGGAATAACTTTAAAAAGAGACAAAAGGGAAGACAGATATATATTCTTATAATCTATCTCCCCACTTGAGTTTCTGTATGTTTTAACAAAAGTCACCAAAAAAAGACAGTATGTGAACAACGGAACAGTTTACCCCCCCAAAAAAACAAAAACAAAAAGAAAAAAACTCTATGCAATATCCTACAATTGAGCAGTGTCTCAAAAAAATATTTTTTCCCCTTTGTAAATTTGTTTTTCTGATGCCATTTACCATGTTTCTTCCCCAGACAACAGTGTCTGAACATTACTGCAAAACTTGTCAACTTTTAGACTTTTCTCCACACCTAAATAAAACTTGCATGGGTATTTTAATATTTACTAGATGACATCTGCAGTATTACCAGACTACATCAGAAGAGTGTGAATTGGATCTCGATTATTTACCCGATTGTAAAATGGATGCTGAGGTCCTGTCATACCACTATAGTAACTGCTGTGAGGCTGGGGGGATAAAACTCCACTATTGAAAGGCCCATTGAAAGAGGTTGTAGAAGAGCAAGCTGAGGAAGGCTGACTGAACAGAGATGTTCCTCTAGCAGGTGCCTCATGTAAAGGCAAGGTGGGATAAGGAAGTCCTCCAATATTCATCTGATCTCTTGCGGCACGAACGTCTGAAAAATAAATTGGTAACAAGAATAAGATTTTGCTTGAAGTATTTGGAAAAGTTTTTATTTGTTTGCCAATTCACTACAGTATATTTTTGTATATTTAACTCCAATCAGAACTCATCAAGTAGAACATCAAGGTCAAATTTCAGATGGATTTGACTGATTTCTTTTGATTACCACATCTACATAGGAGTCTTCAGGAAAGTTAGGATAATTTATCACATAAAATTATGTAGCATATTAAATCCCTCTAAACATGTAGATTTTTTTTTAAATGTGGCATAAAGGAACCTAATAGTCACTCTCCAAGAGAAGCTGCTCCAAGGCTGGTCTGTACCATGGCAGAGTGACAAATCTCAGCAAACAGGGGCCTCTTCCGATTCAGCTGTCAATGCTCTCACAGCAGGTGCTATGAAGACCTGGGAGGTGCAAAAGAAACCAATGTCCCCAACAAGTCTCAGGCCAGGGAGTGTGACAAGGTAGTTTGTGTGGCCAGGGTTGCATGAAGAGTGCAGTCATCCTAGTGAAGAGGTGAGTTCCCCTGGTGCTCATCATCCCCTTGGAAGGAGCTCAGATATGGCAACCACAAGGGACAAACCTATAGTCCTCTGCACTCACCAGAAAGGATGTGACAATGCAGACAGACCTCCCATCCAGGTCTCAGGCTGTGGAGGGGGTTGGAGGGGGCCCAGAGTATGTCACCAGTCTCAGATGGTAGTAGAGACAACAGCTGTGTGAGACATGACCAGGCACACATCCCTGGTCCAGCCTGGTGGCAGAGTTAAGGAAGGAAGAAGAAAGACTAAGAAGCATTAGAGAGTCAGAGAACAGACTGCTGGAATCATGCTCTGGCCTCCCTGAGGCAGAAAAGCCACCAGAAAAAAGCCAAGATCCAGGAGGCCCTGTGTTCTCCCCACAAGACAAAAGGCACCTGTGCCAGGGGACATTCATGCTGGATATCAGGAACAATTTCTCCACTGAAAGTCTTACAGAGATCAGCCAGGAGCTCCTGAGGTAAAGAAGCCAAAAGGGAAAAAACACTGAAATACTTCAAATAATTTAAAGGGTGTTTCTCTAAGAAGATGACACAGTTCACAGTCCAACTGAGGTGCCTCTACCTCAGTGCACAGAGTGGGCAACTGGAGGAGCTGGAAGACACTGTGCTGCTAGAAAGCTATGAGCTAGCTGCCATTCCTGAAACTTGGTGGATGAATCCTGTCACCAGAGTGCAACTATTGATGGCTGCAGGCTGTTCAATGGGACAGGAGAGGAAGGAGGGGAGGAGAGGCTGCCCTTCACATCAAGAGATGGAAAGATTGCAAATTCTTAAAAACAGCAGAAGGAGGACACAAGGAACTAGCAGCCTGTCAGCCTCACCTCTGAAGATCATGGACCAGATCCTCTGAGAAGTTTTGCTAAGGCACACGCAGGAAAGAGGTGATTCAAGAAAGCCAGAACAGCTTCAACACAGAGAAGTCCTGCCTGACCAACCCTGTGGCTTTCTGTGAAGTGTGACTGCATTAGTGGACAAGTGAAGGGCTACAGATATATTTATCTGGACTTCTACAAGCTTTTCATGTAGTCCCCCACAATATCGTTCCCTCTGCACTGGAGACACATTTGATGAGTAGACTGTTACACAGATAAGAAACTGGGAGTGGACAATTGCATCCAGAGGGTAGTAGACAATGGCTAAGAGTCCCCACAGAAATCAGTGACAAGTGCTGTCCCTCAGAGGTCCATACTGGGACCAGTGTTATTTAGTATTTGCATTAATGACATGAATGAAGAGATGAGTCTCAGCCAGTCTGCTGATGACACCAAGCTGTGTAGTGCAGTTGACACACCTGAGGGATGGGATGCCATCCAGAGAGACAGGGACAAGCTCAAGAAGTGGGCCTATGGGAATCTTATGAGGTTTAATAAGAACACCTGGGTTGTGTCAACCCTCAGTAACAATCCAGGCTGGGGGAACAGAGGCAGAGAGCCTTGCTGAGACTTGGGGTGCTGGTGGATGAGAGGCTGGACTTTACCCAGCCACGTGCACTTGCAGCCCAGAATGACAAATATGCCCTGGGTTGCATCCAGTGTGGGCAGCAGGTGAGGGAGGGGATTCTGCCCCTCTGCTCCACCCTGGTGAGACCCACCTGCAGTGCTGCATCCATCTCTGACATCCCCAGAAAAAAAAGGACATTAATGTATTCAAGCACGGCCAAAGGAAGCCACAAAGATGACTGATGAGGGATAGAACATCTCTCCTATGAGGAAAGGCTGAGAGAATTGGGATTTTTCAAAGAGAAGTCTTTGGGGTGACCTAATTGTAGCCTTCTAGCACCTGGAGAGAGCTTACAAGAAAGATGGAGAAAGACTATTTACAGGGACAGGACAAGGGGGAATGGTTTCAAACTGAGAGTAGGTTTAGATCAGATGTTATGAAGAAATTCTTTACCATGAAGGTGGTGAGGTACTGGAGCAGGTTGACCAGAGAACACATGGATGCCCCAAAACTGGAAGTGTTCAAGACTAGGTTAGATGGGGGTCTCAGCAACCTGGTCTAATGAAAGGTATCCCTGCATATGCAGGGGAGTTGGAACTAGATAATCTTTAAGATCCTTTCCAACCTAAGCCATTGTAAGATTCTAAAGAACAACTCTCCTAGGAGAAAAGGTTGACAGAGTTGGAGTTCTTCAGCTTGGAGAAGACTTTGTTTCACTGACTTTATTTCTAGAGGGTTTTACATGTATTTTCAAAATTGTTAACAAAAACCTGAAATCAACTTTTATCTCTTCTTCTAAAATTTTGTTGTGTGTACTGGTTTCCTCCATCTCCCAAAATGCTCTGCAAAGCAAGAACAGTGGACTTTGCCCTCCAAAAGGGAAGTTTTAGTCTAGGATGGTCTGGCTGTTACAGCAAAACTATTAAGTGAAACTGAATGGCCTCTTACTGAAGTCAAATGTGACAATTTGAAGGTATGATTTGATAAACAAATGAGTGTTCTGTGTGACACACCAAGCATCTCCACTTAAAATAAATAATGGATATGTCATTTTCCATTTATTTGAAAGTATACTCACCTGCAATGATTTCTCGTAGCTTGGGATCCAAGTTCACTGTACAAGGCAAAAAGGTTCTTACATCACGTGCAACAAGGACAGGTGTTCTTGAGGATAAAAATACTTCAAAGTTCCGTATATCTGCATCAATTTCAAGTAGAGGTTCAACATCTTTAGTTGTAGGAATATTCTTGGAAATTCTGGGGGGTGAAATTAGATACATCATAAACCACATTTATGACTTCAGTTTACAAAGTAATATTCTAGGGTGAAATACTGGTACACTTGCACCCATTCTCTTTGTTCTCTGAAAAATAAGAGAACCCATAAAGAGCTGCACTGTCTGCAGAAAGATCAATGTAACATTTCCTAATATGCAAAAAATGTCAAACTGCTGAACAATCTGATCTAATGTTATGCTTCAGAGAAATGTCAAAGAAGCCATACATCAGTAATGTCAAATCCAAAGTAGGGGAAGTTAACATTTGTGAACTTCAACCCCAAATATCTATTCAAATTTCTATACCCAATTCAGAAATTACATGGGAAAAACAATTTCATATTTAAACTAAGGTCTTGTAATAGAAACAGGCATCTTAGAAGCTGATCAAAATTTAACTGTGCATCCCTTGTAAAAACTGCGAAAACAACCACCACCAGAGAGACAGGGACAAGCTCAAGAAGTGGGCCTATGGGAATCTTATGAGGTTTCTGCTTTCACGTAATTCACCTTCTAAGAAAAAGCCACAAACAAATGAAAACAACAAAACCATGAGACATGATCAATGTAAGGGACTGTTCATGCATTATGACTATTGTCAAGTAATATTGTCAAGTGGGGGTTTTGTGAGCACTAATATAAAGGGGAGTTTCAGGAAGGATCAAGTAAAAGCATTAAATGTTAGTCTTGTGAAAGTTTATGAAAACCTCCAACCAAGCAGGTGATGGAGGCAGACATTGCTGTTCAGATGGACCTATCTCATTTATTGCTTCATCTCATAGAACTGGTATTTCATATCAAATGAGAAATCATAATCTCAATTAAAGACTGCTAAAATGAAAAAGTATTTCTCATGTGGGAGCCCAGGGCATACCCCTGGTCTCCTTGGGGGTCTCAAAACCCCCTGGCAAGGGTCTCAAAGACCTCTGAGTGAGACCCTGGTGTCACAGGTGCTGAATTCTAACCCCTGGAGGAAGCTGTCAGCATAAAGAGAATGGAAACAGGTCACCAAAATTAGTAAAGTATAAATTAGACTTTTAGAATGTAGATAAATAGGTTTTTTGGAATGTTTATGATAAGGGACACGTGGCCAAGATGGAGAATTTGGGGGGTGGACACCTTTTCCTCCTTCTTCTCCATGTCATCCATGTTGGGTGACACGTTGGCACTCTTGGATTGGATGGGGTCAGGGCTGGACCATTTAATAAAATTGTATTGTATTGGGAAAATTTTGTAAACATGTAATACGTCGTACAAACTATATAAGATAAGCCCTGCCTTCACCAGGGGGATTCCACCCTGGATGCCAGGCTGAGCAGACCCTGCTGGCCAGGCAAAAGGTGCCTGAGATAAGAAATAATAAACAATCCTTGGAACAAGAGAAAACCATCTCCAGCAATCTCTCTTCGGCTGCTTCAGGAAAAACCAGGGTTTGAATCACCTTCGTGTCCCCCTGGGGTGATCTCGGTGCAAAGGAGAAACCCCAGACTGGGACATTCTCACACTCAGCATAATAAAAATGTAAATAGTGAAAGAGAGAATGGTGAACATAGTTAGAGTAATAGCTATAAAGTGACTGTGACACCACTCTATATGGATACCAGTGCAGTAACCACATTGTATATTAAGTAAAAATAGGAAAAAAATAGGCTAAGAAAAAAAATAAACCTTTATATAAAAATAAAATTAATTATATTTTTTAATGACTCTTTTCAAAGACCTGTTAAGACTACAATTCCATGAAAAAGGGGAACAGCATAGATATGTTGGCTGCTCTGTGAGCTGCTGCAACTTGCTCAAAAGAAATTGTAAGCTCTCCAACTACAGGAAAATTAAAAGAGCTAAGGCAACTACCAATGCTGTTGTGGAAGAAATGAGTACACTGATGCATGGATGGGAAGGGAAGAAGGAGGCTCATGCACACTCAGTGAAACAGTACACAAGGCATCTCTTACGTTAAATAAATTCACACTCACATTGTGTCTTTGAAAAGAAAAAAACAAACACTTAAAACAAGCCCCCAGCTGGTTATAATTGAATTGTATTTTTAATAGAGCTAATGAACTAAGTCTACCATTAGATGAACAATCTTACCCTATTTCACATCTTTATTTTTCGATCCTCGATAGAGAGTAGAATTTCATGTACCATGGGATTATTCCAGAGACAAGAGTGGCAAATTTACACAGAATACTTAGCTTTTAATGTTAAGAAAAATAAAATAATTGAGACTCAATGTTATGTGCTTGAAGCAAGTGCAACTCTCTTGCATTAAAAATATACTTCAGCTGTGTTAATCTTTCAATCTGATGTTTTACTACATTCTTGCCATATATTAAGAGTAGAATTAACATATTCCTATAAATTTTACCAGAAAACAATGGTCCATGTACCTAACAGACAGAGGATACTGCCATACCATTCCCTCATAAACATGCTGTTTGTGAATAACCTCATTGACAATGAGAGGTCACTTAATAGCACAAGAAAAATGTAACAAATATAAAGCAAGTGTAGCCTATTCTAACAAAGGCTCTGCTTCTGCAAATTATTATGAGATATTGTCCAGATGGCACTGGGGAGGTTATCCACTTTAGGGAAGCTCAGTGTAAGACTTCAGAGACTCCAGCCTTAAGAGAATAAAAGGTGCTGCTTCTGTGAGAAGACAAACTTGACACTCAAAGGCTACAATTTCAAATAATGGGAACAGTTCATTCTCCTGAGAGTTAAAGCAAAATCTAATAGAAACTGAAAGTACTCTTAATCTCAAGGGCCAAAAGAAAAAATAAGAACATTGGCAGCATCAAAGTTAAACTTGTATGCTCCACAGAATCTGAGAAATACTTATTTTACACGAATATTTAGCAACTACCTTGGGTTGTTCTATCTAGCCTTATATAAAACTACAACTAAACTGACTGTAAAAGTGTATGTTTTAAAGTGAACATTAGATGGTGAAAAAACCAAGATCCTTAATGCACACTTTAATTATATATATTTGTTATACATATTTACTGCTAGTATTTTAGACAGGAATTCCACACGGGAAAAGTAAAAATAAAGTCACTTTTCAAGTCAGGAATTGCAGAGTTAAACAGTGGCCTACTTCAACACTTCAATCTACAAAATAAAAACCCAAAAGAGAATGTGACATCGATTTAAATAAAACACACAGCTGATGAATCACATGAAACAAATTAGCTGATTTTTAATGCCAGCTCTACTTAAGTCTGAATGCGAACAGTGTTTCAAATGCGATGAACAAAGCTACTGTTCAGAAGCCAATAGCCCACTGCTGGTGTGCAGATTGAAGTCTCTATTCTAACCTCCTGAGCTCAATGTCTTAAACTACGCCTTTGAAAGAAATATTTATGTAAATGATAATCTTTTGGCAAAGAGCCACAAAAACCATACGTGCCTGCACTTCTCAGATAAAAAAATAAAGGGTTAGCATTTAAAGCACTTTAGGAGTTACTTTTTCTAAAATACAAGCATGCAGATCTAAAAATAAAGCACTATTCTCATTTTGGGGCTAGATTCCTGAGGCAAAAGAATTATTTTTTAGTCAGAAACATCAAAAAGTGTCAGTGTTACAGACTGTTTCTAGGAGAAACTACTTGAATTTAGAAGGAATGAAGCTAAAACAAAACATTTTATTGACTGAAGTGAACCTTAAAAATTCATTCCACTCCTCTTTACATCTCTTTCCCATGAGCAACTGAAATTAAAAACTGCTTTCATTGTGGAGCAAGTTATATTGCAACAATGATGAATTATTTCTGGCTTTTTCCTCAAATACAGATAACTTAGTACAAGTACGCAGAAGTACATCATCTTATCTTTCATTCAAGAGACTGTAAACTAGATTCAAATTTATTCTAATTACATTCACCTTGTACTTACATGACTGACTTAGAAAATAACCACCATGGTCTGACAGTGTGTTCAGCACTGAATGCTGTCAGCATAGCTCAGATGAAGGTGCTAAGCTGCTGCACCTATTGACCATCTCCTTCAGTACACTGCTAGGTAGTGGCAAAATGGCAACAGCCAAAATCCATCACTTTCATCCACACTGGAGGTGTCTATTGCTTATGTCAGGAATTATGTCTGGAATATGCTGACAGGATTTACCCACCTCTTCCCCCAGCCAAGGGTTTTGGGGCAGGTGCTCAAGGCTGGCTCTGATGCAGCGCAGCTGAGTAACCAGGTTGTGCTGACAAGAGCTGTGAGAATCCTCACTGCAGGGCTCTCTTGCTGGAGCTAAGAACCACTTTAAAGCTCAGACCTTTGCCCTTGGTCCTCCTCCAAGCTACATCTATGCACCTTTGGTCTTGACCTTGACCAATGGCTTAACTTCCTGCCTTGACCTGTGCCTTGTGGCTGTTTGCTGACCTGGTTACCTTTGCTGAACCTGCTCTGATTTTTCCATTTGGACACTGAGGGATTGCTCCCCCTGCTCACAATGCCGTGCCTGCCCTGCTGCCCTCCTCAGCTCCCAGCTCTCCCTCTCTCATGGATCAGCCTGCTTGCTGTTTCCATACTGGTGGAAGGCTGACTTCTTTTCAAGCCCTCATAGCCCAAAGGACCATTCTCCCTGCTCTTTCCAAACCTCTCCCTCAAGGTGAAAACAAAGAAATGCTTCAAATTAATCCCTGCACATCTTTTTTTTTTTTTCCTCGTTGTGTTTTACAGGAGCAAGGAACTGCATGGACAAGAGTCATTTAACTTTTTCACTCCATAAAAAGCAAATTACTTAATTAATTGCTATTAAATAATAGAGCAACAGAAGGCATGAGCATGAAGGCATGTCATGTTTTATCTATCATGTGCTTTTTAATTTTTTCCTCTCAATATATTACAAGTCCAAAATGTTGCTTAAAATCATAAAATAATTTGTCACTAAAAATGAAAAAAAATAAATTTCTAGAGATTTGATATTGAGAAACGCAAAACTAGAAAATCTTAGCCGTTATGGAATGCAATATGAAATTCTGATGCTTAACACTCTGCCAATTAGGCGTCTGATCTCCAATTCCTAATAATGACATCCTACTACTTCAGCTTTGTGCTGAAATTACTTATTCTACTCTTCTCATGTCTGATCAATATACAGACAGTGTTAAAACCTCTCACACAAATTGTTCCAGGAACTTTACAGTACTATAAACAGATCAGCATCAGTGCTGCAAATATTTTCTCAAACTGAGAATTGCAACAGGTCATTTGGACACTGAAAAAGAACATTTGCTTATATGCCTGTTCATATAAAGACAGGGAAAAAAAGTCATCATACACTCAATAATATAACATAAGGGAATAAACTATTTATCTTAATAAAGAGAAAGCTATATTAATAAAGATCAAAAAAGAGAAAGCTAGTTTGATATATCTATGTAGACAAAAATTTAAGTCTCCTCAGTGCATATTAGAAGAGACTTCACTGAACAGATGCAATAGCTATTTAAAAACTCCTATTACCATAGGTATTCAGGAAAGCTTGCTTTGCAAAACTGACTCTATTCAAGTAACTCTCCTCAGTGTTCCTGCTTTTGAGCATTTCAGAAAGCAAAAAACATTCTGATGCTTTAAAGATTGATATTTATTGAACTAATCTCCCACATCCAGTATCACACTGTCACTGAGCCATATTTAAAAGTTCTATACTTTAAACAACTCTCTGGCATACTTTATGATTAAAATAAAGTGTTAAAGCAGTTATAAATGCCCGGATTCATTCACAGCTTTGCAGTGCTATTTGAATTACAAAAGGGAAAAGAATTTTTAAAAAGGTGGGCATCAACCACCTACTACTCAACTGGTACAATGCCTTTTAACACTGAGACTACACTATTAGCACAGTAAGAAACATAATAACTTTATGTGCCCTGCATTTTAAGTAAAAGGCGATAAAAGGAAATGGGAAAACAAAAAGCAGGTTAAATATTTCAGAAGTAATGCCTCACTGTGAGGTCTACAAGAATACTAAATTTTTTACTTAAAGGAAGTGATTTATTTAAACCTGGCCTGGGCAAAGATGATTGCAGAAAATATTATAATCAAAGTGATGAATGTGGCACCTTCCATGGCTTTTTCATTTTTAATTTCTATAATCACTAAATAGCTACACTTCTTAAATTAATACATCAATAGGCATTAAGCAACTCATAAATCCCTCAAAAGTTAATTTCACCCTTTTTCTTAAAAGGTATTAAAACAGTGTCAAAACTGGAATTAACATAATAACCTTCCAGAAAAGTTACATTTCAATGATCTTGCTCAGTTTTAACATTTAAAATTTCTACAGATTTGCCGAAAGCATGTAACATACTTTTCTAAAGGAATAATTCAACAGATACTTGTCTAAAGCACTGTAATGAAAATGTAAACAGATAATGCTTATCTTCCGTTTTTATTTTACTTCTTTTCTTCTTACTTATGTATATTAACAAAAAAACCCTCAAATGATTTAAACAAAAGCTTTTAGCTCAACACATAATTGCAACAAAATTACAATAATTGTACCAATTAAAATAATCCTGAATGAACAGTTTGTCATCTTAATGTTCCAATGGTTTATAGAAGGATCTACTTAATTAGCTGAAATTGCTTTCCAATGTTAGTATCAAATGTCATTTGTTAAAAGTTGAACGATTTTGAAAATAATTTAACAAAGCAATTTTACAAAACACCAAGAACCAACATTTTCTTTTCAGCTGAATAAAGCAAGCAGATGTGTCATCAAATTGCTATAAAAATAAATGAGCCTTTATATGGAGAAAAAATAAATTTTACTACTAGTGCTACAGAATACTATTTTTTATGAAATCAAATTCTTTAATAAAATAATTTTGTATCATTTATATCTTGGTGATATTTGTAGTATGCTATAAATATACTTCCTTAAATTGAAGTAGTAAACAATCAAGAAGAAATAATACACCATACATAAAACAGAAAATTTTTTTAACCAAAGTGATTTCTGAATTTGATCACCATGGGTGTATCACACAAGAGATCTGAATCTATCAGGAAAACATGACACCAATGAAACCATGTTACAGAACTCCAAATCTATAGTAACTATAGTTTCACTTACAACTAAACTAGTTTTTACCAGTTTAATTTCAAGAAAAATGTGAAAAAAAAAAAAAAAAAGAAAAACAGTTCTGTGGTTGATTTCAAGAAGGGATAACTTCAGTAAATACTGGGAAAAAACCCAAGCAAAATCATATACCAGTGCTGAAACTGGACTAGAAGTGAATAAATTAAGAAACAACAATTTTTTCTATTACTGATAAATTAGACAAAGTAGGTCTATTCCACAATTCATCCCTTGGAATGGTGTAAGAGCTCAAAAGCATTAAATGAAAGTAATACATGAGATATGGCTCACTTAGATCCTTTGGCTCCCTTCACCCCATGCAACTCCCCTTTCCCTCCACCAAATAAAAAAGGAAAAAATAAGAAGAAAATAAAAGAATACTGAATTAAAGAAAGCTGTTATGCTACCCTAAATTTGGTGCATTGTGCCTCAGCACATCATATTGCCATTCAATTTGCCATCCACCATAGGTAGGCATGTACACCTATGTGCACAAAGACTTTATCACAGAGGTTAAATTAAGCCCAAGTGATGGATGAATTACACATTGCTAAGTTTTAAATAATGGTTACCTACAACTCTGAGGAAAGTATAACTCCTTTCTTGTCCCGAAAAATCTCTTTTTTCAAAATCAAAGGATCCTTGATTTCCATAGTTTCCTTTAGCTTCCCAAGAAGCATATTTTCAAGGAGATTAAGGAAGGATGGAGATTGTAATCTAAACAGATGGCTCATGAGAGTTTCTGCTATCCTGAGCCAAGCAATTCTGCTCTAATATTTTTAATAAATATATAAAAATAGTCACCAAAATTTAGGGATCATCAGCTATTTACAAATATCCTGATAAAAAAATCAAAAAGTTCTGTCTCAATATTCTGATTTGGTCAGAGCCCCTGTCTTAACACCCCAGTTTGATCAAATTTGGGCAAAGAGTAACAGGTAGGACAGCCCCTCGTGACATCAAGTCCAACAAGCAGATTAACATCAAAAGCAGCCATATAGAAGGTTGTGTGAATACCTGAATTCTGTAGTGTTCAAGAAATTGTATATTCAGTCATGGGGAACAAGCACCTTTCCCTCCCCAGCATATTTAAGCGCTGATGTCATGGTCTCTCTTAGGCCCATCTCCTCAGATACTCCAGCCTCACATTTCTCAGAGTTTCAGCAGAAATGGCTAGAAGTATTATTCAGAAAGACAGAACCTACATCCTAACCCCATAAGAGAGAGGACAATATTTACCACACATCTATCTAATGCCTGGGTGAATGTTCTACCTGTGTCTGGTATCTGAGCATGACCACAAGGAAATTCTCATGAATTGTCATCAACTTGATACTGACTTTTTTCTTTCCAAAGGGCTCTCTGTAACAGGTAGATCATTAAATTGCTCTGGTAGCCTGCAGTGCATTCCCTGCCATTTCCTTTCCAAAGGCCAACTGGAACCTTTCTACAGTGGCCTTGCCTGGCTCACCAGCACCAGAAGGTTCCGGCAACTTGTCACACAGCCTGTCCCAGCATTTGGTTTAACTAATTTAGACACATTTAACTCAGAATTAAAGTAGCCTTTGCTGCTGTGCTTTGTGCTGAACCTAATTTTTTTCCTCCTGCTGCAAACATGCTCAAACCACTTTTTTTCTGTCTTATACTTGGCTTTTTAAGTGCTTCAGTTGCTGACTGAATAGGTACTAGGTGCAAGGTAGACCTCACTTTAGCAATTCTGAGCATTCACAACAGCAGAACTGATGATTTCACAGGAACTTCAGGAGTAAAAATTAAGAGCATCCACAGTTTTTCAAGTGTCAAATTTACAGTTATTTTCTGAAATGCCATACAAGACGTTCTTGAACTCCAGAGGCACATGCATGCCTGAAGTTTCACTTTCAATTGTACAGATCTCACAGTCCAGCTATTAATAGCTCCAAGAAGTGGCAGACTAGTATCTGCCACTAGACTAGTATCTGGAAGGGAGTTGGTTAGCTCATAGATACAGAAACTATCCCTAATGCCTCCAGAAGGACAAAACCCTCCAGAAGGACAGGCAACAGAGTTACAAAATTACTTCAGTGATTTCTAGGAATATTTTCCAATTGAAAAAGTATTGCAGACTTTGATTTCTGCCATGATGAGAAGGATATGAAGAGATAAAATGTGTTCATCAGACTATCTTATTTATTGAGGCAATTTAATGAGGAAATGGATGACATTTCTTCTCATACAATCAGCTTAAACAGCATGGTTTTTGTTCAACAAGGTGGTAATACCAATCCCTGACATCTTTAGCCTTAAGAAGTAGAAAATAGCAAGAAACAAAGATGACCAAGACTCAGAGCCTCAAACTGAAATGAAAAAATCAGGACTTTTGGGGAAAATAAAAAAATTAATCAAATGTCTTAGGAATGAGGAGGGTGAGGGCTAGAGAAGAGAGGAGAAAGTAGTCCAGCAAAATTAGGAGTCATCAATGCTACATGTGAGACTCAGCTTTCCTCAACCTCTTAAATATATTAACTTTGGTACAACCATTTTGAAACACAATGATTAGAAACACAGTCTTCAGAATCAGAAAAGCCACAGATCTGTATAATACAATACATTCTGCTCTTTCATTGATTTGTTAGGAAATCCTAAAGACACTGTCTGATTTTCTGACTGAAGTGGGGGAAAACACTTTTCAGAGAAATCAGCAACAATTTATGAATTCCTCTCTTTAGTGCAGATTTACTGCCCAGGACTGCATTAGCAGGATTATAGATGAGATTATTTTCCCCAGCAGGGTATGATACCTATATCCACTTTGACTTAGATCTGTAACTCACTCATAGCTACTTCCACAACCCTCTGTGAAACTTATCCTGGTTATATGCCCACATGGCATCTCCTCCCTCTGTCAGACCATTCAGTCAAACAGCACAAGAATTATCTTTGGAAACCTCACCTGCAAGTTTCTCACAAGACACATACTCCTATCTTTTGCTTCCTTCTTTTGTTTTCCTGGGGCAATCATGCCTGTTATTATTTTAGATTTTAATACATTTAGATGTTTCTAAATTAAGATCTTCCTTAAAATGTCTTAAATTTCAAAATACTTCCTTGTCTTCTTCCTATGTTCATTGACTCTGTTGAGAATTCTGTTTCTTGAAGTGTCTATTTCTTCTACAAAAGCCACAGTGACTTTTCCCAAGATATCATTTATTTAGATCTGGCACTGTCATTTATTCTGGTGTCATGGATGCTTTACTGGCTTTCACAGGAGAGCACATTCCCATAGCTGGCTAATTTACAAGTCTGAGAAGTCTCAGTTGCAAACATTCAACAGAAACTTGCTTTAATCTGACAACTTAATTCTCTTAGAAATTTATTTGCAGAAAGCCCACATATTTTATTCCACTTCAGAGCTTTAAAAATTTGCCTTTTGCAACTTCTGAAAACCACTTTGGTATTAAGCAAAATTGACATTAGGAAGTCTCTTTACAGTAACACAGAAGAGAATGCAGCACAACATAAATGCAGAGCAATATTAACTCTATGTCATAGCTATAAATAAAGTGGTAAAGGTAATTAAATTAGAGATTAGAGATGGGTAATGACAACAGATAGCTTGACCACCAAAGAACCTAAACACAAAAGGAAAAGGAGAGACAAAATCAGAATAAAGATCTTAACCTGACAAGGAGAGAGACTACATGAAAATCCTGGTGATGAGAAAAGGCAACACATAACCTGAAGAGGTAAATACCACTACTAATAAAGATACAGGTGGAAAGCAAGATCAACCAGACTAGCAGAGAGAGGCTGAAATGACAAGATAGAAGTGAGATGATATAGCAGGTCAGTTTAAAGAAGTAAAAAGAGTAAAGATGTTTTTCTTGAGCATATAAACTGAAAGCCAACAAAGCAGATTCAGCATTTTCTTTTCAACATTTGCCACAGTGACAAAGCATGGACTTGTTCCCCTCTACAAAAGATTGAGAGCATAGTGCCTCTACCTGTTACTATAAGAGATGTTATGTGACTCCAGCTCATAAAGGTTCCTCACAGACGTGTGCCTGTGTTACAAATTTAAGGTTTATTTTCTTTAGAGGGATGGGGGGGTCTGTTTTGGATTGGGTTTTTGTGGGTTTCTTTGTGGTTTTCTAATTGGTTTTGTGGGGGTTTTTTGGGATTTGGGTTTTTTAATTTTTTTTTTTGTTGTTGTTGGTTTGCTGTTGTTGGTTTTGGTTGTCAGGGGTTTTTTTTGGGGTGGGGGGAAGTCTGTGTTCTTTTGGTTTTGGTGGGGTTTTTTGTGAGGGTGTTTTGTGTATTTGTCGGGTTTTTTTGTTATAGACCTCGGAGAAAAGTTCCCAATATGATATTCAGTAGGTTTTTCATCTCTGCATAGTATGATACAGGAAAGATACACTTCTCCTGACAGACCTGGTTTCATATTCATCAATATAGGCTTTGATATTCTTCACAGATTATATTAGTTAGTTTTATTATTAATGACAAATTAAGAACAGAGATATAGGTACACTGACTTAGTTACCAAATGGAGGTATGCATTTTTTTTTCAGAATACTCCACCAACTGAAAGTAGAGCTCCCAGTAGCTCCAGATATAGCTCTGAACAGAGTACTTAGCCATATCAGCCTATAGAAACATAAGCTGCACACCACCTCCCCACAGAGGCAGAAATGCTACCCCAGTGAAAGGCACTCTGGAGGTGACTAGTCCAGCATCACACACATTCTGGCTAATAATTGTGGAACAGCTTTCACTGTCTTACTTTAGTTACTACATTCAGCTTCAACAGACAGCACTGCAACATGACAGAAAATGGCCCTCTCCTTTACTACAGTTTGCAAAATTAAATTCTGGACATTACAAGTTGGGAATCTCATGGAGGCAAAATAGCATATAATCATATATGGGAATCAATAAGGGAATCACACATCATTGTGCCTGCATAGAGGGGAATTAACTACAGACTATATTTATTCTTTTGCTTCTTAGTGCTTGGCTGCCCGATTGTTTTCATTTTCCTGTATTTTTTCTATGTTGTGCAAGTATCGCTTTCTCCTGGAAGCGCTGAAAGCCAAGGCTCTGGCGGCAGCGCTCTCCGCGGCTGTGCCGAGCGGGGAGCGCCCTCTGCCGGCACCGCGCCGCGCTGCACTGTCCTGCGGCACCAGCGCTGCGGGGACACGGCTGGGGACACGGCTGGGGACACGGCTGGGGACAGCCCGGCCCGGGGACACGGCTGGGGACACGGCTGGGGACACGGCTGGGGACAGCCCTCCTCGGGGACAGAGCTGTAAGGCAACACGGGGTTAACTGTCCCCATCACACCCTCAACGCACACACCGATCCGCTACAGCAACTGTTCCGCTGAAGGGAGCTGTAACAGGAGCTGTAACCCAACAGTCTGCAGCAGAGGGGAATGCAATGGACAGTTCTCACTGCAAGGGAATCCTGGCAATTGAAAAGCTTTTTAACACGATATTTTAAAATTTGGAAAAGCAACTGTAATAGCAAAGCATTTTCCTTACACAGAGAAAGCAATCAAGTGTGAAACTCATATTTAACATAGAACCTACAAGATTCCTTTCAGTGAAGAGAGATGTCCAAGCAGCAACCCTAAGACTTCAGGGTCACAAAAAAAAAGTGGTTTGACACAAACTATTCAATACTAGAAAACTAGATTCTTGAGAAGTAACACCAACTCTGTACAGGAACAAACTACATAATTAGCAAAATCTGGTATCTATTTATGACACTCCAAATGGGAAAGCTGCTCTATAAACTAATAAAACTCAGAAAACTTAAACTGAAGTTTTGAAAGAGGAATTAACTTTGAAATTGTACTCTTAAGAGTTATTTAAGCCAAGTTACTTTAAACAGTGCAGATAAAAAGAATAGCAATGACACAGAAAGGCTTACTTTAGATAAAACAGAATTTTTAGAGCTCTAGCTAATCCCAGAGAAGATTTCAACAGACCTTTTCATATTCAGCATATGGTAAAGATGATCACCCAAATCACCAGACAGACGAGACCTCAGCTTTGTCAATACATCAGGGGAGTTATATACATAGTTCCTTACACATGCTCAACAGAAGGGGCTGAGAGACATCAATTCTCTTCCTGAGCATGCAGCAACATCATTGCTAGAAAACTTTTTTTTTTTTAATTGTTAAGAAGCTAAGGAAACTAAGCCTTTTAGCTTTATCATTTTCATACTAAATAATCCTGTTGGTATTCTTTGCTAAAGAGAAAATCCTGAATACTGGTCTTGTTTTCCTTTTCTTGCTTTCCTAGTATTGCTGGCGGAATACAAACAGGTTTCTTTAAAAGATGATGACCCCTTCCCTTTTCCAATACATAGTACAGGGCTCTTCACTGTCTCTTCCCATCATGTACTCTGGTTTTAAACACTAAAATGTTACCTATACACTTGTAGTCATCAGTTATAAACTAGAGTCTACTCAAGTGGCTGTATCACTTCCAAACAGCCTGCATGGCAGCAGAGAACTTCAACAGCAGCAGTCATGAATCTCCTCCACACCTTAACTAATAAACCACAACACGCTCCAGCTGGCACTGAGCATCAACAGCCAAAGTGTTTGTGCTAACAACAAACAATCCAGAACCCAAATAAGTTATTCACATACTATTGTGAATGTCCTTTTCTTTTATTCATTGTTACTACAATTTAACATCCATGAATACTGGAATTACTAGCACCCACTTATGAGAATAAATCAAGTATCTAATACCTTCTCTGGTTTTTCAGAACACAAACATTGTTATGTCTTGAAGACAGCTCTGGACTTTGATCACTCCAAAGTGATTTATTACTGTAGATGCCAATATTCAGAAAACTCTGATGAGTTTATTGGATGAGTACTGAAAACACAGAATTGTGAAATGTGCCATAAAGAAATCTAAATACAGATCAGTTGAATGGAAAGCATGACAAAAAAGGGAATTTCTGATGTTTCTGAAGCACTGTACTTAGGTGATCACATAAACATTTGTGACTCTAGTTGTGTGAATGCACAGTGGAAAAATGGTGCTTCACCCAGTGCTTTCCCATTGATTTCACAGATATATTACACTCACAGGGGAAATGCAAAACCCAAAAACTGGGGAGAGTGTATTCTAATCATGCACTTAGTTTACCTGTGAACTCTGGTATTTCTAAAACCCTCTTCCAGCTAAAAGCCACTTCAGTCTACTACTTGCCCTCTTCATCTGTCTTCAGTCCTCAGCTTCATCATGCCCAATGTACCCTTGACCTTTCACTTCTGGGATTTCTGTGTTCAGATCTTAACTGCACTTCAACTTTTCTTTCCTAACACAATTCATTCAATCTTTCCCAAACAATCCTAATTCCATTCTCAACACTCCAACCATATTCAGCACACCCCAGACCCTCACACGGTTCATTGACTTTTTCCTGTTCCTTGACCTTCACTGCAGGGCACACTTCCAATATTTTCTCTCCAAGTTCATCCCCCTGGACTCTGCAAAATCTCTAGATTTTCTGGTAACTTGTTCGATCAGTCACAATCTTCTCTCTTTACCTCAGTTGTTCATTTAATCTGATATCAATTATATTTAATCCAAGTCAAACCTTTCTTTCTTCTCCCTAACTCTGATTCTCAGATTCTGCTTTTCTTCTATAGGCACCACAGTCAGTCACATTTGCTCTCTTCCATTCCTCCGTGTCATCAGGTCACAACCCACAAATCCTATTTTTAAGCAGAGGATACTGGAGAGAAATGTTCACTGGCAACATGGAGCAATTTGCTCTTGGTAGCAGTACCTAGACAGCTCTGTTGGACATCAACTTGTAGCAAAAATGGAGTAAGTCATACCTCTTTTTCACATCCCTTAACTGCAGCACATGGCATTGCCACAGCATACCTGCTAAGCACAAAACCTTCAGAGATTTTTATCAGTGAGGCCAGTTTCTGCTGGGCTTATTTCAGATTAACAAAGAAGTGGAAAAAATACCCAATTTGTGTCTTGGCCAAGGTGAAGATGAAAAGGGTATCAAGATACATAAGTACAGCTAGCTGCCTGTGAAAGAATTCCTGTACAGTTCTCTTTGATTTAAATACAAAGCAGTCATTCACAAGCACTCATTCATACATGGTGCATCAAATAGCAATGAAACTCACTCAGAAGTTTTCAAAAGTTAGCACAACAGGGTATGATTGTAGGAATTTTAGATTACAACCTGATAAATGTTTGAAAGCCATGTTATTCTAGTGATCATTAATAATGATCATTATTTTAACCACTGAAAGTGCACATCATTACTGGAATGATGACTACCTCTCATAGATGGTTTTTAAAGTCAGGTGATCTGGAACACCTTCAGTCTCTTCAAGATGCAGGATAAGCCATGATGTTCTATATGGCCACTGCTCTGTGAGATTGATCCAACTTGCCAGTCTGTCCCAATTGAATGTGATCTGATTAGCTCTCAATAAACGACCTAAAAGAAAAAAGAAGGAGAAAAGAAAAGGGTTAGGTTAACTCACTTCAACAAAATTCAGAAAAGAATTTAGAGGATTTTTTCTCCCTTTTGAAAGATACCTTTTTTTTCCTTCAAAGTAACAGCTATGCTATGTTACTTTGTTATTATCTGATCTGTGAACTTCCTGCTATTATATTTTTAGCTCAGCAAATTCAAAATTATCACAAGCTGCATCTAAAAATACCTTTTTACAATCTAATAAAAATCCTTGCAAATCCTGGTCAAAATATGAGACTCTCCAAAACTGTCAACTTCAGCCACAGGTTAAACACTAATTACTATCATCCTGCTACTGGTGAATCTTAACCTACTTCAACAAAATTTAATAAAGAATTTCACAAAGCATTAATTCCTCCATCTAAACACAGAATTTCATGCTAATACTTTGACAGATTTTCTATGCATTGGTATATTAAATGTAGTAAAAATAAGTTAAGCATATAACTGCCAACTTTGATGGCCAACACAGTAAAATTCAAAGCTATAAAAAAGACTGTTTTAAGTCAGTAAGGCAAGGTATACATTACAAATAAAGTTATTTTTAAAAACAGAAAAAGTTAAATGTTACAATTTATGTACTTGAAGTTTCAGCAAATTGTCTATAATTCCTATATTAAAATCTGTAATGGCATGTATCCTACAGCCTGAAGGATCTGTTGATAAAGCTGTTTATGAAATCACATCCAAACACAGATTATACTACAATAAAAGTGTTCTTGAATAGGTCTTTTTTTTAGTTTAATTTTACAACTAACATTTTGTGATTTTATTATACTTTCATAACTGCACTATAATTTGCCAAAACAAGATATGTTACATGCTACAAATTGCAGTGACAAGCTAAGAAACAGCACACTTATTTAAAACATTAGCCCAGAATTTGAGGTCTATTGCAGATTTATGCTCTTAACTATACACAGTGTGAAAAGTAACTCAATTTCTTTGTTCTGGGTAGCTGCAGGGCTCCCCAGTGCCTTCTAGTGTCTGTAACAGAAAAGACACTACATAATCACTCCTCATTCACTTTCTACATGAAACATGTTTTTATTAAACCTCCATAAACCCTTTTCCAGTAATTTCCAGTTTTCAAACTTCAGAGATATTAACATCTTGATTGTGTTTTGCTGAAGAAAAACAGGTGAGAAAATGCTTTCATCATCAGTCTCACATAATCATTTAGGGAAAAAGGACTCCAAATACTCATAGCAAAAATGAGCAGGGATATACACCTGGTTTTCCTCTCACAGCTTACCTTTTCAGATGTCATCACTACAATCTTTGTTCACACTACAGGAAAATGCAATTTTCTTATCCTGTTTCAAAATTTGAAAATACAAAACTCTCTAAAAATGAAGACTAGAATAACTTGCCTCTCAACTGAAGTCAATGAAACAACAAATATTATGTATCTTTCAAACTCTACATAGAAAGGTCTGTAAATCCTTCTTACATTCTGGAAGAGTTTGCTTCAGAAGGATTTTCAGAAGCAACACACAGGCTGACTTCTTCAACTTAGTTTACACACTAGTAAGTCTGAGTGCAACTACAAGCAGCCAAAACACAATCCTGTTATTGCACGCAGGCAGGTCATGCTTACCTGTCACTGAAACAATATTTAGCAACCTCCTCATGGTCTGAGGGCTGATATCACTGAACCAGTCCTCTGTAACCAAGAGCTTGGTCAAATCAAAGGACATTTGGCGGGTAATGGTCCTCTGCATCTGGCGTCTTCGGTAAGTATCCTGAAAATGGAACAAAACCCCAAGGAATACTGATGAGCATCAAAGGCTTTTATGTGTTTTCAGTTTTACTTGATAATCAAGTTAGAGCCTTTGTGAGTCAGTCTGTGAAGCCAACAGGCAATATCAAACGTACAAGAATTTAATTCTGATTTAGCTGTGTAAAAGCTTAACGTTATTTCCACAGAAGCCAAGAAGTGGTAAGAGTTACACATTTTACTTCCACATCAGTTTAGACAGGACAAAATAGAGTGAGACAGCAAAACATTTTGTAAAAAGTTTACTACTTTGAGCATTTCCACTATCGCTTCCTACTGTCTCTCCAAAGAGACGTGTACTATCTACACGTAGACATTAAGGTGACCATCAAGTTCCTCTGCTACAAAACTCCCAAAGTCTCTACCAATGGCAGCTCAAAAATCACAGACTCCTCGGACTCTGTGTCACTTTCCACAACTTTCTAGATATTTTTTATTCAACCAGTTTGTGATTCTACGTAAAGATGAAAGATGAGAAAGCAGAAAAAAAACATGTAGTAGACACTGCAATACAAGTCTAGTACTTAATATTTTATTATATTTTTATTCAATCACTGTCCCTTGTTGCAACATCCTGCAACAGATATCAGGCTTACACAAAAAAAGTCAAAATACACACAAACACAGACCATAGCTCCTACCAGATTTGCTGCATCATCTCAGCATTTACAGAGAGCTGTACTTAATTTTTGGTGAAAAGGAATACTTTGATGAGCAAGCAAACTTCTTCCTCTCTGACAGAGCATCAGTCTACTGATTTAAGAACGGACTTTCCTACACAGATCATTTATAAAAATTTCACACGAACAGTTTGATAAGTCTTCCAAGGTGATATTATTAAAAATGTCAAAGAAAAAAAATCAAAAAAGAAGAAAAGGTTTTACCAGTATTTCTATTTAGACTAAAAATCCTTCTCACCCGCCTGTTGAGAGCAGTTTTGCTACCAAGTTTGGTCATGTCTCCAAGACTGTTCTGAGAAACTCTCCTGTCAACCTCTTCATGCAATCCTACAGAAAGGAAAACACAGACATTTTATCCAGTCATATACATTTGACTGACCTATAAAAACAATGATCTGTCAATTATTTACACATTTTCATCCAAAACACAGACTTTGGATCATTAGTTTTGTAATGCTCATTTCACCCTCCTGCATAACCTTACCTGCATTATCTGCATAAGGAATGTCCCCATTGGTGGTTGAAGCTACCATCAGTTTTTTTGCATTACTAAGCCCTCGGCTGTTCAGAAAAACTGGCAAATGGACAATATTCCGCATGTAATCATGGCCATTTATGTTTGAATCACGTAGAACACTGTTGAGATTCTGGTTAATTGCCTTTATAATAATGTGTGGGTCACTTGCAAAAATTGCAATGAATGGACCCTTGGAAAACAAGACTCGTACCTGTAAAAAAGCAGACAGTACACCTTGTTAGTAACAACTAACTGTATCTGAACATTTGGCTCACCATTTTATATTCATTTTGTTCAAGGAATAAACCTGAGAGGCCAAGAGATATATGGAGATGTCAGCTTCTTCTTTATGAGATATCTAACTTTAGGAATTTATCCTCAGTAAGAAATAAGCACACTCAACAACTTAACAGCAGAATTTACAGTGGAAGTTGTCACCAAGGATGCATCATGTAGTAATGTTCCAGTCTCCTACAAATACTTAGCATTAAGTATTTTTTCATCTAAAGTACTTCAGTGGTAAAAATATAAAAAAACTCTTCAAATATTTTGTTTCAACATAATAATTATTTTCCATAGTCTATTTCTGATTGTTTCAAACCTTTTCAGAAGTACTAACATGCAATTTAACTTTCAACTTTTAAAAACCATTGCTCTTAGCATTATAGTTATGTCAATGTGCACAAATATTAATTATCACAATACAGCCTTCTTTTTACAGAAAATACACAATAACTTTATGTATCTGAGCTCATCTGTGGAAGAGATCATTCATATAATCCAGAGGTTATCTTTATAAAATGATCCAACTCACAGTATCAAGCATCTGTAGAACCTTGTCCTGTTCACAAGCATCCAATCCATCAATAATTACAACTAGCCTTGTCTGATTCTGAGTGAAGCTGTCAATGGTTTTTGCCATTTTGGCCATCAGTTCCACTTCACATTTCAAAACCTACAAAAACAAAACACAAGGAAGGAAAAGACATCTTTATGATACTTAAAACTGATAAAAATACATATATTTCCTTTTGCAGATTGCTATTTGTCCCAGAAAATACTTCAATAAGATTACAAGAATAAACTTACAAATACTCAAAGTGAAAAGTCCTAAAATGTCACTTTCAACATATTTATTTCCCATCTGAACCAAAATGCACAGCAGAAACATATACTCTGCTTTGATATAACAAACTATCCTTATTTAAAATCCATTACAACATTATTTAAGATTATAATATTTATGCACAATAAAACATTATTTAAGAAGTAAATAAAAGAGCATTTGCAGCGTCAGCTAGTCCTCAAAAATTGCTTTGCACAAAATGTAGAGCAAAATTTTCTATCTGCCTTCCAGCCATGCACATTATGCTATTACTCTAATGCTCAGTCATTGCTATTCAAGATAAGCAGCCTGAAGATTTCTTAAGCTTTTCAACATTGTTATACATGTAACAACCACCCATAACATGGAAACAAAGGTGGAATTTGCCTGCCCTAATTCAGCAGCTAACAGTAGACACTAAAATCTGACACTAAAATCTACTCTTAACCAGTAGACTCATTAGAATGTGCACAATAAGGTGACTTAAAACAGATTAATAACTCTCCTGAAATACCTACTTTTCTCATGGCAAAGGGTGAACCTAACTCCTAAAAGGCTGAAGGTATGTCAGATAAACAGCACTCTACAAACAACAGTACCAAGACACAATCAGGACTTCTGTGCTGCAAAAACATGGCACCTGGCATGCTGCAATCAGAAGGGATTCACCTTCCTCAAAGGGCAAAGAGCCTTTGACCAGGAGCCAGCACAGCTTTAAACAAGACATAACAGGGGAGGGGATAATACCAGGCTTGCCCACATCAAACTGTGAGACGACACACCAAGGTTAGAGGGATACAGAGAGGGCTCTCATCTGAGATGTGCAGGCCACACTGGAGCATACTTGGTACTCTTATGGAGATGAAGCAGTCTCCTGAGGTAACAGAAGTCAAGAGAAAAACACCACTGCAATACTTCCAAAAAATTAAAGGATGGTCCTCTAAGAAAGTGACACAGTTCACAGCCCAACTGAGGTGCCTCTACCTCAGTGCACAGAGTGGGCAACTGGAGGAGCTGGAAGACACTGTGCTGCTAGAAAGCTATGAGCTAGCTGCCATTCCTGAAACTTGGTGGATGAATCCTATGACCAGAGTGCAACAATTGATGGCTGCAGGCTGTTCAATGGGACAGGAGAGGAAGGAGGGGAGGAAAGGCTGCCCTCTACATCAAGAGATGCAGAGATCACAGAGATGCCTCTGAGAAGCAGACACAAACTGGTGGAGTCAGTGCATAAAACTTTGCAAGGACCAGACCAATAAATGACACCTCGGGGTTTGTGTCTGTAAAAAGCCTGATTAAGGGGAGCCTACTGACAAAGGCTTCATGTCCCAGCTACAGGAGGCATCATGCTTATGGGCTTGCATTCCTGGGGAACTTAGATAATCTCCAACATCAGAAATGTAGCCTCATGAGCTGTCAGCAATCCAGGAGATTGCTGGAATACATGGAGGATAACTTCTTCAGCTAGACAGTAGACAATCCCTACCAGAAGGGGAGCGAAACTGGACCTGATGGTCACTCCTGTAAGTGAGCCAATTGGGGATATGAAGCTTGCAGGCAGCCTGGGCTGTGGTGATCATACACTGGTGGAGTTTGCAGTCTGAGAGATATGGGTCAGGTAAGGAGTAAAGCCAGTACGCTGAATTTTAGGAAAGCAAACTTTTAACTCATCAAAGAGATAGTCAACAGACCCCCTGGAAAACTGCCCACAGGGATAACACAGCTGGTAGATCTTTCAAGGATGCACAAAAGCCTGTAATTCTCAGGTACAAAAAAACTGGCAAGGAAGACTAAGAGTTGGCTGTGCTGAGCAGAGACCTGCTGGTCAAACCAAAGACCAAGAAGTAAATACACAGGCAGTGGAAGCGAGCATGGTATGCTATGAAGAGTATAGGGACACAGTCTGGTTGTGAGGGGATGTGGTGAGGAAAACCAAGGCACAGCTGGAACTGAACTTGTCAAGAGATGCAAAATATAACAAAGGGTCAATGGCTCAGTGTCCCAAAAAATGTCAGTGACAAGCACTGTCTCTCAGAGGTCTAGCCTGCAACCAATGTTATTTAATATCTGCATTCATGAAGGGATCGAGTGCATCCTCAGCAAATTTGCAGACGATACTAAGTGGTGCAGCTGACACACCTGAGGGACAGGATGCCATCCACAGGGACCTACCTGGACAAGCTCAAGAAGGGGGTTCAGGATGTTCAACAAGGCCAAGTGCAAGGCCCTGCACCTGTGAACTGAACCCCAGTATCATCCCAGGCTGGGGAATGAACAGATGCAGAGGAGCCCTGCCAAGAAGGACTTGAGCGATGCTGTGGATGAGAAGCTGGACATGACCCAGCCATGGGCCCTTGAAGCCCAGAAAGACAAATGCACCCTGAGCTGCATCCAAAGCAGCATGGGCAGCAGGTGAGACAGAGAATTCTGTCCCTCTGCTCCAACCTGGTGAGACCCTACCTGCAGTGCTACATCCAGCTCTGAACCCCTCAGCACAGAAATCACACCAATGTATTGGAGCAAGTCCAGAGGAGGTCACAAAGATGATTAGAGGGATGGAGCACCTCTGCTGTGATGAAAGGCTGAGAGAATTGGGATTATTCAGCCTGAAAAAAAATAAGATTCTGGGGAGATGTTTATTGTGGCTTTCCAGTACCTAAAGAGGCCTGTAAGTAACATGAAGACAAATTTTTAGCAGGACCTTTTGCCAGAGGACAAGGGGGAATAGTTTTAAAAACTGAAGGACAGCCAATATAGGTTAGATATAAGAAAGCAGTTTGTTTTAAAATGAGGCTGTAAAACACTGGTACAGATTGCCCAGAGAAGTTGTGGATGCCCATCCTTGGAAACAATCAAGGCCAGGTTGCACTGAGCTCTGAGCAGCCTGATCTAATCAAAGATGTCCCTGCTCATTGCAGGGAGATTGTACTGGCTGACCTTTAAAAGGTCCCTTTCAACTCAAACTGTTCTATGATTTTATGAAAAATGCACAACACATTCATATACAATACATTGGCTGTAATCTACCAAGTTAGCAACCATGATGCTATGCTTTACTTTCAAATAGGAGCATACAGCATACCTGATGACAGCCTGAGAGTATATTTATCAGTTTATAGATATAGGCCAGCAAAACAATAGTATTTTCTACCATTTTTCATTAAATACATGGAGTGTTGTGGAATATTCTTTCAGTGCTACAATCCCATTCTTAGCAAAGAGGTCTCACAGACAGAGAAAGTTAGGCTTGTTTGCACACCTTTAGAAGATTCTCAAAGTTATTCTTTCTAATTTTATGATCTAAAGTAAGCTTTTACTAAATAATGGTAATTGAAAATTGTTTTCCAACTATTTTCTTCCTAGCAAAAATAAAATCAGAAAACTGAAACCTTAAATTTAACAATTATGATTAAGCAGATAGATCTCACATACTAAGCATAATTACCACTGACACAGAAATGTTCCATTCAGTAAAAACTCACCAAATCTCATTCTCCTGTTGTGAGACTTGGCCTGATTAAATTAATTGTGCCCCAACTTAATAATGCTCCATGTTTGGGGGTTTGTTTCATTCCTTTTAAGGGCCAATTCATATAAATGCTCACCTTCATGAAGCCCTCACTCTTCAGCTTGTGAAGCTTGGAGGCAGCACTGTGAAGACGTTTTCTCTGAGAATTCAGAACTGAATCCATCACCTGCCACCACGTGCGGCAATTCAAGAAAAAGGCCAAACCAACAATACAGGTCACTGTTATGAGAATAACGTTCACTGTCATGTTGGCTGATTCCACATTGAAAATTGCCAACAGGGCAATCGCAGAAACAACACAAGACAAGATGAATAGGAAAATCACAAAAGATGGGAGGCAGCAAGTTTTCTTCCATTTCTTTTTACCTAGGAAATAAGTATTTCTGTTAGAATTAATGTACAATGTCATGACAAGTGAGTGCAAAATCTATTAACTTGCATACTTCTCATAAAACACTAACTAGCACAAAAGCTTACTGCAGTGTTACCACCCAGTCACAAACCAGTGGGAAAAAAAAATCTATTATTTGCCAAAATTCTTAGAAATTATGAAGCAGAGATATTCCTTTAATCTTTAGTTTATTTCCATCATTTCAATAAACCCACCCTGCTTGGAAATGACAATTTTGTGTCAGTGCTATTGCCCCTTACACTTGTAAAGTGCATTTAGATAAATAAATTGTAGGACAACAGTACAGGGACTTCTCAGTTTTTAAGTGGAATCTGGTACTTACATAATCTAATAGTAATGGTACCATTGAAGAACTAAACCAAAATTGCAAACTGCAACCTGAGGCCATCCTTTCATGCAAGCTAAAACACACATGAACAGGAAAACTACAGTAAATATGGTTTGGACAGTCCACAAAGGCCCCAGAGGAGAGTACAGAGCTCCTGACTTCAAGTGGGCTGAGAAAAAAGAAGCAAATACGGCAGTTGGAGCTTAGCACAGCTAAATCAGTATTTTCCAAAGCAGCAGTCTGTGCCTTTAGGACTTGTACAGATGCAGTGGTACATCTAGAAAATTGCTATCTTCTGGACACATTTGTTGATAACAGAGAATGGAATTTGTTGATAACAAAGAACAGGATAGCAATGATCTGAAGGAAAATTATGACAGCTAAAAATCAATATTTCAACTGCAGGGGGAAAATCAATTTTTTAATATGCTAAGTACAAAGAATACACAAGATTTATATGTGGCCCATATTATTCTCTACACCCAGGTATGAGCTGCAAAGGTTTTTCACATTGCTGACATAAGTGACAATAAGGATTGTGCTGCAGGACAAAGCAACAGAAATGCATAATGACAGAAGTGAGAAACAAAGGGGAACAGCTCAAATATATTTAGATGCAGCTCTAGATACAAGTAGAAATGTAAACATCTTCTTACTAGAAAGAGACAAAACTGGATTAAAGATACACTAAAATATCATGAACAATGAAATGACAATTGAAAGAGGCACGTCCACAAGTTTGCAGACATAACAGAAATTAAGATACAGGAGGCTAAAAATAAACCTCTATATAATTTCTGTAAACATCTAGAGGTACTAAACCTATGACCCTGGACCTGTAAACAACTAAAGAAAAGGAGAGAATGTGCAAAATCATCAAATAGATAAAATAAATTTTAAAAATCAATTAGATAATTAGGTAGAGCATAAGAAGGCAAGAGAACAAAGAATACAAGTGAATATAAAATTAAAATGAAAGGGAAAACACGATTACTGCAAATAACAACACTGCCATTCTCTAGACAATTTCAGGAAAAATTACACTATCATGAAAGCTGTTTCACTAAGATTAAGGAGAAGAACTGAAGAACCTAACATGGAAAAAAAGGGTGAAAAAATCTACCCATCCCTTTCATAAAGAACACTTAGTGAATTTGAAAAAGAACAATGAGGACTAAGCTGTGTTCAGCACATAGTTGAACATAGCAAACATGACATGCCTTTTCCAGCCTCTGCAGGACAGAAGAGTTGAAATGCTTCACATTGTGAGAGGTGATAGATTCCTCAATTTGTGGACAAAAAGAAATGAGAAATAACTGATACATACTAAAAGTACAAGTAAGTCCTCAATAAACTGAAAGTTAAACTCAAAAACTCCTTCTTTACAATATCATACTCTGCTCTGGGTATTTAGTTTTCTAGCAATCTACAGATGAAACAGAATAAAAAAGCTTGTTCCATTTGGATCAAGTAGGTACTTTTCATCCCATCTTTCTAGTACTAATCACAGCAATTTGTAGGATTGGACCAACATGTTCTACACATTTATTATTTCCAAGAGTAAGTAGTGGTCACTTATCAAAGATCTAAATTAAAATTTAATAAACTTAAGAAACCTATCAAAAGAAACATTCTCAAAACTACACTTCAAAGGAGATATTCCTTCACTATATTAATAAAATCAAGATTAGCAAATAAAATGGGGCATTTTTTCTCTTCCAAACAAAGAGTTTCCCCCTCTCTATAAATTTCTGCATGGCTACAACAGTTTCTAAAAAGAACTTATAGTGCGAAAAACAGAAGCCCTGGTAACAGTGCACTGAAATGGAATAATTGGAAATGTCATTCAGGTAAAAAAAAAAAACAAAACCTTGTGTATCTTCTGTCTTGAAAACTCGAAATAGCCTTGTTGCTAGGAAACCAAATTCCCTTTCACATGCATCAGAGAGGGTAGCAATCATCTCAGCCAGTGAAGTCTCTCCACCTACACTGGACAGTCTATTGTAGTCTGTAAACAAGAATCTGAAAGAGACAAAAACATGTATTTGGTGTACTTCAGAAAACTTTAAATATTTTCTGGAAACTAAAACAAAAGTCTAGCTGCATCTCCACAGTTAGAAGTTTTTTTAAGTGGTACAGAATGTAAAACAAACACTGTTTTTAAAAAAAATCTACATGGAATGTAACTACTTCTCCATTTATCAACCTCTTCCTTGCCCCACTTTCTATTCTAAAACTTGATTTCTTAAAAAGATAAAAATTCTCATATCACTAATAGTACCTTAGATGACAGTAAAACACGAAAATATCTTTATGATGCCAAAATGCAATACTGAAAAATATTTTCAAAACTGCATTCTGATGTATTTTTAAATACTTACAGAGGATTTTAAAAATTACAGAAACATAAGATCACATAAAAGCACCATGAGGCTAAAATAGAAGGTTTTGAACAATGACACAAACACACAGCATAAGTTTTCTTGTTTTCAGGTAAACTAGAATGCTTGAACAGTCTGATGCTCCACTCACACGGAGGAAAAACTCCCCAAAGCTTAACAGAAGTAATCAGTGGAACAAGTATTAAACATATATAATATACAATAAGCTATGACAGGAAATTCTTATTTTATCTGGTATGAATTTTCATTAGTATAATAGCAAAAATTACTAATTCTACAAAGCACAAACTTTCACCAACTCTGGCATAGTTTTTCTTGAAAACACTATCTTCTTCACACTGTAAAGCTTATGATCTTCTAGGGCTACTGTTTTTCAAATAAGAATCTCAACAACTTTTCATATTAAGCTAAACATGTACATTATTATGCAGTTTGGAGAAGTATCAGGGTGAGCCTGATTGATTGATTGATTGATTGATTGATTGATTCATTCATTCATTCATTCAAGAGTAAATAAATTAATAATTAAATAACTAACCTGACAGGTAAAGCTTTAGTGGTTTGCTCTGGTAGTTCTGGTGGGTTCACAAACATGAGTTTGAGAAGCAACTCTAAATATCCAACATGTCTTGCCAACCTTGTACTTAACACCCAGGCCCAGTTCCATCTCTCCCCTTCTCTCCGGCCACCAAAGTAAATTACAGCTAAAATATTAAAAAGATGTTATGGTTTTAATTTAGTCAACATTGAATCATGAAGTTTGAAGAGATAAAGCATGGAGTTCTGTAAAAAAAGTTATCAACTTTTAGCATTTAAACTAAAAATGAGAATAGTAAGAGCAACACAATGAAATAAACAAAATCCTTCTTTGTTCTCATGAATGCCCTCTCACAAATTACACACAAAACAAGGGGTCCAAAAGTTTCTTACTGTCCACAAAAATATTTAGTGTTTTTTCTGAATGGCAAAGCATATCTACAAAGTAATATTGAATTCCAAAAACAGACAAAAATCTTCATGAATTCCAACAAAGACTTACTAAAGAAAATGTAGAGAACAGCTAATAAGCTGAGTGACACTGCTATTCCAAGCTTTGCATCCACTGTGAAAGCGAGCAATAAACCCAAACCCCCACACAGCAAAAGTGTGAGGAACACAATAAGCCAGGAGAACTGAAACAGAGGTTCAATCTGCTGTCCTGCAAAAGTCTTCATTTCATCTAAAACAAAAAGACAAAGACCAGTTAACATATGAAGTCACTCAAAAAAGATCATTTTTGAAAATAAGTTTTTCAGCGGACTGCATAACTTATCCCAATTACTGATCCAGAAAAAAGACACTGATGCTTGAATTCTTCAAACATTAGTGCAAAACCCTGTTTTCATCCATGCAATGAATGAAAATATTTAAATACACAATACTCACATTCTTTATGCTTTCTACTTTTGAAAGCATATTAAAAGTCATGCCATTTCCTATCCTCCTTTTAAAGTGTAAAACATATTTTGTGATACTAAGAAAAATAAATCCACCATATCTGTTCAAATACTCCACCAAACCTCCAAAATCTCAATCACTGAAACATGGACTGTGCTCCTCAAATAGTCAGATAGAGTACAATCTGAAGGCTACAGTATTATTTCTGTTTGTTGATTCTTATATCCTAAAACAGGAATTCCTGAAGGAACTTATTTAGATTCTACAGAATAAGAAATAACAGATACACAATCCAGAATAAAGACAGGAATGTGGAACAGGAGGAAAACACTAAGAAAATGTTTCAGAAATGTAAGAGTTCATCAGCAACAAATATCACAAAGTACATAAACTTTTTGTTTATGACATGGAACAGGAGGTGAAAAAACTAATGCAGAGATCCCATTTTAGCTAATACAAAATCACAGAAAGTAAGAAACAGCAAGACTGGTAGAACTATTTTTAATTATATTGAAACATCTCAACAAACACCCTTTGTAAGAAAATGCTGAAACTAAACATGATTTCTACCAGGAAAATATTGATTTATTTAATATACTGCATTTGCCTTCCTCTGTCATTTCATAAAGTTCAAAAAACTCAAAGAAAGAGGAAAGGGGAAGAAAACTAGATGCAAAGAACATACACTACAGAAAATAAAATATTAAAAGCCTGATGATTGATCTTAAGCATTAAAAAGAAAAAACACACAGGATGCACAATAAACAAATACTGCAGAAGAGGAGGTCTGAACCTGATCAGACACACAAACAGGCCCAGCAAGGCATATTCAGGCAGCCAGACTTTCTGTAGTACATAAAGAGGAAATTTACTGCTGCAGGAAACTCACGGGAAAGACAGAAGCACTGTCTTGACATTGTATAAATGAACAAAGCAATCTATGGATGAACTGACCACAGTAAAATTTAAATCCTTTCATCATAGAAACAGAGATCAGATAAAACATCACATGGACCAACAACCCCCACAAAAACTAGTAACTCCAATGTGATGCTTTTCATAGATAGATTGGAAGTACTGCAAAGACTAAATCAAGTTTTTACCTTCCAGTTTCTTAAGCAGGAAAGATTTTCCACTTCCCCACTGTGCATACAAGCCTACACAGATGGGTGGCTGCATGGTTGGTTCACTCAGAATATCAGCCAAAGCACTGCTGTACAGGTCATAGCCCAACATGTCACCATCAGATTCCGTGGGAGACAAGTGCCCTGCAACACAAATACTGTGCTACACAACTGCTCTAAGAAAGCTCTTCAATATGACTATTGCCATAAATAAAGTCATGACACATTCACTCATATTTATATATATATATACTCTTGCTATATAACAGCTGTTATAATTTGTACATTCCTGTTCAAAGGAAATTTAAATCATCCACATAAATGATACATAAATATTATATCTATTAAAGCCTACTACAAGACTCAAGATCCCAAAACACAGGAAGTCAAAGAAAGTAATTTCTACAAAAGCAAGATGCAAATAAAAACAAAGAGATCAATGGCAGTCCCAGAGCCGAAATAAGAGATATTTGACCTTTACCAGGCTTTTAGAGTCATGGGTTTTTTTGCCAAATAATTATTTTTAAGCCTTCCCATTAAATGCAACATTAAAAATCTGTAGCCACTTTTCAATACATAATCAAATACTGAATTGTCAATAGTGATTAAAAAAAAGAAAATACTTATACTTACTGGCACCAAATATCTGTGTTAAAATACTCTTCTGGTGGCTACAGTCAATATTGTAAGGGGTTTCTCCTGTCTTGTTGGGTCTATAAAGCAATCTACCATCTTTTGGATTTCTTAAGAGTAATTCAGCAAGTTTACGGCTTCTTCCACGAATAGCAATGTGAAGTGGAGTATCTCCTTTCTGCAATCAAGTGAAAAGCTAGTAATATCTAACATGAATTCCTAAGATTATGGACAGACCATATGTTCAACACTGTTTCAGAAGTATTATTTCTTTGAAATAAATCCTAGGGCACTTTCAAAAGCATCAGTGCCTTATAGCAAGCATTTTTCCCCTTGAAAAAGCATTATAAATCTTTCAGAGAAGACATGTGAAAAAGCAGTTCTTAGAATGCTAAACCTCAGACACTGCCTTCTATCTTAAATGCTTACATTAATATCCTAAAGTTCATGAAAACTGTAGTCTCTGTGTAGAAACAAATGCCTAAAGGCAAACTCAGAGACTTGTTTGGAACAAGAGACAGTGCTTGTTAGAATTGTTTCAATGTCTGCTCAGGCTTTTCTAAAAACTTTCCAGTAAAAGTTTTCTTATTGCATCAAATCAATGTTATAACTTATTTGCCCTAAATATAGCAAGAGATTTAAAAAGCATCAAATAAATGTTGCTGCATTTAGAAGGTTTGCACTCAAAGTAGGTAATGCATAGTTGTATTTGCCAGTTGTATTTGTCCTTGGCATCCCATTTGATTAATGTCTATTAATCAAAAACTAACATCAGTGACAAGTAATAACCATTCTCTATGCTCTTCTTCAAGTGTAATAAAAACTAGTTGCTTTATCCATGAAAGTTTTATTCCTCTCCTAGGTTTTTTTTCCAAGTTATTAAGAGCACCCTAACACAAAACAAACCAAAATCTGACAATATATTAATGGTGGAAACAAATTTATGCTTAAATATTCTGATGCATTTAATTATTAAACATATGGGAGATTAAGCATTTAAGTCTTATTTAACTATTAAGCACATGGGAAGGTCTCTTTCTGTATTAGCTTCAACAGCTCTCTCCAAAATCCTGCTGCAAAACTAAAATGATTAAATATACTAAAGTAAACAAATAAATAATTCTTTACCTTGTCTACAGCAGAGACCTTAGCTCCTTTATCCAGAAGAAGCTCTACTATTTCAATATTTCTCATTTTGGTTGCCTTTATTAGAGGTGTTTCTCCATCCTGAAATAGAAAAATAGGACTAATATAAAGACCTCTGTATACCCAAAACCAAGGAAAAAAAAAAAAGTAATAGGGTAACAAATTAAAACAAAAAACTTTAAGACAATTAAAATTAAATATGCCACTGTGCAAGCAACAACACTTTAGCACTTATGACTGTGAAAAAGTATCCCAGACCCAGTTTTCTACATTGATTAGAATCAAAAAACAAAATTCATTTCTGTCAATAACAGTGTCAAACAGGAAAAGACAAAATTCAGATAAAATACAAGATATTTGAAAATATTTCACTCCAACTACAGTGCCAACTGCTCTTATTTTTTTCCTTACTGCTGCACATGCCTGAACTCATGCCTAGTAATATCAAAAAACTATTTCGCCCAATTTCCAGTAGCACCTGGTCTTTATTCCTTATTGCTGGTCATGTCAATGATGCTGAGGTAAAGAATCCACATGTTCCCTGCTATCAAGGATTTAACAGCAAATCATATTTATCAACAGCAGGAACATTGCTATTGCTGAGATGCCTTATTTCAGAAAAAAAATAAATAACAGCGTTCAAGGTACCAACACTTCACAAAACCAGAATTTGATATGATTTTCACATCACATAGGAGCTGAGAAAAGAACAGAGGTTAAAAAAAGCAATTCAATTAAAATTCTAATTGTTACCTTGGTACATGTCTCAGTATCAGGGTTGCATTGCAAGATATCCCTCACCATTGTAGCATTTCCTTTCTCAACTGCCCAATATAAAGCAGTTTTATTATCCTAAAAATAAAATAAGAGTATTAAACACTAACAGTATTTTCATTTAGTTGGATTAATTTCAAAAACAGTATTTAAAGTACAACCATTATGTATTGAAAATTGCATATAATACAGCAATTTTTAGCACAGCTCAAGGCAAAGGTGAACAAGTCTAATTGGCACAAAAGTAGAATTTAGAGGGGAGGATGAAAATTGGGGAATATAAATCTATTTTGAAAATCTTTGTGAAATATATTAAGAGCTTTAAAAATCCAATCAGACTCAACTTGTCTTGTCTAACTCAAATATAGAAATCACCTAATGAAATAAAACAACTTTTTTACAGAGCCATGCAAGCTGGGAAGCTGTAAAATTAGTTGGACAAGAATGTCAACACAAAGAACCAGAATGCTGATCAGCCAGACATTTTATCAGTAAACCTGGGGCAAGGTTCATTGCTGCAAATCTGCTTCTGTCATCTTTTTTCCCCAGTGATGTGTAGAGAGGTGCTATGAAGAAAGTCTTCATATTTTAAATCTTTCTGTAGCCTAGTGACTGCACCATGACTCGTTCTGTTTGATGCATATTTATATAGAAACATTTAAGAAAAGCCTCTGAACACACACCTGCTTCTAAGCAGGAATGTTAAAGTGCCCCTTGCAGCCTTCTACCTTGCCTGCTTCTTTCATTTGCAACTCTTTCTTTTCCATTTGTGGGTTTCACAGCAAACTGAGTTTAAAGCCTTTCTCAACAGTTCAACAAGCCCAGTCACTAAGACTTCTTTCCTCTCCAATCACTTGGGTTTCATCTTCTCTCTCCTTCAGTGAGCTGGCTTCCAAGACATCAGCCTGAGCTGTACATCAGCCAGGCACAGGTCTGCCAGCTGCTCCCAGCTAGGTCCTCCCCCTCCCAGAAGGGCTGAGGAAAACACCACCTGAGCCCTCACCTGCCCCAGCTCTCACTCCTTTAGTCACGTTTTATCTGCTGAAGGTATCCGCCAGCTAGTGACCATATGAATGAATGATCAGCAAGGAACATATTTGCTGGAAGGCTGGACAAGACTCAGCAATATTTCTGAAATGTCACAAATTTGGGCAGTCAACACATCTCCCCAGAACACACCTGGCCAGCAAGCAGGTGCTGCAATGCCAAACAGCAGGGAAGTTGCTCCCAGTAAGGAAGGAGCACTCATCTCCACTTTTGATACTGCGGGTCCTAAACTATGATCTGAAGTGCAGAGCCAGAACATTGCTCTGATGGTACTGAGTCCTGTAAGGCTGCAAAAACATTCTCTAGATCAACCATGGCAAATTGCCACTCAAGCAACCTCACACTGCCAGAAGTCACAAGCTTCCCTGCTACCAAAGACACTGTAACCTCTTGCTGTTTTTGGATTGCTTCAGCCATAGCAAGATTTTGAAAAGCTTCAGATTTTCAAACCCGTCACAGCCAGAAGCTGAGACACATGGGTTGCCAATGGCAGGTTAGAGGAAGAGAACCAAATGCTACCTTTTCTTGAAAATAAAAACTTGTTGGCTTCTCAGAGAGGCTCTGCAGCAGCAGCAGGCACTGAACCTTTGCAGCTCTCAGTGACTAGTTAGTTTTGTGTTCAAACTTGGCAGAACACATGTGCCCAAAAGCAGAGTGATTTGAATAGCTTGAAGCAAAAGAAAGCAAGCTGAATGTAACAGAAACAAGTATGCTGAGTGAAATTTTCCAGTAAAAGAGTAAAATTAGTACCTTAATCAAAGGGACAAAAAAGAAAGAAGGGACAGGTAGAAAACACAGAAATCACTGACAACAATGAAACAGGAAGCAACACAGAAAGCTGGCGGAGACAAGAATCAACCAAGCACAGTGACAGAACTGCTCTGACAACAGATATAATCTTGGGTGCACATTTCATTGATTTTCTATTTAAAATATGATTAAAATAATTACATCAAGTGTCTTTTAAAGTATGTCATTATTTTAAAACTGTTCAGTAGTGCAGATGAAATAAGTTCAGTTTACATATTTTACTTTTCAACGATTATGCAATTAACTAAAAAACTGTGTTTAACAAGCATTACATTTATTTGTATCTTATATCTTAAAAGGTGCACAGCAATGTGATATATTTTACTGTTCAATGGAATTTGAATTTCCTGCAGAGTAGACAAAGCAAACTTTAAAGCCCTGTTTTCAGGAACACAGTATAACTATTTGGTGCACAAATTCACATCCTATTTAAGAAGTGCTCTAACATTTACAATGTTGTACTTACCTGACCTCTGATATCTATATCAGCATATTTATGGAGCAGGGCTCTCACAATTTCAACGTGACCACCTCTAACAGCCCCAATCAACACTGTATCTCCACTCTATAAAAATTGTGAAAGAATATTGAGCATTAATTATAATAATTTACAAACAAGAAGTGCAATAGAGAATGAATTACAACTTCCAAATATACACTATGCCTATCTACATTAAGAAATCTCCACTATTTTAAAAAAGAAAGATACACAAACAATAGAACTATCTCTTAAAAAAATGGGTATATAATAGAAAAAATTCTGGACTTTTTTTTTTTTTAATTGTTCAGGAAAACAAACACCATAAATAGGTCTAGCTTAAACCACTAGCCTATAAAACCCAGCATAAATTAATAATAAATATTAAAAAAGCCACTTGTTTTCTGTTCATAGGAAGACCAAACACTCTTAGAAATAACCTAATTACAATCAGACAAGAATATTGCCTGTCTCGTCGAGATGTTTCACAACTGACAAAAGCTCATCAAGAATTTTGAATAAATTAATGCCCATTTTTAATGCAGATTTGACTGTTACCTTGTTTACACACATTATGTTATTACAAAGAAAAAAAGCAAAAGGCTGATTTCATCTCGGATCCAAACAAAAAATATTTTGGTGTGGCAAATGGAGTTATATATACATAAAACAAAGTTACAATTGTGCTTAAGGCTTCTGATTTTAACACATCTAAGGCTATCCCAGAATTTCAGAAATTACATTATACTCCTGAAACTGCTTAGTACTCCTTTCATGATGAAACAGGAAAAATAAATACAAGTATAGCAAAACCACAGGTGTGGAACTCAAGAGTGCTGAGCAGTAGAAAATGCCCCATAAACCAGTCATTACATATTTAGCTGTGAACCAAGAAAGTTTCTTTATCAAAACCTACTCTAGCATGTGAAACTAAGAGTACTCATTGTTAGGTGTATTTTTGGAATGCAGTCAGCTGTGCTGAAAGCTGTAATTTCTCCTTCCTGAAAAGCACAGAAATACAGACCATTGTAGAACACTGTGGCGGAAGAGGTGCTAAGAGGGATTGCAATGTTTTTTCTAAATATTTTTAAAGTTTGCTTTGATATGTGCCTGAGGTCAAATTTGTTGTGACATGCAACACTGTAACTCAGTACACTGCCATTTGAGAAATGCACTGACACTTATAATACAGGAAAATGCATCCAAAAATCCTTTTAAATTTATGAGGCAAGTATTAATAAGCTTTCCTCTATTCTCTGCAACCCCAAGCAATCCAACTTGGGGATTGTGAATGTAGCCTCAAAAATGTATGATTGTTCTGAACAAAGTCCTGAACTTGAACTGATGTTTTGAGAGAGACATCTAAGTTTAGGTATCTAATCAACTACAATCTCAAGGCTGCAGTGCTTGACCTGTCTTTGACACTTCAGGAACTGACTATCAAGAGGGCACTGCAGATAGTCCAAAGCACCTGTATAATTAATCAAATAAAATCCTGAGCTGCCAGCAAGCAGATTCATACTCTGGGCACAGTTCATGTCACATCTCTACTGAGTAGTGCATGTATAGGTCAGGTTCACAGCATTACATTTACATCTCTTAACCCAGAGATGAAGTCTCCCTCTCATATATGCAAGTTTTCTAGTAAAAAGTTTCATTGTAAAAGATAAAGGTACATTCTGAATTAAATGCATTATTTTTCACAGAAGCCATGGTTTACAGTTTTAGCAGCACTATCCCACCCCAAATCTACAGATTAGTTCAGTATTAGTCTTATGTTACAGATATGTCAGATGCCCTATGTTCTCAATTCAAGCATCTCAAAGAGTAGTTTCAGTAGTTTATCTTTTACCTTCACATAACAACATTTACCACTTAACGTACTTGTAAAAGAGTAATACACAAAAATACCCCTAGATGGCAGAAAAACTAGAAAGTCAGAAAAATCACATATTTACAAATCTGCATACACTGGTATTTAAACATAAATTATTTATATATATAAAATGACTATTATGATGAAAATTGACTCACTCTGTCAGGAATGTTCACATAAGTTCCAGCATCAAGAAGATCTTGCACAATTTCAGTATGTCCCTCCTTCGACGCAATCATCAAAGCTGTATTTCCATCTTTATCTGTTAGGTTTACATTTGGGTTCCTTTTCAGAATTTCTTTTACTGAGTCAGTATAGCCACCCTTCACTGCTACAATAAGTGCAGTCATAGAATTCTTTAAATAAAACCAAAAGATTTTACTGTACAGTGGATATAGCAATCACCATTATATCAGCAGTTCAAATAATGACAAAAATAAAATTCATTGACATCACTCTCTTAATCATCCAAATGCTACTTCAGTGCTGTGTTTTACAGTGCACCAAAAAACATGCTTTTTAAAAACAAAGAAATAAACTAAGAACAACAATAGAAAACACTTCAAGTGCAAAAAGCAAAATTCAGATCAGTTTATTCTATTTCCTGAATGCCACATATATAATAATTTGCTCGTCATATGGGAACTTAGTATTATCAGAGTATCTGGATTTACAAATACTGTTCACAGAGAGGATTTTTGAAGAACTTCAGAAAAAAATCATATGAATAGCAAAAGTTTTCCTAATCTTCCACTTAACTTTTAATGGATTTTTCTTTTGTTTTGACAAGGAATTTAAATGTAATCTATTTTATTAAAACACAATATGCAGCTGAAATTTCTGAAAAAAATTCAATTTCTGAAAAGTTGCAGTCACCATTATTATTTTCAAAAGATGTTCGGGTTTGATTTACTTTTCAAATGGCTCTGAGAAATAAGATATTTGATGTATCAGGCTTGAATACTGAATGAATTTTGATAGTGCTAATCTTCAGATAACAATTAGCTAAGTTCATTTATGTCCATTAAAATTTACACTTAACATATTGATATGTTCACTGCCAATATAACTCCTTAGTTACATCATGGTTTTATTAAAAGGCACAAAGGAAATTCAGGAACTCTCACATGCAGTCTGCAAACAGCTGGAAAGCAAAACACTCCAGCATTTCATGTTGTTTCATGTATTTCTTGGTATTTGTTTTATAAAAAACCTAAACAGGACACACAGATGTACTTATCACTGGAAAATGCAGTTACTTACAGCTCCTTCTTGATCAACATCAGCTCCCATCTGTAGCAGGTATTTCACACACTCCAAATGACCTTTCCTTGCTGCCCAAACCAGTGGAGTGGTTCCATACTGAAAAAACATTCACAAAATTTTATCTATTGCTTTCTGTATTTAGTATCCCATACAATCTAGTATTTTTCCTACACTTCATTGCTTTCATTTTTACAAAAATATAATTCAGTCTTGTGAATTAACACAAGCATTTGAAAAACTGCTTCAACTTTTCTTTTGTAGACAAATATAAGAATTACTTTTCTATACAACCTAGGACAGCAAAATTTCCAATAGCTCAGAAAATAGAAATATTTTCACAACCATCTAGAGTATACCATGGAAAAACTTCTTTCAAGCATAAAATCTTATATTAACATAACTCTAGCATGCTAATTCTAATCTTACGGGTAAAATAAAACAGCAAGTGTTCTTCTAATCAAGAATTCATAGATTTTCTTTCACAAGAAATTTATCAAATATTACAGAAGTTAAATGTTATATAGGTATAACTTACTTTGTCAGAGCAGTTCACTTTAGCTCCATGCTGCAGTAAGAGATGGACTATATCTGAGTGGCCACGTCCTGCTGCCCAAATAATTGGATAAACACTGTATTGCTTAGAATTAAAAAAAAATTAAAAATCATTTTAGTCTTATGTATTTTAATTATTTTACATCAACAAAACAAGTCTCAAGAGAAGTTAAATCCACAGAAGAATTAATATACAGATATAAATCCAACCACATTATCAATAACTGCTATCTAGTACATTAGGTAGACGATATCCTAGGAAGATGTCTGCTGTTTTGAATCAGTTTTGATTTATAACTCTTTAAACAAGGTTTGTAAATTCACATCTTTGTCTTAATAGTAACATTTGTAAGGTAGAAAGGAAGCAACAGACAGCTATGTAATAACCCTGAGTAACCAGGAATGCAGAGAAGTTGTGCCATGCACACAGACACTGCATATATATATTGTTCTGGCCACTGGGGCTCTTCCTTCATAGTTCATTGCCTCAAACAGCAGAGAACTGGCAGTATAAACAAATCGTTCAGTGCCTACACTTATTAGAAAATGCTTACAAATGAACTAAATCTCAAAATCTTATGGTTTTTTTCATTCTTCAACATGAATGGTATATATTCATATAATCTAAACTATTATGAAACAATTAAAGCAAATTATGGTTTCTAAATTGCACACATTAGTTACTTCATTAACTTCTATAGATGCAGAAAAATGAGTTGTTATACTAGTAACATTACATACACTACTTATGTTTTCTATTATTTCCTCTCCTGATAATTTGAATCTTAGTATGAGCTAACGCCCATTTGCTTCAATTTTAAAAGATTCAAAATTATTAAAAAAGCCAGTGGCAATCACACAGGTCATTAAAGCATACCCTTTATAAAGTACAGTGATTAACTCGTGGCAAAAAATGCAAAATGTTTAATCAAGATAATGAGTGCACAATTCAGGACTTCAAACATTTGGGAGGAGCAGATGTTTATGACTAAAACTTACCATGCCTGTGATGTTTGGATTTGCTCCTTTCTCAAGCAGCAGTTTAGCCACTTCAGTACGGCCTTTGTATGATGCCCACATCAGGGCAGTCCATCCTCCCTAGCAAACACAATTCAAAGAAATGTAAAAACTGAAAAATACTCAGAAATATAACTAATGACTTTTATTTCACTTTGTACTTGTCCTAAGACTATTCTGCAAATTCAAAATATAGTAACAATTGACCACACAATGATGCAATCCTATTTATTTAGAATAAATCATAAGCTCCTGCATGGAAGTAGATTTCCTGTTATATGCAAAACTTGGGAAAACATAATGTCCTTAATGTTGCTGAACATTGAATTCAGATTTCAAATCCATATAAATCCAGCTACTGTATTTAAAAAAAACCACAAAAACCCCAAAAAAACAACAAAACAAGAAACACACTGCTATCTTAAAACAAAGTCTAGACTCCAAATCAATTAACATGGAAAGCTTACTTTTGATTTCTGTAGCAGGGAGTAATAAGAGCAACTAATTTCAAATTACACTGGTGTGTTTCATTTAAGTTTGTAAGCTAGGAGACAATGAGGATTCGCTGACTAAGGCATTTGACAGATCAGGTTAACAAATTCCATTTTAAAATAACAGTATGCCTCCAATAACTGTCAGCACAATTTTTATTTATTTCTTTTTAACACACTTTTGGAGATGTGAAAGATCCCTCTGACTGGCATAGGTCTAGAAATCAAGCACTTGGCCATGTGAATGTGAATGTGCTTAATGTTAAACAAAAAATTTTGGCTAGTGAAGATGCCTCAGCTTTCAGACAGAGTGGAACTTCAATTAAACGAGCACTTTAACTCAACACTAGTGGTTTTCCACATTTTAGCTTAAGCAGAACAAAATTAGTCCTTGCAGGTACCTAATTCTATCTTCTGTCAATGGAGACAGTCTATAGCTCTTCAGGGCATCTAACCTTAGATTCATGTCAGCAGCTTTTATAACTCTTTAGATGGGCTGGACTATAGCATCCAGTTTCCCATATAAAAATTTGGCAAGATCAATGAAAGCAAGTGTTAGGAGACTGAAAACAAGGACTGCTGTATGAACAATCACAACTGCCCAGAGTAAAAGTAAACACAGATAAGTATCTTCTGGGAAACATAATGCTTATTTTACCAGAATACTTTAAAAAAAAAGGCACTACCATGCAAAAAAAACCTCCAACAACAACAAAAAAAACCACAAATGAACCCTCCCCCACAAAAAAACCTGTCACCTACACAAAACACACCCAAAAATCAAACTGTTCTACAGTTCAGCTTTTTTTCAGAGCAAATTAGGGGGGAAAAGCAGCCCCAGTAAACCAGCTGCCATTACTAAAGCAATCATTTTACAGGTGTAAAAAGCAATATTTAACTACACATTCTTTTTCATTTCAGCAGCACTGGATACATTATGTAAAACTGAAAGATCATTCCTTAGTTTTATGGAATTGAAAATCTCCAACTCACAAAACTGTTTTTCTATCTTATTTTTACACTAAGACAACACATACCAAATCCCGATGCTCCAAACTGACATTATAATTGAGAAGCTCTGCTACAATAGCTGCATGTCCTTCTTTAGCTGCTGAAATAAGAGCAGTCCAGTTATCCTAGAAAAAAAGGAAAAAAATGTTATACTTCCATAAAAGTAACGTTCTTTTTCAAATGTTTAATCCACAACAGGAAATACAGAAGCCCTTAAAATAGCTGTCCTAATAAACTAATAAACTCACAGTGTGCCAGTTATACACATGGAAATACCAAACAGGTATTCCAAATCTCCTCTACATTTATGTGCTCTCCTACCCAATATCTAGCACTTTCCACTCCCCAGTCCACTGCAGGTTATCTTAATAAATATATAGAGGAAGCAGCACCTACAAAGGATTAGAAAGCAAGGTCAAGACATTAAAAATTGCAGAGAGGGAATGAGATGCTAACCAAGACCACAGAAAACAGTGGCAGTGGGTCTCCACACATACTGTGTGACAGCACTCAAGGGATTGATCTGCAGGGTAATCTGGACTACAGTTGTTTGATCACTCCAGGAAAACACATTTCCCTTTGCATAAAGCTTATTTCCCCCCCACTGATCAAAGCTCATCCAGGTGTGGATTGATTTTTTATATGCTACACACTTATAAAATATAGCAACATTTTATAAGGTAGCTGTCCTTCCTAGAAGTATAGAAATTGTGGTAGTTACAGCAATTTTAATAAAATGTCTCAAAACAATAGAGACTTGGTTGGTAGGTTTTCGATGTTCTGGATTTTTTAGATGACAGATTGCATAGAAGACCTCTCCTGGATGTCCATACTGCTACATCTAAACTAAATGCAGAAGTGAAAAAAACAACTAAAATCCTTTTCCTGTTTACCACTCTTCGCTGGAATATACAAAACTTCCAAAACTTTCTAACAATATTTCTGTTCTATTTGTACCTTTTGGGCATCTTTCACCTGGAGTCAACCTCTGTTGCTGAGGCATGAAGACAAGTCACAAATTTAAAACCCCTCTCAGCCACTGTTCTGGCATTCATCTGAAATAATCCTTTAACCTAAATTCTCTCTAGGTATTTACTGAAAAAAACACCAAATACAAAACCCCAAATAAACAAAAATTCAACCCACTGACATACCTCAACAACATCAAGATGAGCAAAAATCACTTGGACCTCACCTTTGAACCTGTATTTCTCTATTCTAATTTCCCAGAAGAAACACCAGCAAATTCAGCAGAGATCAAGATGTTTTAAACATCTGAGGAATATCCCTACTCTTCACAAGGGCTCAGAGAAATACAAAAGCTAAGCAGCTTTGTACAAAAATTATATGTCATAATTTTCCACCTGCTCTTTTCCCCCCTGAGCTCAACACTAACCTAAATTCCCTTTGTTTGCATGCCCCTTGAAATTTTTTGTTCTTCCATTGTTAGGTGCCATCACATAAAGCACTAATACTTACTGCATCTTCCAAGTTGCAATTAGCTCCTTTCTTGAGAAGCTCCTGGACAATTTCTAAATTGCCTTGCTCAGCAGCCAACATAAGTGGAGTCTGGCCATTCTGAAATCAAAGTGACAGGAAAGTGATGAAAGTGATACACATACCACACAATAAAAACCCAGAAACTACAGAGCAACATTGTTTCCATTTTTAATTGCCACTGAGAAGCAGTAAGAAGGGCTGGTGTTGAAACCACATAGCATACTTGCAATACAAATGGAGAATATGGTATTAAACCTTGTCCCATAGGAGAATAAGAGATAAACACAGAAAAATTTCAGACATTAAAATTCTTACTATAAGAAAAAAAGTTACATTATTAAATATCTACCTTTGTGAATTATTTGCTCACTGAAGACATCTCCAATACATGTTACACCTTTACAACTTGGAGCAACTCAATCACATTGCTAAAAATTAATAAAGAAATGTATGTACTGTAGGAACCACAATGGCCATTAAAACATGCACACTGATTCAGAGGAACAGTGGCTCAAGCCATTCAGGTTATATACCCCACTTTTATTTCATAGCTTGGGAAATACAAACATCCCTCCTGTCCTCTGCAACATGGGTTCTTGGCAGACAGTCTCATCTCAGGGAAGATGAAAAACAGAAAAGCTGGTTTATTTGCCTTCAGAAGTATTTTAAAAGTCAGAATCTGTCACACTTACATCAGCCTACTTTTGTGACAGCAAATTTCTGAGGTACAATTGCTCTGGATGCTGAAAAGTAAAACTTGCTAAATTTTACAGTAAATTTATTAATTACAAGTTTAAAAAAAAAAATCAAGATAATTTTTCCTGACCTTGCTTCTGTTTTTTTCTCTCCACCACACAGAGAACTCAAATTATCTAGTCTTTAAATAACACAAAAGCTACATGTTAGGAGCTATATACCAGCAATTTCCCTGGAAAGAATAAAAATCAATGCAGAATCACTAATCTTTATAACTGAAAGTATTAACAATATGATTAATAAAGATACTGGATGACTCTTTCTGTTCTTGACAGACATAAAATCAAGAAATGCATGGGGTTTTTTTCAAAAATGCTTTCTGCCCCATCAGCTATTCCTTATGTTATTAATCTATGAGGTAATTTTTCACAATGAAAAATTATGCCCTCATGTAAGCTTATGCTGTTATAACTGCACATTGTATACATTCAAAAGGACACCATTGCTTTTAGATTCTAAAGTAAATTTTGTATCAACAAGAAGGACCTGAGTTTTAGGTCAGGTCATAAAAAAAAGAATTAAAATTATCAAAAAATCAAGAGAAAATAAAACACTACTTTTTAGAAAAGAACAACTCTCTTTGGAGGAGAAAACAGCCCTAACTTTTAACAGTTTTGCTCTTTAAGACATGCAAGTTAGTAAGTTGGGAATACACATACTAAGTGATTTCCTGAAATCCTGACAGATCACTCTGCCTTCTCTGATGACATCACTGGTGAGTGGGTGCAGAGCTGAGACACTGCTTATGCCATATCTAGCAAGGATTCCAACACTGTCTCCCACAACAACCAGGGACACTAAAGCAGGACAAGCTAGACAAATGGACAGTGAGGTGGACTGAAACTGGCTCCAGTGCTGGGCTCGGAGCAGTGGGATCAGCAGTACAAAGTCCAGCTGGAGGCCAGTCACTGGTGCAGGGAATCAATATTGGGATTCTGTTTAACCCTTTCATGAAGGACTGGGGCAATGGCACAGAGTGCACACACAGCACCTCTGCAGCCTGGTCAAAGCTGGGAGGAGTGGTTGATGCACCAGATGCTTGTGCTGCTACCCAAAGGGCACTGACAGGCTGGGCAGACAGGAACCTTACTGCACTGAGTACAGTGTCTGGTTGGAATGCCCAGAGGGAACTGTGCTGAATCTTTGTGAAGAGAGGCTGGGACTGCCCTGCACCAGATACAGACAATTCCAGCTGGCTCCAACCAACCCACCTGAGGACACAGGACCAGATAATCCCTAGGGATCCCTTCCAAGCACTGCTTTAGCAAAACACATGAAACCCCCTGCTTTAGCCTGACTCTTCTTCTCACTTCCTTCTGAACAGTTACTATTGTTATCACTCTGATTGTCTTCCAACAGTGCATAGCAAAAAAGGATAACACATTCCAAATAAAAGTATGTCTGGGCAAGAAGAGGCTGTGGATGGTAAAATTCCTCCCTCCTCTAAGAGGTGCCATACAGCTGCAGACTAGCTTTGGTTTTCTGAGACAGATGTAAAATTTTCTACAGGGGTACTGAAAACATCCTTCCCTTTTCGCTAGAAGACTCTTAAATGTAAGTATAATGTTATAATGTTGTAGCAACCATCATGAAGATTTCACCAACACAGAAATAAAAGATATTGCTACGTCTATGAGCTCCAGAATAATTCTCAAAAGTTGTCCAAGAGTCTAGACACTCCACAAATAAATGCTCGTTTTTCTCACACACCCATCAAGTACTGTCTATCCATACATCATAGCACAGTCTAAGTGTTGGAATAATCAAATTATAAAGGAGCACACCTGTATCTTTTTAGGGAAACCAATTAGTGGTTTCCCCTTACAGGTTAGCACTCTTGCAGTCTGTGAGAGAACAGAAGACTCAGAATTGAATATGCAGAAGCTCCTTCAGTACCAAGAGCAGAAAGAAAGGCACATCAAGGGAAAGCAAGGCTGTTAGGATCAAAGTGTATCACACAAAGCAAGCACCTATCATTAGCTGTTAATTCAACTGTCTGGTATGAGAGAGAAAAGATCATACAAGCAAAAGGATGTGCAGAGAAAAGGCAGAGGCTGAGACTTGCCCCACTTAACTGAAACTGACGGTGTTAATGCAATAAAACCATCCATATACAAACTGACTGGGACATCCCAGCTTTTCTGGGAACTGACCACATTCAAGATGAAGAGTTGGAATAAAGGGTTAGTAACAAGGTGGGTGATCCTACCATTGGACAAGTCACTGCAGCCTGGGAGGTCCTGGCATCAGCAAACCTTAGCCTGCCATGAATCTTTTTAGATCTCCAAAGGCACTCTCCTTTCAGTATTTTCTTTTTACCCAAGAAGAAAAGATGTTTTGGCAGGTCCAAAACTGGAAACTGAACTGCACTAAAAGCCACTGAATTCCAAGGAAGAGCTATCATTTAAAAAAACTCCTACCATTATACATATGGTTTAAAACTGATGCAAACCACATTAAGTTTGTCTGCAGAAATAACCCTCTCCAATGCAAGATAAGAAAGACTGAAAACAACAGGCATCAGGGAAATGATCTCTGCAAAAAAAGGCAGTTAATGAAACCCAGGATTTAGTCCCACCAATAAGTGAAGAAAAATTTAGAAAAGAAGGTGAAGGCAGCGGCACTTGATAAAATCAACATGATCATCTGATTTCAGCCATGTTGTTGAAAGGAATTGCCAGCAGAGGGAACAGACATTTCCCTCCTCAGATATGCTACATGCCAGGTGGTGAGGTTCATGTGTATGCTCTGAAACTTAAAAATTTGCCCATATGAAATACCTCAGCATATGTGCATACACAGCATGGAACGAATGTGCCAACAATGAAAGAAAACTGTCTTAAATGAAACCAGATCTAATAACTACAGTAAGGCTAAATCCTGTACATTGTTTTCACATTTGCATGATGCTTTTTGGGTTTGAGTAATAAATGTCATTGACTCCTTTCCATAAAAAATATTCTTTCCATCTCATGCAGATTTGAAAAATTGAGTAAAATAACATATTCTGAATGATTTTCATATAAACTCCCTACTGTGTATCAAGACTTTTGTGTACTCTCGGTAAACTCTAGACTTGCCTCTTTAGATACATATTTTTTCATCTAGATGAGCATATGCTGGTGTAAATTGCAATATATGCTCATATTTTGATTGTATAACAAAGTATCTCTCGACTGAAAACCAGGATGTGAGGCAAGGGTTATCATCATAGCAGGTTTCACCACAAAATGAACAGGGCACATGCAGTTGGATCCATGAACTAAGAAAGAATTCTTAGCCACAGAAAGACAGATATAAGCTCCATTCACAATGTAAGGATAGAGCTGCATTTTCCAGCTAAGAAGAACTCTCTAGAAAGCAAATACTATGAAAGATGCTGTCAGAGACTGAACACACAGTGTCCAGGTTATGCAAATGCAAGCAATCACTTAAAAACAAAACTGAAATTTGTATATTAAATAACCAGTGTGATCTCACTAATTATTCATTCCATAACTAACAAGCTGCAGTGTGAAACTGACCTTTAGAAAAATCATCTTACCTCATTTCTCTCATCAACATCCCTGCATTTCTCAAGAAGTGCTTTCAGAGCAGGAACATTTCCTTCTTCTACGTAGGTCAACAGACTCTGACTCATCAGACTCGCCATCTTCACACACTATTTCAAATGCTTCTAGATAACAAAGATTACCTGCATTTCAGGAAAGAAAAAAACCAGCAAAGCATAAGTAACAGCTATGACATTTGATATTAGAAATCATGAACTGTATATGTCAAAAAGTTTTGGTGGGTACAAACACATGCCTTTCTCCTCAACAAGACACTTTGGGGATGTGCATTAAAAGGCACTACATTTCCATGAAAAGTTTTAACTCCCTCTAGTTCTTAGAAAATTACAGAAATTATTCTGTTATGTGTTATCTAAATACATATTTTGAATGGAATGCATGTATGTATATACTGCATTATAGGAATATCTGTATATGTTACATATTTTATATATACTAGTTATTTACAATATAACCCTTATCCTTTACGTGTATAAGCAGAGCATTGAGACTAATCAGCATTCCAAAATACCATCATTCTATCCAAACTGCAGCCATATGGAACTCTGAGAAACATGATTTAGTAAATCAGTTATCACCAACTTTATGCAGACATGTGATGGCACGTTGTTAACTTGCTAGTCAAATATAACATGGCTTCTGTCAACTGATTATGTTTTTAACCTCTAATATGCAAGACAGCAAAGGTTTTTCTTTCTTAAGGCAGACCACTATGAACTATTTCAGGCTTCCTAAAAAGCTGTGTCCAGTAAGTTCAGAGCATCAGTAGTACTGTGCCAAATTTATATACATATGGCAACAGAAGTTGAATCAATCACTGCACCAAAATTAAGTTTCACTGGATGCAGAATAGGTCATGGGGCTAAATACAAGCCTCCAGCACCCCTCCACACCTTTCTCCTCACCAGTGGCTGACATGATCATGCTCTCTGGCTTTGCCTTGTGTACAGTTTTGTGTTAGCTAAAGCCTACTTCTTAGATTATTCTCTCCCAGGGAGAAGCCAAAGACTAGTGGCTTTACCAGCCAAATATTCTTAGTTTTATTCTCAAACCAAAGTAGACACTTTTTCTGTGCTTCCAACTGAAGTGGAACAAAAGAGATGAGAGGAAGCCAGCAAGAACTTCACTGTGCTTAGCACAGAGAAGTTAGTTTAGATTTGGAGATTTAAATCAAATAATCCAGCTCCACTTTAAATTGCTCACATAGTCTGTTACACCATTCTTCCTCCTTTACCAAGTAAATATGTATAGTTATACACACTGTTGTCAGGATATGTTAGATACTACCTGAGCTCACCTACAGCATTGCAGCCATCAGGTGACTCACATACAGAAATGCCTTGCTCAAAATAATGCCAGTTAACACCTCAGTTAAGATGACAGCATCTCTGGGTATGTGCAAATGAAATTCAGGTGCACATGAATGTCTAGTGACAAAAGAAACTACAAAACATTGTTTAAAACCCACACCTAAAGCCAATTAAAAAAATAAAAATCTAGATTTGACATGTTAAGCCCAGCAGCAGTTTTCCTAGGCACTGCCCAAGCAGCCACAAGAAAGCTATGAATAAATAAACAAAGAACACAAAAGGTCTGTCACGTTTACTGTACAGTTAAATTACCATCAAAGGGGGTGAGCAGCACAACAGTGGTGGTATATATTTGTCTCCATCTTTTTCAGTAGGAGGAAGAGCTAATTAAGAGGTTGCAAACTTAAAAACAAAAAACCCACTAAACCACACAAAATATGAAAGGATTGAAGAGAAACAGCAATTTTACTGACTCAGTGTGGACACATTGGCTCCTACTGCCATTTCAGACACTGAAAATACCAGGAAAGTTAGCATCTTGCCTGGCATCCAGCTGCCAGTCCAGAAGAGCCCACCTCCCTTACAGCCTACAGCACCATCTTACAGCCCTGTGCAGGTGGCTCAGATACTCTCAGGCACTTAAAATGACATTTGATATTCACATACACCTGTATTCCTCCCATTACTTTCTACATATGACAACAGAAATCCATGAAATGTGATTTGCTGCTAGCTCCACTGCCACCACAGGCATTTTCTGCTTTTCCTGTGCTACCTCCCAGCTTCTCTCCTGTAGCTGTACCCTCAATCCCCATGCTATTTTCCATACCAAATACCAAACTGAAAACTGTATTAAGAACATCCCCAAAACATGACTAAAAATGTCTCACCAAATGATTTATACTCTGCAGTTGTTATTAAAATTTCACCAATTAATTCTTAGCTAGTGTGAAAAACAAAGTATTCAGCACAGCTTTTCCCTCAAAGTAAGATTCTTCCCTTGATGTTCCCTATGGGCATATTTCCAAAAGGCAGAGGCAGCCCTGCTGCACAGTAGATAAGCATCCTGCTTCAGAAATCCCAGCTGGCAACAATGCAGTTTCTGCCTTCATGCAGAGCTGAATCCTTAGAGACAGCTGAAACCTCTGATGTCAATGAACACATCCAAAGATGTGTTTATAAACTCCATGTTAATATTACTTTTATAAAATGACAGAAGATTTGTACCAGAGACACATCTCAAAGAATATTAATATTTCTTGTCCCCTATGCTTCACTGTCACATAATATCCCCTTCTTGGAATTAATAGCAGCCTATTTTATAAAAACAAGAATCACAAAATCAAATACTCTATTTATGCATTTTATATCATCATGCTTTTTGTTGCCCTTTTCCAGGCAAGCTTCTTAGAGCATCCAAAACATCACTGGAGGGCTTTAAGAAAGTGTAGTTTAGAGACAACAACCACCAAACAAACAAAAATCTCCCCACCACTACAAAAACAAAGATGAATAAAAAACAGTGGTATTAAGATTTTTGGAAACTTTGCTTTATTTCCTCCCCATCAAGAACAAAGAACAAGCCTGAAATAAGCCTGAATGGGTCTGTTCATGATGACAGCAACTCAACATCAGCTGAGTACAGCCACAGATCACCTTTTTATTAAACAAAATGTATGTTATTACGTTATGAAAAGTAGGCACTGTACTCAAAGTCCATATGGGTGCTGGTCCCTAAAGGGTGATTTCTTCTAATACTTCAGATTTTTTTTTTTAAATAATCATAAAAACTGAAGCACACTCTGAGGAACAGCTCTGGCTAGAGAAGTAATTCTACTCTGGTCCCTCTAATGAAATAAGCTCCTAAAATATATATATAAATACAGTTTTCAAAAAACCCTGGAATAAAAAGAAAACTCTAAGGCTTACCCTTGACCAAATTAAAGGATGAGAACTTAATGCTTGCCAAATTTCATAAACACAGTGCAAAACCAGTATCATTCAAGAACATCCTATACATAAATGGCCCTTAATTGCTCAATTAACATATTTACTTTCTTTGACACATCAGAAGCATTTTCACAATCTATAACAAAAATTTTAATTAAAACCAGGATTCTATTTGGAAACCAATCCTCTTTCCAGTAAGTACTAGTGCTGTTATTTCTCTGTCCCACCTAAGTGAGCTAATTTCCAGTGCAAAAACCTGCTCTTCATTCACAATCCAAATTTTCAAGCTTGGAAATCTCACAATGTCCTTAGGCAGCAAATCCTGGTATTTTACAAAACTAACAACACACCAAGAACTATGAAAACATATAAAGTGCACAAATGCTCAGGTGAAGGCAATGTTTGCACAGGGATTAACCTGTTTTTGTAAGGCTCTTGCACCCTGAGCTGAAGCAGACAAACATCACTGGTTCAGAAAGACTGAAAAGATTTGTGAATTTCAAAAAAATAGATTCTCTCAATAGCACCAGTATTAAAAGCAGAGCTCCTGATAACTGAAATTTGCAGGAATTTTATGCATTCTCAGAACTTCTTATCTAAGAAATACTATTACTCACTAAATTGTCCAACTATCATAATTTTTATATAGATCTTCTGTATGTTTTTTTTATTGTGCAAACAGTGATCTCTCATGAATAAATATCAAAATTGGTCATCAACTCTAACATTATCGAGAATATCTATTGAAAATAAAAAAAGAAAAGAAAGTCAAAATAGTAATGACATAAAATATATACTTTTCATCATACAAAGGAAGAATGTTGCCTACTTTTTAATGCCTCCTTCTTTTTCCAGACACAAAAGCCACCTTCCCAACATGCAACACTGTGGCAGATCTTCTGTGGCAGAGCTAACTATAAAAGGAAATAATTACTATGCTGCTGAAATCTGAGCACGTACAACTCAAATGTGTAAATGCACAGCACTTCACCCTTAAGAACTGGAAACGCCATCTTTTCAAATCAGAATTATAAAAAAGTGAAACATATGAATTGTACACATGAAATCCATTATAAAAACTAACATAAGTCAGTTTCATATTCTCACACATTTTTATGCTTTATGATGGCATAAAGATATTAAAAACATGCTGAAATATCACCTTTACTTAGACCACACAGCATCTTGCTAACATAAGCATTGCCCAGCCTTTATGACACTTTATTGTAATCCCTTCCTGAATGGATATACTTCCTAAATATGAAGAGATCACAAGTCAGGCATCACATGAAGTGGCAAATATTTTAAAATATTCTTTCTATTGGGACTGACTGAGTCAACCAGGATTCTGTTTAAAGAACAAATTTTCAGAACAGCTGAAATGAGTCTCTAAAAATATTAATTTCTGCTATTCAGAGAGAAATAACAAATCTAAGTTTCCATAAGTAGTCTACACCCACACTTCTTCTCTAGTGTCTGAAATTCCAGTGTGACTAATGACCTTATGTTGCATGTCTGCTTTTCCCTATTTATCTGGAAACATTTATTCTCCTTCTCTTAACCACATTTTTGTTAGCCAGGTGAGAAGAATTTTTTTTTTAATTACCTTACTTTTTGTTACTTTATCAAAAAGAACAAAATTGTGTAACTCTAAAATATCAAAAGACACAAAAAGTGAACTACAGCTAGACACACAGGCATTCTTCTTTTGAAACCTGAAAGAAATATAACTAAAAAAATTTGCACAAAAACAGGTCTCTATTTTAACCATCATAACTGAAAACAGTAAGAAGCCAACAGCCATTCCCAAATATTGTAGTAATGGATTTTTCATTAGTATTGATAAAACAAAAGAGGCTGGGAATTACATATAAATTACTGGAAATATGCAAATTTATATTTAAAATGCAAGGCTGGTTGTTAGATGACAGCAGCTATCAGACACACCTATGTTTCACCCTGGTTAAAAAAAAAAATCAGTTAAAATAAAGTGTAAAGGATTTATACTTTATCAGAGAAATCTGTCTACATTCAAGACAAAATTTAAATATGGTCAATGAACAGTAACATATTGCTAAGAACATCTGAATTCCAAGACAAAATTCAATTCCTAAACAAAATACAAGGTGCTCAGACCTACAAATCACTGTCTCATGTTTTAAATACATCAGATAAAACAAAGAGAAACAGTTGCCAATATTAAGAGGTTTCTTGAAATTATATCAACTAACACAAATTAATTGTCAAAAACTGTACAAAAAACACAACAGCACAGGAAAGACTGCAATATCATGTTACACAGTCTCATGTGGCCATTTCTCTGTGTCATAAACCCAAGGGTTTGTTAGTCAGACTCAAGTTATATAACAGAAATCTAACTTTTTGAGTGTTTCCACTTAAAAAGAGTGAATGGTGTAATTCAGAACATTAAACTAATATGGCACCATTTCATAAGCTGTGGTCACACAATTTCAAGCAGATACTAATTTCTCAATAACCAATTTATTTTAAATAAACACTGTGGCAGAAGAAAGCATGGATGCTTATCCAGTAGACAAAAAGACTTCTCTCACATGTTCTGGTTTCAGAAAAAGATGTTCTGTTTTTCTGTCCATTTCTTTATTATTTGATGGTGGGATGAGTGTCAGGTGATTAATCAGACCACGATTTGAATGCTTTTCCAGCAAAAGACATATTACTGTATTATTCTACCATTAATCCTCTACCAAAACAGAGAGAGGAAATCACTTTTCCAACCAATTTTAAGCATACATGTAAAGTGGCAAAGCCCCACTACCTTTAAGACATTTTACTCCTCTTTCAGTGATGTCCTGTGGCAGGATCTGAGGCAGTTGGCAGACATTGAAACAAAGAACCAATTAAGCTGGAAAAGACTCCTGAGAGATCGTTGAGTCTAACGTGAGATTGAACAGCACTATGTCAACTAGACCATGGCACTAAGTGGTCATTCCTTAAACACTTCCAGGGTCAGTGATTCCAGCACGTCCCTGGGTAGTCACTGCCATACCTAACCACTCTTTCTGAGAAGAAATTCTTCCTAATATCCAACCTAAATGTCTTCGGGTACAGCTTGAGGCTATATTCTGTTGTCCTATAACCTGTTACCTGGGAGAAGAGGCTGATCCTCACTTGGCTACAACCTCCTTTCAGGTAGTTATAGAGAGTGATAAGGTCACTCCCGAGACTCCTTCTCTTTCAGGCTGAACACCCCCAGCACTCCCTCGGCCGCTCCTCATAGGACTTGCCCCAGATCCTTCTCCAGCTTCACTGCCCTTCTCTGCACTCAGTCTCTGTCCGAACATCAGGAAACACTTTGTTACCGTGAGGGTGACCCAGCACGGGCACAGGCTGCCCAGAGAAGTTGCATGGTCTCCGTCCTTGGAGACACACCAAAGCCGTCTGGGCACGGTCCGGGAGATCCTGCTGCCCCTACTCGAGCAGAAGGGCTGGACCCTTATGACCTGCGCAGGTTCCTCCCATTCTCAGCCGTTCTGTTATTCTTTATCTTGGATGCCGAAAACTTTCCTGACGGGTCGAATCCTTATCTACCTTTCCGAGTCAACAAGAGAGAAACACGGCACAAGAGGCTCCTCCATCCCCGGGACGGGGTGACAGGCACCCCCGGCCGTGCCCGCGGCACTCACGGGCCGCTTCGCCCACGGGCGGTGCCCCCGACACCCACACAGCGGGCCCGCTCCGCCCGCACACGGCACCGCCGGAGCCCCAGGCTGCCCGGGGCGCGCCGCCGCTCCCGGCCCTGCGCTGAGGGGACCGGGGCGTGAGGGCACCGGCTCCCCGAGCCACGGCGGCCGCGAATCGTCTGAGCCCAGCGGTCCCCCAGGGCCCCGCCGGGAGCGGCCCCGCGGCGCCCTTTGTTTGGCAGCGGGAGCGCCGCCTCCCCCACAGCCCGGTGCCCTTCCCCTGCCCTTCCGGGCCGGCCCGTGCCTCCCCGCCTTCCCGCCGCTACTCACCCCGCGGCCGGGCGGACTCGGCCCCTGCGGCGGCTGCCCGGGCCCAGCCGGAGCCTGACACGGAGTGAGGCGGCGGCGCCGAGCTCCGCTCAGCTCGGCCCGGCGGCGCCCGCCATCTTCCGCCGCTGCACTCCGCCCGCCCTGGCCGTGACGCGCGGGGCGGCTCCGGCCGCGCCCATCGCCGCCGGCGGCAGCAGCGGGCACGGCACAGCCCTGCCCCGGAGCCCGCGGCACCGCCGCCCGGCGCGGAGCGGGCCTGGCTGAGCCGAGCGCGGCGCTGGGCAGCCCAGAGGGTGACACCGCCCTGAGAGGAACCAGCAGTCACACCCCGGCTGCTTTCTGAGAGAAAAGAACCGGGAGTAGGGTAGTGAACAGTTGCTGCCTGATGCACGGACAGACTGAGGAGCGAGAGGCTGGAAAGCAGCGCCGCGGAAAGGGACTCTCCTCGAGTTCTGGGGGCAGTTTTGGCCACCACAATATAAAAAGACATTAAGCTGTGAGAGCGTACAGAGGAAAGCAACGAAGACTGTGAAGGGCCTTGGGCCGGGGAAATACGAGGAGTGGCAGAGGTCACTTGTCTTGTTCAGTCTGGAGAGCGAGGAGAGGCCTCGCTGCAGTTACAACTTGCTCGTGTGGGAAAGGAGGGCAGACCAGATCTCTTCTCTGTGGTGACCGGGGACAGGACCTGAGTGATCAGCATGAGGCTAAGTCGGGAGATTAACGTTGAATGTTAGAAGAAGGTTCTTCCCCGGAGGGTGGTTGGCACTGGAATAGGCTCTTTGGACAATGCTCCCATGGTGTGACTCTTGGGGTTGTCCTGTGCATGGCCAGGAGTTGGACTTAATGATTCCCTTGTACTTGATGGATCCCGTCCAACTCAGAATATTGATATTTCTGTAGTTTATACTCAGAAGCTGTGTCAGTAACCACCCAAGTGTAGCTCCTACTTTATGGCCAAGTTGTAATTTTCATACAAGTGACATAACCCCAGCTGACTTCTGTGCATGCTCAGGGGGAAAGTCTTCACCGGACCAGGGTCTTTTTGACTTTCATGAGTAGTAAATTTTTTTTAGTATAGCAATGAAGATAGACCAACTATAGGATACATGGACCTTGAGTTTTTTGCCAAGGTGGCACCATAGACATAGCCATACATCAACATCTTGATTTACTGCAGCTGTACAGCTTGTTAGCTCCAGGATGTCCTAAGGGGTGCTAGCTGCTATCTGTTGTACTGATTAGGTGTCCTTTCTTGCTGATTTGACTTGAAAGTCAAACCAAATATCAAGTGCATCCTGATTGAAGATAATCTTAACATAATGCACATTTTGCAATACCACTACATACCTTGAGACCCACCAGCTTCTCTCAGACGTCCCCACAGCCCAGATGTCCAAGCAGCTTCATGGGTATTCTGAAAATTCCCCTCTCAGCCCAGCCAGGGTGTGCATGGCTGCAGCCACCTGAATCCCAACATTTTCTTCAGTTCTTCCATCAATGGTGGAAGAACTTTCAGCGATGATAAAATGCACTCAATGACTGTAAAATGTCATTTTCATCTTCCATGATAATGGATGTGTTTAATTCATCGGGACAACTGGATGAGAGGTGATCTCTGATGCAGTAACATCTCCCCAGGAGATCACAGAACCTTGCCTAAATCAAAGGTGGCAACAAACCAGCCAGGGAAAGGAGCATAATCCCCACAGCACTGCTTACTTCTAAGGTTTCTAAGTTTCAAGGGTCAAAGCGTTGATATAATTCTTTACAACATAAAGATCTTCAGTCTCAGTAAAGAGCCACGACTGACACCTTCTTAAGAAAGCATCTGACAGAGCTTCCTCTATACCCCAAGTACTTATAAACTAGAAACTATGTAGAGTAAGGACTTTACTCACTTTTTTAAGTATTAATTTTCCAATGACATTAAAGTCTTCACATCCTGATAAAATATACAGCTTCCTTACATGCTCTAAAGTTGTTAATGACAAATAAATAAGCAAATAAAGCAAAGGCACAAGCTGAAATTCAAAAGCTAAATCCACCTAATCTTGCACCAAAATATTGGTTCAGCTGAAAAACTGGGAAACATGAAGTACATTCTCCTTCTTCACATTTATTTGCAGAAATGAAATGTGAACAAATGGAGGATGAGTCCCTGCAGTTAATGTGGGGCTAAAAAGGGCTCTCTGTGCCACCTGAACACATGCACAAGGGCCACTGCTCAAGGAAGAGTAGTCCTGATGCTTCAGGCACACTTCTAATCTTGTGTACCTAAGAGAACCCAGTCTGACAAGACTGCCTGTTTTAGCGTCTTAAAGTTTATAGATTTTGAAATCCTTTCAAGATACTACTATTTTTTCATGCTTTATACAAAAATGCATCTCATTTCATAATCTCCCATCACCCAAATCCTTACACCCATATCATAGTGTTCCCACCCATCAGCTGTTACCTGTGTTCTCACCATGTAGTTACAAATTTCAGACAAACAGTAGCTCCTTCCCTCCTGCTTAAAAATGTACTAACACCATGAACATGGAGGCAGAAAAAGCAGTTTTTTATATGTTCCTTCAGTATCACCCACTTTTGCTGCAGATGGATCCAGCTCCTGACATCCTTGTGCTCTCATAACTTTTACCCTATGCTTAGAATAGGAGCAACACTTTCCCACCAGTGACTAATACATGTAGGTAGTGAAACATGGGGCAATTGTGGTTTATTGTTTGGAAAGATCATGTGCAGCCCCCATGGAGAAATAACTCCTTGGCTACTATATATGACCACCTTAGAAAGAGCTGTAAGATGTACTGCCTACCTCTGGGCCAGATCTCCAACTCTCATCTAGTAAACAGGTTGAAGACATCTCCCCCTAGAACTACTTCTGTGTTCCATACTGAAACATCCTGCATGTTATCAGGAAATTACTCAGATAGGACTAAGTTAATTATAGGCACAGGAAAGTATCTGCTAGCTCCAGGATATTCTTAATCACAACTCTTTCTGTGCAGCAACTTAACAATTTATAACACTTAGTAGCAGAAAGCTGTGTTTTATTTAAATCTCTTCAAATTAGTTTTTTTCACTAAATGTAGCAATGTTTAGTTCATGAGGACACTTCATACTCCTGAGTGACTCTGTTGTGAATGCATATTTGAGAAGGCAATTTCCTTTGCAGTTTAACTTCTGGTTAAAATGACAACATTCACCAGAGCTTCTAAAATTGCATCTGTAGTCCTTTGTGTTGGAATGGCAAGTATTTTCATCTCCTGTGATACAGCTTGCTAAAAGAGAATTCTAAATACAAAAAGCTCAAAAGTACCATTGCTCCAGTAGGGTCTTTCAAGAGAACACACACATTCCATATCCTTCTATGGTGGGACTCCTGGCAGAACGAGATCCATCTGTATATCTTCAAAAGGTCACACTGTCTTTATGAAGTTTGTATTGAAGTGGAATTAATACCAGATCAAAAGAAGAGAGAAAACAATTCAGTGTGAGACAGGAAGTAATGGAACAGCTCTTATCTCTTCTTTGCTCCAAGAATCTAAGCTCACACCGTATAAACCTGCAGGTCCAGGAGTCTCAGCCAGCTATGACATACTTTCACCAGCCAACAGAAACTGACTTATCAGAGTCCTGGTAGCTGAGTGAAAAAAAAAAAAAGTGCATGTGTGGGACACATTTAGCCCTGCTTCTTAGGAACCACCAGTTAAAGCAACAGCTTCTTCAAAGCACCAAATTTGATTTCTCAGTTATGAGGTTTCCATTTCTCAAGCTAAAAACACCCCAGTTGTCATATCAAGAAGTATTGTTCATTGGGTAGCAATATGCTCTGAGATGGAGGGCTTAAATTGCTTAAGTGCCTCTCCCAAGTAACAAGAGGCTAGACTCAAAATTCTGTTTACTAGCTCTACTGAAAAATAATTACATACATATACTTGTATATAAGCTCTAAAAAAAAAAAAACCAAACTAAAAGCAATTTTGAACTAGAACATTTCAAATGCGTATAAATACATGCAATGTATATTTAGCAATTGAAAAGGAGAAACTACATTAAAATAATTTTGTTCTTCACCACTCATTAAAGACAGACAGCAAAGAATTTAGAAAAACAAGTTCACTTTTTTTTAAACTACAGTTTAATCAGATTTAAAGACACAAATTAGAAAAGAACATTTATAGGCAAGTTAAAAACACCTTTAAAACATAACAGCATGCTGCTTCTGCAGCACTGCTGAGGCAAATTAGAAATAAGTAATTATTAAAATATCACAATCACAGTGTAACTAACAGTGGTATTTTAATTTTACCATACACCAACACTTAGTTTATGGATCTGTTGAAAAATAACACTTTTTAAAAAATATATATTTTGGAATAATAAAAATGAAATTCACTGACAATGTATTATAATCTGAACCAGGAAAGGCAAATTTAGGAATACTGTAGCTATCCACTTTTAGGGGTATTCTCTCACCTTAACATATGGGTGGTTGGAGGCATAACTACTTCTGCATTGAGGTAAAACTATTCCTTTGAATGTGTAACCAAGGCAGGAAAGAATAAAGTTCCATATTTTAAATTCTTAAATTGAATAACTTATTACAACATCCTTGAATAATGCTATATCATCCATCTTAAACTATTTTTCATCCAATGCATTTTGAATGCTCTCTTCTAACTCATCTAGAACACATCTGAGGTCTGGGATTTAACAGTAACTACCTAATTACTATTGTAGCATTTTGACACCTTTGTCACAATAAGACACATCAGCAGATTCTTCATAGAAATAGTCAACACCACTGGACAAAAGAAGGTACAAAGAAGGATGTAAAGAGAACTGAAAAACACAGAGAAAGGCAAAAGATGCATAGGCAAATACTCCTTAACTTACTGTAGTAATTCTTGCACCTTTAATAAGCACTGTTGCACTTTTCTGACTACCAGTCTCTAGGCACCCCATTTTCTCTATTTTTTTTTTCTTTCAGATTACACTGTCCCAGTTTTCAAGTCTAATCTGGCTAGAGCATGGACCACAGCTGTCTATTAATATGAGATATTGTAGTGAAACCTAAATGAAAATCCAGCCTGGGGTACCTCCCCCTTAAGGGAAAGGAAGAAGATGGTGCAGAGGTCTTCTTTGCCAAGAGGTTTGTTTGGAGTAAGGTGCTGGACTGAGCCACTAGCAATATAAAAACTTTGCTCCAGAAGTAGCCCTACCTCAGATCTCAGTCTGAAGTCACACAGTTTTTCAATCCAAAATTTATGCAATGTTTATATGGATATGCAAGTGGGTTCAGAAAATCTAAAACCATCTACAACCAACACCAGGTCTAAGTCATTGAACACACAGCTAGTGCACAAATGATGATAAAGTAGCAACATTTACTTTTGCACATTTGTATACCTAAAATAAGCAAAACTATGGTTTAAATATTTAATATGACAAATTGATAAATTTAATGGATAGATTTTGTAAAAAACCTACAAAAAACCTATTCTGAAACAAGTTTTTAAGAAATTGGTTTTTTTCATTTAGCTTTGACCATAATAAAGTGTTGCAGTATTTGCAGTTGTAACTTTGCAGGGTGACTTTATGGATGCCTGGATTTCATGGTGTTTGCTAAATGTCTAGATTAAGACAGCAAATATGTCAAAAATCTAGCCAGATGTAACAGAGCAGCTGCAGCCTGGGTCACAAGCAAGCAGAACCTCTGCCAAGCTCTGCATAATTCCTGTAGGAATTGTGTGGCAAACCCTTCCAACCAAGATGAGACACATTCTGGTTAGAGACTTCTCTCCACTGCCATCCTTTTCCACCAAGACTGTGAAGATGAAGACAAACAGTGCAAACTAGCTGAGATGCAGACAGATCTGGTGATCTTATGAGAGGAGGCTCAATTCACTAGAGTGTCTGCTTACTTATTCAGAGTACTCATTGTCAATTGATTTTCAAACAGGTAAAGTAAAAAAAATACATCAACTGCAGTTCAGAGTATTATTGGACCTAAATAAATACATAAAGGTCAATAATGGAGTGAAATGCTGTGATGAATCACTGCAGAACTAATGTGTATTTTTTAATACATAGTCTGCATCATATTATTATCCTTGAATTTATTTCTACTTTCCTAACACTGATCACTTTACTACATAGATGGTAATATTTCAAAATTTTCAATAAAATTAAATTCTCAAGCTTGATTTCAGAATTCAGTGAAAAGTAAAAATTGAAAGAATAAAGATAAGGGAAATAAAAGTCTAAATTATAGTAACTTGTGCTTTTAATTGTCTTTATCTTTCAAAGCCAACTTATAAAGTTGAACATGTGAAAGTTTACATATAAGCAAGTTACACATTTGTATGCAAACGTGAAGACACATTTGACCATGTATTTAAACAAATTGTCAACAATTTGTTTGCAAAGCTTCTGACAGAAAAAAAAAAAAAATCTAGATTTTGTTAAAATTACTTTTGATATGAATTGGACAGGAGGTGATGATCTCAAACATCTCTGTATCAGAGGACATTTTACCACTATCCAAATCAATGCCATCAAAACAGGCAAAACTACCTAGTGTGCATCCTGTAATACAAGCCTAGCATTTATATTAATATTACTTATTCCCCTGGGGGAAACAGAACAAGCTCTTCAAGTGTAAAATTCCTCTAATAAATAATTTACTATATTGGTAAAATACCATATTATACCATATGTCAGTGTAGAGCAGGGAATATACCAGGGTCTCTTCATAGTCTTCTCACTAAAGTGAGATTTGTTTTCAAGAGCATATTGAAATGCATACCAATATTTTTACATGTAATACATTTTCAAATTACCAATTACTGAAATCTTGTATACATGTCAACTTAAGGAATGACCAGGGAAGAATAAGTTACCTGAATAAGAAAAGTGTATCTATAACTGCAAAGCTAACAAAGCCTTTTGATTACAACAGTAGTGGGCACCACCGAAGTATTATTTAAATATGTAATATGTGTCTCTCTCATTAATACAGAATCATAAAAGTTAAAAAACATTAAGCAAGCAAATAGTTACTATCAGGGTGACTACATTTACTAACATTAACTCATTAAGTGCCTGAATGAACTGTTCACAATAGGCAAGTATCTGCAAAGCACCATAAAATTACAAATGATATGTTGCATTTGCTTTTCATAGTGTACTGATCTGCAATACAGGAAATACTTTTACCTTTTGGATATACATTATTTAATAAGTGAAAGAATACTTAAAACCATGTTTCCTTCATGTCCAAAACATTTATAGGAAACATACTTTCTACAGTTTTTGTCAGGAAGAGCAATGGTAATCACTGCCATCCTTTCAAATTCAGAATCATCAAATGATGTGTGTAAGACTAAAAATTATCTAGAGCATTGGGGGCTGGCTCTTGCCTTTCTGATTGAATGGATAAAAAGGATCCAGTGTGATAGCGAGGCAGAAAATGAGTAAAGCAGAGGGAAAGAAACACCAAAACCCCAGTTTGACTAAAATCAGAGTGCTGCCATTAAAACAAAGCAGTTCTTTCCATAGTCCCCAAGAGAATGCATTCTCATGAAGTTTGTTCCAAGTACTTTTATATTTAACAGTGGCATTTAAATGTAAATTCTAGGACATTATACTTAAATTCAGTGTAGAATTAATTAATTGTTATAATTTTCTTGTGTTTCAATTACTTAATGAGTTCAAATCATGAAGAAAAAAGTCACATCCAATTTTGAAGCCTGTATTTTGCCACCTGTACTCAATGAAAGCATGAATGTATTTTCTTAGTTGTTTCAACTTCTCTATATACAAAAGGACTGAACAAAACTGTACCTCTGAATTCATTCACATTGAAGTACCAATCTGTACTACCCTAAATCTGTTTATTTTCTGGGACTCTTTACAACTGTTTCCATAGTTCATTAAGAATTAGTAAGCCTCTATAGCACACTTGGGCACGCACACCAAAAGAATAAAACTAGACTATAAGAACATAAATAGGAAAACAGAACATTATACTGGCATCCAAAAGTGTTTGTTTGAATAGATTTGGAGACTGCACCAATTAAATGAATTTAAGTTCAAGAGTAACAAATGCTGAAAGAATCAACCCTATTTCTACTTACCCACCCAGAAATGTGCAAATCTAATTTTTTTCTTTTATGCAAATGTCCCTTCAAGTACAGAAAGCAAAAAAAAGTCTTTCCTGATTCCATATCTAACATGGATGATCAAACAAACTAGCACATCCTTACTTATTAACAAAAACAAAACCATAATGTGTTGTCAAAGAAGCACATGACAACCATAATCCCATGTAAGGAGAGGTCTACCTGGGCAATGAAAGTAAGGATTTAGAAGTTAGGTTATTTTATCTTAAAGATAATACAGCTGTCACTGAAACAATGAACATCCCTGCTCATCTAAACAGACTCATCCACTCTCATTTCATATTCAGTTCTCCCTTTCTGAGTAGATTAATTAGTGCTAACCTACATATAGGGGAAGTTATGTTCTCTTCCTCCTGGAGTTTTAGGCAAGGAGCCAAGGGCCAGACAGAGTTATGACAGCAAGTAAACAACTCTAACCTAACTTAGGGTCTGGTTCTTCAGGGAGTACTGTGATGATTTTTGTGTGGCAATACCCCCAAAGCTGAGGACCACCACTGTACTTCTGGTAGTAAGAATACTCATCTAACTGGAGACAGATATTTGATGAAAACTTTAGGTTTCAAAATATTATGACAAAATTTCCTCAACCATTTGTTAGTTATTAATCAACCAGCTGCATTATTTTTCTCTGGCATTATTTTGTATCTGGTTTAAAATTAAAAATAAACCCCACATGGACAAACAGCTTGTGTTTACTTAAAAAAACTGTATGAAAATACAGAATATATGCAATTAAAATGTAGCCCTTTAACAGTAGTACTCAAGCACTAACCATGATGACAATAAATGGTCGGGAATAGATATAACCACTACATTGTTTCCTTGACACACTTCCATAATTCAGACAGTCAGATATTCTGAAGGATTTCTTTCTTTCATTATGTTAATCAGAAATATGACATGAAATTTGCATCTAAAATTCTAATTCAAAGAAAAAGCTTTTCCTCAAATTCACACTTCTTTGGATAAAGGTTCATCAATTATCAAGCATACAGAAATTGGTTGTGATAGTCATTTCATGTTTGACTACCTATGTACTGGAGCTTCAAGGTAATTTTGCTATTTTATATTGAAAGCATCATCAACTAACTGATGCCTAAAAATTCAAAATAACTTTAAGTATTAAAAATTACCTTTTGTAAAACAGTTCTATTCTAGAACAAGTATTTATGGTATTTAAGGGCAAAACTGCACTTTCATTGAAATCCCAGTGCTTGCACATTGTATTCTGTGCCTTGTGGCTGCCTTTCCCCCTCTGGCTGCAAAGCCCACTTGGCAGTGTTTTATTGGGTTTAGGTACTTTAAAGTAAAAGAAACCTACATTAGCGCTATCAATCCCTGGAAAAGGTAAACCTTGAGGTGTTTTCAATCCATTCAGAAGGACCATTTTAATCCATTCAGAGTAATTACAATTATACTCTTTATCAAAGAAACCTAACTATAATTTGGCATCAATGTTTACAACTCTGTAATGTACTATAATAGGTTGAGATACTTTAAGAAAACCCTCCAAATACTGAGATGCTTATTGCAATTCCCTTTGAATGATTCCAAAGTCTTCGAGTGACTTTACATTTCCTATCATTTCCTTTATAGCACATAATGTCACATATTTGAAATACTTTCCACATAAAGTCAAACTTGAAATACCCACTTAGAAACAATATTTCAGTAAATAGAGGGTTTAAGGCAAGTCATTCAGTCGGAAAAATTAATTTCCATTTGTTAATCCTAGACTGACACAATTTGATTCCACCCCATCAGTGCCTTGGGATACACAACGTACATTCAGCAAAGGGCACACATATGACCCCATGGACATACGTTGCAAGTCCTGAGTGCCCATTGAAGTAATGGTAATATCTTCATATAAGGCGTGACCCACAGGGACATGGCATGGGAGGGGTTAATTTGTTTTGTTTCCAGTCTTGCTATTGTATGTGATTTTCCTAGGTAATGCATTCTTTTCTTACTAAATATCTTTGCAAACAAATACAAACCCCTTTAAAAGGTGCTAAAAATGGGTTTCTGAAAACATACAAAATATATTCATTACAGTATTTCCTCAATCACTGTTTTAATGCTTGATATCTGCAGGTTATTTCTTGTTTCTGACTGAAACTATGATTTGTTGTGGGATAATTGTTCTTTTGTAAAAGACTTTCTTCTTCTATTTTTCTGGACCACACAGGCTGGACATTTTCATGCTTTTTACTTCCTTTTTGAGTTCTTTTCAATGGAAATACCAACAACACCAGGATGCTGGCAATATGAAGACAGAAATAGCAGGAGCTAAAAAATGAACAGAAATAATAAATCAATGAAATTCTTTGCACATAAGATATGAACACATTAATATTTCCTTTAAGAAAAGTAAGATAAGGGGAAAATCAGAAATTAAGTCTTCCCTCACATTATTTAGGACTGTAACAAGATATAAAGTGAACAGAAGTCTGCTTTCAACTCTTTTCACAAGTTATTTCTGGGAATTCAATATCTAGTTTTGCTATAAAATAGTTCAAGGGCTTATAGTAATTTCAAAAGTATCCTTTGATTTAGTATTTGGTTGGGTTTTTTCCCCTGACCCCTGAAAAATAAGTCTGCTATGACAAGAAAATGTGAGCAACACAAGACACACTATGTTCAAGCATTAGAAATACATTAATTCTGCTACAAATTGATCTTAGAATTATATCATTAAAATAACTTCAGAGATCTTCTGCCACTGAAAATTCTTCTATTCTAAGTTAAAGAAAAGGAAACAGATAGAACATGCTTACCTGTAAAAGGTGAAAGAGGGTTTTACAGAGAGCAGTACAAATGGCACAACTGTGTAACTTATTGCTGCTTGAGTTGCCATCCATGTTACAATATCATAACATAGTTTAACAGCAGGAGATTCAACAAAATAATGTCTGATATTGTTTCTTATCTGAAAAAGCAGGTAATACTAAATTAGCTGAGGAATAAACTTTGAGAGGTCAGTTTGTTGCATTGACACAAAAGTCATAGGATGAATTTGAATGCTACAGTTTGGTCAAATATCTTTGAACTATTTAAAATGACCACCAACTTCAACAGGAATTGGCTGAAATTCCCTCCGCTTCATTCAGCATGGGAATTTAAGCATTTATCAATGTAAACATAATTTAAGTAAATTAATCCTACTCTAAATCCAATGCAGATTTGCACCACTTGTCTGAATGAGGCAGACATTGCATCTAATTAAGCCATTCTGTAAATAGAAGGTTGGAGTAAGTGAAGGCCAGAATGTTTCTGATGAAAGCTTCTATACAGTAATCCATTTTCATACACTTCTTAATAAAATATATTTTAAGCCAAGCAGAGTATATATCAGAATATACAAAATATCAGTTCTAATCTATGTATTTCAGGAGTCTATCAAGTGAGATTATTAGAAAATTACTCAAATTTCTATGCAGAATCTTCTTTTTTTCTACAATTCTGCTCAAAAGATTGAATATCAGAAGTATTTAAAAAATCCAAATCCAAATCCCACACAGAGTTGGGTTCAGTTTATTTAAGCTTACAATTATAAAGACATCAATAAATCTTTGTCTCTCTTTCCTTTGCCTGAACTGTTACCCTTGCTCACATTCTCATGTGCAGACAAACCAAGATGGGCTCAATTCAGCCTTTGACCCCAACTTGCTATCACAGTTGCCACCTCCCTGCACTGGAACAGTGCTCTCTGAAAAGCTGCACACCAGAGTACACTGGTCAGCTCCCTGAACCCTCAGTTTCTTTAGAACTCCTTGATCCAAAGAATGTATCCAAGGCTAGCTCCTGCTGATCCAATTCTTTACATTAAAAATCCTTTTTGACCCTTCTTGCTCTTCTTATTCTAATTGCCCTGTAGATACCACATTCCCACTCATTCTTTGCTTAGTTAAGCTAAGTCAAACAAGTAATTCTACATACCCTTCATTCTGCCATCTCCCTCTAGTTATTCCTATGGTCACATGCAAGGACTTGTTCCTGAGTTCTGTAGAACTCAGATGAAGCTTCATAAAATTTCTTGTAATCTTGTCTTTTAGGACTTGGAGAACAACTTTTAACACAAATCTATGACTGCCACTAGCAAACACCCGGTTATGAAATCTGTAATGATTAAAGGCAGTAAAGTAAGTTGGATACATGCTTAGGCATAACAGAACAAAGTGTGGATCAGTGTTGCCAAACTTTGCAGTTAAAGGCTAGTAAAGTTAAATAACAAATATGCTCTAACAAATCTTAGTTAATATTAAGTACCTATTGATAGAGAAACTCAAAATATTTTTTTACTAGTTTATCGATTGGTACGTATGAAACATGAATACAACGTAGTCTACTACAGAAGCCCATGATGAAAGGCAGTGAGCACTCCAATTTACTGGACTCATCTCACCAAGTAAACAGCTTTTATCTGCAAACTGTCCCAGAACCTTGGCTTTTGCACCACCCCCGGCTGATAAATGTCAAAAGTTCCCTGTGATAGATGTGGAAGAAGAAGAAAGCTGAATCTATTGTAAAGAAAGGAGTCAGTTCTGTCAAACAAGGCCTTGTGAAGAAAGAGACACATTTGTTTTATTGATGTAGTAACAACCCAAATCTGAAGTACCACCTTCCCCTAGCTATTATAGCAACCACAGAGCAGTCTGCTTCATTTCTCACTCTCCTGGTTCTTTCAACAAAAAAGTGCTCTGTTATGCTGCTCTGATCTGATGTGTAATTTGTTCCTCTTTTCCACTGAGTGACTGATAAACCTGTCTCTGTTCTTACACAGTTTTGTCAGGCAGAACTGTGGGAGATTTCTTGGCAGATTTGCTGTTTCCATATGGTTCTGAATAGTGACTGCAAAAGCTTGTTAATTGTGACTGCACTACTGGCAAACTTGAAATAGTAACTGCACTAGAGATTTTTATGTGCTGCTTGAGGGAGAACAATCTTTCATTATCATCCTTACAAGAGTACTGAAGAAAATTAGGGATGAGGCAGACTCTAGAAAGATATAGCACTGACACCCAAATTTTAAGCTATTCATTGTCACTGATTTTTTCAAAATTATTTTTAGGTAACATCAACCTGTTCAGCATGCTATAGCAACACACTATCAGTTAATAGAGAGGAAAAGCTTCCATAAAGGATATGCTACAAAGATGTTATAGGCTATGCATAGTCTTGTTTATTTCCACTAATAAAGCTCTCTTTTTAATTAATCATTCCCATTGCTCTCATAACAAAAAAAGTAAATACCACTATCAGACAGATTGTGTATCAACAGTAAAGGGCATCTTTGGAGCAAAGAACGAGATTAATTTGCTTTTACAAAACTTATTATTTAAGAAGATACTTGGTTGGTACTTACAGCTCGTGCTGCTAGTGTCATTAGTACTCCTGTTAAAAATGTTAAATAATATCCTGGATAAACCCCATGCCAGATGGCAGAAAGAATGAAGGTTTGGATCGTTGGGCTGAAGGTGGCTCGCTCATAGCACACTCTAGCAAGTCAGAAACAATTCAAGATAAGTAACATGAAACACATTACCCACAGTCTTCCCAGCTATCACTTATACATTCACAAGTTTCATCTCCAACATACAAGTTTCAATGCAATTGCAGTTTTCTATTATTTAATAATGTTGTCACTGTATTATGGTTTACAGAAAACAGTTAAAGCTATTCACAGCTCCTGATTCCAGCCCTCAGTGCTAAACTTGTGCTCAGTGCCATCACACACAGTCCTTATTTCTAATGAAATGATACACAAGCATCCAAAGATGAGTTTTGGCATTAATAAGGAATCTTGAGCCAGCAAAGAATGTGTTTGAAAAGCTGCACTGGGAGGCACAAACCACCCCCAGATTATTGGGATAAGAGCAGCTTATGGGAGCAAGTGAAAACTAACAACTATCTTCAGTTTTGAATAATAAAGAAACTACAGTTGAAAATGTGTCTGTGTGACACAATTAGGTGAGTGTGATGATGAAATTGTAATAAATACTCCAGTGCTGAGAGAATACCAAATAAGGAGAATGCTGAACTCTGTGTTATTTTAAAATTGAGACTCTAAATTACTAGGCAAGGTCCTATAACAAGGAATTCTAGAAGGAAGAAGGGAAAAAGGAATCCAAGAAAGGTGGTTCTAGAAGACAACATTATATGACACAATGACAAACCATCGTGATGTGGAAGAATGATAGGAAACATGGTAAGGTCCTGATATGGCTTCATCAAGAGTTCTTTAATGATCTGAAAACCAAAAAGCAATAGGAAATATGGAAACAGATACAAACTAACAAAGCAAAAATAAACACCACAAGCATGCATGAGCACAAATCTATGGCTAACGCCCAAAAATGAGTTTAAACTAAAAAGGCTATAGATATCAATATGTAAAAGATTTTATAACCACATAGCAAGTAACAGAGAAAGAGAAGAGAATGCACATCTGTTATTTGAAGATGACAATCTAATGATATCAAGAGCCACAACATCCACTACTAATCTAACTACTTTACTGCAACTTCCACATGAAGAAAATATTACTAAAAAACCTACTGATGTAGTCAATGTTGAAGAACAGAAGGTAAAAAGACAGGATCTGAACAAGGGAAGACTAAAAGGGTAATTTGCTAATTTAGTTTATTCACATCTAATAGATGTAGTAAGTTTTATCTTACAAGGTCTTCAGTGGGATATGTGCACAACCCCTCCTCTTGGTAAAGGGTTTCACTCACAGTGACAATTAAGATGAGAACATGGCCTGGCATAATTCTCAAAACTATCTGAGGAGAGTTGCCCAAAACAGATGACCTTGAAGAGGAAAGCAACATTTGTCAGGCTGAATAGTAAACAGATTCTTTGTCAAAAATGTCTCTGTCAGCCCCAGGAGTAGCAAAGCATTAGGAAAATTTGCACTGAGTCAGGGAGACATCTTGGAGCAAAATACTTTTCATCAAAACCTCGTTTGACACCACCAGAAGTCAGCCCACCAACAGCATAACCTCTGTCTAGGCCAAGACAGAGCATCCCTGGTAGACACAGAGCAGCTGCATCCAGACAGGGGCCCATCAGTGAAATGAACCCTGCCAGGGAGCAGTGCCTCATCCTGCCAACTGCAGGCACATGGATTTGTGCCAGCCTTTTCTAGGGGGCAGGTGAAATCAGCAGATTCACACCAAGCTGGAGCACCTACATCTCCCACAGGCAGTGCATGCAAGCAGGGTTTTGTATCCCACACATCCTTAGGAAGGGAGGTGCAGCTTGCATGTAATTGTGCACATAGATATGTGCATTTTAATCAGCTTGGGATTAGTTACAGAAGAGTGTTTAAAAATGTTTATTATACCACAACACTAAACACATGCAAAATGTTATGTGTTCTAATACTGCTATTAATTCTAAATGTATATGACTGGTGGCTAATTATGTCTCATTAATAAAGTGATACATGTCTTTAATCTTCGCTTGGTTTAAAGTACTGAAATTGTCCCTGGAAAGCATTTGGGAGTGAACAAAACTCACTGAATTAACTGATCAAATTTCAGCTGTATCACTGCAAGTGAAGTAAAATAGTACCAAAAAAAAAATCCTCAGATTTCAATTTCAAAGAGTAAAAAGTAAATTTAAATGCTTCCGTGGATTTGGCAATAATAAATCATGTTCAAATGCTTCATTTTGTGATCCTAAAAACAAACCAAAGAAATACAGCCATCACAACAGGTTGAGAAAACCTATTCAAATATAGATGGTTCAGGTCATGCATAATGCTCTAAAAGTGGGAAGATGTATCAACTGTTCAACAAGGTACTGTCTTTGGTCTGGTTCTGTAATTTCTTTACTAACTTAGGTGGTAGACTGAGATGTATTTTTTCCACCTTATCTTCCCTTGCTTTTTTTGAGGTGGGAGGTGGGATGGATGAGATTGGCATTGTTTTCTTAGTAGAGAACACTAGAATCCAAAATAATCTTGGCAGACTTGAAGGAGGCTCTGAAATCAACAAGATGAAGTCCAAAGCACAGAACATCTAATAAGAAAAGTGGAAGACACAAACCAGTACCATTCCTGTAACATTACTGAAAAAGTGTAGCTGAGTATGAATATGGATCAACAGTATGAAACACTGAGTATCAGCTAAGCATGAATCATTGCTGCAGCAAAAAAAGACAGATATAACACCCTAACACATCACAGTATTACCCAAATTAAATAATTATAACTAATCCACTCAAATTAATCAACTCTGCCTCTAAAAAGCCAGGGGAAAACCTTGAAGGTCTTAGCAGAAGTACTACATCTATTCTAAGAAGACAGGAGGTTTGGAAAGATGTCAGAATTAGCAACAAGAACCACAGAGGTTTTGCAGACATGACCAAAGACAAATGGGATGAGATGGTTTCTTTGGAAAAGAGATAGAATGAGCTGAGGGGGAACATAACAACTTCCCCAGCAAAGAAACATGATGATGATATATATTGTTGATATATGCTACTATGGAAGTATCTACTTGAACTTACATGCTTGTAACAATAATACCTTTAAATTGCTGTATACTATGATCTACATTAAGTATTTACTAAACTACTTAATGATCTATAGCTCCATTAAACATGTTTTTTACAAGTTGGCTTTTACACACAATCAGGGTTTAACTGATGGTTCAGTTTCTAGCAATTAACAGAAAACAACAGAACAAATGCTAATGTCTGGTATTAAATATGACATAAATGGCTAAAGTTTTAGGTACTTCTATACATGGTAAAAAAGTGAGGTATTAAAAATGGATGTATAAAGTAACCCATGAGCTTGTCCTCTACACAAATTGTTGGAGCATTGCAGCTAACCAAATAATTAGTAACAAAATATATATTCTCTACCACCATTTATTGACCTCATATATGGTCAATTAAAACAAGCTTTTACTTGTAACAAAACTTTCATTGAACATCCACGTTTCCACACCCTTTCATTTTGATAGAATCAATTTAGACTATCCCCAAGGATTCTTCTGTTATTGTTTCAAAAAATACTTTTAAAAGGAGATTCTTTAATTTTTCTTTACATCTACTTTTATTATCACTCTGAGTAATTGATATGCATTCTTTTCCTTTCAATTTTTAACATAAATATTATGCTTCTTCACTAATAATTTTTGTTTAGAATCATTCCATTTAGGAGATTTGAAAGTTTGCTGAAACATAAATTTTTCCTATTACGTTTTAATACTGTTAAACTTCTGTTCTCTTACTAAATTCAAAATAGCTAAATTACATATTTGGTTTTTGAAATGCCAAATTTCAATACCCACAAACATGCAACTTTTTGTTGATTGTCCTAGCAACAGGACATTGACTATTGAGCCAACCAGAATAATCACAAAATCCAATTTCTTTTTTAAATTGGGTGAGCAAAATATTTAGGGATGAAATTCTGGAAGAAAGAGAACATACTATGAAGAAATTTGATGGAAGAGACATCCTGTAGCCAGCTATCCTAGAATAAGGGGTAAAGTCCTCTAAGTGATCCCAAGATAGGGGCCTCAGTTAAATTTGCACCTGTGGATAGGAAATCAACTCAACAGTCTGACTGGAAGGGAAACAACATCCATGCACTACTCAAGAACTTTTCTACTTTCTCCTTGCCATAAAGAAGTAGAATGATGTAGTTCAATGTCCAAGTGAGGAAAAAAAGTGCAGCTGAAAGAGATTCATTTGGAATTTTTGCTGACAGCACATTGTAAGGTTTGATGTCTGTCATGCACTCACAATGGAAGGAGCACAGAAAATTCTCTCACAGAACATTTCCTGTACTGCTCTGTGGCTACAAGCAATGCAGAGCTCTCACAGGCTGAGGTGTACACTTTACCTGGCTGAGTGCTAAGAGAAGGAAAAAAGATGTCTCTGCAGATTAACAATTTTAGGTTTGCTATGGCTTGTAAATAAGAACAGTTTCTATCATAACTTGATAGTTTACACTAAGAGAGAAGTCCTAAACTCAGAGGCTTTAATTCAAGTTTTACCAGAAGAATCTCCTGCACAGTTGCTAAAGAAGTGATGTTTTGTGGGAGTTAGTTTCAAATGTTATACCATCTTCAAAGAAATATTTCTCTAAGAAACTTCAGTGGAGAAAAATTTCCTTTAAGAAATAAATACCTTTTGAGCCAAAGAGCTGTTTGGATATTCCAGTTATCAAGAAACATCTTGAAACTTGTGGAAAACTGTAAAGTAAAACAAATTAATTATTTCCATAATTGCAGACTGTCACAATGTGTTTCAAAACTCTTTGTATAAATTATAAATCCTCCCACCCAAATTTGTGATGAGTTGAATTAGTTATTTACTCAACTACTTAAAACCACAAAATATTTTAGAAGTCAACTGACAATTAAAATATGTTCAAAACAGGCTATTTTCCACCCTTTCTAAAAGTGTGAACACACCATTTCTGACTTAGAACATATGCACTATCTAAAGGAACAAATGTGTAGGAAAAGTTACTGAAATTAAGAGCAGCTACCTACACGGGATGAAGGGTTTTTTTGAAAGAGCCAGAAACAAACCTCTATTTGCTGGATTCTGAGATTTGATATTAGATCCCAACGTGTAACTCCATTTTTATCGTAGCCTCTAAAACCAAACCCTGCTGCATTATTAATTGCATCTGCTGCAATGAGACAAGAAGAAACAAATTAATTATAAACTGTCTGGATTACAAATTGTGCACCACACAACATGTATCTTATTCAAAACATTTATCACATTTTAAAGGCTACATTTATTTTTTCTTTTAAATACTGAGGATCACTTGTACAAACAAAAAACAATCCAAGCAACACTGGCTTCCAATTCAAAAACTTGCACAAAAGCATAAGAATGAGAGGTAGCACTAGCTACTTCACAGTAAAGATGTTCCTTGTCTCCCATACCACCTACTTAGTCTTGCTTGAGCAATCAGACAGAAAAACCAGCTCAATGAGATGCATCAAGACTACAAAACAGTGGCTGGTTGTAATGATTTGTGACAGCAGCTCAATGCTCAGATGCAGGTCTCTGGTCTTCATTATGCAGCAACAGTGATGCTTAAAGCATAAAGATTAAATTGTGTGATTCCCTCCGAGCAGGTGCACATTCACGGAGAGCATCACAAACCTAACAGAAGAAAACATTCTTAAATTTTTTTAAGGAATGCAGAACTCATCAAACTTCCACTAATGGCACAAGGCCACTGTTACAACACCTTTGAATGTGAAGTGTTTACAGTGCAGGTCAAAGGTCAGATGTTCTAAGCAAACAGTATTTTCCCCTAGGAGAAAAGCTGCTACTGTCATCTGGACTACACAGGAAAATAAAAAGGATCTCACTGCTTGTCACTTTAAGTCATCACCTTTGCCTCAGCTTTGTTAGCCCAGAGACTAACATTTCCTTAAGTGTATTTTTCAAATTAGGAGGCCTCACAGAAGGAAATGAGGTGCTTTTCAATTTATAGTATTTTTACCTCCTTGTGACTTTGTTTTTCTAAACATCTTTGAAAGTAACAAAATTTGCTGCTTTACATCTGATGTTGCTATGCCAACTTCAAACACTGGGCAATAGTTTCACACTCAATTAGAAACAGCTGGAGACACAAACTCCATAATCTTTCACAAGATAGAATGCAAAGACTGTAACTAGAGCAAGTACTCATTTTATTAACAAGTATTTTAGTATTCATTGTAAGTAATTAATTTCATTAACACTTTCTTTAAGTGTAAAGAATAGTAACGTACAACTCAAAGGTGTAACATCCAGTAAAATTGTTAAACCCCCCACATTCTACTCTACCATTATAAGTTTAGATGAGATAAAGTGGAAGGAAGAAGGCTAAAAAACTACAAGTACACAGTTGGCATAGTTTATTTTCTTTGGTATTTACCTGAGGAATGCTAGCTCTACACTGCTGGCAAATGCATAAGGAGGAATCCAATTCAAGTATTAAAGGGAAAAAAAATTTCCAACTAAAATTATTCACTTTTCAGATGACTACTACTATTCACAGATGATGATATGGGTGTATAAGAGCACAATATTCAAAAGTATTTCTATCCACAACAAGCCCCAGCACTACTATATCCAGACAAGCTGAAAGCATTTCATTCATTGACCAGGAATGAAACCAGCAGCTGTAAATGAGTCATGCTGCTCTGCTACCCTAAAGCTTTCTTTATTGCATTGTTCCCACAGATTTTCTCTCAAAAGAACTGAGACAAATATGTAAAACTGGAGAGCAGGAGGAAGCTGATGAAATCTGTTGTGTGAGCCATTTTCAAGATGTCAGCTTACTTAAATAAAGCATCTTATTGTTGTACACATTGGTAATTTTACAAGTAACATGAAGGGAAATGCAAAATATTCTCAAAACTATATAATCTATTCAAGAGTCTTAAATAAGTTACTAAGCATGGTATCCTACCAGTCATTCAAAACTTCAGTAAACAAAGACTAAAACTGAAGTGTCACTCATCAAATTCTGAAAATGCCATCTATTATTAACAGTATTTATTATTATCTATAGTTATCTATTATAACAGTATAATGCATCTGAATTCCAAAGTATTAATTTTCCTTCATGATTGAATAACATCAAGTAAATTGCTGACAACTAACCCCAAAAAGAGGTTAAAAATTATCTTTGAAGATATGCCAAAAATAAAGGTATCAAAATAAAATTCAAAAAACCATAAACAAAAGAAGGATTGTACAACAAACTAGATTTACTACTATTTTTCCTTTTTAATGTTATTGTTCATTTAAACACAATCAGTCTCCAAAACTCCTTAGGTTTCACTCAGACTTGTAAAGAAGACTATGATTTAATTTACAACACTTCCCCCACACCGCACTTACATTTCTGGTAGCTTTGGTTTCTCAAAAAGAGACACTATTCAAAGTACTTAATATCTTGAAAGACTTAAATGCAATCAGGTTTTCCTAAGGCCTCAAGAGGGCACTGCCACTTCTTAATACAGACTTAAGTGTTCACATCTCAGATGACTCAGTACATGCACTTTCTGTTATTAGTATATTTTTAAACATACACTTACCTAAAGTCCATGCAAAATAATACTTGGGTCTGGCAGCCATAAGAGACACATACAGGTAGAAAAACCTTACAGGCCATGATGCTGTAGCTATGAAGTTATCATCAATGTTGTATTCCACAGGCAAAGTTTGTGTAATAGTCATGTGGAAGAGTAAGGACAGTCCACAGACCAAGAGTTTCTGTGCCACGGCTATCTGAAAATTTAACATGGGAGATTCTGTAAGCTTCATGTTTTTATCTTCTGGAAACAAAGGAAAGTTATAATTTTCCTTCCCTATACAGATATATACATGTGTTAATTTTTCAGTAATAGATATACTAGCAACTTTTAAATAGTTTATTTAAGAAAACCTCTACTTTATAGAGACTTGAGGAATACTGTTATATTGATCAAGTTGTGAGCATCACTTTTGGCCAACACAACAAACCCAGTCTAACTACAGTGAGTCTCTAAAAGCCCTTTTAATAACCAGAGTGCCTTTTGCAACTCTTTTTTTTTTTTCTTATTTTCTTGTTAAATTACTGAAGTAATTAAATTGTTAAGATATCATAACACAAAATATATCATCTAGGACAAAGGAATATTATTACTGCAGAGATTCCAAAACAATATCAAAACTTCAGGTTCTTTTCAGGACCTTTTGGCATAATGAAGGTGTTCAATTTCTCCCAACTCAATACATCAATCATCTCTGTTAGATTATCACAGCATCTAAACTCTAAACCAACTAAACTACCGAAATTATTTATGAATTTCAGCCCAAATTTCAGCCAATCAGTTCTAGATAGACTTGTTTTCCCAATCAGAGTGATCAAGCTACAATGGGACAAATAAAATGCTCACAGAAGTACATTGTTCAGATAGGACCCACTCAAATTTTCTCAAAACTCAGCTTTGCTATAACCACCACAGTAAAGAGTATGTACTTTCAGTAGAACTTCTCTAAGGTTTTATTATAAAACATGCACAGCAATATATGCCTGACACTGACTGTCCTAAGTCACTAGTCTGATCCACATTCCAAGGGTAGATACCATGAAAATCCCCAGTAACATACTAAACCAAGCACCAACAAAAGAAAAGTTTGAGATCTAATTCATTTAAATGTAATTTTCAAGTTTTTATTTTATGTAAACTCCGTAGTTAAACATTAGAGTTTTAGTTTACATTATAGTTACACAGATACTAAACTTGACAAGAAAGTAATCAATCTACTTTTGCTTGAAGCATCAGAACAAAAATATAACCAGAATCTGCCTAAGTTGCTTCCAGTACACCCACCCAAACTTTTAAAGATAACATCCTGCTTCACTGAGAGTTCAGCTCCACATCTAGTTCCAAAATAAAGGGTAATTATTTTCCATGATACTGAATGGAGCAGCACACACTTTGGCAAGACACACAGTGTGTCAAAGATCAAAGATTCACCCAGTTGCACAGATGCAAGAAGTGCCACAACCCCATTTAAAATTTAGACTCAGAAAAGCTGTAAAATGGTGAGGGTATTTTTGAATATTGCATATATTTCACTTGGCTCATCTCAGAAGATATTTCAGAAAGGATCAGGAATCCCAGCTATTTTTTTAAAAACAGCCAGATAATTCAGGAGGCAGCTACCCATTAATGCTTAAAGCTTAATTATTTGTTTCTACTTGCTTTCTAAGAAACTTCATTTCAATACTTTATTCTATTACAAGAGTTCAACATGAAGAGCATTAATTTTCTAAAAGCATTTCTTTGTTATTCCACAACTATTAATAATCTCTTTGCTACAGCAGAGGAAAAGTTCAGTTGGCTTAACACCTTCAGAATTTTAAATAGAAATGAATGTTCATATAATTAGTTCCTGCTAAAATTAATGAATCTTTAATTCTGGTATGCAGTATCTGACAAATGCAAAAGTCTGATATTTGAAAGTATCAGAAGGCATCACCCCAAGTTCTGAAGACATTTGTAAGGATTTAACTTTAAGACCAAAGCCATAATTACAATTCACAGTCAATTCTGCAGGAGAAACAGTATTTATAAAGCTTGCAACAGTAACATGCAAGTTAAAACAGAAGTATGAATATATAAAATAGGTTCTTTCCATCTGAAGATGACCACAAAGTCTCAAAAAATGTTCTGGCCACTCAATATTATCTATGTTCAATAGCCTGCTTTGTGCCACTGCCACTATTTGACAATTTTTCTGTTACAAACAGATGTCATTCACCTGCTTATTCAACCCTAAATATGCTTTGTATTTCTGTGAAGGTTCTTAACTAAATTGTGGAGGTGAAAACACCTGTTTTACAAAAGAGCATCAGAGTTTCAACAAAATTTATTTCAAGAAAAAAAAATGAACTCATACAATACTCTGCCATAAATTAAACTATTTTTTAAAATTACTTTACTTCACTCACTCAATAATTATAACTCCCAGCACATTGATGCCACTTAGAGGGATCAGAATCAGGGGTAATAGAAAATCCTTAGAAAACTGTGGTGGAGCTAAATCTCCCATCACTACAAAGTCAGGGAGCTGCAGTTTCCAGACTGGTTTGAGTTTCTGAAGGCCAAGCCAAGCACAGGCTGCAATGCAAAGCAGAGTCCTGCCCTGCCTCCACTCCTTCACTGCAGGTTTGGCTTGTGCTCCTTAGGCTGAGTCAGATCAGAGAAACAAATCATTTGAAAACCTAAATTTTGCTGGGGGGTGGGTTTCTTTGAAATTTTTTTGGTGGGAAGGTGTGGTGGTATGTTTGGTAGGTTTTGGTGATTGTTTGTTTTTTCCAGACAAGTTAGTTTCAGACTAATTAAATTATCTGAATCAAGCTACAACACTGTGCACTGACACCAACAGAATCATTGTTCAATAACCTATTGAAATGCATTGGGTAAAACATCCATTCACTTCCTATTACTTAATTAACCACTGTTACTCAAACTTTCTTTGCCAAGGCACAAATGAGCAATCACTGAATTGCAGAGTCACATAGGAGGGTTGGTTAGTTTTTACAAGGATGAAATAACCTGAAGTTTAATTTCATGTACTCTTTAAAGTTTTCAAATTAGTTAGCAAAATAACTGCTAAGGAATTAAAAGACAGTAACATGCAGGATAACTTTGACCTCAGAAGAAGCACAAAATACAAAATACTGTACAACAAAAAGGTAAAAAGACCTGTTTAATCCAGTTTTGATGAACTACTGGGCATACCCATATAAAAATATCAAATATGATCAACACTGGGAAGGAGATACTTAAGCTAGAAGGCAGTGCCAGGATAAAACTAAATGTGTTTAAATTAGATGGGAATAGAGTTAGATTAAAAGCTAGATACCTGATTGGAGAAAGGAGCAGCTTTCTAATTGAAATAATAAAGGTAAAACACTCACAGACCTCAGAAATTTTAGAAATAAATTACTGCATAAAAAAGTATAATATATAAAATAGACTAAAAAATAGAGAGGAATCTTCAAAAATTTTATTTGAATGAACTTATTCTTAGGTTGATAAAGAATCAGTACATAATATATAATACTGAACAGTATTGAAGTACATTATTCTGGGGAGGCTGGTTCCTCAGATAAAAATTACAGATAACTAAGCAAGAACATTATAACCTGTAGGAAGATTCTGCATAAGAAAGAAAGCAGATATCTGCTGACAGGAATCTTGTATTTTAAGGGTAGCCATAATAAAAAGAAACTTACAAAGACAGATATTAATTTCTGAGAGTTGACACCACTTTGAGCACCAACAACTGATAGCTTGCAAAAAGGCACAATAGGAGGGATATAAGAAGTAAGTTTTGACATGATGACTTGATTCATTTAACATGCAATGAACACAGCAAAAGTACTAATCCAAATTAACATCATGCAGTCAACACACAGTATAGAGGAAGAGGCTGGCATGAACTACTTTGGTTATGTAATTATATTTAACAAGAAATGAAACTTACTGTAACTCAGCTCAAGGATTCTTTTTTATCTATGACATTAACATTTGCTGATCCCCACTACATTTCAAAATTTTTTAATTGCCTAAAAATTTATTCTTCTTGAAATAATAACAATTTTAAAGTAATAATATAAAATTAATGGTATTTAAACATTCTTCTAGAACAAGACAATGAATATTTTAATTGATACAGCAAATGCAGTAAAATTGTGTCATTCATCTTTCTCCAACAGTACACAATATTCACTGGTGTTATAAAACACAGCCAGATTTCTCAAACACCAGTTGGGAGATGAAGTACCAGGAGCATAAACAACTTCTTTCTTTTTACATCAAAAGCTAATGCAGCATAAATTGCAAAAGTTTCAAGCATCTTAAGAGCAATTAATTTTAAGGAAGACCACTTACCTGAAAGAAGAGCCCATGGTAGATTTATATTTATTTCTATTGACCTTGTCCATAATACTAGCAAGATTATGTGGTAAAAAGCCAGGAATTCCTATTAGGCAATCAGTAGATGTGTGTCCAGAAGTAATACAGGCAGATCTGGTTTACCTCCATTCATTTTCAATAATTTTACTACATAACACTTTTCTGCAGAAACAGGATTTTTTTGCAAAGTCCCCAGTAATATACTACACCAAGCACCAGCAAAAGAGAAGCTTGAGAGCCTTTACTAGGCCAAAAACAACGTTTAGACACAAAAGTGCCTGCAACTTTGCTAATACAACCGATCAAAGCAGAGCATGGGCCATGTGATGCTGGTCTACACAAGACATTTTCCCTCTGTCTTTCCCCTTCCTAACTTGTTCCACAGCCACTTGTGAGAGCTCACATGCTAAGTCAGCTTGTGGAGCATCTTCAAGTGTTATCATCCTCCATCCATGAGTTTAGATTCCAGTCGTGCGAGTTATTGCGATCACACAAGATGGGTAGAATGGAACATGGAAAGAATCCTCACTCACTTCCCAAGGATGGAAGTGGCTGGAGATGCCCCAACTGAATGGGAAGCACTCCCTGCTGGCCCAGCTGTGGGACCGTAACCTCTAGATGGTAGGACAAGACAAGCAGCTACATGTGGGAACACCTTCATTTGCTCCAGGAAGAGTTGGTCTCACCAGATAAGGAGAACATGAGCAACTGGTGCTGGAATTAGTGAAAGCCATCCATGTGAAGTGTTCCAATTGATCCCATGACAATTCTGCCTCTTATGTGAGGTAAGAATTATCTTAGGCACATGTAAATTTAAACACCTAACACATTACTATTTAAGACAATATGAAGAGAGTGAAAAAATAATATTCCGTACTCTGGACATTAACCTAATTGGACTAAATTTTAAAAGGAACAAGTTTTGTGAGCTTTTGATTTAAATACAGGTCATCCAAACTCTCCTGTAAGGCTTGATCAACTAAATTATCTTCTCTATGTATCTGGTCTCTTCTCCAGTAACACACCAAAGAGAAAAACACTTGTGTCCTGGAATATTGTTCATAGAATTGTGGCTAGTACATCTTTTACTACATCGTCAGATCTAAATCTGTCTTTAATACTTCTCTACATGACAGCAAGCATAAAAAATGAAACTATTTCTACGACTTTTTCAATTTGTTACAGAAAGACTAAGTCTTTATGCATAGTATGTGCTTTGAAGTGAACATGCATGAACAGTTTTAATTTACAGATGGCTTTTTACCATATAAGCTTGTTAGGAAGCTCCAAATTAATCTGCTTTCATCCACCAGATCCAGACTGGAAACCATGGAGAAAACCTGCCTTTAAAAAATAAGCATATAACTTTTTGAACTATTCTGTTGATGAATGAACTCCAGATACAGTTCAGCAGTTATGCCTGTAAATGAAGAGAGCAAACCAAGCTTTCCATGCAATGGTTCCATAAGCATCAGCACTGCAAGAGTCATACATCTTACATTTGGGGAAGGATCCGTTTGTTCATATTTTGTATCTTCCTTCCCATTTGCTTCAGAATGTTGCAGTCGGTATGATCTGCCTTCAATGAAAGTAATATAGTCTTTGTAAGAGCATAACGGGCCTGCCAGGATACCCATGAAATTACAGTTGTAACTTAAATACTCCAGTAGACTTGGCATGCGTCTGTAATTCAAAGACAAGCAACTCGTGAGATGGATTGTGCAGTTCTTCAGGATTTCCACAGCAGGAAAAGTCATACTCCATGCTACCCCTCACTAACTGCAGTAAAAACCATATGGACAAGAGCAGTTTGTCTGTCTTCTGTAATCACAGCTTGAAACATTCTACACACAGCATTTCTTTCCAACCCATACTGAGCATTTTCAGACAGACCTCCTGAACTCTACTGAGTCTCTCCTTGCTCAGTAGAAGTGTTTGACTGAAGCTGAGCCCAAGGAAAGAAAGGGAAGGCTGTTGTCCTAAGTGTTTGTTCAACTGTATCAAGCTCTCTATTTTTCCCCTCAACAATTGAATCAATAGACAAAGGTTTAGTTAACTGGCCATAATTTTGATTAAAACAAATGTCTCAACATTCTCTTGCCCAAAGCATCATACTATTTTCAAGTGTCTTGAATAAAGAAATAAGAAAAGGCAAGTTAAATACTGAATTTAACAATGTTCCTTCACCAGCTACTTCATATGTGTGCTGTTTACTAGTCTCCTACCTGATACAGGTATCTGCATAGATACCTGTCTATGCATTCATTTGCACAGACTCCACAGAACTTTAAATATTTTTTTCTAAATCACTATAAAACCTACTCCTAGTGATATTTTTCAGAAGAACAGATGTACAAATTAAACAAAACATATAAAAACATGTATCTGTTTTACATGAGCTTGTAAACTCTGTCTTGAATGTGAGCTGTGAGAAACTGCACAGAGAATTAATAAAGCACACAAAAATATCCCCAAAGCAGAATGTCTGAAAGCCTACCTTACAGCCAAACACCTCTGTGATGGAGTCAAGTCTTCATTTTTCCGAAACATTCCTGGGGAAGGGAACAGGAAAAAGAAAAAAATAAAGAAAAGCTAAATCCCCACACATTTTCCTCAGCAGAACAAGTCTCATGCTGCAATGTAATTTCTTAATGTCTCAAGCAATTTCAGAGCTATTATGTCACATAACATTTTTGCTGGAGTTGGATCAAACAGTTCTTACTGACAAAATTACAAACTCTCATATCTTCAGTTATATCCAGTGCCAAAATGTGAAATCACGTGGATTTCAGGAAAGCATTATGACAACTTGAAAAAAGTTTTAACAAAAACAATTCTCCTACATTGGTCAAGACTTCAGAGTCTGCAGGATTTAAAACTCTTTATTTCCAATTCTGGAAACAGGACAAGACCCAAATATTGCCATTAGTAAATGCAGTTCTGATGCATAAAATGAATACAGGCCAAGAAAGATTTCAGCAATTCAAAACTTACAGCAGTAAGCTTTGCACTGCAAGTAAAGGTTGTGACACAGTGAAGAGGCACAGCAGTAAAGGTGCCACAGCCTTTTTCCTGAGCATAATAAGAAGCTCTAACCCCTGCTAGCAGAAGGGGGCAGTCCAAGTCTAAGTTCAGCAGCAAGACTGAGTTCACTTTCTTGCTATATGTGGCTATTTCTGAAAGGTTGACGACCTATCCCTGAAAAATAGTCTTCAAAAATCTGTACTCCCATGAAAAAGAGAACAGTAAAATAAGACTTTCAACATTTTCATGTATTATGAAATACACTAATTCAAGGGAACAAAAAAAGTAGCATTCCCTCCTTCAGAAAGCCCTGGCTAATACCAGCCAGCACTGCCTGCCAGAATGACCACTTCAGCTCCTCCTGCAGCCTTCTCTAGTGGCTTAGACATTCCACATGCAGCCGTTTCCTGCTGTTCATATTTTCATTTTTTTCTGTGTCATTGAAATACTAAAACCTTTATGCACATAGCTTCCTAAAGGAAATCAAATTGACAGTATCTCACTTCAATTATCTTCCTCCACAGCAGTGTTTAAACCCAACAGCCAATTTCTAATCAAGTCTGACAAAAGAGCAGGGCAATATAAATATGAAATTCTAATGTGCTTTATGAAAACAGGTGTTCCTGTAGAAGATACTCCTCCTCTCATAGAAAGCTTGCTTTCAACCCCACTCCTTAATGCCAGTAAATCCACAGAGGGGAGCCTTTATACTTGATCCAGGCTAAGTTTCAACTGGAGCCAATTTTTTTTAGATATCAAAATCAGTCAGCCTTATAACAAAAAAAAAAAAAAAAAAGATTGAGGGGCTGAGGGGAAGTAAAAGCTAATTTAATTCTATGACTAATGGAAATACTTGTTATCTACAAAGAAGATAATTCTATTGTCTTAGTGTAAGTTCAGTGTGGCCACGGTCTACACACACTTAAGACTTCAAACCACACTTTTAGTCTTCAACAAAGCTGAGAATACACAGGGGTTACCAACATGCCATCTCCTCTCTTTCACTGGAAAATGTCTTCCTTAGTCCTGATCCTTCACAATCTGAAGGCATCCATATTCATACTCACTCAAGGCAAGAAACTGAAGAACAAATTACCACCCCTAACTTCATACAGCACCTTCTCTTCCTCATCATTACATTTTCACATCTTCCCCTTCGTTCTGTAGCAAAGATTTTCATGCTGATAAAAGTACTGAATAAAAAATGTGGAAGAAGTATTTTGAAAGATTCTGTAACCTTTAAGGCCATAATATCACAGTTCTCAGGCAGTGAATCTCTGAATTTAACACAAACAGAAATTTAACACAAAGACATCTATAGATGGATATAGATTCTACCACATGGCTAGAGAAGTGTCCCATACAGAGCCTTCAGTCTCTCACAGCCCACACAATGCAAACTGACTGGAGCAGGAGCCTCCTTTGCCATTATACACCACATAAGTATTTTACCCTTAAGTTAGGAGGAGGAAGTGATCACCCAGTGTGTCCAAATGAACTTGCATAAAACCAGACTGGCCACTAAATAAAGGCTATTAGTCAAATGAAATATTTCAAATTACTGGTGTGGTATGAAAAAGGAGGAAATACTCTCAAACCTGAAATAGAAGAATCTAATCACTGAAAAATGATCCGTGGTTTTGGAGAGGTAGGAATCTATTTAAAACATATACATACATATACATGAAGTCATTTAAGGCCCAAATAACTTCACAAGCAATGCACTTGCTGCCTCAAACATACTGCATCCCAATAAACCTCCAGTAAATTTTCACTTCCCTACCTCACTAAGGTTTCCATCCACCCAGCAGATTTTTTGAGGTCAGGTTAGTGGCTTTCCCTATGTTGTTTTGTTGGGTTTTTTAAAAATGCCTTCTCAGTGCATTGAAGGTCCATTTATCATAGCACAGCATGCAAGAACATCATGATCTCTGTGATACTGTTGAAAGCTTTTAGGAAGCTACCATTAAAATAAACATGGAGAGGTGCTCTTACATTGATACTTATTCAACATGAAATTAATTAATATATTCACATTCACTACTTCCCAGCCCATGGGAACAGAGACCTCATAAACCATAGCTGTTCCCTACCTACTATACACTGGAGATGAAGAGCTCCCACTTCAGCAGCACACTGCTGCTAGGGACCTCATGAGGTTTTGAAACATTCCTTTGGGGATTTTAAGAATTACTTCCTTCTGTCCTGAAGCAGGAGACTACCACAACAACTGCAGCTCTTACTTACTACCAAATGACATAATAGAGATTAGAGAAAATGGGTTTTATCAAACATCTGTTAGAGAGGTGAAACAATTTGGTCACTCAGCAACTGTAACTCCATTTTCTCATCTGTAAAGCAGGAAATACTCCTATATTCCTTCCAAGGTAAAAGAATTTTGTTAATCTTCAGTAAAAAAATTTTCCCAAGTGGTCTAGATCATGAGGAAATTCTATCTTTACATTACTTCTCAAGAGCCCATATCCTAATGGTAACAAACTCAACACCCTTAGGCACACACTGCAATCCTGCCACATAGACTTCATTATGGGATATCATTGCTTCTTCTGAGCTCTCATTACAACAGTGTTTATAAACATATCATGGCATCACCCCAGCTTTGTAGTTAAACTTATCCACTTCTGTATTTGTATGGAAAGCTGGCTAACCAGTATCTAATAATGCTTAGCCATAGGATTATATAATAAACATAGATTCTACTGCAGGCTCTGTTGAAATTACAATAAATTTTGTGGTTCTAAAATGAATCACCAGCTGAGCCCAAATGCATGTTGTTATTAAAACACTTTAAGATCCAAAGACATGCAGATAATAACAGTTTTAGTTGTTATTACCACACTGGTAGCAACGAAGGCAAATAGGTAAGAATGCCCACTGAGTAAAATTGAAAAAAAACCTATCAAAAAAGCAAGAAGATGTACAAGTCTTAATATCTCGAGAGCCATACAAGCAAAACACAGGCACAAAACTATATTTGAAGACTTAGAAGGGGAAAAATACAATATAATTCCTTTAACCACTAAGGACATGTATGATAAAAAAATAATTTGGTAACTGCAACAATAATCACCATGCCATCGCTATTATAAGAGAGAGCACATTAAAAAAAATAAATTCTAAAAAATCAAGAGGTACTTGGAGAGAGAGAGCATTAAAAGGAACTACCAAAAAAACCCCCAAAACAGCACTACACCATGATATAATTAACAGAAATATTAGAAAGCAATGGTTTTTGTTTAACAGCTGCAATTTTTTTGTTCTTATACAAATAAAATTCCTTTTGCTCCCTTAACTCTGTTATTTGCCTGAAGTGTTGCATAAATAAATCTAAATCTTGCCATAAAAATTAATATGGATACCAGCGGTTTCCAAATTACATAAAAAATATTTCTGTCTTCAGAATATACACGTGAGATGCCAGGGATAATCAGCAAAATTACAAACCAAACATTAACACACTGACTACTTGTTTTTGGCACTGTTCATTTGAGTCACAAGGAATTGCAAGGTAAGAACTTTCAAAGACTGAAGTTCAAAATGTTCAAAATACAAGAAAGGTATACTCTAAATCTCTTTGAGTGTAAGTTTCTGATCCATGCAAACTTCTGAAAAGTCTGTATTATACAGCAAACTTAAAGTGCAGAATCACAGTTGGAAGGGACACACAAGGATCATCAAGTCCAAATCAATGCAACTTGCATTTAATTTCCCTGCTTAAAAACATCCCTCACAATAACAACACAAGGGTGCAACAATTACAGGGGTAGCTGTTATTTGTGTATGGGACTCCATACTAGTTTTCAGCTTGGAATCAAGCATATCCATTTAGCTACACAGACACTGGAATATGCAGCATGAGTGAGTGGCCTTTGTGGCTACATTCAGTTCAGTCCAGGACCTTCAAACAAAATCCGCTGAAGACAAAGTGGCTGTCATGAAAAGACTAAGTCCAGAAGACTGGCCTTTACTAAAAATCAACCTAGCTACCACTGGAATCTTGACATTTACCAGGAACTTCCAACACACCAACACCTTCTTCCAGCTGTTTGTTTTCATTATACTCCTTGGATGTATCGGTAAAAAATGAGGGAAGAAAATAAAGTAATTGATGATTAATATAGCCAAGCTGATGTGACTAGAGGCTCAGAGTGCCATTAGTCACTTAGAATGATTTCTAACATCATCTGCTCTCCTGTCATTATATCTCTATGTAATTTCCAGTAGAAGTATGGACCTTTGTATGGTGAACAAAAGTTCACCAACAGCAAGGCTTGTTTTCATTAATTTTTCATGAAGAATCCCTTTTAGGTTGTCTAAGGTTAAAAAATTTTGCTTTAATGCAATCTGAGTCTCCCACGCACATCTTTTCTTATCTCATGACACCAGACTATCAGTTGCTCCTGAATTCACATTGATCACATCAACTTTTGAAAGTCATGATCACACTAACTGTGACCATCCAACTCAAGGCAACTAAACTGCAGACACAACCAGAGAGAATTTTTTCCAATGTACTGTTACCTACTCCTTAAGGGCTGACTAAAAATTTAGAGGTCAATGAGGAACAAAATTTCAAGTGTTATTCAGTGCTATCTATAAAGAAGTCCAGAAGAAAATATAAAAAATCTGAATTAATTTAAGTGGGAAAAAAAATCTAGTCTAGCTGGTGATGAAAGTTAAGAATAGAGCTAAGTGAAACATTTGTTTCAAGATTGCCAGGAACATTCACATGCTTGTTCCATACCACCATTCCACTATTTGTGCATGATGTCAGCAAATTCAGAATAGCTCTTTCCCCTAGCACAATAATAGTAAGAGGAAGCATTCATACTTGATACTAGAACTATTACTTCCTTATAATAACCTGTTTCCACTAACTTGTGTGCTCTGTACTTCAGTTGATTATAGCTTGCAAGATGACAACTTCTGAATATATTTTCTCTGGAAGTGAAACACCAATGTCTTTGACCAACTAGATATGCCTAGTATTACTTATTTTCATTCATACAAAAATACTTTTAAAAAGTTTTTTTCCAGCTTCTCATATTCCTGAATGTTTTTGCCTACAGATTCTCTAGACAGTGCCACTTAACAAAAATGAAAAAAAACCAAAAAAAACCCCAAACATCAACAGCACTAAAGCTAGGATGCATATGAGACAAAAACACATCAAATTTCATGCACAGTGTTAATAAGCAGTATCAGAACAGCAGGTGTCTTAATCCAAGTGTCTGGAGCCACATTCCCAAATCTTCAACTGACATCTGTAGCTCCAAGTGATTCAAGGTAATTGGATAGATTTATTAGATGACATTTTCAAACTTTAAAATGAAAATTACTCCTCTGAATTTCAAGGTATCTAAAAACCTAGCTATCCTACCCATGAAAGCAAGCATTAGGATTCATTGTCACAACTAGGGCCCACTTACCTGACAGACACATCTGACAGGAGAAAATACATAAACATAATTATATAATCTTCCTGTTCACAGCAATCTGTTAGCTGTGAGTGTAATTATAATACTAAACAAAATGAAACATAAAGGTCTTATAAAAATCAGCATATATGGCACAAACTAGGGAAGTGCTCAAGAATCAGCATTTTAAAACAGAAGGTGCTCAACAACTGAAATTACATGTGCTTTTTCTATCCATCCATCAGCAACAGAGGTGCCAGAATCAGGAATTTCTTTACTTAACTCTCATAGTCAATACCCCAGCCCAAAAGAATATCAGAGTTCTTTAGACACTGACTACAGAAGTGTCACTGGTCTTCTGATAAGTTATATCTTCTACACAGTATCAGCATTTTTAGAGCTGCTGTAGAGTCCAAGCAACATTTCTCAGTACTTTCATTAAAAAGCATCAATGAAACAATTGAGACACAATTTATTTTGCCTTGAAAAACAAAACTGGTTGAAAGTAATTCACTGACTCATGATGAACTTTCCCTAAATTTATTTCAGATGCAAAATTAAATACAGTAAAGAAATCTTACCATCATGAATCTCAAACGCCAAACTAGTGATCTTCTGTGTAATTATCATCATTGGACTGCCACAAAAAAAAACCAACAAAACAAAACAAAGAAAGAATAATTTAGATACAAATTCAGGATTTTCTTTCACTTACAAATACCAGGGGAAGTTTATATTATGAGTCCAGGTTAACTACTCTACATCTTCAATGCATGAACAAAGTGATTAGTTTTTAACTCAAACCATTGCAGAATTTTCAATGCAATGAGAAGAATTTAAGCTTTAAATGTAGTATTTCATATCACCTGTCTTTTATTACTGCATTAGGTTTTACAAATACAGATGAAGTGTTTCACATGTATTTTCTACTAAAATAGTTTGGGGTTTTTTAGAGGAAGAAGAATAAAGGACAGAGCAATTACATTCATTGTAAGTTACAGCAGCAGTAAGTGAACAACAAGAAAACTATAGCAAAGTTGAATATTAAAATAAGTTATTTAGCTATGCAGACCACTTCCATGGTTTTTTCCAACACCTGATCCTATCTTTGATTTTTCCATCAAGAATTATTATTATTTGCTTCAAGTAAACATATCTGGAAAAACAAAAACCCAGCATAATTATGGTGGCTCAAACAGAGTTCACTTTGTTCCGAATTTAGTACACTTGAGTGAATCCTAAACTGTCCAAGAAATATTCTGCCCTGGCTAGCTAAGTCAGTTTTGTACTGAGAAATTATACCATTCTCATAGTAGCTAAGAGCTTTTGTCTGATGTCAATCTCAACATTATAAACCCCCTCCCTGGGATAGGGAATGCAATGGGGAATGCATAAAGTAAACTACTAGAACTAAGAAACTTAATTTTGAAATCAGATCTCAAAAAACACATTGGGGTTGAATTTACCTAGAAGTATCTGAGCTGGAGATAGTAAAACCAAACCAAAAACTACCACCACCACCAAAACAACAAAGAAACCCCAATAAACAAAAAACCCTCACAATAAAATAATCATTCTGTACCATGCACAGAATTCTGTACAACTTAATTTTGTCTTAGTTCATGTCTTGAGTGCACTTGGCGTTTTTATAACACATTAAGTTGGCACAGAAACAAATCCAAAAGCCATCAAGTCCTCCTTCAGTAACAGGGCTACACCAGTATTTTGCCGTATAGTTCAGTCCATCAAATTGATTTTTTTTTTTTTTTCAGGTAATGGTTAAAATGGTTTCAAAGTACACAATTATTTCCAGTCTTCAAAATGCAATCAGGGGAAAAATTTTCTACTGTACTACCAATGCCCCACATTCCTGATAACAGGACAAGAGTGACACAGAAGGGTCATAAAAAAGACTAAACAGATAGTCTGGTAAATCCCTCATACCTTTTTCTAGCATTTAATCTGTAAGCCTGCCTGGTGCTGGCAGAAATCCCCAACTGACTCTAAACATAACGGGTTTTCCTTCTGTAAGCAGGCATGTGACAGCATGGCTCCTGCCTGGTGGAAGGATGGAGTCCAGGAGGAACTCAGTCAGCCCTTACATTAATTCCAGCTGATAAATCTGTCATTGTTATCATAGCAGACCCTGGTATTCTAATTTTTTTTTTTCTCCTGAAGCAGCTATTCCAGTATCATCAAATATTTGGCTGAGGAGCAAAAATCTAGAGACTAAAAGAGGAAGAGTCCTTCCTGGCACAGTGAAACAGGATTTTAACAATCCCTTTTAGGTGCTGGCAGAAAGGCAAAGGAGGCAGCTGGGATCTGTTAATACTGCAGCCAGGACCACACAGCTCTGCACAAGCAATTGCATCTCCAGCATGAGGTGTCCCCAGCTTTCTTCACTGTCAGTGCACTGAGATTTTACTTAAAATTTTGAGCAGATTTTCGCAGCTTGGGCACCTCAGACAGGCACTGCATGCTAGGAGAAATATCTAAGTAAACACATTTAAAGTCCTTTTGGGGCTAACCACTATATGAATCCATGCCAACATCTTTAGAAGAACTTGCTCATGATGGGGTTCAATAGCTGGTTAGGAAACTTTAGAGGTTATTTTTTTTTTAGTCTACTCTCTTTTCCTAGAACCAGAGACTGCAATTTTGAAAGTAATCTCTGTCCCATTTCATGGGAGCATATGCAGTGTATGCCAGAGATTTAATGTGATATGCATACATCAAGCTCTCAAATTGGTGCATGAAAGAGTGGTTTAAATCTGTATTGCTAACATACAATCAAAGAGTTAGATCTAGGCTTCAGAACAGTCCTGTCCAGAGCACAGAACTCCTACATCATGGAATAGTTTGGGTTGGAAGGGACCTTGAAGATCATCTACCTCCATCATCCCTGTCCTGGACAGAGATACCTTCAGTTAGACCAGGTTGCTCCATCCAACCTGGCTCTGAACATCTCCAGGGATGGGATGTGGGAATCTTTGGACCTGTTTAGATCTGCAGAAATCTCTGAGCTACCACCAAACCAGAGCCACATCTGAAAAAAGTACAGTCACATTTGAGAGATGGTGTGCTCAAGCTCTACTAATTGTTTTGAGAATGAGAAAAACAAAGTGCAATTACACTGTTTCCACAGTGGGCTCAGAACTTTGATCACTGCCAAGGTTGTACACTTCAGCCCCACAGTGAACTGGAAGGGACAGCATCTGGACTATGGTTTCATTAGTAATGGTGAAATTAAATTCAACATCAGTAAATCTTGTGTCTTTAGGCATATGGCTTTGTTGCAAGCTCTCATTATAGCCAGTGGAGATGTAGTCCACAGAGTCAGGGCCATCTGACAAGTGACCCAGTTCACACTCAGGTAGATACTTAGTGATGGGTCAGTTGAAATGCCCTCCAGGCTCTACTGTCCACATCAATCACATCTCTGCTGACAAATTGGAACTTGGATCTCTGGCTTGAAGGCAGACACTTGGATGTAAAGCAAATGCAGAAAGATGTTTCAGAAGGTAAGATAAAGATGACACAAAAGATGAACTCAACCATAAGAGCTTTTGGCTTCAGCCTACAAGTAAATTTTCTGGACTGCATGCCTGTTACCAATCAAGACTAAGAAGTAACGAGGCAAACAAGTAAATTCTACCATAGGTTATGCTACATTACAAAGACCACTGCCACCCACTGTATCCCTGGAAAGTATTTAATGCATTATTTTAAGCAGACTAGCAAATACTCCTCATCTCTTCCTCACCCCCCAAACATACACTCTCCTTTAAATCAACAAAAACAAAAAGCACAATCACAGTAGCAAAACTTGTTTGTAAGAAATGTTGTGCTTCACTTCTCTGTGTCTGCAGCAGAGAGAAGAATTACCAACATAGTATATTTTTGTGTTGCCCATTTAATTCTGTTTTGCTCCTATACAGTTCAAGTCAAATACAGGTACAAGTTCATTATACAAAATGAGGGCAAACAGTAACTAAACTTTCTGTTTCCAAGGTCTTCGTGACTACCTCAACATCCAGGTGCCTGTCTCCTTAGCTTTCTCCTTCTGGAACATCTAACATAAAACATAAAAAAGAAAGAAGCTAAAAGCTAAATTCCATAAAATGTTCAGATTTTCCTCAAAAAGTGGTATCAGACTGTGCCAGGCAAGCAAGTACACCAGACACAATTCAAGGTTCATTATGCTGTCAAGGATGGTAGCAGACACTTTAATGTAAAAATCAAAGAGAAAAAATTATCATAGCACCAAATCCTTTATGCCATTCAGACAGGAACAAGAGGCAACAGATAACACATTGTTGGCTTTAACAAGAACAACTGTTCATAACAATTCTCAGTTTGTATGATAAAAGCATAGTTATATATTTGCATGTGTGCCAATATGCACATATATGCTCAGCTTTCTCCCAAAGTTTTAAAGGTTGACACAACTGATTGTGGGGGTGAAAGTAACCAATAAAAAAATCCCCTACAACAACAGATACAGTATCACTTAGAAGGAAAGGATTGAAAGATTGTTTTTCTCCTTACCCAGAAAAATCAGCAGAATACTGTCCATAATCAAAGATATAAACCCTAGTAATTTGGCACACAGTGAGGTATCCTAAAGCAAAAACAAAACAATACCTGAAAGGAAAACAGAGAAAAGCATTTCAATTAAAAATTATAAACATTTATCCACTGAATAAAGTACCTTTTCAATAGAGTTTAGTCTCCAATTATTTCTATAAAATATTACATAATAGGAATCTGTAATTACACTTTTATTCTGCCTGAGGTTTTTGTGGTAATGTTTATTCTATGCAAGCACATACTTTATTATTTTAAACAGTGCAGTATAACAATATAAATTCTATTGTCAGTAGGCAAAATATTTATTCACATAAATCAAACCTAGAATTTATAAATGTAAGCACCACTGTGAAAACTGGAAGTCCTATAAAGAGAAAATTAATCTGTTAAGGGTTTTTTTTCGTTAGCATGTTTTTTGTTTTTTGTAGTTCAGAGTTAATTTTTGTCTGTATGAGCATCTAAGTTTAGAAAATGATACATCAAATCATTCCATTGCATGTAGTGCTATACATTCAAAATTCACTAACACAAATCATATTGCTGCTGTTTTCAAAGGAACTGGAAAAGTCAAGTAATTTTCAAACCCACACGTTAAAATATGAGTGAAAAATGAACTGGACACATTTGTCTTCGGTTAAGTTGATCCTGAGCAAAGGTAAGAAAACACACATACATAAACCACCTTATGAAAGTGTTATATGCATGATAAAATTAATTTTACATATCATTTTCTCAACACATAATAATGAGAACTGATTTGCCAGTAAACCTCACAAAATCTGCCAGATATTCTTTGAAGTCCAAAAGGACAATGAATGCCAGCAGAAACTTAACTAATCCTTTAGGACTTTAATGTATGAATTATACAGACTTTAACATAGAACAGCTGCAGTTTAATCTTTAACTGAAAAATGTACTATTTATAAGCCATTTAGTATTTTAAAGCAACCAACTTTGTAATTACAGATTACCTTATATACCACTAAATTACATGTGTTTTGGTGTGTCTTGGGTTGCAATACAGGATGTGACCAGAAATGTGTATTCTGTCACCATCTGTTGAAGCTGGGTGGGGCAGTGACCCTTATCCCCATGGCACATATTATCTTTAATGGGCCATCTTTAAACCAGCTGGGGCAATCATCTTTATCTTTTCCACAACCCATCCTCCCTCCAGGAAGATATCATCTGCTGCTGGGCCATTCAGTCCCACTGTGTGACTGACAAAATTACATCATCCCACTGGGAGATGCTCCAGCCAGGGGAGCAGCCAAGCCTTTCCTACCTAGGTAAAAACTGAGATTTTGGGCACCAAGATACCTTCTTTCCACTGGATTCCAGAGGAAAGCTGGACCTTTTCCACATCATCCCTGAACCTTCAGAGGAAAACTGCACAGGAGCACTGCTCCAGCTGAACCACACCTGCCACTGCAGGAGGATGCAGCCACCATTTAATGGGACTGCTGCCAACACCCTGACTGACTGATGGGGTGTCAGGTTGTATTTTGACTCTGTCAGTGTTTTGGGATTGTTCTTTGTAATACTGTATTTCTATTTTAATTTTCCTAGTAAAGAACTGTTATTCCTAATTCCCATATCTTTGCCTGAGAGCCCCTTAATTTCAAAATTATAATAATTTGGAGGGAGAGGATTTACATTCTCCATTTCAAAGAGAAACTTCTGCCTCTATTGACAGACACCTGTCCTTCAAACCAGGACATAGTAAAAAAAAATTAATTTTAGAGGGTGTGTTTTAGCAATAGTTTATTTTCTGTTTTCATTAACATTCATAATCCAGAAACAGTATTATACTGCGTGACTTAACTGGTACAAAAGTGCTTGTAGTAAGAATACCCTGGCACAGGTTGCCCAGAGAGGTGACAGATGCCCCATTCCTGGAAACATTCAAGCTCAGGTTGAACAGGGCTCTGAACAACCTGATCTAGTTGAAGATGTTCCTACTTATTTGAGGGTGGATTAGGTATCCTTTAAAATTCAATCCAAACTAATACACAATTCTATGAAATAAACTTCAGTCATCATAACCAACATGGTAGGGGTTTCTCACAACATTCAATTACTACCCACACTGAAATTAAAGAGCAGAAAAGGAAGAAAGCAAAACAAACACCTTAAGCTTCTTTATTAGACTTCAGGCTAAAACAAAAGCTGTCTTCTGACAGATCAGTGAAATTGGCTTCTATGTTACCCACACCAAACACAACTATGAATCTTAACTATCTTCCAGCTATGTCAGCCACAGCTCCAAGTTACACACAGACTGGAAGACTGTAAATTTTTTAATTGATGAGTAGAACATAGGAACTTGCAACCCATACAATGCATGGGTTCAACTTCTAACTGTATCTCTGCACATTAGTCATGCCACATCATATCCCTTGTTGATGAGAAACGTCATTGCAACAGGCAAACTGCAGCAAAGTGCAGTTTCTTCCCCTAAAGAAACTTAAAAGGTTTATGACAACTTGATCATTCCTGTAGTTTCTTCTGCAGGTTTGTAGTGCAACTTGCTGATCATCCTAACTCCCATATAAATACAGCTTTTCTTAAAAAAATTCAAATAAGGTCTGAAAATGTTTTGAGAACTTTCTGAAGTACTCTTATTGCATGTTTCTTACTCTCTTCAGTGATTCATTCACCAAAGCTTCCCTTCAATCAGAAAATTTAGTTAAGTTTTGCAGAGTTCAACCACATCAAGTTTCACCCAACTACAAAGCTAATTACAGGCTGCACACAAATGCAACAGCTTTACACAAGGCTGAAGTTTCTCCAACAGTAGAAAAGCAATTGGTCTTAAAAGTCAATGTTACTCTATATTTGCTTCTCACTGTATAATGTGAGCAGAAAGACAGAAGTATTTTGCACTGAACATGAACAGCTACAAGCAAGTCACAACACTGTTATTATTACAAGTAACTTTTACACAAACTGACCAGCAATGAGCATTGTATTATGTAACAGAAAGACACAAAAACATTCATTTAAAATATGCCTGAGACTAATTCCCAGCATCTTTGTCAATACAACCTTACTTTATCTAGCAACAGAGGCAACAAATTCAGACATATCTGGGAGACACTGTAGCACGTACCAGAAAGAAGAACATAGTGATACATTCAACTCCTGATTAAAAGTTTAAAAAAAAAAAGAAAAAAAAAAGAAAAAAAAAAGAAAAAAAAAAAGAAAAAAAAAAGAAAAAAAAAAAGAAAAAAAAAAGAAAAAAAAAAGAAAAAAAAAAAGAAAAAAAAAAGAAAAAAAAAAAATAAATTAAGCAAGCAATGCTGGATAGCCTATTATATAGGCTTTTCTTACACAGGTATTCCATATAATATTTCAATTCCTTACAGTTTTCAACTTCTCAGAACACTAAAAACAGTATGTAATACATTCTACCATAAAAATTTACCTTTCCTTTAAAAAGAAACATATCAAGTAAACTACTCAATGTTTTTTAAAAGCATATTCTAGCATATTACAAATGAAGTACCTTAAACTATACACATAAATATTACAATATATAGGAAACACTAAGTAAGCAGCCTCTCCCTGTACTTTCTTACAGAAGGTGTTCATTAATTCCATTTTTTTTAAAAAAGCAAATTATTCTCTTGTTAGCAAATAATATACATTGTCCTATTTACTTTTTTTTTATCTAGACATTTTTTGACAAATAACATTAAGCAACATGCATGTCAGGAATTTTTAACTGCACGTATACATATAAAAATAAAAAGCATTATTCTATCTATATGTGTATATACACACACAGAGATATAGAGGGTTTGGTTCCTTCCCATTACATGAACTTTCTTCTAGTCTGCAAACACCCTGATGGAATTTGATTTTTTTATTTGACATTTCCTATTACACTTTCTACCGCTTAAATTACATAGAATGACTCCTGAAACACCATGTCATGCTAATGCAGAAAACTTCAATCTCATCCCTGTACCCCTCTTTTTTAATGTTCTCACAAGTTTAGTACAGCCAACACAATATTCACACCAGCATTGTTCACAAATTGGTTGGATTTTGCTTGAACAGTTGATTTTTTTTCCTACATGCAAAGCATTTTTACCCAGTGTCACCTTACAAATTCACTCCACTGACACAGCATCATGTTTTAACTTCAGCTGGCAGCCCCAACCTCACTGCTTCCACCATACTCCCACCACTCATGGGGAAAGGGAGAAATGTAAAGAAAAGGTGAATCTCATGGGTTGAGAAAAGCACCATTTATTAAGTGCAACTAGATACCATAATAATAAATATACTGATAATAATAACTGAAATTACAAGGAAAGGTTTTTGTAATAGAACAAGTAATAGAACCCAAGAGGAAAGTGATGCACAGTAAATTGCTCACCGTGGAGCAGATCAGGGTCCTTCCAAATAACTCCCCCCAGTTCATACACTGACCATGACACTCTATGGTATGGAATATCCCTTTGGCCAGCTCAGGTCAGCTGTCCTGGCCCTGCTTCCTCACAGCTTTTTGTGCACCACCTCACTGGCACAGCATGAGAAACTCACATGCACCCGACTTACAGTAAGCATTACCTAGCCACAACCAAATTTTCAACACTATTCTCATACTAAACCCCAAGAACAGCAATGTACCAGCTACTAGGAAGAAAATAAACCCTGTCCCAGTGAAAAGCAGGACATACAGCAGCTATCCTGCCCAGCATGTCATGTATAACTAGAGGACACAAAGGCTCAAAGTCTCCACCTCTCCCAGGATCAAGAACTTTGTGCTCCCCACAGCAGGAGCTCAAACACAGATGCCCAGGAATGTAGATGAGCAGAACAAGCACAGAAGCTGCTTCCCAATGTTCTCCCACACTCAAACAATCAGCACTTTATAGGCACAGATTCAAAACACATTATCCATGTGTGAGAGACACCTCTATCAACTTCTGGCTCCAAAGCACACCTTTATCTTTTCCACCCTCTGTTGCACCAAACACACTTGAGAAAAAGCTGTTAATTTCAACATCTTTAGCATAACTATACACAGATTTAAAAGAACTGAATGAGCCAGCAGAACCTACTTATATAATGCTGCCACACATTCAAGAAAATAAAGACATGTGGTCTAAAAGCAGAACTCCCATCTTTTACCTGTGCTCCTCAGAAATTTTGGGTAGTAAGCCAAGGAAGAACATCCACAGGTTAATTCTAAAGCTTTGCATCTGCTGATGAGCAAGTTGTGCAGCACACAGATCCAGGATAACAATGAGCCAATGTATGTTATGGTTTTACATAGCAAGGGGTGGGAGTTGCATTTTTATTTTACAATTCTGGGGAACTCAGCATCTTGGTTATAAAATGTATGTTCCTACTGTACCTCTCTCTGTTTGGACAAAATGCAGCAAAAATAGAACTGTGACCTTGACAAAGGCAGGCTTTGAGAGATGTCATAACAGCTTCTGTTATTTTAGGCTCTTCTCATGCAGTAGAAGGACAACAGTACAATATGCTATTTTGCTGGAAGAAAGTTAAATAAACCAATCAACACAGGGTGCTTTTTTACCAGTTAGCTGGCACATACTACAGATTTAGCCTTGAAATAAAAAGTTCCATGTTCAGTCAAGATCTATTTCTTCCACTATGTTAGGAAAAAGTACTTTTGTTTTCTTTAAATGTGTAATTATTCTGTTGGAAAAGCGATACCTAGACACCATATAACATTATACTGCATTGATTTTCAGAAAAGTAGACAGAACAGCCTCTGAGTTTTTCCAAACCCTCTGCTGAAAGTTGCTGCCTGGGTTTGATTGTTTGTTTTTCTACAGATTGTGCCAAATTAAAAAAAAAAAAAAACCAAAAAACCCTAAAAAAGTTAAACTCTTGCCTCTAGGGTCAGACCTGAATTCTTATTAAAACCCAGCTATATTCATTTTCTTAATTTTAATTATTATAATCTGTTCACACAGAGAAAGTCAACTCTGTGCAGTTAGAACGTACAATATCTGCTTACAAAACTTCAAAGGGAAAAATGTAGATCAAAAAAAGTCCAAAGTGTCAAAACTAAACATCTAATTCTAATTCTAAACATCTAATTCAGCACAACCCAAGAGAAATGCTGATTAGAACTAGCTGCATTTTGACTTAGTTTTGATCTGACACCTGTAAAATAAGCTAATCTGCCCCAGTCTGCTGCTTTTATAGCAAAAGGAGTTGCCTATTTATACAATTTATGTATGTATTATTGACATAGATAATTAGTATGTCTTAGGAAATGGATTAGCTTTATCATGTAAACAGTAACAGCCTCAGAGTGTGTGTGCCTCTAAAACACAAGCAATATTAATCCTTGGCCACTCAGCAGCCTCTGATTCACACACCAGTCTGTCCCTTCTGACTACTTCAAGTAGAGATTCAAAATGCATTGAAATCAAGAACAAATAAAAAGACAAACCCAGACTGTCAATGAGCCCATTTCCAGAGAAGAAAACATTCATGCCATCACACTTTGGTGATAAAAGTGATCTATCACATTCCACACACTATCAATCCTCAGCCGAAGATTTTTGAGTCTGACAGTCATTTCAAAGCAAGTTTAATAAGTGGACACAGTTCCCCAACATTTAGATGCAACAGCAGCCTGACACAACCACAGAGGCCACGGCCCACGGGGGCTCTGCTCAGCCAGCAGAGAAAACTGTTCTGCATATTCATGTGGCTTTCTTTCACTGTCCAGCTGGACAAAACCATATTCTGGGAGACGATGGATTCTGATGAAGGCAGGTTCTGGTTTACAGGAAAATGCAATTCAGATGCATTTTTCCCGGTGGCTCTGGTTATTTTAGTTGTGGGTGCTTGTCGAGCTCTCATCGTTTGGGTGTTCCCTGGACAGTCCCTGAAAGAGCCACCTCAGCCTCAGCTATGTCTATTCAATTGTTAATCTGGGCTGCCCTTTTGTTGCATGTTACAATGATGTGATGAAGCAACCTGTGTCCTTTTCATCTGTGGTCCTCTTTTTGGTTTCTGAGTTTTCTTTATTATTTTATTCCTACAAACATTGCTTATTCTACATTACTGTACAACTTTACACGAATTACATTCAATCATATATCACGAACCTAACCTCCAAAGCTCCCAACATCCACAGCTGGGTATGTGAGGCCCAGGGGCCTCTGCTCAGCCAGCAGAGGAAACTGCTGGGGCCATGCAGACCCCTGGGCCCCCTGCACACTCACACAAGGCTGGGTACTGAGCATTCAGCAGCTCCACTGTCCCAGAACCATTTGCAGTGGCTTGCCTGTTTGTTTACTGCAGATCAGCTGCTGACATTATCATTTGACTAATGTATTTTGATGTTTTGCTACATAATGGCAACATAATGGCTGGGTAAAGTAAATCTTTACCAAGCTAAATTAAATGATCGTTCCAGTTATAGCTACAGGCCATATTCCAAATGCAACATTAATACATGACAAATGCAATACAGATATTCTTGTCAAAACCACTTCAGATCTTTCATATGCACCCTAATGTTACATTCTCCTGCTTTCCAACCACTCCCCTTGTTCCCTTCAATTCTGGAACATCTCAAGGACAAGGAGACCAGCTTCAGACTCTCATAATGAGAGAAACATCATCTAGAACAGAAGACAGGCAGGAGGGAGGGTGCTTTCCTATTTTCCCTGGAATGGAAGAAACATACTGTATAATTCATTCTTTCTGTAAGACTCCAAACAGAACACGGAACTAGGAAAGGTGAGATTAAAAAAAATTGATTTGATCACCTAGAGAACTCAAAGTTGAGAACTGAAGTTGACTATATCCAAAACTTAATGTTAAACTGAGATGAGACAGGAAGGGTCACTTAAGTTCTTTCTCACTTGAAAAACCACATTGTGTCATATCAACCCCTATTTCTGCAATCACTTGAAAGTATAACAGTAAACAACACAGATAAGAGCACCAAGTCTGACCTTCACATTTGAAAAAGTTGACAATAGTACAGAACACTTAAAAACACAAAGAAAGCCTAACAGCTTTACAACACAAATCTGGAAAGGCAGAACTCCAATGCTGGAATCTGCCTTAAAAAGTCCTGATGAAGGAAGTAGAATCTTGAGATCTTCTGACAAAAATCAATACTCATAACTCAGAAAACAAATAGCTGACATGCTGGGGCTGTGAATGCTCATCTGTTCACTCATTTTTCTACATAATATTTGCCTAGCTATAGAACGTTTTAGCATCACAGCATGCAAGCTTTTTTTTGCTTCCTCTTTCTTCTATGTGATCCATAAGTAACTTTTCTGCAAACCAGAACTGCACCCAGTATCATTAATTTTGCAAACCAGCAAAAATCCACAGACCACAGTCAGAAAAGCATCTCCTATTAGGAGCTTGGCAGCAACACAACTTCTGAGAGTATTTTTAAGGTAATAAAAACAGCATTGACAATAATGGGACTACTGCAAGTGCTGTCTTAAAGGACAGGCCTAATAGTCATAATGGTTTAGAAACAGTAAACTAAAACTGCTAAGTACAAAATATTATGTAATAATTCTATTTCAGTGGACCAGTAAGCTTTTACAAGAACTCACAGGTAGTTTAACAGGACAAGTTCTCTGATGGCTAAACAACAGCAAGGTCAATCATTAAACCTATCACTGCTGTTAACTCGGCACTTGGCAAGTATCATCTTGGATGAAGATAAGAGGGAGCTGTTATTTCCATTCACCCACTCATCACCCTGTTCCAGCCACACCCCCCTTGTGCCCCATGCACATCCCCACACTGTGGGGAAGGAGCAGCTGCTTCAGCCCTCCAACCTCTGCTGCAGCCCCACATCTTTGCCTCGAGACACAACACCTGAGGCAGGGCACCAGTGTGGCTGCAACACTGCCAGGAGAGAGAGGAGAGGTTTGCTCAGTCAGGAGGTGATGCCAGCTGGAATTGCTGTTCAGCCAGCCAGGAGACATTTTCTGCATGTGTAAAGGATGGCAGCAGCTGGGGAACATACGGGATATGATTTGCTGAGAAGGTGGTTGCGCAGCCAGAATCAGTATGCAGGGCAGCCAGCAGATTAATAAACAACCCAACTCCCTGCAAGCAGCAAGCAAAACAAAAGGCCAAAGGAATCGGGTTCAGTTACAAATAACAAGTATTTTAATGATTCCAAGACCAAAGGAAAGCCGGGAGTTTGTGCTAACAACCTAACACAGCTGCATTTCTTTTAAACCATTTTTCAAAACAAAATGCCCTTCAGAGGTATTTTATCAGAGGGGATGATAGTATTTATATTCCCCACCCTATTTCTTGCTTTGCCTCTAGGAAGGAATTAAACAATTCTTTGTTTTCAGCGGGATACTGAATCAACTGCAAACCCCACAGCTGGTCAGACCTGCACCAACACCACAGCCCTACACCTTGCTGAGCTATTTACATCATCTTGCAATCAGACACACATATCTCAAACAGCACAGTGGCTGCAATAAAACACTTCTGAAACAAATAAAACCATTCCTGAAAAATACAATTTGTTTAAAACAGCATAATTGAAATGCCTGATTTTCTCCAATGCTTAACATTCCTCTAACATGACAAGACCTATTCTGCCAGATCACTCGTTTAATTTCTGTCCAATCCCCATCCCCAGCTAAGTTAAAGCACGGCTACAATGTCCTATCTTCTGTATCCTTTAATCAATGCATGCCGATGTATAGAACATTCACATGATGCATCAACGTCACCACTGTCACAGCATTTATCATATGGTCCTGCAGAAACACACGCAGAGACCTAAATCAGCTGTTTCCTGCTGTCAGTCAGGAGAAAACCTGTGGGTAGCTCCATTTTCTTTGCTCAATCATGTTGCCATCCTCTATTCCTGTGTGAGGCTTCTTCTATTTTTGTGTAGATTTTTCTCCTGCATGTGAGAAACACTAAACTATTTCTGGGGGGGAAATCTGAGATTCTCCGCAAAAAAAGGATGATACACAATACACGAGGAACCCCTTATGAAAAATCTTGTATTTATTTTTGGAACATTTCTCATGCTTCCAGTTAGCAATGGAAAAAACAAAACAAAACAAAACAAAAAAACTCCAACAAACAAACAAAAACCACACAGGAAAAAAAATCCACAGCAAAATAAATACCTACTCAATGACAGTCCAAGTCATGGCACAATCACTTAGGGAAGTGACCTACTTCAACCACCAAGGTAAACAATATTACACTAAGATATATTTATGATCTTTAAATTAGAAAGTAACTGTGTTGCCCAAGTATGTACGCACATATTACACATATTTGTATTTATAAAACACACATCTTGTAAATTCTTGATTTATTGAAATACTGCCTTGATCCTATTTCATGCATATTTCAATTTAGCAGTGCTTTTTTGGCCTAGCATAGCCACTGAACTGCTTGCACCTTGGTTTGTCACCTCCCTGCTCTTCAGCAGAGAAATACAAACCACTCGGGTTTGTCATTTTCTAATATGCTTCAAAAATTTCCCTTTAAATGCTCAGTGCAATCAAATTATCTCACAATTTATTAAAAATAAGAGAATTTTTTAAAATTGGAATGGCTCAGGTTATTCCAGACAAATTAATCATATGACCTCTGTCCCTCACAGTAAGTTGTTTGAAGTCAATGAATCTACTTTTGGGTAGATTGAATCACAATATATGCTAGTGGAAGAGGCTACATTTCTGTAAAAGTGCATGTCAATGCATTCAATGTCAATGCTAACAGGAATAAGGAACTTCAGGTTGTTCATAAGTTATCCTTTGAGATATGAGATTAAAATAATGAATTATTCACCTATATGTATACCCATATTACTGCCATTTGTCTATCACTCTTCATCAAGGTGTCCCATTACCTCCTGAGTTATTCTCTCTTGTATTTCCACATGTAAGAACTCACTATAGACCTCAACTTTCAAATCACTGCATTTACATAATAGAGAAAAGCTATTTAAGATTCTCTGAAGAAAATAATCATCAACCTTACTTCAACAATTTCCTTCTCCAGCATTCAAACACTATTCATATTTACTGTCTGGAAATTTCCTCATGCTGCTGGTTTCTTCTATTTTGTACAGGTAGGGATATGACCAAACACAATGAGCCATTCTTTATGCAGGTTAAGACCTTTTTTTTCTCATCACAAGCAGAGTGTCCAAACAAATGAACTTCTCACTCCCAAATCTTTTGCAACACTGATTTATCAGGGAAGAAAATCTTCCACTACTAGCAGGACTGTCTAGAGACAGCTAGTTACACACAAAGAAGGCATCTGCAATCATTTTGCCAGCTCAAAGCTTCCTTTGTGAAAATTTTTATTACTTGAATTCTTTTACCTACAGGTAACACAAAAGTCAAAAGAATTCTAAAGAAATATGTATGAATTTTAAATATGAACTACAAAAAGGACACTAAGAAGGGAGTTCATTTTTGAGTTACTTTCCATGTCTGGTACTATTCTGAATTAGGAAATATGCTCAAATTTATTTTCCATTACAATTCAAGCCATTATATAGTGAAAAACTCAGTATTTTTTAAAAGCCAAGTATTATTAACTTGAAATTTGTTAAACTCAGAGCAACAGTCAAAATAGTAATTTACAAGAAATAGTTTACACCTTTTTTGTTCATAGCAAGAAATACACATGACATTGATATAGAAGTTTACTATGATTACAGTGGCAAAGGTCCCACTGCATGTTACACAATTCACTGTAACACCACTGAACAGCCAGCAAGACAAGCAGAACCAAGAAATAGAAGTGGACTCCAGCAGCCTGGGAAACCTATCACAGACTCATCATATAATTACAAACAGGTGTTTTAAACCAAGATCCACAGATGGAATGTTCCTCTTTATACAGCTGTTCTCTAGGCATTCAAATTCCCATTGTATAAATCCACAAAACCTTGATATTGAGTTGCTAAACTTACAGAGCTATTTCAATCCCTCTGACTGCCCCATCTATGTAACACACACAGAAACACCTGGTGCACAAGAGCATTCCGTAAGCAAGTTAGAGACTACAATTCACTGAACTGAATTACAGGATCATACAGTACCAGATTGGAAGGGAAAAGAATCACCTGATCCAACCTTTCCTGGTAAAAGCACAGACTAGACAAATGGGCCAGCACCCTGTCCAGCTGCATCTTTAAAGTGTCCAGTATTGGGGAATCCACCAGTACACAGGGGAGATTATTCTAATGCTCAACTGTTCTCACTGTGAAAAATTTTCTTCTTATGTCTAATTCAAATCTTCCTAGGAGTAACTTGTATTCATTACATGTCATTTCCCCCCTTTTTTTCCAAAGAATCATATGAAGTCTCCATTTACTCTGTAACCACCCTTTAAAAACTGGAACATGATGATAAGGTCTCCTCTGGATTTTCTTTTCTCAAGACTGAACAAACCCATCTCTCTCAGCCTTTCCTCATATGGCAGGCTGGTTCTTTTACCTTTTTTGTGCCCTTCTCTGGATCCTCTCCAGCCTGTCCACATCCTTTTTTGCAGAGCAGGGACCAAAACAGAACACAGTGTTCCAGATGTGGCCCGACAATGACTGAATAGGTGGACAATGATTTCTTTCTCTCTGCTGGTGATGTCCCTGTTGACCAGCATCCTGTTGATTTTCTTTGCTGCAGCAGCACAATGTGGAGCTGTTGTCCTTCAGGGCCTCCAAGTCCCTTGCCCAGAGCTGCTCCCAGACAGGCAGATCCCAGCCTGTGCTGCACTCTGGACTTTGCTCACCCAAGACCTTAGAACACCTGCCCTTGTTGAGCTTCACAAGGTTCTTGTCAGCCACTCTTCCAGCCTTCCCAGGTCTTTCTGCAGGATGACACTCTCTTCCAAAGTGTCCATTTCTCAACTTTGTTTCATCTCATCTTCCAGATAACATCTGAAGATATTAAAGTGCACTGAGCCAAATATCAAGCCCTGGGGACCCAATTTGGGACAGGCTGCCAGTTTGAAGAGGAGGTATCTACCAGCACCTGGCTGAGAGTGCAGTTTCTCAGCTCCTTCCCCACCCATTGCACAAATCAATTGTCCAGGCCATCACACATCAGTTTCTCTAGGAAAAGGCCACAAGTAATGGTATTGAAAACCTTGGAGAAATCCAGGTAGACAACATTCACTCCTCACTCCCCATCAACCAAGCAGGCTGTTTTGTCAGAGAAGGCAATCAGGTTTGTTAAGCACCATTGCTCTTGGGCAATCCATGCTGGCTTTTACCAATCACATGCTTCATATGACTTGTGAGAATCTGCAGCAGGGTTATATAGAAAGAGATATTTTGCTTTCCTAACTGCAACTCTGCACACCCTGGCAATGCCCTTGCAATTTTCAACAGGTGTTCAACCACTTTTCCATTTCTGTTAGACTTCTCTTTTTGCTTTTGAATACAATCAGAAGCTCACAGTTAAGCCAAGGGGATATTTTTCTCTGCTTACTCTTCTCACCTTTGAAGGGGATGGACTGTTTCTGTGCTTCCAGGAAAACTTTCTTGAAAAACTCCAAGCACTCACTAGCTCCTTTATCCTCCATGGATGCCTCCCAACTGAGCTCTGAGTCAGCTGAGGTGTGCTCTTCTGAACTCCAAAGTTTTTGTCTCAGCACTGCCTTCAGCAGGCTCAGCCAGGTCCCAAACACCACAATATTGTGATCACTGCCACCAAGGTTATCACGAACTCAGCTATTACAAAAGAGTCTTTGTCCATTTTTGAGCAGCAAGTCCAGCAGTGCCTCAATCCTGGTTGGCACATTTAACACTTGTATGAAGAAGCAGTTCCCTATGCATTCCAGAAACTTGATAGATGACACATCAACTGGTGTACCGTTCTTCCAACAAATGTATGGCTAGTTGAATTCACCCATAACAACCAGGTTCTGTTGACCTGAAGTTTGCTTAAGTGATCCAAATATTGCTTTACTGGCCCCATCATCTTGGTTTGGAGGACAATGGCAGATGTCCACTGTAAGACTGCCCTTGGAGAAAGCTCCTCTGAGCTTGACCCAGAAGCATTCAAAAGGGCATGATCACCACAGATAACTATTACATATTCACTGCTCTCCTTAACAGAGCACAACTCCTCCTCCTCTTCTTCCCTACCTATCTTTATAAAAAAGACTATATCTGTCCATCACAATTCTAGAGACACATGAGCTGGCCCACCACATTTCAGTTATTTATAAATACAGTAACTTTGTGGCTGCACAAATACCTCCAGTTCCTCATGTTCCCAAACTGGATGCGATGATGTGAGCATTGCCACTTCGGACACAACCCCTCAAGCCTTTCACTTTAAAACCTGCCTTGCCAAGTTGGTCAGTCTGCTGTCTAAGCATCCCTCACCTCTTCCAGACAGGTGAATCCCATCCCTCCATAACAGACCATTGTCATCAAAGAATGTCCCATTGCTATAAAGCCCAAGCCATCATGAATGGCATCAGCCACGAAGTCAGAAGTTAACTCACACCATACATCCATTTCTGGCCACACCCTTTCCTCTAAACATCAAATCAGAAGAAAAACATGCAAATACTTTTAATTTGGACTCCCAGGGCTCTGTAGTTTTCCCTGATTTTAGTTTATGCTGCACTGCTTTATGATCACTATTAAAAGAACACCAAAACACAAAACTTGTCTACTCTCCAAAGCAAGTTTTTGTGTTCAAGGTAATCAAAATCACTAATTTCCAGATAGAATACAACTTTTAATTTAATTCTAGGCATGTGAAACTCTACTCTGTAAGCCTTCAAGCCTAAAAATAGTGTGATTGCCAGTCAGCCAGAAATTTAGAATGCATCCAGAAGCTCCTACGCTGCACTTGCCAGGAATGTCAAGACTTTGAAAAATCACATATATTATAACAGTCAAGACAAACTAATCTGTAACACAAGCACACAGAACACACTCTGATTTTTCATTATTGTGAAGCCTGGCAGCATCACTGCAGTTCAGCTTCCTTCTGTACTTTCATTATAAACCAAATTTGAAGAAATGTTTCAGCTAAACGTGCACATCTTGGCCTACATGTCTTTAAAAAAAACACAGTTTCACATGTTTGGGGATTATGACACTTAGTAGTGACTTCAGAATATGAAAGGAAATTGGCTGTATCTTTTAAGTAAACAATTTCATACTGTTTTGGTGACTGAAATCTAGAGATACCCATGAAGTCTCAGACCAGAGAGATGAGAACTCCATGAGAGGTTTGGATCAGCTGTATTCTATTTATGTGAAACAAAACATGGTGAGTTTATGTGCCTATGTTTTGTCTCTAGCTATTAAATTAAATTATGCTTTCACATTATGAATAAATCTCATTGGTTGATCTTTAGACCACCAGGTATCTGTCCAGCCAGGGCTAAATTTCAATTGCTATTGAATACTTGGAGTGCTATCTCTTAAATAACTTACAATGCTCTTGTGCTAGTAGTAACCACTCTCCTCTGACTTTTGGCTGTTGGAAGAGTTGAGAAAACATTCTGTAAAGATATTACTAGTCTGAAAGCATATTCTATTTAGGCCTTTCTGTTACTTGGAAAATTTCAATCACAGAATGGGTCAGGTTGGAAGAGAATACAGATTTGATCCAATCTCCCTACCCAAGTAGGGTCATCCTAGAACACATGGCACAGCACTGTGTCCAAATGGTTCTTGAATATCTGCAGTAAGGGAAACACCACAGCCTCTCTGGGAAACCTGTTTCTGTGCATGGTCACACACAGTAAGGAAGTTCTTCCTCATGTTCAGGTGAAACTCCCTGTGCATCAGTTTCTGCTCACTGCCTCTTGTTCTATTGACTGGCATCACCAAGAGCCTGGCTCCCCTTCACAACCACCCTGTAGATATTTATATACATTGATGATGTCCCCTCCCAATCACCTCTTCTCAAGGCTGAACAGGCCCAGCTCCCTCAGCCTTTCTTCACAAGAGAGGCTCTCCAGACCAATTTAGTAGCTCTCTGCTGGACAGAGGCACAAGCTGGAAAAAATATTAAAGATGGAATGCTTTTCAAACTTCTGTTGGGTGCTAGGGACAAGTTCTGTTTGCTGTAACACCATTTCACATATAGTCTTATGCCAGCACACATATTCAAATTAGAAAGAGGCAACAGGAAGAAAAAGGTTGGTGGCAGTCTTGTGAGAAGACAACAGAACTAAAAACAAGCAAACAGACTGTAAGATTCATATTTTGTTTTAGTGATTTCAGTTGAATGCCAGAACCTTGTCATCCTTCATCTCAGGAGATGCAAAGATAACAAGTGTTGACTGAGAAAGGATGGGAAAAAAAGAAATGACAGAATCCATCATGAGAAAAAAAAAACATTCTACTTGAAGCAGCATCAAGTGTAAAGAACACCTACAAAAGGGAGATGCAGTCATGTCACAATTCACAAAGAATTATATACTTAATAAATAAACACAGTAGTCTTAAACCTTTCAGTTGATGGTTTATTGAAATATTTTCAGTCAATATGAAGCTCTACCATACAGATCAGAAATTTCAATTATAATTGAAAGCAGTACATAGGTTAGCCTTCAGCTGTTAGTAAATTAAGATCAGTGACACAGCCAAAAAAAATCAGTAGTGCACCCCTAAGTTATTTGGTGCCTTTGCCAGAGAAGGTATTTTAGGAGACTATGAACATTTTAGCACATCTCCAGCCTAAACTAATTATTTTAACAAGACACAGACATGCTGTACTCCTGCAATGACTGAATTTGTTTCTCAAATTATTTCAACAGTGAACCAATAAATCCTGTGAATGCAGTGATGCATTAAAAAGTGAAAACACATGTCTCCTATAAAATCTACAACTCCAAGAATAAAGGGACAATGATTTAATCCACAGGCATAGTTATTCATCATGGCACACTGCAAAACCATGAGACCAGGATTACAAGGCAGAGGAGGAAAGCTCAGACAATCAGAACTGCTGTTAAGTGGCCCACACCTTTCTCTTGTTAGCCTCAGAGATGTTTTATGAAGTGGTAATGCAGGTAATTTTAATTCAATGTGAATGATGGGGCATCAGGTAGGATTTTATTCTCAAGGTTGACCTCGACCCTATATAGATCTACTCCTAGCTGATGAGCAGCTTGAAAGAAAAAGCATGGAATGACAATGGTTATCCACACCCAACAGGACAAAGTCCTGAGTAATCTTATCTGTCCCCACTGACCCTGCTTTGAGCAGGAGGCTAAGACCTTGATGTCCCTCATTCTATGAATTTATTTAGTTTATTTAACTGTTAACAGTTTATTAATAGTTAATTTTTAAGATTACCTGAGAAAGAAAATAAGCAATTTCTTTAATTAAAGCTTGCCATCACATCATAATATATGTGCATTCCAAATATAAAACAATAGTGTTTAACAGTTCTTTGTCCCAAAACAAGTTAATTTTCCTCAAATAATCCAAGTCCTTCCTAGGACTTGAAAGCTGCACAAAAAAATATCACAGATGCAGAGTGAAGCAAACCTTACTGAATGAAATTATATTGCAGCAATGAATGGACCACAACTAAGATGCTGCCCCATGGGATAAATGTAATAATTATACTTTTGCACAGTTTAATCTGTACAGTACCTATATCTTCATATAGCAAGTTATAAAATATTGCTGCATTTACAGAATTGTACTAAAAGCCTCTCACTCTAAAATCCCAATATTTTAACTTAATAGTAGGAACATGTACCTCCTACACAAACTTGTTATTGCTAAAATGTTAATTTAAATATTAGATTCTATTGCACTATAAGCATCACAGTTAAGTCAGATTTCTCTTACCACTCTAGCTACAAAACTATTTACTCCCAAATAAACATTTGAGTTGCAGAGGCCTGTAACTACAAGAGGAAATGTGTCATCTCAACTTTTAGTACAGGTGGCAGAGATTGTAGAAAAAAAAAAGTGAATTTTTATTAAAGACACCGAACATTTGTAAAGATAATTTGAAATAAATAACTGGAAAATGGCAGGGTAGTGTCTGAGAAAAAAGGTATCCAAAAATGATTTACTATAATAACCATATGCTCCAACAGTCACTACAATTTGATGGGGGAAAACTTGAGTAAAAAAGCTTCCACATGTGAATGACCCAAACTGCTTAGTCAAAGAAGGACAGAACTTATGCAGAGCACCCAGAGTTAGCCACAGTTTTAAAATTGTGTCTGGATTCTCACACCTCTCTGCACTTCATGCAGTTTTTGAGAATTGTCTTAAAGGCTTTTAAATTTCTTTTTGAGCAGTCGGGGGAAGAACAGACACAAAGTGGGAACATGAGACACAATAAAACAGAACACCACACACTTTACTAGAACAAGAACTAGAAGCTTAAATTCCTAACAGAAAAATCTGAGAGCAAGTAGGGCAGCCAGAACAAAAAGCACATCCCTCCCTTTGTTCATTGTGTCCTTGGCAGGCAGACCCACACTTCCAGCCAAGTCTAGTATTTTCTGAACAGTGGCAGACTCTGCTCAACCACCCCAGTGCCTCAGAAGCTTTCCCTGTCTCCTCTGAGAACTGGCTGCCTGTTCCCAGCTCCTCACCACAGCCTTGCAATCCTTGATGAGCCCTGGGCATCTGCAGCTTCCTCTGCAGCTCTTCTGCCAGACTTGAGCAGTTTCCCTAAGCAGACTATGGGAAGAAACAATTTCTACCTCCACCTATCATTGCCTTCAAAAGAAGAAACTAGGCATGATGCCTTTTGCTCACTGCTATTGATTTTGATACTTATTAGGCAATGTTTAGGTTTTACATAAAGGATCAAACCCATGGCTTGCTTAACCCAGTACCCTTGTCAGAACAGATACATCAGAAGCATGAGAACCACATGGCACAGTAGCTCAGACTAGAAAATACCTGGTTAGAAGACAAATGTTACTCTCATAGTGAAAGAATAAATGAGTTTCATTGTGACACTTAGTAAAAAGGCAAAAACCAGGCAGGCATAACAAGAAATAATGCCAGGAATACAGCTCAAAACATTCAGATTAGAATCAATAGAAGTGATTACCAAAATCCAGTTTAATCGTAAACATTCTCTGGCTCTTTTTGAATCTTCCACAAAAGCATCCAATCTTGATTTTTGAAATACATTTAATTGAACAACTTATTGGTTTAACCATGGAAATATTATGTCTGTGCTACATCAGAAGCCAAGATGAACTAAAAAAAAAAATCTCCCTTTAAAAGGCTATCTCCAGAAGATTTAACCTATCTTTGTTCCTTACAGGAGGAAACTATTTTAGATCCTGACACCTGGCATTTACAAACCTTCCAGAATCCTTTCTCTTTAGTAAGGATACTGAGGCCCTTCTTGGCATTTTTCTAGTTTAAGCCCCAGGAACATCTTAGAAAATTAAAATCTATATTTCCACTATGAACTGAGATAGAAGCAAACACCTGCCTCTTTTGAAAGGAGAATTTTAAAAGCAATTTGGATTTACATTCTTCCTGAGGGAAAAAAATTAATAAGTTGATTTTTCTATGATGTTCATATAAATCTCCATTCATAACTAGAACTAGGTATATCCTTAAAAGTAGGTACATGCTTAGGGCAAGAGACTGCCACGAACAAAAATATTTATTTTTAGAAATGAGCAGTCCTGTTAAACAGGACAATCTCAACTGCTTTTCTCAGCAACAGGAAGATGAAATCCAGGTTTCCATCCCAGAACCCTTCCCAGTCTCATCCCCACTGCGGTACAAGAGAAATTAAGTTTCTCCCACACAGACAAACAGCTTCAGGCAGGTTACAATGTATATCTCTCAATTTCTGTTCAAGATAGCTAACTCAGATGTCCACAATATCTCATCTGAATTTTCCACACCTACTGGATTTTTGTTAATTTATCTTCTCCAAATCCACAATAAATGTGCAGTACTCCATGTGAGAAAAAGTCCTTGACACTGGGCTCATAATTACACCACATCCCCATGCCATATAAAAACACTACATCCTCTCTGCTGTTCTCCACTTCACATAGTTTACTTTACAAAGCTTCTCTTGGAGGTCATCCATGACATACAGATGCCATTCCTAATTTCAAGCAATTGTATTGCACACACAATTGAACAGCCTCCATTGAATCAGGTATTGTTGGATTTTTCAGTGTTGAATCAAGCCTTTTTTTTTTCCATTTACTCTTTCCTGTTACTTCTGATATTCTTCAGAACACCAGTACCTGCCTCATTCAGCCAAACCTTGCAAAGTGTTGCCAGTAAAACAAGGGAGGTGACACACTGCCTATAAAGCCCTGCATAATGAGGCCACACCTGGAGCAGCAGGTGCAGCTCTGGCCTCCTCAGCAGGAAAGGAACATGGACATAGTGGAGAGGGTCTCAAAGGCCATAGGGATAATGAAGGGACTGGACTTTCCTGGAAAGGCTGAGAGAGCTGGGACTGTTCAGCCTGGAGACAAGAAGGCTCAGGGGTTCCTCACCAATGTATGCAAATACATGAAGGGAGAGAATAAAGAGGATGCAGCCAGGCTCTCCACAGCTGCTCTAAGTGACAGGACCAGAGGCAATGGACACCCCTGAAATACAGAGGGTGCTGTGTCAACAGCAGGAAACATTCTGTTACTTAGAGTGACTGAGCCCTGGCACAGGTTGCCCAGAGAGATCGTGGAGTCTTCCCACCTTTGAGACACTCAAAAGCCATCTGGGCATGGACCAGGACAATATGCTCTGGGTGGCCTGGCTTGAGCAGTGGGATTGGACCAGGCACAGCCTCCTTCTAATTTCAATAAATTATTCTGTGATTCTATGGTTATTAGTGTCTTTTTCAGATCACTAATAACCATAATTGAGTTGTGCAGTTTCACCCAGAAACAGCCTATTTCTACCAGCTTCCAGCAGCCCTGTCTCTCTAACAAATGCTTAAACATTAAAAGCAATTCACAAGCAGCTTTCTCTCTAATAGTCACAATGCATTCAAAAACATACAAATCAAATAGCCTGCAAATCATAAAGGCAGTATGAAAAATTTCAGAAAACAAATAGAAGATAAGGTTCAGAAACAATCCAGAAAAGTAGGAGCTGACAAATCAAAACACAAGTAAAATCCCTAAGATACTAAGCTAAATTATATTTAGTCATATTAATAATTATTCACTGCAAAAAATTTAGTATGGGTAAGATTTCCTTGAAACTGGAAAAAAAGGGCTGGCTACATTTCTTTAGAAGATTGTCTTTAAATGCAGAAATTCAAAATAAAATTTAAATGTAGAATTAAAAAAAAAAAAAAAAAAATCAAAGACCCTTGAATGTGAAATCAAATACCATAAAAGGTTTTGTTGGCTTTTTATACAGTATTTATCTATAAACACCTAGAAGGTAAACAGTGCAACTCAACTGAATCAAAAGCTTTTCCAGAACAAGTGCAACTTGATTGCATGACTGCAACTAACAGATGTGGCCTGCCACATAAGCATGACTGCCATCCATGATCAAACCTATCCTTAGCATAGCCAGTGTGAGGAATAGCTGGGACAAAGTTAATTTTCTTCCCAGTAGCTGGCACAGTGCTGTGGCTTGGATACAATGAGAATAATGTTGATAACACACTGAAGTTTTAGTTGTGGCTGAGCAGTGCTTACTGTAACTCAAGGACTTTGCAGCCTCATGCTCTGTCAGCAAGGAGGTGCACAAGAAACCAGGAGAGAACATGGCCTGGGCAGGTGACAAACTAGTCAAGGGGATTTTCCACAACACAGGGCATCATGCTCAGGATAGAAACTGGGAAGAACTGGCTCCAGGGACCCATCCCTGTTCATTGATCAGCAGGTGATGTGCAGTTGTACATCACTTGTTTCTCTGCAATTTTATTTGTCTCCCTTTTCATTAGACTGCACGGTATTTAGTTGTTGGCTATGGTTAAACTTATGCCTACAGCCAGTCAGCCTGTCTTTTCTAATACTTGGGCTGCTGAAGAGTACCAACTCAAATGCAAACTGCACAAAAAAAAAAAAAAAAAATTGATGAAATTCCATCAAATCACAAGGATGTATCATATCACTCCACTAACTAAAACCTATGAAAACAACAGGAAACATTTAAATATTTTGGTAATGGTAAGTAGACATTACATTATAAAACGCAAATCAACACTCAGTTGATGAGAAGATCTTGGAAAAATATTAAAAATTAAGGAAGGCTTAAAAGCCTCAAATGGAGCTGAATTAAGTTACACACAAAGCACAAATTTGGCTGTAAATAACCAACCATATAAATCTGTTATGGAAACCAACTATTAGGCAGCATTAGAGGAGGAAAGGATCCATGGAAAGTAACAGCATTTCTAAACAGACAGAATAAACCTTTTACTCTGCTTTGCATGACAAATACCTCAACCTGTTTTGAGAAGCACATCTCCAAATGACATAGAACAACTGGAAGAATTCCAAAAAACAGTTACACAAAAAAAGGAAAGAGGCCTTGAAAACACAAGCTAAGGAGGGATTTAAATAGACTTGTTCAGGCTTTACTGGACTGAAAGAAGACAGTATCAATAGAAAACTCCTGCAACACAAGAGAAATACACTTCCCTATGAAGGGCTCAAACTACAAATGATTTAGGCTAAACTTGGGATGATTTTTAGGGCAACCTAACTGCAAGCATAGTTAAGCACCTACAGATTGTACAGAAACTTGGTAGACCAGAAACTTTGTAGCATTTTAAAATTACTTTAAAATATTTCAAACTGACTTCAATCAGAGGTCCAGATAAATTGTCAAATCCCTTTCAGCCTCCATTGCCAGAACTCTATATTGGACTTGTTTACCAAGGAAATATTTTTCAAAATGAGAGAAAAAGAGTCTGCCTAAAAAATTTTCCAGTACATAGATGAAGAGTCATATGTATTTCAAGTATTTATAATTTAAAATCTTTTAACAGATCAGATGCAATAGGCAGGAAAAATAGCTGTGGGAGCCAGTCAATAAACTGATGATCTGGCAAGACAACTCAAGTACAGAAACAAGACACACCCATGGGAGCTCTTTTTGTGTCATACCATTCTAGTACTGCCCAAATTTCTTTTAAATGCTTCCAATCTTGTCAAACCAAGGTTACACTTGCTGAAAAGATCTCACATTACAGTCATGTACTTGGTTTTGAACACATTCCATATGTTAAACTTCGATTAAGAGTTCAGCAATGCTGAGAGGGCGGACAGCCTACACCTGACTTATCTCCTGATCAATGCAAACAAATATTTTCAAATGAGGATGAGCCTTTAGCACCAATAAATTCAGAAACCTCTGTCTGCTAAGAGAGAGAAAAAGATGTAGGTTACCTATCTTCTGAATTACAGATTGTTCAAATATTTTGTGTATTAAACTTGCTTGCAATCACGGAACACACTACTGAATGTAAAAAACAAAAAAAAAAAAAAAAGCAGTGTAAAAATTGAACTGAGCAGTTCTCACCCACACTTATTCCCTTCTATACGTATTGCCTTTACTCTACATGCTTGTCTCCTTGAACAGCCAGATGTAGCATTTCTTATTAATTCCTTTGGCAAAGCAGGGACTGCAAGAAAGCAAACATCTCTGAAGAAATGCAGAAATCCAAAGACTATGCTTAGAACAATGGATTTCTTAACTTACATAAAAGGGGAAAAATTAGCAAGATGCAAATCTAGAGCTCTAATTTGATTCAGCACCATCCCAAATGGAGATACAAAGCTCATGGCCAAAAGCTACATAGACAGCAATCCACTGTAAAACAAGTTACTCCTAAAATTTTCCTTTAAAAAACCCAGTTGTGCCATATATACGTTGGGGACATGTGTAGAGAAGTTGTGGATTAAGAATCTGAGTTAGCTTCTCATGGAATGTTTCTCCCTCCTCCTCAGGCAGAGATCTTGGACTCTGCAGCAGAACTGCACCCACACATTAATTCTCACAAGACATGTCCTAATGAGCACCAGTAAGAAACAGGAAGACAGACAAGCATGAAAATAGATGAAGGCTTCTTCCTTCAGAAAGGCATGTCCAGAAGTGGTAATCTGTCAACAAAAGTCTTATTGTTTTCTCCTTTCCAGCAACTCAGAGGGGACAGTGTAAAAAGAAATGGAATACTGTTTCTAGTCTACTCCTTATAACTGCTGGTTTCTTCATAGTCTACCAAAGGGTATAAAAATCAAAACCATAATAAAACACCTAAATACAGAAACTTTCTTTGATTTTAAGGAGACAAGAAAATAAAACCAAAAACACAAACAACCCCCCCATATTAACACAAAAACACTTTTGATAGTCTCCAGTTCAGAAAATAAGCCTTCAATTTTCAATTAACATTTTCATACCAACAGTCCCTGAAGAATCAATGAATCTCTCTTTTGAAAAGTCTAAGCTTTTAGAAAAGAAAGGTGGATACTTATTTCATTTAAAAGATGATTTACACATTAGTAGTTAAGTCAGTAGACTTTCTGCATCATGTGTTTTGGACAGTTTTGTGTTCCAGTGAAACAGAAATGCTCTCTTACTATCTAGAAATGTTTCATATGGATTTGGAGCTCTATTTATCCAATCTCTGGAAATCACATTTCATTGTATTTATCCAGCTCAAACAGCAGGAAGATTGACATTTCATGAATAATACAGCATCTTTCATCACTGCAGCCAAATAATTTCCAAAATAGCCTATGATGTTTAAAGGGTAAAGCTACTAGTTCTCTTTGAGAAATTAAATCATCTCTTCCTCCAAGATTTAGTCAGAAAGCACGATGCAAAGATTAAAAAAAAAAAAAAAAAAGGACAAACATCACAACTATATTGGTAGAAAATAATGCCTACCAAAGTCCATATGTACACTAAGTCAGAGGTCCTGTTCCCAACTTGTTTTTCATGCTGTACTTCCCTCTTCTTAGAATCTGGAATACTGAACTATGTCATACTATAAATGCCCAAGGATTTGTTTGGGGAGATTTGGGGCTTAGTTCTAGGGTGAGGCCTTGTGGTTGGGGTTTTCATTTGGTTTTGGTTATTTGTTTGGGGTTTTTTCACAATCAAGATACCCTAGCAAGAAAGATTATCTCAAAATCATCTTTTAAAAGATCCCTAAAGGAAATTAGATTTTGATAAATGCTGTGACAGCATGCTGTACTTGAGAGAGTAGTTAATCCCTTGGAAAACAACAAGAGCATTAAAATAATTTAGAAGTAGCAGGCTCTCTAATTAATATCATCCAACACAATCCTAGAAGAGACATACAGAAAATTCTTTCCTGTCTGAAGCTGAAAAGGTTCTGCCCAGACTTGAGCAGATACAAAAAGCCACAAGAGCATGCAGTACAAAACAACCAGATAAATATCACCACTTCAAATTAAAAAAAAAAAAAAAGAACACACCCTTCAAGCTGAAAAGCACAGAAATGTAAGGTAGTTCATACACAAGGTCATGGCACCACACAGTTTCTCCATAGAGGCAAGAGAGGCAGGCTGAAGGAAAACAGCAAGGAGTTGCACAAGTTCACAAGAATGCAACAATTAGCAGGTACTTGGAATGGAAATACAAGGTCCAGCCACCAAAAGGGAATCCTGAGTGCACAGAAGAATGGCAAAGCTTGGTCTGCAGGACAGTCAATGTCCACAAGAAATGAGTGAAGGCTTTGAAAACATTGCAGATTTAGAATCATACTACCCTCTTCACTTAGCTTCCAATATTCATGACATGAAAAGATTATCTTGAAAAAAGTCAAATTTATGCCCAAACTGATTGAACCAGTCAGCCAATTTCAAGTGCACAAGCAAAGCATCAGCTTCTATTTATACAGGAATTGAAAAAAAAATAGGATTAAACCAATCACATACAGCTCATCATGCTCTTCCATTTTTAAGAATCAAAAGGAACCAAAAAGGGACTGAACTGTGGAAGAACACTACATGGGATCACAGAATGGCTTGGATTAGAAGGGATCATAAGGATCATCTTGTTCCAACCTCCCTGCCCAGGGGCACTTTTTACTAGACCAGGCTGCTCAGGGCTCCATCCAGCCTGGGCTTGAACACTTTTGGGGATGAGGCAGCCACAGCTTCTCTGGGCAACTTCTCTGGTTCCAGGATCTCATCATTCTTACAGGGAAGTATTTCTTCCTTATATCTAAACCTTCATTCTTTCCATTTGAAGTCATTCCTTCTTGTCCTAACATTGCATGCCCTTGTGAACAGTCCCTCTCCTGCTCTTTTGCTGACCCCCTTTAGGTACTGACATGTGCTCTAAGGTCTCTCCAAAGCCTTCCCTTCCCCAGGCTGAACAGCCTCATCTCTCAGCCTGTCTTCATAGGAGCTCTCCAGCCTTCTGATCATCTCCACAGTCCTCCTCTGGACTCACTCCAAGAGTCTGATATTCTCATGTTGGGGTCCCCAGATCTGAATGCAGCCCTCCAGACAGGGTCCCACAGGAGCAGAATTGGCTCCTTGACCTGCTGGCCACACTAGTGATGCAGTCAAGGATATAGCTGGTTTTCTGGGCTCAATGTGCACTCTGCCAGCTCATGCTGAGCACCTCATCATGCAACACCCAAGTCCTCCTCAAGGGCTACTCTCAATCCCCTCTCTGTACTTGCTTGGGATTGCCCCAACCCAGGTGCATTGCCCTCCTGCATTTGTCCTTGTTGAACCTCATGAGGTTTGCCCAGGCTCACTTCTCATGCCTGTCCAGGTCCCTCTGGATGGGACTCCTTCCCTGCAGCAGTGTTGGTTATACCAGCTTGACATCATTGGAAAACTTGCTGAGAGTGCACTCCGTTCCTTAACACTGGTCCCAGAACAGACCCTTGAGGGACACCACCCACCATGGGACTCCTCTAGGAGATCAAGCCACTGACCACAGTTCTTTAACCCCATTAAAACTAAAACAGAGACCTGATCTTGGAAATCTACAAATGTCTTCAGGTATTGCTTTATAATTAAAAAGATAAAAGCAAAATCAAGTTATTTAAAATAAACCATTATAGCTTCAGATAGAGAAATCAGGCAAATACATAACATGGTTAGAAGCACTTTTACAAAACCAATTTGGGATTTTTTGAAACTGGTAGACTTAAGTAGTTGAATAGCTTTTCTTAAAGAAAAATACCCTTGTGATTTCCAAAAGAAATGTTCCTTGTACTTAGAAAACAGCCTATTTCATACAGCAGCCAGCTGCATGCTCTTCCCACAAAGACTAATGGCATTCCAGGCTGCATCAGGCAAAGCATTGCCAGCAGGTCAAAGGGTGGTGACCCATCTTCTCTATTGGGCACTGGGTGAGGCCACAAGGAATGCTGGGTCCAGTGCTTTGTTTTCCAGTACAAGAGGACATGGACATACTGGAGAGAATTCAATAAAGGGCCACTAAGTCCACTAAACTGGAGTATTCTTCCTATACAGAAAGAGCTGGGAGTGTTCAGCCTGGAGGAGGCTCAGGGAGATCTCACCAATGTGTGTACATACCTGAAGAGAGGCTACACAGAAGATGGAGCCAGGCTCTTTTCCACAGTGTCCAGTAACAGGAGTGTGCCCAGAGGCAATATGCACAAACTCAAACACAGAAGGTGCTCTCCAAACAGCAGAAAACACTGGCAGAAGTTCATTGTGAACCCTCTCTCCTTAAAGATACTCAAACGCCATCTGGATATTATTTTGGACAATTGGGTCTAGGTTGCCCTGCTTGAAAGGAAGGTGATCTCTGCAGAATTTGAGATTGGGAGGTTCCTTCCAACTTCAACCAAAGACTCTTCAGGCTGTTACAATTAATACAAGAAATTCTCAGAAAATGCCTATCAGAAAACCAGAACTTGCCCCCTTATGAGTCAATTCCAGAACTCCAAGCTCAGAACTTTGCCATTAGAAAATAAGATGCTGACAGAGTAGACTAATTATTTGCTGTTGGGGAAGGGCTCAGCCCTGCTGAGCCTTTAACAAGAACTGTCTGGCTGAACTGAGGCTACCATCCATTTTCTCCCTCTGCCTCCTGAAATCTCTTGGCATCTAAAGCATCCACCAACCAGCATCCATCTGGCAGGAGTCCTATTCTGGAATCCCTCAGGCTCTCATAGGGTATTCTGATACTCCTCTGGAAAAATGAATCAATATTTCCATTTGCAGAAGATTCCCTTTAACAGAGAATCCTTAACTGAGCACATTGATAGTTCAAGGATTGTCTGCTGAAGTTACCCAATGACAATGTCTGATTACTCAGTATAAGAGAACAGGTCATGACAACCATGAACACACAAAGTTTGTAATTCCACTACCAGTTATTCTATTTGGTCTCCTCTTTCTCATTTCATCTTCTCTCAACTGCATAATGAACCACAATCTGCATGAGTTACCTGTTCATCACTACCTACTAGAGTTGTTCACACCCAGAGGCAGACAGGAACAGAGCAAGAACTTTCACAGCTAAGCAGAGGAAAGGAAAGCAAGCTAATATAGGTTGCTCAGGTACCTGTTTGGTGACTTGACCAAATGCCATTTCAAACATATGTCATCACTGTTCATGCCCTGTGGCATGAAAACTGAGGCAATGTATCCAGAACAAACTGGACAGTGTCACAATGCCTCTGTGTGTTTGCAGAAGATGGAGAAAAAGCACGATAAAGAAACAGAAGCTATTTTCCAATTGATCACATATTTTCACTCTGACTATGAGAGAGTAAGGAAAGAAAATCCAATATGCAATTATGAAACACTGGAGAAATACACTATGGACAAATAATAGCTTAATTTCACAATGAACATAAGCAAACAGCTGGTCATCACCATCTTGATAATATACTTTAAACAAATGTATCTCAGTGCTAACCTGAATAATAAGTTTACAAGAATTATATGGAATAATGGATGTTCTTACATCAGTTAACACCTACAGCAGAAGATTTAAAATATTAAGAACAATTTTATTTTCTATTGATTCTGCTCATAAGCAGAATGTGGTATTGTTAGTAAGGAACTGATGTATTAGCAAACCTGGCATTGCTTCTACCATTGACCATTTTATCAATTTCAGAAAGCACCACTTACCTAATTTCATTATTATTAACTGTTAAAATATATGGGATTTACTACTTCCAGCAAACGGATTTCTTCTACCATAAGAACCGGACAGGGACTGCATCTGATACTGGTGTGTTTTGAGTTTATGTTGTATTTCAATTCTCATTCATAAGAGGATGATGTTTAAGAGCAGAAATAATTTCATATTCCTGAGGTAGCTGCACTTCTGCACTGCAAAAGGAATACTTTTGGATCTTTAAAAAATGCACTGAGTAGTTATATGAGTAGCAAAACATAGCTGGCACAGCAAACCAAACATTCTGTATCTAGATGTCTTAGGCTCCTTTATTTAGGTCCTTCTTCTATTAATATACAGATTGTGTCACATACTAATTGCTCAAACAGGAAGTATGGAAAAACACCAGAGAAACCAACCAGCCTCCAAAGTCACATGCTTTACATCATACCAACATCAGAATAAAGATTTATTTTAACACACTTTTCAGAAGCCACCCATGAATCAAGTTTTGCTCTCACATCCAAAAGCCTTAGCTATTTTAGTTTGAAGAGATCCTGGACACAGATGCTGACACTTCAGACATTTATAAAAAACACAGCAAAAGTTGTTATTCTGCTCTCCAGCAGCTAGGATTGATGAAGCCATTGGCTTCTGCAGCTCTGATACAAGCTCAGTAGTAAGGCTCTCACACTATTCTGGAAAGGTACAGTAATGGAATATACCACATCACAGCCACATAGACCAAATTTTAATTTTGTTATCACATAAAATGCTAAGAACTTACTGTGGGGACAACAATCAAGTAATCACAATCACACTGCTTACATGGATTTCTAAAGCAAACCTTTAGTAAACCTACTGCAGTCAGGACAACAGAAAACTAACACCAAGCCTACAGGTTTATGTGAATGTCCTCTCTGCAGAAGAAGGTACCTACAGCATGTACCAGACAGCTTTTCAGAGCCCCATGGTCAGGCACACAGAGAAATCCAGAGGAGCCTGGACTTGCTTCATTAGAGCTGGAAATAAGTGGATACTGTTGAGCAATGAAACATCCTTCCATTTTATAGGGAAAAAAAAAGGCTCTATAGGTTTTTTCTTTTGTTGTAACACATTTACCAAGTTTTAGCTGACATCTGCTCACCTTATGTAGGGAAATGGTAAAAATCTTACTATCTAATCTCACTGTATGCATACCACCTCATTTATAACTCACAAGATATCCTTAAAGCATTCAAGAGAATAATATTATTTGAAGACAGAAAGCTTTTTACAGAAACAAAAAATATCTACCACTAAAAACAGCACTCAGCATCAAAGTCAGAAGACAGTGATTAGGCATATGGATGATTACACAGCATATATTAAATTTTTTATAACAAATAGACTCTAGTAGAAGGAAGTAAAAAGAAACCCTGAAGAGCTGAAAAGCCTGACACTTAAAGAGCTTCCAGGATATAGGATTTAAAACTCCTAGAAAGAGCAGAATACCAAGAAAAAGAAAGCTATCCACGTGACTCTTGTTTAAAATGGTGCATTACTTGTATGCATTTTGCATTGCCATGTGGTCTGATCTAATAATAAAACAGATTATTCACTCTAAGTAATCATACATCAAATTACCCAGAGCTTCCTTTTGCAAGCCTACTGACTTCACAGTTCCTGTTGTGCCTGTGATGAGTAATGACTGCAAGAGCTGCTTAGCACTTGGCTATACTAAGTATACTAAGCATTATCTCAGCTTTATTATTATCCAGTTTTGAAGATTAACTCCATGCTACATCATCTAAGGGACTTGCATCTTCTTACCAGATGCAAATACACAACAAACCTGCTACAGTATCACATACCTTAAATTCCCCAGAAAATAGAACACCAAAATTCTGATTTAAGATAGAAATCACAGTACCTATCTTTAATTTACCCACTTCTCTTCCAACATAATTCAATGCAACTTTTAAACAGAAAGTTTGAAACTTACTTTTCTAAAACACCAAGCTAATTAAAAACAATTAAAAACAATGCCAACCAATACATAAAGAAATTGCTTTCAGGAGGTCTATGTACAAGAAATGCAATTTGTCCATAATGAAGAGTACAAGAAAATCAACTGCATGCCTTCTTATAGCATCACAGAATATGGTGAGTTGAAAAGGATCCACAAGGATGACAGGGTCTCTCTCACCCCTGGCTCTGCACAGCACCATCCCCACAAGTCACCCCCTGTGCATGTGAGCATTGTCCAGATGCTTCTTGAGCTCTGTCAGGCTGTGACCACTTCCCTGGGGAGCCTGTTCCAGTGCCCAAACACCCTCTGGATGAAAAAACTTTTCCTAATATCCAACCTAAACCTGCCCTGACACAACTGCAGGCCATTCTCTTAGTGCTGTCACTGTCACCAGAGAGCAGAGATCAGTGTCTCCTCTCACAAGGAAGCTGGAACTGCAATGAAGTCTCCCATCAGTCTCCTCCAGGACCAAGTGACCTCAGCCACTCTCCACATGGCTTCTCCTCAAGATCCTTCACCATCTTTGTCAAGAAGAAAAGAAGGGATTTCTTGGTTGAAAACTGGAAGAACATTTACCTTCAAACCTAACTGAAAAGCTAATTCAAATTAAAACCAGTTTGCAGTGTCAAATACTCCCTCTGGCATTTCTTCATTACTCAGCCTGGCTTCCACCTGTCTTTAAATCAGTAGAAACCAGGTAGTTTTTTACTGACTTAGACACAAGGCTTCTGTACTTTTACTTGGCATAGTCTTTGTTTCATGTGTTTTGCCCTCATCCATCTTTTTATTATTATCTTACAAAAATGGAAAGACAGACATGTTACTACTTGCTACTTAACATGGTCTCTTCTTATCAAAATAACTATCTAAAGTACAGCTGGTTAATTTAACTTTAATTTGAAATAAGCCTGATCAATTTAAGTTAATAATACCAAATATGGACAATTATTGGGTGGGGGAAAATCAAAGCATAAAAAGCTTTTGTGCAAGTTCAGATCAGATGAGAAAACTAAGTTGCATGAAGTCACCTCAAATAGATTTAAAGCTATAATAGACATTGAAGCAAGACACCAAAAGGAAATGGCTGGCATGCTTATGACAACTGGAACTATTCATGACCATGACAGTATTAAGAAAGACTTGGGTTTCACAGAGAAATCTGCTCTAGCTGATCCTGCTTAAAACAGGCAGGGTGGGAGTCAAAAAAACCACTTCCCTCCACAGCTATTCTATGATTCTATGATCTTGTCTTTAAATTCCAGTAAAGACATTTGATCTGCAAAACTCATCAGCTTTAAAATCTATATGAAATTTAACATCTTTAATTGAGATACTAGATTTTAAAATTAAGGTGCTTGTATTTTTAAAATATCAATGCTTTTTATTTACATTCACTCTCCCTTATAGGAAAAAAAAGACAAACAGAATTTTTATGGTTTGCAGTGCATTGGTATCAAGGGTCAAGATCTTTTTAGCTCCAATCCAGACACTTCATACACCATCACTTGCAGTTCTGCAGGCAAAACTGACTTGCCTAACTTACAGCCAGCAGTTCCATTAAGAACAATGAAATTATTGTTTGCTGAGTTTGTTGTAATGAGTCACGTGAAATTTGTCTCAAATGCAAGAAATTTCACCAAAGAATAAAAAAAAAAAAAAGGATAATTACGTTCTTAGAGAAGAAAATTTACTGTAATGCATGGTACCCTTGCACATTATCTCTGTATCCCAAACACCACTGACTCAATTCAGTCAATGCCACACAACCAGAATTTTTAATCAACTCTTATTAGCAGCTGACTTTGCCAGGAGCTGAAGAAGAACATAGCTTTCACTGAACTCTTCTAGGTACAATTTATTCTGCCACTTCATTTTGTAGGGAGCCTGATTTATTTGACATCAATAGTTTGTTGAGGTAATAAACCATGCAGCAATGATACCATGACTCAGAGCTCATTTGCTAACAGTCAAGTTTCTTGGCAGCATGACAGGCAGAGTAATGTGCCTTGAAGACCTATCTGTATAGATGCTACAGAGATTACCAAACAAATACACAGCCCCAAAACACAACTTTATCAACTCTGTTTTGATTGATTGTGCTCAGCTTCACTTTGAGCACAAAGATTTAAAAAAAAAAAAAAAAAAAAAAAATCTATATGCAAGCCAAAAAGGTACTAATCCCAACAGATTTCTAACACACTCAGGCAATTTTATTACTGCTTCCTTCCAAGATAGGGCTGTCTTCTACATGCTTACAGAAACCAAACACACAATGTAGGAATTAAGAGAATCCTCCTTCAGGTAAACATCAATACTCAAAGTATAGCTACTTCCTACAAAAGAAGTCCAAATTTTTTTTTCACTTAACTCTGCAAGTGTGATAGAAGACTTTTATGTGCCAATGGGATTATTCAAAAACCTTGTTCTTGTGAGAATTCTATTATTTTGAGTAACATCACCTATTAAACAAAAATTTTAAAAGAAGGTACAGATTTAAGAAAAAGACTGATTTAGACTCCTCTCTGGAAATACAAAGTATATAACCAGATTTTTTCTAGTTGCATTAAGGCAGTATATGCTTTTTTTGTACCAAACCAACTGAGGAGGCTACAACACTTTAAAAATGTCCATGCATTATCTTTTTCAGCCTCTCGACTTAAGCATCAGTCTTTACAAATCTGCAGCTACTAGATGATTCCTATCCTTCTTTCTCCCTATACTTCCATAGGGACACACACTTCCCCCAAGATTAAAAAAATGCATTTAATCTTTATTTAAAAGTACAGCAAAAAGTGATAGGCACTCCAGGTAAGAAAACTGTAGTTCTCTTTTACACTCCATTCCTGCAATTACAAAATACTTGCTCATTAAAGGCCTTTCCATTCAAACATTCCAATTTTAGGAAGGATAATACATCAAGTTATTTTTCAACTTACACATTCATTGTTTGAAGTCATGCATTGAGTTCTATTCAGGCTCAGCCTGGAGTGTTACAGGAAGTTATCAAAATGGATAAACTTGTAATAGCTATTTAAAGCAAATATTTTTAGAAGAAATTCACAATGATTACTAGGAAATTCCTTCACAGCTGTTAACCTCAACAAGTGCTTACTTTTCAAGTAATTCTAGATAGATAATTTACAATCCATTTACATGATTATTTTTGTAATCATCAAATCTCCAGCACACAGAGAATGACTGCCTGGTGCTAGTCAGTGTTTCCATTCACAATCTTCAGAATAACAAGTCTGATTTCTAGATAAGCATGAGAAAAATCGTGGCATTCAGTATTATTAAACACCTTACTGACAAATTAAGTGCTACAACTAACATGCTAAAGGAATAAGTTTACTCAGATGATCAAGATTTATTTGGCTCCAATCTGAGATTTTTAAGAGAAAACCACCAAGTCTCCTCTACAGGTCCTTTACCACATCTCCCATTGTTTGTCTACCCCATATTAAAGAGTGAAGGCAAAGGGGAGCCTTCCCCTCAGTCCTGGCTCTAGCCTGGAGCATAAGGGAACTTGAAGACTAACATTCCAATATTTCAAGAAAGGTATGACCAGGAAGCACCTTCACAGATACCAGACCAGTTACAACCAAAGTTTGTTTACTCAAATTGAAATACCTCTTCACATTACCATGTTCAAACAGCTCACATATTTGGGCATAGGAACAGTACAAAGAACTGTATGTCCAACAAAACAAAAGAGAACCACAGAATAGCTGACATAACAGCTACCATGAAAAGTAAAAATGCTTTGGAGAATGCAAAAGTTTACCTCTAACTAGGACTTCCAGCCAGTGGGTCCCTCTACAATACAGAAAATAAATCCCAAATCTAGGGCTATGCAGGTATATAAAAGTACTATGAATACACACATCCCCACTAAAACACTGACATTCTCCAGTCCTGAGGCCAGCTGGTACCAGCTGCACTCTACTGTACAGTACTTAACCTTCAATCTCCCCTGGGCTCCATGAGACACATTCATAGCCTGAAGACAAACACTAAGGCAGAGAGGGGAGTAATTCACATTAGTTTTTATTCAGACTGCTAAACAAAGCTGTAAGTGGCATTTTCCTGGCAGAAAATTAAGTGTACCTGCTTATACTCCTTAGTTAAAAAGGTACAAGCATCATTGCTTCTGGAATACTCCAGCAGAGGATGGAGCAAACCTTGCCTGTATACTGTATACCCTTGCCTGTATCACCTACTAGAAGTGGCTCCTGGAGACTCCCATACAGCATCCAAACGTTGTTCATACTTTAAAGCAACAAATTACTCTGTTACATTTTTTCTTCCACTGAAAGAAGAGTTTTTTAGTTTTATCCAATGGCAGACTAACTCATATGGTGACAAAGCAACAGAAGCTCTGTAATCAGATCTAGGTTTCCCTTCCCAGCTGTGCAGTAACAGCTGTGTATAACACAGCCAACATGGCAGCAGATCAGGCCATGCAGCTAAACCAGCTAGTATGAATCAGGAGGATCAGGAATTAGTGTTCCCTTGCACAGTGCAGGAAATCTGCCTACCTGTCTCACGCTATTAGGAATGCAAACCACTGCTGGATTTCCATTTGAGAAACATACACAACTTATGATGAAGACCAAAGTGTTCCTGAGGGGTACCTCCCTGTGCTGCATTTAATCACATCAATAATTTCTTTTAAAATATTAAGTAACATAACCTACAGCTTACATTGTTGAATGTCTAAAGAGAAATTTACATGAACAAGTTGCTTTACAACAACCTGTAATCAGAGAAACTGAGTCTATAAACCAGCTATCCAACCACATGAGGTTCTCTCACATCCACATTAGCTTGAATGAGGCTTTGAAGAAAATCCTGAAGAGCCTAATATGGGATAGTTCAAAAGACAATAAAATTGCATTCACTATCACAGTACAATCCATTAGAGTATTCTAACAGGTAGGACCATGAGCTAAGGCCACCCTGTCTTTGTGATTTCTGTAGAAAGCAATTTTCCTCTTTGTTTCTTCTACCAGCATCTTTTCTAACAGCCTCACATACTTCAGGAACCCATTCAAGCAAGGCTTTGCTATTTTATTGAACATTTATGCAGGAATTAACACAGTGGGAACCTAATTTGATTCTGATCTCTAGGCTAGTGGAACAGCAAAACATACACATACAGTAATAAAACAAACGCCTTCCCTACTTTTATGAACGACTGAAAAACAAGTGTTATTCTATATGGATTCAGATATTGCTAATATAATCAAGCTTTCAAATTCAAAATAATGTCGTATGTGTTTTATAAATGTATTCCTAACCTAAGACAGCATTCATACCGATATTAAAAAAAAGGAATTATAAATACTTAGAGAAAATTTCTCACACAAATTGTCTTCCATTCAGTCATCTTCCTTCTACTAGCGTTGGCTGTTTTCAAATTACATTTGTCAAGATCTAGAAATACTTCAAATCAAGCAACGATGAAAAAATAATACGTAGAATACAACATATATCTCAGTGGGGTATTATTTTAATGAGCTTTAGATATTTCAAAAAAAGCTGGCAAAAATTCCCAAATAAGCCATATTCTCTCTTGAAAATAAAACCATGGTTAGATAATTCAAATATTGAATTGCTGTGATACAACTAGAATTATGGTATTATATGCACCGTTACAAAAAAAATAAAAACAACAAAACATCTCAACAGCAGCATTCCTGTAAAAGCAAAGTAAAATAAATTTTATAATGGAAACTTACTTGTGCATATTTTCCACTCCTATTATGATCATGATATAGTAGGAAATTCCACTTTGTATAACAAAATGTAAGGCATACCTGGGGGGGAAAAAAAAGTAAACACTCATAGCATTTTCTTGAATGACAATCAACTGCATGCATTTATTGTGAAATTAAAGAGGTTCAAAGTTTAAAGCCATCACTGCTCCTCAAGAAAAACTCCTTTTATTCTGTTTAGATTTTCTGCTATCCTTCCTTTTGCTGAGAACTTCTCCCTTTAGCATAGTATAGAGAGCAGTAATAAACAAAAACCAGACACCTAGCTAGGATGCTCCAACTCAATCAAGGATATTGCAAACACTGCTAATCCTTAAAATACAAAGAATAACTTATAATACTTCCACTTGGCATTATTCCCTGAGTAAATAACTAAACAACAGGAAAGTTTTGTGGTTTAATTTCCATACTCATCTTTCTACCCATTTACAACAATAGACATTTCAGATAAGGCCAACAATTTCTTAGTTTCCACAATATTGTAAGATTTCCCACTCAACAGAAAGGATGATTGTGGCCAGCCAGTCTTTGTCCCTTTTTAAAGGGATAGTAGTGATGGTCACAAAAAACACACCAAAAAAAAGCCCTAAGCACCAACAAGCCACAGATTTCTTTCACAAAGGTGCTCTAAGCTCTTTTTGTTTGTTTTCCACAGCTTAACACCACAGCTATTCCAACACAATTTCTTTGGGGGTTTTCTTTGGTGTTTGAAGGAGTTACTTTAGTAAACTGTAGAGCACTGGTACCAGAGCAGTGTCAGTGAAAAGAGCAGATCTTCAGTAACTTGATTTTTTTTTTTTTTCCATGCTGGTACCTTAAGTGCCCCAGTACCACACTTACATATGCTCAAGTGACAACTCATCTAATTTAGGAATTTTTTTTCCCTAAAAAGCAGCTCTTATTTTGCTATAGTGATGCTGCTTTCTTTCAGCTTATCACCAACAATTTCCTAATTTCATTCCTCCTCTACTCACAAGGAAATTACTTTAAAGATTTTTCAACAGGAAAACCTGTTCTATCCAACTAAAATCCTTCATCCTACAAATGATGAACTGAGGCAAAACAAGTCACTTTGACACAAATTAACCTTGAAAAATCTTGGCATTTTATGGAATTCCAACCTACGCATGCTCCCATGCTTCACTTCTAGTTAAGGATAGGACTACTTAAAATTCAAATGTGCATTTTAATATAGCAATTGTCAATTTACAAAGTATTTACTTGCTTTTCTTACCCACCAAGTATTAGCAATATTGTGTAGCAAAGATAGATATTAGTGAAATGACAAACTTAAGAGGTTTGCTTCTTATACAGAGAACAGATACTAAAATATCAAAGCCTAAAGGGTTGTGGATTGATATGGTGTACCACACCAGGATTACAGCCACTGAAAACATGTCTCTTTCAGAGCTGTTATCAATAGCAATATGATTGAGCTTTGATTCAAGCATTCAAAGGGATATATTGAAATACTGCATGGAACAATAGTTTTTAACTACATACAAAGAGTACATATTCTGGGCCTTTTATGCTATTTGAAATTATGTCAAGGGAATTACTGCTCCTCTTCCTTTCCTCTACCACCATCACAAGTATTAAAAAAGCAACTGAAAATTAATACACTTGAAGATGACAACATGACTAGTACTAAATGCCCTTAAAAGCGTGCAGATTCCAAATTATTTCCCACATTTAAGTTTGCATGCCCTTATCTACAAGTTACTACATTTACTAGTAACAGTATATAACAAAATAGTAACAGTTTCCTTCTTGCTATATATAAGAAACGTTACAGCACAATCCAAGAGTCACTGAAGATGTATCAGGGGCTTGTAACCTGCATGCATACTTGATTTCTTGGGGAAGGGAACCAAAAAAAACCAAAACCCTCAAAAAACCTGCTTGTATGACATGTACTTAAACAAAAGGAAAAAGAATTGGCAGAAACATTACAGAAGTACCTATTTCTTAAAGAATGTGAACTAATAATATGTACTTTCAGCATATCAAATAATGCTCTTTTTGTCATTAATTTTGTCATTATTTTGTTTTTAGCTCCATAACTCCAAAATGGAAATTAATTGCTAATAGATTCAAGTATGATACAAAGCAAACTAGAATAATGTGTATTTCTACTATGGCAGAAAACACATCATTTTTTTCCAGGGCATATTGCAAGTGAGAAGTTTCCACAAATTTTTAAGTCTGTTGGGAGTAGAGGCTGCTTCTTTCCAAGATCTCCCATACCCAAAATTCATATAATAATTTATTAGTAACCCTTTCTAATTACAAGTTACAATTAATGATTTCTGCTTCTAAAGCAATGGATACAGAATGTGCTTCTAAGCTTATACAGTAGCTCCTGTCTCCCATACCATCCTCTTCATCTGTCGTGCTAAGACTGGAAGCCTTTGAGATCAGATCATTCCCCCAAAGCAGAATACCACAGCCATATGTTTAAGGAATGGAGTAGTAGAGTTTTATAAAAATTAAATCATACAAGTAAATCTAAAGAATAAAGGTTACTGATTTCTTTTCCTAAAATTTAAAAACAATATATATCAAATGTTGGGAGATCTCTGCCACATGCCAACTCAAAGGTCAACACACTCTGCATATGCAGAGACAGATGCACACACTGTGTGCATCTTCCCACCTGCACAACAGCTTAATTAATTCCTTGTTCAGTAATACTCTATCATAGTCAACATAAGTAAGTCTTTTATACACTTGAAGCTAAGTAAGCACCTTGTTTACAGTGCAATAAAATGAAACTGGCACTTAAACATCTTGGGAAGATGCGAGTCATTTGGTAAGCTATTTTTTCAAGGAAAAAAAAACTTCACCAAACTAAATGCATACCCTTTTCTAACTTTATTAGCATTCTGTCTTGCTACACTGTGAAATGATCAAGATATGGAAACAGCAGACACACAAAATATGTGTTTGAAAAATGACCACATCTTCCTACCAAATCATTAAAGGAAAAAAAAAAAAAAAAAAAAAAAGAAACAACCATGAAACAGTCTGAAGTTAAAGCCAGCTCCTTTCCAGGTGTTTTACACTACAAGGAGTGTCTTTAGATATATTTTACAGTCCCAGCAACTCTTCCTAAAAAAGTCACATTATATTCACCATTCAGAAAAAGACACTTATCTCATGCCATGAGTATTTATGGGGAATTATCCTAGTCACCACATCTGTGCTGTGCCTCAAGAGAGTATTTCTCCAACAAGTTTACAGAAAATAAAAAAAAGCTGTACAACAAACTGCACCTGCTTCATCTTCCCAAAACCATAAGCAGACAGTATGGTAGTTATCAGCCTGCAAACAGATGAACTTTCAAAATTTGTGCACCTCATCAGAATATTTAAGCTGATTTTGGTACATTTGTAGCAGCTAAAAACCCCAGCGAATTAGGCAACAAAGTTCTTCATAACCCAAAAATAAAAATTTACAAGTTCCTGAAAAATGAATTTAAGTGCAACTTACCATCCAAAACAAAAAAATGCAAGATAAAGGCCCAAGAGTGTTGCAACAACATGTCTTATAAATGGGCTAGTTTTGCTTGAATGAAGGTATGTTCGAAACCAAACAGCCGCAAGCAAGGCAAACAGTTGGCACACTACAAAGTTGACCTGCATAAAAAAAAGAAAAGAAAAAAGATCTCACACAAGTGTGTATTAAAAATTAACAGAAATACCCACACATTTTTAGCAATTTGCAGAACCAGTAGCTTTGCCATGGCTTTTACCATGGCACGTTTAAGAGCTCCCCCCATGAATCCCCCCATGGCTAAAGCACAACCCAGAGCTCCTCTGAGCAGCTCAGAGGAAAAGATGTATCAAACACAAGGCAATTTGTGCATAAATCAAGAAAATAATGCATTTTGCTGTAGGTTTTCTAAATACCAAACCACTATCAACCATTAAATCACTTCTACTCTTCCAGTAATGGAAAGATCTGAGCTGCACTTTTATTTGTTATTTTAAGTGAGGACCCAAAGCTACATATCCACTCCAAAAAGCACTGACAGATCACTTCAATAGCCTGTGCAGAAGCAGGGCTCAATGAAGTGCATTTCAGTGGTATGCAATCAGATAAACAGCTTAGTTGCACACTGTATTTTCTTCCTGTACATTCAAGTAGGATAGTTTCAGAAATTCTTCCGCCCTTCAGGCCGTTTATTCTAGAAGATAGAAAATTTCTTGTATATTAAATATTTAAAGACATTAGCACTGAAAGCAAAACCAGAATTGAATAAAACTAAATCAGTGAGTAAAAAGAATTGTTCTGATTGTGGCCTGAAAAAATTTAGCAGTAAGGGCACAATAAAGAAAGAAATTCCTCAAATATGGCAACCACTACCAAAAGTGGCTTAAGCAACAAAAAGCTGGATAAACTATTTCATTTAGAAAATAACATTTCTCACCTCATAGATTTAATTATTTACTCACATCAAAAACTGCCTAACCATTTTCCATGTCTAATAGTGGCATTCCAAGTCATCACAAGCAACAGCTTGGGAACCACTGCTTCAGGTCATAAGCACTTCAATATAAGAAACATGCACATCCTGCATACTTGACTGGACCTCTGCACAACAGTGTTTTAGACTGTTGATGGCACTCAGCTGAAATGCATACTTAATCTTAACACCACAGGGTACAATGCAATATTATTTTTATGGTCCTGAGAGCAAGCCTAATATTGATATTTGCAGCAACACAGTGCACACTTGCAGTACCATAACTCAGCTTGTCCATTCCTTTGTCATTTTTCAACCAAATTTCAGGCCATAATAGGTAAGGGTCAGAGTATACAAACACGGTCATCTTTAAAGCAGCTATTAAAACAACAACTACAGAACTCTCATTCAATTGAGACACTCCAAAACCTCTAACACCAAGTTAATGCTTCAAGTGCTAGAAGGGAAAGAGACTCAGAAGGCAGGACTGCATTTTTTAATAGGAGCAGTTCCCTAAATTAAACTGTTCCCTAAAGTGTCACGTACGCTTTCCTATCCATTCTCTTACTACCACATTTCTATTATGCTTTTAACAGTATTTGAAAAATCCTAAATAAATGAGGAGATATTCTTTCAGGGCATAACTTGACCTGTTTTCTCTCCTTTATAAGCAATGATGTAAATGAAACAGAGCGAGGTTTATTACTCAAGATGATTCTACGGATTTAGTGGAAAAGTTTAATACGAAACAGTCAAGTGAATCACTGGAAGGGAAACAAGCTCAATGTTTTGGAAAAGAGGGCAAGAAAGAAAAAATTAAAACAAAAACATTTATTAATTCGGTATCAACACTTATATGAACATTTTTTACAAAAATTATGCTACGTAACCCACAAAGCATATTTCTGACCCAGAGAACTCACATCCTAGACAGACTAGGAGGGGGAGACAGAAGGTTGCACATTCACAGTTATGCAGTGGAGCTGAGGTAAAGAGACAGAAGGAAGAAATGAGCATGAATACCTGTCTTGAAATAGACACACTTGCATTGCTGGTTTTATTGAATGCCCAGACATTAGTACTTTTGACTGCAATACAGATAATTTACGGGTATCACATGGTGTCTTTTTTCACATTACCACTAAAAGCAAGCTAGCAAGACCCACGGAAAAAGCAAAGTCATCATGCAGCTCCTACTACTATTATGAAAAGGGTAGAAGTGCTTTCTGACCTGTATTATCAACTCTGTAGGAGCAGACAGTAAAAAAACAACAAGCCTTGAATTTCACAATTCAGGATGAGCCTGCAGGGTTAGGAATGTGTAAAATCTTCACACAAAACACAAGAAGGAAACATGAGAAAGGATTCTGCAGGTAGGGAGTAAAAAAGGGGTACCTTTCTTGGGCACTTGCTCTTAGTCAGTTATTTACTCAAATGATCAAATCTGTATCAGAAAACAGTATCCCATTAATTAAAAAACAAACAAACGAAAAAAGTTCCCACAAAAAATACCAAACCAGAACACCATCCCCAAGAAGAATATTTTGAGAACAGCAATAAAACACAGGATAACATACCTTTAGATCAACCCCACAAACCAACTTCCAGGGGTGTGAATTAATTACGTCAGTTTTTCAGACAAAACTAAGTGACCCCAAGCACCACAAATCTTTTCCAAAAGCCTTCCTCACCAATGAATCCAAAACTGCCAGTGAGTATTTTCAAAAGTGCTATGCCCAAAATATGCACAAACACATACAATGCTTGGAAATCTAAGGCATCACAACAATGCTCACACACCACCCTGCATTTCCTCTCTATGCTTACCAATCCCATCCTGAACCTTGTCTCAGTGAACCAAAATGCAGATTACAAAGCACCAAGAGTTCTGTAGAACTTGTAAAGCTCCCAAGCTTTAAATATGTATCTGTAAAACCAAGCTATGCAGCAGTTAAAGTTTGAAAGCCATGCAACTTCAGTTTAGCCTTGATCTATAATTCTTTCTGCTGCTTTATTCTATTTTCCCCAGCAGTATTTCTGATTCATTCAGCAAATGGATAACTGCCCAGATTTTGCCCTCATCCTGTGACCCATTAAATGCTTACCATCTGCATTCTACACTGAACATAAAAACTTTACATTTTATGCAGCTCTGTCTATAACATGGTAAGACTATATAAATAAATGCAAACTCTGCAAGAATTTCATACAATCAATATTCCTATGCTAAAGGTGAATGACTAGTGCAAAAATTAGGAAAGCCCAAAGGGCAAAATAAATTCCCAATAACTTTGGTTGCTCAATTTCAGACACTCAGTGTCCAGTTTTCTGTCAGTACTTTTAACAGAACTTCAACCGGAACTGTGTTTTGAAAATATAAATTCAGCTGCTATTCTGAATTCTATCCAGCATGCCTATAAACCAGGCCCAAAGTATCTCAAAACACAAGCAAAATTTAAAATCATCACTACAATCTATTTTCCCCCCTATTGTTTCTCCTGCTCACAAAAAAAAAAATAAAAAATCTGATCTACTAGTGATTTGCATTCCAAATCAAGGAGCTCATATAGAAGAGTTTGTGAGCACTGCTGGTCAGTGTGAGTGTCACAGGGGTAATATTCACCTGACACCTATTCTGACTTTTGAGCATTTGCTATCACAGGTTATATATTCACTTGGTAAACATCTTGAATACTTACACTTTAAAAGAAAACAGAATTTCTACAACAAAAATCAAAACTCACCTGTTTGCTGTTACCTGTGGCTTTCAGTCCACAGCACTAATTTCTACCACTTGTACTCATTTCCACATGGAAAGAGGTTTCATCCCTTGCCAATACTGTAGGAAGCAGAATGAGAAACAGACTCTGTGGGACCCAATATTCCAGCACATGCCCTTCCAGTTCCAGCAGTGAGGTAATATGTGCATCTACACAGTGTTTGAGCTCAGATCAGAGGGGAATCCTGAAGCCTCCCAGTTATCTGCACTTCATGTGCTCTGGCAAGTGCTGTGCAATGGGGTCTGGATACACAAACCTGATTTCTTTTAAACTAAACTGAACTAGAATATCTGCTCCAAAAACAAGTGAACATTTAGCCCACGGAGTAACCTAGGCAAAAGTATTTCCCCAAATTATTACAGCACCCATGTTGGATCCTCAGTGCCAGCCCCTTCATCTCACAGAAACACTTTTTCTGCACTACTTGGTTTAGTAAACAATGCCAAAATTTAACATTCAGCTTTTTCCTAACTCCATCTCCCATCTTAAGCCATGCTGACCAGTGTGGAATTGACAGACAGCTTCATTGTAACCCCACACTGAGACAGATGAACTTGCCTTCACAAACACAGCTTGCTTGAAATGGTGACAAAAATTATCTGGCTGCCTAGGAGACAAAAGGAAGAGACAGCAAATGAGCAGGAACAAGGACAGTGCTGGACATTATCTTGAAAGCTTCCATGAAAACCAGGCATTCAACCAAGCAGTGATTTTGTTGGCAAATGTTATATATACAAACTTCAATAATTGAGAATAGTACACTTGTGTATCTTTTGAAAACTTATGTCAAGCTCATATAACACAGTGAGTATGGGCAAAATACAACTTCCTAAATACCATATGAATTGGTCAGATGTGAGCAGAACACCCACAAAGAACAAAGACAACATGTTCCCTAAAGCTGCATGATGCAGTCTTCAAACCAAATTGTAATATGACTCCACAAGGTCATAAAAGCTATTCCATTAAGCAGCTTCAATTTTACAGAAGAAATTAAAAAAGAAACCTAACCAAAATCTATTTAAAGCTGAGATTTCATGGGGGAATGGGAATATCTTGCCATAGAGTGGCAAGCTTCAGCCTGAGCAGTTATAATTTAGCACATGAATAAGACAAACAGAATCTTTTGCTCCTCCTCAGGTACAGGATACCAACAGCTCAGCCAATGAGAATAACACCTTAAAATCTTACAGAGAGAGCAATGTGTAATAGAAAGTTATGAGCACATAAGAATAAAACACATACAACTATAATACAAATTATAACCACTACTTATTCAGCAATGAATGATGTGTGTTAGACATACTAAACTACTACAGATCCTGCTGTGTGTAGTCTAGCAATTTCAAAATGAAATCCACTATTTTGGTTCAAAACTAGTCATATAAGCACTGCAGCTTATAGGCACAACCCATGCCAAATGGAAGAGTAAAACATGAATACAAATTCAGTTTTAATATTAGGACTGGCTACACAAAATACAAATCTATTGTATCATTAACTGCATTAAGCTATCTACATAAGAAATTCTCCATTTGTATGACCTCTGCAAAAATCAATAGAAAGTATATAACTTTTAAAGACGCTTATTTTAGTATTTGAAAATAATTAAATGGAATTTATGCCACGCTTTTGTAAAAATAAAGTAATGCTATGGAAAAACTAAGGACTCAATTCTTAACAAAGGAAAAAACGTCACTGTCACATGGATTTTCATCATCAAGAGGAAATTCTAGCATAACATTGGATTTGAACAGCTAGAAGTCTCCAACTTTACAACACAGACAGCCTCTTTAATAAATCGTTAAAGAAATTTAAGTCCACATTAAAAAGAAATACAGAAAAAAAGTTTATTTCTTCTACAAAACCAATTTTAATATATGCAAATTTTATCTAATACTTCAGATTTGAGGCTAAGCTTCCTCTTCATATCAGCTATATTTTTATATCAAAAGCCAGTTGCTGCAGTGAAGGCCTCCAGAATCCTGCTACTTCACAGCACAGAAGGCATTTGCCTCATTCATAAAACAGTCAAAGCAGAGAGGGAATTTTACTGATAGAAATAATACCTAATTTGATGGCACAAGTTAATCATACAGGCCCACACAGCCTACTAAAAATCCACCGAAAAGCAGCAGCACAATGGCACAAAGTTTTTCTTACCAGCAAGGTACTGAGAGATACCCAAAGAAAAATATTTACAACAAAGTACCTCACAAGAGGAACAGTGGTTTAGCAGGTAAAGCACCAAAGATGACTCAGGAATGTTGCATTTTACTTCTTTTGCCAATGAACCACACAAACCCTTTAGAAACTACTTGGTCTTGGTGCTTCTCTATTTTCTCATTTTTAACAAATTTTCTCTAATAAGAAGAACAATAAGTATTCAAACCTCTAAAATGCAATGAATGCCTGTGGCCTCAATAAAACACTGAATGAGTTAAAGCTGATGTGGAGGTTTTGTTTGGGGGGGTTGTGTTTTCCTGTGTATTTTTGTCTGGTCATTGTTTTGTGGGGTTTTTTTTAAGTTATTCTTGAAAAAAAGAAGACACTTCTGTTCTTATTGCTGATGAATTAGACTTTGAAACAAGATTACCCAGATAAGAGCAGGAGAACTGATAGTGTGCAGAGCCTAAAATAAATAATTTAAGATGCAAGATCTTTCACAGACAGCAGTCAAGAACCTGTAGATAAGGCAATTCTGTAGACAGAGATTTAGGAGTACTCCCATTTCCCCCTCTTAGCCACACTATGCTGCATATCCCCCCGGAATTCAGTTTTTCTGAGGTGCAAGACACCAGCATTACTTGTCTCCCTGTTATAGTAATTTTTGGCCCTCCATTCTAACCCAGAACACTTGTGCTTCCTCTTATCTGACAGGGCCACTGAGCAAGGTGCAATAAGCAGCATCCCTCTCCTCCAACCTTTAGCTCTTCTTTTCAAGAACTATGGCTATTAGAGAAAAGTACTTTTTAGGAAGAAAAAAATAGAATATGAGCTACAAAACCACTTTGAAAAGAGTTATTCCAAGAGCTAGGAGATCAAGACAGAATAACATACATACACCTTAAAAAGACCTGGCCAAGGCTTTGATACTTTTTCTACACCTGCAGGGCCACTTTAGCAGTAACTTTTTAAAGACAAACCTCTTCAAGCACCACGTTTGTTGACACATACTTGTCAAAAACTGCCAAACCTTACCTAAATTAATGAAGCATCAGCTGTGCCTTGTTCTTTAAACATCATAATTTTCTTGTTCCTGCTCCAAGTTAAGTCAAAACTACTTCCTTTTCTCACCAAAACAATGAGCTGAGGAATGAAAAACATTTCAAGAGTTCACAAAAAGGTGGTTATAACATACAGAGAAGTTAATGTTTCTCCACAGCAACCAGAGAGCAGTATTGATGGATACTCTTCTGTCCAATTTCTAACCTTCATCAAGTATAAAAACAACTTGTACAATTATCCAATAATTGACTAATGCCAGACAGCTAAGAACTGAAGAGTAAGAATGACTTATTTGAAACCAATGTCCATTTTCCAACTACTGCCTGAAAATTGCTGCACTAATATTAAAGGAAAAAAAAAATCAAAGTGCTTGGTAATTTTCTTCAATTTATTGGGAAATCTCAGGAAGAGGAGCTCAGAGATACCGGATTTGACAAAGTTGACAAATACTTAAGAGTAGTTCAGAGAACCTTTCTTTTCTGAATGATAGGAAGAATCAAGATTCCTCTTTCAGCCTAAAGGATTACAAATCTTGCAAAAATGCTTTCAAATGCATTTTTTTTATTCAATGAATACTTAGTACCTTACATGATGAAAATATAACTAATTAACACTCCTGCTGTGAAGTCTCAACATTGCTTCATATGGGTAAAACATGAAATGGAAGATAAGAAATCATACCAGTATGGGAGATGTTTTTATTAAGGCACAATGTTCTTTGCAGTAAAGACTATATTGCTGAATGTTTATACAGTATCCAGTGTAAAGGGCCACTTTTTCAGATGAAAACTCCAAGCACAGCCTTCTAACACCAGCCACCTCCCTGAAGTGCATGCTCCAACCACTTGTGTTAGTCAACATCAACATCGCTGGCAAATGCTTTTTAATATTGGACACATGCTTCATCTTCTCATTAATTTATTGGCAGCTGAAAGGACTTACATAAGATTCTAAATGTTTTATTTCCTAGCTGGTTTCAGTCCAAAACATCAAATCCAGTTAAGACACAAGTTAGTAATAGTATTTCTATTTCCAATATTAACTCCCAGTTTTCAGTTTGCAATTCTTAAGCATGCTACAGAGAGCAAAGCACATCATGAACAACATGATGTAGGCAATAGTAATCTGGTTTGTGCAATAAATGAGCATCAAATCCAATAAGCTTTTTCAAAGAAACCTTACTTAATCATTACTCAGAATTACTCTAAGATAAACTGTATGACTAAAGATGTAAAATGAAACATCAATGTACATTTTATAGTGAAAACAACCAAAACTAATTAATTAAGGATAGGAAGATACTGGCTGAAGGGGATTCTCTCTCATGGGCTCTTAAGATTCACCATTATAAATCACAAGTAGTCAAAAAAAAACTATTTATTCATGGGAATACCCAAAATCTAAGATACAAGTTTGGTTTAAAAGTGAAATGGGACTAAGAACATTGGCTTGGGTTTTTGTTTGTGTTTTGTTTTCTTCTCTCTCCAGAAACAATAAGGACCTAAACCACTTTCCTCTGTTGAGCAAAAACTGGTTTGGCCAGTTAAGGATTGCAGATCACAGACTACCAGGGAAAAATAGTTTCCAACATCAAAACACAATGCACAGCCTGGCATTATGTTGGCAAAACACAGTTCCAAACAAAGACCAACTCAGTTGCTCTGCTTTAAAACCATTGGTTTTTATCACACACTCACAGTGCACATAGTGAGATGAACTCAAAATCTCCACTGTCACATCTATCAGCAGTACACTGATAATAGAATCAGCTGGAAAATAACACAATTTGAAGTACTGGAAAGCAGGCACTCTTTATTACAGCACTGGACACTTTCAGAGAATATCTTCTCTAATCAAATGTGTGTGTGAAACTTTACAGCAGGGTATTTAATCCATCATGATCATACATATTCATTACAGTGTACTTCCTAGCTAATAAATAAACAACATTTTTCCTAAAACTAATTTGCATGCATCTGTCTCCTACTGGAAGCCCTTTTATGGTCCTAGAGGGTCATCTGAAGGCACCACTCAAGGTCATACTCAATGAGTGCCTCAATATTACAGGTGACCTTTCCTTGAACTCTTTCTTTAGGCATGTGCTGTTACTTCTTGAGACAGAACTTTGCCAAAAAACCCCATATATTTCTCACTATCTGTTTATCCAATAGTTCCACCTGTGTTTATCACCCTGGGTGTATACTTTTACATTCCTTTTTTTGCTAGTTAATCTTTAAGCTCCATCTAGCAACTCCAGGGGAACTGAAAATTTTTATTCTCTGTCATCTATAAATACAAGGTATTCAAATATATATTCAAATGACAAGTGTTTATTTTAAAGCCCAGAGAACCACTACAGTGTCCAAAATTCAGCAAAAACTTTACAAGCTACTCACTTTCCTATGCATTTAAAAATAAAGCAATTTAACCAACATCTATGGAGGTATATTTCTCAAATGCAACCAGAACCTGACATTTTCTCAATTAAGATCTACTTCACTACAATTATATTCTCCTGGTATGCAAGAAACTGAAATACATCTTAAAATAGACAACAGGCATTGAAAGTAAGTCTTGTCCACATAGCAAGTACAAATCTGGTAATGACAATATCATTCCAATCAGCAAGAACAAATATTCCCCATCTTTAAAATGGTCAGCTTTTCAGTGCTCTCCATAAGAAGGAAAAAAGTAGGAGAAGGCTTCACTCCACTCTCCCTCAAACAAACTACTATCCAACACATTGGATATTCCTCCACAACATGTATTCCATCCAACACCTGTATTCCTCCATGTCTACTAACTTCCTGCCTTTTCCAGTTCAGGAATCAATCCCATGAGATCAGGCAAGCCTCATGTCCAAGCACCACAACTGCAGCCTTTTAAATATCTGAATTATGCAGCAATCCATGCAAGTAAGAGACACTACTTAGAGATGTTACATCTTTTCAAATTAATTCTATTTTAATAATATTTTAGTAACATTAAGAATTATATTCCTATATTAAAATATTTTATCTGACTCTTTACATTCAATTCCATTACAGAAAATGAATTGCTAATGTATTCTAAGGATAGATCTTCTAAAAATCTCAGCCATCACTGAACTTCTAAAATTCCTGCAGATTTGTGATGACCTCAAATTCTTTCTAGCCTTTGCACCAAGAAGAATAAAACCCAATTCATTTTAGTCTGGGCCTCCAGTCCACTTTTGCAATGACATTCCTAATCAATTGAATGACTGAGGTTTTATAGATGTGTGTATTTATATATACATCTGTAAGATTGAGAGGAAGCAACAGAATCAAGAGCATTACCCAGCCAAAAGGCAAGTCAGAAAGGTTAAGAATTATCTGTACAAGTGACATTACAGTATAGAATATACCACTGTAGTAATATAACCAGTATGCTCAAAAGCCACATTTCAGAGTAAGTATACCTTCTGCAGCTGAGATCATCTTAACTGGAAATATAAGAAAATACCAAAATCCCAACTACAGAAAACCACAACACAATAGCCAAATCAAAATAGCTTCTTCATCTTTGGATATATTATTCTAGAATAAAAAGCAGAGCTATGGAATTTTTTTCCTTTGTAAAAGGTGGCTTAGTTACCAGAATGATCACTTAAAACAAGTAGGCATAACTAGCACTTATCTAAATTTGCAGACAAACTGAAATTCTCAAACAGATCTGTTCACTTAAAGAAGTGCTAAAAGACTAGTAATGTTGATTCAACTGATGTTGAATTTAAAATACTTCCCAAAGGGAAGAAGGAAAATGAAATATCCATACTGAAAAGCTACATCAACTTTCTTTGTAATACAAATACTGTCAAGATGCACACACCAAGTAAGCAGGTTTTCACTTGGCTATGTGTAGCTGTTCTCACTTTTCAGGAGAAACTAAAAATCCAGTCTAGATTCCCTAGTTCCAGGGAAACAAGGGAAAAAAATGGGTACATTACTCAGGAAAAGTGCACATTAGTCAAAATCACAAATGTGAAGAAAGCATTTTGTAATCAAGGCTGCAAAGGATGCATTGGGTCAACACAGGAGCAGGTAAACAGGAGTTAAGTCAACAAATGTCAGGACTACTGAATGATAAAGATGACTCATCTATTTCAGTTTTATTGGCTTTCAGAACTCTTGCTTAAAGTCAGCCCAGTACTTAAGAAAAAGCCCACAGAGAGAAAAGATCAACACATCTGTGGTACAAGATTTACAGCAGAAACCCTACAGAAACAGAAAGCATCACAGTGGTAACCATGCACTCTGTAAAAAGTGACTCTTGTTATCTTCCTTATGCTTCGTTCTTTTTTCTTTATTAGATTGTTCTTTGAGATCTCCACTGTTTCTTTTCAACATCCCAGAACTCCAGTGTTTTCATAGCAATTTCTGAAGCCCATTTTGGATTCTGTCATGAGCATAGGTGAGTGTTCTTACACCACCTCAACAACTTCCATAAGGATGTGAAAAACAATGTGACAAAACAAAGCAGGTGACTGTAAACTGTTTAGGTAGAGTGTTTAGATGTTTGCAGTAGAAGCCTTAGGAGTCTTTCCACTGCTTTGCAAAAAACTGAAGGAAACATACCCAGTATGAAACGTGAGATAACAAAATTCACTGCTGCTTTTGTATTAAAGAATTAAAGCAGCTCTGTAATTTACATCCTCACAACAATATTCATGAACCTGAATAACACAGATGTATTTCCTTCTTGGACTAAATCTTTCTATCACTTAATAAATGGCCCACCTTTTCTAACACTATAACACCAGTGTTTGCTTTCTTTTCCAACTCTGTTCATGACAGATTTCACCTCTTCCTTCAAGACAGTCATTTTCTCTCATGAAATTTTCCTCTTACCCCAACCTTTTCATCCTTCTTTAAGTATTTTTCATTGCAGTTAACTCTTTACCTATTGTTTCTTAATTAAGTCAACACCTAACCACTAACAGTAAAATCTAGAAAGGTGTCACTGCAGAGGACCCTTCTGATGACACATTCCCTCCTTTCCAGGAGTTCAAAGGGGAGTTAAAAAACCATTTGGATAGCAAATTCAAACAATTCAAAACATCCAGTCACTGAGAACAGCACATACAGAAGGAAGAGCAGAACTTTATTTCCAGCTTTTTTTCCACCAACTATAGTCTCTATCTATCATAGCAGAAGATCATAATTTGTCATCCACCCTTCATTCACCCAACTGCTGCTGCTAGCAGCACATAAGGAAAGTACAGGGCAAAGCAGGGGCACAATTTGCTTATCCTACCACTTCCTTGCCTTCAGTCTTTGCATTTTACACACTCATGAATGCTAATTTTGCTCACATCTATTACTTCTAAATTTCCTGGGTCATATCTGAAAAATCAGTAATGAGCTGCTCTGGGTTCCACAACCATACACAAGGGTTTAAGAATCAATGATGGAAGAAGGAAACTTTGGACACTTCACTTTATTCTCTTCTAGTTTGATAATGCTTCAGTCAAATGTTAGGCCATCTAAATTCAGGACAGTTATACAGGACAAACATTTTGATATCCATTCCATGTTTAGACAAAAAGGTTTTTATATGACTGAAACATTTCAGCTGTCAGGAGACTACGTTATGTTGCCTTGGCAGGAAAAAGGAGATGATAAGGCATCACTAAGGCTCAAAATTTTGTGAAATTACAGAGATCTAACTAGGAGACATACTCAGATGTACCCTGCAGGCAAATCAGGCACATTATGCTTCTCAGCAGCATTCCCTACCCTACCTCCAAGCCTTGCCTTTTCTCCAAACTGCAGCTGTGCCCACCTCCAAGGCATCAAAATAAAGAAAGCAAGCTAAATTGCTTTCTTACATCATATGCATGTAAGAAATAAGTATTTCATAGATATATACAAGGAAAAAATTCCTGCCCACTCTCCTTAAGGGCTTAAAGGTGAAACATTGGCTCAACATACAACAGTGCATTTATGTGGAACCAGGTGTGTTAAGGGCATGATGAGAGCAACTTGGGTAACTGCACAATGAAGCATATGCAGCAAATTATGTAAAGGTACAGCAAAGTGGCTTATGATCACTAAATGAAGGAAGCTTGTGTGGTTTATGCAATACATGTTTAGGAAGACTTGGATTTTTGCATCTATTCTTAATAACAAAAGTCAGTTTAGATTCTTTGAAGACTGATAGCACTCACATAGAAAATTCCATTTATTCTACACAAATGAGCAAACTTAACCAAATAAAAAGATTGAAAAGAAAAACAAAACCCAAACCAAAAATCAAGAAAAGTGTGGAAATACGACAGAAATATTTTTTCTTCCATTGAAAAAAACCCACTTATTTTTACATTCTGGAGTTCAAGTCAAGTGAATAATCATAAGCATGACATTTTATTCTGTCCACATATCTTCACACAGTTATACTGTTTGTAGTTGCAGCCACATTTTTACTTTTCTTATCTAGAAGATAATCACTGAAGTTCAGACTGATAATCACTTAGTTCAGACCTTATTTCAGGATCTCAAAATCTCTTAGACAACTTGTATAAAAAGTTGACGTTCTCATACTGTCATAGTCAGTCTCTTATCTCCCCTGCTCAACTATTCCTCTACGACAAATTATCTATTTCTACAACATATGAAAGGCAGAAATAATCCCTACAATTTCTGTCCATTTTCAGTAAAAAATTTTGCTCCCTCTGGTGGAAGTAGTGAAAGCAATGATTATTCTCTGAACTCCCCTAACCCCACAGAGACCAAAAAGTCAAAAAGAAAGCTTTGCTCTCCTAGAATCATTGTCAAAGCAAATTTAAATCTTTCCAATTTAATGACAAGTAAGCTGACACATAATCAAGATAAGTTGATTGTCAATAGAAAATCAGCAAGGTAGTAGCAGAATTGGAAACAGACCAAAGTCCAACACATTATTTGTCAGGTTTCACCTTAATGAAAGGAGAAAGAAACAGAGGAACAAATATGATGTGAGTACAGACAGGAAAAATATAAAGCTAGGTGGCAAATGTAGCTACAACAAAATAATGCAAGTTGCAATCTCAATGCATTATGCAACATGTGACAATATAGCAGCCAAATTTTTATGGTAAGCCTTCCCATACTACTCTTGAGAAGTTGTCCAGGTGGAAAGGACATGGCCACTTTTATTCCTTCTGTCCCCTGAGAAGATACAAGGAATATGCAGTATATGAATACTTATTCACTCATTCATTAACTTTAAGGACATAATGTGTCAGATGTTCACAGAATGCTTCCTTCCCTGAGCAGCCAACTTACATTCTCCAAGATGGGAAAAGGAACAGTTTTTAGAAGGCTTTTCACTCCCAAGCAGGGATTTTTTTTTTCCTACTACAAGGTACAGAAGAAGGTAAGTTTGCTGTAGGTTCTTGCTCACCTTGAGCATCTTCCCTTTCATCAAATAACTGAAAATAGCAACAGAAAAACAGGCCCAAGAAGCCAATAAAGAGCACATTAACTTTTACAAGCAGCTGTTTAGGTTACCTTGGTGCAAGACAAAACGAGAGCTGAAGGAAAGGTTAAGGCAGCAACAAGTTACTGCACAATACCTTGTTGGGGGATACACACAGAAGCAGAAAACAAGTTCTTCTCCATTCCTTTAGCTACCTAGTACTATGGTTCCAAGAAAAAATGTCTAGGAACAGCAAATTGTTAAAGCAACAAAGCTTTTCTTTTGCAACACAGTTGGGCACACAGAGTCAAATGGCTCTGGTGGAGCTCACCTTCACCTTCTGCACTGACCTCCAACTAGCACATAACCAGCACCATTCTGAAATCTCTGCCTCTAGTTCTGCCAAGCATTAAGTAACAAAGTAATGAATTTCTGACACTTGATCCACACAGAGATGTGGATCTAATTGATTAATCTTACAGACAGCAACTTCACCTTGAATTTAAATTTCTACTTCCATCCACTGCCAAATAGGGAAGGTTGTCCATTCATTTGTTTGAACACCAGAGAGTAAGGCAGCATGAAAGCATGCTACCTCAATTTGTCTTCCAAGAGTTATGTGACTTAGCAGAATAATTAGATAGTAATGACTTAAACCTAAATCACAACTTAAGCAACATTTTGGATAAAGATTATTATTGACTTGTGGTCAAAACTAAAACTGAGTGTAGAAAAAAAACCCGTACTGATCTCCAGCACTTCTGGGTATTATACCAGAGTGCCTATTTCAAGCAGCTGCTACATTGGTATGACAGTAGTCATAGTACAGATTTGGAGCAAGTAGTAGAGACAATGTAGTAACCAAAAAAACTTTATTCTTCTATTGCTTTTTTCAAAGCAGTACATCATTTTCATTCTGAATATGCTCATAGTACCACCAAATGTCATGCATAATCTCTGAGCAAACACACCAAAGAGTATCAGCACTTTCTTTTTCTTCCCTGCCCTCATTATCTCCTCCACTCCCTTTGATTTCATTACACTGAACACAATTCACATTCTTTCTGTATTACAAACTTACTATCAAGATAGAATCTTGCACTGAGGTTGCAAAAAACTTCTTTTTCCATCAGGTTTTTTATAGATATGCTCACCTCAGTGCAGCATAATTTTGAAGCTCTCCAATTCATACTCCAGTCACAATCAGTACTCTTCATACACAACTGGACCTATATTATGTACAGTCTGCTGATGTCCAAAAACAAAGTATGTTTGACTTCCAATGCTTATAACACATCTTCTAAACTATATGTTTAGCCACCCTCCTACATGATTACTCTCAAAAGCTCCAACAGAGCTCAAAGTGTACCTTATAACAACTTCTACAGGAGCATCTATTGCAAAACATTCAATACAGGGAAGTCTTTCAGGTTTTGATAAAAAGTAACCTCATTATCATCAAAATGCCATACCTACAATAATAGAAAAATTTTGGTAGTAGCCACATCATGTCATAGAACAAATTTATGACTTTTGATATGAGTAGTAAACTACACACCACCAGCATCACACCATATAAAGACAGTCAACTCTGATGTGTTTTACAGTACCCTGTAGAAGCTGCTCATTTTATGAAAATACACACATAGCAACTGGCAAGAACAGCTTACAGCTGCAGGTATGAGGCACCAAGCCACGAGGTGCCATCGATCCCAGCCACAGGTATCATTGTAAGGGGTGCCCAGTATCTATTCCATCACAGCAAGCTCAATTTCAACATGCCTGTTTTACCAGTTTTCTAGAAGGTACTTTTTCATGTATACCCTTAACCATGGTTCCATTCCAACAAATGGCTGGGGAATGGGGGGGGAAAAAAAGGTGTAACTTAGTCACTTCCAAGATACTTTCACTAGGCATGCCCCCTCCTCTGTATTTCATTTCCCTTTACTTCTCTCACTTATTAGGTGTATTGTGTAAAACCAAGACATCAAAGTCTCCGTTTACTGAAGCACAGACTGTTTTCTTTGATGTATTTCACCCATACACCAATGCATGAATAAAGCATTAAAAAAAAAAATCCTATCATTAAATTGCTTGTTGCTACAAAATTTATATGAGGAGTTACTTCAGATTACTTTTCTTATGTATCCCTAAATACATAAATATTCTGTAGATTAAGGAGGTCTAGACCACTTCCCCCATAAACAAATGCTCTGGTCCAACTTCAGTGATTAAACTCAGCAAACCTCAGTTTCCCAATCTTATTTTGTCATCTTCTGATGTTTCGTGAAGACACCAGGATTAACAGCCTTCAGGAATTTTTATATCACTTGGACAATAGATACCACAGAAAGGCTCTGCCTACAAAGCACACACGAATTCCCAGCAGCATTGTGTGCGGCGCACATTATTTAACACCGCGTGTGAACCCCCCTGGCAGGCGCATCCAGGCGCAGCGCGCTGCTTTGCATTTGCAATTATTACCCAACCTTTGCATCCCTTGAGCTGACACCGGCCCCGTTCCAGCTGCGGCTCCACATCTGCGGCTGACGATGCCAACAAGTTGGGGCGAGGCAGGGCCGGGCAGGGTTGGATGCGGACGGGATGCTGGACCAGCCGGGGCGGGCACGGAGCGGGCGCACCTGCCCGCCAAGCGCGGCCGCCGCCCCGGCGCCCCCCCGCCCGCGGGTGCGGGAGGGAACCGCGGCCGCCCCCCGCTGCGGGCGCTGCCCGCCCGGGCCCGGCCCCGCGGATGGACGGAGGGGTCGCGGGGGGACGGGGCGGGGCAGGACGGCGCGGAGCGGGGGCGCGGTGCGCTCCCTCCCCGGCAAGCCCGCGGGAGCAGCGGCGGGGCGGGCGCCTCCCCATCTCTCTCACCTGGTCGACGGGCAGGCGCACGGCGTTGCTGAGGGGCTGCAGCAGCGTGGAGCCCGTGGTGCTGGTGGCCATGGCGAGGCCGGGGAGCCGCTCTCCGCTCCGGCTCCCGCGGCGGCGGCGGCAACAACAGCGGCGCGAGCGGCCCCAGCCCCGCACGGCGCCGTGACAACAAGGGGCGGGCGCGGTCCCGCCGATGACTGGCAGCGCCGATGGCCAATGGCTGCGCGGCGCTGCCGCGGAGTGACGGGCGGGCTCGCCCAATCCCCGCCCCCCGGCGGGTTGGGCGGGATGAGGCGGCGCCGCGGCGGCCGCTCCGCGCTGAGGGAGGGTGGGAGCTGCGCGCAGCGCGCAGGTACCGCGCAGGATCGGCGCTCAGCCGCTCGGTCCCAACCTGCGCGAGGCTGGACGTTCCTCGCAGGAAGAGCTATTAGACATTGCAATGGGCTGTTCAGGGCGGTGGTGGAGTCACGGTCCCTGGAGGTATTTAAGCAAAGACTATTCAGTGCTAGTCTAGTTGACATAGTGATGTTCGCTCATAGGCTGGACTCGAGTCTCTTCCTGCTTGATTCTGCGGGGTGAGCGCTGAGGGCGCGGGTGGGTGATGGATGCGGGCAGCTGATGGGAAGTGACACTGTCCCGGACAGGCACAGCCGGACAGGGAGTGCCGTGCTGGCCGGGCCGGCGCCCAGCGGCCCAGGTGGCCCCGAGAGGGTGTCTGTCTCTGAGGGTAGCGCCAATCCATATGGATGCAGGTAATTACTGAGCTAATGAAGAGCCCAGCCCGCGTCCGGCTCCCAGCCCTCGCCCCTTCGCCCTGACGGGCACACGGGCGCTCAGCAGGGGCGTACACAGAGCTGGGTGAGTGATGGATACACACAGGGCATGAGGGTGGCATGGTACCCTGAAGAAATGGCACAGGAAATGTATAAAGAAATCCTGTTCTTAAAGCCACCCGTGGACTTAAGGAAGTCTGTCTATCATGGCTGTAAGCTACAGTTTTTAGTTTATTATTGGCCTATTTCTTAAATACAGAAACACGAAATGGTAAAAGCATCAGTACTTCTTCAGTGGGTTCAGTCTAGCAGTGCTGTTTCCTCAGAGAAAGCCAGAAGTGATGTGGAGATGGCAATAGTACTGAACTGGTGCACAGCACAACTCTTCCCCCTGTCCAGTGAACACCATCCAGTGTGAAACAGAGTAGGCACTTCAGTGAAGGCATCACCTTAGGGAAGTGCAGAAAACTCTACCAGATGAGCTTCTGCAGTAAGCTACATATTAAGCCATTCTGGTTTAGTGCCCTGCTTGCCTATTTACCTTAGACCTTTCTGTAGATTTTTTTTATTATGAAATAAATGAAATATTAATTGTTCTAAAATTCTTTGTGAAGGAGAATCCAAAGGAATAATCAGGTCTTATCTATAAAATTGCTCAAGAACTTTGTGTCTTTTGAGATAGAACTGCAAATTATTCTTTGTAGTTTATCGAACATTTTTTACAGTTTTTGTATATTGCACCTATAAACCACAATACAGTCAGAATTTTGCCCTCAACACACACACACACAAAAAAAAAAAAAAAAAAAAAAAAAAAAAAAATCACCATTTTAAGCATGTAAAAGACAAAATTGTCCAATATCATACTAGCAGTCTGTGTGTCTTGGTTAGTGGGCAGGTGTAGTGATTTACACAGTCATTTAAGTTTGTGGTTAATGCTAATTGGTAATAGCAGGAAAATGGAGGTAAGTGTAATTATCTGAAAACACGCCTTGTTTCTCTTACTGAATTGCAGACCGCACTCTGTACTTACGTTTTAGCTTGTGGTAAGGTCTTTTGTCTGAATTTAAAGAGACTGGTAAATAGGTGCAAATAAGTGCTTTTAATTAGATTTCTTCACTGCATGACAGGCAATTACAATTGTGGTAGCATCTGCAGCTGCAGAAGCAATAGCATAATATTCTTGTAGTAAAGTAAAAAGAGCAGCTTTCAGAAAGAGGGGAAAAAACCCAAACTTTTCCCAGTTATTTCTGAATCAGTCTCTTAAATCGAAACCTGCAAATTGTATACATGTGTGTGAATAACTTCCTAGGAGTGCAGTGTCACTAGGCTCAATACAGGCTGCATTACACTATACATATGTATATATGCATATGAAGACTCAGCTCAGTTTATCTGATTTTTCTTTTATTAAGAAGATCCATATCTACACACAGAAATCCCTGGAAATCTTAACCTGAAGGTTCTCAAATGAAACCACAAAAGAGCTGCTTTAGAAAAGGCTGATACCAAATTCTAAATCAGTCTGATGACAAGGAATTATTCTGGTGTATCTGTATAAATCCGTGGAGGTGCCATTACTGACACTTTGATAAAATACTGGCAGCAAAGAATTTACCTACTGAATGAACTCCTTATTTCCAATTAACAAAATGCTCGAGAACAAACTCGTAATATCACAGCAGAAATATTGGTTGGATTTAAAACACAATGTTTTATTTTTCTGGTAAGTTTTTATTCTTTTGTCAGTGTATGTATTTCTTGCAATGCACAGAAAATAGCAAACTGTATGACTCCTAGGATCCTAGGAGTTCATCAGTCAAGGATACATCTATACTGTGTATCACAGTATTATTATAAATAGTGTGCACCTATGGCTTTAAGTTACATAATTGTGCCTTTCACAAATTTTCAGTGGAGAAATGTGTTTTGAGAAGACTTAATTGTGCTCTTATTTAGGAAGGTGTGTGTTGGGGAGCACAACATCACAGAAATACATCTTGGAAACAGTTACAAAATAATAGTACCTTTGTTGAAATTCCCCTTTGATGGGGGAGATTGGTTACATGGAAGAACAAAAGGTGTTCTGCCCCACAGAGCTGAAAATCTATGCAATTAAAAGTGAAGTGTACAAATGTTACTGTTACTCAAGAAGAAAGTAACAGGAAAATAAGGGATTTCCGACAGAGAAAATGTAGCTTGTCTTTGATGTCTGCTGTATAAATGTATGGTAAGGGCTGTCACTGGCACTGCAGTAAAACGAGGTCTTCTGCTTTTCCTCTTTTTTTTTTTTTAACTTTGAAAGAGATGTTTGCAGAGAATCACCTGCCTGTGTGAGAATACTGAGTGTGGGAAGGTGAAGCATTGTCTGGAAGTGTTCTACATCACATTGACACAATGACAATGCAGTTGGTCCTGAAAAGTAAATGATGCTATGGAAAAGAAGGCTGGGAGTGATACACAGATGATGCTATGGAAAAGAAGTCTGGTGAGTGATACACAGAAGGTGATGTAGTGAATCTGTAAAATTTCATGAGAATTGGACAGTTTTCAATAAACATGACTTACATTCCTACTGGTTTAAATATTTTCATGTAAGACAACAAAAAGTGATACTTCCACAAGGAAATTCTTTCCACCAAAGGCTGTCAGACAGAATGCAGGAGGGTGTGGTGATTTAAGTAATTCCAGGAGAGTGGCTTGGCATACCATGAACAACTTCTGATGTTCTACTTCTGATTAAGTTTTTATGGTCCCATAAATGCTTATAGTTCTTGGGTACAAAAATAATCACTAAGGCATCTCATCCCTACAAAGATACCTCAATCTGTCAGAAAGAAATAATGAACACTAAAGGCTTCCTGTAAACTTTTTTTTATTTGAATGACAATATAAGATACTCAGGTGCTAATAATACCAGTCTTGCCATATGACACTCTACAATAAAATAAAATAAGAAGCACTGTGGCTGAGGACAGGAAGGGATAAAGTTTCTAGATGCACCATCTTGTACTGTTCTAGTTCCTTTTTGTTTTATAAGGCCATTCTAGGAACACATTCACAGTCAGAAAATAGGAACAATTACTGAAACTCCTTCTAACAAAATAAAATAAAAGGAAAATGTGTTTCAGTGTTAGAGAGTTGACCACTTTTGCACAGTAAAGTCTTATTTTAGGCTTTCCTATCTAGCTTGCTTGGTCTGAAATATTTGAGACTTTGTTCCAAAGAGCAGAATGTTTCTTTAAAAGCTGATGCCAGTCAAATGGAAATACTTTTAATTAAAAAACTTACTCTTAAAATTTAGGTATTTTTATTATTGTCTCACTCTTCCTGCAAAGCAGTCTTTTGCTATATCTTTAAATATTCTGCAGAGCACAGTAAGCCTTACATGCAGTTGTTTTCTGAAATGATATAATCTTTAATTAGTTATTTTAGCTATTTTAGTAATTTAGTGCTCTGTGAGATTTTTTAGTATTTGTTGGAATTCTTCATGATGATACTGTTGATTGCTAGTTCAAGTAAGGTTTGTTTGTCTCTCCCTCTGCTTATGAGGAAAAATATAAATACCTTTCCACAGTTTAGATACAGGATAGATAAAGCCTCCCTTTGGCTCTTTTGGCAGAATGCTTTGGTTTCAGATTTTTTACTTATTTTAGTCTTAGAGCTGCTCTGAGAGTGAACAATCTTCTCTGTTATTAAGGCAGCAATCAGTTTCAATCATATAATTGATTCAGATCAACTTTTTTTCTTCTAAGTGCTTGCATCTTGGAAATTCTCATATGGGGAAATGCATCGGTGTCTCTTGAAAACAGAGTCATGTTCTGCTCAGAACATTTTGGGTTTTAAATGTAGCACAAAATCAGGTAGAACTTCTTTAGAAGGATGAGTGAAATCTGAATAAAGCTTACCATTCAGCTGTAAATATCAACTTTTATGTACAGATCTTAGAAGTTGTAACTTCTTTGCTAAAGAAACTTCCTGCTTTCATGATAAGGTTAAGCCAACTTACTTCAACAGGAACTTACTCTGTTGAAGGGTTACTTTTTAAAAGCAAATTCTACTCAAAAATTCTTTATGAATAAACAATCCAAACTGACTGTATACAGCATTTCAGAATGTAATAACCAGTGCCACAGGCAGTTGGGGGTTTGTTGTCACTCTGGTAATTGAAAAGTTTAGGGAACAGAAGTCCTTTTTTCAGAACTGAAATAAAAGCAATGAACTTCAAAGCTAGGTTATGAGTTTAAGAACATCTGTTTTGAGCATAATTAAATATTTATTGTAGACTGTGGGAGATACAGTGAATGGGAGAGGCTGGTGATAATTTTGCAAGAAACTATAAAACCTCTAACTATAAAAGAGTAGTAAAGAACTGGCAAGTCTTCCTTTTCATTGATTTTACTTAAAAAACCCATATTCAGATGAAATGTATATGAACAAGTGTGCAGTGAATATATAATTTAGTTTTATTTCCTGTCATCCTGTATCAGCAGGGCATGGAAATAACAGTTTTTACAACTTTCTCTGGTTTCTGGGCTGTGTATCTTGTCTCCTTGGCTGAAAGAGGAGACCTGACTTTCCTTGATATCAGATATTACAAGTCCTCAAACTGATCCTTGCTGTTTAAAGAGCTCAGTTCCTGAGGTTCCTCCCACTTGCCAAAGGTGAGTGCAACAAGATAGGACTAAGATTCTTCTTTATTTGAATTAATTGCTTTTCAAATAATAAAATGCCTTATTTATCCCAAAATTACTTTAGAGTTGCTTTTAATGCAAAGATAAGCTTTCAGAATAAGAAGAGTTTAGGAGCAAAGGTTGAACTGTAGGAGGGGATGCAAAGTAAATAACAAAAATGCAATTGGAAAATAGTCTTACCAAGTAAGTTTTTCTTTCAGTTACTTCAAGTTCCCAGTTAACTTAAAGGAGAGAAAGGGAGAAGAGCTATGGCATTTTCTTTTTCTGTATCCCAGGACTGGCTCACACTAAATAGCTTTCTCAGTCCATATGGACATTGCTGCTTAATTTGAGGTGGTTCTCCCTGTTCTTATGCATTATCATGTTCAATCTTATCATATTTCTGTTCAGTAAGAAAGAGAAAATTTTCCTTCAGGTGTTTCTGATGTTAGTCATGTATGTTCTTTTGAGTTTAAATTATCCTCCTATTTTTGAAACAGTTTTTAAGTTTTCATCTTAAGACATCTTCAGTGTTCATGTACCTTATTAATTTCATTGTCTGCCATTAATTTTAAATTCTTTGTTACAACTGCATGTATCTGCACTAGAAAGGGCAAGGTTGAACAACTCTTCCTTCCTGCTTGTCCTGTCATTCCTATTATTTTCTTCTCCACATACTCTTGGGACTCCTACTCTTAACATTCCTCCCTTGCTGCTTCTGACTCCAACATCAGTCAGCACAGCTTGAGCTGTCTCCTCTTTGACAGCCACTAGGTCACAATGGACTTTTAGTGATCAGAACTGGTGGTGTGTGGCAGAACCAGGTTGAGTGATGTGATGAATGGAAAGTAGATACTTGGGATGTTTGACCTGTCTGCTGCAGCCAGAAACAGCCCAGTGCAATTGAACTCATGACTGGTTGTTTCTGCAGCTGCTCTGCTGCTCACCTGCTTCACCAGTGCCTTTCTCTTGTTTTGTACAACACGTGAGAAGCTGTTGCCATCTGTCCTGTGGCTGAGCCTCCACTGTTCAGAGCAGAACAGGCTGGTCAGCTCAGAGATCTACAGACCTGAGAGGAAATGAACCAAGAGCCTCAGACCAACAGCCACTGAGCATAAAAATACTCCACTGAGGTTTACTTTTGTTCATTGTATCTTAGCTTGGTGTCCTGTCTGCTAGGTGTCCATCTGCAAGCATATGGGGATATGGAGAATGAGCATTCTCCAAATACAAATTTGTGAGATAATTCGTAATACCATAGTCTTCCTAACAATATGACCAAAACTTTAGTAAGTAATGTTGTGGGAAAGGTAGTTAAAGATGCATGCTAATGGTTTCTGAGAGTTATTTCAAGTCATAGACAGGCTCAGATACGTGTTCCATTTCTATAAGTAGTGTTACTTGCATAAGTGAAGCCATTTGCATAAAGTTCAACAATCCAGTCAAAGAGAACTCTTCCTAAAATTGCACTATGTGTACCTGAAACACTAGGATATAAATGTATTTTTCAGAAAACCAATCTAGAAAACTGAAGAAGCATTTTATGAAACTGAATATACTCATTGGTGTGTATATATATAATTTATTTTCTTTTTCCTTGATAGCTCAGTTAAACCATAATCAAATCATTACATATATTTATCCTGCTGTGCTTCATTCTTTTCACACTTTACATTGTGTGTAAAAGCAGGGTTTGTCTATTATCTCCTCCATGGTTTTTGAGATTGGTGTTTATGATGAAAGTAAATTTAATGTTTCTAAATTGTATTTTAATGAAGTACAAGTGAGTATTTAGGGTCATGAATGATTAAACAGCCTGAATGAAAAGGCAGTGTTCCATCTCTTTCTTCAAGTTGGTAGTACCTTCACTGCTTCTCTGAAAATCAGGATTCATGTCTGCATATAACAAAATCTGTTCCTAACACCAAATGCTATGCCAGTCAGAATAGTCCATTTCATGATGTTCTGTCCACAGATCTTTGTTGTAAACAGCAAATCTGTCTGACATTGCTGCTTTTTTGATGATCCTTCTCCTAATTTTGGCAGTTTTATTGACCAATTATGATTACATTTACTTTTAATACAGAATTAACTATTAAAGTTTACATAGGACTATTACATCTCCTTGTCTAGAAATTTTGTGGAAAAATGTAGAACAGACTACAACTTTAAAAATATGTATTTATTCTTTGGAAATCACTACCAGAATGTAAAATTCTTCTTGTATTTTTTTAAAACAAGCAACAATAGAGATAATTTAAAATCACAAAAGATATAGATCTTTAAGCCTTGGACTTTTAGTTACTAAGCCAAGAAGTTACCATTCTGTCAAAGAAACTTTGACAGGTTATTACACAGTTGACTTCTAAAATTTTGCACCTTTTTGAAAGATACTAGGGAGAGAGAAGATGCTAAACCACTGATCAGTTCCAGAGTGCAGTAAAGTTGTTCCTTCTCTTCCCATTTCTGTTAGAGAGTTATTGTGTTGCAGTGAAGAAATACTAACTGCAGGATCTTTCCATATATAACACTGCAGGGGACCCTTGAAGCTGACTGGAGCCCTGTTCCTGCAATGCTCCAGTCAAGTTAATATCATGAACTGTGTGATTGATGTTCTCAGGGCTGCACTCCCTGCTGCTTTAAACAGGAAACTCTTCCAGTGTTGCTTCAGCTCAGTGAATAAAGCCACTTCCTCAACAATACAATAACAGGAATTCAATCGGAAACTTCAAAATTCAGATCTCAAAGGCATGAAAACTATTGCTTTCATTCTTGCATCATCTGTAGTGTTTAGGTGTAAGAGTTATGGATTTTATTTGAAAAAAAAAAAAGGATGTTTTCCTCAAAATCTTTTCACAAGAAGGAATTTGGCTTTTTTATAATTAAAATATTGTTCCAGTTTTGTAGGAGATTTATCATTCTTCTTTCTTTCCCTAGACTAGATTTATGTTGCCAATATCACAATATGATTCTGCAGGAAAATGGCCTCAACTTCTTATAACAGGCTTTTAATCTTTCAAGGTCCATGTTCACCACTAAGAATAGTGTTAAACAAATATTGTTCAGGTGCAGGATGCTCAAGAAGAATCTGTCAGTTATTACCTGCATTCATTTGCTATTTCTAATACAGATACAAAAATATTACAGCTAAATGAAGCTGTATTATTCATACCACAGTACTAAATTACTTGCCTTGTTTTTTTGCTGGTGAGATTTGCTTTCAGGGATCCTAGGCCATGGAGATCAGTGGAAAAGTCTGGTGCTCTGAAGATTTAACCTCAGTAGAGGAGGATTGAGTTAGGAAACATTAAACAAATAGAGCATACACAAGTCAGTAGGATTTTGTGGGATTCAACCATGCATGCAGGGCTACTCTCAATTCTATCTGGAAGGTCATGGAAATCAGAGGAGGTTCCTGGGGCCTGTAAGAAAGCAAATGTCCATGCTGTATTCCAGAAGGGTAAGAAGGAGAATGCAGGGAACTGCAAGCCTGTCAGCCTCACCTAAATCTTTTGGGGAGGGTAAAACAGCAAAACCTCAAGAAAATTATTTTCAAATATATCATGAACAGGATGGTTAGGAGTTGTCAATTTGGATATAAATGGGGGAAGCTTTGCCTAACCAATCTGATGGCCTTCTGTGATGGAAGAACTGGCTCTGTGGATGAGAGGAGATTGGGGCATGTTGTTTATCTTGGCTTTAGCAAGGTTTTCAGTGCTGTGTCCTGTAACATCCAAACTGACAAACTGACGAAGGGCAGACTAGATAAATGAACAGTGAGATGAACTGAAAACTGGATGAGCTACTGGGCTTAAAGGGCTGTGCTGGGCACAAAATAAAGTGCCATGGGGATTGATACGAGGGCTTATACTGGGTGGTGCTGTCAGAGTACACACACAGCAAATATCCAGACAATAGAAGATTGAGAGGAATGGTTGAGACCAGGTGTATGTGCTGACATTCAGAGGGACATCAGTAGGCTTGAGAAATGGGCCACCTCTTGTTCTTGAACCTCATAAAATTCAACAAAGGGAAATACCAAGTCCTGTAGCAGCTGAGGATTAACCCTATGCACTAATACACATAGGAGCCTGGGAAGCAGCTTTACAGAAAAGGATCCAGGGCTCCTGCTGGGCAAAGTTGACTGTGAACCATCAGTGTGCAATTGCAGAAAAGGCAGCCAACAACATCCAGGCATTGCCAGTAGGTCAAGGGAAATAGTTTTTCCTCTCTAGTGAGACCACACCTTGACATCTGTCTAGTCCTGGGCTCCCCAGAAAAAGAAATACATGCTCATACTGGAGAAAGTTCAGTGAAAGGTTGTAAAGGTAATTAGGAGGATGGAGGATGTGTCATACAAGGAAAGACTGGGAAAGTTTAAATTGTTAACCTGGAGGAAAGAAGGCTCAGTAAATCTTATCAATGTGCACAAATACCAGAAGGGATTAAGGTAGTAAAAGACCACAGAACCAGTATCTTTTCCCTGCTACCCAGAAAGGGCAATAGGCACACATTGAAAGACAGGAAATTCCACTTAAATATATGAAAAACTTCTTTGCAGTGAGGATAGACAGACACTGAAACATGTATCTCAGAGTAGCTGTGGAGTCTTCAGCCTTGGAGATCCTTGAAATCCAACTGGATAAAATTCTGTGCCACCTGCTGTAGTTGACTAAAGTTTGAGCAGGGTAGGGCCTGAACTCAACATTCTGGTGAGGTCCCTTCATCATTTAACTATTGTTCTTCTGTGAGTCTATCAAATTAGGGTAGTCAGAAAGGTTTGAGATAAATTCTGCCATTTACAGATGAAGCATAAGAGCATAAGGAGCAAGGTAAAGCCTCAAGATAAATTGTTTCTAGGGTTTCTATTAAAAAATACAGGATTTGTGCATATCAGCAGTGCAATACATATAAACACAAATGCTTGCAGAGGGGACCTAAACTATTCCTTTTGGCATTCTGTACTAATTTTCTAATGGATGTCATGCAGATTGGGATTTTTAATTATAGAGGGACCTTGGAATGAAAAAGTAATTTAAAACCTTCTCAAATTTTGTTGAATTCAAGAAGCTTGCTGGGAAACCCTATTATTCAGCCCTGCAGGGATTTGTATTTTTGATTTGTTTTTTGAAAGATTCAATTCAGCTTTCAAGTCCAAGAGATTACAAGTTGTGACTTTTATATATATGTGCAACTAAATAAAGGGGAGCAGCATAAACATGCTACTCTCCACCATTTTATTGAATCTTTATTTAGTAGCTTCCGTATACTTTATGGATCTTGGAGTTGTCTGGGCTGGTGGGAGGTTTGGATAGGGCCAGGTATGGCACTCAGATAAATCACTCCTTTTCCTTAGCTGTGGTTCTGTGGTTTTACCTACTCTGGATTAAGTTATCTTCCTTTTTTCTTTTTTTTTTCTTTTTTTTTTTTTCTGTATGTTCTTTATTTCCCCTCCCATCTCCTTGTGGGAAATGGCATTTCACCTTTATTTCCCCTCCCATCTCCTTGTGGGAAATGGCATTTCAAACACCTGGAGACACCACACTTAAGCTTCATGTTCTCACTTAGATTGGAGATTCTACCAGCATTCTTCAAAATTCAGACATGTCTCATGGATTGCATTTTCAGCTGTGTGGACTTTAGCAAAGATTCAACAACTTCTTTTCATCATAGGCTTAATAGTCTCTTTCTGACCAACATGCAATTACTCTGTTCAGAACAACTGCAAAGACTTTCCCTCCTTGTTTTTCAGTAACAGATGGGTGTTACTGCTTGTGTGTTTGGAAAAGAAGACAAAGACTGGACATCTATTTCTCAGCCATCTGCTTCCTTATCAACCTCTTTCTTTAAACCATGTTATGGAAGAGGAGTATCAGGGTCTCTAGCATGATGGTTCTACATAAATAAATTTAAAAGGCATGGTTCTTGCTCAAAAAATTTACAGTAAAAAGAGAAATGGCAAGAAAACAATCACTGAGGCTTCACACAGGTATCTAAATTGCATCATGTACCATTAAAAATATTAATAAATTCAGTATTTGAAGTAAATATCTCATGTGTACAATTCCACCATAGATCCTAAAAAAAAAAAAAAAGGCAGAATTTTGGTTTTAAATGTTGTAGCACTACCGAAGACTATGTATGTATTTTATACCTGACATGAAAAAACCTGTTGACAGATGTGCTGTTGTTGAAAGCACTGAAAAGTTTATGCTGTTTAATTGCATTATTCTCCCCCTTGCTAAAGTAGATACTGTAGTTTGTCCAGCAAATTGGAAAATCCAAAGCTTTTTTTAATTGTTGCTATCTCCATCTGCTTTTTGAAACTTTGGTAAGGGTGTAATAGCCATGTGCTGTGCTGCTTGGAACTTTGGTCTGTATTTTACTGGGAGGAGCATTTCTGGTTTCCTATAGGACCCAATAAAACAACCTTATCCCCTTGGGAAAGTGATTTGTGCTTTTTTATTAGTCCAAAGCTAGAGGCTATTTTAATCCTCCAAATACTGACTTTCCTGCTTACTAATGTGAATTAAAAACAAAACAAAACAAGAAACGAACAAAAAAACCCCTAGCAATAAAAACATAGATCTTCTTTATGTCTGCAAGTCATGTATTCTTTCTGGGGAGCAATGTGCAGACAGAGGCAATACAGCATTGAGGAGGAAATTAAGCAGGAAGGAAGGAAGCAGTACAGGTGTTGAAGACTTAAAAATTTGTGGGCTATTCAGAGCAGGAAAATCTGCCTGAAATTTCTAGTGTCTAAGTCAAGAAATGGTAGAGATTGGCTATCCTGCACTGACATTGGAAATAAACTATTAGATTCAATTTCCAAGCCCTGTTATTAGGAACACACCTGAAATATTTTTTAGTTTTTAGAGTGTTCTAGTTATAGCATACAAACATTCACTTAATTGCACTATTTGAAAGAGCCAAGATAACCTCAAACAGTAGTGTTCCTCTGTCCTGCAGGGTTAGGAGACTGTTGGGAAACATTCACAAGCACCCATTTGGATAAAGCTTCTGTTTCAACATGTTCTGAAACAAGTGAACTCAGAACTTCTTGGGTAGCTAAAACCTCTGGCCACACCTAAACTTCTCTATCACACTTTAGGGAGAACTGAGTCTGTCATCTTCTGATGGGCCTGAAAGCAACCTGACACAATATGGGCTGCACAGAGCATTTTGTTCTTAGTTGTGATGCCTGGAAAGGCTGACCTGGAACAGAGGCTGGGCAGAGCAAAAGGAATAAAACAGGTATTTATTGAAAGGATACACCTTGGGCAGTGCAAGAGCCTGGCTGGGGCTATACCCAAGGTGAATCCAAGATGGATCCCAGTCACGAGTTTTTACACTTTTATAAGTTTTGGTTCATCTACATATTGGGGTCAATTGTCCAACCACAGGCCCAGGCTATGAAGTCTCAGCCCCCTGGCTTGCCCCCTTCCCTTACCCACTGTTTCTGCTTTTTTGGTACTGGTTGTCCTTGATTCTCTAGATAGGAGGGGATTGTTTTGTCCTACCACCCTGTGAAGAGAACTTACTAACACCTAACGTGAAGTTTCAGAGTTACACACAAGCAGCAGAGAATCTGAAATATATAAAAGCTAAAACCCAAGGCATCAGTTGTTCATAGGTAACAGAGTTCCACAGACATAAAACAGTCACCTAAACAATGTTGACCTAAGGGATGAGGCACTAGTAAAATGAATGTTGAATTAATTCCCTACCCTTTACAGATCCTCTAATAAGTAGTTGCCTGCAACCATGTATAGTGTTAAGTTGCAAAATACCTTGCAACATGCTGTCCTCATTTCTTTTGTGCTGTGTGGTCTATATTTGCTTATGCTTCTACTTTTTGTGACTGCTCTGCCCAGGGTATTTTGTCATAAATTAATTCACAAAATGTACAAAAAAATATTTAAGTAGTTTCATTGCTCAGAAAAAGTAAATGTACTTATAAACTGTGATATTGCATGCAAACAAGCCAAAATTCAACCTGAGAAATGCTTGGGCTGGGACAGGAATTGCAATTTCTTCTGCATTTGAAAGTTTTCTTTTCTCACAGTTCTCTTCTTCATTTGGCTTGGACTATAGCCACTATGTGAGATCCCACAAGTATCTCATAAAATGCTCATCTTTGCCTTTTTCATTCTCTGTAAAGCAACAGACTGAAGTTTAGAGGAGTTTGAGATGCTTGCCTCTGAAACTGGAAAGGAATTTGTGGGATGGGGATCATGTGTCCCTGTGTCTGTTGGAGATTTTTTTCTCAGAGCCTGGCAAAAGTGCCTGTGGTGGCTTCATCACTGAGCCAATGCTCCAAGTGTTTCTAGTCTCTGTCCACAAAATAATTTATTTTTCAAGAACCTTGACAGGGTTTGCAATTCCTCCATGGCTGCAGTAATTTTTTTGTGTGTTTTTTGCCTCCTAGTGTGGATAAGGGGTGCGTTTTCACACTGTGGTGACCATGTACTCAGGCTCCTCTGTTTTCACAGTATTTGCAGTGAGAAAAAACAGTCTCTTCAATATTCTTTCTCAGATATCAAGACATGGATTTTCAATGTGAGAATTAATTACTTCTACATTATGGCATTGCAGATTTAATTTTATTTTGTCTTATTTCCCCTTTGAGCTCAGCAGACCTCAGTGGTTTCTGGGAAGTGTTATCAGAGTGACAAGAGATCATGTTGTAAGAAAATGGCTTTTGTTATTTATTGCTTTGTTTAAATCACCTTTTATAAACTTACTAACTTCCTATGGAAGTGGTTTGCCTTTTGGTATTAATGTATCTAAATAGATAATTAGCATCTTATTCTTGGGCTTGTTTGCTTTCTTAGAGCTTGGGCAACCCACTGGTGATATTTATATCTTAGAGATCTCTGAATGAAAAACAGAGGGAATGTCTGAGGCCAGCATAGCCTGAGCATTCTCTTCAGTCTCTGTAAAATTTTAGAATAACCTTCTGAACACATAATGTGTAAGTAAAATGAGACATTTTCTGAATTACAAAAGCTCAAACACAAATTGCCCTATTATTTGACTAAATCCATTGCTTGAAATGCTTTTTCCCTTAAATTTGTAAATTACTTTATATATGGATCTGAAAGAGTGCTGATCTGAAGTAACTACTTCTTGGATAATACCAGCATTGCCCCAAGGATGACTTATCTGCCACAGCAGAGGGGGTAGAAGTGAGTTGTATGTAGTTTATCACCAGGACCTCCCATGATGGAGGTCTGCCTCTGTGACAATTCAAAGGACCCCTTGCCAAAAAGCACTGGCTGTTGCACTGCCTGGGACAGCTTCCACCTAAAACAGACCAGTAGAACAGACCTCTGGTGACTTTTCATGACAAGAGATGTCACCCCCTAAAGCAGACTCACAATTTAAATGTAAATCAAAATTTAACTTTGTTTAAACTTTTCCTTAGACTAATTCACAAGCACTATCCTTACACAGGCAATGATAACAATGATTATTGGTGAAGTACAGGTTGCAGAATATACCACACACCATTGTTGGAACCCTTGAAACTGAGAATTTTGGGCTTTCTAAGCTAACAGGTGCTGACCCCCAAGAAAACACTGCTTTGACTTGGAGAAGGCTTCCACAATTGAATGATAGAACTAGGACCACTGGCATGTAGTTTGAATAGAAGTGTGTAATATCACATAGTGGAAAAATTGGAACTTAAGGTTTTAGAATATAGCAATATACAGGAAGAAAGATGGAGATTTTGGGGCAGAGATTTCCTTCTTCACTTTCTTCTTCATGGGTCTAGGTGGTACTTTTGTAATTGGATAGAAAATGCTGCACTTGGGTCACTAGTGTTTGGTTATTGGGTTAAAAGTAAAAATAATTTGGGTGTTAATTCTTGATTGGACAGACCAAAAGACCTTAAAAGGCATTAAAACAAGAGAGATGCATTGCCATTTTTAGCTTGTTAGCTAGAAGTGCTGTAGCACTCACTGTAGTAAGATAAGAATTAATAAACATCCAAGTCTGAACATGAAATACTATCTCTTGAGCTTTTAATCTCTGGCAGAAAAGAAAAAAGAAGATAAAATGTGATACACCAAAAACAATCTTCACTTAGGTGACAACCCTCTATAAAAACACATATCACTAGTATAAATTAATCTTGGAGAAAGTTCTGCAGCCCTTACTGAGATAGTGTTGGGGAAGGTGCCACCCCATTATCATGGGTTTTGAAACAGTACATCCATCAGTGATGTCTCACTGTGAAGAAATTGGCCAAGTATACAAGGCAAGTATGTAAGTTTCTTTTAGAAGAAAAAACTGGATGAGATGGTTTCCTTTGTAGATCACTGTCCCATATCTGGCTGGAGACAACATTCAAACCAAGTAATGCAGCACAAGCTGTCAGCTGCTTCTGAAAGCTATTTCCCATGTGAGTTGACTGTACTTGTCTGCAAGTGAGCAACCATGACAAAACCAGACTTCTTGTGATTTTAATATTTACACACATAATTGCATATTTAAATATGTCAACCTTTTGTGGCAATTGCTGAGACATGCTTTATTACATAATTTTAAAAACCCAACACTATGCAGATTCAAAGTGATTCAATTGCTCAATTTATGTATATAAGACCCCCTCTTATAGGCAGTCATCCACATATGCAGCAGCTATGAACTTCTTACTAGGTTTCTTCCATTTGTAATTGTAGATTGTAACCATCTGTCCAGAAATCTCCACCCTGTTTACAGAGGTGTTCCTCAAGCCATAGCAAAGTCAGTGCCTGATATTTTGACAATATCACTCAGAGCATGGAAGGATTTCTCCCAGTGCATCAAGTCCCCCAGTAATTCTTCTAGCATGTGAGGGAACTGTTTGTTAAGGAAGTTGTTCCAGACAAGGTGTTAAGATAAATGGTTAGGTTTGTGTTGTAGTAACAGTTCAGGAATGTCTTTCTACTGTCCTGTCATTCTGTCCTTTGAAAAACTGACAGCTTAAAAAACAAACGAACAAAAAAGGTAATTTCAGAAAGCTCAGCACTGAAGGCAATATAAGCACTTCATCACTTCATTGGGCTCTGGTTAGCAAAGACTGGAGGCCAGGGCATGCCCAGGCACAGTTCAGATCCATTGGTTTTCGGGAGGTTAGAGACATATGCCTGATGCTCCCCTCAAATTGCTGTGTGCACTCTTGCTCAAAATGGCACTGCTGCAATGTGCTTAATATATCAGCTGGAGTCACAGGGCCTGTGTGTTCCTGCTGGGATCTGACCAGGATTTCCCTGTACTCTCCCTACTGGTGGCTGCATGTCAGGAACGTGCATGACTTGCACTGAGACCCTGGAGCAGCTCCTGGTGAGAGAGGATTTTTATTCCAAACACAGTTGGACAATACTGCTTCAGTAAAGAGTGAATGGGAAAATTTGTGCAAAGAGCAGGAGATTTGGGGATGGTGAGTGAAGGATGGACTGGCTTAACTCCCAGCAGCTTGTGGTTCTGCTGCAGCCAGCATGCAAAATGCGCTGGAGGAAGTGGGGCCAGCAGCTGAAGCAGGTGTAGCAGTGAAATCTGAGCCCATAGAGGCTGTCCTTACACCACAGGGTGAATATAGGAGCAGGGGGGTGCTTCCCAGCTGCTCTGGGCACAGGCTGAGCAGGAACTCACTCCCATTCCAGCTGGGCACCAGTTCCTGATGTGTGCTCAGGGACCAGATTATACCAAAAATAAATTCTCATCTTTCCTCATAAGGAATGCAGGTTTTTTGCCCATAAGCAAGATTTAAACATAGCAATTGGACGCACATTTTCTTTATTTGTATAGCTGTTGCATCATCCCAGGAAGGCAGGCACTCTCCTGAGTTTGTGGAGCAGTCTGAGTCTTTCCCAATGAATGGCTGAGAGGGCAACGAGCAGGGAGGAACCAAGTGGCCATATCATCCTGATTCATCCAGCACATATTTTCATTATGTGACTACATCCTTGTTTCCCACCAATGATAAGCAAAACATGAAGCAGCTCTGGTAATGCATGTGACTAATAAATGTGTGTAATACTTTATGCTGATTTACTAAGCCTGTTGACTCACTGTGTAACCAAAATCCAGTTAAAGGAACTGGGGAGTGGCTGTGTAGGACAAGGGGCAAGGACCATAGAGGCAGGAAGGGTTTGAGACAGTGCGACCCTGTAAACACAAGGCTTTTTATTTCCTATTTTATTTCTTTTTAATGGTTGTCAAATTCCAGAAAGGGACAAGTTACACTGGTTCTGTTACTGAGAAGGCTGGGCACAACATCTCTTCATATAGGAACTGCATCGGCTTTGAGATGGGATATTTGAAGAAGAAAGTATAAGAGGAACACTAGAGTAGTGTCACCTCTGCATAGCCAGCCTCTGGCTTTATTTTACAACCACCTCATATATTTTCTTCTATAAATGAATCAAATCAGTTTATAAATTCCATTTTATTATTTGTCCTTGTAACTTCCATTGGAAAATGTTTTCAGGAACTCAGTAGTTTAGTGTCAGTAAAAATCAACTTGGGTACCTTGATACCTACTGTGTGCTTTCATTTGAAGAACACACCTCTTTTCATCTGCTTCCCATTCCCACTGCTGAGCCTGCACTGGAAACTTCCCTTACAGAGCATCTGGTATTGTTGTTGTTTCCAGTATTTTAAGTCATCTGTATGTTGTTTCTTTCAGTTGTTGACAGTGCCCTCAAATAATCAGTGCAAGTAATTTGTTATAAGTACAACAATTTAACTACAGTGAACTGCATTTGCTATTACTTTGCTATATGTGTTTTAAAGGTTTCTTTAACAATTCCATTCATACATTTCTGCATTATTTTGAATTAGCCACTCAGCATGCTGGATTGGATTGACAGCCCAGCATTCAGAGTTAACTTGTGCTGCCTGGCATTACAAGATTTTTTTTCTTTTCCCAGAAAGAATAGAGATCAAGTTAACAAAGCTGTACACTTCCTTTGCTGGCATTAAATAAATGCTGTACATTTGGAGTAATTTCAGCTGTTCAATTCACTTTAAGTAATTTTCAACCCGCTGTCAGACAGTCAGAGGAATCTACCAAGCTCTCCCACACTTTAAAAGAAAACACTGCTTCTGCATTTAGAACAATTTATTGATTTTACTTTCTATGTCCAGCTAAAAATCAGAAGTGAAATGTGATTGAAAAAGAGGCCATAAGTTTCCAGTGCTGCCTGACATGAATCATAACCTGTCACCAAGAGACAGGCGAGTCCTGAGTACAAAGTCCAGTGCATACGTCATGCAATTCAGATGGACTTTGATATTTTCTACTACTACCATCTTTGAATGCAACTCCAATAGCCATTTTTGTTCTAGGATTAAGCAAGAGTGCATGTTGTTCTGTAGAGGTTCTGTGGCCCCTTCTTAAGCTGTTGATATACATACAACAAATTGTTCTAAGTAAAATGCAGCAATGCAGCACAGCTCAATCCTTAATCTAGTAGCAAATTGCTTTTCAGTTGCAGTCCCTAAATTTTTTATAGAAAAATAAGAAAAGCTGATGGAAAGAATTGCCCAAAATATTCAAGAATATGTACTGGATAAACGCTGAAAATAAAGAACTGTTAGTCAATTGTGATTTTATCAAGACTTTTTTCATGGGTACAGTCAGAGATGAGCAATTCCAAGCAAAAGAGGTTAGTTATATCAAATAATACATTGTTTGCTAGTTTGCTATTGTACAGCATTGGGGAGAGCAAATTATTACTTCTTGGGAGAGGATAAAAGTGAGATTTAACAACTTAAAAGGATGCAGGAAGTGTATCCTGCAGTAAAGGAAACAAATCCTCCAATTTGCTAGACAAAGAAAATCATGGTTAAGGACTGTGCTGTAAGCAAGGAAACACATTTGTGTTTGATTTTATTAGGGTTGATTGTATGAACTTTGTATTTTGATGTCCATAGGTATTCAAATTGCATTTGAAAAATATTTTTCCAGGAAAAAAAAAACCTAATAGCAACAAGTTTAAATATGATAATGGATTTTTATAGAAATAAAGTTATTATCAAAAGTTGTGATAAAAGACCAAAAATCATGAAGAATGGTCAAAATAAGGTTCTCTTGACACATTGGTCCTTTAATTAGACAGAGAAATTGTAGTTCTGTTAGCAATGGGGGTTTTTATGCTTTATGGGAATAGAAGATGGAAGGACAACAGTGCAGTCATCTGGACCAGCAGTTATGTTCATTGTTTAGGCAGTTCACTTCCTCCCCAGTTAAGGCTGCTCACTCCACCACCTCTTTGTTTCAGGTACTGTGTCTAAGATGAATTCTGCCTTCACAAACCTCTCTAGCTTTGTCAGATTCTCTGGGAGCAGTAAAATCCTTTCCCTCATGATTTTAAGTGTTATGGAAAAGCAGAAACTGAGGTTTTAGAAGATAAATAGCCAGGAATATATTAATTCATCAAGATCTCAGTGGCCAAATTAAACCACTGAAGACTCAACTCATGAAAAACTGAGTATACTAATAAAACCATGAGTCATCATTCCTTTTTTATTGATTCTTGTTATCTTTCTGTGTCTGAGGCAACAATAAACGTGATTTATATGCACTGCCTTTAATTTCCCATGGTGTTCTAGTCTCACAGTGGTGTAGGGGGAAGTCAATGAAGATGAATGGTGAGCAGACTGCAAACTGGGAGGCAGGCAGCAAATTTGGCCAGAAACTGGGGCAGGGGGGATCATGTTTCAGAGACAAGTAACTTTTACATCTCTAGATCTGATGCCATTTAGAATATATTAAAAGAAAAATCATGTTGTGATGAGTAAGGCAGGAAGATGGTCCTGTCTGTACCCACAAAAAGTGCCAATTTAAATTTCCTTTGTGGATGAATCGGAAAATGACGCTTAACACTTATGAGCCTTTCTTCCCTCTGCACACTGCTAAGCAGAGACAATGTCTGTGAAGATGTTTTCTGTAAGGTCCAAATAATCTAATTTATAGTGTGGAACCTGTTACAGCAGTTCTCCTCTGTCACTGCCCACCCAGAGGGTGGCCAGATGTCTCTGTCTGGGGGAATTTCCTCCAGTGGTGTGCATCTTCTTGAGTTGGGTTTTCAGGGTCCAAGGGTCCATACCCACCTTTGTAGGGTCCACCCAGAGGGACGCCAAATGTCACAGCCCAAGGTGTCTCTTTATGCTTGAGATCACCTCAGGAGGACATGACAGTGGTGTAAAATTCAGGTTTTCCCCGACACTTGCCGATGGGAGACAGCAGGAGGCTGGTTTCTGAGGTTTTCAGGGTTGTTTATTGTTTCTTATCTCAGGAATTCTGTGCCCAGATAACAGCAGTCTGTTCAGCTAGATGTCCAGGACGAAATCTGCCTGGCAGAGGCAGGACTTATCTTTTATACTCTAAATTATGTACTAGATATTTACAATTAATTTCCAATACATCATAATTTTATTGTAATGTCTAGTTTTGTCCCCATCCAATCAAAGGATGCCAAGGTGGCACTTTAACATGGATGGCATGAAGAAGGAGGAAGAAGCATACCACGTCCCCAATCCTCCATCTTAAGCTCAAACCCCCTAATACAAACATTTCTAAAATTTCACTTTTCTGTCTTCTAATTTATACTCTACTTAGTTTTTGTGACTTGTAATTCTTCCTGCAGTGTTGGCAAATTTCTCCAGGGACCCAAGTCCAGCCCCCAGGACCCCTGGGCACCATGCCAGGGTCTCTGACTCCCCTGCCAGGGAGGTCTAGAAGCACCCAGGGGGAACATCCTGAACTCCAACACTCCTCACTGAGCCACATGGAGAGCATAACACACATGGCATCACAGGAACTTCCAGTGCCTTCATATACATTTTCTATGTCACACAGATGTTTGATGGACAGCTGCCTGGAAATAGGCTGCAGGCTCCCTGGCAGCATCATTCAGAAAAGATTAATTCAATCTTCTAAAATATAGGCAGATTAGAAGAAAATTACTACAGGCTGTTTTCCTGTTCCTTCCCTTTGGATGCATTGTGGGGGCTTTTTTGTTTTGAAACAACATTGAATTAGGCTGTGAAATCCTCCCCGTTCATTTATTGTCTCTGATAACATCCTCTTTATGACTGTATTCCAGTTACTGCTGAAATGGTGCCATTTCACTAAATGCTATTTATCTTTGCAAAAAGGATGCTAAGCCTGCAGCTTCTGGCAGAGCCATGACCCTCGTGCCTCCACGAGGACCTCTGCATATGATACAAGAGGCACCACTGGCTGCCTGTGAGAATCTGAATGAAGATGAGATGCCAGAGCACTTGGCTGAAATGGAAATCAGTGCTGACAACAGCTACCAGGAAAGTGCATAAGAGTGCAAGTGCAGATACTTACTGACTTTCTTCCAAAATTACTTACTGTGGCTCAAGAAATCAAGAGCATTGGTGTACAAATGGGTCAGTCATGGGCACAGAAAATATAGTAGTAAAGCAACTAGATTTCTAGAAATGCTGTATACCTTTGTAGAGAATGCCTCAGGGAGAAAAAAAAGCTTTCCAAGGAGCAATTTTTTGTAGGGCCATTGCAGCAATTGTAGAGGGATATCCCTGGAAGCTCAGTTTTGTCTCCAGTTGTTGTTATTGGAATAAGAAAAAGGTCACATTCTAAAGCAACAATAGCTTAAGCCTTTATGAGCAGCTTCGCCTTTATGGTTCATTTTGTGGTCTCACCAATAAACTGTTTTACAGTCTTCCAGAGAAAGGCAGCCTTACAGTTAGAGAAAAGCCCTTTAGGTTCTGTTCCTCAGCTCCACTATATCTCTCTCCTTCAGTGAACACAGAGATCCTTAACCTACTTTAACGTTATTATGAGGCTCAGAGCCTGTGCTGCTCCCTTTGAGGACAACTGGAAAGCTGCCACTGACTTCCAAAAGAGCATGGGCAGGCTTCTTGTTAGTTAACATTCGTAAAGTGCTTGGAGATACTTAGACAAGAGATGTTACATAAATGCTATTAATATTGTAACTCGGCTGTCAATACTGCAAGGTTGTGCTGCACCTTGGTTAGCAGCATCTCCATTCACACTCAGCACCATGTGGCTGAGGATTAGGGGTTAGTTAAATACAAAAAAATAATCTTCCCAAATTCAATGCAGCTATTCATCTACATAAATAAAGCTTCTACCTTTGTCTAAGTAAGGAAATCTCTTGTTTGTGTGGAAACCCTTTTGGAAGCATATATATAACACTAGCTCTTATTTCTGGTACAATTATAAAACATATCTGCTTATTGAGGTATTGTATGTTTGAATCATCACAGATGCCCTGGCAATACCAATATAAAAATAGATACAGAAGGTGATTGCTACTTAATACTAATAATTCAACTGTTCATGTTAACTTTTGCCAGTTAATTGTCAAAATTAGATTTATCTTCTGGTGACACACAGAAGTCTCTACTAACACCAATGAGTTGTTTAGGTTACCTAAGCACCAAAGTACTTGGGTTTGTTCCTTTCCCATTCCATGAGAACAAAGTTATTTCTTTATCATTTTACAGAATTCACATCAATATTTAAAATTCTATGGGCATTTCTTGTGTTTCATAAGTTAACCTTAAGTTAACCTTCAAGTTAACTTTGGGCAGTCTTGTTTGACTTTATCATCTTGAGGCCACTACAGAGTTTTGAAAAAGAAGTTAGAGGCTTGGAAAGAGAGTCTGATTAATGCAATGCCTAGAAGTCACCTACTGACATAGAATGGCAGCCAGTGCTGACAGGGAGAGGTGGATATGCTCCCCCAGGAAGGATCCATGGCAGAGGGCTGGTAGAAGGGGGCAGATTTCAGGTGAGTCTCAGCTCCTTGCACCAGTAATGGCAATGGGATAAACAGTGAAATCCAATGGCTGAAAGGCAGTAACAAGCACAAATCCCTGTCCTGTGTAGACAACTCACATTCATACACAGGCTTTATGTTCAATGAGCAGAGTCATCATGCATTATGAGAACTATAATATGTACTAACTGATTGATTTAATTATGTTCCATGAATCATTGTAATTTTTCCTAAAATTCCATCCAGAAGATAAAATTTGGCATCAAGTCTTTTGATAGGTTTTCTTGTATGATGTAAACTTCCCCTTTTGTGTCACACCTCTGCAATTCTCCATCAGCATTCTGCATGCATTTTTATTACTGAGAGCCTAAAATTAATATTTTATAGTAGTTCCTTTTGTGTATTGTGAGCAGTTTGTTATTATGTGCTGCAAGTATTAATCAGTTGGTTATTCTTAACAAAAGCAATGGCTGTGTATCTACCATTTCAGATTCTAGTTTATTTGTTTGAGGTAATTCCCAAAGAAATATGCAGATTATCTCTGGGAAGTAACTTAAGGAATGTAGCATTCTTGTAAAAGTGAACATTATTCTATTACAAAACTAAAAATATAATGAATCAAGAGGAAACCTACTGTGTATTTGAAAGGGCAACTATAATGCATTTTGTCAGCATTTGTATTCCTACATTTCTTTGGTGTCCACACATAAAGAAGGCAATTCTTGATGTAGACAGCTGGTTTAGTAGGCCTTAAGTGATGGAGAACCTGCAGTACATGGACAGTTCAGGCAAATATTTGCAAGCAGTGTAATTGAGCTGTGCTTTTCATTTCTCAGACACAGAATGTGAGATACTTGTAGTGTGATGGGAAGAAGTATTTAGCCCATTATTCCAGTCATGGCCTGGCAATCATAATGCCAGTTCATGCATCCTTGATATATTTGGTATTTGAGTATTTTACTTTGAGACACAGCCTTTCTATAATAGTGGATGTTATTCACTCTAATTGTTATTCACTTTAACTGCTGCTTTGCAGCCACTTTTAAGGTTAGTGTTTTCAAAGCTGCTATTCCCTTCTGCACAAATATGACTTTTCATTCTCTTACTTTATATGTCAATATTAAAATGTGGAATACTTCTTTGCACTCTGTTCAGCAAGTGATGCCTATAAAAGTTAGGTTTACATTTTCAATTTCCCCTCCATCAGTCTTTGTGCTGCACAGGGATATTAAAGTCAGCTCAAGAGGAGCCCACTACAGGTTTGTGATGCTGAAAAAACCCAGCTGTTTCCAGGCTTCACCAGTTCCCTTCAGCCATGGACCAGCTCCAAAGCTGAAACAATTTCTCAGCCAGTTTGATGACTGATGAGTAGATTGGATAAAGATTTGGAATTTGCCTGCAATTTGCCAGAGATAACCCAGAAATGGAATGTTAATGCCACTTTCTGAGTTAGTCAGAGGTGGGAAGCTTCTTACAAAACTTCATTTCACTATGTGGACAAAAACTTTCTTCTCTCTCTACTGCTTGAGAGTAGCTATTTTATGTAGTCTTCAGAGTGACTGATTAAAAAATTAATGTATAGCTGCTTAAATAATTTAAATGCTGAAGTGTGTTAAGTCATCAAACTGAGTAATAAGGATGGGTATTTTCTCTACCCTACTTCTATTCAAATTCAGCCAACTCAGTATTTTATGCCTGAAAAAGATTTACATTGATGTTTGAAGAGAAATGTTGAATATATGTTCCTTTTAAAAAATGTATTCCTAGGATCACCAGAATATCCTTAGTTGGAAGAGACTTGCAAGGATTATTAGGCCATCTCCTGGCCCTGCATAGGACAAGCCCTGGTCACACCATGTGCCTGGAAGCATTGTCCAAACACTTCTTGAGCTCTGTCAGCCTTGGTGCTGTGGCTGCTTCCATGGGATGCCTGTTCCAATGCCTGACTACCCTCTGGGTAAAGAATCTTTACCTAATACTCAGCCTAGACCTCCCCTCAGTGAGTATTGATTAAGTGATAAAGCCAGTGATTGGCAGTCCCTGACTACAATGCATTGAACCTGAATCTCCTTCCAGACTGTGCTCCCATTTTGCAGGGAGAAGCCAAAAAAGCATTTCCCTCAGTTCTGAATAATAGGGACAGCTGGCTCTATTTTTGCTGTTCACCTCCAGCATCCATCATTTGTAGACATGTAGAGTCTTTGCTCACAAGAAGTCTGTAGAGAGTCATGCTGTCATTGCAGTATCATCTCCTGCATAAAGTGCACATGGTTGCCCAGTGTTGTCTAAACTAGTGCACAAATATGATGTGTTGATGTTAAAATTGACAGAAATGAACAAGGAACCTGCAAAAAATTCTCAGTGTTACAATTGTTTCTTGTTTATAGTGAGACTATATCTTGCACCAGTGTCACTTGCATGTAAGGCAGAGGGTATTGCTCCTGGCCATTTATTAAGGCAGACCCAGTCCTGCCTAGAGGCTAGCAGTCAGTCATCACTTGTGCAGCTCCACTGAAACATATGGAGTTGGCCTCTGCTAAATGTAATTTATTCTTTAAAATAGTTATGCAATCATGTCTGGATCTTACACCTAATGTATTTTTTCTTTGTAGGTTTTTTTTTTTTTTTTTAAGATATTTTCAGTTATGTAGCCCCTTTTCCTGTGCAGCATTTCACAAGAGTGGACAGCTTTTGACTTTGGTGTGTATCATAGAGAGCTGATTTCCTGCTTGAAAAACTTCATGGACTTGTCATTTCTAGCAACTTAGTTTTTTTTCTTTCAATAATTATATTCATGAACTGAAACCAAAGTGGAATATTGACCAGCACAGAGGCAAAACCAGCAGCTGATTGCAAAATATGGAGAGCTGTTACAGCTTTCACAGAACATCCAGGAAATACTTTGTTATATTTGGGACTCATATCCTCTTAATTCAAAGAGGCTCTAATTTATATCAACTAAATATTGTATCAGTGAGAATCCTTGTGGCAAGAGCAGGAAGTTTGTGGTAAAATAAGACACAAAACACTGTGTGAAACATCATGTGTCAGCTATTTAACTTGTTAGAGCTGATTTATTACTGCAGTGGCTACCTATACAGACTGTTATCCATTTTAATTTCAATAAGCATCTTAAATATATGTAAATTCTGCCTAAATGCTGAATATTTCCTTTCTGATCCCAAAGCCCCACTTGCTACTGAACAACAGCTCCAACTTACTCAGAGAATACCCTGTGCTATGACTAGAGTGGGCAGAGAATCAGATGTGACCATTATGGAAGACATTAAGTCCTGGGTTTTTTTCTGGATTTGGCCACCTCTCCCATTATGGGACTATTAGTTTCAATGCTCAGGTTTTATTTCCTTGAGCTCTTAAAAGCATGACCTGTATCATTCTTGTTATAGTATCTAATTTATGATGTGTCTACCAAGAATTTTCATGTGAACCTTTTCCATTCTTTCTTTGCTCATTTCAAACTTAGCACTTCAATCCTGGAGAAAAAAGCCATGTAACCATAAACAAGTTTGGAACAATATTTACAAAATGTCTTGATTTGTGTGGATGTCCATATTCCTCTCAAATCATGCCTAGTTTGGCAATCATATGGGTGCACTATTTGTAATTCACCAACATTCAGTTATACACCATATTATGAAGTTTATTGCTGAACAGTTTCCTATTTCTTAATTTATTTTTTATTAGTTTACTGTTGTAGATAAGAAAGGACATACATACATACATGGACACTGAGAGGAGACTGACTCTGAACCATAAAAAGGAGCCAACATTTTCAGTTACAGGTCAGGTTATTATTTCTGCCCCCTTGCAGAAATTTGGCATCCAGACTTCAAAATAACATACTAAGATTTTATTACTAATGGTGGGTTGGCTATGGGTAATTGCTATAAACTGTTACAGTTCTAATGATTTCATCACAATAGCTTAGTTAAGCAATTGAACCTGACAGGCAGTGCATTGTAGAGGGATTATTGCATGCCTTTAATAAAAAATAAAATAAAAAGCAAGGCATTTCAGCTACCAAGAAACCTCTGAAAACAAATCTTCTGACCACTTCATTGTTAAAAAAAAAACCAAAAAAACTAACCAAAACCAAAAAACCCATGGAATTTTAGGAGAGCAGAAAATGAAATAGATCAGTCTTGAATTTAGCAGTCTAAGGATATTTATCACCACTCAGAAAAATCTCCCCAGAATACTGTATTTATTTCTCATGACCCATTGCAAGATGACTTTCACCCTGGAACCAAGATTCAAATGATGGTTTAATGTTAAGATACTTTCCCATGTAATTCTGACAAAAAACAAGACTCATTGGGGAACCATCCTCATGGTTCTTTTGAGGAGTGAGCAGAGATGGAGACAATCTCCTCTCATTAGCTTTGTCTGCTTTTCTGGAGACAGCTGAAAAGACAATGCAAGGAAATGGTATTAGCAGCTAAGAGTTGATGGGATATAGCCCAGTTTACTGGAGCCAAGCCCTGGATTACTGTCAGAGCTTTGCCAGATGACAATATGGTTTGCAGCAGATAACTTCTATTGACTAAAGACTTGGTTCTAGAGCCAGTTTTGTAATACAGAAATGCCCAAGTCATTTATTTCACTGAAACACTGAGAGCTAAAATTCTGCCATGCTAACAAAATAGGTACTTATCACAACTACTTTACTGACAGGGATTACCAGCACAGGTGTGCTGTAATGCTTTCCAAAACTTTACCTTCCAGTATTTCATATCTAAACGTAATGTGTCAGAAAAGGAATGAGAAGATTAGGCCAGTCAAAGCCAAACCAGGAGTTTTCACTGTATTTTTCGAGCTTTTGAGGTTAGCATGCTGTATTCTCTATGGAGAAATAATAAAGACTTTGTTTAAACCTCTTTCAATCTGGAGCAATGAAACCAAGAGTAACATGGAGGATATTGTGTTGCAAAAAGGTTTGGCTTTGTTTTGGTCCCTGCTTTTCTATTTGAGTTCTTCTATGAGGTTTTCCTGGTCTGTGTTCAGTCTTTAGTACCTGAAGGGCACAGATTGTCCCTGTTGGATGCATGGTCAGTATCAAGTGTAGACAATAGTTAGGTACTAACACATTCACCAACATACTCACACATTCACAGACTCCTCACTGTATCAACCTTATATTGGATTTTGAAATTCAAAAAACAAACTATTGACTTAATCTTCTGCTTTATTCCCACATTCCCCTTGGATTTACCAAATATATCAAATATCCCCCTCCCATCTTATATCTGATGTCAGTGACAGGCTGTCTTCACAGCAGCATGTGCTTCCCATTGAGGATCAGAAGATGAAACAATGGAGTTGTTTGACCTGGAGTTAGCATGTAACCAAATTAAGATGCCATTTCTATTTAGTTTACTGGCACCTGAACTACCAATGGTACATGAGTTGATGCTGATGAAGGAGGAAGAGAGCTGTGAAGGTGCCTGATGAACTTCTCATAGCAGTCCTTATCTAAATACCAGAGAGTCATTTCTGCCACTTTGACACCAGGCTGAGGGCTGGCATTCTTTTTGTTTGCCTTTCCAGTTATCTCTCTGATATGCTTTTTTCCTTGAGCTGAGGATAATCACATTAGGAACATACTGTACTTCTATGTTTAGATCTCTAATTAGTTTATTCAATAGGGTAAGTATAATTATCCTCGTTTTGAACCGTTGTTAGAAGATGAAACAATTTGCTCAACATCTCACCCCAAATAATTTAAATACATGGTTTTATATCTATGAAAATTCCCCATTGTATTGCTTTTAGTAATAGCTTGTTACACTTAGTTCCACACCCTGTGTCCCACATCTCACTTCCAAGCATTTATTTTTAAGTAAACTCCATAGTAGACTTCTGCCCACATTTGCTTCTCATCTACACTGTGATGTGGGTGAGAGGCACAGCCTCACACAGCAGCAGAATGAAGGATTCTGCCTCACAGGGCACCTCCCTCTCCCCAAGGCAAAGAATGAAAACTTTGAAAATTTCCCTGTTTCCTCTAAAAAAACAGAACTGATGTATGTTGACATTTAATTTCTCCTAGTCAGCTATTTGTTAGCACATCACTTCTTAAAGCAAGTATAATGCTATGTCTGTAGAGGTCAAGTAATTTTTAAAAAGGCACTCTGTAGCTGATGAATCCCAACACAGTTTTCTGTTCAGTTACCATTCTTTGCTATAAAGTTGCATTCATAAGCCAGAGTAATTCAGAAAGTTAATTTTTTTTTTCCAGCTCTATTTTATATGATTTTTTTCTAAGCAATGGAAAATTTAAAGGAATCCTGAAAAGGTTTTTGGCAATTGCATCCACAGCAGCACATGTATTCTGTTCAGCACAATCACTCCACTGGAGCACACAAAACCCCAGTTTTCATTTGTTGGGACTGACTCTTAAGAAGCTTTCTCACCAGTGCACACAATTTGGTCTGTGTGTTCTCTTTTGTGACCATTATTAACTCACAGTGTGGGCTATAAACCTAGGCTTCCTCATCTGGTGCCAACTGGCATCTCTCACCACTCTCTCCTTATCTGATACCTCTGCCAGTTCCCAGTGTGAAATGAGGCCACGCTATCGTCGGGATTAGACCTAATGCACTGAGTTCTGTCTGCCCTGGTTTTTTTTACCAACTTATTTAGATTTCCAGTCTGGGCATCTGATGTCCAGAAATACTGGTGTTTTAATAAGCAGTAAATCCACACAGATGCAAAGCCTGACTATTTCCTCTTTCATTTTTTTTGTGTGTCCTTAGAAGGCATGAAGGAGATGCAAAACCCTACAGCACAAAAAGCCCTGCAGAAGTTGCTTCCGTACCACTGCCATGTGTGTGTCCAGGTGCTAGAAGGACCAGGAGACATGAGGAAGGACAATTGCCTGGCTGTGACAAGAGGCACCTCGAGCAAATTGAGCTAATGTTCTGCAGGTATTGACCAGATAATTGTTCTGCTACTATTTCCTAAACTAGCTGTATCTTTATTAGATATTGGGAGATAAAATGGAAAAGCAATAAATGGATTTAGAACTTCCTCCTCTAATAGATAATGATGATTATGTAAAAAACATTTTATGATCCATTTATAATCCTGATCTGAACCTGATGTAACTAAACCTAAATTAGATCAGATGCCAAAGTATAAAAGAGCTGGGACACAAACATGAGATGTGCAGTTTGTTTCTCATATATGGAAGAAGATAAAGGAATTCTGCAAAGAGAGAATGTATCTAGTAGCCAATGCAGAAGTATCCTTACCCAGTCTTTCCTAAAGGTTTCAGTCCAGTCCATTTTTAGACACAGCCAATCTCTTATTAGATACTTCAGATAGGAATACATTGCACTGTTGGACAGTATTTTTCTTCACAAGCTAAACAGAGTTCTCATTTTCTTTCCTTCATTTTTTTTTCTTATTACTACACAAAAATTTTCAGCATCATGGATGTTTACATATTTTTAAATACTTATTTGCCTGTTAAATCCCCCAGTACCTTCTTTACATTCCTTAAATTAGCCATCACAACTCACTAGTCAGAAAGTAACAAAAACATCAGACTTTCATTTAATAAAACAAGGTTAGCAAGGTTAAGACAAAAATGGAAATTATGCAAGCCTCCAAAACAAAAAGCTGCAGAACTCTTCCAGAGGGTGTTACAGATTTCAAAATATTATGCATGTGCATAATGCAATTAGATTCATGGAAGAAAAACACTTCAAGTGCTGTGAAAAGAAAGATGTCACCTCTCAGCAAGGCAAGCTGCAGATCACTGAGGAATGGGCAGTGAGCTGGGGAAGAAGAATCACATGCTTCCCAAGCATCTTTTGTCAGCCACTTTCAGGGAAAACTAATGAACTAGATGGACCTCTGGCCTGGTTTAATACATCAGTCCTTACAGTTTTTTGTTATTCCTTTGGGATGGGTGGATTGCCTCTTTGATTGATGTAATTTATCTACTGTATCACACAGAAACTCTGCCAAGAAAACAAATTGCTACATTAATCAGGGTGTTGATGGGACAGAGGTCAACAGTTCAGAGCAGCACTTCTGGGCTGATAAAGGTGCAGCCTGACAGCCTGGAAAAGGGTTTCAGTGAGAGATGCTCAAGGTGTGTGTTTGTGTGGGGCAGAGCTAGATTAGGTAAATGCACAACAGCAGGAGTGGCACTTGGGTTTTGCTCCTCATTCACCTCCTGTGGCAGAGGACAGATCTCTCCCTGGACTGCTTCAGTGAGAAGCTGCTGAAAGAGGAGCTCCCCCAGCACTGCTCTGCTGGGCCCAAGGAGGCTGCAGTGGTGCTGTGAGGGGGTGCTGGCCTGGAGCTGGGAGCAGAAGTGTAGCTCAGCTCCACCAGTGTCTGTGCTGGCAGGGTGCCCTGCTCACTGAAGCCCAGGGCAGGGCTCCTTATGAGAAAACATCAGCACCCTGCAGTGCATCAGGGCTTTAAGCTGCAGAAGAGTCAGGTTTTCCCTATGTGAAATTCATAAGGAGGGGATCCAGGACACTCACTGAGGTTTCACTAAAACTTGCACTTTCAGGCCATTACAACCTCAGGATTGTACTTTCTTATGAACAGATTCATCTTTCCTCACTTCATTTCCCTCACTCAATCAACAGCTCCATGTAATGGAGCGCAGGTGCCCAGAGCTTAGTGATGGTACTTGGACCAGAGAAAGGTGAAACAGTGGGTGGGGACTCATGGACACAAACCAGAATGGATTTCAGATCTCTGTTTCCTTATCACTTCAAAGAAAACTACATTCATTTTTTCTGAGGAAATGAAATGTAATACTGGCATTAATATTTTAAATTTTTCTCAGTAATTAAAGAATTCAGACTACTGAAGTTTCAAAATTAAATAACACTTGTCTGCTTCTATAAGCTTAAATAAGCAGTGATTTATTTAGAAATACTAAGCACAAACACTTGACATACAGCACTTGCTACTGGGACAAGAATTGTCTGAACCAGCCAACCTTCAGCTTGATTTGTTATTACCCTGCAAACCAGACCTCTGCTACAAGCAAGGCATTGCAGCCCATAGTCCTGCCAGTCAGCTGTAGTCTCTGACTATATTTTTCCATAAACAGACTTAGTAATCACAGCCTCAACAATTATGAAATTATTGGAATTTACTGGTTTCATTATTTGAGTTATTTTTTATCTAAAATCAATTATTATTATTGTATTTTTCTAGCTGTCTATCAATATAAAGAAAAAAGGATTCATTGGCCAATTACTGTTTTCTTGATCATTTTATGTATTCTGTGATTACCTAACCTAGGTTAAGATGGGCACAAACATCTATGTTTTTTCCATGGAGTTTGGCATAGTTTTCTTATTTGTGAAGTGAGAAAAATATTTCATTTATCAGTTCAGTGCTTTGTTCCTATCAATTTCAGTGCTCTGATGCATTACACTCCTTATTTTCTATAATTCACTTCCCTTTCCAAGTTATAAAATATTAGGGCCAGGTACTCTGCTCTAAATTCATTTGAACCTGCTGAGAACAGGTTTCAAGAATTCATGAGTGAAAAAAACTTGTTCATCTATTTGTTTTCACCTTATTAAATCAGAGCTAGATTATATTATGTATTCAATTGCATTACAATCATCTTAGTACATGTGCCTGCAGTAGTCAGCAACTTACAAACACATGGTTATATGGATAGCTGTATGCCTGAGATACTTCTAGTGGTTTTGGGGCTTATTCCAGTATCAACATCCTCATGTGTGTTTGTGTGTGCAGGATCAGGTTCACAGCTTTCAGGGAAGTCATTTCTAAACAGGAACATGACATGCTACCTTTCACACTGTGACAGATCTTGTAGTAATTCTCAAATCTTCAAGAAATAGTCTCACAAGAGTGTGACTGAAACCAGCCTCGACTGTCAGCACATGCAAGGGATCAAATGCTCAGAAAAAAAGAGTTTCAGAGGAAGAAGCCAAAGCAGCATAACTATTCTTAGTTATTCTTAGGTACTGCAGGGCAAAACTCAGCTGCCAGCTGGCTGACCTAAACGTGGTGATTGCCAATTAAAAGGAAAAATGAAGATGATGAAGAATGTTAGACTGAGGGCTAGTTAAGGAGCTTACATAACTTGGCTTTGGCTTTCACCAGCCTGATTTTGAGGTTTGGTGTTTCTACCACAAGACCGCAGCTGTGATTTGTGGGGTGTTATCATTATCAAATATTTTTCATTGTAAAAACTACTGACAAATAAATATTTTCATAAAGCAGGACTTCCTTAAAACATTCAAAAGTTTATAGTTAAAATTGTCATTTTTCTACTTTCAATCTCAACTGTATAATTATTTACCAAACTTTGAAATCTGTATTTTTTGTGACTGTAGAAGGTTTTCTACATTGCATTTACTTGATAACCTAATTTTTTTTGTCTCTGAAGTGTCGTAGACTGCCTTGTGTGTTGATATACTAGACAACTAGAAAATATTTTTAATTCAATCAGCGTAGCCATATGATGTCACAAGCTCCTTATGACTAAGCAATATGTTATCAATAGGGCCTTGTGCTTATGGTCTATGGATATGCATAGGATTCCACCTGGTATTTATTGTCTCTTTCCTACTGAATTTGCCCTTTCATCACTCTCCTCATCCTCCTCTCACCAGGTGAAAGAAGTACAACTCCTTTAACCTTTCCTTATAGGTGTAGGTCCTTTACATGGCATCCTCAACTCCGTTTTCTCTGCATCCATCCTAACTCGACCAAAAATCCTGTCCTGAAAATGTGTTTCAGATGGAGCTTCCCAACACTGAGTAGAGAACAATGCAGTGGGACAGAAAATGTGAAGCCAAATATAAATCTGACAGTCCTGGACATTTGCACTTAGGAGTAAAAGTCTTTATAAATCTCTAGCAAAAATACAGCAGGGTAAGATCACCCTCACTGGACAGGAGCACAGCACCAGGGCAGAGCCCTTTGGGGCACATGTAGCAAATACTTAGCACTTTCTCCATCATGTTCATTTTCTTCAGTTTTCAGCTGATAAACTTTCACGAGTGCACCCTTAATGAGCTGGTATGAGCACTGCACCAGCTGAGCACTGCTGCCACACTGCAGTCAGGGCAGGTGATCCAGGCAATGCTTCTCACCACTCACTCACCAGCTGGTCCTGGTGGCAAGGCTGGGAAAGCAACCTCAATCAGGACCTGTAGTTATTCCAGATCCAAAGAAAAAACAGAGTGTTGCAAATAACTTACTGGCAATACTGAACAACTATCAGAAAGATTAAATTATTTCTTTGTCTACTACAGCTAATGTTAAGTGGAATTTTATCAGCTCTTTCCCATCCCTAAGGGATCTGAGGTTCTTTGGTTCTGGTACTTCTCTTTGGTATAGAACAGTAGTTTTGGTCATGTTTATTGCCCCCCTTGAGGATGTTTGGTAAGGACCATATTTGTGGTGGTTTTTGACTGCCATTATGGCTAAGGTGTTATGCAGAATTATGGTTCTGCCCAGTCAGGGGCTTCATCACATCTGCCAGGGACAGTTCACACTCCTTGGCATCCCCTCCTGCTTGTGATTTCAAACTGCTGCAATTTATGCACTTGCTAGGCCAGTTCAGTACAAGTAACATTCTGGAAAATATGTGTTTGTTTACTACCACTCATCCCAGGAGAATGGCATCTCAAAACCACTAACATATTTATAGTATATTTTCATTTAAATAGAAATAATCACACTCCAGTGAATTTAACTCCCTAAATTCAAAACACATCCATTTCTGACTTTTCCAGGGATTTGCTCCTGGTTTGAACCATCTTTTAGTGGCCACAGCTGTTCATCCTTGTCTCTGTGTGCTGTTTTGAGTTATGTAAAGAATTGCTAACACTCAGTATGGTCCACGTATCCAGACTGATAGCTCAATACTGCTTTCTCTTGTGATGAATTATTACAGGCCTAATGAAGGGTTCTCCAGATAATGGGTTATGGGTTCTGTAAAATATGCTTTTCCCCTCACTGGGGGGATTGGGATGTTTTTCATGGTAAGCTTCTCTCTCAGTTTAAAGAGAACTCATGCTGCAGTTGGTTCTCCAGCCACAGTTCCCCTTCCATGCCCTAATCATCTTTCATTAAACATTTAGGAATTCCGTGTGGAATTAAGATAGCAGATGGGGTTTTGGGTTCAGAGGGGCAGGATCTCCCTCTGGAGGTTTCCAACAGCAACTGCTTCTCTCCCTTGGTTCAGAGACCCCGGGAGAGAAGCGCTCTGGCAGAACCAAAATGCTGCTGAAAGTCAGACACATCTGGGGCATCTGATTTGCCTTACACCACCAATCCTTCTGGCAAATGTGTCTGCAATTTGCCAGCAGCTTCAAAAGCTCTTGGATTGGCACCTCTGGCCGCTCCATCCCAGAGGGAGGAGGGGAAGGAGGGCAGAGCGTTCCCATGCGGGGCGGGCAGCGCTGCCCGCAGAGCCGCGCCTCCCTCGGGCTGCGCGGAGCCACCCGAGCCAGCTTATCCCGCAGCAGCACCGGCCTGAGGGGACTAAAGCTGTCTGATAGAAATGAGTCTCGCAGAGACGATAAGGAACCAGAGGACATACTAAACTCATAAGGAAGCTTCTAATGCTAAGGTTTGAAAAATATGCAAGAAGGCCAGTATGAGCTACTTAGGGCTTTAGGCACGTTCTGGGGTTAGTCAGTGTCATAGTCCCATATCCGACCAGTTGAATCACTTTCCTTGAAACATACTTGGCATAAAATGAAGTATTTCTACTCATAGGAAGGAAGATATGCAGGCTACCAGTTTTCCCTAATGAAATATTTTGGATTTTATAAAAGGTTTACAATTGTGACTCTAAAAATAATAGATGCACCCTTTTTTCATTAACTATAGAATTCGTATCAAGAACTTAGAATCAACTTTTATTGTAGAGACCATGATGAATTAAATGAGTTTCACTTAGTGCCTTCCATCTTCTTGTATATTTTTTTCACTTTCATTAGTCTTTTAAACTCATGTTGATCAGGTCTCCCAGTAATAAGCTGCTCCCCACCATACTTGTAAAGGATGCTATCAGACTGAAACCCAGCAAGAGGCAAAGGTTGTTTGAAAAGTTGTATTTCAATATCAATACTTGTGTATAAATAAAAGGCTTCTGTTGAATTTCAGCCAGCTAAGCTGGTAAAAAAGTCCTGACTAAAGAAGGACCCAGACTGCAATCTCTTTGGAAATTCTACTGGTTAGCAAATCAAATACTTTGTAATCAAAAAGAATGTTAAGTATATTTAAGATGGGAATTTGTTTTAGTAGCCGGTAAAATATGTGTTTCATATTTTAGAAGTATGTCTAAGCTAATAAAAACAAAAAACCAAAAAACCAAAAAAACCCAAAAAAACCCCCAAAAAAAGAGAGGAAAATGTCAGCCCATGATCTGAAGGGGAGATTGTAGTGCAATTCCATGCCTATTCACAAACACAACAAGAACTGTATTTTGAAACTCAACAATAACTCTCAGGTATAAGTTATTAGAAGTTAAAATGTTTGTCTGCTGTGTTATTGGGAATCAAGAACACTGAAAGGAAAGCAAAAATATTCCTGCTGCCGTAGTAGCTAAATGCAGAATTTATTTCCATCACTAAGAGGCGCTGCTGCTTCAGGCCGTGGGCGACTCTTGCTCGTCACACGGTGAGTTGGAGTCAAGAGTAAATAAATACCTGCACACGTAGATTTAGAGGGGGTTTTTAATGCTGGAACGTGTGTGTATTATCTATCTATCTATCTATCTATCTATCTATCTATCTATCTATCTATCTATCTATCTATCTATCTATCTATCTATCTTGATCTTTGAATTAATATTCGTGTTTCAATTTAAAAAAAAAAGCATCTTAAAAGTACACTTTTTTGTGTATTTTTTGCACATGTGAATGGCTGCTCTAGCTTCTATCAGAAATATCCTGTATTTTCATTAAGCTGTGAAAGATTTTGTGTTGTACTTGTGATATTGGAAACCATTCTGAGTTATGATGATGCAGACTGCAAATTCTTGGTGCCTGAGGCTGTGTAAATCCTCAAGCTGGTAATGTACATTAAAAGGAATTTTAGATCTATAGAGCCAAGTTCCCTTTCATGAGAGGATCTAAGAACAGGCTTAAAGTACTTCTTACTGTGATACACAGAGCATGTTAAGCAATGTTTTACTCCTTCATTTGCAAAGATGGAGTTTCAGGAGGGGACATAGCTAAGCCAGAAATACACATAAATATTGTTAAAATTGTTCATGCAGCTAAGGTGGCTGATACCAACTGGTAGAAGTTGTTTTAGTTTGGAAAGGAGTTTTTTCAGCAGAGTTCACAACAAGCTGGATTTGGACTGGGATGGAACAGGGTAGGAAGAAAGGATTTGCAGTTGATGAAGGTGAATACACCTGTAAAACAAGACTGTGATCACAGCTTCAGCATGCAGCAGGCCTAGAAGATACAGCTTGGGCTTAGCAGGCTTGTCTTGGGTTTGTTCTTTACATCCTTGCTGTTGACACTGGAAATTCTAGGGATAAAAATAAAAGATTACAGGATGATTAGTGGTCCGTATGACTCTTCTAAGATAGCTTTTAGGAAAAGGAAGAAAAACACAAACGGTACTCTACTCTTTAAAGAAATGCAGAGAAGAATATCAGTACTGATTAAGAAAGAAACTATCACCTCAAAAGAGTGTTTAGCATATAAAAATATGACAGTTTGAATGAAATTGATTTACATTTGTCACAGTTGCTCTGTGCACCATTCTCCTTTTAAAAGCTAACTTAGGAGCTTTTATTCAAAACAAGACACAAACCATTAAAAGAAAAGGGAGATAAAACATAATTGTAACGGCTCTTGTAGCTGTAGGCTCACACTTTTTTGTGTTAGGAAAAAATAAATTAACACAGAAGAAAGTAGTAGTTACAACCACAGCAATGTTTGCTGCTTCCCACTCCTTGAAGATTATTTAACAGTTAAATTAGAGGAGGAATGTTCTTCTCTTGTGTTTGGTGATGGTGGAACTATAAACCCAACTGCTTTTTAAAGAAATGAGTAAAGGGTATGGTTTCAAACAATAAAGCTGCTAAAATGCAGACTGCCTTCCCTTATCCACCATGAGTTTTAGCCCATGAGCAGGTACTTGCCTGATCCAATCACAAACCTGTTAAAAAAAATCTAAACTGACAGAAAACACACTACCCATTGAAAAAATACAGGTAAATGCATTTTTGCCAGTTCAGCTCCCTTAGCTTAGTACCAGGTGGTTGGACAAGCTCAGGTGGAAGGGACAGTATGGGAAGAGGTGGCATGGGGATGGGATCAAGGGTCCATCTGGGCAGCAATTCCTGCCTCAACTTACATGAACCATCAAATTGAAACTTATCTCTTTCAGCCTTCTCTTTCTCATGTGTGAAATCCCATGTGACTTTTGGACAGCCTTCCTCTTGTGGCTGAAGCATAAGCTATGATTTAACATAAACTAGGAGCATAGAATGATAAAATCATTAAGATTCTCTGGAAAAGAACTTTGAGTCCAACCTTTGACCCAAAACCACCATATCAATTAAACCATAGCACTCAGTGCCATGTCCAGGCATTTCCTGCACACTTCCAGGGATGGTGACTCAACCACCTCTCAGGGCAGCCTGTTCCAGTGCTTAACCAGCCTTTCAGTGAAGAAATTCTTCCTGATGTCCAGCCTCAACACACTATCCACAGCTTCAGGCAGTGTCCTCTTGTCCTGTCACTGTTGCCTGGGAAAATAGACCAACCCCCACCTGGCTGCATGCTCCTTTTGGACAGTTGTAGAGAGCAATAAGGTCACCCCTGAGCCTCCCCTTCCCCAGGCTAAACAGCCCAAGATGCTCTTCAGATGTTAACTATTATAATACCTTTTCTTCTTCAATTGGAAGACCAGTGTTGTTTCCAGTGCAATTTCTGCTAGTCAACTCTTAGAAAAAAATCAGTTCCAATCAAGAATTTAAAGAATTTATATATGTTCTTCCTATTGCTTTTGCTACATCAGCATACCAGAAATGGTCGAGAGGCATTTTGAACTTCCAAGTTACTCTCTCCAGCTGCTCTTCAGACCTGTAAAGCACATTACAGTGATGTGCTGCCAAGATGTTTGCTCCTTCTCCCACTGCCACCACTGGCAATGGTGTTGCATGGAGAGGGGTCTAACCCAGCAGGCCATGCCCAGCTCCTCATCAAAGGCTCACTGTCCTCTGGCAAACTCTGCTTTCTAAAAGGACAGGTTATGAAGGAGGCAAAGGGTATTATACCAGAGGCCAAGAAGACATAATCTATGACTCTAACACGGTAGTGATACAGCAGTGGGAGATAACAAGGAGCTGTAAAACACTTCAGCATGTTGCATTCTCTCTAGGTGTCAGGACAGGAAGGTAATGTGAAGGGTGGTTTATATCCTCTTAGCATTCACATCCCATGCCTCCAATTATCCCTGTGAGAACAGAGATTTGTTTCCTTTTTAAATTATGCTATTCTTTTGGCATCAGGTGCCTGAAAGTTACTAACATTATTCAATGTTGTGCAAAAAAAAAAAAAGTCTTTTATGGATTTAAGAGCGATTGTTCCACTGTGACAATTTGTGAGTAGGAGACAGACTCAAGATGCAAAATTCAGTTCATGCAGACAACAGCAAAACAGGAAAATGGGTCAGCCTCTTCAAGCAGAGCAGGATTTATAATTGTTAATATATAGAGTAGGAACATAATAAAAATATTCACTGGAACTTACCCTTTTAAAAATTTCCACTGCACTTTAGTTATAAAAATATTAAGGGTGTGGTAAAGGAAATTCTGCCTGATTTCCAGTATACCTTTGTGTAAATGTTTCTCACTGTAGCAAATCATCAAGACATCATCAGAGCAGACTAAATTTAAGATTTATATTTCTGTCTTCAGAAATCATAATAAAGCTACATATCCCTTTAAAAGGGTAAGGGCATAACAGCAGGGATGGCATCAGAATTTGTTTTCATTTATTAGCATTAAGATTTTGGTGGAAAATATTCTAAATAGTAATTAATGGATTATGTGGTGATTGTATTTGTTGTGAATGCTTTCCCATGAGGTCTGTCTTTACCACATCCCAGGGCAGCATTAGCAGTGTCTGTCTTTTGCTTTATTGTTCAAGCTCAATCATTCTTTCCATCTCCAGAGCCACCACAGAATTCATAATTGAACAACTCCATGTAAAGGAAAAGTGCCTTCTGCCATAACTAAACACTCTGTGCTGCAAACATCATAATAAATTAATCAACATGCTGACATTTTTTCAAATTACTAAAATTCTTGTGTCTCAAACTCTTATAATTGTTCTTTAATTTCAAAGCCCATAAACTAAGTTAAATAAGAAATAATATAATGGAAGAGTAAGGGGAGGAAAAATAGATTTTCTCTGATAATATAGTGACCATGTTGTATTCCATGCAGTGACTGTATGTCAACCACTGAGCAAACGTCACATCATTTCTCCTTCACCTTCCCATGGTGTAGAATTTGAAATAACTGTCTTGCTGTATGTTGCAGCTTCTACTTAACTTCCACTGTTTTTAAAAAAATTTTGTAAGGATCTAAAACACAATAACTCTTCTGCTTTTCCTTGGCTTTAAAAAAATTCATCAGGTGATGAGTAGCACAGAAATACTGTGGAAACTCTAGGTTGATGTTTATTATGATTTTAATTTTTTTTCCTGTAGCAATTGTGATCAGAACCTAACTTTTAACTAGAATTATATCTAAGATTGCTCCTCTATCACTTCCAGAACTGGACACAATAAAGATAAACAATGGTCCTAAGTCTTGTGATAAAATTAGGTCAGCATGGAAATGTAGCATAATAGGAATATCTTATACATGAAGTACAAGTATACAGTATACAGTACAAGAGGTAAAATTGACACACAGAATGGTAGTCACTTCAAGACAACAATTTTTGGGTCCTGGGAATTCTTGTCAGTGCAATTCATCCACACAACACATTATGTTTGTTTCTTTTTTCCTAATTAAACAGAATGCAGTCTTACTATCTGATTGGTTTTCTGGCAAAGACACTGTGTTTTCCTCTTGTGCTTCTAAAATAGAGATGTAGATTCTAAACAGCTGGACATTCAACAGAAATGATCTCATTCTTTAAATCTGTAGTGTCAAAACAAGACAGAAATAACCTTTGAGTGAAATGAATATTTTTTACAACATTAAGGCCCCATGCAGGAAATGGGACACTCAATTGTTCTTAAGATCTTTGATATGCATCTCTCAGAAGAAATCTAAACTGACTTTTGGAAAGGAAGGATGAAGTGGACTGAGAACTTTCTTGTGGCTGTACCATAATTAAAGTTATTGTTGCCAGGCTAATTTAAAGTCGCTGAAAGCCTCTGCTTTCCCCTTTGACTTCATGAGGAATTTGACTCTAGAATAGAGTATTTTTTTTCCAGTAGCCTGGGTAATCCCTGTTTTTCCCACCCATCACTAAAACCATTCTTTGCATTAGTGTGGTTTTCAGCTGCACTTCAGATCTGAAAGCAGAATTCTTATCAGTTACTAAAAAAAAAATCCAAAGTATTGTGACCAATGCTACTGACAGAACTGCAAATCCTCATGCCAATAAAGGGTAAGGTCTAAAAAATTTGTCTTTGTATTTCTAAGACACCAGGATTTTAATATAAACCCTGAAGTATCAGGGTTTTTCAGGGCTTGTGGTGGGTCCATGAATGCCAAAGTCCTCAGGAAGCAATTGGAAGGAGAGACAAGATATGTGTGCAAGGTCCTTGACTCCTGCTTCCCACCCACCACTGCTTAGTGCCAAAGCACTAGGTGATTTTTGGAAGTGGAATTTTGGAAGTTTGCATCCCTCAGGAGTTTTGTATGAGTGGGGTTTTGTTTTGTTTGGGGTTTGTTGTTTGATTTTTTAATTGAGTCAAGAGTTTGAATAAATTTTCTGAGTAAACTGGAACAGATTAAGCCTCCAAGGTGAGGTACAGCTGTCAATGGAAGAAAAGCTCCTGCTCACAAAGGCCTGTCTTTCTCACATTTGCTTGAAAAGTAGTTCTACACATGTGCCTGTGTATTTTAGGATATAATTTATTGTAATAACAAACAGGATACTATGGTCTCTGGGAACAGCTGCAAGGGGCTTTGGAGCAGTGGTGTGGAAAGAGCTACATCCTTCCTGCAGCAACCAGCAGGAACAGCAGCCAGCCCAGCACAGAGCCAGGCTACAGTCAGCAGTCTTGGTTAATCTCAATCTAAATCCCCCTTGAATCCCTGCAGCAAACAGTGTTTGACAAACTCCTCTGATGAATCTGCCACAAAAACCACTTATTACCTGAATTTCTGCCTGAAGTTCCATCTTTTCTCATCATCCTGGCAGTTATCCAGGCTGTGAAACAGGACTAAGTGCACTTTCATTTTCAGGAGAAGAGGGACTTTATCAGGAAGAAGGAATTGTGTGAAGAGGACCAATGCTGTGGGGAGGCTCACTGGAAACCATAACCAGAGAATTTTTGATGTCTCATGATCTCGACTGTCAGAACAGGGTGGTGCAGATGGACAGCAACCCAGCTGTCCTGGAGTTCAGGGCCAGGCTGTCCCATGCACTGCTGCCCAGGCTCCAGACCACTTAGAATTTATGCACACCTCCCTCACTTTGAAATTTCTTCAATAATCTGACAAAATTGATTGAAAATAAAGAAGCTTTGCCCATAGATGCAGAAAAATGTCATAAATAATTAGAGCTGATCAGAAACAAAATCACTGAGACCTTTTAATATTTTGCTCTAAATCAGGACACTTCTAAAATCACAGGATCATAGTATCATAGAATGGCATGGGTTGGAAGTGACTCTAAAGACTTTGTAGTTCCATCTCCCTTGCCATGGGCAGGGACACTTCCCACTAGATCAGGTTGCTCAGAGCTCCCTCCAGCCTGGCCTTGAACACTTCCCAGGATGGGGCATCTACAACCTCCCTGGGCAACCTGTTCCAGTGCCTCACCACCATCACAGTGAAGAACTGCCTTCCAATATCTAACCTAAACCTACTTTCTTTTGCTTTGAGTCCATTCCCCCTTGTCCTGTCACTAGAAGTGCTTTTAAAAATTAGAAATTCTCAAGTATTTTAATTATAAATATAAGAATTACATAGATGTAAAATGCTTCCTTCCTTAACAAATTAATCTTTTTTCCACTTATTATTTTAATCTGACATTATCCCATTTTAGACAAAGGGTAGTGAAACAAAGCAATATGTTCCAATCACCATCACCATGCAGCCCCCAGACTGGGGTCTGATCAGTCATCTTGTGTTCTACACCTGCACAAATAGACATGTCCCAGGTTGAGTTTCCATGATGGGAAATCATGCCCTTTTAGCCAATGGAGAATGCATCATGGAGATAGGAAATAGGCAGAGCTTTTACCAAAGCTGAAAGATCCTTGCCAAATTTCTTCAGTCAAGAGCTCTCTGAAGAAGGAAATCAAAATGTGAGAAATTCTTGTGCTGTAAGATGCTGTCCCAAGTCCAGTCAAGTATTCCACCTTTTCTAAGTTTTCCAGAATTGTTCTTCCTCAGCAGGGAACCCTGAGCTGGTACTTTGTAACACAGTCCACATGTCATGGAAAATGGTGACTGGTTTTGTGAGTAGCTTCTCTCTAACCCAAACCCCTGCTAGATTGCAATTACCACACAAAACTACCAAGACTCTACTGTCAGAGAAAGTTGCTGCTGCAGCACAGAAAACTGGTTTTGGAAGCCAGCACTTGAACACATTCTTAGATTTTAGAGACTGAAAGACTTTATGTCTGCTTTTCTGTCTGCTCATCCATCACAAGCCTTTGAATGGAAAAGCAAAGTTTACATATTTTGTGAGAGCCCATTTTGCTCAAGTTTGGGAAATTCAAGCCCCTCTTGCAAAACATTCAGCCTGGTCCCTGTTCAAAAACTCCCTTTACAAATTTAAAGATGGATATGAATACATTTGAAATAACTCCCAGCCACTGTACTGGGCTAAGGAGAAGATGAAGAAGAAAGGAGAAAATTCTTGCCCAAGCAGTTATGGAAAGGGACATTTTGGCTGTTGTTCTCTTCTGTGTTTCCAAAGTCAATCTTGTTTCTCAACTGTCTGTTTATACACACCCTGGCAGTTCTACCTGACTGACACCATCTGTTATTCCCATGCTAGGGGAGAGAAATTAGTCTCTTCCATCTCTGTAAGAAACCACATAAAATCAAATGCTAAATATGTAGTGGATGTCTCTAATAAACTGCAATAACTTAAACCAGTGATATTTATATCTTGAGCCACATTAAATTTAGGTTGTGGACAAATGACCAAATCTTTTTGCAACATGTTCCAAATATTTGTTGACAATAAATGTAACATTAGTATCTAGAATGTCTATGAGGAAGTGATATTAAAACAACATTTTTGCACATCACTGTGAATGATGAAGTCTTGGAAAGTTGTTGCTGAAGTATGTTTGCTACTTTGATGTAATTTGTAGATTTATCTTAACACCTGAAATTTAGGGAAAAAGGAGTATTTTTAAAAAGTGAAAGCAAACAGCAAACCAAGGTCTTCAATATTTAAGCAAACAGAGTAAGTGTTGGCTGTGGAGAGGAACTATGACTGAAAATTAACCACACCCCCTTCTCTAGACATTCCTTCTCTACACTTCACCTTGTCGTCTGGGATGCATCATTGCTGTATTGTGTTGCTTTGGATCAAACAGATTTTTTACTAAACTAACAAACGTGTAAATCCTTAAGGTGAACCTCCAGTATCAGACAATTTTATCAGAATTAACTAGCTGGATTTCATGAAGAAACTTGGTGAGAATCTTCAAAGACTTTTTAATAAAATGGATACTGTAGTTACTGGGAGCTAAAAAGATTAATGAGTGCTCAAAGCTTGAAATCTTAGATCTTATTCATAGAAAGTCTGGAGGGTGGTAACCTGCAACAGCAGTTAATGATATTTCTATTTCCTCTACTCTAAGGAGAAATATCTCCATATCCATGAAATAAGCAAAGCAGAGATTAGAAAACTCTTCAGTTACATCCCATGTAGCTTTATTGGCTGCTTCATTCAAGCAAGAGTAGGCTGACACTGCCATAGTAATGTCAGATGTTGTTTGCTTAATAAATGTCTCTTTGATTAGACTGTGGGCAGATATCTTGGCATTCAAACTATTAGACTGTGGTGGATTTAACTTAATTTAGATATAAATTTCTCATAAGCATTTTATTTCTTCTTTCAGGCAGTAAAATGAGAATTAAACATATACTCGTTTTTCCATAATCAAGGCAGATTGTAAAGGACATCCCACACAGCCCTTACTGTGACTTTTTTTGCTTGCAGGGAACAATAACCTAATGCTTCTACAGGAGACATCCCCTTAAAGAGACCTTGAACGTTTTTTTGAGAAACCTTTTCCTATTTGGAGCTGTCAGATTAAATTTCTCTTTTTCAAGACAGTGGTCTTTTATTGGTGGCTGGGGCTTTCCTGTTATTTTTCCTGCTACTGCCAAACAGTGGGGTAGTATCAACACCTTTCTGGAAGTTCTCTGGCAGTTTCCAAAATTCTAAATCACAATTAGATGGGCAGTATCACAGCCCATGGACTTTTCATCACATGGGAAGATGAAGACCTAAAGCCTTTGTGCCTGAAGATGTTTTTCACCTCTTCCTGATGAGGTACTACCTTATATCCCAGAAATTGCCTATAAAATAATAAATATCAGAATTGTAATATATTTACCTTGATTTTATAGGGATTTGTATTACCTAGCAAGGGGCAGGGCAAAGGGGATTCATGTCCCCTGTACCATACTCACATAGTATCAGTGTGCTAAGTGTAACATCCAAGTGTAACACAATTTGAATGCCATTATCATGGTCTGTTACAATGGTGCCAGTCTTCAAAAAACATAGAAGTCATCAACAGACACTACATAATCATTAGCAAGCATTTTGGCTAAGGGATTTCTGCAAAGACTTAAAGTGGTAAGTACTATCCAGTCATAATTAACTCCAGTACTGAGGACAGTAAAGGTCAAAACTGAATTATCTGGCAGACTCAGAGACTGACTGCATGTTGCTGTGACATAATTCTGTCCATCTTACTACAGAGACTTCTTTATCACCACCAACAGAATAATTCGGTTAGAAAGGGAAAAATCTGGTGTTTTCTACAAATTCTCTTGTATAAGAAGAGAGAAAATAACTTCTCAGAGCTTAATGCCATCACCACAGTGAACTTGTATCACCATACAAATGCTATCCAGTGAGAGCAAACCTAAATGAAGTATTTTATACTCAGTTAGATGCTTGTCTGCTTATGTGTACAGAAGATTTTGTGCCTTCAAGGTTGGCAGCACAGATGCACACTTCAAATACCTTCTCTCTAACCAAAGCCAGCACTGCCTCTAGACACAACCTACTGCAAGCACTGACCACTGGGCAAAAGCAGAGATGGCAGCTGGTTTATGTATGGAACCAAGGTCTTGAGTCTGCATTTAACCTTTCCTCAGAATACTGTGGAATGAAAGACTGAGTGGCCTTTTCTCTTCCTTTAGCTATTGTTAATTTACATTATTTCTATACTTCTACTGCCATGCACCTTTTTCCTTGGCTGTCAGTTACCAATGAAAGTAATGTCTAAACAGAGAGTACACGAGGCAGGGACTAACCTCCAGCTCCTTCCCTTTAGTGTCAATTACCTGCAGAAATGAGGGAACTATAAAACAGTGACATAAAATAATAACAGAGTATTTTAAAGAACAACACTGAAGATGCTATATCATAACATTATGATATAAAGGCTTATTGTGGGAACAACTGTGCCTGCAACCTTAACTGGTTATCAGAATGTGCAAGGAGCTACTGTTCTAAACAATGTGAGTGCTCTCCTGCCATGAGGATGCCACATACATGCCCCACTTCCACAAAGAAAAGCATAAACAGCCTTACTGGCTGCAAAACTGTGGAGAAAAGTCTTCACTAATGAGGCTCTGCTTCTTTTGCTTTTCTGTGAGAAGTCAGCAGGTATTTTCATTCACAGGCATGAAAGAAAGGAATGAGGAAAATGCTGACTTTGTGACTTTGTGCAAATGCTCACAGAAATTGCAGACCAGTGACAAGTAATTTATTTATTGTCACTCTGTTGTGAAATCGCCGTATTAATTTCCCACCATTGTGGGAAGATTAGCTACTATGTATTCAGGTGGTCTTAAGAGTAGAAATAAGATGCCTTTAGAGGTCAAACAAACTGTCCCTGAAAATGCTTATCATCTTGGTATATGAGAATCCATTAATACAGTGAAGATCAGATGCAGCTGGGAGGGATGAATTTCAGAAGACATTTAATTGAAAGCAAGGGAAGGTAGGTACAAAATATAATTGGACAGCAATATGCTAAGAGTAGTTATTAATGGACCCACTATTTAAATTAAGGGATTGATCAACAAGCTATTTCTATCAAGCTTGGGGATACAGAAATATGGCCTAGGTCCAGTTTCATTCAAAATTTCCTTTGTAACCTGAATGATAGACTAGACAACGTTTCTATTAAATTTACAGACAACATGAACCTGCAGAAGACTGAAAGTATATTGGCTGACAGGATCAGAATTCAAAATAGTTTGGACTTGTGGGGAAGAAAATCAGGAGAAGACATGAGAGGAAATTCAGTCCAAGTGATAGAAACCTATATACTTAGGCCATGTTTCCACAATCATGAGAGGTCTGTGCACTGCTAAATACCCACCTTTACCACCTCACTTAGAAGCAAATATGATGCTTATCATCATAATTTGCAATGTATTACCACATGAGCAACATGCCATGTTCACCTCTACCTTAAGCAGCAACAGTAGGCTGGATATCTGCCTGGAGGTGGTCAGAGAACTGTGTGAGGAGGAATGGTCCCATTCAAAGCTCATCATGCCCATCACAAAGGGACAGTGCAATTGTATGGCCATCTGTAGCAAATCTGGGTTGCTGTAGTTCTGCCATCTGCAGGACTTCCCAGCTACATTTCCATCTTTTCTTTTTTTCTTTTTTTCTTTTTTCTTTTTTTTTTTTTTTTTTTTTTTTTTTTTGTTACTACTGCTTCTAATTCAACCACATGCTGAGACAGTTCAGGGGGCTGACAGCTGGCTCTGCCAAGAAAGTGATTATTTTTTTGTCAGAGCAGCTCTCAGAGTCAGCTCACCACATAATTCTGTGAGCTTGTGCACTGTGAGGGATGGGAATGTGTCTGGGGCTGAGTGGGGCAGCAGGAACTCGGCAGCTCAGATGTGATCTCATCTGAGATCCCTTCTGAAATTATCCTATGAGAAAAGAGGCATCTCATAACTGTGGGATGAGCATCTATAGGTGGCTGTAGAAAATGTGCTTGGTTACTTGAAGGCCAGAGGAATATTTCTTAAAGGGAAGAAAAATCTCTGACTAACTTGAAAAAGATTCTGTTTCTCTGCTGTCTCCTGCATGGCATTTGCAGGAGCAAAGAGGAGCAGATGGCACCAGACAGAGAGCAAGAAGCCCAAATGGAGCCCCGGTCACCACCTGTGCCTGCCACAGCTTGTTCACTCACCCGGGACAAATGGGAGGGGCAAATTGTGGAGAATGCCCTGACAGACTGTGCTGTGCACAATCCCTGACCACTGCTTGATGTGCTGTGAAATTATGCATGTGCTGGAGTGAAAGCAGTAAACAATTGTGTTCTGCAAACCTTGCTCCTAGTCTTTTTTAAGGTGTTATTCCTGCATCCACCCTGGACCCCCAGCCTCTGCCAGACCTGGCATAGGGCTGGCAAGGCCTAGATCCCTCAGGCTGACGGCTCATTGATTATTCCCAACTCAGTGTTAATAATCCTCCAAATTACTCTTGCAAGTTTTCTGCTTGGCAAAAACGCAGACAACCCAGAGATGTTAAAGTGTAACAAAATTTGTTAAAATGTAACAAAGGCTGGGCTATGCAAAGACAAGGGCAGTTCCAAAAGAGAAGGGCTGTGGATAACTGGAAAGGTTGGAATCCCGTCATATGTCCTTCTGTGTCCATCCCATCCGGTGACTCTTACAATCCACTCGCTGTTCCTCAATCAGAAGGACTCTCCAGTGCTAGGGATCTTCTGGGGAAATAAAACAAGTGCCACACACAGGGTGTGGTATAGTGGTGGAGGAAGATGCAGGAGAGCAGAACGTGGCACAAAGTGCAGAGATCCCTTGGCCACTGGCTCTTCCACTCCATCACCTGCTCTCTCTCCAACAAAACACAGAAGATACCATCACCTGGACAGAAACCATGAGGGAGCAATAAAAGCAATTGGAGGTCTAGAAACACAAGGAAGGAACTGAAGAATAAAGGATATTTATCCTGTGGAGGAAAACTAAAGGGAAGCCTCGTAATAGTCTTCAGAACGTTTTAGCGGAGAGGAGCACGGCAGTGGAATTACACTGTTTGCAGCAATACACTCACTAAGTTTTTAGGATCTGGTCAGACAAGGCCTATGAAGAAGCTGCTGTTAAAAATCTTGGTATAAATTCATGACCTGTGCCACCTCTAACTAAATTTTTATGACCTTACAATTAATACACATCATTGCATTTGCCTCCTAAAGCAGACAAAGCAATAAAGAGATTCATGAGATTTGAAAGAGGATTACAGGGATTTGGTTAAGAATATTGGTGGAATCAGAGTCCTATCTTAGCACACTGAAAGGATTCTGCTTAGAAATCAGAGGCCCAGATAACTCTGCAATCCATATTACCAACACCATTCCTCTTCAGTCTTCAAATTATTATGCAATTGCTCTTTTAGTTACCTTTATTAGAATTTGCTTGAATTAATTTAACTCAAATTTAAAAATGACTACTCATATTTACCAAAATCAGAAGGATTTCATAAATTGTACTTTTGTATATATTATATGTTGCCACCTATTTGAGCACTATTCTGTGGATTTAGGACTGCTAATAACATTAAGTTCTTTATCCAGGTCTCCTTGAGTCCTTCAGTGTGTTGGACTAACAAGTACACTCTGGGAAAATGCACTTGAAATCACCTCCTGTCTTTTAAAATAGCATCAGAGTGGTTATAGTAATTATTTTGTCAACCAAACCCATTTTATTGAACTACCTGCATGATCTGATTTGAAAGTAATTATAACAATGAAACAGAGGATCAGGACAGGAATTCTTTCAACAAATTTTACTCCTCATTTAAATTCCTCTATGACAATAGTAATTTTGCTGAGCTTTTCCACTTTTTACTGTCCTTTAGTGGCTAGCTTGTCCTTCTATTGATGCATTTCGGTACTGGAATCTCATTGTGTAATTCCAGCTGCCTGGGTGTGCTCATGCAGTGCTACAAGGAGAGGAAGCCTGGAAGCAGTGCCTGTTGCATCCCAAAGGACAGGCTGAAATGTCATTTAGTGCTTTGCTATTGCTTACACTCCAGTGCTGAATGACAATGTAGAATACAAGTGATCATCTGATTCCAGATTTTCTGATGGTAAAATGAATCCTGGAAGAACAGACATCCAAGTGCACTGCAGGTTTATTCTGGATCCTATTAATATTTCCTATCCCCCATTTCCAAACACACACTTTTATTGCCCTGTACTTCAAAAGGGTGACCAGATTACTGGGTTCTAGGGGGGAGGCTGTACCAGGGAGAAGGGGGAGCTGATTTGTGGGCAATTGCTGTGATGCTTCCCTTTATTTCTGAATAGATTCTCTTTTTCTAAACACAAGAAAAATAAAAATAATAATGTGTAATTCCCACCTTCAAATCTTTCCCATTCAAAACCCAATTAAAAATCCCTTATTCTTTCTCAGCTTTTTTCTCAGATCACCAATACCAGACTTCTGTGGGTCTACCCTATCCCTTATTTATTTATTTATTTATTTATGCATGCATGCATGCATGTAGTATTTCTGCCTCTTTTTGTAAAGACAAACAAAAAAGAACAAAACAATAACCAACAAATTCATCTGCATATGTATGTGCTTTTTTTTGGATGAAGCAGCTGATGCTTCAGCTGCCTTTTTTCCATAGAAGTGTTTAGTAACTTCTTAATCTTAAATGAGGAGTCCTATACATAACAGTATACTCCTCCCTGATGAACGTCCTGATAAATCCTGATTTCTTACTGAAATATAGAAATTTAGGCCAAGTGGAGAAGATCATTATAAAGCAATGCTTTTATTTTTCATGTGAATTTTACAGAGGTTTCAAATATGCTTAAATTAGCTTTGTAGACTGTACTTCTCTTGGCCTTTGTCTTCTATTTATTTATGCTATTTTAGCCCCCTCCAGCAATATTCAATAAATAATAATTTCCTTTCTGTTAAAAGCTGCCATTGTATAATATTTGTTCAATCCCTGTTTCCTATAGTTTAAGCTGAAAATCATCATCACCACCAGCCTGAGGAAGCTTAATTCAATAAGTTGTTAGTGCAGGCTAGTATTTAAGAATTAACCTCACAGAAATCAGGAAAAGAAAAGCAAACACATCTACAGTTAGGCTATGTTTCTACACAATCCTCCATGAAGTGAAAGGCAAAGGATTTATTGTTTCTATTACATGTTGCATATCAAAATACACTCGATGTATTAGCAGTTTTGATAAGCATATGACAGAAGGAGCCAACAGAAATGTATTTCACATTGATACTGAGTCTATAAGCCCAATTCAGCTTCAGGCTGATTTCCAGGTTGCAGACTCAATAGACATCCAGTGCCAGGGGAAGAAAGGGTAACTGCATGTTTTCCAATAGAAAACTCCTCAGAAAGGAGAGACATTTCAGGATTTTTGAGATTGAAAAAATTAGTATGTTCTGCCCATTCAAAAGACAGAAGATTTTTTAGTATTCACTGAGCAGAATTCTGCTTTTCTCAGACTGAAAATAAAATTGCATTGATTTTATCCCAGAATGACTGTGGCATGCAATGTCTTGGCTAGCTGTGACAAGAGCAGCTTACAAGATGAGCTTCCAGACAGATACTTAGTCTTACTCTGGTACCTTTACTATGCTACTCATGCAGGCATCCCTCCATCACTGCAGTGTTACTGCTGCCTCCCTGTAGTTATACCAGCACGTTCATGTTCTTCCTTTGAAACAACACTTTGCTGTATGTACTTGTCTCATCTGAAAAGCTTTAAATCATCCTGGGACCTCCTTAACAAGGCAGACCCTAAAACATCATCTTTGTTTAAAGCTTTGTTGGCAAGTTCCTCGTGAGACATACAGTAAATTCACTGAAATGAAAAACAGGTCACCCCACTGCACCTTGCCATGAATCATTGCATACCTCCCTTTCCTGTGCTTCCGATTCAAGTACTGGGTTTTGTCACTCCATTATATTTTAGCTGTTTTCCTTTAATAAAGGGAGTTCAAAGCATCACCAAATCTAAGTTTTCCACTTGTTCTGTTGCTAAGTTTTAAGAAGTCTCGGCATAAATAAAAACTTTGTTATAACATGAGGTCAGTGCAGGACTGCTATAGGAGGTCACTGAAGAGCTCATAGAGCACGTTACACAATGCCAGCAAGTCAAAGTGAGCTACCAGTAACAAACCATGACAATAGCAACAGAAATCATAATGATGAGTAGCTGCCTCACAGTTGTTCGAGGTTTTCCACAAACCTCAGCACTTGTCATGCAAATAGAATTTCAGAACCTGCTAACAATAGTCTATAAAACAACACACTGTTTTGCAACAAACAGGCATTATGTTTATGCACAAAGCCTAAACACTCTTTTGGGCTAGATAATTATCCCCCTTGTACTTCTGGAAAGGCAGAATTGCACAACGGAGAACTGCACTAACCCAGACGTGGTCAAATAGTGGCTCAACTGAGACCTCAGTGCCTGTGGGTATGTTTTATTATTGCTGGAAAACAATGATAATTTGTGGTAGCTAGAGACAGACCTTTTCTTCTGCAAAATCCTATAACACTGCTTTAATTATCTTTTCCAGAGTTTTCGGGACAGTGCTTGCAGTCTATAGCAGAGCTGAGCTAGCATCACACAGGGAAAAACAGAGCATTAAAACACATAATGAACACAGGCTGTCACAGGGAACTCCAAATGAGGATAGAGAGAGGTCAAGCACCAGCAAGAGGTCATTTTATGTAAACAGAAGTGGAGAGCACTAAATTTAGTCAGCTGATTATTTATCTCATATTACATTTTACTTGAACATTTGGCTGTGGAATACAAAAATGCTAATGTGACTCCATGGATATTCTTGAGAGCATAATAAATTTGTAGAGTAGATAGATAATCCCATTGAAATAAATACTTTGGACCATGCTGAAAATAGCACTCAGGACAATACCACTTAGACATTAGAGATATTACAATAATTGGTTTCATGTAAAACAGATAACTAAAGACATTGGATTAGTTCCCAGGAGTGTGCTAGACTACATCATTGAAGATGGGTTCTTTAATTGAATGCATATAGGAATAGATATAACAGCTTGAGCCATACACAGTATGTCACAAACCTTAACAATTATGGGTACATTTCATTTTGCACACCATTCCATCCCCATAAAATAGCTTGTTTCAAATTTAAAGGTACAGAATTAAATATATTTGCTTAAGAGGCATTTTATATTCTTCGAGGAAGGAAACACATCCTTCTGCTTTTTACTGAAAAGAACCAAGTATAGTCCTGGAGCAATATAAATAATAAATCTCTCTCTTACACATTTATAAAGACTCCATCAGTATGATACATATTTAACATGCAAGCACTTCATATTTCATTATATATGTATGTAAAAATGAACTCCACTTTCTAGGTTTCCATAAATTTTCCTCTATAACTGGCTTGAAAATATGGGTTATGTATTTAAATTTTCCATTTTTTAGTTTTCTTTTCCTTTTTTTGTTTTCTTTTTTATTTTTTTATTTTTTTAGCATATTTTTAGAAACTGAAAAACTGCTTGCAGCTATGTTTGTCCTTTTCCTACATCTTAACTTTTTTTAAAAGGATCTGCCAATATCTAGACTATTTTTTGTTTAAGTGCAGGAAACTAAGAATTTTCATTGGTAGAGTGTGCCTACACTGTTCCAATTTTGCAATTGTATATGTGGAAAAATAAAAACAGAGCAACTCAAGCCATAAGGATCACAGATCAATCTGGGCAAATAATCAGACATTCTGCATTAGAGAACTTCCTCAATTTTTGAAAGAGAAGATAAGTATTGTAAACCAAACCTCTACCTTCAGCCAAAACCAACTGTACACTGTAATGGCTCTCTTATGAGCATTATCACAAGACAATAGCTTTGGAAACAGAGTGCTATGTTGTCTGTAAGTGTAAAGATAATGAAAATATGTGAATGGAAATCATGTGATTTTCTTGGAATGCTATATTAAACCTCTTGACTGACTCTTATAAATTGCTTTGCAATTACTGCACTAATTCTTTCCTTGGTTAGAGATGAAACAATGTCGTATTTACTCAACAAGTTTTCTAACACTTAAAAATGCATCAGAAAAAGTCTCAACTGCCTTCAAAATGGCATATGTGCTTTGATGCATATGCTGGAATTCTTTATAAGTTTTTGCATAATCAATTAGTTTCCTACAGGATAAAATTAGATAGTAAAACCATAAATATCAAATTAGGTTGCTTGCAGTTTACACCAGAGTAGCCTCATTTCAGAGGTGCACAGAAACCACAGGAGGGAGTGGATTGCATCAGCTCTCAGCCCGGTAAAGACACTTTCCATATCTCGCCATTCATGCACGCAGCAATTGTGAAGCAAATCCTCATCTCAGCTTACTTTGACCCATATGGACAGTCTAGTTCTCTGGAGCCAGATTTCCTCCATGAGCTGCTGCTTGGGATGCTAATGCAGAGGAATTAAGGGGCTGCCTTAAGGCTCCTTACATGCATCACAGCAACAACTGCGCTGCATCCAAGCACTGCTGCATTTGAATTCTTAACACAAATCAGTTATTGGTGTTTATTTTTTTGTTTCCTTCATACAACATTGTAAATGCTTATGTTGGTATAAACAAAGATTAAAAAAATATTTTTAATCATCTCCAACACACCAAGCAACACGCTGGCATGTGATTTGTTTCACTTCATTGATAATATGCTCAGAGCCTTTTGTGCTGAGGCATGAAAAGGTAATTACTTGCAGCACAGGGTATTTATTATATCTCCTTGGGTTCTAAGTGTTAGCATTTTCTGGATGGACTATTTAAATGAATTTTCGAGTAGTAATATTTTTGTTGTTGTTATTTTAATGCACATCATGTTAATGTATATTTTTCATCTTATCTGGACTTTATCAAGGGATTGTTTTCTCTTTTTCCTTTAGGTAACACATTCTTTTAGCCACTGAGAACCATGTGCTCATTTCTACTTTTCACTGTCTTTTGGATATTAGTGACACCAAAAGAAAGACTGTCAGATACCTTAAGAGAGTGAGTGTAACTCAGTTCAAACACAAATAAAGCTGATGTAAAAGGACTGAGCTTTGTGGCATCCAAAAGTCTGTACATTTCTACTGAAGTTCGTCACTGTCTGCCACTAATCCCACAAAGCTCAGTAGGGATCAGCTGCCGATAGCACAAATGAAAGGGGGTCTTTGTTACAACACTCTGTGTTTTTGTACATATTGAAGACCTTGTGAGCCTCATTCAGATTGTCTGTTACTTAGCAAATATTAACAGTGTGTATAATGCACTGCTTCAGACAAATCTGTATTTTCTCAGGGTTTTTGTGTTATTTCCATTCATCACAAATGGTTTATATGCAATTCATGATTATGATTTAATTCTCTATCCACAATAAATGCCACATAAATAAACACTTTTTTTTTTTTTTTTGTCTTCTCTTTAGTGGCAAAATAATGATTGCATGGATAAAGTTCAAAGCTAGAATGTTTTGCCTGTGGTGGATTTATTATTACAATTATAAAAGTTGTCTTCAAAGGGTTAAAGTTGGTTAGTTAATTCCAATTCTCACTGTTTAATGAAATTACTTTGTTTCTTTAAACTGTGTTTAATAAGTAATAAGGAAGACTAGAAAATTAATACACATCTTGCTGTATTGATTTAGATTTAGTTCATTCTGTTTTCTCTCTGAAGTCTACAAGCCTTTAGGTGCTAGCTAATCTATTCATTTCTGACATGCACATCTTTCTATTGCCTAAGCACCTGTGCTGTTCTTGAAACAGCCTCAGAGATTATTTAAATCCACATGCTTTGCTTTTTCACCTGTTCACCATTTCCCACATCCTTTTACTATGTACTTCAAAACATTATAATTGTACTCTAATAAACTCCATTGTCATATTAGGTCTAACTTAACACAACCACTTTATCCAAGGGTAGTCCCTACATCCATTGTCCCACAACCACAGGAATACTGCTAGATCTCCTCCTGAGTTCTTTCTGAAAGTGCCTGGCAGCAATTCCATACTCAGGACTGTATTTTAAAATGGATAGCTACAAATGTTGGAGGGTAATGACTCAGGTTGAGCATATACAGGTAAGATGTGAGCAAAGTTAAGATTGTGGTACTATGGTAAGTGTGATGAGAGCAGACTGCACAGTTATTTTTAGATTTTAGATAGTGCAGGAAATAAAACTATGTGCTTAAAACCCACAAAATGCTAAATTCAAATACACAAAGTGCAGAGTCATTGTGACTGAAGCAGCCATAATCAGCAAAGTGAGGCAGCAAGGCTGGTGAAAAGGCTGGAAGGCATGTCCTGCACGGAGTGGCTGAGGACACTGGCTTTGTCTAGTTTGGAGCAAAGGCACCTGAGGAGTGAATCCATTGCTCTTTAAAGCTTCCTGAAGAATGGACATGGGGAGAGAGGGAGGTGCTGAGCTCTTCTCCCTGGAATGCAGTGGTAGGACATAGGGGAATGGTTCCAAGATGCACCAGGGGAGGTTCAGACAAGACATCATGAAGCATTTCTTTACTCTGAGGTTGGTCAAACACTGGAAAGGCTTCCTTGAGAGACAATCAGTACCCTGAGCCTGTCAGAGTTTAAGAGGCATTTGGACACCACCTAAACAACATTTAATATTGGTCAGCCCTGGTGGTCAGGCAGTTGGAGAGATGGTCACTGTGGGTTCCTTCCAGCTGAAACACTATTCCAGTATATCCATATTGCTACAGTGTCATGCTATACAAACGACATCTTCTTGGTATAACTTCTCCACTGAATCCTTCTGCCCGAGCCTCCTTAGGTAGCTTGACCCAAGCTGTACAGACTCCATAGGTCCTTTCCCTACCAGTCAGAGCAGCTATAAGCAGTTGCCCCAGGATAATGCAGGCCTTTTGTAAGCCTGAAATGCCAAACAGCTAAGTACAAGAGTCAGCTAAGAACGCTCTGGACTATGATCTTGTTCAGGCAAAATTCAAGAGCAGAACCACCACTCTGAAGGGAGTTCCTTTCTGTTCTGCCTAGGACCTGCCATGTCCCCTACCACCAAGAAACTATCCCATCAAGTAAACTAATTTCCATGGGTTCCAAATAATCAGATTCAGGCAAGCAAAAAATATAGCAAACAATAGCCCCTGAAAGGCATCCAAGGCTGCAAGTTCATATAATCACAGAATACATTTGGCCCAGAGAAGACCTTAAAGATCACCCAGTTCCAATGCCCCTGACAAGGGCAGGGACACCTTCCACTAGAGCATGTTGTTTAAAGTTCATCACTGCCAGATATTCCTATTCATTGCAGTTGATCTTGCATATGTTTGAATAGGGGAAGGCTTTACCATACAAGGATAGAAGATGCCAGGCTAGTAGACTTATTGTTTCTAAATGTATTCTCCACTTTAAAGGTCACCATATTTTATTTAGCAGACATTAATGAAGTGTTTGATCTCATATGCTACACTCTTGATTGCAAGCCTGACTCTAACAAAATAGATTTATGCTCTTTTGTTTAAATTCTACTTTGTTTTTAGCAATGCCTTATTTCAATGGGGAAACTTCAAATTTCTATGCTTGTTTTCCATGTTTAAGCCAGCTGAACTTCAGTCTTACTTTTCTTTTTCAGTCTTTGCCTACTGAATTTCATTTCTTAGGGTTTTTTAGTATTCTAAGTAGCTTTTTGAAGACACTCATTTCAAGTTTCTAAATTCCAGTGGGGCAATGGAGCACTACTCTCTTCTGAACTGAGTTTCAGGAATTGGTCCTTTACAGCAAATTTATGAGAGGAATAAAGGTGCTTTGTGTTTGACAACATTTTCTTTCTAAAAATTCTTGAATCCGAGAACATTCCTTGTCTTTTCATTTTGTGCCCATGGAAACTAATGTCTCTTCATTCCTAAACACCACCCAGTTATCTTCCATGTAAGTGCTGTCACCTGAAACTTTGCTGATTCTGGCTCTGAATTGTAAATCGTTAGTTTCTCAGAAGAGAAATCACCATATCTCAAGCTATATGTCAGGGATCTGACACAACAGAGCAGTGTATTGAATATGGTCTGGTGAGTGCAAAAATGGCCCACAGACTGCTGACCTTGCCTGTTTTCATTGGTGATCTGAAGCTGTAGGATCAGACTAAGACCAAAAAGCCATGTGTATTAAGGGTACCTCCACTGTGTTGCCTTTAGACACAGCTGAGCTGCTGACAGGAAGGATGTTCAGTATGACCTGAAGCTTGAGAAGTGACCCTTCATGATGTGCTTGTTCTCACAAACCTTGCAACTACAGAAGTATTTACAACTGCCTGGGTACTTGAAAGACTGAGTTTCCCTCTGCAGATGTTACTCTCCTCCCCTTGTGTCTCCAGGCTGGCTTATGGCCCAGTGCAGAGACTGAATGGCTGTGGTGGTTGGGGAGGGTGACACAGGGTGGGGGAGCAGCCCAGCCAGGGGAAACAAGCTCTGCAGATGAGTGTTAGAAGAATCTCTCTGGGACTGTAGCAAGACAACTTCAGCAGTTAGTATCCCTGAGGCCTTCCCATCTGATGTGAGTTCCTGAGATGGCCCAGGGGCCTGAGGCTTGATCCACATAGCACAAGGCAGCCCGAGGCTCCGAGAGAGGAGCGGCGCTCGAGGGCGTCCTGAAGGATAACACACAGCAGTGCACACATTCATCCAGGGCATACCTTACAAATGCTGTGAGCCTAAGTTATTAATACTGAATTTAAATTGAACATATGGTGTAGCTGTGCCAAATCTCAGTAAGCAAAACTCTCCTTACACTGAAAGATGTTAGATGTAACAGAGGCAGTCCTGTCCAGTTTCACTCTTGAAGTAGCATGCTCCCACACTGCTGGTTTAAATAATATCTTTGGGGAGTTTTGATGGAAATAGAAAAAAGGCCAACAGTCTTCTCCATTTTTCCCCTTTTGCTTTTGTCTACACGCTAGTATGCCTGTTGCAGGTGATATTGTTAGTATTAACACCAGGGAAAATAAATATTTTCAAATTCTCCACAAATGTCTGAGAGCAATGCAAAGGCACATGATGTAACATGTAGCAAGGGCGGGAAAAGCGTACAATCAAATGTGCTTGAAACAGGGATTTTAAAGTACGCTCTTCTATATGCCAAAGGAACTGAAAAAATATACTTTTTTGAACTTTTTTAATTTGCAAAATTGGCACTTATTTATAGAAATAAATCTCTGGAAACAGACCTATGAGACCAAACAAATTTTCAAATAGCAATTATTTTAAAATTAATTCTAAAAGAGCAGATACAGTTGCTATTCTAAAGCTGCTACGTGTTGTAGTTGGCATCATTAAAACATGAGTTAAACCTCCAAAATTATAGGAAAGACTTTAAAATAACCAGATATCTGCTCTTTTGGGGATTAATACATTTAGAAATTGTGAGAAGCCTTTCTCCAAAATTGTGTTAACAAATTTTCAAAAGTAGAAGCTGTTTTGAAAGTGTTTCTGTGAGCAATCAACACCAGGGATTGATGCTTCATGGAAAAAATGTAAGAATTGATGAAATTACAGAATCCACTAATAAGGCTCACCACAAAGTGTTTTACTTATCTTCTATGAATTATATGTACTATAGAAATTTCCTGAGTTTAGCATCCACCTGCCTCAAAATTGTCACCTGGTAATTAGCAGCTGCCAGACTACATTTATGTGCATGCTTATTTTTAAAGTTCAAAGACAAGTGATGATGGTAATGAGATTTTCTATGAACCATCTTCTTGTTGTGTTCCTCAAAACACCCTAAATAGAATTAACAAATAAGCCTCAGAATCATTGTAAGTATTGGATACATACAAAGAAGGCTAAGAAAAAGTATTTTCTCAAACCATCTAAAGCTACTAAAGAAATAAATTCTGTGGTAAACCATTGACATAAAATAAAAATAGAGCAAATAGAAACAATGTCATGGAGCTGGTCACTGAGGGACACCACTGCTGCAGGTTAGAAAAAACAACCTTACATGTTTTGGGTCCTATCCTAGGCAGCTGCTTGAGGGGTCATCATATTTTAACCAGACCATCATGTTCTTTACCTGCTATGCTCACAAGTCCTTTAGCATGTCCTCTCATTCAACAGACATTAATTTTGCCTCTGATCCATGATGTTTGCCTCTAACTCTGTTAAATTTCAAGGACACAAAGTCTTTTGCGTGTTCTGTCACGTTGACCCTTATTATTGGAATAATTCCCCTTTAAACACACCAATCTACCACATAATCCTTCTTGAAAATCCTACTTAAAATGTCTAAAGAAACATTTGGGCAGCAGGGTGTGAAGATTGTAGACTCTAATACAGACCAATAACCAGTATTTCCTTATATTCACTCAACTGCCTTTCAATTAGCTAATTTTAGATATCAAGATCTCCAGAGGCTGCCTTATTGTTCTGTTTCTATAGCACCTGCTCCTTGGTTTGAGTTCTCACTTACTAGCAGTGATGCAAATAAAGATTTTGACATACACATAAGATTTCTAAAGGCTCAAAACCAGCCATACAAATAAACAAAAAGATAAGAAAATCAGTTATTTTTAAATCTGTCTTATTATTTTGAAGATCTGACATGTTTTTAGCAACACTGACTGATGTAACCATTAATGCTGTTTTGAAGTCAGTATTGGAAGAAATGTTTGTACAAATCAAGTATTCTGATTAATGGAGCTGTAGTCTGTGTGTTTTCCAGCAATGTACAGAGTATGAATCTTTGGAAAATATTTTTAGGAAGGAAGGAAGGAAGGAAGGAAGGAAGGAAGGAAGGAAGGAAGGAAGGAAGGAAGGAAGGAAGGAAGGAAGGAAGGAAGGAAGGAAGGAAGGAAGGAAGGAAGGAAGGAAGGAAGGAAGGAAGGAAGGAAGGAAGGAAGGAAGGAGGGAAGGAAGGAAGGAAGGAAGGAAGGAAGGAAGGAAGGAAGGAAGGAAGGAAGGAAGGAAGGAAGGAAGGAAGGAAGGAAGGAAGGAAGGAAGGAAGGAAGGAAGGAAGGAAGGAAGGAAGGAAGGAAGGAGGGAAGAAGGAAGGAAGGAAGGAAGGAAGGAAGGAAGGAAGGAAGGAAGGAAGGAAGGAAGGAAGGAAGGAAGGAAGGAAGGAAGGAAGGAAGGAAGGAAGGAAGGAAGGAAGGAAGGAAGGAAGGAAGGAAGGAAGGAAGGAAGGAAGGAAGGAAGGGCGGGCCAGAGCAGGAAAACCTAGACAAAATAGTAGTACCCCATTCTCCACAAGCAAGCTTTGTTCACAGCTGTCTCATTATCAAGGCATTCAACTTCAATACTCATTCACAGCTTCAAAGAATGGGGTGTGGAAATTAAGTATCACTCATAAATACCTAAAGGCCAGAGTGTAGGGTTAGATGAGCCTGAGTATGACATTGGGACCAGAAAGTCTAGTAATACTCTTGAATATAACAATGAAGGAGTAGAGAACCAGGAGAATAATTTATTGAGGTGTTAGAACTATAAAAATGATGGAAGTGCTGAGAAAACAGCCTTTCAGTGAGAGAAACAGGACTTGCACACACTAGTAAAAGTGTTACTGCAGAATAATGAGGTGCCATGTGTCAGCTGACTCACAGTCACCACCTGGGTACTCAGTCTGGGTTTGTGGCCAATGCAAAGCAGTTCCAATTAACTCTGCCCTCTTTCAAAGAGGGGAGTTGTTCAGTTTGATTTATCAAGAAATAAACTGAGAAATTATTTCATGCCCGTGTACAAGAATGCTTACAAGGAGAAAAGCCTGAGTACTAAATAGTTCCTTAACTACTGAAAAATTGGAATAATAAGAGCTAATAATAGTAGATGCAATTAGCTGATGTCCTAAAACACAACAGAAGTAAGGAATTCTCTGAACTGTTGAGTCTTGATATCATGTCTAAACAACTTCTAGAAAGCTTACACAAGCACAAGTCTTTAGCTTCATAAAGAGAAGAGGCAAATGCACAGTCTTGTCAAGCAAAAAAAAGGCCTCACAATTTCATTGGGTTGGCAAATTTTTGAATATATTTAAGTTAAAGGTAGAAGAAGATCAGATACTGCAACAATAATCTAACTTAACCTGCTGTACAAAAAAAAAAATAGGATCTGTAGAATTCAAACACTCATTGCATGATGGTACTGTCTGTCCTATTTTCAGCTGGGATAGAATTAATCTCCTTCTTCACAGCTGGCACAATCCTGTGTTTGGAATTCACCATGAGAATAATGTTGATACCACACCAATGTATTTGTTGCCAAGTAGTGCTTACTCTAAATCAAGGACTTTCCATTTTCCCATACTCTGCCTGCTGGCAGGTATATGAGAAGCCAGGAGGGTGCCTAACTGGGACAGCTGGTCTGACCAGGCCAAAGGGATATCCTGGACCAGTGAATGTTATATTCATCATGTAAACTGGGGCTGGCTGGGGTCATCAGCCACTGCTCGCTGATGGGACAGGTATCAGTCAGTGGCTAGTAAGCATTGTCCTGTGTATCACTTGTTCATCTTCAGTTTTAGTCCTTTCTCCTTCTCAATAAAATTACTATTGTAATCATTATAATTACTATAATACTTGATTTTGTTTCCATTATTAAACTGTTCTTAGCTCAACCCACAAGTTTTTCCCTTGTTTTTTGATTCTCCTATCCACTGAGCAGACCAGCAGTGATGAGTGTCTGTGTGGTACTTTGTTGCTTTGTACTGGACTGGAGTTAAACCATGACACCATCTCAGTTGCATATACTCCAATATCAAACTGTGGACACAACCACTAGGGGCTGCATTACTATGTTGCAGATTTGCACTATATCTGATAGAAGAGCTGCTGCAGAAAGTCAAAGTAGTTGCCTTTTAGACCACAAGATTTTCACCCCCTCTAAAATATCAAAATTAATATGCCACACTGGAAGGTATGGAAGTCAGTTTAAGAATGCTAGTGTTTGCTATAAGTTTGGATAATAGTGTGGTAAGTGTTGCTTTAAAGGTACCACCATCAGCTAATGCAAAAATAAGATTGCACATTTTTAGCAAGAACGAGTATTTATACCCAACTATACTTACTATGTGACTTACAAATACAGACAATAAACTTAATGCATTAGCAGCAGAACAATGTATATCTTTATGCACGTAGTAACTGATCATGCATAAATATTGCAAAGAGAGTGGCAAAGAATTTAAAAGCAAAACACCAGTGGTGATTTTCATTGGAGAAAATAAGGAATAATTAAGATGGAAAAACTATTAAGAGTTAAAAAACTGCAAGAACATGTAGTTAGTCCCTGTTCATTCATCTGATTTACTACAACTAGTAAAATAAATATGGTTGACAAGCTTTATTATTTATGCTAAAGGATCTAGCAAGGATTACAAAGGGCAGTAACATCTGGGCAGGCCGGCAGTTATTTATCTGGACATTTTACAAACGGCAGCAAAAGAGTACCTGCTTACTCATTTGAATTCCCTGAAGAGTTTTAAAACAGAGTAATAAAGAATCACTTATTGAAAGCTAATAACTGTATCACCAGAGGGGAGTGAAATAGCCACAGGAGAGTTTCTGAGCCAAAATACAGACTTCTGAAGCTTTCTGCAGGAATCAGCTAGAAGTCCTAAGGGCTTTGAGGCCAAAAGAAACCACTGCCATGGATCACATCCCCGTATTCCCAACGCAAGCAACACCATGCTCGTTCAGTGACACCTTCCCAGTGTCCCTTCTGCTGCATCAGCCACAAGCGCCACAGCTCGGGCTGAGTTTCACCCTTTTTGCCTCGAGTAATCCTTGTGGCTTTATACTGAAGAACAAAGCACCTCCTCTGATAGCTCTCATTCCTTGAGTACAGAAAAAGCTTTCTAAGAATTTAGATTTAAACGTTACTTAGCCTAAAAGTATTTTTGCACGGACCTCATGGGAACGACAGCATTTCTCCTTAGCTGCCTCGAAACTAGACAACGAACTCGTAAAACAAATTAAACTGTTGAAACATAAATTACGAACTGTGAGGGAAGAGACTGTCCCTGCACCTGCGGGCAGTCCCGGAGGAGACAGCGCGGAGACCTGTCCTGTGGGCTTCAACCTGCTCCCCGTCGTAGCAGGCAGGCACTGCGCCTCACCTTCCCCTGCCCTTGGGTTTTTGTTGTTAAACACGACCCGCACCACACGGCTGGATTCGCCCTGCCTGTCGCCGGGATTACCCAGCCGGCGCCTGCCACCTCCTCTCCCCTCGGGGCGCGGGGAGGACGGGCTGAGGGAGGGGGCCGCCATCTTCCCAGGGCGGGCGCGGGTGGCGAGCGCGCGGCGGCAGGTCCGCGCCGGGGGCTGCAGGGGGGGCCGCGCCCCCGCCCCGGCGTGTGAGGGAGCGAGGGAGGAGGAGGAAAGCGAGAGGGAGAAAGCGAACGGGAGGGCGGGGTGTGGCGGCAGCTCCCGCGGCTGGGCGTGTGCCCGGCCCCCGGTGCTGCGTGACCGCGCGGGAGGAGCAGGAGGAGGAGTGTGGGTGCGGGGAATTTCCTTGTGTGGCGGCGGAGGAACAACACCGCTCCAGACGGCGGGGCTGCGAGGAGGGCGCTGCCGCCGCCGCCGGTTGCCGAGCGATGTGAGGGGGAGCCCCCCCTGCGCCCTCCCCTCCCTGCCCCTGGAGCCGCCTGCTTTCCCCCTCCCTCCCCTCGCTCATCCCCGCCCCGCCATGCCGGACCAGATCTCCGTGTCGGAATTCGTGTCCGAGACCAATGAGGATTACAAGTCACCCACCGCCTCCAACTTCACCACCCGGATGGCCCAGTGCAGGAACACGGTGGCGGCCATCGAGGAGGTGAGCCCGGGCGGGGGGCGCGGGGCGCGCAGCCCTCTCTGGCCTGACTGCAGAGAACAAGGCGCTACCGGCGCTGGCTCCTGCCGCTCCCTCTCCCGCCCGGCCCCGAGCAGCGCCCTCGACTGCCGCTCGGAGGAAGTGGGGCTCGCCCGACTGGAGAGGGGAAAGAAAAGGAGCGGGGGAAGGGCCGGGGCGCCGCTCCCCCGGCCCGCGGGGCTCACGCTCCGCCCGCCCCTCAGCGCACGGCGGGGCAGGGTCGCCCGCCGCCCTCGGCTGGGGGAGCCCGAGCCGTCGCTTCTCGCTGCTCCTGAACGCCCGAGGAGCCCGATCCGGGCGGTTCCGCCCGCTTTCCTCCTAACTGGGGGGTGGGGGGAACTTGAACTCTGCAGGTTCCTCCGTCAGCCCCTTCCTTCACAGCGACACCTGAACCGCCTTGGCCTCCCCAGCTGCCGCGTGGGGCTTCGCCTTTCCGTGTTTGTCCTTTCCCCGAGTGTGTCTTTGCCCGCCTCCGGGCACAGGTGGGATTTAATCCTCTTTCCAGTTCCCGCACACAGAAATTTAAACGCACTTCCCCCGGCCACACGGTTTAAGGCAGCCTTCCCTGGGGATCTGCTCCCTCAGGGCCGTGCTCGCCCTTCGTCGTGCGGGATTCCGAGCTTCCTCTTCCCTGCCTCCTCCGGGACAGCGGGGCTGCGGGTGCCCGCTGCCAGCCGCTTTTGTCTCGCCGCAAGAGCCGGCTGCTTCTCTGGCTTTAAAGATAGTCGGGACGTGCGTTGAACCTGATGGTGAGAACCCACTCTGCCTCCCACGAGGATGTCTGCCAGCACTCGGGAGAGGGAGGCTCGCTTCCCTCCTGTTTCAAATCAGTGGGAAATCTGGGACAGGTCTGAACATAGTGAGAGCACATTCCACATCCCAGTCATACATGCACAATGAAAGGAGAAGCGTCTGTGTATCCTGACTCCTCTACCAGCTTCTTTGAAGTAACTTGTAGGAAGGGGGAATCTTACTTGTGCTGCAGATTAATTTGCTCCATCTACCTGTTACATCAGTTCTTACAGTGTGTGTTTAGTTGATTTGTTTTGCAGTAAGCATATATTTTTAAAAAAGCCTCTTCAGCAAAAACAATCTTGTCAGTTGTTGATGTCCCTTCTTACAAAAGAACTGCCACTAGCAATGGATTATTAAGGTGTCTTAAGTGAACAAAACCCAGGTTAGGTGTTTAAACACCCTTTTCAGGATTTTCCTGTTTTGCCAGTTCCCAAAACCACTAAAGCAAGGAGTTGAATTCAAAATAATCTTGTTCCTGAGGTAATTTTCTGCCCTGCAAGCTCTTGCACTTAAATGCCTGGATTTAATTATGCATTATTAACCCGATAGTCTTAAGATCAACAATTCTGTAACAAAGACAACCTCTTCCTGAATATTTATAGTAATGAATAATTTTAATTGCAAGGTAGAACTGCTTAATAATTGATTAATACAAGATCGAAGGTGGTATAAACATTTGGGTCAAAAGCAGTTTTGTGAGATTTAGAGATTTTTATTTCTGAAAAAAAAAATTGGTTTTTTCTCTATGTTGAATTTAGTGGGTTGGTGTTTGATTTTTAATGGAACTCAATCAGAACATTAAATCTTTCTTTGTATCTGCATATTTCTGGTATTAGATGCTGTCTGCTAGCTGAGTACAAAATTATCTTTAATAATAATCATGATAAAGAATGAGCCTGGTGAAGTTTGAAAGGCAGGAGGTGAGAGATTGCAGAGACAGGCAGTAGTTGTTAATAGTATTGATCTATCTGGCACTTCTGGCAAAATATCAGCAGTTCCTGCCTGTTTGTGCTGCTGTCTGAAAGCATGTGTGGAAATGCTTTTACTCTGATTTGTCAAAAACAACAAATACATTTTCATAGTTTCAAAATGTTAAATTTTTTTTCAGGCTTAGACTTCTTTGGTTTGGAAACACTCATGTCCTTTAGCATGACGTGCCTGGTTTTTCAGGTTAAATGTGATTCTTGGATAAAAAGCTGTCTATAAATTGTGCAATAGAGAAGTCAGGGCTCAGCACTATTTTATTTTTTTTTCTGGGAGGCTGGGCAAGAAGTAATTCATCAGCTTGTTATGAACGAAAGCTTATTAAAGAATGCATCTAAAAATGTTCAGGGAATACAGAGAACCTGTGCATTTCCAGTGGCACTGGTAGTGTGAAGCATTGGTTTCCAGTGCACACTGCTCTTGCAGCAGGCAGTGTGCTTCTGGGAATTAGGAAGTCTGGCTGTGTATGATTGAGGGAATGTGTTACTTTAAAGCAGTTAATAGGTAAGTTGAAACTGGTTGACTGCTGACTTTGTATGTGCATTGATTTGAACAAGTGACTGTAAGAGCTAGTTTATTAACTGAAGATACGTTTTTGCTTCCCAGGATATTGTATACATTTATTAAATCAACAAATTAAGTGGTTAATACTGATACTTAGAGGATGTCTCTTTACTACTACTGCTACTCCCAGAAAATCTGGTTCTGGAATGGAGTGTTAAACTGCCTGCATGAAGCCAGCTCTAGCCTCCCAAGTCTGGTGCTCCCTTGGGAGCTGGGGAGGCAGTGCAGGAGCACAGGAGGGGGAGGCAACTGTCATTTGTTAGCCTGAGCTCAACTGTCTTCAAACACTGATATGTTTTCACATCCCCACATGTCTTTTGCACTTAACATTGCTGGCTACTAGTTTTGAAATGCTGTCTTTGTTAATTAGTAGGCGTCTAGTAGTGTCTTAAAAGTTTAATTAATGAAGCTTTCCATGTTGGAGTGGAAGAGGCTTGTTAAGCGAGGAAATCAATAAGATGTTGGACAATTAGAAGTGTATAATTTATCTTTATATCTTTGTGGGCAGTGGAATTACCTTAAATCTGAACTCGGATTAACTGACCTCTGTCAGTTTCACAATATGGTTGATTCGTAGTATGAGTTGAAAATACTTTCAGTTTTACTATTTTATGTGATTGTATGCACTGATTACATACCATGGATCATGGCTTTTGAGATCACCAGAAACACCTGCATTGCAGTTTGGGAGCTGCTGCCTCTTCAAACACTTGCAGAAAGAGCTTCTGATTCTTTGCTTAATCTGTTTCTTTCTCTCTGTAGTGGAAAAGGGATTAGGAAAGGCATGCTTGTGGAACACAAAGTGATTTCAAAGGAAAAGGAATCATATAATTTCTGCATTGTTCTCAGATTAGGGTGTTGTTCAGCAAAATGTTGGGAGTATTTAGCTTCTTCTGAAACAAAATTGGTAGTGAGCAATATGTCGCAGGCCCTTACAGGTTACTGTTTAATCTTTACATGTATGATAGTGACTAAGATTAAATAAGTTTTAATTGATAGAGTGCAGAGCATGGTCACATGATTGTGGGAGGGGTTGCTTGAAATCAGTAATCTTGTCTGATGACTGCAGCCTTTTTAATTGTCTGTTTCTGTTAAAGGTCACAGAATCTAAAAATTTGTAGTGACCATTCTTAAACTATGAATGCTTAAAAAATCTGGTTTCAGTATTGCTGTTACTTAGAACAGGCACTTCTCTCTTTTATATGCTGAAAGTTAAGTAAAATAGCCCCTAAATTGTAATGAAACCTGCAAAGTAGTTCTAGAAACTGTGATCATTTTAACCATTTTTAGAAATTAGTTTAAAGAGTAATTGAATGACTGGAATCTAATTGTGCCACTTTTTTTTTTTTTAAGCATGAGTCAAGTTTTACAATAAAGAGTGGAAGTGAAGCCCATATTTCTGTTCTGTTTATTGGGCCCCAGTGCTGGACCAAGTAAGTAGGATAGAGAGCCATTTTGCAGGCTAATGCATAGAGAGTAGCAGACAGTCCCTGTGCTGAAGACATTTCCATCTAAGTCAGGATTGAGGTACCAAATTTACCCACCTACTTAAACTTAACTGCATGCACAGACTTCCCTATGAAGGGAGGAGAATGGAAACATTGAGAGAATTTAATATGTTACTGGAACATCTCCACACCATAGTGGCACTTGCCACTGGGATAAATGTGTTCTAAAAAGTAGAGAGGACAAACGTGGGAGAAAGACATAAAAGTGTACAACCAAAAGAAACAGTATAGGTCCCATTCCATGATGATGATACCTCAATAATTCAGTTATTTAAAAGATTTTTTTTCTCTTTAAAAGATTTTTTTTAACTTACTACTCCTACAAATGCAGCATGTAATTTCTGTATCAAATCCTTTTCTTCCTCACTGTCATTTATAATGCAATTTTCTATCAGAAATGGCAACATCTTCTTGCCACCTAAGGCAGTCCACAGTTTTCAGCTGGCTTGGAATGGTGTAAGGGATCGATATTTATTGAATTTGATTCCCCCTTGTGTGGTACAATTCTGTAATATTCTCTTCTGCATTTTGGTTGTGCAAAGCTAACAAGGGGAAGATGTAATAGCAGCATGGTAGAGTGGGGGAGTGTGAGTCTGGATACATGGATACACCTGTATATTTTTGCTTGCTACATTTCTAGGACTGGATTCTGTTTTCCTATAGTTGATGATTGTGCTTTGAATTTCAAAGTTACATGAAGAAGGTGTTTCTGTACAGTTTGAGAAGCAGTAGGAAGTGTCATATACTATAGTGTATTTTGAGAAATTTACTGTGCTTTCATGTATGTTTCTTTTTAATAAAATGTATCTTTATTCCCACTATAGCATGCTCTTTAGTAGAACAAATTTGCACACTTTTCTTACCTCATTACTAAATACACTTCCATAAATGCATGTTGTTTAAAACTTTTTTTGTGTTCCACTTCTGCTTCCTTTCTGGACTCATGATTCTCTGTCATCGGCATCCAAAAAGGTTTCTGGAAAAGTCATTATAACACAAAAGGCATGATGATTTCAGAAGGAGTGTGGGAATTGTTTTCTTTTTGAGAGGCATATACAGGATGAAAATTGCATAAATGCAGGAGCTAAACTGTACATCTTCAGCTGGAGCTTAGTGCATATTTTCAAATAGGCAGTTTAAACCTTAAACCTTTAACGTCAGCATGCAGTCAGTTAGAACAACAACAAACCACAAGAAAAAGTTTCTGTGCACCTTACCTTAGAGCATTTGGTGATGAATCAACTTCAGCATTTACCAAATGCTCCTGTTTCTCCTAGGAGGATGAATGAAAAATACAGATTTATAAAGAAAGAGATAATTGGGGGTTTTGCATTTTGAGTTTTCCCTAATGTTGCTGTATTTTTCAGAACCATCTTATCTGAATCTAGTGCTGCTAGAAGAGGGTAATGTAGAAAGTGGCAACTTTTGCATAGGTTTAACCCACCTTCAGTTCCTCTTCTTATCTTCATGTTGTTCTCTGTATGCTATAATATGCAACACTATTAGGTAAAGGTGAAGCCTTTATTTTCAAAGGCTTTGGAAAGTCACAGGACAAAAGCCTAATCCCTGCTTCAGAGTTCTTACAGTCCACATGTCAAGTGGATCTGGCTGATGAATACAGGTGGAGAAATGCAAGAAAACTTGGTGCATCTCTAGTGTAGTTTGTTAGTAGATGAAACACTGTGAAGTGCTTTCTTTTTATTCATATACATTGGAATAGTGGTTATTAAACACTTAATTCAACTCTTAAAGCTATTATTGTTTTATAATTTCCACCTTCCTTATGTGTGAGTATGTGTATGTATTATATACAGCCATTCCCTGTGTAAGCTCCAGCACTGCACCTTCTGAGCCTCACTCTTGACAGCCCAAATGATCTCTCAACCCCAGTTTCCCACAAACAACCTTTCCACTTAAAGCTCCACAGAAGTCGGGTCTAGCCTTGTTTAGGCTGACTCTTCCCTCTCTTGTCACAGGTATCAAGCTTCTCCATGCTTTTGAAATGTTTACAGTCTCCTTATGTTTCTTAAGTTCCAGAAACTCCTTTGCTACAGTGATTATTGGTGCTTTGTCCTACCTTTGTGGAGGTCCGTGCCTTGGCCCAACCCTGTCCAAGGTACTGGAGCCATGGCTGGAGCTCAGGTGGGCTTCACCCCAAGATGAAATGCCTCTCATGGATGGGCCAGTGGCAAGAGCATTCATTTGTTCTCAGCCCTTGCTCTCTCCAAATAAATCATATTCTTCATGAAGTTGCTAGAGAGGGAAGAAGTCGTGTTATAGTCAGACATCTGTCATGACAAGCCAAGATGTTGACTTTTATGTAGGGAAACAGAAGCTGGAGGGTTAATGTGAGAATCACCAGTTTAAAAGAAGGAATCAAGTTGTGGAGACAAATGAAGTGTTTGTTGAATAGTAGGGGTTGAATTAATTGTGTACTAAAAGCAAAACAAAGAAATTAAAAGCAAAACATACATATATATATATTTATATGGAAAAAGTCATTAAACTGAGTTCTGGAGTTTTGGTAAAGTTGATAGAATTGAAGAGTTCATGTAGTAAAGTCTGAAAAATATTCATTAAATATCTCTGGAATGGGGAAAATAATGAGAAAATTTACAGATGTGAAACACCCCAGGAAGAATGTCACAAATTATCTGAGCCTGTCAGACATGTGAAGAAAAAGCCAGATGAAAGTTTTTTTAGAGGAAAGTTTTATTATAATGAATATATAAAGATAAAAGATAAACTTGCAAAAGTCAAGTTTCTTTAGGAGTGACAGGAGGTAGTAAAGCAAACAAAAACACTCTTAAGCACATAGAATTTCAAGAGGAAAAAGAAGACATAATTTGTAGTTAGAATGTTGTAGTATTGAAGATAATGTAGGTATTGCCAAATCTAAAAAAGTGTGGTGCTGCAATTTTTGAGCTCAAATTGTGGGAGAAGGTAGAATGGAGGTCAGGAATAGAGGTGCAAGTAAACAAGGCAATAAATAAAATTGTGAACAAGAAAAGGAAATTTGAATTAAAAACAAATTGAGAGATTGAGTTATCTAGAAGCAGAAGTATTGTGATAGCATATGAGGAATTGAAGGGTCAGGAATTGCCACTTGGGGAGAAGCATTAAGAAGGGGATGAGGAAATACATAAAAAGTCTGAGGAAGTTCAGAGGAATTGGTATTGTCAGGAACTGCAAAGGAAGAGGGAGTGTGGCAGTGTTCACACAGGAAGTAGGATGAAAACACGCCTGAAAACGTGGGGGGAGGGCTAATGTGAAAAGGATCAGTGTAGCAAGGAGGTGAGCAGGAATATAGGGAAGGGGTAGTGCTGGGGGAATAATGGTGATAGCTGTATCCTACTGTGTAGTTTAGGAGTGGAAGAAGAGTTCAGTGTGTTCCCCAGAAAATATTATGTGATTCTTAGAATTATGCAGACCTTATGCGATATTATACATACCTCAGTTTTATTTGGAAAGAGAAAATAATTTACCTTACAGGAGAGAATTTACTGATGGAGGAACTGAGATAGAATTGTAACTGAATAGGCTTTTTCTTATGAGCAATGGTGCTTTGCAGGAAATTAGCTTGGGTGGTGTGATTCAGTACTTTTCATCTCAAGTATTTGTTTTCAAGTGAGTAGGTGTTGGACAGAATTTGAAAAATTTGCTTCTTTGTGTGTGTGAACTCTGCTTCACAAAAATATTTACTATGTAAGTGACATACTGTGCAGTGAAGGGTATTTCTTTAAGAGGTGGCTGTAATAGTTAACATGAAAGAAGCTGTAGTATAAATTCTAGCATCCAACTTGTTAAACCAAGAGGAAGTAGAGAGCTGAGGGAGAAGGCTGAAACTCTGCTCCATGATGTCTTGGAGCAGTGTGCTGTTCACAACCATCTGCTGTTTGTGGACCCCTCAGCAAGCCCTGATTAAAGATCAGATTATCAATGTAGTTCTAGCCTGAAATCTATAATTCTGTCTAGGCATTATGCTAAGTATGCATGTAGATACATCAAAACAGCTGAAGAGCTGATTAGAGCTGAACAAACTACTTTCACGTTCCTGAAAGCTTTGTACTACATTTAAAAAGTGTATAGGAAAGGAAAGTGGTAGTGAAGGGTAGTGGATGTTCTTACAGATTTTCTCATGTTGTATGATTTCTGTTCATTGTTATTGAAAGATTTCTTTCCTAGAATATGTGATTTCAAGGAGACTTAGGCTGTATTCTAGGGAAGTCAACTCAGAAGCAAATGCATTTAGTAATCATTTAAAGCTCATTCAATCAAACAGGATTACTGTTTGACTATTGCAATAGGAGTAGAAATTTTCTTAGCATTTGCAAAAACATAACCCCTGCTCCGTAAAACATGCAGTATGGAGTTTTGCAGAGCACATACTTTTAATAATTTGTTTATTTTCCAGCACTGTAGGTGTATGTTACACAACAATAGAAGAAATGCCAGCAGAGTCCTCCTACGCTCTGAGCTCATAGACTCAGATGCTAATTGTGCTGATGAGAATAGCATTGAAGAAGCAATGAAGTAGTAAATCTTTTGTAAGCTGCTTTTTGTTTGGTTTCGTTCTTCTGCTTAGTTCACTCTCTTCTGATGCTTAAATGGTCTGGATGTCGATGACAAGCTTTTCATAATAAGTATTTCCAGCCCAGTCAGTTCTAGGGGTGGAGTGGTCATGGTTGCTACTGCCTTATCTTTTCCCCAGTCCATACGGATGTGGCACTGGTGTAAGGACACGTGGTGCTTGGTTACACATAGATTCAGGCATTTGTCTCCTCTGCTTCAATCAGTTGGTTCAGTAACTCTTTCCTATTCATTTAAGAACAGAAGTTCTGATTGACCTGGACATGCTTCTCTGTTCTAAATTGCTTCAATTTTAAATGCAGAACTTCTTTGTCTTAGGTAGTGTTTTGTCTTAGGTGACAGTTGTGCATGAATTTACCTTCCTAATGCTTCATTGATACGGGGAAGTACCATATGTTAGATTTGATAGATGCCTCCCATGACATGAACTCTCTCATTATTTTGGTGAAGTCCACTCTGGTGATAAAGCTTTTATTTTTGCATCAATATTATGTAAATGAGTATTTTATATCTACTGTTTGGATTACACTAATAATTGCATTAAGTTATACTTAAAGCTGCTGAAATTCCAGTAGAATTTAAGATCATTGCTTTCAAGATTGTCCTGTGATTTCTGTGTTGAGCATCTAAAATGAATGGCACTTCAGATGCATTATTTTGTTTAAGTGTGTTGATACTGAGGCCATGCAGAGATTTTCAAAGGTAAAGTGAATACAGAGAAGTTGGAATGGAAATCACAGGCTGAAGTCTGGAAGCCACTATAGAACAGAAATAATTTTATAATGTTTCAAGAGAAAATAAGTTTTATCATTTGACACTGGATTTTATGTGTAACAATATACGATTAGTATTATAGGTAGATGGTGTTAATAAATTTCTACCCTGATTATAGAGAGATGATGTCCAATGTGCTGCTTTACCTCTGATGCACCTTGTTTTGACAGCTGGTTCTGTATGTCCCTAGGAATAGTTGATTCATTTGATGTGATTTGTCTTGCTCTCCTGAAGTCCCCTCTAGATACTTCTGCCATTCTTTGTTGTGGGAATATGGTGTCCTAAGAGTTTCAGGTGTGTCATAAACTAGATAGAGTTTGTGTGCCTTCTATTCTCTTTCAGGATGGACACCTTGTATGTATTTGCCAGAGATGTTTGTGGTACTGATTTATTATTTATTTCTGATAAAGAGTTCTCAGACGCCTGTTAAGACTGAAGTTTGATTTAGCTATGTTGCTGTAGACTCTTTTCTAGGATAGTTTCTTGTCCCTAGAATTATTGGATACCTAAAGAAGAAAAAGTCAAAGGAGTGTTGGATGAGGAGGGATAGATCAGTTTATAACGTCCAGCTGATTTGTGCACACACTGCAAAGATTCTCCTTTTTAGCATAAAATACATTATACATAGGGAGAAACATAACTGCTTAGTTTTTCATTGCTTTATAGAGATTGTAACAGGAGAGTCTGGCTGGTTCAAGTAGAGGTTTGAAGGCTACAGATACCAAATTAGACTACTAATATAGGAACTTTTGAGTATCTGGAAAATATTTTGATTTGTTAATTGCTTGCATAAATAACTAAAAATTCTCTTTTCAAAAACCTTATCACATGCAGAATAAAAGAGCTTTATGTTCTGCAAAGATTAATTCTTGTTGCTTCTGATAGTGTCCGAAAAGATTTAATACTGGGGAGTTACTGAATTAAAAAACCTGCAAAAGGAAAATCCCATCAGCCAGCTCATCATAATGCTGCTGAATGATATAGAGTGAGGATCAGCCTCTTCCAACAGCTGGACTCCAAACCATGAACGGATTTGATGGATGCTGACAGCAGATAGAAATGCAAAAACATGAAGATAGAAAAAAGTCCCTTGCAGGATGAGGACCAGAGAATTTTGACATGGGTAAAGGGTTGCTAAATCTTACTTGTCCATTTAAGACAATCAAAACTGGAACTTTAATCCTGTTGCCTATGTTACTTTATTTTACATGGTGATGATTCTTAGCATGTTGAAGCATGTAATAGTAAATAAATGGAGATGGATATCAGGAATTGCCTTTTGCAACTGAAAAAATATACAACAATTAAATATTAAATAAGGGAATTTTATTTACACACCCTCTCTTTATAAATGAGCAACTGTAAAGAATAAGTGCATCATCTATTAGATTGCTTGTGAGATCTGTATTTAAAGTCCAGTTATCTTGTCTTTGAAAGCAGATAGCTGCAGTGTTGAAGAAGGAAATATATTTCTCAGTGTAAAAATTAGTTAATGCAGGAGATGTATGTGTTCTGAGAAAGAGTTGGCATAAACAGCTTTCATTCTTTCTCTAAGCATGGGATTTTATTTCACAAAAATGCTTGATGTCTGTTTCCCAGGTAAACATTTGTTGCATTTCTAACTTTTTGTAGTGAGTGAAGCCTGTGGAAATCAATTAATACACAGATATCTGCTTTGTTTAGTGTGAAACAGTCTCATTTACTGACTTGTATTAATGATCTAACATTTTGTATCTCTGAACATCTGATTTGGGATTTCTCTTCTGATAGAAGTAGTCTGTTAGAGACTTCTGGTTTTTTGTTTTAATAAATGCATTGTACCAAGTCATCATGCTTGGGTCTGGTTTTATACACAACATAGAGCAGTTCCAAATTCTCCCATTGTTTACCTTTGCAGCAGAATTACCTTGCACTTTTAAGTATTAATTTCCCAAAGCACAGGGTTATTACTTTTTCCACCATGCATATGCTTAGCTCAAGAGTTTACTGCATTCTTCTGCCAAATATACCAGTGCTTGTTTAAAAAGATTGCCTTGGCATTGGGCCCACAAGAATCACGAACCCAGATGCTGGAGAAATAATGCTTTTGTGGAAAAGGACCTTTCAGAGATGATTCTGCCATGAACTCTATCCTTTTTTTGCAGGTTTGTCTCTGAAGCTTCAGTCTCTTTACCTGACAGGTCTCACATCAAAGAGCTCATTTATACTATAATAGCTACTGCAGTTTTTCACGTGCATACTCCAAGTAAAGCAATTGCCCCAAATTAAAGTTTTTTTAAAATTACTGTTGTTCTAGGATACGTTCAGAAGCTATAATGCCTTGCCCCAGACTATGCCTGTAAGGGTTTTCTTCCACCTTTGTATCAATCCCTCTGTGAATGTGCAAGGTGATCAGTGGAAGGAAACTGGAGAGGATTTAGAAAAGAAACTAATACATTGAAGGAGGAAATGACATAACAGTAGGAGAATGGAAAGAGGATTCTGGAAAGGGATAACAAAATTTAGGAAGTTTTTTTACCACTCTCTGTAACAGAAAAGTCAATTGAAGCCAGTGGTGTTGACAGTTCATTTCTAGTAGAAAAATAACAAACTGAGACAATGTCTGTGAATATCTCCAATCTTTTGAGTCAGCAAGGATTAATTACAGCAAATATCAGATTGCCTGTAAAGATACACCAGAAAAGCCAAACTATTGTGCTTCCTGGATACAAGTATAAAAAACTACTGTTAATTTTAAAACAGGACTAGTCCAGTGAGGCACAAGAGCCTTGTCTTGTTTTGCAGTCTTTACAATAACTACTTGATTGCCTCTCTTTTCTTTTACTGATCAAGTTTCTTCCTGTGCCCTTTTGTTTTTGGGAAGGTTGTTCCTATATGTGTTCAGCATCTGCAGCAGCCTCTGGCATTATTATTTATTCTGAAATACTGGAATGAATGAAGTGGAGGATTTATGACTGTTGAGCAGCCTAGTGTTTTAAAGTAAATTGCTAAAATTAAGAGTAAGATCTGATTTTATTTTCAAGAAACAATGTTAAGGTAACTATATATAGTAGGTCAAATATCAGTGTGTTAATTTTTTTTGTGTATTTGTCAGTTAGATGTTCAGTATAGGGAAGAACACATAGGTTTCTGGCTCCGGGATAATTTTCCAAATGACATGAGGATCTATTTCCCAAAATTTTGTTACTGCTTTAGCAGTACTTCCAAGCATTTGCTGCTGTTGTTCCAGTGGACTCTTTATTTTACAAAATGGTAAACTTGAAACTTTCTGCAAATTCAGATCCAATGCTATGAATACTTTCAGCAAAACCCTATCCAAATGGCTGAAGATAGGACATAGTTCGTTACTTTTACACTTCCCAAAAGGAAGCTGCTGTGGGTAAGAAGGAAAGAATGCATTTCAGATTTTGAAGTGTTTTAAATGCAAGATAAAGTAAAGATGATGGCTGACTCCTTCCTCTTCCTCTGTCACTACTTCCCATGGTATTCTCTCAGTCCCTTATCTGGAACGAGAAAACTTGGGCTTCTTGTTTCTCTTGAAAATAGCCTTTTGGGCTATGTAGTGTTTATGGTTGAGAGTATCTCTGTCTGTTTTTAAACTCATTACTGGAAACTGGGAGATTATCCTGGGGAAGGATGTGTACGTGCTTTTCCTTGCTGCTCTGAACATCTGCTGTTGGCCGCTCCTGATAGAGGATATCAGGTTAAATGCAGTGTTGATCTGATCCAGTGTGGCTGGTTTTCTATTCCTTCCCAGATAATTAATTATTTTCTGGGCCACAAAGAAAAAGTACACTGGTGTGAGGACACTTGCACAAGATAAAGACCCAGACTTCTGTTGTTAGTTTGGCACAAAATGTGTTTAATGAACCACTAGAGCCTGGGGACTCTCCACTTACGTTGCTACTGCCCCGGTTTTCCCCATACCCTTTGGCTCTGTAAAAGGTGCCAAAATCATCTCTGGGATGTTCAGTTTCTGAGTTTGTTTTCATTCTTCTTTTCCTCCCTCAGTTAAATATGCTAATAATAGAACAGTTTGTTTCTCCTTTCTCCATTGAAAAGAGCAAATAATACATTCATCTTTTGTGCCAACCATCTATATTGCACAGATCTGTTTAGACAATATAGATTTGGGGACTGATGCTAATATTTTTCTTCTCTTTTTTTTTAGTGAGGGGGGAAAGTGCAACTAAATGTTTGCAAATTGTATATCCTGGTGGGCTTGAAATTTTCTAGGCAATATGAAACAGACTTAAACGGAACTACTACTACTACTATTATTATTATTATTATTATTATTATTATTATTATTATTATTATTATTATTATTTAGGTTGAGACATAGAGAGTAGGATGTAGAGTAGTATTTTAGGATGTTCCACTAATCTCAGACTGATTTCTTCCTGGTAAAATGAAAGAGTTAATTAGTTGACACATTTTAGTGTTCAAAGTAGAAAACTTTGAAGAAGCAAAGATGGAAATTGGCTTTTGGCAAGTGAAACTGGATCTTGTTCCTATGTGTGGAAAAAGGCTTTGCTACTTACCACTGGTAGCTTGAGTCCTCAGTCTTGTGTTCCTTTCAAAAATTTTTGTTTGATTTTGATATGATTATTCCCCTCCCTAGTATGTTTCTGACTAAAAAGTAATTTACCTTAAAAATGGTTTCATCAGATTGCCATCAGAAATCATGTAAAAGTAAATGAGCAGAGGACATAAATACTGTATTTGGAAAAGATTGCACAGACAAGGACACACTCAAGAAAGTCACTTTCGAGTTTCTGTTTTGTTCAGTTCACATGCATAGCACCACTTCCACAATAATGTGATTTCTTGTCTTATGTACTGTAGAGGTTTTTTTCCCCCTTAAGTCAAACCTATATTTACTATTTTTAACAATAGAGAAGTCTGAGTGCTCATCAGTAGAACTGAGTGGGACTATAAAATTATTTATATGACCTCATAGACTAAGTTGTGCTGAAACAGATGCTAAAATAAGCAGTCTTACAATAGAGTTTTTTGAGGCAGAACTAGAAACATTACATGAGAGGACACAATGATCCCACTATATGGTCACTTTTCTTCTTGTTCAGGAGTTTACTGGCCATTTTAATTGAATAAAAAGAAATGTTAGTATATGCAACATCTGAAGCCATTTTAAAATTCCCTGCTTCTGAAATTACTGAGAATGCACCAGGAGGGTAAATTAGGCTGCATTTTGATGCACGTGTGTGCATTGGTATAGTGTGTGTATATTTATGTGATAAACACAAGCTAAGAAATGTGAACTACAATGTAGCTACAGTTGAATTTAAACTGATTTTCCAGTGCTAAAATGTGGGCAAAGAAAAGGACAAGGAAATATGAAGAACAGCACTGAAGAGGAGGGGCTGACATTTTAAAGTTTTATCCACAGTTGGAAACATAGTAATTGTATTTCATAAATGTATCTGGGTTCCTCTTCAAATGGCTAGATAATTTTTATCATTTGTTTTCTGTTTGGAAAGCTTTCCAGAACTGGTTTTTTCCCCCAATTTCTAGTCAAGGTTTGTTAAGGTTTAGGTACAACTTTGCACTGACACTGCTGAAAAGAAAGGCAGGGGATGAAGAGAGGACTCAAGAAAGCCTGACCTGTACAGTTCAGACACATTAAGGTTTTAGGTTTTGCTTGTTGTGTTGTCCTTGGTACTGTCAGTGGGGTGTTTTCCTCGTTATCCTTTGTTTTGAATTTTTATGTGGACCAGCTGTCTGAAATGGATTGATGCTTGAGTTGTCACTGGTGTATTGGGGCATTATCTGCCATTTCTGTTGGACTCTGGTTTTGCTGTGCCTTGTGGATTTGTTCTTCTGCTGCATAATCCTGATGAAAGTGGAAGTTGGTTGAGAGACACTTCAAACCAAAAGTGATTACTTTAGTTGAGGAAGAGGATTTGAGGTTTTTTCCTTACTGGGAGTTTGTGCTTTCTGACTGAGGCAGTCTTGGGCCAGAGGACTTTATGAATCCATAGATCTGTTTGGTCCCTGACCACGGTAATACAATTAATCCCATGCATTTATCCTTCCAGCATTTATCTTCCTCAAGAATTATCTCCCCCAAACTAAGGTGCAGAGATTTAATATTTTCTCAGCTGCACACACAAATCTAAGGCTTAGCTGAGAATTGAATTTGTAAGTTTTAAGGCTGTCAGCCTTCTCTTTGGACTGTTGCTCATATTGCTTGTAGTTAAAGACATTCCTTTCCCTTGACTCCAAGAGGGTGATTGCCTTTTGATGCAGTCATCAATTAAATTATTCCTCTGTAGTCAGCTGATTGGAGGGTGCTTTTCTGAGGTTATTTTTAGAAATTATACAATGAGGGAATTCACTTCATGTACTCCCATCCAAACAGGTGACTAATCTAACCTTGGCGATCACACTAGATACAGGCTTGTAGTAGATGGAAATCAAATTGTTGAAGAAGGTGAATAGATCTGGCATGGCTTTTATGGGCTTGCTTAGATTGTTTTATTTTCCCCTTCCTCTGTACTTCAGAACTCCAGGTGAAAAGGCCTCTGCAGTTCTCCTGCTAATACGTTTCAGTGGATATAAAGATACTGGAGGTAAAACCTCCAACAGATACAGCAGTGCCATGACACTGTAACCATTAATGCTAAGACATTGTCTAAATTGGTTGGTTTCTGTGGAATGCTGTGAAGATTTTGTTCAGCTATTTGTGGTCTAAATGGATTCAGTTTAAGAATACTCCCATAATCAGGGGGCTTAATATTTCTTTTTTGCATTCACTGTATTAAAATAATTAGATAGACTCCTAGGGGCTGACTTTTCCACATTGCATCTCTTACACAAATGATTAACAATAAAACAATAGTAGGTCAGATGTGTAGCTGCTGCAATTCATTGAAATGTTTTGAATGAAAACTGGAATTAATTTGGTGGGTTTCTTTGCTTTATCATGTATCATGCTAAGAAGCTCTTGGCATAATACAGTTTGTAGTGTTCAGTATTGTTCTTCGGTGGGGTCTAAAGGCACCACCATCTCTGAAACATATTTTCAAGTTTCACAACTTTTTTTTTTTTTTTTTTCCCCAAATAATTTGTATAGCCATAATTCTGCTTCTCCCTTCTGGAACAATTCTACATTTTTGAGTCTGCTCATATTTCACTTCAGTAAGCAAAAGGCTTGCCTGCTTTTACTTCTTTCTTCAAAACAAATTGATTATAAGTGCTTGAGCATTCTGGACAAGATTTAAACTTGAATTTTATATAGTGTTGGGGAAAGCTTAGCCCAGTGTTAAACTGTGTGAAAGATATTTGAGAGATATGCAATTTATTTTGCTCACCATAGCAGTTGGAAAGTTCATATAATTGAGAATGCAATTAACTAAATTATCCAGGAGAAGTGAAATTAAATTCCATTTTCAATATTCTGCCTAAGGAAGTGCTATTGCTCATTTCTTCAGCAACGTCAGAACATATGATGGCTGAAAACTGTTTTAAGCTTCTTTAATAATTCAACATGGAAAGATGATACTTTTAAATTGTTTCCTGCTGCGTTTATATGATGCTGGTCACCAGCCAAAGATGGAGGAGGTGTATTTTTGGGCAAAGGGACAGAGTATGGATGGGGTTGGAAGCAAATGGCAAGTAATTTATTAATTATGGAAATAAAGTTACCTATGTAATAGTTGTAACTACAGCAGGTTTCCAGGGCAGAAATTTGCCACTATTTACCCACTATTACTTTTTTCTCTTTTGTTTTTAGGCTCTGGATGTTGACCGAACTGTTCTCTATAAAATGAAGAAATCTGTCAAAGCCATAAACTTATCTGGTCTGGGTAAGTACATAATTCCTATTAGTTTATATTGGTGAAATTGTAAGATTTAAGCAGTCAGATGTCATACTGAAACAGAAAGAGTTATATGGGTAACTCTGAGAAGAGAAATATGTGCATTTTAAATGGCAATTTTGAACCAGCTGTTTGATTATGATCTCAGTAAGGATGAGATGTTATGGGATAGCTAATCCTCTCTTATTGCCATAGTGGTACCAAGTGGTGAAGCTGTACTCTCCTCTTTCCACTGGCTGTGGGCTACCTGCTCCTTCTGTCACACCTGCTGCTTTGCAGATCCCTAGATGAGTTTTTAAGCTTGTACAAAGCTGCATATGCAGTGAGATCAACTTAATTGGGATTAGATAAGTGCCTGAAGTGGTAAGGCCATGTGTATCATCAAGAGATGAGGGTGTGGGGGAGTGAAATTACTCTTTGGCAGCAGTGAGAAGCTACATTGGCTCTAGTGCTATGTGAAACCTCAGTTTCCCTGGTGGCTTCCACTTATGTATGTTGAGAACTTAATGAGAAGAGGGAGCTGATGAACTGCAACTTTTTATTGTCATAATGTAAAAAATCAGATAATTTTCTTACAAAATACAAATATTTATTGCTGCATGTATTTTTAAATGTGTGCAAATCTCTTAGAGTTGTGTACATTTATCTTTGAAAAAAATAACAGAAGCTTTTGTTTTTTGTGGATCAGCAGCATTTTGTGAATAAGAAACAGCATTTTGTTTTTCTGGATAAGAAATGGCATTTGGTTGGCTTTTGTTCTCACTGTGCAGTTCATGGCAAATAGAGCTAACAAAACCTATATTAAATGCAAAATAGATAGGCCTGTCACCCTTGGACAGCCACCAACATCTGACAGAACTTGTGGCCATGTTGGTGTTCAGACAAGGTTAGAACAAGGACTACTGTTGTGGTATAATTCATCTCTTCTAATTGAAAGGAAGTTCCTTGTTGAATGTAATAAAGCTGTTATCTTTGGATTGTGGAGTGTCCAGTTTAAGATTCATTAGGAACTGTTTCATTGATTTGGCATCCTTTCTTCTCTTCCTTGCTTGGCTGGGTTTTTTTTGGCTGTTGATTTTTTAAAAAAATTTATCCTAGTGTGCTAGACTGTGTCTTATAATCAGAGTACCTGTTAGAACATTGTAGCAAATCACTAGTCTTTACATAAAATCAGTGCCTTGCCCACGTTTTAAATCTTAACAAGAAAGGTTTGGTGGCATTTGTCTTCTACCAGCAGAAACATCCCTAATCAAATGATGTCAGTCTTTGGGGTTCCTTGTCAGTCTCTGGGGTTCATTTTGACAAAACAAACCCTGTGGTCCTACACTCATAAGAGCACAGTGGCTGGATTTTTAGTATAGATTCCATGAGTAGTTAATATACATGTTTTGTCTTTCTTTTTTAGTGTGAGAGTTTACAAACCGTTGTTAAGGATTGCATAGTGACTCTCAGTTTGTACCTAGCTGGGGTTCTTACTTCAAGAAAGTCTCTAAACCCTCAAAACTGGATCAAGTCTCTTTTTTAGGTGTATTTCATACCTTTTGTTTGTAGAGAAACTTTTAAAATTTGTCAGGAAAACACCATAGAACAGGAAGAAGTATTTTGGAGGGCTCCATGGGAAAAGTAGATTTTTGTGTTCTTCAGAAGCACTTGGGGAGTACCAGCTCAGTTAATAGTACTGCTGCAGTAAACTACCATCAGCATTCTGAGGAATGTCTCAGAATCCAGAACAGTCCCTAGGATGCTGGGAATAGAAGACTCCTGGGGATGCCATGTAGAATGGATGCTGTGCTTGTTTCCTAAGGTAAAAAGTCAGCATGGCTCAGCTACTGGTTGCACATCTAACCATAACACTTAATGCTAGCAACCTTTTCACCTTGCTTTCATGCAGGAGGCAGCTTTCTTTTTTTTACTGTAGGAATTGTGGCCTGACCTCTTCTCTCACCTGGGTTCACATAAGCTAAGCTGGGTGGAGGAAGCAGCAAGAATGCAGAAAGCAGTGTGGTAGAAATAATTCACCTTACTGGGTAGATGTGAGATCTAAAGGAGCTGTGACCTGCCAGATCCTAGTTTTTCCTGCCTGTGCCAGTTCATTGAAAGCTTGTTCAGGTGGATATGTGTCACACAATAGAATTAGTTGAACATTCTTGCTTCATTCTACAGCAAAAATTTTGGTAAGCCCTTTCTGTTGATGCTGAGGAGAAAAAGTAACTTTCAGTGCTAGTATTCAGTTTTTAAATTTAATAGCTATCTGCAAACTCTCTGACACAGGCTGCAAATTCAAGTGCTCAAGTTAAAGACTTGTAGAATTAATGCTAGTGTAATTTTCATTCTGCATGTACATTATGTTAGTCTTTAATTACATGGTGTTATACTCCTGCTGCACAGGGTTTTGGTTTCATATATTGGAAATCAGAGAAAATTTGTAGCTATTTGAGAAACAAAATTCTAGAACGGCTATTCAGATAGGGCACATGAACAGACAGGCTTGTTTTTAGTCTGGAGCATGATAAGTTTATTGCACAGGTTGTATAACTAATTCACTGAAATTTGGGAAAGGACATAGTATCAAAAATCCTTTGGATATTAAATACGTTGATGTGTACAAATGGGCTTTAAATAAAACTGCATCATTGCTTGTTTAAACAGATTAATCCTCTCTGAATAATCTTCAGGATTTAGGTAGTCTCATGTAATGATCAAGACAGTCTTTGTCCTTATTAATACATGATTTGTTTTCTAGGGTGTGGAGCTTTTATTCCCTGACTTCCTTTGAAGCTCTAGAAATTGTCTATAGCTAGAATATGAAATAGACAATGTTAACTTTGTCAGGTGCCAGCTTGGTGTGCTTTGTCCACATGCTCAAGCTTCACATGGTCACTAAACTTTGGTTCAGAAAAGCTTTCTGTTTCTGTTTTATTCCACAGGTCAAATTGACTTTTGACAAGGTCACTTTTTATTCCTGCATGTATAGGCAGTAACCTGGTGACCTAGGAGTAAATCACTTGGGCAAAGTAGTTAAGACTGAAACCTCTTAGATTTCCTTTATATTTGAATCAGGGGAATTTATTTTATGCCTAGATTTCCTCTCCTGCCCTGGGCTGAATAATCCCTCAATATGTGCAACTGAAAGCTTTCTGAACATTGATGTTAGGTGTATGCTGGATGAATTGTCCTGGTGTAGCCCAGGACTAATGGATGACTTCTAGGGCAGAGCTTCTGGTTTTGTTGTCTCAGAAAGGAATTAGGTTGTCATAAATCAGCACTGCTTTCAGAACTGAACTGGCCTGTAGTAAATGCAGTTTGCTAGGATTTGCTTCAGATCCCCACTGCTGCTTTGAATCAGAGAACTAACATAGATATGGTTTTGTCCTCCTCTGTAATGTGGTTTATAATCCTTTTTCCTAGGATTACCCAAGAGTATTTGATCTGTTGCCTTCTGTTGTAGAGATCCAAGACTGCCAGCACACTAGCTCTTCTGTTTCCTTCTCAGCAGACAGTAAAACATAATAGCACACAGTTAAAATAAGAAAGTGTTAATGGAAAACTTTAAAACCTGAAAGTTCATTGTAGGAGTAGGGAGCTGTTATGAGGTCTCTGTTATGGTACAGAAATATTATGGGTCTTTCTAGACTGTCAGATGTTTGTCTTGTCTTGGCACATTGTCATTTGTACAACATGGGGATAGGTGCATGCAAACCAGAATTAGTGATGTATGTCATACTTCTGGTATATCAGTGTTAAAGTGTAAATAATGACTGGTTTTTGTACTAAGTAAACATTTTTAGCAATAACTCTAGAAAGTGTCTTTTTTAAAAAAACCCATCAATTGTTATTTCAATAACCTTTTATCTACTGATGTTATCTTCATGTTTTGCTCTTTTTGAAGCTCACGTGGAAAATGAAGAACAGTATACACAAGCACTGGAGAAGTTTGGTGGCAACTGTGTTTGCAGGGATGACCCAGATTTGGGAACAGCGTTTTTAAAATTTTCTGTGTTTACAAAGGAATTAACTGCACTCTTCAAAAATTTGGTAAGAATTACTTTAGAAAAACATGTTGGAATTTTAAAGCCAAAGGCTGTATTTAGGAATTGTAACAGCTCTTCATATTGAAAACAATTTGTGTTTCAGCAATCACCATTCTTAAAAAAGTCTCAGCTTATGAAAATATCTCATGTGCTAGGCTTTTCCTTTACAGAAATCAAAACTCAACACAAACAAAAGAAACCACCACAGAACAAAAACACAACAACCCCCCTTCTTCCAACACTTCTCACACCTAAAAGCTTCCCACAATAAAGTAGTTATAATATGCATTATAAAACACACATCTCAATTTGCTTTAAATTATTAAATCAGCAAAACCCAACTTGTTTACTGTGTGATCATGATGCTTTGCTTTACTTTTTTCCCACTTTCCATTTATATTTGTAAAGGGAGATTTTAGTGGCCCTACAAGAGAGCTTTTTTGTTTCTCAGGGAAGTGAGTCAGGAAACAAAATCAAGCAAAATGCTAAAACAACAGTAGCATCCACTGGGGACCAATGCTACATCTGAAACCAGTAGCTTTGGCTCTTTGGTGAGCCAAATGGGATGGAGCCAAATGGAAGAACAGGATTCTTAATTATAAATGGAGAACTTTCAGCCCCAATTTCACATTAATCAGAGGGTGCAAAAAGGGCAGATTCTGATTACATCCTACGAGCTAGAGCTTTCCCATATCTTAAGTAGCAAATTTACTTGAATTCACAGAACTCTTATACCAGGGGCTAGGAAGGGGAAATGACCCAGATTCCCAGGAGCATTTAAAAGTCTGTCTGCTAAAATCAATGGCATGAAGACACATCAAATGCTTTTGTGAGACTAGACCAAATGTCTGTAGTTTACAGCCAGCTGGTCATAATCACTTCTTTGGGGAATGTTTCCAGCTGATGGGATTTAGGGCAGTTCCATTCATTCTCTGATGCTGTCCTCTCTTTTTACCTAATCATGATATTGATGAATACAGCCACAAATGTATTTATCAACAATGAAATGTCTTTCATATTGGTTATATTGATTTGAACTTCTCTGGATGTACAAATACTATCTGAGATTATGTATCAGAAGAGGCATCCTGATTCAGTGTGTCAGTAATCCCAAGCCTCTTATACAGAGGCAGGCAGCTCCTATGGAAAGGAAAATGGAGCAGGTCTTCTAATTGATACCTTCTGTTGACTAAAACCCCCTCTCTTGTCATCTATTAATTGCAGTATGATGAATTCATTAGGCAAATGGATCTGGGCAATGTGATGTTTATGTGATTTTAAAAATCAATCTGCTAAAAGCTACACCCCCTCCCCAGAAAAAATATTTTAATGTATTACATTTCAAGAATACTTCTAAAAGCTTGAAGGTGTTTTTTTTTCTTTAACCAAAAATCTTAAGCTATTTGTTCTCTTAAAACCAGAAACTTATCTTTGCAAAATGTTTCTGACAAGAATAACTTTTCTTCCATACTTTGGAAAGGGAAAACACCAAAATAATATCTATGGAATGCATGTTTTTGTTACCTGTTATCTACCTAAGTGTTTTGTGTGTCTTCTCCAAGGAATATTTGTAGTTCTTTTTTCTGTGTACTAATGTTTTTTTTAGTAGCATCAATGTCCTTTTGCTTCAGTTTGGGTGTATAAAAAGAGGGTATGTCATAAGAGAGTAGCTAAGTCTGTAGTTTTCTCAGTTTGTGGTTCTTATTTTCTCTATTTTTGAAGGGAAGTGTAATTTTGCATGGGGCATGAATGTAATTTTTTAAAAACATTGCAATTGCATAGGCACCTTCTCTCTTTAACACTGTCTGGTGAGGAGCAGATCTCTGCTCCTTACTAATATGCCTCATATTGTTGAGGTTTGAAGCTTTTTGTTTTTTCCTGATTAGCAAAGGAAACCTAATGGTCCTTGAATTTGGTGTTTTAATACGAAAATAGTTTCCTCCAGAAAGAAATACATATGGAAAAAAAGATGTGAACTTTATTACTGCTTGAAAATACCATATTTATGAAAAATAAATCTTGAATATTGAAAAATTATAGCTGTGTGTAGCTTTGCCTATTAGAAGTTAATGCCACTAGAATAAATTTTTAGTAACTGCTCATTTTGAAAATCTGTTCATAAATTAGTGTTTGAGGTCTAGTTTTCTAAAAGGTTAAGGGATATTGACCAGTATAAAAAGTTCTGTACAGAAATTTGAAATAATTTGGGAAAGTCATAGCCATATGTGCATTCTCACAATGAGGTGATGTATCCAACTCTGAATGCTTTCAAGATATTGACCTAAAAAACATGCCTCTCCTATGGTGTTTCCTTGGAGCACTCCTCATGTTTTGGTTGTAAATATTTTCATCCAAAATGTAACCAGGGCCATACAAACTGCTACTGCTGAAAAAACATTCTGAAAGGTACTCTCTAAATAGACCTATCTCTGGAGTTTCACAAGGTGCTGAATTTCCACAGATTTTAACTGAAGTGGATGGGGAATGTGCAGGGAGGTGAGAAGACATGTTCAGACTGGAACAGATGCCAAAGCTATTAACACTGGCAAAGCTTTAGGGCTACTGTCAAGTTTTGCTTTGTCATGTGTTTTACTTTTGTTTCTAGAAGCTGATGTGTTCTGTCAGCTCTTGGCCTGGATGTCATTTAGAGCTGTAGCTCTGGAGTGCTTCTGCACAAAGATTTTCCCTAAACTTGTACTTAGTTTAGGCAGAGGAAAGCCATGATAAGGTGGTTCTGCTTTAACTGGAGTTTCAGTTTTCCCTAATAATTTTAAAAGTTTCCCTAAAGACTTTGAAGTTTTTATAGCCTTATCAAGGCATAGGTGTTTTAAAGTATTTCAATAACAGCTGAACTGGTTTTGTTTTTAATCCTAAAACCTGTATAATATTCAAATTAAAGTTTAGGTCTTGAGGTTTTAATAAATTTGTTATGCTACTTTTATGTGTGCACTTTCAAATACTACATAAAATTAAGAAGAAAACCCCACCCCAACCTTTGTAGTTTTGCTTTGTTTTTGAAGGGATTTATAAATGCATCTTCAGTAAATGAATTTGAATTTACTGTGTACAAGATCCTTGTAACCACTCATTTTAGCCATTCTACCCCAGTTTGCATTGCTTGGATCACTTTGTGCAATTATTTTCTCTTGCCAAAGCTCTCATAGCAACTTACAATTTTCTTTAAGTTTTGTTTTTTAAGGAGATTGAGCAATTAACTTGTCTTTTTGGAAATGAAAGGTCTGAAAATACTAGAGGTCATTTTCAGAGGTAATATACTACATTTTGTGGCGCACTATATTGCTTGTTGATGCCAATCTTGTTACTAATTCCTAATAGCATTGGACCACCCACTGGAGAAGGAGGAGTTCCCAGGTAGGTTAGGTCAGTATGGCACTTGCTTGTAGTGTTAATCACTCTGTCTTTTTAAGTATAGTGCCAAGGGATAAAGCTGTAAATCTTAATATAAAAAAATATTAGACAGGGAAAGGCTCATTGCAATATGTTTGCACTTCAAATATTTTAATAGGATTTTAAATCCTATGAAATTGCTACATTGAGAAGAAATAAACTCTAGTTGTGCATTGTTGTCAGTGCTCCTTGAAAAGGGCTTTGATCTGTGAAGATGAAGTAGCTATTTAACAAATACCATTTTCTGTATTGGTTGTTGTTATACTTACTCTTTTCCTTTCTTTTTCATTTATATAAATTTAAAGCTAATGAAACAGGCTGAGTTGAGAGGAGTGGATCTGGTATTTCCACTCTGTGGAAGATAGCTGGGAGTATGGGATTCTATTTTCATTAATAATCCTTGGACTTTAACTCAGAAAAAATGGAAGAACAGCAGTGATATTTTTCTGGCCATATGCACTTTCTTTACTTATTTAAATTTAAGAAGAAAGAAAATTTGCTTAACTGTAAAAGATAACAGCAAAACTGAAGGAATTATCTTTTCTGTATTATATAATGAACTTGAAAAATTTATGTCCAGAATTTTCTTTGCTTAGACCGAGGTTTTAAAAAACAATGTTTAATGCCTGAACTTTCACAAACATATTTTTGTTTAGAAAAAAACAAAAACTGAAAAAACTTTGCAGGCATGCATATTTGAGATTGGAGTATTATATATAGAGCTTAATGATTTAAGTTGTGAGCTTTCTGTTTTTCACCAGTATACTTGGGGAAAACTTGCCTAACAGTGAGAGTTAAAAAATAAAGAGTACTGTTTGATTTATGCTTGTAGAGATATAAGCCAAGATGTAATAATTCCTCCTTGGCAGCATGGCTTCAGCTCCATCCGGAATCAAATATTTTTTCTTTTTTTTTTCCTTTTTCTTTTTTTTTTTTTTTTCCCCTCAAAGAGTATTGGTCCAACTGGAGGAAATTCAGAGGATAGTAATAAAACATGATTAGGGCTTCAATAGGTAGGTTTATAAAGAAAGTTTAGAAGAATTTTAAATTTATGGTTTGCTTCACAGATAACTCTGGTTGTGGAGAAACAAAATAATAAATGGCTTTAAATGGGATCTCACTCTGAAAATATTAGGTGAAGTGTCCCAGAGAAAGTGATAGAAACTTAGGTCTTTCAGCCTAGGTTAGAAAATGTGCACTCTGGATTTCACTGGAACAGAAGAAAGACTAGAATAACTGCAGTTCTCTTCCTTCCTTTGCTTTTGCAGCTCTTCATTTTATGCTTTTCAGATATTCCATTAAATACTTCCTAACAGAGAAATGCCCAGTTTGTAGTTTGCATATTGGTGCTGATAATGGGGCTGACCCTAAGTAGTCCATGGTAGCTACACCTGGTATCTTGTGTGAAGGCATTTTTCTAGGCACCTGTGCCAGCAGCTCCATGTGGACACGTAGTGGTGCTCAGCTCCTGTTCTGCTGGAGTCATTTTCCCTGTGGCATAATTGGTGATGGGTGATGTCTGAGCTCAGCCATACCTGTGCTGCAAGGGGAAGGGGGTGAGGACAGAGGAAGGGCAGCATTGTGTCCTTGTGTGTGAGAGGAAGGCACAGAGCAAAGATGAGAGTTTGTGCCACCAGTCTTTGTTACAGATTTTTCTGAGGTCCTGGGGGTGGATGTTAAACCTTAAAGTTCAGAAAAACAATGTCTCATCTGTGGTGGATGCTCTGATTTCCACTTTCTCCCTGCTGTGTTGATTTGCCTTGTCCTACTAACACTCATGTCACTAGAAAAATTATTGGAAACTATTAAATCCAATAGCACTTCCCATTAAAAAAAGAAAAAACCCCTGATTTGTCAGGAGACAGTGCTGCATCACCTGCACACACCCAAGTTCATTGATGGTTGAGAAGCCCACAACCAAGTACAGGGTCTGCATCTAAAGTTTAGTAATGGCAGTAGGGGACATATACTGCTCAACTGCTTGAATTTGAGTTTAAACTGAAAAAGTCAAGTTTTGTTAAGAAAAGTATTTAACTTCTGAGGTATACTGAAAAGGGATTTTTTCCTTTTTGCTTGGATTTATCAAACAAAACCTACAGAAGTACTGCGGGCACCAGTACCTAAAGCTCTCATGGAAAAGAGCTTTACTTTAAAGTAATCAGGAAAGCTGGCAAACAGCAAATTTAAATGTTTAGCCATAGGCCCTTAAACCACTTGAACATCTTTCCCCTTTACAAATGCTGGCTTGATTGTTGCCTCTACCAGCACTTCTGGCAGCTATGTGTTTTGTTTATCTGTTCTCTCCCCTGCCATTTCTTCTTCTCTGAGCCTTCTCCAGCTTAGGAAGTTTTAATTTTTTACCCTGTCATCTTGTTGGAAACTGTCAGAGGAAAACTGCAAGTGCCAAAGCAGCAATGTTGGAAGTGGAAATGAGGTCAACTAATTTTTTTTTTTTTTTTTTTTTTTTTTGTTAACATGGAGTTTGTTAGTGTTTCTCTGAGATGGGATTACTTCAGTATCTGTGAAGCTTTCTTGCACCTTTGTATATTTTTTTAAAGCATATTTTAAAACATCAAGTAGTCAAAATGTAGAGGCCATTGCATATGTTCTAGCTCCTTGTACTCTGTACACAAGGTAGGAGCTGCAGCATATTAGTGCTTCTCTGCATGCCAAAAATGGGTCTATATTTTTAGATAGTTCAGCTTATGCTTCTCAAGAAAGAGGGGAAAAACATGTAAGATCTTTCATCTGTGTATTGCTTGCTGACTTATAAATATGAGGGAGTATGATTCATCTAACTAGGTTAATAATGACAAGTTCATGCATTATGTATGCTTACTTTTGTTACAAGTAGAATAGGAGCATAGGGAATACAATAGACTGACAGTAATGTACAGGTGATAGCACTCAGAAGGAATTAATTTGAATGGTCAAACATTCTCTAAACTTTTTAAAGGAATGTAGAGTTTTTCTACTGTAGAGTTTTTTTTTTTTGTTGTTGTTGCTTTGTTTTTGATGTTGCTTTGGACTCCAGGCTTCATGGTGTGAAATTCTAGCAAATAGCCATAACTATTTTGGAGTCTGATTGATGTTTACATGAGTATGTTTGGGATAATACTTTGAATTTTTTTTTAATTGACTTTAAGAAAAATCAGTTGTCTTGAGTCTGCTGTTGAGAAATTATTTGCTTTTTATTCTTGTGTACTGAATGTGAAGATTAATTAAATAGAGACTATGAAAGTATTGATCCTGAAGTTAGACATTTGACTGCATTATACTCATAAAATAGAATAACAAAGTAGAAAACTTCACATGGGTATCTTGAAAAAGACCTCTTTTCCAACTGAATAACCATTCTGGATGTGCACTTGCAGCTTCTAGAAGTTTTGGAGTTTTTTTACATAGGTGTTGTGCAGTTTAAACCTTTGCACTTATCTCCTGTACCTCTGACATAAAATTTTATTACCTTTGGGGATGGTTGTGTTGATATGTGCATGTGGCAGTCCTGCAGAGGACTTAGGGTGTGGATGGTTTCCAGCACTGACAACTAAGCCTGTGTACGTTGCTTATTCAACTTTTACAGAAAGTACTTTGAAAAACTAGCCCCAACCCAGAGCTGAAATTTAACTTGTTGATTCTGAAGGGCTATGGTTGGCTCCTGCAGCTTATTGGGGAGGAGAAAAAGTAAGGTGGAGGAGGGAAAATGTGATTTGTGTTAAGAGTTCGAAAAACCAGATTTTCTGTATTTCTTTAGCTTTCCCATGCAGAGACAATCTGTGTAACCTTTAAAACTGATGAGGGTCCACTTTGACTGGTGGCTGAAATTTCAAGCAAATGCAGTAAGGTAGTTTCTTTGAGGAGGAAAGGTGGGGACAGCAGGGCTTTGCTTGTTTATTTTAACAACAGCTGTTACATATCACAGCGTCTGTTCTAGTGACGCCACCAAGTAACTACAGAGTGATAATATTTTGTGTTTTACAGTTCTGGGGAGACTGAAGCATCCATAAATGGAAATATATTTTTCTTCAAATGTAGTATGTCTTTCTGTGAAAGGATTATGCTAAAGGTGATTTTGGTATTCCTGACATTGTTCCTGAATAAATAAAAACATTTGTTCCTACATTATGCAAAATTCTTTCTTTAATTTGAAACATTTGAAATCCATCTTCATATAGGGATTTCAGACCTTGGAAAAAAAATAGCATTTTAAAAGAACGGCATGAAATACCAAAAAAAGAATAACTCATCCTGGGGTAATTTTCACTGAACTGCTGCAAAAGTTATTCTGATTTTTTTCTGACTGTATTATTCTAAAGTATTTTGGGTTCTACTCCTCAGAGGAACCAATCCTTTTGAACAGTTACAGTTTAAACTCTCTGCCTAGACATTATGGTCCATATCTTGAATGTTTTCCCTGAATAATAAAGGAGTTGATATACAATCTTTTCCTAGCTGCTTTATTCCTGTAATCTTTCTTTTTATTTATTAAAATATTATTGTACAGATACTTAACAAAAACTTTATCACTTTCTTAATTTGAAATAAGTTTTATTTTCCTGAAGTACTTATTTTCTCCTGAGTTACTTACATACTGAAGACCTCCTAAAATTCTTAAAGTTTGTATGAGGTAAATAAGGCAGATGTATTGCTTCTTAAAAGCAAATGGAAAATATTGGAATGGTGGCTCTTTTACAGGCCAACATCCTTTCTCTTTATAAGATGCCTTGTATTGGGAGAGTAGCAGATATGCTTTATGGAATAAGTCTGAGGGCACTGGAAAGTAAACAAGGTTAATATAAAATATGCTCATGAACTCAGAGTTACCAGTGCTAAAAAATAGTATGATCATTTTTGTATGATTTAAATGGGGAAATAAGGTAGTGTAAAAATTAGTGGTCTTATTTTGCAGACACTGTTGAGATATTTATAATCAGCAGTAATTCTGGAGGTTTCCTGCTGGCTTGGGTTATAGTGTTTCCAGAGTGAGTTTAATTAACTCGTGTTGCTTTCATCTTTGATTCCTGGCTGTGCTGATAAACATCTGCATAAGGCAGGGACAGGAAAGTGATATGTGAGATTTCCTTGAGAAACTTTCTGAAATGTGTGTATTAAGACAGTTTATGTTCTGTGTCTAAATACATTGACTGATTTGGTGTAATTTTCTTGTTACAGATTCAGAATATGAACAATATAATCACTTTTCCATTGGACAGTTTGCTGAAGGGAGACCTGAAAGGAGTGAAAGGGGTATGTCTTTGTTCCTATTTATATATAGGATTGTTGTTGGTGCAGTAGATACATTTAGCAAGTGTATTAATCTTACATACTGGGAGGTGTAGGATATTCAAGTATTGTATTAGCTCAATAAACAAAACTTTGGAGGCTTTGTTTGTTTTTTGGGTTTTTTTTGGTAATTAAGCCATGCCTTCTGTTTGTGGGTTCACGTACCTCATGTTCTTGAATGTGTATACAAAACAACATTTGAGAAGCTTTAAAAGCAGGCCTGAGATGCAGAAGATAAGCAGAGAAAGAGGTGTAAGATTTAGATATTTACTTAGTTGAGTGAAGGGTAGTACTCCATTTTAAAGGATTTTTAGCATTCTAGCATTTAGCATTCTAAACTTACCTGGAACTTTTAAGGAACACACATTAGACTATTATGAGCACAGGATTTTCCTAAAGGAAGCTGAAATCTATCTGTTTATGGCCCAGGACATTTTCTATTTGAAATAACAGCATCTTAGGACTCAAATGATGATATGTTTATGATAAATTTCAGAGCCTATGGTGAGTGAACTTACTTGGCTTTTGCTTTGTTTAGTAGTGAGCAAACAGGAAACAACTGGCAGCTATTGTTCTAGGACATCCAAGGAAGGAGAAAAATATGTACATAGACTAAAAATGGTTTCTGTAAATTACTGGAAGATAAATAGATTATTTAGTGAGATAGACTTATTATCTTTGTATTGCTTGCTTACCACATTTCACTTATGTTCTTCTCTGTGTCAGAATAAATACATTTATTACAAGAGTTTCCCCACTGCCTTGAGAATATAATCAGATGCTACTTCAGTTAATTTAGTAGCTGTCTCAATAACTAACATGTAAGAATTAATTCCTAATCTGTAATTGCAATTTTTTTCCAGTGTGTGACAGTTAATATTTTTTGTGACTGTCTGTTCTCTTCAACTTCATAAAAATTTCAGCTCCTGCAGTTTTAGATATCAATGAAATAACTTATTAAGATAGGTTTATCCAAATTGCCATATTTAAAGGAAAGATGATAAAGGAATTTGGAATATAACTAATTCAGAATTCTCACAGAATTAATTATGCTGAACCATAAGGTCTATACTGTTCTAATTAAGTCAGTGGAAAATTGATTTTTTTAAACTTTAGTGTGATGAATCAAGTTTGTAGCCAAGGCTATACCACAGCCTCAGGACAGGGTCTTCTCTCCAGCAGAGCCAGAGACAGAATGATGAGAAAGTAGTTAGTTAGATTAATTGCATGGTGTGGTCTTGGGATAACATGTTGTTATACCTTTTAAGGAGTAAAATGGAGCTGTAAAAATCATAGTAAAAAGCATCCTAGAGATGCTTTCAAATACATAAGTGTATTAATTCTCTTTACATGATTGCTTTTTCTATGTGCAAGATTGCTTTTTCAGAACCCTTAGGTTCAAGAAGTCCCTTATTCTAATAGGCTCTGCAAGCAGCCAAGGTGTGTCTTCATTTTTAGAGCCACAGTATTTTTCATATAAAAAGCTGTTTTTTCTCTTTTCTTGACAGGACCTGAAGAAACCCTTCGATAAAGCTTGGAAGGACTATGAAACAAAAGTGTATGTATCTTTCCAACTTTTATTTAAGAGGGAAATGCAACTGAAATCTGTAGAGATTATTACTTAATGCTGAGGCTGGATGATGTCAGGAGGTGCAGCATGTACTAGAAGTGGATGCACACCTAATGGGAGGCTTGTAAATTGTGTCTTATGTTGTGGATCTAACCCAGCTTAGCATAAGCCACTTGTTTGAAGTTACCAGATACCCTGTATAAACAGCTATAAAAAAAGTTTATAAAAAATGAAATGTTATGTCCAGCTAAATAAATTTAATGAGTCAACAAAGCTCAACACCTGTCAAACACAATTTATTCTGGTTCCTAGTAAATCTTAAGTGGTTCAGTGCCCTACATCAGGGGCAGTTGTTTCCAGGGTTTGCCAGGTCAATTGTATCAGTACAGCTGACAGTCTCTGAAGTAGAATTTTGTAGTGAATTTTCTTCCACATTACAGTACTATTTGGATTATGACTATCAGTTTTTTGTCACATGTCCAGTATCTTTTTTCTTCTGAAATAACGCTGCCTTGTATCAGACCATCTCTGATGATACAGGTCCAGAAGAATCACGTATGGTGACACTATTTAATATAAATGACTTGCAGATCCACAGCCAACTAGACTGGCTAAAAATCTAGCACCATTTATGTATTTTTTTAATTGCACAAAGTTATAATGATTCTCTGGTACTCACTTAGTCTGTCTCAAGTCTTCAGAAATTATTCCTGTAGCTGATTTACGACAAAAGCAACCAGTTAGCTAAACTTCATTATTCCTTTTGTGAATAGCAATGAGAATGGTCTAGTTAGTGCTTTCTAGCATCAAATTGTTGGAACTACCTGCGTGGCTTTTGGTTTTTGAAACTGCCTAGTTATAGCTGGTTTTTCATAAGAAAGCATTCTGAAATATTGAGATAAACCTCTGGTCTGGCACTCTAAATCCATAGAAGGTTGTGATGGCTCCAGTGTTTTATGTTCCTGACACTGGTGAGCAGTCCCATTTGGCGCCATACCAGTTATTGACTATTGAAGTAATTAAGATTTCTAATCATTGCCTATAGCAGTGGTTGGTCTCTGAGGACAGGCCTTAAAGAATAGTCCTATAATTTAGTTTGCTGTTGTCTAGCACTTCTTGATTGTTGGATCTGAAAGCTTATTTACTTGTGTGTGACTATTCATACTGACCTCCTACGAAATTTATGTGCAGAATTTAAAATAAAGTTGTACACTGCTGGGGCATACAGCAAGAGCAATATTACTACTAGACCGAGATCTCTAGTGCTTTTAGGATTGCTGATCTAATATTCACTAGGATGAGTGTGTTGAAGTGATCTAAAGATTTGTACTTGATCATCAGTTTGCTCAGAGCTGGTAGAAATATTATCAGTTATTATTTAATTTAATTAAGAGCTTGAGAAATAAGAAGTCCTCTTAGAAAATGTATTTGTGTTGTTGGGAATTTTCATTTGAGGGACATGTTGGAAATATTCTGTGTGCTATGTCATTCAGGACCTGAAAACATGATGCTGACGATGTGTTTTTCTGTCTGTGGTGTTGAATCCATTGCTGCTTGTATGATGAGATTTTTTCTTTTTCTTTCAACTGGCAATCCTTTAGAAAACCCGTTTTATAACTTTGCTTTCAAGTAAGACACTTGGGTTTTGATCTGAAATGGGTTTCCTTTTCCCACTTGCAGTTATCTCTACTTTCTGCAAGATTTTTTAACAAATGAAGCAAACCTCTTTGACAGTGTTCATTTCTAAGCCATTTATGTGCCAGGTTATTCAACATGCAAAAGCTGAAGGTAGCACATATTCATCAGGGAATTCTTTCAGATCCATGAACCATTTTTTTGGCATTTCTAAGTGGTGGGCTGGTACAATTACTGAGTGTTCTATTTTTTTTAAAGTGGTTAGATGAAAGCTCCACATCAATATTTTGAAGTTTTAAGCTCTTAGTCCAGCCTGTTGGACTCCTTGACTTTGATCAAGACCAAAGGATCATCTGTTTGAGGCTCAGGATAGGGAGTCTGGGAATTTGGTGTACAAGAAAATTATTTAAAACAATGGGCTGCTATTTTTTTGCCTTTTTTTGTAGGCTGTTCTACAACAGCAGAAATTACTTTTATTGACATCAGGTTGGCAGTCAGGGAGTATTGTTTTCTGGTGCAAGCTGTGCTTGTACCAAGGAGCACAGTTTTCTGTTGTTTGATTGAGTTAAGTTCAGTTTTGGAACTTCCCTGAGACCTCTGCCCCTGCAGTAGGACTGTGGGATTTGTCAACCTCTTGTGCATAAGATCAGTTCCCAGATAAATTGAGATGTTAGAGCTGCCATTATGGAGCATTTGTCTTTAAAAACCAGAGATGGGAAGTTTAATGATGTGATCTAGCCAGAAGTTTAATGAAATGATCAGACCTATCCAGTATGGGTTTAGGAGGGGTAGGATGTGTTTGACCAACCTGGTCTCCTTTTATGACCAGGTGACATGTGGGAAAGGCTGTGGATGTTGTCTATTTGGACTTCAGCAAGGCCTTTGACACTGTCTCTCAAAGATACTCCTGGAAAAGCTGGCTTGGGCAGGAACACTCCCTGCTAGTTTAAGAACTGGCTCTCTGGGCCCAGAGAGGTGGTGAATGGTCCTGCATCCAGCTGGTGGCCAGTCACCTGTGGTGTCCCTCAGGGCTCTGTGCTGGGGCCAGTTCTGTTCAGTATTTTTATTGATTACATGGATGAGGGTATTGAGTCTTTCATTAGTAAATTTGCAGACAACACTGAGCTGGGAGCATGTGTTGATCTGTTGGAAGGGAGGAGGGCTCTGCAGAGAGACCTGGAATGGTTGGATGAATGGGCAGAGTCTAATGGGGTGAAGTTTAATAAATTAAAGTGCTGAGTCCTGCATTTTGGTCACAATAACCCCCTGCAGTGTTACAGGCTGGGGACAGTGTGACAGTGCCCAGGCAGGAAGGGACTTGGGGGTTCTGGTGACAGCTGAGTGAACATGAGCCAGGGTGTGCCCTGGTGGCCAAGAGGGCCAGTGGCCCCTGGGCTGTGTCAGGAACAGTGTGGCCAGCAGGAGCAGGGAGGTCATTCTTCCCCTGTACCCAGCACAGGTGAGGTCACACCCTGAGTGCTGTGTCCAGTTCTGTCCCCTCAGTTTGGGAAGGATGTTGAGACACTTGAGCACATCCAGAGGAGGCAACAAGGCTGGAGAGGGGCTGGAACACAAACCCTGTGAGGAATGGCTGAGGGAGCTGGGGGTGTGCAGCCTGGAGAAAAGGAGACTCGGAGGTGACCTTATCACTCTACAACTCCCTGAAATGTGGTTGCAGTCAGGTGGGGGTTGATCTCTTTCCAGGCAGCAACTGACAGAATGAGAGGACACAGTCTTAAGCTGCACCAAGGAATATATAGGTTGGATATTAGGAAAAACTTTTTTACAGAGTGATAAAAGTACTGGTCTGCCTGGAAGGTGGTGGAGTCACCATCCCTGGATGTATTTAAAAAAAGATTGGATGTGGCACTTGTTGCCATGGTTTAGTTGAGGTGCATAGGATAGACTTGATGATCTTGAAGATCTCCTCCAGCCTAGGGATTCTGTGGTTTTCAATTTAGGATGACAATATTAATTTGGGCTTGAATCTGTTCAGGTCATATTCTTTCTCATACTAATTTTTGGACATAGGAAAACCGTGAGGTTTTCTGGGTTGCTATTATACATTCTGCTGAGGTTTCTTAAGAAAATAACTCTTTTCATTCTGTGGCTGTCCCAAATGGATCTAAACTTCCTTATAGCTGTGTGCTTTGGTCGTCTGTAGCAGTGGGTGGATGCAGATTCACCTCAAAAATTTTTAATTGCAAATTTTTGGGGTTTTGTTGTGGTATCTTCATGCTCTCTGTGTTAATAAAAAGGACAAAGGAACTGGGAGAGGTAACCTCAGTCTCACCTAGAGCTTGTATTGCCAGAGTAGAATGGGGAATGTAGGTACCAATAGCCAGAGGTTTACTCAGTCTTCTTCAAGGTATTACTTTTGATAACTCCTTGTTTGGATTGTGCCTAAAACCAATTTTAGGTGTGTGCTTAGTGAGCTGTCTTTTCCACCGATATTTCTTCAAATATGTGAATAATTATATTTTAAATTCTTCCTGGTTTTTTTTTTTTTTTTTTTTTTTCTTTTACTTTTCCCTTTGGGCTAACAAACTATTCAAGGCTACTAGGCTGCCTTTTTCTGCACATGCCTCTGTATCATATGCTTAACATCATATTGTTCATCTGCATTTCCTAATCACAAGTACAGACCTGTGAAGCTACATGCCAGATAATGAAGTGATGTTTTTGTAGTCTGTTGGGAAGTGGCAGTTTTAATATTGATTGCTGTCCTTATAAGGAAAATTTTTAAGCTTATCACACTATCTCATCTCTTACTTGCACCTTTGCAATGACCTCTTGGGTGCAAGTATACCCAAGTGTGACCTATTTGAAAAGAAATAAAGTCAATTTAAAAATGGCATCTGCTTTGCTTTGTTCCCATAACATTCTTTGAGCTGCTGCTTCAACTTCTATATGTAATTTAACACATTTAAAAATTTCTATGTATCTAGTTCTTGTTTGGGAGAGGGATGCTAAGATCCATTCTGATGCTCTTGGATCCCTATCCATCATTGTTGATTACTGTGCACCTCCTTTGCCCTGTAGCCATCTAACTTCTCAGACTAATTTCCTCAGGATCACTTCAGCTGAAGTAACTGAGGGAAGCTGGATCCCTATTTCTCTGTACCCTGCAGCTCTTGAATAAGGTAGTATGAGGAGCAAGTAACTTATAGCTTCATGCAAACTTACCTCAGTCAAAAATTGGGACTATCCTGAGATGACATTAATGAATAATTTATCTTTTCTCACCATCAATCATTAACATGACTCAGTTGAAGTTATAAAGATTTTTAAATATTTTTAAAGCTTTAAAGCAGTGTATCCTCATGGGACCTCAGTTAGAGTTGTTGTTTCCCACCTAAGAGCTGGGAGATGCTGCTGGTCACCACAGCAGCACAGCAGGACTGGTCTGTGTCCTTCAGGAGAGCCGTTTCAGACTGGGCTCTTTTTGTTGTGAGGCAGTGGCTTTCCCCTGTGTACTTAAACACTAATGGCAGGCCTGCTGGGGACCATATGGGGAAGGAGTACACGTCATAAAAACTGCTCATTCTCCCAGCAGACAGATCAGATTCAGCAAGGCTCTGAGCCAGATATCACCCACATGCTTCAGTTTGATCGGTCCTGTTGTGGTAGATTCCAAGGTAAAGACTTTGTATCAATTTTACACAGGAAATAAAATTATAAACATACTGAAGCATATTATTAACTTTTTTTTTTTTAGCTGAATACATCTGTATTCTGGACGTAAGCCTGATTTTCATGAAAAGAAAAAAATGTTAATTTTTTAAAATAGAGTTACCTTATTTTGGGGCCCATAAATGCCTATTATCTTCAGAAGTCTTCTTTAACAAGTGTTGTGCTAATGCTATGAAATGTAAAGGTTTAATGGAGACTAATGAGCTATTTCTGGGAAGGGTGGTTACCTCTTCTCCTTTGTCATTCTCCTTTTAAAAACTGGGCATGAGGTCTCTTGCACAACTGAGTGAAGAGAACAAGTTGCTTGAATGTGCTTATGACATTTTAAGATCCAGGCATTAACAATACATTACTATGAAGAAATGCAAGCGCTCATATCTAGAAATAATCATTGATTTGTTTCTGAACTATTTGAAGTCAGTGAAAAATTAACAAAGTCAAATACAGTCATCTGTTAAGATGTCTGCACAACTATTTAAGTGATGCTATTTCCAGTTTGGTAAACTCATGTTTTACACAGTATGAAACAATTTTCTGAAAATTCTGCAAGAATTTCTCGATTGACTTCTTCAGAGCTCTAACTTGACTCAGTAGACCATTGATATTCATAGCTCCTAGGTATTTCTGACATGCTTCTTTATTAATGTGACCACATAAGACAAAGCAGAGGTCACAGCTTGGAAATAGTGATATAGAGTGAAAGTGCTAAACAAGGTTGCTTAAGTATGGAATCATAGAATAGAATAATACAATAATTTAAGTCTGAAAATACATTTAAGACAATCAAGTTAAACCATAAATCTAAGGCTGCCAAGTCCACTTCTAAAGCATGTCCCTAAGTGTTGCAACTACACATCTAAATGCCTGCAGGGATAGTGTCTCAAGCACTCCCCTGGGCAGCCTGTTCTGATGCTTGAAAACCCTTTCCAGCAGAATTTGTTTTCTAATATCCAATCAAAACTTCCCCTCGTGTAACTTGAGGCAGTTTCTTTTTGTCCTTTTTCTTGTTACCTGTGATAAGAAACTGAAATTCCACTGCTAAAATCTCCTTTCAGGTACTTGTAAAGAGTGATAAGGTCCCCCCGAGCCTCATTTTCAACAACCTAAAGAATCCCAGCTCCCTCAGCCAATTCTCATCAGACTTGTGCCCCAGACCCTTCACCAGTTCTGTTGCTTTTCTCTGGACTTGATCCAGCACCTTGATGTCTTTGTGGGACACAGCCCTCGAGGTGTGGCCTTGCTGGTGCAGAGTACAGGAGGATGATCACTGCCTGGTCCTGTTAGCCATGCTTTTACTGATACAGGCCAGAATGCCATTGGCCTGCTTGGCCACCTGGGCACACACTGGCTCATGTTCAGCTGGCTTCTCACCAGGACCTCCAGGCTCTTTTTTCTGATGGGCAGCTATCCAGCCACTCTGTCCCCAGCCTGTAGCACTGCCTGGGGTTGTTGTGATCCAGATGCAGGACTTGGGATGTGGCCTTATTGAACTTCAAGCCATTGGCCTTTCCCTGTTGATCCAGCCTGTCCAGATCCCTCAGCAGAGGCTTCCTGCCCTCCAGCAGATCTGCATCCCCCCCCAGTTTAGTGTCATCTGAAGATTTACTGGAAATGCACTCAATCCCCATTTCCAGGTGATTCATAGAGATTTTAACTAGGACTGGCTCCAACACCAAGCCTGGGGAATACCACTAGTGACGAGTCACCAGTTGGAGTAATTCCACTCACCACCATCCTCTAGGCCTGGTTCTCCTGGTAGTTTTTTTGCCCAGTGAACAGTGTGCCTGTTCAAGCCATGAGCAGCCAGTTTCTCCAGGAGAATCCTCTGGGAAACAGTGTTAAGTGCTTGACTGAAGTTCAGGTAACCACATCCACAATATACTGTTTCAAGTCTAAGATTTCATATTAAGTATTTTTATTTTGAAAGATATTGCCTACAAATTAAATGGAAAGGTCTTTAAATGAATCTGCAGATGTTATGGATGAAATGATGAAAATATCTGAGCATATTTCACTCTTTCTGCTCTCTTCCCCTTTATCATTCAGAGCAGGATATATGGAAAGAAAAACCTTTCCTACATTTCCAAAAGGAAAAGGTGACTTTTCATTAAGGATTTGAGTGATAGGAGAGACATGCTTTACTGTGAGCATATTGGCAAGCAGTAGGGTGATATAAAATGGAGGCTCTCTCACCAAAAACTGCAGGGCTGGAGTCTGGAGAGTCAGGCTAAAAAGAAAGACTAGACTAAGAAAGGATATTTGAAATGAAAATATCTAGTATTATTTTGTCAAACAAAATAGCCTTCAGAAGCACTTCTTTTTCCAGAGTGCTACCAATTCAAGTGTGCTTCTTCCAGGTGCTATAGTCAGTCTGTGCACCTTCTCATGTACGTAACCAGACTCAGGCTGGATTATTGCTCTGTGGAGAAGGAGAGGAAGAATGACAGAGATGCTTTCCAGCCAGCCGGTTCACTACTGCTGCATGTACACAGGGTGCTCTGATAGTTTACCTTTATTAACTGGCAGAAAAGAAATACAAGTCTTTGGTGCTTATTTATACCACAATCTGTATGACAAAAGTGCTTTATTTGAAATCAAAATTGTAATTTATACTGAAAGATGGTTGCTTTTCAAATTGGAGTGGTAAAAATGGTCTTATATTGGAAACTGAATGTGTGAGACCATTCACTTTGTCTCTTTTTGATTTCACTGTTGTAATTATTTGTTCTGTATTTCATCTTTGTCTGTTACATCTGAGCTCACTGTATATTAGTTATGTGCAGCTGTGTTGTAAATGGACTGACGCGTGCTCACATTTTAATCTTAGTCAGCAAAGTCTGTATATGTGATATGTGCTGCATGAGCTCCAAGAATAGCAGTATTACAAAACATTTGCTGCTTTCTTATTGCTTCTAGGGTATTTTTTAGAGTTTTCACAATTTTCTTATTAATTTGGGTTAATTGATCTGCCTGGAAAACCTGAATGCCCTGCAACATTTGGAAATTCCATAGGGCAGTGTTTCAGGACTGCCTTTGCCAAGAGGATTTGGTTAATATCACAATAGACTGACACTTGAAGCTGACTTGATCCTTGCATTTGGATTGGACACTCAGTCAGCCTTTAGCACTCAGAAGATTTGCCTGCAAAATGGCTGCGAGGGGTTTTTTGTTTCCCTAGAACAAAGTGTCCTCTACTATCAGGTAGGAGGTAGCATATTATTGTGGCAAAACAACAGGATAAATTCTGAATTACAAACATGAAGATGTAGTTAGATATTAAAGCATAAGTAATGAGGAAATGCACCAGCCATGTATCTCTGATACTTGTCACTGAGAGATTATTTTGGGGTTTTGGTAAAGTATCTTTGGGAGTTTTTGCAAACAGGTAGCCCTGAAGCTCCACCAAATGGCTTCAAGGATATCTTTCTCTGAATTGCTTGATAGAGGTCAGTATATCTTGATCTTGGTTTAACTGTTTTGTTTGGGTTTTTTTTGGGTTTTTTTTTTTTTTTTTTTTTTTTGCCTGTGGAGTATGATTTATTATTTAAAGAGCAGAAAGCACTCTTTCACCAAAATCTGGTTTTTTTAAGGAGGAATACGATGTACGCTGTGATGTTGTGCATAATGTTTGACTCTTTGGCAGTGTTCACTGTCTCTTGGTTGAACTAGTATTGAGAGATAACCTTATGACATGCTAATAAACTCCTAAGATCTTGGAGGAGGCTTCATTTTCTTATGCTTGAGTATTGTTCTCTGTAAAAAACAAAAATACTATACAATAGTAATTGTAGTTATTGGCCTTGTCACACCTGGACACAGGTTAGTGAGTTCTCTGGCCTCAAGAACTGTTAGGTTAATTTGGAAGTTGAGAGAACTGAAACATCCTGGATCTTTCCTCTGAGGTTTGACTGTTTCAGAACTATCAAGTATGATATAACGTAAACTCCTCTAGAGTGTGTGCTAGAAAGGAGCTGCATATTCATCATTTTCTGTGAATCTTTTTTTGTCATGGCTTATTTTTCTTGTTCAGGATTGTCCAGTTAATTCTTGTGTCTGGACTCTTGTTTTCTGTGACTTCAAAATAGCATAATTGGCAGTAATTGGGTTAAGAGTGCTGACTTATTCTTCATGAAAACAGAACATTCTGGAATTGAGTTTTAATTCAGGCAACTGGAAGTTTTCAGAATATTTATTTCAAAGGAGAGGAGCTTCCTTCCAAATGTCTGCTTCTGACAGGATATAAGGAACACAGTGCTGGCTGCTGAAATACTGCACAGGAACTGGCTCTGGTGTGCCTGCCTGTGCTGAGTGCACAGTGAGGCTTTTTGAATTGCTGTTCAAAATGCTTCCCAGTGGGAATGTTGAAGGGAAGGATTAATGCAATTAATTCTTGTTCCCTTGCTTCTTGAGGTGTAATAGGAGGCAGTTCCTCATTTTGGAAAAGTGTAAGTACAGAATATTTTGTTGACTGGGAGTCCTTAGACCTTCTAGACATTTTCCCATATGCTGTTAGGGTAATGTTAACATCAAGTTAAGAGAGTACTTGAGGCATGTCATCTTTTCAGGGAGAGAGCTAAGAGACACTTGACTGCCCAAGAGGAGGTAGACAGTTGTGTGTGTTATTTATTCCTCTGATCTCCTTCCTGTATTCCTGTGTAATGCTTCCTCTTGTTCAAAAGCAGTGTATAGCATTTCCTCAGGAAGCTTTTTTCAGAATTTTGAGATTCTAAACAGTATGAGTGGCAAACTAAAAGTATTCAAGATTTTCTTTCCTTAATATATATAATTTTTTTTATATTAGACTTGTCTAACTTGGTTGTCAAATTATGCTACTGCATTTAGGAATAATGAGGAGAACAGCTTTAACAAATTCAGAAGTGAGTTTATGGGAATATGCCAGGCATTGGTTATTCATTTATATTCTGCAGGAGAACCTGTTTTATTCAGAGCTCTTGGAAAGTGTTCATGGAAACTTTTAGGAAATTAGGACAGCTGGTCTAGCAGACTTTGAAGTCTGCAACACAGCCGGCTGGTCGGCATTCCCAGTGCCAACTGGCTCAGCGGCAAGTAGAGACAGCAACTGTGATTTTGGCTTAGCAAACCCTGTATATATAGAAGATGACTTGATGACAGGCAAGACTCAATAAATCTGGTGACATAATTGAACTTTGTTAACCAGTGTTTGCTCTGTTGGGATTAAACATCCCCCTATGTTTTCAATTAAAATTCATTATTTTTTCCTGTATTTTCTTTCTTTGGAGCAAGAACTTAGTGTGTTCTTCTCATTGACTGTCTTCTTTTGGAATATCTGTCAGAACATTACTTTAACTGATGATTAATTAGATTTCAGCTACTATATGTCATTGCTGAGCTTTAGTCATTGTCAAATTTCAAATGAAATGTCATCTGGAAGTAAGTCATATGCAAAACTACAGGAGTTTGGCTCCGCATCTGTCAGGAGAACTTGTGAATAATCTGATTTCCTGAGAGACTGTGGATTTCTCACTTCATTGACTGATTCTTTTTGCCTTATAGTACAAAAATAGAGAAGGAGAAAAAAGAGCACGCTAAGCTCCATGGAATGATTCGTACAGAAATAAGTGGAGCTGAAATTGCAGAAGAGATGGAGAAAGAAAGAAGGTTCTTCCAGTTGCAGATGTGTGAGGTAAGATTCACTGTGAAACTATTATTGTTCTGCTGCTGTTTCTAAGAAAATTTTGAAAAATGCAATTGTTTAAGAGTAGCTCTGATATTAAAGGGAAATGCCAAGTTATTTGTTGACTCCACTTGTGAAAACAGTTTTTTATTATCCTGGTGGGAAAACTTTGTAGGGAATTTAGATATTTTCTAATTTCACTTAACAGGTAAATTAATGCAAATAAAACATTAAGAGATTATAATAAATAAGTCTTTACACTACTACTTCACTGTAAGTTATTTTAAGCCCTTGATCATTCTCTGAATTGTTCCCTTTGCTGACAGCTGTTGAGGAGGAGAGGTTCTAGTCTAGCACACTGCTGGGTTGGTGCAGAAAAAAAGTGCTAGGGATGGGATCCAGTTGTCTTTCAAGTTGTTTCAGAATGTTTCTACTTCAAAATCTCTGTGATTTTGCAGTGTGTTAAGCCTGATGTGAGTATTTTTGGTTCGATTCATTTAAGGATATGTCTGGTTCTGTAGTTGGGAATTCAAGTTGCTGTGTTCTTTTTTAGTACACATTTGCCCAAAAATACACCATGGATGTTTCTACTGCCTTTCCTGTGATGATGATAGCTAATTTGACTCATATGCCAGCATAGCATAACTGCAGTTGTCCTGAATATTACTTTTAGTAACTACATGCACTCATACCTAAAAGCTTTACATTCCTATACAGAATTGGACTAAAATGTTCAAAACTGATAAAGGGATTTGAGTAACAAATAAACATATGGATGTTGTCAGCTAATTGCCCATCTATATCCTTCCTGAGAAACAACTAGGAACAGATGCTCCTCTCTTGCTGTGTCACAATAAAGTAAGTTGTAGTGATAATGCAGGGTGAAGTCTGTGAAATTGGTCATTACCTTAAGTATGGAATAGCTGAAGTGTATCCTGTATTTCTTTTGATTTTGTGGAAAAGTAGTTTATACTTGTTTACCTCATGAATAGTAGTGAAAGAGGACTTTGGTTTTGTTTTGATAATAAGTCAGAAGGGTGACATATTGAAGTTTTATCATAAGTACAGACTAGTTTTCTGTAAATTATGAAAGTGAACTGAATACCAAATGCCTAGAGCTCCATTTTAAACCAACGGGAGCAGGACAAGTGATTGTTGTAGCTAAATACTATCCAGTGCACATGTCTACATTTAGGCTCATCATTTGTTCATCTGAACCAGCATAAGAAGCTGCAACACTGAAAGTTGGCACTTGGATGCTGCTTTACTTTAGTTGATTTAAAGCATTTTGGGTGTACCGTGAGAAGGGGAGCCCCAGATGCATAAGAGCATCATTAAGAAGACATTCACTCTTTGCTTGGAAGTCACTGGCTAAGTTGCAGTTAAAATTTGTTGACATTTAATGGACAGTTAAGGACTTTGATATTTGATCAATCATACTTCTGCTTGCATGGCTGACATTTTATGCTATGATATTGAAGGGAGGAGCTGCCTCTTAATGTGGACTTTGATTGTGCCTTATGCAGAAGGACAGTAATAACACTTCATTTACACTTGACTGTAGATTCTTTGAAAAATCTCTTGCTAAACTGTAATTTGTCCTAATTACCTCATATAAGGATTTGATAAAGAAAACTATAAAATCAACAGGGAGATTTTAAAATTTGTTAAAATAATCCCTCACTTTTTTTTTTTTTTTCGCAAACTGGTTTACTCCTTAATGATATATGTTTAGCCATTAATTTAACAACTAGTGAGATACATTTTTAGATGTGCTGCTATGTCTAAGAATGGGTTCCCAAATGTACTCCACAAACACTTTAATGCTTTCTTTAACAAAGGCTTTCCTTAGAAGCCCCAAAGGATATTCTAAAAATTTGAACAAATCATAGTGAAATATCCTCACAGGATATCAAAAGTCAGCAGTGACAAGAATTCTTTTTGTGTGATTTAACTCTTGAAGCCACTTATTGCTGCATTTTGTTTTAGGTTTTGTAAATCTGTTAAAACTTGCTGAAATATAACTGAAAATAAAGTGTTAAAAAAAGCCATGTAGCAGTAATAAGGAATTTATTTTGTGATTTACTGTTTTAACAGTACCTGCTGAAAGTCAATGAAATCAAGATTAAAAAAGGAGTGGACTTGCTTCAGAACTTGATCAAGTATTTTCATGCTCAGTGCAAGTATGTTTTTCTTCTCTTTATCTCTACACTAACTGGAGCAGTATTTTGTTTTCAACTTTTGACATCATCATAACACTTTTCTAGAATTTTCAAAATCCTAAGATTCAGCTGTTCTTGCTGATGTCTTTTGAGAGATAGCTTTTGTCAGATTAATCATAGCTTTTGTTACTATGTTCTGAAACACCTAATGCGATTGAGCTTGTTACATTGAATGTAATCCTGTGTTCCAAAGGAACACTGAACAATAATTTGCATGTTTATAAACTAGGCTTGAAACAGAGCTTTTGGTTTGATCTTAGTGGTCCATTCCATTTAATGGAATTCTTTGAGTATATCTAACAATGATCTAAATTAATTCTGTGCTCAAGAAAAATAAGTGGCATAAGCAGTGGAATAAAACTATATTTAAGGAGGCATTATTTTTCTAGTTTATTGGAGGAGGACCCAGTATAAAACACACAGTTGTCATTAGAATGATGCGTTTTTGTTATGATATTGTTACAAATCTATCATGTAGCAGTGAAGTCACAACTATAAACTTAAAAGAGCCACTGCTAACCTGTTGAAATCAGTCAAGTTTTTATCTTAAAATACCAGTCTGCATCTATGTATTTTTTCCTTTAATAGCTCTGTTGCTTTTAAAATCAGTTGCACTTGTAGTGTTTCATTAATCTGTTCTGTCTGTTTAATAAAATTTTGTGTAAATGCTGTGTTGTGTTTTCACTTTCATGACTGTTTCCCAGAGTGGAAATGTTTTATGTTGCAAACAGTGCAGCAATATTTAATCAAATATGCATGCAACTGTGATTTCTTGAATTTTATTTTTTAAATCTCAAATTATTTTTTTAAGAGCTGGAATACTTGGCATAGATAGCATTACTCTGCCAACACAAAATGCATGTACTACAGAAAGATGTAGCACATTCAGCTTGCATATAGATCATAATTAATGCTTGGGAAACAAGGGAGTTTTGCATCAGATATAAAATTATGTGGCTTCAAGAAATCACAATTATTTTATATCTGCCAGAATTTTTGCAGTTCTGCAAATGAATCTTTCTTATTCTGGGCCTTCACAAAGTGTGATGAGAATTTGTATTTGAGGTGAGAATGAGGAAAATTTATGTGCCTGTGTATTGTGGCAATTCTGAATCTAATTGGAGATTTTGCATGTTAGAATAAGCTATGATGGAAATAAAGAGGTGGATCAGTCAAAGATGGATTAAAAGAAGTTTACTGTTTTGTTAATAAAACTGTTACGTTTATGGCATGGATAATAATATGCATGTCTTACTTTGGCAACTTTTAAAGCAGAAAATACAAAGTAAAGTTTCATCATAACCACTTGCTTTTTGCCTTTCTTTTTAAGTTTCTTTCAGGATGGGTTAAAAGCAGTTGAAAGTCTCAAACCTTCAATTGAGATGCTCTCAACAGATCTTTATACAGTGAGTAGCAACCTTTCATGTTTGTGTGGTAAATTTGGTTTTTTTACAGCAGAAGCATGATCATTTTGGTTCAGGTTCCCTGACTGCTTTAATAGTCAGCATTTAAGGTTTAGAGTAGATTGTTGGTAAAATCTTGTTTTAATATGGCATTCAGAAGCCTTAGTTTCAATTCAGGACCCCACTGTGTAAAATGTTATGAAAACAGCCTTTGCTCTGAAGTGTTTATTAAGTGAAAAATAATGTGTGGTTTCAAATGGAACACAAGGAAGCAAGGGCATTGTGAGGCAATATCAAAGTCTTAACCTAGCAATATCCTAACCATTATCAAGTTTTCTGAAGATGAAAGGGAAAATAAACTGATCACATCTTTTTTCTTTGCTTTGCTTTCGCCTAATATTTCTCAAATAATGTACCATTTAAGCAGCAAATTTGAAAGACCTGAATTAGAAAAAAAAAGTTATTTTTAACATGTGTTTTTCTTCATTCAAGATTAAACAAGCACAAGATGAAGAACGAAGACAGTTAACACAGCTCAGAGATATTTTAAAATCAGCACTCCAAGTTGATCAGAAAGAGGTGAGTATATAAGGTGGTTTAACTTTGGAATACCCATTTTAAGTACTTATAAGGTAATGTTAATATTAAAAATAAAGTTATTTTAACTTTTATCAGACATTTAATTCTTTTTCTTCATTCATCTTTGTTTTGATGCTGATGTTGAATGTTTCTGACAAAGGCATTTAAAAAAAAACATAAATGGCCACTAAAAATATGAGACTTACTGAAAAATAATTTCTTTTTGTTACCAGTACTGTAAAATACTTCATATTGTTGGTGCTCTGTTGCTCAAACTGAGAATGAAAGAACTTGGGTAGTATCAAGAAGATTCTATTCATAGAGCCTTATCTCACAATTTTATTCCGAACTGTATAATGATTATGTAAAACTGAGCTTCAAATCCCAAAACACCTCTGCAAAAATGACAATCAAGTTTGCTCCTCAGCTGCAAAAGGCCACTGAGCTGGGTCATTTTGGCAATCCAATAAGTATTTTTTGAATTCCTATTACAATTGCTGTTAGATTTAATGACTTCTGGACTAGTTTCAAACTCTGATCTGGAAGTAAGTATAATGTAATCCTAAATACTGGGTCGGCTTTTGTTTCAGATTGCTAGTGCCTCTTCTTCATATAAATAAATGCTGGCCAGCTTCCTTTGTGTGGCTGCTGAGCCATGAGTAATTGATGAATGAACCCCTGTCCCCTTTTCAGATTCTCTTTCTGAGAGGGATCACAATGAAAGAGTTTAGTCTACAGAGCACAGACTTCCTTGATCTTTTCCGGTCTTGCTTTGATCTTCCCATAAAAGTTAAGGTGACTCCTAGCTTTTGCTGGTCACAGATGATGGTAGTTGAGCCATGTAACGTAGTGAAAGATGTCCTTACCCACAGCTGGGGGTTGGGTTTGATGATTTTTAATTCTTCCCAGTCCAGACCCATGTGATTCTGTGACTTGCTGACAAGCATTTGGGGCAGTCCCGAGCGCTCTTCACCTTGTTACCTTGGGAAGTTTGTGATAATGTCCATTGTGCACAAAGTCCCATATGATCATCAGGCATTTCCTTATTCTGCCTGGCATTCATGACTCACTGATTTGCCAAAAACTTCCAAATTAGAGCTTGGTAGAATAAGAGACTAGGGACCCCTGTGGAAATGGTGGCTGCTTTGGGTTAGCCATTGATTGCCTGTTCCCAAGAAGGAGTCTTGCTGTTCAGGTGTCCTCTTTTAACTGGGTCTGTGCTCAAGAGAGCAAGCAGTAGTAGTTGACTTTCATGGGTGCTGGGAATGTCTATCAGTGATACTGATATTAAATATATACATGGAAGATGTGACGAGTACACATTTTTTCACAGACTCAAAAATTAATACACATAAATTTATTATTTCTACTGGGTTTGTGACATGTAAAAATACAAGTATAAAAAGTGCTTTATGCTATAGTCATTTTTTATTAATTCTTCTAATTTAGGTATAGATGCTTACCTGCAGAGCATGAGAATTACTCTAATTATTTTTAAAACTTTTTGAAAGCATCAATTAATAAATGAGATGTCAAAGAATTCTTATATAATTCACTGTACAACCCATTAATATTATTCTTGTTGCACTGTAATTTTCTTTACTATAACTGATTTCTTTTTCCTTCCTGAAATGCATTTACATTTTGTGACCGAAGTCTAGGAGAGTAAGTGTTACTATGTTTTAATGAAAATAGTGGCATGATTTCCATTCAGATTTCAAGAAACTGGATTTTTCCTCCTAGCTTTTGTCTGTTGGCATGAAAAGATTAGTTCTTTCTCCTCTTTAGTATATTTTTTTGCTGGGGAAAAAAAAGTAAAAAAAGAAAAAGAAAAAAAATTATTTAAAAATTGTCAGATCTTTCTTGGGTAAGAACATTGTTGTAAGACAAATTGGTAATTTCCTTTGTATTTTCTTTTGGAAATTAAATCCAGTTGCTTGATTTGATGTTCTTGCAAGATTTTGAAGATACATGTATTTTTTATTAAAATGGAATTCACATATGAAGTGGCAGAACATTACCAAGTATTGTTCTGTTGTGTTTAAAAAATTGAGCACACATAAGTACTCTTAGTGAACCTTTTTTTGTTGTGCCTGTATGCATAGTTTCTTCCTGCACACAACTTCCTCAAACTTGGTTTGTATTGAAACTTATTTTTGAAATGTCATTATGTGCACCTTCATAATTTTTAATTTTTAAGCTTTTATTTTTCAAAGGTTGAAGTTCTGCAAGTTTCAGAGTCAACCTTAGAGTTATATTGCTTTAACTGTTCTTGTTTCCATGACTGTGGGTGAGGTCATCTCCTGCGACTGTAGGGTTTAGATTTGTTTCTGCTTCTTTGGTAGAACCTATAATCTATATAGGCTACTGCAAAATATGATAAATGTTTTGTTTCTTACAAAAATTATGGTAGTTTTGCTGTAGGAGAGGCTGCCTGCAGGCGATTCTGAGATATATTTTTAGGAGACTTTTTGGGGCTATAATAGGGATGGGATTGATAAGGGATAGATCTCTGGAACATCCTCTTGGCAATGATCCTGTAAATGCCAGAGAAGTTTAAGCTCTGGGAGAGATATAAGAGCTTTTTTTGGCAGCTTTACACACAGGAGTGATCTATACAGTGTAAAAATCCTCCTCCATGGGAGCTGTGGAATGGCTAGCCAAAATTTGTTGTGTATATATTGAAGCATCTTGTATGAAAAGTTCTGTTGTGTAGTGGGGCTGGTAAATAGGATTTTGAATATCTCTTACCAGTAGACACAGACCATCTTTAGAGAATACTGTTTTCATATTTTTTTCACTTTTAGTTCTGCTGTTCAGCTTCACTTAGAAGTCAGTATATCTTTAGAGACTTTGGAAGAAAAAATTTCAAATCTTTCTATGGTCAGTGAAGTGATTCACTAAAACAAGCTGCAAATTTTAAATGACTCACCTCTTTTTATATGCCTATCTGCATTTCAAAGTTGATACAGTGGTCAAAGTTCAGTTCCTTAGGCTGTGTACTTCAGCCTTTTCTGATCTTGTTATGTTCAAGATCTACTTAAAATGACAATATTCTGTATTAGGTGTGTGTCCTCTAGCCAGCAGTGTTCCATTTCCTCCCATAGGTAATGTACATTGTTTCTACTCCTCCGATGAGGATTTGTATCTGGTTTGTGCAGTATGCAAACCCAAAGTAAGGGAAGATCCTTGGAGAGCCTGCTTATAAGAAAAGGCATGCTGAAAGGAAGGATGTTAATTGTGGTGGTGATTTGTGGGGTGGTGACCATCTCTTAGGAGCTGGTTCAAAATCATCTTGTCAGACAGCTGTGGAAAACCATCATTTGGCAATCACACTGGACAATATTGATCTAGACATGACCTGACCTGAGAATTTAAAATGGACAATGTGTTTGTCCTTGAGATCTTTTAATGAAATAGTATTACATTTTTAAGATACTACTCATAGTCATGAATGTGTGGAAATACACGTCAGCTGCTGCAGCTTCCTCTCCTGCTGAAATGAGGCAGGAAGCTTTTATTATTGGTTTGCCAGTTTGGCCAAACACAGCAGCTGAGCATAAACAGATGAAGGGAGGTAGCTGAAATGAGGCAGAAAATAATGCACATAAAGTAGCAGCACAGACTAAAGTAATGGGAATGGTGCTATGAGCAGGTGTTGGAGGTCATCAGTAATCTTTACATAATTGAGGATGGGGAGAACTGAAATTAATTTCCTGTCAGGCCTCTAATCTTGGGAATGGAGTTCCTTTACTGACTAATGGGAGGCAGAGATCAAGGCATTGGTAGGGCACAATAGGCAGTGTCAGATCAGATTTTCTTCAAAAGTCAGTAAATATATGCATGCAGCAGTTTTTAATGAGTGACAGGAATATTTTAAAATGTTGTTCTGGCTTTATGTTGTGCAGAGTGCAAAACCAAATAATTCTATGTAAACAAACTGGAAAGGAATGATAAACAGACTGGTTTAAATTTTAAAGGATGCTTTGTCAGGCACAGACAGTTAAGTGGTAGTTCTTTAGGGCCTTTAAAAGGCTCAGATGATGTAGTAGCTACCTGGTATGGCTTCCTGGATCACTTCCTGAGAGGCAGGAAGAGGGCAGAAGTTGCTTCTCTTGAAAAGGAGCACCAAGGAGTGCTGCAGCCTGGCAGAGCTCAGCTCATGGCTCTCTGGACCACTGAGCTCCAGCAGTGTATTCAGGACGAGCCTAAAATCCTGCAGCTTGGAGATGTGGAGTCCTAAGTGCTCTAGACAGGGGTGTTGGTGGGAGTTCTGTCCCTACTGTCATGTTTAGAATAGCTCATAGTCATAAAGGTGAGCTGCTTTGTGGTTTTTTTCCTTACTATACTTGTATTATACACCCTATATAGCACAAGAGTAATTATGTCCATAGAGCAATGACAGTAGAAAAGAAAAAAAAATGAAAATTTTAAGCAATAGTAATTGTTACTGTGTGCATTAGAAGTCCATTCTGTCATGTTACTGCTTTTGATATGGTGAGACACATCAGATTCCTCATTTTCAGGTTGTTATTTCTTAATAAGTTGGACTCTAGTAGCAGTGGTCATGCCTCTGGGTAGTTCTGAGAGCATTGAGAAGGGTTCAATTAATCCTTGTCTCTTCCTGTCTCAGATTTCTACTTTCTTCCAGATATTTTCCTTTAAGTTATTCTTTTTTGGAAACGACTTTTCAATTTTCCTGTGTGACTCCTGAACTGTTTTCAGGAGGATTTTTCTGCCTTTCAGATAATGACTTGACTCAGTTTCCACAAAGAAAATTACTTCTTCAAATTGATGTATGTAATTATTTTTTCAATGGAAGAGTGCACTAGCAATTGCAAGTAATAGTAGTCTTTAATGTTTGTACCTTGCAGTGTTTACATGAGTTGGAAAGGCCACTGCTCAATTAAGTTTTGGATTAAAACCCCTATATATTAAGGCCAAGAGTAAATCTAAATAAAAGCAAGTAAAAATATTTTGGCAGGTACTCATAATGAATACTTCTCAAATGGTTTTTGTGCCCTCTGAAAAAATGAATGGGTCTTATTCTCTCTTGTTGAGAAGGAAAAGTGTGCTTTATTTGGCCTGTAGGATTAGAGCAGGAAGGAAAAGCTCTGAAACACATTAGTGGGGGGTGGTTTGGTTGAAAGTGTGGAATGCATTACAAATTGCTGTTGATTATTTCAGGAGTCTCAGATTCGTCAGAGTACAGCTTACAGTTTACACCAGCCTCAGGGAAACAAGGAGCATGGCACTGAGCGGAGTGGCAGTCTCTACAAGAAAAGTGATGGGTAAGTACTGCTGGAATTGGCTGGGAGGAATATTAGGTCCTAAGAGCTCAAGCAGTGTAATACAAAATATATTTAAAACTGTCACCTTTTTTTTTCCCCTTTAAACTAGAATCAGAAAAGTGTGGCAGAAAAGGAAGTGCTCAGTTAAAAATGGTTTTCTTACAATTTCCCATGGTACAGTAAGTATTTGTTTACAGTATTTTATGTACGTGGTTGCTAATACAGAAAGGCAAGCTATGCTGGTCTATATTTATGATTTGGAATTAGCTAGATTCCTGATGCAGTGTTTTGAATGTGAAGGATTTATTTTTTAAGGCAGCCTTTTAGAAATATATCAAGACATACACAGTATCTAAAAATACAGCTGTTTTAATGTTCATGACTGTTAATGGGAAAAAAAAGTCTTTTTTAGTGACTCAGTTCATGTAAATGTTCATATTTTACCAGACTCTCTAAAAATACAAATTCTAACTTTTTTTTTTTTCCATTTTTAAGATATGAGTTAAACAACTTATGTTTGCAAGATAAACTGAGAGCATGCTGAATTGCTTTTCTTCCCTAGATTTGCTGCTGTATAGTAGTCTGTTAGCTCCTTAGGAGTAGCTGTTGGGGAAAATCAAGTCTAAAAACAACTTCTACTAGAATCACAGAAAAGAGAGAGTTAAAAATTCCTCTTTATTACAGCTACCAGTGTTTGAACACATTAACTATAACTATTAAACCATTTGTTAAAATTTTAAAACTTTATGCTTTTGTGTTGGGAGCTTTCACACTTTGCTTTCAACTTGGTTTTGCTTTTCTGTAACATTTTTTATATTGCTTTCTCAAAACTTTAAAAATGTTTCTTGAGGCAAAAAATAAAACAGTGGCAGTATTTCCCATTCTTAGTCTAATAAACAGTCCTGTTTCTTGGTCCTGTTATGAACTGTTCTGTTCTTCATCCTGTTTTTCCTGTTGCTATGACTACAAGTTGACCCTGGCAGCAAAAATGAATCAATCTCTCATTTGTGAGATTTAACCACAAGCTGCTGCCTTCAGAACTGATAATCAGGAATTAAGGAAGAGTGTAAAGTCAGGCCTGCAAAGCAGAGTCATTACTATGGCTTTGGAATTGTCCACTTGTTTATGCCTCTTCTCATTTAGATGTGTAGGAGTGTGTCTCTGTTGGAGAGAGGTCTTTTGGTATTCTATGCTGGTGTCTTTATGTGCTGTGGTTGTGCTTGATGTTGGACATGCTGTACTGGTACCAGTAGGAATGTAGTTGGGGCAGCTCAGAGCTGGCAGAGGCTACAAAATCCACTTGTGGAGCAGAATTTGAAAACTTTCACTTGCAAGTACAGTTACTGAGTCTACCAAGATACTGTTTTCTTCTCTTTTTATAAGCTGTTTACCAGATGGCCTGACATTTTTAGAAGCAGTAAATTCCCACTGAAATCAGTGGAGCTGTAGCTGGAAATCAGTTCCTAAAGCAAATACTCAAACGTGAATTTAGATAGGTGTGTTTCACAGGTATGGTCTTGATGTTTTTAAGTTACAACATGAGAGAAGTCCCTTGTTGTTTTAAAATATATCCCTAAAAGGTATTTTCACTTATTTTCTCACTTTCCCCTTATATAATATTGATGACAGCTTTATGTAAAAATTAATGAATTTTTCACAGACACTGAAGCAGGTAGAAGTGATTTTTGTTCATTAAAAAATTTATAGTCTGCTCTGAATGTCTTTTGAGAATTTGGAAGGAACAACATTGATTTCTAAGCTTCTCAGGGTTGATATCTCATGGTCTCTATAATATGTTGTGTTGTTCTCTCATCCCAACATTTCATCAAAATCTCAGAAATTCAGTTGTCAATTTTTCCCTTTTGTATCAAATACAAAATTGTAAATACTTCTCATTAAGGGCTAAGTATTCTTCACGGATTTTCCTTCTTTGGTCATATAGCTTCTCTTTATGAGGGACTACTCTGTCAGTCTCTAGAACAGCTGTCTTGAAGCAATTGCAGGTGCTTAAACTTGTCTGCCAAGTGCTCTTCTGATGGATGGAGAGAATATGTTTGGTTCTGTCAGTCACCCAGCTGTGACGCTGTATGTGCCTGCCTGCATTGGCATATGTGCCAAGTTATAATTTTAGATAACTAAAAGCTATAAAGAAATAAACATTCATGCATTTAATGTACATGGATGAAAAAACTATACAAGAAGATTGAAATATGTAATTAGGAATTCCTAAGTCCTTTCCAGATCAAGAAGTCACAAGGCAAAAAGATTTCAGAATTATCAGACTCCTCTAAGCTGATTTGTGTTTAAAGAAGGTTCACTGGTTTTATGCAAAGAAAATAATATAAGAGAAACTCCTTATCAAATCTTTTCTTTTTGTCTTTTTTTACTCCTGAAAACTTTACCATGATGATTAAAAGGCCAATCTGAAGGCAAAACATTCAGATTTCATCTTTTATTCTGAAGTTGATCACTGATACCCAGAAAAAATGCATGATGAAATCAGCCAGCCAGTCTGTTTAGTGAACATATTTACTCAGCCTTTTGTAAAATCAGCTCTACATCTTCTATATTGTCTCAGAGGCCTAACTTTTAGATTCCTACTCTTCTATTTGTTGCTTAAACAGTTTATAAGCCAGTTTTGGTGGATAGAGGGTTGCCATTGAACATGAATTGATGCTCCAGGCCGTGTATGGCATGAGAAGTGGCAACACTTTTCAGGGTGTTGGCATGTTAATGTGGGTGTCCAAAAACTCAGCAGTAGTCTGAAATTTAATTGTCTAATCAGAGACTCGATCAGGAAAGTGAATCTCAGAGTAGTGTAATAGTAGTTACATTTGTTAGTCTTTTCCATGTCTAAGTGTCTTCTAATCCTGCCATGTGTCTGAATCAGTGTGGCTGAGGAGCTCATGCAGCCTTCCTCCCTTTGCCTTTGAGCTTATCCCCAGGCAGTGCCTGCCATGTGTTGGAAGTGCATTGTCCACAAGCAATGGGCACAGGCCTGGGAGGCTGCTGGACAAAAACTGTTACTCAGCTGCAGGATGGAAGCATGAGTGAGGTGCTATCAGCCACATGCACAGGGCTTTTAATACCCTTGTAAATGCTGACTTCAGGTTAGGAGTTGTTCAGATAAAAGCTTAAGAATATGTATGGGTTCCAAGATCAGCATACTGGCCCAGGATATGTTATTTTCATTGCAGCTGTTTCTTTGGGTTCTCAGATTGTGATACTTACTTCTTCTGCTGCATTCTCCTGTCCAGAGAGACAAGTCCTGTGTGCATTGGTCCTTTAGACCTCTCTGAAGCATTTTACTACATTAATTTAAAACTTCATATTTCATAAATTAGAGAAAATTAATTAGGTCCCAAATGCACTTCAGATCTGAAGTCCTGGGGCGAGGGGATTTTCTCTTAAACATAAATTGCATTTTTACATTTTGATAGAGCTTGTGAGAAAGGTCTATACACTGTCTATACAATTAATAATTTAGAAATATTTTTATATATTTATTTATAATTTATAACTAAATAATTAAAACTGTATGCACTTCTACTACTGAAAGGAAGCCTGGAATTTGAAAAGCTATTTATTAGGCAGAGAATACAATGCGATTGTCAATAAATTGTCATCTTGCTGCCTCCAAAACCTCTCTTGGGTATAATTTGTTTTTCATTGCCCAGCAAGTGACCTACACGTTTATTGTTTCAAAGCTTGCATGACTTTGTTTTGTCTGCTGCTTATGCTGGGCAAAGCATGAACCTGCTATTTTTCAAGGACACCATGCTTTTTTTTCTTCCTAACAGGAAAAAAATACATGATTGTTTCCTTGCTTATGTTTCTCCATGGTTTTGATTTTTTTTAACTGTTCAGATATAATGATACTGTTCTTTTTGGCCAGCTTCATTGTTTTATCAGATTGTTTCAAGGGAATCGGTAATCTTTTGACTTGTTGTCCCTTGTTTTTTGTTTTTTTTAATTAAATGTTTTCAGCAATAAATTTAGCTGAGATTGTGAGAATGTCTACATTTCTTATGATTCATTGCAAGTTAATGACATGGTAGTACAGCTTCATTTGGTAATAGTTTAGTTTAAATCTTATTTTAGCAACTTACTCTATTAATATGGTTGAATGCAACAATAAGTGTGGTAATGTGTTTGTGAATATTGCTATCCTTATAACAGTCCTTTCCTAACGGTTTAGATTGTTATTTTTTACATATTATTGTGTAAGGAAAAGGTTGCCTGGCTAAATCTGTTTTTTGATTTAATTATTCTAAAAGAAGAGTGAAACCAGTTATCAGTTTAGGAAGTGAAAGCCATTCCTCAGGTCAAGATTGCAAAAAAGTCTTTCTAGGTCCTGCCCCAGGTCTGTAGCACAGGTAGGTTAAGGGAAAGACGAGTGCAGAGGTGCTGTTTGAAAAATCTTTGTAGCCTTTATGACTTTCAAAATGCTGATTCCTTGTGAATCTTGCTCTTCGTAGAACACTGTCACTTTCAGTTCAATAAGGAACTGGAGTAGCTTAGAGGAACTTGACTAAAAAATATGTATTTTTAAAAAATATATATTATTGCACTTGATTTTTTAGTAATCAGCTAGCTCGGTTTACTTTTACATATGTTTGCTGCAATAATTCTCTGTGAAAACTTGTTATCCTTCACTTGGTTCCCTTTACTGATTTTAAAATTCAACATTTGTTCTCAGCTGGTTATCTGGGGATCCCTTAAAGACATTAGCAGGAGTCAAAATAATTATTGAATTAATTATTGAAAACATAACAAGTAATTTTTTGAAACTAAATGTCTGAGTGTTAGGGGATTAAATATGAGGATGAACCTGTCTCTTTTTCATACCCAGTTCCTTCAGGTAAGTGTTCCTAATTAGTGGTATTTGAAGAGATTCTACCCTTCTTCCTTTCAAAATTCTACTGTCTATCTAGTTACTAGTAAACAAAATAGTCAAATAAAAATATCTTATGGACCATGATGCAGAAGAAAACATGAATGAAAAACTAGGAACCTTAAAAATTTAACAGCCATTTGTCAAGTCTTTTTGGCCAGTGGGAAATTATCCTGTGCTTTCAATCTGCAGGGTTCAGTCAGTATGGATATACTAAAATGTGTATGTTTTATCTTCAAATAGGCTAACCGACCTCCAGCAAAGCTCAATCTGTTAACCTGCCAAGTGAAAACAAATCCAGAGGAGAAAAAGTGTTTTGACCTCATATCACGTAGGTTTGTTGTTCAGGTCTTTTTACTTGCAGCTCATAGCAGAATTTTGCATTATTTCTGTACATGTGTCAGTAATCCACTAGAACATTTTTGCCATTGTAGAATGCTTCCCTTTATAAAATGCCCTTCCTGTGACAATTTGACCTTTCAGTTATTTTTGCATAATGCACTAACTGTGCCTGCTTCTTTGGTAAACCACTTGTTTTTAAAAGCTGTCTTCACTTCTTTTTTCTATTTAATTTTTTGCTGTCTTAAAGCAGAGAAACTCTTTTGTGCTATGACATCACTCTTCATACTGAAAATGTCCTAGCTGATCATCTAGAACTTTTGGACAAGATCAAAGATGCTTGTAAAACTTTAAAATTTAAGTCTGGTGGTTGCTATCCAACTGTGAAGAAAATACTAAAAGCAATTTTTGATTTTCTTATCTCATAATAGATAAAAACTGAATAACCACCAAAATTGAATAATTTTTGGATCAGAATGGGATGATATGAAATTGTGTAGTAGAATGTTTCCTTTGTTTTCCCAGCAGGATATTTTATTGAATTATCTATCTCAAATTAGCTGAGAAGAAGAATATAAATGTATTCATTTGTTCCTTTATTGAAGCATTAAGTTCTTCTGCATTTGTAAATGTAAGCTGGGCTGCTTAAGTGAATCGACTCAAATGTTTGTGTTCAACATTCAGCTAATTAATTTCTGCTCAAGCAACTGAGCTTCCCCATTTACTTTTGCACTTTCTTTCTTTGTTGATGATCGTGCTGTATTTTGCCCAGTATCAGCTTATTGCAATGTTACCACACACTTGAAAAAGTATGACTGGCCTTTTAGCCTTCTCCAGGTGACTTTTTCACTTCATTTTACTGTAGAGTTAAAAAAAAAAATCCTTGTTCTTTACAAAATGCAAATTGCTGTATCATGGCAAGATAAAAATCTCTTAAGGTAGCACTTTCCTTTCTGTTTTTTCATATATATTCACTGTCTTAATATTTTCTGTGCTTGAAACTATCTTTTAATACCTTTTAGTCTGAATATTTTTCAAACTTTAGAATCTTAGAATATTTTTGCCAATAGCTTTACCTCTGTTGTTTTCATCAAATATTCTCACTCCAGCTCAGTCATTAAACTGTATAATTTCTTATTCTCCATAGACTTAAAATGCATTATGCATTTTTCTTTACTAGTACACTGTGATAGCAAAGCTAAGAATTAGAAAAGTAGTAGTAAATTAAAAATCATGAACTTGGTTTAAATCAAATAGCCTGGGGCTCCTGCTGGTTGTAGTTTGGACTTTGTGTCTGGCAGATTTTTTTTTTGTATGTGATTACTGGATTTTAAGAGCTCATCTGAACTCTTTAAGTCTTTCTTCCATACACAGATAAACTCAAATATGAACTCTATATTTCACTCCCCTCCCTCCCAGCAGAACTTTTTACTTGTGATTACTGAGGTCTTATTCAGAACACAGAACATTTCCTTTGCTCTCCTGCTGCTCATGTGATAAAAGCACAGCACTGAAGAAAACAGCTTCTGTTTAAAATGCAACAAGCCACCTTGTGTAAATGCAGATGTAATTATAGATGAACTGTAGGTAGTAAGGTGAAACTTCTCAAATAGACTTTTTGTCTGTCAACACTCCAGTAATGAGAATAGAGACTTCAGGAATCAATTAATTTCAGATTTCATTGAGAGAAATCTGCAAGATGAGTTGTTCAATAATTTTTTTAATCAGTATGTGAATTATTTATTGTGCAGACGACAGAACATACCACTTTCAAGCAGAGGATGAACAGGAATGTCAAATGTGAGTTATTTTGCTAATTCTGTTTTTGACACTGGTGATCTACTGAGACTTAATTTGAACTTCAGAAGTGCTGTAACACTTAATAGCAAAATATTGCTGCCATTTTAGATGGACATCTGTGCTACAAAACAGCAAAGAGGAAGCTTTAAATAATGCATTCAAAGGAGATGATAACACAGGAGAAAATAATATTGTCCAGGAACTGACAAAAGAAATTATATCTGAAGTCCAGAGGATGACTGGAAATGATGTTTGTTGTGACTGTGGAGCACAAGGTGACTCAATTAAGCGTATTTCTAATTGGTAAACATTCTTTGTCTCATGAGAATATTTAATCTAATGTTTTATGCTTTCACATTTACTCATTGTTTCACAAAAATTATATACATAGTAGAATATGATAACAGTTTAATGGAACTACTTTAGTAAGATTGATTTGCTGTATGCTTGTTATTAGAGGGAAAAAAGTTACTAAGAAGCTTATTTTTCTTCCATGTATTTTGCTAATTATAACTTTTGCTTACATAAATCGAATGAACTTGCATAAAATATGGGTTAATCATGTAAGATTTAGGGAAAAACTGAGCAGCCATAAGTTACTTGAAGCATTTTCTTAATATACTTTTTTCTTTTTTTTTTTTTTAATCATGTTTGATGGAAAAGTGAGACAGGGAGTATGTCTAAGGCTGTATAAATGTTGAGAAGAATGCTGGCTATGGTTTGCAGTGTTGGTTTTGTTGATCAATTAATTTCTACTTTAACCCTCTTCAAATTATTTTTTAAATCCTCTTGTTTCCTGTTTTATGTTGCAGTGGCACTGCAGGACTTAGGTTTTTTAATGTAAAACTGTAACTGCAAACAGCAGCTCTGATGTATGCACTTTCCAAATGAATAGCTACTTCCACCAATAAGTATTGTGTAAGACTATGGGAAGAGTCAAGCCTACTGTCTTAAAAAAAGACAGTATAAATGACAACTAACAAATCTTTATTAAAAAAAAAAATTAGTTGCTAAGCTGTCTAAATCTTCAGACATTAATTATTTGGCTGGAAGATAAGGGAATGATGTAGTAAATGAAAGTTACTAGGGAAAAGACATTTGAGGGCTAAGAAAGGAGAGGGATGAGCCTTAGTGTCTTTGAAGTAGTTGAGTGAGAATCTTGTAGTGTGTGCTGTGTGTGCACTTCTGAATCACTTCTGCTTCACTTAGCCTAAAGTTTATATTTTAAGTACAAAAGAATCCAAACCCCATAAATGTTGTTCTTTCAGTTTAAACTGCACCTCTGTTCACAGTTGAGACTGTGACACCGTTATGCTGGTGCTGGGAAAATGCACTTCCAGAAAGTTGTTTGAAAAATGACAAACTTGAGTGGTTAAGGGGCTCCCTTGGATAGCAATGTCTTTCACAAAAATATAATAAAAATTCTACTCTTCACTTCTTTCAGCATTAAAGAAAGATAAAAAAGGGGTGGGTTTTTTCCAGGTAGAGTAAAGGTGAAGATATAAATTAAGAAAAAAGATAATAATGTACAATAATCTTATTTTACAGAATTTTATTTCTGTATTCTATATTTTCTAGATTAAATTATTGCCTGAATAAATTTTAATTCTGTGGATGCCTTCTATTTCAGATCCTACCTGGCTTTCTACAAATTTGGGAATTTTAACTTGCATTGAATGCTCAGGAATCCATAGAGAACTTGGTGTTCACTATTCCAGAATGCAATCACTTACATTAGATGTGCTGGGAACATCTGAACTTTTGGTAATCAAATTGCTTTTATTAACTTAAAAAATAGTACTATAAAATACTTATAACACAAAGATCTTTTTTGTCACTTTAGCAAGATGTTCCCATCCTGAAGTTGTCACTGAATAAACACAATTTAAGAAAGACTAATTTTTGAAGTTCATTGGAATTTCCTGGAACATAGTGTCCTACTGTAAAGTTTTCTTATCTTAGAACTCAAATTAGTAGAGGCTTCATATTTTTTGTGTTTTCAAATTTTTTTATTCTGAGTTGCTTTTTAAAAGAACGCAGCTGTTTGACATATAAATGCCTCAGATTAAAAAGGAGGACTTCACAAATACTTAACCCATTAATTATTTAGCATTATTTTAGAAGACATCTTTAATCCTCAAAGGAAAAAAGTGCTTTTAGCTTTGCTACACAAAGAAGTTACCATTTCTCAGCTGCTCTGTGACAGTTTGTATGTATGTTCTTACCCAGCACAAAGTATTTGCATTTATGTATGAACTGGTGTCTGGATGGATTATTCTGCAGTTATTTGTTCATACAGTATATCCCAGTCGAAAATCCACATCAAAAAAAATCCCTAATCTGTTTGTTATTGCTGACATAGCAGCAGACCAAGGAATCAGAAATAAGAGGTCCTAACTCTCATTTTCCCTTGTTCTCTCCTTGTTATGTGTGTGGCCAATAACTCAACATGTTTATTAATTGAGCTGTGGGATTTTGTTTTTTTTTAACAGCTTGCAAAGAATATTGGGAACGCTGGATTTAATGAGATTATGGAATTCTGTCTTCCAGTTGATGAGATGGTCAAGCCTAATCCAAGCAGTGATATGTAAGTAAAGATTAACTACTTCTGAGAAAGACAGGCAATTAATTTAATATTGCTAAGGGGCTATGCCATTATGGTTTTCAGTGGCAGGCCATGGAAGATGTGTAATATCTTATTTATGGTTTATAGCTGAGGAGTAAACCTTTCTTCTGATGCTTTGCGTGTCTCCCTTACTGAGCTTTATCTGACAGTACCTTCCCCAATAGTAAGGAACATCTTACCTACTCCTTGAATCATGGTTTGTGGGACAGAAACAAATTAACTGTGACTGGTTTGGAACCTTAAGGACATGCAAGGCTAGGAATTAAAACCAAAGCAATTAATTTTGTGCTATTTGAAAACAAAATGGAAATTTTAATAAAGTGCATATTTACTTGAAAGATACAGAACAGCATTTAGAAACTTCATCTAGGACCAAAGTCTGTATGGAATGAAGACAGAACATTTAACCGAATTCCTCGAAAGCACTGAACAGTGATGGCAGAGATACAGCAAGGACAGCTGCCTACTTGGCTGGATACTACTCATCATAAAAGGGCTAGTAAACAATGTAGAAACAAACCCAGAAGAATTGGCTCTGGATGAAGCTGATTTTACATTAGGTGGATTTTTAGCATTCTGACAAAACCAGGGTTAAACAAGGCAGTTTAGATAATTTTTGACTACTACTAGCAATAATATTGCAGAGGGTTCATATTAATAATATTAATATTAATAATTTAAATTGCTAATACTTTTACCATATGCTGAATCAGTATAATAAGAACACTTCTAAAAATTTGTATTTAAAAAGATCATTTAGTTTGATACCTCTGCTTATCAAATTTAGGGCTATTTTATTGAAATGAGAACCTGAATACTATCAAATGCTTTATGAACATGAGTTATGTATTGATCCAATTTATTATTATTTATTGGGGATTTTTACTTTTTGCCAGTTGCATAGTAACTAGATGATGAGGTATCACTTTGTTAAATGTCTTCTGTGCAATGCTGTGTGCTTGCCAAGAGCTGGTAAGGAGTTATGCCTTTGGGAAGCAAGCAAGATCCTGTCTTGCTGTGATGGGAGGAGGGGTAGATGTGTTACTGGGCATCAAAGGCAGAAGCCATAACTCGTGCTGAGTCAGGTGGACTAAGTGTCACTAAAAGCTCCAACACACCCTCCCTTTTATAGTCGTGATGAAGAGTTTAAAGAACATATTCACTGCTGTGAATTCAAATTCAAGGCCTAGATAGTCTGTGCAGAGGTATGAGCTAGATTGTTGTGTTTTGGTTTGTTTGTTTTGGGGTTTTTGTTTTTAGGATTTTTGTTTGTTTTTATTTGCTTGTTTGTTTTTTGTATCCCATGCCTTCCACCCCTTTTCAGCATGTGTGTAGGAGTACCAAGTCAGGTAAACATAAACCTGCAAGGCAACATAAACTAACATTATGAAGCTTTGATGTATCTTCTTCACATATTGCTGGATAGTCTTGATCTCAACATCATCACAGAGTTTGGAGGAAGAAATTCATGGTCTGTCTTCGTATTGGATATTTGATTCATTTTCTGTAACTACATTTCACACTTGAAATATGGTACTGCATGGTTACATGCATATTTAAAAACAAAAATTATCATAATGAATGATTTCAGATGACTTGCATATATTTATGGAAATGCTAATGTGTATCTTCAGTTGAAAGTTATAGAAATAAATCATATTGAATTTCAGGAATGCAAGAAAAGATTACATTACTGCCAAGTATATTGAGAGAAAATATGCAAGGAAGAAGCATGCAGACAATGCAGCTAAATTGCATGCTCTTTGTGAAGCAGTGAAATCAAGAGACATTCTTGGATTAGTTCAAGTGTATGCTGATGGCGTGGATCTCACAGAAAAAATTCCACTGGCCAATGGCCATGTAAGTGCTGTAAATTTTATTAGCCAAATTGTTGTTAGTGCAATATGCATTTGTTAATTAAAAATTATTTGAAATAATATCTGAAATAATATCTGTAAGGAATGTATGTCCTAATAATACAATAAATAAAATAATAATAATAAAATAAAAAAGAATACACTAAATAGTTTAATCTAAAATTGTTTTCAAGTATCTTATTTTAAATTTATTAAAACATTAAATCATTCAATAATCTGCTTATTTTCAACCAGTTTATTTTTTTGCTTTAAAGGAACAAGAGGGACACAGTAAGTCTTCACATATGTTTCAATGGTAGCATATTTGAGTATTTTGAAATTATGTGCTTTATTTGGTTCAATTAATGTCTTACTAAAATTTCTTATTCAGAAGATGAAGAAACAAATGGTTTTTTCCATTTTATTCTTAGGAGCAAGATGAAACAGCACTGCACCTTGCTGTTAGATCGGTTGATCGAACATCCCTTCATATAGTTGACTTTTTAGTGCAGAACAGGTAAGTATGGAAAGCTGAATATTGGCATTGCTTTTATGTAAAGTAATATAAATATTAAATAAATACAAATACTAAAGTACTAAAGCTATATTTGCAAATGTAATTTTATTATTCAAAAATCTTCTAATGAGAGTGGCTTAATAATATAGGGTAAGGAACCTAAGTTTAATTATCTTTCTTCTTTCTTGTACTTCAAAAGTGGCAATCTAGATAAGCAAACCTGTAAAGGTAGCACAGCCCTGCATTACTGCTGTCTAACAGACAACGTTGAGTGCCTCAAACTGCTGCTGAGAGGGAAGGCTTCTATTGAAATAGGTAAAAGGGTAATGTGTACTTCAATTTCCTATTTGTCATTGCTTCAGATAAAAAACAGTGAATATGTGCATTTTCTCTTCTATTGTTTGTCATAATTCTGTAAATATAATCTTCCTTGTTAGAGAATCATATTTACTGTTTATTTCCAGTTTAAAATTGACTTTTGTATTACACTTAGTTTTTTTAACAGGTTTAGATTTTTAACTGCTGTTTTGTTGCTGGTTTCATGGCTATCATTCACATGTGTATGGCATGTTGAATTGCTGCTGCTTGTCATGTTCAGAGGGTTAATGTGAGTTGGACCTACCTATGAAAGAAACAGATGAGTTTTTGAGTGTGCTGGTCTAGTACTTCACTGTGCAGGTTTGTCTTTAGTAATGGACATGTTAATAGTGACACCTCTCATCATACATTTCTTTTTTTGCTGTCATATAGCAAATGAAGCAGGAGAGACCCCACTTGACATAGCTAAACGTTTAAAACATACTCACTGTGAAGAGTTGGTGAGTATTGTGTCATTGTGTGTGTGCATTTCATGTCTGATCATTTAACAGCTTACAGCTGAATATTCAGTGAATATATTTCAGATGCAATCGTGGTGTACTAGAAACAGTTATATCCTCAGAAATAGTCATATGCTTATGTAAACTTATATGCTTTTAAGAAGAAAACAATATTTTTCTTCAGATGCATGGGAGTGGTTGAGTCACCTTTCCTGGAGGTATTTAGAAAAGGTGTAGATGTGGCACTTAGGGCTGTGGTTTAGTGGGGGTGTGGCGGTTCTGGATTGATGGTTGGATCTTAATTTATTGATCTTAAAGGTCTTTTCCAACCTAAATGGTTCTATGAATCTAAGTTTCTGACATCTCCTTGAAATCTAATTGCTAAAGTACTTTTTATGTGTGAGAGCCATGGATGGAGGCCATTATCTTGTTGCCCAGAGAAGTTGTGGATGCCCCATCATATTAGAGGGGGTCAAGGCTTATTAATAAGTGAGTCTGATTCAAGGAAATGGTCATTACAGTTAATTTCTTTGAATTGCAATTTCTAAATCAAAGCAATACAATATGGTACTTCTTTTCAGTAAATGGAGAGTGGATCTACAATGGTTAATGAAATGTCTAGTTACTTATGATTTATTTGTGTTGTATTTGGTAACATAGCTTAATTTAAATTTACTTCAGTGCAGTAACTTTCCAGATTGCTAAAATCAAGATTCTTCCCGTATGTGGACTTTGTTTGCTTTTAAATATATGGTTTTGAAATAAGTACTGCCCATAACATAAGTGTCATCTTTTTTTTTTCCTTAGCTTACTCAAGCACTATCTGGAAGATTTAATTCTCATGTTCATGTAGAATATGAATGGCGATTACTTCATGAAGATTTGGATGAAAGTGATGATGATGTAGATGAAAAGCTGCAGGTTTGTATCAATATTATTTTTCTGTACACATGTATGTGTAAGTATCATGTCCATAATTATCTCAATAACTTTGCTTTTTACTATAGGTATGAAGACACTGAAATAAATTTCTGTAGTAAAATGCAGTAGCTTAAATTTTTGTTTCTGGAATTATAGTTGGTCTTCTTTTTCCTCTTAACATGACCATGTGTTTTCAAATTATAATTAGCCATGTACTATATATTCTTTTCAGTCAAGTCAATAGTTGTTTCAATACATCAGGAATATTTGGATCTGCTGATTGTGAAGCTGATCTAACATGAACTGGGAAATTTGCCTTTACCAAGACAGGCACCTCAGACTATCTCCTCATGTTTGTGAAATATCTCCAGTCAATGGCTCTAATTTTAGAATTGTAAAAGTTTTTGCCTTGTTTTGCCTTTAACTGAACCTGTGTATTAAATAAGTTCTATCCATTAACAGCAGGGTAGGGCCTTAATGCTGAATCTTCACATATAAAAAATTTTTTATTTGTAATGCTTTTCATACCTGAAATGTCTACTGGAGTTGTAGTTTTAGGTTCAGAATCACAGAGTGGTTGGGGTTAGAAGTCTAACCTCCCTGCTACAGCAGGATTACCTGGAACAAGTTGCCCAGGACTGTGTCCAGATGGCTTGAATGACGGTCATATTACAAAACATTCCAATAGCACAGAAATATAATTGCATTTTCAAAACTTAATTTCTCAGTTTAGGGCCCAACTTGAATTATTTAAGCACCTAAACACACAGACAGGTGAAAAGCTACTGTGTTCTGACACCTAAAATGGTGTGGCTTTTTAGGGGACAAGTAATTTGAAGTTATGTATAGACTCCAAAATACTAATCCTGACATCCTGAAACTTTTATAGTTTGAAGTGTTCCATGTGAGTATTAAAGAGGTTTTTGTTCTTTGTATGTGTGTAGTGTTATAATTGCTTATGCCTTTTCTGCTTTTGAAGTACAAGGAATATATAATAGGCTTTATATTAGTCTTCAGATGTTAGCGCAACATTTTTTGAAAGTGGCTAGCAAAAAACCCCTTTGTCCTCTGGATAATGAAATTCAACATTTTCTTTCTACAAACTTGAGCATTTTAATACTTCTCTTGCAAAATCCCCCATCTCAACTGGGGCATGAATTGCTAACACTAAATTAATAAAATAAAGCCAAGTCTTTTGTGTTGGGTTTTTCTTTGTTTCCAGAAATATTAAAACCTGACAGTCACAGGTTCATTTCCATTACTTTATAGAATCCCTTTAAAATTGTTAGTTCATCAGACCATTAAATTCACTTAAATGTTTTGGGGACTAATTTTGGCATCCATAATTACTCTGTTGCAAAATAGCATTTTTACAATACTGTGAGTGCATAGGACTCTTTGTCCTGTGTTCTCATATCCTGTCTCTCTATTCCAAGATAGCTATTACTTCTGGTGCTCGGCTTGAACTAATTAGCAATAGGAAGTGTCACAGGCCATTCCTTTCAAAGCACAATTTCTACCTTGTGAGACTCTTCTTAAGGTTTTTTCCTTAAAATTTTGGTATCTGTGGAAGAATCTGCTATCTATGAGCTGTTAAATCTAGTTCTTCTGCATGAGCATATTCTATCCCCATATTTATGTATTCCTATATATTTTAAAGTTTTATTTATTTTATAATAATGATAATTATGTAATGATGATCATTTTGATAAAACATATTGAAACCTTTAGAGGTCTCATTTTTTCCAGCTGTAAAAGTTTTTGGTAATTTACCAATACAAATCCCTTTCTGGCATGATCTAAATTTGGTTTTTTATCTTTTCTTGTCCTTCACTTTCTTCATTGTTGCCTTCTGCAGTTGAGTGGGTTTTTTTTGTCTAGTCCCTGAGCTCCATCTCATGTGGGAAGGTATCTGCTACTCAGCAGTGTGGCTAAAATAATGAAGCTCCTACTTCACTGCCTACTATTAATAGTTTTATACTATAGGGACTTTTGAAAGGATATTAAAGACTATTAATCACAGAGTCACAGTGTCTGTAACTACATTGTTTGCATGAGTGAATACTGCTGTTGCTTAGGATCACATCAGAGTTTTGTTTTTAAATGCCAAGTTATTGGGTGTGTCTTGCTGGCACACAATTGAATAAATTTTGTAATCAATGTCAGAAAAGGTCATGTCTGAAATTTAAGTTCTTTAGTCTGGAATATTTCATATGAAAGACAGCCTAATCTAAAGGAAGGTTAAGATAATTCAACTTGTTTCTGCTGTTGTTGTATATCATGGCTGTCTGGTCCTGCCTCAGCTTCTTCCTCCACTCTGACACACATTTGTTCCTCTATTGAACTGCTTGAGTTTGGTAAGCCAGTGAAAAGCTGAATCACAACGATGAAAAAGAATTTTTTGCTGGTTTAGAAGCCAGAAACAAGTCCCAGAACTAGGACAGTGGAGAGGTCAGGGAATGGAGAGTGTCAGTCAGTGAGGAATGAGGCTGCTAAGCCAAAACAAGGGTAGAGACTATCATGTGCATCATTTGATACATCTTGGAGCTATAATGCTGTGCTATAACATATCTAAAGGCCCTACATGACTAATCCAGAAATAGGCATTGAATGTATACAGAGGAAAATCAATTGCTTGTTAGTGATACTGTTGATATAAATCTTTATTCTGCCTAAATGCTATTACTATAAAAGGTTATTTCAGTTTCATACAGACAATATGTCAGTATGGCATGTTTATCTAGCACTGTTTCTGAAGGTATATTTATGCTCTCTAGGCATTGTCTAGGATTGTTAAAGTCCATTGCTGTACTAGCCACATGAATTTGTAACTCCAGCTATTTTAATTATCATTTGATAATAGTAATGACTATGCTTGCTGTTGAAACAGGAAGAATAATGCTAAGTGCAGATGATTGCTGTAACTCTCAAAAACAGTTAATCAAATACAATTTGATAATGTGTGTGGGATGAGCAGTGTTCCGTCCCAGCTATCAATTGAAGTAATCTCCCAAATTTTTCCAGTGATACCAGTGAACTAAAAAGAGTTAATGAGAAGTTTTGGCTACTCATTTCATGTAGGCTGATCTATAGGTAGAATACTTAGATGAAATCTTCTCTGGGATTTGAGGTCATGATCATTTTGAGGTCATTTGAGATTTAGCTCTGCTGAACTTCAGATGAGGCTTAGGACCTTCAGTTGTTTATTTAGTTTTGAAAATACTGCTGGGTATTTTGATGCAGGGAAACTTTACTTGATCCAGTCTGAAAATCTATATTGGTTACCTATAGAAGTATAGTCTTGTGTATATAGGGATATAGTATTCTCCTGTAGCAGTGTACTACAGAAGAAATGAGAATATATTAATAGTTTGGAAGTGCAATTCACTTTTAATCTTTTGTTGTTTTTACTTTGTCTTGAAGAGGGCAGAATGTAGGGTTTAGGTTATGTATTAAAAGCAACAAAAATGCATTTTAGAAGCCATTTTTTCTTTCTAAAAACTAATAACTTTCTATCACCTAATAAATAAAGTGAGTACAACTAATGTGGTATCAATTAGTACTTTTTTTATTGTGTTAAAGCAACCCAGTCCCAACCGGAGAGAGGACAGGCCTGTCAGCTTCTACCAAATTGGATCAAACCAACTTCAGCCTAATGTAGCATCCTTGGCAAGAGATGCAGCAAACATTGCTAAGGACAAGCAAAGAGGATTTATGCCGAGTATATTACAGAATGAAACATATGGAGCAATACTCAGTGGCAGTCCACCTTCCATTCAGCCTGCAGTACCTGTTACAAGTAGTGCACCTCCTCTACCTCCAAGGAATATTGGCAAAGGTACTAGATAATATCATTCTGTTAGGAGAAAGGATCATAACTACCAAAAAAATTTTTTTTAAAGTTTTCTCGTACAGTTATTTTCCACAGGTAAGTATTGGAACAGTTATTGATGGCCTCATTTTATATCCTTGAAGTGGATCTATGTAACGTGTTTTGAGTTTGATTTTTGTTATACCTGCAAGATAGTACACAATAATTTGAAACTTTAAGGCCTCAGAGAATGGAGAGTGTATGCAGAACATGAGATTTTAACCTTGCAAATTCTTCTCTTAATAAATACATGGTTGTTGAAATAAGTGTGTAAGTGTGATGTGGAGAACTGGATGATTTTAGAGACCTGATAACTGACTGAAAATATAGCTGCCAGTCACTGGCTGTCCCCATTAGAGCAGTGTAAAAGTACATGTCTCATCCTGATTCAGAGGGTCGTGTGCTTGCAAAATCTATCATTAAAGCTGGTGCTGTGAACCTCATTCTTATCTTCAAATATAATCAGTTTGCATCATAGTAAAGAAACATAGAGAAATCTCTATAGGTCCTCTTTGTACAGGTCATATTTGGTGTGTTTCATTGTTTTAATACCTTTATTAATCCACCATCTTTCATGGAGGCTATATTTATGCATTCAATTCAATTCAAGAAGTTACCATTAAAGACATGGTTTTCTATGGTGCTGTAATTCAGATTCCATATGTGGAGATATGATCAGGAAATGTTCTGGGCACACATGGGTGGCTTCTACCTTTGGGAACACTGTGCAGAGGTCAGAATGCAGGACTCCACACACCAGTGATTGTGCCTGAGGTGGCAAACTGATCTGTGTAATATGAAAACTCAGTTATGGAATGGCTGCATAAAAGGGGCAGAAAAACTGAGAGCAGAAAAGCATGGTTTGGGTTACTTGGAAAGGGTAGCATGGGACTGGGAGAAGTTTAGTTGCATGTAAAACTTAACCAGGTGGGATTATGTTAACATTTCACATGAAGCTCAATATCTAGACAACATTTTTTTACTTGATAGAATGGAGTGTTTTTCCTACCAAACAGGAAAGCTGATACAAGGAGCTTGCCTGGTTTGTTTAACTGTTAGATTCTATCTCTGAGGTGGTAATACAATTGAATAGTTAAAAAGACTGTTTTACCCTTTGATATTATTTTAATCATGGCCAATTATACCCACAGTTTGCACTTGATTAAATGACAGATTTCAAAAAGTGTCATTTTAATTTCATTTCCAACCCCAAACTTCTTGGCATCTCTGTAATAGAACTCATGCCATGAAGACATGCTGCCTGCCTTAGATTATTAGCTCATATTCTTTATCCTAGCAATGTTAGCCTATTGTCAGCAATTAGCCTATTAATTTATATTCTTAGTTAAAAGCTGTAATAGTATCATCGATCGTGGCTTCTTGTCAATTGCTGATGTTGTTAATGTTATGCTTATGGTGTATTATTATTCCTTTATCCTCATAGCTTTAGGCTGTTCTCCAAGTCTTCTGAGCCTTTTATGCTTTTCCCTGCAACCTATTATTTGTTCATACCTTACTCTGTTTCATCTTTTCTTAATATGATACTCATGTGCTGAGTAGGTAGAAATGGCATCATATGTGCAAAATACTGGTTTTATAAAGAAAACCTGTAGAGTGTTCTTATGAAACGAGGAGGTGGCTCTTCAGAATGAAGTCATTTAAGAGGCTCTGAAGAAGTACTTTGTGACTGTTTCATGACTAGTTATTATAGCTTCTTGCTTGAGTGAAATTCAGGTTTACAGGGGTTTTTTTGCTTCTAAGTCAAAAGTGATGTTTCACTTTGAGTCAGCAATATGTGCTGATGCTTGTGGAAGAGTGAGGTCCTTTTCTTGCAGTACCTGAGAAAATTACAGTTATCAGTCAGGGATTAAAGAAGGTAGCAAGACTTGCCTTCTGCCTTCTTACTGGGAAATCTGCTTTTTCAAGTATTGATGTATTTTAAAGTAATGACTGAAGACAAATTTTGTTTAGGTTAAGTGTTAGAAGGTTCTGGGTGAAGTCTTGCTGTGTAATTTTTAACACCAGACTGATTTCTACTCTGGCATGCCATCAGGATGCAGTGACTATAGTTGTTGAATATAGTGTTGCTGAATATAGTGGTCTACACTATATTGGTCACACCATTTCTGAAAGCACAGGTGTGAATATTAACACTTTGTGCGTAGGGTAAGCAATAATAATAATAATAATAATGCAGTATTTTCCTCTCTTTTTAGTTCAGCCTTCAGTTCTTGGCAGTGGTATTCAGACAATTTCTTCATCTAATGCAATGTGGAAGACAAATTCTTTAGGAGTGGAAAGTATAAGCAGGCAGAGGTCTTCATCAGATCCACCAGCTATTCATCCCCCTGTGCCGCCATTGCGTGTAACATCTACAAGTATGTTTCCACTTTCCCCTGTTTTCCCTTCTACTGTATCTAATCACAGTTGGCTTATTTTTCCATTTCCACAACTCATACTTCCTCTTTTGGTGACTGTAGCTTTGGCCTATCGTTCCCATCCAGTAACAAACTGTCTTCTCTGATGCTCCAGTGAGGACTGTATGATGTAGTGCAGGGTCAGCAGGAAACGCCATCTATTACTAGAGCTAAAGGGCTCATCGTTTTATGTCTAATACATATATATATATATATATAATTTTAGTGCTGCATTTCTCACTAGTTGTAAAGGTGAGTGTTACCTGTAAGCCTGGGGCTGTGTCTCCACATTGTGCTTGATTGTTGCAGACCACTGGAGTGCAAAAGGATGTTTTAATTCATTGCCAGCTGCTGTTGGTGGTTTTAAGATTCAATAGCAATTTTAATTAATTGCTAAACCTACTCTGCTCTAAGTTGTGAATCACAACAAGATTTTAAGAAAATATGTTCCTCTAAATAAAATTTGCCAGATGTTACTTACTTGGTTACTTTTCCATAAAACACAGACTGAAGGCCTTGACTGACCAAATAATATTAGTACTTTAAAAATGTATTCTGGTATACTGTTTTCAAGAATATGACTGACTTCAGTAGGAATTTTCTTTGTTTGCATTTTAATGCTTGAATAAATTTAAGAGTTCTCCAATTTCAACTAAGTGAAACAAAAGGTAAACCACTCTCCAAAGAGGTCCTTCTTCCATTACATGTAAAGCATTTTTCTTAGATAAGTCCTGTAGCAGGAGAACATGTAATGAGAACCCAAGAAATGAAATGGTAAATATAAATGTAATTCCATGTTTCTAACTTTCCTATATAGATGTACTTTCTCCAGCACCACCACCTCCAGTGGCAAAGACAGCCAGCATTATAGAAGCCTTGAACCAGCAATCAAAACAGCAGCCAGCTCCTCCACAAACCAAGCCAACCCCCCCACCACTGCCCCCACAACCTCCAAGCAGAATCTCTCAGAGAAAGCCTATTTCTGGGTAACTGATGTCATACTTCATCATATTTAGTAACTTAGTATATCTATAACATGCAATTATCAATAAAACATGCATGCTTTTGCAAGTGATGTGTTCTAGAGTGTGGGAATGAACAGAAGGCAGATGCTAAGGACATGGATGACAAGGATTCCTACAGTAAAAACAAAACAGCCTAGTGATTTAAGGTTTTATGACTTGCAGAATATCTCCAGAACATCTAGCTATGATGGAGATAAAAAGCCAGAAAAAATATTAAACTCCTTATTCTCTTCTAGTAACAAATAGGAGATAATGGGAATCTAATGTCTGATTGTGCCATTTATTGTTCACATACTTTGCATAAGTTCTGTTCCATCGAATCTTTTCATTTGTGGCAGAAGTAGAAAAACCTGGAAAAGAAAAATAACTTTTAAATTTGCAGAAAAATAAGTTAGGAGAGACAAATGCACTGGAAAACAAGATCATATCCAAAGCATCCTTGAGAAACTGAAGTAGTAGGCAAAGGGAAAGAAGGGTGTCATTCAGTAAGCAACCCTTAGTAATTAAGAACCATCAACTACAGGAATGAAGCATGGAAAACAGCAGAGTAGGGGTAAGCAAAAGTCCTTAGAAGAATGATCTGTAAGGACATAGTAAGGCAGATGACCTAAGGCTGTTCTGAAAGAGTATAATTTTACCATAGCCTGCAAACAATAGGAATTAATTCTCTCAACTGACTCAACAGGTGATGTCTCAGCAGGACTGCTGTGTTCCATTTGTAGCATTGCTGAAAAATGAAATACTGAGATGGTAACCAGGGGAGATCCAAATAGGGCCTTTAAGAAATTTTTTGAAGAAATAAGGTTTCATTTGCAAATTGGGACTGAAAGATGAAACAACCTTGACCTTTAAGCTCCTTTCTAGCCCTTTTTTTGGGAGGTACCATACTACCTGAAAGGCAGGCACAAATTGTTGAAGCTTGCTGTAATGTACAGACTAATATGGATGCATAATTTTAAGAAAAAAAACAAACAGTGAAAGGAACTTCAAATCTCAAGTTTTGAGGCACAAATTGCAATAATCAAACCTGTATTATTTTTCTACCTTTTTTAACATTAAGTGCAACTTTTAATTCACCTAATCAAAAGTCCAGAAGAAAAACAGTAATTTTAAAAGCAAAGTCACCAGATTTTACTGAAGATGTGCCAAGGCTTTTATAATTTGGAAACTACTCTATCCTGTTGCTTTTTGAGTTCTTGTTTGTTTCTGAAATTGACCCATTTCTCACTTTCTACACAGGACTGAGAAATCATCTGGCTTAACTAACAAAGGGCAGGCTAGAGGACTTGGATCTCTACAACAGCCTGGTAATTGTGGTTTAAAGATTTATTTTATTGTAATTAAGCTGTCATAACAATCAAAGGGAGAGCATGGGTTTGTTGAGGCTTTCTTTCATTTGTTTATTTATCTTGAACATTTAAATATAATCAGTACCACCATTCTTCTTGTTTCTCTTTGTGATTGTGTAGGCTCTGATGCATCAAATTCTTTAGCATGAGCAAAGCTGTGGGTCAAATAAAGTCAATAATGGGACCATGTAATAAACAGAATCACAGAGTGGTTGATGGTGGGAGGGACATATGCAGGTCATCAGATCTAACCCCTTTCCTCAAGTAGGAATAAGACTGTGCCAGTGCTGGGTCACCCTCACAATGACAAAGTGTTTCCTGATGTTCAGACAGAGGCTCCTGTGTTTCAGTTTGTGTCCATTGCTTCTGGTCCTGCTTTTCAGCCAGGTGGCCACCAACATATATTGGTGTGTGGCATGTTCATCCCCAGGTGCACTTCATTGCATGCAGATTGATGCCTGGACCAGGATTCCTGAAGACCTGTCTTGCTAGTAAAGGCTAAGGCAAAGAAGGCTTTCAGTAGCTCAGCCTTTTCTATGTACTTTGTAACCAGAATCTCATCTTGTTCAACAATTAAATTAAATTAAATTTAAATTAAATACTCATGGGATATAAAATGATTTACATACTTTTAAGAATAATTAGTATACCATCACTCTCACTTTTTTTGAAAGCATGCCTAATAATATTTACTTGATTTATTTGCCTTAGCAGGAGAGTCATCTTCTGTATGTGACATTCCAGGAACACAGACAGGTTCCACAGCAAATACTTTGGCACAAATCCAGCCACCAGCACCAATGCCAAGGAAATCACAAATAGTAAGTACAAAATGTGACATTTGATTTTAATAATCTTCTGCATTCTGTCACACTGTAGACATGATAGTGTATTCTGCTGTGGTGGAAGTGTGAGAGCCATGAAGCATACAATATATCCTGTATTCTGTTTTTAAGTATTTGTGTGACTTGTAGTAAATCGCTACAAAAACTTTTTTTTTCTTGAATTTTCTACAGAATACTATGAGATTTTAAGTTTAAAAAAGCAAACCAAGCCATTTGGATTCTTTGCTCATGTCCTGATGTGACCAACACAATCCACAGAATTATGGTTTGACTTATTTGAGATAGATAAGCTTTATGAGTTAGTGACTTGTAGATGAGCTTGGTGAGTCACATAACACATGGCTTCATTCTCAGTCTTCGGTGAAGTAAGTTATGAAGGAACTCATGTGCTTCTACAATGGACACAGATGTACTGAAAGTTGTTCACATAAGTAGGTGAAATAACTTCAGACAAGACAAGCAGGAGTCAAGCTCAAAACAAAAGAAACTGATTCTTTGTGCTGTTGGTTCTCAGCATTCAGCTGGTAACAGGAAAGAAATCTCTTTGTAAGCATATCCCCAACAGAAGGTGGTTAATTCTATATTTTAATTCTCCATCCTCCCCCAGCCTTACAGTGACTGTTAGAAAAGAGATTCTGGATTTAGATGGACTCTTGATCTGATTGTGAGGCCTTTCTCTACTCATTACTTTTAATCTAGGACCATGGATGGTAACACGTTAGTCAGTACCTGTAATCTTATACTGGTGTAGGTAAAGGGATGTATTTCCAGATGTCAGTGGAGCTGTACATCATGTGTAGTCAACTTGGTCTTTGGTCCTTGCTTCAATTTTATGTTGCTTTCTTGTGTGATAGATGTAAAAGATCTATATCCTTGATCATGACAGTATATCTCTACAGGAAGCAAATCACATATGAAGAGAGCATACATATCTGAGATGCTCTCTGTGACTAAGTCTGGGTTGTTTCATATATTCTGTGTAGTTGTGTGGTTCAGGGGTGAATAATAAACAGAGAGGTAGGAGGCATGCTGTTCTGGGCTCTGCAATGGTCTTGTAGTGGAAAGACCTGCTTCCTTCAGTCTCCTGTCTCCCTCCCTTCAACCTTTTTCCTTAACCATGTCCACTGAAATAGCAACTGTCCAGGACAGATCTCAGTGTGTTTGTGTGCATAGCCTTGCCATTGGTCTGGAGTGCACAGAGTCCCTGTTAGCTGTTTCTCATCTGATAATGATCACAAGCCTCAGAGACATTAGTTTGGAGTATAAAATTTTCTGATTTCTTACCTCCCCCACTCTTGTTCAACCAAGTTACTGTCCATCTTGCATTAAGATAACCTCCATTATTAGGCCACCAGAAATTAAAAGGTCTAAGTAGTGTAAATTGCTTATGTTCTCATGTTTGCTTTGTGAAGCTGTTGGACTCTGTTCTTAATTTCTATTGTGTCTGCTGGGATTCAAGTGTAAGCACTATTTACATCCTTTTACCACACCTGAAACAACTCCTAACCTGACTTTCTGTATAAATTGTAGTTTCTCTATGTTGTTCTCTGGTTTGGGGGGGGGTTTTGTTGTTTTTTCTTGGTTTTTTTTTTTTTTTTAATAGGACAAATTGATTTAGCTATGAAGAAATGGGCTGTGCTGGCTTGTTTTGGGGTCATTGTCTTCAATGTTTAATATTAATTGCACATGATGTGAAGAACATATCTGACTCTCCAGGTGTCTCTAGGTCTTCAGTAAGGTGAATTTTGTGACTGAGCAAATCAGCTGGGTGATTTTATTCTATAATAGGACAGAGAAGTAAGGGAAAACCTGGCTCAGGAGTGTGTGCTAGTTAAGGTGCTTTAGCTAAATCAATCTAGCTAAAGCATCTTAGCTGAGATTTAGTCAAGGGCCCCTCAGCTAAAGAGCTTTAGATAGATCAGTCTAGCTAAAGTTATTTGGCTAAATTGCTCCATTTAGCCTTATACTCCTGGCTTTTTTTGCTAAGACTTTACCCTGCCAGGGAATCCAGAGGCCAGCCCAGGTTTAGAAAATTATTGCAGAAATGCTTCTTGAGTAAACACAGGTCTAGTTGTACATGCACACTTAGCCAGTGGCTTATCTCCTACACAGTGCATATACCCAACAGCCTGTTTATCAGGTGGAAATTCCTGATTCACCTTTTGTTTTCATTTTTTTTCCTCAATGTGATCTTTGGATTTTTGAAACCAAATTCTAGGTACATGGGAAACTTCCCTAGAAGATTTTATTCTTCTGGGGGTGAAATCTGTTTTAATTTCTTTGCCTTCTAAAGAGCAAGAAATACCTGTAATTACTGCACTTAAAAGTTAGTAATTATATCACTGTTGTACTGATGGTTTTTTCTTTTGATGATGCTTTTTTCTTTTGACCTAAAGGGTGGTTGTGGTTCAGACTGTCACTTGTCTGAGAGGGAGTGTCTGGAAAAATTGGTGTGCTGCAGTGCCAGACTGGCAGCTCACAGGGGTGAGAGAGCCTCAGGGTATGCCTGCCCTGGGCAGGCCAGAGCTTTATTTATATTAGATTTATAAAGAATTTATACTAGAATGCAAATGGATGCTTCTAGAGGAACATAACAATCATGCTGCCTCCATCCTTCCCTGTCTACATTCCCTTTTTTCCCTCTGCATGGTGCTCAGCTCTAACAAAATGGCACAGTAATGGACTGTTGGGAAGTACTATCCTCAGCAGAGAATTTTGCTGATGAAGAAAAGGAGAGTTGTAAACTGAGTCTCTTGTCCCTTTTCAAACTTCCTGCTCCATGGCTGACCTAACTAGAGACTGGGACTAGGCACTGGGGGAATTCCAGTATGGTGATGAGGCCATTTTTTCCTTATGCCATGTGGAGCTCCTGTCCCAAAGAGCTGCTGTGTTAACAGCCATCTCACACCTGCTCTGACACCTTGGGGTAGCAAGGAGAGATTTTTGCTCCCTATGGCTGGGAAAAGGGTGGACTCATGGTGGAAAGCTTTACACTCTGCCTCCAGCTCTCAAGTTTCTTCACTTTTGTTATTTTGCATGGAAACACTGTGCAGGCAGCATTATTGTTGGTCTGCAACAGAGAATTAGGAGGCTGAAAAGAAATGCAGCAGCAGACAGGCTTGCACTGGAAAAAGTGTGGGATGAGGAAAACCAGTGTGAAACAATTTTGATACCATTTTGTACAGAACATGGCTAGGACTGAGTCCCACTGCCATACTGGAATATTGCAACTTCTTACTAAACTTTACCTTTGAAAGAACTGCCAAAAGACTCCTGGGAGGCAGAGAATGTTTTGGTGAGTTCATACACTGCTGAAAAGAGTTTAACAAATTAAGAAGGAGTATACTGGCAGCTGGCTTAGGCTTCCCTCTGATAATGCTGCTGCTGTTACATTTGCACAGAACTCTACCACCTCTTCTGTATAAAATCATGCTCACTGCACTCAAGACAGGTTTGGGTAAGCAAAACGAAGAATTTCTAAGGGAAACATGGCTTATGTTATTATCATAGTGGTTCCAAAAACCTTTGGTAGGTGCCAAATTCAGCCTGAAGCATAAGCACCAAGCATAAAAAATTTAGCTGTACTCTAACCTATGAAAAATAGCCATTGGAAGCAGTTCTGAAAGTTTCTTTAGATAACTTCAAGTCTACTCTGTCTCTTTGGTGCTGTATTATTTACATTGAGGGTTTTGTGTTTTTTTTCATTTCAGTCAAAAACGAAACCCAAAAGAGTAAAAGCAATTTACAACTGTGTAGCAGATAACCCAGATGAGCTGACTTTTTCAGAGGGAGATATTATTGTAGTTGATGGTGAAGAAGATCAGGAGTGGTGGGTGAGTATTTTGCATTTTCTGTCAACACACTTTGAAAGAAAGAAATTAAATCTTAGAGGTTGACATTCACTTCAGAAGATCCCCTGCTATGTTTCTAAACAACAAGAAAAGTTTCATTTCATGGAAAGCTGAGATGAAATTCCAAAAGTCAAACTTCATACAAACTTTTATATTTTCTCAGTCAGAAAAAAAAAAAAAAATCTACTGAAAACCTACTGAAAAACATGCACTCTGTAGGACTGAATTTTCCTATTGGGAGAAGAAAAGTAGCACTACCACAGAAAAAAATTGGTGGGAGGCTTGTTCTACAGGCAGGAAGGTCACTGTTGTTTATTTTGGTGATACTGAAATGTCATTTCAAGATTTAACTTGAAAAATATCTGGATTTTTTCAGATTGGTCATATTGATGGAGATCCCAGTCGGAAAGGAGCTTTTCCTGTATCATTTGTGCACTTTATTGTTGACTAGATTGCTACTGATAAGTGGAGACATTTCTCATTTCCAGCAGTCACAGAAATAAGTTTTGTTCTATTTCATTTCACCTACCTATCTGCAGCCACCTTGCCAGAGCACTGCCCAAGTCCTAGGTACTGTAGCTTAGTTTTTTATTGCCATCCTTCTGATTTTGGGACTTTTAAACTTTTTTATACGTGAAAACTTCTCATAAGCAGTTTACACTTTAAAAAAAAAACCTCTTCCTGTATTTTTTAAGGTGAACTGAAAAGCTTTAACAATCAAAATCCATGTGTCTGAATATGACAACATTATGAATGTTCTTATTGATCAATTCACTGTAATTTTATTCTCCCTTTTGTAACATGACAGTACAACAGTTCAGTGTTGCTTCCCCAGTCAAAGAAATTGTGTGTGCATCTACCAAGGCAGTGAATTTATCCAGTTCTTGACACTATTTGAAGTGTTGGAACCAAAGCATGCAAGCTCCTGCATAGTTCTGAAATGGAACTCATTCAGTAGCTTGCCATACTGGCATCAAGGATGTCAACAGTTGCAGAAGAAATTATTTTAATTATGTGTCTTTGGCCCGGTGAAAGTGAAAAAGTATTTCAGTTTACCACAGGAGAAACTTCTTTCTTTCAGAATGGATGTAGATATTTGCTTAAAGTTATCTGAAATGTGTTAGTCGTTGAACCTTCTAGTTCTAATTTTGTGAGCTTGAGACTGTTTTGTTTTTCTATGCTGCATGTGTGTAGAATCTGTTTTTTGAATGTTCTTTATGTATGTTACATCCATTTTGGTCATTTAATGTGACTACTGCTGGTTAACTAAACTATGGCAATATTAATGAGTTACTAAGTTAACTCAAAGATTTGAAAACTGCACTTCCTGAAATGTACTTAACTATGATGATGGATTGCAGAAGATTTCTTACACTTGTCTCATTATTAGCATTTAGACTTTGTTTTTAAATTCTTGAATTTTCTTTAAATCATCCAGCAATGTGTTCACAGAGAGAACATATTTGGTGGAACACTTAGGTAATTATCCTTGGTCAGTAAGATACCTGACACCTCACAGGTTCACTACGTTATGTTCTGATTAATGGAATTTGTGTGCCACTACCTTGCAAACAATGATAGTTTGCCAACTCACTCTGTATTTATATAGAATACCCACATATATGGTAGCTACACTGTTGTTAAACTTGTTTTACTGATTTGTGGACAAAAGCTAGGCCATGGATAGTTCCCAGTTGGTTGATGGAATATAAAACACCAATACAGATCTGACATCATTTTGATGTTTGTATATTGTGAAAATATACCAGGTTTTTCTTATGCTACAGGAAACAACTGAGGCATAGGATACAGAAAATCAATGTCTAGGTCACATTGGCTTTGATCACGTTATGTGAACATTGTATCTCTAGATTTATCAAGAGAGCTTTGAATTTCTGGCAAATGGTGCTTAAATTGGCCATTTCATATTGGAAGGAATGGAAACAGGCCACCACCACCATCTGTGCTTATTTGGAGAAAAAACCACGTTGCAAAAGTGCTGGAAGAGCAACACTGATCTCACCCTGTATCACCCTTCCTGAATGGTACCGTTGGTTGATGCCTCTCGGGCGTGTGGGTTCAGCCACGCAGATGTGTAACTTTCACCTCCTAGGTGCTGTTGCTGCAGTATAAATGGGGAACAAACTGGAATGTTTCAAGATATTTTTATTGCAAGTTGAAGCAAATTAGTCTGTATTTTCAAATTTCCCAGTAAAATGATAGAGTAATAGTTTAGCACTACAGTTTTATTCACTTACTGATATGTTCAGTTTTCAACACTATTTTGTATGTTTCTATCCCTGATAGAGTCTAGAGAGTAAATGGGCATATTATTTTGCACAGATCTCCTAATGTACAGTATTTTTAACACAGAATCTTATAGTGTATGTAACAATTCGTAGGTTAAAAAAATGATACAAATTTCCCTTGAGTTCTGCTAGAAGAGGAATAGAGTAAAACTTAAAAACCAGGAAACTTGTAGACTACAACTTAATAGCACTAACAGTGCAGACAGCTAAAATCACTAGGACCAATAAAGAGCAGCTAAGCAAAATTTATTCCTTGATTTTTTGTGTTTCTCAAAAGGTTTTCTCCTCTGGCAGAGAAAAATGAAAATCTAGAGCCTGTAGATATCTATTTATAATATAAAATTAAGAATTTTAAGTCCAAAATTTTGGCATATTTCATACAACTTTTCAAATCTGATTCAAAAAATCTGTTAATAGACAGACTATTAGGTTGCTGTGTTAACTGTTTAAAAAGGAGCAAGTGACACTTAAAATGCAGCTTAGAATGCTATGAGATGTATAATATTCAATTCAGTTGTTTTTATTTTGTTTAGTTGCAGAGCAACTGTATATATTGTATAACCTAAAATCAACTCTTATTTTCAATGTCCTGGATGCAGTGATTTATAATTAGAGCATGATTAATAAATTTTACTCTTGTTAACCAGTCAAATGTCTGGAAAAATAAAACTACTTTTAAAATCACTTTTTCTGCTTCTCTTCTGTTCCCTTGCATTGCTCATGCAATACTGTTCTTTGTAATGTATAAAAGTGACAAATACAAACAAGTATCACTTGAGGAAAAAATATATTTCTTGTGAACTTTAGCTGAACAGAGAAACTGTAGATGCACACTTGAGATTAAATTAAAGGGGTACAGCACCAAATAACTCCCTCTTACCCCTTTGCTTTTGTTTTATTCTAATATCTGGGTTAAACAGAATCAAAGTCTGTATTAACAAATTGTTTCTCAGACAATGAGGTAGAAGTAAGTGTCAGTTTTATTTTACATTTCTGCAATATTGACATTAACATACAAAACATGATTTAGGAAAAAGAGAAATTGTGTTAAATACAAAATTCTGTAATGTCCTGGACACTGAAGATAGAATCTTCAAGTCATGTTTTGGGAATGCCAGAGTACCATGTACAAGGCTGTGTGGCTCTTGTTTGCACAGTAAGTGTCTCCTAGGACTGTGTGTGGCTCCAAGCTGTGGGTGGTGTCACGAGGAGCCCCAGTGCCTCCCACACAAACACTGCTGCCAAAGGAAATCAGGACTTCTCCGACATTAAAACTGAATCAAAGGCTGTAGACAACATTTTGCAAATGGCTTGTGCTTGTTCCTAAAAAACCCAAACACACATGTCAGCACTTTCTGAAGAACGTCTAAACTTCTCAAAACTCATTAAAGCAGAATGTCTGTCCTTCATTTTGCTTTGTGAGACCAGATTTCATCTCTCTGGCCTGCAATAAGGAGAAGCTGTCTTACACAAGCTCTTTTGAACCAAGTCAGAGTTGCTGGCTGTCAGCACAGCACCAGCATTCAGAAAGTCATTTCTTGTGTTCTCCCAGTGCTGCCAGCCAAGATTATGTGTCATCAGAGCATCCCAACAATTCTACTCATAAGGGATCACCTCCCTTGCTTACAAATATGGCTGCATGCTCTATTACCAGAATTATTACTCCATCTCTTCCTGCTCCATATCTTAAGAGGTTTTTGTCTTTGGAAATACAAGTGGAGATAGGAGCTGCCATAGCACACTTTACACTGGAGAAAGCTTTCTCAGGTGACTGTAGTCTGTAGTCACTGGCAATTTTAGGGAATGTAGGTGTTTTCCTCAAAGCTGATCCAGTGTAGGCAGCAAGGCTGTTTTCCCTATGTCTGCCAGCACATATTTTTATCTATCTATATATATATACATATACATACATATATATATATATATATATATATATACACACACACATATATATATATGGTTTCTTTGTTGTTTTTTTTTTTTTTTTAATTGGGCAATGCTCCTTGTGCCAAAAAGCCTTCACAAGGGCCTTGGGTTTTAGAATCTCCTTTTACAATCAGAATTCCAATACCTAATTTAAATACTGAAAGCATAAACTCTTACCAAATTATTGCACTGATATACCCAGAGGCTGCATTCTTCAGAGGCTGCATCTGTTGTCTTCAAAGCCAGTAAACTTTTTCCTGCTCCCAGACCATCATCATAGCACACCATCCGTACAATCAAATAGAGAGCATGCCTATGTAACACATCCTGAAAGCACATGGCAAATAAAAGTTACTCTGGAACAGTGCAACAGATATTTCAGTTGTCCACATTTTTATTCTCACTTACAAAAAGAATACTTCAGATTTATTTACAGAAGGAAAGTTTTCCTTGGTGATTATTTTTTTTTTTACTGATTTTAGTCAAGATTTTAAAAAAGTGATGGTTAAGCATAAGTCTAGGTTTAATTTTTGCTTCTATTTTAGAAGTGCATTCCTATGTGGACTGTGAAGACAAGGTGCAAGAGTTGGAAAAGAGAAAGCTCCTGGGGAGACTTTGGGGTACTTCCCAATACCTGAAGGGAGCCTGCAAGAGAGCAGGAAAGGGACTTCTTACAGGGGAATGTAGTGACAAAAAAGGGATATGAATGGCTTGAAACTAAAAAAAGAGTAGGTTTATAGTAGGTTATTGAATTTAAGGTAAGAAATTCTTTACTGTGGGAGTGGTGAGGTACTGGAACACATTTCTCAGGGAAGCTGTGGATGCCTCATCCCTGGAAGTGTTTGAGGTCAGGTTGGAGGGGGCTTTGAGCACCCTGGTCTAGCAGGTGTCCCTGCCCATGGCAGGGGGGTTGGAACTAGAGGATCTTTCAGATGCTTTCCAACTCAGCCCCTCCTATGATTCTATGATGACATTCCTGGCCATAACCTGAAAGTGCCCATTCACTTCCCACCAACCCTCACTCACCCTCTGTGACAGCTGGGACACTCTGTCCTTCTGGCACAGAGGTAACTTAGAACAACTTATTTTTCCAGAGAATCCCCTGTCTCAGTCTTGGGAAGGATACACACAAGAAACTGTTCCCAGAAGAGGCTATAGACAAGGTCAGTTGCTTTTGGGGGCTGTGGCCATGTAGCTCTTTGTGACCAAAGCCACAGGATGTGTCCTGACTCTTCTACAGATCTCATCTGGGAGAATTCTACTCTCCATCAGAGCTGCAGGATTTCCACCATAGTCCCAACACTTCTGATTTTGGCCATTCCAGAAAAGGATTGGTAGAAGACACCCAGTACAAGGTCTCTGCAGCCCTACCCTACACAAAGCCTTTCTTCTCCAAGCCATCCTGCCCTCTGATCATACTCATGGGGTCTATTCCAGTCATACCATCTCCAGGGTCTCAGGAATTCTAGACAGCTCTGTTTCTATGTTCATGGCATCAAACACCTGTCTCTGTCAGCTGAAGGGTCTAAAGAAATTACCACTTTGATACAGAAGATGTAAAAATGGGCAGTGAGCTTGCTGCCTGTCTTGAAACCCTGGAGGGAGAGCCCTCCACTAGAGCCCTAAGGTCACCTTGCTGAAAAACATCTCCATCCTGACACTCACTCGGCTCATTGCTCACATTGCCCTCACCATCAGCAACTATCACACCACGCTCAGGGCAGCTGCAGCCTGCCTGAAACTTACTGGAAGCACCTTCCCATCTCTGTAAGAAAGATGCCAAGACTGTTCACCAAATTACTAGTGACTCTAAGGGTTGCTTGCTTGGAACTTGCTATAGTGCTGATGTGTATGTGGATTATCACTAAAAGAGGGATGATATAATTCTTTTGATTACACTTTCCTTGTGAATTAATTTTCTCCCATCCTTTCAGTATCTTGGAATTCTGTGAAAAGAATTTTGTGAACTAGCACACTGAAGGAAAAATTAAATGCTGACAGTAACACAGATGCAAAAAGCCAGAATTTGGGGAACAATGAAATGTAATAATTTGTCAGTGCAAGCAAGCTTAACCACAAAAGCTTTATCTGCTTGTGAGTGTTTTCAGCTTGAAGACAGAAAAGTGATGGATTTAGGTCTTAAATTAGCTATTTGATCTTTATCAAAGCACAAAGAAATTTAAATAATAGTGTAACCTATGCTTTTAAGGAGAATTATGAATTTAGGAGAGCAAAAACAGAATTGAAAAGAATTCAAAGTCTGAGTAACAACTACTACCCTTCCTCCCAGGCATTAGAAACAAGTGTTTTATTTTCTGAAGGGACCAAAGGAAACTTTTTGGCTCTCTTCAGAGTATTCAGCTATTAAGCAATGCTATTCTCTGTGCTCATACTTGAAGCTTTTATGAAGAAGCATCTGTGGGTTGTTGATGGGTCAAGGCTTCATAAGGCCAAGTATTCATGGTATCTGGGGCTCTGAGGGCAACCAGAAGGAAACCGCATGGCTGCAACACAAAGCTACACAAAGGCAACTGAAGGCCCTGGGGAAGAGACCGGATTTTTATTTTTAGCAAAGAAGCCACTTGAAGTGCACTAAAGGAAAATAAACTACATGTAGGAAGTGATGCAAACAAAAAGTAGAGTTGATCAATAAAGTGGAATCATGAGGCTTTAATGCTGGGGTGAACTCTCTTGGATTAGGAGTGCAAGGATGGAACTTAAAAGAGGTGGGCAACTGAGGTATTCTTGGAAAAACTCCATCTTTTGTTTTTCACTCTTCACAGAAATACCAAGAGGAATTGCCTTACTAACTCAAGCTGAGGAAACTATGGTCTTGACCACCACAGTCACCTACTTTCCCCCATGAAATAATGGCAGGACAGCCACAGATGAAGGAAGATGTGCCCAAAGAGCATTACCAAAGGCTTGCCTGCCTTTTGTCTGGTGCTCTATCTCAAAAGGAATGGCTTTTTGTCATAAATCCAACCAGGAAAACACAGCCTGCAGAGATATGACATGAAGAAGTGCTGCTGGGAGAGCTTGTTTGTTTAACTTTTGCTTAAATCCAGAAAGGACATTTTGGTCACACAGATCATCTACCAGAGAAATAAATGAAAGTACTTTTCAACTCTAATCAGAAATACAAGTTGGGTGAAGCACTTACATACTGATCAGATGTGGAAACTTTAATGCCATATTTGGAAACTCCCATAATAAACTCCTCTTCACCTGGAACAAAAGGTAACTTTCCATCTTGCTTTGGAGGGAAACAAACAAAAGCCTTTAGTGCAGACAGAAGGACATGAACAATGAAGATACATAACAGAAAACATATCTCTGTTTACTTGGGTCCACTGGGTCAGCACCACCACAAACCCTGCTCAGACCCTGATGTGTGGGGTTTGCCCAGCACTCATGCACCTGCCCAGTCTGTGAATGTTATGTGAAATACATTCAGAGGAGACAGGACATTAGGAGGCATTTCTTTACTGAGAGTTGACCAGACACTGGAACAGGCTTCCTAGAAAGGTGGTTGATGGCCCAAGCCTGTCAAGTGTTTAAGAAGCATTTAGACAATGCCCTTTACAAAATACTTAATTGTTTGTCAGCCCTGAAGTGGTTGGGCAGTTTGGACTGGTGGTTACCATGGGTCCCTTCCAGCAGAAACACTTTATTCCATTTTGATCTATTCTACTCTAAATATTACACGGTTCTAGGAATTAATTTATCACCTCAGGGGAGAGTTTGGCCCTGTGGTGAAATCAGGATGGCTGAAAAATCATGCATGGCCTATCATGCTGCACTGACCCAAGGTGATCTGTGTTCCACTGGCAGAACTTTTGCTGTTTGCCTGCAAAATAGTTTTAGCACATATTCAGAAATGTCAAGTTGCTACAGGATAAACAGACATTCTGTGCTTTTAAAAATACATTATCAGTCACCTAGTGAGAACAACCAGTTATGGCTTTTAGTAGAAAAGTAAGTGCAAGCAACCAGAGTTTGGCAAGGATGACCCAAATATTATTCAGGTTCTTTGGTGACAGGTTCATGAGTGATCGCAAGCAGAAACTTGACATCTTCCTCTATGGGAAAACTTCTACACTACTGAAGAATCTGGGGAGATATCCCTTTGTTGATACTAATCCTAATTGTGCTGGAGGCAATGTAACAGCTCTCAGGTGGGACTTGTTCAATAGGGACTCATGAAAAGGTCCTTGGCTCTGAGCCTGCTTCTGCAGAATGGTTCTCTGGGTACATCTTCCCCAGAAAATTTTAGAACTGTGATGGCTTTTGAGATTCAAAGGTTAATAGTTAAGTATGCCACTTTCTTCCAAATAAGTCTAAATTTAACAGATGTCAATGCACAGGATAAATTTAAAAAAAAAAAAACAAAACTACCCACAACCTAAATTTAAGATGTTTTGACTTTGTTGGTATTGCCTTTTGTAACTCACTTACCTGTGCAACATCTATGTAATTTATCAAGTCCAGTGGCCCTTCAAGACTTTTGCTCTCATTGTATTTCAATTTTTCAATGGCACCAACATATTTAACTCTGAATTCTGCACATGTATCAGAATTACTATTGCTTTGTCCTGCAACAAAGTAAAACAAAGCCATTCTGAAGACTTCCAAAACTGTAACAGTATTCTAATTGCTGTTAATAGGGCTAATGTACTAAATTCCCTAATTCTGAAGACTTTCCTCAAACACTTATCACAGTATATTAATTCCTCTTTAATGAACTGTACTGGGTTGATTTAGAACAGACCTTGGTAAAGGCAATAGCTTCGTATGCATCCATGATACAGCACTGTCCATACCAACTCAAACTTGGAGTTAACAGCCTTGAATCACAAAACATAGAAAAGCTGGTTCTACTTTTCATGTCTATTTTTTTTCAAATTAACTGTTTGGTCAAACAGTGGTATACTGTAATCTGGTGGCTAAAAACAAGTAAAATAAAATCTTATTCCATTATCTTGGTGCAAATGTAAACTTAGAAAAGCAGAAAACAGCCATCCAAAAAGCTGTACAAGATTCGTGGTGGTAACAGACTGATAACACAACCACGTTTTTCTTTCTCAGACACTTCACTTTGAAAATAGTGACTTAATCCTAGATGAATCATTAATAATACTTAGAGACCTAGGACTGTGCCTGTATTAGGCTACCTAACAGATTCACTCAGTATTACTGAAAATACCTATCTTAAGCATTTCCACTTTATGCTGTTTTATACAAAGACACAAAGTTAATCATGGTCCATCCATACCTGTTCAAGCTCTGATTGCATACCTGAACTTTTTGTAGAGTCTGTATCTAGGCTGGCCACAGTACTAGACCTGGAAAGTCCCCCAAGACTGGAATCTACAGACTAAGAAAAAAAAAAATCATCATCAGAAAGTTATGAGAATGTGTTAACAATTCACTTCTAGATGTCCTGCCTCAACTCTTTAAAAAAAAAACCCAAAACTCTACAGTATATGTTCTAGTTACCTCAGCAGCACAGGAAAATGGGGAGGACAAAACAGGACCACCTGTTTATTTCCTGATGTTATCTTTCTGCCTCAATGCAGATTGGACTGATAAAAGTTCATCAGGAACCCTTAAGAAATCTACAGATATTTTGAAAGAAGGAGGAAATGACAGAAGAAAAGAAAATTAATCTTAAGGTTATGTCCAGAGAAATCGAAAAAATAAACCTTAGGGTTATGTCCAAACTTTTCTGGTACTGCATTTTTACATGAAGAAAATGACAACTACATGCTTGTCACCAATACTTGAAATAAAATAGCAGTGCAGGAGAAAAGAAACAGCACCTTGGAAAATCCAGAATATTTAACGGATCCGATCAGACAAAACAAACACAATATTCAAAATCAAGAATACTTCTAGAGATACTGAGAAACCAAAAAGTACTGAAGAATAAATTCATTCTTGGTACCTAGCACCAGGAACTGTCTTTAAAGACAAAATTTAAGAACAAATGTACTAACTTTTCCTTCAAACTTTACTATGTGCTGCCAGCAAATCCTGTGTTTATGCAATTCACTGTGAAAGTGACTGAGTATCCATCTCAGAATACATGGGCTTTATGACTGATAAAATATTTTTAACTCTCCTAACACAATCTGAGGAATGAAAGTAGGAAATTGTCCGTGTGAGAAGTAGCATTTTATGGAAATCACATCCTACCATCAGCACAAGTGAACCACCGAACTGTTAACTTGTAACAAAGCAAAGTGTTTCACAAAGGGAATAAGCACCACATTCAGCTTACCTTGCTTTTGGTGCTGATTTCACTGCTTTGTGAGCTGCTGCTGCTGTGTCGCTTTTTTCCTTTTCTAAACATTTTTTCATAATTGGATCAAGGAAGATCTTCTAAGTAGAAAAAATAAAAATTAAAGCCTGTCATATCATCAAGGGAAGGAGGTCCAGGCAAATGCCAGTGACTGTGTCCAAAGTGGACCAAAAGTGGAAATTGGCACAGGACTCTGTGAATGGCAGTAGGAATTTTACTCTGCTGCTCTTCATGTGTAACTGGGGAAAGTTCCTCAAGCTCTCTGCTAAAACTTCCTTATCCTTCTGAATCGTCAGAAAAGGCCACGACCCAGTTAACAGACTGTTGCAAAGGTCAGTTCCTAACGCATATATAGATTTAGAAACAAGGCAAAATTTAAAAATTATATTCCCACCTAAATGTATTGGGTGACTTTTATTTGTGACTACAGTGCCCTATAAAGAGCACACAATCCCTGCTCCAATGACTGTGTTTCCAGTAAAACAAAAGTAAAATTGAAATCTATCCCCCCACCGACTAAACACCCCCCCCCACAAAAAACCCACAAAAACCCCCAGCCTACTTTTGAGGAACTACTGATTGGAATACTCATAGGAGCAGTCATTATCACTTAACATATTCCTTAAAATTAAAGCAAAACCGTGGTGCATTTACTGCATTAGAACTGAGTTCCTGGGAGTTCTGAGAGCATTCCAGAAGCATTTCCACTACCCCACCACCACCCTGCTTCACTTAACATCTGGCTGGCCAGTGTCAAGCAACAGGATGCTGGCTCTCCATTTCTCTGAAACCCTATTTCTCAGCTTCAGAAACTAATTATTTTCATTACAAAACTTCAGAAACTTTGAGCAGAGGCCAACGGAGGATGACAACCGACATAAGACAGCTCTCACAGCAGAAAATATTCGAAGAAGCACAAGGCGGAGCTTAGATGTGCGATGCAGTGATGGATCACAGTCCCTAGGCCGCCGCTGTTCCACCAACTGAGCAAACACCGGGTCCCTGGCGGACTAAAAGCCACTCTGGGCAAGCAGGGCGGTGTCCATCCCTGTCCCGAGCCCCGCTCCCAGCACGGATGTGCCGGCTGGAATTCCGCACAGCGCCGCGCCGGGCGGTTCTGCCGGCCCTGCAGCGGCCCGCGAGCAGGCTCCGCACCCGCCGCCCCACAGCGCGCCCAGACGAGCCCGCACAGCTCCGGCTTTCCGCGGAGCACTCTGCCCTGCGGGTGCAGGGCCCGGGAAGCCGGGCCGGGCAGCGCCACATCCCGCCTTCGCTTCTCTCCCCGTTCCTCCCTCCGTGCCCGGCCGATAACCCGACAAGTGGCTGAGCGATCTGGCCGCTGCTCACCGGGCGCGCCGGGCCCTGCTCGCTCCCTCGGGTGTTCCCGCTCCCGCTGCTGTTCCCGCTCCCGTTCCCGCGGCCGATACCGATGCCGTCCCCGCAGCCGCTCCCGTTCCCGTTCCCGCGGCCGATGCCGATACCGTCCCCACAGCCGCTCCCGTTCCCGCGGCCGATACCGATGCCGTCCCCGCAGCCGCTCCCGTTCCCGTTCCCGCGGCCGATGCCGATACCGTCCCCGCAGCCGCTCCCGTTCCCGCGGCCAATGCCGATAGCGCTGCCGTTCCTGTTCCCGTTCCCGCGGCCAATGCCGATAGCGGTGCCGTCCCCGCAGCCGCTCCCGCTCCCGTTCCCGCGGCCGATGCCGTTCCGGGTCGCGGGCGGGCGCAGGCGCGGCGCGGGGCGGAAGGAGCGGGAGCGGCGCCATGGCGGCCAAGCGCAAAGCTGAGGCGCTGATCCCGGCCGAGGAGAGCGACCAGCTGCTGATCCGGCCCCTGTGAGCGCGGGGAGCCGCCGGGCCGGGGGCGCGGGGGGCCGGGCCGGGGCGGCAGCGCTGGCAGCCGCTGCTTTCCCCTCGGAGCCGCCGCTGCAGGATGAGGGTGTTTCTGGTAGCGCCGCAAACCTCTTTTTGGGACAGCTTGGAGATGCTACTCCAGGCTCATTCGGCCCCATTTGTTACTTAGGTGAACTTTACGTGTCAGTAGTTTGAGACTCATAAAAAACAAAAGAGGCCAAAATAATTTCCTCAGACAGGTTGTTTTTATTTCTGCTGCATTACGTAGGGCCTCATTTCCTTTGAGATAAATGCAGCTGTTCAGGTACTCTGGATAGCTGAGCTTAAAAGGGCCGCGCAGTTATTATTTCTACACAGAAAAATAATCCCAGTAAAGGCGTGTAGCTACATCTGTGCCGTGTGGATTGTTTCCCTCCTCATGACTTTGATATCCTTTTGCAGAGGTGCTGGTCAAGAAGTAGGAAGGTCATGCATCATTCTGGAGTTTAAAGGAAGAAAAATCATGGTAATTATTGTGTGGATATATTTGTACACCCTGTCAGTGTGGTACTGCAGATCACCGAAGTGATGTGAAATATTGCAGGTTAAATTCAGCCTCTGCACTCAAGTCAAACACAGTGCTAGAAAAGGCACATTTTGTACCTTTCTGGAGCTGTAGAGCATGTATATTAGGCATCACAGAGGCTGTTTTATTTTACAAAATAAAACCATATCCCTGTATAGAATGTATGGGCATCCAACCCAAACCATTCTACTTAAAATCCAATGCTAAAAGTAATGTTTAATGATTTTTTTTTTTGTGTGTGTGTGTGTGATGCTAAAAGTTACCAGTCACTAATAACTATATAATAGACTAAATTAGAAGAGGGTTTTTTAGTATGTTCTGTTAGAAACTTTAACTTTTGTTTTTCAGCTTGATTGTGGAATCCATCCCGGGCTGGAAGGAATGGATGCTCTTCCTTACATTGATTTGATTGATCCAGCTGAGATTGATCTCCTCCTCATTAGTCAGTAAGTGGCACCTAAATGCATAAATAACTTGAGGTTATGGTCAGAGTTGTGTTCACTTGTAGGTTATTAAGAGAGGCTGAAAATAGGTGTTATTTAGATGTATGGAAAAATTTTAGTTTCTAGATTTTAAAAGTTTGAAGGTTTTCCATGTAGAATTAAGGACTGAATATTGAGGATTCACTTTTGACATTACAACTTTTCTCTGAGCTCACTCTCATTTCTGGCTGTTTTATAACCTGGCCTGCTTTAATACCATTGTGATAACTCCTGGAGTGAGTTTTTTACACAAAGACTGCAGAAGAGTATTGGTTGTGTTTTTTACTCTACTGGCTTTGAATTTAAAAGGTTCTTGGAGACATGCACAAGCTTTGAATGTGGTTTAAGTATTGCTTAGTGGCTGAGAGACGAGGAGAGCTGTTTCTAAATTATGCTCTCAGTAATAGATTTACCAGCTCTCCATAAAATCATGAGGTTTTCTGGCATGTGTTTGTTCTACCTGTATTTCAAAAGTAGTTTATTAAGTTGGGTCAAACTAGAAGTGTGAACAAATAATTTAATTTTCAGAGATAATGTTTTATTCTGTAGTGGGAAACATGCAAAATTAGGATAATGTTTTTAGCTTTCATGTATCTTTGATGTTTAGTGTCTCTGGTTCCTGTTCCTTTTCTCCCTCTAAATTCACATGGGAATTAGAAAAAGAAGATAATTCTAGTAGTATGCTTGTAATACCTTGGCAATTAATGAAAAATTTCCTGTATTAGTTTTACCTTTTCTTGGTTGTGTTTCTAGTTACTAGCCTACAAAGCATAGACCAGCACAGTTAACAACCAGGCTGAAAAATCTGTTTCTGGATTTTCATTACACCATGTTAGTCCAGTGAAGTAGTGAATTATAGATATTGTATATTAGTGTTGTGTAATATGAATGTATTAATTGGATTTGTGTGTCTATTTTAAGTTTCCATTTAGATCACTGTGGGGCTTTGCCATGGTTTTTACAGAAAACAAGTTTTAAGGGAAGGACATTTATGACTCATGCCACAAAAGCTATTTACAGATGGCTTCTATCAGACTATGTTAAAGTCAGGTAAGCTAACCTGTGGGCTGTCTCTTCCTGAATTATTTCACCTTTTAGTTCCCTTTCCAGTGGGAAACTAAAGGTGAAGCTACCAAAAGTAGCTGGATGAACCTGGATGTTGTCCTAAGTAGCAACATTACATAGAACCAGATTAGAATTAATGAATCATTTTACTAACTGATGGATAGTTTGTAGTGGATTTTAAGCTCCTAAAGATACAATTCATTTTTAGGACAGGTTAAATATACAAAGAGTGCTTGGTTACTTACATGTTGGGGTTTTATATCTTCCTTGTATTTTTCTTTTCCTGTGTCTCATGCCTTGACACATTATTTCCATGTGACTGTAATGGTCTCCTGAGCATATCTCAACTCAGCTGTTTTGAGCTTGGATCAGAAACCTGATGAACAATCCTCTTTTAACTTGTTTTTTCTGGGCTGCTAGGCAAAGCATGGATCCATGTGGTTTTTGAGGACTTTTACAAGCTCAGTGGCAGATCTCTGTCCAGGGCTGGGAGTCTTATTGATACTTTTTGAGGAATATAGAGCAGATTCTTAACTGAAAAGACTTTTCTAGCATGGCTTTTCAAAAGAAAGATACTTTAACTCTGCCTAGGTGATTGGAGTAGCTGGACTTGATTTCTAGCATAGGAGACATGGTGTTACTGAATGAAATATACCTGGGAAAACCCAGGAAGTGTTTTTTCCAGCTGTTCAAATGAGTTGATGTTTAGGCATTTCACTTATCCAGTAACATCTCAGCGGATGACATGCTGTACACAGAAACAGACCTGGAAGAAAGCATGGACAAGATTGAGACCATCAACTTCCATGAGGTGAAAGAGGTGGCAGGAATCAAATTCTGGTGCTACCACGCAGGCCACGTTCTGGGAGCAGCCATGTTTATGATTGAAATAGCTGGTGTGAAGGTATTTTCTCTTTTTTAAATGTTGAAAGCAAGCCTGAGTACTAATGTAGTCATTAATTATTATTCTCTTGCGCTCTACCACTGTGGCTGGAGCTGTCCAATAGGTTTGAGCTCAGGTAAATGTGAGAGGCCTTGGCTTAGAAAATGTATTTTCTCATTGATAAAACTGGCAAGTGATACAGATCAGGTAGGATGTTTGGATTGTATGGGAGTCTGAGACATGACTCAGACTTGGAACCACTAAACATGTACCTTCCCTTGCTGGTCTGATCAGAGGCAGGTGGTAGCTGAGGCAGTTGAGTGGAAGCTGCATTTTAGTAAAATCTGTGAACAGATGTTTGTGTCAGTAATTCTCATTTATATCTCTATCTCAAGTGCTTAAATGGAATTTGTCAATGCATGCGAATTACATTTTTCTCGTAACAATCCTGTGCTAAAGTACCTAAGAAATAAGTATTATTATTAATTTTAGGCACAGAGAGATTAAGTAAATCATATAATCAAAGGCAGCACTGTGCCAAAACCAGATACTTGAAACAGATGTCAGGAATTGGAGTTCAGCAGGATTGTCTTCCTGTCCAAGGAAAGTTTCACACAGTCCTAAAGAGGGAAAAGAGAAAGTGGTTCTGAGGCTTGCTGCCCAGTAGGAGTTTGTTAATGATTTATAATGACTGAGAATTATAAAAGTCTTAACTTTAAAAAAATCTTAGAAATAGAACTGAGTTTACAAGAATCACAATAAAATCTAGATCTCTTAGTGTTTCTTTTTTGGTTTTTTTCTGATTGAGGCATGACATAGAAGATTTATCTCTTACTATGCTTGACTCAAATAGATGGGGTTTTAATATCATTATTTTCTTCAGTTTCCTGTGATAGTAGGCTACCTGGCAGACCAGGTTATGTTATTTATTATTCACATTTTCATCAATAAAAAAGTCAGTTTTAAAACCATCAATTTGGGTGCATAGAGTTGCATTCCACCCTGCAGTTAAGAATCCATTAAAGATAAATAACAACTAGAAATTGCTTCTTAGTGTAATGGGGAACATGATTATTCCATTTGGAAAATCAATTAGATTAGAGGCTCTTTTTTAGTATCAGAAAATGTTAAAATAATTTTTAATAAATAATTTTATCGCATTATTAATTATATTTGCATTCTGGTATGTAAATACGGTTTAATCTTCAATTTACTTCATCTTAGGAGTTGCTTTTATGTCTATTTTTACATCTTTGTGGTCAGTGCAAGTATGCAAAGGCTGAAAATAGCACCTTGATATTTGAAATGAAAAATTAAAGGTTAATAATTGTTTACCTGGTTTTGTTGGAATTATGGTGCTTGAAAAACCTTTACCACTGAGCTTTAAATACTTTAAATATTGTAGTACTGTTGACCTAATATTGTAAGTGCTGTTCACAGAAGAAGAGTCTTAATTAAAGTACAGCTGACCTTTTTATCAAAAATTCATTAAAACCATCTTTGCACAGCTTTTTAAAAGCTGCTTCTCTTTGTCCAACAGCTGTTATATACAGGGGATTTCTCAAGGCAGGAAGACAGACACCTGATGGCAGCTGAGATTCCCAATATTAAACCTGATATTCTAATAATTGTAAGTTTGGCAAAATTATATCTTTCTGTTAGTGATTAATTATGGATTAGGGTTGTGACTTAGTTAAAGCCAAAATGGAATGACAAAAACAGTGGTGATTTAGTGGTTGTGATTTGTATTAAATATCCAAAATACTGGATGTTCAGAACTCGGACATTGCTTCCCATTGTATTGAAAAGTCTAATTATAATTTTATAATTTTTCTGATGAAGTTCCTTAAGGCTCTCGACAGCTTTTCTGATTTGGGAGATTTATTACATTTTGACTTGTGTTACACCAACCCAAATTTAACCAGATGTCTCTTTTAGTAGATCCTTACCTACTTCCAGATATGTTTAGAATTTGTCCTTGGTGGAGGTGCCCTGAGTGCTATTCCATATTTTTGTTTTGTTTTCTGAGTCTAATTATTTTATACTGAAACCATGTTTGGAAAACAGCAGCTCAAGGCAAACTTTATAAGTAACAGTTTTAGCTGGAAACAAACACTGGGAACTTTCAAAATTATTTCATTTACTGTGTCCCTTCTAGCTGTTCTCTGAAACTGATAATCTAATTTTAATTCACATCAGAATCTTGTATTTTAAGTCTGGGGTTAAACCATGGCATATGTACCACTATGGGCCCCGTCAGTGTGATCATCAAAGCACTGGCAGCATTTACAGTTAGGAAAATAAGTGTGTAAAGAATCATTGGAATTAATAGCTCTAACTTCTTTAGTACTAACAGGATCTGTCTGTCTAAATTGCTTGGAGGGATTTGGGAGAGGGGAAGTTTTCTTTATTTGCATTGGTGGGGTGTTTTTTGGAACTCTCCCCAGCATGTTAATCTGCTTTTTTTGGGGTTCAGAGCAGATCAGGAGTTACTCTGTGTGTCAGCCCTCTCAGTGCTGTGTCTCTCCATCTGCAGGAATCCACGTATGGCACTCACATTCACGAGAAGAGGGAGGAGCGGGAGGCCAGGTTCTGCAACACCGTTCACGACATCGTGAACAGAGGGGGCCGAGGTCTCATCCCTGTCTTTGCCCTGGGGAGAGCTCAAGAACTGCTCCTGATCTTAGGTGTGTACCTTCCCAGCTCCTCTTCATGGAAAGGCACATAAAGGGATTTAGAATGTTTTCAGATGTCATAATTCCTTGAACAACTCTTCACTCATTTTACAGCGTGTTATTTACCTGATAATTTAATACAGAATGCATGTTTGTTCAAATGCAGAAAGTCCAGTAAATGAACCAGCAGTTCTGCTTTGTGAAGTAGGATGGGAAACCTATAAAGGAAGAGATGATGATGTAGTGATATGTGCTTGGCTTTTGAATCTTATTGAATCAGGATTTCATAATTTAGGGACAATTATTACAAATAGAAACATAACCAGTTGCAACAACAACTGTTTTACTTAAACTGTACTGCTAAAAAAAGGGGTATATTTTCTTCCAAAGTTCTACTATTTTTGTGCTTTAATTCACAAACCTGTATGAAAAAAGCTCTTTGTTGGAAAAGCTTAGAAGACCCATAGAAGACCCTTCTAACACTTCTGAAGTACTAATAATAATGAAAAGTAAATTAGGCTTTTGAACAAAAATGAGTGAGAATTACCCATGAACATAACAAGCTCCTTCACAGAAAATAGATAGTTGTTACAAGGTACTTCATAAAAAAAAGTTTTTAAGTAAATTATTCCCAGGCCTCTTCCCTTCCTTTTAGCACATTTAAGTTGTACTATGTTGAGTGATTTTTTTTTTCACTAGTCTTTCTGCTCAAAGGCTGGCCAGATCAAAAGATAACTATCTCAAGTTTAAAATGCTTATACTTAAGGGTGTTGGAAGTGTTCCCTAAACTACTTGAATTTTTTCTCACTTTTCATTTCAGTTTAGCTCAGTATTAGACACTAGTTTGTTTTCAAAATGTCTTATTAGTCTCTTCAAATGTTAACAAGAAATTCAGATCTAGGCACGGGGTAGTATTTGATATTGTAGAATTATTTACTACTTCTCATTCATTGAGAGGTTTTTTTTTAATTTACAGAGGACATAAAAACTGAACATTTTCAACCACACGTAGCCATTAGGTTGTAATTTGTTTGCCTCTCTTGGCTGTGTGTAGATTTTAGAGTGAGTTTCTAAAGAGAAGCTTGAAAATGCATCTAGGAAAGCTAGACATGCAATTGGATGCTTAATTAGATAGAAAACAATTGCATCTCACATGCCTACACAGTTGAGCCTGCAGGCTTCTGTGTTTATTTTTCTTCTTTCTGTAACTGTCTGACAAAATTAAAATACTGTGTTGTGGTGTAGAAAATTGTGATGACGAATTCAGTTTGTGACTGGTTATCTTTTACTGGCTGTTTCCATCTTGCACCTGAGCTGATTAAGGTAGCCATGGCAGTGAGCCTCTCTGAAATGTGAGAAGCTTTGCCTGCAAATCAGAAATGTTAGATAAAATCACATTGTAATATCACTGTAAATGCACCTATACAGCCAAAAGAGTGTGCCTTTATTTTTGGACGATTGTACCTCAATTGTGCAACATAAATCTCTTTCAGACTAGCAGAGCTGTATCCAAAATGGGAAAATGGATAAGTTGCATTTGTACAGCTGCATTCAGATCACTTCTTTGTATTTAGGAAAGGTCATGACTACTGTCATCGCTGATATAAGTTGTGGTTAATGAAGGCTCTTTCCTTGTTTTTGTTCAATTTGGCTTGTAAAATATAACTGTTGGTGCTGTACAGAAAGCCAGGCTTGATAAATGAGTGATTCCTTCTCACCTTGATCTCCATGGATTTGTTTTACAGACATATAGTGAATTCTCATGAACAAATCTGTGTGCAGATGTCCTGGCTTTTAGATGTATAATCAATATTTGATGGGACATTTTAGCTTTATTGTAGAGATGCAATAAAACTTCTGTTGTCATAAATGTAAACTTTTTGCAGTGTAGTATTGTGGATACTTCATACCTTAAAGCTGAAGGTGGTGGTTGACTGAAATTTGACCTGCCAAAAGGACCTGAAGTTCACCCTTTTCATGTTTGTTTGCCTGTTTGTTTCTTTGTTCTGGTTGTATACAGTTCTAGATGGTGACTGTTCTAGAAAAGCAGGTAAAGCAAAGAGGCTGTGGTGGTGATTTTCTGTGCTAAAAATGAAAAAGCCCACTGGTAAATCTGTTTTATGAGAATTACTAATGTTTCTGAGAAGCACACACTTTATAAATAATCTTGTGGATGGAATTTTGTGTTTTGTTGTTTGGTGACTGGGTGTTGTTTTGTTCTTTTTTCATTATTTTGTTTGTTTTGGGTTTTTAGATGAATACTGGCAGAATCACCCTGAACTCCATGATATCCCCATATACTATGCCTCCTCTTTGGCAAAGAAATGTATGGCAGTTTATCAGACATACGTCAATGCCATGAATGACAAAATCCGCAAGCAAATTAACATCAACAACCCTTTTGTTTTCAAGCATATTAGTAATCTGAAGGTAAGCCTGGGATTCTTACAAAAAGGTGAACGTGACTGAAGAGTTTGTACTTGCTGAATAGTTTACATGTTGAATATCCTGATATCACACAATATTCCGGATTGGAAGGGACCCACAAGGATCATGGAGTCAATCTCTGAAGTGAAGGGCCCCTCCAGGGATTGAATCCACAACCTTGGTGTATTTTTAGCACCATGCTGTAATCAACTGAGCCAATCAATATCCTTAATATCCTATGGATTGATTATGTCCAGGTTTATATCTGAGTTATCTGCTGTCCCAGTGCTTAGGGGGCTATTAGAGGGAAGCTTATGCCCCAACATTTTTTCTACTATAGATCCCTGTGCTTGTGGTTTCTTCCTTGTGGGCATCAGTAAGAGGACTTTACCTTCAAAGAGAGCTTTATATGAGGATGGGGTATAATCTGTGAAAACAGGGCCCTTCTTGTAAGCTGTTCAAGGTGCAGCTGTGCTGTCGTTTGTGTGAGTGAGTTGTGGTAACTGATACTTCACTGTCTCTTTCTAGAGCATGGATCACTTTGATGACATTGGCCCGAGTGTTGTCATGGCTTCCCCAGGAATGATGCAGAGTGGCTTATCCAGGGAGTTATTTGAGAGCTGGTGCACAGATAAGAGAAATGGAGTCATTATTGCAGGGTACTGTGTTGAAGGAACTCTTGCTAAGGTGAGTTGCTAATGCACCACAACCTTTTAGTCACAGGTAGCATTCAATGTTAGGTTTTAAAAGAATTGGTCAATAGCAAGTGTCTTTATTTGATTTACTGAGATTGCTGTCAGGTATGTATGAGTACGTAGTAAAAATTGATTGCTTTTGGCTAATACTAATGAAAAGTACAGAAAATTTGCATATGATCATTTCCAGTGATGTTATATAGAATAATCTTTTCTAGGGGCAGTTACCTTGTCATGAGAAAGAATGCTTGGTACTTTAGACTTCTTCACTGCTTAATTTTTCAAGAAAGTAGCCCTAATCCTAATTCTAGAGAAGTTTATCCTAAGTCTAACACTACTTGTGTGTCATTGACCAGACTCCTTGTGCACCTTGTGCCACCGACCATCTGTAGGGAATGAAATCTGTCTGAATTCCAGAAGCTAAGGGCAACCACATCATCTAATTTTGCCTTTAGAGGTAGAAATCACAACTTATTACTGCTTTGATACAAGTTAGAGAGATTTATCTGGAAGAAGGATGAGTGCCCAGATCTGCTGAGGATGCACAGGATGAAATGGTGTGTGTTGTGCATGTGTTTTTCATGTGTGAGTGTGTGTTCTGGGAAATTTGAGAGATTTTCTTCACTGTTTCACATTTAACATGGCTGCCACTATTATTTCATTGATTTTTGAAATGTAAAGCATTAGTTATATGATGTTGTTACTTTTTTTAATTAAGGTGCCCTTTTTTTTTCTAGCACATCATGTCTGAACCTGAAGAGATCACAACTATGTCAGGGCAAAAACTCCCACTGAAGATGTCTGTGGATTACATTTCTTTCTCTGCTCACACAGATTATCAACAAACCAGTGAATTTATCCGGGCTCTGAAACCTCCACATGTGGTCAGTATCCATGCTGCCCATTTCTCCAAAGTGGGATTTATCAAACCAGCTCACAGCCTTGAGTCAAGGCAGGGACTAGTGTCTAGCAGTAGCCAGCATCCCTATGGTTTGAATAATTAAAGGTGGAGATTTTAATGATTTTTTGTCAAGTTATCTTAGCAAAGTAAAAGTCAGCTTGTTCTTGAGTGTCTGCTTGCCTGGGGATGATTTTCCAGACAATGGTGTAGACCCATAATCTGTTTCAGCTGTGTTTTGAGCAAGATGCAGTATGGGACAACATTAAGTTGGGAATGCTGGTATTGGAATAATTCACTGGAATTGGCCCTGAAATAAATAAGAAAACATCAGTTGAAGGTTTGTGCAGACAGCAAAAGACAAAGGCTACACTTGGAGGGAAAAGCATGAGCTAAATCATGGGAAGGTGTGGAAGACCATAATGTGGAAATGGGGACTAGGATCTGAAGCTGGTGGTGAAACAGTGTGCAAGCACAGATAAGAAAAAAAAAATCATCACAGATGAGAATAAACTTGGCAAAGAAAATTGTGAACTGTGAAGCATCCTCTCTGAATTGCATGTTTATTATGTTTACATCTACACAGACACAAAAATATAAAGCTAACTGACTTCTCTTGAACTTAATACTTCCTTTTCATAATACATCAATATATTTGTGTGAGAAAATTTAAAAGGGATCTCGGTAATGCAGTCTCCTTGGTAGCATGGATTTTTCAACTAATACTCAGGATTGTGAAATTCCACCCTTTGAATAATGCAGAGAATTCAGACACAGAACTGTAATTGAGCTCATCTTTCCTACACTGTAACCTCATGGAATTGCATGAGATAGAATATGGCAGTTTTCATGGATAATTTACTTACTAGACATGTCTGGTTGGACAAATAATTTCTGCTAAAAGGAAAACTATTTTTTATAGATTTTAGTTCATGGTGAGCAGAATGAAATGGCCAGGTTGAAAGCAGCATTGATACGGGAGTATGAGGATAATGATGAAGTTCATATAGAAGTTCATAATCCTAGGAACACTGAAGCTGTGACGTTAAATTTCAGAGGAGAAAAACTTGCCAAGGTATGAAATCAATTTTTTCTCATATGTAGAACAGTATTTTCTTCTGGTAAAAACAACATGTTACATGTTATCTTCATAGCCTCTATTTTTAATTGATTTCAAATTACATGTTTTCCAGGGTCTCAAATATTTTGTATTTAGTTATATCTGGGCTTTGGTTCAGGGGTTTTTATTTTGAGGGGGTTTCTTTGTTGTTTTGGGTTTTTCATTGGTTCTTCACTCTTACAAAATTTTCTTGTATTAGACCTCAGTTTCTAGGTTACTCTGACCTTTTGTTTTCAGAGTTAGTTTTATACTCTGATTTTTCTTAGAGAATTGTGTTTCATCTCCATAATTACTTGAAGCTGTGAATATTTCAGATTGCCTTGTTGCATTCTATGTGGTTTTTTTTCTCTCCAGGTGATGGGATCTTTAGCAGATAAGAAACCAGAGCAAGGACAGAGAATTTCTGGAATCCTGGTTAAAAGAAATTTTAACTATCACATCCTTTCTCCATGTGACCTCTCCAGTAAGTACAAACAGTGATGTGATCAGTGGGTAATTGAAACTTACTGTGTCATTAAAACACTTAAAATTCTGGGGTTTTTTACTTCAGTTTTGTGTTTCATAAGCAATTAGTGAACATCTTAGTTTTATTTATTTGCCATAAGTTCTGAACTGTTGTAGTGAGACAAAAGGTGTTTAACTTGTTGTTCACTAGTTTAAAATCTTCTCTTTCTCTAACAGAAAAGAAGCAAAATTCCATTTCGCTTCTGGTTACTTAAAACCTTTTCATCTGCAAGAGTAAGCATAAAACATTACAGTGAGAATAAAAAAACCCCCTCAATCACTAGTCTTATAATTTTCTAAGTGTTGTTAGTTTTTAGTGCAAAAAGCCACAGAGCAGAGAAAATATTTGTGTCATCTTCCTATGCTTTTTATTACTCAGGGAATTATCTATTCTCAGAATAGAGGAGGAATTAAATCTAAGGTCAGAAGAGGTTGGGGGAAAGCAGTTCTGCTGCCCTGGTTCATTGTTTGTCTCTGATAGGCAGGAAAATAAAACAAGCTGGTATAATAGGTGTTCCACCTTCCTCTTTATAAATTGCATTTTTCAGCCTTCTTATCTTAAATGAATCAATGCCATTATTTGTCTATAATGGCAATTCTGTTTATTAGGAAGTAAATTCAGAGGGCTAATTTTTAACATGTACTTTTTGATTACTTTTTGATTTGTACTTTTCAGATTACACAGACCTGGCCATGAGCACAGTGACACAGACACAAGCCATTCCCTACACAGGCCCTTTCAACCTGCTTTCTTACCAGCTGCAGAAACTCACTGGTGTGTACTTGGGAGGACACGGTCATGATTTATAATGGGCAGCTTTTAAAACCACTTCCAGCCTTCAGAGGACTTCTGGGTGGAGATTTCTTCCTATTTTACAGCTTTCATTAGATTATGCAGCTTCTGCCAGATCCAGTTCATGAGTGTGACACAGCCTGGGGGGGATTCTACTGTATTCATATTAACAAGTGATGAGCATATAGGAATACAGAGCTTAGGCTGATTTCTGTCTCTGTCAGCCCCCAAAGTGAGTGCTCTGGCCACTCTGATGGCAACTTTATTAATTGATCTTGTATCTCCAGCCCCAAATGGAATGGCTAATGCCATCCAATTAATCAAGCTCTGTGCCCTCCTTTGTGACAGACAGGCTCTTCCAGGAATTGGCTTTTCCTGGATAAGAAGCCATTTAAACCTGACACTGGGATGATCCCCTGTGCCTCTCTGGCTTTCTCAAGGGTTAGGGGCAGCTCCTGTCCTAGGTAAACCTACCTTGTAGATTCCTTTCCCAGATTTAAGGCTCAGATTTTTTTTCATTCTCTAGTGTCAGAATCTAATTCATGTCACTAGTGAACACCTATATTCAGTTGAGGTTCAGGTCTCATAGCTGAGTGCTACCAGGCACACAAGTGCTTTTCATTTAAGCTCTATGCTTATGTGAGCAGTGGATTATCCTTTAAGGGTGTAAGAGCTGGTTACTTCTGCAAATGGAGCAGAATTAACTACATTTCTCATGTTTTCTGTTGGTGTACTCTCAGTGTACTAAACTAGTCAAATATGAGAATTCAAACCAAGTAAAGTGGCCAATATTAACTAATTAAAAAAACCCCAAACAATCCAGAACAAATAAAATAATATTGTCAGGTAAGGGAAGAGAGTATGGGGTTCCATTTTGTGAGCTACTCTGAGATAACAGACAACCCCTCTTATTCTTATACAGACTTCTTTTCTTATGCAAATAAAGTTAGTCTTGCTTCCAGTATAATTTCATTATTGCTAACCATTTGTTGTCACTTCTTAGGTGATGTGGAAGAAATAGAAATCCAACAAAAACCAGCCCTGAAGGTTTTCAAAAATATTACTGTGATCCAGGAACCAGGCATGGTAGTCCTTGAGGTGGGCATTGGTGAGGGAGGAAGAAGTGTTTTGTTCTCCAGTTTCTTCAAAATAATGTCATAGAGATGCCATGCAGAATTCAATGTTTTAAGGAGTTTTCTGTTGTATGACAAGTAGAGCAAAAGCTAAAACAAAGTTCCCCTTGAGCTGTGGTCCTGCATGGATGTGTGTTACTTGATTTATCCACCACCAGTTGGGTTTTTGCTGTATTTCATGAGTACAATGGCAGATTTAGTGCCCTTTTTTCATTTGGCAGATAGTAATTGGAAATAGCATCAAATGGTGTTCCTTCCTCCCCCAGAGAGTTGTGGTAATTAATTATTTTGTAAATGTGATCAGAAACATTCAGAAGCTTGAATTTTCTTGGGAAGTTATGGAGTACACTTAGTTAAAAGTAGCTAATAATTTGGTGTGAAATGTATGACAGTCACTTGAAGCTGGAATTCAGAGAAAAGCAAAAAGGAGAATGCAATTCACGTTAAATTGTCTTTATGATGCATTATTCACTCAGTCTAAATAATAAATTTCTTTTTTTCTTTTTTCTTCTAGTGGGTGGCAAATCCTGCTAATGATATGTATGCAGACACTGTGACAACAGTGATACTGGAAGTTCAGTCAAATCCCAAAATACAGAAAGGTATAAGTTTAGTATATGCTTATTTAACTGAGGCATTTCTCCCTATTTTTTTTACATCATGCTTAGAGGGAAATAATGCCTAATAGATTGCAATCCCCTTATTGTATTTCCTTTCCTCATGGAACTTACTAGGGAGGAAAATTTGCTACTTAAAGACAGAATTAACAACTTGGTCTTCATTATTAGTGACATGTTCATTTGTTGAAATTTTCTCTTATATGTCCAATAACTGACTGTGGAAAACATATTTAAACAAATTTAAAATAAGTTTTAAATTTCATACAAAAAAAATCTAGAGTGATTAAGTTTGTATGGCACCACCTAGGCCATTTTATCATTCTGTATGAACAAATAGGTGTTTATTTTCACTGGCTTACCCCTCTTGTCCTTTTATTATATATTTTAACAATTTTGTGTAATAGCAGTCAATGTTCCTTAAGTGTTTAGTTCCATATGTGACTTAACACATTTGTTAAAAATTCTTTCACCTGAGTTTATAAATTCCCATAACAGTTCTTGCTTTATTTGGGGGTAAAGATTTTCCAGTCACCTTGAACTGAACAAATTCAGAGTGTAATTTTCTGATCTTGATTGTGATAATTTTCATTATGTGGCCTTGTGGCCATGTCCTCATGTTTATAAACAACTTACATAAGTAGATTATTTTCTCTATTAAGCAAAGGACATGTGAGATGTAATGAGCATTAACAGTAAACAGGAGAAGTAAAAAGTCAGAAAGTGAATTGCAAAATATTTTAAAATATGATAAGTACAGGAATATATAATGGAATGTATGCATTTCCTTGGCTCTTTTTTAAAAATACATTTTTAAATAAATTGTATAAACATACAGCTTTTATTTATTTTTTGGATTTTTATTCCAGGAAAGTCAGTTTCTAAATGGCATCTATCAATTAGCTATTTTTCCCTCCCAGTAAATGTTTGTGAAAGTATTTTTTTTTCTTTTTAGCTGCAGTAACTAAGATTTCAAAAAAAGTAGATATGGATGTGTATAGGAAGAGAATGGAGATCATGCTTCAGTAAGTTGGCATTTATTTTGCTAAAGGAAAATGAGCACAGTTATTTATGTAACTAGAATAGTCTTAGTATAAAAGGATTTAAAGATAGTTGTGTAAAAATACTGCATGCAAATTTACTTCAGTCTAATTTCTGTGAAGGCCAGGAATTAAGTAAAGAAAGAGGTACAGTAAAAAGTTCTCACCATCATTAAAATTTTGAATACAAGGCCCAGTTATATCTCTCAGAAGCAGATTTTTAAGTTGTCTCCAAAGGTTATGCTACAAATGGTTAATAAAAACAACTTTGGATCACATCTCTTTTAAAACTTACTCTGATGTGTATTCTGTTACTTGTGTAGAAATCTCGCCTCTTTTGAAATCAAAGAAATCTTTCCCTTTGTTGATGATGAGATTACTTTGGTAAAATACTTACTGTTTGTTATTTGATACCCACTATCATAATAAAGATTAATATTTTAATTACATCAGAGTGAGTTAAATAATTGTTGCTGAAAAGTGATACTCACCTGACAAATTTAATAGAAAAAACTAAGTTTTTAAGAAACACCTTACACTCACAGGTCTTTGCTTTAGGGATATGTTTGGAGAGGACTGTGTGAGTTCCAAAGATGACTCTGTCCTGTGCATCACAGTGGATGGAAAGACTGCCAACATTTCCCTGGACACTCGGGTATGTGAAGCAAAGCACTTTGTGTGTGCTGTGTTCAGCAGTCTCCTGTCTGGCACCCAGTGCTGCCTGCCCTGCCATGTACTCACTTGTTAAGGAAATGCACTTGGTATTGAAACAGAGCCTGCTTAATTATAAAATGCTAGCAATGTTTATGCAACAAATGCAGTACATTTGGAAAAAAACCCAGTATTTTTCAGAAGCTCAGTTGTATGAAAAAATTATTAAAGAAAGATTGTAGAAAAGAAACTGAGTTAACCAACAATTTTTTTTAATGCTTTTAAAGCATGCTCTGGTTTGAATAATTGAACAGTTACAGGGTAGAAGTGTTGCTAATATTTTTTTTTGTCATCTTAATCCTTTTGGCACTAAATTGAAAGCCTGAAGTACTCACAAAAACAAATATTTTATTAATTTACTAGCTTGGTCTAGAACTGGATGTCATGCATGTTAGAAGGGTGCTTTAAGAAGCCATCACACCTATTTATTTGAAAAATGTAAAACTGTAAAGAATGGTTAGAACCATGTCTTTCATGTTCTTAAGCATTTTAACATGTTGACTTTCTGTCATTGCTAATAACATATTAAACAAAGCTTGTGTATTGCATTTATTCATAGTAATAATATAATGTAAATTCATACTACAGAGTAGCTCTCATGCTCTCCATGAGGGGTCACAACAAGTGTTCTACAAAACCAGAAGAAAATGTTGTCCCCTGCCAAAAATTTGTTATACATTGAAACAAATGAATGTTAATTACCGTTAGAGAATAGTGAGTTACAGTGGTTAACACACAACTTGTGCCATTTCTCTTCAATTCTTTAATAAACATTGCTACATTTCAGTTTGTACATAGTACAAAAATACAGGACTGGTGAAAGAACTCTTGAAATAAAGAAAAAAGTAACTAGACTGGAAAAGAATGCATACTGCTTAATCAAGAAGTTTGATTTCATTTTTATAATATATCATTATTGTTAAAATATTTGTGTACTGACAGAAACCCCAATGGCAGTTCAGTTACAACAGGGTAGATCTTTGCAGTACTTACTGTACAGTCTGTGTGGGCAATGGCAAGCTTGTGCCATTGTGAACCAGACTTTATGAGGCAGATCCTCTGTCTGTCTTCATCTGTATATGTATCTTATAAAATTTTATTGGCTTTAAAATGATAAGCTCTTTAGTGTAGATCTGACTGGCGGGATGTGTGGATTTTTTTTTCCATGTTAGCACAGTGCTCTCACGGTTAACACGATTTTAATAACATTGCTAGATAACATTAAATGCATGTTTGCTGTTTTAAGTGCCTTTTTCCTCCCCTAGACCTTAATGGCTAGAAAGAGTTACTTGATCATAAGAGTAACAAGTTAATCCTGAATTAAAGGAGGTGTAGTCTTAGAGTCTAGAAAGGCCACAGGACCAAGAGCAGTGTTACTACTCAAATGCTGCCCTTTGTTTCTGAGGTAGAACAATCAGGAAGGTAGATTAAGTTTCATCTTTGGGGTGGGCATCTTTCTCTAGGAAAACTCGTTTAATTAAAAAAATAATTTATTTTTATTATTTTTGTGTAAATGTCATCATTGTGTGTGAGAGCATCAGTGGGATGCCTGTACCTCTAGTGAGTGCATGTGTTTTGTAGTGTTAACCTAATATAGAGTGAGTGAATTCTCAGATAAAACAAAATCTCCAGGAACTGAATCTTGTGTGATTTTACTTGATTTTGAATTAAATGTAATCCACAAAACTTAATACATTTTACATAGCTGTTTTGAGCATAAGACTCTAAATTAAGCTTCATGCTCCTCAGCAGGACTTGCTTAATTCTTCTCCAAGCTCCTCTACATGCTGGCAGACCACTGGAAAACACAGTGCTGCTCTTGATAATTTCCATGACTGCTTTTCCCTGTGCACTTACAAGCATTCTCTGCGTGCTGAAAGGGGAGCATGAAGTGCCAGTGGTTGTAACATGCTTCTCTTTCTGTTCCCAGACTGTTGACTGTGAGCCAGGAAGTGAAGATGATGAATCCCTCCGTGAAATGGTGGAGCTGGCAGCACAGAGGCTTTATGATGCCCTCAGCCCTGTATACTGACCTCTGTAGATACTTAGGATGCCTAAAAAGAACTTATAAATTTTCGATTTATTTGGGCTATTTTTTAAGAGTAAATAATTTTTTTTTTCTTGAGTAAGTCAAAGGTTTCAGTTCTGTGAATGTTAAAGTGCTGAGTTGTTTCACATAATGGATCAGCAACCTTGTAACAACTGTATTTGTGCATATAGATACAATTAAATCAGGCAAACTGTGCCTATGTTCTCCTATGTGCACATACAAGAAATAATTCGTAACCTGATACAGAATGACAAAGATTAAATGTAGTTTTGTATTTTTGAATATTAAAACCAGTTGGAAGATAAATTGGATGGTATTGAGTTTCCATATATAATTTTGTTCCTGCTGAGGAAGTAACTGTGCCTGCACACTTGTATCTACTTTAAGTCAAAAGAGTTTAGAACATCATTGAAAATGGAATCCACCATTGCATGGTGGAGCTAGTTGGAGCTTTAAAACTCTGCATGCTGTCATGCCATTAACTGGAGTGGAGAAGTGGGTGGTTATGACCTGTGACAGCCTCATCTGCCCCAAGGCAGCGACCACCCCGGCCTGGGAAAAGGACACGGAGCAGAATTCCCGATACAGTGTGATTGATGCTCTGAACTCGCCGCGGTTGTTGCCTAACACTGTCATGCTGAAAAGTGTCCACAGAACCCGAGTTTTCCACTAAAGGTTTTGTGCACGCTTCTTTCCTCTTCTGGTACCCGATGATCCTAGTAGCAGTATTAGCGGAATTAGTGTATTAGCAAAATTAGCGACACTTTGCTCCCCAAACTGTGTCGTTAGCAAGCTAAACAGTATGAAGTCTTTAAAATGAGGTAGTTGCATTTTCTTAAGAAGGAAGTGTCTTTGAAACAGATAAAATGAAATTGCGCGTGCTCTGTTGAAAGCGCTTCCAGGCGGTGTGAGGGGTGTGAGCGGTGGGTCCCCGGGCGCGCCCTCCCCGCGCCCCTGCACCACTGAGCCTTTGAAAGGGGCGATAAAAGAGTGCGCGGGGCCGGCAGCCGATCCCCGTTTGTAAGCGGGGCCTGCGGCGGCGCGCCCCGTGTGCCGCTGCAGGGGGAGCAGCGCCCGCTCCGCCGCTCCCGGCGGATGTCCGGCCGCGGCCATGGCGCTGGCGGAGGCGGGAGCGCGCGGGCGGCTCCTGCGCTGGCCTCGCCTGCTGCTCTTCGGAGACTCCATCACTGAGGTAGCGCCCGCCTGGCCCCGCAATTCCCGTGCGGAGCTGCCCGGCCAGCCCGGCTGCTCGTAGCGGGCCCGCGGCCCAGCACTCCCGTGCGAGCGGCGGGAAGGGGCGGGGAAGGGGCGGCATGCCGGCGCCGCCGCGGGAGCGCGCTCGGGGCCCGGCAGACCCGCCGTGAGGCCGTGCTGGGCCCTCCGCGCCTGCGGGCCCCTGTGCGAGCTGGAGCCGTCCCGCAGCGATTCTTGGGGTCGCTGTGTTAGAGGCGCGAAGGTGAAGGTGTGGCTGGGGATGTTCCGGTGCCGGGGCATTTTCCGGTGCTGCCCGTGCAGACTCCTCGCACTCTGGCGCGGTGCATCCCCGCTGCCTGTGTCCGGCTCCCAGCCCCACTGACCGGCCCGCGGCCCGCTGAACATCTCTGAGGCAGCAGCAGATTTTTAGCGTTGATTTTGGATCCCTGCCCTCTGTTGTGCGGGGTTGTGGTGGAGCTGCTGTGATGGAAAAGTAACTAACCAGAGACCAAATCCATCTGTAATGGGAGATGGGTTTCTAAGCCGTCTCACTGTGCAGAATTGTAGCAGGGAGGATGGTGCAGCAGTGGGAATAAGGAGAAGGAATTAGTTTCTCCTTCTGGAACAGATTGGAGTTAGTTCTTAACTATTCCTGTTAAGAACTGGAGGGAAAAATTTGATCCTCTATTTAAGAAAATTAAAATAATGAACACATGTACCTATTTAGACTAAACAGCTTAAATCACCTTTCTAGCACATTTAATTTAATATTTCAGATTGGATAGTATGAGTAAACTGCTGTTCATCAACTGAACCTCTAAAACCATCCTAACTCCATTAAAGTGAACTTTATGAAGGGAGAGGATTTTTGAGAGGTGCTCTCAGGAGTGAGAGGATCTTAGAAATAAAGTAGAAAAATCCTACAGACAGACATAGCAAACCCTCACTGGCCAAAATGAAACTACAGTCCAGCAGCAGTTTGGTTTTTGAAGGGTCCATGGGGTGTGTCCCTCCAGAGGTACCAGCCCTGTGTTGCTTCCGATGCCAGAGGTGTGCCTGGGTAAAACCAGGAATGTTTGACCTCAGTGGGACAGGGCAGGGAGGGAGGAAATGCTGCAGCAGCAGAGCCAGAGCCATGCACTAAAGCTTTGAGATGGGAAGGTGCCAGTGGTGGGGCTGAGCTCTGGAGAACAAGTTCTTCCAGTGAGGATCTCACCATTTTCCTTGTTTTCAGTACTCCTTCCAGGAAAACGGCTGGGGGACATACCTTGCTGAGAGGCTGGTCAGGTAAGAGCTTGAATTGCAGAAGTAATTTCTAGCTTGCAGAAACTCATGCAGCTTTTCTAAATTAAAACCAACAGTGGTTAATATTTAATGCATGTTTATTTATTGACATTTATTTATTTAGTGAAGTGGAGCTGCCTTCTGGGCAGCATGCCCAGGACTGGTGGAAATACTCATTTCTATTCAAAGCTTGAGTGGAAATTGAAAATTTCTTAGTGTTTGTCAGGATTGTTGTTCCGGTTCCATGGTGAAAGTAACAGGTAAATTCTGCATGTGCAGCCTCTGTGTGTGCTCTTTCAAAGCATGATCCCATTGAAAACTTGTGACATCTCATGTTAAAGGGATGGAGGCAGATAACCTGACAGAATGGTCCACAGCTTCCCAAGATTTGTTTTGGTGGACAGAGGAGAGATGTTCTTTTTGATATATGTCTCCATTTCAGAAAATGTGATGTTTTGAACCGTGGGATCTCGGGGTACAACTCTAGATGGGCTAAAGTGATTCTTCCAAGACTGATCCCTGGAAATACTAGTGCTGACAGTATTGTTGCAGTTACCATTTTCTTTGGAGCTAATGATAGTGCTTTGAAAGGTATGGTAGCTTGCTTTCTGTCTTTGTTTTCTGTGACCTGTTCCCTCAATATTCCAGTTTAGCAGAGCAGGCAGAACATTTCAGAATAGGCTTTTCCTGCTACTTTTCAGGAACTGATTGCTCTTATTTATGCAGAGGTTTGTTTTCAGTCATTTCATTTGTATTTGACCCATGTTGTGCCTTCCATTTCTCTCCCTATCTCCAAGTTTTAATACTAGAAAAATAAATTTCAGGGTGCTCAAGACTTGGCAGCAGTTGCCTAAAATTGGAGTTGGGTATCTAGCTGGTTTTTCTGTCTTTAAAGGAGAATGATGAGTTCTTGGCAGATTGTTCCCGGGCTGAGGGAAGGTAGCATTTGGATTCTCTTTCAGATAGGCATAGTAGGATGCAGAGTCTGATCAAAATGATAACATCAATACATGGAGGACTGACTGCATGTCCATGACACTTCCCAAAATTTTCTCTGCATCCAGTAATATTGGAAATCTTGGATTTTGGTTCAGGCAAGATTTGAGGTGATACTGAGATATGAAGTTGTAAAAAAAAGCATCGTAAAAAACCCCCAACTGTTGTTTGGGTTTTTTTTATCCCTGGGCCTTATTTACTTTAGTTGGAAATGCTGTCTTTAAACTCTTGATTTGTCTGCTTTGGGCATTGAAGAAGAGAATTTTCCTAGCACAACTCCCAGACTTGTGGTTGAGAGGAACTGCGTGCTGGAAATGAGAGTCCATGGCCATACTGTGTGAATGTCCTGGTAATGCTGTGTAAGAAACCTACAGGGAGCTCAGCCCCACTGATGCTGTGCTCCACCCCTCACAGAGCTGAACCCCAAGCAACACGTTCCTTTGGAGGAGTACACTGCCAACCTGAAGAGCATGGTGCAGTACCTGAAGTCAGTGGACATTACTGCAGACAAGATTATTTTGATAACACCACCACCTCTTCAGGAATCAGCTTGGGAAAAGGCATGTCTTGCCAAAGGTAAGGGAATGATGAGGATGGGTAGAATTTCTGCATTTTTCCAGTGTGACAGATCAGAGGTTGTCAGGTGATTTCCTTTGTGTGTGTGCCATATTGCAGTCATGTTCCCTGACTGGGCTGCTGTTCTGCTAAACAGCTTCTGGATAAGCTCATGGAGTAACTAGCAAGTGATAACAAACATCCTTTCCAAATGTTGATTGATGTGTTAATGCATAGAGCTGACAGAAGCAGCTGCCCTCTAAGAACATTGGTGTTTGTCAACATGTCCTAGGCAGATTCCATTGTGTCTCAGCAGCTTCCAGAAAAATACAAATAATGGAAGAAATGTTGGCATTGTGGGCCTTTTAAAAGATTTTTTACTAGGTACAGCAGATTTCACATCTGTTTGGATAAGCAGGAATATCTCAGCCAGGTTTATCTTAAAGTTAAAAGAAACAATATCGGAGAATATCATATTCTAAGAATGCTAATAAAAGTGCCTGAAAAAGGAAAAAGAAGTTGGTTAAATGATTTCCCATTATGTTGTTTAAGCTAACTCTAAAATTAGAGGCATAATAGCATCACTTACTTTGTGTTACTGAGCTGCTGGAAATTGCCATAATCCCACTGACTCCAGCAGTGGCAATTTATACCTCCTGAGAGCATGTTCTCTTTTCTGTTGGGACACCTTGTCCAGTTCTTGCACATTTTATAAGAAACTTGATTTAGGTCAGGTAAACGCAGAGCTGGTACCTTTGTAGCACAGTTTTCTATTATTTAGGTGGTGTTGCATATCCTGAGTCATGTTTTCAATCAAAGTAGTAAAACTTTGAAGATAACCTTAAGTTTAAACTGCATTAAATTAGACAACATTATTGTATGATGTTGCATTAGGAGGCTTTGATGTGATGTCATGTGAGCAGCTTCAAATGCTGCTTATCTGGCTCCCAGCTGTCAAGGAGCACTTGTAATGTGAATCCATTTTTCTCTTAAAACTGTCCTTTTTATGGGCTGGGGATGGAGGAAACTCACATTTACAGCATTGAATCTGCCAGCATCTGTCTAAAAGAGAGTACTGTTTAGGAATGGAACAAAGCACAGGGTGATCTCAGACTGTGGACCACAAATGGAGGATTGTAGGCACAATAAGCAGCAATGTCAGACCATCTGCCCTCCAGTATCAACGAGAAATTTTCTGCCTCTTTCTAGTTTTGTCAGATAGATATCAGAGCAAAGGAGAGATGGGAAGCAGGAGGATGGTGATGTTCACAGGAACATTCATCCAGGTGCAAAAAGTAGCAAGAGGGTTACTGCAAGGAGCAGTTGCCTGTAGAATTTGACAAAAAGCAGAAGGAAACTTGTAAATGGATTTCCATTTACTTAACTCTGTTTTACCTACCTTAGCAGGTGTATGAAGAGTTTTAAATCTAAGCACTGCTTTCACCTGAAGCTTGCCAGAAGGTGAGAGCTGTGAGCAGCAGTTATACTGTCTATTTGTTGGCTGTTGCTTTTCTCTCAACTTGATGCATTTCTTCAAAAGAGACATTTTCAAGTGACTCAGAACTAAAGAGTGCCCTGAAAAAGACCAAACAAGCTGTAGCTCCCAGCCACTTACATTGCTGTGCTTTGGATTTAGTTTGTGTTTGGTTAGGTGTGCTGGTTTAACACCTGATACACGCCCCAGAAATGACGCTGCATCAGTGGCAGTGGCTGGATGTCCTTGTTTCTGCTTGGCAGGTGAGAAGCTGAACCGCTGCAATGGCACCACCGGGCAGTACGCCCAGGCCTGCGTCCAGGTGGCCAGGGAATGCAGCACAGATGTGATTGACCTCTGGACCCTGATGCAGAAGGATCAGGTACGATGAAGCCAGAAATATTTGGAACTGTCACGGATTGTGAAATGCATCATTTAGCATAGAGGAACCAGTGGTGCTGCATTATCTCTGAAATGATGCAAAATACATCCAAATTACACTGTAGGAAGGAAAAAAATAATCCAGACTGCTTCATCGTTGGCAATGAGAAATAAATCTTTATACAACCTGGCCATGGCACTTGGTTAGCAAATATCCCTTGAGTGCATTATGTCTAAATAGCCTTTTCCTTGGTCTTGAGTCATGGAATAGTTTAAGTTGGAAGGGGCCTCTGTTTCTTGTCCAACCCAGTGTGCAGTGTTGGGCTAATTTCAGTCAGATCTTTCTGCACGAAGGTGTTGCTGATACTTCTGATTAAATAGCCAAACCTATCCATGGGAGACGGCAGACTTTTCCTGTGAGCAGGTAACTCTAGTTTGGACTCTGGAGCTTTTCTCTCCCCTGCCCTTCCCAGTGCAGTAGACTGTTGGCTTTTGATTGCATCACTTAATGCCATGATCTTTTACTGATGACTAGTGGGGATTTTGGCCATCAGAATATTCTCTTTACCAGCTGGCGTTGAAGAATTACTGAAAACTGTCTCTTTGCAGGTAGCAAATACACTAATATATGGTTTTAAACTTCCTTGTAGGATTTCTCTTCCTATTTGTCTGATGGCCTGCATTTATCAGCAAAAGGCAACAGCTTTCTAGCAGCTCAGCTTTGGTCACGCCTGGAAAACAAACTGTCTGCTCTTCCTTCACTGCTTCCTTATTGGCGTGACGTGGACCACACAAACCCTGAGGCCAGTCTGCTGTGACATCCCTGCAGGAGCTGGGGCAGCCATGCCAGACAGAGCCAGCCCATCATCCAGCAATGTGCTGCAAACTGTGCTCAGGGAACACAGCACTGGGGAGTCCCCAGCAATGCTCTTCTCTGTCCCCTTCTCTTGGTCTGTGGGAGAATAAAGGTGAGACCACTTGGGATGTGTCCTGGGGTGGTTTTTCTTGTTGCTGTTGCTGGGATAGCTGTGGGGGTGAGTAGCTCTTTCCTTGGAGGATTCAGAGAAAAATGAGTCTTAGTTACTTTGTTGCCAAGGGATAGAGGCTGCCCTGAGCAGTTCCTGGCCTTGCTGAGCTTTGAGGACTGCACTGTCATTATTGCTTTAAACACAGAAGAGCTCATAAGAGGCAGTAGAGTTTGTCAAGAGTCATTAGTGTCAGTCTAAGTTAATTTATTTGGATATAGTACAGCAGGAACAGCACTTCCCTAAGTTCTGCTTTGGCTTTGGTAGTGTTAGAGAATAGTTTAGAGAAGGGATTTTAAAATGTCACTTACTCTGGCACCAGTATCTTTATACCTATTTCTTCAGTATAGGCACAGGTTTCAGACCAGTGCATGTTTTTGGGCAGTATAAAACTGGTGATATACAAGCTTGGAGAAACTACTAGCAAAGGTCAGCTAACATCTCTGCTAACAAAGCTGCCCTGTATGTCATTTGCCATCAAGTTTAAAAGACTTTAAAGTGAGTTGTTAAAATAATTTTTCAACTCATGTAATGTGTAAGTACTGCAGACTATGCAGGTTTTGGTCAAGAGAACACAGAGTATAAAACTACCTTTACAAGCAAAAAAAGCCGTTGCCTGTAACCTAGATGAAATTCAACCAGTATGGAAAAAAATTGTTTGGGAAATGAATGTCTAGCAAGTCAGATAGCAGCAAAAATGAAGATACAAGTAACCATGCATAAAAATCAAATGTCATATCACTGCAGCCATAACCCCTCCATAATTCTGGGCTGTGTTAACAGTCATGTTGACATGGAACAGGTGTGCTTATTATGTAGGGGGTGAGAGAGGCTCTCATGCTGTCCTGCACTGTTAGTGCCATTAGACTGCCTTTGCTTCATTAAATAATTAAGACAAGCTGGCCAAGACCTGTCATCTGCTATGTAACAGTGTTATAAACTGGAGCATAAGTATTTTTCATGTGCCTGGAGCCAGAGCAGAAGCGAGTTTGATCTATAAATATTTATAAGTATTAAACTGGATTATCCTATTCGTAATGAATGCTTACAGTAAAGACTGGCTGAACAGCAAACAGGGTTCCCAGTGGGAAGCTGTGGATCTGCCTGCCTTAGATGTTAGGAACAAACACTACGAGTATTGCTTTCAGTTTCTGGAATACAGCTCAGGCTGGGGGATAGACTTGGTGATTTCCAAGGCCTTCTCCAACTCTCCATTTTCATGCTCCCAAGCAGCTGCCACTGCATGGTTTTCACCTGGCACCTGTAAGGACCTCTGTGCTGAGAACATGTACTCACAAATATGGTACCTGAACATGCATTTGAGCACACCCCCATCCCTCAGGCATTTAATGTCACCATCTGAACTGATGATAATCTGCAGGACACATGACAAGAGCAGCAGGAAGCAGGCAGCCCTCACCATGGGTAGTCCAGGGCTGGGCTCTGCAGCATCTGAGCTCAGAAGGGAGCAGTCAGAAATCCTGGCTCCTGCCTGGCTGCATGCCAGACTTTTAACCCAGGCTTTGACAACCAGAGCATGGAGATCTTTCAGAAAAGGACTGTATAGAAACAGCTCTTGTTTAACTGATTTTTTTTTTTAATATAAAAAGCTTTTATTTTGTTGGGAATTAAATTAACTCCTCATACGTGTACTTTGCACTGAATCAGAAAACCCGAACAAAAAACAAACAACCCCAAACAAAGTTCAAAACCAGCATATAAAACATAAGAGCTAGTCAGATAGGACTACCATAAGGCACACATTCAAGTACTAGTGTAACAAGTATCCTTGGGTGTGGAGGAGAGGGAGCACTCACACAACCTTGCAGCACAGGTTCAGTTCCTTTCCCTCACATTTAACACAGGCTCACTGCAGTTCTGCTTCCCTATGGCTGAGTCCAGGCTTGTAACAGTTAAATGGTTCTGCCCTGGGCCACATTCTGTCAGTTTTATCAATAGATTATTGTGGGAGAAAACAGCTGCAGAATGATGCTGCTGTACTACCAGGACAGCTGTTTTGTGACTCCACTGCTACTAAGCTGAAACAATGCTCTTGTGCCAGTCCCAGCTCACCTGACAGACTTCCAGGTGTACAGAAAACACCATTCAATTACCAGCTTTTAAAAAGTTTTACTACCTGTGTGAGAATCTGTATTCACAAAATCTCCTCCTTATACTTACCCTGCAAGTTTTAACAAAGCTTTATTTCTTTACTAAATTCACAATTGTTTTTAAACAAATGTCTCCCCTTCAATGGAGTGATTTTTTTTCCCTGTCATTCATGCAGTAGGAGCTTCCAAAAGGCCACAAAGACCATGGAAAACTGAGCTCAGCAACTTGAACATTAACTATTTTAAAATTGCATTTGGAGAAACATTTCTGCACCAAAACTGTTGTAAACAGCAGTTTAAAGTGTCATCTGCACAAATTATTTCTTCCTTTACACTTCTTTATCCAATACCTGGGACACACAAACCTTAGTGCAGAGTGGGAAGCTCCCAAAAAACGCCACCAAGACAAGACAGCCTCAGCACTGAAGCAGAAGAGTTTCATGCTAGAGGAGCATTTCTCATGCACTTTATACACTGTAACAGCCTCTGTGATCCTTTTATTTATACAGAAGCTGAGCATCTTAAGTTTCTTGATTCTGATTATGCATTTCACTGAATGCTGTGAGACTGTATTTTTATCTGTTTCGTTACTCTCTCTCTCTGTTCTCAAGGCATTTGCTTAGGCTTTTGGTTACATGTACCTTAAATTGCTAAATTATCTACTCTATTATGGGACATACTGCAGTGTTCATTTTGGTTTTAAAAGCCCCTTAATTTTATCTATCAGTGCTGTCAGACTACAAAATATTAAATTATAAAAAAAGGCTGATATACACAATCCAATATCCATCAGGATATTTGGTTTTGCACCACAGGTTGAAGGAAATGTTAAAGGTCAAGGAAATAGAAAAACAAATCCAAAAAGCTTCAAAAACAAGCCAGTTCTAGTTTGGATTTTCCTTTTTAAAAGATATAATGCTCATAAATGTAGTTTAAGGAAGGTCATACACATGACCAGCATCTGCAGTAGGTCACTTCCTTATTCTCCCACTCCCTCACAAAAATATATATACATACATTTATATTTATAGAAATGAAATGGTTTCAGATCCTTGTTTTGCCGCCGCGAGTCACACATTTAGCAGGCAGCAGGACACTAGCACTCTGTTTCTTTGCTGTCCACGCGGTTCTGGCGCTGCAGTTTGAAGGATGAAGCTTTCTCACTCCTAATGACAGGATGCTCTGTCAAGTCCTCGAAGGATTTGGCGGCCGAGCTGCTGTTTGGGAAAGGGTCCTTGTCGAAGGCGTCCTCGTCGATGTGCGAGTCGGTGCTGGGGTCCTCCTGGATGGTGTCCATCCTCTGGTGCTCCTGCTTGGGCGCGGCGGGCGCGGCCGTCAGCGGCTGCAGCGGCTGGTGCCGGCTGGCCGCCTGCGCCGCGGGGAACGGCTTGATGATGCGCACCGAGGCCGAGTCCAGGCTGCTGAGCATCTCCACGTTCTGCAAGACACAAGGGGCCACTCACTGCAGGCAGAAGCCACCAGCATCTAGTGCTGGGTGTGTTTGCTGCACCATTTTTAAAGGGAGGAGGCACGTTCAGAGGAGCAGCTGCACTCCTGTTAGAACAGCTTAAAGGCTGCCATGTCCTCTGTAGCACTCCCTAAAATGCAAAAGGCCACTCTGTCTGCTGCTTCCTCCTCTGTGTAAAGCACCACAGCTGACAGCTTCACCGGGAAGAGCTGATGACTTAGCCCTTCCTTCCTGGGGCCCAGACTGCTTTGGCAAAGCCTAGAACTGTAAATGAAGGATCAAACAACATGTCAGAGAGCTCAGTGCAGGGAAACAGTCCAAAGTATGGCTTATTCCAGTTCTCCAACTTGGAGAGTTCATGGTTTTATGTACAAGAAGCTGCACTGAAAACAGGGTCAAAGACTGCAGGGATGAGTGTCATCACAACCAAATTCTGCAACCCAGATTAAGTTCAAGTGCATTAATGTCTGCTTCTATTTCAGCATGGTTTGGAAAATATCCAGAGATCTCTAGGCATAAAAAAATCCCCAAGGACCTTGGCAAATACTAATACTGGGAAGGATGAGATGTTTACCTGCTACCATTTCCCAACTGCTCCATCCTCAGCAGATTCAAAAGATAGAAAATCTGTTTGCTAAACTTGCTGATGCAAGGAGACCATTGGCTATACCTGTGCTCTCTCTCCTGCCTCTGGAATTTTTTTCAATTGAATGCAGGTAAGAAGCACTAAGATACAAGTATTAGAAGCACTGACTTCTGTCATGTTGCAGCTATGGGGCACTCAAACTAAGATCACCCTCAGTAGATGACAGAGACACTCTGCCTCAGTGGTCTCTGATTTCAGCATGCTTCCTCCAATGGTTGTACAAGGAGGATCTCTGCAAGGTCTTTTCCCCCTTCCCCTTACAGAACATTTTCTTAACTGAGTATTTCAGCTCATAATAGAAACTGGGTTGTCAAAACACAGGAAAGGATACCCAAAACTCTATGTCACAATGTACTTTGTGCTGGACTGTAATTAAAATTTATCTTGGCACTTTTTTGCTCTTCTCTTCCCAGCTCAGTATTTGCAAGGTGAGAAGTGCCACTGATGGGCCCCGAGAGCAACTGGAAGGCTGTAGCACATCTGGCTGCTAGAAGCCAGCTCCTGCCAACAGCCATCCTGCAGCAAAGACACTGCATTTTGCAGAGATTTTTGAGCCTCGTGCTTCAGTGACTCCACTTGGCTGGGAAGAGCAGCCTGTGGCTGGTGCTGCTGAGTGTGCTGTGCTGAGGGCACAGGTGAAGCTGTGCCCTGCACAGCAGAGGGGCTTCCTGTCCCTCTCTGCTGCTCCACAGGGGCTCTGTCAACAAGGCTCAGCTCTTACAGGAAGGAAGAACCAGAGCCTGCCACACTGCAGTTCTTGGTAAGAGTGAACAGAGGTTTTTTCAGAAACCAGCTTCCTCTCACATGGATTCACCCCTCTGCAGCATGGGGCTCTCAGGCTCTCTGTTACTACTCTTTTGGTAAATATTCTGCAGACACCTGAGGTTCAGGTTTTCCAATACATGAGACAGCATTCTGCCAATTCAGACTTAGACAACAACTTACACTGGGGCAAAACAGGGACTTTGTGTTCTCCTCATACTGCTTGTCCAATTTCTTGTCCTATTGAAAAACACAACAAAATAAGAAAGTTAATTTCCCTATGGCAAAGTCTCCTTTTTCCTGCAAGGACACAGCACTTTGTTTAGCTCTCCTCCCTTCTCTTACTTCCCATTCATCCAGGAGTGCTTGTGGGCACAGCACCCCTTTGCTCTAAGCCCACATTGCTGTCAGCAGCACACCACATGCCCATACTGCCCGTGGCCATGAGCTCGCTGGCTCTCTTTACCCATCCACCCAAGATGAACTAAGATCACTTCACTCTGGGTCTCCTCTTAAAATGTGGGTATAATTTCTTCACAGGGCTTTAGAAGACTTTGTTTTAATGATAAAAATACCAAAATTATACTTGGGTAGAATTCAGAAGGCAGAGAAAGAAAATCTGCCTGGGAAAGATTGGGAAAGGCTCCAGGGAATAGTCATGGGAGCACTGGGTCTGCCAGGGCCTGGCAGAGTTTAGCAAGAGTTTTGCCTGCTGAAGGAGCAGGAAGCCTTACATATGCTGGATTTCCCCCCAGGGTTTGCTAAAAGCTTCCCATCGTTTTCTCCCACAGCCATCTGCTATTTCACATGTGAAGGGTGTTCTCACAACAAAATCCAACAGAGCAGTCATCTCAAAGACAGCTTACTCACCACACAGTGCACAAGGATGCTGAGAGGAATCCAAAACAGTAAGGAGAAGACAAGCACAGAGCCCACGATATTATCTGCTAGGAATTTCCCTGTGAAACCAGTTCAAATCTGTCAGTTACCTACCACATATTGTTTCATTTCAACACACATATCTATGCCTCCCTTCTGCAGCCACTGCTCAGGCAAGTCAAGCTTCAGAATTGCTCAGAGAAGCACAGGCTGCCTACTTTGGAGTAGGCAAAGATAAAAATACATCATTTTAGAAAATTGTATCCAGTATATTAGTAATAACAATTTTTTCTCTGTTCTCTGAAGAGAAATGCCGTGAGGCTGTAGTAATGAATATAGGTTATCTTGGAACAGGCTCAGCTGCCCCTCTCACTTATCCAAGACACATTGTGAGTCCATTACCAAATTCTGATGTAAGTCATGTGATTTCTACCTGCCTCCACAAACAAAATATTTAAATGTCAAAGATTCAAAAACTGCCTCTATCCAAGCAGGCTAAATAGTTTTATCAATTACCTATGAAACAATTTTTTGTGCCTGACACTTGAGATTGAAAGCTGCAGCTCAGGTAATTGCACTGTGCAGGCACAGAGGTGCCATGAGCACACACAGTTAGGGCTCATGACACAGCACCAGCTTAACCACAGGTTTTGTCTGGTGCCAGTGACACAGGGTGAGACATGGGGGTGACACCTGGGGTGAGGTGACACCTGCTTGGGTTGCACAGCTGGGATCAAGACTGAGGAGCCCCACTCAGTCACAGGGAGTGACTCAGCACAGGCACAGCTTGAGGTGTGTGACCTCTGGTTTTCTTAAATGACAGACAAAGGAAGTGTTCCCCCCCCGGTCTGTTGACATTTAAATCCCACTGACAGGCCCACTTTATACCCTGCTGAATCTAGCTGACTTCTAAAGAGACTGACTGTTATTTCCTTTTCTCTAATTGACCTAGTTCTTAGTATTCAGAGAAGAACCTATCATCCTTTTCACAAGCTTGGAAGATGCCTAGAAAAAAAATGGAGTACAAAAATGCAAAACAATCCCCCATCCTTTCAGCTTTAAAAGGTGAGGTAAGCAGTGTCAAACTTCAGGCAGAAATATACTTTGATGTATCACAAGCACAGCTACTAGCTACCCTTGCACACAGGGGAATAAATCCAGGCAGCTAACTCCCCCCAAGGTTTTAGAGGTTCAGGCCATGAACTCAAAAGTCCCCAAAGGATATGGTTATGTGTCTTACCAAAAGTATTGATGCTGAGTTGGTCTATGAAATCCCAAAATCGTTCAATCACATCCTGCACTTGCTTCTCGCATTTGCCCTGCAAAAGTAACAAAAATAATCTTGTGCTACCTGAGTATTAAGTACTGCCTTCTTGGAGAGGGAGGTACAGTGATAGTAATGAAATGAGAGCTACAGACACAGCATGACTTCACTTACATTGTGAATACAGAATTACACTCATGCCCAATAGCAGAAATCCATTTTTACTGCCTTTATTTTTATCAATCCACTTTCAATTTGATTGTGGTCTGAATCAGATCAGGTTTTGTTATTCAAAACATGCAAAACCCTCATGAAACACAAAAACTGATGTTTCTGGAGAGATTTAAACACTGGAAACCTCAGTTCCCATTATCCACAAAGAAGGCTTCAGCTCTCAGGATCCCAAGGTTATAGACGAACTCACTCCCAGATCTGGCTGTGCTGGTTTAGCACAGAAGAACCTTGGTCTTCCAGTTCTGCCAGCAGGACTGGGACATGCCCTCCCAAATTCACTTCTGCTGACACCCAGCTTAGCTCCAGCCACTGGGGTCTGCACATGTCTGTGCAGCTGTACCATGGAAAAGGCCACTGAGTGCCAGCAACCCACGAGTCTCCCTGCCACAGGCTCACTGCCCTTTTCAGGTACCACTGGCTAGATTTTCATGTGATTGCTCCCTGAACTGAATTATTGGAATAAAAATTAAATGGGCTAACGGGAACAACTGGAAAGGCAAGCACTGCAAACCCAACCAAGCTTACAGCAGTGCTCAGTCCCCTCGTTTGTGCAGGGTGCCAGCTGGGTGAGCTGTGGGGAGCAGCAGAGAGGGTAATGAGCAGCTCCAGAAGGTAACAGCTTCCTCTTGAATGGGTCTCTGCAGACTCAAATACCCTCCAACACCCTTTAATATTTACCCCATGAGGAGGTACTTAAAACCCATTACCCTGCAGAAGCTTTGGCTTCTCTTCCCCAGCAGAGCAGAGCTGGGCACACTTACATTAGTGTCACAGAACCCCACGGTGCAAGGCTTCCCCTTGCGCAGGAACAGGAACTGGTCGTTGGCATCCACGTACGGCGTGCACCTGTCCTGCTCGTCCCGGCAGCACACCTTGCAGGAATTATCTGTTTCTGAAATAAAGCAGCAAACTCATGCCTTCCAAGCACAAAGTGTCACCTGCAAGCCACAATCCCATGTGTATCCTGGCTGAGCACAATCTTGACCAGTTTCCTCACAGGGAAAGCAGGACCAACCTGCCCAATTTCGGGCAATCGACAATCAAGCCTAAAACTCAACTGCATGCCCTGTGCAACTTCATAAGGGGTACAGTGGGACCAAGTTCTCCAAGCTGATACCCCAACACTGCACGAATATACAGGCCAATGAAGAGGTTCCAAGCCCATCCAAAAAGACAATTTTAAATATTTACTGGGTTCTGAGTCCTCTACACACCTGTCTCCTTGGCTGTGCCCTCCATCTCAAACAGTGGGGCTCACAGCAGTTCCTTGTGTTGCTCTGTGAAGTTTTCATCCTACTCCCAGCTGCTTTCCCACATTTAGGGGTAATATGGACAGCAAAGGAGCAGGAAAAGTCACTGACAGAAGTATATGGCAGGTTAGCAGGGAATGAAGTGGGGGACTCTATATTCTTAAGGCAATTTAATATCTTTGAAATCTTTCTTTAACCCCTTGCTGGAAGCTACTACTCTGCCAGATGTTGGATCCAGAGGTTGGCTGGAATCTCCTAACAATCCCTTCTTGTTCATCTGTGGTAAAACTGGAAGGTAGTAGAGTGTTCTCTCCTTTAGCTGGAGTGTCATACCCCAAGTCCATCTTAATGTCTTCAACCCAAACCACCAGAAGACAGGACGGCATTTACATTCCCTTTTTAAACAGAACAGCTGACAAAACCCAATAGTTTAAACTTTTCCAGAAACCACAAACTCAGCCCTCCAACAGGCCATCCCACAGTGAAGCCAGCACTCTCCCAGGAGCAGAGTTGGAACACAAATTTCAGTCACAGTCCTGTTTCAGCTCAGTCTGTGTCACTCACCATTGCAAGCACACGAGCGCAGGTTCTTCTCCCTCTCACAGAAAGGGACGCACTCCCCATCCTTGCACTTGCCCATGTCCACGCACACGGTGTCATCCGGAGCATTCCCTGGAGGGGGACACTCGCTGCTGTTCCCTGCAGATGGAATCAGCAGAGTGGGAGGACTGTGTTAGAGCAAAGGGCACAGAACCTAAGTGCGCAGAAGAAAGAAGGAAAATAATGCAAACACAGACTTATCCCAGGAAAACCCCAATAGCCTGTTCTTGGCTTTCAACTGCAGGCTGCCTACCAGCTGCTCTGAGAGGCAGCAGAAGCTCTGGAGATTTCAACAGCCTGGGCATTGTGGCACTGGCAGCCAAGTAGCAGGTGCAGAGCCTGGAGCCCCCCTCAGCAAAGCACAACTCTGACTTGACTCCCGGCCTCCAAGACTATGAGGGGGAAGGAAACAAATGGGAAGTGAAGCAGAGGCACAGTAATTCCACCCTTTCTATGGCATAATTCATTCTTGTCCCCTCACAGTGACACACACTGTTCAGTTTTTTTTTTTTCTTTTAACGGAAAGAAACAAAAAAAAAATTGTAAAAAAAAAAAAAAATCAACCTTTTTTATATTCTTTTGGGCAATAAATCACAAAATGACCCTTGAAGTACAATGAAACTCCTTATAGGAGCATATTGTGATGTTTAACTGGTCTCTAAAATTACATGACTAAGGGGCACTAGACTGAAAGTGGGTTGAACAGGACCCTGAGCCTGGAGCAGTTGGCTAGCTGACATACAGGAGACAGATCCACATCCTACCAGTGCAAAAAGACTCTCCTTTACAAGTGGCATTTATGGCTTCCTGGCATTTCTTTTGTGCACTTTCAAACTGGCAGCCTTTACAGCAAGGACTGTTCCGGTCACTGGGGAAAGATCAAAATGAAAGAAATAAATATTAACCAATTAAAAAAAAAAAGGTCAAGTATGGCAAAGCTGGAGAAAAAATATGTTTAGGAAATAAAAAGCTACTTCTTGGAGACTGATTCATTGATTCAACCCTTGTCCTCTCTGCTTCATACCACAACCACCTTTCCATTCACTCTTCAGATATTGCAGGTCAAATCACATATAAAGTAAAATATACTGAGAGACAAGAGAGGGACCTTCATGTTTATTGAAGGCACTTGGATCATCCTCTTGTAACCTGCTGTGCAACTTGGGACAAGTTCACTCTTTGCTTCCCCAAACATTTCTACCCCTTCTGTTTGTCCTGAAGGTTTTCTACTTTGTATTCTGCATAGTTTCATTATTCTCACCGAACACAAGAAGACCTTTAGTAAAAAAAACACTCATTAAAATTGATGGATTTTCTTGCTAAACAACAGGAATTGCACAAGCTCTCTGATGTTATGTGGCATAGAGCTGAACTATGAAAAAAAACCAAAAATTGGACACTGCATTGCCGCAAGGCCATGAACACCCCAAAAAGCAACAATAGAAAGAAGAGCCATTTAGTGTAGTCACTGTGCTGTCTTCTCAAACATATTTTGCAGCAATCTTGAATTACTACTATGTACCAGTGTAAAAAGCCACCTTCCAACACAAACAAAACTTATATTTGCACAAAAAGTGTGCACAGGAAATTTCTAATGCTTTTTGATTGCCTAAGTTTTCCTAATAATAATGGTAGTAATAACAATGACAACACAATATTAATTTTCAGGCTTGTGCCTCTTGACACTTCTCAGGAAAACAGAATGCTATAAAAATGAATGTATGCACACAGAAGCCTTTCATGAAATCTTTCACTGTTGTGAGCTCACACATTCAGCCTTAAAACCAGGAAAGAGGCCTGTGACTCTGCAGGTGGCTTTAGGAGTTTTCAGCCCAGCCCAACATTCTCTCCTGCATAAAGAGAAGCTGTATTTCCCCTTACCTGCACTTGGCACCATCTTTCAGTTTACAGTCTGCAGAGCAGCAGGGATCAGCCAGTTGGTACAAGAGGCCAGGATCACATTCCTCCCCTTCATCCACTCTGGAGTTCCCACACACTTTGTTGTTGCGCTCTTTGAAGCATTCCTGGGCCTTGACCTCTATGGTCCTATGGATGGATTTTTTGCTGCAGCTTGAGAACATCTGGAGTCATGGGGAAAAAAGCAGCACTGAGTGTATCTTTCTGTCAACCACTGCCATCTAATACAGCCACAGCTTCCCTATGCCTCTGAGCTCTGGTATCCCAGAAATAAGTTATTCCCTCAATACTGTCAGTTTGATACCCTGGAAAAATTCTAAGATGGGAAAGCGACAGTTGGGTCAGTAAAGGACACTGCTGCACACTGCAGGGACTCCCCCACACAGTCTGGCTCACAGACAACTCCAGCTCTCCCACGGCTCCAGCAGCCCCAGGACGGGACGTGAAGCTGCAGCAAGAGGCACAGACTGTGCTGCCTCTGGGCAGAGGGGCTGGGCAAGCCACAGGTCAGACCAGACTGCAGACCAACCATCCCTGCTAATTTGGGTTTCTCATCTGTAGAACAGGCACAATGCCAACTCCACACTGCCAGGGCAAGCTTCTACCACGGCTGTAGCACCTGCCAGCCCCTTTCCAACAGCAGCTATGGACCACACCAACACTGCTGGTACTGAAGGTCTTGGATTTGACTCTTGCTGGGACTTGCTTGTAGCAGCATATGGCCACAGCTAATTACAAACAACTAATTAAAATGCACCTTGACATGCTATTAACTCCAGCGAAACCCAGATTCCGAAGATGAGCTTATCTTGCACAGAACCCAACTGCATGCAAATGTTTTCTTATGGCTAATCCATTACATTCTGGTGGTTTCAAACTACAGGAATCATTAACTAAATAGATTTGCCATGCAAAAGGTTACTAACCATGGCAGAAATTTTTGTGTTGATGCAAAACTGAACAACCATACCTTGTTGTTTTCATGATCCCCACTGACAGCAATAGGATACATGACATATTTCCCACCCTGGTCTTCAGTGGGGGCACACTCTGGCAGACTGTCAGGATCATGCTCTGCTCCAAAGTTATGTCCGAGTTCATGTGTTGTAACCAGGTCAGCCTCCTTTTTAGAATATGAAAGAAAAGTTGGAAAAAATTACTCTGACTGGTAACGGACAGAAGATCCCAGCTAATTCTAAGCCATCGGCATTACTAACATACACCAACATGGTAGGGAACTTCCTATGAACATTTTTCTGGTTTTAGAAGTGGAGAAATGAACGTAAATAAAATTATGGTCCTTTTCAAAGTCAAGTTTGAGGTCTAGATTTAAACATAAAATCACTGTTAAAGACAAAATGCTATCCTAGAATACCAATTCCAACTCATTTTCAAGGCAATGCAGATGCTTAAATATGAAAATTTGCTTCTATATAGCTAGAAGGCATAATAAGTTAAAACAAAACCCAATCCAAACAAACACCAGCTACTATGATTAGTCAATCTCTTGTTTAACATGTCTTGCCATTCGAATTATTTCTTCTAAATGGACGATGACATTAGGAGTGGTGCATAAACTCTGCTACTGCATGATTTCTAGGAAAGACACCTACAGCTGTGGCCCAGCAGGGATGGATTTCCATCACTAATGCAGGACACACTCGTGTGTGTGCCTGTGCTGAGGATCCCAAACCGGCTCTGCTCGCTGCGCACCTCCCACGGCGCCTTCCCCAGCAGACGGTGTCGAGCTCACAAGGTGACAACCACAAATTAAACTCACACAGAAATAAAGATAAGCACAAGGAGACCGAGCAGTTCTGGAGAGGAACTGTGGCTGCAGCTGCTGAGTGGGCATGGGAAGGACTAAACATGGCCCTGGTCTGTCTCTAAGCATGGCTAATGTGGGAGCCAGAGACAGGAAAGCTGCCCAGGCATCCCTCCTGTGCTTCATTAGGAGAAGAGTTTTAAGAAGGTTGTTTTGGTTTTGTTTTTTGGTTTTTTTCTAACCAAAGCAGACACCATGCAGCACTTTCCCTGTGAAACCAATGTGAACCATCAGCCCAAGCCCTAAGTCTGCCACTGGGAAGACAAAAAATTCAACTTCCTTTGTAATACAAAGCAGAACTCCAGTCTGGAGATTGAACAAATGCAAATAGCATGGCAACAGCTATTGCTAGAGCTCTCTGTCAACATCCCTCTAACACAAAGCTTCAGTGTCTTTTTTTCCCCATCTTTTTGACAGTTTCTGTGCCAAGTCTTAGCCCACACATCAATTATAAATTCCTATTATAATCACACTACAGAAAAGCACAGCTAAGAAGCTGGCAGAAGTCAGCAAAAGCAAAATATGCCCAACTTCAAAGATTTAATAGAGGCAGACATAGGCACTGCTCTGGTGTCTTTAAAAGTGAGACAAAGCTCATATTTAGGCCTTTGTGCATTTACTATCTCATAAAGTATGGAAAAAAATCCAGGGTGCATCAACTTACATTAAGCTTAGTATTAGCACTAATAAGCCCTGTCTACTATACTGTTCTCTACTCTAGTTACTCAGGATACACAAAAATCAGGTGGAGGAATTTCATTAAAAGGCTCAAATTAAACCTCCTACTTTGCCTGCTTGTTCTGTCGGAGGGTTTGTTTTGTTAGAGTTTTGGTTTTTGTTTGGGGATTTTTTGTTAAAACAAAATACATTTAAATTAATCTTTAGACATCAAAAATCTGTTAATCTCTAGGAAACTACAGCTCCTATGAGACACTAGCTGTTTCTGTTCCTGTTGCACAGTGAATTCGATTTTCAGTTCCATTCAGTCCTGACTCCCCTTCTCAGCTACAACACAAAGGATTATTTTTGTTTTATCATCTATATCCCTGTCTGCAGAGATCTCACTTAAATGGAAAGCCAGCAGCTCTTTCCTGAGAGAGCACAGAAGCTTGTCAAATCCCATGGCACACATCACCAGCACACACGTATGGGGATACTCTTCTACCTTTGTTAGGATGGTCTTCCCATAGTTCTTGGTGCTGGTCAAGCCACTGTTCAGATAGATATCCTTCTTTGCAATTTGACTGTAGTAAGCTGAAAGAGAAAGAAATAAGCAAATTAAAATTGAGAAACATTTTTCTTGTGTTTCAGGGTACTTTTGGGAAGAGAGGGATATTTGTCTGGGGAAATGAACAGCTTTACAGCTTTATTGTTCTCACAGGCTCACTAGTGAGACCCTGCCTCTTGCCAGCTTTTGGAGATGGGAATCTTTCAAGCACAGCTCCAATAGCTCATGTATTGCAGTAAAGGCAAAACCAGCAAAAATTTCCAAGACAACAGCATCTGCCATTCCAGAACCTCTGCAGGATGCATCCACACAAAGCAGCCCTTGGAACAGGGTTTTTCTATACAGCCTGCTCACACCAGATAGCTTAGTGACTTTGTTTAGTGACTTTTATCCTTCCTGCTTTTTCCAGCTCCAGCCAAAAAAACCAGCTACTAGAATCTATGCAAATAACACAACATACTCCATGGAAGTTGGAGAAAAGAATGAAACATGAATAACAAAAACTATCTTCCAACCCACAAGCCACAGAAGAAAAAGAAGCCTTGCCTTTAGGACAAATGCCACCATGGCTGTTAGGTCTGGGAGAGCCAACGTAAGCTAGTCCAAGTGTTCCCATGTCAAAATCTTGGTAGGTGAAGAGATGAGCAAGACACACATGAGCTGCTTTCTCTGCAATATCAAAGCTAAATTGCTTAAAAAAAAAAAAACAACAAAAAAAGGCAAATCTCTGTCAGCGTACAGTGCATGTTAGAAGTCTATAGATAATAACATTTATTTAATGTGCCAGACAAGTACCTCCTGGATCTGGCTAAGTCAGAAAACAGCAGCTGTTTAGCTGTCCTACAGAGCTGCAGGAAATTAAACTAATGCCCAAGTACACTGTACACATTCATTGACATAACTTGTCTATTCATCTTCCCTTTTCACAGGGAGGACAAAGCCAAGTACAATAATTTGATGAAGGTCACAAGGCAGCCAGTCTCAAGGCCAGACCTATCAGGACTGCCTTTCTGACTCAGACCACATTAATAAGACTAATTGATGTCTGCTCTGTAATTATGCAAGGGAGCCCTTTAGCACAGGCTACAGGGCACAGCAGCTGGTTTGACTTTGTGTGACATCCACACATCACACAGAGGGAGCAGAGGACTTTCACTCATTACTACAGAGCAGCCACATGAATGAGCAATTCTCTATTAAGTGGGACAGCTTTTAAAGGGTTACAACCTACCTCTAGCAGCATTTTCACATCCCAGGCATCTTTCTTATCATCTGGACAACTTTTTGCCATATTATAATGCTTCTCTCCAGGTTTTACAGGATTTGGCTCATTGTGGATGATAATCTACACATCAAAAAGGGCAATGACAATGAAGAGGAATTTTGGTCAATTTTATAGCTACAGAAAAGGTTTCAATGTAATTTTAAATGTTTCAATTGTCCTGTAAGAAGAAAAATTCAGATGCAGCATGGCTCTAATATTAATTATTCTAATTTCCAGCCTTTGCTAGTTAAATACACCAACTAAATCATAAGTAACTACATAGTAAGTAATCCTTTTACAGGATAACATCAGAAGTTTTTACTGCAAAATTCTGCTTTGAGATGTATTTTACTTTTAGAAAAACCCCAAACAAATACAACCAGTATAAATAACCCCTAATCATTTCAGAGTTCTAGCTAACCAAAATGTATGTTAAAAGATTTCAACTTTCCCACTAATCCAGAATTAGTTCATCATGTTCTCTACCCCCTCCCTGCCCAAGTAATGCTCCTTCCTCTTGCCTGCAGTTCTTTTCCCAGCAAAGGGGCAGCTGGCTTGTACCATCAGCCTCCATGTCCCACAACCACAGCTCTTGCACTGCACAGAGCTGATGGAGTCCTGTTTGTAATGCTGTTTTCCAGATTTCTGTGCAGTAACTTCAAGACACCAGCATAGAAATTGAAGGCACTACATTCCCTGCCACCATATACAAGCCCTTACACTATCATGACATTTAAGGGAATCATTAAAGCTTTTCAGGCAAGAGTGTGTGTTTTCACCTGTGAGGCCCACTCATGCTTTGTAAGCCAAGCACAAGCAACAGAAATATGAAATAAATGCATAAGTATGTCTGAATGAAACCAAATTTACTCATACTCAGGAAAAAAAGCACTTTTGAATTAGGAATAAATATGGAAAGATTCTCCCTGAAATTTCACATCTCAAACACTGCAAGAAACTGAACATGGGCATCATGTCAGATCATTAACGCTGGCAAGATGCTATTCCAGAGTCCTCTTGGCTGGAGTTAATAATGTAGGATTTTATTATTTTAGCTCTAACCCAGACAAAATAATCAGAAACACTGGTGTTTAAACCATGTCCCTTTAACTTGGAAGCCCTCTGCAGAGCCCAGTGAATACCTGCTCTATCTGTATGCCGTACCCATTGAAGGTTCCATCGTCCCAGGAAGTGTTTCTGTAGATGTCATCTACTCTGTCTATCAGCTCAATCTGTGGAAGAGAAAAATAAGTTACCCAGGTGAGCTTTGATGGAGCAAAAGACATTCAGAGAAACTGCAAAACACTAACCTAGAAACAGTTACTTGAATTAAAACTAAACCTCATGTAAGGTAACAAGATAAACTCCCTGGATACAAGGACTGTTGGATTTGGATCAGTATTATCCAATATACTTGAAAATTTTCCATCATAAAAAAGTATTATCACATTTATCACTTTTGTTTTTGTAGTGGAAGAGCAAAAATATTAAGAACAAGACATTTTGGGGAACACTTTGTTCAAACACTGATTTTCCAGATTTCTTTGAGTGGAAGGGCAGAGGAGTGAGCTGGTTTTACTGCTTTGTTTTAGCATTGTGCTTAATTAGTTTAACTGACCCTCCAGGCTTGTTTCCCTCATTCAGCCAAAAACCTATTATTTTCCTCATTATGGTTCAAATACAAGGTTCCAGAAAGTCTCTTGTCAGTGCTCACAATCAATACCTCCCTTTTCAAGCTGTTCTCTTAAAAAAGCACCTTCTACTAAATATAAACTTGCTGAGGAGAATTAACATTCAGAACCACTCAATAATAGTTCATGCTTTAGTTTTCCAGTTGTTGTGTTGTTAACAGCACCCATCTACCTAGGAAACACAAAAGGGGCCAGCCTCAGCAGACTCAAGATGCTGAGATAAGAGCACCTCTACAAACACACCAAATGAGGCCCCTGCACCTGGAGAATTTCTGGGGACAGAAAGGTTAAAAAGCCTGCTGGGGCTAATCCACAACACCAATGTACAACCAAACAAGTTGTTTACCGGGCCTGCTTCTAATTTATTGTTCTGGACAGAGAATCCTGAAACAATTTGGAAAAGAAGATCTATATGAATTGCTTTAAGTCTCATTAAACATGCTAGAACTTTAAAGATGCTCAGATCATTTGCAGTAGATTTCAGAGCTCTGACTGAGAAAAGAGAAGTTCCTGGGCAGAAAATGGCATAGCCAACAGAAGTATATGAAAAGAAGGAATTTGCTTTCAAGTGAAATTTGAAGACTACTGAACTGCATTAGCTTCACTGTAGAGTATATGATTTAGCACTTCCCCAGGTAAAAGTTGTGTGTACAAAAGTAGTATAAGCTTATGTTGTTTTAACTACTGCATCAGTGTGTTTACCTGCATCTATTCCAGCACATTTAAACAGGGCACATTTACTTACCAAATAGTTTATAGTGGTGCTCTCTTCCCCACGACCCATGTACTTGAAGAAACGATGGTCTGCCACTACCAACATCTTGCACGTGTTTTTGGAGTTCTCTGGAACAGCTCTTTTCTTCCGATGGCTGCTTTCTAAAGTAAAGATTTAAAATAAACACTCAATACTATTAGCACTGCTGAGTCTGTTGTCCCTATTTAAGACCTGAATGTGAGTGTGGGTGACTCCTGGGAGGAGAAGAGAATGGGGATGTTTTGTTTTAGTTTGGGGCTTTTTTAAAAATTTCTATTCTTAAATTTTGTCTTCCTAAAAGTCCTTAATCTTACTGTAAGGAAAAGAATACACAGCAGTGAACTTGAGTTATTCATCAGATTCACCTACAGAGCTTTTATGGTCATCACTACAGCCTAAACACTTCTCCTCCAGTCCCTAGTCATGACCCCAACTTTTGCTGGCACAGCAAAGAACAGAGGAAAGAGAGACCAAAAACTCTCAAAACCCCATCATAGCTCAAGATGGATTCCTTGAGTGACCACAGAGGCCAAAGAGATCCTGCTGTATAGTGCACAGAAGTGCAAAGTTGTTTCAAGAGGCATGAGGAGTGATGCTTCCCCCTTCATCCCCACAGTGAATTGAAAGATCTAAATTGTTTCAAAGATGCTGCTCTCTTAAGGTATGGACACTCACCTTCATTTTGTTCCCTGTCTTCCAGTCCTTTTGGCAACAGTTCATCTTCATTCAGCTTTAAATAACCACATACTTTGGGGGACTGCAACCTTGAGAAATCTTTGATATCTTCAGATCTGTAGACAAGCAGCCTTTCATCTTCCACATCATCTACAAATCTCCACAGTGGCTGACAACACAAGGAGACGTTAGGAACACAGTAAACCCGAAGTCTTGGTAAAGTAAAAAACTTTATGTATGTAGTATTATATCTCCACAGCCTTCTGTCTACACATATAAATGCACAAATGCACTTCACCCACAGCAACAAGTCTACTGATAAAATGACATCTCCAAGAAAGCCAACAGAAGCACTCTCTTATGCTACATGGGAATCCAAAAGTCTGAGAGCATCTTAACAAAGTAGTGGCAGCTATCTGATAAGGCCATAGTAGAGAACCTTTCTTCTCAGAATCTGAGCAAGCTGAAGAGGCTTGTCAGGTTCCTCTGCTCCCCTCTGTGACAGCATGGAGCCAGGAGGATATCTTTACAAATGCACTGACCAGAAGCACAGAAGAGGCAGGTAACAGAGAGCCTTTAAGCCAACAGCAGAATGTGGCTCTTTGATGTTCAATAGCTACCCAAGTCACTCATAAACATGAAAATTTCTCCAAAACCAAAGAAGACTACGAAATCTCAAGGAAAGACACCAATTCCCATAGGAGATGCATACAAACCATCCTTTTTACTTTACTGACAGGTCCTATCATTATCTGAATGTTAAACTAAAGCAACACCACCAAATAAGCCACAGACCAGGTCAGTTCTTTGGCCAAAGCCAAGCAGCACAGACTGCTTGCATCTACAGCAGAGTGCACCTGGCTCTTGTTCTCCTCTGGCCCTTAGACAGGACTCTTGCACCTTCAGCCAGCCATTATTAACCACACTGTGCTTTCACTTCACAGCAAAAAGGTCCTGAAATCTGAAAGCTGTGCCACATCAGCAGGCACACATCTGCAGCACAAAACTGAGAGTTTCACACACTAAAGCAAGGTGTGAGGGCAACAGTGGCTTACACAAGGGCCCACAGCCTTTCCAAAGCACACACAACTACCTTGAAAACAAAAGCAGAAATGGCAGAGCAGCTTTGTCCATGCTGCCTTTGGGGAACAGACTCAGGCATGCTCCCTCTGTGACTGCACACAGGATTCATCTCATCCAGGGCTGTTAGTGGCCAAAGCTGGCCTGGGGACACCACCAGTGAGGCAGCAGGGGCAAGCCAAAGGCTGCACAGCCTCAGCTGCCCTCAGCTGCACAGCCACAGCCACACAGGAACAGGGTCTGGCTGCACAGAGAGACAAGGCACACCCACAACTGCTCGGGACCACAAACACAAAAATGCTTTGCACCACACGCAGACAGCTACTGTACATTCTCAGTGTAAAACAGTACAGTGATTTGGGCATTCTGATCACATTTTTATACTTTCACATGACTAGATTTCTCAGGTTTACCCATAATTCTGTGTACCTTTGGGTTTGGAGACAATTACAATATCCATATAACACTCAGCCATAATTACTGTTATTCAGCCATTCTAATACTGCTTGTGTCTGGGAATATACTGCACTGAACGTCTCATTATGACAGCCTCTAATTATATATTCATTGAATATGGTTTTTTTAACAGAGTTCAAAATAACACAAGCAATAAAAATGGCAAAAAACAAGGGAGTAGGGAAAAACAAACATATTTTCAGGTAAAATAACCAGATTTTCAGGTAATATAACCAGATTTTCAATGAAGCTCTAAGAATGGGAAAACTTCCAAGGTGTAACAAAGCCAGTTTTAAAAAGCGTCACAGACATTGACTCTGTTTAGACTGTCACAGTTTCTAGAGGCCACAAGCATCACCAATTTCTAATGTTACCTATTTCTGTTTCTGAAACCCCTTCCTGTTTAAAGTATACCTTGTTCCTGATGTATCTAAAACACGCAACTGTCAGAGAATATCAATCACTAATAAAAGTCAAAACTTGCAAGCCAAATTGGTTTCTTATTTCTCTCCCTCCTCACCCCAAAACAAACACCACCACCAAATCCAGTTTGAGTACAGAAGTGTCAACACAACTAACAATGAAGAGGACCACCCAGAGGAAAGGAAGTGATTGTGTGGATACAGTTTTCCAGAGCAATGCATACCTCGATATTGTATTCTTCTCCATCGGTATTGATTCGCACTGTAAAATCTTCATCCCCAATATGTGCCACAACCTTGGAATTATGCTCTCCTTTAACATAAGCATGGAAGAATTAAATTAATTCAGTTGTCTGCATGTGCTCCTGCACAGACACTGTTTGTTGGAGGTTTCTAAACTTCATGACAAATTACCTTCCTCAGTCTCTGTACTGTTCAATTTAAAGAAAAAAAAAAAATTAATCAGCACCTCCCCCAAGTCTTAACTTTCCAGAAGTCACAGTCAACGAGACTCAAATTTAATAGAAAATTTTGTAGAAAGTGTTGAGATGGTTCTGGGGATTAGTAATGGGGGACACAGTATTCCTGCCAACAAAAGCAGGGTGCATCTAACTACTATCAGAGAGCAGTTTCAGGGCGTCAGCCTGCATTCCAGTGGAAAAGTCTCACCACATCACAAAGGCAACAAAGAAATCAAAGAAATCAAAACAACTTAGTAGAAGCATTAGCACTGCATGAAAGTGGAGCATGGCATCTTTCTTAACAGAAGAGTAATCTACAAAGAACTATCTTTAAGTCTTTAAATTGAACAGTCTGTGCATCACTGAATCACCTTTACCTCAGCACTGTGTTCTGTGGCAAGGAACATTCAAGTCCTACATTCCAGCTGGAATTAAAGCTACTATCAGCATTTTAAAAAATAATAATTTGCAAGCCACTGCTTAAGTAAATTATACCTTTGTGTTCTGCCAAACTAAACACAAGAGCCCTATCTTAGGAGCTTGATGCAATAAACCCTGCCACCCACCAAACCTAAAAAATTCCTCAAACATACCACAAAAACAAAACCAGAAAACCCAAGGGGATAAGAATTACAGTTATTTCTTCATCCTACCCATATCTGATGCAAATGAGGGAAATACACCATTTACTCTGCCCCAGAGACTCGAGCAAAGCTGTGGTTTCTCAGCATTGACCCATAGTCTACTTCATACTAACCAACGACATGTCCGGTGAAAAAGTCTTGCCACTGAACATGATACTCCTTTTCCTTGCCTTCACCATCCACAATTAATGCTTGAAATTTTTCTGAAAAGTGTTCAGCAGTTGCAGTTAAGTACAATTTAAAGTGCCTGTAAAAGAATTTACTTACATTTATTTTTAAGCAAAGTATATGCACATAACAGATACATTCAATCTCCATTTTACTGAGTATCCAAAAGAAGTTAAAAAGCATTAATCTGAACTCCTGACATTTTAACAATATATTGTCACAAAAATGAAACACTATTCCAAGAAATAAGCTGATATTTTTTTCTGGAAGAAGCCTCATGAGCTCTTGGTTTATGTGGGCTTTGGGTCAAAGATTTTTGGCATGCTCCTCTGCAATTATTCTGTAATCGTCATTGGTAACCTCACCCTAAAGCCAGGATGCATGAGGCAGTGCAAAACAGGGACAGTCAGACATCTGATCCCATGAATCTTTCATAATTACCCCTCCAAACACAAAAAATTTGCCCTTTCAAACATTCAGAGATTCAAAAAGTATGCATAACTTGCATGGCAGCTGAGGATGACACAGGGGAAGGTACATGAATACACAGAGGACAAAAGATGTCAGACAAACAAAAATCAATCTACATTTGTCAATACAAAGTATTATTCTCACCCTATTCCCCATTTCAGATTCACAATTTCAGCACTGAAATATCTGCAAGGCACTTTTCTGACTCTCAGAATAAAATCCCTGCAATCTTCATGCCTATTCCCTTGTAGTTCTATTCCCCCTTTCATCTGAGCTTTTATTTCCCCTCTTATAATAAAAAAACCAAACCAAACAAACAAAATATTAAAATAAGTATTTTATTTAATGGGACATTTATACTCAGTAGGAAAAGGATTAAACCTCCATGAAAATAAATACAGTAAATCTCTTGGGCAACACACCACATACACTTCTCAAACTGAAGGTTGAGATTTTTTCAAGAACCAGAGGACAGTCAAGAAGTACTGACAACATTGCCAGATAAGGTATAAGTGAGATTGGACCCAATCAGTGGGAGTAATCTGCATGAAACTAAACCTAAGAATAAAGCAAAAGAAATCCTAAATTACTGCCACTTCAGCCTTCAGAGAAATAAAACAGAGCTCACTTTCCCCTTTCCTCTGAGCCTCTCTGAAGCCATATAACCATGCAGATCACTAACCTAGAACTGGCCAGTCATGACAGAAAACAAGGCAATTGCTGGGTTTGAAACTGTATATTACTCATCAGAAACTGAAGGAAAATATTATGCTATTTCATTGCTGATGATTTAATTACCTTTGCAGGGCTGAAAAACTTAAGAGCCTCTCTACGTGTGTCTCAGGCTGGAGGGCCCTCTTCTTTAGTGAGTGCTGCTGGATGCTAGACAGAGAGAGGATGTCGTAGTCTGAGAGCATGGACTCAACTGTGTCTGAAATACCAACAAGGAAAGCTTTAGTTTCAAAATACTTTCTTTCCAAATGCAGACATAAAAAAGAGCAAACCAGAGACTCAACAGCAAGACCACAGTTTGCTCTAATTTTAGGATAACTATTGTACATTTCTGTAATGGTTTATTTTGCATAGGCAAGTAGAAATCACAGAGTGAGACAAGACACAATCTGAGAGAGACAGAGTTTGCCTCACTTTTTCTACAATTTCTGAGCAACAAATTCATCATTTTTACTGCTACAGCAATGCAGAACTAGCACTCTCCCTGGCTGCCCCCCAGAAACTAAATGGGGAGAACGTCCCCGTTTCTCTGGGGTGAACTACTCTCCTCACCTGCTGGACCCCACAGGAGTCCAAGGAAGAAAATAGTTTAACCTAGAAGACTTAAACCAAGTTAACTGCAGACTGGAGTGTATTGGGCCTCTCTGCCCAACAGTAGCCAGAAAACAGGTATCTGCATCAATCAGAACTCATTAACCAGGTAACTCATGTGAGATACCCTGGTTTTCCTATACCTTACCATCGTGCAAAACTCCTTTTCCTACTCAGAACACAAGAACTCATTCAGAGAAAGGAGACCAAGTGCCTGAATTCCTATGGGAGCAGTACACAAATTACAAATCCAGGTCAATATTCTGCAGATGTTTCCACCATTAACAAGTGCTCCACAGGTGCAGTGTTTGGCTCTTTCTGAAAAAACCTCCTGTTACTTTGTAAGGCATTTCTTCATCAAATGACCCATCCACACTCTTCCTTCTCTGGAGCACCCACCACCCAGCAAGACACCCAACACCACCCTGGCTTCCACTAGCACTGACAGATTCAGTTGCTACTTGCAGCCTTAATTCCCACATTGCCATTTTCCTTCTCAGCCAGATGTATTCACTCTTCACTGCACTAAATGAGGATTCAGATGTGTTTTACAAGACAGAGGTGCTCACCCAGTCATTCTCTATTAAAAAAAAATTGCTTCTCTCTCCTCCATTTCCAGCTATGCTTCTAAACCAGACCTGACAACAAACCAAAGAGGTTTTCTGTTAAGGCAGATGCCATTCCTTCAGAGCTCCTGGTCACTAGCTTACCCCACTCAGCAAAGCCACTTAAGACTTTTAAGTAAGCAGCACCACTAACAAGCTGTTTTACTGGCTATTGTGCACTGAACCAAGATTGCCAACTTGAAATCGAGATGCTCACAGCTCTTGAAATAATATGGGATTTTATTAATAATATGGGGAGAATTAACCAGCAGTGTACAGCCACACATGTGCTTGTGTACACCGAAGTGAGGAAGGCACAGAAGCAAGAAAACCCTCCTGGCCATGCAGCAGACCCACTCACAGAGTGAGGCACGGGTGGCACAGCTGCTTTCTTGGGCAGCACCATCGAGCAGCAGTTCCCAGGCTTCTCCCTCCCCAGCTGCTCCTCCCTGGCCCTTGTGCAACACAGGAAAAGCAATGCAGTTGCAACTTCCTGATTTCTGTTTACAACTCACAGGTCGAGAGCACCTGCAATTGATTACCATGTGTTTCAGGTTATATGCAAAGACAGTTTCTATCGCTGTACTTTCTGCTGTGGGGATTTTCCCCATATATCCCCCCTGCTGCATGTCAGGCAGGGCCTTCATATTTAGGTTGCCATATGCTGCAGAGCTGGTTCACTAGAGCCACACAGTGAGTAAATGTCTAACTTCCCCTTTCAAACAGCTTTTTTTTTTTTTTCTTAAAAAGTCTGCTCTAATTAATTGCTTTTTGTCTGGCATCTGCTCTCATCCAGAACCACCTAGGAAGAGAGTAGGAACGGGTGAAGAAATTCTGGGGGGAAAAAACCACCTCATTAAACTGCCTAGTTCTGAAATTTTTTAAATTAAACTCAAGATTCTCTTACCACATTCAGCTAGAGCTGACCCCTCAGTTAAAGTGAATGTTGATATACAGGATATCCAACGTTGGTTTATGATACAGACCAAGCATGGGGTACATGGGGCATGAAACAAGAGGTGTGGTACCACTGCCGTGCTGTTTGGGGACTTGCCAGGCACAAGGTCTGCCCGAGAGGCACAACCCCAGCTACAAAACATTACTGTCCTTTTCCACCTCTGCCTGTGAAATACAGACCACAACCAAGAGAAAGCCATGCCAGATAGCAAGATGCAGTTGCCACTAGAGCCAGACAAAATGTCTCAGTTTCATGGCAAGAGAACTGAGAACCCTGCTAAAAAAAATAACAGGCATTTTTATTTGGTAGGCAATTTCTACCCCACCTTAACATACACAAACACCCTTCTGGAAATGTCTCACAGAGACACAGGAAGGGTAGTAAGAACAAGACCTAAGAAGTTCATGAAGATGAGTAAGATGATTCTACTGAAGTAACAAATGAAACACATGGCACTCCCAGTTCCTGTAACCCTGAAACAAGAGTGCACTTGTTCATATTTCCCCTTATCCTTCCTCAATTTGTTTGCTTTTAATTTTACTTACAACATAAATAGAGGCTTAAGACATGCAGCTCCCAGACATAATCTGTTAACTAATTATGGTACCATACAGATGTGAAAGAAATATGTTGGCAATACACTCAAACCAAAATTTTTCTGTAAAATGTTCATACTGAGAAAATGAATCTATGTCCATGGCTTATTGAAAATAAAAGATGAAGTGTCATTATTTTAAAGAAAACACAGAACTGTACAGAGTCCAACTGTATAGCAGTCTGTATAGTGATGGGAGCCATAGAAAGCACATACTTGACTTTTTGTTCAAATTTAAAAATCCTTCTGGCATTCCTCCCCCATTATCTTCACTATGGTGCAAGAGTCATTTCCCACGGGCTTCATCAGACCTGAGCTTTAGTTTTCCCAAACCACTTTTTTGCAGTTCATTCCCTTCCACGCCCTCCTAGATTTCTGCTTTCCTGTCTTTTTAGGGAAGACCTTAAATGCATCCTGATATGGCAAGTATTTATTTATTGCCACCAGCATTCACCTCATGGTCCCCTTTTTCCCAGAGGGAAACCTCCCGAGAACATCCCATGCAGATGGAGGGTTTGTGAGAGACAGGGAAAGAACATCAGTGACAAAGACAACATCCCAAAGCTCTCAAGAAGAAATCCACAGCAGTGTTCCTCATCTATCCCCAGCTTTGAACTCACCAACTCTTCCCTCTTTTTCTTCTCTGGGCTAAAAGCCTCCTGGCACTAGACTTCCAGACTTAACACAGGAAAGCCTATTTTAATAAACTCTGCTCCAGCACCGAAGAGCTCAAGAAAGCACAGGGGAACAGCTTAACTCCCTGAGCTGGAGGCCACTGCATGTATTTCAAAAGAAGAAGTTTCTCTTTCAGTGCTTAGCTAGCAATTGAAATACCAATGTCACCCTTCTCCAACCAGCTTGACTTTCATCAGTGCAACAGTAAATTCCCATGATCTCATGCCCCATCTATTGTCCGGAACCCAACATGGAAATGTGGCAAGTCACCCATTTCATAAGCATTCTTGTGCACAGCATTGTTTATGGAAAGCTTAAGCTTATCTAGAAGCATGAAGTTTTAACCCTGAAGATATAATTAATATTTTTTAAAACTCTCTTCAAAATTATTCCATTATAGAACTGTGCAAAACTCAAGCTCTAAAATTCTAAAAAATACATTACTTTTGGGATTTAAAAAAGACCATTAGATAATCCACAGGGTTTGCAAGTATGATTGCAGTTATTTCTCCAACCATCCCAAGGGAATAAAAGCAGAAATAATTTTTCTGTCAAAGGTACTAGAATAGGATGACAAGTCTGCAGGAAGCAGTCTTAGAACAAGCACTGCAAACACACTCAGGAAGGATTTTGCAGTGGTGTAGCTATTTTTTAGAGTTGGGTGTTTTCCAACCCCAGGGTCTGCAGCCTTGAGTCCAGGTACTTCTGAACCCCGGATGCTGAGCCCTCAGCTACTCACTAGCAAAGAACAAAGGCTTGAGATCGTGCTGCAAAATCCCAAGGATAACTTTATTGTCCTCGAAGGGAATGCTGGCAACGGTCTAATTATATCAGATAACAAAACACTTTATATAGGTTTCCAAAGGATTGAGTTTCTAACCAATAAAAACTACAACTTACAAACTAACCAATTATCTTAAAACTCTAAGTGAAAAAGAACCAATTAACTTGAGACTTTAAGAGCCAATAGAAATCCTAAGAGATAACGGGGTTTTCAATAAGGGAGGGGGAGTTTCGTTTGAAGGAATTTCTTTGTTTCATGGGATGGCATCCCAGGGGTATGCTTTAGGGAGTGCAACATCTTCTACACAGTGGGACTGTTAAATCAGTGTCATATCCAAAATTGAAAAATGGGCTCCAGACTGTATTTCATGCAGTACTTATCAACAACATTTGGGCTCAGATCTCAAGCTGATTTCCAGTGAGTATCAAACACCTATCAAAAGCTTATGAGCAATTGACTAGTAACAATTTTTCTGATTCAGCGGAGGAGAGACTGAATAGTTGAAGGGCTCCATATTCTTTATTGTTACTATTTACTCTCTTCTTGTACATTAAAATCTTTTAATTGAAGTAACCAAATACAGTAATTTGAAATATAATTCAAAGTCTCAGAATTTAGACCAGGAAACACAGACTGGAGTCCTTCCAGCTTGAACCACAAGAGCTAAAGCAGGACTCTATCACACTACATAAAACAGCTGCCCCTGTGTTTGCAGTAACAGCTGCTCACTGGCTGCAATACAGCTGGATCATCTGGCTGCAGTACCATTCAGGGAGTGCTAATGGAGAAGGCAAATATATCTGTATTTCACCTGGGCACACAAATGGTCTGTGCCAGGCAAGAGGTGATGCAATCATGCCTAAATGTTTGTGGATAACTTTTCTGAGCAGTTCATGCTGCTTTTAGGACACTGTTGATGAAGAGGGCACTGAGAAGGTTCATCGTGGGAAAGTTGTTCTGTAACAACTCCTTGCATGTGCTGTTACATCTTTTTCCAGTACATCTGGTACAGAGACCTTACCAGAGACACAATACAAGTGAATTGAAACACTTATCCCACACAAAACAGCCTATGCTTTTAACAGTTTAGATAAATCATGTTTACTTGTTTCCACTGAAAAGTGGTTGCTGTTTAGCTCATAGAGAACATATAAACAGAAGAACTTGTACAAAAAACAAATTCAAAGCAAGAACCAAATACATATCAGTGTTCTAATAAACCATAACAAGATAAAAGTTTACACTCTATTTGAGCACATTTCTGGACAAACCTGTTAGTAAGAATGGCCAGCCACGTCAGCACTGCTAAATGTTTTAAAAGGCATGTTTTTGACTCGATCCCAGCTGCACCAAGCTAGTTACACCACGTGAGAAAACAAGGTCCTGCACTTAGTCAGCAGCAGATGAAGCCTCGGGGTAGGGTTAATCAGCCCTCATGCTGGGAAGGCAGGGATGCTGCTGCTTACTGTCCACCAGCTACTGCACAGGGCACTTCTGCAGCTACACTGGGCAACTACTCTTTCCTTATCACACATTCAGACATGCCAGTGATGGGTATCATGGAAAAGCTAACAGCTTACTAAATACCCTCTAGCTCATCTCAGGAAAAACTTGTTCATGTAGCTGCACCTTTATACTACTCCAAAGTTTTTTTCCCACAGTAAAATAAACATCTGTTGCTAGGCAGTGGGAATATTTCCTTAAGGGTGCAAATTCTGCTTAGCAGAAGCTATGTAGATAATTAAGCTGCTGTTTCTGGTGGTTTTGAATACAGCTGAATACCCATAATCTCTCCTACACATTACCTCACACACTTCCAACCTTGCAAATTATCTCTTTCAATACTCACATCTTAAATAGGGACCAGTGAGGAGCAAAACTTATCCTGTTGGATTTACTTGATTTAATAACAGTTTGTCTTATTAATGACAACAGACCACTTTTCAAAGGAAAAAAAAAAAGCAATATCCTGCCAAATATTGACATAAAGAAGTCTACTGAATTAACATCCCCATAAATAAAGCGAAACAAGGGCAATACAGCCATCCCATCTTACACCAGAACAGCATCACATGACTTGATTCTCAAAAAACCCCAACACAACCCCCCCCAAATCACATGCTTCCATACGTCCTGCAGAGAGGAACTGCCCAGTCACAGGATGCAGGGTTCTCTGAAAACACATCACTTGCCTGGCTACCAAAACTCTACAAGCCTCACTACTGTACAAAGACACCACCTCACAAAATCCTGCTGTGTCACAAAATAAGCTGGAGTGGAGCTGATTCTAGCTGATTTAGGTAGACTCTAATTAGACACTAATTATTGTCTAGACCACTCTTGTGAGACCGACCCCTTCACTTCTGACTGTATTTCTTTCTTGTGGATACAACTTTGGACTCATTCACACACAAACTTCCAAAATTTGAGGCACATCACAGGTCCTGAAGAGCATAATTTTACTATGTCAGTGACAACCTGGAAAAGTGAGAAAGGAAACAAGGGATATACATCTTGTTCTTGTTCAACACCACATCTGTGGGGTGGCAGCTGCAGGTGCCTCCCTTCATAACAGGGCCCCCTTGCTTTCCCAGTTCCCAGTCAATGCACCTACACAAATTACAAATACAAATAATCAAGGAGGGAAAAGAGTACAAATAATGCACATTAGGGCAGCACAGGAAGACAGGGATGGGTATTGTGAAGAGATGCAAGTCATAAGTGACAAAGATCACATGTATCTGCAAAAATGAAAGACATCACAATGACCACTAGAACCATTGAAAGGGTTGCAGGACATCCCCAAAAAAGGCAAGTTCATGTGCTGCACATGAAGATCACAAAAGAGGAGAGCAGAATAAACTGCTCATTGTTAAAAAACATGGCTTTTGGTTTCACTGCAAAGCATGTCCCATCATCAGTCTGGCAAACAGGCAAACTCAGACTCCTACAGTTTATGAAAAACTGGGGTAGGAGATCAACCTGTTTATAAGGGAAATTAAATATAAACTTCTAACTCAAAGACAAATCTCTGCTGACTACTAAACACACAATTAAATCTGAATGTAAAGTCAGAGTACCAGTGTTAGAGTATGGCTGTGCCTCCTCAGTCAGCCCTTCCAGCCACAGAGCAGAAATCCACGCTGGGGCTCCTGCACATTTGCACACAAAAATTCCAGAGTGGCAGAAGCATGAAACTGAGATGAGTCACTGCTGCTATCAGCAATTTACAGCAGCAGTGAAGCTGTTGGTTTTTACTGGGGAGAAAATTAAACCACCCCAAATCTTAAATGCAAACAGGAATTTTACTTTTTGTCTGCTTAAAGGTCAGAACAAATTGACATTTCTGAAAACCAAGTTCATGCTGAGCACAGGATTATGCTCCCATTACAAAAATCTTGCAATAGTTAAAGGTAATTCTTATTAATTAGAATTTAATGTAGCATTGACATTCTTCTTTTTGTTGACCTTGAGTACTTTTTACAGAAATTTCACTTCAATCATCTCTTTCAGTTGGAAATGGAAACAGTGACCTATTCATATGAGCAAATGAAAACAAACCTGAGAAAAGTACTTGAAAGCCTAGATATTAAGTAACTTCATGGAAAAGACTGCTAATCCACAACACAAAAATAATTCTGGCAATTTGCATTCAATAGGGCCATGTCTATACCAAGCATTTGCACTATACCAAGACACTGCATCAACAAATTCCTGCAATGAAATAATCCCTCCACATTCTGGGCAGGGACCACATGCTGTGGGATTGTGTGTCCTTGAATTCTCCACCATGTGATGCATGGTGAGGAACACACTCAACCTCCAGCTTTTGGGGACAAACTGCAAAGCCAGCTCCATCTGGAACAGTAGTTTTGCTTCAAAGGATGTCCAAATGGGTAAGAAACAGTAACAAAAAAGGCAGATCACAGTAAGGAAATGAACCATTTGACCCTCACCTAGGTCTTGCCTTTAGTCTCCAACAGAAGCTGCAGTCCAGCAGGATAAAATTTAATCCTGCATTAAGATTTTTGTCACGAATTATCTCACTGCACATTCTTGACACTGAGCTAAGCTTCCAATCCCTAAACTCTTTGGCAGCAAGTTACATTCTTGACCTTTTGGACTTCCTGCATTTTGTCACATCTGTGAAGAATTCAAAACTTACTGCAAATCAATTTATGCTGCTCCACTGTATCACTTAGCTTCCCTGGTTTATTCATCAACACCACCACCATTTGGTTTTTCCAGTAGTGGTACTCAACAATTTCCAAATTGGAGTCTTCTGATGTGCATTAGGTAGGTCTGCACCAAACCATTTGTAACAGGTCATTTCTCCAGCCCACACAGTCGTTCTGAGTTCTGCATGGTATTTCTCTATGTGGAGAAAAAACTGGTGAAAACCAGGGTACCTGCCTCAGATTTTATCAATGCAATTTGGCAGGTAGAAAAAGACCCCCAGTGAGTGATTTAAAGAATGTCTCCCCTTCTTATTCTATGGGCAGAACATAAAACATATAAAAAACATATAAAGAACAACTATCTTATTTTACTTCCCTGCCAAGCTTGTGACAAAAAGTTCTCATTCAAAAGAGGTAACAGTAGAAAAAGACATGTTTTACAGACTCTGTTTGTGGTAATGCTGCTTAGTGGCAGCACACCACTCTACTGTAATACAGATTCTTTAGATATATTCAGTTATTTAGATATATTCACCTATTCAGCACCCAAGCTGGATATTTTCACTGATACTCTTTTCAACTAAGCTTTGTTACCATTCAGATACATCTGAACTCCAAGACAAACAGCATAAGTATTTTATAGCTATAAAAGGTTATCTCCAGAGATAAACCACAACAAAAAGAAAAATTTTGAAATAGTTGCCATTACTTTTTCTGAGGGCAAACTAAAGTATCACTGTATTGAGAAGGAGAGTCCCACTTCTCTAGAACTTGATCCTCAATGTCAACACTGTTAAAGAGAGTACACCTAAAGACAAACTGAGGTGGATACCAACCTGCCTTCATCCCTCACCTGGAACAAAACCACTTCCACCCCCTAAAAACAATGGGCAGGTGCTTGGACAGTCACACTGTGAGCTGCTCCACAACAATGGAGTTCACAGAGAGAAAATACACCCCTCACTGAAAATAAACCAAAACCAAGAAAACAGAGATCCCAAACCACTTAAAAAAAAAAAAAAAAAAAAAAAAAAAAGAAAAGAAAAGAAAAAAAAAATAAAAAAAGAGGGGAAAAAACCAACCAACCAACCAACAAAAGAGATTAGTTTCCAGACACCTCACATTCCATGAATGTGCTCACAGGAATGGGGAAGGCTGAGGTCAGGTTGTGGCAGTCCTATTTTAGAACAGTTTAGACTCCTGCAGCACCACACCCTAAGATTTTATCACTTATTCTATTCTTTGTCCAATTTTTTTTAACTGTACAATTTTTTCCCTCCTTGAAAAACTAAACCGAGAGTAATAAACAAGAAGTTCTCAATAAAATCACAAAATGTTCAGTCATGAAACTTCCCTTAGGATAGTGCTTATCATAAATTTGGTTTCAGTTCCCAAAAATTAAGCTATGGATAAACAGAATTTTCAAATTAATAACACTGAAATTATTAGAAGGCAAACATGATATTTAGAAAACCAAGCTGTAAGATGAGGACAATAGAACTCCAACAAAAGATGAACATAAAATCTCAATAAAACAGGCAAAGGTATTTTTAAAAGCAGCTTGTAGAAGACATAAAGCTAATACTCTAAATATTTTTTATTTTGTGAGAAGAAAACACACAACCAAATAACCAAAAGGGCTTGTAAAACAGGTAAACTGCAAATACAGTCCCAAGAATGGATGCTAAAGGCCAGTACCAATAATTGACCTTAGTATTCACTGCACAGGAGATTAAAAAGTTCCCAAAAATAAAATTTTGTCATGATAGGATATATGTAAAAACATGTGTTCAAGACTGAGGAAAAGAGGCATTACAAGCAAGAAAATAACCAATAAATCCATAGGATATGAATGTATTAACCCAAGAGTTACAAAGCACTGCAAAAATAGAAGTGGTCAACTCCTAACTGTGGTATGGGACTAAAGTGCCACTGGTGTAGTGCAGGGGGGCTGAAAAGACCAAATTCCACTCCAGGTACCATCTAAGGGCCAAATCAACAAATACATTCAATGTCCCAACCTGGCAAACAGGTAGCAATAAAAAAAATGTGGAAGTTACTAGACCTGGGGCTAAATAAGATACTAGGAAAGTAGTGCCTCCTATATATCAGCATATATATGGATATATATATATATCTGGGAGTAGTGTGTGGATAAAAGCAATTGCTAATGTAGTACACACGGATTTTTCAAGCTCCCTCATAAAATACTTTTGTAAATTTAGTTTACTGGACAAGAAAACAAAACACATAATGAAATTCAAGGTATGAATGTGTAAAATAACACTTGAGTAAAATAGTTCCTTGCTGTATTTACACAGCAAAGTATGTCAATATAATTATTACCACTCAAAACAAAACAAAAAACCCAAAACAAATAAACAAAACACCAAAAGAAAACAAAAATAAATAAACAAACCCCAATCCCCAAAAAAGCCCTCCAAACAAGCAAACAAAAAAACACAAAGAAAAGAGAGTTTGGAGTGACTATTAAAAACCAAAAACTACAAAATCAAAAGCATTCATCATTAGAAATTTATGCTGTCTTTGTATTAAAAATGGTGTCCTGTAGCCCTGACCATACATTTCAAATAAATAAAAATGCAACACAAAATATATACACAAAAGTAACCAATAAAGTCACGATTCTTTCCTCATACTAAGAACGATTATATAGACTGACATTTTACCCACTTGAAAAGCAAAAGATAGTACAAATGAGACATATTGCATAGGTATGTAAGTCACTAAAGGTGTGAAGAAAATGAATAATTCTTCCCACAATTAGAAACAGAAGAAATTAGGTTTTTCTCCATGCAGTATTTCATAAAGCTGAAGAGCTCATAGTCCAGGCACAGTGGTACATGGGCCAAGAAGATAAAAGCCATCAGATAAAGACTGCTGAAACTCATAGCAGACAGGTGCTTTAGAAGGCATGAAGATCTGCCAGCTCAAGATGCAACTGCTGCTCAGGACCTCCCTGACCCACCTGATACTGAAAGGACACACTGTGTTTGTTTTATTTCCATTACACTTCCTGGAGCATCCACCACTGAGTCCCATCCTTCCCAGGTTCCTGCAGCCACCAGCTGCTGAGGTGAGCACAGAAGCACAGAAGCACCCCAGGTGCAGGAGAGGAGGGCAGAGCTGCAGCCTGGACACCTGCCAGGAAATGTGCTGAGAGATCTGAGCCAAGAAAGGAGACTTGGAGCAGTCCCTGCTGGCATCACTGACTAGAGACAGGACAACGACCTCTGTGTAAATGCAAAGCTGATTGATCACTGGGACAGTGTTTGGACACTGTAGACAGCTCAGTTGTAGATCTGAATGTCACATGTGAATCCCCAGCCCACATTCCAATGGACTCAAGGAAAGCAACAGAACATATCACAAAATCATTTATGTACCATTGATTTTTAAAACAGGTGTTTGCATGTAGAGGCCAGACAAAGCTTTTAAAGGAAACAATTTTTTTTTCTGCTTCAGTGATGAGGAACTGTTGTAGAGAGAAGAAGAAAAATGGAGCAAAGACAAGGATCCAAGGGCTATGTTAGACATGGGACTTAAGGGCAAGGCACAGCCACTGGCTCTTGCAAGCATCCATCTGCCATTTCTGCTTTTGCTTATCAAACGAAAGTCTACAACTTGTTCATTGCAAAGCAGAAGCTTAGATGCAAAACTGTTTACAGGAGTTAAATAAAGCAGCGGTTCTCCCCCGTGTCAAGCGTTTCTAGAGGTCACTTTCAGCTCCAGCGGCTTCGGGCTCTCTGGTGACTCTCCAAACTAACTATGAAGGGAAGCCATTTACATGATTTTGCCCAGTGAGGCTGTGCAGCCTCCCTCACTGGAGATATTCCAGAAGCGGCTGGATGCGATCCTGTGGAATGTGGTCCAGGATGACCCTGCAGGAGCACGGACACAGGACCAGATGACCCACTGCGGTCCCCTCCTGCCCGACCTATTCTGGGATTATCCCGCCTTAACAGAACGCAAACTCCGTGAGAAAAACTCTTCAGCACACCTCGAGCGTGAGGACAATGGTGTCTTCCTCGTCCCCGCAGAGAGCAGTAACCCCAAACACTGCCCATCAGCCATGCCCTCAGAAAACGGGGTGCTCTGCCCACCCCACACATCTCCCACCGCGAACCCCCGTGAGAGGCGGGGGCGCCATGCCTCCCCCCGTCCTGTCGCAGTGGTCTCTCCCTCCTGCTCCCCTCTCTCCCCTCCCTTCCGCGCTCGCCGTGGTCGCGCCCTGCTCTCACCGTAGCGCTGCGGGCGCTGCGGGTGCCCCAGCGCCTCCAGCCCGCCCGGCCCCCACACCAGCACCAGGGCCGGCACCAGCCACAGTCGAAGCCTCATGTCCGGGCGCGGCCTCCTCCGGCACTGCGCGCCCGCTCGTTCGCATCCGCTCGGGGCAGCGCCGCGCTCCGCCCGCCGCGCCGCGCCGGGCCCGCCGCCCTCCTGGGCCCGCACCCGGAAGCGCGGCCGCTGCGCGCGGGGCACTGTGGGGCGGGCGGGGCCGCCATGTCGGGCGGGGAGCAGTGTGGAGGGGAGGTGCCCGCTCCCCTGTGAAGGGGGGGGACGGTGTGGAGGGGAGGTGCCCGCTCCCCTGTGAGGGCAGGGAGCTGTGCCTGCTGCCCTCATGTTGATTCCGGGAGTGATAACAAGGAAGAGACCGCCATGGGGTGTCTGGTCCGGCCTCGCTGCTCCTGCAGGGTTATCCTAGACCACATGGCACAGGATTGCATCCAGACGGTTCTTGAATACCGGGAGGGTATCTCAGGGAGGGGGATAACACAGTCTCTGGACAAGCTGTTCCAGTGCTTGGTTATACGCACAATTAAGTTCTTCCTCGTGTTCAGGTGGAACTTCCTGAGCATCCATTTCTGCCCCTTGCGTCTTGTCCTATTGCTTGGCATCACCGACAGGAGTCTGGCTCCGTTCTCTTGACCGCCTCCTCCAGATACTGAAACACATTGATAAGGTCCTCTCTCAATCATCTCTTGCGGCTGAACAGGCCACAGCTCTCAGCTTTTTCTCTTAACAGAGATGCTCCAGTCCCTTTATCCTCTTTGTAGCCTCTGCTGGACCCTCTCCAGGAGCTCCATGCCTCTCGTACTGAGGAGCCAGAACTGGACACAGCACTCCAGGCGTGGCCTCACCAGGGCTGAGTAGAGGGGCAGGATCGCCTCCTTCTACCTGCTGGAAATGTGTTCTTCCTGCTGAGAGCAGCCACTCTCTTGAGACATCCTCACCACAGCCCCGTCATGGCCTTCCCAGGGCAGGAACAGATCCCTGGAAGGGAAGAAGGCTCTGGGTTCTGCAGCCCCTCTCTGGGGCAGTGTGGGGTGTGACCCTGCCTGGGCAGGACCCTGATCCTCTCAGATCTTGCACGCTCACTGATGCCACTCACAGCTGCGTTTGCTGCTTCTCCCCAGCCCATGTGAGTGACTGTACTCTGTGACTTTACAAGGTTTTGTGTAGTTTTCATAGCACAACTGAGGATTGTGGCACTTGTTCTAATAGTAAATGATGGGTCCATGACTCAACTGTTCCCAAAGAGCATGCTTTATTGAGATAAAAGCACAGGAAATGTACTTGTATTACAGCTGTGCTGCAGTGCTCTGGTTAATGTTCTCCAGATTAGGTGTCTCTTACCTTTTTGCAGATGCCTCCAGCAAAGCTGATTGCATGTGATGTACTTGGCAAAAATGGAGAAAAAATGTCCCCATTGCCCATCCTGCTTAAGCTGTGCTGCTCATTAGTTAACCTGAAATATTTAAAAAGCATCAACAAAATTACTCATTTTTCAGTTTTTCATAATGTCAAAGAGGCAGATACATCACTTAAACCAAGAGTGTGTCTAGCAGTTCTTGTCCCCAAAGATGAGAAGAGTATAAGAGATAAAACTTCTGGGGAAACTTCCGGTGGGTCTGCTTTGTACTTCCAACAATTTCCATGTAGTGACTGCTGAATGAGAGGTTGTGTCTTGCTTAGCACCCCTCACTGTATCTCCTCCATACATTTCTTCAATTGATGTGATGCTCAGGAAGTTCCACCTGAACATGAGAAGGAATTTCTTTACTGTGTGAGTGACTGAGCACTGGAAGAGATTGTCCAGGGAAGCTGTCAAGTCTCCCTCACTGGAGATATTCCAGAGCCACCAGGATACATTCCTGTGCCATGTGCTCTGGAATGGCCCTACTTAAGCAGGGAGGTTGGACCAGATGATCCACTGTGATCTCTTCTTACCTTACCCATTCTGTGATTTCCGTGGTTTCTGTGATTTCTGTGACCTACTGCTTGTTAACTTGTAGCATCCATATCATCCTGTGGCAGGGAATTCCACAATGTCACTGTATATATGAGCAGCCACTTTCCTTGCTTGCAACTTGATGTTTTGTGATACCATATGATGACTCAAGCCTACTTCTTGATTGGAAAAGGACAGTACATCAAGTTTGTTTTCTCTATGCCAGTCACCACTTCAGAGCCTCCATGAAATCCCCTTGCAGTCTGGTAAGGCTCCTCTTGCAGACTGACAAGTCCAAGTGAAATCTCCTTCTTTCCAAGGAAGTGTTTGTTGCTGTTCTATGAACTTTGCCATTTCTGTTATTCCTGTTTGTGGTAGTGGGACTGGAACTGCGTAGGGTGTTCATGACAGAGACACATAGTAGATTCATAAAGTGGCATAACAGTATTCCCAGCCTTATTGTCAATATTGCTTCTGAATATTTCTAATGTTCAGTGTGCTGTTGATCTCCACTGAGCTGGCATTTTCCTACAAATAATATTCCCAGCTCCCACTCCTGATGAGTAGTGGTCAGTTCAGACAACATTATTCCACATGTGATGCAGGACTGTCTTTTCCCTGTGTGCATGGCTCTACATCTGTCTGTCTTCATGACCATGTGTTGTTTTCCTGCCTGGCACTGAGGGCACACAGTTGCCCACATGTAGGTGTTCAGTGCTATTCTGGGTGACAGAGAGTCTGAGTGAGGCTTTAGAAAAGCCTGGGGGTCCCTGTTGAGGCCTGTGCCAGAGCAAATGTGTCCCCCATATGGTGGAGCATCAGTGAGGGTGTGTGAGCCCTGAATAGAGGAAGGTCTTTCTGCAATTCTCAGCCACACCTTTTCTCTCTTTTCATGAATAATATTATAGCATCAGCAATCTTTGTCTTGTCACTCCTCACCTTACTCAGATTATTTATGAATAAGCACAGAGATGTGAAGGTGCATTAGTGACTTCCTCTCATTGTGAAAACTGACCATATGCTTAGTCTTTTAACTGCATTTTAATCCATGCTGGGATCTTCTCTCTTATCCTGTGGTTGTTAAGTCTCCTTAAAAACCTTTGGCAAGAAAGTCTTGAATGTCTTTCAGAAATCTCAGCAAACTATCTCTACAATCCCTCTTATCCAACTGCTTGCTGACACATTCAGATGACTTCCATCTGAGTTTATAAGGTGAGACTTCTCTTGGCAAGAGCAATGTTGACAAAACCCTTGTTGACCTTTCCTGGTAAATCATATCTCCCCACATATGCACTAATTATAGTTGTACTAGTCTGTGCAGAATAGGTGTTGTTTATAATGGCCATTAGTTGTCCAGCTTTCCCTTAGAAAGAATTTTCTAAAAATAATGTAACATTTGATACAATCCATTTCTTAGATGCCAAGAAAGTTATAAGCAAGAATTTATAGCACAGTTAGAATTTCACTGCACAGTAAGAATTATTGCATCCTTGAGTTTTCTGGGTGAACAATGTCTATTGAGAATTTGTCACTGTTTGTTTTGTGTCATTAACTTCTTTTTAAGTCAACATCTCCATTTGAAGCAGATCAGAGATAAGGCCAATGATGAAGTGTTCCAGCAGAGGTACACAGACTCAGAAGGTTCTCTTGAATTTTTCACCATGGCTTTCTCATCTCTCAGTACTGGTTTTGCAGCCAGTTTCATTGGTGGATTTCAGATTCTGGCACCTGGTACACTAAGATTACTGAAATAATCTTAGATTATTTCAGATTCTCTTGAAAACTATTTTTTATTTTATGACTTTCCTTTGATGTCATTCATGAAATCTACCATAACCCTCTGAGTTATAGGTTTGATTGGGGTTTTTTCCAAATGAAATGTGTTATTGTGGTTAGCCTTCCTTGTGTGTGATTAATCTGTGTTCCTGCTTCCTGGCTTTTGGGTTTGTGGTGTTTTGGTTTTCTTTTCAATATAGTACAGCCATTCTGAAATATATAATGAATAATTGTCCTCTACCCATGTCTTGATTCTAGTGACTTTCTGTACTTTTTGACCTCCACTGAACACAGAGTTGAAGTTTCAGGTAGATAATACTTCACTGGCTTTCTAAGATGTCTTCCCAGATTAATAGCAACTAAACAAGTGCCCATCATTGTGAGTATTTTGTGACAGTTACATACAGCATTTATAAACATAGTAACTTGCCATTTTATTAGATATTATTTAATATTGTAGGATATTTCTGCAAGCTTTAGAATAAACTATAGATGGAACTTTTCCAAATGGCATTGTTTTATCTGGAACAATTTACCCCAATTTCCAGATCACAAAATGGACTTCTGAGGTCCCAGTGCAGATCCACTTTTTTTTTTTTTAATCGATGGATGGACTACCCTATCTCTTGCTACTTTGTAAGATGTGAAGAAAGATACAGAAAACCAGGCAAAAACTTTATTTTTCTCTTATCACTTCAGTTTTCCTGCTGACTAGTTTTTTTCTTCCATTTACTTCTTATGTCACAAGGCCACTTTAGTAATAAAGGTTGTTTGCCTGTAAGTATTCTTAGGGTTATAGAACTGTGATTTTGGTTTTACAAAGACCAGCACAATGGAGCTGTTAGATTAAAGTGTTTAGACTATTGCTATTTAATAATAGCATAACAGTATATAGTTATTATGAAAATTTTCACTGATTTACCAATATTGTTTATTCCACATTAATAACAATAATGGATTTGGCATCAGTAGGTTAGTTTAATGGTATGTCTGAATGTGGAGTTTTTTTAATCATAATTTGTTTATACAAATATATTGTCTTGTGTCCGATACAGGACCATTTTTGGACTGTGCTGATACTCAGTATTAATAGAAATGCATTATTTCCATCCCACAGTAAGGAATTTGAGCCATTTTATTAGTATGAGTAGGGACTAAACAAGGATATGCTAAATACATAGGATATGATTAGAAATTAATGGGAAACAGCACATAGTGTGTTGGTAAGGAATAACACAAGTACATCACATTGAATGAAAGAAAGAAGCAAAATAATTTAATATACATAGGCAGTGAATGTGTTTCCCTGTGTTAATAATAAGAGCTGGAGATGTGGAGTGACAGCCTGCTGGGTACCTGACCCTGTTCGCAAGAAGGGTTCCTTTAAGTGCAACTGTTTGGTAAAAGAGGTAAACCCACTAAAGATTCAAAAATATACAGTTTAGTAGTGTGTTTGGAAAGGAAGATGGAATCTGTGGCATGCCCTGGAGGAAGATGGTGGATTAGCTTTGTTTTGTGAATGTTTGAAGAGTAAATGATCCCTCGAGGAAAAAGTTCTGATCTTGGTTCTGAGCTAGAGATAAGCAGAGCTCCTCCCCACCCATGTGGGAGATGTAGGCTTCATAAAGCTGCATACTTTCCCATGGGAATTACTGAAACCTGTATTACGTGTGGCTTTTGAATCTGTGTTGGGCAAAGTCCTGGGAAGTGCAGTTACGTATAAGAAGTGTTCATACTTTGGGAGAAGGATGGAATAAATAAATTCATAAATCTCTTCCACTTTCATAATCATCTGCAGAAAGAAAAAAAAAAAAAAAAGCACCTAGGAGTTTCTCAAAGTGAAATAATCTCCAAAACATGGAAAAAATCCCCACTGCAAAACATCATCCATGTTTATCTTGCACAAGGAGGCTTTTGTGTTTGTTTCATACCATGGAACAGGGGACCTAGCAGCAAGAGCAGGTGTGCAAGAGTTAACAGGCTGAAGACTGGTATACTTTGGCCTGATTGCTGTGGTTGTGTTCTCCCTCTTGCTGATAAATGAGATCTGGACTCCTGTAGCATACCAGTTCTGCAGTGTCTCTAATTCCTCTCTTCCTTACTTGTTTTTCCTCCTCTCTTCTCTTCCGTGTCTGTCTTTCACCAAGTCATCTGACTTAGTCTCTTTTATCTCCATAGATGTTTTTCTTTCCCATACAGCATTTTATTACTTTGAAGACCTCACCCTTACTTAGTGCTGTTTGGCCCATTGTCTCTTTCAAAATATGTAAATAACACCCCACATTAGTGATCCAGGAGTTTGTAGTATATTTCCTAACCTTTCCCCTACCTACTCAGCAAGACAAAAATTTGGCTACAACTCTTGAAATATACATATTTCAATATTTTCTGACTTTGAGGAACTTCTATGGTCTCCTGTGGTCTTTCAGGACTACACAAATATACTGCAACTGGACTGACTTACTTGCTGTGCTAGTTTTGAAATCTGCTATTACTGCATCACAAAGAAAAGCAGAGATGAACATGAGAGAGCTTTTTAAAGGCAGAAGCAACCTGAATTTGTTCTTCATTATTGTGAGCATATGTTCTCTATAATGATAATATCACATAATGCTTTTCTTCCCTGAAGCATATCAGAGTTAATCTTCCTAGGGAGGGAATATACTCTTGTGAAGTTACTTCCTGCTACAGCCTTTTAAAAATCCACAAAGAAATTACTTGGCCCTACATTCTGACACAAAGTGGTCCCTATTTCTTTTATCTGCCAGGAGATGGTGCTGCCAGTCTTCCATCTCTTCTTTTCCAGTTTTTAGGAAAGGTGGCACATGTTTATGGATAAATAATGAAGATAATTCTGCCATCTGACTGTCACACTTTTGTCCTAATAGGGATCTTAAGAGAAACAGAAAACACCTTTCCATATTTAAAGCTTACTACTGTCTTACAACTGGACATACATATTTAAGATACACCAGATGTCAATGGCAAAGCCATTCAGGAACTTTCCAGAGATTTTTTAGTGCTCCATGGCAGGATGATGAATATAAACCACTTAATTTTACGATTTTCTGGGTAGTTTCACATATGCCTTTCTCACCTTTACACCACATCTGTGGATACACTCTGGCAAGATGGTTCATACTTTCACAGGCATCCCATCTCTGTTCAGAGAGCAAGAGCTGTGACACTGCTTTAAATGGAAGCAGGATGCAGATTTAAAACTCATCCTACATCATTTTTTGTAATTTAGACAATTCTGTTAGCACCAATGTTAACAGGTCATGTGGCTTCAGGTTCCACTGAGCACACTTCACAAAATTTGGCCTGAAAAGACCTTGCAATGTATAATGGAGAGACACATTCTCTTGTGCTTGATCACATTTATAAATATGTGTGAATACCACAGACCAATGTATTTCCTCTTAAGCATAAAGGATTAATTTTTTTACTTGGCTTTGTTTATCTGGTATCAGATTTTTTTTCATCAGTGCAATTGTTTGGTAACACTCATGGCTACAGTAAAAGAAAAAAACAAATAAACTGAAAAAAGAACTGGACTTAATGTCAAATACCCAGGTTTTGTTATGTTCTGGCTTTAAAATACATCCTGGTGATTAAACATATATCATGGTTATTTCTCTTACAACCCAACAGCTGTCATAGACACTGGTGGAAGTTAATATCAGATTTAACATCAGATTTTTTATTGATTCTCTTTTCTCTCCTAGGAAAAAAACTTCACTGATGGGAAACCTAAGAGAAGAAAAGAGAATCTAAGTACAAGGTAAAATGTGTTTTCTCTGGGCAGTATTTTTCATCAGACATTAGGACCAGACATTATTCCAGGAGTATTGTTAATATAAAGGCAGCAAATGTAGATCTTGTGGAAAGTAATGAAATGTGGGCCAGTTTCCAGCTGTACTATTTTGGTGTATGAGATGCAGAGGGAACTGACTGCCAGTATACTCCAACAGCCTGAGTAAAACCTGGCAGCTGGACAAGTGGATACCTACAATAGCAAAAAAAAACCCCAAAACAAAACACCCAAAACATTTAACTGATTTGATTTGATTTGCATATGTTTGGGTTTGGAAAGATCTGCTGGCATTCTACCTTATGCAGGCTGCTTTTCTTCTACATTGGTGTGTGAATTTGTACTATGTCTTTAAATACATATGAAAAGTTTCAGTTTAGGCTTAGAATTGTATGAAAGAGACAAATGAAACTCTTTTGGGCAAACTGAAATCAGTACTCAAATAAGCTTTGAATGATTGAACAAATGAGATTTATTCTCATGCATGGGAGTTGAAAGGTGGTACTCCTGGGTTTTTTTCCCTTACAAGCTATGTTGACAATATGGGATTTAAGTGTAAGTGGAGACTTCAACATGCTATGGACAATTCATGTATTGAATTCTGTACTATCTACATTACAGATGCATTACAAAGAAACAGAAAAGGAGTGGGCTAGAAAAAGGCTATGCTGGAATGGATGTGTGCCTTCTAGGTTTTTTTTTGGCAATACCTCAAATAAGGAGCACTTCATGTAATATATGGAATGCAGTATTAGATTTTGCTTGCTATTCCTAAAGAAAGCTGTAATAGACCACACTTGTGAATGAGGCACCATCGAGAGTTGCTTGAAAAGAGATAAATGCCTGAGCCAGCTAAATAAGACCTTGCATTTTCCTTGGGTTCCACAGTGAGAACTGGAGTCCTGAGCCTCCTACAGAATCAGATGGTCTTGAAAAAATTGATGGGATGGGATCTTACCACCTCAACAAAGGGAAAAGACCAGGACAAGAGGATCTTGTGTAGTGACCCCGTGACTTTGCAGCAGTTACTCTGAGTTGCAGCACTGACTGAACAAACTATTCACTCTAGAATTGAAGGAATACAGGCAGTCTTTTTGCTGAGCTGCTGCAGTCCTTAGTGTCTACAAGCTATCAACCTGTTCAGAGTTTTCATTCTCCTTACTTATTTTTGAGCCTGTCAACTCCCTGATATCTGAGAAACGTAAGTGTGAAGCATTGCTGCTGTAGGCTAGCAAGTACTTCACACTCTGAATAGGTGTAAGTGCCTGCACTGAGCATGAAATCTGGATTTAATCCTCACAGCTCTTTCTCAGACAAAATAGTTTTCTTGAGTATGTGAGTGAGACCAAGAGGATTTATTTTTAAATAATTTCTTTACAAAGAAAAGTTCACCAAATATCTTGGGTCTATGAACACTATAAAAATCTTTACGTGACCAGAATTTACACATACCACCTGTTTCCAAAAATAAAAGGAAATCTCTATGGGCAGCCTGCATCTGGGGCAGCAGTTCACCACTGCAAAATAGACCTGATGTTAGGTTCAGGAGCACCACTGGCTCACTTCATCCAGCTGTCAGGGTTCAGGTGACCCAGACTGGCCATCCTCATGATAGAGCTTCGGTGAAGGAGCTGCATTTGAACTGCTTAAGACTTGTGTGTGATTCAAGTCACCTGCCCATCAGCTGAGATTTCAACATTTTTTAAAATACGTTTTCTTATTTATATGCCTTTGATGTCTCATTTTCATGATGCCTCATTTCTCTCCACTGCAAGGCTTTCAGTTCCGTGTGCTTGAAATGTGACTCACAGAATTGCCACTCCCCGGCCCTGCCCAATTACACTGCTCTGGGATGTGCTCACCAGCCACATCTGATATAGGACACGCAGCAGGAAGACAGAGAGAAAAAGGGCACTTCCAAGGGACACTTCTGCTGCAGGACCGTGCTGCTAGAAGGCATGTTCCCTTATACACCTGTGCAGGCTCTTCATCCTTCTCCTGGCCTACCTGCAGTGGTTTGGTTGGAAGTATATTCCATGTAGTGGTAATGAAGAGCCTCAAGAGACCTGCCCTCAGCAAATATGCTGGCTGTGTTATTCATTGAGCTGTAGCTTAGATTGCCTTGGTAACACAGCTCTGCCAACATAAGACAGCTGGGAGCACTTTGGTAATTCTGTAATCACAAATGTCAGACTAGGTCAGGAGTCCCCAAACAGTTTGGACCACTGGAGTCTAGTCAACTCTGAAAACTTATTGTACCCTGTAATTAAAATTCTACCTAAAGCCATGTTTTCATATGATTCTGTAGAGTCCCTACCAGTGGCTCATGGGGCACAGTAAGGAAACCACTGGCCAAAATACTTCAATTGTAACTAACTTAAGGTACCATTAAAGAGATCCTGTCTAAGTCTCCTCACTTTTCTGTGCATGAATCAGTTTTCCAGTGGTAGAGCATAGACAGTGATATGTATTAAATATGCAATTTAAGAGCCAAGTGTTCATAGTTATTACACACCTGCTGACATAAAGCATCAATTTAAAAGGACTGGGAAATAACCTGAAAACAAGCACAATGCTAGACCCATGTTAAAGTAATTTCCTTAGGTAATTTTCTTTATGAAAAGTGACACCAAGGTCATGTTTCTCACACATGACTGCAGTGTTATTGGTGAAGAACTGGTAGGCAGGTGTTTCTAAGGTCCCTGAAGCAGAAAGCACAAGCACAGAGTTCACTGCAAATCTAGGACAGAAACTCATACTTGCTTATTACTCTTTTAATACTTTTGTTCTCAAAAGAATACTGATTTTTATATCACCAAGGATGTTAATATGGCTCTTTGTAAATTATTTTTGCACTTGGGGGAAGAGATAATAAAGGGAGTGTTTGAGAAAATATCTCTTCTGAGAAAATGCCTGTTAGTTAAGGTAGTAGGTAAACAGCACTGTAATTAAAGGACTAAAACACTTTTGAAGTTGCTGAGGAAATGTGTGACAAATATCATCAAGAATGTGGTTCAAAGGATCACATTCATGTGGTTCTTATCTCTAAGATACACAGGGAAAGCAAAATTCTGATCCTATGCTTGTTGGGTATCTGAATCAAACTTACTCTGCTGTCAGATGGTAACTTTTAACTGGGTAAGTTTTCTTGCTTTATCTGGGATGCTGAGAAAAGATGAACCATGGGATCAGGGCAAAGAAGGAGCCTGAAACAGGTCATAAAATGGGCCATGAAAGATGAGGAGGTTAATAAGGTGACTAAGAAAAAGTTCAAAAGTAAAAAAACCTCTTCTTCTTTCCTTTTCCCTATAAGCTTCATAAAAACTGTTCCAGTTTGGCCAGTTAAATGATGCTGAATACAGTTTATCATTGTTTATGTTTGTAATTAAATAAAACCGAATTCTTAGGTACACTCAGTTTATTTTGTTGGCTGGTTGGGTTGTTTAAATTATTGTGTTCACAAATACAGGTTAAAAAAAAATAGGAGTGGAAGGTGTAAATAGTTATGCAGAATCAAGGTTTACAGTTGGATTTCTGGATTGTCTGGAAGACTCCTCCAAGACAGCTGACTGGGAAGACTGAGACAAACACTTGTGGTGGGATCCCATGGACCTCCACTTACATTTTCCATGTAAGGACAGCAGTGTCTGCACAAGATCTCTGGACTCTTGTAACACTGGCCATCCTGCTTAGGTGCCTTTGTCAGGATTACAGACTGATTGCATGTCTGTACCGGCATCTTCCAGCTCTACTGGCAGAGGCCTTGCTGAAGCAGTAATTTCCCAGTAGGAATCAGTAAGACCAGCAGACTGTCCAGTGCAAATCATCCTTTTTGTCAAAAGTCAGTTCTTCTATGTGTTTTGATAAATTGTTGGAGCCAGTGTAAGCAAGGATGCATTGTTGCTGGTTTTGAGGCGATTATACTGAGATTAAAGAAAACATCACTTTTCAGGGCCTTTTACAACCCTTAAGTGATTAGAACAAAATTAAACCAGTTGAATTTTAGTATGCTGCTGTTGGACAGGTTTTCTCATTTATCACAGCTGATACAAATCCAGGTCTTTTCCCCTTGAGAATACAGATTATTGGCTTTCTGAGTATCTAAGAAATATCTAAAGCATAATTCACCAAGCCCCAATCTCCAGAAAGCAATGATAGTTCCCCAAGAATAAAAACACCACTACTGACTGTACAAATATATTTGTACTTAATGACTGTGCAATAAGGGGTCTAAAAAAAAAATAGTATAAAATAAAAGAAATTAAGGTCTTGAGAGAATAAACCCCCCAGCAACACTTCTGTTTATGTAAGATGAAAGAAGTATAGTGGCTAGTTTTAACCCAGGATAACTTTTAATGTATTTGTTAGTGGATTAGTTAGATCAACTGACTGCATTAATGCTTTTAATGCTATGTAGAGTATTGAGATGATTTAGCATTATGTGTGTTTGAAAGACACGGCCCTGAGGAACCTGTAACTTTGAAGTTGACTTGCTCTGAGAGGAGATATAAACCATGTTATTTCCATAGGTCCCTTCCAGCCTTAATGGTTTTGTGACTCTAAAGCATTATTGAAACAAAGCTTCTTTTGTTAAAACATTTTTCTTGTTAGTGGCTGACAGCACTGTGTAATGATAAGACCAATGGAGGCATGATGTTAAGCTATTGAAAGTCATGATCAGTAAAATATGAAGTCATAAACAGCTATACTTTATAAATGTGTGTGTGCAATTTATACAATGTAGAAAAAGTTAAAGTATGAGATGTTTTGTAAGATCTTCAAACGTATATTACTTGTCTTGCTCCTATTAATACAAAGATACTGCATATATGGTAGTAAATAAACCTGAGCAGTTTTTTTTTATTTTGTATGACTTTATTGCTTTCATATTGCTGTTTTACTGTGCAAGCTTCTAGTATTTCCTATCATAACTTAAACCATGTTCAATTTGAAAAGTTTAATTAATGAGTAAACTCTGGCTGTTCTTACCTGTATACAAAAACACCCAGAAAAGAAGTGTTTATTTCTAAGGATTTAGAATTTTATTTAGGTTTTTCCAGACAACATGGGCAGTAATTACTGTTATATGTGGTTTCTAAATAGTCTTCAACCAAGACACCATAATTGAAGTAATGTATTTAGTACCAAATTTTAACAACATTTTTCTGTCCCCATCTGAGTCCAGAAATCCAAGATATGCAAAAGTAGGAGTGGCTCACAGGACTGCAATCTTACAGCTAATGATGTGTGGGTACTGGCATGGGGTCAGCCTGGGTCCTTAGTAACCAAAAGTTGTTAACATCTGATTATAACTCGCTTTCAACATCAAATGAGTCAGTCCTCTGCAATCAGACACAGTCAGATCTCATAAATAAATACATATATATATATATACAAACACATGTAAATATATATAACAAAATACTTAAAAATAAAATATATATTTCAGTATACACACACTAACATAACTGAAACTACTTGGTGTATTGCTTATTATTTTCTCATCTTTTATTTCTCATGAATACAGTGCATCTTCTAGGTTATAGTTTTAAAGAGAGGATTCCAAATCCACTTCTCCGTTGAAAGTAATAGGAGTCTTGCTCTAGATTGTTTCATTTTAATGAGTTAAACTTCTTTAGTGAACTAATTTTCTGTGGTTAATTATCAACTCATCTTGTTTCTTGCATTAATCCCATATTCTTCTGTTTCCTTGATTACAGGCATCACTACCAGAACATTTCATTCTGGAACAGTACAGAAACAACCTCCCACACAATAAAGCACAGGAGAACTGTAAACAAGGTTTGCCTTTTGATGCTTAAATTTGTTTTTACCCTTGAGCCCAGCTTGTGAAGGTAGAAATTGGATCAAGCAGAACATCTGAAATGGTAGTAAAACAGGTTTGCTGACCATGCCTGTGTTCTGCTAGGGTGTCATTTGGATTGATGCTTCTGCTAAGGATCCCAAGCTTCTTTCCTTGGCAAAGATCTTGATTTTTGTCTTTTATTTACAACTCTTCTTTGTGTGTAGTTTAAGACTCAGGAGCTTTCACTGCTGGAAGATACTACTCCTAAAGAGACTTTGATCATGCAGCCTAATGAGTGAGAATCTGGTCACTCAATTTGAGCCAACAATAAACATTACAAGACCAGACCCAGAATACAGTGCAAAGCAGACAAATAAATCTGCTTTGAGCCTGACAAGTAGGGATATTAAAGTCCTTGTACCTGGGCTTTTGTTATGTTGCCACATCATCCATCCTAATTTGAATTGCCATAGGGAGGAGGAGTGCTGTGCCCTCTCCTCCCAAGTGTTCCTCTTCTCGAGGAACCATGCAGTGTGGGGGTCAGCATGTGGACAAGGGAGGGAAGATGGAAAGGTGTCCATCCTTGCATTCAGGTTTTGCATTCAGGCTGTCTGATCCCAGCCTAAGAGAGGCAGTAGGGACGAGCAGAGATGAAACAGCAGAAGATTTCAAAGGCAGTATGGATTTGTGTTGGACTAAATTGACTGCATAACTCTGACCTCAGGGATCTTCCAGAGCATGTATCCAGTGCAGCAGCTGGTTGTCAGCAGAGGAGACATGGCCCAGGAGGACAGGCTGCCGCTGGAACTTTGTACCTCAGCAATTCCTATTTAATGAAAATCTTCAGGTATCACTGGCAGGGAGTATGAATCAGCACAGCCTTTGGATTGCTGTAAGGCTCAGACTGGTATATTTTATCCCACAACACTGTTTAGAAGCAATATGTAGAGTTTCCAAGCTAAGGATCTTTGAATTAAGGAAGTAAGTAAACAAATTACTGGTAGCAAACCAGAGTTTTGGGGGTGGGTGGGTGCAAATGGATACAAAACCTGAGTGACAAGGAAGAAAACCAAACAAAAATACATCCAACTTCATCTACCAGTTACTTTTATCTCAGTGGAGCAGGTCTCTTAGGCAGTTTCCCTGAGCAGCAACAATCTCTCTATTCTAATTGGAGAAGGAAAACATGGGAAAGTTTCAAAAGTCAAGGGTAAAAACAAGCAGGGACTGGAAATATGCTGTTAAATATAAGATTTTTAATTTTTGGTTATTCCTTCCACAAAGGTCACTCAGTCATCAGACACTCCTCATTTCTAAATATTACACTTTCTTCATTATCACAGTATTTTTCTTATTAACCAATTATATTTTTATAATACATGTGTATTTATTTATATTTCTCAAGAGCTTGAAGATTTTTTTCCTCATTGTTTTAGAAATTGGGATTGCTTTGCAAAGGAAAATACTTTAGAAGAAGAAATGCAGCATATGGAAAACAATTGACATCCCTGTATCTTGTCTGTGTCTCTGGCTCCACAGGTGGCAGGGTAGAGACTGTGCTTCCTTTGGCTACACAAGTAGGAAAGAACTGATGACCAGGGCCAAAGGAGCACAGGATTTGTCCAATATTGTACATCCAAGAAAGTCTGAAATAGTCATCTGGAAGGCCCCATAGAATGTGTTGTCAATAAATCTAAGCTAAAAACCAGATTTTTAACATCCTCTAATCTGAAATACCCAAAGAAAAAGACTGAAAGCCACAACTCTTAAAAAAATAAGGTCCAAGAAGAAGTCAGGAGAGATTGGGCATTGCAGAGGCCCTTGGTTTCTGCAGTAATAGACAATATATGACATAACAGTTCTAGCAAGAAGCACTCTACTCCACTTTCTCTTACCGAGGAGGAAATCAACCTTACCACAGTTCTTCCAAAGTGGATCTGAGAGGCAATCTCCTCCTGGATCTCAGTTGGCTAGATGAGCATCCATCTGGTAATTGCAAATCAGAGTTGTGAAGGATCTAAAGGGTAAACATCCTCTTTCAGACAATACAGTGGTTTTGTGTTTTGTTAACAGCAAAATGCTTTATTGCTCTGTGTATTCTGCTTTTTAAAGGTCTTTATCTTGTACACCTTCACTTCTCTGCCCATGTGTTTCTAAGTGCATTCTTATAATCCATTGTCATCTTAAGGCTACAGTCAGGACTCTTGGGATGGGATGCACCAAGTGAGAATAAGATTCCATGTACAAACTCTGCAGCATGAAGTTATATTAATAAAATGTATTTCAGACTTATCCCTTGATAATAATCTAAATGCTGATTCCAAAATTCTTCGTGTTGCTGATAAGATCTGACACTACAAGATCTCAGGCTACCTCTCTCAGGGAGAACAAGTTGCCTGTTCAACCAGCAAGAAGAACCAAGTGATGGGGGAAAAAAAAACAAACCAAAGAATAAAATACCTCCTTTGGATCATGACAGCCAGGTCATGGCTGATTTGTAAACAGCTGCAAAAAAGCCATCTTAATGCCAGTCTAACTAACTACAGACTTTGACACAGCAAGCTCATGTCCTGTGTATACAAGATATGGTAATGGAGAAGTAGTCAGCACAGTGCTGCACTTCCAAAATCTTGTAGATGAGTTGTATGGAGTAACATTAAAACTGGGCAATAGAGTATATTATTCCTAAAACTGCTTCCTTGAGCTCTTCTTCTCAAGTCTTGCTCCTATTCACACATCAGCTGCACCAAGCAGATGTCTCCTGCAGCTGAGGAAGCAGTGCTGAACTCCAGGCACAGCAGATGGCAAGTCAGTTTCAAGGGTTTCATCTAAAACACCAACATAATGATACAGGACTCTATGGCATTCAATTAATCAGTGCTTGCAAGGTGATGGAATCAAGAATAACAGGATTTATTTGTTACACTGGGAGATGTATTTTCCATATTTTTTTATCCTAGTTGTCAGTCATGTGATTGCATGACTAGTTGGGGAATCAGGGACAAGTCCAATGGAAAAGAGAAATTAGGTCATCTGGTCCATCCTTGCTGCCAGGACATGACTGTTCTCTGCAGTGGATCACTTCCCACACAGTTATCTTTCCAACCATCTTTTAGGAGATGGAAATGCAATTCAGAGTCCCATTTGGCTATGGCTTTCAGAGCTTTTGAGGACTTTTTTTGGCCAAGAATGCTTAATGAGAGAATCAGATCTAACAATTTTAAATTCATTTCAAAGAGAAAAAAGCAAATCTCAGAATTTCATTCTCAATAAAAACTTTTTAATAGAAAAATAGTGCAATATTTGGGATAATTTGGGACATTGTTTTCATTAGACAGGAAATAGTTTTTGTGACTCAATTCTACCAATTACATAATAGCTTTTCTGCTAAAAAGATCAGTAATTCAGTAAGTAGTTTAGGAAGCATCCAGTACTTGTGATACTCTGAACAGACCATCATCAGGAAACCCAGCATTAGTGCTAGCTGACTGTAAGGATTCCAGATTGCCTTGATAAATTACCCCAAGTGCTTGGATCCCCATCCTTCAGCAGAACAACTCAGTGGGCAAACACTCACACTGTACAGAGCAGGATTGGTTATTAAGGAAAAAAAAATAATAAACACAAATGGAAAAACAGTGATAGAACTTGCACATAGGGAAATAGCACACTACTTCCCTTATGGCAGCTTTAGCATGACTTCCATGATGCCTGCAAATGCAAACAACCCCACCTTTTACCACTACATCACTGTGCTCATTGAGTAAATCCAGTATTTGAACTGGTAAGTGGCAGCCCAAGTATTTCCCTAAGGTTGGTGTCCTTTCCCAAAGGACCCATTTGCTTTGTTTTACTGGGAGATGTGACCACGTAGTTTGGTTTAAGGCTTGATTAATTCCTGAAGTTAGGCAGGGATTCTCCAAACTGTACTCAGCCTCACTGGATCACTTCCTTTGGCTACCAAATTCTCATCCTACTTTGCTTTCTCACACTTACCTACATAATTTCTCGATGGTTTTAGACCATCCCCCTTCACTAGAGAATTTTGTTTGAACTTTACCCTGCAGCAACATTCTCATCAGAGAGGATTCAAAAGCATTTAGGGAACTTCTATAGAAACCCAGCAGTTAGAAACAAGCTCATCATGACAAAATGAGTAATGTCATCTCTAGATCTTCTCTGAAAAGATCACAACCACTGCAGCCTCAATTACAAGTGCATGTGGTTGCTTTTTATGTCTCACCAGAGAAATCCTAAGATTTTCTTGATAAAAGATGCCCCTTTTCCTTCTCCAACAGAGGAAGAATGCTCCCAGGTGCTCCAGAATTCAGTAATAAAACAGGTTACTCTCTCCAGTTGCCCTATATTCTTTAAATTAATCCACATAGCTTTTCCTCTTGTCCCCAGCAGAACTACAAAGACACTGCAGGGTTATTCCATCTCTGCTATAAACCCCGAAGTCATTGTCAAATTTTTATTATGCTTCTTGTCTTTTAAAGTACATGAGAACTCCTTATTTAATTCCTATACATAAATAATGCCTGACCTTGTCTTAATTTAAATGGTCTTTATCCCATGATTTTAGGTAGCCATTGCAGTTACCAAAGGTTGTCCAAAATTCATCAGTCATGAAAGGGTCAGCATGCCTGGGAGTTCCCAGGGTTTGGATGCTTGTGTATGCCATGCTCTCCATGGTAGGGTGGTGAAGCTTTACTGCAATAACAATAATTATTAGATCCACAGTGACATGACAATTTTCCTTGGCTTTGTGCAGTAAAAAGATTTTTAGATTCTGCTTGATGAGGAAAGATGTGGTTACTAACAGAAGAGCACATGAATTATAGACCTTTTGTGGGTGTAGCAATTTCCTACTGTTAGAGAAAAACAAAGCATTCCAGTATTACAAATCCACTGAACAGTCAACTTGTTTTCTTTCCTGTTACTTTTCTTACTGTAGCATTTAACCCTAGTGATTTATTAATTAGGAGTAAGGCCTGTGTGATTTTCTCAGCAAGTGAAATTTAGAAAGTCAAGGAATGCAATATGAAGTCCCAGGATGCTGATAGAGATCTCATATTTGTAGCTGGATGGAAAAAAAAAATAAAGTTACATTTGGAAAGCTCAAGCAACTTTTAAAAATTAAAGTGCCTTTGGCAAGAATTATTTGCCATTTCTCCTCCAGTTCTAATTGGACAAAAATATTTGCAATTGACCCAACAACCAAGCCAGACAGATAAGCAACATTTCCTTTTTATCTTCTAAGACAGTGAACTAACAAGTGAGCTATTTTTATAAACAGCAGTCATTGAGAAAAAGGAAGTTATGTTTATTTCTTTCAAATGTCAATACCTATGCTGTTAAAGATCATTCTATTTGGCAACCAAAACAATTCCTTCTTCCTCAGCTGTTTTTTCCCTTTGCAACATTCGTTGTAGATGCACTCCAAAACAAATTGCCTCCCTTATCAGCCAAATTATCACTGAAAAATTAACTATTGCAGACCATCAATGAACTGAATCCTCACTAAAATCAGCAAAACCTTGAGCAAAAGGATGTGCACCATTAGTACCTCTGAAAACCAATTACTGTTACAGATGTTTTGAAGTTCTGCACAATGTACTATCCCTGCATAACACAAAATGTTCCTGGAGCAATCTGTTAATTTAAGATTCCTCTCCACGCAGAGCTGCTGACAGCAGAATGTTTGCAAGATTTAACTATCAGGCAGCACTGACACTAAAATAAGTGGGTAGAAACTAGCTAAGAGAAAGCTTCTATTTGGATTTCTAGCTATCAGCAGGATGAGGAGCTGGAACAGGCTTCCAGTACCAAAGGAGGAAAAGAATCTAATACCAGACTGATAAACATACTGCAGAGTGCCTGTGATGGCAGGGAGTGGGATGTGCTATCTAGGGGGTCTCCTCCAGACTTATTTTAAATACATGAACCACAAAGTTGTCCCACTTCGAAGCAGAAGTCTTAATTGGCTGGGCTGGCACACTTAAGGCTGTATCTTCCATAGGAGCCATTTTTATTATTATTTCTCAAAATTTATATTTTTTTATTATTTCTCAAAGCTACTGGTTTTGAACCATGTTCCACAGATTCACTAGAGGTGACCATTATGTGCTCTTGGTACAGAATAGCACATAACTGTCTCATTGCTTGTAGAATGGAGCAGCACATGCAGGGATACAAACATCTCAGCCCTGACCACACACCAGACCTTCCTGCGTGACACCCCTCACTTCTAAGTGACAAAGTATCTTAACTCCTTTCCACTCTGGAGGCAGTAAGAGCAGTGTTTGCATTCAGTACTGACAGACAGGCTCTGGTTTTCTGATTCCCTGCCTCACAACACTTTCAGCAGTGATCATCTTGCTGTATCTTCTCCACTCTGGGATCCTACACACCTGGCACCATCCCCTCAAGGGGTGCAGACCATCCCCTCAAGTATTTTCAATGTGCGAGAGATGAGAGCAATTTGTGCCTTTGAGCATCTCTCCACCACCACCCATTGTGCCCAGCCCTCGCTCCAGAGCCTTAGAAGGACAGGGCAGAAAGGGAGAGCAAGGTGAGGCCAGCTGGAGTAAAGCAGAGCAGGAGAGTAACCAGAACATTAGAAACACACTTGTAGCAATGGAAATTTCATAGCAAAGTAGCTTTGAACTTGGCTGCTAAGTAATTCAAGCAGGCCTAGCATAAGTCTTAATTTTGTTTCCCAGTGAGCATTATTGAAACTGTCCCAGATGGTATAAAACTTGAGGGCAGGGACAAAATGGAGAATCAAAAATTGGGTCAGTTAAATTGGCTCTAGCTGCAATTCCACTGTATACAGATTTCTTTGGTGATGCTCTGGTACTCCTTGAGAAGTTCCTCTTGTTCCTCCCACTGATGGAACTGTCAACCATCTCTCAAACCACAAACCTTAACAGCAATAAGCTGGCACGAGTTTCCACTTGACACAATGCTTATTGAGCACTAATACTTATTTGAAGCATTTTGGCACAGCTACATATTAACAAATATCTATATTTTGAAGTGTTCAAAATGTTTTATGTGGGTGCTTATTCCATGTTTGTGTAAAACCCTACTGAAGACCTGGTATATGAAAACTGAAAATTATGTTCTCAAACCTGTATTTAAACTAATTTATCCTAACATTAAAGGTGAATTAAGTCACCAACCACTGAAACTTTTAAAATCATGTAACAAGATCTTGTTCAGACCATTCTGTCTTAGCAAATTAGCCCCATAAATGAAGTTTAAGTAACCTATACATTGAAACCAATGAAGTGATGCTGACAGAACAAAGGCAGCCTTTTGTGTCAGCCTGGATTTTTCAGAAGGGATGAGAGTGGCAAAACCTTGACTCTGCCATTTTATAAAACCCAGATGTTCTGTTGCCTCCTGCTTCACATTGGCATAATTTGTTCTATGAATAGAAACACAAGTATTTTTTAAACTTCACTGGGCTGATTCATGCATCCTATACTACAGAAGCTTCAGTATCTCTTAACACATGCACAAAATCTCTTTGGAAGCCTTGAGTTATGTGAAGAATGCTGTAAGTACAGTGTTGTTATTGCTGTTACTGCTAAAACCAAACTATCACTCCCTGGATGTCACACACCAGATTTCCTTGAGGAATGCAATTTAAACCATTAATAGCATCTCTTCTCCCCCTCATTCTCCTCCTTTTTACAGGACTGTAATGACCCTCTTTCATTGTTTCCAACAGATTTACAACAAATCGGAAATACCCAGTATCTGCTCAGCAATAACATCAACAGCCGTATGTGATCTGAAGCCAAGGCCTAAAAGAAGCCCCACTCTTCTCCCTCCAAACAGATTTTACAAACTGCCCTTTTGCTTCCAAAGTAGAGGGATTTTATAATGACAATGACTACGACAGGAATGAGGATTTAACTAAGCAAAGGGGTTGGACAACAAAGAATATAATTTGCAGAAAGCAAGCTTATGAGCCACTTCTAATGGCATTCACAGAATTTCTGCTCAGAAATTCTTACACTGATGTCAATGCACAGATCCTACACTACAAAATGCCTTGAAACTAGTTTGCATATACAGAAATACAAGTTTTAAAACACTCGATGTCATAGTTTCAGGCTACACTTTATTATCAAGTGTACTCATGACCACGTGGCAGAAGAAGCAAAGCATTCCTCTAGGAAGCTGGAGTCTTTGCAGTGTAGTGGAAAATATCATGGCAGTAATCCAAAGCTGGTACTAACATTTCACCCTTCCCACTCAGGCATTTTATACAGCTGAAAGCTGGCCAAGCTCTAATTGCTGGAGATTTCAGCAGCCGTGTCATCTAGCCACACTCACACAAAACAGGGCAGTTCTTGTTACACAAGTCTGGGATTTCAGCTGCACAATGGGAATCTCAAGTCTCTACTCTTCCAGTAACATCCAGGATAAATTAGTCTGCCCTTTTCCTACATATGATGATTTATTGTTCAAGTTTACTTGGGAGGGAAAGACTCAGCAAAAGTCATTTAGGGAATTACAATCCATCCCTTTTCATTTGTGGTATCATCCCATTCCCCTACACATTTCATTTCCTCTCTCCTCCTAAAAAAAAAACCCAATGCAAATACTTGGCCAAATTTTGTAAGTAACAATGAGGTGATGCTGTTATATTCATCATTATTAAAATTTAAAAGCTGATGCTGCAGTTTCAAGACTTTTTTCATGTAAAACGTAGATGCTATCAACAACAGGCAGCTAGAATTTGCCCAGGTTGATAAACATCAGAAAGCACATTTAATACATTAAGCTACAATCTAGATACAAGGCCCAGCTGCTGTTCCTGTAAGGAAAACTAACAACTCTCTCAACAAGGTGCAAAAGAAAAGAAACAAGAGAACAGTGTTAGCTGACAATGTAGTGCAAGCTGAGACAGAAGCCAGAAGACAGCAAAGACAGCAAGTCCTTAAATGAGCAGACAAAGCTGACTGCTGCATGTCAGTACCCAAACAGCTTTACTAGAGAATGGCAGCACTTAGGAGCTAAAACCTTTATGAAACAAATAAAGGATCAGTAAGAAATGTGTAGATGAGGGGAAATTACAAAACCAAAACACCAATTAAGAAGCATATGAGTTTATGTAGAGTCCTGCCACACAATACTTTGACAGCAATTCCAAGTGACTGCATAAAGAAAATGGAATTGATACAATTTTTTTAGAGTAATGCATGTCAATTGAAGCACAGAATCAGAACAGTTTTATTGTAGGAACACTCACTGTGCACACTCAAAGAATGAATAAAAACATGGAAGGTGGAAGATACACCACCAGAAGCTTTCAAGGATGAGTAAGATATATCCTTTTTCATAAGCTGATTGCTTGTCCAGCCACAATACTAACAAGAGTTAAATATTTTCAAAAACCCACCAACATGGGAAAGTAAGAGGTAGAGATTTAGGAAAAAAACTCTTAAGGGATCCAGGGGGGAAAAGAATAAAGCAGAGCAACATATTGTTACAAAAAGCTCCAAAAATGAGGGAAAACAGTAACTCTAAATGTAGTCCAAGAACAAGAGAAAGCGGATCATGATGTAGCAGCACACAAACTAACATTCTAGAGCAGGACAAATTCCTTTGCATTACTAAACATGTAGCTGGAACACTGTAATGAGTTCCATCAGGAAAAACACAAGAGAATACAGCAGAAAATTCCAACAGATTACAAAAATTTGCATAATTTAGATGAGAATATCTGCAAGCCATGAAAGAGTATCAAGAAATTTGCTACCTTTCCTTAGTTCATTACTAAGGTGAATCCATTTCCTCTAGCAGATTTAGTTATTGAGAAGTCCACATGTCAGATTAAGTATGAAAAGTTATCTGGGGTATTTTTTTAAAACAAGTTCATTCAAAAGCAGACTTTTAAGAAGTATGCAATAAATTTGAGAAAGACATTTCCATCACAAGATGCTTCATTTTCTAAGTTCAGCCTTTAAATTATTATATGGAATTGTTACAAGTCAGCAGTAGGTGGTTTATAAAATGTAATTTTATTTAATGTTACTTTGCTGTTACAGAGGGCATAACATTTTCACAAGGCTTTTTTGGGACTACAATCAATGATTAGCAACACACAATAGTGGTCCAAACTCTCTAACAATCACTGGACAAACTTGACACCTTCTCACATGTGCACAAACCTGCATGGAAAAGTACTAAATTTTATACTTGGACATGTGAACTTCAATTGGTTTTCCCATTCCAGTGTATTAAGAAATGACATGCACTTTAGTCTGCCAAAAAGCACTGCCTGTACTCCAGCAGTAACATGCTGCTTCTAATACATAGTAAAGTGAATACCAGAACTACAGAGGCAGGAGTGTAAGTGAACTTTTATTGGGAAGGGATATCAACTTAAACAGCAGCAACTGAAGATTAAGAGAAGCCCCTGTTTTTGAACACACAAGCTTCTGTATTACATGATACGGGAAGCAACTCAATTTGTGGTTTTCCAAACTTTAAATGCTCAACTTGATCTGGCCCAAAACTTCCATATTCCTACTGAAACAAGTACACAGTAGCATGTGAAAGTCAATTATGGAAAGGAAACCCTGCAGAGTAAGAAGGGAATGTGGAGAATTAAATGCTATGTGGAACACTCTTTAGTTGCAATTAACTACATTTTCATATCTTAATGTAATACAAAACACAGTCAACTGGCAGGAACTGGTTCAGATTTGTTTTTAAATACCAGGTACACTTTAGTCCGCTACATAAGTGTTTGGAAGTTACTTATGTTTATATGAAATGAAGCTATTAATACTTTTCTACAGCAGTAACCGCACACCAGGAAGGCCAGGACAAACACAAATCAAGGAATGGAGTTTTCCCAAAGCTGCAGTGTGAAAAGACTATAAATTGATTTCCATACACATGGATGGGTTTCTTTGCTATAGGAAATCCAAGTGGAGCTATAAGGAATGGAGACGTGTAAAAAGGTTTCTTGAGAAGGAAAGGGAGAATGATGCCCCACGTGCAGTTTAGTTTTCTGCACCTTCTGCAGCATCACATTCTTCTCCTGCGCTGTCTGATGTCCATAACTAGAAAGAAAAGAAGAACAGCGTCAGCTTTCAGAAGTGCAGCTTCAATTCCAAAAAGGGACAACTACTGACTGGAAGGAAGTGACAATGAATTAGACTGAAGGATGCCCACAAAGTACCAGTGCTCTAGCACTGCACAACCCTGGTTTCCAGTACTTGCTGGGAGAGAAGTAACTGGACAGAGCTCCGCATGCACAGGGCACAACGAGCTTTTCCTCTCAGGCAGAGCAGCCATGTTCTCAACGTCTCCAGCTCTTGTAATAACAGTGAGCTGTGCCATAGATCCCAGGCCATTCAACAGCCTCCACAGCAGCTCCACAGGCAACTTCCATTTCAAACGCAGTCTCAATCCTGCAAGTGTAGATTGCCACTTTGAAGCTAAGCACTTCACTCTGCTGACAACAGACACTTCTACTGAAGGACTATTGCAAAATAATAAATGTTGTTGTAATTTTAAATACAGTTATTACTCAGAGAGGATATTCCTTGAAAAACTGATACAGTTGCATATTTTAATACAACTTAATTGTTCCATAAGGCACTTTCCTCAAATGGTTTATTATTACAATAATATACTCAAACAAACTGATTTTATTCTTAGTACATTGAAATTTCAGAGCTTTTAAATGAAAATCAGAACAATGAATGAAGCAAGCTACACTGGATATACACCAGGAGAAATTTTAAAATTTGAGTAGGATTCCCTGACAGATCACAGATGTTTTCATTCCTGGTCCTAATCTTATACATTAGGTTGGGCTGAATGCCCCTTCTCCCCTCTACCATAAGGCCATCAGAGCCAACCAGGTTGTTATTCCAGATTACACAGCATGAAGCTGGATATCAATTTACACAACATTCAAATTAAGTTATGAAAAGGTATCATAGGTAAACAGCCCATCTTTGCCAGAGCAAAATAAAGGTTTTTTTCCATCACAAATTCAGTCTGAGCAAACACCTGGAGAACAGAACTAGATAGTACAGAAAAAAGCAACTTACTGTTAGGTTGTCTCTAAGCAACTGCATGATGAGAGTACTGTCTTTGTATGAATCTTCGTTCAGTGTATCAAGTTCTGCAATTGCCTCATCAAACGCCTGGAATAATTAAATCATCTTTAGCCTTGCTATTAATTGATCATTAAGCAAGCAGAAGCTAAACCTATCACAAAAGGTAGCTTAAAAAAAAAAGCAACATCAGAAGCTAATGACCTGCTCTACCTGAAACAAAACCATAAAAAAGGCATAATAAAACCTTGCCATGTTGCTGAAAATTTAAGTCGCGTTGTAAATACAGCCTGCTTGTACCCCTTCAATCCCACTAACAATATGAACTATGAAACCTGAAACTTTAAATAAATAAGATCATGTCCTTCACAAACTCTAGGAAGTAATAATTCATAGTTTTAAGCATAAATTCTCTTCTACTTTCTATGCAGGCATACTGGGGGAAAAAAAAAAGTGACTTACTGTCTTTGCCAGTGTGCAGGCAAGCTCAGGATTGTTGAGAATCTCATAATAAAATACAGAGAAGTTAAGAGCTAGACCCAAGCGAATTGGATGTGTTGGCTGCATCTCCTTCTTGCTGATATCAAATGCCTCCTGATAAGCTCCCTGTGAGTTTTCTATTGTTTCTGTAAAAGAATGAAAAACAAAATAGTTTGGGGTTTGTTTAAATTTTTTGAAGATATTCCTACCTAAATCACTCCATTAGTAGTAGACTCTACAGTGCTGCACGTACATCTGTTCTTAGGAAAACACTGCACTTATTTTAATCAAAGTAATGGTTTTACATCCATCTTAAATAGAGCTGCCACACTGACAAGACACAGGGAGCAAACTAAGCTTCTAGAGAGCAGAGGCATTCAAGAGAGATAAACACACAGAACCTGGTAAACACAACCATCTCCAGGACTACTTCAGTATTTACTGGCTTTTGATATATTAGTTGGGGTAGGGGGGGAAGCATTTGTGCATTACTTTTTCTACAGAACTCCTACTTCATTCCTTGCACAGGGTGGACATATTCATGGGAGTTATGTGGGCAGAGTAAAGAAAGCCCAATTTCTTGAGAAAGTTTGGAAGGGATGTACCACATGTTCCTGAAAAACTGAAGGTTTGCCTCCAAAAACTGCATGTAGATAGGTCAAGACAAAAATCCCCAATGTTGTGGCCAAAATAACTGGGATAAACACCACAGAGAAAAGAGGTTACCAGGAATGCTAGCTATGGTCTATTCCAGATTCACTTCTGATAGACAACCAAAGGGCCAAGAGCTGCCCTAAACATGCTGCAGAATGGAAGGAAACTGCAGGAAAAGAAAGGTCATTGTCAGAGCTCAAAATACAGCTCTGTGAGGGAGCTAGCTAGTACTGGCACTGCTCTAGCAAATGTTGGTAAAAAAGCTTGGTAAGTAAAATTTACTAAGTACTGGAAAGAGTCAAGACAGATTTCGATTTTCCAGTATTTACACAGTAATGAGTGCTAAAGCACTATCAATTTGTTCAGAACAGGTGAAAGAAGACAAAAAGCTAGCAAATCTAGGAGACAAATTAGCTTATAAGTACATAAAATATATTTGAAGCTGAGAAAATAAACAGATGCTTTCAGGTGGAACATCAAAAAAGCCTAAAGTCTTGCAGTTTTCCAGAAGCTACACAGAAAAGTCTGCGTGATGTGATACACATCAGCTGTAACTTCAGAGCTAAACCCCAGCAGGATCTGCTAACAAGGTTATATCAATCATTCTTGCACTGTATCCCCTATCAGTGTGTGTGGCATTTAACTGCAATCATTTTAGCCAAGAGAAGCCAGTATTTGTGTGCTTGGAAAGCTCAGATTTGTAGCTGTTGCTTGAGACAAAGTATAAATAAGATGATCTTTGTGAATGCCAAAGGCAAGTTTCTTTCTGCTACATTGGATTTGCTGCTGCTCTTTGAATCAGATTAAGGGTTAAGAATTTTTGAATACAACACATAAATGCAAAGACTTTTACCCTGTTTTGTATGTCTTCATCTTTCAATTTGAACACTCCTACAATAAGGGGAGACTAACAAAGCCTTAACTGAAGCAACAACCAGCCCTGTCCTCCCACTGTGCACTGCCATCAATTTCAGAGGGCCAACACTGTCACCCCCTGCCATGCCCAACCCCAGGGGACAGCACTGCAGCATCCACACGCTCCAGCAGTCTCTCCTTTGTGTCACAGCATTACTGCACAACTAATTTTAGTTTGCTATGTAGAAAGAGATCCTAGCTTAGGCCATACCAAGAATTTTTAACATGACAACACTATCTGGGTACCTTGCAGGACAGTTTTAATAATTAATTCAATACATCTGCTCAATACAGAGTTAAAATCTTCCCCAGAAGAGGTTCCTGAGGTATTTACAACTACCTATGCACTTGTTCTAACTCCTAGGAAAGGTCTACAGTCTCAGTATGAAGTAGCAGTTTCCAGGCCTCTCCTGCTGAATCCAAAAAGGCAAACTAAAATTTCAGGAATAGTAGTATTCCCATTAAAATACATTAAAATTCCCATTTTAGAGTACAGCTCACGCTTTTTGACCAAAGTATTGACCTAGTAATTTTGTGGCTTCTTTAGAAACACAGGTGACTTTAATGAAGTCTGCTTCACAGTGAAATGGTTAAAATTTATAGATCAACAGGACTCTACTATGGAGTACAAATTGTTACAGAGATTTGTTTGCTCTCCCCAACCAACTTAATTTTAGTAAAGAATTACAAACAAGCAACATTAAATATATTACCATGCCTTCACCTGCATTTCCCAGAAGATTTCAATAAGCATTACGGAACAACTATTCAGAAATTTAGGGCAGATGACAGGAATACCAGCTAAAATTCCCTGGCATACTTAAGGTCTAGTCAGTTTTACTCTGTCTGTACGAAAACTGGAGATTCCTGACTGAGACACAGCTAACTCATGTGAATTTGGAGTCTGTGCATTTCATTCCCTGGCCCCTCACTCATGGACCAGAGCTGTCAAAGACCCAAGGTACTTACGTTTTCTGTCATCACCACAGGCAACCTCAGCGAGGTATCGGAAATAGTCTCCCTTCATCTTCAGGTAGAATACCTTGCTCTCTGGATTAGTTGCATTAGCTATTAAGTATTTGTCCAAGAGCTCCTGAAACAACAACAAAACACACATTGAGATACTGCAAACACCACTGCAAATAAGTTCAAATTATTTATCTCCCAGTTTGGAAGGTCTCAAATGCTTGCTACAAGGCTAAATGGAGTTTTAAGGCATTTTAGACAGATGCACACTTATTTCAACAAAGTGAGTACAGGAACAAAACCAGAGACTACATTAAGGTGAACAGACAACTGGCCAATCAGACTGCAAGTTACAAGGAAACGTTTACTGGTGAACAGTTTCAGCACCAAGTTTAGTTTCATGATATACACTTCTCATTTCAAAAACATTTCAAATGAGTAAGCTTTTACCGGAAAAGCAAAACATAACACAGAAAGTTTCAAAGCTACTTTTTTTCTTTTTTTTTTTTTTCTTTTTGCATCAATTGTGTTTATTAGACTTGTGGTAAGGAATCTCCAGCCTACCTACCACAGGCAGTCCAGGATTCAAACCCATCCAGTCTGCAGCCAAGCTCAAACTCCACCAGCTCTTCACAAGGCTCTAAAGAACACCTGGCTCCAGCACAGCAGGGAGGCATCATTCATATCCCCTTGCCATTCCCAAAATGGAGACAGCTATACAGTGCTCTCCAGCACAGCCTGAGCTGCTGCAAACACCACTACCCCTGTCCACAGCTCCCCTACCTGATAACCAGTAGGACAAGGAAAGGTTTGAAAGCCTCCAGCAAGAGGAGGTAAGTCTCTTCAAGGCTGCAAGTCATCCTAAGACGGATGAAGAGGAGAAGAGGTACAGGACTTTCCCACAGAGAACAGGGTAAGCAGTAGGACAAGCAGCAGAGTAGCTTATGGCTTGACTTCGCCCCTGAACTCCAGAGATTTTACCAAACTCAGTACTACAACCACCCATGTTCTCCAGAGTTGACAAAAGATGCAAAGGAGTTCTGATACAATCGAGGAAACCCTGCAATACCCAGAGAAACTTCGCAGTAGGAATATAAATTATAAAGATCTGCGTTTACTTATTTGGAGAATAAACAGGTCATAAAAAGAGCAGAAAGTTTCCACAAAGCCTGCAGCTGGCTAGTTAGGATTTTTGTTACAGGAACATGTAGCCAAATTCATGAAGCAGCTACAAAGGAAATATTCACAGAACTGTTAACTTTCTGCATAAAAATCCTTAGCACTTTAACTGGCCACTGGAGCACTATAGTCAAAGCAAGCAAGTTTAAGACACAAACCTACTCCCTATGCATACCACCATACCATTATTACTTCCTTTAATGTTCAATGGAAACAGAGCTATCTAGTTCAAAGTGTTCACTCATTCCAAGTCCATTTTAAACTGACACTTGCGGTAGGGTACTTCCAATTGGGTTAAAAATGTATTTTTGCATCCAAACTGTATGTGTCCCATAGGTGGAACACTGCAGAGCCCAGACAAGCTCCCTCAGAGATCCCTACCAAGGCAAGAAGGAAAGTGCAGAGTCACACCAGCCCTTGATACCACCCTAGAGAACACAGCAGGATGGCAAGATGATACCAAGCCTGACATACCATTGCACTTACCAAATCAGTGACAGACTTTATAGGAGTTTCTGTAAGGATATAAAACTACTATCAAAGCCTAGACAGTGGCTATTTGGCAAAGGCTTAAGTGAGGAATCTGTGTAACAGTTTAACACAGTCCAGTATGCAGGGGCTTGAGCAAACATGGAAGAGTGCAGTTCAGTGGTGTTATGGAAAAGGCAGCAAAACCTTAGGTCTGTTTCAAAACAAGAGTTTTAGGCAAGGTAGTAGGTAGATGAGTAATACAACACTACATTAATAGTGCTATTGTGCATGAATCATTCCACATTAGAATGAGTTATTCCCACTCCACGTATTTCTGCAAAGAAAAAAACTTCACATTTTGGCTCCATGTCTTCCTGCTGCTTTTCTCCTATGAAAATGTCCACATCAGTCATAAAAGTACAACACTACACACACAAGTTTCAAAGCCCCAGTTACAGCAACGTGGTAACCTCAAGTCTAACCTAAGAGTTGGACTTTACAACAAACTGGCCATAATGATGAAACATGACACACAATACACCTATGGTTTAGAAAGGCTCCATAAATCTGTCATGTTTGAACAGAAGCCATCAGTCTCTAAAAGCCATCCTATGGTTGGGACTGCATTAAGTAGCAGAGATGTGATTTATCCATGTGCTCAGATAAACTGTGCCACAGTCTAAGGAGCACTGACCAGACAAGCAGTGAGGATACTGTATGACATTTTAAACCAGGTATTTCTCAAAACCGTGTCTTTGATTCATCTTTCAAATACTGAAATAAAACTTTCAAGATGTTACAACTATATCAACAAGGGAACAATTAGCATTTTCATTTATGCTTTCCAAAACATAGAAATTTACTGTATACTTAGCACATAAAAAGTATTACCCATTTTACCACAAAATTCTGTCTTTGGAGGCAGCTTTAGCATTACAGCTGATCTGGCTTGGCTACAGCTGAAAAATACTTAACCCCTGGAATCTAGTGCACACTAAAGAATGTTGGCAGGAAAGCTTCAGCGTGGCAAATTTAAGCTGAATCTGAAAGCTACATTCCTTAGAGCATCAGTGCCCATTTTTTCTTCCCCCCAGATGGGGCAGATCACACACTCCTTCCAGGAATATGGAAGGATTTTGCTGATCCAACCCTACTGCAAACAAGCAGCACTGGCCCATGTGTCAATGCATCCTTAAAATGCTGCCTTCATTACATTTATCTGATAATCAGTGGTTCTGTCCAAACTTCTGAGAAACTTACAGAAAAAAAGTGATACTGAGAATGAGATACAGTTTTTCAGACAGCAAAGAGTGGGTTATTTCCTAGGCACTTCTCAGATGGAGAAGCTGAGTAGCCCAGTAGCTCCCACCTCCAACTCATCCTGAGGGCCTCCTAATCCTTACATAACACAAGTAAGGAAGAGACCTGTACCTTTTCCTTCAGCTAGGGTGGAACATCCTCAACCTGGACTTTACAAATTCAGTTTTGGGTTATTTTAATAGCCTTAAATGGAACAAGATATCATTTATGAATCATGAAAGTTAGAACAGAATCCAAACAGACTTTGAGTGGAGCTAATTATTTATCAGGCCAGATGTTAATCTTTCAAATCAATAATGCATTCAGTGTACTTTGTGAGCCATTCATCTCCGGATATCATTATCATCATCATTTCTTGGAAGGCATCTTACCCTCTGTCTCTCAGAAAAAATGTTGGTGGGGTAGTGAGAGCAGACAGCATAGTAAGCAAGATTATTTACTTTACACTGTTCTGAGCCCGTAGTAGCCAGGAACTCACGATTTCCAGCATTTGTTTTCCCATCTTTTCTCACTTGGACTATTTTACCTTTCCAGCAGACAGAAATTAGCCAGGAATCCTTATTTTAAACATCAGCTGATATCAAGTAAAATAACCACAGGCAGGCAAAGCAATGAAGCAGACGACAGAGAGCCTCAGTTTCTGTGACTTTGCCTAGAGAGAAACAAGAACTGCAAGATGTATGATTCTGGGATGAAGTAAGGCAATACAGTAGACTGCCATCCATGCTCACATACAGTGAATGTGCCCATCCCTTTTATGTATTAAAATACAGCTGCCACCATCACTTAAGAACTGCAGCTCTTCCCATCACCTTCTAAACCAAGCCTTGAAAAACCAGCAATTATATGCTCTGCAACACAAAACACGCCTCAGAAGCTGCATGAAAGCCACACCATGTCAGAGCTGCTGATCTGCTCAGATGGGAGGTGACTCCCAGAACCAGGAGCAGTATGAAGATGCAGGAATCAAAGCTCTATCCTCAGACCAGACCCTCTGTGTCCCACTGCAGTTGCATTACAATAGGTTTGCAGTGACAGTCTATGGCTGGTAGCTGCTGCTTGCCCCACACTGACTTACTATGCTCAAGTGCCTGCTGGTCCTCCTAGAGCATGACAAGATTTCCCACTCCACTCCTCCTAAGTGTTGCTCATCCATCTCAATTTATTTCTACCTTCACACTCTGCAAACACTTTTGTCATCCTAACAGCATCATATTCTCATCTCTGATACTCTTTCCCCCTCCCCTGGAACAGGTCTGCAGCTTCCTGAAGAAGCCATGGAGAGCAGGCTGGGAGCCTGGCAGCTAGGTACTTCTTCCCCCTGAAAGGTGAATGTTTTTTCTTTCTCTCTCTATTGGCAAACACTCTACATGCCAAATTAAAGTTAGATTTCAACTGCCTTTTTGGATCCTTCTCCAGTCTACTCTTGTTCTTTCCCAACTACGTAAGTACTCTTTCAGTCCCATTTCCCCTCTAAGTAGGCTCAAGGGTTGAACACGTGATACTCCCTGACCACTGCAATTAACCTGAGCCAGAAATACTAAGTCAGTATATCTGCTCCAATCACTTTCCCATTTTTTCAGCTTTATGAAAAGCAATCCCTGAAAGAGTGTCAGCCATACCTTTACCTGAAGCTATGTTTGATACAGACAAAGCAGCTCCCTGAAGACAGAGCTCCTTAATAATTATTTGTGGTGTGTGCATCCAGCCAACCTCTCCTTATAATACACACTGGCACACCTCCTCTGCAAATCATGTTCATTCCACTCCACATATGCTGTTACCTCTTTTCAGGGCAACACCTCCTTGAAAAAGCTGACATCAAAACACAAAGTCCTATCACTCTCTCCCCATCTAAGCCTATTTTAAAAAGCAAGACTGATTGAGACATTAAGTTCAACCACAGTGTGCATTAAATACTTTCTATACAGTTTAACCACAGGGTAGGTTCAAGTGGCAAAAAAATACCACTGCTACCTGACCTGTGCTGTTCTCTTCTTCCCACATATCCAGCTATAAAGAAATCTCAAAAAAAGAGATGAATTTGGAAAAAACCACAAAACATTGTGAATACCAAACTGACCTTTTTGCTTCCTTCAGCAGTTGTGCCATTTAGAACTGGATTTCAGTAAGAGTAGCAAATACATGTGTGTAAGTCTCCTCATATATTCCAATACTACTTGCTAGTGAATATATTATTCACACTTATCCATTCAATACCAGAGGATGAACATGAACCATGTCAGCTCCAGAGATTATCTACTCATCACAACTAGTCTGAGGCCAATTTTCAAGCATGCTAAAGACACCACATGCCTGGTATCCACAGGAGTTTTCAATGTGGTAAACTCAAGTAGAACATTTACAATGTCACCATCACTCAGATGTCAACACCTATGACATGTTCAGGTCACATCACCAGCACCAAGTTATTTAATGTTATGCTATTAAAAGACTGATCTACATTGTCATTTGCATTTTTTACTGAGTAGTTTATCACTAATTTTGCTCCACTAGAAGGAAAGAAAGTCAATCTAAAAGCAGCTATCAGAAACAGTAATGCTCTCCAGAAGTTTGTCCTGTAAATTAAGCTGCTCCACAGTATTTAGCAAAGAGTATGTCAATGTTCTAAACATGGAATTTTCTGAATTAAGTGAATGCTAGATAAAGTTTGATTTTTAAAGTCAGACTGTTTCAGCAATATCCTTGAGCCTAAATATATCTTACTTCAAGTTGTTTAAAATACCTTATTTCAGCACCATCTCCATCATCTGGGAATGTAATTTTAAAGGCTATTTTTAAATGTGAACATCCTAACAGTTTGTGTGAAGTAACTGGTATTTGCAGTTTATAGTAATTTAAAACAATGTCCTTCACCTGGCTTGAACTCATATGACACAAAAAGCATCCAGGAAAAAAAGAAAATCCTAGAGTAATAATTTTTTGACAGAAGAACAAACTAATAAATATCAATGCTTATAATATTAAACAATATTCCTCCTCACTGCATAATGGGAAAAGTTCAATTATATAGGAAAAAAAAAAAGAAACAAAGTTGAACTTCTACTCAGCAGCTCTTAGCTGTACAAGAGTTCTTGGACCTGTCATCATTCCACAGAGTGCCAATTTTTCACAGGTTTTACAGGAACTAGACTGAGTTTTATTGTTGTTTCCTAGATGTTTGTTTTCTGAACTGACACTGAATGTTCTCTATTTTGAGCTTTAAGTGCTTCTGGGTTTTTTGTTTTGCTTTGTTTAATAAGGAGTGCAGAAGCTCACCAGGAGAACAAATGTTACCTGGGTAACGGCAAGCAACTGATTACTTAATGTTGTACCACACACTAATTGGCCAAATCCCACAGAACCTAAAGTCACCTGCAAATGAAGAAACTGCTTCAAAATAAACCTATTTTTAGACAAGGCTCCTTAAAAAGAATGCACCAGCACAGAGCACACGTCAACACTTCTTTTAGTAAAGTAACTCACCACCCTGAAACACGAATTCAACATCAGAGTCCCATCTACATCAGCAGCCTGCACCTCACAGGAACACCATGAAGTGTGTGAGGCTACATAAATTCAGCCAGGATTGCAGTGTGCAAAATGTTTGGAAAAATTATTCGGTCTCAAGTATTTCTGATGGTCCATCCAGACCCAATATGAGAAACAAAGACCTAGAAGTAGCACAGGGAGAAGTAGTTTCCACACTAACTGCAGTCAAAAAGCAAAGCTAAAGTTGGTGAGGCAGCTTAGACCAATATAATCACCTATTATAACTTAAATGTGAATTTAAACACATCAAATCCAAAATCTGACAGCACAGATGATTGGTGTGGGCTCAGACCTTTCAATAAGGCTCTACTCACAAATGACTGCCTGTTTTAATAGTCTAGCTGAGTGGTATTTAAGACTTCTTGACTATTTCAAGTACAATCAGTCATTCCAAAGTCCACAGTATGACTCACTGAAACCTAGATGTTTTTTAACGTTCAGCAGTTGTTTTCTTGACAGGAAAGGGAGAGTCCCCTGCTGCAACATTAAGATCACTTTACTTTCAATAGTGTAATACAGCAGAACTGAGTTCTTCATCCTTCAGGATTCAAGCTCTATGCATCAACTCCTTTTGGGAGAACATTAAGTGATTTTCATACAGACCTTTCCAAACTAACAGTGTTTTCAGTTTATGTATTGGGGAAAATATGTGTGCACCTTTCCAGTAATGGCATGGCCTTAAGATGACCTGACAAAGCACTAGTGAAAGCAGAGACAAATGTACCTGACATGAAAATGGAGAGGGTGACCTAATTCATCTTTTCCACTTGGTTCCATGTCTTTGTCTATATAATTTTAAAAACTGGCAGCCAATACTTAGGATTGGCCCTGAATGAAGTATCTGCAATCCCACTTAACAAATGCAGTGGAAGCCTGAGCTGCAGCATGTCTGCCCACACTATTCCCACCTGGGGTTGAGATTAAATTAATCTGGAATTTACACTCACTGCTTATACTTCTCATGTTAGAAAGTTCTGTGGTCCCTAGAGAACTATGTAAGCCAGGAACTAGAAGTGTAGGGAAATACAAGTTCTCCTTTCTATAGATTTTCAGACAAAATGAATAATCCAGTGAAAGTCAGAGAATTATTTAAGCTTTTATGGAAGAGCCTAAAGGTTTCCAGGTTTTCCCCCCTCAAATGTAGAAAATGAATATATTTTGGAAAAAGTAATTAGTCTTTTCAAAAATTTTAGATGTTTGATGAATTAATGGCTTTACAACACAGCAAGAGTTTTCAGGAAAAATTCCTTGGTATCTGACATATTTATCTCAAATTGATTCTAACATTCTTCCATGACTGTGTTTTACATATTTCTAATTCCTTAAAATACTTCCAAGTGCTCTTCTTTTAGAAACACAAATTTTGGACATGAAATCATTTTCTTCAGAATCCTGGCCATCTAAAAGCTGCTTTCAGCATCTATTTGTGACATTGCATAATATGAAGAATAAAAAAAAAAATCTATATTTTTATTTAAAAATATTTCTGTGCTCTTCAGCTACAGAAGCCAAAAGGCAAGATTAAATGACTGACTGAGGTATATCTAGACTAATAGCACTCAAGAGGAACAAAAGCACACTGGAGTTATGTGGTCTAAATGTACATTGCCCTTACCCAAAAACTCATTTTGACTTGCTTTAGTTTTCTTCTCTCTTTGGGAGCCCTTGACCAGAGGCTTGTGATCACTGAAACTCAAAATGGTAACACAACAGATGCACTTTCTTCTCATTGCATAGTGTAGCTTGGAAGAGTCTTTTGGTTCATCCAACTTTATCTCAAAGGAAACCCAGCAATATGTTATTTCACTCAGTCTATTAGGAGTGTGCCAGTAATTTGTTATTCCCCAAATGAAATAACCTACAACAGTGAAGTCTAACCTTAGGTGAGAAAAACTGAAGTCAACATTTCAGATAACCTGGTTACAACAACATCTCCCAGAAAGTGAGCTGTGACTCTTTGCTAAGGTCCTGCTACCTACTTTTATTAAAAACAATTTCTCCTTACAAGAATTTTGCAAAATGTATTCAAGTTCAGAACAAAACTTCCTGAAGAACTTTTATCCAGGAATGATGTGGCTGTCAGTCAGGTAAGAGTGTACAGAGCTTATTTAGAGAAGTTATTATTAAAGCAAATGAAAATTCTTCTATTTTCAGAGGTGAACACAATTTCTGTATCAGGCTAGTTCACTGAATGGATCATATAAATTAAAGAAGAGAACAAAAAGTAATAGAATAAGGAATAAACCTTTATCAATATTAGAAACTGGTAAATCAAACCCTTGATTACTTTAACAAATCAAGAGAAAGCTACAAGAAAAATCATAGCTAATTCAGGACTTCCAGTTCTTAGATCTTGACATTTGATGCTTTGGTGGGTGCACAGACCACAAGACGTGAAACTCAGCACTGAAACTGTTTTGCTGCCTCTCTTAAGTGCCTAGTTCACACAAACCAGGCACTGTTAGATACTCAGATACTGGATGGATTAGCAAATGACAAGCTTACAAATCAGCTGTAGTGTTCTGATGTTGGTTCCAGCTTTCTGGGATGCAGAAAGGATGAGGAGAAACTTGTAAACACCCCTCCAATAAACTTGGTGGAGCTATACTGAGTGTCATAAATGCAGTGCTCTGTAAGAATAGTTATTACTTACCTGTTTGTGACAAAACTGGCTTCAAGTTTAATGGCAGTAAGAAAGCACAACCACAAGTAACATCCAGGGTCACCTTGTTCTCAAAGGCCAAGAGCATAACTGATTAATCAAGTGTACACCTTCACCTACCAAACTTACAAAGTCTATCCACACACTTCTACCAGCCCTTCCTCTGCTGTTCTTCTCAACACCTTCCTCTGAAAATTGAGCATTCCCCATAACTGAAACCAGAATACCAAGCTGCAGTGTCTGTACAGAAACTGGTACAATCTATTCCTACTGGTGTAAACAACCCCGGTTTGTGCAATGATAAAGAATCAAGTGTAATAACCTTCTAACTCAAGTGTGTTCTTTCCTCAAGTTCTCTCTCTCTCTCACAGTCTTCTGTGTTTTATTTCAAAAAGGCACCTACCACATTAGTATCCAAGGTAGTAGAAATGACTGTGAGACAATTGTCTAGCAAGTAAACATGACAGTGATTTCCAAACTCTGTTAAAATCTTCACCGCATTAGCAGAAAAACAGAATTTGTAGTTTTGTTGTACAGTTTGGCCTAGTAAGCACATCCTACTGTCTCACTGCCACCAAAGCAGTAAATGTTCCCCAAGAAATTTAATAATTCTAGACAGTATTCAGCTGCAGGGGGAGGAGGCAGCAAGCAATGACTGTATGGGATGGAAGATTCAGCTACCATCACAATTCCCTGAACTATTTTTAGCTGGACTCATTAACAGTTCACAGTCTGTTCAAGAACCTTGGTGCATTCTAGGCTTTGTTTCTGCAAGAATCAGTCCCTTCTCAGAAAGGATTAAATTTTCTTTGCACAAGACTGAGGCTTTCACCAGTAGATTCTTCTGAAAGATGACAGAGAAGGTAAGAGAAGGTTTATGAATAAGTTCAGATCTAAGTTTCAGGCATATTACACTAAAAAAACCCTAAAGCATTAAGTTCCACAATTCTTACCACAAACATGTTGACGGTTGCTAGAAGTTGCGCTAAGAACACAAAGGAAAAATTCTCTCTCTCCACAAATTACTTTACACAAAAAAAGATTATTTATTGCAAATTCACTCAATTTCATTCAATTCACATTCACTCCACAATTCTGGGTTTGCCAAGAACTAACATTCCCAACCTGACTTTCATGAAGCAGCCTTTCTTCTTAGTCAGTCACTTAAGAATAGCAGTTGCTTTAACTTACAAAAGGTTAAAAGATAATACTCGAGACACGGTCCCAACAACGACTGGGACAACTAACTCAAGTCCAAATGTAATATTAAATTATTAGCATGCCTGACCTTCAAAATGAAATTGCATCCTACACAGTTCCCTGTATCAGAAAACTGTATGTAATACCTTTCTACTGGGTTTCACATCTACACCACACATTTCTGTACATATTCTGTCTGTTCCCTGACAATAGGAACACAGACACATAGAATTCACAAGATATGAAACTTTGATAAATTGTTTACACAGCAGCATGAAGCTGATACCTCCTGGATCTGACACATTTCTGCATGTGCAGTAAAAAACCCAAAGATTTCACTTTTTGTAGGCCAAAGGTAGCAGCAGGGAAGAAACAAGGCTATAGTCAAAGTTACCCACCATCAGACATCAGATATTTTAGCTGACATGAGGAATCTATTTGGTACTGCAAAAAAATTGCCAACTTCACTTTCAATGGACCTCTGAACTTGTGCTGTTGAAACAAACTGTGCTAAACATTACCTTCTAGCATGGGGATTTTTGTTCTACTCATTTTAAGTTACTAACTTTAGAACTAGATTTACAAAATGGATAATAATCAGAAGTGGACAGATTTTTTAGTCGTTTTTATTAGCTTTTATTGTTCCTTAATTATGTGAAGCAGCAGTAGGAATAGAATTGCAACCTTGGCAGGGAGGGAGGGAGGGAGGGAGGAAGGAAGGAAAGCAGAGCTGGCAAGAGCAACCCATCAATACATGCTTTCAACAATTAACAGTGCAATCCCTTAGAAGATCAAAGCATCCTATCAGCCTTTACACAGTAAAAATACAGACAATACACACCTTACAGCTCAAAACTATTTCACTGCAGGCACTGCCACAGGGTGGCAAGAAGAATCAACAGCATAAGTAATGCTACTGCTCCTTCATTTCTAGAAGTTCACAATGCCGTCCTTCACTTCTAGAGGAACAACCCAACATGGGCCTGACAATACAATGTAAAAATGTTTACAGAGGACACTATGAAAACAGATGTTGGGAAACAACTGAAAAGCCTCAGGTATGCAACTTTTCTACACAACATTTTAAAATAATATTAAAAAAACCACTTTAATGTTTCATCTACAGACAGGAGAAGTAACCATCAAGACAGTTGTTTCAAGCCCTAATGATTTTGCATCTTCATCAAGATTTAAACTGTGGGCAAACAGTTACCAAGTCTCATCTCTATTACCTCAAGAAGAACTCCAACACATCAAGACCTAGAAACTGAATGTATGCAAACACGTGCAAAAACCCTCAAGCTGCAAGTGGACAGTGCTTCCAGGCAAGGGCTGCTGCCTTCCCTCCCTTTATGTTACTGCTCTCTAAATGCAACACAAGTTACAGCCATGCAAAAGGACCACGGCTCTCAGAAAACCCACCAGTTTAATCTGCTTCCCAGAAAAGCTCCAATTCAAAAGTTAACTTAAAAAAAAAAACCTATTGTCACTGAACAGCGGATTGTGCATATAATTAAGCAGACATTACCCTGTACAATATACTGTACATTCCATCTTTGAAGTTTCCCACATCATTTCACTAATTAAAATTGCTTCTGCATCCACCCCTTTTACATTACCTTGAAGCAGTCTTGAAATCACTCAAGAGAAAGAAGCATGAACTTTGTGCTCAAAGTATAAGAAACAACATAGTGCAACTTTATCTTGAAAAAAAAATAAGTTGATAACCTGTTTCTTTATTCAAGAAGAGTTTCAAGAACAGTTTTAACTATGAGTCATAAGGGATGATTCAACATTAATCCTCTACATTACCAAAGAATTAATCAATCAATACAGAGAGTTCAGCAAAACGTCCTAGTGTACCTTTCAAATACAACATTTGTACAAGTCGTTTGACAGCCAAACCGCTTCTCCATTAAAGAGCTACTCCCATCTGAAAGACCAGTCATAAAATTAACAGTTAAAAAGCATTCAGATCATGCCTACTTGCAAGACAGGCAGTTAAAGAATGACAGTTAAATAATCAGTAAAAGCTTTGTTTTTATGTATATATATATCTTAACATAATTTTGAATGTTTGTATTCTAGCGGTGATTAAATTTAAGTTCTTTAACAAACCATCTAAAAAAATGCCTTACTTAACAGGCTTGGGACATTTTTTGCAGGAAAAAAGTAATTATAGATTCCATGTCCCTGACATTTTAACAGAAAAATTAGCAGTATTTTTAATGCTAGCACAAGTATTTCTAAATTTAAGATTTAGAAATATGCCATGCCAGTAGTTAAAATAAAAAAACTTTTGAAAAAACTGTTAGTAGTATGACTAACAGCAGTCACACTCCACCCAACACACCCACCCTTGCTAAATCCAAATACTCCAGATGACAAGCAACCTTTCCATACTACTTGCCAGCAGTTGTTACAGTTTAGCTGCCTTCATAGAATTAAAAAAGGATCTCTGAGATTCAGCTGAAGAGACCTGAAAAAGCTACAAGCCGTTACCATAGTACTAGTACAGAAGAAATTATCATTCAAAGGAGGAGCCAAAACCATTGCGTGGCTCGGCTTTAGGAAACCCATCCTTTGTAACGCCTGCTCCCTGTGAATTCCAATCTCTCACATGCTGACTCATGGATCATAGGAGTGGTAGATGGAGGAGGAAAGGGAGGAAATCAGAAGAGAGCAGAACTGCACATGGCCCTCAAAGGAAGAATAAAAAAAGGAAGGCTTGCAGTAGATAGCCAACATCTCCTTCTACCAAAGGAAGGCACATCTTTTCAGCAGGTCAGGACAGGAAAAGCATGCTCAGCTGCAGGTTTTGGTCTTCACTACTTCCTGCAGCCTTTCATGCCGGAAGAGGAGAGTTGCCAAGAGGCCATTGCTGAGAACAGAGGAAGACTAGAGTGCATTAAAAAGCTCATCTAGCACAGGAAGAGCCTGCTTTCCCCACACCAGAGATCTGCACTAGCACGGCTACCAGAACACCTGCTGGCCACCATCAGATGGGGTGGAGTAACTTCAGCAGACACTGCATGAAGCGGTTCACTGCCCCTCCCTACGGAAACACAAGTTCCTTGTCAAAATGGTACAGTATGAGATTTTATGCATCACCTTCTCCAAGGCACCAGATTTGGTAAAATTACAGAAGGAGATTAAGAAGTCTGAAGAGTGAGCTTTATATGGAGGGCCCAAAAAGTTAGGTCTGAAGTGGGGCACTGAGTAGAGAAGAGAAAGAAGAGTGACTCAAATGCTGGCACTTCACACAGGGTTCTAGTGAAACTCTTGTCACAGGAAGTAGGAATCCTACAGAAGACCCATCATTTTCACAAAGGTGAAAGTTTCACAATTTCAATACACCTGTAACTAGAGAAACAATTTTGCACTTTTGGAAGGCATGGGCTCTTAAATGTGTTAAGGAATTAACTGATTCATAAAGCTAATACGAAAATTATTTTCAAGAAAAGATAACTCACTTTGATTTAGAAAGAACAAACCTAGGTGGCAGCATACAAGGAAGCATACAGGTATTTTCAGCACAATCCAAAGAAGCAATCCCTTGTACGTGAGCCAGAACACATAATCAAGAAGAAAAATCAGTAACTTTCAAAACACTCACCTTTAAATTCATGTTTCTTAAACCAATCTAGGATAAATCTACCTCAAAATTGCTTATTTCCTTATAGACGTGCTTCCTCCTGTTCTCAGATTAGCAATACTAGACACCAAAAAAAAAAAAAAAGGTAACTAGGAGGAGCAAATCAACCACTGAAGATGATCTGCCACAGAATTACTACTGCATTATGCACATGCAGTTTCTTGCAGATACAACTTCCTGTAGAAATTGTAGAACAGGGTCCAGGAGCCTCCACATTGCTGACACACATCTCTTGAGCTCCCACTACAGCTTTCCTATTAAAAGCATCTGGAATTCCACTGTTCCACAGAAATGTACTTCTGGGCTTTGATGCATACTTAGGGTGCCATTCCAGTCTTTATAATTTAGTTTTACATTGCTCCATAATTACTGCAAATTAATCTTAAAAATACCCTGAAAAGTCAGCCTGCATCTACCAAAGCCAATTTCTATATGTCTCCTTCCCACCTTCAATACAGATGTCTAAGTTTGTAACGTCAAATTTATGCTAAAAATGTTCCTCAAAATGTCTCTTGAAGACCCCTCAAGAGTATTTTTCTTCATGAGGAAGCAAACAAAATGCACACATGGTTTCAACGTTTTTAGCAAGTTATTAGCTGATCTGAATAAAGGGGTTTTCATATTTTCAGCTTATCTTATGAATAGGCAAGTTTACTAGCCACAGCACAGAGGCTAAATTCCCTGTATCTCTGCAACTACCTGGTGAAATACTGTACACGGATCCACCTAAAAATGTACCTCACAGACACCCAAAATTAACTATCTCAAATACTTCTACACATATAATGCCAATAGCACTGAGGAGTTGATCCTCCTCATTGACCCGTGTAAGGATTACAGAAGTTTCTGTACCGACTTTACCTACCCCAGCACAACACTGCATGCATCCCCCAGCCAAGTTCCCAGTGCTTCCCCCAGTCCAGCAGCACACTTTAAACACTGCATTTCTTTGCCCTAAACAAAATACAAGGAAAAAAACCACTTACCAGCACCGTGGTGCAGATGGACCTGAGCTCAGACTCCACCTTCTCCCGATAGTCCTTGATAAGCTGCATCTTCTTGTCACTGGTGTCTGTCTTCTGCTCGATGCTGGAGATGACCCTCCAGGCCGAGCGCCGCCCCCCCACCACGTTCTTGTAGGCCACGGAGAGCAGGTTGCGCTCCTCGTTGGACAGCTCGGCGCCCTGCTCCGTTACCGCCTTCATGCAGGTGGCCATGTCATCGTAGCGCTCGGCTTGCTCAGCCAGCTTGGCTTTCTGGATCAACTCGGTCTTATCCATGGTGGCTGGCACTGGGACAAGAGCAGTGGAGTAGCAGAAGCAGAAGAAGCTGGAGATGTCACACTATCAACACGAGAATGCACCTCAAAACCTGACAGAAAGAAGACAGTAACCATGATGCCCGAACAAACAGCACCGAACACGATCCTACAACACCCACTGCAAGCCAGCTAAAAACGAGAATTACTGTGAGCCTTGCCTTCCCTTCGCCATCCCCAGTGCTTCTCCTGGAGAGACGGACTGCAACATCCCGCCCTTCCATGCAAGGCTACGGGGACTCGTCCCAAGGGTCCACCCCTCGGGAAACCACGACCTAGAAACCCAGCCGGAGAAGTCACGCTCGGACGGTGCTAGCCAAAGGACGGCAGCCTGGCGCCCAAGCAGTGGAAATAGCTGGTTTTCCATCAGAAAAAAGTCATCACGCCGCCTTTTCTTCGTGCCCTACGTGAGCATATTGATAAGCCCTCGTAACAGGGACGCGTATAGGGATTCCTGGTTACCACCCAGCCTGGGGCCCAAGCCCAAATCCCTGCCCTCCGTACGCTACCAGCCCTGCGGGCGAGCTCCAGAGGCAGGCGGGCATGAATGCCGGGACTGGCGGGAAAAATACATAATAAAAGCAGCAAGACGAGCTCGGCCCCGGAGAACGCGGCAGGGGTTAAAGCCCTCCAGGACCCGCCTCCCTGGGGGCGAGCGAGGCCAGGGCGGGGGCCCCGGGCGCTCCATCTCCCCGCGGCGGGGCGCGCCGGACCCGGGCCTCCCGTCTGCCGCCGATCCAGCCCGCGGCGCGGCGGGGAGCGCGGCGGCTCCCGGTACTCGGCAGCGGCTGCGGTCTCCTGGAAGGGCGGGAGGCGCGGGGGCGGCCGACGGAGTCCCCGTGGCGACGGGGCGGGAAGAGGAAGCGGCGGCGGGTGCGAAATGGCGGCGCTGGCTGCACCTCCCGCTCCCCGGGGCCGCCGAGCTCTCCACGCCGCAATCACAAAATGGAGGACGCGGCGGGAGGAGGCAGCGGAGCGGGAAGCATCTCGCCGCCGGCCGCGGCCCCGCGCTCACCTGGGTCCGCCGGGCTGTGGGGCCGGGCCGCACCCGGTCGGCGCCGCGCTCGGGGCTGTGGCGGAGAGAAAGAGCCGCTCCCGTCTCGGCCGAGCCAGCGCTGAAGGGCGTTGGCGCGCGCACCGACCCGCTGCGCGGCCCGCGCCCACGCGGCCAATCGCGGCCCGGCCTGCCCGCCCGGCCCCGCCCCCCCGCGCACGGCCGGCCAATCGTAAAGGAGCGCGCCGCCGCGGGGGCGAGCGCGGGCAGGGCGCGAGCTCGGCCGGGCCCGTGGGCTGCGGCTGGGGCCACGGGGTTTCCTCCAATGAGATCCAGGGTGGAGTGACGTCACTGTCGCCATGGTGACGCCGCTACAACCCCCCCCCCCCCCCCACCTCCTCCCCCCGCCCTCTCCTTCGCCGCCCCCCCCTCCCGCCCGGCACCCGGGAACGGGACCGGGAACGGGAAGGGGACCAGGACCAGGGATGGGGAGGCGGCGGGAGGGGGAGCCCGGGGCTCCCTGTAGGAGGGCCCGGCCGAGGCGGTGTCCGAGCCGGCGGCGGGGCGGGAGCGGGGGGCCGAGGTGGTGCTCTCGCCCGCAGCACGGCGGCCGTTCCGCCCGCGGGCGGCCGCGCCCTCAGGCCGCTGCTCTCCGCAGCGCCGGCGGGCGGGAGCTCCCGGAGGAGCGGGCGGCGAGCCCGGCCCTGCCCGGCCCTGCCCGGCTGGCCCCGCGGCAGCTCGGGCGGGCAGGGCCGGGAGCCGCCGTGTGCGCCTCGGGATGGGCCGGACCGAGTCCGGGTGCTGCCGCCGCCGCGGCGCGGTCCAGGACAGGCACTGCCGGGTTCGTGTTCCCGGAGCCCCGCGCGGGTGAAGACAGCATTTCCCATAAGCAACTATCAGTGTATTTGTTTGTCTTCATCCTCCTGATCTCGCCTTAATCCTCTAGAGAGATGTGTGTCATCTATGACATACAACTGTAGTGTGTTAGCCACCCGTGGGTGGATAAAGGTGAGGCACGTATGTAGGTCCAAACCCAAGTGGATGCGTGACTTGTGTATATTCTCGCTGCCTGAGCCTCAGGATGTGGTAAAGACACGGTGGGTTTGTGTTATTGGTCTTCCCTGACAAAATCAGGTCAAATGCATTTGGTGTATGAGGGCTCACGCGAGGTCAGGTTCTCCAGTGTCTGCAGGATCAGGTCTGTGCCTGAAGTGATGAGATTTCTCACCTTTGCTTGCAGCATCACCAAATATAGTCACACTGCGGAACTTCAGCATCCAGATGGGATGATGAATTCTCTGAATCAACCTCAGGATGTTATTGTATCAACTCATAAAGCTCTTGGTCTGTGTTTGGACTAGGACTGGGACTATGCATGTGGAAATTTTAGCTATGCTGTGAACAACACACTTTTATTTGTCATTTGAGTTTGGGAAACATTGCTTTATTAAAAATATTGACCTCTCGATAGCAACCTCTTCAAATTTATTGAAACTCAGAAACTGCTCTGAATCTCCCTCAGAAGTTAACTTTTGGTAACTTACTACAGTTTTAGGATGCCCATTTATTCTTCCTTGTTTGTAAGATATGTATTAGTCCCTAATAATTATCTTCATTTACTTGAAATAAAGACCAGAATTCACCAGTTGTGTAACAAAGCCTTTTTTATTAACACCATGTCTCCATCAACTAACCATTCCACCTATAAGGCACAAGTGAGTATGTTTTTTGAGGAAGGACAGCTGACATGATTGAAGCTATTTCCTTCACTGATTCATCTCAGAAAAGGGGAAGATATTAAGAATTACTCTCATACCATTTAGTTCCTGTGTCTCTCCCACCTATTGAGAGGCTGCATTAAGAAATACAGAACCGAGTTAGGAGTTGGGAAGTGCTGGGCAGGGCAGTTTGTGTGCACAGAGCAGTGTGATGGATGCAGACTGAGCTCCACGCGTGATGCAGAATCTGATGTATGTGTGCAGAGCAGTTGTGTGTCTGCCTTCAAATCCTCTCTGTGCTCCTTGCTTTTGAGGTTTGGGTCTTGTGGGCTTACATGCCATAACACTGGTCAGTAATACCAATTTTAATCACATAGCCATAAGCTTATTTTCCCAGAAGAACCCTATTGCTGAGTAGGAATATTGTCCTTTAGGGAGCTTTTCTGAGAGGGGACTTGAAGAGTTTGTTGTGTTTAGATTAGAAAAATGAATGTTAAGAGGAGATTTGATGTTGTCTCAAAAGAAGAATAAATGGCATGGATGTAGAATTGTTTAAATGAAAGATATGTATGTAAAATGGATATAAATGAATTTCGAGTGTGAATTAGAAGATTTGGAATTTTCAGAGCAGTGAGGCCATGAGACAGTTTCCCTGTGCTGAGGGCAAAAAGCCCTTCCGCTTAGAAAGCAGAGCCTGACGAGTTTGCAAAAGTGTTTGTGTGATGCAGTTGCCTAGAATAGCAGGAGGGTAAGCTCCAGAAGCTTTACAATTCTGTGTTTCTTTTATTGATGATTCCATATTCTTGTACATGCTTAGTCCATGCATACTTCAATGTACAGTTTACTGCATAGCATTATCCTTTATTGAATAAAAAAACCCTTAATTTCCTATAGAGCATTTCAAGACTGCTGTAATATCATTAATGACTTTACCCTTGTCACCACTATGAAATGGTTGACAGTTTTTTGTCTTGTTTGCAGGAAATTAAAAATATCAACACTTCTGGTTATCTATGTGAAGAAATGTAAGACCTTAAGTTCCCAAGTGGTAAATACTGTATCAAAGACCTGCATTTCCAGGGTGGTAAAAGCTTTATGCTACTTTGCATGTACAGAAAGTCCACCTCCCACTGACTTCAGATGCACCTACTCACATTCAGCATCTTAGCAGCTCACACTACAAATTACTCAATTGGGGTGTGGGAGAAAAGTGAGGAATACATATAATGCAAATTCCTCAGACTTACATGTGATCTTTACAACAGAGTTAGAAGACAGTTTTCTAGAGCCTCTGTTATTTGCTATAAGACTCTTACTGCTTTTTCCCAGTAGAACCAGCCCCCTTCATCAGATGTTTTCCATCTCTACATCAAATGAGATTGAGATGGTACAGGCAGGAGCTTCCTTCCTACTGTCTGTACAACAGGTACACAGCAGGTCAAAGTGGCATCTCACAAAACAAACATATAGCACTGTGAATGAAAGTAAACACACAAAGAACCCCTAAAAGCAGACTTCTGTCATGGGATTCACCCAGACTACACTGAACAATAGTATGAGTGTGCTCTTTGGATATGCAGCATGCTCCTGAACTATCCAAAATAGTCCTGTCATGGGTAGCAGTCAAAAAACTTACTCATTTTGTGACTTCAGTGGGATGTAGATTCCTTACTAGTCTCTTTATCTGTTCACTCAATGGCAAGAGAACATATTTTATGTTTATTAAGGCTCTGTGTTTTAGTAGTTAAGGACTTTCCTCTTTTGCTCCCATACTCTTCCTGTAATTTTTTCCTTCTTATCAGCCCCCTAATTTACACTGCTATCCCATCTCACCCCCTTCTGATTCCTGCATTCTGCTCAGCTCCTGTCTGTACACTTGTTCTCCTGCTGTCATTCTTTTGGTGTTATACCCTCTGCCTTTCTTTTGTTGTTCCAACTTTTACTAAAACTTCTGGGCAGAGAAGACTTGCTTAGGAGGCCTAGACATTTAGCAGTCTTATATAAGTGCTGGCATCTTAAGGAAATTCTGCAGGCAAATTTTAAGATGTCAGCTGAGGTTATTAAAATCGAGTTTTCTCTTTATGTTTTCCATGTTTCCATGAAACCAGCATAAGACTTAACTTCCATCTGGCCAATTTCTTGAAGAGTTTAAAGGCACTGCTGTGATGGCTTCAGGTGTTGGAATTCTTTGATAATCAAATTGTAATAAAGTATGTCATCCTGGACAAAACTGGAATTCCCTTTGATTTTCTCTATGAGGAACAGCTAAACCATTCTAGCTAAAATATGAAAAACATTCTAGGTGTGTTCATATAGACTGATCTGTATTTAAGCTTTTGGAGAGGAACTAAACCAGTGGTCATGACTCTTCTACATAAAACTTAAATTTACTTAACTTTGTTTTTCTTGCACTTGATTGGGGGACTTAGGAATAAAAGGATGAGGTGTCTTGTTACCCTTGTATTTTTTACTCATATCTTAAAGGTGCTAGAGGGTGGCACAAATGCTCTTACATTAAAAGTAGGAAGCTACCCATGTAAGAGGCTAAAGCATCAGCAGAATCTAGTTAAGTGACAAATAAATGTGAGTCAGTGGGATCAAGCTTTTAAACATTATCCTGATTTCATATTATGTCTGTGCTGTGAGGAGGCCACAGGACTTCTTAAATTTTTGAAAATACTTGCATGACTTGCTCATTGCTGGTATAAACTAATTGCACCAGAGGACAAGTCTCTGAAGATGCTCATGAATGTGTAGCTAATTGTGGGTGCTATTTTATGCAAATAGTTTTCTTCTGCTGAGAGAAGAGGGATCAAGGAATACTTGGGTTAGGAAGGTGAAGTGTGGGAGGGTGGTACTGAACCTTACTTTTGCTGCTGAGTGCCATTTGTCTGGTTTAAGTGGCTTCAGGATAAGTCTGTGTCCATCCTGGGAGTAGTTTGGTCGTTGCTTGTAAAGGATGGTATTGATTAATATTGATATCTGCTGCAAGGTAAATGCTGCTGTAGTCTGATGTGCTGAGGCAGCTACTGATCTTGGTTGATAAGAATGTCTCAGCCTTTGTCTGACACTCTTTCTTCCCTCCTACCATTTCAGTAATTGATTTTACATTCCACTCCTCTTTTTGGGAGGTGCAGTATATATAATCTTTTGAACATGACAGGGTTTCTCTGTATCCTTTCCTTCTGTGGCATGTGGTGCTGGAGACTGCAATAGACTCTGGGGAACAGAGTCAAGCCTGTGTTACCTGGGTGAGCCATCCTCCTACCTCAGAGAGCTTTCCTTCCCTCCTGATGGCCTGTGGGTGAGGGAGGGAGGCAGGGAGGGAAGGTGCTGGCTAAACAGAACCATTCCCTTTTTTGTGCTCTTGATATTAAAATGCAGGTTTGTCTGCTCAGGTCCTAAGCAGATCCAGTGAATCTCTTGTGACGTATATCCAAAGCTCTGGGACCTCACTGTGCTGCAGCTGCTGAGAGACACGTGTGGTAGAGTCCCATATTGGATTCCTCTCCAGGAATAGCCTGCACTGGTCTAGCTGGACATAAAGCTTTTGCAGATTTCCCTTGGGCTTCTCTTTTATTTTCACTGCCTCTGTCTTATAAGTGTGACTTAGGAGTGGGAGGACAGGAGCCAGCTGGAGTCCATGGTATCCCTCAAAGTTGAGGTGTGTCCTTTTTTATGGAAATGAAGCAAATAGCCTTTTAATGGCTTTTGTTCAGTTACATGCAACTTGCTCTGCTGAAGGTTGATAAAAAGTCCCCTTTTGCATGAACAAACACGACTGGAAAAAGTCACTGATTGTCAAGTAAATTTTATCCTTCTATCTGAAGGCAACAGGAGGGCCCCTAGAATTAAGACAAATGTAGCTAATGTTCTTTTAATGGTGATTTGATTATTCTTTCATTACAAGTAACTAGTTCCCTTTTCTAATTATATGTCTTGCTTTTATCTATGAAAAATCACCCAATTTATGGGAGTGGACCATTAAAATTGCTTATCCACTAACAGTTTATTGTAGTGCTATGAGATTGCTGGTTTCAGAAAATGTCTGTATTGCAATAGATTCATATAGATTTTTGGTTCTTCTGCTGTTTTGCCAATGATCATGACAAATGAGAAAGCAGGTAGTGAGGGTGGGTGTACAAGGCAAAAATTATATGGAGAGGTCAGAGAGCACAAACACTGCACACATTTAGTGTGCCTTTTAGGGAGTGAGAAGTATTGGAAGGGAAAAGGGCACTAGGGAATAAGCCCAAAACACATAAAGATGCACTGGTACCTTGAAAGGCTTCAGGTTTAGAAAAGATTCAGCAAATTCAGGGAGAGCTCTGCCTGCGCTTGACCTCTGCACTTCTTGGTTTTTCTCTCTCTCTCTTATCTTTCCCCTGCAACTGCTGTATGAGCATGTTATTCAAATGGGAGAAGGGATATCAGTCAACCAAGTGACACAGTGGGGACAGGAGAGGGGGCATTGGAGGAGTAGTTGGGAGCATGATTTGAGAAAGCCTTGGGTCCTGCAGGCAGCTCACTGCAGGCAGCTCACTGCAGTCCACTCTTGTTAGTTTTCTGATGGGCTAGGGATGCCAGCAGGCAAAGCTGGTGCAGAGAGGTAATATCTCTTACTGTATCAATTAACTGTATCAATTAGTTTGAAAAATAGACAAGCATTTGATCTGAAATTACAAATGTAGTTTCTTTGTATAATTTAAATGTACTTTTTTGCTCTGTGTCATATAATATTAAGACTGCTGGATGTCTGAAGGTCAAGTGTTCATCTATACAGGTAAACTGACTGGTAAAGGAATTGTTATTCCTGTAAACTAGAAGTAAACTGGGGTAATTCCTTACATGGAAACTCCATTCTATAAAGAAAGCCACTTTTATTCTGAAATACAGTGCATGCTAGGGGAACAATAACAACAAACTATGATTATCAGACTATTCCTAGTGTAGAGCAGCCATAAGAATAAAGTAAGGAAAGGGAAAGGACAAAAAAGATGGGGATGGAAAGAAGGCAGTCAAGTGGTCAAGTAGAGATACCTGTGGGAAGATGTAATTTGACTCTCCTTTCTCATCTGAATTTACAGACTGAAATTTATTGAGTAATAGCCCTCAAAAATTTGTTCAAAGGTGAGATATCTTGATTTTTAAGAGTTCATGCTCTTCCATCAGTCAATGTGGCAATAGGATGTGTATATATTGATTTTTTCCATACAATTTTGATGACAAGGCTCTTGGATATGAGTTTAATTAGGACTCAGCTCTTTCATGTACAAAGATCAGAAGTCTGAGGACTATGAAAAACGCATGTTAAATGTCTTACTACTTATGATTATATATCTGGCACATTATTAATAGTGATTTATATGTAGAATAAAATAATTCTTCAGTGGAAGAAGGACATAGCATATGCATATATATACATATTTTAGGCTGAAATGCCAAGAACAGGGCACTATTCATACATCTTTAGTAAGTGAATTAATTTTGACAGTTAACATACTGCATCTTTGCTTTACTGAAATATCACTGCTGTGCTTGTCTGCCATCATTATAGGCAAGCTGCTTAATGATGGCCTGTGGTAATGCAAATTATATCACTTAATTGCTTGCATTAATGTTGTAGGAAGTTTCAGGTACACTGGGTGAGTGTCCATGGAACTACAAGCAAGGAAAAAAGCTTCAGACTAGGGAAAGAAGTGTCTAAGTGTGGGGCTGCCTCCTGCATTGGTGGGTTGAGCTTTTCAGAGGGAGGTTCTGCCTTCTGGAGAAACCAAATGAGAGATGCAACCTCCCTTTCCCTGTTTTCATGCTCTGCTGTGAATGAGAGAGCAGAGCTTTCTGTTGAGGTGAAGAGCTATGATTACAACAATATATAGCCCCAAAAAGAGCATGGTACATGCTGATGTAGGTTGTGTTGGCAGATAAAGCCATTTCTGCAGGAGGAGATACACTTCTGAATAGGGAGATTGAGATGTGGTCTTGATCCACAGATGAGTACATGAGGAATTTAGTTTGAAGGTGCTAGATGTTCACAGTGTTAAACATTGATGTTGGGAGGAGTTTTCAGATCTAATTTCCATGTGTTTGAACAGTGGAGACTTCCAGATAGAACACACAGAACAGCTGTAAGGAAATCCCAGTATTTATGTCATTCTGCTTCTTTATGAGGTTCCTCAAATTACTGTTGTTGTGTAACCTTCAGTAGAGTGTGTTTGAATGTTTACATAGTATGTAACTAGCATTATTCCCCATCTTAAGAACAGGCAATTCTATGAATTTGCCTTATTTCTGTAACTTTAAATGCAGTGCTTCTATACATCTTTACCTGAGCTTAAAAGCTATGCATGGGCCATTAAAATAATAAGATAATTAAGTTTTGACATAAAATGTTATATTAAATATATCAAATATTTCATAGATTTTTTTTTATTGTCACAGATTACCACCTTTGTTAGCTATTTAATTCAAATGTTTTCCTGGAGGGATGTATCTTACTTTCCTGGATGTGATATTGGAGGAGTACTGATTGACCAGATTGCTTTATTGCATCCATGCTACTGTCATCACAGCTAGGTAGGAAACTAATGTTCTGCTCTGTCAAACTCTTCAGGAATTCTTACCCTGAAGAAGAAGGTTGCAAAGCATCTTTCATGGAAACCCCCCCCAACACACTTCTACAGTATGAATGAGAGCATTTCCATGCCATGGGCAGGGGTATCTTCCACTAGATCTGATTGTTTAAAGCCCCATCCTTGGCCTTGAAGATTTCCATGGATGGGGCATCCACAACTTCTCTGGACAATGCATGCCAATGCTTCAATACCCTCATCATAAAAATGTCTTCCTTATATCTGATCTAAACTCTCAATCTAAAACCATTGTCAGGTTGCTCTGGCCCTGGTAAAAAGTCCTTCTCCATCTTTCTTATAAGTCCCCTGTATCTACTGAAAGGTGTCTCTTACAGATAAAAAGAAGTGTGTATCCTGGAAATGTCAGATCTGTTTTCCAAGACTTTCTTAGGACGCTCCACAGAAAAACAGGCTTGGATTTCTCTCCAGTAGATGCAGTTCCAAGTTACTGGATTTTTGAGCATAGTACCACCAGCATCTCTCTGTAGTCTGTGGAAAACATTTGCAGGGAATGATTCTTCCCATCTCTCTGAGATTCTGCAAGTGTCTGTTTCCAGATCCTTAAGCAACTAAATAAAATTAAATAGAACATAAGTCAAAGTCTTGATGAATATTCATAATGGCTGATGATTACCCCTAATGGATCAATACAAACATCATTACATATTAATTCTACAAACATTACATATTAATTATGAGCAGGTTATGTTTACTCAAAAAGCACATAAGTCATCATCAGGCCTGTATGAAGTGCTCAATTTCATACTGTTTAAAGTGGCATTTGTTAGGTGACTCAACTTTCTACATTTTCCCCTTTTGCATCATACTTTTATACTTTCATTTAAAGTCATACTTTTTTTTTTTTCAGGTGGAAAGGAATATTCCATATTTCTGATGCAATTGTTTTATTGTTGTTCTTGGCACACAGCCATTTAATTTCTTTGAAGGAACAGCAGTTGCAGGGTGTGATAAGTAGGGTGACTGTCATCAAGAGTCGTTTAGTTTTTACTTTCACAGAGCACAAGCTCCTTTTGATTCACTTTAAAAGGATAAGGCTTGATTTTTGCCTGGTGTAAATCAGAGGAAAATGCTGCTTGTGTCTTTTGTATTTAATTAATTCCTTGAAGATTTTCATTGTAAGCCCATTGTAGGATTTGAACAATCTCATTTAGTTCATCCTTACTTTTGAAATTCTTCAGTTATACCTCTGTGACTCTTTATGTTTCTCATATATCTCTGTGATGGGAGACTTGGTACTGGACACTGCTTGCAAGGTGAGACTATTGATTTAGACAGTGGTTTAATGCTTTCAGGACTTCCTCAGTAGAATTCTTCCTGATATTCTCTCAGCTTTATAAAGTGACACTGAATTGTGCAAATGTTCTTATTTTGCTGTCCACATCAATACTTTAATAATTTTGTCCTAGACTATACTTGATAACATGGCATTTCCTCTGTTTCATGCTGTCCATTCAACCAGCATTTGTTAGGTCTATATGAAGGTTTTCACTACCTTGTCTCAGAGTTCTGTTTTGACTGTCAGATAACATTGTGTCACTAGTAAAATTGCTCTGTTCACACTCTTTTTCAGATCATTAGTTGAGACATTGAGCAGTAGCCTACAATTTTAGTATCCGTGCAGTTTATCTTTAGCCTGAGTGAAAAGTAAAATCTATATTCCCATCCTTTTCCTTGCATCAGTGACAATGGCAGATCATGATGCAGCTGAAAAGGTGGCCTAAAAAATCTTGTCCCTGTAGACTTTAGCATTGTTTGAAGTTTGAACCAGTTTGGATAAAAAAATATGCTCTGAGGAGCTGTGGTAGCATCAGAGTCTCAGAGTGGTTCCAAGAAACCTGTAGGAGTTGAAGGAGTGGAGCCCACAGATGAGCATTTCCTAAGCCTCAGAGCCAAGCACTTGTTATCTGGGGTCAAACCACCCTGGCTGGCAGCTGACCCTGTGGGTGGCAGTGAAGAGAGGGCAGAGGAAATGGGTGTGTGGCTGAGCCAGTGCACTGCAGACTCCACTGCCCTGGGATCGATGCAGGCACTCTGTGTTTCTTCCTTTTGCTTCCATCAGTCATTCTAGTCATTACTGGAGAGATGTGTTTCTGTACATAGCTTGTCAGTCAACATGCAGGAGGTAGTGTGGTATTCCACAATCCCTGAGAGCTCTGCTTTCTTTGCTGTTATATTCCCAAACCTTCAACATAGGAATACTTAGTCCTGGCATGTTTTACATTCCCAAATGATTGCCTGGCTCCAACTCAGCCGTGGGCTTTGCACTTTTCTCATGTTGCTGAATTATTGATGCTGCTTCATTGCAAAGGAGTTCCTTAATGCCCATGTTACAGTGCAAGAGCCTGTGTGAGACATTCCCTTCTGTAGTTCATCTCATCCCTCAGACACACATAGGTAACTTGCAGAGAGAATGGGTTGGGGTGAGGGAGGAGAGAATGTATAAGCAGATGGGGGAATGGGATCAAAATATCAAAACACCAGGACAGGAGCCCCAGCTGAGAAATCAGAACAAAAACACTTGTTTCATTAGTTGGAAGGAGACGGCTATGTCTAGTCCAGTTTGGCAAGGAAGATCCACATTAGTTTTCCACATTTTGCTAAGGCAGCTTCTGAGGGAGTTGTTCCTGCAGGCCTGTCTCTCTTCTCAGGTTTGCCTTTAATTATGAACAGCAGAAGTATGCTGGGGGAAAGCAGTACAGGGGATTTTGGAGGGCTCTGTGCTTGTTCACTGAAGCATGAGAACAAATTCTGTGCACATTTCAAGGCAGGAGTGTGTCTGTTTGCCTACATCTGCCTCAAATCCTGCAATCCTGCCTTACAATTTACTCATGCTGCCTGTGCAAGTGAAGCCTAAACCTAAATGCTGGTCCCTTTGCATCTACCTCCTTCCCTTCACCAAAACAGCCTCAGTACCTCTTGAGCCTGAATTTTTCTTTGTTCAACAAAAAAAACCCAACAACCCAGTTCCTTAGAATATCCCAGCAAGGTACCAACCAGACTTTTGGTACTAGCACATTAACTTTTTTACTGATGAAAATAACTCATACCTCTTGGCATCAAACTTTGGTTTTTCAGCCCTGCATCACATCAGCAAGGGATGCTTGTGCTTAGCTAGAAATACAAGGTACTCATAGTTGGCTACTAAATTACAGGCTTCTAAGTTTTTAGCAGGAATTCTGATATTAATTTCCAAATACATGACTTTATACTCCATGATCTTCAGTTTCAGTCTGTCTGTTTTACTCTTAGCCTACCTGTGCCATACTCTGATCTTTCCCTGCACTGACACAGCCTTTGAATCTTGTGATATGCTCCTGTTTCATTAGCATGTTTTCATTTTCTTGTGCCAAGGTTGTTAATGGAAGTATTAAATAAGATCAGTTCCAAGGTCCCCAGCTTGAAGAAGCTTTAATTGGATGTGCAGGATACATTTTGTAGATAAACGAAGGACACAGCACAGATCCTCGTGAGAGCAAATCAGCCTAATCCTGATGTCTTCTGCAGAGATTTTCTGCTTATTCAGAGGATGCTGCTTCATTTCAGTATATTGTCCTGCACAAAGATAGCAAAGCAGTTCCTTATCCTATGGCCTGGGTAGCTTTGTAAGGACTATAAAATATGATTTGGATGAATCATGATTGAATAGGCTGCACTGATGTTGAGATGGGAGGCATCAGTAGGACAGAAATACTCTTGCAGCAACTTTGTAAAGCAAAAGCAAGCAAGAGGGTATTGTGCAGATGTGGGAAAAGGTAGAGGATACACAAGCCAAAAGCCCTGAATAGGCAGATGAGGAGTCTCACAGAAATGCTGTACATTCTTGAGCCCATCAAGTCAGAAATGCATTGTGCTCCTGGCATGGCTCAAACAGCCACTTGTGGACTGCAGATATGTCTTTATATTAATCACCAGTCAAGCATATTGCATATCTTCTTGTGTTTGGAATACTATTGTCATGATTCATGGGTTCCTTTTACCTTGTTTTATGCCCAGAATTAATTGCACTCTCAGTGGAAATATATTTTCAGTGGGTTTTTTAAAAATTAAATAGCAGGGAACACATAAAGTAAACACTAAGCAATACATTACCAAACATCTGAAAAACAGGAGTATTAAAACTGTGGGCTTCAGAAAAGTTATCTGACCCTCCAGAATCCCCCAAAGTTGTTGTGCTGTAGGGTATCAGCCCTTTTCTCACAGTCTTCTGTCTCTTCTCTTTATCCCACTGATGGTCTGGGGACATGCAAAGGAGAAAAACCAAGAAATTACTTGCCAATTAATGGACATTAACCCAGTGCAGCTGTTCTTTAGCCTTTTCCTCATGTTTAGGTCTTCTTTCTCACAGACTCTGTCCAGACCTAAACAAATCTGAAGCTACAAGGATTTAATTTTTCCAAATTTTTCTTTGTCCCCTGAACCCAAAGGCAGTTGTCTAAGGGCAGTGCTTTTCTGCTAACTCAAGTAGAAATTTATTAAAAATGGCATGGATTCCTAGATGTCCAGGGAAAGAGCAGAGGGTAGAAAGCTATTAACTGAGAGAGGCTTCAGGGTTATGTGTGTCTCCACTGGGATGATTGATGGCTGCTTTTGGTATAGGGTAGCAAAATGCATGAGAGGCAAATTAGTAAGTGGGCACATTTAGGGCTGCCCTCATTTTGAAGGATCTCACTTGTTTGAAGGATCAAACTTGTTTCAAGCAGGCAAAACTGGATTTTTTAAAATGAGGATAAGGGCAGAGAAGGAAAAATATGTCCTGTTCCTTCAGAACATTGGGCCCAAACTGAGCACAAGCACACTCCCTCCCAGTTTGAGCACCACCAGAGAGCTGGGTCGATGAACAGTCCTCATGCTAAGGGACAGCACTACTTTTGGTATAAGTTAATTTAATTCCAGCAGGTCAGTGTGAAGTACACTGCACAACCATAGAAAAGCTGCAGAGAATTCCCTATAGCAACTCTCAGAATTGCTTTCCTTTAGGAAGTGTCTGAACAGCCTGATCTCAGCAATTTCCCTCATAATAATGATTTATGCTGGCTCAAAACAGAGGGCACCAATTAAACTGTAAGCCAGCAACACATCTCTAAAAGTTTTCTTCCTCTGTTTATAGTAAGCATTTTTAGAATAAAAGAACTTTACCTTCCAACTGTTGTGATTTTCATTTAGCTGTGAATTTTTTTGACTGATATAATAATGCCCTATCACCTGGGCTCAGTGGAGGAGGTGGCAGTAAGTTTCACCAACAATCTAGACAAGGCAATTGAGTGCACCCTCAGACAGTTCAAAGATGATACCCGGTTGGGTGGGAGTGTGGTTCTGCTGGAGGGTAGGAAGGCTCTGCAGAGGGATCTAGACAGGCTGGATCATGGGCTGAAGCCAGTCATGTGAGGGTCAACAAGATGAAATGCTGGTTCCTGCACTTGGGTCCTAACAACTCTATGCAGTGCTGCAGTCTGGAGGCAGAGTGGCTGGAAAGCTTCTCTAGTGAAAAGGACCTAGGGGTGTTGGTTGGGAGCGGATGAACATGGGCCAGAGTGTGCCCAGGTGGCCAAGAAGACCAATGACATCCTGGCCTGTATCAGTAATAGTGCCATGGAGCACCTTCCACTAGACCAGATTAACCAAAGCCCTTTCCAGCCTGGCCTTGAACACTTCCAGGGATGAGGCATCCACAGCTTCTCTGAACAGCCTGTTCCAGTGCCCCATCCTTTGGAATGGTACCTTCCCCAGTTTACAATGTAGAGAGATGCTCCAGTTGGGACTCAGAACCAGAGTGCAGTCAGATTTTAGTAACAGTGTACTGTAGTAGTCCTGATACCACCCGTGAAGTCTTGCTCTATTTATTTATTTTTGTCACAGTCAGGGTTCTAACTATCCCTCTCTATCCCTCATCTGCTTTTTTTCCTGCACTAAGCAGTTGTTAGGGATTTGGCCAAGAGAAAGGCTTCTCAGAAGGTCATCAGTTCCAGACTTCAGTATGGGATTGTGGTGGTAAATCAGCTGAAGACTAGTACTTTGCTCTTTGCCAAAATGGAAGAAAGCAGGTGATGGCTGCAGCAAAAAGCAGGTATCTGGCAAAAAATGTTGGGATATCTGTATAGAAGAATATGGGATACTTTCAGAAGGATCCACTTCCTGTTATCCTGAAAGGGTTAGGCTCCTCCAAAAGGTTGCTGAATCTGCCTGCAAAGTGGGTTTAAATCTTTGCCAGTTTGCAGTAAAAAGCATGAACTGCAGGAGCAAGCCTAGTTAACACTATTCTACAAGCTCTCCTACAAGGATCCATGGAGAAGGCAAGGATGACATTCTTCCTTCAGTGGCATTAGTCTCTGTCTTGTTTCAGAAGGTTAAAAGGGAGATGGAAAAACTCATGACTCCTTGACTTGAAATACACCTGACTGTGCAATGTTGCTCTTCCCAGTTCTGTATTAGTGTTTTAGCTGTAGTTCCATTGTTGCACCAGTCCTTAGGCTGAAGCAGATCTCTGAGTGGACTGGAGTGGGAACTGCCATTCTCAGCTGGACATTGTTTATTGTGTACTGAGTTTATTGTGTACTGTTCATCTTGATGCTGTTAAACTCACAGCACGTTTGTGAAATGCACTATACATAACTCCTGTCACTCTGATACCCATCTAGATGGAGTCAGGCATGGAAAGGAAAAGACAGAAATTACTCTCCTGGGTCATCCCTTACAGTAGGAGATCACTCTTCTTCCATTTCACCACATTCTTTACATTCTTTCACCGTCAGGGTTGGGTCTGGAGGAGAACCAACCAGATCATGACCTACTGCAAAGCCACCAGCTTGAGGCACAGGGATAAATGTTAATGAATATTAACCTGCAGGAGAATGGGGAGTGTGCCTCGTGGAGTATCTTGATCTTTCAATTGAAGGATTAGGAATCTGTTTCTACAGATTTCCTGATTCAGAAAAGTGAACCCTCTATTCAACTCTATTCCCTTTCAGGGATGGGAGACGAAAGGTTCCCTTACCCTGGTGAAAAAGTCAGGACCAGCAGATTCAGTCCCTGAACTCAGGACATCATACTGTCTACCTTCCTATGTGAATTTTACCATTCATGTTTCCCCAAATCTGGACAGACACTTCCTAGCATACTTCCAGAAGGATGTGACACGTTAAGGTACACTAAAGACAGTGTGCCTTGTTTGTACAGTAATTAATTCATCTCCATTTTGATTGCAAGCTTTCACTGCCAAATATTTGGGAGAAACTTACTTCCTATGATATTGCAGGTATACATCTGCCAGGATGGATCTGCTCTGAATGACGGTTCCTTTCTTCAAGCAGCTGTCTTTCAAAGCATTGTCCAAAGCAGACACTTCCTTCCTTTGAGATGCCTGGCAAAAAAAAACACCCCAACCTGCTTGAAGCCAGCTTCTGAGTTGCAATTCAGGAGGAATATGGCCACAACAGTTAGAGAAAATAAAGATGGAAGTGTTGCTTTCTTCCTGCTCAAAGAAAGTGAAGTGAAACAGGCACCTTGCAGCTTTTGGTATCAACCTAATTGAATAGAAAAATTAGGACCATAAAGTAATCTGGACTTTATAGCTAAAATCTGATCTCTGTCAAAGCATTTCAAGGATGTGCATCATGCCTGTAGAAGGCATTATAATTATGGCAACAGAACTTGCACTCTAATTTGTGCTGCCCTTGCCACAAAGTACCCTGACAATTTTTCTTCTGTTGTCATTCTGCATCTTGAGGGATGCTGAGCCCCCATTAAAGCTTGAAGTCTAGTGGTGGAAGTGTCCCTGCCTCACCCAGGTGTGTCAGTGGGTTGTTAAAAGCATGCAAACAATTTAAAGGCAATAACCTGGAGTCCTGTGTGTTTTCAAGCCATGCCTGGGTAACAGGCAGTGATGCCCTGCCTACCTTTGTGCAGTTTCTATCACTTTGTCATCATATCTGTACTGAGGTTACTGCTGTGTTAAGTCCTGCCCATTCCTGCATCTCAGCCTTTTCCAGAGGTACAGAAACTGGGGAGGACATCAGGATCTTTCTAAGGAAGAAGCATTTGGAGCATAATGCAGCACTACACCTGTGCAGCCAGGAAAGCTTTGCTCATCCTTAATAGCTGCAGATACAGGAGGGAGGCTGTTGGACACACCTCTGCTCCCATCATCTTCCACTGCCTGGATGTCACTTATGTGCTGCTGAAATCTCCTGCCCACATTTCTCTCATACAGTTTTTCAGGCTTTGTCTGATTCATGAATTAGATCTAATCCCCGCTAATCCCTAATCTAACCTAATCTAATCAAGCACTGCTTAAGAGCTTGTTAAAACTGAACATTGACATCTGAGTAATATTCCAACACTCCATATCATTTCATCCTTTTTGCACTCAATGCAACATCTTGTTTTTGTTTAATGCCACTTCCTCACCTGTTTGGGGGTTTTCTGTGTATGCCTACACAATATTTAGATTTATAACGCATCATTTAAACTGAAATCATTAAGAAACCTGAAGCACTCATTGAGCCTTAGGACTGGAACACTGCTCAGCTCAGTTTAGAACTTCAGCTTTCACCAGCAGATCTAAGGTTCCTAGATGTCACAACCACCGCAACTACGAAAAAAAAAAGGAGATTGTCTTAACAGATTTCTTGCAGTTTAGAGTATTAATTCTCTGTCAATTTAACTCAAAAGCATCATTAAAGGCTGTGAGAGCTGGATACTTATTCATGTGCCTGGTGGCAAAGCCAAGCCAAGCCAAGCCTAGCCAAGCTACAAGAAAAGCACATTTTACCCTCCAGATCATTTTAGCAGGTCCTTTCCTAGGGCATAACTTGTTGTTTACAACAAAGGAAATACTACAACTAAAACACGGTCCCCAGGGGGCACTTCCCTGTCTCTGTTAACCGGAGGAAACAAGACACACCTTCCATGTGACCTGAGAAACTGCTTTCTGTCTTGCCATGTGGACCGAGGTAGGCAGGGATGCCAAAAGCATCCCTAAGCTGCTGTCTTATAAAACTGTGCAGCAGTTAATGCATGTCAGCTCTGGGAGACAGAGATGTAAAATGCATTGCAATGATTTTGAACATTCTGCCAGAGCCCTTGTCTAATGGAAAGGTCATGTATTGCTGTGGTGTGTCTTGAAATGAGAAAAGTAATCCTTCTTCTTAATGAGTTGAGAGCAGCACTGCATGCTGAAGGGATACACTTCCCTGTTTATATTGTGGGTTGTTTCCCACCACTTGCAAACTAGAGCTCTGCTTCATGGAAACGCTGCATGAGTACTTAAAACACTTTGGCTTTTGCTGGCAGCTGGGGCTGATATCATCCCATGAGGGGTTCTCAGAAGTCTGCAGGAGCTATTTTCAATGGGACAGCAGGTCTGTCTCTTCCTCTGGATTATAAATTGTATCTTTAGGTTGATCTTCACATTCAGAGTTGTGTTACTCTGAAAAAGTCTGAACTGAAAAAGTCAGTTTTTATCAGGTAGCTGTCTGCATCTCCATTTTGAGGACAACTCATGTCCTCAGAAGCACTGAGCACTCATGATTCCTAGGCTTCTGGCAGCTCAGTTCTGAGTTTCAATTTATATATTTAACTATAATATCCTGCATTTGTTATGCAAGCCATGAAATATTTTTAAAGACAGGTCTTTTGTTAACAATAGGTCAAGTTAAGTTGCAGTGCTTTTTACAACATATATTTTATTAAGAACTTTTGATAAATGCTAAACAATACAAAGGAAGGGAGTATCTTCCATCCCTTCTATGATTGTCACCACACTATCAGGCTTGTGAGTATAACTACAGGAGAATTCTACTTTGCCTTCAGGAGGCTGCAGGATCCCAGTGCTTGCAGCAAGACTCTGAGCAAGAAACTCAGGCCTGGCCACAGAGCTCTCACCTAAAGACAACATTAAAAATGCATCAATTAAAATACTCCTGCAGAATGATGCCCAGCTCTGATCAGCAGAGGAGAGCAAAACAACAAGAAAAACTGGGAAAAGCCTGAGAAAGATTCTCCAAAGGTGGTGGTTTAAAATCTGCCCTTATATAACTTGTTGAAGTCACCAAATATGAACGTGGGCCAGCAAACTCATTCAATTTTTTATTCTATAAATAGTTTCCTCTTTCCAGTGGCATGAGTCTAAGGTTTAATAGTGGTTTGGCAATTTGCAGAGAGAAAACCTGAGCAGTGTGCCAGTTTGTTGGGAGGGAGGAGCAGAGGTGAAACACCCTGCAACTCATTTTCTCTGCACCCAACTGACTTAAGGCTTGGACTTAACCCGTTTGTGTGATTCAACCTTCAATATGTCCAATTATTTGAAAAACATAGGAAAGCCCAGACCTGGGGGGAGGCACTTCCCCAGCCCCCTGCCTACTTGCCTGCTGCAGTGCTGGAGCCTCTGCTGCTCTCCCTGCTGTGCTCCAGCACCCCAACAGGAGATTCCTGTGTTTATATACACATTAATTTCTGCATAGTTTTTAACGTGGGGGAAAAGCACCCAACATGTTTGGGGTTGTTTGGTTTGGGGTTTTTTTGGTAATGATTATCCTTTACAATTTGCTTTCCCAGCCTGGGTCTGTATTGCTCACTGGAAATGCAGACTTAAAGGAGGCAGTACTGGGACTAGAGAAACTGGGCAGGAAAGAGAAAACAATGGCTTGGATAAAAATCATTCCCCTGGATAGAAATGGATAACCAGAAAGTGATGCAGAGGGATCCCTGAACTCCAGCCCCCGGCTTTGGGGAGGCTGCTTTTGGGAGGCTGGGGAGAGGGGGGCAAGCTGAGCTGGGAGTGTAGGAGCCCTGTAGGAATAGGAAGGGAGGGAGCTGGGGCTGCAGGGGTGTGTCTGCAGGAAGCTGGAGACTGATGGAGCTGGCTGCAAGCTCCTGCACCCCTGAGGATGAGCAAATGCAACTTGCTTGGCCTGCAACAGAGAGGATGCAGGTAGGTAAGGGAATGTGCTGGGAGACCTGTGTGTGCCTGAGGCATTATACCTTGGCCACGTGTCACTTCAGTTCTGTTTGGGATGAAAAAAAGGTGTTTCTAGGGGGAAGCTGCAGATTCATAGCATTCAGCTGGTGGAAAGCCAAACTTTTACTGAGAGAGCTGCAGTAGGTGTAGCTGGTCACAGCTTGTGAGCCCTGGCAAACCCCTCCCAGAAGAGAGACACAAATCCCTTTGCTCACTGAGACCCCAGGAAGAAAGACAGTGTGTGTGGCACAGTAGGCATGACACTCTCATTTGTTGTTTACTGTTGTTAATCTTCAGTTCAAAAATAATACAAACACATCAGAGTGTCATCCCTGCCTCTGCTGTAAATCCTCCACTTGGAGGAGGCCTCAGAGGGAGGTCCCTGGAGGGCAGCTCAAGCTGCAGACAAAAAGAAAGGGAGGAACAACCTGTCCAGGAGACAACTAAGAGGATCAAATTAGGAGAAAGGATCCTCTCAAGATTCTCCTGTGCTTTTGACCTACTATTCACCTCTCCTTAACAGTGGCTTCTACTTTGGGGCAGGGCTTTGTAAGGGTCATTTGATGCTCAGGTCTCCATCCATGTTGTGGGCAACCTGCACAATGCCTGTGGAAGTGGGATTCATTGGCATCCCAGCTGGCCCAGGTTGTGTCCTGCTGCCCCTTACCTGCCAAGGATGGTCTGTGTGCCCCAAATAATGTATGAAGCTGGGCAGGGAGAAAAGATCTCCAAAGGCAGCATCTTCAAATGCCAGGCTGCAGTTCTTTGCCAGGCATTTCCACCTTACACAGAAAGTGGGAATTCTGTTCTTAAATGCCTTGAATGAGGTGTTTTTAATTCATAAAGCTTTTTGAGATTCCTCTCCATTTGCCTTTTCAAGTTTTTGTTCATTGTACAGAAAAGAACATTTAATTTTTAAGAAGACAAGGAGTATGTATGTTGTTAAGTAACAAATGTATTAAATATTTCATCAAGGGAAGTGTTTTAGTAGGCACTTCTGGTTTCATGTGATGTTTGCTTTTGATAGCTTAGGTGAAAACTGTTTCTTGAGGGAAAAATGTGATCTTTTGCCAAGACAAAATGTCTCTCAGCCCAAGTCATTACATTTACTTGTCCATGACCCTGATCAGAAGAGTAGTGACACTAGCTCATAAATGGATGTTTATACCAACAGCCTGATTAAAAACTAGAGCCCACAGGCTTTAAATATTGAGCATGACACCATTTTTCAGAAGTTGTGCTATAAATATCATGGTCATTTTTGTATGCAACTAATTAGAAGTTATCATATGGTCTGTCTCCTGCATGTGGAATGACACCTGGTGCAAACAAAGGCAGTGCTGAACTTCACAAGCATTTGGGGCTAGATCCTCATTTGGAGTAATCTTTCTAATACCTTCACCTCACTATGCCTGTATTTGATAGATTTCTATGGCAGTTAATGGTGGGCTAGACATTTGCATATGACTTGATGTTATGCTATTTACTTACAGAGCATGGTACATAAGAGTACAGTCTGCTCTTTGGAGTCTGATAAAATGCCAGTGAGCTTGTAGGTGTGATGCAATGTACCTGTGATCAGGGCTGAATCAGGGATTTAAAATGAGCTGTCAGGGAAGATGTGATGAAAGCAGGCTCAGCCTACAGTGCCAGCTCATCTAACCTTTGGCTGCAGGGGGAAAAGGGAGGAACACGTTCTCTCTTCTCCCATGCATTAGCACCTGCAAAAAAAGAGAAATAAAAAGCTGGCTGTTTCTGGTATTCCCTTTCCTCCATAAATCAAATGGTATTTTGGGAGGATTACAGCCCTATAGACTAAGTGGTTTGACATACAATTTTGTTGCAAGTTGTGAAGTGAGAAGTGCAAAAAGGAAATTTCTGTTCTTTACCAAAAATTCCTTCTTGGCTTCTTCTTGGGCAGAGAGAATAATTCAGACACAATGGTCTTGTTTCCCTCCTAAAGGAAGCAGCACAAATCAATAATTTTACCAGGGTCAGGATTCATCTTCAGACTGCTGCAGTTATAGTTGTATTGCTACAGTTATGCCATATAATCTCTTGTGTATCCTCTTATTACAGGATAAAGAGTGACTTCTTTTCATCTTAGTTTAAACTATCTCTTCTGATGTAAAGAAATATCAAGTGTGTTGAAAATGGCCCTGGTTCATATTGGAAGGGAAATACTCACATGGGGAATTAAGTTGCCAGCATGATTAATTAAATTCACATCTTCCTTTATAGTGGTGTAATTCCTCTTTTCTGTGGTTAATGTCAGGTTCAGGGCAGTGTTAATACTTCTTGCAGCCTTTTTAAACTTCTGCTTAAAGCCTGCTGCTAATGAGCTGCCCAAGCAGAAAACCTGATTTCTGACATTTTAACAGGAAAGTGCTTTCTGCTACTGCAACCAGGGCTGGGCAAAGTCAGAAGTCAGTGATGTAATCCTGTCCATGAGACCTCAAAGCAGTGGATACTGTCCCATAAACATTATTGTTCCCACTTTGCATCTTTGTTTATTTGTGCTTGGTTAAAAAAATGTGCCCTACTGATGCTAATGGCAGAAATTGGAGAGGGTTGGAGTGAGACAGGTTTTTGCAGAGAGCACAGAGCATTTCTCCAGGAGTTATCTTTGTCTGGTTTCTGGCCCTGTATTCACTTCATCAAGCAATATTTTTTGTCTAAAAGAATGAGTGAATTCTGTAACTCTTCCCTCATGAGACTGGTTAGTTTTATCATCTCCAACAGGATGCAACCATATGCACAGAAACTTGCTCAAGTCCCTGCATGAAGATTGAGCTTGGACTGGTAATAAGGACTGACTTATAGCCCTGGGGACATTTCTCCTGGTTGTTTGTCACGACCTGCTACACCTCAGAAACCAGAATGATCCCCCTTCCATTTCTCAATCAGACTGGAAAAAAGATGCAATATTGCCAAATATTATAGTCAGCAGTTTTGGTGCCAGGAGGGCTGTTCTTAAGCAAATTCTCCTTGGCTGGCAGTGTGCTGTGCACTGTGCCATTGGTGGTGACCTGCCCTGGGGACAGAGTCCACTGGTGGCTCTTAGCACTGCTTGGGTATCAGGTAACTTGATGCCTTTTTATTCTGTTTAAAGGCAAAGTGAAATAAAATGGGTGCTCTTTATGTGATTATTAAATATACATGTTCCTGGTTTTATTCCATCAAGAAAGTTAAATCATGTGGGTTTTGCTTTAGTGTATGCAAACCTTTGAAAACCTTGGTTACAAAAAAGTGCAAAATGTCTCTTAGAGCCATGGAAAACATTGTGAATAAAGATGGACCAACAAATAGTTTCTGCCTCACAACTTGATTATGTGAAGATTCCACAGCTAAAATCTCAGGTCAGAAATCTGCCTCCTGCATCCTAAGGTTCTGATATGTTTAAATCATTGATAAGATGATGCCCATCACTGACCAGAAGAGCTGTATTTTTAAACTGTAATTATTTTTTAAGGAAAAGTGTATTAAATTATCCTATCACTAAGCCCATTTTGACCAGTGACTTACTATGTGTTAACAAAGTGTTAAAACCTGAATCCTACTTTCTCCATAAGAAAGTTCACCAAAATACCCTTCTGCTTACTGTGGTGAAGGACAACACGTGGTACCTGTGCAGGGGTGATCCCAGTTTAGAAACAGTGGGTCTCAGCTCAGTGAGGTGCTGACAGACACAGTCAGGGTAGGATGTCTTGGGTTTTGTCTCTCTCTTGAAACAGCTTCTTTCACCTGAAGCTGTAGAAGGTGAGGCAAGCTGAAGCATATTCCTTGCATCACTCCAAAAGAACAGCTCCACATTTCTATGTGATGGCTACAGAGTCATTTCCCATACAAGAAGACACTATTCCAGCTTGCATCCATACCAGAAGGGTTACAGTGATCAGACTTACCCCTCTTTCTCAGCCTCAGCAAGCTTAATACTTCATTATTCTGCAAAGGGAGCCCAAAGGTCTTGCTGCGTGAGCTGATCTGTAAACTCGATGATGATATTTTTGGTGCAATATGGACTCTTTCTTTAGCTGCCATTTTTCAGGCACTAGCTCAACATTGTGCAACCAGTTCTACCAGTCCCTAGGAGTATGTCCCTTTGTGCTCCAAACTCAGATGAGCTTCTTTGCCCTGTGTTCACTGGTAATGCACTCAGCAGGGAGAGGGAAGATGCACACCTGCAGCATGGATATGCTGAATTCTTCCTGGAGAGAAGGAAGAGCATCACAGCTGATGGGAATTGGTCACCTCTGTGTGCTGCTACCTGGATGGATGATGTAGAGGCAGGTACAATAATGTGCCCTTCTCTACAGTTTGTGTCCATTTCTTTTTCCTCAGTGCTAGACCTGTTCCCTCAATCCTTTGAATTAATTTTAGTGACCTGATGTGCTTGGCATGCAGAGGTGATACTGCTGCTGTGAGTCATTCCCGTGGGATGAGGTAATGCTCCTTTGGCTTCCCCATGCTCTGGGCGTGTGCTCTGCCCCAAAGGAGTGGTGACCAGAGACTGCAGCTGAGCATGGGGGCTGTGCCTCCTCCCAGACCTCACTCCTGCAGGAAGCTTCTACATTTTCCTACTCTACTTTAAATTGATTAACCCCCTTTCTTCAGGCTTTCCTTATGCTTTCTTCTCTGTACATCCTGCAGGCAAATGATACAGCCCAGCTCTGCTGGTTAATGGGGGCATGGATTAGTAAATAAAGGTTTTCTTCTTCCACTGCATGTGAACATCTCCCCCATCCAACAGTTCCTACGTGTCCTCTCCCAGGGTTTAAGCTTCCACCACGCAGTAGGTGCAGGTTTTGCCCAGTGGCAGCTGCAGGTATCACATTGCACAGAATGTCCCTTTTCTCTTGAGGCCAGCCCATGCTGTCGCTGTTTCCTGTGAGCTCTTGCCTCCTTCTGCTTATGGCTGCATCCCTCTGCATCACTCTGGATTGCTCTGAATCTTTCTGCATCCCTCTTGTCCCTCTATGTCCCCGAGCACATCTGGTCTCAACAAGGTCTCAGGTCAGTGAGCAGGCTCCTGCTCCATCTATTCCTTCTGTTGGAAGCAGTCAAATCTGGGGGAGCAAGGCTTGCTGGAGGCTGTGTCTGCTCTGTTTGCTCAGAGGCCACTCACACTGTGTGCCCCAATATGTATTTTTTAATTATGTTGCTCCTGGCTCAAGTGCTATTTACTTGGCACAGTGCAGCAGTGTACTTACAGCCCTGCTAGTGCTGGCACAGAGAGGATGCACCTGGAGGCATACTCAGGTGGTTTGACAGTCTACCAAAGTATTGATTTTCATTTGTATTTTAAATGTACATATCATATCATATCATATCATATCATATCATATCATATCATATCATGTCAATCATATCTTTTAAGAGATATCTTTATATTTTATATTACTCCCAGTCCTCCTCCCCTCTTGGTGGGAGCAATCCTCCCTGTCATGATGGAGCCCCAGCAACAGGAATGTGGGAGAGGGGTGTCATCACTGTACAGGGACCACAGTGCACACTGGGTACCTTGTGAATAATCAGCTCTTATCTGCTCTCCCAAAGCTGACAAAAGTAGGCATAAAGCTATAACAGGAGCACAAATTTGGCATGACCAGATCCCATTAATTCTGTATAAAAGCAATTATGTGTGGGTGTCACATCTAGATTTCATACTTATCAGGGCTTTATCTCTTACTGCACAGATGTGGTGCTGGTGGTGGCAGATCTGCAGCCATGAGTTCTCATACAGCTCCCCCAGCACTGATGGCTACAGGAGATGGTGCCCATGCTCTTCTGTGATATGGGGGCAAACCAAAGGAGGGATGTCACTTTTGGCACTCAGGGGACTGAATGGGTTCTTTACTATAGTAGAATGGTTTAGGTTGGAAAAGACCTTTAAATCAGATGTTAACACAGCACTGCCAAGTCCACCACTCAACCATGTTCCCAAGTATCTATATATCTTTTAAATCCCTTTCAGGGTGGTGACTCACCCGCTTCCCTGAACAGCCTGTTCCAATGTTTGAGCATGCTTTCAATGAAGAAATTTTTACTAATATCCAATCTAAACCTCCTCTGGCACAACTTGAGCCCATTTCCCCTTTAAAAATTTCCCATGACTGTGAACAGTAATTATCTTTGTGAGCACTGTCAACATTGCATCCCTCATGTTCAGCTGCTGTTTGCCAGCACTGCTTTCAAAAGAAATCAATATGACACCAATCTGTGAGGAGGCATGCTCCCATAGACCTAAGTCTTCCAGCACATAAACAACCCAGGAGTTTTCTGAAGACAGTACATCTTTGAATGAAGTAGGAGGTGTCCTGGGCTCATGGAAGATGCAGTGATGAGGGCATGAGTGGTCTACAAAATACCTGCACCCTTCTCACACTAGTCAGAAATCACTGCTAGATTTTATCAAATGGCTGAAGAAGCTGAGGCAACACTCAGTAGCCTTTAAACCTCTGATTCAGGTGGAGAAATATGCTAGAAAGGCTTTGATATTCCACATCTAGCTGTATAATAAAAGCACCTGCATCCAGCAGTAGTTGCATGTCTGAAGTCTTCAGATTTCTTATGCATGCTGTGACATTTCCCCTCTGTTTAATGGCATTAATCCTGTGCTGAGATTGCCTTGGCTTGTTGCTGGGATGCTCTCCTGCCCAGCCTTTTGCTACAGTCGAGCAAATGAATACTTTGTGGTGTACAGAACTTGCCATTTGGGAATTATTTTTGCTATGTGTTTTTTTCTTAAATCCCAGCACCCCTTTTCTCTCTCCCTCTCTCTCGTGTGTTATTTTCTGTGCAGTGTGAGCCCATCTGCATTTAGTGGAACGAGTGGGAACTGTGGGCACGCAACAGTACATGATCCCTTCTATTACATAATTAAATTGCCATAATGTATATGACTTAAGAATATGTCTGAACAAGTTGCTATGAATCATACATTTTTTCAGCCTGAAACTGCCCTATTTAGCTTTTATTAATCATTTCACTGCTCCTACGTTTCAAAGTAAAGCTTCCCTTTGCTTCAACTCCAAAGGCAAAAGGATGGGAAGAGTGAAACACATTTCCATCTCAGTTATTCTAGTGCAATAGGAACATAAGGTAAAATGCAGCACGTGCAGTTGAGATCAGAATCTGGCACAGAGCCTCTGTGCCCCATGAGAAGAAGTTTCTGCTCTCCTGGCCTACTGAACTATCAGTAACAGCAAGCAAGTAGCTGGGTAATTTTTGTAGTTCAATATCTCACATAAATTTTGGGCACAGATTTGCGGGGCAAGTTTTAAAAAAATTAAAATTTTTGTTTTCTTTCCCTACCAGTTGCTACTTGATCAAAATCTTAAAAATTTAAAAAAATTTAAAAATTTAAAAAACAACAAACTGTTCTGTGTTTAGTAGGATCTTGCTTTAAGCAAGATACATCTTGTCTTTATTAGAAACTCTGTCTGATCAGAGAGAGGTTCCTGCCAAAAACATGGGAGAGATTTGGCTAGAACTAAATGTAAGAAGTCAGAGTTAAAGGGGAAAAGGTCCAATATCTGCTTATTTACTGTGTCAGACTGTCTTCACTGGAGATGCTTGAGCCTTCCCTGTGGTGCTCAGGGCAGAGCTGGGTGCTGGAGTGCTGAGCTTTTGCAGTCTGGTTCGAGTAGACAGGGTAGCTGAATCAGTGTCTGGGGAGTAGAAGTGTGAGTGTGAGTCAAAAGTGACACATACTCGATTAAAGACATCCATTGGTTCAGAGAGCCTGCCAAAGCTCCAGCACTGTCTGGGAGGTAGTGGGGCTGATGGGCTGGTGTGCTTGGCCATCTGGGGAACTGCACTGGCCTGGCCCCAGCACCATTCCCAGGCAGGAATTGTCTGCAGCTGGCACCAGCCAGTGGATCTCCCAGTGGGATCACCTACCCTGCAGATCTCAGTGGGGTCTCACTGATTCCCCCCACACAAAGCACTATCAACAGGCACCCCGTGTTTAGACTGGAGTCTGCTCTGCTGTAGATTTTGGTGATTCACATTCCTTCCTTGCTTTCTGCCTTATTTCTTATTTCTGTTGTGTCAACAGCAGCACAGCAGTCTCGAGTCAGGGACATCTTATTAGCATGCAGAATTTGATAGTGAATGAGTAATCGAACCTCTGCAATGTGGTTTAGAGCCAGGCTTGCAAAATCTCTGGTGCAGCAAAGGTCTGAGTGTGGCACAAAGGAAGCACTGAGCAGTCCTGCCCTGCATGGGGAAGGCAGTGCATGCACACATTCCAGGCAGAATTTAATGTTCTGTGTTTTGCAAGATGAACTGATGACACTGCTCGCTCAGGTCCAGCCTCTTTTTCCACACTCCAGCACGGAGGCTGCATGGAATGAATCCCCAGATCTGCTGTGGCAATTCCAAAGGGGAGGGGGGCCTTTGTCATGCACATTAAAGCACTTGCATTCATACAGGCAGAGACTTTCTTGGCACAGTCCAGGATCCTTCTGCAGCTTTTCTTCTTTCATGAGAAGATTCACCAATGTCATCCCTATTCCTTGTTAGTATAGGTGTCTAGAATGAGCTTACATTTCATTCAGATACTGCATTAACTGCACAATGGTTCTATTTATAAAGTAGAGAGAGCACAATTAGAAAAATATAGGTGGAGTGACAAAGAATGTTACCCTCTGCTTTCAATGGCTGTGATGTTTTCCTCTTGCACTGCATAGGAATCCCAGGGTTTCCCAAGGCACTTGTTAGTGTTAAATGCTCCTTCAGACTGTCTTTCTGGGTAATAAAAATATAAAATATTCTTACTTGGTTTAGTAAACTCAACCTGTCCATTTTTACACATGTGCATAAAATGTTACTGTGATAAGGCAGGATTGTACCCACCCTGAGATAGTTAATGGGAGGAAATCCCTGCTGGAAGCTGGGACCCTTCAGGTTGGTGTCACAAGCAGGAGGACAACCCTGGCATCCTGCCCTTCCTCCCAGTTCCATGATCAGCCCATGTGCCAACTCTGTTGCTCCCTCTCCTGCTGCAATATTGATAGCTTAAACATTTACTCCATATCAGCATCTCTTGGAAATTGTAACACAATAAAAATATTGGAGGATTGTCTGAGTGGTTTGTTATGAGCAGCATTTTTAAGCTATTTGAAAAACACAAGAGTTCTTGATATCATTTCAATGTACACAAAATCACACAGGCCACTATAATAAAAAAATACCATGGATCCTGTATGAATGCCATTCATATACATCAGCAAAGCCCACAAACCCTGCTTGAGCATGAGAATCTGTTACACAGCTGTCATTGTGAGTGCAAAAACAAAGCTACTGAAAACCAAAGAAAATTACTAGTGTTTATTCTTGGAAAACATTATTGAATTACTTTTATTAATATTTTCTGATAACTTCTCCAATGGAAATGATGCAAATACCTGTTAAGGCATCCTCCAGCAGTCCTGGTTCATAAACTTAAAAACAAAAGCTGCTTTGCTTTGATTCCCAATGCAGACTTTTCACCCTGATAGGCGAGATACCAGCTTTCTGGATTTTGCTTAAGCACCTTTTTCTTAGAAAATACTGATTTCCATCTCATACTAATCACCTTGTGTTACCTCTCAGTTTAGAGCAAGAAGTGTGGATCAAAGAAGTCATGCTTTACTTTTTACAGAGATGAAGAACCACTCAACAATGTCACAGGTTCTTTATTGTAGTGCAAAACACCATGTAGCTCTCTTTAGAGAAGGATACTTCTGAATTTATCAATATCCTTACAGTTTCTGAGTGGCTCAGGAAGTAAATAAATGAAGAGAAACTTCAGAAACTGAGATGTGCAATTTTTTTCTGCTATCTATTTTTCAGGTTTTTAGACCATTTAATTGTGTACTGAAAAAGAATTGGAACACAATGTGCAAGTAAGGGCATTAAAAATTATGGCATCACTTCAAATGCCACATTCTAAAGTCAAATAGTTACTCTCAAATGGAGCATGACTTCTGTAGTCTGTAAGCAGCCAAGGACCCCTATATTAGAAAACTGGTCCACATCATTGTCATCTCCAAAACTCTAACCAGAAAACTGAAGCAAAAATTATTCTCATTCAGAAGGCGTTTGTAGTCAACACTTTATTCCAGTTAAATGTTTCTTTAATTATTTCAAAGCATATTTTTCTATTTTTATCACTACTGATCAGCCAAAACAAATCAGTTTGTGTGTTAAATTAAGAACTTGTCATTGAATTGAATTAGTTTTTTAGCCAGACTCTCATTTCTAATTTGCAATACAGCTAGAACACCTGCCTTGTAGTAAATAATACATTCTTTTGCTTAAATGCACAGGTGTCCTGGAATACAAGAGAATAATGATTTGGAGGGACTATTATGTTGAAGTAACAGCTCTTTTACTACATTTGTGTTGTTGACTTATTTTCTAATAATGGAAAGAAAAGTAAGCCAAGGGAACATTATTTTATATTAAAGGTGGAGAGTCTAATCCAAATGTCATGAAACACAGAGCTTTTCCCTCTGCATTTGGTGGGCTTTGGCCCAAATGCCAGACTTGCAAAATGCAGCATTTTGTGATGGCAGCCTCATCCCCACTGCCTGATTTGGAGCTGGAGCTGCTGCCCAGATCAGCCACTGAAATGTGCTGCCCACAGTCTCTGTCTGGGTTGGATCATGGTCCTGTTTGCCTTTCCCAGCTGTAGCTGGGAACTGCTGGGTTGGGTTGGGAGACTCTGGTAAGAGTGGGCATCTTTCCCTGGTGGGACAAGTGTGACAGTGCAGAGGCCTGAGGCAGGCAGGGCAGCCTGCTGCTCCTGCAGGGATGCCACCATAAGGACATGGGCATCCTTGGCAGGAATCATCACACAGCAGGTGTGAGAATGGAAAAGGGACAGTCATGCCATTTCACGTGGTTTCAAGGCATGTTCTTTCACACTGATTTTTAAATAATGTGATTTGCTTACTAGTAACTGACTTGCTAACAGCCACAAACATGAGTTCTGTGCTGCTGAAAGAGAGCCCTGGTGACTGAAGTTATTTCTTCTGCTCCAGGGAATGATCAGGAAGCCCCTTCCCTGTGCAGTGCTGGCAGCCTGCCTCTTCTCTGGCCAGCAGGACCACTGTCTAAGTGTGAGACTGAGTTACTTGGGAAGAGTGTGGGGCTCCTCAGAATCTCCCCAGCTTTACTGCACAGGTAGTGGTCTGGAAGGATTGTTAGCATTGACTGAAAGTGCTGGGATTGCTGTGGCTGCTCAGCAGGCTCCGAAGCTTGTCTGCACTGCTCTGGCTTGTTGAGGTTCTTGCTATGCTCTCTGCTGCCCTAAGCTGAAGCTTGTTACCTAGGAAAGGAAATTTATTAAACCTAAAGCTGATCGAGGCTTCCACTCTCCAGATGTGAAGATTTCTCCTATGGCACTCTCAGTCCATGATGGGCTGTGTCCCACAAGCTGCACACTTTAAAGCAAGTATTAGATGCACAGCTTTCACCCAGCTCTGAAGAGCATAACCTAAAAGAGACTTATGAATAGTTGTGAACCAGCAGAGGAATGCCAGCTGTGGGTATGACTGGGTCCTGCTTCTACTCAGACACCTGGACTTCTGGTGAAATGCATCCCTGAGCAAACATGAGTCACCTGCAGGCTGCAGCTCTGGGAGTCTCTTGGGGGAGAATGATGGAGTAAATCCCCAGAGGGACCCTTACATGCTGTCTGACCTCTCGTCAGAGCTCATAAAACATTAATAAATTCTCTGTGCTGCCTTTCCAAAGGGCCATGGTTTCCTCTACAGCTGTGCAAAGCCCTTCCCTTTGCATCTTGCACCACTGGTTCCTATGCTCCAGCTGGGCAGTGGGGTCGTGGCTCTCTTTTAGCATTTCAGTCATTTTATCTGCTCAATGAGCATGTGATGTTTGCTCTCCTTTCTCATCTGAGCCCATAAAATGTGTGTGAGGATGGAGAGCTGGACTGAGAGGCTGGACAGCCAGTCTGTTAGCAGGGAGCCCTCCAAAACCAAACCCTGGAGGAGGTGGCTGTGCCCCACCATGGCCAAGGGAGACAGGAGACATGTGGACCTACACAGTGATGCTCAAAGAGCTGCATTCCCTTGATGCTTGTGTTTCAGAATGACTAAGGTAATGCAAGCTGTGACTAAACCTTGTGCTCAACACTGCAAAATAATGCCCTTGTACAAAACCAAAAGCAAAGACAACCCTTCTTGAAACTCTCTCGTTGTAATTATCTTTGGAGCAGCAGAAAGGGAAGAAAAATAATATTGTTGTTTCCATTAATGGATGTCCTCCATTGAAGGACATTATCACAACAGAGATTTGGCAGTGGAGATGAGCTGAAGCTGAAAGAGCAGATGCTCAGGTGGTTTAAAATGGTTTTAGTTTAGTGGAAGTCAGTGGATTTTCATTGCTTTACCTTTTACGACCTGCTTCATAAGCCCTGACACCTTGTGTCCTGTTTCTGTCTGCAAAAATCACTTTTTCTCTTAAATAACACTTTAGGTGTGTTGTAAAAGAACTTTCACTAAATTTAACAAAGAGAAAATTAAAACCTTGTGAATTAACAGGTTTAATGCTCTGTCTTATTCTAATTCAGTCCTGGGGCAGTTTACTTTGAGAAAATCTTATGACAAAATCTGGGGGAGAGGATTTTAAATAAAAGTTCAGCTGGATCACATAACTAGACCTTTCTTACATGAGAAAACCTCCAGTAGTTTTGTTTTTAGAAGTAATTATCTGATACAAACTCTTTGCATTTGCCAATATCTCAAAGTCAGCCCTGAGATAAAGGCTTACCTAATGCATTGGGTTTTTGTCTGACCACATCTGTCACATTCCATCAGCTCCCTGAGCTGCATCCTAGCCCCTTCCCTGCCTGGTTGGTGGCTGAGAGCAGGGGAGATGGGAGCTGCCCAAGCCTGGCAGTGCTGTGCCTTGCTCCATGGCTGTGACATTTTCTCATCCTGGAGTTTGAATTCCTGTAGTTTATTCCCTTCTTGTGTCTGGCTGATGATGGGTGTTTTTTACTCAGTATCTCAGTGAGGTTGTGGCTGTGGCAGCCCTCAGCACTGCCATGTGCTGGTGGAAGATCCTGTCACACAGAGCAAGCCAGTCCCTCTCACACTCCCTGTTCCTGCCCAAGCACAGCTCTGCTGTCACCTTGCTTGTGTCCCCACCCTGCCTCCAGATAATCCTCACCTTCAGTGGAACTTGGCTGATATGATACCAGGCCATCACTTCAAAATGTGAGTGGCAGCACTTTGGAAAATTGTAAGAGAAAGAGATGAATAGATTTCACAGCTCATTTTTCCCAAGAGTCTAATAGTCTCAGCATGCCTCACACAGTTTGGAGAGAATGAAATAACACAAATAATATTTCCACTAGTTCAGATGTCCTCTCTTGGACCAGATGATTCCCAGAGGTCCCTTCCAGCCTCCACCTTCTGTGAACCTGTGGTGGGAATCTGGTGCCATTGGTAGCAGGGATGCAATCACCACCTCCAGTCACCATGTGCTCACAAGGGCTTGTCATTTGTGGCATTCAAAAATCTCTGCCACAACTGCTGTACATGGTTTTGTTCATCTAGCAGCTTAAAAATCTGTATCTGGTGAATAGTGTGGCTGTGCTGAGGAGGGGCACAGCTTTTGCAGCACATGTGTGGGACTGCTCTTCCCTCCCAGCATACAGATGATGTCATTGCAATCACCATGACATCATCTTCCAGGAGGGGAAGGAGGAGCAAATCTTGCTCTTGCCACACCTGCCCAAGTGGGTTTGCTGCTGGAAAGTCTTGGGAGCTGATACAGAGTGAAACTGTCAGCAGCCTTTATAAAAATTCTATACAGCAAGGATCAAAAAGGAATTAAACCCATCAGTGGATGAAATGGTAGGGCTGGAGTAAACTGAATTTGAAAACTGTCATATTTGGTATTTTTAATTGGAGACTAAGTAAATAAATAAATAACATGATTTCATGCAATTTCTGGCCAATAATAAAAAACATTTTGGTTCTTTGTCATGGAAAACCATCTGTCTTATAGCCAGCAGGGGTTTGCACCTAAGTGATCTTTTTTTATTTTTTTCCTCTTGTTCTGCTTGTAGTATGAGTTATTCCTTATCCTGGATTTCCTCTCTCTCTGCCTCCTGTGAGGCTGAACCAGTCACATATGTCAGGTTTCAGCAGGCAGCAGGCTGCCTGCCCATGTACCAAATTTAATGAAAATTCTGTTTTTTCCCATCCAAGCAAACCAGTTACCATCCTCTGTGTGTGCAGGAAAGGTGTGACAGTGTCTGAGGCCAGGAGCTGTGTCATCAGTGACAGACCCCTGGCAAAGGGCTGTCAGGACAGTGGAATGTATGTGAGTATCCTGCCCTGCCTGGATCCTGAGGATTTACTGTGCTTGCTGTCATCTTTATGAATGTCCCCTTCATTTCTATTTCCTACCTCAGTATACTACCCTTGTCACAAAAAATGGGACAAGCTATTAGGACCACAACTGAACTGTAACTGGCATATATATCTATATATCTATATATCTATATCTGTATAGGTGTACAATTAGAAATTCCATAACCCTCAAATTTCTTTTCTTCTGGTTTTTCTCTTCTCCACTCTTTAATAAAAGGGTTTCTTCATCAGGAATTTAAGAGGTTTAAAATTTGTAGTATTGTGTTGATTGATTTTGCCATGCCAAGTTTGCATTATTATCATTCATCTTCCTTTGGTTTTTAAGATAGAAGACCAAGAGTTGCTTTAATAAAGGTGTCCTTGGCACCAGGATAGCCTTTACCACAAGAGGCACAGTCCAGACATAATCTTGTCCAGTCATAAACCAGTCCACCCACAGCAAAACTCAGCCAGCTGCCTCATAAAATAGCAGTTCAGAGGTCAGAAAGACTTACAAGAAATAAATTTAGGATATGACAAGAGTGAGGTAGAAGAGGAGAATGAAACTAAGTAATAAAATTTTGAAAAGTTCAAGAATGTTTTCTACTTTCTTCATGGCCTTCAGGTGAAGGATCCTGTGGTACCAGAGGAGGGACCTCTGGAGCAATGTGTCCCAGCTCTGCTCAGTCAGTCACCCACAACAGGCCACACAGGACTCTGTTCAGGGGATTCCTGAGTATCTCCAAGGGTGGAGACTTCACAATTTGTTCCTATGTTCAACCACCCTTACAGTAGGAGGAATATTTTTATTATGTTTAAATATATTTTCCTGCGTTTCAGTCTGTGCCTCATGGCTCTGGTGCTGTCCCTGGGTGTCATGGAGAGGAGTCTGGCTGTGTGCTCTTTGCTCCCTCCCCATCAGGGACTTACACACACTGATGGGCTCCCCCTGAGCCCTCTCTTCTCCATGCAGAGCAGACTCTCAGCTGCTGCTCACATGGTGAATGTTCCAGCCCCTCCATCACCACTGTGGCCCTCACTGGATTTGCTGCAGTGTCAAATCCTTCTTGTACTGGGCAGATCCTCAGCTTCCAGGTTCTGTAACAGCAGTGTGGGTTTTGCCTACAGTTCCTCTATGTGCTGCCAAATAATAAAATAGCCAATGCTCAGTAGAGTCATTTTTTAAAGCAATTAGTTCATTGTCAAGGCCATTTTAGGCTTAAATGTAACTTTGGCATGGGAGTGAGTCAAAAGGTGCCTGTGATTGCTGCACTGGGGTACACAGCTTCACACAGATACTTCATGGATCTGTTGGCTGTACTTCTGTACATGAATAACCAAAGTACTAATAATGTGTGCAAAGGAATGGAGGCCATTTGGAAACCTGCACAATTTTGCTGGAGTATAGAATGAAGAAAATTTTTTGTCTGGCTATGTGCTTCATCAGACTAGTCCATTTTAGTCATCCTTCAATAGACTTTGCTCTTCAACAAATGCACTTGATATTCAAATTATTTTGCCAGTGGTTAAGTAAATACATTTCCTCTTAAAATTTGCTTATGATAAGCAAATTCTTGGAGCTCTATGCTCCAAGATAATCCATTGTTCATGCTGCAGGAAAAGTCACCCATCTCATACAATGTGATTTTTGCTTTCTGTGCATCTGACTGAGAGTTCTTTCACGCATTTCAGTTTGGCCAAGCACACATTTCCTGACAGCCACATGATTAACATCTGTCTCCAAAAATATTTATAATGCTTTTCTGATGGATGCATTAGCAAAAAGTTAGTTAGAAGAAATGTCAGCTGAAAATGAACAAAGTCCTTTGTCTATCATCTAAGCATCAAAAGGTGGAAATAAGATATGATCCAAGCAATATATACCTGTCAAGGCTGTAAGAGCTCTATTTTATTGCAAAACAAATCATCAGTGGCTGTGGTGATTCTCAGCTGGGTCCTGCCAGAGCAGTCCCAGAGCTTCTCACTTCTGTGTTGTCTGTTGAGCAGCACCTCAGCTCTTGCACCTGCCTCAGCAGCCTGGTCAAAAGTCAGTCCTATCAGTGGCCAATTGTAACAACACAGATGTAGTGACATCCAAATTTATTCCAGGGTTTTTTCCAGTACAAAGTGTCTAGTAAGACTATTAAGATCTGAAGACTAGCCTTGAGGCGTTTATGAACATACATGCAAAAAGGAGAAGATTTACAATACAAAAGAATGGCACTATAATATAGTCATCTCCAAAAGAAAAAAAGATAATGTTTCTCCATTGTCAGGGTTGGGAAGGAGAAAAGGACTTCATTATATAACTTTATATAGGGATTTTGATTCACCAATTTGAAATTTCCCAGCCTTTGGGATTTATATGATTATATGAATCAGTCATCCAGTGTCTTTGTGGGCAAAGGTGCCTCCTCTGTGGAGATAGGTAAATGTTTCTTTTTCCACTTTTGTAATAGAAAGAAGTATTGAACTGACTTGAGTTTTCCTCTGCTTTAAAACAAGGATATGATTAGCCCACGTCAATTAAAAACTTGATTTTTTCCAAATATATTTTGGATATTAAAAGCCTAGAACATAAATATTGGCTTTAGATTTGTATATTCATCTAGCAGCCAGTATGAGTGATGCAGGTGTGTTGTTTGGGGGCCTGAGGTGTCACACCACAGAAATAATGATTGCTTATCAGAGTGCTAATGTTGCTTTGCACCACTGAAATAAACTGTATTGAATCAACAGCTCCTTGGTAGAGCCACTTATTTTAGGGTTGTTTTTTCTTCTGTTGCAATTATATCACTGTAGTTAAATGACTAAACACTTTGAGACACAGGCCAGGCTTCAGAGGTGTTGCAACTTTAAGCGATGCTTGATGGATACTTGGATGAAGTCAAATGATCAGCAGTTACTGCTATGGATAAAACAAGAATATTTCTTCATATTTGGTTTAGTCTAGTATCTAAACAAAGGTCCAGGATTATGTCTTGGGGACTAAATTCTTCTGGAAGGAACCAGTGAAGTTCCCTCCTCATTTTTCACTCTGTCATGCTTCCTCTGAGCTGGTTGAGGAACCTAACAATGTCCTTGTGTTATTTTGAACTTTCCAGCTCCCGTTGGCACCACTTTATATAGCACAAAGCAATTTGTTTTCATTACAAAGGACATTAAGGTGATGTAGCTGAAATTGTTCTGTGCCCTAAATCTATATAATTTGTTGCTCTTGAGCTATTCAGCTCAGCTTCCATTAGCACAGACTGACATCAACAAACCATTTCATCATCCAGGCCTGTCACATCAAGTATTTTTTACAGCACTGTTATAACTTCATTTCAGAAACTGACTGTGACAAAGAAGGGTCTGCATTAGACTCCGTGTCAATAGCAATCTGATTTGCTTCTCAGAAACTTCATTAGCTAAAAATAAATTAGCAAGTGACATGTGTACAGCATTGGCAGTTCAAACACTGAGAAATGAAGTGCTCTGGCAAAGCAGTGCATGCCCCAGCAGCAGCACCCTTGGCCACTGCCAATTCCTTAGCAGTGCCATGGCCACTGCTGGTCCCATTCCCTGTCTGCTCCTACAAGCTGCCAGGAGAACATTTGTTTGCAGACTGGTGTTCTCTAGACTTGCATTAATGGCTAAAAATTTTGAAGAGGTACCAAGATCCTGCTGCTCTTCATAATATCCAGTAGATAACAAATCTGCTTGATGAAGAAAACAGTTTTTTGAGCTGTTTATTCGTCACTTCTTTATCCACATAATGCTTTATTAATACTATATATAGACAGTTTCTAATCAGAATGCCAATGTGGTGCTCAGAAAGAAACCTTGCAAAACTCCATTATGTCTTTGCAGCTATGAATCAAACACATAATCTCCTCAAAGAATTAAATACTCTCTTTGGCAGGTCTTATCTTCCATAATTACATTTCTACTCTTGTACCTCAGTATTTTTTCACTTTTTTGTCTAATATCCCAACTCACTGTCCTTCAGTTGCTGAGAGGTGCTAACCTTCTATTTTTGAATTTGCTGCTACAACAGCCCTCTCCTAGGCTTCACAACCTGCTCAGGAAGACAAGGTTTATCCAACAGACAGCACCAGCAAAGTGGACATCCTGTCTGTCCTTGTCACCTGTCCTGCCACCCGTGGCCTTTTCTTCTAGATGCTTAGTTTTCTTTATAAATTTCCTGCATTTTGTAATATTGGATTTTGATGCCACAGAAGACATAAAATAGGGTAAATACCTAACAGATGTCTTCCTTTCTTTGTTCACTGACATTTAAAGGGCATTTCAGCTGTGCCCATGTAAAAGCACAGTGCTGGCATGAGCACACAGGGGACAGGGGTGTGTCTTGGGGACACTGCACAGCCCTTCACCAGCACAGCAGACCAGACCCTGCTCACACTGGTTTTACCGTCAGCACAGTCCATCCAAATCAATATTTCTCAAACTTGTTGAAAGTGCCTCTTATTTTGCCTCCTTTGCCTAGGCAGCACTCTTCTGAGCTCAGCTTCCCCCCAAGATTAGGAGCCGAATTTGACATGTTTCCATTCAGAGCTGCACCAAGCTGATCAATTTAAAATTAATAACCTTACTTAATACATAGCTTGCATTCACACACTGCAGATGCTCCAAAATCACATCTAACACCTGCTCACCCATTCTCAGATGAGGCAGCAGTAGTTTGGAATAAGAAATGTCTCCCATTCCTGTGAGAAGTGTCTGTACTGACAACTACCTTAATCTCCTAGCAGATGCTCAGCACACCCACGGTGAGGATGAAATGTTTGAACCTGCCTGTATTTTTTCCCAGACTCTGAGAGGTCCAGAGGTTCACTGCCTTTCCCATGTAGAGATTTGTGTTGTGCACCCTGCAGAGGAGCCCTGCCAAGTGGAAGGGTTGGCTGAGTCTCAGCCTAGGAATTGTGTCTTGTAGCTCACTCTTGCACCAATCTGGCTATCATGACATATAGGAAGCCCATAAAAAGCTCTTGCACAGCAGCCCTCAGTAAAGATTTTACTGCTTATCCCTAAGTGCACAGAGGCTGGCATGGGGCAAGTTGGCCAAAAGGGAGAAGGAATACAGAGAAGAAAGCTGCAAAGTTTTTTACAAGTTCAAGTACAAGCTCAAATACCAGAAAAAGGACCTATTTTCCCCCAGTGCCTAAGAAACAAATCTTGTTTTATTATTATCTTCACCATTAATAATCTATACTGTTCTTTCTTGTATTATTTTGTTAGCTTAATCCTCCACTTCATTAAGCACATTGCAAATATTCCATATTTCCAACTTTTTTTTTTTTTTAAGATCCCCAACAGCCAGAAAGCATTAGGACCAAATCTACACTGCTGAGAATGGATGGTTGGATGGTCAGCAGGTTGTCTTTGCCCATGTTCAGAAAGAGAGTAAAGATTGTGCAAGCCATAGGCTGCTGCAGATCAAAAGATGTGAAGACAAACAAGAATATCACTATTTTCCACTGTTGCCATAGAAATTCTTTTTCATGAAGCACCTGTTCTTTCTGTGACCTGGGTTAGCACACCCTAGTGTCATTCAGTCCCTTGTGAGCTTGACTTACATTTCTACTAGGTTTCACTCCTGCATTCTCACACCTCTGATGGGACTGCAGAATGATATTTAGAACTGTCAGGAAGTTAATGCCCATTAAAAATAAGGTGACTGATAGTGGGTGCTTAGAAACGTGCACAAAAGTGTGAAAGCTGTAGGAGAACTTCCCCAGGAGGCTTTGCCAAGGAACTCCTAAGTGAAGTATGATATCTTTGTAATTAATAATACTTGATATATTCTTTCTTCCATCAACTGTTTCCATTCACTGATTGAACACATAGAGTTGTGACATCCACCATTGTCATCAATGTCAGCTCTCCAGTTTAACATCACACTGTGTGCACCTCTTGTTTTTGCATCTAGAAAATTTTAGGTAATGTTTCTTAACTTATTATTATTATCACTACTAGTAATAGAAGTTAAATCATTATTCCATATTAGTCTATGTGCCTTGAAGTTTTACAAGCTCTAACATATTCCTCAGGGTCCTCTGTCCCCAGGTTGAAGATTTCTTATCTCTGTCTGGTTCTTCCCTGTATCACCCTTGCTTCACATCTTTGTGCTTTTTGTGCTGCTACTACATTGCTTTGGGAAGAGATACCAAAGCTCCCTGTAGAGATGTATGGTAAGATGCAGACAATGCAATCCTTGAAATATTTTTTTTGTTTTTCTTCTCTCAGTTTTCTATAATTTCCTAAGAGCAGTATTAAAATTAGCCTTTTCAAACTGATCCTGAGCTTTGAGAAGACAGTTTAACAAACTCTCTAAGATCTCTTTCCTGAGTGGTAGCAAGCCAGGCAGAGCCCATCATTGTGTGCATGGAGTTAAAGCTGTCTTTCCAGAATGCTTTATATGTGGAACATTTATCAATATCACATTTCATCTGGCTCTTTATCATCCAGCCATTTATTGCAAGGTTGTACTACAGCTCTATATAGTCAGCTTTCTATTTTATTGCTTTGAAGCAGTTCATATCGTCACCAATCTTGGTTCCTCACTCTTTCAAATTTTTTGTGAAAATGTCACATCATCCATATGGTTCATATGATCTAAACTCTGGAAGACATTCCTGTGGAATTCCTTGGTAATCACCCTTATCCAAAAACACTGCCTGCCTATTCCTACCTCTTTTCCCCCCTGTCTTTTGATGGTGATTAGCTCAAGCAAGGCCCTTCCTTCTCAGGAATCTTAGGAGGAGAGTTAGTGAGCATGAGACAAAATGAACCTTGTCTTCTCTGCACAGAAGAGCTCAGCTGGATCAGATGCATGGGGTGTTACTCATGCCTTACCCTGGCCATGCTCCTTGTAGCAGAAGCTCACTATGGGATGAGAGAGCAAAGTGTATGAAAGATTTGGAATTTGACTATTTGAGCAAAAAGGGTTGACCATGAGGTGTTTCCACGTGCTTGTTTGAGCTTTTCTGACCCCATTCTTGAAAACCTGTCCTCATCTAATGGCACCTGACAGAAGATTTGAATGTGCATTGAACTCCTGCAGGCTTCTTTCTGAATATGTGTTTGGCCAACAAAGGACCAGACGCCTGGAAATTGCTGGGACAGTGCTGTCCCCAGTGCTGGCAGTGCTGCACAGCACATACCTTTTGCAATGAGAAGGGGAAAATTTCACCAGGATAGGTTGAAGGAGTTTCTGGTTCTGCTGTGGAGAGTTTGGAAGAGCTTCCAGAAGGGCAAAGGAGAGAGGCAGTGCACTGGTGCCCATGCCTTGCTGCCATGAGCAGGGATGATGTGAGGAGCACCAACACACAGTCCCAGAGCACTCAAACCAACAAGGCTCCTGATTTCTGTTCCTTGTGGCTGCTTGGGCTGAGTGAAGAATGCAGGACCCCTCTCATCCCCAAATCTGAGTGTTGGTACAAGCTCCCTTGGGACATTCTAGTGGCAGTTAGAAGGAAGGGCAAGTTTACACAGTGTTTTCCTTTGAAGCCAAAACTGAAGAGGTTAAGTCCTTTAATTTTTTCTTGATGCATCTAATTTTCCTTACACAGGCTGACACACTGTGTAGTGCCTTTATGCCTTCTTGAGAATATGGAGAAGCTGTCTCATGAAAATACTTCCTGTTAATGAATGTAATGCCTCACCTTCAGTGAATACTGAATAGTTCAGAGGTCTTTGAATAGGTAATTCTGTTATCTGCTGGTGGTAATGAATCATACTTGCTTATGAAATCCTATTTGTACAACACTTAAAGCTCCATCCAGCATCCCACTCTGATACGAGAAATTTTATAATGTGCACAGAAAAAAAGCAATCATTGCTAAGAAAAAGTAGTTGTGGTGGGTTTTTTTAAAAATATTATTTTAAAGAATGGAATAGTATAATAATACTATAATTGAATATAATAATAATAATAATAATAATAATAATAATAATAATAATAATGGAATAAATAGCAAGTGTTGCATTCATTGATAATCTGTAGAACTTTTGCTCCTGTGGTGAGTATTGGGTTATTTCTTAGGTACCCTGAGGCTGTTGTGCAGCAGGTAACACAGTTCCTCTGCTCTGGGTGATCTGGTGGCCTGTGCCACTGTGTGTGCCTTGCTGGATTCAAGGTCTGTCTGCTCCAGAGCTCACCTGTGCCTGAAGCCAAGCACAGCCAAAGCTACAGGAGATGCTACAGAAATCAGCACCATCACTTTCCTTCTGTAGAACTGGCCAAAGGAGTTCAGATTACAAACTCTTGAGCAGAATGTCTCACAAGAAGCTCATCAGAAAGAGAAGGGTTTCACTTTAATTATGCTCTGTGGTGAAATGGGAGCTTGAGGTGATGTGGTTGGGTGATACCCCCTTCCCATTTGGAAAATTCTGCCAGCAATCTTAAGGAATACAAAATTCACTCATTAAAAAGCGGGAAAATGTAAAGCATAAATGCTCTATCTGGCCAGGACTGAAGAGAGCTGTGCATTTCAGATCCACACCCCACTGTTCAGTGGGTCTGGTGTTTACAAATGCAAACTGTGGAGGTGCTCCCTGACATGAAGCTGGGTTCCTGAAGCCTGGAGACAGCCCAGTGCAAACCAACCAGCTCTTATGGGCACATTGGGTTTTAGAGGCCATCAAACATCACTGTTGGGCCACAACTCCCTGCACCCATAATATCTAACCCTCAATTTCATTCTCCTCTCCTCCACAAGATCCTGGGTCCCTCCTTATTCCTTACCTCTGCCATCTGTAATGCCTTAACACCCCTACAATGCAGCACCTCCCAAAGCTCTAACTTGCCCCTGAATTTGCATCCCTGGAGCTCTTCATGTCCCCACCATGGCAAGAGCCACCCTCCATCACTCTTCAGCCAAGAGAACACCCAGCTCCCCTCACCCTCCCCTTGGGCTGTGCAGAACCAGCCCTGCCTGGGCTCTCCCAGCCCTGCTTGGGCTCCCCCAGCCCTGCTTGGGCTCCCCCAGCCCTGCCTGGGCTCCCCCAGCCCTGCCTGGGCTCTCCCAGCCCTGCCTGGGCTCCCCCAGCCCTGCCTGGGCTCTCCCAGCCCTGCCTGGGCTCTCCCAGCCCTGCCTGGGCTCCCCCAGCCCTTCCTGGGCTCCCCCAGCCCTGCCTGTGCTCCCCCAGCCCTGCCTGGGCTCCTCCAGCCCTGCCTGGGCTCCCCCAGCCCCATGGGCTGCTTGCTGCTCCTTGTGCAGCTCTCCCACCCCTCAGCAGCTGCAGGAACAGGGGAGTTGCCTCACAGACCATATGTTGCACAGATTTTGTCCTAATTTCTCTCTCTGGGGATGCATGGTAACTACCCAGGAGAGGGCTGGGCATGGCCAGGAGTTTGTATTGGATACTGATAGTCCTTCTGTCACAAGTAGGAAAAAAAAAAATTTTTAAGAGTTCCTGTGGATGTATTACCTTGAAGGGGAATGCTAAGAAATTAAAGTAATTTTATAATCTAATGCTGAAAAATCCAAAAACTTTCCAGTAGAAAATAGCCCTGCTGAGACAGCATAAACTTATCCTTCTCCCCACTCTTGGCTTGTTGCATATAAGAGTTCCAAAAAATGAGGGGTTTTTTCAGATCCTGTTAATATAGGCTACTAATTTTGCAGCAGGAAGCCTATGACACCAAGACCAAAATAAACCTGGATTTTAGAGGGGGACTGCATCAAGCAATAGATGCTATTTAATGAACAAAGCACCTTATTTTCAGGTAAATATCTGCAGCAATATAAGAGGAAGGAACTGATCCACGAGCAGACCTGTCTCTGCTTGCTGAAGCCTTTCTGAGACAGTAGTAGCTCCTTAGCACAGAGGATTTGGAAACTGCTTTAGAAATGGTGCTTGGCTGATATCAAGTCAGTATTTACATCTCTGAAACCAGGGACTCAGTGCAAGTGCTGGCAGGCAGACAGCACCCATGGGCTCTGACCCAGACTCCAGAAGATGTGTTCTGCTGTCAGGCAAGAGCAGTGATCTTTAACCAAGCGAAAAAAAGGAATGTAGGGAAATAAAAAGCTTTCATTTGTGTGAAGCAGAGTCAGTAAGAAAGCCAAACCTGCAGTTCAAACCCTCCAAAGGGTAACTTTATATAAATTTTTTTTATCAAACGTCTTATAGCAAAAAGAATTTGGATTTGGTGGCTGAGTTTGCTTAAAGCAAACTAAATTTCCTGCTGTAGGATGGTTCATATTCCTTGGCATTCAGTGCATTATTCAAGGGAGGTAGCTTTGCCTGACAACAGTGTTTCAGTGTCAGGTAGCAAGATGCCAAGCATACATAATGTTTAGAAGCTGCAGAAGCAGGGCTGTGCAGAAATGTGCTCTGCAGGCTGAGAGGTACAAGCAGATGAAGTGAATTGCCAGCCCAAAATTTCACCTGTCCTTTCTTAGGCCAAGGTGGCTACTCCTTCTCTAGCACAAGCATTCAGTTAATACAGGCTTTTAAGTTCAGCCCTAGCTTTTCATATCCTGCCTTAGAAACTACCTTGGGAATATATAAAAGGTCCCAGATTTTAATTTCTTTATGACAAGGTGTTTTTTATTTTAAGGAGCAAGGAGGTCTTTGAGCATGAAAAATTTGCTCAGCACTACCTATACCAGCCAGTTCTGAGGAAGTTATGTTCTGTGTAAAGCCACAAGGCAAGTGGGCATGAATTATCCTACAGCTGCCTTGTTTTTCTGAAAGCAAATGGTATTAACCCACAGTCAACACTGAGTGATATGCTGGCAATGATTTTACACCAATTGCTACTTTGCATCTCCCTCTGACTTTGGCATAACTGACCACTGGACACGGGCTTCTATTTTACATGGATCATTGATCAATGCAGGAAAGCAGCTTTGGTGTTCTTCCACAGCTTTTGATGAATATCTCACACCACTGGATCTCTGCCTATTCCCTGCACTGAAGAAGTACTTGAGCAGTTTGTTCTGCTTCATGAGCTCTAATAGTTCAAATATGATGCTATGGATTTGATTTTAACTAGAACAAAGTCCAAAAGAAAATAGAGCTGGAAGAAATCTTAGGATGCTTTCTGGTCCACCTTCCTCCTTCAAAACAGAACCATCCCTGCCTGACAAAATGCTGGCAAATCATTTCAAGCAAAAGATGATTTGGGGCCAGCTGTACTCAATAAGATAATCAGACCTGGTCTGGGTAGGCCATCATCCATGTGTCTTTTGTAAGTACAGCTGAAGCATTTATGTGGCACTGTAGTATAGTGCAGACATGGTCATAAAGTGAACTTTTATATCCTTACTCGAGAAGCACTGCTCTAGCCTGAGCTGCTGTGCTGTGGGTGAGAAGGGTGGAGGCACTCTGGAAATTGTGGCTGGCTGCTGGTTTGGTGACCAGGGAGATACTGCTCTGCCTCCCTCTTCTAAGGCACAGGGGTCACTTTACTGGTGTATTTAGAGAAGGGTGTCCTATGGTGGTTAAGATATTCCAGACAGCATTTTAAAACTATTTATGCAGACATTATTTCCTGGGCCAGTGATGTTGACATGTGAATGTAAATGTCCCAGGGGTGTCTCTGAGTGTTGTCACTGAAATGCTGATGCTCAGACATGGTGTGACCCTCACATCTAGGAGGTGCCAGAAGCATCTGCTCTAATGGCAGCAGAACCATGAGTTTACACTATTAGGCAGGGTCTGTGTCAAATGTAGCCTGGGAACAAGATCAGTTTCGAGCTCTGCTGTGTCTATCTCACCTTGGCTCCCATTTACATTCTGTCCTTGTCCCTTCCCTTGTAAGATGAGAGTAATAATGCAAGTCAGCCATTAAAGGCTGGTGCCAGGGGTAAGCAAATGCAATATATAAAACATCAAATGTAAAGCCACAAGGAAAAACTGCTGACAAATACTGTGAATTTATCACTGCATTTCTCAGATAACACTGATAAAAGTGGTTTTGGTTCTCAGAGATATTATCAGGTAAGTTAAATTCCCCGCATTGCACATGGATTTGTTTTTTATTTATCTGCTTGTCTGGGTAGTGGCCCATCAACATTCAGCTGTGTAGCACAAGAACACCCTACAGATAACCTTCCTACACCAGAGATCAGCTTGCTTTAAAGTGATTGCAGACTGAAATCTGAGACAAAACACATGATTGATATTCCATGCTTTAAAGAGTCAAACTAATGCCTTGTGATTCATCTACAATTTTTAAGTGAGTAGTTGAGCTGATCCAGGATGGGATCACTTGATGAGTCATGTGTGATTTAATGTCTCTGCAAAGTTTGGGCATGTGTCACTCAACAAAACATCCTACTGAGCCCATGGGTTCACTGCCTCACCTGTGGCCTCAGGCACTGCTGAACAGCAGCAGAGGGGCCATGAGGGCCCCCTTCTCCCTTGGTACCTTTCCTTTCTGAAGTCTGAATGGGGCTGATGTAAAGGGTGGAGTCACAGTGACATGTTTTCCAAGGTTTTGTTGTCGCAATTTCTCTTCTTCAACAAACAATTGCTATGGCAACCTTATTGCTGCTCAAGTCTTCTCACTTCCTATTTATTCTAAAATACAGCTACAAACTGTGACTGCTCCAAACACTCACATATTAAAGCCATTAAAATCTTCAGATGGGAAAGAGTGGGCAGGGAAACGTGATCAGCCCAGAGAATAATATGACCCTTCAAGACTTCATCTCTATGCAGATTTTGTATCTGAATTTTAGTCAGGGAAATGGTAGTTTTCACTGGTGTTATGGTTTCTGATTAAATAGGGAAGTCTTTTCTGGACATAGTCAGCTGAGACCTGATGGTGCAGCTCAGGGAGGAAGGGTGCTGAGCATTTGGCATTCCTTTTGATGCTACAGCGTGTCCTGGGATGGAGGAGATGGATCTGCTAAAATGAAAATTTTATCAAAAGGTGGTTTTGTAAACTTTTTCAAGATATGAGATGTTCAGGTGTCATAGGAGGGGATGCATAAGAGAAAGACAAAGAGACAAAGAAAACCCCCAAAAGAACCCAGAAATCCAGGACAGAGCATGACCTCATCTCCCATTCCCAGCAGGTTGCCACCACACCCACCCACCCCTGGGCACCTGCAGGTCCACCCAGCTACTGAGTTTTCTAATGAGACATTTTCACCCTCTCTTTATTTTTTAAAGACTTACAATGATTACTAAAATTCTTGGTTTTTTGTTTCCTGCAGCCTGTTTTTTAAAAGACCTATTTATTTGGGAATTTGAAGGAAAGATTTACCACAAGGATCTTCTGGTAAAGGTCCTTGTATCTTCTGGATGGGCCCTGTTTTACGGTGCCTGTGTAACGTGGTGTCTGCTTACTTCCCAAATCACTGGGATTCATTTTGTACATGAAAGAACAGTTTCTTATTGTAGAGAGAGTAACTACAGTGTTGCTGAGAGAAAGGTTTGTGTCTCGTTTGTGCTCAGTGTTCCTGCCCTATTCCATCTCCTGGTACAATCTAAGTGAAGGCACTGAGAAGGGACATCTCAAAGCAGCTTCTGAGCTGATGCTGACTGAAAATTCATCCCTTCCAGTTTGGGCTGCCTACAAATGCCTAGATCTGAAATCTGTTCCTGGGCCTGCTACACAGCATGAATTTGAGGAAAGTAAATTGAATTGTCTGTGACTGACTGTCCACGTAGGTAAAGTGAGGATAAGAAGAATTACTTGTTGGGGTTTGCAAGACTCGTAATCATGCTTTGAGATCTGATTAATGGGATAGAGTTCAAGCATTTATTGTTTTCTTTGGCTCAGGTCTCTCCTTGTAAACAAAGTGGTCATGCTCTAAAACTGTTTGTGAGGTTTGGGGAAAACCCTTAGAAGGAAACCAGAAGCCATGAAAGGAAAATGCAGACAACTGCCTGGGGCGGGAAGAGGCTTTCCTGTAGAGGTGAGTCAGTTCCAGGGAGAAGGGTGGCTGTGTCCAAAAATAACAGTGCAGAAAACAGGCACACACCACTGCCCTGGCATCATCCAATTGAGGAAGATGTTGGGTTTCATCTCCAACTCTTTATTAAGTAAGCAGGTTTCTCATCTGCACTGAATGCTACCAGTTCTGTGCCTGTATGCTTCGAGTCCATGTTAACCTGGCCTTTGGAAAATACCCTGGCCACATTCTTCTCTTGTTCCAGATGGAACTCAAAGTTAGGTTACTTCAAAGTGACCCCAAGGAGGAATTTTTATCCAATTTATTTTCTGTTTCCTTGTATATTTCAAAGGCTGGGGTTGATTTACATGCATTAGTGTTCATATTCTTGTAGCTGTCACTAATCACTCTCTTCTGTTCAGGCTGATTATCCCAAGTTCAGGATACTCTGCACTGTGTAACTGTTTGGATAATGCTGGTAACAAGCTTATGCTCTTCAGTGTTCCTGCAGTGGCATTGCTACTGAAGAACATCTTCATCCTCTGTGACTCTGTAAGTAGTGCTTGGCCATAATAGAAATATTATCCTGAATACTTAATCCCTTGCATGTTTAAAGCAAAATCTAGACTATTTGCTGTGCTTTTTAACTAGAGAAAAAATGAGAGCTTTAAACTATAGACTTTTTTTGTAGAACAAGATCTTCACATTCAAAAGTTAGCTGGTAAATTACCTGGCATGGAATGAAGTCCAGTAACAGCCATGGCTGCCAGTTACATGGAAGTCTGGAAGTGGAATTGAGACAGAAATTATTCCCCCTTCAGAGAGCAGGCCCTGGCGTTTTACATACTTTTGTCTGCCTCAGGAAGGGAGAGAGGAAGGAAGATCTTCAGATAAGAAAAAGTAGTGCCTGTCTTGCCTGCAAGATGCCTAAAACCCTCATGCAGGGAGCTGGCTGGCCAGCCTCCCTCCAGCCTCCTCCCAGGGACCAGGGTACATGCCAGCCTCCCTCCAGCCTCCTCCCAGGGTACATGCCAGCCTCCCTCCAGCCTCCTCCCAGGGTACATGCCAGCCTCCCTCCAGCCTCCTCCCAGGGACCAGGATACATGCCAGCCTCCCTCCAGCCTCCTCCCAGGGTACATGCCAGCCTCCCTCCAGCCTCCTCCCAGGGTACATGCCAGCCTCCCTCCAGCCTCCTCCCAGGGTACATGCCAGCCTCCCTCCAGCCTCCTCCCAGGGTACATGCCAGCCTCCCTCCAGCCTCCTCCCAGGGTACATGCCAGCCTCCCTCCAGCCTCCTCCCAGGATACATGCCAGCCTCCCTCCAGCCTCCTCCCAGGATACATGCCAGCCTCCCTCCAGCCTCCTCCCAGGACCAAGAGGAGCTCCCAGGAAACACCAGCTTCATGTGCCACAACAGTGTGGTGCAGCTCATGCCCAGGGCCATGACATTTTTGGCCAGACTTGAGCCTGCTGTGTCCCATAGTGAAGGAAGGCATGAGGAGCAGGAAGAGTTTCTGTTTCAGCTGGTTATAAATAATTAGACTCAGAAGAAAACAGAACTTACTCCAGGTATTCTCAACATTCTTCCTGATCCTGGCTTGTGTCAGTGATACACCAAGAGTGTCACTGTACCATTCAGCATCTCTCTGGTCATTTATTTTTAGTTACAAGCCAGATTTTCTACACCAGGACAAAATTAAAATAATTTCACCCGCTTTTGTACTTTAAACACTGAAATAAGTCCTTTTTCTCCTTTGCCATATAGTTCTTGTTAGTACTGTTGGTAGGAATACAGCACAGACACCCGTTTATCAGACCCCAGTCATCTGTTCAGCCCAACCTGCTGCTTTTACATCGTGCAGTTGCTTATGGGCAGCTATTGATCACCTAATGTCTCATCACAGGGATTGCCCAGACTGGAGCAAATGCCCATTTAGAGAAAGACTCTATCAGATGATGCTGCCTTCATAGTAAGTGTAAATATGCTTCAGAACACATCCAAATTTTAGAAGCAGTTGAGAAAAACATACACTAAATATTTCCAAGCATTTGTTGAGTAAGAATCTGTGTGTTTTGAGCTTTCCTGCAGATTATTCTATTAGCACCCCATTTTAGTAACATATTTATCAAATGAGAACAGCTACTTCAGTGGAAACAAGGGTTAATTTTGATACAATTAAGAGTTTAATGCTGAAACACAAGCTCTACCTGGCTGAAAAGATAAGTGTGTCTCTCTCCCTGGAACCTCTTTGTGGACTGCATTATCTGTAGGCTTGTTTTCTTGACAGTGATTTAATTTTTATTATGCTTATCTTCTCTATGCTTTAAGAGGGCCTGAGAGGAAGCTCTCCTCATCTAAAGAGAGAAAAAAATAAAACTAATGTGTTGTTACTGACTTAGTAAGATGCACAGGTCTTTAATACACATCTTCAGATTTTTATCAGATAATAATAATAACAAAGAGGTGAATTTTTAGGACAAAGAGATGACTTTGTGATGCAGGGCACTGGCATCACAACACACCACCCACTCCAGTGCCACTGGTCTGAACCCAGTTTGTGCTGCATGCCTCAGGATGTGGTTCCTTGGGGCAGTCCAGTGGCTGGTGGGTGAGTGTTTGAGTGCCAAACCAACTGTGGAAGATACTCACTTTTGTTAGCAGAGATGGACACTGCATGGAAAGGGCTGTGAGCAGCCCATGGGCAGACCCTGATCTGTGCCATCAGGTCCCAGCTGGCTGTGACCAGAAAAGCCTTCCCTGTTTGATCAGAAACCACACACCCCATGGGCAGACCCTGACAGGGGGTGCAAGGGGCCATGTGAGATGCAGAGAATGGGCAGGGACCTCACTGCACTCACCATCTCCCTCCCACCTTCTCACAGTCAAATTCAATCCCATCTTCAAACTCAAGGGTTTTTTGTCACTCTGCTTCCTCAGGGAGCCTTTTCAGACCCTGCCTACTCTAACAGGCCAGAATCACTATTTCATTTTCAGACTGAAGCCATTCCTGAGCACAGCAGCCCATTTGCTCTGGCAAAGCAACTGGTGACACCAGCTGTGCTTAATCATCATCCTTATCCCTAATGTTTGCTGCACTAATGGAGATCACTACTATCCCCACCTTTCCCCAATTTACTAGGCTAAAGTAAACTTATTTTCTTCACATTGGCCAAGCTTTCCCTCCCAGTCATCCCCAGAGCCTGTCCCTACCCTGTACAACACTGCCCCTTCACAAATATCATTGGCTCCATTCTTCCTTTCATGCTAAGGTAATTCCGTCATATATCAAATAAATTTGGTTCTTAAACAGTATAATCAAAGAAATACCATTGCTTGAACTGGGAAGTTTTGTAGTCAGAGCAGGGGTGGAGTCAGCCCTCATGCTTTGAATCAAAATAACCTCATTGATTTCAGTAGGTTTATACTGATTTAAACCTGTGACATTTCATCGAATTTACACCTTGCATTTTTAAGGACAAACCTAAATTGGGATCTTCATGCAAAAATTATCTGGATATCTGTGGATATTGAGGTAACATCTACCCATAAACTCTCAGGACCTGGATGTTGTAGGCCAGAGTGCACAGGTAGGGACAAGTTACTTCTCAGGCAGCAAACAGGGAACGCATCAGATCAGGCACAGATCTTTCTGTGACAGAAGTCAAAGTAATCTGCTGAGGCTGAGGACACCTACACAGCTCTTGGCTTTTACTGTGAGGTTAAAGCCAATTGTTCACAAACTACTGAGGAGACATATGGAAAATTATAAAGAACCTGTCTATAAGGTGACAGTAAAAGCTAGCCTAGGATATTGCCCAGGAATCCAGTTCATACACCTGCATTGAGAGGTTTGTTCTGATGATACTAAATTGGGAGGAGCTGTTGACTCCCTCAAAGGCAGACAGGCCCTGCAGGGAGACCTTGATTCATTAGAGAGCTGGGCAATCACCAACCATATGAAGGGTAACAGAAACAAGTGCTGGGTTCTGCACCTGGGGTGGGGCAGCCCTGGATGTACAGACAGACTGGGAATGAGGGGCTGCAGAGCAGTGCCATGGAAGGGACCTGGGGGTCCTGGTCAGTGGCAAGTTGAACATGAGCCAGCAGAGCCCTGGAGCCAGGAAGGACAACCCTGTCCTGGGGACATCAGGGACAGCATCACAGCCAGGCAAGGGAGGGATTGTCCTGCTCTGCTCTGGGGCAGCCTCACCTCCAGTGCTGGGGCAGTTTTGGGTGTCACAATGTCACTGTCTGATTAGGAATGGTGAATAATACAGCAACACACACACAACCTCTTCAAAGCAGCAAGAAGAGGCAATTTATTGAAAAGCAATTGCACTTATATGGAATAGATAGTGCAATACAAAATAGAAAAGGCTCATTGGTCCAAGAAAGCAACACTTCTTTGAAAACATGCTTTCTGCAAAACATCACATAGTACAGGCTTGGCTCTGTGATCAACAACAGGTGTTAATCTATACTATTTATTCTTCCTTCTCTTGTTTGCCTCTGAGAAAAATGCCTGGCCTGGGAAAGATCCTAGCTGGAGCTGAGAAAGCCAACAGCCTGGGAAAAATCCAAATTGGATTTCTCCTCAATCCTTCAGCAGTGTCCACACCACAATGTAGAAGGGCTTTAGACTATTGCAGAGTGTCCAAGAGATGGTGCAGGGCCCTGAGGGGAAGCCAGTGAGGAAGGGCTGAGGGCACTGGGTCTGTTCAGCCTGGAGAAGACTGAGGGGAGACCCCAGTGCAGCTACAGCTCCATTGGGAGGGGAAGAGGAGGGACAGGCATTGATCTCTGTTCTGTGGGGACAGGGACAGCACCTGAGGGAATGGCCTGAAGCTGTGCCAGGGAGGTTTAAGTTGGATATCAGGAAAAGGTTCTTCACCCAGAGGATGGCTGGATACTGGAACAGCTCCCCAGGGCAGTGGTCACAGCACCAGCCTGACAGAGCTCAAGAAGCATTTGGACAGTGCTCACATGCACATGGCTAATTCCTGGGGTTGTCCTGTGCAGGGTCAGGAGTTGGACTTGGTGATCCTTATGTGTCTCTTCCAGCCTAGGATATTCTATGCCTGTTATTCTACGAAAGAGCTTTGCAGTTTAAAATAAAAGAAGAGAAAAAGAAAAGAAAAAAAAAAAACACCAACCCAGCAACCAAACAACATCCCCCAAAAAAACCAAAGAAAGAAAACAAAAACAAAAACAAACCAAAAAACCCCAAAACAAGCAAACAAAAATTTAAAAAATAACAAAACAAAATCCAAAAAGTACCCACAAGAAAACAGCTGTTCCATAATAAAAAAAAACTAAGGGGCAGAGTGGGAAGGTCAAGTGAAGACCCTGCTGTGCTGCTTCTCCAAAGAAACCAGTTAAGCATACTGTAAAACCATTTGTAGTCTGGGCTCACTTTCCATATTTTAATGATTGATTTCCTAATGTGAGCAAATGTGGGATTTTCTGGGCATGTCACAACAGCACACCCCTTTCCCAGGAATACCTGGCAAATAAGTCTGAAAGGGGTGAAGCCACATTCTGAGACACAAATTCTGGTTAAAAGTGGTTTGCAGGGTGGACATCCCCATTTGGGTATGCCTTAAATCTCAGCTGTGATCTGCTGTGATATGCCTGGGGACTATCAGTTCTATGCACTTTTCCTAGCTCTGACACCCTGAAAAATAAATGCAGCTGAAAGGGGAGGACACCCACAAAGAGGCCACAATGCAAACTTCTCTCACATGGGACAACCGAGAACCACAGCAAGGTTGATTTTGGTGGGAAACACAAGACAGTCCTCGGGGATTTAATGTCCTCCAGGAGGTGGCTGCACTGCTTGTTTTGCACTTGTGTCTCATGGTGCCAGCCCTTGCCTGGGGCATGGGAGTGTGTGCAGGCCTGGGATGGAGCTGGTGGGGTCAGAGCAGGCTGAGCTCTGCTCTGGTGTGGCCCATTGCTCATCTCAGTTGTGGTAAACCCCTTCCTTTGACTTTCATAGTCCAGCTGCATGCTGGGGTTGCTAGCAGAAGACAGAATAGGCCTTTCATATGGAAAAACAAAGAAGGTACTGTGAAACTGTGTCTCAAAGGCCATTAGATCAATATATCTAAACTTGCCATTTTGGATATTGCTGGGTGGTTTATTGCTCTCAGACAGCTCACAGGTTTCTGGTGAGCTTCAGAGAGCCTTCCTACCCTCCAGCAGAACCACACTCCCACCCAAAATGCTGTCACCTGCCAAGTGACTGAGGGTGCTCTGGATCCCCTTGTCCAGATCATTGATAAAGATATTAAACAGGACTGGCCTCGAAACAAGCCTGGAACAGCACTTGCAACCAGCCACCAAGTGGAGTAACTGCACCCATCATCACCACCCCTGGGCCATCCAGCCAGGTTTTACCTAGGGAAGAGCACATCAGTGCAAGCCATGAGCAGCCTTTCTCTCCAGGAAAATGCTGTGGGAAACAGTGTCTAAGGCTTTGACAAAGCCCAGGTAAACCACATCTGAAGTGTTTCCTTCATCCATGAAATTCTGTCTGAAGTTGCTTAAAGAGGATTTAATTTTCTTTCCCGACAGAAGTTCTAATTTTGAGTAGGATTTCTTCCCACTTGTCAGGAGGGCACATGCCACCAACTAACTCAGACAGAGAATAGTGGCTAAAACAAACACTTCAAATAGCAGGTTTGAAAAAGGGTTTTTGGAAACATATAATCCTGATATTGTGAAATCATAAGACACACAGAATCCTGCATATTGGTCACACTGGAAATTTAGCAGATGTGTTATTTTGAGCCTGATGTATTATCTGGAGAGAGTGGGAGAACTAAATACTTTGATATCTCAAAAGCAGAGAAAGAATAAAGGAACACCACCATGGCATGAACAATTCTGAAATTAGACTTGGTTGAACTAAACATATTATAAAATGCATTTGGTAGAAATTCATTTCCCTTCTGGCCAGCACATAGCCCATGAATCAGCTCTAATTTTCCCTAATTTTATTCAGCAAGCCTTATTAGCAGATTGAATGAATGACAAATTTTTAGCCTCCTGGCTTTCCAAGTGTTCGTCTCAATTACACCTGATACAAGGCCATTCCCCAGCTTATTTACCTGCAATTTAGCATTGTCACTCATATTTTTACAGCTATAGCAAAAAGATGAACCCTTAATAAGCAGAAAATGTTATTCTGCTAAAATCAGGGAAACACCAGGACTTGCAGATGTGATATTAATATCTAGCAATTGTTTGAAATGTCTCTGAGCAGTTTTTCTCCAAATCCCTTAAACCCTCTCTGCATTATACTCTACAGGAGTAGTGTACATGAAATGCATAGATTATTCATGCTGATTATTTACTTGCAAAGCCTTGACAGCAGCCAGGAAGGGAACTAGAAATGCTCTGCATCTCTCCAAGCCAAGAATGTGGATTTTCTTGCTGTTCATCCCCAATTCTCCCACTTTATCTCATGACTCAGCTGCCTGATGCAAGGGTTTGCAATTACAGCTTGGCTGATTAGCTCCCTGAATTGCGTGCTGTGGTTTCTAGACTTCACATGCAATTTTGACACGTATATGGATTTTATCAATTCACTTTCAAAAAACACTTTGTTGTCCTGTTTTGTGAGTTCTTCTGCTGATAAACCCCAATGACTTGAATATTTAAGCTACCTGGTTCACCAGGCACAAGAGCCAGGGGTAGAGCAGGCCAAGTCTCATTTCTCCTCTTAAAAAAGCACTCGGTTGTTTGTTTAGCCCAGGTGAGAACCTGGGTACAGAAGAGATGCCTCAAGCAGGTTCTCTCCAAGTGCCTGTGAGCCCAAGACTCCACTGATGCACCCCTGGCTTTCCATCAGCTGGGCTCAGGGACAGCTTGCAGGCAGGCACTGCCTCCTGTCAGAGGGTTAGTGCTCCACAGAAAAACTAAAGAGCAGAGGAAAGTTCCTCCTGTTTGTGCCTGCAACCAAAATAATCTCTGCTGGAGCAGTCTGCACAGCTGGAGGAAAAGCCCTGGGGTGACACAGTCTCTGCTTCCTGTTTTTCTCTTTGCAGAGTAAATGGCTTTCTAAGGTCTCCAGAGACATGACTGAACGAGAGCCTCAGGCCTGAGCATCCTTGAATCTTTGGCAAGTTTGGATTCGGTTTGGGATGCAAAAGTTTCAGCTGAGATGTATTTTTAACACATTTATCCTCAGAAAGTTCTGCTCATCCTCCTGCTCTGCACCCCACGAGGTCTGCAGGAGTGCTGCTGTCCCTGTGAGCCAACATGCCACCTTCAAAGCAGGGGGAGCCCAGCCAGCTGAGCAGCTGGGCAGGCTTTCTTTGCCATCATGTGTTATGTGAATTTTAAAGATTGCCTGTGTAAGGGAAGGTCTGTCCTTGTCAAACCCTGGTGACACTCTGCAGGTAAGCTGGGAAAAGAGCAGCTCTTCTGTTCTTTCCCTTCCCAGCTATTGGTGAAACATCCAGAACACATTTTAGCATTCAAAAAAAGTAACTTTCCCTAAAAGCCTTGCTTTTATTAGATTTCCATTAGTCTTCCCTTTATTCTTAGATGTTTGATCTAGGGGACACAATCTTCATGAATGTAAAAGTCAAAATTAGTGGTCTGGTCTGAGACATAGAATGGAACTAAACTGCTAGGTTTTTGTGTTAGTATTTATTGCTGTCCCAAGAAATAGTGCAAGTCAGTGGAACCAGACTGTTCAGCCTCATGCTATAACTTTTCAGCCAAAATTCATATGATTTTCAGTTAACTTTTTGCTTCAAGTGGTCATTAAATGCTGATTGTTAAAATATCAACTAAAAATTAAGATAATTTATAATTATGTTTAGCGATTCATGGAAAAAGGCCAACTTGATAAATCAATTTTTCAAGTTCATTAGCCTGAAAAGTAGCATTTTTCCACTTGGAAAATAAGGTCTGGCTAGCCATTTTAAATTTATGCTATTTTAAATTTATTTTATAGTAGTTTTGTGGTCTGAGATGATGAGGTTGATCTCAGGTGTGTGTCCTCACTTGTCCCAGGGGCTGCCACTGGTGCAGGTATGAGCATGAACCCTACAAAGGGCAGTGTGGGCAACAGGCCTAGCTGGGTTTTGTGCATCCCAGCTAATGTCCTTCCATTTTTGGCCACACATCCCCTGGAAATGTTCAATGTGATGATGCCAAAAAGTGTTTGCAAGTGCTTTGGCAAGGCTATGGGTCAAATCCAGCTTTCTATCCAGGAGTGCTGGTGTCAGATGATGCCTGCTTGAAGTTCCTTCATACTTTAACAATTACAGCCTTAAAATGTGCAGGTGAGGTTTGGGCATCCCCTTGCCCTTTATGCACAGTGCCACAAAGTCATTTGGTAAGCTACAGCCATAGGGCTGCCAAAGTGTGTGCAAGTGCCTGGGTGCAATCTCAGAGTATTTGTGTTTCCATGGTGTGATGTCTTCCCACTGAGTTCAGGGAGAAGCAGCTTCTGAGACAAGGGAAAGCAAAGAGCTGGAGCCTCTCTCTGCAGCTTCCCAGGGTACTTACTAAAACACCAACATTTGCTCCTGGGCAAGGAGAAAGAAGGGATTGTGTGTGGAAGGGTTATGTTTTTCTCATGCCTTGTGTGCTTTGCAATGTTTCTTTGGGTACTCTGGATGGTTACATAACATGAACAGGGATTTCATCCTTCCGATGTCACCTGGAAGCTAATATTGTTGGAAGAAGGGAATCTGCCTCCTGAGTAAAGGCATTAGGTGTGCAGATAATGGTTTTTAGCTTTCTGGTTCCCAAACTCTCTGTCCCTGTAGTGGTTCCATACATCACCCTCCCCAGAGCTGGTCTCTGGCTGCTCCAGATGAGCACAGTGTTTCTCAAAGCCATCAAGCACTGAATGAGTGTCTCACTCATGGGGGAGACAAAGTTGTGCCTTCTCTCTGGATAGGGAAGGCTTGTGCCTCCAGCTCAATGCCACATCCATCAGGAGAGTCTCTCCTGAAGTCCACAACAGTCAGTGCTTTTCTGGGCTCAGGAAATGCTGCTGGACATGAAGGACAAAGCCATTGATGGACATGAAGTCAGCTGCTGCCAGCAAAGGCAAAGGAGGAGCAGTGGTGTGACCGTGGCTGCTTTGGTGCTCTAAAAAGCTCCAAAGAAGCCATAGTGCTAATTAGATTTTCAGAATTAACTAACTGTATCTCTTCTGTTTGTTGCTCACTTAAACTCTTACCAGCAAAAGTGGAGGGAGACCTAAGCCTGCCCCTGTTTCCTACTTCATTAAAGGTCTTCTGCTGGAAGTGCTCCTGCCCATGTCTAAGGGAACCAGTCCATATCCTCCAGCCTCAGGTCTTCTCCTCCCACAAGTTATTTAACCACTTCCTGCCACTCTGAACATGGTCTTGCCTCTCCTGGGTGCACTGCTGCTCCAGGACAGCTGTGCTGTCCCAGTTTGGCAGTCTGGATCATGACCCATTCTGCACTCAGTCCAGTGTGGGTTGTGTTGAATGACCTTGCTGGTGCCCTTGGTAGGAAAGTGTTGAAGAAGTCAGCAAAAACTAAAATCCCTCCAGAAGAGTTCAGTGAAGCAGCTCAAAAATCTTCCATCACTATGTTGGTACTTTCCCACACCATGATGTGTTTCTTCATGCATATGATGCTAATACTGCCCTTCTGCAGACTTTTGGAATAAGCTTATTTGAGAAACCCTGCTGTGTTCTGAGGCAGATGGAGAAAAGTTGGGCAGGCTTTGATGTTGGTACTGACCTTTGTGGAAAATGGTGTCAGGAAGTGCTCAGAACAAGCCTCCCCTGGTGTTAATGACTCCACAGCCTGGGCTTGGTGCTGGAGGTGTAGAGGGAGGGAGAGGAGGAGAGCAGCAGGGGACATGGAAGGGGAGGCTGATGACATGCCATGTCTATTTGCTGCCATTTTTTATGGGAAGCAGCAGTCCTTCATTGTGCCACATGTTTCAAGAACTGGTAAGATGGAGAAAATGGGCTCACTGTCTGGCAGCACTGGGGAATAGGTGATGGTGGCTAGATCCAGGCTGTACTGTGTCCATAACAACCCTAGCACCTTTCTTAGGTGAAATTTCTCCAGTGACTGTAATGGTTCTGGATTTGAGGATAACATTTCAGCAGCTGTGATGTTATGTTAGAGCAGACACTGTGTCTGAAAGCTCCCAAGACTGCACTTGTTCTTGCTCATGCCTATTTCATTGAAAATAGCACTTTCAGGAAAAACACTTTTGAAATAATGTATTCCAGGCACCAAACATGTAAAGGAAGTGACACAGTGGGCTGCACAATAAATAGGAAAGCAGATAAATCCAGGGCAGACTTATGAAGAAACTCTTTTCAACAGTCTAAAAGCAGTGAAAAGCATACACTAATCAAAGCAGTGATATCTCATCTGGAATTGTGCAATCTGCTATACAGTAGTTGGACAGGCAAAAACCAGACAGGTCAAAACATTTTGGGCACTGCTCAGGGTGGCATAGCCCTCTGTGCCTTTTGCAATAGCCCTGGGGTTACTGGTCTGCAGAGCTCCTGGGGTCTGCTGCAGATGCAGCTTTGAGGATGAACATAAGCACATCAAAAATGAGCAGCTCACTGAGGAACAAACACTGGGGCTCAGGCAGGTGCAGGTGTAGTGGAGCTGGGCACCTATATAGGATTTTGTCAGGAAGGGCACAGTGCTGCAGGTGGCATGGGAAGCCCTGACAGTTTTATTTCAGCTGCTGTGATTACTAATTACAATTTTTTTGTTTCTAAGTGCTCCTTGCTACTCTGCATTGATCATAATTATTTACCTTGCAAAGGCTATGCAAGGGTTGATTAGCCAAAACGTGCAATTTGTTTGGAAAATGGGGAATGTTTCTTCATATAGGAACTAGATACTATTAGCTGTAGTGATTGAAGAAGGTACCAATTTCTTTCAGCTAATCAAAATAAACGGGATACAATTTCTTTGACTATTGATATAACTCGTAATTGTGAAAGGATTAAATTATGGATGGTTCAGAATGCCATCCCCAAGTCCTTCTCAGCAGGGCTGCTCTGGATCTGGATCTGTCCATTCCCCAGCCTGGATTGATAGCAGGGACTGCCCTGATTCAGGTTCAGCACCTTGCACTTGGTGATGTTACACTCATGAGACTCCTGTGGGCCCAGTTCTGAGGTTTGTCCAGGTCCCTCAGGGGTGTCAACAGTAACACTCATCTCTGTGCCAACTGAAAACTTGCTGAGGATGCACTTGAGCCCTCCATCTACATTTATTAGTGCAGATATTAAATAACCCTGGTCCCAGTATGGGCTCCTGAGGACACCACTGGTCACTGATGCCCATCAAGACTCTGAGCTGTTGACCACAATCCCCTGGATGTGTCCATCCAACCACTTTCTTATCTACCCAACGTTCTATCTCCTGAATCCATCTCTCTCCATCAAAGAGGGATGTTTTGGGGCACCTTGTCAAAGGCTTTTGATCCATGTAAAATCCAGGCTGGTAGTGGGTTACTGTTACTGGAGCTGCACAGCTGTGTGGGTACAACCCTACCACCACCCTACTCCAGACCAGTGCACAGATTTACAAAGGGCTGGAAATAGATATGAAAATTGGGATCTGCTCCTTCCACAGTGCCTGCTCTTCCTAAAGCCATTGACAGGATAAACTCACATTCCTTATCCAGTCACTAATAGAACATTCCTGATAAAATCAGTAATTGAAAATGTGGTTTTACCTCTCCCCTCTCCACTACTGTTGTAAGTGTGACAAGCAGCCCATTCCCATGGATTTTTCCCATCTGCTAGCACCCATTTCAGGGGACACCCAGGGCATGGGCCTGTGGGTTCATTCCATAAGGGTGCCTGCAGGGACATGGAGGAATCAGATCCTGAACTCTCTTAAGTGGAGACAGAAATGCCCATTTCACACTCTTATTTAAACATGAAATCACTAAATGCATCCTCTCTCAGTTCCTTCCTCTCTTTGGGTGATTTTCAGACAGAGGAGATGCTAAGCTGTAAACAACATCTTTTTTTCAGCACCGTCTCACTCCATAAATGGTTATTCTGGCTCCACTGTGGCAGGTTTTATTGTGTGATTAGGCTGACAATGTGCTAATGCTGTGCCCTAGACCTTCCACATTCCTTAGACAGAATTCACACATCGAGAAGAAAAGAAAACAACCACAAACTGAGGAAGCACTTTCTGTACTGGAAATTTTGACCCATCTTCATGTCTCATTTTGCAAGGTCACTCTCTGAACGTTGCAGACTTGGTCAGCTGCTGCTCCAGCATCTCCTGAGCCATTTATTAGACTCTGAAGGTTATTTGTTTCTGCCCATACCTGCAGCCCCAGGTGATGAAGGCAGAGGAGGCTGTCACTGGCCAAGGTGAATGTGAAATGCAGCCCCCCCATCACAGGCACAGTGGCTTTGCCTCTCTCACTGCTGGCAGTGGTCCAAAGGCAGAAATCTCACATGGGGATCTCACTGTGAACTGGTCCAAGTCTGTGTTCCACTGTGCATCCACAAGTTTTTCCACTTATTGCAGAAGCTGGGAGTTCCACCACCCACCCAATACATAAAATACAGATATAATTGATTGAAACATAGTGATTCCCCTTTAGATATGCTATCCTAGTATTTGAATGCACTGAGGGAAGCATGCCCGTGCTTGGAGGATGACTGCTGTTCAGTGCACTGATGTGGTGAAGTGCAGTTCCTCATGTAGACAAGCCCAGCTTGTCCTTCTCTGGGCAAGATTTCCCCATCCCTGGGAGTCACTGCAAAACCTTGGCTGTGAAAGAGCTGTTTATACCTACCTTGTCTCAGCAAAAGATGAGGTTTGGGTAGGAGGAGGACCAACACAAAATAACTGACAGTAGAACTTCTTCAAACAGTTAGAAAGAGACTTTTTCTCCCATCTTTTGCCATACCAAGGTTTGTCAGAAAAACTCTATGCTCACTTGTGGTTTCCCTTATGGGCAAACCTTCTGTGTGATGTCTCCCTGCTTTTTCTGCTGGGGTTATCATCTGCTGAGTGGTTTTTTACAGTTGCAGGTTTGGGGAAAAAGCCTGTGGGGCATCCTATGAGCACAGGTTTCAGCAAATCTCAGGTCAGCAGAGACCCTTCCCCTTAACCCACAACAACTGAGGATCACCATAATTTACCATTGAGAAGACTGACACAAACATTTATCTCCCCAGTAGCCTGCAGCTGCTGGTGTAGGAAGCATCTCATTTCCAGTTGATGATAGCCTTGTTAGGCTATTTTTTTTAGCAATGCTAATTGACAGTTTCCTGCTTCTGATTCCCCTTTTGGAATTTGCAAGGAGAAGGGAAAAGCAGGGAAAGGGAAAAGCAGAGGAAGCACCAGGGAGACCCATAAAAATATTCAGATCTGGAAATCACAGAGATGTGTGTGCCAGGATGTGACTGATGCTGGGTAGGGAGTGAGTGGGTGTGAGTGTGTTTTGAGTCAGGTAGAAAAGAGCTGAGGGGACCTGTGGGGGTTCAGGGAAAGTGGGGTTTTCTTTGTTATCACTGAAATTATTAAGCTGCACCTCCTTTCTTGAAGAGCATCTTGCAATCTGGGGTGGTTGCTCAAACCCTGGATGCTATAGTGAAATTTCTGATTAATCAAATTGGCAATCTTTCATGATATTGCCAACCAGCCCCCAATACAGGACTTTCCCCCAGCTTTCTTCTCCAGCCTGGACATGGACCTGTCTGTACCTGAGAAAGGATGCAGCACATCTTCCTCCAATGCTGTATCCACTGAGGGGGTCAGTGCTTGTGCAGGCAAAAGAAGAATTCACAGATGAATGTTGACATTACATCTTATGAGCAGTTGGTTTTGACTTATCCATAATTTAACCATACCACTAGGATGGGAGCAATTCTAATAGGAGACAACTTATTGACTCTTATTGCTGCTCCCTTACACACTTTGGACAACCATATTTCAGTTTAATTTTATATTTACCCACACATGTGCACTCCAGGGATTCATATCACTGTACCATCCCAGCTTTTGGAATGGAGATACCACCTCAACAACCAGGGACATGGGCAGGCTGTGGAGCTCCCCAGGGACAGAGAGCTCTCCACACACCTGCCCTCTGCCCCAGCACAGAGGGCAAAACCTCCCTGCTGCCCTCACACTGGTGTGCCAAAAAGGACACATCCTTTTTGTGGCACTGACAGCAGCCAAGCACGTTGTGAAGGTTTTTCTATGCCTAAAAATGAAAGAAGTTCCTGAGGTGGATGGGAGTGCTGAGTCTTTCCAAGGAGAAGTCAGTGCAAAACAGCTCAGAGCTGGATAAAAATCCCAAACCTTCCTCAGCTAAAGCCAGATTTGAGCTTCCTTACCTGTGAATTGAAAAAAGGCAAATACACTGCAAAGAAGCTAGAAAAAGAGAAAGGCATAACATTTTAGCTTGTCAACTGTTTCTGCTTCTGTGAAAATACATAGAAAATTTTGTTAACCTCAAATGCAATAAATTTTTATTCAAAATGTTATTGGTTAATAAACCCACTTAATACATGAGATATGGCCATTTTATATATGCAGTTTGTATTTTCAGGTGTTCTTTTCCCCAAAAGATGAGTGACTGTGTGTCACACTGATGGCTCTGCAGGTGTTAATGACCATCACTGGGAGAGGAAGGCTCCATGAAATTGCAGGTCTCACTAAGGTGGCAATGGGTCCAAGCCAGCAGAAAGAGCAGCCAAATGCCTTTAGGTATTAAAAGCATCTGCAGACAAGGATCTAATGAAAGCATTAGTCTACCTGGCCTGGGCAGAGATAAATCAGGTGGGTTAACCAGAGCTTTTCTGATTACAAAAGCAGAGCAAGGGCTGGAGGGCTCCTGCCTGCAGACATGAGACTGTCTGGAGGGAAGCAGGAAAATGCCTGTTTTCAGGCTGGAAGAGGAGATCCAATTTACACAGGCTTCTCACCAGTCCCAGCAGCCTCATTCCAGCCAGAGGGGTGGCAGAGGACGAGCCAGGTGTGGGGCAGTGCAGGCTGCATATCTGGAGAGGAGCATCTCTCCCAGGCAGGGGAGGAATGAATAACCCTGACTACAGCACTGGGTTGCAGCCAGCACACCACTGGAGCCTGCTGAGCCCCACACCAGTCCAAAGAGACACTGACTGCACAGACAAACCTGAGCACTGCTGCCTTCTTCCTTCTCCTCATCCTCCTCCCCTCTGTTATAGGGTTCTGGTCTCTATCTCCATTGTTACTGGTCAGGAAGATTTGACAAACAACAGCTATATATAAAGAAGTACTACAAGAGGAATTCAGTGTTTGACTGGAAAAGGAGAGCTTATCCACTGAGGTTGGGGCAGTCTACAACTTTCCAGCAACAGAGACCTTGGGGGTTTCCATGAGTCCAGGATGGAGGACTTGAAAGCATCTAGCTGCAGATTCAGTTTGTTTGTGCCTTTTACCATTTCTTTCTGAATCCTGCAAAACTGCCCTCCAGGTAACTAGGTAACTAATGCACCAGAGATTATAAAGTGCTGTGTTTAAAACCTTCCAAAATTAGCCTTCCTGCAGTCCAGATGGTGCATCGTGAATGCTTAATGGTATGGTATAAAGACTTTATTGGCACTTGTGAGGGATGATCTGAACAGCTGACTTTGTGCCTCTTCCCTCTGTGCATAATGCATCTGTTGAAGCCCATGCCAAAAATCACATCCCACCACTTTGTATTTCATGCATGCGTGTGTGTACATACAATTACTAAATGACAGTAGATAATATTGAGAGAAAATATCTGCAAGCTACACTTTCCACTTGTTAACTTGAATATTCAGTTAACTCTCTGTCTCCCTCCCTTGTACTGACTCCTGCTCATTGGGTGTTTCAATCTCCTGCAAGCCCAGGTCCAATGCTGGGGTAAAGAAGTGTGGTGGTTGTGCTCTGGGGTCTGTGCTTTCCATTTCCCAAGTGGTTTTCAGACTGAGACTCTGAGACTGATGAGCCCTAGGGTGGGCTGCCAATCTTGGAACAGAAACCCTGGCTGGAACCAGGGCTCAAACTCCACCAGGTCCATCTACATCCACACAAAGCTTCTTCTCATCCACCAGAATAATCAAAGCTCCTTACAACAAAATAGCTTCTTCCAATGATTATTGAAGTACTCGCATATCATCAACACATCTCTCTGTTTTTAACATTAGCATACCCCTTCTTTTCTCTTTTTTTTTTTTTCCCAAACAATGTCACAGATGACCAAGACAAGGCACAGCAGTACTGGGATAGCAGTGGTGTTGCTCAACATGTGCCAAGAGTAGGGTGCCAGCAGGTTCAGCTCTGTCCTGGCCAGCAGCTGCCACAACAGAATCCTAGACTTCCACAGCTCTCTGAACACTTCCCTGAGAGACACATTGATGCATAATGAGATGTGGCTGTCTGGGAAATCCTTTGCAACACTGCTGTAAGGAATATTTCTGGGATGAATTCTACATGAGGCTGCTGAAGAACAAAATAGCTGACCCTCACTTAGCATCAGCACCAAGGCTGGCAGCAAGTCAGGTGGAGCATCTTCTTGATCCTCTGCATCTTCTTGAAGGAGAAGAGAGCAGCAAGCAGCCTGGCACAGAGCAGAATATGGCTTCTTAAAATGGGCATTGTGCTCAGGAGCTGCAAGTGAGCAAGCACAAAGGTGTGTAAAGCAGGGAAGGTTGGATGTCAGCCCTTCCCAGTGGGTAAGGAGCTGGATTTCTGCATCCTTGGTGGAAAGAGAAGCTCAGGACTGAGCTGGACTCACAAGTGCTTTGGGGCCATGTGCTGGTGCCTGCAGCAGTGCAGCAGATGTGATTCACCATGGCTGGTGTCACAGTGATAGGTGACACAGAACCCAACTGCTGCAGCTTTGTGTCACTGGCAACAGAGGGAATATCACTGGTTATGTGATGCCCACAAAGTGTTATCTATTTTCTTTATGCTTACTGTGGTTTTTTCCAACATGCCACACAATGCTGACATTTATGGAGAGATGAAATAAAATCTATTTGATCAAATAGCTCCTCAAGGTCATATATAAAACATGGACTCAACCAGATTTAATTGGGAGGGGAGAAACAGCCCTGCACTGCTCAGCCTCCTTGGGGTTTCCATACAAAAAGCAGATGCCTTGACAAAGTTCCCAGTCCTGCTCAGTCACAAATGTGGATATTTTCATATGGACATGACCCCCTCAAGCTGCAGAGGCTGCTTGTCCCTTCCCTGTGCATAAGGACAGAGAGGGAGGCTCAGGAGCCATATCAAAAAGTACAGCTTCAGCTTTGTTTTCAGTCCTGTTGCAGGGTATCCATGGAAACGAGGATGACTTCCAGTCCTTCTCTGGGGAAGGCACAGCATTCACTGCAATACAGTCTCTTCCACTAAAATTTTGCAAAATAGCTCCACAGGGTGATTGTTTTTTATCCAAAAAGCCTGCAGTCCAGCGGTTGGAGGGAGGGAGCCCCTTTTAACTCTCCCACAAAACCTGGCATTTCTCAGCAGGTCTGTGGTCCTGCTTTCCAGCTGGATTTCATGGGAGAGGAGGGCAGCCAGCATCCCCTGCTGACCCCAAACCCCTTCCCAAATGCCTGGGGATGGAGGGGGATGGTGGCCAAGGGGTGGGCAGGGTGAGTGGGGGCCCTGGGGCAAGGGGGTGCTGGGGGAAGGCAAACAGAGGAAATGCTCACCTGGCTTCAGGAGCAGGGCTGGTCTGGGGGCACCAGCACTAAGGATGGCTGGCATGTGTGAATATGTGATGCCAGGGGTCTGACAGGGAAATTTTCTGTCTGGAGAGGGAAAATCTCTGAAAGTTTTGAAGGCTTAAGGAAGAAAATATTAAAAATAAAAAAAAAAAAAAACCTCACCAAATTTAGAAAATTCAAACCATTTCAGTAGTTATGCTGCTTATCAGAATTATTGGGTTTTTAATTCTTTAAGGGTGAAAATATGATTTATGCAGTTAGCTCAGCAAAGGAGCTGATGGATATATTTACAAAGCTGAGTTTCAGTTTTTTATTTTCAAATGATGAGAGACATGACCACTATATGCTGAGGTACTTACTTGTACATGTGTTGCCTACTAATATATTTCTGACTTAAGAAAAATAAAATGCTGAAAAATTACAAGGAGCCATCTTGCTGGTTTTTGAGCAGGAAAGAAGACTGTATTCTACCACAAGACATCAACAGATTTAAGAGAATGGAGAAAAAGCTTGAAAAATTAACATTTGCACTCTCTCTCCACAGTCTCTGTGAGGCAGCTGACACAACAGCAGCCAAGACCATCATTATATTAGGTATTGAAGCTAAGAGTCTGTAAGTATTTTAATTGCTCAGTACCAGGCAGTTTTGAAATAAAAGACCTTAATTTGAAATATTTTAGCTATTGAAAGCATTTTGAAGATCTGAAAATGGCAGAAGTCACCTCATGTTAAATATTTCTCTGCCTTCACTGTTCACTCGGAGCAAAACTAATTTACAAAAATGTTTCTTCTACATTTCTTCTCCAAGTATACAGTTTTCCATATAAGAAAAAGATATAAATTAAACAGGATTTTTTTTTCTCCCAAGTCCTGCATTTTTCCCAGTCTCCGGTATCTCAGCTGGCTCCTGATCCTCCCACATTAGAGTCCCACATTATAGTCCCTGGACTGGATTTTCCTGTTTATCAAGGGAATGGGGTCTTGTAACCAGATGTATGATAGCTCACATTTTCAAAGCCATTAGTCACTTTGCTCCCATTAGTAAGAAAAGGGATTCATGCATCCAAACAGCTTGCAGAGATTTGGCCCCACTGTTGCTCTGTGCCTGTGTGCCTTTACTGAATAAAGGAGAAGGATTTGTTTGGATTCTTTCCTAACAGTTTGGTGCTCTGGTTTCCCATGTAAATCTGTCACTGCCTGCAGGTTCTCCTAGTGCAGCTGCCACTCCTGGTGTCCACCCTCTCCAGGACTCGCCCTGGGGGCAGTGGGGACACAGGGTGGGCAGGGGATGTTTCTGGGCATGTTGTGGCTCTGTGGGAGGTGAGCCTGGTGAGGGAAGGATGGGCTGGAAGGGCCATCAGGCTTTGTGACCCCAAGGCAGGATGTGCCCACTGGGTCTGTGTGCCTGAGCCTCTGCCATCCCCCTTTGCAGCACTGCTGCCAGAGCAAAGGATTATATTGCAATCCCTCCCATTGGGAATCTGCTTCTCTGTGAGGAATCATGCTCATTAGCCAGGCAAAATAACGATGCTGAAAAAGAGATCATGTTCTTGGGCTCCTGTTAAATCACATCTGCTGGCAAGTCTCTACGTGGGTCTTTTTTCTCTGAGGCACTGCTTAATTAAACTTGAACCCCACTGTTCCTGAAACAGGACCCTGAAAACAAAAGGCAGGTGGCTGGGTGGGCACTCCCCTGCTGCAGCCTTGTGCCAGCCCCATGCCAGCCCCATCCCTGCCCCATGCCAGCCCCAACCCACTCCCATCCCAACCCCATCCCAATCCCATCCCAGCCCCATCCCAGCCCCATCCCAGCTCCATCCCAGCCCCATCCAGCTCCATGCCAGCCCCATCTCAGCCCCATCCCAGCCCTATTCCAGCTCCATCCCAGCCCTAACCCAGCTCCATCCCAGCCCCATCCCAGCCCCACCAGCACAGCTGGCACTCCCTGGTGCTCACTGGCATCTCAGGCACAGCTCAGGGGATACAGGCCATGGGGCAGTCACCCTTTCTGGTGCTCATTTTTTGGCAGGGCTGTCCCCAGGACACAGCATTATACCACAAACTCAGCTGTAAAGTTTTGCATCACCCTGAAGAAGATTATTTTCTTTCTCTGCAGGTCATTTTGGTGGACCTGGTGGTTCAGAACAACAAAGCAAATAGGAGACAGCACCAAAACCACTAAAATGCCCACTTCTCTCCAAAGCAGACTATCTCTGCAGGTTTTCTTCTTCACAAATCTCCCTTCCTTGCATCTGATGTGGGATTCAGCAGCCAGACAGCAGTACAAAGAGACTAGACTTGATGTTTGTTTGGTGGCTGTACAGAGCCCATAGAAACGTGTCTGAAGGATTTTTTTCCTCCTATTCAAAGCTTTACCTCCTGCTGAGTCACCAGAGAGCTGGCTGAAGGAGTGTATTATGCATAATTATTTGGAAAAGCATTCTGACATGCTAACTCCTATCACAAAATGTGCAGTTTGTAATATGCAGAAGGACAAAATGCAACATAAATGTTTTAGAAGATTCATTGCCTCATTAAATTCTCTCATCACAGATTTAACCAAGAGGCCAGGAAGATAGAGAACTCCACAGGCACTTTCAGAGCTCAGTTCTAGGTGCTTTTCTAAGCACCTAAGGTGCCCTGGTGCAGTGTATGGAATAACTCCACAGCACAAAGCAAATGTTCCTTTGGTTTTCTCTGGCCAGGAGACTCATCCCTGCCATGGCAGGACAGCATTCCTCAGTAAACCCTCCTTGGACAGACACTTGCTGCTGTGGTTCCAGTGCTCTAATGAGGGCTAATTCAGCAGGAAATAATTGGTGTTTTGATTTTGAAAGGCAGTAAGGAAATAAAGGCAGGCAATAACACAGAAATATAAAAATTAAATAAAATGTCAGCCTTTTATTTAGATGGCCTTTATTTAGATTGCCATGTCAATCATTCTCTGTTGCCTCTTCTCCCCACACAGAGATCCAGCCCTCTTATGGTACAGCATCCTTTGGGCTGTGTGTCCTCACAGACTTCATCTTCTCCAGTGGGAATGTGGTCACTGATAAAAGTGCTGCAAATCTGCCTGTTCCTCCCTCCCCTGATTTGTACAGCTTGTGAAGACTCCTGTATCCTGAGCCCAGATGTGCCTTTCCCTCCCTTCCATCCAGGGAAAGTCTCTGCTTGTCTGTAAACTAAATTTGTAAACTGTAGGATTAGTGTCAGACTGAAAACCAAGAAGGAGGAAGGGGAAAGAAAAGTGAAAACTGCAGCTCTGGTGCAGCATGGGCTGGGAAGGTGACAGCCCAGGGCACCATGGAGCTTGGTGCAGTTTATGTTGGTTTTGCATGTTGGGGACTTTGCTGATGAATATGAAGCTGCAAATGAAAGGAGTTGCTTCCAGGACAAGAGAATGTACAAGTAAAAATAAAAATGCCTGTTTTTCTAAAATGCTGGAAGCCTTAAATTTCCTGGGGAGAGAATGTGTTGATAGAATGGTGGGGGCTCTCCCTATCCCCCACGGTTTGTTTGCAGAGTGCCACTCCAAGGGAGGGCAGCTCTCTCCTGGATGCAGAGGTGGGAAGGGCTGAGTCACCATTTGCCTTTCAGAGAGAAAGCTGGTTGTCAACAGCTTCACATTTAAAAAGAAGAAAAGAAAGCAAAAGTCCACTTTTGACAAAGATTAGTTGCCAGTGGGTTGTGGTGAAGGATGGATATGGAAGAACAAGGATGTGCAGGCAGAAGTTTTGATGGGGAATGGATGGAGAACACACACATCATCATTTCTCCCAGATCCCATCACTGAAACAGGAGAGAGGCTTTTTCCCAAGTCTCCCAAGGCATTACAATCCCTGCACATCACCTCCACATTACTTGCTGCAGTGAACACATGGCTAAAGCGCTGCCAGACACCCCACGTGTGCTCCACACATGATCAAACCTGCAGAGGCTCTCCCCAGAGCCCAGGGTCCTGATTTGGGCAGCCCCTGCCTTTGTGAGGAACCTCATGGCATGTGGAGGAATACTGTGCAGGACAGCCCTGCTCCAAACAGGAGAGTCCTGCAAATCCCCAGTGTCCTAGGATACAATGTAAAGATGTGGCCAAAAGTATGTATTCTATCACCATCTGCTGACCAGGTGGGGCAGTGATCCTTATCTCTGTGGAGATATTTCCTGCTAATGGGCCATCTGTTAAAAACCAGGTGGGGCAGTGTTCTTTATCTTTCCCACAACTGACCCTTCCTCCAGGAAGATATCTTCTATTAATGGGCCACTGAGTCCCACTGCAGGACTGATAAAATTACATCATCCCATTGGGAGATGCTTCACCCAGGGGGAGGAGGCAAACATTTCCTACCTAGATAAAAACTGAGACTTGGAACACCAAGCAGCCCTTATCCACTGGTTTCCAGAGGATGAGAGCTACCAGACTTTTCTACAGGATCACTACTTCAACAAAACCACTTCATCTGGACTGCTACCACCACTCACCTAGTGGGGTTTAAGGTTGTATTTTGACTCTGTCTGTGGTTTTTCTGTTGTACTGTTGCATGTATTTTATTTTTCTCTTTTTTTTTCCCTATTAAATTGTATTTCTGACTTGGAGTCTCTTACTGGTTTTGTTTTCAAACCAGTACACCCAGCAAGAAAAACATTAGTGGGTTTTGCTTCCCTCATTGCCACGCAGAGCTTACATTGCTTATTAAGGCAGGTCTGGATAAAGAAACAATGTCTCTCACTCAGTGTTTTCATAAATAGCTTCAAGTGGCTTTGGCAAGTTGGTGTTGCTCTACATTCAGTGGAAAACAGCTCAGTTCACCTGGCAGGGTCCTCCTACAGCCCATGGCAGGATGTCAAAGCCCCTGCCCTGATGTTGCAGCAGGGATATGCACTAGCTAGCATTGCTCTGGGGCTTTTGGGGTGCCCACGGTCTGGCTCTGCCCAGTACTGGATGGCATCACTGTGTCAAGGTGTGCTCTGAGCTCCTTGAGAGCTCACCTTACCCCCATGGCATCTCCAGCCAAATTAAAGGGCAGCTCAGCCTGCCATCAGTTGCTGGCTGCCAATTGGCAAGGCCTACTGGGACAAAAAACTGTAGCCTAAAGCCACCTGGGAGAAATTATGGTGTCTCAGGTTATTTACTTTAATAACAATACAGAAGAGTGAGAGTGGGTGCTGCACAAGCAGCAGCACAAGTTCTGCCAGTGCTTGTCTGTCAGAGCAGCACAATGCAGAGTAAAACACCCATGCTCTGGGCTCCCTGAGCCCTGGGAAGCAAAGTAAACCTCTGCAAGTGCAGAACAAAGCCCACAACATATGAGCAGCTGTGAATGAGGAGAGAGCTGTGAGCAAGCTGATCTGTGAGCACAGCTGATGTGAGGCTGCAGCACCAGGGCTGCCCCTTGCCAGGCTGGAGCTGATGCTCTGGGGAGGAGCAGGGCACTGACAGCAGGGGAGGGCATCCATCATCAGTGCTCTGAGGCAGACCACTGAGTGAGGATTGTCCTCAGTCTCAGTGTGTGAAGCCACTCCCCATCCCCTTTGCAGCCCTTGGTAACCAAGGAGCAGCAGCAGTCGTGTTCTTCTGATGATGAAGAGCTCAAGCACAAGCTCCAGGCTGGCTCCTGCCAGCGCTTCCCAGCAAACGCCTCCTGTAATTGGAGGGGCGTGGGAGTTTTGATTGATAGAAAACATTGTACATCAGCTGTAATCTTAAGAAATGAGCAGAAAAATAAAGAGGCAAGGCTTTTTCTTTTCTTTTTTTTTTTTTTTTTTTTCTGTTTTCTCTGCTTTTACACCCTTGTTTGACATCCTTGCTTGTATCAGAAGTATGTGGGCAGCAAGGCCAGGCAGTGATTGTCCCTCTGCACTCAGCACTGGTGAGGCTGTACCTTGACTGCTGTGTCCAATTCTGTGCCCCTCACTTCAAAAAGTGCACTGAGGGGGTGGAGTGAGTCCAGAGAGGAGCAACAGAGCTGGTGCAGGGTCTAGAAAACATCTCTTATGAGGAGCAGGTGAGGAACTGGGGTTGTTCAGCCTGGAGAAAAGAAGGGTGAAGGGAGACCTTATTGTTCTCTACAGCTCTCTGAAAGGAGGTGGAGGTCAGCCTCTTCTCACAAGTAGAGAGACAGGGTGAGAGGAAATGACCTTAAGTTGTACCAGAGGTTTAGTTTGGATATTTGGAAAACTTTCTTTTCTGAAAGAGTTGCAAAGCCTTGGAACAGACTGTCCAGAGTAGTAATGGAGTCACCATCCCTGAAAGTGTTGAAAAAGTGTGTGGATGTTGCACTTGAGGACAGTTTAATGGTCAACATGGAGGTGGTGCTGGTTAATGGTTGGACTTGGAAGTCTTTTCCAATCTGAGCAAGTTTATGATTCTGTGATTTTGGTTTGTTTCTCTTGCTGCAGAGGTGGTGTGCAGGTGTATATACTGATACTCATATGACAGGCAGCTGTTGCACGTGCACTGGGCTGTCTGAATCCCTTACCTGCATTCTGTGCATCACTCTCTGTCTTCACCATTTTTGCTACCATGAGCTTTTTTTCACCTTTCCCTCCACTCATTCAAGGAGTTTTCTTCCCCTGGATTATCCATGCATGCCCCTAGACTATTCTGTGAATCTTGAAAAATCCATAGAGACCGCTTCCAGTCAGAGAGCCAGGTATCAGAGGGGTTCCCATCAGGAAGGACCCACATTCAGCTTTCCCCCAGGACCCCCGATGGCTGCCTGGCTGATCTGCACTGCCCAGGAGAGTCTTTAGCTCCTGCTCTGCACAGCCCATGTAGCTGGGTGTGGGAGTGGGTGGGGCAGGAGCTGGCAGGACCCTACCACTCCCCAGAAGTCACCAACAGAGCTGTGCCAGCTCATGCCACTTGTGAGTCATCTGGGAATCACTGATGTGGAGGGAATGGTTCAAGGTGCTCCTCTCCCAAGCACTATTGTGGGGTCAGTGCTGAGTCAGAGGCAGCATTTAAAGATCAGGACTCCTGCCTGCCCACAGCAATACCTGCTGAAGGCAGAGGGCAGGCTGCCAGCTTCTGCCCCTGGGATCAAGAGGGTTGTGACACCCAAATAAGTGAATCACAGAGATGGCACCTGCACTGATGCCAGGGGCCTAGGTCATGATGTGTGAGGGAAAGTTGTCTAGGTGACACAAACAGCAAACATCGTCCCTGTCAGATAACACAGGCCTGAGTTTGCATCACAGAGATGCTGCTTCTCTTTATTGAATTGGTCAAACAATTAACCTATTTTTCTATTTTTAAGACCACACAGGTCTCATAAAAATTTAAATATTGAAAAAAAGCTAATGCTACGTGTGAGGTTTAAATATAACCTCCTGGTAGCTGTTGGGGAAACCAAGGAAATAAATAAATAAATTGAAAAGGCATATGCTAGTAAAGAAAATTTTAGAAGACTTAAAACCAAAATGGTCTGTGAGCAAAATTAACCTGGTGTGTCAGACCATGGACTGAGAAACTTATGAGGAAAAGGAATGTTTTGGTCTGTACAAAGTAAACTCAGTAAAGAGGCTGGACCAGAGCAATTTTTGCTGTGCAGCTCAGCACTGTGCCTGTGCTGTGAGCACCCCTTGGTTTCACTGAGCATCAGCAGTGTCCTGAGTGGGATCTGATACCCAGCACTGCCAACACTCTGTGTTCAGTGGCATGTTTCCCACACTTGCTGTTTTTCCCAACTCCCCAGCAGCAGGCTGGTATGAGGGGTCATAGCCCAGGGTCCCCAGAGCTGTACTCCTAAGCTCCCAGAGGAAAGGCCAGCACACCAAAGCACCCCAAACTGCAGGAGCAAGCCCTGACAGCTACACACAGCTCTCCTGAGTTTTAACCCAGATCCAGTGCTCCCAGAATCAGCTCTTTTCTTCCCTGGCAGGTGGTGCTGCTCCCAGACATCCAGCTCCAGTCCCATCAGATCATGCCTCCTCGCCTGCAGATGTCTGGCCAGCCATGACTTCCCACAGTGATTTTCCCAGCTGCATTTTTCTGCAGAGACACTGAGTAGCTGCTCCATGCTGAGCATGTGAGCTCCTGACTGCACTCCCAGCAGTTACCCAACAGTTTAGTTGGTCACTTGGGGACAAGAAACAGTTTTAATTATGTTGCCCTTGTTTCTTAAAACACACTTGTCTTCCTGCAGATTTTTTTCCTGCCACAGCACTGTCACAGCAGGGGTTTATTGAGAGCTTCCCAACACACCTCTCTCAGACAGCCTTTTTCCCTGGAAGCACTTTATTTGCTGAAGGTGAGGGACACATAGACACATATTAGGAACACATGGGAAACAGCCAGAGGGGCTGTGGGTGGTCATTTAAACATCCCCTTAAATCAGTGCTCACTTCTGTGTTTACAGAGAGAAAACAAGGATTTGGGCTTTATAAGTACTTGGGGGCAGAGTTTGGGTTCAGAGCTGAAAGCAGTTTACTAAACTCTCAGAATCCAGAGTGCTGTTATTGTTGGTGGTTGCTAGAAATCTCGGGAGGTTGCACAGCATTCCCACCAGTTCCAAGTGGAAAATGGAACAAAACATGTCTTGGCAGTAGGTAAAACCAGTGTGGAAGAGTTGGTGTGGGCTTGAGGGATGCATCACATGGGCCTTCCCTGATGTGCATTTTTGGTAGATTTGAGGACTGGCTCTGACTGCTTTCTGTTGGCATGGAAAGCCTTTAAGCAAATCAAGAATTACATTTCATATTGCATGATGCTGAGAGGAAAATCTGTCTCAAACTGACATTCCCAACTCGAATTTTTACAGTGGGCTCTGCAGAGGCTAGAAATTCAGGTTTTCCTAATTCTGCCAGGGGTTCTAGAATGGATTAGAGCACTTTTTTCCTTTTGGCGAGGAGGAGGCACTGACCCTGTTGCAGCTTTGCAGAGATGCTTGAGCTCTAGAGCTGAAAAGTGGTATTTTGCCTCTGTTTTGACTTATTGTATTCACTTGCAGTACTCCTGTAATTATTTTGCTTTGTTTGTTTTGTTTTCAAACAAAGAAACATCTCTGCAACCTAAATGTAGTTCCCCCATGTTTGTGAGCAATTTGTGATTAGCAAACAATGTGTGTTTGTGTGAGGGAAAAGGACCCTGGCAGTAAAGTGGGTGATGTGTTTTTCTCCCAGATAAACAACATGTAGGAAAATACAGTTAAGCCTGTGCATTCCTGCCTGCTTCTTTCCTGATGCAAACGTGGATATTGATGATAAGGCTATTGATAGAAGCTGTCTCTGAACTGGTTCACAGATTTTGTCAATGTTCTCCCCAGCTGGCTCCTTGCAGTTGGCCCCACTGTGGCTCTCTGCACCCTGTACCCTGCACCCCTCTCCCACCTGCTTAGAAGACATTTGCACACTTTGCTGGCTGCTGCAGTGATATTTAAATCAGAAAATGAAAGCATTGTATATCAACAGCATCCTCTTGAATGATACTCAATCCCTCTTTAATCTAATTCCTGCAACCCCCACAATCCCTGCTTAACTGCAATTTTTAAATTGATCTACACCAGAGCTCAAGCCTTCTCCCTTGCCTTGTCTGATACAGGTTGGATTCACCTCTGTCTCTCTCTCTTTCCTTCTCTCTGCCCTTTCCTGAGAATGTTCTGGCAGAGTATGTGAGTTTTATTATGAAAGAGAGTGGTTATTATCCAGTGCAGTAGCTTGGAAAGGGCTGGAATTTACATTTTAGCATGGAGGAAGGAGATTTGCTGCCATCTGCACCTGGTGAGAGAAAGAGCTCCACAGCTGGAGGCAGCTGCCAAACTTCTGCCAAGCAGCCTGCCTGTGAAATAAAGCAGGCTGCTCAGTTCTGCACCCAGTACGAGTGTTAAGTCTACAAATACATTATCAGCAAAGTGCTTTTAATCACAGAATGTATTTGGATTGCATACAGCTGGATCTAGGCACGACAGGAAATAGCCATGCACATGCAGAAAGAGGGAGGTTTTTCCATTTCCATAGTCTAAGCAGCGAGATCCACTGGGTTATAATCCTGGTATTCGTGTGAGTACTAAACACAATCCATATCTGTCACACACATGCACTGCAGAGCAAAATGAAACTCCTGGAAATTTTACATCACATACAATTAACCTGTTGTCAGCACACTACATGAGGCTGCTAATAAAAAAGGGGAAAAATAGGAAAACAAATTTTGAATACTCTTCCCTTACTGCATGAGCAAATGCCCTGTATTAGGGACAGAACTTTCCAAGAGCAAAATCCAGGACTGGGAGAGATATGGCAGGTAGGGGTTGGTCCAGTAGATGATGACATCATGGGTTAATGATGACATCATACTGATTCACATCATCTATCTAGGTGGTTGAATATGCAGAGAATTGGGTTTTTTTGATGATGAATGCTTTTGGGTTGCATCTGACATCTGATCCAGATGAGGGCTGTGCAGAGGTTGCAGGTGAGTGCTGGGGCCAGCTGCTGGACTTCCCCACAGGGCTCTGCCATAAGCAGGGAGCCCCTGGGGCTCTCTGAGTGGTGACTCATGGGTTACTCCTGCCTTCCCAGTGAAGGGGAGGTGGATTCCAGTTTGAATTCAGGGGCATGTGTGGCACTGTGTCCTATCCCAGCTCTGAAAAAGCCTTCATTCTCACCACCACCCTGCACCACAGGGGTCTCTGGCTTGGGGACAGAGTTCACATCTCAAGGACAAGGTGGTCCCTTCCAGGCTGCCTCAGAGGCACTGTGGCTCCCTGAGCATGCCAGTGTGGGCACCTGCCTGCCAGAACCTGGGCTGGGGCCCTGGCCCTGGTTAATGCACCTGCACTGAGACAGCATTTCTGGAGCCTTGGGGCAAAAGCTGGGACTGGTATTTAAGGATATTCATCTGGGTAGCTCACTGATAAGAGGAGCTGTGGTACAAGCCAGCCTTATGCTGCCTGTCTGCAGGGACAGCTCTGCTCTCACTGAAGAGTGCCAGAGATTGGTGCCTGAGCTTCTCACCCTGGGGGTTACTAATTCAACTGCAGGAAAACTGAGAACTCTTAATTCCCTTCCCTTCTTTTTTGTTTTTCATGAATCACTCTGTAAGTAACTGTCCATGTTAAATGCTCAGGTGGGAAGGTGTTGGTGTGGGACCTGCCAGCACTGTGCTGCTGGTACTGAGTGCCAGCATTCCACTGGGAAGCCTGTCATGAGCTGCAGATCAACTTGCAGGTAGCCTTTGAGTACCACCAGCAGTACCTACATTTGATTCCTCAGGTAAACACAAATTGAAAAGGCAATATTTAATCAGCATGATATATGATAGCATGCAATCTCTGCTCAAACTTGTTTGTTCTGGTCCAGCTTCTGTCCAGTGCTGACTGAGACTTTGTCTCTGCTGTGTTTCTCCCAAGTCACATCTTTGTGTCTTGCTTTTCAGGAGGCTGTGCTGCAATCACTGCTCTGCTTTATGAGCCTCATATGCTCCTGTTCATCTCAGACTGCTGTAGTAAATCAGGAGGAACCTCACTGACATCCGTGGCATCAGCATAAAAGCAGTAATAGCCACATCCAGAGCAACAGGGTGATTCATTGCCTTACTACTTGCAGGCTGGGCTTGCATGGCTTGTGGATGAAAAGGGAAGGGAATTGCCACAACTTGGCATCACTCTTCCCTCTAGTGCCATCCTGTTATCTGTCTTAATGAGGAGGTTTAATGTGTCAGTGGGAAGGAGACGGGCTTACAGGAGTCAGGCTGAATTCCTAGTGCCTTGTGCTTCCATGGCTGTGGCTGGTGCACAGCAGTTGGTAAAATGATACAGGATCTTTTCATCCACCCTAAAATGTGTGTGCTGTAGGACCCTTCCAGCAGTGATCTGGGTGACTGGGGAGAGGCTGGAGGCAGCAGTGCTGCAGCTGCAGGGGGAGAGCACACCAGGGCTAGGGATGGAGCACCAGGACAGCACCAAAGCCCTGGAGCTTTGGCAGGAGCATCAGTCAGCAGGAGAGGATGAGCGAGCACTGGCTCCCACCTCTGCCTTCCTCCCTGACCTCTTCCTCTTTGTTTTCTTCCTGTTGTCAGAGCAAGCTGCTGAGTCAGAGCAGCAGGAGCCGGAAATTCTCTGTTTGGAGGGTGAGATCAGAATGTTGTTCCTGCTAAGCAAAAGCAATTTATTTTGCTTTGCTGGCGATTTCAGCATGGCCAGGAGGCTGGGCAGAGTGTTTGGTGGTCACCGTGCTTGTTTTCCTCACACCACTATGGATAGCACAGATCACAAATACAATTACACTGGTTTCACAAATTAAGTATTGCGTGGACTGTAATGAAGTGTGAGTTGGATTATTATGAACAAGTCATAAGATTTTTTCCACGCCCATTTTCACAATGAGTAATTATAATTATTCCATCCCATCCTGAGGACTCTAAATTTTAATTATATGCTTAATCTAACACAAGAGAAAACACAAGGGGAGAAAAAGAAGCAGCTTTTCATCTAGTGATATTACAATGGTTAACAAGATTCTCTTAGAGGTTCTATTAGCTAAGAAAGTGGGACTTTATATTGATGGATAAAGGTTTGAGTTTAATTGGTTTTGGCTATGAAGGCTCACAAAGAGATACTTATATTGGACTGCAAATTATATTTCCCTTACAATGCAGAGGATGCCTTTTCTCTGTCTAAATGAAAAGCACAATTCTGTTGCCTTTCTTCATAATGGTCCTTTCAGTTAGAGTGTTTACATGGTGAAGCCCACAAAAGAGAGAGCAAAATCTCTTTCTCTAAGAGCCTCTCTCATATAGCAAAGTCAGGATTTTCTTTCAAAATTTAAAGTGCAAAAAGAAATTCTTAACAATTTATGGCAATACTGCTTTGGCAGTATTCATTTTGACCAACAGTACATTGGGCTGAAATTATTCTGCTTTCCCAGATGCACATTAATCTCCCTGCTCCTGTGGCTTGTGGCAACAGACCCAAGCCCTTCACAGTCCACAGTGCCCACATGTTAATTTATGTTCTTCAATCATAGCTAAAGTCATCATCCTGTTTTTTCTTCTCCAGAAGTATTTAGATGAGTTACCCACAATTTCAATGTCTGAATTCAGGGTATGTGCATCTTGCCTTATATGAATATGTGAAGGAGAACCTGAAGAGCTTTTATTTTAATAGGGTAAAGATTTAGATCTGGGTTTCTCTCTCCCCTCTCAATTGGTTTTGTGCCTTGGGTAGCACAAAACTATTCATAATTTTGCAGGTTACTGGACTTCCTCCACCTAAAAAGCATCTTATGCCTCCCCTCAGAGAGCTGAGTAAGCCATGATCTGGGGAAATGTGGAAAGCTGCTGAGCTCTCCCAGATCCTTGGAGTGCAGAACATCAAAGAATCTGGTCCAGGTCTCCTGACTCATGCTCTTCTTCTATATTCTTTGCAATGAGACACATCTTGTTGTTTGCTCACAAAAAATGCAGCCTTGTTATTATTTTTGAATTGTAATGTGAGGAATTAGCATGCTTCTAGTTGCTGCTTTTACCAAAGGCTATTTCTCAATTCAGAAAAAAAAAGGACAGGTTTGGTTTTTTTTGTTTTCCTAGTGTGAAATACTGCAGCATCTTCTGCTGGTGCACAAACCAGCACAAACTCTCTTGGGTGAATAGAATACTGGTGATCTCCTCAAAGAGTAGAAATTCCTGAGGTTTTTCACAAATCCTTGAACCCCCAAGGTCTCACTGACCTTTTTGCAGAGGTGAGGGATGTGCTGCTACAGGAAGGAAGGAGCTTTCCATAGCTGAGGACCAGGTGTGCAGCTGGAGGTTGTTTGGTGGGTTCCACCTGCAGAAGGCTGGAGCTGCTCGAGCTATTGGCCCCTTTCACACTTCCATGGAGGTGTAGAGCAGGAACACATCTTGGGCAAAGCCTTTCTGGGCACAAGAAGAAAAGGATTAGACAGTGTAATTAAATAATGGGTGATTGCCATCTTCATTTCCTGTACCCTGCCCTGGGAGGATAATAACAGGTTAGGCCACATCAAAATCTTCTTGAACACCTTTAGTGGCACGACAACAAAAGTAAACTGCAAAAATGTCTAGAAAATCATGGAGTCAGCAATGTCTCTTGGCACTTCACAGCTCTGGTCTTACTCTAGTGAGGCAGCTCCTTGGAAGGGCTCAGTGGTTTGGGAATAGATAGGTGCCATGCCATCTTTCCATTTGCTTCCAGAAAGACTGCAAAGCCTTCTGTCCCTCTCCAGTAACAATGGTTACATGAGTGATCTCATTCACACAATGTCTTCTGTAAAGAAGTATTTGGAAAAAGAAGCATGGGGTAAACTGAGTTTTTCATGGGCAATGCAGAACAGAGAAAAATAGGATTGTCATCTCTATCAGCCCTCTAGTGATAAACTATGGCTGTGAACAGCATAACTGGTCAGCTATTATCCACAGAGTGCTGCAGACATGCTTCTCAAGGGCTGAATTTGTTATGTAAATTGGAATTCAGTCCCTGAAGAGACACATCCCAGCAGTCCCATTATACTTGCATGGCCAACAGGTGGAAGACAGCAGCCCTTGGCTGTGGCAAACACAATAAGTGTGGTCACTTCAGCTGTTTGCTTGCTCTCCTTCCTCCTGTGCCATTTCCCTCCTCTGCAACAGGCCAGTGATGCTCACAGCCAGGCACTACACAACAAGATAATGGAGAAGCTATGTCCGCTATGGCTACGGGACTTCCAGTTTGGTGTTTTTCTATTTCACTGCTTCATCCTTCTATCATATTATCCCAGCTCAGCAAGCAACACAAAACCAACTTTTAATTCAGGAAAATGGCCAAGACATTTCTCTTCTTCTGGGTAAAATAAACACAAAAGTTGGCTGCAGGTTGTCACCAATTCCTACTGATTTTCATCCTGCTACACTGGATAGTTTAATAATGCATAAGAACAGAAATGATGCATTGAGGGTTTAAAACTGATTTTAGTCCTCATAGCTTACTTTACCATAGAGTAATGCATCATTGGGGTGCTATGTGTTTATGGCTACATGGGTAGCAGCATGGGTTACAGCAAACCCTCCTTATGAGGGAAAAAGGATGAGTTTATAATTTAATTGGGGTGTTTGTGATGTGCAAGTGCCATGCAGGATTGGTACATGTCACACATGGGTCAGAAAAGCAATGTGCCCGAGCTGCAAGGTGTGTGACCCCATTGCCTTCCTCACCCTTCCAGACCAACTCAGTAGCACTGTTGGACCCTCAGCTTCTCTGGCTCTGATAGAAAACCAAATATAAAATGGATCCTGATTTTTTCAAGGGGGATGGGACCCTGCACTTTGCCCTTGCTGCAATGGGGAGCCAAGTAGCCACTCTATTTGCCTGAATCTGAGCAGAACTCATAAAGAAGCAAGCACAGTAATTGATTGCTTCTATTAAAATGTCCAAAACTGATTTCCTGCACTGACCACAGCTTAATGAATAATGTTCCCAGCAAAGTTTGAAGCTACAGGATGGAATAGTGCTGTTGCTATAGATGTCCTCTGTGATGCTAAATTCTCCTTTTCATCATGCTCCAGTGTTTTTGCATGGAAGCTCTGTACTGCACACATCCTCACAGCTTTGACCAGCAGTCACATATAATTTTCTGCTGCAGCTAAGGGAGCTTTTATTGTGTTTGTGATGAAAGCTGCATCAACAAGATCACTGCAGGAGCAGGTCTGAAAAGATGCTGCAGAGCTGGAAATAGCTGGGAGGGGAGGCTGGCTGTACAAGTTGGCCACCACTGCTGACAGCTGATTGCTGCTCTGGGCAGCTGGAAATCAAGGCAGGTTTTGACCAAGGATGTGCTAAAGCACTCTGGTGCTCAGGTTTGGGCCAGTCCAGCTGTGATCCAGGTATTTTATCTCACAGAAAAGCCACCTGCCTGAAGTGGCCAGGTGACTGCCTGTGTTGCTTTCCAGTGGAGCTCCAAGCTGTGATGGTGTTGTGGAGCACTGGCAGCAGTGAAACACAGGCTGAATCTCTGCCTCCCTCTTGGTGTCTCCCCTTCCCTGCAGCCCAGCCTGAATGGGTCTCTGGGAAGGTGAGAGGGACAAACAGGAGAAGCTATCTGTGAAAAATCTATTGAAATAATGTTCTTGGTAGTTAGTGCATTTGCATGTGTAATGGCTGAGGTGCTTTCCCTGGATTATGCCATTGCCAGTTCAATGGCCATAAGGCATGTCTGCTCCAAGCTATAGTGAGCAATACTGGAAAGTGCTGGGTGGAGCAGGGAGGGGGACAGCTATTATGTGCACATGGTCATTACACATGTAAACACAATATTAAAAATAGAGCTGGTTGGATACTGCCAAGCATTTCTCTGGCTACCCATTGGAATTAAAGGCAGACATGGGTTTGGCTGGAATCCCTACCATTTTGTTCATCATTCCTGTGACCATTTCAGTGTGATAGGAAAATGCCTGCAGAAAATGGATAACAAACTCATGTGTGTCAGTATTTAAATGAGAAAGTTTTGTTCCATATGGGGTGGGACACTGTTCAACACAGCAGTGGCAGAACAGGATTTCTGAAACCTTCTGCCAAGGATTTGCATCCCTCCCTCGAGGAGCAGAGGCTGTTGAGAAGCAGTAAATGAACACAAATCATGCTGGAGAGCACTCAGCCAATAGAGCTCCTGGGGGATTGATTCACACTGGGGGAAGAGCAAAGATCAGCATGGTCACTCCAAAGGAAAGTAATGCCCTGTGTTTCCACCCATGGTCATAAGAAGCTCTTCATCACAGAGATGACATGGAAAAAGTGGGAACTTTGGACTGAGAATTAGCAAACTGGGACAGAATGTGAAAGAACATCTAAACCCAGAGACCCTCAGGCTGAAATTGATCCTGAATATTCAGCAGAGGTGAACAGCCAGTAAAATTATTTGAAGGCTTGGAAAAAGTCCTTACTCATGAACACTTCAGTCTGTTTCATTTATGATAAAAAGAGAGATTGAGAGGTGATGTGATCAGGGTGCAAAGATACTTTCTATGGGAGAAAGCAGTGCATGCTAAAAAGGCTCTGTAAGCAATACTGCCTCCTTGTTTCTTTATATTTTCCCATCTCTATGCCAAGTAATATAGCAGAAAGAAAAAGAAGACGGAGCTGGGACAAACTTTCATAAATTCAGCTTCAACGTTTGACATGCAATTCCAGCCACTGTATTTTGCAGATAAGTTGCTATATACCAAGCAGGTGCCTTTCAAGGGTGTAGAGGGTATTCCATTTTCACCATCCAAAATTTGGAACCAGGTGAGTATCCCAGAAGCTCTCACCTGCTCACATCCTCTCCTGCTTTCCATGTAGGAGGGTCTGGCCCAAGTGTGATGTCTTCCCAGGGTTTGGACATAAGGGAAGGGTCCTAGCACATGCCAGATCTCCTACAGGTCTCCAGCAGACAAACCACACCTGGGTTGCTCACAAAGCTAGTGGAAAGTGCACTCTGGAGTGGGGAATGGGGTCATTCTCAGACTTTTGGAATCCTTGAGTGGTTTTTAAAAGTAATAACCTGTTCCAGGAACTAATTTCCTTTGAAGGAAAATAGAGAGGCAGAAAGAAAAAGCAATACAACCTCCAGCTGTCACCTCTGCTCCTTGTCCCAGAATAAGCTGTTAACACCTAATGCAAAACAAATATTTTTCAGGCAAGCGATGGCAAGATAAAAACTTACTTTTGTCGCTAGAATTGTCAAAACCTAACCCAAACCTAACTCCTGCACTGATAAAAGAGAAGTAACTTAGTCCTGGCATGAGATATAACCTGCAAGGTGTTTCTGCTATTAGAAGCAGGGTGGGAATAGGTGGCACAGGTTGGCAGAGTGAACAGGAGGTCAGGCAGAGCAGTGGGCAGAGGGAGGATGGCTTGGAGGGTGGTTAGGAGGATGGTTTGGAGGATGGTTTGGAGGATGGTTTGGAGGATGGTTTGGAGGATGGTTTGGGGGATGGTTTGGAGGATGGTTTGGAGGATGGTTTGGAGGATGGTTTGGGGGATGGTTTGGGGGATGGTTTGGAGGATGGTTTGGAGGATGGTTTGGAGGGTGGTTTGGAGGGTGGTTTGGAGGGTGGTTTGGAGGATGGTTTGGGGGATGGTTTGGAGGATGGTTTGGAGGATGGTTTGGAGGATGGTTTGGAGGATGGTTTGGGGGATGGTTTGGAGGATGGTTTGGAGGATGGTTTGGAGGGTGGTTTGGAGGGTGGTTTGGGGGATGGTTTGGAGGATGGTTTGGAGGATGGTTTGGGGGATGGTTTGGAGGATGGTTTGGAGGATGGTTTGGAGGATGGTTTGGGGGATGGTTTGGGGGATGGTTTGGAGGATGGTTTGGAGGATGGTTTGGAGGGTGGTTTGGAGGGTGGTTTGGAGGGTGGTTTGGAGGATGGTTTGGGGGATGGTTTGGAGGATGGTTTGGAGGATGGTTTGGAGGATGGTTTGGAGGATGGTTTGGGGGATGGTTTGGAGGATGGCTTGGAGGATGGTTTGGAGGGTGGTTTGGAGGGTGGTTTGGAGGGTGGTTTGGAGGATGGTTTGGGGGATGGTTTGGAGGATGGTTTGGAGGATGGTTTGGAGGATGGTTTGGAGGGTGGTTTGGGGGATGGTTTGGAGGATGGTTTGGAGGATGGCTTGGAGGGTGGTTTGGAGGATGGCTTGGAGGGTGGTTTGGAGGATGGTTTGGAGGGTGGTTTGGAGGATGGCTTGGGGGATGGTTTGGAGGATGGTTTGGGGGATGGTTTGGAGGATGGTTTGGAGGATGGCTTGGAGGGTGGTTTGGAGGATGGCTTGGAGGGTGGTTTGGAGGATGGTTTGGAGGGTGGTTTGGAGGATGGTTTGGAGGATGGCTTGGAGGGTGGTTTGGAGGATGGTTTGGAGGATGGTTTGGAGGATGGTTTGGAGGATGGTTTGGAGGGTGGTTTGGAGGATGGGTTGGAGGGTGGTTTGGAGGATGGTTTGGAGGATGGTTTGGAGGGTGGTTTGGAGGATGGTTTGGAGGATGGCTTTGAGGATGGTTTCAAGGATGGCTTGGAGGCTGGATTGGAGGATGGCTTGGAGGATGGTTTGGAGGATTGCTTGGAGGATGGCTTGGAGGATGGCTTGGAGGATGGCTTGGAGGGTGATTTGGAGGATGGATTGGAGGATGGTTTGGGGGATGACTTGGAGGATGGTTTCGAGGATGGCTTGGAGGATGGCTTGGAGGGTGATTTGGAGGATGGTTTGGAGGATGGTTTGGAGGATGGCTTGGAGGATGGATTGGAGGATGGCTTGGGGGATGGCTTGGGGGATGGCTTGGAGGATGGTTTCGAGGATGGCTTGGAGGATGGTTTCGAGGATGGTTTCGAGGATGGCTTCGAGGATGGTTTGGGGGATGGCTTGGAGGATGGTTTGGAGGGTGGTTTGGAGGGTGATTTGGAGGATGGATTGGAGGATGGCTTGGAGGATGGTTTGGAGGATGGCTTGGAGGATGGTTTGGAGGATGGCTTGGAGGATGGTTTGGAGGATGGTTTCCATGGATGCAGAGCAGCTGTGATGGGAGGGAGGCGCCGCGTGTGGGCAGCAGCGAGCGGCAGCCGCAGTCCAGATAAACGGGGCGGTTGCTTGGGAGACAGGGCCGAGCTCCCAAAAAAGGCACCTCCAAGGGGTAGGACAGAGGCAAAAGGGGCTGCAGGATAGCAGCCATGCCATGGGCTAGTCAGGAGGGGAACAAATGAGGCAGTGTCAAATGGGATGCGTTCTGGTCATTACAAATTCTCTTTTCTTCATATAAACCGCAGCCAGGAGCACAGAGTTTGGAAACAGCACACACCTGGAGGCACAGCATCCAGGTGACAGTGGATGGATGTCTATGAATTAAAGGGAAGGTGTCTACAAATTAAACAGTAAATAAAAGCACAGCTGGTGGGAGGAATAAAAATGACCTTTCAGAATGATGTGTGTCCCTCACTGAAGTTACAACTGCAGTGGATTTTAGCACATGAGCTGATCAAAGCTCCAGGAGCTGCCTCTTGGTCCCCACAGCATCAGGAGAGACCCACAGGAAGATACCAGCAGGGAGGCAGTTGGCAGGATGGTCTCCTCTTCCCTGTAGCCCCAGGCTGGGCCAACACACGATTGATTGATTGATTGATTGATTGATTATTCAATGCAGACTTTTCCCTTGATTGATTATTCAATGCAGAGTTTTCCCCTCTACCCAAAGTGGGTAACTTCACATGGTGGAAATCATTAAAGGTGAATACAGGCATAGCTCATAAAGTGGAGGAATCTTTCTTGGTGGACAGCACATATACAGGTGATGTTTGGGTACATGCTGGAACCATCTCTCTTCATGAGGATGCTCTAGTTTTCCCCCAGCCTGTCCAAACCTGCAGAGAAGAAACTTTGCCAGGTCCAGCCCTGTGAGACACACCTGAACTGCAGTGCATGGGACTCATGTTTATACATCCTCTTATCAATGTCTGTATGGCCCTTGTGACAGTTTCTGGTGCTGTGGTGGTTCATTGTCAGGGCACTCACACAGCGTGACATGCAAGTGACAACTCCTGCAGTTTACAGAGGCACAGACTTGGACAGCAGTGAGGAGGAGGGCAGCTCTGTGTTGGCACTGGCTGCCCATGGGTGCTGGGCTCACATCAGGCTGTGTCAGGGACAGAGCCAGGAGCTGCTCCCTCAATGTGGGACAGGGTGCAGCACACCTGGAGGCACCCAAGTGGAGCAGGGAGAGCAGATCCTGAGCTCCCCCGTGCTCCTCAGGAAAGGACTGTGGGAGCATCTGGCATCCATCAGCAGTGACAATGCCAACACTAATCCAAAGTGCCCCAATTTCACATTAGAATCGTGTTGCACTCCACCACCATTAGCACCACTGCCTTAGGGACAGATGAGCAGCCTCAGCTCCTCCTCCAACCCACCAGGCAAGACCAAAGCTAAAAGATTATTTGCTGCCATAATGGGACCAAAAGTTGTTCTTCATCCACACTGGAACATGGGATGCTGATCATTTATCTACACTACTATCTATACTAGCCCATTAGTAGCAGGGCTTTAAGAAGCTGAAAGTGGCTTCAAAAAGTGATTGGATTTTGAGGTCACAAAAGTTTATTGTGCTCATGAGAACTTAATTAATATCCTTCCATATATTGACTAATACAATGTATTTTGCAGATAGAATTGATAATTTCTTACTGGAAAAGTAGTTGCTTAATAGAAAAAAATGAAGATTTATATGGATTCTTGATTTAGCCAATTTAAACTTCTTAATAAATTTTTTGACCAGTTCCTTGTATATGCAAAATTATCTCCTTTTTTTACCCCTAGAATCATATCCTTTTGCTGTTCAACACCATTCTTATTGGACAGGATTTACCAGCTGTGCAATAGTGAGATTGAAATGGTGCATTTGGCCCCCTCCTAGAGCTGCTTCCTGCCCACAGGGGACATGGATTTAAGTGTGCTGGAGCATCCTCCCCAGCAGGTCCTGGTCCTGAAGAGTAACAAGAAATAAAATCTTCAAGAATGAAGGTAAATCCTAAATCTGTCTCCTTTTCCACCATTTCAGCTACAATCACTTTATTTTGGGGTCATTTTCTCAGCAAAATTCCTCCCAGATGTGTTGTTGAAGACTGTATCTCTGTAAAGCTACTAACACTTGTTTTTCTCCTTCAGTTACATTGTGATGGAAGAGGATTTTTAAAGTAGCTAAACCCTCTGTTTTGGCCATTTTCCTCCAAGTTTTTAAAGCAGCCATTGTGAATGAGTCCTTTCTACAGCAAATTCTCTCAGGGTGCTGAAATGTGATCACCTGTGTGTGATACAATCCAGGTGAATTTGTTACAGCATTTACATGACAACTTCTTTCCCAACACCAACAAGAAGATGCCTTGGAAAATAAATGTCAAATAATATTGCTCATGCTCCTAAAAAGTTTTCAAGGGGAAATTAAATATAAATTCAGCTTTATGAGCAGTCATGGCCATTAGTCATTAGTCATAGCTGTTTGTTAGTGACTGTGTTTCTGTTTTATTTTGTGTTATGTGTTCACAACCCTTTTTCATTCTCCCTTACAGAAAAGCATGGGTTTTTTAACTGAGAATGTGTCTTTGATCTTTCTGAATCTCAAGACTGAAGGGTTTTTTTTAATCTTCAGTTTAAAATGGAATTTAATGCTGTACAATCCTGCCTAATTCCCATTCCAAGTGACTTAAGCCATGCTTATTGTCATGAGCTACAGGATATGGTCTGCAGGTGGAATGGTGAGATCAGCCCTGGCTACATGCAATATAAATCCAGAGTATTCTGGAAGTAGCACAGCAGTAGCAGCAAATAATCACACCAAAGGAATTCTCAATAAGATGCAAACATCAAGTTTCAGGATTTTACCCAAAGGAAGATACTTGTCATTGCACTGGAATGGGATTGATTAAAGGCTATTTAAAAACTCATTTTCTCTGAGATTTATGGAAATTATTATCCATCAGAGCAAAATGTGCTTCATGAGCACCATAAACACATGCCTGTAGTCAACAGGAGCCCATGAGGCACTTGTGGAAGAGTGCAAACCCTTGAGACAGCTCCATGGCAGCAAAGGTTCCCCCTGTGGAAAAAAAAGAGAGATCCTCCTGCTGAGGGGTCCAGATAAACTCTCCTGTTTGCTTCTGAGGCTTCCTTGAAAACCTCTCATCCCACACTGATGTCCATGCATCCTACTCTGTTTTTGACATTTAACGGGGTCACAGAATGATTGATAAAAAGCTCCTTGTTCTGGCCCAGTAACAAGTGTACACTGGTTTAGAGCATTCTTCCACTTAGTTATGCTGAAGTCTTCTAAAAAATTCACATGCAGGCAGGTCATCCTGTAAATCCTATGGCAACTGCACCATGGATGGTTGGCTGAATTCAAATGTGCAAGGCACATACACTGAGGAATGTTACATTTAAATGGAGAAAACTTTCTAGAAATATTATTATTCACCCCCTGCTATCAGGAGATCATAGCAATCCAACAAGATCTGACTGCTTTGAATTATTATTCATGTACTATAGAATATGTATTTTTTAAGTAGCATTGTAAATTAATGTTAGCAGAACGTAATTTGTAATTTAAATGTAAATCAAAACTTACTAAGAATATAATTAAGCTGTGAATGCCTAGGTAGTATGTGCAAACTATTTTGTGGCAGGTTTTTTACTACTATTTTAAAGCATATTATTTGTCCTGAATACCTCAATGCATATTATCTGTATATGTGTGCTATAAGAATGTAAATAATAATAAGCCATTTGGTTGCACACTGTGGAAATCTAGATTGATATCTTTCTGTGAAACTGAAAACTGCTTCATGCAGTTTTATGGGATTCTGTACCAGGGCATGGAGGCAGGGGGATGTTAGGAAGAAACAGTCCCCCCATAAGTGGTTCTTCTGCTGCTTGAGTTTAATATTTTAATAGAGTAAATGTAGCTCTAAGTAGTACAAACATTTATATTAGCATTTGCTTCACTTCAAGGAAATAGTAAGAGTATACAGAATATATCTATCAGTCTATCCTCTTACTGAAATCACTGTGGTTGCATAAACACTTTTTTACTGGCCAAGCTGGTGTGCAGTGCTGCCACTGCTTGCCTGGCCCACTGCTCCCTCAGCACAGGTATTTCCCAATGATGCAACCACCCCTGGGCTGTGCTGTAATGCTGGACCACAGGAATTAGTGAAGTTATCTCAGTTGAAAAAGATACAAAACCCATGTAACTACACTAGCAGAGACAAATGCCCCTGAGGCTGAAATGTAATTCAGATTTTAAAGTAATAAAAATATGTTCTTACAGAAACAGGGGCTTTGTAGCAATAAGCAATTGCCACGACTCTGTGCTTGACAAATTTAGGGCATTATCTTTAAAAGATGAAGGTCTGATCAAAATGAAATAAATTAGTTTAAAAGGCTAGGACATATCTAAATTTTTTAAAACAGATGAGGTGATTTAAAAATGCCTCTCGATCTCTGCAAATTGCTGCCATTCTCTTCCAGAAGGCAACAGGACCTCTTTGTTTCCTGTCAGCACAAGCACCCAGTAATTTGTTTTCCTGCCCAATACTGAATCTCAGCTGTTCTTTCTCACTGCCTTGGCCATTGCTAGGAAGGGTCTGCATCCCCAGGAGGCAATGGGTGCTGGACTGCTTGTCCTGAATATTGAATACAGAGATCTCTTCTTGTTCTTCAGTGGGCAGCTATACAGACTTTGAAAGGAGAAGAGCACAGAGAGAAGGTGCACAGGAAGGACAGGGAAAGGCTTTGAGGACCAAGTGTAGACTGCATGTGTGGGGTGATCCCACTGGATACCAGGTGCCCACCAAAGCTGCTCTATTACTGTCCTCCTCAGCTGGGCAGGGAGGCAAAAAGAAAACAAAAGTCTCATGAGTCAAGGGCAGGGGGAAATCACTTTCTAATGACTGTCATGGGCGAAAGAGATTTCACTTGGGAAAATTATTTTAATTTACTATCAATCAGAGTAGAGTAACAAGAAATGAAAGCAGATCCTAAAGAACCTTTCCCTTCACTCCCCACTTCTTTCTGAGCTCAAATTTACTCCCTAATTCCCTCCCATCCTCATCCCAGTGCTGCAGGAGGATGGGGAATGGGGGCTACAGTTGGCTCATCACACCTTGTCTCTGCTCCTCCTCGTTCCTCAGGGGGAGGACTGCTCACCCTTCCCCTGCTCCAGCGTGGGGACCAGCCCTCTTTGACAGGCAGAAGTGAAATTATTACTGACAGCTAAAATTAAGATTTTAATAATTACCTGAGCTCTTCTTTGCTTAGACCCAGCAGGAGAACATCCTACGATGTGCAGTGTGTCAGCCACTTATCTTGAAGCAAATGAAAGCTGAGGCTTTGCAGCATTGGAAAGATGTTCAGCAGCTTTCAGCATTAGGCTCAAGAGTGGTTTTTGTATGAAGAGTTCAGTAGAAATTTCACCTTGTATGAGGTGAGGACAGAAAAATAGTATTCAGAGTGTAAATGATGTTTAAGGCTGCTGACATGGAAGAGGGGGCGACAACAGAAAGGGAACAAAATATTATAGAAGATTTAGAGGTGAATTTAAGATGATGACTTCTCTCTTCCCACACACAGATACTGATTTCACACCCTTTCAGAGTTTGCATTTGACTGCTCACAGAGCTTTCAGCATCACTTTGATTTGTCTGTTCAGCAGAGACAAGTCCAACCTTTGCACATGGACAAGCCCCAAGCATGGCTCTTGTGTTCTGTAAAGATTGTCCAGGAACAACTTTGATTGTCTGATCCTTGATGTAAAGAAATCAGGTCCTGTTCCAAGGGAAATGCCATCTGCTTTGAAAATTACTAAACAGTTGCTTTGATTAGGAAATTCTGATGCTTGAGGGGTGACTGAAGTTTGAGTGGGGATGCAGAGCCAAGGGACATTGGAGAGATGGTCTCCCATGTTAACCACCCCTCCTTGTTCCTTAGAAAGGATTGTGAGATGTCTCTAGCCCAAGACTCATCTGCCACTTTGTGAAACTGGCCTGTCTTGTCTCCTCTGAAGTCAGATATGTTGGCTGAAAAGCCATTTAAGGTTGTCTGCTTCTGTGAGTTGACCTGGTGATTTGGGGTTATGAGCCTCAAACTTTAGTTCTGCAGTTGTTTCAAGAAAACCTTGTTTGGACTGATGTGTGATTTCCTAAAGATGTTCCCTCAACTCTGTGATTTTACAGAATTAATGTCTCATGGAAAGATGGGTTGCAGTGTGGTGTGTGTGTGTTTTTCTGTCTGTCTACTCCATGATGCTGCTTAAAACAGTCAAGCATGTCACCTGTCACCTTCCCTAGCTGATCTAGAAACCTCCATGGACAGACCCCTCCCTGACAAATGCCTGGAAAAAGAGGATTCCTTCTGTCTAGTGCAACCCTCCCCAACAGTCAAACAAGGGACAGCTGCCATGGCTTCAGGAAGGTTTAGTGCCACTGGCCTCTCTGGGATGGATGTCTGTTGCCATCACTGAGGAAGAGGAGTTCTTAGATTTGCAGAATGGTTTGGGTTTGAAGGGACCTTAAAGATCCAACTCCAATTTCCTTGCCATAGGAGGGACACCTTCCACTAGCCCAGGTTGCTCAGAGCTCCACCCAGTCTGGCCTTGAGCACTTCCAGGGAGGAGACATCCACAGCTTCTCTGGGGAACCTGTTGCAGTGCCTCATCATCCTCACAGTGAAGAATTCCTTCCTAGTATCCAACCTAAATCTTCCCTCTTTCAGTTTAAAGGTATTCTCCCTCATCCTACCACCTCATGCCCTTGTAAACAGTCCCTCTGCAGTTTTCTGTGGCCTCCTTTAGGTAATGGAATATCACTCTGGAGCCTTCTCTTCCCCGGCTGGACAGCCCAGCTCTTTGGCCTGTCTTCATGTGAGAGGTTCTCTGGCCCTCAGAGCATCCTGATGGCCTCCTCTGGACCCTTCCAGCAGGTCAATGTCCCTCTCACATTGGGGGTCCCAGAGCTGGATGCAGTATGCCAGGATCTTACAAGAGTGGAGAAGAGGGGGAGAATGACCTCCCTTGACCTGTGGATTGACCTTCCTGCAAGATAACCCAGCTGTGGCCCCTCATCACCTCATCAGGTACAAGCTGTCTTCATCAAATCTGCTGGTTATTATTTGCTTTCCCACAGCTTTCAACTCATTGCAGCACCTTTTAGTAATTTCTAAGAGGTTGTGACTTTATGATCTTCCCTGTTCAGAAAAACTGGTGATCACTTACATTTCTCCAGATAACTTGGAAATGCAGGTGAATGGTCATCCAAATAGCAGAGGATGTTGAAGAAAGGACAGCACACTGTAAAACCTGATTTTGTTTTCAGTGAAAATTTCAAAGTAACCTATATAGTACACAGTATGTAAATCTAGAAGTCACATATCTGAATGCATGAAGTGTTATTGTTTATATGCAGGAATGTTTATATGCAAATTTTAAATAATTCATCACCATAACAATCTCATCAGGTTATCTTAAAGCCTTAATTTAGGCCTACACACATTCAAATAGTTTGTTTTCCTGCTGAAACTCTCCTCCACACTTTGCTGCTCATGATCCTCTACCAGCCCTGGGTTTTGAGCACTCAGCTTCCAGCAGGGAGTGGAAATTCTGTTGCTGCTTTTCTGTAGCTTCAAGAAACAGTGGCTGAGAGGCACTGGCCACACCAGTGACTCTGTCAGGCAGCCCAGCACATCCAGCTCGTTGCTGGGGTCAGAAGAAAGCTGGCAAGATTTCAGCTAACAGGGCAAGAGCAAGGAGAGGAGAACACCTGAGCACTTCAAGTGCTTTTCCAACTAAAACCTCTTCTTTCCCTTGGCTTGTACTTGGTTGTTTTTTTTTCCCTTTTAAGTGTCACTGACTTGAGGAGGGTGGAGTAGAGGCAGAAACAAGGAATTTTTTCACTTCAATGCAAGTGTGACAAGAACTTTCCATCTCCATTCAGGACAATCACCCTGGTAAAGGTCCTGCCATAGGGAAAAAGTGCAGGGGGTACTCCTGAGGTTCCTTCATATGCAGATAATGTCATAACAAAACACACCTTCAGTGTACCTCCTGAAACTCTTCTAGAGATCCAGCCCTGGAAGGGAGAGAGGCAGTGTGCTGCAAGGCAGTCTATTATATTTGTGCTTTATCATAGTCATTTATTTGTACACCCTGACTCTTTGGAGACAAACAGAAAGGATTCATATTAACAAAACAGCTCTGAGAGCCACAAAGAAGGAGGAGGGAGTAGTTGGGATTAGTACAATGCCACTCAGCAACACTCACATAGCTTTTTCTCTGTGATTCCTAGGGAGTTAAACTGTGGATGCACTAGGCTGGTTAGTAATTGAATTGTGTCTTGAGGGTGAATGTGCTCTTGTGCACTGACCCCTTCTCACAGAACATGGGCTATAGGCTGGAGATCATGGGCATCCTCATATGTGGCACCTGTGGCCTGCAGTGCACCACCAAACTGGACTATTTCAATTCTGTTAACTGGTTTCACTTGTGAATAGTAATTTTCTCACTGGCAAGGCACCCTGTCTGACCCATCCAATCCTCTCAAATTTGGGCATCACCTGGTGCAGAAATAAAAGGAGAAGGGGAAAAGGCTGAATGGACAGGAAAAGCTATTAGCACACAGAGTTTTGGCACAGAAAAATATCTTCATTCAAGCACAGCATCTTCCCCCTCTTTATTACTGTGTCATCTTTCACAGCCTTATTTCTAATGAGGTCATGGTTTGTGCTATCAGCTGGTATGGGTTAGCAGATTCTCAGTGTGGGCAGAGAAACCTACTGTTTTGTTGAAATGTGTTCCAGCCAGACATAGCAGGGATGGGAAGGTGGAACAGGGTAGCTGGGTTATCTGTCAGAGCTTCCCCATTTGGAGCCACTCTGCTGGCAAGGGGACACTGCCCAGAGGGAAAACCAGACACTTTACTGCTGAATCAGTCATCTCTAGCTTAGTTTTCAAGTGCTAAAAGTATTGTTGATGCAGCAGGAGAACACAAACTGAGTTGTTCCACAAGCCAAGGAGAGGAAACAGAGAGGAGGAATCACAACTAATTAAAAAGCACAATTTATCCAAATGGTGCACATACCAATCCCATTGAAGTAATGGTTCTCAGTGAGGTGTGAGTGAAGGCAGAGATGCCCCACAGCTCTCTGAAGGACTTCAGTCCTATTGACCTTAGTCTGCAGTGGGAGAGGACTCATGTGGAGGGTCTTGGGATGAGCTCAGTAAGAGTGGGCTGGCATCAGATTGGACTCTGTATAACCAAGGTCAAATACATGATAGTGTGGGGGATAGAAAATCTTCAGTTTTGTCTCTGCTAGGATGACATTAGATACAAAATTTATAATACTTGTGACAATTTTCATTTACTGTTTATAACAGTCATACATAAATTGCTAAAAATATTTGTAATATTATATTACGATTCATAACCATAAATAATAACTCAGAAATAATGAAAACAATATTTCACAATGGTCACTAATAAGTTAATCTCTTTCAGACACTGTGTGAAAGAAGACTGAGGTATTCCATGCAGAACAGTGCACATTTTGGGAAACATTTTTTGGTCTGTTCTTTCTGCTTCATGTCTAAATGCTGTCAGAAAAATAGTGAAAGGTGAAATTATTGAGGGGGAAGAGAATTTCTGCATCCAGAGAGAGACTGTAGGGCTTAGGCTCAGTTTGCTTAATAGCCAGAAGGAAGAGAGGGAGAGTTAAATGGATTTCAAAATTATGCTGATCAGAGAGAAAGGAAATGCATGTTGCCATCACTGCCGAAGGAGCCAGGTGATTTTTAAACAAGTTTTATCCGTTGTGGTGGTACTTTGTGAGCAAATCCATTTGGTTAATGATAACTGCAGCTTTTTTGTTTTGGTGTGGGGTTTTTTTTTGGTTTTTTTGTTGGTTTCGGGTTTTTTTAATCCCAAAGATGCTGTGAGGATAGGTATAATGAAATTTAAAACCCTGCACTGAGTCCTGAGCCCCTCTGAAGTTTAGTTCTATTTCATCAGAGATTAGCACCACACAGACAGCTGGATTAAGAATCTAATACATCTTAAAGTTTAAACTAACAAGTTTTGGCTGAAAGTTGCTGTTGTTTTAGCACCTGTGGCCACAGTAGTTATGAAGCCATAAAGCTAATGGAAATATTAAATTCCTAATTATACCTTTTCTTAGAAGTTTGCATATGGATATCTGATAACTTCACAGCAAATCATTAGGGCCCTGAGAAAGGTATTTAAATGTAATATAACATTGAGATGGGGAAAGAACTGTGCTTAGAAATACACACTGCCAAGGCTCCCTGAGGATGTTCCTGGTTTCTTTTTCCTCTCCAATTGCACAATATCAAATAGTCCCTAATCCTGCTGTGCATACAGTGTGCAATAATATACCTCCATAACAAGCAGCATTTACAGTGCTTGACATCTTCAAAGGTCTCTATAAACCTTAGCTAATTAATCTGTTTCAACACCCCTGTGGGCTAGGCATAATTATCCTGAAGAAGCTGAAGCAGAAGGGTTGAATGGGTTACTGCAGGCCACAGAAGTGAGGGGCAGAGGAGCTGGGAGTGCTGCTGCTGGCACACTGTGACCCCCTGCCTCTCCTCTCATGCTCTTGCATGCCCCAGATGCTCAGATATGCAAAAAATGGGCAAAATGCACAACATTGTTAAGGTTTCTACATGGCATTGATTTGGAATGACCTGCCATTAAGGATAGTTTTGTCTCCTGGAAGCAAGGTGACCCTAAAGTCACACACTGACATAAAGTCACACACTGCATAAAATCACATCCCTCTGCTCGATACCATCATTAATATTGCACATGAGAAGCAGGAGATTATGCCTCAGAGTTAAAACCAAACTTGAAATCCAGCATCCTGTTCTGGGTTTGGTGCATGAGTTTGCAGTATTAGATAAAGTTTGAGTCTCTTTCCAAAGCTTGCCAGGGGGAGTTTTGCAGCATCTCTCTTTCTGGTTTGTGCCTCTACAGATATATATCTGTTGTGTTTATGAGAAGCTGGTGTTGGATGCTTTTTAGCCCAGTGTTTTTTGAATAATGCAGATATAAAAATTCAGGATCATATTCTGTGGCATATGCCTTTTTGTTGGATGATTTTCTTATTTTAGAAGAACAAGATATGAGATTTATTACCCATATGTTTTTAGCAGAGCGTTTGCAATTTTCCAATCTGAATTATTTTATCTACATTTTCTCTTCATATTTATGTTTAAATAAATGCTTCAAAGAACTACTTTTCACTGAGATTTTTTACAACCATGAATGTATTTAGAGGGGCATTTCTGATCTGTCTGAAGCAACCCTCCCTTTGTAGAAGGCAGATCTGCCCTGGTGACCTCAGCAATGCAGATGAGATCCACATGTCACAGCTCCAGCATGTTTTCAAGCCTGTGCTTATACATCATCCAGTATCCTGATTTTCAAGGGTGCTTCATGCCTTGCTATCAGAAAGTCAAGGGTGCTCAGCTCCTGCAGCAAATAAGCACAAAACTATAGAACAAAAGTGTAATTAGTGAATGAGTCATTAATTCTCATTATTCTGCAGCAGAATCAGAGCTGTTCCATCAGGGGGTAGCAGGTAGCTCTGACTGACTGTTAGCAATGTAAAACAAATCCATCACAGTCACTTCACTCCCTCGGGGGAGCATCAAGGAAAGAAAGACAAGGATGCTGGAGCAGACCAGCACTGTAGGGCCCTCATTCTGCAAAACACTGAAATATGGGCAGCTGGTCATGCTGACTTCAGCAGGCAGGGAGAAAGGCATGGCCTTAGACACTCAGCATCAGCAAAATGCCAATGTGTTAAGATAAAAAGGCCTAAAGAAAAAAAACCCCTAAATTCCTTTAACTTATTACATGTATAATCCCCTGCTGCCTTTTGGTTGTGACTGTGGTCACACACCAGACCCACAGTGTCATAATCCTGTGGGTTTTAATGGAGCTGGTCCTCATCCACCATGGGTGAGGTCAGGCTAGCCCATGAGTGGAACTCTGTGCCAACACCAGAACTTTTGCATATGATTTCATAAACAGCTCTTTATTAATTCCTTCTTCAAGGTACCTAGTTTAAAATGATTTTTTTTTCTTTTAGATTCTCTAGCCCAGCACATTGAATATCAGAAGGATGAGAGATGGGTTTTTGCTAAGAGCTGATCCAGCCAACATGCTGGCTCTGGGCATCTTCAAAGGTTTCAAAATTTTTAGAAAATATTGTATCAAGATCATTCCTGTTGGTTAGGATACACAATGACTGTGGGAACTCAGTCCCTGGGTTTACTTTGGCCCTGTCAGGGGACTAATTCCTGGAATTACTTTAATCTACTACCTTTGCTTTCATTTTCTATTTGTAAAAAAAGATCAATAGGGGAACAAATGATGCACAGATAAAGAAGACACAGAAACAGAACTAAGAATAACCCAGTGGACTGTTCTCACTGGACAGTATAAATATTCCTTTCAGGTTAAAAATATTTCTTTGAGGATACAGAGCCCTTAAACACCAGAATAGATTTCGGACAATGACACTTCCTCACAACCAAGGGAGTAACATGTTTTTGCCAGTAAAGGATATGCTCTGCTTTGCAAAGGAAACTCCTGTTGGCTAATTTCACCATGGAAACTCCAGGTCTGACTATAAAAAGACCACCTTATCTCCTGATAAATATCCTTATGCTGGGAATAGCAAAACACTGAGAGCAGCTGCTGTGAACCCCAAGCACAGGGGTAGCAGCTGATGTGGAACAACCATGGGGACATCCTGGATTAGGCACAAAACCAGCACAGAGGACCAGACATCTCCTTTTCAAGAATAAAGCCCAGGCTAAAACCAGCCTTAGTGTCCCTCTGCCCAAACTGATGCATTTCCCTTTCACTTTTGGGACAAACATGAATTGGCCAGATGTGTAAAAAAGGCCCAGAGTTTTCAGCTTCAAAGGAACCTCTGACCAAGAGGTTTCTCATGCTGCTCCTTGGTCAGTGACTCTGAGGCTGCTTTGTGTGGGGTGGTGGCAGGGCAGTGGTGTGAGGGGATGAACTGGGTGCTGGAGGAACTCTGATTCACTTGGATCCATTTGCAGAGACTTTGAGGTTGCTGTCTGCTCCTGGCACAGCTGCTTGCTTTGATGCATCTTTTACACAGACATTTTCAATTCCCCAAAAGGAGCAAATATAGAATTATATAATACAAATACAAGAATGTTAATTATAATATAATATAACCAATAATTATTACATGCATACATACATAACATAAATTATCAAATACACTTGATGATGGTAGCTGAACAGGACCAATGTGATCACTAGAATACTTAACAAGAATCCTTTTACAGATGTAATGGTTCCAGGTTTAATTACAAGCTCTTCCTTTCTGTCTCTGTCAGACTGAGCACTATTGAGGCACTGTGGGTGACAAACTGATGGCTGATGGCTGAACACACAGCTAAAATTTGTACAGATTAGGGAAGTGCAAATAATCAGAAAGCAGAAAAACTTGTGATAAGAGTAACCAAAAATAATTCACCATTTTTCCTGTGTAATCATAACCACCACAGTGACCTACAGCAACCAAAGGCAGTTCTATACAGGTTTTATCTTTCCTCTCTACCAATAGAGAATTTACATGGTAAATAGCCATGATTTTACTTCCTATTGCACTAGATGCTGCCACAACACCTTTGAATGACCTGAACAGTCAGGATGACCAGCAGGACTAGCTGGTCTCCACCACCCCTCAGTGAAAGAAGAGGCAGCATTTAGGAAGAAGGAGGCCTGTAGCCAAAAGTACCCTGCACTATTAAGCAGACAGATATATTGTGCCTCTTGTTTTTATATTTCAGAAAATCCAGAAGAAAAGATGCTTTTTATTAATTCTGTAAATTAAAAACCCCAAATAATCCAAAACCAAAGAAAACAAATGATTTGCAAGTGCTCAGGAGTGTTGAAAAATTATTTTGGAAAGTGCTCTAGGCTCATTTTATAAACCACAACAGAGCTGTAACGGGTAGAAACGCACTTTCATCTTATTTATTTCTCTCCATCTCTAAATGCTGAGTTTGTTAGGGTAAGTTTTTCTTTCAAATCTGCTCAGCATGACATATACTTTCTTGGTTATGGGGTGTCTGGCCACACAAGTACAGACACAGACATGCCCAATAAGCTTATGATCTTTCTGTCCCATATTAACATTGTGCCAAATTTGGCTTCAATTTTCCACCAAGCTTTTTCCCTTCCAGTGGTGTAAAAACTAACAGGGTTGATTTTCCTTACACCTGGGACTGAGTTTTTCTATGTGCCTGTAGCAAGACGAGTAAATTCATGTCCAAATGAGGAGGGATGTGCTGCATCCAGCACAGAGGCTGCTGGGCACATGGAATGATACACCTGGGCTGAAGATCACAGGGGTCATCAGCATCTTTGAAAGCAGCTGAAACCCCACTTCGTGCAGCTGAGGGTCTCTAATCACAGCAACCCACCCCAGTGTCCCCTGTGAGTCCCCCTATGCCAAAGAAGCACAAGCAGGGACTTGGACACCTGTGAGGTTTCAGTCATTGTCCTTTTTTGTGACTGAGGTTTAGAAACCTCAGTCTTTTCCCTCCTCTCCTGACCATCCCCCTGGCTTAGAGGATTTCTGGGAATTTCTGTTGGTTCTGCCTGCAGCAGAGTGCATGCCCCGGGCTGTCCCTGCACGCTGCAGAGCTGAGCTCCTCCAGAGGGAGCATTCGCCCCGTCCTAAAACTCCATCCACTGGGGCTGGAGCCTCCTCCCGCAGCCTTAGCTGGGGAAAAACACGGGAAATGCTCTCACCCCAGCTTGTAAGTGCCAATGCTCTGGTTGACTTTTGCATGTCAGAGCGTGTAGAATTGGGGGTGAGAAACTGCTCTTTCCACACTGCCAGAAGGGAAAGCAGCCCGGGAGGGACTGCACACACCTGGATGCGTTTACAGGCGAGAGAAAGAGCTCAGCCCCTGCTCAGCAGGGACAGATTTCTCACTGTGTAACACATGAGTGGAGTTCTGAGCACTAACCCAGTCCTGAGGTGGAGAGTGAAACACCTGATATTTGCTAGAGGCAAAGGAATCCCTCCACAGGAGGCATAGAGCTGCTCCATAGAACTTCTTGGCGTTTTGGGGTGAGCTGCAGCTGGGTTGCAGATAACCAGAACCCTGAGAGGCACCAGCAGGAGGACAGAGCAGCTCTGCCATATGTGAAAGCTGCTCTCCTCAGCTGGCAGGACCGTGCCTGGATGTGGTGCTCACTTTGTCCCTCATACCAGAGACACACTGTTAAGTTTACAGCGATGCCTTACAGAGCTGTAAAACATGAACTTCAGCTTCTCACTTCAAATTGATTTATGTTCCAGGCATTTTGTACTTTATGGGAAACACACCAGAAAATTGTGATTCCTTCTTTTACTGTTTGTCTACAGTTGATACCATATCTTATTTTTGTATGTTTATATGTGGGGGAAAATGAAGACAAGACTGAGATTGAGTTCTTCTGCAGCAGGTGAGCTGGAATTCTGCTTTTAGAGGGGAAGCATTTTTCTTGCTTGCTTTCTTGTTTTGCTTTGAGACCATCTCTTCCCCTCTAAAAGACAGAACCACAAGGTGCTTTGCTGGGCTCAGTGCTTGCTCAGGAATCCCTGGAACATTAGTCCTCTCTTTGTCAGGTCACATTTGCTAAGAGACTTCCACGTGAGAAGGGTGCCTGTACAGGGCAGCATCACATCTCTCATAAGAGCTCTGTGAAACTTTGGGAGAAATGCATCAAAACATCCTTGGGGTACTGTCACAGAACTTACTGCACAGCCTCCCTTCTCTTTCCCATCATCTGCCCAGCCACAAACCTTTCCTGATACTATAAAAAGAAGGTAAATACTCCTTATAGTTTCTGATTATGTTTTATAATTTAATTTAAAGTAATATCTTTCTCCTAATAGAATTTGTTATAACATCCTCATTCAAAAATATTGACCCCAAAAACGTGCTACAGGAATTCCTATAGAAATTCTGAGGCTTCTTCAATTAGTTTTTAAAGAAATCCTGAAGTTCTCATGGAGTGGGCATTTCCAGAGAATTATGGAAAAATAATCACAGTCTTGTGATTAAAAGTCAAAAAGGTCATAGATGTTCATGAAACCCTCATTTCTGGTTCTATAAATTGTGTGATTCTGGGAACTTGAGTTGAAGCAGGTAGGTAGTGCCTATAGCAGGGGCAGGAAATATGTAACTTTGGAAATTTATCACTTAATTCACATTTTTACAGAAACTGGTCCTGATGATGATGATATTCTTTTAAAATCCTATCCTAATGCATTAGATAATGTTGATTTCCCTGCAGATTTGACCACATGTCCACTACACAGACATGTAAGTAAATTATAACCTACTTTCCCATCAACTCTGCTTCTACTTAGATTACTTATTTCTCACCCATGCTGCACACAATAATTTTCAAAACAAAGTGAATAAACTAGCATAAGTATTTAAGTGCGTTTCCACTGATTCCCATACTTAAATTAAACATGCAAATGCAAACATTAAAAGGAATGACTTATTCATGTTCTTAGGCAAAGCATACATATTAAATTAATGTATGTGTATCAAAGAAGACACTAAGTGCTGACTCTTGGAAAGCCTGTGTAAGAAACTGTGCTACAGACTGTTCATTTAATATTTTTTATTGCTTAAATGAAACTTAGAAAGACTGACTGTATTGATTCTGTCTTATATATTTGTCAATATATTCTCATTTAGAGCAACCTCCTCATTTCCAAATATATATTTAATGAAGCATTATTATACTCTTAAACATTTTAAGAGTATATTTCTATACAAGGGAACAACTTTGATGTAGCAGGTCAGATGGGAAGTTATCAGTAATGCAAAGTAGCTAGGTAGGATTGCATGTACCAAGCTTCACCAATGCAGAAAAACATAGTTTTAAGAATGACAGAGATTGGTTTTAATTTTCACTTTTTCTTTGAATCTCGTTTTTATTTGTTGCTCTGGTAAATATTTAATGTACATGCCTTTTAAAATCTCTTTATGCCACCAGAGAAGACTGGGAGGGGAAATCATCTGATGATGTTTTTATGAAGTTACTTATTTTGTCTGCCAAATAGGTTAAGGCTTAAATGATCTGCAGTTTAAGTCTCAGAATTTCTTGCAAGAAAAGGTGAAAGCTTGTCAAACTTACAAAACCAACAAATAGCTCAAGGACAGAGGTGGAAAGGATGGTTTTGGCACATTCAATTACTGGAAAGCTTTCACATGAGGAAAATTGTCTTCAGTGGCTGAACTGCCTTTGTACATGGAGAATTAAAGTGCCAAGGTTAAGGCTGGAACAGACTCAAGTTATCTCACCCAAGTTAATAGGTAGGAAACGCAAAATGGAGTAAGTGAAGAAGAAGGAGAAAAACCAACATAGCTAAGATAGGAATCTGCAAAGCAAGGAGAAAATACAAAGTTGTATTCACAAGATGGGTGGCCAGGTAAGCAAAAGGCAGTGGAACAACTTCACTTGCAAGGAAGTTGAGAGAAGCTGGGGTGCAAGAGCTGATTGCTTGGACACTGTGCAATGAGCCCATGCACTGAGGTCAGGAGCCAAATCTTCTGGTGCAGGACCTGAAACCAGGCATTTACAACATAGTGGGAAGTTCCTTCTGGCTGGAATACAGCACTGAGAGCAAGGCAGAACTCAGGCAGGGAGGTAGGGGTGACAGAAAAGCACTGTACATTGCTGATGTGGTAGTGAGGGGAGAAGGAAAAACATGATATAATAAAATTAACCAAGGCCAACTGTCTGCTTCAAAAGCACTATAAATCTTCATGTTACTACAACAAAAGCATAGATACACTAAATCCTCTGGATAAAATGTGACTGTTGTTATGGGACAGTGGAATAGTATTAGACAATCATCAGAGCTGTGGGAGACCACCTGCTCCTGGAGATAGAGCAGAATGATATCAGTAATAAAACTGAGGCTACAGGTGGTGACAGCTCTGTTCTTCCTGACTCTGGACTGCTGGCAGACATTTTTAAGAACATATTTATTGAGCTTTCAGGAGGCAGTGCTAATTCAATCACAGAGAGGATGTTGTCAAGGAGGTGGCTGTAGAAAAATGCCCTGATCCAGCAGATAACAGTGCTTTCTGAACAGACAGATAAAAACCCTGTGCTGCTTTTCTGCCTCCTTGTGCCTGGAGTTTTTTAATCTCAGAGGAATGATGGAACTTTGAGACTTGGCTGCAAAGGAGATTCTTGAAGTCAAAGTTATATAACTGTGTCTGCATTTCAGGAAGGAGAAAAAACTCCTTAAAAACTCCAGACCCAACTGGTGACAATCCAACCAGAAAAGGATATGAGGAGCAGGCAAAGAGCCTACAAGGAATGGAAAAAAAAGGAGCTAACATGGAAAATTGTATCTTATAGGTCAGAAAGTAAGGGGAGAAACTGAGATCTGTCAAAAGCTGGTGTGTGTTACACCTTGTAAAGGAAATTAAAAACACATTGTAAAATATTCTTTAATCATATAAACAAATAGAAAGCAAGAAGAGGAATTTGAGGCTATTATGCAGTAAAAATTGGAGGTTGGGATAAGAGATAATCTAAGTAAGGGCCAAAAAATGAAATTAAAACTTTGCTTCAGTTTTTAGTCAGCACAATGACATACCAAGATGGTGTGACTCAGGTGAATGAGAGAGCATCTGGAGCAGAAAGAATCCAAGGGTTTAATATTTTCCAACAAAGGCAGCAACCCCATTTTTATCCAAAACCCTGACAGAACCAACACAGGAACCTGCCCAGACTAGTAAATTCATATATTACCTCAGGAACAGATGTTGGGAGACAAACAAGAGTGTCTTCTATATTTTAGAAAGCATGAAAAATTTTGATCTAGCTAAACACCAACTGTTAATTTGATTTCAACAGCTGGCAGAGATAGACAAAAGAGTATAGTTTAGCTCAGCTTAATCCAAGGTAGGTCTCTAACCTGCTCTCTCTGTAATAAGTTTAATCAACCCTTAGCAGAGAAAATCCCCAATGTCTCTCTCATCCTAAGTAAAGTAGTTCATACAGTGTCACCTTAGAGACAACTAATTCAAAGGCAGGTGAAGAAATGGCTAATATGGAAATAAGAGCTAAAAAAACTATTGGGGTAGAAGACAACTACTTAGGGTGCTACTAAAAGCTGGTCTTAGAATTAACTTTTTATTTTTTTTGTGAGCTCAACAAAAAACATGACAATGCTAATAACAGTTGTCACTGACAAAGACAGAAAATCAGAGTACAGCTCAGAAAAACCTGAAAGACTTTCAGGATTATAAGAAGTAAACAACAGACTTTCAAGGACAGAGTCATAGACTAAAACTTCTTTGTGGTTTTGCTGTAAACTTGGAATTAATCTGTTGGTGGGTAAGAAACTCTTGTGGATTAGCTGACCACTGGTGCCTTTAAGCCAGGTAACCATGGTGAAGAAAAATGTGAACTTGGTATTTGCAACCTTAGATTTCCCTAATAGTCAGTGACAAGAATTGAGACACTGTGACTTCCTATTATAAAAAGAGAATGACCTGTGTATGGAACTTACTTTAAACTTAGACAGCAAAGTTTGAATGTCTAAAGTCAGATTAGATGAACATCCCTGAGGAATATTTGGCATGAAAGCCCTGCTTCATGCAGTATTTCATCCTGTGTGCTGTTGTTGTTTTCTTGAAGTGGTTGATGGGAGGTAAGCAAGGCTTTATTTTTAAAGGATCAAGTGCCTCAGCCCTCTCCTTGAAACATTTCTGCTGTCTGCCTTTTGAAACCAGTGGTGGTGGTGGTGAGCTCAGCCCCAGCAAAGTGATGCTGTGGGTGGGGACCTTCCTACAGTGACATTCCCTGGGCAAGAGTGACCACAGGGACACGTGGAGTCAGCAAACACATGGAGCCACACCAACAAGGGTTGGGGTCACAATTGGTGACCCCTGTTGATTGCAAAGATCAAGGCACTGGACTTAGCTGAATCTGGGGAGGTGGGTTGGACACAAGCATAAATATTGTCATTTATTTTATATCCTCTAGAGAAAACTAAGGCAAAGAGGATACAAAAGGGAGGTGCTGCCAGCCTTCCTTATCCCCTTGCAATGGGGAGGTCAGTTCAGGTTGCAGGAAAAATTGGGGTACATCACCCTCCTCTGCCATTAGCAAGGATTCTGGAACTACCAGAGCAAAGGTGTAGGCACTATTGCAAAACAAAAAAAAAAAAAAAATTTCCAGGAAAAGGATTGTGGATGAGGAGGAAACACACAACATCCTCCAGAGGAAAGCAATCATTTGGGACTGCAGTCAGCCACAGCTACTACACTGAGAAAATAGAAAAACTGTTTGGCATATACCACAGAGACTTGGGAATAAAGTCATCCTGCATCAAATTCCTCTGGCAAAGTGAAAATCCCTCCTGAAGCTTGCTCTGAGGAGAGATTGGATCTCCATTGTGGTGCTCTGGTGTGTCTCAGAGCACCTGCCCTCGTGATTAGGTGTTAAATCCTGCCTTGCCATCTCTCATCAGGCCAACTAAGACCAACAGGGGCAATTAAACCTGGAGGAAAAGATAAGGATCACTAATCAACTTGCAAATCGTCTAATCAAACCATGCTGTTCACATCCCACTGTTCCAGTGGATTTATAGCTATAATTATCCTATTTTAATTTTTTCCCAATCAATTTTACATGAGTATTTATTTTTGTGCACTAAACATATTGTCCTCCATAGACTCAAGGAGTTTTTTATAGTCATGCTTCTTAAACAGCCACCTTGTGTAGCAGCTCTTAACCTTGATGCATATATAGACAGAGACAAAAAACATTTCTAGTGTATGGCTCTTTGTTAAACTGAAGCATTTTTTGGTGTGTGTATATTTATGTCTTGCTTACATACATATTTACTTTTCATAAAGGATTTTGTGAAATATCTAAATATTAGTAGATAATTTAGCTGCACTATAAGAGATGACAGATTAAAATATATATTATAAAAGACTGCATTAATTTTTTTAGAGTGGTTTGATTCTCAGAACAACTAAAATCCTCACATCTTCAGGGGTTTAGTTAGATCCGGTGCAGGCCTTCCCTTTTCACATCAGCTAGACCCAATATATTACATATTGCAAGAACAGTGTTAATGAGGAGACCATTAGCATATACTTAGGTTAACTAATATTTTATATTTTAGAAGTTTCTTAAAGGACTTTTGGAAGAGCTCTTTCATGCTGAACATCTCCAACAGCATTGCAGCAGTTATCACAAGGTCTCTCTTAGACCTTTGAAAAATCTCTTTTGACCTGAGGATGTTGAAAAAAATCAAGGGCTCTTTCTTTTTTTGTATTCCTCAGGGCAGAGCCCCTTCATGTCTCAGAGATGCCATTTCAGGTGGATCCTGTCAGGTGGGATAGTTAAAAATGGAGTCCCTTCCTTGTCACTTCCACTTCCCACCTGTGAGAGCACATTGGATATGCAGAAAAAATTTAACAGGTATAGATTTTATATGACTGCTCACTCACTCTTATAGCAGCATGGTTTAATGACTTTTGATAGGATCTTGCAGATTACATGAGCTGTTGAATCCTGGCATGAGTTTTCTTAGGTAAGCACTGAAATTCTTGGCAAGAAATTCAGAAGATTCACAATCAAAAATGGGATGGAAGCCAGTGCGTTTGTGAATTACCCTTGTAGGAAAATGTAGTCCTGCCCATTACACTGAGCCAATGTACTAAGGACAAAAATAGAATGAAAATTATTTCTATACTTACAGCTTGTCCAAAATAATACTAATGCTAGAACACTTATCAGGCTTACATTGTGTATAAAGGCATGGAAAATTTTAGTTGTTCTGAGCATATAGGTTTGGAGCAAAGAAAGGGAACTATTTTCCACAGCTATAAATGAGTCTTCAGCTTTATGGTGCACTATTCAACCTGCTCTGACAAGTCTCCCCATGAAAACCCTTCTATTGACCTAACAGCTTTGATCCCCAGCAAAGGTTTTCTTCAGAGCAATAAGCAAAGCAAGGGTCATCACAGCAAATATCTGACACTCCCACCTTTTAAATCAAGAAGTTTTTGTGACCATTTGTGTTCTCCATATGTGCTGATACTGTATACTGAGCCAAAAACATTTTTATATCCCCAGTCCTAGAGCTGAAGAGGTAGCTGTAACACATCAAGCACAGCTCCATGTTGCTACTGGAATAAAACTTTCACCAGCCTGCCAAAAATAAAAATAAAACAAACCCCCACTCTAAAATGTATTTCTGTATTCCAAACAGTAGTGAGAGATGACAAATAGCTGGCAAAGGCAGCAATTCATCCGATCAATAGATAAACTACACAAATTCCAGCAGAAGCCTGGAGAATGCCATTACTGAAAAATACAGCACAGTCGCTGAGTCACCTCCTGCAGTCAATCATACCCCACGTTTAAGGCAATTCTGCTCTTCGTGGGTTCAGGGAAAGTTAACTAGGAGTAAAAAAAATACGTGGAAGACATACAAAACAGCAGCCTTTGTAAACCAGATTTTAGGGGTTGACTGGAGATTAATCCAGAGCAGTGCTTATGGAACAGAGTTTTATGGTGGGGCTCCTCTGCTGCAGCTTTACAAGCAGTCAATTCAGAAATACAAAATAAATGTGGAGACTGTGTAGCCCATAGCTCCCTATTGACTCAGAGTTGCCTGCTTCATGGGATTGACCATGTTTGGATTCAGCTGTCAGAGGAGAGTGAATATAGATGGGAGATGGGAGCAGGTGAACCCAGCCCAGGGACCCTGGAACCCCAGGGCTGGCTGCTGGGGTGCTGGGCACACTCATTCTGGCAGCCAGAGCAAACCAAGCTCCCAGATGGATAGTGGGATTTTTAAATCTGCTCAAACAGTAACAGTATGTAGTCCTGGACAGAAATATTTGTTTCTTTCTCTGAGTTCTGCTTAGAAAGGAGTCTTCCAAATCTACCTAGTTTGGCAAAGATTTTTCCCTAGGAGAATGATCATGGTCTCTCCTTGATGTTTGCCTCAAGAAAACAATGCGTAAACTGGAAATCATCAAAAATCCTAACACTTCCAAACCCACAGTGCAAATCAATGTAATGATGAGAAGTGGAAATCTCAAACTGATAAAAACACTGGGAAGCCAAATATATTAGAGAAGTGGCTGTTTATAGTCCAGCATTGAAACAGCAGATACATACCCACAGTATTTAAAATGTGTGATGAATTATCTACTGTCAGTTACTGCAGTACAACCCAGATAAACCAATGATGTGTTTAATGGGACAGTGGCATGAGAGCAATATTGGGATTCAACTAAAACAACTGCAAGTGACAGTAGAGGATTACATTTTCATTGATACTTCATTCATCAAAGATTGGGATAGATACCTGTACCCCAGCAGGCCCCTGAGCTATTTATATGCCAAGAAAGCTGAACCCTTAGAAACACATCATTTGAAACCCCTATTCCTACAGAAAGGTCTTTGTTAAGGACAAGCTACAAGATTTTCCAGAACAGGAATGTAAAACTGTAGATACACCTCAAGAGAATTCTAAAATGTTTGGTCAAGTGCAAGTAACAAATTATCTAAGTATGAGACAAACAGGGTGTTCTGAAGAGAGTGACACTGTATCAGTTAGGAATTCAGTCAGTTTTATTATTTAGAAACACGGCAAATAATTTATTACTGTAACCATTTGCTTAGGGGCTCAATTAATAAATATTTATGCAGCTGTTTCTGCTAAATGTGGTTTATCAGTAGAATGTCCGTGGGTATGAATGATGTAATTTAAAATCATTATATATTTAATGGTCAGTTCAAGAATAAATTAACACTGTATAACACAATATATGTTATTAACATGATTTGTTGATTTTTTACTAGGAAGCATCCAGATACATACATTTATTGGAAATGAAAGAATTTGTTTATTTGATAGTTTAACTGCCTCAGATTAAAAAGCAGGATTATTATGAAAAGGCTTTGAAGAACACATTAGTACTTTGTGATCTATTAGGCACACAATTTTATGTGAAAAAAGGTATATTTCTAAAAACAATAGGCCATAAGCATCTTTATTTGCATTACTTGGAAGTAACACAGTTTATAACATATTTTATGTTGAATAGTGTGCTGGGAGACCTCAACCTTCATTTCTTTTGGCAGGTGCAGCTTCCATCTCCAGAAGAGATTCCCTTTGAGAATAGCCCCCATGTTATAGCCCCCACAATGTCCTGAGGTTTCCCTGAGAGGTGACTCTAGCATTTGCCATTCCCATTGGCTAAGATCCTGGAAAAGATTTTGGCAAGACCTGGAAAGGAACTGGACCCTGTTTCAGGTCAGGTTTCCTTGCCATCCTCACTACCTGAAGCAACAAAAGGCAGCTGTGAAGGGAAGAACTGAAGCTCTCCTCCTGATTCAAATTTTGCACATCTTCTCCAAATGCTGCCTTTGCCCACCAGCCAATATTCCCCTGCAGAATTCTAGAATCTTACCTTAGCGAGACAGCATGATTTTCTACCTAATTCATTGTCTCACCATAATAGAAAGGTGCTTGTCTGCAGGCTGGATCCACGTGAGATGACACAGCTCCAACAGCAGTAAATGCAGGAGCTGCTGCATGCACATGGCTTAGTCACTACTCTATCAGTATTTCAGAAGGATGTGTGTTTCTCCACAGTGCTAAAATGCTGAAGTCAAAGATTCCACCATTGTTAATAGTTCTGGAGCTGCACCTTTTTTCCCAGCATGGAGAGAATAATTTATGCATCTTGTATTGTTTGTGGGAGTGACACTAAAAGTAGGTGCCCACATGCAGATTCTTCCTCACTGCTTCTCACTCTCTGAATTAGTTATTTTTTATTTTTCTTATTTTCTATAAAACAAGGTCTTCGATATCTACTAAGCTTTAGCCTCCAGAGTGCCACCACCAGAGCCCCCACAGCTGTTATTTATTAAGGACACAGAAAGCACTGGTGGTATTTACAGCTCTGACAGCCACCAGCCAGCCTTGCAGCTCTGCTCCAGGGCTGGGCACAGCTGCACAACTTCTGCAAATCCGAGCTGCTTTGAAAGCCTGAAAACTCCTTTACACTGTTTGTATTTGTTTCACCATATTTATTGTTTCAAACTTGGCCACCAACTATGTAAATGTGTAGAAGTATCGACTTTACTGGCAGGCAATCTGTGTTAAACAAGGCAACATAATGACACAAGCCTCGCTGCAATGCAGCAGCCAAACCTAACTTCTGTCACAGCACAGAGAGCTTCCCACCTGCTTTACTCTTGAGAAACATTGATAAGTGTTTAAAAGTGTACAGTATGCATCCATACTGATGCTTTATAAACTGTAATAGGAGAAGATCTACCAGTGCAAGGCATGGGAAGGGGAACAGGGTTTCCTTGGGGCAGGTTTGACAGCAGCTACTGCAGCAAGGGAAGGTGCATCAGCAATACCTTGTGCTGCAGAAACCTCCACAGAACCTTGCTTGCACCTAGCCAGCACTAAGGGTGCTTTGAAAAGGAAATGGGAACTGTTATGAAAGTCTTTTCCACTTTTTCAGACGGGGAACTGCCAACTGCAGTATTTTTTGAGCTGTCATAGGCTCTACAGTATACACGTGAAAGCATGCAATTGTGGGAGTATGGGTACAGTGATTCAGTGGCTTCTATCACTTTGGGAGTAAGACACAGTTGTTTTTCACACTGCTCACTTCAGGCATGTAACCCAGGTATGATCCAAATGATTGAAATTAGGAGCTATATTATAGATGTTCCTAATAAGCTGAAATTAGAGGACTGGAATGTATTTCCTGAGTGTGGGTGCTATTGGCAGCACCAAGAGCCTGAACTGCAGAAGCCCAAGTACAAGTGAATTTGGATATATCACCAAATAATGGAATGTCCTGAGTTGGAAGAGACCCCCAAGGGTCGTTAAAGTCCGACTTCTGGTCCTGCAAAGGACAAACCCAAGAGTCACACCATGTGCCCAGGAGCACTGTCAAAACACTTTTTGAGCTCTGTCAGGCTGGTGCTGTGACCACTTCCTTGGTGAGCCTGTTCCAGAGCCAAACACCCTCTGGGTGAAGAACATCTTCCTGATATCTAACCTAATATAACTGATATAGCTGCTCTATCCCAATATAACTTCATGCTGTTAATCATGTGAGATCCTAAATGCACATGACATCTCAATGCAGCTGGACAGATGATTTCCTGCCAGAGCACCCTCCAGCTCTTCCCCAGCACTGGGATACTGGTGGCTTGTCGCCATTGCTTCTCAGCCACCAATAGCTTTCCCATTCAGCAACACCTGTGATTAGATAAGAGAAAAGAGTAAGAAGAAAACTGCAAAGGGCTGTCAGCTGCTCCCAAAGGGTCTTACAGTGAAAATCCTCAGTTAAGATATTGCCTCCTTCAGGTGCTTCACTTTGTGTGTTTGGGGTTAAAAGGCTACTGATAAGACTGACTAGGAGACAAAAGGAGTTAACACTCCTGAGGAGCACAGAGAAGGTGAATGGAAAAGAGGACCCAGCTTGTCACATACATTCTGTAAACAACAGTTTCCTGCCCAATCACTGTGAACTGACCACAGTGACCACATGTCCAATGAACCTCATGCTCTCCTGATGATAAGCATCCCAGACAGAAAGAACGTGACATACCCTGAGGTTCAGGGACAATCAAATTGTGATTCATAAATAGAGAATTTCAAAAAGAAGTGGCAAAGATTTTTTTTTTTTTTTTATATCTTTCTGCCTCAAAAAAGAAACATATTCTGTTTTTTCTGGTTCTAGTGAAAATGTTTTTCATTATACTATTCTGAGCTAGGCCCAGAGAATGTTTAAACTGTGTGTAAACCCATCCTCAATGCCTGCTTCTTAATACAAGACATTCCCAGAATGTGATGTTTGAGTGGAGAGCTGTGACAATTGCAGCTACATATTAAATATTGAGAGATATAAATAGTTAATTTTACTTCTTCTCAGTCTCCTCACATATTACTTTACCTTCCTTAATGATGAAGCCTTTGGAGCCAGGAGTGCACAGCAGCATTTGTGTGGAAAGTGTCAGCAAACTCAGAGAGAAGCAATGTGGTGTCTCTGCCAGCCCAGCACAGCCCAGCAGCATCTCCCCAGACACTCTGCAGCAGCTGGTCAGCACCTCCATGGGACCACTGACATCAGGGGTGCTCTGAAGACCTGCATCATGTTTTACACCTTGGGTTTTTTTTCATAGCCAGAATGTGTAAAAATTTTAGCTGCTCTTTCTCTAGGTGGTTACACCCTATCCAAGGAGTGATAAAGACATAATGATGGAGAGTTCAGACGTGAGCAGAGGTCTCTGATCTGTTTGCCAGGTTGGAAGCTCTCTGCTACCCAGCAGAGAGGACTTTTTCCCTCACAAGGATAATTCTGGGCTAGACTGTTTTGTTTCCCTGTATGGCACAGAGCTACTCCACCATGTATGTTCTCCTGTGTGGGTGGAGATAATCTCTGTGCTGTTGCCAGCACATTCTTAACTCTTTTGAAGCTAAGGGTCACATACAAGTACCTTCTGTCATTGTCAGCCCATGCTTCAAAGTTATTTCAGACTTCCTTTGTGAATGGATTATTTTAACATACTTGACTATATAATTTTGTTGAAAGGACCTTCCTGCAAGTTTGGAAATAACAAAGCAAACTAGTAAACCATGTGTTGTTTTTTTCTCATGGGTTTGAGAATGAGTAAGTGTAGAAAGTGGGCAGATTTTCACTTCAGATGTTATTTTGCACCAGTTTCATGTATTCACCTTGCGTATGCAGATCTTTTGTTTGCCAGGAAAAAGGTTGCACTGGGGTGCAGTAGAGAATAAAACATAGACACTTTCTCATTACCTTGGCAAAGTCTGAGGTATTTCAAAGACCATCACCCTGAAATTTCAAAGCTCACGTGCCAGGCCTAAGTATCAGGGAACTATCTCAAATTTCTTTGGGGAGGACGATGTGGATTTTGAAGATGTTTCCAGGACCCTCTTGTGCTTGGGTATAGATAGAGGAAAGCTATGGTAGCTCCACATTTTCAATGTAATTGCTGATACAGAAGTTCTCATCCCGAGTCTATTTCCCTTTTCCATTCTGCTTCCATTTCTTTAACCCAGCACACCTATCCAGCCCCAGGTGTGCTCCTTGGCCTGAACAGGGAGACCACAAAACTCCAGAGAGGGGGGGAAAGAACACAGGCTCCCTTATTCCACCCTCCCAAGTCTGGGTTTGCACAGAAAGACAAGAAGGAAGACAGATGAAGGGATCTGAAAGAGATGGGTTCTTCTGACTGAGTTCCTGTACCTGGAGATTACCCAAGCTATGATCCAGTAGCACTGACAGCAAGTGCAGCCTCCAGTACCAGGCCAGCAGCACCACACAGGAGGAGCCATTGCCTAATACTGTAGGTTTTCACAGGAAAGTGAAGAAGATTGAAATGTGCATGAGCTAGGGAAAAACATTTTGACAACTTGACATGTTTACAATTTTGAGCCAGACAACTATTTCACTGTGGATTTTAAAAAAGAAAAATTACACAAAAGCTGTTCTTACCTTTTTTTCTCACAATTTCCATTGTCCAGGAGAAGAAAATTTATGGAAAGGAGAAAAACATTTCCCTGTCACCATTCCTCAATTTACTTTTTCAAACTTACATGTGTCTACTTCAGCATTATCTCTCCTTCCCGCATTTTCCTGCCTCTTGAGACAAAAATGCTGATCAGATGGGGTTTCCTTTCCATACTGAGCTTTGTAGGACTTCTCCCATTTCAAAGATCAGCTCTAGTCCCAGCTAAATGCTATGAGCTACAGAGAAAAAAAAAGCAACAACCAACTAACAAATGCTGGCGAGACCACAAAATACAGATTGTGTCTGTAGGAGGAATATATTCTCATGCTGGGGAAATACTGAATTTTCACAACATTGAAGCAGATAATCTGGAGGAGGATGGAATTTTTTCCCTAGCACTCCCTTATACAAATAAACACCGCTGAGAAAACAAACTTGTTTAGGTGAGAGAGGGTTGAATTAAACAGCGGTATCCATTTGTGGTCACCTAAAGCTGCTTCTATGCAGATTGCTTATCTGTGTTTACTGCTCTAAATTGCCTAAATGGTGTGAGCAATTCTGGGGATGGGTGGATGTTGTTTATGCAGTTGTTTAGGTTTGTTTGCCCTTGTCTTATGGACAGGGACAGATGAAAATAAGATTCCTGGTCTGACTTTAAGATCTCCTTTTTCTTCCTTAGAGAACACTAGAATTTTAAAACCAGCAAATTCTCCCTTCCCTACCTTGTGTATGATTTTGAACTAGCATGTAATGTCTTAAGTGTATGGCTAAAAAGCAGAAATGGAATAAAGATGGTGAAGGCACCAGTTATTTGGGCACGCGGCCTTTTTACCACACATTATATTCATGTGAGAAAAAAGCATCTCTTTAGCTGCCATTAGAAAAAAAAAAAAAAAATTCCTGAGTAAAACTAAGAGAAATCCCTACTCCATGAGGCCACATGATTCCCTGTGCTACCTTCAGACTGTGAGCAGACCATTAAGCACAGGTGACTTTATTACACAGAAATGTGCTGGGTTTTCCTCTGGCCGAGGGTGCTTCTCAGAGCATGTATGTTGGGGAATTGCATCCCACCTTCCTGTTCTCAAAGCATCTTCTGAGTAGAATTCATTTAAAGAGGTGCTTTGGGTAGGCAGCAGGGATAGGCAAAGACAATTATTATTTTTAAAGCTGTATAGCCAAAGTAAAACATTTTCTGTGTGCGGATTAAACTAAGAAAGGAAAGCTGTAAGGAAATTACTACTTAAAAGTTTTTCACCTACCAGGAACAGAAAAGCAGATATAAATAAAAAACCAAAAACAAACAAACAAACAAAAAAATCCAAATAACACAGACATGGCAGGGAGTGAAATCCCTGATGCAATAGTAAGCTATCACTCTGGAATAACGTGCTCCAGGATTATGCATTGATCTGACTAAGACAACTCGTGGTGTGCACATCTACAGATCCATCTGCAAGTGGTGACAGTGATACTTCTGTTTCCCAAGGGTGAGCTAAGGCTAAATGCAATCTTCTGTGATAATTGCTGCCATGTGCATTCATCTAGCCTGAGTCAGTGTCCAAGTGGACATGATCAAAAATCCACTGAAAGGAGGGAGAAAATTTCCAGTCTTTTAGCAAGGTTTGTGTGGGATCTTGAAGCTCATACTTTAATGAAGAGCCAAACAGCTTCATTATTAAAAACAGAAAAACAACCACTGCAGGGATACAATCAGTACTTTTAATGGCATTAAAAGGCCACCAGATGGACAACTTTCAATCATAATTAAATTACTGTCCTCAAGCAGAAACAACACTTTTCAAAAATCATTATGTTTTAAGATGAAGCATAAAAAGCTGAAAATAGCATGACTCATCCCTAACTTTCTTCTTCTCATCCTCATTGCACAAAAGCTCTTAAAATTTGGCTTTAGCACTTTTCTCCTAATTATAATGCATGATCCCTTTGTCACTGTGAATTGCACCCTCTTAAGCTAAAAATTTGCTAGAATTGTACTGATAAAACAGGGCTGAAACATAATTTGCAATACTCTAACAGGTTTTTACAGAGAACAGAGTCATGTGCATCCTGACTTTCTGCACTTTTGATGTCCCCATCATATAATAAATAATTAAAACAAAGATGTGCAGAAACAGGTTTATATTAGAAATTGGGAAGAAATGCTTTCCTATGAGGATGTTGAGACACTGGAACAGGTTGCCCAGAGAAGCTGAGGATGCCTCATTGCTAAAAGTGTTCAAGGCCAGGTTGGATGGGGCTCTGAGCAAACTGATCTAGTGAAAGGTGTCCCCATGGCAGGGGGTTTGGAACTGGATGGCCTTTAAAGTCTGTTCCAACCCAAACCATTCTGTGATTCTATAATGATTTTATGATTCATCATTGAAGGAGCAAAGCTTTCCTCTGTGACCTTCCTGTGTATCTACAGAAAAAAGTTCTTTTAATTATATTATTAGTGGTGAGACAAAAAAAGAACCATTACAGTTCTGTCCCTTAGTCATTAAGGTCTATTTAGTAACACCACCACCACAAATATCCTAATGCACTGGTGAGCTCAAAACAGCACTGAGCCTTGCTGAGACACAATGTGTTCTAGGTCCCATAGCATGCTGTAACTTACAGACTTAATCAAGTTTTGAATAGGGATGGTGACCTTTTCTTTCTTCAGAAAGAAAGGGACAGAAAAATAGATGGTGAGAAATAGAGGGCAAAAACCACTGGGGAAATGAGACTGTAAATCAAAGCAGAGCTATGGCTCAACTTTACTATATTTTCATTTTTATTAGTAGCACCCACTACTATGTTTTATAGCCTACCCTTTTAAAATAGTTCATGAATTGCAGGGGGTCCTATAAATTTAATTGCAATTTTTAAAAATAGTGCAGTTAAAACAGAAAATTTGTCTTTCTGAACTCTACTCTTAAACTCCACTAATCTGCATATGCATTTACAATAAAAACTATAATAAAAGCTGTGTATCATGGGTGGGGAAATAGAAATTGAGAAACAATATTCTATTCTTTATTTTAAGGGCGTATTAGATACTATCCTTGGTTTAATTTTCTTCACAGAAAATTCACTTTTCCAGGACTCTGTCTAGTTTAGAACAGCATTTATCAAGCATCCTTTGTAACCTTGAACATGCATGTTGGTTTTGAAGAGTACAGTACCCTGGCTAGGGTGATCCTACTGGTTCTTCTGGATTCTCCTGAATGCTTCTATATTCCCTTCTTGACAGGGACAACTTGAAAAGTGCAGACTTGAGACCAAAGCTTGGGAACATTCTGAAAATAGGGAATTGCATTCTACTTACCTCTATTTTTTCTAGATTTGCCTCTCCTTCACCTCTACTTATTATAATGTGGAATCATCTACCATAGTTTTTTTTGAAGAAACATTGAAAACCTGCTCTCTGTGCTCTTTGCATCCATGTACCATGGCCTCTTGGAAGCATGATGGAATGAAGAACAACAGGAAAAAGTTGCAGAGGTTTTTTCTGAGATTTCCATAGTTTTGAAACCAAAGTTGTTGACTCCATGCCACAGCCTTGTGGTGCCTTTTTATGAATTTTCTCCTACTACCACATGTCATCTTATAAGTGGTTACATTTAAATTACTGGGGGAAAAATTAATCCAGTCTGAAGCAACCATAAATGATACCCATAGATATCTCCTGTTTACCAAAACAACATTTGAACAAAGGGGAAAACTGAACTCTATTAAACATAAAGGATATGCTGGGTTAGTCTGTTAAGACTTGGTCTAAAAGGAATGGCTTCTCAGGCTGCTTTCACATTCTACTTGTTTTGTACCATGCTTTGGGATATTAGTGACTGTTTAGCTAACAGAGATTTTGAAAGGGGCATCTGTTCTGAAATTTAACTTAACTTTGAGCTCTGGTAGTGTGTAACTAATTTTAAAAGCCTCTGGAACTGAAAATTCACTCAGCAGAAAATGGGTAAAGCACACAGGACAGATGTATCATGATTCAGTAACCAGACTGATTATCAGAGGACTACCAGCCATTTGCCTCAGTGCTGACTTCTCCAGCATCACAGTCTGGTTTGTTGGTTTTTTGTCAGGCTTTTTTTGAGTTTCTCCAGATACTTAAGGTCTACTACTCAGAGAGACATTTAAAAAATTGTCCTTACTTAAAATACATTTTTAATGTATCATCTAATGTGCTGAGGATAAAGTTGCTGCTGCATTAAGTTCTTGGAAAAGGCCAAGAAGATTTGAAAAAAAGCAAATACCTTTTTTCTTTGGCAAGATCGTGTGTTGGTATCCACATATCAGTACTGACAAGCAGCTCAGAGTCCATCATGAGTACATGGGAGAGAAATAGTAAATGAAACATTCCATAGTCCCTGCTGCAACCCCAGAGCCTGTGAAGAAAAGACTGCTCTTTACTTCTGTGAAGAAACAAGTCTCAATTAGTGATCCCATTTTTGCTATTTCCCTGGTTATGGAGGATTTGAGCTCTGGCAATCATAATTCTCTATGTTAATAAATGTCTGCAGAAGAAAATAAGCCTATGACAGAAATCTACACATAATGATTCCAAAACTTATCAGCATTTTTGAGGGCTTAATTAATTATATGGTAAAAAATGCCCTGTGAGCAACACCCCACACACACCAAGACTGTGTAGGTCATAATGAGCACTTTACTTTGCTTCCCTGATTCTGCTGCTTTCTGCATTTTTCTGACAGTTTTACATTCCTGCCTGCCACTGCCCACAAATACATTTCTTTGCAATCCAGTCTTAGCCAGCAGAGGAGTTCTGTGCTGCACTGTGCACTGAGTATGCACAGACATGTGTATGGTGCATGTTTCCCAGGCTGACCATCTCCAGGACCTGACTGGATCTGAATTTCTAGAAATGAGTAGTTGTTCCCAGCTGTATTATTTGGAACCCCTTTGTTAATCCCAGCTCCACAAGGTGGCTCTTGATTCCTTTAAAAATATCAATGCTTTTGTGGATTAAATGCACCTCAGAATGATTTTGAGAACAATTATCATGGCTCTATGGGTGTACAATGCTGGAAGCAAAGATTCCCTTTAGTATGTGGCATATTTTTCTTTCAGTAAAGATGAAAACTAGACAAAGTCTGATGCTATTGAAGTATTATAGTTTGAGGAAAGGTTTCATGTCAATTGCTCAATAAAATCTGAAAAACAAGAAAATAAATGCATTATAGATGCCTTTGTGGAATGGGACATTCATATGCCTGCTCTGTTCTGTGTGGCTTCTCTCCTACAAGTGTCCCTCCCCTGCTCCACACCTCTGTAGGACCAGGTTAACATAGTCACCAGGTACTGAGGGGGGCAGTCTCTGAGGGTATGGACAGCACGATGGCAGTGTGGTGCTCCTAAGGAGAGAGATCCTGCCTTTGAAGGTCAAGACACACCATGAGGTATTTACCTGACCCCAGCCAGAACTTCAGCATCCCCAGGCACATCTCCCAAACCTCTCTGTGGCTGGCCATGTGCCAGCACGGCCCCCCAGAGTTTTACCTGCTAGAGCACCTGAATGTGAGGTCCTGCCCTGAGGTCTGTGTCTCCAAACCTGTGGCTGGGTGACCCTACAGCTGATTACCAGCTCCCTGTGGCAGGGAGACCACAGCTGAAACTAGGGTGGGACTGTGGCACCACAGTCTAACTGTGTGAGATGGGCTGGGCTGCAGCATATTGGCAAAGCAAAGGCTGATGGTGTGAGCCCCAAACTCAGTGCCTAAGACTGGATCAGTTTGCCCTCTCTCTTGGGTACAATATTGCTGCTTTTGGTAGTCAAAAATTCAAATTCTTGTCACTTACTTCCTAGGAAAATATTAAGAAAACCTGAGTAAATTTTAAGAAAAAATATTATTTGCTTCCTGTTGATTTGCATGTTTGAAGTCATATTTTCATGTTTTTCACAACAGGAATAGAAATCTATTTAACCAATAAGATGTGAAAGCTAAAGCTGCATAACAAACACTATCGCAAGGCAGTGCTGGGTGTGTCTGAGCTGTAACGTTAAATTCTTTCCTCTTGTCGCTTCCTTCAAAGCTCCGATGAGCTCAGCCCCTCCCTGGTTATCCTTCCCTGCCGAGCTTGCTGTAACCCCTACGCCTTGCTGCTCTTCCCACCTTTGTCCTTGCACAACTTGCTGCACCTTTGCTTCCACGGCTGGCCCAGCTTCTCTCCCTGACCCTTTCTACACAGCGTGGTCTCCAAAGATCAGTTACAGTGAAGCCATCTGCTTCTTGTTCTCCTAATTTCTCTTTTGTTTTCCATCTGCCTTTAAACATGTGTTCTTCCATTGAGAGGTGGTGCAAAGATGAAATTTTGTGTGTTAATATCTGTGTGCATTTTCTATAAACTTGAATCTGGTAGCAGCTGAGGTTGCTGTTCTGATCTAACTCTTTGTAGTAGGTGTCTGCCAATGGGTAAAGACTCTGGGCAGAATCTCTGCCACAGAAGTTTATATCCTGGAGCTAGCACAATTTCATAAACAATAACCCAAAGGACAGGCCAAGAGACATGTCTTTCAGTCCAATATGTATTTTTTACATTTTCACATGCAGAAAGTCTGCAGTCAAGAACCAGAAATGTGATATCAGCAATGGAACTCAGTTCATTAAAAATTCAAATCAATGGAAACAACAGGACATATTATTTATCTAAGGCTTGAATCAATCTGACTACTATGCATAATGATCTTAATTAGAAAAGTGAGCTGAAGCAGGAAGACAGTCTGTCTCCTGGTTTTGAAATTATCATACCCCTATCAGTATGCTTGGGTAACTTGTAATTAGGGACAAAGGTTACACATAATTTTATATGCTGAAAAACCGGTTTTATACATGTCATTTCAAAAAATATTTAAGAAATAGTTATAAGACTTGGTAACCCTATTACACTTTGATTTCTTTTCTACCAGATTAGTGGTCTGCACTAATTAATTGATGGACTTCAGAAATACCAATAGAAACTTTGCATTTGTAGAGCCTGGACACTAATAAGTAACTAGCAATACCAACATCAGTCATTGTACAAATTCCTTCCCAAAATTCGGTACTTTTCACATCTGTTTCACCTGCATGGAAAATGCAGCTCAGAGAAGCAGTGTGGGCTGTCCAGCAGCAGAGAGTAAGAACATTCCTGTTCAAAAACTTCACTGGCACGTTGCACCAGTATGGCCACAATTATACCTACACAGGTCCTTGTGCAGTCTCCCACATCTTTCTTCTTTTCTTGCTCATCTTCAACTACTGGCATTGAAGAAGAATGTTCAGGTTTTGACAAAATGGTTCAGGTTTTGACAAAATGGCAGTCCTGTGATTACACTTCCTTTAATATTTTATTGAACAGCTGCAATTAGAAAACAGAAGACATAACTCCGAGGTCCTGCCTCATCAAAGCAATCAGTTCCACACTTAATTTAAACAAATTCTTCAATTTAGTTAAATCCACTGGGCAGTCCCACTCCCTGCTCACAGTGTCGAGTCACACATGAGCACTGCTGTCAGCAGGAGCAGTGCCTTATCTTCAGCATTGGAACACACCCCTTCCTCTCTTATCACAGGTATAGATGTCCTGATTTTTTTTTTCAAGGTAGCATTTAATCTTAGAAATACATTAGGAAAAGATCAAACCCTCTCTGTCACATGAAATGGCCTTGGCTTTCCCAGAACAGTACTTCCACAAACAAAAAATATGGAAATTAAAACACAAGTAGGATCTGTTTCATCAAAGTATTAGCTACATTTCTGTGAGGTTGACAATCACCTTTTTAACATGGCAGGAATTACATGCGTAATTCTCTTTAATGAGTGTTACAAATGTTCAGCCCACACTGAAAAAAGATCACAGTTGGTATGAGTAATAACTTTTTTCTTAAACATAAACAGTTCCCCTCTAGCTCTCTACATATCCTCCAACATCAATGTAACCACAGCTGTCAAGGCAGCCTCACCTCTTTCTATGTATATTTTAACTTTAATTTTTTCCCATGCTTTCACTTAGTGGACTTTTTTTTTTTTTTTTTTAAAGGGCCTAAACCTGTTCTCCAATTTTGTGGGCAAATTCACTGCAATAACAGATCTTGGTGTTTAGACATCTTTAAACATTATTATTAGCATGCAAGAAATTAGAGACCTACATCAAGATGTGGAGGTTTGGGTGTTGTTTTTTAATTGAAAGTGGATTTCAGATTGTAGTTTCCCTCATTCGAGGACCTGCAAACACTTTTACACAGTTAAATGAGTTCTTTGCCTCCTTCTTTGCAGGCAGCAGCAGCCGTGGCACAGCCTTGGTCACCAGGAGCTCAGTGGAGAGGATGGCGATGGGCTGAGGCTCAGGGCCACATTTAATCTTAAGGTGCACATGTAGTTATAATTGTAAGATGTGCCAGGGGAGGTTTAGGCTGGACATCGGGAAGAATTTATTCACAGAAGTGGTGATGAGGCTCTGAATAGGCAGCCAGGGATGTGGCAGACACCATCCTTGGAGGTCTCTGAGGTCAGACTGGACAAGGCAATGAGTTCTCGGTCTGGCCGGCATGGTGCTGGGCTCATACCTCAGGACGTCTTTTCCAACCAGACTGATTCTGTGATTCTGTGGTGAGATGTACCCTCCAGCCCTTGGGACACCCCACATCCCCTCGAAGCTGCCACGTCCCCTCCGTGGCTGAAGCACAGGAGTCATGGAATCATAGAATATTAAGGGGTGGGAAGGGACGCGCCGATCACCGGCCGCAGCCCCGCTGCCGTGGGCAGACACCGCACACCAGAGCGGGGCCCATCCGACCCGGCCTCGAACTTGCAAAGCTGCGGCCTCCAGCCTCCCTGGACAGGCAGCGCAGTGTCTCACCACCCTCACAGGGAGGAATTTCTCCCTCCGTCTCATGTCTAACACCTGCATCTCCGTCCCCTCAGCGAAGCGCGCGATGCCCCCTGGAAGCGCCCGGGCCCGGAACGCAATCGCGGGGCCGCGTTTCCAGGCGGGCCCATCGCGGCGCGGCGCGGTTGCTGTGGCGCGGCCGCCATGGACGAGGAGGACACGGTGGGGCGGCGGGGCTCGCTGGGTCCCTTCTGGGGGCGCTTTCCCGGCGGGCGGGCAGCGGCTGCGGGCGGCGGGGGGACGGGGGGAGGCGCCGGCGGGCGGTCCTGCCCGGCCCGGAGCGGCGGGCCCGGCCCGGCCCCTCGGCGTTGGCCGCTGCTCGGTCTCGGCCGGGGATGTGCCGCCGGCCGGGCCCGGCGGAGCTGCCCCTCCCCAGCACGCACGTGGGCGTTTCTGGAAACCACTTGGTTTTAATCTGTGGGTTCCCCTCTTCTCTTTCCCTCTCCGGTTTCTCCGGGAAGCACCGGCTGGTGCGGGCTTTCTCCCAACGCGTGTGTTTCTTTGCAGCTTTAGAAACGTATTTTTCCTTTCGCCTCCTCCTCCAGTTTTCGTGTCCTTTTTCATATATGATGGATATGTTTTTTTGAAGCTCCGCCTGTTCTGACGCTCACACACACACACGGCAGCTGTAATTACATGTTCAGAGTTACCTGTGGCTGGTGGCAAGCGCGATGATCACTTGTTCCCAGCCAGGGCTAACACAAAGGGTGTGAATACTCTCCTCTAGAAATAATCTCGGCAGCTGTGCAGTAGCCTAGTAATAATGCCATTGGTTTTACCCGAGCAATTGTGAAAGTCTGCTGTTTTTTCTTCCTTTCAGAGAGATTTTAATGAGCGCTGTGCCCAGTGTTCAGAAGTGAACTGGGGTCTCACTGATGGAGGTGGATTTTATTGTAGATCTTGTCACAACGTTATTGAGGTAAAAAGATGAGTTGCTGCCTTGGAAAGGGTTTATTCTGATTGCATCTTGACTTTAAGAAAATGACAAATTTTTCTTCTTGGCATTGAGAGCAGTATTTTTATTCTTCCTTCTTCATGCTTTAGTTGACACTGTTTAAAACTAATGTTCCTTGAAATCACAACATTTGGAATGAGCCATCTTGGGCTGCTGTGTTGCTGTAGCTGTGGTGTCAGTGTGCTCTCGAGATGCCTTAGAAGCATTGCCTGGGTGTTGCTGTGTTTCATGCAGCCCAAATCTAGGCAAACCCTAATGCATGCCACCTGTATGTCCATTATAGTAATTGTCTGATTTTGAAATTTCTGGTTGAAAAGTTCAGACTGTCTCATCTCCTGTTAGTGTAGGAATTTTGAGTAAATTCCTCCATTTGTTTTATGATGGGGCAATCTGTGCAAGTTAGACATGGGTCTTTTCCTTGCTAAGATGTATTCTTGTTTTGCAGAGAACAAGAGAAATTGTAAACACTGATTTTATTACAAATTCAAGAGTCCAAACAATCTCCAAAGGTTCAAAAAAGCAGGAAGAAAGTGGTATGTATGAGTTTCTGTGTGTATTTTTGCAAAAGAGTGGCTGTTCAGCTGCTGTTCACCTAGGCCATTATGTCTTTGGTGGAGAACAAAAGTGGATAGGCAGGAAAGACTGTAGGAGTGGGAGCAAAATGCACCTCCCTGATGCTGTCACAACCTTCAGAGATGACACTTGGTGGCTTCCTGAGCCACAGATGACCTCTGTGAGCCCAGTGAGGTTTTTTTGATTGAATAGGGCTGTGCATTACTAACTGCTGCTTTGATTTGTGGAAGCAAATACTCACTGAAGCTACTGGTGGCATTCAGATGTGGTGATGTTTTGTTCCTTCCCTGTGATGGCTATCACAAAACCAGAGAGATTGTTTGTCTTGGCAAGTGAGATGTGATGGTGGTCCTGCTCTTAGTGTCAGTCTGGCCTGTGTTACAGGCACCTGGCCCTGCACCCTGTGCACAGACTGCACAAAAGAGGTTTCATGCAGTTCCAGTAGCTGAACCAGTGCTGCATCTTTCTTCCAGAGTCACTTTTTTACTTTTGATTTCATGACTATTCAGAAAAATAGTGGTCATTACATATGAGCATCTGTGCCATAAGGATGTAGTGGTAAAGCTGCTGCTAGAGGTGTCTGTGTGTTCTGTGTTGGCTGGATACATCTCTTATTCCAGAAAACAAAACTGCATTAAAATGCCAAATAAAGCAAGGGCTTATTTTTCTCTGTGATATGCTGATCTACCTTTGCTCGCTGCAGTGGCAGTGGATTGTTACATTCCTTTGAACAGAGCAATTGTGTGGAAGTGAAGGAAGGTGTGAAAAGGACCCCTCCACTTTTCCTTACCCTGTATTCCTTCTAAAGTCTGGGCCCTGTACCACTCATGCTTTTCATTTGTCCTGTTGAGAAGGTCATTAGCCAGCCCCCAGGCTTCTTAAGAAAGAAATCCTTGTCTTCACCCTGTCCCTTCTGGGAAAGCAGCCTGTTACACTGTATTCCATGAATGTATAGGAGTAAGCTGTGGGCAGATAACTTCTAAGGTGGTGAGATGCAAGGTGTGTTTGAGAACAAAAGTAGTGAAGAACAGATGTGGAAGGAATAAAAAGGAAGTTGAGAAATGCAGAGAAAATTTCTAAAACCAAAAGCCTGTAGAAAAGGTTAGTAGTAAATTTAGAGAGGTAAGGGGGAAAAGTAATTGTAGTACAGCCTGGAGAAATAGTCAATAGATTGGAGCAGGCCCACTCCCTGTGAAATTCATGTTGTGCTAGGATTTGTTAGAAGTTGGGATATTCTTTTATTTAAACATGTATGATTCTGTGTGAGAGAATGGTAAAGCACATGATGATATTGGTTGGTTGTTGCCTGACTCACTACTGTGATGTTCCAGTTTTCTGTGTCAAGGGTGGGAAAGAAATGTTCATATTTCATTTTTAATGGCAGGTTCTCAGTTATTTTTAAACTGGTGATTTAACAATGCTCAATTAGAAATGCCACACTAGACATTATAATGAATTATATTAGTCTTGGGAAATGTGTGAAGTTCTTGTTTTGTAACTTTCCTTCACATTTTAGGCTGTGAATAAATGGAAGTTAGTGGAGTGTTCAATGTGGTTGGTTTATGCACTAGGATCTGAAATTATTAACTATCAATATGGGGATAAGTGTGCATAAGGTTAAAGAAACCCAAAACAGTGCAAACAAACATAGCCTCCCTTTTTTTCCCTTAGAGGGAGGCTGTGAATGGTATATTTGTGAAGGCTTTCAGCTTGTACTCAAGAAACAGGTGGAAGCTTTAGAAGCATTAGGAGTACATCCACAAATGAAGGTATGTAGGTATTGGTGTTGTACACTCTGTGTGTGTGTGTGTGTTACAGAAGGTGGGATTTTTAAAAGATTTTAATTTTTAAAGTGAATCATACAAGTCCCTGTTTAAAATTATTGAGCATATGAAATTGAAATCTGTTTCTTTGGAAATTTTAAAACATATTTATAAAATATCTCAGTTCATAAAATTAGAGATGGAATATTATTCCGATTCCTGAGTTAGAAATTATGCTCTGTTCTCTCAGCAATTAATGATCTTGTAAATATTGTGCTAATTACCATCCATTTGTGTTTACCAGGATGAAATTCTGTGCAATTTTTGGAGGTGTTACCTTCAGAAGAGCAAGCAGGCATATTGCAAGAGACCTGCTGCAGAAACTGTCAAAACATTATCAGTAAGTAAAAGCTCAGACCCCTGGGATGTTTGGTATCTTTTTAAAAGCAACAACAGAAATCTTCTTTGTTTAGACTACATATCTTGCTGGTAATAATGTCACTTCAGTATGAAAGAGATCATATAAACAGGCTTGCACATGTCCATTTTATTTGGTTTTGGAGTTTTTTACCCATTTCAAGAGATAAATATTTCTGTGAGTGTTTGAAATTGCTTGTATGAAAGTATTGCTTCGTCTTGATATAGATAATCAGTAAATAAAAATCACAACGCAATATGGATCATCAGCTACCATCCTTTCCTGCCTGCTCTCTTGATGTTACTCATTTGGTCAAGCTTTGATTCTGTGTTGCCAACTTTCTGGTCATTGTAGCAGATTAACATGTAGTCACTAGAACTTGTTTAATCTTGAGAAATCCTTTAAAAATATTTCATCTTTTTTCCTCACTTACTGATGATTCATGGAGTAAAAATGTGAACAGTTTGGGGTTTAACTTTTACTGTTAATTTTGCATCTGTCCTGCTTTATGTGGTTTGTTAAGATTGAAACCGTAACTAAGAGTAGCTAATACAAACATTTCTTGACAAACCCCAGGTATGTGAGAGCAGTACTGACGTGGACAGTGATCCAGAGAGACCCAGCATTCTGCACTTGCTGTCTCTCTCTGAAAGTGAGGGGGATCTGCAGACTGACTGCAGCAGCTTTGCCTCATCAGTGAGCAAGGTCTCAGGTAGGAGCAGTGAGCTGAACTATCTGAAAACCAGTTTTTCTGTAGTTCCAAAATATAAATAGATTTAAAGTGTGTTTGTTTACAGTGAATTGGAGGAAGTGGTTCGAAGGTGCAGAGTTTTCAGTCTTGTACTACTACTGTACTACTTTATATTCTACCAGAAATAGAAGACTTCCTCCCCCAGCCCCCACCCATGGAGATAAAAGTTGAACAGGACCTGGAAATACAGTGGGAAATGCAAGAGGAAGTTGTTTTATAGCAAGTTTGCTCCATGCCTCCTGTTTGGAGTGGGAAAAAAATTGCTGTTATATCTGCCAAGCTAGATGTTCACAAACACAACAGCTTTGAAGAATAAGCACTTATTTAACCAACAGCAGAGCTGTCAGTTATGACTTTGATGTTAGAAAACGTGTTTATTCTTTAAGGGGGTGTATTTTTTTTTCTATCCCATAGATATATTTAGCTTTTTAATTTTTTTACATCTTTTGGTATTTCTGTATCTTTTGTCTATACAGTCTTTTTACTGCTTTCCCAATGACCCACTCTATGAAAAATCATATTTTAGCATTCCATTAGTTTCTATTTTCTGCTCACAATAGCATCTGGAAAATATTTACAGAATGCTGAGGTTTTTAATTAAAATGTTGTAGAGAATTGGTGTGTGAGGTTCTACTGTGCAGGTGTGATACCAGACAATGCTGCAATGCCTGATACTGGAAAGTATTGCAAGGCACATTTGAAAGCTTTTGCTAGTGTTTTAAAGTTACTATGGTTTTCTTTCTTGGTTTATTCTTTGCTTGCTTCCTTCTTTATCTGTGTCTTTGTTTCTTATTCCCCTGTTATGTACTATCGTCCTTATGTCATGTTTCTGTTCTTCTGTGATATTGCCTCTTCTACCCTCAGAAGCATGCATTACACTATTTTGTGAAGTCCAGAAGTGGTAATAGAGTGAGAAATTTGATTAGCAGCTATAAGAAAACTCCAGACAGAATTAGGGAGGGTGGAAAAAGGTGGAAAAATGGTGATGCAATTTTTTTTTAATATTATGCTAGAACCTATTTTGAGTAAAGAGTCACCATATGTTTGTGCATGTAGAATCTGGGGTGTTGTACAAATATAATACAAAAAGGAAAGAACTGAGTGAAGAATTTCTAGTGAAAGTACTCCCTTGAATTTTTTTCCCCTTTTTGATGTCTAGGAACTCCTTTCTTCCTTGGTACTTTGCATTTCATAGGTCTGTTGCTTAAAGTTTTAGTCCTAAGCAGGCTGTAATTTATTGTCTTGGTTGGTTGTTTCAGAGATTGAATTCAGCATCCAGTAGTCATCACTTTCATTGAAATTACTTGAAATTAGTTAAAGAGTTCAATGATACTTAAAGTAAATTTTGGTGAAGTCAGACAAACATAGAAATTTTTTTGTCCATTGAAATGTAACATAAGTAAGTGTGTTGTAGTCTGTTGTAAACTCTCGTGAAGATTCATAATTCTTTTCTTTGGTGTCGTTTATGCTGAGCTGTTACTGCTACAGACTAGATACCTCAACACCCTTCTTTCCCTAAGAGGCTTGTCCAGATGGCAGTTGGGATTTTTTGTTATTTTTTGTGTGGGGTTAATAGCAAATTCCACTGAGTGTAGCACTGAGATATTGCTAGAGAAGCCTATAAAACTCTTAAATTATTAGCTGCATGTAACTGCCTGCTGTCACACCTTGCATAAACTGGAAGAAATAAAAGGAAATTTGTGCCGTCATTAAGGCCACAAATATAATGAGGATTATTTTAAATTGAGTCGAATGTGAAATTAACAATGAAGCATCAGTCACGGAGCTGCCTTTAAGCGCAGGTATCCATGTGAAAGGTGAAGCAGTTGACCCCAGGGATTAAGCCGATGTTCCAGTGTTGCCTTTGTTCCCTGGCGCACCTGTGCGTGCTGGGATGATCTGTTCTGCAGCGGGAGTTCGGGACGGCTCTGGGTGCCCGTGCCGGGGCTGTGCCGTGCCCGTGCCGGCTCTGAGCGGCCGTGCGGGGCTGTGCTGGTGTTGTACCGGGGCCGTGCCGGCTCTGAGCGGCCGTGCGGGGCTGTGCTAGTGTTGTACCGGGGCTGTGCCGGCTCTGAGCGGCCGTGCGGGGCTGTGCTAGTGTTGTACCGGGGCCGTGCCGGCTCTGAGCGGCCGTGCGGGGCTGTGCCCGTCCCCTGCCCGCAGCCCCGGCTCCGGGGCCGGTAGGTGGCAGCGCAGCCCTGCCCTGGAGCGCTGTGCGCGCTGTCCCATCCGGCCCCGCTGGCGCTGCAGCCTCGCCCGCCCGCGGAGCTGCCAGGCTCTCGGGAGCTCCACGTTGTTTTCAGCGAGCTCTTTGCCCTGGACCCCGCTCTCGCCATTCCTGTCTGAGCAGGTGAACAGTTTGTGGGGAAGTGAAATGAGGAAAATCTCTGCAGAGGCAGTGCTGACGTTTTGTTGCCGGTGTGCTTTAAATACATTTTCATTCATCCTGGCTGGGTCATGATGTAAGGAAGAGAGGCTTACAGGGTTTTTTTTTTAGTTTATTTTTTTCCCTGAACTTGCAGGTTTCACTGCTGAAAAGGTTCCAAACTCATAAATCACTCTACTAAACAAAATTTTCCCCTTTCTCTGTTTTTCTTCATTTTTAGTGATTCACCTCAGTAAGGAAGTACGGATGTTAATTTATTTGGGTTTTTTCCCCCACCCTCTTCACCATTTTCCTACATTCTTGTTCTAAAGTTGTTTCTTTGACATTGAATTTATATACTTTTTTAAAAATAATACCTGTGTTTCCACAGTTAGAGATTATAGAATAGGTGGATTCAGGGCAGACTTTTAACATTAGGAAAATTTCTGCAGTGTAAATGACTTTTTCAATCAAGTCCTGTCTGTTGAAATTTAAAACTGTGTTTTAATCCCAAACTCAGAGTCATTGATTTAAGTACATCCAAATTTCTCTTGTTTCCTCACAGTTCCTTTATCTCTCAAATGGAAAAACAGTATTTCCAGCTCATAAGTACTATTAGTTATGTGTTACATGGGAGTTAATGTCCTAGTCGGTTGGAATAGCACTTTATGAAACAGGTTCTCATCTCATATTGTGGTAGATGAATAAATTAGGGTTAAACTATTTTACAGAAAAGTACAAACAAGCAAAAAACTCAAAGCAATTATTTCAAAATGTTACAAGTTGCTGAACAAGTCTTGTATGTTCCTTTATCTTGATTTTTGTTTGCCATGGTTCATGTATCTATCATATCAATTGCTTTTTTTCTTATCTGTTTTTAACATAAATCAAAGAAAGCACCTCTGTGTACTCTGGATCAGTAGATGGCAGTTTGTATTTAATGAAGAACCAAAAGGAGAAACTCAGGATGACAATGCCAATGACCCTTTCGTTTTGTTACATGGCATTACTCTGGATGAGAGAACCAATTACATTGTCTGAATTCTTAAGGTATGAATACTCTGTAATGAAGAGTTGTTGCATTTATAAATAATCATATTTTTTAAAAAATGTGTCCATACTATTACCCTCTTATGAATTTGCTCAGTAATAGTGAGTTCTTTATATTTAGTCTTGTCTTTCCTTTGTCATGACCATTTGTGCAGCTGCTGTTGGAGGACAATCTCTGTTGATTGCCATGAATTTTGAAAACATCTAATGAAGAAGGTTTTGAAGTTAGAGAAGCTTTTTATCCTTCTCCTTCAAAAATTCTTAAGACTTGCTGGAGGTGTGTATGGCCACACTTCTGTGATATTTGCTGTTGTCAGCATGTCAGAATTAAATGAGTAAACATTCTCCAGGGCTTACATCAGTGTCATCCTGCAAACAATACCAGCACTATACAGTGATCTGAAATGTAGCAAAGTAACTTCATGCAGTGGAGTTGAAATTAATATAGGAAGATCATTTTGTCTTCATATCTTTGTATCTGTAATTATCAGAGTTCAAAATAATGCCTTTTAATATGGTAGAAATAAATTGTTGTAATAATAGGGTTTGATGCTAAATGAAGACTGTCAGGCTACTGCTGACAATGCAGTTCCCTTCTCTCCCCTACAACAAGGCCATGAACACTTCCCTTATTTACTTCAGGAATGAAAAATAATACATCAACTCTTCTTGTTGGCAGTAAACATTTTAAGTCAGGCCCAAATAAGTTCAGGAATTGCTAGATTTTCCTTGGAAGACCTTTTGTATTCTGATACCCTTTTATAACAACTATTGAAATATTGGGTATTTCTAAACAGATGGTGAAAAAACATTACTTGGCCAAAATTTAAGGAATAGAAATACTTAAGTAATTACATTGGGAAATCAAATTGAAAACTCAGACGAAATAAGGGAAAAACTGATTAAAAATTCAGCACTTTAATTTTTATTTTTCAAATATGTAACCCGTGAGTTAAAAGTCAAGGCATGGGTACATTGTCCCCCCACGTGTGGTGTAGTTGCTGAAAGTGTGATGAGTGCTAATGGGTTTTTTCCCCCAGAGCCTGATTTTCCATCATGGCCTCTCTCCCCAGGCATGCCAGGTTCCACCTGCACTTTTCTAGCTTTGTACAAGCTTTCCAAGTGGAATGGGTATTAAAGAACACTTTTTTTGCAAATACTTTCAAAAAATAGAGGTTTTTATGTCTTGAAGCACAGTAGTTACTACTAGATAATCAGTTGCTATGTAAAATAATGTGATCCTTGGATTTTAGTTTAGGGGTAATTGTTGCTTTCATTGATCAGAGTTGCACAAACCATTGCATATTTGCATAACTGGATATGCTATTGCATAAAAGATGCTTGTAAAGTTTTCATTAAAATGCCATAATATTCAGAACTCAAACTAGTACCCTGCAATACAAAAGTATTTATTGAGTGGATTAAAAAATAGTAAAACCCAAAAGTAGTGCTCAATAGCAAGATTTTTACTGGCTGTGTTCTTCCTTAGGAAATTTTGTACAAATCAGAACTACCATAGCCTACTCTGTATTTTTGTGAATGATCAGCAAATAAATAATGTAGACTCTGATAATGTTTGTATCTGGCAAAAATCCAATTAGTAAATTACAATTTCTGGTATAGAGCCAGTGGTTCACACTAAAGAATTATTAGTTACCCCATCCTGTTTGGAGAGTAATTAATAATTAAATACATATTCTTTGGTTATTGTATCTTGGAAACTGTCTCTGGAAGCATTGTTAGCTCATACCAGGCAAAGACATCTTCCCATGTTTCTGTCTTAGTACAATGGTGTGGTTGGCTGAAAACCCAACCAAACAACAACTGTTGAAGTCAGCTGTCATGGGGGAAGATAGATTGTTTTGTTTGCATATGAATGGTAAATTATTGTATTTGGCACTTTAAAAACTGAACTGCAGAAATGATCCTGGAAAATTATTTGGAAACTGGAGACTATCCTTAGGACTAAAATCCTTAAGAGATGAACAGATTTGAATGAGTTTGGAGAAAACATGAAAGCAGTAAAAAGGCTGGAAAAAGATTTTAAAAAATCAAGTAGCAAATATAGCACAGAAAGGCATAATCTGAAGCTAATAATTGGAAATTAAAATAAGATTATTTGAATGAGAAGGTACAATTTAATTACATACAATTTATGTGTGTAAGACTGATTCAATAACTTTAAATGCACTGAACATATGAACTGGATTGAGTACAGAAAGTGAAGTTGAAAAGAATGTTATTTGTATTGCAAAGTTTTACCATGATACGATAGTTATATAAGACTGTAATTATGTTATCAGGCTTCCCTCCCTACCCTTAAGGTCTTTGCCTTTCAACAAGTTTGATGAAGAAGTAGAAAGAATTTTAAATTGCATGAACTGCCATAAAATACTTGTTTTCTGACTTCTGAATATTGAAGTTTAAAAAACCAGACAATGTTCACAATTTTGCATGCATTAAGATACAAAATAACGACAGACTGAAGATGAAAACCATGCAGAGAAAGCATTAAGTATTCAGCATTACCTTTTAAGTCTTTGTAGGCAAATTGTTTTATTTAAACCAGCTGAATTAGAGTTCTGTTTAAAGTTCTGCCTTGTTTTTTCCTCAGTTTGGTTTTCTCTGTACCCTTAAATCAGCTGACTACCACTCCTCCCTTGTGATACATGCTTAGGCACTAGGATTGGGCAATCTGCCAGTTTTTAAAGGATTTACAACACCAAAAATATACTCCTCCTTGCTACTTGACACACATAGCAGAAAGACACTACAATTACCTCCTCTGACAGGAACATTTTGGTTTAAAAATAACACTTTCAACAATGTTCTACTCAAGTCTGTGCTACACATTAAATCCTTTTCCATTGTGAGTAGACTTGCAATGTTCCATATGATGTATATTATTATCTAAATAATAAAATAGTTGGGTTTTGGAAAACTTTTTAAGATGCTAGACTTTTGAGATTCTGAGAAATAATGCTTTTTAAATGAGGTTATACCTAGTTGTGGTGACAAGACTAAACTTATAATCAGTTTGTGGCATTACTGTGGCTTCAGTAATAGATGCATCACTTCCTTGTGGCATGCTGAGGACCTAGGATATTTTTCATACTTGGGCAGTATTAATGTATGTTGCTGCTGTAATTAAAAGAACATGGACTGTGTATTGTATCTGCCAATCAAGTTTTCAAGCACCTCCCTGATAGAACATAGACTTAATAGTCTTACAGGTGTTTTGACCATCTGTCTGTTAAATGAAGGGTTTGAAGCAACAGCTGACAAAAGAAACTGTTCTGAAGTGCTATTCCAAATCTTGACTTTAGTATTAAGTGTTAAAACTTAATCATCAGCACATTCTCTTCATAACAGGGTATTTGTGCTATATTTTTAGAGTGTAAAAGCAACTTTTAACTTGAGAGAAAAGAGCTTTTTTTTTTTTTTTTTTTTTTTTTTTTTTTTTTTTTTTTTTCTGGAGACAATAATTTTAACCTAGAAAAGATACTATTTTTAAACAGTTGCAGTACTTTGACTTGGTGCAGCCAAATTACTGAAAATTTAAAATAAACAAAAGAGATGCGGTGGACACTGCTTGTCTCTTGCAGTGTAAGGATGTGGTTCCAGCATCAGTTTAAGCTGTTCCAAGTTTTTGTTGCTGTGGTCTTGCATAAACATTCCTGTTCTTTCTCTTGCCATGGGTACTAGCATTCATCTGGTTTGTGGCTTATTAGTTGAAAGTAGATCTATAGAAGATAAATTTTGTGAAAGACAGTTTCACTGGACATTTTAGTGCAGATTCACTAATGTGCTTCACTGCTGTCCCTTTCTGCCTTGTGTTGGCAGTGATGTTCCTGCAGTCACCCGAGTCTGTTGGAGTGAAACCCTGAAGGGACTAGATCCCAATCTGATCCTCTGGAAGTCTCACAAGTGCTTTTGTCAGCAGGGAGGAGTGTGTGGCAGGGGACAGGAGGAGGGTGGGATTTCCCATTTCAGAGGCAGCAAGCTGGGAGGGTGGTTTGGCTGCATCACCACTACACCACACCCAAAACAAGGTCCTGATTGTGTGTCCTCTTCCAGCTGCTGCTGTGCTGGCTCAGGCGTTCGCTGCCCGCCGTGTCTTGGTTCCTGGCCTTTGTGTCTGACAGCTCATGGTGTGACTCTGCCTTAACGTGTGTCAGCCAAAGCTTATCATCAGCTGAGCCAGTAATGCATCCCTCTTGCTGAAAGGGGAAGGTCCTGCTTCCCTTTTTTCTCTTCTCCTGCCTGTGTGATGCATCCCCTTCCCTCTGGCAACTGTAGAGTCACCTGTGAGCCTCTTGACAGTTTGTTAGATGATGAAAGAAACCTTGCTGGCAATAGGGTAACAGGTGGTTTTCTGCTGCTCTTGTGACTTACATTTGGGGAAGAGATGAGCAGCAGCAGCTCATGGCTGGATCACAGGGAGAGAGGTCCTGTTGAGCTTTTAGTTTGGTCCAATCAACTTTGTGAAACCATGCTTATGTTCCTCAGTTTAGTGGATGATTAAAATGAGCTAAAGAACTGATGTGCCAGCTCCTCAGCAGGTCAGGCAGGGTGGCATGGACCAGTGATGGGGGCTGGGTTTGGAGAATGGGAGCCCAGTGCACTCAGGGTGGGGAAATGTTGGTTGAGGAAAGCTACTGAAATTTCATTAGCAAAATGATCATACATGATTTGATTAGAAAGGGCTTGTTAGTTCTTCACTTTAGAGACTGATAAGCACAGCTTTGGAACAAAAGCTATTGGGCAATGTGATTTTTCGTACTGCTGTTATTTTTCAGGAACCATTATAAATTATTCTAACAGAGACAGTTTTGATCATAAAATGTAGTTTTTTATTTTAATCCTGGATTTAACTCGTTTTTTCAATTAAACTGAAAATTCAGGTAGCACTGCTTAAAAAAGATATACTATAATTGTAAAGTTTGGAGTAAAAGCTAGTACTTTTAAAGATAATTTTGGTCAACTTCAATAGATATATTCTATGTAATATGGAACAAGTAGTGATGAGGGAGATAGCAGGTGAGCTTGTGAATTCCTGTAGGTTCAGAAGGCACATAAAATTAAATGTTTGTAGACCAAGAAGTTACTACTATGTAGTAGGTCAGAGAGGTCCTGTGCAAATAACACTTATCAGCAGGGGAGAAAGTTGTTTTCAGTCCTGATATTAGCTAATGAACAGACTCTTCACTGTTTGTAATGTTAACTTATTCAGGTTTAATGTGCTCTTTTAACAAAATTGGTTTGGAAGAGACGGGAAGGCATTTCTGTCTCAGTCCCAAGGGAGACTCCCAGTGTGCCTTAGTGTGGAATGAGTGTGCTGCCTTGTGAGGATCTGTGCTTGTTCAGTGCTTGCTTGGCCTCTTGTAGGTGTCTTAAGATCCTGGATAAGAGGAGGGGTTTGGTGTAGAGGTGGCTTTTTATTGGTATCTGTTGTTAAGTCTCATCTCTCTCTCTCTCTTTATATATATATGTGTGTGTGTGTATATATACACACATTTATTTATATATATACACACACATATGTGTGTGTGTGTGTGTATATTCAAGAAAAATATCAAATAATACTGTCAACCACTTACCAAAACCAGTTTTTAACAACAAAGATGCATTATTTGTGTGCAAATGAAAATGGAACTACTTTTATTTATTAGTATGCAAAACAATTTCTATTCATACCTCAGTAATACTTCTTTGAAAATAACTGTAATTGATGTGGCTTCAGTTCTATGTATCTGCTCATCATTCTATGATTTTCTTCCCTATCAAATTACCTGATTCAAACTCCTCCAGTGAAAAGTCTTGTTTTAAAAGTAAAATTTACTTAAAGCTTTAGAATTTTGAAAAAAAAAATCCATAGCATTCCAAGGAAAGCTGTTCAAGAAATGCAGTAGTTGAAGAATGTGCAGAACACACTCCATGTAAGCTTGTTGATTGTTTGCTTACTGTCATAACATTATCATTTGTCAGTCACATCTGAGCTTGAACTTAAAAGCCTTTAAATGATTGAACTGGTTTGTATTCTGTGGAGCATTTTGGATGTGTAACATTGGGTTGAATTGCTTAAGTAGCATAATACTGATAATATTTCAAATCAGAAGTTGATTTGTGTATTAATGTTATAATAAACATATGACTTTGTCATCCTATACATTATTTTTGATTTGGTCTTCTTTTTTTTAATGCAGGTTTGTTGTTGAAGGGCATATTCCATATTTGAATGTTTTTGAGCATTTTCCAGAGAAGATGAAGTTGTGTGGACTTGATCTTAAGATCTTTTGTGTAGAGGTAATTTTTTTCTTAAAGGAAAAGTTAAAAAAAACCCTAGCCCAAATCTAGTTATTTAGTGGTATTTTAATTATTTTAGTCACTGTACTAATAAATTGATTAAATCTATTGTTATGTAATAGGGTTCATGTTTCACAGTATTGGAGCCTGGCAGAAACTAGTGCATTCTGTGACTTGGAGTGCTTTAATCTTTAACCAGTCTTGCTAAAGTGATTACCTAAGTTAGAATGAAATCAATAAGTACTTGTGGAGAAAAGGGTGTTCAGAACTGCTCTCAAAATACTCAGAAATAGGGTTTAGCTTCAAGTCTAAGGGCAATATGTTATTCTGTCTGGTGCTCACTTGAAATATCTTTTGGATTTGTTTGTAATTACATATTCTTTTAATATGATATGGTTTAGATGCTATCTCTTGTTCTGTTCCTTGATGTAGTGATTGAAATATATCAAACCTAAAATATATATAAGGGGATACAGCTCTTCTAGGGACTGAATAGTAATGGACTGTCTTGAGTGAAATTTAAATTTCCTTTATTTAAGATTCTTAAGTATTGTGGTAACAATTGCCCAATGACATTTCTGTTCCAGATAAAAATTTATTATGGATTTTTGATGTGTGCAAATAAAATTTTAGCTTTTAAGAGCAGAAAGCAGCAATTCTACCCAGCCCTCACTGGTGATGTTGCAAGTATCATTACCATTCTCCAATGTGTAGCTTTTATGCACAGGTCATGAGTTGTTCAGGAGTTGTGCCTTCAGAAGTTTTAGCATTTATATTATTTTTGGTTTTATATTACTGCTTTCCTGTCTGAATATATGAGAATTATGGCATCAACTTCTAAAATTCAGGAGATAAATTTATTATAAAATATTTTGTTTTCTTTGTCTTAGATATTTCCGTAACAGAAAAGAACGTTAGATTGAAATATGAGTATAAACTTGGTTTTAAGTCTTTGTCCTTCTTTGCATCCATCTTCTGGATGAGTTTTTATTTTATGAATTGCAACTGGAAAGCTTGTACCATACCTCAGAGTGGGAGAACTGGTTTGTAGAGAGGAGATGACAGTTTCCTTTGGAGCATCCTACTGTTTCCTTTTGGGATAGGGCTGCTCCTGTCACTTCCAAAGCATAAGTAGATATGCACACTAGTCAAGTAATCTCTTAACTGTGTTTTCACTGAGATAGATAGTACAGTTCTGTAAGCTTACTCTGCCATTTGTTTTCCAGCCATTCCAGTATTATTGTGGCTTCCTCTTTTTAGAAATGTCTGCTCCTTACTCTACCTCCAATCTTACTTAAGGCATTTCAGTTTATTTAGTTTTAATGATTTTTTTACTACATCATGAAGCTGATAATTGCAAAATCCTTACTAGCTGTTTCCTACATCTCATGTTTCTCACTGCAGCACTGAGATTACCAATGTCTTACTGTGTCTAGTTTTGGCATCTGAGTTTTGAGAAATTCAAGAGATGAGGTTACTGTCCTGGAGCAGGAAATTTTATAATACTCCATTCTGAAAATATAGCTTGCATTCTTTTCTGCTTTGTGCTCTGTGTAAAATATTTTGTAGACAATTACCTTAAAAACCTTTATGATATTATGGCTGTTATAACCAGGCATGTAAGTTGCTCTAATGTCATTATTTGTTATCCTTCAAGTCTGGTGAATATAAGCTGTAAGCATGTTCCAAAATATTGATAACTGACTATTCCATATGTCTCCTTTTTAAATTTTGAGCAGATTTTTAGTGCATTTAGTTGTCCTGAAGGATTTGGAATCTTACTAAAGATCACTTTATCAGTTAGCAGCAGATGAAGCCTAACTTGATGAAGCTCATCTTGTATATAAATATTCTCAGTGGCTTAAATATATTTTTAGTAACAATTTCCCTAAATATACCTAAAATATGCTGAATTTGTAAAACATTGAAGTTGTTACAGGTGTTAGAAAAGTAAATGCAATATTATTACCAAGTGAGTCATGTCTACTTTTTTGTAGTGGCTTGTGTATGTATACATGCACAAAGGGTTTTCTATGACTTGTCATTTAGTAATGGTTTTCCATATGCAAGGAATGGGACTAGTTTCAGGCTTCCCAGCTGTGATAAATCTCTGTGCTGTGTAATTTAGGAATGGAGTCTGAAAATTTTTCCATGTGTTGCATACTATTTGGCAATTAGAGGTGTTTGCAGTATCTGCTGAGCAAACAGAGGCTGAGAGAGCTGAGGGTTTTATCACTGAGAAGGGAAGGCTGGGGGGATTTCAGTAATGTGTGTAAGTGTCTGTCAGGTAGGAGTGAGGATGGCATTGGGCTTTCTTTTGGTGGTGTGCAGTGGAATGACAGGAGACAACTGAAACATGGGGCACAAACCGAAAAACCAAAAATTCCATTTAAATATAGAACTTCTTCACTTTGTAAGGGTGACTGAGTCCCTGTTTACAGAGGTACACAAAACCTGATGGGACACAGTCCTGAGCAGCTTGCTGTAGTTGGTGCTGCTTCAGCAGAGTTGTTGGACTCTGTAAATCTCCAGAGGTTCCTTCCAACCTCAAGTATGCTTTGTATTCTGTTTCACATTTTCAGTATAGGTGGCAGATAAGCCCTTCATATTTTGGTAGAGGAACAGCTAACAAGAAGGGCATAATTCTTTATTCTGCTGGGACTGAACTTTATTTAAAATACCTGCCACAAAGGTATGTTTCTATCTGAACACTTCTGTCCAGAGGTCTGGGAGCTCTGGGCATGACTGTCTCATAAATAAAGAGAAAAGGAGCTTCCAGCTCTGTATTATCTTTAATCATGATGTGTAACTGTTAGACAGGTGTCAGGGCCTAGCTGAAGGTAAGTACTACTCAAAAGTGTTTTATAAAGGATAAAAGTACTTAATGGAAGATCTTTAAGAAAAATGAGTTATATTCCATATGTATTTATCTTTCCATTGCTTGGTATCAGTTTTCTAAGCATTTACTTAATTAGTCATCTTATTTATCCCTTCTTCTATTAAATCATGTGTATATTAGAAATTATCCCTTGAAAAACAGGCTTTACCTAAATATACAATGAGAGAGTAAATGGGGAAAACAGCAGCAGCAGCAAGATGCTCTTGTTTTGTTCAGAAGTTCTAACTTCCCAGAACAAGGGAGGAAAAGCAACATTTCCTTTTTCTAAAACAAGTATTCTTATTCTATTTGATTAAAATGTCTTTTTATGTATGAAGAAAGAATAAAATGTATAAGTTTTTGGTTTTCTTCTGTGCAGGAGGTCAAGAGTTTTTTCTTGTATTTGCAAATTGTTTGTTTGCTGCAGTAAATCTCTGCTCATCCAAAGGCTTGTGCCAGTAGCCAGTACATCTTTGATAAGTGCAGTTATCTTTTCTCTCTTAGGCAGAAGTCAACTTTGTTCCCTTTTTAATGCATGTAGGACATCTAGGATTTTAGGTTATATATTTCTTTTAAAAGCTATTAGCATAGGAGTTAAATGTACTTGTAAATTAGTAGTAGTATAAATAAAGTTCACTGGATAATTTGTTTTCAGTTTGTATTATTTTATTGATATTACCTGTCTTCCAGCTCCCTTTTTTATTTCTGCAAGAAGTAGGGATACATTTTTAAGATACACATCCTCTATTTTGCTTTTATGGATTTATCTTTATTCTTATAAAAATTGATTTAAACATCTCTTGTCTTGAACTATCAGCAACTTGTCTTTGCCATAGGTCTGTCTTGCCAAGCATTCTTGACTTGGGACTGTGTACCAAATTATCTTTTAAGTATTATTTTGCTTGTGCTTAGAAGTTGTTTGTGCTTTGCTGACTCAAATTTACATGTAACTTTCATTACTTTTCATAAACCACACTGTTTTTCTGTGTATTTTACCTTAATGCATTGGAAGTGGATTTTTTTTTTTTTTTTTTTTCATGTGCAAAAGTAATACTTGGTTCTGATTCTCACGTTCTTCACACACAGACAAATTTAAATGTATGTGTATATATAGGTAAGCAGGTCACTCCCATGGGTGTTGGGCAACATGATTTGCTAAAGTACTGAAGATAACAGCATGTCATTTTGGAGTATGTGCTGTGTGCAACAGGATAGGTGTAGTCTCATAAGCATCTTTCAGATCCTGTTGTGCTGAAGAGCTTTGGAAATGGTTTGGATACTCAATGCACGAGTGTCTGGACTTGCAAGGAGCACAATGTGTGACCTCAGACAAGTTCCCTTCTCTCAGTCTCTTCTCCAAATTTAAAAGAAAACTTTAGGCAGAAACTAGTTAAGAATCTTTTTTTTTCCCCAAGGATGGTGGGGAGGCTGGAGAAAGTTGAGTCTGGTGCGTTAGTTGAATTCTGTTCAGACCTGCCTGCTCACTTGTCCCTGAAGACAAAAGGAATGGGTACTTAGTGAATTATCCTTGCTTCTTCTTCTGCCCTGGGGTGTGTGGTCATGGAATGGCTTCTCTAGAAGCCTTTCTCCATTCCCCCTTCCTCTTCCCTTACTCTTAGGTAGATGTAGCTGCACAATTCTAAATCCACATGTTTTACAAGGCCACTGAATGTTTTAGTGTTGACTGTGTTGTTGATGCACCTTTCTGCCTAGGAGTCTGTATCTTTAAAATACTTCCTTTTTTATTTTGTAATACCATCCTCTCTTTTTCATTATTTTTGCTTGTTTTTTATAATCCAGAGTATTGCTGCCTATAACAAGGAATGTACTTACTTTAAAAGATTTGACCTTGCCAACATGATAAAATTACTGTCTCTGCTACTTTCTCATTGTCTTAGTATAGCTTTTTTGTTTGTTTGTTTCTTTTTTCCATCCAATTTGGATTAACAGAAGCACTGTTCAGTTTGAATTCTGCACTGTCTAATTCTCCTCTTGCCATCCCTGGATGTCTTGATTCTTAAATTACTCCTAGTGTTGCTCCTCAAAATTTTCCTTGATACAGAAGTGCTTTCCAAACCTGCAGCTGAGAATGGTGTTAGCATTCTTCCTTACTGTTGCCTATGGAAAGTTCTTGAATGCATCCTGCTAAAGCAGCATTTACTGCTGCATTTACTGAAGCATACTGCAGCATTATAATAAATAAAAATGCTGCAGCATTTACTGAAATAGACTGTGCCAGTTATAAATCACTGTTGTGGACAAGAGAGAGGAATCATGAAACTCAGAATAACATGTCATGATTTTGTCCCTTTTATGCCACCTAACTGAAAAGCTTGTTGTTCTTACCTTCTTGCTGATACCTTTTTTTTCCATGTTTAATGGCTTATCATTCTATATTAAAATTATGTTTCTTTCTGTCTGTGTTGGATTAGGCCAGTGGTTCTGAGCAGCTCAGTTGTGTTCAGTTAAATAAGGGCTTTTAATTAATGCTCCATTATGAATTGATGTTGATTTTGACAGAAAATTGAAGAGTTTGTAAACAAATGTTTGCTGCTCTGTAATTCATCTGAGACTTTCCTTTCCCTAAAGGTAACCTGTGAGAGGTGTTGAAGTAGATGCTGTTAAGTATTTATAAAGTAGACTGGAAATCTTCAGCTCTTTTGGGAACATGCCACTTGAGCATGGAGTGTTTTATTCTGTATGATGCTTTGCCTTCATTTTATTTGTGTTGGAGGAGTACATACCTTGCACTTACTCATTCACACACACCTTCCTTAGCTTGGATTACAAAATTTCTTTCCTCTTTTATTTAGGAGTGAAAGATTTCGTTGAAAAATTGAGAGATGATCATTCTTCTCTATTCTGCCTGGAAACTTTCCAACTCTTTGGTTTCTTCTCTTACAGTATTCTATAGTTTGTGTTTTCTTTTTGTTCTTCTCTGCCATTTTTTAAATGTTGCTTGGTTTTATTCTTGGCAGCACTTGGATATCCATATTTTTCTAGCACTAATCCTTCTGTCACCCATCTTTCTGTGTCAGCTTCAGTCTCACTTCTGAGGATATGAGAGATGTGATTTGTGAGATGAATTTGCCAGGCTGCTCCTCTGCTATCAAATCAAGCATGCTTCTCTTTTGCACATTTTTTCTTCATGCTTCACTTTCCTGTGGAGCAGTTCTTTAGTTTTGATTGAATTATGAGTTATGTTCTTGCAGTGAGACTTAGTGGTAATTTTGATTTGGCTCCTCTTTAACTTTCTGTGGAAAAGGAAAAAAGCTTTTCAGATCAGCTTCTTGTGGGACCTGGAGCTTCAGTCCACTCACTCTCTTCTCTCCTCTTCTGACCTTATGAAGGTTGCTTGACTGACAGGATATTTTTAGATTCTGTTTTTCCCATTGCCATAGTATTAATTTGTTCAGGATCCATGCCAAGCTAATCATTCTACAGTTCCTGAATCTCCCCTTTTACATTTTTTTAAATACTGCATATTAAAGTTGAGAGTCCTTTGATGTTTAGAATTTCTTAAGATTATTTAAAAAACAACATTTGTGTTTCAGAGAACTCCTCAGTTATTTCCTTGAAGCTTCTTGTGTGTAAATTATCTGGGCCTCTCCTTTGTGAAATACTCAATTTTATCAGATAGTGGTTTACTTCTTTGCAGACATAATTTTTCTCTTCCTCACATGTGATTTTAATGCAGTGGATTTATGTTCTTTGTCCATTTATAGCACAGTCTTGCTTTTCTTCCTATTTCATTACTTGCCTATTTACCTTTGGCATTGAAATTCCGGATTTTTTTTGGCTGTTTGGGTTTTTAAGTTTCCCTGCTGCTTACAGCTTATCCACCTTTTTCATTGCAGAATATCTATAGTTTCTTGTCCTTTTTTTTTCATCCAGGAGATTGTCTCTGAGCACTGCTGTCAAATGCCCCCCATGCTTCAAAAGGGGGATCTTTTTTGGTGGTTTTCCCTTTATCCACTTATCCCACAATAAAAAGAGGAATATGATGGATCTGTCTGGGAGTGTAGTGACCTACCAGGACTGATTTGGAGAAGTTTACTTGAGAACAATTTATTCTCAATTTGAGAACAAGTTCTAAACTTGAGACTTATATCCTTGTGCAATACTACCCAATGTGGAACTTGTCTTCCACATTATAAATTACCTGTAATGTCAATAATTTATGTTACAATGTGATTAAATGTTTCAGAGTTTTACTACTGCAGATGGGTTAAAGATATAGAACTTCAGATTTATATCCTTTTTCTCATCCTCTTCATTACAGGCAATATTAGAATCAGAATATAGTTGTTAATACTTATACCATATAAACACTTTGTGCCTTGTGACCATCTAGCAACTCAGTAGCTCAGTAAAACTACTTTTGGATTACATGGGGACGTGCCACAAAAATGTGTGTGAATCAATTCAGCTTTGTTCAAGCATAATAAAAGCCATTTTGTTTTGTAAATTTAGCTGAAAAGTTTAAGTAATTTAAGACGCCTCCTGATTTTGATTTCCCTGTGAATGTTGGGGGCAGAAGAACTGTCAGGTAGCCTGGAGGAAAACATAAAAATAGAGGGTTTCTCATGGATTAAGGAAAGACAATTGCTCTGTGCTTTGACATTTACTTGCCATGTACAGCTCAAACTAGGATTTGGTTAGTCCTTAGCTTTCGAGCATAATGGCTCAATTTTAGAAGTAATTTGGCACTCAGTCCCCAGTAATTTCTAATAATCTCTACCAGCTTGTTGCAAACTGTGAGGGGTTCATGTAAAATATGCTGCTTGGATTGACTGAATAATTTATCTATCTTCTGACCAGAAGTAATATCAGTATTATGGGTTTATTGAAAACTAATTCTTCAAATTTACAGTTCCTAATAAAGCAAGGAAACTATCATTCTTATATCTAAGTGTATTACTTGATTTATTCACATTGGAAACACTTGTTTGCATTTTGGTTTAGATACTTTGGGCTGTTTTTGTTTTGTTTCCTGCAGTCAGAAGCATATCACAGATATTTTACTGTGTTTGAAATGTATAAACTTAGGATCTTCCCTAGGAAGCTTTGAAAAGTAGCTAGTCTCACTTACTGAGAGTATTTTCATTGGATCACTTAAATATAGACAGCAAGAAAGGACAGAGATTAGGAGAAGGACTATTAGGGTATTGATGCTTCTCTCTTTTTGCCTACACTCAGCTCTTCTGGAGATCTGTGTGAATTTGCAGAGGTTGTGAGCTGTTCTCACTCTTGCTAGTAACTCTTCCCACCTTGTACTGGTAACAAAACCTAAGGACTTTTTCATCATTCTTTTCAAACTGAAAGAATTAGTATCTCCTCACATAATAAAAAATCACTGGTGACCCTCTTTGCACCGCAGGGAAGAACGAGTTCTGTCTTTGAACTGTGAAATGCTCAGGGAAGAGCAGAGTGTCTCTGGGGATGGTGTTACTTAGGAATGTCTGTAGAGTGTTCTGCTCATAGCTCATGGTATAAATTGATATGAAACTGTAATAATGACCACTGGTGATCCATGGAAATCTCACAATGACTCTTTTTAGCATCACTAAAAATATAAGTACTTGTCTTGCCCTTTAGGCCAATGTCTCCCTTCAGTTTTCTGATGTAATTCCTTGATTTGTACCCTAAATTGGATGCAATGTGGCTGAGTGCTTTCATACAGCAAATGATAGTTCCTTCTTTGCAAATGTTTCATATCAAAGATGCTATTTATGGTACTGTAATTTCATCAACTTAAAAGCAGAAGGATTAGAATTTGCTTCATTACAGAGTTTGAGTGTGTGAATAAAAGTTTATAAACTTAACAGCATTTCTTAAGTGATGGTGTTTCTTTAGTTGTGGGTGTGGATTTAGTCTCCTAATTATGGTACTCTTCTAGGAGGGACAGGTGAAGTGAATCACTGTTCTAAGGCTTTATGTTTCTTGTCCCACTGTCTAAGGAGGAGTGAAATTCTCTGTATACTTTTGTATTGTGAATATTGCGTGAGGTCATTGTACTGAAATTCTTGTTGTGGAAATGATTTATACTGTTTGATGACTGCTTTAGTGTTACTAATTTGGTAGTTGACAATAATGCTGTGCTAATAACATGCTAAATAATTTTCTAGTTTGAAGACAGTTTTTTAAATAAAATGGTCTGCTGACTGTTTTTGATTAATAAACCATGTAGGTAAAAGTAAAACACATCATTGATACATGCAAAGATTACTTACACTTGAAGAAGGAATTTTTAAAGAAGAACAATAATGTTGAAAAAAAAATCCAGTGTAAGCAAAAGTATACCTACAAGTTCCTTAGTTTTCATCATTCTATTCAGTCGTTGTTTTTTTTCACATTCCTCTCTTTTTTTTCCTTAATAAAATTCTGACTCCTGTGTGAGCAGTTTGGAGTATGTCAAACATTCCCTTTTTTGCATCTACTGAGGTATATAATCTTGGAGTTTCATTGTTGTGAAAATGCAGATAGAGAAATACTACTTGAAATTTCTCAAACTTCCTTCTTGTCCAACAGCTGGCATGAATATCTTCATTCTAGGTGGAAAAAAATAGTGTTAAGTAAAGAAAAAATGGTTTGTAGTGTTCTCTGAAAGCTGGTATTAGCAATGCTATCTTCATGTACCAACCTTAGTTTAAATACTTGTGTCACCTTAATTATACAGGTTTCTGTAATCCCTTTATGATGCAGTTTTTGAACATGCAGTTGTTACGGCCCAGCTACATTAGAGTTATTTTCTAATAACTCCTGGCATCTAATGGAGAATGGAGATTAAAAAAATTTGATGTTAATGTATAAATTTATAATGTACAGTATCTTGAATATTATGTGGAGTTTTGTTTGGGTGTTTTGCTTTTCTTACCCTTCCCTTTGTTGCAGAAGAGCTGAGAGGTAGAGGGTCTCAACAAGGACTATCAAACATGGGGACAATTTCCCTACAAGAAACAGTTAATATTGTCTGCTAATCTTTCAACCTAAAGAGGAGATGACTAAGAGGAAGATGTGGTGATAGTTTGTAGAACATGTTCAGGAGGAAATTGTTAAATGTCTCTTCCAATTCAAGGTCTGGAGGTGTGAGCAGAGGTTGCTGGTGTTTACAGGTTCAGAATCAAACAGCAGATGTGGCTTCATACATTTTGTGGGTAACTGGTGAAACTCCTTGCCTTAAAGGATGCTCTGGATTTTAAAAGGGCCAGATGCTGACTGTACAAATTCCATGGAGGAATAGAGATCTGGAACAAAAGAATAGAGAGATCTCACTGCTGAGTCAGCCACAAGTGGTGTGAAGCTGGACAGATGTTTGGTAGTGTTGTGGCTTGCTTGGTTCATAAATTCCTCCTTGCACATTTTGCTTGCTTGCTTCTGGTTGCAAGGCTAAATAGAATTTTTTTGATTGATGTGGTACAGTCACTTTTTTTTTTTTTTTTTTCTGGGGTTTCAGTTAGGCTTTTAGTTTGTGGGTTTTGTGTTCTGGGGAGAGTTTTTTAAAGATTGTAAAACTTCATTTTTCATTAACTAGTTATCTTAGAACAACTCTTTTAAAATCATAGTTCAAGCCTTTAAGTTGGGTGAACTAAATATGGTCTGATGAAATTTCACCTTTAGAGATCTCAGGATATTTCTTGAAAAATGTTGTTGAATGATTAAATGGCAAAAGTATACAAAATCATTACATAAAAGGGGTATGTCTAGCCTATACCAACAATTCCTAAGCAATAAATATTACATGTTTTTCTTAAGCAAAATTTTGCTATTTGAAAAAAGATTTTTTCATGCTTGTATTTTTCTAGTGACCTTTTGGTTTGTTTTCATGGAGGGACTATAAAGGAATTGCTTGTTTAATAACTCACAATGTGAAATTCCTTACTGTTGAGTAGTAGTGATGTTCCCAATGCCTGAAGGAAGCAGGAACACTTGCAAGAAGCCTGGCCTAGAAATGTGGCAAGAAGAGAAACATGAAAAGCCATGTAAGAATAAATAAATTCTAGGTCATGAGGGAGCCATCTTGATCTGACAGGTTAAGGGGTTTTGCACTTTACCCTTAATATTTCTAAACAGTCTTCAGTTCTGTGCAGTCCTCTTTTGGCCCTAAAAGCAAGTACAGGTCTTGATTTGTGAACAGATTAAATTAATATCTGTCTTCTTTTAATTTCTTTGAATAGCGATTAAAGTTTTACAGTAGAGCATAGGAAATGTAGGAATTGCTGAAGAGAACATGCATTTAGCTGAGACTCTGTAAGTGCTTTAGGGTGTAGTCATTACAGTTTCATCTCATTGTTTCTAAACCAAGATAGTCTTAGTTCAGCATGCAGGAAGTAGTGAGCTGCTCTGAATCTTTTTCTTTTCCTCATTTAATATGAAGTTCAAGCCTGCATTAGTACAAGCCACATAAAACCAACTCAGTTGCAGAATATTTGGTCCTTTCTAAATGCTGTAAAATGGTGGCTGTATTTTTTTTTTCCACATTGGCTTTTTGAAAGGATTTGTATACCTTAATAATCTGCTACTGGCAAAAGCACACGTCTTCAGGTCATCACACAGCTCTTAGGAAACTGCTGACATATGGATTGTCTAACACTCTATGTTTTGGTGTATTGCACATATATATTTTAGTTTGGGACTGATTCAAACAGAGTAATTGCTGACTAAATCTGTTCATGAACTCATAAATGCAGGTCAAAATATTTGCTGTTTTCTCCTGGAGAGTTTGGACTGGAATGACAGCAGCTTTCTGCTTCCCTGGAAAGCATATCCATCAGAGTGGCTTTTAGGCACGTTCCTCTGTTTGCTGAAGTCTTTCTCTCAAAATATTCCAGGTCTTACATGTAAGAGCCTCTTTTCCTGATTAGAATTTGAGTGACCTTAATTGACACGATTTTTTTTATTTCTTTTTTTCAGTGGTAACTATTTAAGTAATTCAAAATATGACAAAAGCTGGTCATTCTTGTTTATTAAAAGAAAATATTCTTTTAAGAGGGATAAAATTCTATCTCTACAAATTCTGCTAATCAACCATGCTGCACTTTCCCAAACAAGCAGGGATTCCTGCTTTGGTCTGCAGGTGTTTTGAGATACCTTGTAATCTTCAGGTTTTTGGGGATAGGTGTGTATCCATCAGTATTCTTTGCCTGTGTTTTTTATACATTTTAGCAGGTGCAGGCAGTACTTGTTCAAGATAGAAAGTAGTGCAGAATGAAAAGAGGCGAGGGTGAGGCTTTTATTTGAAAGAAAAAAAGCTGAGGAGGAAGTTCACTGCTGAAAGGGTTATTGTAATCAAGTTTATCATGAGAGCTTGCTGTTGTGTAACAGAAACTCTAGCTTGTCCATACCTGTCTTTAAGCATTACTTAATGAATAAAGAAAACAAACTTACCATAGTATTTATGAAATTCAATAAAATTTGTTTCCAAACTCTTAAATTTCAATACATTATGGTAGTTCCACTCCTTATTAGAATCTTCTGTGTAATTTTAGAATGACTATGTTTTTTTAGAAAAGTGATGTTTGACAGAGTTTGCTTGTGAGCATGAACAAGCTAATGCACAAGCACGTGTCTCTCGTGGTTTAATAATATTGAAACTCATTTATTCAAAAACCACTTTAACCAGGAATAATGTAATGAAAAATATGTCTTCCTCTGAAAGTAACCCATTAAAAAGTCTGTTGGGCAGCCAGAAATGTTTTTTTTCATAGTAAAGGAGTACATCTATATTGGATGTTCAGTTGGCTTTTTTCTTTATATGTAGGTTGCTGGCTCATCCTCATGCCATCTTAAATTCTTCAGTAAAGACTGCCTGTATTAGTTTAATGCAGTCTAATACCCTAGCACCTGATTTTTTTTCTCTCAAAAGGGCATGAGCTTTGTTTATTGAATAATTTTCTAAAATTTATCTTTGCTATATAAAGACCCTTCTCACTTGCTCTACAGCAATGATCAGGAATAATTTGGGTTTTTAGGATGTAGTAGTTGTTGCAGCTGAAACAGTTGTTAAAAGGAGAGAGGAAGTGAGAGCCTGCCAGTGTGATTTCTGTGATTTTCAAATAATATCCTGACTACTTTTTTCTTCACTCCTACCCATTTGTTACCAGACAGATAACTTGGGCAACCTGCCTGCTTCTCTTTCGGGCAGAGAAATTAATTTCCTTTTATTTCTTCCTTCTGCTTGATGGCAGGCTTGTAAAGGAGCAGCTTTACTTGTATGCTTGGTTTCCTTGTCTTTTTTAAGGGAAGAAGTTTCATGAGATGCATATTTCTTTGCAACTCCGAATGGGGTTATAGCAATTTCACCTGTCTTCTTCTTGTCATTTGGTTCCCTTTTAATAATTCCAGGCACACCCTCTCACTGTTACATCAGCATCTGTATGTGATTCATGGATATCAGGGTTTGGAGAAATCCATCCACTCATTTAGTCCATGTAAAAATGAGTGCAGTGAGTCAGAGTTGGGGCTCATGGAGTCAGCTCTCCTGTTTGAGATGTGACCAGGGAGAGGAGGCAGGACAGGGTGCAGGGGTTTTCTCCCATACACTTTCACTCTCACCAGCAAATCACAAGCCTGGCATGTTTCTATACAGCAGTGGTGAGAGTGCTGAAAATGGAATCTTAGGATGGTTTGGGTTTGGGTTGGAAGGGACCTTTAAAGAGCTTTTTCTGTACACTTCTGCTCTGGCAAAGAAGGCTTTCCTGAAAAGACTACACAGAATCTAACCATATAACAAGGTTGACTACATTTTTTTTTTTTCCAGCTAGGTTAAATGGCAAAAAAAGTTTCAGTGTTTCCTATTTAAAAGTTTGTATTCATGGTGACACACAAGGTTAAAGTATCATAAATTTGTATTTGATGTCTGTTACATTAGTTTGTGGCTGTTCCAGGTGTGATGGTGGTTGTGCCTGAGAGGTAGGTAGAGGTCAGGCAAGGGGGAAAAACAAGGTATGTAGTGATTGGTCCACAAAGTCATTTCATTTAGTTTTAAATACTAATTTGGCTGTAAATTTCACAGTTAATACGGTTATTGTCTCTACTATCAATTCTTTTATGCAATCTGCATGCACTGTGGCTGGTGTCATCCCACATCAGGCTCATGCTGCAGATGACCAGATATATCTGAACCAGTTGAGCAGCAGAAGCAAAGTGAGGTGAGCCAGGTGCCATAGAGAACTTGACTGCTTTGTTCATTGTTGGTACTTAATTTTATGTTGTAAATGTAAAGCCAGCTTAGGTTCCTGGGAATGTGTGTTTCAATCCAGGCAGCATTCAAAGATCTTTGCACAAACTAGGGCAGCCATTTGGTTTATTATTTTTACATAAAATATATTTTTTTATGGGTATGCCCTGCTTTACACAAGATTTGAACCAAAATTCTGTATTGTGTTGCAAAACCCCCTTTTTCAACCTTCATAACTTGTTATTTTCCAAATCTACAAGTTAAATTGCTTTCTTAGTCCGTTTCCTGATGAGTTTAGTACACTCTTTTTCAAACTCGGTCTAAGTTGAATTTGTTATCTTAAAAATTATGAAGCCTTGCTGAGTTTTGGATTATTGCCAGCATATCCAACTCTATATACTAGAAGATTCCCCGAGATTTACAGAATGCTGATAATGAAAAAATTAGTAAGACCTTATTATGTTCCAGTATTAAGTGATCATTAAACAAATCTCTTGGGAAAAGTGTTCATTGTGGAATATAAGCAGCACAGAGTGGGTAGAACTTCAGAGAATCTGCAGGCATAGGGAAAAAAGGGGTCTATGCACAGGTAGAAGGGTGATGAAGAAGAAGGGAATTGTGCTGCAAAAAAGTGCTGGAAAGAAGGATGGAAGGAAAACATATAAAATGAAGAATTTTGAATAACTAATTACTTATTTTCAGAACTAATAGAGCATTATCATTATAACAAGCTGAATTGTGAATGTGTAAGTAATGGGATATTGTCCTGATACGGGGAAGGAGATTACTTACACAGTTATCCAGAAAGATAGTCAATCAGACCACATTTAGAACAAGAAACTATGGAGCCTGCAAATTGTTCTAGAAAGCCAGCCAGTGCTTACTGCTTTCTGCTTGTTGATCAGCAGCATTCTGATATTGTCCAAACAAGTAGGAGAGGCTGCAATCTTGGCTTACTCAAAACAATTACCTGTTACTGTGATCTGATTATCATGCTAATAGTTTGGCTCTTCTGCTCCTGAAAACCAGTTTGTTGTTTTCTAATACAGGTGAAAAATGCCATGTAACTTTGAAAGATAAAGACAACTGATTTAAATAGTGTAATGAATATTTATCATTGTGAAAATCTTGTTATAGACACTTTTTCACCAACTCGAAAATGTGTATTTTGTTCTCCTGTGTTTGCAGGGCAGGGGAAAGTACTTTCAAGTAGTATTAGTCTTCTGTACTGCTTTCTGGAGAAGACCTGTAGTGACCTTATTTGTCACATATGGGAATAAGATACAAAGACTTTAAAAGCAAAGATTAAGAAAAAGTTTTGGCAACCTCTGCACCCCATCTGGACAAGTTACAAACTCTGTCAGCGTTGTTGATCAGTCTTGAAGGAATCCCAGCTTGCGAAACACCTGAAAAGACTAGCAGGTGGCATAGCTTTAAAAGGGTTTTCTGTCAGTCTTCCTGGAATTATTAGGTGCCCTTAAGGGTTTGTAACTTGAGTTTTATACGTGGTTTTTATTGTATTTCCCAGGTTCCCAAAACGAGGTGAGAGCTCAGTAACTTCACGTGGTGATGGACAGGGGAGTTGTCCTAATATATAGCACAGAAATACATCTTGAATTTTTAATTTATGATTGGATAAGTGAAAGTTGTACTTGGAGAGTGTGTGGCATATGATCTAACACTATCCTCTATTGTCCAAGTACTCCTCCCTTGGGGTTTAATCATGGGTTCCTGGAGGCAGAGTTTTTTTACTGAAGGAGGGAGGCCCTGGCTCTGGGTTTTGCTTTCCTAGTAGATTTGCTGGTTGACTTCCAGTGTAACTTGTTTTATCAGGTTGGGGGTTTTTTCCTTTTTTTTTTTCCAGAGATACATAGCTATGTAGAAGGTGGTAACTTCTATTAATTTTGAGGCTGCTTGTTTGTTGTGTCTTTCTTTTTCTTAATATTGTCTCAACATTTGCTGTGCTGGTTGTGTGGAATTTGGGAGATGTTTCTCTTTTAACCCTGCCAGTATGTTTGAAATTCTGCAGAATAAAAGGTTTTCTGTGTGAGGTCACAGCTCTTTCAGAATCAACGAGTATGAACGGGGCATACAGTAACTGGTGAAAACAGCCAGTGCTTGTTTGCTGCAGAAAGCCATGAGTGTCCTCAGCCCTGCCTTACAGCCTTCAGCCCTGTGCTGTGTCCCAGGCAGGTGTGATGGATGCAGCTGTGCTTGCAGCTTCCAGTTCCAGAGGTGACTGTGCTGCTGGAAGCAGGGCTTCAGTTCAGCCTCACCCTCATGGCACAGCAATGGGACTGTACTGGGAGTGTTTTTGAGCTTAGGGTTTAAACCTGGGAAGTGGCTGTTGATTTGGTTGATCTTTAGCTTCTGTTAGGATGCACATACCAAGTGTGTTCAGATTTCTTATGAACACACATCAACAAAGATCAGGTTTTGTCTGTTAACACTGTTTTTAAAATAAGCCAAGTGGTAGCTCTCAGTCTTAATTTTTATTTGTAGTTTCTATTTGCCTTCAGAAAAAGGAAGGCATTGGTGGTCATTGCAAAGCAGAACATTCTCTAGCCATTTTGAAAAAGGACCAAATTGTTTTCTGTAAATTGCAAATAAAACCTTTCAATTAAAAGTAGATGTTGGACAGAGGTTTGATTCAGTAATACCTAGGATAGGAAAGCTGTCTCCTTGCCCTGATACAGGCAGAGAAGCTCAGGTAAAATATGATAAAGGTGACTATTGGAGTTCTCCAATTAAGATCTATATTTCCTGGAGTAGCTTAATGTCAAATTAGACTTTGGGTAGCTCCATTAATGATAGCTTGATGTCTGAGAATGGGAATGCTTCAGTGTCTTAATTTATTTTCATACATGATATATTATTAAGAAGCTACTAATTCAACTGCTTTTCATTTGGCAAAAGCATATTTCTTTGCTATCTATGAATCGTATTCATGTAATGTTCTTATTTTAATTATGTGGGATTTCAGTTTTTCTCCCAGTACACTCAAGAAAAGTTACATATGATTCAGGTTTTGTTCCAAGTTTGATTTGGTATTCAATTTAGCACTGCTTTTTAGAAGGAACGGAAAGTACTGTGAGCCTGGTCTTCTGCAGAGCTCTGGTAATGCAAGTTTTTCTTGTTTCTCAAGATAGTCCTGGAGCAGTCTAAGCCAATTTTAACACTGTTTAGAAACCATAATGAACATGATACAACTTCCTAACTGTTACAAAAAGTTACATGTGTAATAGTAGGTGACAGCAGAATTATTCATTTGCCTAAGCATGTGTTCATGCAAGTCTGAACTGCAGTCTGAGGGGAGATCATTTAAAAAAAGACAGTGTAATGTTGGTAATCACGCAAAACAAAATTTGAGCAACGGCTACAGAACTTATATTAAAGTAGATGAAGGCAAATTATTGAATAAAACCACATTAGGTCACATCATGTCTTGTTGTAAACAAGGTTACTCTGTAATCTGAACCAAAAAAAGAGCTGAAACCTGAATTCACTCTTGTTCAGGAAGGTTTTGAAGCTCTGCACACAGTGTAAAGCCCTGCTGAGTTCCTTTTGAAGGAAGGTTCCTCATGTACAAATTGACTTTATAAAATATGAATACATGATAAAGTGCTCTGCTGAATTAGAGACACTGGCTAAAGCAGAAAAATCATTGCTTCTTATAGATTTAAAATGGTAAAGTAGCCTGGACAACTGAAATTGTTGCTTTTAGAGGTAAATTCAAGTAATCATTTCACCTATAAAAAATTAAGAATGTTTAGTGAAACAGTTCAGGTATTGTGAAATGAGGGTCAAACCTTACATCCATCCTTGCGCAAACTTCAGGTCCTGCTGAGTTCATTATGAATAAACATGTCAAAATCTTTCTGTAAGTTATATTCTCCTATAGCAGCAAATTGAGAGAACTTTCTCATGCAGCCAGTGCTTTCAAAAAGAGAATTTCAGATTTATAACTAATCACTAATAAATAGGCAAATATGGATTTTTTTTTTTTTAATTAAATAACGTGAAAGATTCCATGGAAGGGTTCTAGAGGATGTGGGCCTGAATGTTAATATGGTCACAAAGACCAGGAGAAGGCTAAAGTGGTGATTAGTGGTTTTGCCTCAGTTTTTAAGAAGTTTAGGAAATTTGTGAATGACATGGACATATGAAGGTTCATGGGCTGTGACGAGATGCTCCACAAGTGTTGAGGCAGCTGGCTGGTGTCACTGCAGGGTGACTGTCAACAAATTCTGGGCAGTTCTGGTGATTGTACAAGTCCTCAAGGGAGGCTCAAGGGATCCTTCCTCTCTCCTTGGCACTGGTGAGATCCATCAGGAGTGTTGGGAGCTGTTCTGGGCTACCCAGTACTAAGGAGACATGAATGCAGTGGAGTGAGTCAGTAAAGAGCTGTGGAGATGGAGCCTGCCAAGTGAGGGGAGGCTGAGTGAGAGCTCTGACTGTTCATCCTGGAGCTGGAGGATATTCAGGGCAGGTATGGTATGGTACCTGCAGGAGGGTGGAAAGGAGGAAAACCAGATCCTCCTTGGTGGTATCCAGTGACTGGATGAGAAGAAATGGGCACAAACTGAAATACAAGAAATTCCATATAAGCATAAGGGAAAACAAAGTGTTTTTTCCTTTGTACAATGGAGTTGGTGAAGCACTGGAGCAGATTTCCCACTCCCCTTGGAATCTGCCATCTATGGAGATGTTCAGGATCTGACTGGATGTGGTGCTGGGCAGCCTGCTCGAGCTGACCCAAGCAGGGGCTTGGACCCAGGGATCTCAACCAGTCCCTGCCAGCCTCCACCCTCTGTGGTTTTCTGACCTCTTGGCTCTTCAGACACTTCACCCTCAATTGCACCTCTATTGTTTTTGGAGCATCTGGACACATAATGAGCATTTCATAAGAAAGGTGGTGGGAGATCTGAAACAACTTTCTATTTGTTTGTTTTATGTTTCATGGAATTTAAAACCAGTACATGCTTCTCTTGGCAGTACTGCAATCTGGTTCCATTCTTGCACATGTGTTTTAACATAGAGTGCTGAAAGAATCCATATAAATCATCCTGTACCAAACTATTCAGAATTTACCCTCAATAACTAATTTTAAATAATTAACAAATATGGTAATAGAGCAAATGTATAACCTCCTCTAATCCTGTCTTTCAGTCGTGGCCTGTATATGAAGAAGTATTCAACAAAATGCATGAGCTTGCAGCATATTTAGACCTTCCTCGTTTTCCTGATATAACAGAAAGCTGCTTTCTTCATCCAGACATGCTGTGCATAAAGTACTTGATGGAAGCTAATTTACCTGGTAAGTATTTTCCCTAGCTCGAACTGATCAAATTTTTCTAAACTCTAGCAAAGTGTCTTAAATTACTACTTCAAAAGTGCCTGCTCTTTTCCTTCTAATTTATTCCCATTTCAGCTTGAACTGAAAAATATTCTTTCTATAGAAAGCAGCTTCATCAAACATTTAGTGTGTGTGCTACAGGCCCAGATATGCAGGGGCACTCTGATGTTGGCTCTGTGAGGCTGTGGAGTGGATACTTCATTTTAAATCTTTCAGTACCCATGTGAACTAAGAGGCACCTGTTGAATTCATGTGATATATTAACTTTAGCTAAATGATTCATGAAGCTGGGATGTGATTGCTTAGCTCTGAAATTCTCATATGTAATAATGACTGTATATTGTTTAACAAAGAATACATTTTATGTATTATATAATATTGTATATTAGCATTTATTTTAATATTAGTTGATTTATGTGACAGATCAGCTGCTGTCTCACTTGATTTATGATTTAGTTCTGAAATCATATATAGCATAAGTATTGACTCTTTTTGTCTATCCTAAAATTAAGTCTTGAATATTGACTTGTCAAAGAAAGACCAGTATGTCCTGGTGTGTGAACTCTGTTGGGTTGCCATACTTTCTGTCAAATACCACTGTGACTGAAGATGAGTTACACTGACAAATGGACTGTAAATTTTTTTTCTCAAAACATTCCAACAGTTCATAGTATGGGAGGGAGTCTTATTTTGCAGCTACTTACAATGAATAAAAGTGTTTGTTTTTTCTGTTTATTCAGTTGAATGAAGAGAAGATAACCCAACAGGTTTAGGGCTAAATTCTGGAGTAGTAATTCTGACTTTGTAGTTTTATGCCAGTGTTGTGATCCCATAGAGGATTGCATTGTTTTACCGATTGTGACGTATCAATTGAATTTAAAAAAAAAATGGCTACAAATTTGTTATTTTCAGATCTTTTACAGAGAAATGCAAAGCTAAGTACTCTTTGAAAATTACTGAGGAAGAGGAATATATTGTCCTTTCCCTTGCAACTCAGATTTTTATCATGGATAAGCAATTTTTTTAAAAATTGAAAAAGGCTGCTTCTATTGTCTAACAACTCCTAAAAAAGAAGCAATGAATTGGGAGTGGTAAAGCATACTAAATACCAATGAAGAGACTATTTTATGTATCTGAAATAAAACTAGATATGCTTCTAGTATTTATAAGAAAATGTAGTGTCCACATTTTTTTAACTTTTACTGTTATGTGCTAGAGGATTAAAAACTAGTTCCTACTGAACTCTTTGTAAGCAGCAAGAGTATAAGTACAGCTGGATTAAGGTTGTACTTAGTCATACATTGCTAACCTTTGTGGAATCTGATGGTGATGTAATCAACTCCTGTATTTCTTGCTGAACAGGAAAGGTGAGAAATTTGGGGGATTTGTATCTGTGAAAAATAAGCAGAGGAATAAGGCTGTGTAGATAAGCTGCCGTGTGTCCTGTGGAGCTGCAGCTGCATCTCCCCGGCGCAGCTTCTGCTGGGGGAGCAGCAGAGCTGCCCTGCCACCTGCACCCTGCTCCCCGTGCCCAGCCAGCCCTGCTCCTGCCCTCTGCACTGCTGGCCCCTGCCTTGCTTCAGGCAACATGCAGGGGAAAACTTCGTGACAGGTTTTTTTGCTTTTGAGGATTTTTTTAAAAATATATTTATGTGGATTTGCAATAGGCTTTCCCACAAGAATGTCCAGGATGATCTCACTGTGTTATTCAAGTGACATCAAAGCACTATTAAATATGTAATTTTTTTGTTCTCCATATGAATATATAGTAAGTCACAAGTGTTTTCCATGTAAGCATAGTGAAGGTTGCCTAGTATTTTTAAAAGTGAAAATACTCCTCAGCCTCAAAAATATGGCTGTCAAATGGTCCTAAAAGACCTAAGCAATGTTTTCATCAAATAGCCAACATATTTACACTGTAAAAATATTTCTTGCTCGTCTTAACATTTTATGGTTTTATTTCTATTAATCAGATGAATTGCATAATTGGACTTGTCGAGTGGTGAAAAAGATTGGTATTGGAGAAGTGGATTTCCTGACTCTTATGCCTGGAAATAAGTCAACAAGAAAAGTGAAATATGATGTTCTTGCTGCAGCAGTTATTATAGTGGTGCTCAAATTATTGTTTTTATTAGATGATCGCTATGAATGGTAAGTGCACAGATCTGTGGCAACCCCCAGATTTCAAATAGTGCTTGTCTCAGATCATTCTTTCTTTAGAGTTAAATTTTTACTCTTGGAATTTCAGTTAAGTTCAGTAGCTTAAATCATACACTTAAAGGCATTTTAGACATGCAATATTAGTTACTTTTAAAATTTTTGGGATTTTGTATGATTTTTGGAATAAAATTAGGATGTAATTTTTGTAATGTCTGTTGTATTTGAACTTCATGTGGAAAGTGCAGTACTGGGATCTACAAAACAGCCTGATTTTAAATTTTTTTTACAGGGTACTTTCAGAGTTTGCTGAAGAAAGAAATAAAAATAATACAGAAGGTACATAAATATTCTAGTAGAAGCAATGTTATGATTTTGTAAATGAAACAGTTTTGCAATCAGAGTTAGAAAGACTTTTCTTACTGATTGTGAAAACATGTTTTTGTCATAAGCAAATTTTTGTCATAAAGGCAAATTTTATTTGGAGAAAAGAGTAGATCCTGTTCATGTAAAATGGCTTGCATATTTCTTATTGTTTAGGGTAGGGGAGTTTGATACATACTTTGCTGAGTGCCTCTCTGCTTCTGCTTGTGCATGTTTGCCTCTTGGTTTAGAGTTTTATGTGTGGTAGGTGGAGATGAATGGATACCCTGTGAAAAGGGAACACACTTTGATCGTAAATAGCAGATACTTACTAAGGGCATCAAACCACATTTATGATAAAATCCAAACTTGTTTAGTCTTGTTAAATAAAATTTCTTAGTGTGTAACATATTTCAGATGTAATCTAGTTTCTTACTCCAAATAATCCTGAGAGAGTGTGGAAAAGCTAGCAGCAATTAAGATAGAGAAGATAATGGTGTGAACATGGTTCTTTGAGGGCAGAAAGACTAAATCAGAGATTAGAAATCTTCAGGAAGACTTTCCATAGCCCAATCCAAATCACAGTCAAAGATAAGATCCAAGATGTGTTACAGTGGTTAGGCCTTTTATCCAGTTTTGGGTCATTTTGACCCTTCTGCTGCTTTGTTTAAAGTTTAAGTTTGTAATAAAATTATGGTATTAGTCATGTGTGAGCTCAATTGCTGCTGTAACTAGAGACAGTCATCTCTGTTAACTAAAACTGGTAATTTTCACATTCAGGTGGATACACAAACTTATGGTGGATTTTTTATTTTCCTTTTTACTTCCCTTGAAAACTTAAAGCACATGATAGTGACAGGAGTGGGGAGTTGTGCAACTGCTTTACAAGCTGAGGCTCAAAGCCATTAATGTCTTAATGGGGTTTCTCCCTTATTAACAAGTCTCATTGCCCTTGGGAATTAACAGCTCGTTCCTTGCCCACTTTTTAACTTTAAAATCTGCTGGTGCAAATGACCCATATGCTCTGTTTTGTTGTCCCTGTGTTTAAAATGTTGGGGTGATGGTGAGCAGCTGCACAGAGAAGCTGATATGAGAATTTCTGTTAGATGACCAATCAGTGCCAGAGCTCAAAACTGCCTCTGGCATTTTCCCAAAGTTAGAGTGCTGAAACCAATAATGAATAATGGTTAATACCATGTTTTAAAGATTCAGTTTATGTTGACTTCATTTTCAACTTAACTATCCATTCTCTAGTACTTTTTTTTTTTTTTTTTTTAATTAAAAACAGTATTTTAGCTCCTATACTTCTTCAAGCCACACTGGAAGTAGTACAAGAGATAGTTGTAGTTACCTGCTCTGTGTGTTCTATGAACTGCACACATCCACAATATGGGTATAGTTCAAATAAAATGTGATTGAGATGTACAGGTATGTGTGTCTAAGAGCTGTGTATTTTCCAGTCAGCTCAGCTATATGAATGTCACAACAGCAGTACTGGCCAGGTAAAGGGTTATTGCAGTGTAGCATCATGTCTCTGACAATGGGTTTGCATGGGACAGATGCTTAATAATTCATATGAAGTTTAACACAAATTTCTACCACCTCCCACATCCCTCTCCCAGCAATTTAGGAGTATTTACTTAAATCTTAGGTTTAAGGAGCTGATAAAAGGAGTTGTATCCAGACCTTTGAATTTCAAGGACTACTAAGGGGTCTTGGTTCTTTTCATGTGTCTCTTGCCTTTTGAGACCATCTATGTTTTTATCATCTAGACATTCTGAGGCAGGATAATGCAAAAGCAGAAATGCAAATAATGGAAAAGATATATAAGTTTGGTTGTAAGAACAGTCTATTCACCTTCAGGAGAGTTTAAACAGCTGGCTGGCAAAGCTGAGCATGACACAAGCATTGCATGCAGAGCAGCTGGGGCGATGGGGAAATGCAAAGTCTGCTTAATTCACATTGCAGATATTCCACCCACGGGGAATAAGAGTTGATTATTTTTAAATATATAAATCTACACCATATTTCTGTCTGGAATTCTTATCCTTACTATACCAAATTGATGTGCTTCAGTCTTGTGCCTCTTTGGAGGATCAGTGATAAAGGTGCTGCTGAATGTCCTATGTGTTCATGGTTTTGCATGTGCTGGTAAATACTTGTTCACATATCAAGAAGTGAAGTTCCTGTGCTCCAAACCACAAGAGGCTGATATCAAGACCATTGTCTAGTTTATTTTTCCAACCCTGTAAGATTCCATGGGTAGTAGAATAGACAGTTCTAATAGACAGCTGTCTTTCATGGGAGCTGATGAAACTGTGTGAAATTTTGTATCTGAGCTTCTTTAGGTTTTATTTGTTTCAACTTAAGCTTGATGCATAGTTTCATTAATCCCTTGAGTTCAGCTTTGGAACAGTTGAAGGCCACTCCACACAGTGGAGAACAAGTTGGTTTTGTAGAGAGGAGGTAGTTTCTATGCTTACCTTTCCAGAAAAGAGGGAGAAGGTTTGATTTGTGCTAAGTCTATGAAGTCTAAGATATAAGGCTTCTTTGCACTTGTTGTGACATGCTGATTTTTCACTCCATTCCTGCATTTCTCTTTCTTACAGAATTATTAGATCAAGTGTGTTTTCTTTAAGCACATAGCATTCAGGGTAGTTTGTATACAGGTCAAGATGCAGGGTCTAATTGCTTGGAGACCACCTTCTCTGTCATTTCTTTCATTTTTTCCCAACTGAGGTGTGTATGTTTTATTCAGGTGGCCCTTATTTTGAGTTCAAGAGATGGTATGAGGTGGTAAAACATTCTTTGGATGTGAAGCAAAAGAAGTTGAATGAAGAAAGAGCCAAGTAAGAGGTTTTTAAGTACTTCTTTTTTAAGGTAGACAGTTCTATATGAACTCTTGATCCCTACAGAAATTTTAAAAAAGGTTAGAAATTTGCTCCATATATCGATCCACCAAGCTTGAGTGAATAGAATGATTAAATCACTTTCTTAATTTTCTATTTACACTCACAATGTTTATCCAGGTTATTAATTAAATGCTCACTTACTGTGAAAAATAGCTTATACAGCTGAACAATTAACTGATTACAGTAGATCTAGGCTAACATGCCTTGGTTTGCCTACTCAGATAAATATTTGCTTTATATGTTGGAGGGCCAGTGGCTTTTAATAGCACTAAACATTAGATTATTTCAATTTTAATTTAAAACTCTATCAGTATTTGTAGTAAGTTATTGTTCTTTTATTCATTTGGTCAGCATTCTTTTGTTAATAATTCTTATGTCTCTTACTGGTAGGTATCTGTGGAGATGTGAAAAGCCATTGTTTTATTCAGTCAAGAAAAAATCTAAAGTTCTAAAGAGAAGACGTGAGTAAACTTTGCTTCTTCCCAGCAACACAGAAATCTGCTCCAACTTTTCCCATCATGGAAAATCTTCAGCTGTGACTGATAACTTTTACATCTTAAATATTTTCTCTCCTCTCTTTCATCTCTGGGTACAATTAAGGTAGTACTGTTTTATAACCCATGGCTGGAATTCTTCAAACATGCACAACTGAAACTGCCTTTGCCAGTCTTCCTAATAACCTACTGAGCCATGTCTCAGAATAAGTGTTCTTGTCCTCATCTTCTCTAGTTCATCTTTATATCACTGTTTCTTCTGAGTTGTTGGTCTTCCATAGCTTTCCTGTCTGTTTCCTCCTTTAGTTTCTTGTATGCTTTGGTATGAATATCCCAGGATGTCCTTTGGTAGATCTTGCATGTCTCTCTTCTCTCCCACTCCTTCTTGCAACCTTCTGTGGAAAGCAAGGAAGGCTTTACTTGTGTGTAGCCAGCTGTGTGTGGTCAGAAAGCAAGTACAACTACTGTATTTTAGCAGCTCTGGAAGTACTTGTGAGAAGTTTCTGGGGTTTGTGTTGTCATAAAAGCAAAGAAACAAAACAAAATCCCAGTTGTCTGTAGAAATAAGGAAAACAGAATTTTAGTCAGCCAAAGTAGATCTGGAGTTCTACATTCTACATTTTATGTTATCTAGAGAGCAGCAGGTGTATGGAGAGAGATATATTAAGTGTGGAAAGTGGTATTTTTCCTTTTATGTGCTCTTTCTATTTCTGGAAACAAATGGTTCAGAGACTTCTGAACAAGTTGTATAATCCTATTTGGTTTGAATTACACATTTTGGATTTCTCCTTCCAGAATGCAGTGGGTTTTTTTAAGTACTTACTCTTTCAAAATTCATTTGGGGTGATCCTGCAGTCAAGTCATGTTCCATAGAAAACTATGTTTGATCTATTTATTTTAAGCTTGATTATTTACTCAGATGCCCTTTAATTCCTGCATTTATAGGAACAGAGATTCCTCTTCTGGCTTTGCTTCCTTTGGAGCTAGAGAGACAACTGCTTAGATTACAGAACTTTATCATAATGTTGTGAGAAGGAATATAATGTAATTTTAACTGGGCAGGATTAATCTTATGTACCATAATAGAGACAAACAGTGCTCTAGAACACTTATGTGCCAGGTATAGATTTTCAGAACCCTTTCTAGACCTTTGATTTTGATCATAGATTTTAGTGTCATCTTAAAAAATAAACTTCCCAGTCCTTGCATTATTTTAGGGTTTTTTCCTGGTTTGGTTTTTTTTTTTTCCCTTCAATATATGAATGAGTTTGTTTAAATACAGCTCATAAAAAGAAGTTTAAGCTCCAGCAATGTTTTTTAACCTGCTTTTTATCCTAGATAAACAAGTCATAGGCAGTCATACAGTGTTTGCTGATCTAACACGATACCTTCTTTCCCTTCCCAGCCTCAGTAATTTAGGAAAGCTTGTCATTCATTCACTAGCAATGGGCAAACATGGAGTGGATTTTTTTGTTGTTGAGGTTTTTTACCAGTTGAAATTTGTACCATGAAAAGCTTAACCTTGAATGTGATTGAATGTGCTTTTTATCAGCATAAGAATCCCAGCAGTATCAAATGGATTTTACAGGATTTACTTGCAGGAATGTTTTAGAATGCCCCACTACTAATCATAGGTATAGAAGACACGGTATTTTGAATTGTGTTTCAAAATGTTTCACTAAAACCCATAAAGAGGGTGGCAGTGAGAACCTAGAGACTTCAAGGATTTCTTGTCTTTCATGCAGAGGTTTAGAGAAAAAAAAATTCAAATGCACAAATAACCCATTTTCTTCTTGTATTAATCACCTCTAAACTGTATTCTGGTACTTAATACTTTTGAATTTGTTTCTTTTGTTTCTCTTTGCATAGAAATGGTTGTGAACTTACAAAATCAGTTTGGCAAGCTGTCTGGTTCAGTGCAACGTGCTAAAAAGCCAAATCCTTCAAGTTTTCAGTTAAGTTGGTCTGAAGAAAATGCAGATGGGAGTTGTTTTCACGGGCATAGCCTGAAGGGAGTCTTGCAAGAAAAATGTGGTTTACTGACAGCCATGAACCCTGACTATTGGCTGTGTACAGTTAAACTATGTAATGAGAAGTAAGTATTCACATTTTTGCTAAATACATTTTGGAAAGCTCTCCTGAATGTGAAGTGCTGTACATGTATTTTTGCAAGCAGCAAATACAGGGTGTGTGCACAGCTATGTGTTCCTGTATAGTTACAATCACTTCTAGAAAGGGGTGTGTGAGGAATGGGACTGTGAGTAGACAAACTGTAACATGAAGAGTGATCAAAATGAGCTTATGAGAAGAGAGGAGATGAGACAAAATCAATAACTGGAGTCACATGACAAGAGTAGCAGCTAGGTGCAAATACTCTCTTCATTTCTTCATAGTGTTTTATAAAAATACTTGTGATGCAGCTCTCCAGAGAATGGAAACACAGTCCCATTCCTCTCCTCCCTGGCCTCTAAAAAACCCACAGAAAATTAATCACTATATCTAAATCACTATACTGATTTTGATGCCCATAATCACAGTACTTCTGGATCATATGCCAGACTTTGGTTCTGGCATTGGTTGTATTATGAAACTCTAATCCAGAAGAGGAGTGTACTGTTGAGTATCAGTGAAAAAGATCAATTCTGTGCCTGACTTGGATTCTCCTGAATTTCTCACATGTGCTATTGGAAAATGGTTTTTGGAAAGGAGGTTGGTTTACATTCATGTGAAATGAGATTTCATTTGTCTGTTGAATAATGTGAGATCTTCATGTAGTATGTAATTTGAAATGGTATTCAGAGATCAATAGCCCCTATGCAGTCTTGGTGATACAGTCCTGATTTTTAAAACATTAAATTCCCCTTGAAAATAACTGGGTTTTACAAGTATGCAGTCTTTTCTGTCTTTCTGTGGGTTTATTTGCTTATCTTTATTTTCCTTTTCACATTACTTTTCACATACCCACCGTGACAGAAATGGGTTGGAATAATGTAAGCACAGTGTTACATTACAAGAGGTTTGGTTATATGGATTCATTCTTTTGTATGAATAAGAACCTTTTTTTTTTTTTTTTTTTTTTTTTTTTAAAGGGAGTAGAGGTAATAATCCTGTTACCACAGATTTGCGTAAATCTTATGTACACATTGAATGAGTAGATATTTCAGTGTATGTTTGTGTGAATAATCTGCCATGCAAAGTCTGTTTTTAAGCTTACATTTTCATATGTAATATATTAAAATGTTAATGGTAAACTGTCATAGCCTTCATGAAACAAGATTTGAATTTAAATTCTTACCGGTTAAATTTCCCATTATATCATTTGCAATGCAAGTAGTTAAGTATACATCTGACACTTACTTAACGCTGGAAAACAACATCTACTCCCTCAGATATGAGGGCTTATCCTCTGTGTATGTAGAATAGAATTTAAAAAAAAAAAAACCTACGAATTTTCTTTCTCTAAAAATCAGCATGGTCTAACTGGACTGCTGAAATGCTTTATTCCTGGGACTAAAGTGTGATTACACTGTCAGCAAAGCTGAGATTGGTCAAATGGTTGGTGAAATGCTTTTACATTTTATTTTAAAACTTTCTGGTTTAAACTGGATTCTAAACTGATTTGATATGAAAGTCTTTAGGTGATGGGAGTTGTACTCAGTGTTCCTAAAGGTCTTTTCCAACCTAAAGGACTGTATGGCTCAATATGTGATGAGGTATTGCAGAGTGTGAAAAATGTGGTAATGCTTTTGGGAGGTGTGAAGTAGGGCAGAGGATGGGATGCATGGCATGAGAGACCTGGTTCCAGATTTCCAGCGTGCCAGACTTTGGGAGGCTTTGAACAGGCTGTGCTCCTTGCAGTGTGGCTTGCCTGGCACCCAGGATGGGTCTGGCTGTTCCTCCAGTTTGAGGTAAAATGTAAATGTTTGCTGGGCCAGAGGGAGTGAGCAAATGACTTTATAGTCTAGTAATTAGCACACTTACCTGTAAATTGGGACAGACAAATCCCAGTCGTTGTTCTGGTGAATATTTAAGACAGCTGCTCTGAATCAGGGACCATTTTAAACTGCTTCTCCACATCCCAAGGCAATACCTAGTAAGTTAGATGATATATAGGATTTATAGGTGAAAATAGCACCTGAACCCCCATATCAGTGTACAGTGTTTTTATTTAAAAATTGAAACTTTGTAGTATTTTAAACTAAATTTGAGGGTTATCCACTTTGCTGTTTTTCCAGTCTAAATTGCTGAACTTCATGTTTACAGAGCTATCTCTGCAGCTCGTCCTCTGCAGCTCATATTTTGTTCTTTCTGACACTTGATGCCAGCAAGTCTAGTTCTGCTATTTTCATTATATACTTATATATCAATCACGTCATCATTTTCATTAACAATTTCACCATGAAAGCTACAGAATAATGAAGCAGAAGGCTTCTACACCACTAATTACTGTCTGTTGACCTCATCAGTGTTTGCTCCAATGTTTCCTGTGTTACTTCATTGACTTAGCTTTTGTCTCTTGTTTTCTAGACATGTAGTTTTGTATTTAGCACACAAAGGCAATGGGCAATAAATGAATGGGTTATTATCCCATGACATAGTGTCAGGAAAAAGGAGAGTGGAACCCTATGGAGAGCAAAGAGCAGAGTAAAGAGATGGAGAGGGAAGAACAGACTAAAGAGCCTAAGGTATCTGAATTGGATACTCTTAGAAATTTAAAAAATACGACGAGGTTGTCATTTTAATACTTTGGTGCATTTGCTGAAAGTTGGAAGAACAAACATTGATTGCATTTAGTCTGAAAGGCAAAGAATGTATTCTTTGCCTGGCTGAGTGAGATCCTGATTCACAGAGCAAGAAGCTCTAGTGGCTTTTTCTTCTTACTTGATTGCACCAGCTCTGCAGATATCTTGGTTCAGTCCTGTACTTCAGTTTTGCAGGAGTGGATCACTTCACAGGAATCAATGCTGTAAACTAGAATCGTGATTTATGCTGCTGGTAAAATGCAGAGTTTATCTCTAATTACAGTTTGATATATAAATGCTAGCTAAATAGTAAATACAGCTGTAATTTAGGGCTTTTGCTTTCTCCTCATTTCTTTTCAGATTGTGTGGTCATCTGGCTCATTACAGAGAAGTGGAGTTTCCCCAGAGTTACCATTTTGTACTGGGGTTGTTCTCCTTTCTTCTGAGGATTCAGCCCTCTTATATCCATGATGAGGTGTGTATGATAGAACACAAACTTTTTAATAAAAAACTCTACAAAAAACTAAAATACAACGCAGTCCTAAGGAAGTAAAAAAGGCCTAAAACCGCCAGTATTAAACCCCTGTAAATTAATTGGTTGGATTACAAACCAATTATTACATCCAGACTTGCTCTGATTCTTTTGTTCATGGACATTTTTTGTTAAGATAGTAGTGCTGAGATCTGCTACTGTACTTCAGTTTTAGTGTCATATTATCTATAATTTGTCACTGATACTGGGAAGGGAAACTGCTGAGGAAACTGTTAATTAGCATTTATTTCATACATTTGCATCAGAGACAACAGGAAGCTGTGAAATTACCTTTTTTGGGGGATATTTGTATATATTTTGAGTGTATTGGACATGACAGTATCTAATTACGTTGTGAGATTTTGCAATTAAAATATCTATTTTTTTACCTACCATTGTATAACAGTAAATATATTTCTAGAAAATAATGTTTACTTTGCTTTTAAATATTATGTTAACTAATAAAAGAAGCAGTTCATTAATATTGTCTGTGCAGTGAGTTTTTTCTTTATTATTTCTAAACAGCATTCCAGTTGTTCTGGAACAACTCTGGCTCAATTTTCTACATTTCCTTGCATACTGTGTATTTCCCTGTCTTTTGTTATGCCAGAGCCTCTCATTTAGATTAACACCTTTCAGGTCCACGTTCCAATTCAGACAGCACAGATTTTGCAGATACTTTTGTGCCTGGTATAAAATCTGATCCTATTTCTTGTGCAGTGGTAGCTGCCAGATCCTCCTGTCATTCTTCTTTTGCAAGGCCACTGTTAAAGCCTTGAATTTCTTCTGACCACTTTATAACCCAGTATCTTCAGCAGCTTGTGCCCTAATCTTTCCACCAGTTTCTCATGCTCAATCTTATTTATGCACCATGTTTTTATACTGTCCCAGATGACATGTGAATGAAGTTGGGTGCTGCCACTACATGAAGGACACCATAACAATATACATACATATGTTGAACCTAGATGCTGTGTAGATACCCAGATGAATAATGCTGGTTTCAGCTGAATGAAATTAAATTCATCATTTCTAATCATCAGTACAGAGTACAGAACTTACCAAATCTGTTTGATCAAATCCTAAACCAACAGCTGTTTCTAAACATCATAGCTAAGAAAAATGGTGCCTGCAGACTTGACAAAGAGTAATGACTTCCTCCCTGAGCAAGTGCCTCAGTGAGATTCAATCTGAGAGGGTAATCAGTTCAGTGAGTAGATTGCAAAGGGTTTAAACCATGAAGTTGTTTAAAAATTGGAAATGATATTCAAAAAAAAGGTGAATGATAGGAGAGGTGATGTGCCCTACCTGTCTGGAGCAAGTGATAAAGTGGTGTTTCACATACAAGTAGAGCAGACAGGACTATTAAAAGTGAGTTTTAATAGTTACATGGAAATACTGGCAAACCAGGAGACTTTGCTGGCTCAGTACAGGCAGGAGGTAATATGGTGTCCTGATTTGGGCTGACACAGAAGACACAGTTTGGGTGAAAGCTTTTACTTTTTCAGGTATTTTAATTAGTTATTGTAGCACAGGGGTTTAAAGCAATGGTCCTATAAAGTGACTAACATGCAGATGAGCAGGCATAATTTTAGCCATACAGAATTTCCTTGATGTGGGAAGAGGAAAGAGACTGAATTACTACTCGGTGTATGTGTAAAGGGATTTTGTAAGCGGGCACAGTGCAGTATGTCTAAATCTGTTGCCATGCTGTGCTGGATACCTCAGACCTCTGGTGAGGTGTGGCTGAAGTGAATTTACATTAATGTACTTGGAACAAATCAGTATAAATCTCCTCTTGTGTCGGTGTTTGTGTTTTAAAACTAGCCATTACCTATTATGTTTGACCTCACCTGAGCAAATTACTAATACTTGCAAGTATTTAGTCAAATTATATTTTGTGCTTTAGTAGATGAGTATTTGTATCAGTTAAAAATGTACAGAAGTGCAAATACACATTGTCACTTTTCAACAGTGCTGGCTCAAATGACTGAGAGCGTCTCATTCTTTTTACTGTAATATCTGTTAAAGTTTTGAATTGTCTTTTTGATAGTTACCTTGGTATTTATACCGCCTTTCTCTGAGAGCACCCAGCTAAAGCTCAGCTGCTATTTGTGCTTCATCCCGTGGACATTTTGAGTAAAAGAGGCTACCCTTGTTTAGTTTCTTGAAAATTTGAATGACTGTTCTTAAGTATATAGATAAAGGCAAGTGGGGGTTTTGAGAATAAACTTCTTAAACAGTATATACTAAGAAGACTTAATTAATTATTAACTTAGACAATAGCAAATCAGTTATTCTAAGACCTTTATGTACCTTCTAAAGTGAATTTTCACTTTTTCCTAGTTTACGTATTAGGAAAAAAATGTGTTTAAACAGGCAAAAGTAACCTTGCTTTATGAATTCTCCTAAATGTAACCTTTCTGGTTTTTTGGTGGAGAAATATGACAGATGTCTCATTTTCTTTTGAAAGGCACAGCCTTCAGCAGAATTGGTATATTATCCTTACTAGTTTTTCACTACCTCACTGTGTCTGTATTCTCAGTATCAGTTTAATCTCAGTCAAATACATTTTTCTTTAAGAAGTTTTGCTGTTGTCCAGACATGAAGGTGTCTGACTTTACACAAAGTGAAGGCCCTGAACCTGAAATAACCAGAGAATGAGAATCACCAGGCCCCATGCCATTAAGCAATGCTAATCTAATTTATTTGCCATAGTGTATTGCATGGGCTTCACTGCAATTACATCTTTTCTAACCCATTTTTAGCACAACCCCTGAAATGATGTGTAGAAGATTTAAGAAAGCTTCGTGCAGTATTGCAGGCAAGGTAATGAGTATCTTGCTTTCTCATAATGTCTTGGAAATCTCAAAAGACCCTTAAATTATTTTTCTCCTGTTTTGGACAAATAAGATTTTTGCTTGTTCTGAATAAAAAATTGGGATATTGTAATAAGTTGTCAAGATGATGCACTTGCATGGCTGGGAGCAGAAGAGCCAGGACCTACAGGGCTTTTGGGACAGGTAAAGTCTGGATGTGTTAAATCCCCAAATAAGGTGTCTGCCCCCTAGATCATCTGCCCTTTCCCCATGTCAGGTTGAGTAATTTTTATTCTTCACAGGCAGAGAAAAGTCAGGGTAACTCTGTGTACTGAGTCTTCTATTTTGACCCAAAATGGAATGGGCTTCCCAGCACATATGGTTGTACATATTTCCTGGCTGAGCATGTTGTGTGGGTTGGTTACAGCAGTGTCTCTCACTGCATTTGTCCTTGTGCTAAATGCAGGAGGCTTGTTTTCCACCATTTCCTCCACAGTTACTGGTCCTGTTGCTCCTCATGTGTGAAGCTCTTTGTTCTTGGCCAGGTTAGATGAGGGAAAGCAAAATGGGGATGCCAAGATGTGGAAACAGGCATATGTGAAAGATTTCTCACTGCTCCTTTTGCTAGGATGCTGCTGAAATGGAGAATAAAAATTAGTAAGGGTTACCAGAACAGGAGCTGGTGTCCTCACGTGAGGTTATTGCTGCCCTTGTACTGCTGCTAATGGCAGCATTTCCAGAGCCAGAACACACCTTCCCTTGCCCTCAGCATCTACATTCTGCCTCCAGCAGTACCTCAGGTGGTTTTAGGAGAAAATACAACTACTTTCCTCTGGTAATCCCATATAGCTGCTCTGTTGTAGAAGCACCCTGTGTATGCTCATAGAACACCCCATTGTCCCAGCAGTGGCTTTGCTCTTCCTGCAGACCCTGCTATTGCATCGTGACAGTGCCACCAAGCATGTTCACTGCCTAGGTTGTGATCCTGGGATGCTTCTGTTGTGCTGTGTGGATACAAAATTGTGGCAGACTATTGTTTCCTGAACTGAAACCTGGGGCTTTTAAGAGTATTTGCATTATCTTTAGGGATAAATACAGCAAAAAAAAGGGGGAATCTTTAAGAAATGTTTGCAAGATCGTGTATAGGGATATGGCTGAAGTGGAAAGCAAACTTTTTCTTTTTTTGGCATTTCACACATTGTGCTTTCACTTATTAGATACCTTTTCCCCCTCAGCTTTTGCCATCTCTTCCTTACAGGGCATTTTCACCTTCGTTTACCATTGTCATTTGTCTATTTGTTTCCACCGTGCCTTCTTTCACCTCAGTTTCCACTAAGTTTGTGAAAACTCTGAGCTTTTCTTTTATTTTCTTTTAAAGCTATTTGTTGTCTTCAGGCTCATTCTGCAAGGCTCAATTATCAGCTTTGGGCTACTTTTCCAGGTCTGTCCGTAGTGACCTGGCCTGTTGGCAGAGAAGGAAAGCTTGCTGGATGTTCTGTGCAATAGAAAGCATAGGAGCTTCCCTGCTCTTTACATCCAGCCCAGCTGTTGTATCTGAGGGTTTCAGATTAAGCAAAAAGTATCTTGTTTTGACTCCCTGCCGTGTTTTGTGAAATCAAAAATACTGCCACAAACCTGATGCAACTTGTTTGTTTATTACACAGGTGTGAATGACCAGAGCATGTAGATGATAATTATCAGGTATGAGATTTTAAACCCATATTTGTTAGGTAAGTCATAACAGTAGCTAGTTCTTGTCCACAATAAATCCCCATTTCTCTACAAAGCAGTGTCAAAAGACAGACTGGGAAGAGAGGCAAGCATGATGGGACAATGCTCAGCCTGATGGGTGCCAATGATGTGTGGGGATGTTTTGAGTGGGATTAATTTAAAAGGAAAAGAGTGCGTGAAGAGGGGAAGGAAAATGCTGAAGGAAGGACTGAGGCAGAGGGAGAGGTTAAGGGAAGTGCGTGAGAGGTGGAGGAGAGGAATGAATTCAAGGTGAAAGGGCTGAGAGAAGGAAGAAGGTGGAGGGAAGGCCAGTCAGCACAGGGCGAGAGAAGTCCTGCCAGAGCACTGCCCCACCAGGCTGGCATGGCTTTATGCCCCAGCCAAGGCTCTGCTAAATCCCTTTGTGCTTCTTGCCCGATTTTACTTGGTGGTGATGCAACCCAGTTAGTGACATCACATAAATACACCTACAAGTGGTGTTGCAGAGTCTAGATTGTGACCGGCAGATTAGTCAGCGGTGTCACAACCCGGTGTTTATATCATTGTCTCCTGAATGTGGAAGCGATTGCTATGGTGATAACCAAGTTTTCATCGGTCAATCAGGCTGGTAAGAAAAGGCATCCCTTTTCCAGAGACAAACAGCTTTGAGTTATTTGGAATAAATTTATGGTAAACTCAAGTTAAGTAGGAATATCAAGTGTGGCACATCACTGAGATTTTAGCAGTTGGGGTGCAATATAAACATGTAACTGAACTCCAGCACATCCTACATCTGGGTCACCTATGGCTACAGGGCAGTATCGTATTTTATTGTTAGTGAAAAGTGTGCACCTGTGCCAAAAAGCAGCCATTGCATCTGCACATCCCAGAATTCTACAAACAGAAGCAGGGAGTATGAGGAGTGAATGACACCTGAGAAAGTCAGAAATCCCTCCCAGTACTTGTGATTTTGAGTAGTTTTGTAATTTGTATCAGAAATGAAGCAAGTTATACTTGTTTGGAAAAATGTAACTTTCCAGCCTCTTAATCAGATGACAGTATCTTTTTCATATGTGAGATCAGATAAGAAATTTCTTCTATATAATGTTGAATGAGATTTTAAAGATGGGTTCAAAATATAGAATACTTTTTATTGCATGTCATATAAGAACAATTTACATCAGTTCATTTCATTTTGTGCCGCAAGATCCTACTTCAGTGATGGTATTTATCTTTTGCCATCCTAAATGGCAATGTTTGCAGATCCAAACAAAGCATTTTGTTTTTAGAACACTAACTGTAATCCAGTCAGAGGATATTAAGCAACTTCCAGGATTAGACCCTTAGTCAAAGTTTGTCTTCAGTTTCATATTTCCTTCGGTTGGCTGGTTGAATTGTTCTTCTATAGCTTTGCATTGGAGTATATCCTGTACAAATAGGGAAGAGATTTTGACCTAGAAGGAGAGCCCTCTTATTAGCGAGCATACTTTTAAATTACAGTAGCTATCTGAAACATCTTGACATATGACAGATAACACTGTTGCTATAGGGGTTTGATTCAACTCCTAACTTAGACAAGCAACCTCCCACCCTTATTTCTCAAGGAGAAACTCAAGATCTGATTTAACTTCATGCATGCCACTTTGGATAAATCTGCTGTTTATGATGCTGCTGCTGGTGTTGCACTGCAGCATTTTGATGCAGTTTCAGCACATCGTACGTGTCCCGTGCTCCCCAAACCCGGGTTCATCGGACAGGAAACGAGTAACGCGTGGCTCGGCTGCCCTTCAGCAGCTGGTGCAGCGCTTGTGCAAATTCACAGAATCAATTAGGCTGGAAAAGAGATCTGAGATCATCGAGCCCAAGCTATGACCAAACACCTCCCTGAGCTCGACCGGAGCACGGCGCGCCACATCCTGCCACCACCTCCCGGGACACCGCATTTCCATGTCTAATCGCTCTTTCTGCAAAGAAATTCCTCCTATGTCCAACCTAAACCTTCCGTGGCGCACCTTAAGACTATAGCAAAGACAATTCATACGATTGCGGCGAGTTTAGATTTTCCTAAAAGTGTGTGTAGTACACGAAAAAGGAATGAAGTTACACGGGAGGGGAGAGCGGGAGAAGGGAATCTCATTTTTAGCGCAAGAAGGTGCTCCCCGGGCTGGGCCGCTCCCGGGCTGTCCCCTCACCGTCCCGGGGCTCCGTCCCGGCCCGCGGAGCCCTCACCGCGCCGGCCCCGCCCCCGGACCCGCCTGACCAATGGGGGCGCGGCGGCCCCGCCCCTCGGGCCGCGGCAGCCAATGGGAGGCGCGGCGCGGCGCGCGTCCACCTGCGGCTGCGGGAGCACCTGAGCGGCCAGAGGAGCCGACAAAACCCGTCGGAGCGGCGGGTGCGCGGCGCTGCTCTCCTGACCCGCCCGGCCAGTCCTGCCGCCCGCTGCCTCCGCCAGACATGACACAGGACTACGACAAGTGAGTGAGCCGGGCGGGGGAAGAAGTACCGCGTCCGGTCCGACCGGTGCCGCCGCCCCGCCGGGGGGCTGCGGCGAGAGGGGCTCGCCGCCCGGGGGCCGGGCCGGAGCAGCCGCTCTCGCGGGTCCGCCCCCCTCGCTCCTCTCTCTCGGAGGAGCGCCCGGAGGCTGCGGCGGGGCGGTGCGGAGCGGAGCGGCGGGGGGAGAGCGGGGGCTGAGCCCCGGGGGAGGCCCGGCGGCGCAGCGGGGCGACCCCGGCGGGCACCCCGCCCCGCGGGGCGAGCGGCGGGGCCGGGCCGGCTTTGAAACCCGACACCCGCAGCGAGGCGTGGGGCCGCCCCCCGCCCCGGCGGCCGCGCCTTAAATGCGGGCGGCGGCGGCCGCGGCCGCGCCGTCGGGAGGAGCTGCCGGGCCGAGAGCCGGGTGAGCCCCCGCGCCGCTGCCCGGCGGCCGCAGCTCCCCCATGGACTTCTACGAGGCGCATCCCTCCGGCAAGGTGGACTTCGGCAGGTAAGGGCGGCTGGCGGCCGGCTCGGCTGGGCGAGCCCGGAGCAGCCGAAACTGGGTGCTGAAAGAGTTAAACTCGAGGTGCGTGCGTTCTGTAACTTCGTGGTGTTGAGTACGAGGCGTCGCCTTCAAGCGGATCCCAGGCTGTGTTTAAGGACTCGGGTCTATTGCTGCACTTGCACCGTGTCCACCTGCCGACAGTGGCCGTGGACGCCAAAGTGCCAGAAAATGGGGTAACTCTGAAGTGATTTGATTTCAAGAACCGGTTATAGAATTCCTATACTTTGAATGATCGGTGACTCAAATGCACTCCTTTCCTAGGGAACGTGTAGGATTTTAAACCAAACTTTTTGTTTCAACATGCTACTTTCTAGGAAGAGGACTCCAATGCAGCAGCTCGTGCCTCTGACTAGGATTTTACATAGGTGTTTTTATTTCCAGTGGCATTTAGTAGATGAGCCCGTAGCAATTTGGGTCCATGCAGTTTTCTTTTCTGGAGTGCAGATGCCAGTGACAGAGCTCCTCGGTGCTGCCTCAGCATTCGAGGTGCAGGGCCAGGCACAGCATGGCTGGGCAGCTCTGAACGGAGCAATTGAGGGACTGACTGGCTGGTCCTGGGTCAACGAAGGAAGGAGGAATAGTTTCTGTGGTCTGAACACACAATATCTCAGGCTTGGGAAGCCTTGCAGGCAGAGAGAGTCTTTTTTTATATAGTATTCATCTGCTACCACTGTTGCTCACATGGAAAGTAAAATTGGGAAATCATTAGAGCTGCTGCATGAAACTTAATTTTCTGCCTCTGCTGGATTTCTGCTACTCTGTGAGCAGATCAGCATGTCAGTTATCTTCTAAATCTTAGGAAAAAGGATGTGTTTGCCTTCTCTTATTAATATGTTCTCATTTTCCTGAAAGAAGCTGTGGTTCCAAAGGAGTGAGTTCCTGCCAAACACTGCGCTTGTGATAATTCTGCAGATAACTTTTTCTGTGCTTTTTTAGATGCCTGAGTTACCTGTAGGGCAACGTGCATTGAATTTGGGTGTTTCAGTGACAAATCACACAAAAATACACAGATCTTGCATTCACTGTGCTTCCAGTTGGTTGATGCTCTTGTTCTCAGTATTTTTGGTTCTCTGATGATTTTCCTTTCCCGTGTGAGTATTGTGTTGCTGGAAGGAATCAGCTTAGTGGTCTTGTGAGTTCAGCAAGGCTGACTTAGCCCTTCAGCTTGGTGGGGATGGATCAAGGGAACTGCACCCAGGTTACTTCAGTTTCCTTTTTCTCTGTGAGTTTAACTGGAGGATTTTCCCATTTGCTATGGATATTTTGGAGGTTTGTTTGGTTGTGTTGTATAAGAACAGGATCTTGTACCATGTTCCTGAAGAAAATTCTGCTTTGTTTTCCGTGGGTCGCCTCACTTTGATAGAAAGTAGCTTTCCTCAATACCTGAGGTATCTGCATTTGGTGTCTGTGTCAGTGTGTACACAAATACGTATGAAGACCTAAAGAAAGGGCTTGGTGCAAGGACTTGTCTCTTTTGTCATTTTTGTTTGCCCTTCTTCTAACTACATAACACTGATTTATAGCCACCAAGTGCTCTTACAAGTCCTGGAAACTCCCACTTGCTTTCAGAGCCTTCAGCTCAGGCAGGCTGTCCCATGGCAGCTCAGCGGGTGACTTGTGTAACTGATAAAGCATCGAATGCGTAATTTGCTTTGCAATCTTTTTGGTAGAAGGTGGTGATAAATGTAGGATACTGCTAAGCTGATTACAGTGATTAGAGTATTTCACAACTTTCTATTTCACAACTTTTTGTATTTGTAGTATATTTCAGTCTCTGAATGTATCTGAGTAAATTGATGAAAAGAAGGATTTCCTTCTAGGGAGAGGATGTGATGGTGGTGGGGGGCTTTTTGTGGGGTTAGTTGTTTTTAAATAATTACTTTTCTATTTTACCTATGGCCAAGTCCCTAAAAATGTCAAATTTGGGATTACTAAGGAAAATAAAAAAAGCCTTTCTTTTCCCCTAGCCCATCTGCAGTAAACTAATGTTAAACTTGCACTGGAAAGAAAACTGAACTGTTTTACAAGTCAGGTTTAAACTTCAGCTTGAGCTGACTTAAAAGGTGAAGCATATATTGTACCAACAGAACCAAAAAAATATTAAATTGTCTAGGCTGGCAGAACAACATTTTCTGCATGTCTTGCATTTGTCTGTGGACAGAATGTCCAAGGCATCGTGGAGTTTGTTGGTTCCCAGCAATTTCCAAATGTTCAGAGTAAATATATATTATATATTTTTTAATAGATATATTACAGCACAAAGGGAATAACTCTCAGATTTTTTCTTCACTCACCTGAGTGTGTTTCAAACTAGTGTGCTGGGTTATTTCAACAGTAACCAGGCAGTAAGTTTTGGTTTTTTCAAATTGTCAGATAAAAACACTGTCACATTGATTTGAACTCCCTTTTGCCAATTTCCCTATGTCATCTGTTACTTATCAGTAGCTTCTAGGTGGTGTTTTTAGATACATTCTGAATGAAGACACTGGAAAGCACTGGAGAAAAGAGATGGTTCATTAATGCACATTTTCTAGTTCAGATAGGAACTGGATCAGGTTGGAGCTTGGCAGTATTACATAGGATGTGCTGGAGGCTTTGTAGGTGGTTGGCTAGAAAGTGTGAGACTCTCTGGGCTGGATTCAGAGCATGAACAGGTCAGTTGTGCTCTTACAGGGCTTTCTCTTTTTATAGAGGCTGGTGTAATCCATCTGAGTTTGGTCAAATTAATCCTGATTTACTCTGAGCATGAGTGAGATCAGAATTAAGTTTCTGGGCTTTTTGTGTTGACTAATCCTTGCAGCACACTGAATCAGAATATGAACCCCATGAAACTGGGGCAGCTAACTTTGAAGAACTTTAGGAATGTTTCTCATGTGTTCTAACAGGTGGCTTTTTTTTTATTTCTTCTTTTTTTATGATTCAAGTAAAAGACCCGTGTTGGTGCTTCAGAATGACTCTCTCTACTCTCAAAGGCGTCCTTACACCAATGAAGATGAGGCCTGGAAAACTTTTCTTGAAAATCCCCTCACAGCAGCTACCAAAGCTATGATGAGCATCAATGGGGATGAAGACAGTGCAGCTGCCCTTGGACTGCTCTATGATTACTACAAGGTAGATTGGCATGGGTCGTGTTCCACCTGTGGAAAAGGTGTCATTTGCTAGAGGATTTTACAGAACCTGTGAACAGATCACAAGGACTTTAAACAACATGGGTTTTATTTGGGAAAACCCTATGTCTCTTGTTCTGAAAGTTTGTTTTATTTTTGCCTCTGTAGAATAAGATCCCCTAGATCTTGATGTAAAAGTTTAATAGCACTTTGCTGCTTTTCAGCTTGAGTAATGCTTTTTCTGTTGACCCCAAGTTCTTAAAGATTCAATGTGTTATAGAAATAGTCATAAAGAATTACACTTTAGGACCATATCCCTGTCTGAATATAAATATACATGAAGAAAGACACTCCTTTTGTTCACATGATCCCTCTGCTGGTGGACCTTTGGCTTTTTCTGGGGCTTTGTTGTGTTGCTTTAGGCTCAGCTGATACTAAGATAGAATTACAGATTTTTGGTGGTATGTGGGGCAGAAGTGTTCATTGGAAGAGTTGCTGTCTGAAACCCTCAGTGAGCTTCAACTGCTGTAATCTGTTAACCCTTTGATAGCTGTGATTGTCTTCCCTGGAGTTTGTGGTCTTCTCAGAAACATGTGCCTTCCTAGATGCTCCCAGCTGAACTGAGCAGTCAGAGAATGTTCTGGTCTGCATGGGGTGCTTTTTGCTGAGCTTTGTTTCCAGAATACCAGAAGTATAAGCTAGGGTGGTTATCTCTGGCCAGCTCAGTGGAGAGCAGGAGGCATTTCCAGGCAGGGAGGGGTCCTGCTTGTGTTGGGATGCCTGTGTTATGGTGGCCTGGCTCACCAGGTGGAGATGCCTGTTTTTTCTTTGCTGAGCATGCAGGAAGGCCAGGAGGCTGACTTGGCTCTCCTGCCTGGCACTTTGGCTTGTCTTTTAATAGTAGTGAGTGCAGTTGCCAGCATCTGTTATGTTCTTCAAGCACTGAGAGATTGCTGGGTGCAGACAAAACCCTTGCCTGCCCTTTTAAGAGTTGAGCATGTCTTACATATCAAAATATTCTTGTAATGCTTAATATGGAGATTAACACCACACACACACACAACAAAATGCCACAGGCTCACTGATGTGGATGTTATTCAGCTAGTTTTGTGAGAAAAGTGCCTTTCTGCATTGTGCTTGTGCTTGCTATGCTTTTGGGAAAAAAAAACAACAAACCAACAACAATAATATGCTTTCACCAGAACAATTTTAATCCACAAGATCAATTTTGATTTCTAAACCTGTAGATTACAAAAAGAATGTTGATGTTGATCCTTCATGCTCAGCAAAGCAGAAGTGATTTGCTGTACATTAATGCCTAATTCAGGGTTTCCTCTTAAGTTTGGGTATCAGTGAGTGTACAGAAAAAAATTATGGAAGAACAGGTATGCTGCACACTTGGGTAAAGCACAATGGCTGGAGGTTGAAAGATTTATTGAGGGCTGTTATGGAGTAATGTTATAGAGGGATGATGTTGAGGCATTTCTAATATGCCCCCTCTGCATATTAAAAGCAGCTGATGAGATCACCTTCCTATTAAAAAAAACAAAGCAGTAAGGCCAAAAAAATTTTTGTTTTTCCATTTGACTACTGGGCTTGCTCAACTGTGGTTACTAAGGCCTTATAGGAAACAATTTTTTGATGAAAGTTCTTTTGGGAGTGTTGGGTAACTGCAGCTTAGAAAATCCTTGTTTTTTGGTGACTAGTGTTGGCCTCCCAGCAGTCTCTAGCTAGAGATTCTCCAAATTTTTCCTGGTTACTGTGGGAAATCTAGCTGCTCTGGTAGTGTCTGGGGTTTCCAGGTTGTGTAAGAAGGAGAACATAGTTTTCAGTCAGGGCTGTGTAGAGAAGAACACTGTTTGTACTGAAGTGGTGGTTCCCCATCCAGGACCCAGGCTGGCAAATGGAGGCAGGATCTGAGCAGGGTTTGAGGGAGAGTGCTGGGAGTTCACTCCTCCATACATGCACCAGAAGATGTTGCTTTGCTCCTTCAGGAGGTGTGATGAGGGTGACAAAAGTCCTCTGCCTTACATGTGGGTGGGCAGGAGAGAGAGCTTGTGTGGGCTTGCTGAGGGGACCTGAGCACCATGGGCTTGTGCCAGCAGCTGCAAGAGCTGTTTGGGCTGCTGGGGTGCTGATTACATGCTCCTTGCAGGGAACTGAGCCACCACAGCTCCAAGAGCTCACCCTTGGCCTTGCAGTGCAGCCAGGAAAATGGCATGTGTGGGACAAGGTCACTTGATTGATGTTGTGTGTTCAGGGCAAGTCCTGTCCATGGCATAAAATACAAGGAGCAATACTGAGCTGTCCTAAATCCAGAGTGCTGGTTACATTTTGTTCATAAAAGGTTTAATAAATGCAGTTTGGGCCAGTATGTTTTGTGTGGCTATGCACAAATATGAGCTGTAATATCTCAAGATGCTTGTTGGATGTGGTGCTCCCCAAATTCCCTGATCAGTGAGGAGAAAGGAGAGCCTCAAGTGGTCTTAAAGGAATGGCCTAGAGAGCACGTCCTTGGGGAAGTGGCTGTGGAACAGCATCCTTTCACAGGCTTTGAGCTCATCTGGCAAGCTGAACTCTGCCAGCCTGCAGAGGAGAGAACCTGCACTGCCAGCAAACTTTGGGAAATCTCTTCTTAGTCCTGCTCACCCCAGTACTGGTGCTCCAGCCATGGATGGATGGTTTTCTGCACTGGTGTTCTCACCACCTGGTGCTGGCAAGAGCTGACACAGGTGACTGAGTTGGCTGCTAGGGATCTGTGGGACATCTCCTGGAGTTGGCCTGGCATCCCAAACCCTTGGGAACGTGGGTTGAGCTGTAATGCAAATAATGACTGGCATCCAGAGCAAGGCTTCCTTAATTTAACCAAATTTTAAGAAACTATTTTTTTGTATGGGAGGAAGAATTGAATTATAGTATGTCTTAAATTTCCCAGGTTCCAAGGGAGAGGAGATCTTCAACAGCTAAGCCTGAGGTAGAACATCCTGAACAAGACCATAGCAAAAGGTATTATTTTTTATTATTGCTTCTCTGTTTCCTCCCTTCCCTCCTAGACCATCAAAGCTGCTGAAATAAAGTAACTTGCTGCACTGTGGTGATGTGCTGAAAGAGAGAAAGTGTTAGCTTTTACTCTGTGCCTCAGATTCCTGTGTTGCCCCACGAACAGGATGGGGATTGAACCATGGTGTGGAGAGTTGGGGCTCAAACTGCTGTTCAATGCCATCTGTCTGCTTTTAGTGCGCTGATGGCATATTGTCAGCATAGCAAAAGCTGCTCCCTAACATTAGGCAGGGTCTGGTAATGCAGGCACTTCTCCAGGCTGCAATCACTGGGGACACTTGTCATTTTTCATGCAGTTACTACAGTTGTTCTCAGCTAGCAGCAGCATTGCTGTTTCATGCATGGGCCAGTTGGGAAGGACTTCAAAGTGCGTGTGGTTAGGTTTTGTACTGATTGGGAACTTCTTCTGTATCCTTTGGAACTTCTATCTTTCTTCCCCTGCCTGCCTTCCCTCTCTTGTGCCTCCTAAGCAAATGATACTGATTAGGTGACTATAACAAATGGGAGGTTCACTCAGGCCAGGCTTCTACTCCTACCATCCTCTTCCTTTGGACAGACTAGAATGCTTTAAGGGTCTGAGGTGAGGTTTTGTGGTCTGGCTGAGCTGATTGAGTGACCTGTCAAGAAGAGCAGGCTGGTTCTCAGCCATGTGTTCTTACTGCTCCTCTTGAACCAGATTGGGTCCCACACAGATCCATCACCAAACAGGGAAAGAAAGGGTGGCTGGTTCTCAGTCAGCCAGGGTAGCTGAACTGGCTCACCAAGGAGGCAGGGGAATGTCAGAATTGTTGTAAAGGAGAGGGCAGGATCACTCAGTGGGGAGGGGGAAAGGGAGGGCAGACTGACTTAGTGGCTATTAGCTATGAGGTCAGCTCAGCCACAGATCTGAGTGTTGTCCTGGCAGAAATGAGTGTGGTGGGGTGGAGAGTGGCAAGTTATGCAAACCACTCCCAGGAGTCTTGGTGCAGATTTTCATGGGGGGTTGTGGATGAAATGAGGGGTGTGACTTCCCTGTTAGTGTTTCGCGGGTGGTGCACAGTCCTGGGGCAGGGAAGCAGCAACTTTGCTGTCAGTCCTTCTCCCTCTGCCAGAGAAGCTTCGTGGAGCCTGCTTGTGCCAATGTGTGGTGGGAAGTGCTTAGTTTTGACCTGTTTTCCAAGCAGTGAGGATCTGGGCTATGAACCCTCACCCTTTGCTCCAGGGTAATTAATCTCCAGGGTGGGATGGTTAACAGTGGGAGAGGAGTTATGGGTTTTTTTTAATGAGTTTCTCAGCTTTTCAGGTTAGGATTGAGCCATTCTGCACAAGCAGGAGAGTTTGTGTCTACTGTCCTTGTCCAAAAGGCTGAAAAGTTTTTCTAGCTCTTGTTTAACGAGAAAATAAGCTGTATAATTTACACCTGATTTCTTTTTGCCCTTTTAAGGAACAGCATCCCAAACGTTTCAGAACAGTCGCTCATTTCTGCTGGAGAGAACAGAGTCCAGGTTCTGAAAAATGTGCCTTTCAATATTGTCCTTCCACATACCCCCCAGATGGGCATGGACAAGCGGGGCCACCTCACGACCCCCGACACGACGGTGACGGTGTCCATCGCCACCATGCCCACGCACTCCATCAAGACGGAGACGCAGCCGCACGGCTTCGCCGTGGGCGTCCCGCCCGGCGTCTACCACCCCGAGCCGCCCGAGCGCCTGGTGGTCTTCGACAGGAGCCTCAACCCCGACCAGTTCAGCTCCAGCACCCAGCCCCAGAGCTCACAGAGGAGGACGCCAGACTCCACCTTCTCGGAGACTTTCAAGGAGGGCGTGCAAGAGGTAGCAAGAGAGGCAGCTGCTCTGTGTGTGTGTGTCTTGATCTGGATGGAGAGATCCAGTTCTGTCTTTAACTGTTCTTGTTACCTGAGCCAGAAATCTGTCCAGTGGCTTAGAAATAAAAGACTTTCTCAGAAAGGTGCATATTTACTACTTAGTAAATAAAACCTTCACATGAAGGTTTGAAAGGAATGAAGGAATGAAATCATTATCAAAAGCAAATGACTGATCTTACTAGTGACAGAGGCTTTGGCTTCCAGAGTGTGGAAATAGTTATCTCGATCCATAGAGCCTGGTTTTGCAAGAGCTCAGCACTCCGTGGTGCCTTTGCAGGTACCAAACTGAAGTGACTGTATTAAGCTTCCTTACTGCCAGTTTCTAGGTGTGGTGTGTGTCCATAGAAAAGAGTGGATTATGTAGGGCCCTTGAGTGAGAAAATCTCTGGGTTTTGTTTCATGATACCAACTGAATATAGCAGCGTAACCGTGTTTTGATTTTTAAGCCAAACCTCAAGTAGCTGTGTGGCTGTGCCCTTTGAGAGTTGGGAAAGCATTAAAATTTTGCCTTAAGCTGACTTGGAAAGCTTATGAGATGTTGTGCTTAGTTGACACCCAAAAGTTTTGGATTAAAACTCTGTTCAAGTGTCCTGTTCAAACCAAAAATCAGTTGTTGTCTGGTGAACAATTTGCCTGACAGGAGTTCTGTGGTAAGGAGTATCTATTTAATATTGAACTTTTCTTTTTGCTGCAGTGTTAATTGTTGTTTTGTCTGCTTCAGGTTTTCTTTCCTACTGAACTGAATCTCCGAATGGCCAACATGAATTCAGAAGATTATGTTTTTGACAGCATTTCTGGGTAATGATTTGAAGTTTCCATTTGCCTATATCCTCCTATTCTCTTAGTTGTCCATGGCCAAGCAGTACAACTCATGCCAATTTGCACCGATGGATTTGGGGGGGGGCTGTGGATCTCAAACCTACCATTATGTTTGCTTATTTGAATTTCAGTTGAAAATTGAAAGAAAGCAAATACTTTAAGGGAAACTGCCTGGAGGATTGGAAATACCACTGGTCTTCATTTATGGTCCTTGTGCCAAATCTGTGTTAGATGGGAAGGGGAAGTGCTGTCTGGGAGTGGTTTGGGAGTTTGCTTCCAGCTGTGCTTCCCTCCCTTGTCTGTATGTCTTGCTCTGTCTGCTGGAAATCTACAGCAAAAATAGGAAAAATAAAATTCATCTGAACTCCAGAGGAGGGGAGCAAATTAGTTGCTTGATAGTTGCAGTCGACCAAGAGGGCGATGGCCACTGAGTAGCTTATTAGCTTGTGAATTTAATTAAGCTGCTAATAGATACCTTGCTGTTCCATGAGAGCAGCTTGCTGCTCTCAGCCCAAATAGGGACCTTCCCGTCTTGCCTGCTGATGTGTGTTAGGGTTTAGCTTGCCAAGAACTTCTCTTGAATGTTCATTCATGAAGGAAATGGTTGAAAAAGGGGCTCATCCTGTTTTCCAACTTCTTTGCCTGTTGATGGCTTAATGAGTCAACTAACGACTTTGGAATTTCTCCAAATTAAATGTGGAACGTTTAATCAGCTTTCCAGGAAAATGCCTTAGCAATCACTACCCTCTTCACTCTATAGGAATAACTTTGAATACACTTTGGAAGCCTCCAAGTCCCTCCGACAGAAGCCTGGGGACAGCACAATGACTTACCTGAACAAAGGTCAATTTTACCCAATCACCCTGAAAGAAGTCAGCAGCACTGAAGGAATCCATCACCCCATCAGTAAAGTCAGAGTGAGTGGCAGCACGTGGGGTTTCTGGGGAAGGAGGGTGTGTACCATGGTCACCTTAAAGTCTCCCAAAGTGCAGTACTCTAGACCAGAGCATCAGCACAAAGGCCAGCTTACCTGTGCTCTTACGTCAGTGTTGGTTCCTTTGCTGTCCACCTACTGCCAGACCAGCCCATCCTGGCTCAGACTGTTAAGAAGTGCTGTCAGCACTTGTGTAAAGGTGATGCAACACCTGGAATGAGATCCTTGAATTCTAGTTAGGAGAGCAGTTCTGCTCATCTCTGTTTATGACCCAGAAAGTGCTGTTGTCTGCCTTCCTGTTGGGCAACAGTGTGCCAGGTATACTGTAGTGCCTCAAGTAGAAAAGCCTAAAGCTCCTAACCAAATGTACTCTCTGGACTTTTCTCTATTTCTCTTTCATGTTTTTGTTTGTTTTGTTGGTTTTTTTTTAATCTTTCCCTCTCTCCTTTCAGAGTGTCATTATGGTTGTGTTTGCTGAAGACAAAACAAGGGAAGATCAGCTCAGGCACTGGAAATACTGGCACTCAAGACAGCACACAGCCAAACAAAGATGCATTGACATAGGTAAGGAACACTGTCTTTGCTGATGTCAAACTCCAGACCTAATTCCTTGGCAAGGTTCAGTTTTCTCTAAAGCTTTGTTATTTTAAGGAACTTCTGGATCACTCTCTGCTATCCATAGCTTTGCTGAAAGCCCAGAGATGGTTTGTGATTGCTTGGAGCTATTGCTATAGTTTTTAGGACTCATTAAAAAGGTTGATTTTTTGGAGAATTTTGATAGGTAGAGTTTAGGCTTTTGTATTGGGAGTTTCAACAGTCCCCTCCAGGCAACAGGTTCTTTTTTTTTTTTTTTTTTTTTTTTTTTAGAATATCCTGGTGCTTGTAGCTTAATCACAGTCCCAGTGGCTGTCCTAAATATTGAGTTTCTTCAAAGGACAAGGTCCTTGTAGAAATACCTCAAGACTAATGATCCTCCTTTCCACAGCTTTGCTCACAACTCGTCTTTGGTACATGTAAAAAAAGAAAACACTGCAAATTTCCACTTGCCTCCAGACAAGGCTGGGGCTGGCTGGGTTCCAGCCTTCTCTGGCTGAAGGCTGGGCTGTTCTCCTCGTCCCTTCCTTCTGTGAATCAAAGCAGGGATTAATCACTTGGCACTTAAAGCAGACGCGCATGCAAATCTGTGTTTGTTATTGAAGGAGTTTTATTGAGAGCTTATGTCCTTGCTGCACAGGGTAGAGTCTCCTGCACATAGCAGGTTATGGCACAGAGCACCTCATATTTAGGATCTGCCTTTCTCACTGGAGTTCCTAGTTTAGAATTTTTGCAGTCCCATTTTGCTCCTTCCTCCTGTTTGTTGAGGGGTTTTTTGTATGTGAGAACCATTTCCAGCCTCTTTAAAGATCCATTCCTAAGGTACAGTTCAGCTTTTTTTGCCCCCAAGGAGCTGCTGAAGAGTTAATTTCTGGCTGCTTTTTGTGATTAAGGTCTCAGGTGATATCTCCTCTTCCTCTCCCTCATGAACCCTTCTTTCTAACAGCTGACTACAAGGAGAGCTTCAACACCATCAGCAACATTGAGGAGATTGCCTACAATGCCATATCCTTCACCTGGGACATCAATGAGGAAGCAAAGGTATGTGACCACGATTATATTTCCCGTCCTTTTAGCAGATTCAGGGGCTGGGGGAAGGGAAGGGTGTGTGGCCTACCTGGTGATTAGCATGTAACAAGTTTGTTTACGCTCTTACATTAGGCAAAACCTTCTGGCTATTTCTTAAGAGGGTTTGCATGTGCAACTGGGAGAGCTTTGCAACTGCTTTAGGGTTCTTGGCAGAAGTGCTGCCTGAGAGACAAGTACTGGCAGAAGGAAGCAGGGAGCAGGTGAAGTGGCACAGGAGGTGTGATGGAGCTGAGCTGGGCTTGGCACCGAGGATGCCCATGGGAGGAGAGGCAGGGGCAGCTGCTGGGGGCTGGGGCTCCAGCCATGGGCTTGCCTTCCACCAAAGAGGGAGCAGCTGCAGCCTCCGAGCTCCCCAAGCACGCGTTGCTCAAACCGCAGATCCCAACACCCAGTGACCTATTTCAAACTAGAACAACCTCCTGGTGAACTCTGGTTTGATCTTTCTGTAGAACTGAGGGCGCATTTGTAGGTGTGTCAGTGCAGGAAGCTTCCCTAGTTAGTAGCTAACTGCAGCTGTTTGAGCCACTCTGGCTTCTGGAAAAGGCTTGTGCATCTTCTAGGTTCAAGAAAAGCAGGTCAAAGCATGGAGCCAGCTTGGTTCTAAAGACATTCCTCACTGGTTAGTTGCTGGAGTCAAAAGTGAAGGAGTTTTCTTTTGAGAATTTCATTACTGCCTGGGTCGTCTTTAAAAATGAGAACCATTTCTGTCCATTTTTGTAGATTGGCTGTTTCCTTGGCAGTACTAGTAACTGGTACCAGCAAACAGTACCAGTAGTCACCAGCATCATGGGGAAAAACATTGATGGCTGCAGAGTGCCATGTCTAGGGAGAGACTGGCTTGGGGGATGTAGAACTCTCAGCAAAGAACACAGGTCCTTCCCTGGAGCTGTTGTGCTCCTGCTCTGCAGGAGGAGCAAGGGCTGGTATCACTGCATGGAGCTTGCTGTTACCACAAACTGTGCTCTGTCCTGCACAGGGGCTGTGGAGAAAATGTTGTATGGAGACTGCTGTTAGGTTTCAGCTCTGTGAGAGAAGTGTGGGATGCTTAGCAGGCAGCAGTGAGGAGCTGTGTGTGTGCTGCTGCTGAAAGTGCTGCTTTGCAGTGTCTGGGACATTATTTGTGAGGCTGGTATTGTATGCCAGGATTGCCTTTTCACCACATTTGTCTTCAGTCAGGTTGAGAGGGCTGGCAGGGAGGGCCTTATCTGCTGGAGGATGCTAAAAGGCTGACATGATTTCTAAATCATGAAGCACTTCACTTGGTGAACAAAGGAGCTGTCAAAAGGAGTCAGTAAATATTATCCTGCTGCCATAGCCAGTCAAACATTTAACAGACCCAGGTAGCTGGTGTCTGCAAGGTATGCAAACGTTTAGGATTTGCACAGGGTGGATCATGCAGACAGAACAATGCAAGTCCTCAAGGAGCTGGAAGCACTTTCTGCAACTGCCTCTCTGCTGGCTGAGCCACTCTGCAGCAGTAGGGATGGGCCCCTAACCCAGGAGCAGGGCTCACAGCTGGTGCTGAGCACTTTGTGGCTGCCCCAAGGAAAGCCATCCCTTCCTACCAGGTGGCTATTGACAAGTTACTCTAAAGACCCCTGAATTAACAGTGTCAGACTGTAGAGAAATTGCCAATAGCATATTGAAAAGATCTAAGGACCCTCATGGTGGTATTTCACCTCAGGGCTGAACTTCATGGGATGAAGTAGTGTGGGGAGTTGAGACAGACTTTTTTTTTTAGCTGCAGAGGCAAATTTGCTTCCAGATTCACAATCTTAGTGTGGGAGATCCATATACTGTGAGTCTGATTTGTTTGTAAGGACTTTCAGAGGGGATTGTTGATACCAATGTGCAAGCCTTGGCTCTTGGGATCAGAATCATATTAAGACAAAAATACTCTTGACTTCAGTATTTAAAGAATTGGCAGTTTTAGCAAGTGCTCCATGTGCTTAAGTGTATGTTTAACTTCATTTTTCCCCGAGTGGATGTGTTTTGTCAATGACTGAATTTCTCACCAGAAGAGCTGCAGTTCTTTCTCAACTTCTGTGATCTTATCAGGAGATGTCTGAGCCAATTTCAACAATTTTTATTGCATGGTTCATTTACCTTGTATGCTCTTGCTCTCTTTCCCTTTCCCTCCCTCCCTCCCCCCAACCCCTGACTGCAGTCTTAAAGTATATGAACAAAGCAGAGAATAGATAGAGCTGAGTTTCTGATGGTACAGAAATTCCTTCACAGTAATAAATACAGTGTTTAATAAGAGCAGAAGTGCTGCATAGACAGTATGTTTAACCAGCCAGCAAGATTTGATCATTAGAAATTTGCTTCCTGAGCCCTGAAGTTACTTGGACCAGAGCCAGGTGATTCTTCTGGGCTTGCTGCTTCTCCTATTTCCCTCTTGCTTTTGCTTCCAGTTTGCTGTAGAAATTATTTGATCCTGTGCAGCCATGTCAAATGGGAGGTAATGAGGCTCTGTGTCTGGGCTTTCTGATGTAGTTACTCATTTGGAGAGCCAGGGTGTGTGTCAGATTTAAGGCAGAAGTAGCATATTATCACATGGAGTTGCCCTTAGCATCTCTGGGACCAAGACTTGCCTTCTTGTGGAGATGTACAGGAATACTGCACCTCTGCCACTGTGTCTGTTTAGGAAGGTGTTACCTGCCTGAGAGTCCCTGCCAGGGCCCTTGGGGCACTAATGGGGTTTAGTAAACTCCACCTTTCTGCTGAAGAAATGTCTTTTCATGCAGCACAAGTCATGTGCTCCTTCTGTAGCAAGGAAAATTGTGTGGATTTCACAGCTGTGGGATGGAAAAAGGATGTTTGAGATGCCCTCAGTAACCAGTATTTCACATTTCCCAGTTGCATTGTGCTGAGAGAGCTGAGAGCAAGGCTCTGGTCACTGGACACATCAGACAAGCCTGGCTGCTGAGCTGGGGTTGTGCCACAGCTGCCTGCCTTGGTGTGCTGTTTGTGAGCCCTTGGGTGCAGAAACCAGGAGTATTTCATGCATGACAGACACTTCCCACTCTGGGACCAGACCTTGGCCACGGATTTCAGAGCAAATGTGCTTTCCTCTGGCAGCTCCCCTCTGCCCTCTTCTGTTGTTTTGGGACATCACAGGAGCTGCTGGAAGCAGCTGCTTCATAGCAGAGGCTGGTTTAAGTATTCTGACCTTTGCAAGAGTGTGTTCAAGCTGGAAAAGGGCTCGGGAACCAAAACCTCCTTGCTGTGAGACATTGTGGGAGAAAGGCCAGACTTGGAAAGAGGCAACCTGCCCTGAAGTGGTGCTGTTGAGGTTTGAAGGAGAATGGGGTCAGGATTAGGATTGTCAGGAGCCATTGCAGGGTGGGGAAGCAGCGATTCAGGTGGGCTTTCAGATGTCTGTATTAGAGGTGGGGTCTGATCCCATCACCTGACAGAGCAGGGGAAGGATTGAATGAGGAGACAATCATGCTTTGTGAAAAGAAAAGGGAAGAGAATGGGCTTGAAAATTAGTTAATGAACTGTTGAGTTGTTGAATGGGATATTTAAGAAAGCCAGTGTAGCTACTCAATCAGGAGCCATCCTGCTTGAGTGGAAGCATGATCTGATGAGTCTGGTGAGATGTGTAGCTGATACTCACTTGCATGCAGCAGGTAATGCTGGAGTTAGCCTGAGGCTTGTGGAGACTTCAAACAGTTTCCCACCCCATGATGGATGTCTGCCGTGGGCAGACAGTCGAGGTGGGGTTCTTCTCCTGCAAAGAAGCTTTTAGATGTCTGAACACAAGCTCGTCATCTTCTGTGTCTATGACTTCATTAGGAGCAGAGTGTCTGGAGTTGGGGTGCAGCTTTCTCTAGAGGTGTCTGCCCCTTCTTGTTGACTGAGCAGGCTTGACTTTGAAATGTGGGGATGTTAGAAGTAGGGAATAGGAATCCTTGTGACCCTTTTTGTCTTTGTCCCCCCGGAAGAAGTGATTGTAGGTTCAGGTGATGAGTTTTTGAGGCTGGGATCCATCTCTTCCCAGGTCTGTGCAACATGCTAGGCTCTCCTTTTCTTGGCTGGTACCCGGTAAAGGTCTTTCAGTGAAAATTGCCACTATGTGTGTGGCTGAATGCACATTTCATACTGCTCTCCATAACGTTGGCTCTTGCCCTGTTATCTCTGTTGTGTTGCCCGTTAGGCTGTGAAACAAATTCTGTCCCTTAACTCTGGCCTGGGGACATGGCCTGCTCTCAGGTCAGTGGCAGTTGAACAATCTGGACAGATTGGTTTCCCCAGGGTTAACTGGCTTTGCTGGATCCTGCTTTGCTCAAATCCTGTCTGAGCTCTTGCCCTGTGGAGCAGGAGGGTTGGGGCCTCTTGTCTGAACAGGGTGAGTTGTCTGCACAGTGACTGCAAGAGCCTCCCTGCCTGTTTGTGTAGCTCTAACAGGGCAAGGATCCTGCTCTGTGCTGGGGCACCCCTTCTGTGCTTCCCAATGGGTCCCTTCTGAAAAGCAGCCCTGCTTCCAGCAGCTCCCAGAGAAGGGCCCCATGGAGGGCTTTGGTCTGGCTTGCTTTAGGCTGGCTAATGGGACTGTAGCCAAAAATGATGTCATTGCACATTAAAGGTTCTATTGTCCTCCTACTCTTTCCCTCAAAAAAAAAAAAAAAGCATTGTAAGCCAGATGCTCTGTGTGAAAAGACCCTTTCTACTAAAAGGGAATACATGGGGAGGGTATAGCAGGCATTTTGGGCTTGAGAATATCATGACACAGCTTTTTGCTGCCTTTTCACCAAAGGGAAGATGCTGTGGTGTCTTTTAGTTGATGCCCTGAATGGCAGAGCAATTAAACAATGCTTTTTTATTACTTTTTTTTTGTCCAAAAAGAGTGGAATGGTCCTAATATTAATTAATGATCCTAATATAATTTGGGATGGCCTTTTGAAATAGAAAAATAGGCAATGAGGGTGGTCTTCTAGGCAGATCCTCCCATGTACTGGCAAGATTTTGTTTAGAGGAGTTCAATTAATGGAGAGGGTGGATCTCTTGCTACAGCTTGAAGTGAGGCTGGGTGGTACACTTTTGATTTATTTTAAGAGTTTATTTTAGCATAATCCTCCCTTGGTGTTCTCTATAGGAAGAATTTCAACTTTTTTGATTGATGAATATTGCATACATTCATATGGATGCCATTGTAATGAAGCAGCAGTCATATGCCTCATTAAAGAAGGTGTTGCCACCTTCAGCAGCATTGAGGAGGTACAGGTTTGACTAGTTGGAAATGAAACTATGAAATGTGATGAGTCAAACATACTTAAAGGAAAGAGATTGGTGTGAAGCCAAGGCTGCAGACCACAAATACTTTGAGGCACAGGTACACACAGCTTTTGGAGCAGTGACATAGGAAAGTCATAGCAAGTATTGCTTACCTGCCTCTTAACACTGACCTCTCCCTGCTGTGTCCTGGGTTTTCTGGAAAACAAGCATATGCTGCCCTTGTTTTGAAGCATTGACAACTAGAAGCAAGTTCTCAACTCAGTATTTTTTTCTGAACTTGGTGTCCCAAGCCTCTGCCATTGTCTGGTCTTCCAAGTACAAGCTCACAGGGTGTTTCCCAAAGCTGAAACTCTCTTGACATTAGAGAAAACTAGGAAGTGATTTTTTTTTCCCCCCCTTTTCTTTATTCCTTTTTTACCTGATGGTAACTCTTTCTTTTCAGCCATTTTTTTTGCCTTTATAGACTTAATTCACTGGTTTGTGTTGTTTTGTCATGTTTCAGCTTTTGTCATTGTTTTGGAGACTTGTGTTGCTGATATGGGGGGGTGCATTAGGGATTTTTTGTGGGGTTTTGAGTTTTTTGTTCATTTGGGATTTTTTGTTTTACTACATATTGTCACTGATTTTGCCAAGCTGCTGTTTTTACTTTCTTCCCAACTACCCTAACAAAACCTGGCCAGACAGCTTTATCTTATCAAAGCGTGGGGTGGGAGGAAGCATCAGTAGGACTGGGAACCATTATCCCCAGGTTTCCCAGGTGCTGGGAGCAGAGACATTCCTATATTTCCTTGCCTTGGAACAGGTTGGAATAGCAATCAGCATTGCTCTTTGTGAGCAGGAATATGTATTTTCCTTTCATTACCATTCCTTTTTGTTTTGCTGATGGAGTAAACTTGCTAGGAGGATGTTCCTTATCTGGAGGTAGATCGTATTTCCCACTTGTCTTTCCTTGACGTGGTGTGGGACCCATGATGGCCTCTGTCAGTCACCCAGACTGGGATTGGTAGGTTTGGATGCAAACTAACTCCCCTGGGCTGCAAGCAGGATGGTGCTGGGTCTGCCTGAGCAGGTCTGGAGTGGATGCAGCCCTGTCACCCATCTGCCAGACAAGCCTTTTTTGGAGCATCCGATCCCAAAGGCAGGAGGAGGCTGAGGAGCCCACAGGTGCATGAATTGCCCAATTTTTCTATCTCTTTCCTGGCTCACCTCCTGCTGATGCAAAACCTGTGGTGCATGTGGGAGGTGAAGAAATGCATGTGAGAGCAGTAAGATTAGCCACCTCTCAGGTGATCTTACCAAAGTGTGGGTTTGGGGTTTCTTTTCTTTTAAATACAGAAGAGTCTTCCCAGCACTGCTTTCTTAGGACATGCCTTTGTGGATGTGTGCAGGCAGACCTGTGCTTGCCCTGCCTGCACTCAAAGCTGCTTGGGTCTCACCCAGAGCCAATCTTGGAAGCCACACTGGCACAAGGTAGTCCCCAGGCTGACAGCTCTGCCTCTCAGAAGGGCTTGGAACTCTGCTGGTGTACTTCATAAGGCTTTTGGACTGGAGATGTTTTGCATCCAGCTAGCTTGCAGCATAGAGGAAACATATGGGGACAAATCTTTAGAAAATACTTTTTTTTTTTTTTTTTCTCTTTGCTGTTTATATTTGTCCAAGCCTTTAGAAAACTGTATGATTTCAGCTATCAGTAATGTTCAAACTTTGAGCTTCCAGTTAATTTTTCTTTATGGGAGGGGGAGAGGCTGCCTTTGTGTCAGGAAAATGGTCTCCAGACCCACTGGAACCCCTTTGCCTACTGTATTTTGGACCTAACATTGAAACTATATAGCCAAGGACAAGAAAAGCAGTATCCAGCTGCATTCCCTGGAAAGCAGCTCATTGCAGCTTAACCTGTCTCTGGTTGTGTTGTAGGCCCCAAACTCTTTTTTTCTGTACAAGCAGAGTCACTCAAAATCAAAAACATCCTGACAATTTGAAGTTGATTATAACATAGACTGACTGTAACATATCCTGGAATGTCTCCTGTGAAGACAGGCTGAGGAGTTGGGGTTGTACAGCCTGAAGAAGAGATGGCTCTGGAGAGACCTTAGAACACCTTCCAGTACCAAAAGGAGGCCTGAAAGAAAGCTGGAGAGGGACTTTTTACAAGGGCTGATGGTGATACAGATCAAGGGTGGATGGCTTCAAACTGACAGATTCAGATTAGGTATTGGGAAATTCTTCACTGTGAGGGTGCTAAGGCACTGTAGCAGGTTGCCCAGAGAAGCTGAGGATGCCTCATCCCTGGAAGTGTTTAAGGCCAGGTTGGATGGGATTTTGAGCCTTCTGGTCTGGTGAAATGTGCCCCTGCCCATAACAGGGGGGCTGGACTCGATCTTTAAGGCCCCTTCCAACCCAAACTGTTCTGTGGTTAAAATGAGAGGCTTTTGCATTACTAGTGTGAGAAAAGAGCTCAGGTTTTTATCTGAATTCTCAATAGAGAAAGAAATACCCAATGGACTTGGATTGAGTAATGTCTTATCCTTTGGACACAGAAGTATAAAGACTCATAAATAGGAGGAGATAATACCATTTACCTGCCTTCTCTTGAAATGAAATAAATGTGGAGCAGGGTGATCACCCTGGAAAAATCTCAAGTCTGGCTGTGTAGGTCCTTATCCAGAAGGATGTGTAAGACTCTGCAGGGTAGTGTTACCCATGCCTGTGTTTGATCAGAGTTCATGGTGTGCTAACTCAAGTTGTTCCCCATTGCCTGTGGCACCCATGGGTGAGAACTTACTGCTCCTTTCCAGCTGGGCAGATGAGCCTGCACGAGGTGACATTTCATCTGAAACTGCTGCATACGTAGCCTTTGGACTCATCAGAATTGCTAGTGCTTTTTGTGTGACAAAAGAGTACAGTGTCCAAGATAAACTGAGGAGAAGAGATCTGGGTCTGCAAGCCTTCATTTCAAAAAGACATCTTTCATCTCGCTGACAGAGAGGTTCCTGCAGTGCTTTGATTGCCCTTTAATTATGTCTGTTTTTCCTGGTTTGTTTGAAAGGCAGATCTTGTTTAAAAAAGGTGCTGTGTGGAAAGAACTTGGCTGTCTCTGCTGCCCTTCCTCGAGGGCACGCAGCAGAGCTGTCGGATTAATTTTTTTTCCTGCATTATTAAAATGGAAGATTGTTTCTTGTGGATTTGAATGTAGGCATGGTGTGTTCCTCCCACCTTAGGTGAGGAGGGGCACGAGGGGTCGGATGGTTAAAGCAGACAGAAGTCATGAGGTCTGATTTCTTCCCACGCCACCTTCCAGTGTGATCCCAGAGGAGAGGTGCTTTAATCCTTCTGCCTTCAGTCTTTTGTTGTGTGCAGCTGGGCTGCCCCAAAGGCTGCAGGAAACCCAGCATGGTGCTGGGGAAAGAAGGTTCTGGAGTGCTGGGGTGAATGTCAGGTATGGGAGGTTAGCAGTTTTTTAGCAGCTCCCAGTTTTCTTGCTGTTTGCTTTTTGTCTGAGATGCCACCATTATGAAGCCATTTGCCGCAATGAGTATCTCAGCTTTCATTAAAAGGAGTTAAAAGAAGCATGGAAAAATCAACAGAAAAAAAGGGGAAATAAAGCCTGTCTTTGGCTAGAGAGAAAAGGCTGGATATGTGATAGCCTAGCTATATGTAGTCAAATACAGACTAGAGGCTCACCTGCCAAGCAAGCAAAATAACTCGGGAACAGGTTTTTAATCCCTTTACAAATCTCAGTTTTAAAGAAAATCTGCGTTACTTTGGAGGGCTTGACTCATGTTTGTAAGTGCCCAGGCTTGACAGTGCTCTATTTTTAAAGTACTGTCTTTATGTTGAATCTTGGGAGGTGAGATGAAAATGTTTTTTTTAAAAGTAACAACAAATCTTAATATAGCTGAGAATGCGGAACTGCCCTTAGAAAACTGGGTTGGACACATGAAAAGGAATCTTGCTCAGCAGGCTGAAGACGCAGAGCAACTTCTGTGGTTACGTTTTTCTTTCTGCTGGCAATTTTGGGGTGGGGATATAGCTGATGCAGTCACTTGGCCTTACATTTCATTTCTAATGTAAGTCAAATGCTGCTGTACGTAAATAATCTGGTTGAAACTCTCTTAGCCCAAACTGGAAAAGCTGTTTGCTAAAATTCTGTTTTTGTGAAAATTGAGGCAACCTGAAGTTCCTCAAAAATAGGAGTTACAGATGGGTAGGGAGAAGTAGATGCTCCTTCTGAACTGAAATGGTTTAGTACAAACAGAAGACAGGCTGGCTCTCTGTTGCTTCAGAGACATGATTAGGTTTTAGTTGTCATCTCCTGCCTAGAGTCCTGAAGATTTAAATGGCATGAAAATGAAGTCAGCTGCTTAAAGCCAAAGCTAATCAAATGAGGAGACTCTAAAGTAGGAGGGTAATCTTTGTCATCTGACAGGCAATCCTAAATTCCCATGGGATACCTGTGCAGCTCTGCTGTAGTAACCTGTGTCTTTTGTGCTGAGATCAACTCTTCTGCCTTCAGCTCAGCAGGCTTTGTCTAGCTGATAAGCCATAAAAACTAAAAACATGAAGTCTCAGAAAAGAAGTGACACCATGTGCTAGGGAACTGTTGACTGATGCTGCACACTGAATCTTCTGGTGCCCAGTGGTGTGAAACTCATTTGAGGGATTTCACAGAAATGTTGAGGTGATGGTGGACTTGCTGATGTGGCTGCTTGGGCATGTTTTTCTTAAAGAATGTAGTCATTTTTTCATACAGAAATGAGCTGAGTGAATATTCAGTGTAGGTAAATATAAAATTAAAATTTAAAATGTAAAAATATGCAAACACCAGAGTTGAGGGTCTTTTAAGGAACAAAACCCCTGCTCAGGGAATGCAATTATTCAGGCTGTGCATACATCTGATTGCCAAGCTCCCAAGCTGGTGAGAGCAGCTCTTCAAACTCCTTGAAGCTTTCCCCCAGGGTGTACCAGCACTGCAGGCAAAATGCCCTTGCAAAGCCAAAGGTAGCAAAAAGGGAAGCAGGGTGGATAAAAGCAGTCAAAGCCATCCTTTGGGTTAGTCTGGGGAAGACTGAGAACAGCTTATTTTAAAGTAATTTTCCTGTGATTTGGGATGTATTTAATGCTTTCACAAGAAGTTGTCGTGGAACAGCTTAGGTTTGGGATGCTGGGACACAGCTGGAGGGGCAGGCATGGAGCAGCAGCTCACGCTGGCTCCTGGCAGAGGCAGCAGCGTGGGTCAGGGCTGGGCTCTGCCTGTGTGCTGGCCTGGCTTGGGTGGTGTTTCACACATTCCATATCCCTAGGCACAGCAGGGCTGGTGGGGACACTGGAATTGGAATGTCTGGGATGGTGTGTGCACATGAGGGGATAAGGGGGCTGTTTGCCCAGCAGGGCACAGGGGCTGCAGGAAGCAGCGTGAGAATCCCCAATATTCAGACAAGTTATTGTGAGAGAAGCCCCTCACCTGCACTGTTTTTCCTCCGTGCCCCAGTTTTTTATTCATCTATATTACGTGGCAGGGAAAAAACAATGGCTATAAACTATCCCCAGATCAGGGTTGTGCATTTCCACTTCCCATCGTTGCCACAGCCGGTAAAGGATGTTGCAGGCCCTGTGCGAGCAGCGCCCGTGGCTGTGCAGGGCTGTGCGAGCCGCGCAGCCCCGGGAGGCGGCAGCAGCTCCTCGCTGCCGAGCCCGCAGCGCCGCCTCACCGAGCGCCGGTCCCGGCGTGGAGCCCCTGGAAAACCTCCGGGAGGGCGCTCCTGGCTCCCGAGGCTTGGATTGGTTTTTAAAGCAGTGAGTTCCCAGCCTTTATTCTTCAGGCAGAGAGCAGAGAAGCTGTTGCAGGTCTTGGTGGCTCGTAAATTCCTGGTAATTAATCCTTAGGGCTGTGAGATGTCCCGGTAATGGGCATTGTGTCTGTAGAAAAGCCCGGCTCGCTGCAAGCCCATTATCTAGATACAAAGTACTCTGGTCGATCTGCTCATATCCACTTAAGGGTATTTCCTTATTCTGTTAAGCAGCATTGGACTTGTTCTCTGGTTGTGCGTGATTTGTGTTTTTGAGATGGTTTTTTGTTGTTTTTTCAAGCAGTTATGAAAATGAAATTAGAGATGTTCAAACATGCAATTAATTTTCCCTGTAATTAATTTTTGTAAGAATAATGGAAATGTTTCTCTTACCCTTTCCATCTGAATGTTAACAGGGTATTACAGGTCTTACTAAGGAATATTCAAAGCAGTGTTCAACTTAGTGTAAAGCCCAGAAACCTTCACTGGAATAATGGAGTTATTTCTGTGTTCAAAGATTACAAATTGTCTAATATTTTTAGAAAGCTTTTAATAGCCTTTAGAAAAAAAACCCAACCGAGTACTTTCAAGCATAACCTGTACTCATGTAAAACTCGTGAAAAAATTTAACTTACCCAAAGTAACATGAAGTTTTTGGAACATGGTTTTTGTTCTTATCAAGATCCTAATAAATGCTGAGCAGTGAGGATTGATTGTAGAAGCATTCCTTGTGCTAAAAGTTTGATGGTGACATTTGAGAGTTCTTGGGTGGAAAGATGAGTGGAGTTTTCCTAAAGTTTGGAGGGTTTGTTGAAATCTGCTTTGGACAAAGTGGCTTTGTGCCCTCCAATGCCTTATGTAAAGACTTAAGAATGTTATATTGCTTCTTGGGGATTTTACCTGGTGTCTCAGAAGAAAGAAGGTGCTGCTTGTAGCAAGGACCAACATTTGGGCCTTAGCACTCCCTGAGTATCTCACTCAGGGGTCAGTCAGGACTCTATGTGCCACTACTGACAGCTACTGTTTTCCTCTTCTGCAGGTTTTCATTTCTGTGAACTGCCTCAGCACAGATTTTTCCTCTCAGAAGGGAGTTAAAGGTCTGCCCCTGAATCTTCAGATTGACACTTACAGCTACAATAACAGGAGTAACAAACCTGTCCACAGAGCCTACTGCCAAATTAAAGTCTTCTGTGACAAGGTAAGGTTGGATCAATGTGCCAGTGACTGTTTTGGAAAGGCTGTTCCACAGCTTAGCAGGTTTTTTTTTTTTCTTTTTTTTTTTTTCTTCCCCTAACTATGTCACTTGCTATTTTGGCTCACTTAGAAGTCCTGCCTATGTTTAAAAAATTTCAACCCTTTCTACTTGGCTCATAGATGTTATAGTGACCTCAAATAAATTTGCTGCTCTCAAAATGCTGGAGTGCTAAGAGTTCATGAGCATTGACTTAAGAGAAAGGTCAGCCAGTGGCAGACTAACACTGGGAAGAGCTTTCAGCAGGAGAAATCATTGCCATTGACTGGAGCAAGTGCAGGCTTGTCTTTTTGCCCAAGTTCTGTTGTATTGGTCCTTTTAAATTTCTTCATGTTTTCATACTGCATTTGTTACAAAAAGGCCCCAAACCAATAACTTGCAGAGCTTGTGAACAAAAGATGCACCACCGTGAGATACAGCAGCATAAAAAAGCCCATTTACAGGCTGAATGGGTACTGTAATTGGGCTGCTCTGCCTAATGCATTTAGCACACAGAATTAATGCCTTTCCCAAAGCCAGTATTCAACAGGAGCTGTGAAAGAAACAGGAGAAACTGAGCTGAAAACAGCTGTAAAAGCTTAACTGAGTTTGCAAAGAAAGGAAATTTCCCTGTCTTCATACCCTGTTCCTGCTTAAGCAGTTTTTGGAAGGTCCAGGGCAAGTAGTGTTATATTGTTTCCAGAGTGACCAAGATTGTTCTAGGCCATGATAAATGCTTCCTGGACTTCCCCAGACATTTTGGTGCTGTGAACCATGTTGACTTCCTATTTTGCTGATGCCCTGCTTGATTTGGGCCTCTTATTCTTTGGATCCAGCCTCTGTCTTCATAGTTAGGCTTTTAGGTGGTAGCTCAAATGCTCTCTGTGCAGCTGCAGGGCTGAGGCAGGTCTGTAACCCCTCTCTGGTCCTGTGCTGGCATTGCCAGATCACTGTGTGCTCTTGGCTGGTGTTCCCTGGGACACTGACACAAAGATTCATCTTGTGCACCACAGTTCTGTCTCTGCTTACCTCCCAAAATATTTGGTGCCCTGTGCACTGTGCTCCTGCTGTAGCATCCCATCAACTCACCCTGCCACATTCTGTTGTCCGTCTATAGGCTTTTAATGGGTCCCTCTGCATTCCTGCACAGCTGGGAGAGCTGCCTGTAGCTGCTCCTGTTGGGATACTTTCTGCATGGAATTTACAGGGACTTAGCAAAGGCTCTCCAGAGCCATCCTAAAGACTTGCCAGTAGTCCTGAGAGGCTTGGGTCTCATGAGATTTCTTCATATCTTTATTTTTCCTTCTTTTTCTATTTTCTTTTTCATGTTTCTAGATGAGACTGAAGCAAGCATCATCTAACTTTTTTTTTTTTCACCAAAGTAATCTGGGAGTCTTGTGTGCTATCAACATGTTTTCTCTACAATACAGAGAGGACAGACTTGATACAGGATGGGGGGGATCTTTTACTCCTAAATTGTCCAATCAATCACTGGCACAGTGCTAAAATGACTGACAGGCAAATTGGTTAATAAAAAGGCAGATGTGCAGTCAGCATATAGACTCCAATGGCTTCTTTCAAGCTATGGCAGAAATTTCAGCAAATCTAGTAATATAGTAATGCCAGTGCATCTTTTATTTCCCTTTGGGATTTTTACTTAATCTCTTGATTTTTTCCTTCAGATACTTTGCAAACTGTACCTGAATTAAAAGAAGAGGAAAGATAGGAAGGAGAAATGTAAATCAAAACGGGAAAATAAAATATAAAACTGAATCTTAAAGTAACCTTCCTTTCACCTTTTCTTTCTTTTCAGGCTCAGCTTCACTCCCTAGTTCTCTCCCTTGTCCCTTGCAGCAGTGCAGGGGAATGGGGGCTGTGGTCAGTTCACACATCTCTGATGCTGCTTCCTCCTCAGGGGAGGATTCCTCACACCCTTCCCTGGCTTCAGTGTGGGTGCCTCCCATGGGAGACAGTTTCCACAAACTTCTCCAGCATGAACCCTTCCCACAGGCTACAGTTCTTCAAAAACTGCTGCAGTGTGGGTCCCTCCCATGGGGTGCAGTTCTTCAGGAACAGGCTGCTCCTCTGTTGGTGCTCCAGGGGGCCACAAGTTCTGTCAGCAACCTGCTCCAGCACAGCCTCCTTTCTCCATGGGGCCACAGCTCCTGCCAGAACCCTGCTCCAGCACTTCCCATGGAATCACAGCTTCCTTTGGGCATCCCCCTGCTCTGGTGTGGGGTCCTGCACAGGCTGCAGGTGCATCTCTGCTCCATGGAGATCAAGGGCTGCAGGGGAATCTGTGCTCCAGTGCCTGGCTTCCCCCTTCTGCACTGACCTTGGGATCTGCAGAGCTGTTTATGTCACATATTCTCACTTTGCTTCTGACTGTTGCTGCAGAACATTTTTTTTTCCTTTCTTAAACACATAAGCCCAGAGGCACGACCACCATTGTTGATGGGTCTTGGCCATCTTAACCTGACTGGCATTGGCTCTGTTGGGCATGAGGGAAGCTGGTTTTTGGAATAAACATCCTCTCAGAGAATCCATCCCTGCACTCCCTGCTATCTCATATCATACACAAACCCCTAATGCTGGCTGCTTGCTCCAGGCTCCTGTAAGAACATTGGCATTTCAGAAGGACCACCTATTTTCTGCCCTGTATCCAATTGTATGTAATCAGCCAGCTGCTTTTCAATGTTTATAGGACCATTGTTACTATAATACCCACACCTGTTACAGCCCTGAAGGTGTTTGTCCTCATGTGCCCACTCTTACCTGTAGAAATTCTGTTACCCATATTTTCATTATGGAGTGCCAAGTCTGTAGTGTGGAGGTCTGTTGGAAAAAAACTGCAAACCAGCAGAAAATTATGATGATGTGGCTACCTAACAGAGATGCCTCTATTCCTTTGTCAAGGCTGTGCTTGCAATGCCCAGAATATTGGTTTTCATCTACTCCTGTGTGGTTTCAGGACCTGAATAAAGCAGTATGGGTATAATGGTGTCATCCTGCAGAATGTTATGGCACAAGCTTCCTTCAGGCTTGGCCCAGCAATATTTGGGCTGAGCAGGGATGGGGCTGACCTGTCCCAGAGGAGGAAGACCTCCTCTATTCTGAAAGGTACCTAAGCTATGCATCCACATATGGATGAGGAGAATTAAATACAAGGTTTCCCAGACTAGAGCTGGTGCTGCCCTATGTGATCTGCTGTTCCTCAGGCAGCAAGGGGCAGTGCTGTGGAAAGGCTTTCCTGGGATGATAGGAACAAAGGAGTGAGATGCTGTTGGAGGAAAGAGTGGGTGCAAGGCTGCTGGAGCATTGATGTGACTGGGCAGCAACATGGAGATTTCCTTCAGTTGCAAAGCACCTTTAAAGGTCATCTAGTCTAGATCTCTGCCATGGTCAGAGACATTCCACTAGACCAGCTTGCTCACAGCCCCATCCAACCTGGCCTGGAACACTTCCAGGGATGGGGCATCCACAGCTTCTCTGGCCAGCCTGTTCCAGTACCTTGCCCCCTTTATCAGAAAAAAATTTCTCCTTATGTCTAATGTAAAACCAGCATTTGAAACCACTGTTCGCTGAGCTCTGCCAGGGCAGAAAAGCCTGTTATCAAGGTATAACTAGTTTTTTTGATTTTTTTAAATGTGGGTTGTGAGGTGTATTTGCCTGGGCCCCAGTAGCCTGCATCAAGCTGCCTTTCAAGCAGGGAATGGGAGGGCAGAGGTTTTCTCGAAATGTCTGCTCCTGCTGAGTCAGCATGTTCTCCACAAGGAAGCAGCTGCTGTTCTGTAGCAGTGTTTGAGTAGCTCAACTTCATTATTTCCACATGAAAGGTAAAAATCAGATCTGGAACCAAATCTAATCTTTCTGCTGTCAAGCTGAGGTGTTGTGACTGTGGTGGCAAGGGATGACACAGAGGTGTTCAGGTCCAGCTGTGCTGAGGTTTAGGTGGGATGTCTTCACTGCCGTGGGCTATATTGGCTTTACTGGGTCAAGCAAAGCTGGAAATGCCTCTGTCTTCATGTATAATTTTTTCTTTTTTTCACCACAGCTGCCTGAAGCTGCTTTTTTTTCCCTCTCATTGGGGGTAAGGAAAGATGATACATGTTAATGTGTATCAAGTATCTTGTCTAATTTTCCTTTTTATTGCTGGTGCAGATAAAGTCCAGTGCTACCAGCAGGCATGGGCAGCCTAGCATCCGTAGAACATTGATTTACTGGGAAGTAAGGAGGGTGGTTCCCCTTCTCCCATGAACCATTAGGCACAGATTCCCAGTCCATGGCCACAGGAGTTTTGACACCTCGTTTGCTGTAGCTAATCAAGTCTTCCTCCAGTATTGTGCAAGGATGTGGGTGTGTTTTGGCGGCTTTGAAGGAGGAATAATGGCTTGGTGTGGCCAAGTAACTGTTACCTTTTGTCCTGCTTTGCAGGAAGGTATTGGGAGACAGAGCTTGTATACCAGTTTCGATGAAGTAGTGTTAGCACCAGGACTGAGTGTCAGGGATCTCCTGTGGGCTTATCACTTCATGCAGTTGGCAATGTGTCATTCCTGACTTAACCCCTGTCACATATGAGGTCTGGGCAGAGCTGAAGGAATGAACACTATTCCAAAACTTCTTCCTTCCTTTTCTTTCTCCATCATAGCTGTCTGCACCTTGCAGAAAAAAATGGCAACATAGCACTGTTCCCTCCCTGCTTGCTTTGGAAGGCCAGGAGCAGTGCAGGCATGAATCAGTTAGGGAATCTGTGGATTCCACATGGCCCTGATAAAAAGAGAAGTAATCCCTGCTTTAGAGCAGTGCAGGTCTGCAGCTTGAGCTCAGTGAAAGCTGGTGCAGCTGCTGCAGGCTCTGTGAGAAATGTGCAGGAGGTATCTTGCACTTGGTGATCCAAGTGTGGTGTGACTTCTGTAGATTTTAATGACAATCAAAGGAACTCCTAAACTATGTGAACCTGCAATTCTTTATTGTTTTAAACACTTCAACTATATTTTTATCTAATGCTTTATACAATTGTTATAGATGTGGGTGTCTTTTGTCATTGTATCTCTATTTGACTTGAAAGAAAAGCAAGTGTTTGCATCTTGGATATGGTTGTTGGATTTCATTAGATGATTGGACTCAAAAGCAAGCAGATCTCAAAGTTGGCACACTTTGGCAAACCTGCAGCTCGGGTACTGTGGAACTGACCTCCACAAAAATAGCTCCGGAAGAATTGGTGTTCCTGCCTCTGAAACTGAAAAAAACCTCAAAAACTTAAAAATCCCTTCTCTTTCTCTCTCCCCTCCTCCCCTTTTCTTCTCCCCCCCCATTCCTTTCCCCTTATCTCTGGTCTGACAGGGAGCAGAGAGGAAGATCAGGGATGAAGAGCGAAAGCAAAGCAAAAGAAAAGGCAAGTGCACCGATCCCAGCTCTCAGCTGAATGCCTGTAAGTAGAACTTATTTCATCAGTATTTTAAATATTGGATTTCATTTTGGCTATAAATAGCTTGTGCAGTAGAACTCAAGTAAATGTTTATCCTCTGTGGACCAATGCTTGTTGTAAGCAGTTCCTTATGGAACAGTCACTGTGTTTTGCAACATACTGTGTCATTTAGGGCTTCATTCTGTATTGTTCTTTCTGGCCAAGATGGGCTCCTGCCATGTATTCAGTCAGGTATGGGTTGCAGCAGTTGAAGGGTGGGATTTTTGGCCAGTGCTGGAGCCCCTCCCAGTCCAGGTGGCAGTGAGAATTATCCGTTCCAATTATTTTCAGCTTGATCTTAAACTTAGCTTTTAATTTACATTAAAAATGTGTTTGCATCTCCTCAGCAAAGCCATGGCAGCCATGAGCATGAGCTTTCAGCCTCTCAGTCCTATGCTCACTCTTCTAGAGCAGAGTGGTCCTTAGCGAGTATTCCAAAGTTTCTGCATGTGTGAAGCCTGTGGAGGCCTCAGCACTGCAGTACATAACAGATGAAGAGTTTCTCCCTGCTGAGCATCTTGCTTTAGCTGCTGCAGATGGCAGGTGCTGTGTCTGGCTGGCTGTTCCCCAGCAGAGATGGGAAGGAAGGAAGGTGTCTGTGCTGGCACGGGGCAGGCGCATGCGCTCGCTCTGCTGTGACAGCCCGGCTGGTCCAGCAGCTCCCCTCTCAGCTCACCAGGCAGGACCTTCCTGACACAGCAGGGACAGCAGCAGCTGCAGGAGATAATGCTGAAGGGAGCCCATTAGCCCAGGGGAAGCTGTGGGGAGGGCTGGGTTTTTGGCTTGTTTTGTGGCGTGTCACAAGAGGCAGGTTTAGCGTGCTGTTAGTGTCTCACGATGCAGTAGCTCCAGCAGCTCCCAAAGGATTGCTGCATGCAGCCCTTGGCATCATGGCTGGAAAGGGAAGGCAGTTTCAGTGCACATCTCTCAGGACCTTATGATTTTGCAAAAGCTGCTTTCCAATGTTAGTTTTCTAGGATTGGGCTTAGCCCGATGTGATCCTTATTTTCCTGGAAAGTGCAATATTGGGCTTTTTAATTCTTTAATTTTTAATTCAGAAACAGTTGGTGGCTTTTGGTCAAAGTTATTTTTCCAGAAATTCAGCAATCTTTAAAATGATGAGTTTTGCAAGGAGAAAACAGTGTATTTCCTACTGAGGACATGAAAAAGGGTTGGGGTTTTTTTGAAAAAAACATTTGTTTTGTTTGCAGTTGGTTTGACCTCAGATGGATATGTTTCCACTTGGTAGAATAAAGTCTTCAGCTGTGATAGTTTGACATGAATGTGTCTGAAATGCAATTTAAGGCACCACTTGCCTCACTCTCTCCTCAGAGGGTCTTTTTGGGTGGTGTCTGTCCTCTTGGTGGGTTGTGTCACATCATCTGGTACACTATGAGAGCCAAAGGGCTCTGTGGGACACAGTGCTGATCCTGGGGGGATGGACTAGGGACTGGCACCCTGAGGATGAACAGTGAGAGGAACCAGAATGTGAAACTTTGAAGTGTGGAATCAAAATGTAGCTTTAAATATAACAATTTGCACAAACAAGTATTTGTACTACCTCTGTGGTACAGTGCTGCTGCGGTGCTGTCTCTTTAAGATGATCCCAGTTGGGAACATGCATGTTGTCCCTTTGTCTTCTTTGTATCCTCCTGGCATGGGAACACCAGCAAGCTTTTGAGGGAATGGAGAGGGACAATGTGGGGCAGGCAGTTTTTGCCCTCTGTTTGGATGGCTTTGGTACATGTAAGACCTAGGTTCCTGTCTTGGGCTGAGTACCAGGTTGTTGTCCATCCTGATTAATATCTGTGCAAAGCTGAGCTGCTCAGTTGGAGAGGTGGAGACAGCTTGCAGCACTCTGTGAAACAAGCCCTCAGCTGAGAAATGGAGTTCAGAGTTCAAACTCCTTTAGCACAGGAGCTTTTTGCTTGGACCCTGCCTGCAGAATTGTTCATCAGTGTCTGTACCTTTTAAATGATGCAGGGCCCCATCAGGGCCTTCAGTATCCTCTATCCCCATCTTTGTCTCTGCAGTTTCTGATGTCAAAGTGCCCATGCTTCCCTCCCACAAGCGTACTGACATCACCATCTTCAAGCCCTTCATGGACCTGGACACTCAGCCTGTCCTGTTCATCCCTGATGTTCACTTTGCAAACCTGCAGCGTGGGGCTCACGTGAGTAGAGCTCAGGGCTGTGGGGATCAACAGGCTCTGAGATGTGTTTGTGGGGATCAACAGGCTCTGGGATGCTGTATGTGCATATGTACATGAGAAATGTCAGACTGCAGCAGTGCTGTAATCAAGTACAGGCTGAGTCTCATGTGCAAGAAGTGCTCCAAGATACATTGGCTGGAGTTAACTAGGGGTGTTTCACCATCATTGAAAATTATTTTCCTACCAAGTCCAGTTTCTCTGAACCTGAAAGGATTTTTCAATAGCATTTTCATTGCATGAACTGCAGGGTGGTTTTCTCTTGAAACATCCCTTGGGATCCTGGTGTGCTGTTGTACAGTACAGACTCCTCCAGGTGCCTGCTGCAGGATGAAAATCTATCCTGTGGAACTGGCATGTGTGTCAGCTCTGTGATCCACTGCTAGAGCACCCTGCCTCAGTGTTCCTGGAAAGTTCCAGCTCACAAGAAACTGGAAGGGAAAAAATTAGCATGCAGCCAGGTTTCAAAATCTTGAACTTTGCTGTGCCAGGAGTCCTGCCATGCTCTAACATAATCTAAACCTTACTTCTTGAGAGCATTGCCTGAACTCCTAGCAAGGATGGAGAATAAACTTGTATCCATAAGACTGGCATTCTGCATGTTTTCTACAAAGGCCCTAGTGCTGAGTTTTGTCAGAGGACTCTACACCAGTCCAAGTGGAAAGCTGGTTAGCTTCTCTTTGTTCTTGTCTCTATTTGAGACCCTTTATTATTTTTTATGAAAAAAGGTTAAGAACATGTTTACTGACTTTTGGAGCCAAAGCATCATTTGATATAGCATTGGAAGATTATAAGAGAAAATTAATTCTCATTCTGGATGAAATATTCACAAAATCTGCCCTTTGTTTTTAAAGGTCCTTCCTGTTGCTTCAGAAGAACTAGAGGGTGAAAGGTAAGAGCTGCCCTTCAACTTCCTGACACCTTGTCCTCAGACAGAGGGATAAGTCCCTGTAAGTGTATCACTGCTAACATTTTGTTCTGTCAATGACAGCTCCAACCTGAAGAGAGGAGGTTATATTGGTGAAGAGGACTTTATTGCTACTCCAAATAAGATGGCCAGAATAGAAGAACCAAAAAGAGGTATTTTTCTTCTTTCAGGGACTGAATTTTTGGAGTATTTATCCAGTCGTGATAGATGCGTCTAAGGTTAAAGAATTTTTTAATTTATATCCATGTATATTTCAGACTGATTTTTCTGGCTTTGAGTAGTGACAGTTCATGTAGCAAGATGTGGTTCAGCTGTGCAAATATTTTACATTGTGAGAATTTCTGGGGGCTTCCAGTCATGGGCTCTGTACCTATAAGGAAAGAGAGTCAAGATGAGGTGAGCAGCTTACCAGTACCCTAATGGACTGGGACAGAGAATTCAGCATGTAATCTGCTACAAAATGCTCTGGAAATTTCCTCCACGACTTCAAGCAATGAGCACCAAGAACTGGTTCTGGGTATAAAACCATTGCATCTTTCATTGTGCCAGGAAATGGGATGTTCATCTCTGAAAGCCAAGCTAAGAGAATATTCTGCTAATTTTTACCTAAATTTCAGTCTGTGCAATTTCACATTGCTGTGGTGTTGTGGAAGGACATGAGAGGTCCCTTTGGGGTGTTGTGTACCAGCTTGATGATAGCTGTGTTTAGAAGGACTGCAACTTAGCTTGAGGTATTAAACCTGTGAAGCAACAAATGCTAAGTCTAGCAAGTCTGACCATAATGGGGTTGGACTTCTGCAGTCTGGATAAACTAGTAAGGAAGGATGAATTTTGTAGAAGGAAATCAGACTTCTTGTTTTTTAATGTTGCTGTATGCCATAAAAGAAGGCCCAAGGGATTCTCTCTCCTTTGGCTCACTCTCATCTGACATTGTGCTGTAACTGAGGAGAGTATGTGTCCTGTCCTTCTTTTTCAAGCCTACAGTCCTCTCTTTTTAAACCTGCCTTTAGCAAGCAACTCACAAAATGCATCAAGGTGCTGTGCTGTCCTGAGTTCACCTTGTTCTATGAGAAATGCCAATAATTGTTCTACATTGCAGGTGTGTCAAAGCTGTGGCTGCTGAACCCTTGTAAACAATCCAGTCATTAGACTTGCAATACCTAGTCATTAGAAGATGGATTAAAGACAGCAAAGCTGTTAAAGTCCAAGCTTTCTTGCTCTCCTGGCATATTCCTCAGCCTTAATGCAGTTTTTAATGAGGCTGATGTTACATGCAATGAGTCTGTGCTAGCTTGAGAATGGGATGCTCACCTAATTGGGGTTCTCACTCTTATGTTCCCCTCCTAGCAGGACACCAGTTCTACATTGTGTGTCAGCTCTGGTGGTAGGAGGGTTACTGAAACACAGCAAGGGGTAGGAAGAAAGATGAGACAGTGTAGGAGGAGCACAGAACTGTACAAATGAATTATTTAAAAATTAGGAGGTGTCCAGGATGACTTCACCTGCTGTGATAGCATCTGTCAAATCATTTGATTGTGAAAAGTCTTATGGAAAATGACTGTAAGATATGGAAGAACCCAAGAGTCTCAAAGATTTGTGTTTTGTGTTCCTCCTTTCTTTGTTTCAAATATGACTTTTTTCCTAATAATTGATAAAATAAAGAAAATACAAAAGTGTTTTGACAATAAAGATGCTTGAGCATACAATGGCTTTATGTGCAAGAGGCAAGTTTTGACCTAACTAGCTGTGTGTGCTTGTGCTACAGTCTTAAGTGAATATTGAATGCATGTATGTATATTTCTTCATAAGATCCTCAGTGGATGTCCCCATGTGCTTAGCCACTGTGGGATGCAGATTTTTCCTGAGGAGCAATTGCACAGCTAATTCCTCTCCAAATTGCCTTCCAGTGCTGCTGTATGTCCGAAAAGAGTCAGAGGAAGTCTTTGATGCACTGATGCTAAAGACCCCATGTCTGAAAGGCCTGATGGAAGCAGTAAGTCATGAGGCTGGTTTATAGTCCTTACAAAAAACCCTGGCTACCCAGGAGACTTAGGCCAGCCATAGGAGACTTTCAGTCAGAGCTTGTGTCCACACATTTCTGCTCTTCTGGATAAGAAGAATAAGGGAGATTTCCTTTAATAACATGGAAATTATTGCAAATCATGCTGTAATTTATTATCAAGGGAATTCAGGAAGTTTGTCTTTTAAGTACCTTACCCCACATATGTGGGGTCTGGGTGTAAGAAGCCTTCCTGAAGATCCAAGTGTGTCAAGCTTGATGATGGATGTTCGTCTTGCCAAAGGGGTTACTTTTGTTAGGAAATGGAGTGTTTTCAGAAAGTGTCCAGTGGATTGGGTTTGTTTCAGCCTTTCAGAGTCATGTTTGGGGCCCTCCACTGCCCCTTCACCAGCTGGTAATGCAGAGCTACAAGTCCCAGCTTCTGTGTGTTGCTGAAGACTTTTATATGTCTGTGCACACGCGTGTGAAATTGCTCTCTGATGCTTGACTTCCAAAAGAGCCTTCCACTCTCCCTGCTGCTGCAGAGCAAGGGAACTACAGGGCTTAAGTCAAGGAGTAGTGTAATGTTTGGTGTGAGCTCAAAACTGATGTTTGTCTGTCTCCTTCTGTGAGTAATGCTCAGGGAACAGGGGCTTTGGGGATGTACAGGCAGATCATTGTAGAGATAGTTCTGTAACAGAATCTTTATCTCTCCCTGGCTATGAGGCTTTGCCAGCTGGAGGGAGAGGGCCAATGGAGAGAGGGATTGAAGGCTCTGAGGTCCTCCCTTAGCCCATAGTCCTGAAGTGAAGCTGTACCTTTGTTGCTTCACTCTGATATCTGAAAGCAAGGAACCAAGTGCTCACAGCTGTAGCTTGGGGGAAATTCCCTGTACATTTGCATGTCAAAGCACTGTATTGGTTTGGTCCTTACTCTCCATGTGATAGAGCAGTTTGCCAAAGTAAACCAGGCTAGGTTACTGACCTCCCACTTCCTGGAGGTTGTGCAGTGAAGTGCCAGGGTCAGTGGCTGTGGCTCCACACTGATGTCACCCTGCTGGGGAAGGGGAATGTTTCTGATCACCTCATGTTCTTAGCAGCAGAGATCCTCTCTCTGTTGCTGTTTTCTTCTTTCAGCCACTGTCATGACTAGTTTTCACTTGATCACTCTGACACTGAATTTAAATATGGTTTTCAGTATGCTAAGAGAACAGAGAGCCAAGAGAGAATGAGTCAGGGTGTGGAGTGGGCTTTTAATGGGTGGGCTTTTGAGTGAAGGGGCACGAGGTTGCTGTATGAGAAGTAAGTAGCCAGGTTTCAAACCTGATTCAAACATGATTAAATTTTTTTGCACAGAAGTTAGCTAAATGCAGAGAAAGTGTTCTGATCTGTAGATTTATGCTATAGGTTTGGATTTATGTTACCTTTATAGGACAGAGCAGTTGTTCTCATTTGCAGGCTTTTTGTTGTTGTTCCTTTCTGTAAAATAGGAAGTGAAAGACAATGACAGCACTCTCCTTGCTTCACCAATTATTGCTTTCTTTTGTTCTAGATATCTGACAAGTATGAAGTTCCTTTTGATAAAATAGGAAAAATCTTCAAAAAATGTAAAAAAGGGTGAGTATGTACCTGTGCAACAGCTGTCTGTGAATGCCATCTGTTGTTATGTGTGTGCCCACAAGTACACACATTCCAACATCATCCACAGAGCTGTAGACTGGAAGACTATAGGAAGGGTCCTATAGAAATATGTAGTCTGGCTTCCTGGGTAAATACAAGTCACCTTTCTGGGCTAATTGTTATTTGAACCAGAGTTGAGTTTGCTAAAAGACTCCCAATGATTAAGAAACTCATTCAACCCATATTAAATTGTTCCTTTGGTGGCTGGGCTCCTTTTATCTGCATTTGACTACAATTACTAAACCCTGGTCATCTTTTTGTGGGCTAAATTGAAGAAAACTTAGTTGTGAAGTATCTGTTTTTCCCAGAGGCCATACTTCATCATCTTTTTATTTTGTAGCATAATTGAATTTCTGAACTTTGTCTGCTTTTGTTTTATCTTTTAATTTCTTAGTAATTTTCTTGGATTATCTGTAAGTCAGTTTGGTGTCTCAGCCCCTTCTCTTTCTAGCCAGAAAATTGCACCCTTCCAGGGTTGTGCTTTCATAGCAGATTACCCCACCAGAACAGCTGCAAAAGCTTAGAATCTGTAACTGCTAAGCACAGCTTGGTGTGTGTGTGCACAAACACACAGGTATTGACCTTTCTGGCAAATCAAAGAAGTGGCCAAGCTTGGGTGGTTTTTTTCCCTGGGAGCTCTGTAGAGTTTTGTGCTGATAGTTTATACCTGGCAAGCAAACCCATTCAGAGCCCCAGGTGCCTGCAGCTTTAGAGGATTCTGCCAGTTCCAAGATCTCTCTCCCTCCCTGGTCCAGGAGCCAGATTTAATCCTTCCATGCAGACCCTGAGAAGTGTGGCTGCCAGCCTTGATGGCAGGTTTGGCTCAGCAGCCAGATCTGCTGTGGGAAGCAATGAGTCAGAGAGAGATGAACAGATGAGATGAATCTTGTGTTACTCTTGGGTAGTCCAGGCTTTTTTAGGTTTGAGAGTGCCTTTGCACTCTTTGTTTTAAAGAACTGTAAAATACCTGATCTATTTTGTTTTTCCAGAATTCTGGTCAATATGGATGATAACATTGTGAAACACTATTCTAATGAAGATACCTTCCAGCTGCAGATTGAAGAGGTTGGAGGATCTTACAAGCTCACTTTGACTGAGATCTAAGATCACAGATCACTGTGGATTTTAAACAAAGGTCTCAAGTGAACATTTTCCCATAATTCAGTATGTTGGGCAAAACACTAATCATCTCCAGAAGAAAGCCAGATGTTTGACTTGTTCTGGGGAGCAGAGCAGTGGTTTTGCTTAATACATTTGTGTTTGTGTTCTTGCTCATGACCTTATTTGCACTTGAAATGGGCAAGCAAAGATCAGCAATTAAACGGAGAGCATGTATATATTTTTACTAGTGTATAAACCACTAGTAGCTATGGGAGGGGAAATCTCCTGGAAGGTGGCCTTTTAGACTGGTGATGTCTTATTTATCTATTCAGTAACCATGTTTGAGCCTGTTATCACCTAATGCCGTTTTACTGGACTGTTTTCTGCTAGGGAGAGCTGCAAAACTACTAATGGATACTAGTAGGAGTTGCATGCAGGTTGGAGAAAAGTCTATAATGTTTACTTGTGACCAGGGCAGACTGTTGAAATCACTTGTGTCGTTTGGGAGAAATGTAAAACTGCCTTGCTTATGAAGAACTCGCCTTAGTAACTGTGTGAACTCTCATCAGATGAAGCTATATTGTATATAAGTGCAATATATTTTTGAAGGTTTGTAAATGTGTACATATAAGCAATATATAATATATATAAAATATGGTGTTCTGTATATACCGTGAATATATGCAATGAAGCCCATCTAAAAGGATGCCATATACAGAGAAAACATATTTAACCTAGATATTTAAAAATGGACAAACCCTTATCATGCACCAAAGGTGAGCACACATTTGTACTTTCATAGAAGGCACAAGAGACCTGCTTGTTAAACATGGATATCTTCCTATGTAGAAGGAAAAATATACCAGCTCTCTCCTAAATCCTCATGCACAGACAGGTGATGGAAGTCCTGGTTTCTGTTATGAACTGCCACTGAGTCCTGAACCAGCTGTGTACTGCTGTCATGGGAGGCAATTTGGGCCAAGTCTGAGAACTGGTTCACAAGAGGAGCTGGGCAGATGCAGTTCTCTTCAAGTCTTGTGTTTGGGGGTCAGAAAGAAGGTCTCCTGGAGGGTGGATTTTTTCTGTAGCAGTGCACTTAAGGCTCAGCTGGATGCTGCCTGCACCAGCAGCTGAGGCTGGATGAAGCCATGGGCTAGATGGAGCCAGCTTGCAAGGCCTAGGATGTCAACATCTGGAAATGCACAGGCAAGGCTTTTGAGAGAGGAAGGTGGCAAAATGGCTCAGCAGGCCAAGTGTTAGCAGGGAGTTGGGCCTCCAATTAGGTTATGCATTCTTGGTGTCTGTACATACCATGGCCCACTGCTGAGCTGGAGACACCCAATGGGCACAGCAGGCATCCTGAGCCCCAGCTGGGAGTGCCAGAGACCTCCAAAAAGTACTGCCCTGTGCTATTTACTCGTCATGTGCATGTGCTTATGAAGGAAAGGCACTCTTTGGTTAATAGCAAGTGAGAGAGGAGCACTTAAAGGGCAGCACTAAGGCAAAAACCTCTGTTACATAGTGAGCATGTGAACATGAGTGACAGGTCCAGTGTCAGAGCTTTAGTTAGGGATCTGGGTTATGAAAGAGGTTTTTAACATTTTCAGACAGTACAAAGCTGCACATACCTCACCTAGAACATGAAGGTCGACCTGGAAAGACTGGAGAAATAGTCCGGAAAAGTAGCATGTGATCTTACTTAAAAATTAATGATTCTGCTTAATGGTTAACAAATTGTAACCTACTGTTGTTTAGCTCTGTCACAATGCTGTTGGGAAGAAGGAGGCAAATGCCACGTTGAGTTGATCAACAGGGGCATGACCTGCAAGAATAGGAGACCTCCCCCCTTTGGCTGTGCTTGTGCTGGGGCCTCCCCTGGAGCACGGGGCCCTTCAGCCAGAGCTCGTGGCTTCTGAGCAGGATGGGTCATGTTCAGGTGGGATGGTTGATGGGGCAGCCTCCTGACCCATAGACATGTCCTCCTATCCATGGCAAGCACAGGGAGCAGTGGTGTAAATCACAGAAATTTGGGCTGGGTGTTGAGGCAGTTTTCTCTAGTGAGAAGAGCAGGTTGCCTGTGGAGGCAGTGGTTTGGCATCAAAGGTCTTCAGAGCCAGCCTGAGCAAAGGTGTCTCTGGACTGTTCTAGGTGTAATTGATTTCTCCATTGGTGGTGAGTCCAGACCACTTGAAGTCCCTCCCCACCTTCTTTTTTAGTGATTTATATAAAATACAGTATTTTGGGATTTGTATTTGGATCAGTCCTGAGCTGGTTTATTCTATTCTCCCCTCCTTCCTTCTCCTCCTTCACTGATGGGCCCCACCAGAGGGGTGGTGATGCTCTGGGCACTGTGTGTGTGTGGCTGGAGTTGCACACAGACTGTGGCCCTGTGGCAGAGCAGGTGGGCTCGAGGCTGAAGGGGAGAGGCTGATGTGCAGCACGATGCTGAAGGGACTTGGCCAGCAGCTGCCCCTGCACAGGAGAGCACAGTGGCAGAGCACACAGCACTCATGGCCAGCCAGCACCAGCCTCCTGCTGGGCCTCCCTCAACTGCCCTGGGAATCATTTTACTATGGCAAGGGAAGGTTTTTTAAAACCTGATATATAGAATACATATATATATATTTACACATTTTTATTGAAAATGGAAGTTTTATTATGGAAACTTGGTCTAGGGTCAGGGAAGTAGATTTAGAGTCTCCATAGAGGTAAGATTGACATGAATGTTATTTCTTTTTACTGCTTAATGAAGTATGTGAACTAAATCTGACGATTGTTTTCCACTATAAGATACTCTGGGACACGGGTCTTGTAACAGTAGCAGCAATGTCATGTATGTTTTATGAAACTGATTTTTTTTTTTTGTTTTGCCTGCTGTTTTTTAATTGAAAATGTATTTTAAACCAAGTTATTAAATTTTATATGTTCATTTCTAATGATGAGTCTTCTATATAACAAATGCATCTGCTCTTATCCCTTTGATTTTCCTCTGACATGGAATCTGTGAAACCCTGCTGATTGTTTCCTAGTTTCTCCTTGCAAAAGAAAACAATCCCAGTGCCAGCCTTGCTGTTATTCCCATATGAGAAGTGGCCAGCCCCATTCTCATTCTCTGCTTCATTCCAGCTGACTCGTTCAGTTCAGTGTGGGGAAGCTGCAGCATTTGCTTCCATAGGACCCTTTCCTTTGGCAGGAGAGCAGAACATCCATGGGCAAGATCAGCTGTGTAGGGGGAACACTAGTGAAGCTGCAGGCACTGACTTTGCCAAGCTGAAAACCAAATTCACACTAGCATCTCCAGGATAATCCTAGTGCCATGGGATGTGGAGTGGTGTTCACCTCCTCTGTTCCTCTGTCAGAAAATGTCTCAACAAGCTTTTGCTGCAGCTGGCTCCCAGCCCCTGCAGCAGTTGCTGTCCTGGAGCAGCTCCTGTGCCGGCATCTTCCCAACCACCAGGCTTGTGTCAGCATGCTGGGGCTGGGTGGGAGCAGCATGGGTGGCAGAAGATTTCTGGACTAGGAAAAGGCCAGGAAAACTTTTGCTTATTTCCTTATTTATTTGCAGTTCTTGTGCAGGCTCTGCTGGCAGGGTTTGTCCCAGATGTAGGAAGATGCTGCAGTGTGTTGTGACTGGGGGATGCACCAGTGCTGAGGATTACCTGTGCCATCTGCACCTGAGTTTGTTCTTGCTGGAAGACTGAGCACAACCCATACAGTTGGTGTGTGGCCATCTCAGAGCAAACCTCAGCATGATATGGAATCTGCTGCAGGGCTGGCTGACAAACAGCTGCTACTCCCTCTTCCCTGGCTGTGTGATACCACCATTTTCCTCAGCCTTCACTTGAGTGTGTGTGTGTGTGTGTGCACTCCCTCCTCCTCCTCCTGACACCCCCTCAGCCCTTTTCTATCCAAGTGAGTTTAAAGGAAGTGAAGGTGAGCCCCCAAAGATGCAGCTCCTAGGGCAGGGAGCCTTACATGGAACTCCATGCTTCTTCCTGGGGCATGACTCGGGGCTCTAACACTGAAAACATTTAGTTAGGCTTTTAAGATCTAACCTCTTTTTGTGTGGGAAAGTTGAATTCTGCATCAGTCTCTAGCTTCTTGATGGAACTTTATCAAACAAGGGTTTTTATGAGCATGGAGCTTTGATGCTCCTCTATTTGGTTTGTGTTTTAGATCACTGGAGCCATTATTACAATGAAATTAAATATTAGACAATCTGGCAGCAGCTCTGATGAGTGGGAACACAATGGAAAGGTGTTTGGATGTCTTGGGAATTTGATACCTGGAGGAGAGACAGCCCTGGGCTCAGGGATTATAGCAGTGAGGATTATGCTGTGCAGGTGGCTGCTGTCACCAGGCTGAAAAAGACTGTGAATTGGAGTGAAATTTGAAATTTGTAGAGGGTGAAGTGACATGGGGAAAAGCAAATGGAGTCCTGTGGTTCCTCAGCACCAGGGAAATCAAGTCCTTGGTTGCTCAGTGTCCAGCAGGAGAGGAGAGCTGGATGGAGCCCCAGCCAGGCAGTGCTGGCCCTGCCAACCTGCTCTTGAATCTGCTTTCCAACTTCTGAGCTTGCTGCTTTGGGTTGAGCAGGGCACTGTCCTGCTGCCACTGCCCAGGAGTTTGGATTGAACCAACCTGCCTGCTCCAGCCACTGGAACATTTTCCCAGACAGAGCCCAGTCCCTGGTCTGGAGAGACACAGCTGGAGCAGCTGGGAGCTCTCTGGGACACTGGGAGCACTGCTCAGCCCTGCTCAGGGGTGGCAGGTGTCTGTCTGTGATAAGGGCACAGGTGTGCCCTCTGCCAGGCAGCAGTGCCAGTGCCATTGGGGCTGCTGCCAGTGCTTGGTTTGATGATGCTTCTAATCTTGTCATGATAAGGATTGCTTGATTTTTTCCCCTAAATAATTACAAAAAGTGATCACACTGTGGTCAGCTTTGTAGGGCGTGTCCCCACGGCTTCTTCTCACTTGAAATGCTTTGACCCTTTCAGCCAGTGCTGACCAAGGGCTGGGTCCCCATCTTGTGGATATCCTAAATGGCCCTAAACCAGCCCTTGCTCTCCCTCTTGCTTCTGCTTTGCATGCTGAAAAAAGAGCCCAGGCTGTAAGCTAAGAGGCTGGTCAAGACTTGCTGTCTACAGAGCCTCAGGGCAGGGCCCGAGACAAAAGGAAGCAGTTATAAAATCGGTGATGGGAAGCTAAAAAAAATCCATTCTACCTGAATCACTCCCTGCTGTGCTACATGGCCATTCCCAAATGAGCTGGCACCTCCTGGCAGTCCTGTCCACAGCTTTGCCTGTGAGTGACCCCCAGCCCAGCCTTGGGGACCAGCTGAGCTCTGCCTGTCAATGCTGCCCCATTAATGGCCAGCAGCATCCCAAAGACCCCATTCTGACTTCCATTGTTCTTTTCAAAGGCAAATTTTGAGCCCTCCTCAAGGGATAAAAACAAAATTTGAAAGATACTTCAAGAGAAAGAAAAAATGAAGATGATGGTTTTGATGTTAAATCACTGTCCTTCACACTTCTTCTTTAGGTCCATCCTTCAATTCCTAAGTGCTGGGGGTTAATGATGCTCTTCAACACCATCAAATTGTGCAAAATTTAATTTCTTGGAGGAATTTCCCCCATCACCCTGCTTTGAAAACCCTCTCTCTCTGATCCTCAAGGTTTTTTCACGCTGCATTACATCTACCCATTAACCTGCTGTTATTTTGCTCTAAAGGTACATCCTGAGGCTTTTATGAACCATATTTGAGCTCCCTGACAACAGCACTGGGGTGGATGTAATCCAGCGTGACAGAGTGTGTGAATGCCATAAAGTGCAGGGATGGCAGGTGGAAATGTGGCTAGCAGGGACCTGGCTGCCTGCAGCAGCAGGGGGATTTCATGCCCTGATGAAGGGAGAAGGAGGAGTTTGCTGAGCTGGGGTGAAAAATAAGCTGCCAGCCCAAACCATCAGGTAAAGGCAGTCAGGCAGGGTATTCAGAGCTCAGGTGCTTCAGTCAATCGCTCAGGAGGAAAGGAGGGTGGTGCCTGTGGAGCAGGAGGAGCTGTGGCCAGGGCTCAGTTTGGCTGGAAGTTAATGGGAGTGTGGGGAAGGGTTTTGGGTAAAAGCAATGTTTCTACCCAGTCCAAGGCCTTTCCCATCCAGCAGAACTGGGAATGTTCAGCCTCTGTTCAGACTGCTCTTCACAGGTCACTGCATGGCTGGGGTTGAATGGGATGTCTAGAGGCACCTGATCCTCCTCTGCTCAAGCACCCTGTCCAGAAGCCTTCTGAGTATCCCTAGGGACAGAGACTCCACAGGCCCCCTGGGCATCCCAGTACTGAGTCACCTCAGTGAAGCATTTCCTGATGTTCTGAAACTCCTCCTGTGGGTGGGTTTGTGCCTTTTGTCATGTGAAGGTGTGTGCTGGGTCTCCTGGAGGAGACAATACCAAGAGATCAGAGATGAAGTGGTGATTTGGGACTGCTTCAGGTGAGCTGCAGCCATGGGGAAGAGTGGGGCATGCAGCTGGGGGCATCCCTGGGCATCATCCACCTCTTGGAAAAGCATTGCAAGGTGTGGTGCTCAATCCTCTGCTCTGCTGGCACTGTGGAAGGATGCCCAAGGGGAAAGAAACAGAGTGTAAACAGTGCTGCCTGCACTCAGGAAGGGAAAATAGTATGGCTACACACCAGAAGAGCTGCAGCACAGTACTGGAACCTGAGTTTATTTCACATTAGTCATCTTGGTGCACCTCTTAACATCCTGAAGCACTGCAGCAGTGAAGGGGAAGTGCACACCCAAGGCTGATGTAAGGATTTACCCATGCTGGGAAAAAGATAGGGACTCCTTGTCCTTTTTATATAAATAGTGTAAAACTAAGTGGGAAAGAGCTTTTGAAGGGAGGCATTAGGACTGTGCAAGGGGAGCTGCAGGAGTAAGTCCAGGCAAGCACTAGTTGTGAGAAAAAGCATCAAGCTGGCTGGATACTTGACCCCAACAAAAGGCAGGGTCTGTTGTGCAGCTGACTGAGTGAATGGAGCTGGCTGAGTCATGTCCAACTAGCAGTGCTGCCAAGGAAGTATCACAACAGGAATTGCCCTTTTCCAGCTCCTCAGCTGGGGCAGGGATCGAATGTGGTCATTGCTGGGATGATAAACGTCCCTTTAGATGCTAGAACAGGGATTTAAACTATTATGCCACTCAATTGCCACTGACTTTCCCCCCCAGAAAAGTCTGGAAGGTAGTTTTAAAATTTATTTAATTATTAATGGAAAATGTATTTTTCAGCTGTAAAATCCCATACTTGACTGTCCTTCAATATACAGTTAATTCAGCATTTTATTAGGAGGATGCTCAGGGTATAAAATCATTGATGGCACAGTTTGAGTGCAAGCACTGGGTGGAGGGAAGGAATTACCCTTACAAGCAATCTCCTCAGCTCATGCCCTCCTTTGCTTTGGCTGTCATTTACCAGGGATGTGTCTTTGTCCCTGGATTTGGTATCTGTGCAGTGTTTGGCATTGTGACACCCAGTGAGACTCATGTGGCATTGGAGAGGGAAACAGAAACCCTGTCACCCATGAGGGAGCATGGGCCAACTCAGCTCTAAATGTGTCTGTAAGAGCACAGCTGCTCTGCCCACTGGAAGTGTCTGCCCAATGGAAGGTGTCAGGTGAGCAGCATGCAGAGCCTGCAGCCAGGAGCAGAGATGGGAGTGGGCACAGCACAGCCCAGGGAAACTGGAAGAAGGTGCTGGTGTAGCCGGAGTGGCTGGTGAGGAGTTTATTTATAAATCTGCTGATGGGTTAGCAATCCCATCTTTGCATGTGTGTGGTGTGACAGCTGCTGCCACGGGGAGCACCTTATACAGCAAAATTCACAGTGCACAGTGACAGGATTTAATACATGGATGCTGTTGTGGGAAGCAGCAAGCAAAGCTGAGCACATCGAGCAGGGGTACCTCAGCTTCTGGTTCTTGCTCATCTCTTGCAGAATCTGTGCATCTGTGAGCAGCAAGGGAAAGCACACCATACTCCCACTGCACTGCTGGCCCCATAGCCAGGTTCTTCACCCCTGGCCAGAACACATCCAGGGGCAAGCAGGGCTCAGCCTGGGTGTCCATGGGACATCCATGTGCAGGAGAGCAGCAGTAGAGGCATGTTTGGTGGCCTTTGAAAGTTGTCTTCTCATCTGTCTCATTCTCTCCCACACAAGCTTTGTGCTTGCTTCTGGCTGGTCTCCTGCCCCTGCTCAGTCCCCTCATTTGTCTGACTTTCAGTGATGGTCAATAACTGCAACCTCTGATGGTGACATTTTAACAGGGACGTTCCTTATTCTTAATATTTTACCAGGAGGAGGCCAAGAAGGGAGAGGGAGAGGGAGAGGCTTGTTCTGCAGGGCTGGGGAAGGAAAGCATAGGACCTGCAGCTTCAGGGAGGAGGAGATGGAAAACCTGCAGACTACATGGAGTGGAGCAGGGATATGTGATTAATTCCCCAGGAAGTGCAGGGTCAGGAGCACCCTGAAGTGTGTGGGAGGAAGGTAGCAGGGATACAGATAAGGCACTAGACCAGAAGTAACATGGACTCTTATTTTAGTGCCTGCTTAGACCCATGACTTCAAGCAGCAGCAGCCTTTCATCACACAACCAGGTCTGGGATGTCTTGGCACATAAGAAGGGCCCATTCCCAGAAAGGGGTTTTGGAAGAAGCTTGTGAAGGTGCTCATTAGTGTTTCACATTATCAAAAGAGAGGGGGGACAGAGGTTGTACATCTGAGCCATGCAGAGAGCCCCTCTGATATCAGCTGGGCAATCCAGAGCCAGTGTGAAGAATGGGGAAAAGCAGGACCTTAAACAAGCCCCATCTGATGTCAAAAAAAGGTGACACACTTGACAAGACAGCAGGACACCTGTGATCAGCCACAGCCCCCACCACCACCCAGAGCCCTCCCTGGGGCTTGGCACCATTCTGTACCTGGTGCTGCACAACACCTGGGTGCCCGTGGACAATGTCCCAGGGGAGATGCCAGTGCTGGTGCTGGGGGAGCCATTGCCAGTGCCAGGCATTGCTGCCCCTGTGGTACCAACCACCCCACTAGGAATGATGTCCAGTGGTCCAGAAGTCAGTCTCTGGTCACACAGGACATCTTCCAGCACCTGAGTGCTGCATGAAAACACTGCAGGGCTGATAATATGTGGAAGACAACTCAGGATGGAACATGTTTGCACACAGGCTTGATAGCTGCCCCAGCAAGTCCTGAGATGACCAAAATAGGGGAACATCCATCAGCATTGCTAATGCTTTAATATCCTGTGTGTCAGAAAATATGTGTAGGCTGAGGTCAAGGGAACAGTGAAAAGAATGAAGACATCCTCTTAAGCAGAATAATAAATAAGTAGCATGTAATTTTAATTTTTGCTGGTTTTTGAATCCATCTCCTGGTTCCACTAAAATAGGATCAGGGCACAAATAGCAGCAGTAGAAAAACCAGATGGTGCACTTGAGCAAGCAGATGGTGCACTAGTATGTCACACTTATCACTGTCACTTACTTTTATATTTCTATTACAGTGGACCTGTGGACAGCCCACACCTGTAATCAATACTTATGATTGGATTCTTTTAGTTCAGTAAACACTATGTTTCACATACTCATAACAAATCTGTTTGAGTGGTGATTTCTCCCTGTAGTACTGCCAGGGCTCATGAAGTCTTTGATGCAGTTATTATTTTTGTGTAGAAAGAGATTTTGGGAGTGAAGGGAAAAAAAAAAAAAAAAAAAATAGGCAGTGTGTGTTTAGTCTGTCAGGACACTGGGTCCAAAATAGAGTGGGAAACAGTCTTTGTGGCTCTTCTCTTAAAGCTTTCTTTTTGTTGCAACCGGGCTATGTTTCCTTACGCTACCATGCACCAGAAGCTCAGTCTGCTTCGGAAAGCGAATACCAGAGCTGCAGGCGAGGAGGAATTTGACTTTTGCCTCGCAGCATTTGGGGAGAGCAGGTGAGGCCGTGTCCGTGCTCCGGCGGAGGCTGTGCCCTGTCCCTGCCGGCGCACACGCAGCGCAGCCCGGGCAGCGGCATCTGCGCGCTCGACATGTCCCGGCAGCTGTGACAGCAGGGGACACGGCACGTCTGCACTGCCCCAGCCAGCACTGCCCTTGGCTCCCGGCACGCTGCAGCGTGTCCCTGTCCCCATCCCTGTCCCATAACTGTCCCTGTCCTGTCACTGCCCTGTCACTGCCCTGTCCCATCCTTGTACCTGTCCCCATCCCTGTCCCTGTCTTATCCCTGTCCTGTAACTGTCTTGTCCCTGTCCCTATCCCTGTCCCTACCCTTGTCCCGTCTCTGTCCTGTCCCATCCTTGTCCCTGCCCCTATCACTGTCCCTATCACTGTCCCTGTCCCTCCACCCCGCGGTGCCGCCGGGCTCGGGGACAGCGCCAGGAGCCGGCCCCGCCCCACAGCAGAGACAGCTCCCCAAAATCCCCCTCACACACACTCCCTGTCAGCCGGGCCACAGGCTTTGTAAGAACCCATGGATCTGCCATCACTTTTATATTCAGAATATATCATACCAAGAAATATTCCTTGTTCTTCTCCCTGCTTTCTTTTATTAACTTCTTCCCACCTCTATTCCTTATGGTTATCCCTTAAATCCCTTTCCCCCCACTTTTCTCAGAGATACCCTGTATGTAACTCTGATTATAAATACCTTCAGTATCTCTGCTATTCCCGGGGGTGAATCCTCTGCTCCTGCCCTTGGCCAGGGGCTGCTGCAATCTTTTCCATCATCAGCTGCTGACAGACACCACCTGGCAGAGCTCCTGAGTTTCCTCCCTGGTGGGGCGTTCCTCCTCTGCCTGCTGCTGTCTGCCAAGCAAGTGTGGTTTGGGACAATCTGGGCTTGTGGCAGCTCTGACTGCTCTGCCCTTCACAACAGAGAAGGGAAAGGAAAGGGGACAGAGATCCATCCTATACCAGCCTTTCACTTCCTCCCATGTATCTTCTCAGCCCCAGCACAGGGGCTCTGGTGGTAATTATCTATATTTATTTAGTGCTCTCCCATTTGCTAGGCTCTGTGTGTTTGCTAGAGTAGCCTGCTGCTGTATGCAGCCAGACCAGATGCTGCTGCCAAAATGCAGTAACTGTAGAGCTGCACCCCAGACAACTGCTTTGGTCTATTTTTAACTACTGGCAAATATTAGGAAAACTGTCTGAGCCCATAATATTCTCCCTTCAGTCTCTTTTGAATGGTTTATGGCATAATTAGCTACAAGAAGGGAATGGGGAGAGCTGCCTGCATGACCTTTTGTTGTTTTCAGTCTCCAGTATTAATTATTTTCCCTGCTACTCACACAGGATGTTTGATTCTTTCTTGTCATCACAGCAGAAAGGATAAGAACCAGAGCAGAGCCTTCTCAACCCTCCACTGCAGCCACTTACATCTGCTCCTTCCTGCCTGGAACAAAGGCATTGTCTACCTCCAACAAAGACAGCTTTTCTCTGAAGTGTTTGCCAGTGGTCTGAGTTAAACAGGCCTTTATGAAACCACATGGTCCTTGCAGAGCTGGGTCCAGAGAGCACCAGAGCAGCAGCAGCATTGTGGGGGTGCAGGATGGCTCTGCTGGGAGGGACACCCATGGGAACAGCCAGGCAGGGCAGGGACACCAGCATCCTGCAGCCACCAGCATGGTGCTGCTCTGAGCTCCTTGGAATGGGGCTGAGGGTACCTGGGCTGTGTTCCAGAGCAGTCCCTCCAAGGAGGGAAGCTGCAGCCAGCGTGGATCACCCTGAGGATTCACTTGTGTGCTGCTCAGGGAGCTGTGCTGCTGGGTGAAACCCATGGGGAAATCAGTGGGTGTAGGCACAGCATAAAGAAGCAGGAAAATGTTAGATGCTTTATTATTCACCTTGGTGCAGCCTTGGGAAGGGAAAGAAAGCAGGGAGAAGTAGGAGGTGGGAGAGAGGGAGAAGCTCTAAGTCTGCCAGAGCTGGGGGCTCAGGCTTTGTGGGGTTCAGACTCCTGATATTCAATGTGAGGATGAAGGTGCTCCTTCCTCATCCAGCACTGCCTCAGCTGGCAGCAGCAGAAAAAGGCAAACCAGGTGGCTTTGGTAAGAGTTCCAAGGACTTATTTTAAAAACTTTAGTTGCCATTTTTAGCTCAGCAAGGGGAACATAATCAAACACACATTTTCTCTATAGCACAAGTCAGAGTACAGACCTGTAACATCACTTCTTTTAACTGATCTTGCATCCATGAGCTGTAGTGAGGACTCCTGGGGAACTTGGATCATGTAGGCAGAGTCTGGGGTGTGTGACGTGGGAAACGCCCTGTTGGGAGTCAGGAGAAATGATTCCACTTCCCTGTGACTGCTTCTTCCCTGGCAAGGCTGCTGTGCTGCCTCCAGATGCTGTTACTCAATTAAAAGTCTCTGCTGTCAATGACAAAGGCTGTGCAAGTGTTTTGATCAGGAGCTGCATGAGTTACAAGCAGCAAGGAGACAAACACAAGTCACTTCCCAACTAGAGCAGAACTGGTAAACATGCACGATAGAACAGTATTTTCCTTTAAAAACCTAAAGTTTTTTTTCTTGAAAAGTATTCATGGAATTGAGAAACACAAACCTCATGTCCCCACCTCAATTGTGCTTTTTTTTTTTTTTTTCATTCTCTGTCACACAACTGATTTCCCTTTGTGAACTCTTCAATGTTAGAACTTGATTTGCAGTTTGAATTATCAGCATTTTCCTTACCATCATACAGCAGAGGCCAGTGCTCCAGCACAGCAGGTCCCGTGCAAATACAGAGAGAAAGCTGCTGGTAACCTATGCTCTGCACAAAGATCTGGCCAGGGAGACCCTTTTAATTTATTGTTTAATGGGCTGGGAAGTGATAGAGCTGGGAAAGCTGAAAGACATGAAATGTGCAGTAATGGAGAGCAGGGATGAGCACAGTGCAGTGAAGCTTCAGAAACTACATGGACAGCAGGGAAGGATGGGGATTCAGAAGAGCTGCAATGGAAAAAATAACCCCCAGTGGCAAAATGAAGCTGACAGCAGAAGGAGCCCAGAGATTCAAGATGATTCTCTGTGTGGACACTTGAGAATGTAACGTCTTGAGAAACCAGGGAAGGAACAAATAGAGATAATTCAGCAGGATAAAATGCTTTTTGCTGTCCACATTCTGTGTCAAGGAGGCATAAGGGAGGGGGCAGGGTGTGTTTGGGATAGTGCTGGCAAGGCCAGCAGCCATCAGAGGCCTGCAGGAGCCTGTCCCGTCCCTGGGGACACAGGTCCTGAGGTAAATAGGTTCAGCAGCCATAAAATTAAGGGATACAAATAGCTTTAAAAGTCCCCTCTGTTAAAATGTTAAGCAACTTACTGTTCTTGATATGCATGTTCTGTATCCCCAAGTTGGCCATCTGTTTGTATTTTCCCAAACAATCCCAGTTCTAGTTCAATCACTTCCTACTTCTGCCCTGTCCCTCACTTCGCTTCCGGCCGCCTGCTGCTGCCCCCTGTCAATCAAAAGACACTGCCCCATATGCAAAGTTTCCAGAGTTCCCAAGAAACACCTCTTCAGTGGAAGTCCTAACTACCCATGAACTAAGGAGCTGTTGAGAAGAATGGCACCCCTGGACCGACCAGCTCCAATAGAGTTCTGGACGTGCCTGTGAGGTTGGAACTCCCTTTCCTGTCCTTGGACAGGACTGCACGGGAACCTCCTTCCAGCGTCGCCTAAGCAAGCAGCAGCAGGTGTCAGCCCCTGGCGACCCCCCCCAATTCTTCAATAAAAGAGCTGCTATTTAATAAAGGCTTTGGCCCTGCTCCGTTTATTACAGGTCCCTCCTGCTACATCGCAGGCTTTGGGATGCAGAGCTGCCCTAGCTGTGGTGCTGCTCAGTACAACCACAAATCCTGCTGGGAATCACAGCCCCAATACACTTCAGCTGCCACTGGAAAACAAAATCAAGGGCTGGGGACAGGAAAAACCAAAGAACACGCATTTTTTAATAGAATATATGTCGAAGGCTTTTAAGGGGCACATGCTAGGCTGGCCCAGGGGAGGCCTTCCAAGACCAATGGATCCAATGATCCATAACACCGGCCTTTCGTGGATTTTGGGAGGGGGTTTAGGGCTATTTGTAATTCTAAGTTCTCCACCCGGCAAAGCAGTGTCGCGGCCGGGCAGGCACCCGACCCCTTCCCTATCGCATGTGGCAGGCGGGACCTCGACGGGAAAACCGGGGCGGGTGCCGGGAAGCGGCGGGAATGGGGGCGCGTTCCCCGGACGGGAGAGCCGGCGGCGGGAATGGGGCCGCGTTCCCCGGACGGGAGAGCCGGCGGCGGGAATGGGGCGCGTTCCCCGGACGGGAGAGCCGGCGGCGGGAATGGGGCGCGTTCCCCGGACGGGAGAGCCGGCGGCGGGAACGCGGCGCTCCCCGCGCGCGGGCGGCGGCGGTTGGCGGGAGCGCTCGTGCCGCGCCGCACGCACCACGGAGGGCGAGGAGGGAATAGCGGCGGCCCCGCCCCCCGGCGCGCGGGCATTCCCGGCCGCCGCCCGCCCCCGACCTTTCCCCCAGTTTCCAGCGCGCGCTGCCCCGCCCCGGCAGGCCCCGCCCCCTCTCCGCCTTCCCGCCGGCCGTGCCCACGCGCCGCCCTTCCCGCCGGCACGCCGCGATCACGCCGCCCGCCGCAGCTGATTGGCCGGGCGCGGGCGGCGGCGGGCGCTGATTGGCTGACGCCGTCCCCCCCGCGCTGTCTGGCGCGGGCGGCGCTTGCAGCGCTCCCCCAGCACGGCCGCGCCGCTCCCGGCGGGCGGGCGGAGCGGGAGGAGGCGGCGCTGCCGGGTGCCGCTCCCGCCGCTGTGTGCGCGCCGCTGCCGCCGCTGCCGCTCCCCGGGCGCACCGCCGCCAGCCCGAGCCGCGCCATGCACTGCTCGCCCTGCTCGGACATGGGAGATGCTCCCGCGGTGAGCACCGGGCACGGGAGGGAGGAAGGGAAGGGAAGAAGGGGCGGTGGGGACAGCGGCGCCGGTACAGCCCGGGCACGTGCTCGGCTGCGGGTAGAGTGCGGGACCGCCGCCCCCTCGCCAGGGACCGCTACCCGCCCGGTGAGGAGCGGCTCGCTTGGGCAGCGGGGACGGGGCGGCCGTGCCTGGGCAGAGCCCTCAGAAGCGGGTGCTGCTCCGGTCACCTGCAGGGAACGGGGGTGGCTCTCCCACAGCGCCCGTGCAGGGCGGCGGCGGGGTGGGAACTGCCCCCCGTCCCCTTCTCCTCCTCCTCCTCCTCTTCCCTTTCCTCCATCCTCCTTCGCGGGCACCGCCCGGCCGGGGCAGCCGCCGTGGGGCGAGGAGCGGGCGGGGGCGAGCGCGGCCCGGCGGGCGGGGAAAGGCGCTGCCCCGTGAGGGACCCGCGCTGCCCTCACGGCTCTGCCCGCCGCTCCCCTGCGCGCCGCGCTGGCCCCCGGCTCTGCCCACCCGCGCTGCCCGCTCCTCCTTGCCCGCCGCCCCCATGCCGCCCCGGAGCGACCCGCATCGCCCTCCCCGCCCACCACATCCCTGCCCGTGCCCCATCCTTCCCGCCAGCGACCCGCCCTGCCCGTCCCCGTCCCGTCCCCTCCCGCCCGCAGCCCGCGCTCCCGCAGTCCCCGCCCGTTCCGCGCTGCCTGCGCCCCGCGCACGTAGTTCCCGGCGGGGTGATGTGAGGACAGGCGCCCGGCGCGCTTGGCCATTTCCCTGGCAGCAGCCGGAGAACCCGGTCTGTAGCGCTTGTCTGTAGAAAGAGCTTTTTTCGTGAGGCAATTTTTTATTTCCTTTTTTTTTTTTTCCTTTGAGGAAGCGAGGTTTCATGTTTCTTTAGGGAAAGCTGCTCTTCTGAAGCGTAGGGTTGGAATAAATAAACGTGCCTGTGTTGGCCGCTTGCAGACGCTCTCAGAGGAGCAGTGTCAGACTCTGCTCAGCGCAGAGCTCGCCTGGCCTGGCCCCGGTGAGACGGGCGGTCGAGGTCCAGGCTTGCAGGCACACATCGTGTTTTCCTCTCATTGTTGTTCAGCGGAAATTATAGAAATCTCTTTCCAAGGTGTTAATCGCCTTTACCCCTTCCAGCCCCTGAATCATGACATCTCCAAGGCTGGTACCTCATGTTTTAGGTGAAAGTCCTCTGTGAGTGCAGTACCAACATTTTTGATCCATTATATTTAGCATGTTTGTCTGCACATCCGTAGTATGCAAACACAGCTTTACATCTTTGTGACACTGTTGAATAAGGATCATCTCACATTACTTAACTCAGTAACAAAACCCATTGACTTAGTGTATACCTGCTGTCACCCAATGAGTAGAATTCCTTCTGGGGCTTTAGGGCATGCTAATGGTGTGGTGTTGCCTTTTGAGTTAAAACCTTTTTTCCTGCAAGATATAAACACTCTGTGTAGCAGCAATAGGCTTGGTCCACACTTCTGAATCCCAGCCTTCAAGATAGTTGGTGTGTCTTAAGGCTGGAGGAGTCTGGATGCCTAGTTGAGACTGAGCTGGCATGTGAGTAATAACCCATCAGCCTAGCACAGCTTTATTGGAGCCACTGCAAGCACTGTGAGAGCTTTGTGGAGTTTGGATGTCCTTTTGCAGAGAATTCAAGAGTTTTGCATGTGTGCACATGGCACAGACAAATATTCTGTGATGCTTGCAATTGGAAACAAATTAGTATAATTACATTTGTCTTCATGTTACTTAGGGTGCATTTTAGATACCTAGCACCTGTGTAGTATCAGACTTTTCAAAATACAATGCAAACAGTTTCAACTGCACTTTGAAAACTGTTTTCTTTCCATCTTTTCCCCATCCTGGCTTCCCTATTAAAAGTAAGATTTAAATTATTTTGTGATGCACATTACTCTAAGTCAATTATCACACCTTAAAGCATCTTACCAGTAGCTGAAATTTATCAATTTATCTTCTAAATGTTTCCAGAATGACATTAGTGCTGAATATTCTTTTGGATTCAGAAAATAGCTTTGTCTAAACAAGGTTGGAATTTTCCTCTTTTTTGCTTGTATGCAAGCATGGGATGTGTTTGTTCAAAGTAATGTAATCCAGGAAAGTAAGCTTGGAAATGTGAGCCACACACATATCTGTTCTTTTCCTGCAAAATCACATCTTCCTTTTTTTTTTTTTTTTTTTTTTTATTGTTAAGGGAATGTTAGATGAGCTGCTGGGGTGAGAGTGAGAGTTGAGCCAGTTGGTAAAAGTCTTGCTGCGGGCGTGGGATCTGTTTCAGTTGACCCTCATTGAGAGCAGCCAGCGTGGGTGGTGTCAGCCCTGACGCAGTGATCCTCTTGCTCTCAGGTGGACATTGTGGACATCTATGAGTCCATCCGCGAGCGGCAGCGCCACGACAGCGAGAGGTCCACCTGCAGCACCCTGGAGCAGAACGACATCGAAGCTGTGGAGGCCCTTGTTTGCATGAGCTCCTGGGGTCAAAGATCACAGAAAGGTGACATATTAAAGATAAGACCCCTCACGCCCTTCTCGGATTCTGGGGATTTCACAATGCACGCCGAGGCTGCGGCTGAATTACCAAAGGACTACTTGTCAACGCTGGTAAGGAAAACATGAGCACAAAACAAATGTGCCCAGCACCTGGATGTCACATCCCTGCAATGCTTTAACTTGGCTGGAAAAGACAGCCTTGCTCAGGTGTCCCTTTGTCACAGCCTGTGCTGTGTGTATACACAGGGTAGTGAGATGAGCTTATTGAGTTTAGGTTCTTTTGCTGTCTCTGATTTAGCAAATGTAGAGGCTTTTGTTAGATTTAGGTGTGAAAACCCTTGCTGACAGGTTATGATTCGACAGGGATGCTGAGATGGTTGTGGTAGGTTTCTTGGAGCACTTTGAGTAAGAATGGCAGACTGAGCTTAGTGATTTGGCATCAGTATATCTACAAGCACTGTATAAAAAAGGCTCTTGATGACATTATGCTTCCCTGGTCATTGTAAGAGAAAGTGCACATTACCGTTATGAAATAGGCAATTTAATTAGTTTCTGTACTATGTGTTTGTACATGTAGCCTGTTATTTCTCCAGACATTGGTCTACTCCAGCTGACTAATGTTGGTTGAATCCAATTTTTTTTCTTTTGTTTCAGTTTATGTTGCAACAAAAGTAGGTATTAAGAAAGGGCTTGGTTGCCATTAAGATTTTAGATGGTTAAGGCCCGTTCAACCAGTAGGCTTCTAGTATGCAGTTGCCAGGAAAAAGGGCAATAATAGAGGAAAGAGGCTGAGATAAGAGTAGCCTGACAAGCAGCTGGCATAGTATCTCCTGCTGCTCAGTGTTGACACTGTCTCTTGAGTGGCACGAGATACCTTTCAGTGGTAAAGGAGGAAGGAGAGGAGATGCAGGAAGACAGCACAGAGAGAAATGGATGAATAAGAAGGGACAGAGCAGTTTCATTTGTCTTCATCTAAAAAGTAGCCATGTGATGATGAGGTAATCATTGAGAAAAGATCTAGGGCTTGCTGGGAGCCTGAAATGGAAAGGTAGAGTATTGCTGTCTATTGTTGGTCTGTTTATTCTGCTTATAGCCTCACAGCTGTGCTCATTGCTGAGAAGAAAGAAATGAAAGACTTTTTTTGTGGTGCAGTGAGTATACTTGCAGTGTTTTATGCAAGTTTACAGCTGCCTTACTGCCTTCCTTTTATTAATATGCTTCTGAGCATAACTGGAATGGCCATGAGATAAGGCAATGTAGTGTCCTGTTGTTGGCTAGGATAGTTAATTTTCTTCCTAGTAGCTGGCACAGTGCTGAGTTTGTGACTTAGGATGAGAATAATGCTGGTAACACACTGATGCTCTAGCTGTGGCTGAGCAGTGCTTGCCCCAGCTCAAGGACTTTTCAGATTCCCATGCTCTGCCAGTGAGGAGGTGCACAGGAAGCTGGGAAATAGCATGGCCAGGGCAGGTGGTCCAAAGTGACCAGAGGGATATTCCACACCACAGGGTGACATGCCCAGCATAAAAACCAGTGATGTTGGGAAGGACCTGGTCAGCGGGTGGCAAGTAGTTGTGCTGTGCACTACTTGTTTCTCTTGGGTTTTATTGCTCTCTCTCTTCTTGGTATCTCCCTGTAATAATAATTACAATTGTTGTTATTATATTTTACTTTATTTCAATTATTAACTTGTTCTTATGTCAACACATGAGTTTTATCTTTCTGATTCTCTTCCATTACAGATCTGACCAAACCATGTTGAAACAAATTTATCAGGATTCATGTTATTAGTTTATTAGTTGTTGGTCACAGTGTTGAATTATTTGATGTCAGAGTTGTTGTGTTATGTAACAGTTTACTTGTTGTGAATGTTCCCCCTAGTGCTGTGGTATCATCTCGTGGGCTGGGCTTAAGTTAACATTTCATTGTGCTTCATAACACTGGATTATGATAGACAGAACTGCTGGCTTTGAAACTAATCTGGTTTTCATACTCTCAACCCCTCTGTCATTTCCTCTGTACTTGGGGAATCATCTCTTAGAAACTGCTAATAGTGACAATGTTTGCCTTTTTGCCTCTGAGAGCCAACCTTCGAGCCAACACAATCTTCCCCTTCTTCTCCAGGCATGGGAATTTTGGAAATTTTTAAAATCCTTGGGATGCTGAAACCATGGTCTGTGAATAACCAGGAACTGTGAATGTGGTTCAAGTCTTGTTCAGGGTTAAGCAGCTGTGTGTTGCTGCTCAGACCCTGACATCATGCAGTGTGACTGCTCAGACCCCAGCAAGGGATGATGCAGCTGAGCCAGAGGATGAGCTTGTGCCTTTATTAGTTGTCCTTGTACACAAGAAGAAATGGACATGAAAGTCAGCCATTTAGTAAAGGAGGATGAAGCAGAGCCATCACAAAAAACTGGATGGAGGAAGAGGCAGAACAAGAAGTAATCACTCAGTCCCTGTCCATGAGAGATCTGTGGGATATGTGAAGAGGTTTCAGCTGCTGTCCAGGTGTGCACATTATCACCTGATTGCTCCAGTGGGCCCTGGAATTAGGAGATAGGGAAGCCAAGCAGTTTGGATGACTTCCTAGGTGAGAGAGCATTGACAAATTGGAAAAATGACACAAGTCTTCAGCCCCTGGGGGCACCTCAGTCAGGTGTGAAGGAAAGGTATTCCTTCAGGAAAGAGATTGTGTCACCCAGGCAGGTGGGCTACTGTGGGGAGAGATATCTGGTACCTGAGGGAATTAGCTGTACCAGAAGGGGTTTATTATGACATGAGGAAGGCACAGTCACCCACAGATCCAGATGAAATCAGTGTTCCCAACCCATGTGCAAACATTTGAACCATTTGCCATGGACTGATCCAGTTCCAGAACACCTGCAATATATTGATAATATCATTGTGGGCAATACAGCAGCTAAAGTTTTTGAGAAAGGGAAGAAAATAGTCCAGATCTCTCTGAAAGCTGTCATAAAACAAAGGTCCAGGAACCTGCACAGAAGATGCAGTTTTTAAGAATAAAAGAGCAAGGTGGTCATCAAATCCCAGTGGATTTGATTAGCAAAATAACTAGTAAGAAAATCACAAGCTGTCTTAGGCATTGTGGGTTTTTGGAGAATGCACATTCCAAATTACAGTCTGATTGTCATCCTTCTCTGTCAAGTGACCCAGAAGAAGAATGATTTCAAATGGGGCCCTGAACAACAACAAGCCTTTTAACAAATTAAGCAGGAGATAATTCATGCAGAAAATTAACTTTGCCCCAGCCCTTGGGCCAGTCTGGGCAGGACAAGATACAAAAAATGTGCTCTACACTGCAGCCAAGGAAAATGGCCCTACCTGGAACCTCTGGTAGAGTGCTCAAGGGGAGAATTCCATCTGTAAAAGAGATACTGGCAGCTTACAAAGAGGTTCCAGCTGCTTTGGAAGTGACTGGTACTGAAGCACAGCTCTCCCTGGCATCCTGATTTCCAGTGCTGGGCTGGATGTGCAAAGGATGGGTCTCCTTCACATCATGTTGCTGATGCTATGTGGAATAAGTGGGTCTTGCTGCTCACACTAGCTGCTCACATAGGAAACCTTGATAATTCTGATTACTTTCAAGACTCCTGGGATTTGTGAGAAGGGAGATTCCTGGATGCCACCTGATGAGGAGGTGATGTGTGCTGAAGAGACTCTATTGTATAATAAGTTACGAAAAAATGAGAAACAATATGCTGTGTTTGATGATTCCTGCTGTGTTGTAGGAGAGCATTGAAGATGGAAAGTGGCTGTGGCATATCCTACGAAATCTTAAAGAAACTGCTGAAGGAGAAGGTGAATTGAGTGACTTTGCAGAGGTGAAAACTGGCTTTGGACAAGAAAAACAGACAGTGCTTTATCTCTGTCCTGATTCATGGGTGGTGGCAAATGCCCTGTGATGGTGGTTACAGTGATGGAAGCAGAGCAGAGGTGAACCCATCTGGGCTGCTGCCTTGTGGCAAGATACTGCTGCCTGGGTGGAGACTCTGGTTGTGAAGGTACATCATATGGATGTTCATGTACCCAAGAGCTGGGCCACCAAGGAACATGAAAACAGACAACAGGTGGATCAGGCTCCTCAGATTGAAGTGGATATGGATTGGCAAGATTCACAAGAGTGAATTATTTATTGCTTGGTGAGCCCATGACATCTGAGGCTGTCAGGGAAGAAATGCAGCATTTTAGATGGGGTGATGATCGAGGGGTGGATTTGACCATGGACAGTACTGTGGTGCTATCCATAATGGTGAAACACACATTTCAGTTACTCAGGCTGAGCTGGTAAAGCTTCTTTGGTGTGGAGGACAATGGCTGAAATACAAATTTGGAGACACCTGGCAGATGGACTGTATCAGACTCCCACAAACCCCCCAAGCAAGCACCAGGTGCTTATGATGGTGGAAGCAACCACCAGATAACTGGACACCTGTCCCATGCCATCACCTGGAACACTCCTGGGCCTTGGAAGGCAAGTCTTATGGCAGCATGGCACCCCAGAAAGAATGGAGCCAGACAAGGGGACTCATTTCCAAAACAGCCTCACAGACACCTGGGCTGAAGAGCATGGCATTGTGTGGGTTTATCACATGCCCCATCATGTGCCAGTGTCCAGGAAAATGGAATGATAGAACAGACTGTTACTGAAAGCAATGAGTGGTGGGACCTTCAAACAATGGGATACACGTTTAGCAAAGGCCACCTGAGCAGTCAGCACTAGAGGATCTGCCAGCTGTGCTCTAGCAAAACTTTTACATAGTGTAGAAGGGGATAAAGTCCCTGTAGGGCCCACAAGAAAGATGGTGGGCAAACAATCTGAGTTACTCCTGCATCAGGCAATGACAAACCCATCCATGGGATTGCTTTTGCTCAAGGACCTGGGTGCACTTGGTGGGTCATGGGAGGATAGGAAGTCCAAAGTTTGCTCCTAGGGGATCTGGTTCTGTGTGAGTCACTGATTTGGATTGTGTGATGTTAATCTAACACTCATGTCAGCACTGCTGAGCTGGCTACATGCAACATCAAGGCTATTACAGAGGAATCACCCAGGTTAATGAAGAACAAGCTTTGATGAAACTGGACAAACACAGCAGTCATGGAATGAGAACTGACTTCAGCAGGCAAAACATCCAACACCACACAACACCTCTGCTGCCCTGAAGAACTGCTATGAATTGGAGCCCAAAGCAGTGCATGAATGAACTCAACAGATGTTCTAGAGGGATGGCCCATAGACTGAGGGAATGATACCTGTATCAAAAGGCAGGAAAAATAATGATGGTTACTTGGGATGTATTGAAAAGTGTAGGCATGATATAAATGGTATAGAATATGGGGTGGATATTGTCAACACACGGATGTTTCAGAGTAAGCACTGCTCAGCAACAATTAAGTCAAGGACTTCTGTGTCTCCTGCTCTGCCAGTGAGGAGGAGAAGCTGTGAGAGAGCATGGCTATGACCCTGCTGACCAAACTGGCCAAAGGGATATTCCATAGCATAGGGCATGGTGTTCAGTGTATAAACTGGGAGGAGTTGGCCAGAAGAGGCCAATCACTACTTGGGGTCAGGCCAGGTGGGTGGTGAGCAGTTGTGCTGTGCATCTTTTGTTTCTCTTGGGCTTTATTTCTCTCTCTCTTTTTATCTGCCTTTTTATTACAATTAATATTTTTATTATTGTATTTTCCTATATTTGAATTGTTATTACCTCAAACCATAGTTACCTTTTTCTAATTCTCCTTCCCATCCATCTGAGGGTGGAGGATGAGTGAGCTTCATGGGAAGCAAGTCTTGGTTGCCATGTGGGGTTAAACCACAGCAGTATGCTGTATTCATTTGTCCTAAGAGGCACATTCTGAGATGCTGGGAGAGGGCACGTAATTTTATATTTCAGAGTAAAGACAGGGGAGAGCTGTGCTATGGAATTACACTGATCCACACTGGTGTGGTTTTTCTTGCAGTGCATGACGCCTCCGCAGAGCCCTGACTTCGTGGAGATGTCGGCAGCCACGCTGCTGTCCTCACAAGTGACTTACTCCAAGCCCAGGACTGTGATGGCCAGCACAGCTGCCTGCTCAGTCACATCAGTGACTGCTGCCTCTCCCACCAGCAAGCCGTGTGTTCTGAGCGTGGGGCAGCAGCCAGCGATCTCCGAATCCTGCGCACCTCAGCCCTGCAGGGCCATGGCAACAAGCGTCATTCGTCACACCGGTGATGGCTCTGCCTGCCACCACATTCCTGCCCTGCAGGAGAAAACAGATGTAACTTCAGCCTACAGCACTTCCAGAGACTGGTGTGGGGCGGATGACCCAGAACATTCCAGACTGCCACAGGACACGTGTGCTGCGGGTGATTTAATCAGCGAAACCTCTCCAGTACATCGGCCTTATGCACATGACTCCAGTGATGTTGTGACCAATAAAGGGCAGCTGCCTGATTCGCCGCAAACCCACTTACCAAAGAATTGTGATAATGACTTGCAAAAAGGAGCTACCCCAGTGACACCTGCCCCTGTCTCAAGCCCCCAGGTTCTCTGTCAGATGATCCCTTTAAATGGACAAAGCAGCATGATTAATGCCTATGTCAAGCCTTCGGCCCCAGCTCTCTCGACTCCCGTGAAGCCCATTTTACCGCAGACGGCCCCTCTCTCCCAGCCTGTGCTCATGGGCCCTTCTGTGCCTCAGGGGACTGTCATGCTGGTTCTTCCACAGCCCGCTGTCACGCAGACACCGCAGTGCCCGCAGGCCGTGGTCACTGTGGGCAGCACCAAGCTGCTGCCCCTGGCCCCTGCTCCCGTGTTCATCGCCTCTGGCCAGGCCTGCGCCCCCCAGATGGACTTCTCCAGGCGGAGGAATTACGTCTGCGACTTCCCCGGCTGCAAGAAAACCTACTTCAAAAGCTCCCACCTCAAAGCCCACCTTCGCACCCACACTGGTGTGTATGGCTCTGCTGCTGGCTTGTGTTGGGTGCTGACATGCACGTTTTTGTTGGGAGGGGGGTGGGAAGGGGAAGATGTAAGTGATGGGGAAGCTTTTGCTCATCTCGGGGATGGAAGGAATGTTCATTCTCCATGGACAAGCAAAACAAGACATACTTTGTTCTGAGCCCTCAGCTGACCCTGCGGCGTTAGTTGAACTTCACAGGCTTTAGTTGCAGTGAAGCTTTGCTGTCTGTGTACGTGTGTTTAGATCTAAGTGGAATCCTGCCATCTGGACTAGATTGAAATGAATTGTGCAAGTCCCTTGTTTTGGAGCATGGGGAGGTCTGGTGTAAGCAAAGCACAGTACAGGTAGTTGGTATTAATTATTACATATGTAAAGGAAAAGAGAAACTCAGAAACTGCTTTTTTATTCTTGTTTGTTGGGTTTTTTTGTTCCCCCAGAGTTTTGTTTAGGCTAAATGGGAATGCATTGAAATTTTAGGCTGCTCTGTTAGGAAGTAAAGCTTCTATAGTAAATATAACAGTTTATTCAGTTACAGAAGGGGAATTTTAGAGGTAAATGAAAATTAATTGTAATTAATATGAACTGATTTGTTCCATAAATTGAGCCAGTATGGAAACAGTCTATATGTGTTTTACTTACCCATTTTCTGGTTCCAGCATCTTGTTAAATTAAAACTAACTTTGAGTGCTCAGGGATTATTTTTGATGTTGAAGGATAGGCATAGTGGGAGATTGGTATAGAATAGTTCTGTCTATTTTTGGTTTTCCTTGACTTTTTTCCCCTACCTACTGTTACCCCACAGTAACTGGTTTATTGGATATGTCAGCTTGCGTGGCAGGATTTGCTTTAGTTTGGCAGCTTGTCTTTTACAGCTCCTTTGGGGAAAGAGCTTAATCTCTACATAAAGCTGATAATTCTTGTAAACCATAGTTCAGAGGTAGAATGATTCTTCTGCTTCTGGCTTGAGAAGCTGCTGAAATAAAACCAGTGCTCTAACTGGTTTTGAACAGACTTTCAGCAAGTGCCTTGCTTTGTGCACGTGGCTGCTGATCCATAGGGAGCCCATGTGTGTCCCTGTATTGGGATTAGGACATCAATGGTGGGTGAAACACTGTGACCCCCTCACTAGCCAGTTCCCATTACAGGATCAGGAGGAAGAGTAGTTCAGATTTCTTTTTCTGCCTTTTCCCTGCACGCTGACTAGCTGATAGCACATCCAGCACACACAGACTTTACTCTCAGTATCTGAAGTAAGAACACTCCTGTGGGGTATCCTTCCTGCAGACCCCTTCTCTTCAGTTCCAAAGTGTCCCCATAATTGTGGGCCCCGTGGTAGATGTTTATCTGGAGCCCTGTGGGAGTTGCAGGCAGGTGGGATGCTCAGCAGTGGCTCAGGTTGAGCAGCAGCTGATGTGTTGCTGACTGCTGCCATTCCTGGTCTGCGGGGGGCTGGCAGGGCAGGCTTTGCCTCGGGAGTGTGTTTGTGTGTGGGACTGGATCACTGCAGCAGCAGGACCCCGAGGCTCCATTCCAGGCTTCCTGTTTTTCCACAGTATTTGCAGATGGCATGCTGCAGCCAGAGAGATGTGGATACACAGGGATGGGGGCAGGGGCTTGCTTCTAGTTCAGTCAGTGGATGAGGCAGCTTTATGAAGGCTCTGTTTCTTTAAACTGGGATTTTGGATGACTGAAAAAACAGACTTGATTAAGAACACTTAAAGAGAGATAGAAGGAAATAAGTAGAAATTATACCTATTACTTTTCTCTGGAACAGAACTTTAGCTTAATCTTGTGTTGACTGCACAGGTGAGCAGTTCTGTGGAACTCACTGGTTTTTGCAAGGCAGATTTTGAGTCAGTTCTTCAATCAGACTGCAACACAGCTTCTCAAAAGTCACACACGTCCTTTATGTCCTGCAGGGGAAAAGCCTTTCAGCTGCAGCTGGGAGGGCTGTGAGAAGAAGTTTGCACGCTCGGACGAACTGTCGCGGCACCGCCGGACGCACACGGGCGAGAAGAAGTTCTCGTGCCCGGTGTGCGAGCGGCGCTTCATGCGCAGCGACCACCTGACCAAGCACACGCGCCGGCACATGAGCACCAAGAAAACCCCCAGCTGGCAGGCAGAGCTTGGCAAGCTCGGCAGGATTGCCACGGCAGAGAAGCCCCGGAGCAGCAGCGCCCTGGGCATGCTCATCCCCGTGCCATCGCCCGTGTGCCAGGGCTAGAGCGAGCAGCGCCTCCTGCGAACTTCCTGGAGATCGGGAAGAGCTCCGATGGCAGCAGCAGAACGGGCACTGGCTTTTGTTTTCCCCGTGTTTGTGTGTGCTTTAGTTTCCTGCAGTTCAGGTCCTCTGTTGATAGTGCTATGTGAGAAATCTATCATATTTCTCGTCCCTTCCCTGTTTGGTTGTTTGTTGTTGGTTTTTTTCAGTACTTGGGCAATTGCAATCACCAGCACTTCAGGAAAAGTAGAACTCTTTGGAAGTTATTTTGGCAATAGGTTAAAAAAAGTTACTTGTAATGCTTGCTGTTAATATTTTGATGGACAGAAAAACAGGGTGGTTTTTAATTTTTATAGTACTATTTTCTATACCAAATATATTTTGTATTTGTTCATTTTGGTCTTGTTATGCAGGCAAATTAATTGCATTAGTAGGGCTGTGCTGGATGAGACCCAGAATTTTGGAAACTCCATTTCAGTAAACCTAAACTACTGCTTTCAGAGTGTTTTGTAAACACATACCATTTGATAACTCACACTGGTTGTTGTTTTCACACTAGCAAATCCTGATCCTGCAGTGGGCTCTTATGCAGGTGGATTGGAGTTGAAAGTGAGTCAGTCATTTTTAAAACAAACCAAACCAGAATGACCTTTTTTTCAGAATACAAGTGCTGAAATTCTCAACATTTTGTTAATTCATACCCTTTGCAAGTAGAAGCCAATGTGGCTGTTGGTAGAAGCATTCCCAAGTCCACACTCCACTGGAGCAAAGTTTGGAGAAACCAGACTGCTCTGATGGAGCTAGAAGCACAAACACCATTTAGAAATTTTGACACTAAAAGTTATGCTTTATTTTTGGTCCTTCTGAACCAACATATCAAAATAAACTGAAAAATGCAAAAATGGCAAGATAGCCCATGAAAAATTAGTGGGTCTCTCTTTATATTTTTTGAGTAGAGGAGAAATAAAAAATTAAAGGGTTTTTTTGTATTGTGGATGCTTGTGCACCTTATAGGAAATTGTTCAAGGCTTTCTTTTACCTGTATCAATGCACCAGAGAAAGTACTAATTGTGTCTTGAGTTAAGAAATAGCCACCATGTCAACCTGATGATATTCTTCATGTGGCCTTATACTTCTCCACAATACTTTGTATAAAATCACCCTTTTCTATTAAACAATACATTCTCCCTGTTGAATGGATTTTCTTTTACACAAAGTGTAATGATAGTAAAGAAAAGGAACCAGTGGCTGCAGGAGTGCTGTGCTGTAATAGCATCGTGTGAGTAACAAAATGCCCTTAGCACAATGGGACTGCTCTGTTCCCCTGGTGTGGAAGGAGTGCCTAGGTACTGTAGCAGAGCACCAGGTGTCTGCTGGGAGGCAGCTCCCCCACTGAATGAAATATCTCTGGAGTGCTTATTCCTTCTGGACTCTCCTCCCTTCAGCTACTCCTGCACTGAAGTTTAGTTGAGCACTGAGGAGGATTCTTTTTCCTGTATGCATCAATTGTTGATAACTAGGAATGCACTCTCTTGTACTGCTTTCTTCTGAAATCCTGGTCTTGCTTCCCAGTGTAGGCAAAGCATGGATCTCATCTGTGTAAGTGCTGACTTGCCAGCCTCAACTGGCACTCCCCTGAAATCAGCAGATTTCTGTTCAGCAGAGATCTCTTCCAGTTAAAGCAGATGATGTCATTATTTTTTACACTAAAACCTATAGCTATAATTAACAGTAGTAAGTTTTCAAGCTGCACTGAATTGGAGTATTGTGCTAAGTGTACTGAAGTTTTTGTGCCTGACCTTCTAAAGGCCCACACCCTGTTCACTGGCACGTGCTGTAATCCCACTGACCAGTGAGTGTGTGGACCTTGCTTTGGACTCTCCAAAGGGCTCAGCTGGAACCTCTTTTCCTGGTGAAGTGGATCCTTGTGGTGTTGCTGTTCTCTGTTGCTACCCAGTTTTCTGATTTTCTGTGGTGAACAAAGAGATGTTACTGCTCTTACTTTTTTTGTTGGGTTTTTTTCCCTCAGAACAAGAAGTCTGGCTTTTGGATGCTGTTTTGCATGCTTTTAACCAGGGGAAGCATGTCCTGTCTCAGTTTAGTAGCCAGTTTAGCACTTAAGTTTTTTACGGAATGACCATTTATGGTGCTGACCTGAGAAAACAGTTTGGAAACTCTTGTCGTAATTATATCAATTGTCATGTTTGTTGCATTACGGGGGGGAAAACAGTGGACTGGAGAATACAGACTTTTCAAAAGTGTGTCATGTATGTGTGTCACGATGTGGAAAAGCCACTGCTCCTCCTTGTTTGGGTGTACCTGGCCTGCAATTCCTGGCAGCCCGTTCTGGATGTGTGGATCCTTCTCTTGTGGATGTGCGTGAAAAGCTGTGGCTGCGTCTGCTCTGTCTGTTCCTTCCTGCTGTGTAAGGGTTATTTATGGATTAAGCATGACTGGCATAGCTGCTGTCCTTGCACTTTACTGCCTGAACTCTACTGTTCAGTCTTTTTATTTTGAGCCTATATTTTAAGGAAATGGAACTGCATTTTTGTACGTGTTTTTAACTTTTATTAAATAAAATGTATGTAATGTGACTGGTTTTAAGTCATAAAAACACCCTATGGATTTTCAGGTTTCTTAGGCGTCTAGAACTGTAAATCAGGATTAGATTGTGTGTCTAGGCCAGTGGAAGACTTTGGGGCTTGCTAATTCACTTTTCTGTAAAGGCAGAGTTTTTTGGATCCTGTTGTAAATTGACCAGTGCTCGCTTGTTTATGATTTTACACCACTCATCTCATATTTTTGGTAGAAGGTGCACACCCCCACCAGGCCTTGGGGCTTCTCTGTGCTCTCTGGGAACAAGAGTTCCCAGCTCCACATCACTTCCAGCCTGGCCTCCAGCAGCTGTCACTAGAAGGGATGTACTGGGTGCTGCTCTGTGTCACAAGCTGTGCATGCAGTGAGTTCTGGAAATAATGCAGACATGAGAATTTTACCCAAAAGGAGGCTGTACTAGCCTGTTCTTCCTGCTCTGGTGGGGAAGGGCTCTGGCAGGCTGGGTGTTTCCTCCCAGTCTCAACTGGGAAAGGTGTCCAGTGATGGTGACAGCAGCAGCTACCTACATTTTTATGCTGTTTCCCTCTGGCCAGTTCCTGAACTGCAGAAATGTTTATTTCCAGCTGAAAGGGAGAAGGTGTAACGATTCCAGCTTTTTGTCACAGCCTTTCACTGCAAGGTGGCTCAGTCTGCAGGCAGAGCCCTCGGGGAGTGACCTGGGAGCAGTGACTCAGGCTTTGTCCACAGAAGAGCCCATTGTTCTTTCGAGTGTGAGGAAAGTGAGAAGGGATCTCGTGGATGGTTCTGCTTCCCCCTCAGGAGAACAGCTGGAAGGGAAAGCTTAGGTGCAGGTTTAGTGCTGTAGCAGAATAGCATAAACTCCAGCCCCGGGGTCTGCAAGTTGCCACAACACTTTTGTCTCCCAGGAGAACATGTCCTGCCTGTCCCCAGTACTATTTTTCAAGGAAGATTTTTCTAAGCATCCAATTAGATCCCTAAGAATATTTGTTTTGGGTTTTTTTCCCGATTTTTATTTTTCCCCCGGCTTTGTTTATGTGAAACATGGCAATGGATTTCACAGTCTGTGCTCACCTTTCTGCTTTTCCTTAGACCCGAGGCGTGGTCTGAGCTGCTCCATGCAGCACTCAGTCCACATCCTAATGGGGCTGGAGTCTGGAACAGCTTCATCCAGTGAGACAAAACAGCCTGCATACAAGGAAGCCTCCCCAGCTACCCCTTTGCTGACACAAGCATTGTTGAGAGCAAGTCTTTCAGTCTTGAAGCCATTCTAAATCCATGAGAAGGAGTAATTTTCTAAAGGACAATGGGTTTGTGCTCAAACATGTCTCTGCTTCATCTTGCAGTCAGAATGGCATTGCTTGTTACACACAGTGTCCTGTGTGGTTGTACAGCCAAACCTTGGCTGAGCAGCAGCTGGAGTTTGATCCTGGTGAATCTGGACACTGGAAAAGTGAATCCATTCTGATGCTGTAGGTGGCCCAAGCTGCAGGGTGGTTGCACACTTGGTGTGCTCCCAGCTCAGGCCACAGCTCTGGATAACTTTCCCTTTCCAGCTGTGAAAACTACTCAGCATCCTTCATCTGCCATCTCATGAGCTGAGTCCTGTTCCAGGCTTGTCTCTGGCTTGAGTTCATCTGCAGGGATAAATCTTCTGACTGGTTTTGAAGTTTAATCTGTGAGCCCATCTGGCTGTTTACCTTCCATTTATGTCTGGCAAGGCAGCTTGAGGCAGGCAGGCTCTGGCTGCAAGAAGGCAAATTGCTTCCATGTCTGCAGCAAGAGTAAATCATGACTCAAAACCCAGCAACCTGCAGGCTGAGGAAATGCTGAGACAGTCCAGGAGGAAGCTGCAAAGCCTCAGCCCCATGTCACAGTCCAGGCTGTCCTGGGATCCTCTGTCAAATGCAGCCTTCCTCATTTTCTGCTGCAGTCCTCAGGTGTAGAAGAAAATTGATGACTTCTATGTGCTGATGTGTGCAGAAGGCAATGTGAACATCTTAAAACATGCAGAAAACATGAGGAAACTGGAGCATACCCTTTCCTGGGAGAATTTGTCCCAGATGGGAAGAATATCTGAAGTTTGTCTCTCTTGCAGCATCTCTTGAGATCAGAGTGATTTCTGTTGGTTATCACTGCTCAGATTAATCCACTTCACCCTGTGCAAATAATTGTCATGTCCTGTGTCCAGAGTGAGGTGAGGGGGAACCCTGCTGTGGATGTGGTGTGTGCCACATGAGCTCCATGAGGTTCCTGTGTCCCCCTTGCTGCCCCCCTGGCTGGGGCAGGGGCTCTGGTTCAGCACAGCTCTCTTTCTCCTTTTGGACTAGTGCAAAATGCAGCATGTAGCATTTGTCTTTGTTAGATGAAAAATGTAGTAATTGCTTAAAGATAATTAGCCTTTTGCTGGTTTATTAATGGGGATTAATAGTGTCAGCTGAAAAGCCATTGTCAGCTATCCTGTCTTATGTTGTGGGTATTGAACAGGAGGGTGGTTTCCAATATTATGAATAAGAGACTCTCCAGAGTCTCTGCTTAATTCAGCAAACTGTTTTAGGGGCAGAAAGTACTGGCAAGCTGAATAATTTTTTATCCTTCACGCAGTTGTGATTTGATGGTGGTTTATAGGGAAATACCATGAAAAGAAAATGAACTTTCCAATAATTCAGCAGGTTGGATGCCAGCATTCACTCCCTGAGATGTGGCAAAGTGATCTCTATAGAGCAAGTGTCCTTTTTTTGAAAAACCCATTAATTCAAGAAGTTCCTCCTGAAATCTGTTGTGGGCACAGCAACTGCTTCCATATTACTGTTTACCTACAAATGGTCTAGTGTCCTACTTTTGTTGGGCAAAGGATGGACCAAAAGCAGAGTTACACTGACACCAGCTAATTAAACTGTAGTTGTGGCTTCCTAGGCACCAGCCCCACTGCCACTGTCCCTTTTTGGTGTGCTGCTGGTTTGACAGAGGGAGGAGCACAGTCCCCATCAGTTCTTGGGCAGACTGGGACCCTGGCTGGGTACCACCCTCCTGCTCTGCATGGTATGAGACAGATGGCTGTGAGCTGGCTGTGCTGGCTGCCTCTGAGCTCAGTGCTGAGCACACATCATTTTATGGCACAGAGAAACCCTGCAAGACCACACCACAGTCTGAGGCCCCTCCTTGTATCCTCAAACTTCTTCCTTGCACCTTTTCCCTGGTGCAGTGACTGTCCCAGCTGCACCACTCCTTTCTGGACCTTCCTGTGTTTCTGCAGCTCCTCCTTTTCTGTTGGTGATGCTGAAAAGGTGATCTGTGAAACCTGCTGTACCTTTGTTCCAGGTACAGAAGTGTGCTTATCTCTTGGTTATTTTAGCAGCTTATTTTATAAAGCAGCTAAATGTTGCTGTGTTCAGTAGAGAGATTTCTTTGCAGCCCAACAGCATGTTCAGTTTAGGTGATCTTTTAATTAGTCATTTTCTGTAATAATGAATACCTAGGCTTTCCTTAGGAGAGTGTGGAATGGGTTGTAGAGCTGTTACCTGGGCCAGTCACCAGATGCAGCCTCAGAGAGCAGCTCTGTAAGGGCAGCCAGGGCACATGCAGAGTGACCTGGGGGGAGGCAGAGCCCTGCTCCCTGCCTCTCCTGTCACAGCATGGTCCTACAGCAGGGTGGCTTTCCTCTGGTGTGCTGTGTCATTGGACACCATCCAAAAAGGCAGCAATCCACTGCCCTGCCCTCACAAAGGGGGAGCTGTGACTGAGCTCATCAAAATATCTCCCCACATGTGCCAGAGACTCTGGGGACCTTGACAGAAGGAAGGTGTCAGTTGAAAGAATGAAATCCAAGTTCAAAGAAAATCTAAACCACTATAGTGGTTAGAAAAGAATATAGAGTACTGTGATCCCCTGTGGTGCTGGGGTCAGTATGTTTTTTCTGCTCTCCACATGCAGATTCTGTTCATCCCAGTAGGTCTTTGAGAGCTGCTGAAAACTAACACAAGCTCTGGGAGATCTAGTGAGTGGACTCCTGATAAACTGCAAAGAAACCGTGTTCCTGCCACAGATCATTGACAATAGGTCTAAAAATGACTGTTCCTGTGAAAGAAGTGCTACTGTTCAAAATTGGATTTTTTCCAGGAGTGTTAGAGAGCGATTGCTCCAGAGGGCCCACCCAACTTCTCCCAGCAATGCAGGGACATCTGCTCTCTACTCCAGCTATTTCTAGGCCATGAAGGTATCACAGAATCATAGAACAGCCTGGGTTGGAAAGGATCTTAAGGATCACCTAGTCCAACCTCCCTGCCATGAGCAGGGACATCCTCCACTAGACCAGACTCAGAACACCATCCAAGCAGGCTTTGAACACTTCCAGGGATGGGGCATTCACAGCCTGTTCCTGTGCCTCAACACCCCCACAGTGAACAACTTCTTCCTTATGTTCATCCCAAATCTATCCAGTTTCAGTTTAAAACCATTACCCCTGGTCCTACAGACACACCCCAGCTGCTGTGCTGGCAGCTGCTGCCTCCAAGAGTGCACAGAGGCTGGCTCCTTTCCCACTGCCCACCCTGGGCTCCCATCCCACTGCCCACCCTGGGCATTTGATGCCTTCACTGAGGGCTTCAGAGTATAGATGCATTTATTTCTGTTTCACAGGTCCAAGGAATCAGAAAGTATTTAAAATACAGCATTTTAAGAGGTGTCCTGCAGGGGTTTTTTTTCATATTTACACATCGTGAAAATTTCATCTGATGCCTTTTATGTTTCAGCTGAAGGTTGAAATAAAGTATTTTTTCTACTTCTGATAATAAGCAGATACTCATAATATGTTAAGATGCAGGTATAATAAAAGCAGAAACCCAAAATAGCAGGCTGCCTTGTCTAGGAGCACTGAAAATACTATTTCCTTTGGAGAGAGAACTTTCTGGTTTACTTTGCAGTCACCCAATGGTAAAATGCAGTGACTTTTCTTGTAGGACAAGAAATATTAGGGAATTGCCAGGAGTGGCAATTCTGAAAACCAATCCCAAACAGCTGCTCTATGAGAACATGCAAGTCCCTCTTGAGAAGGATGACTGAAATGGGGATGTGCCTCCTGCTTTCACTCCCATCACTGGGATGGATCCAAGCCCAGGAGCCCCAGGTAGGACACCTATGCTGGGACCCTGCCCCAAAGGGATCATACAAATCCTGTGTTCCTAATTTGCCAGTGTGGTGGGATCTGAACTCTGGGATTACACTGCCTATGCACTAGATGGTGGGCTCAGTCCCCTTTTCCTCTTATCTCCCCAGGTTGAAAGAGACAATGCAAAATTCAGACCTGGACCTGAGGCTTGCACAGCTCAAGGAGTACATTTGGCACATTTTAAGTGGCAGAAATATGAATTTCATTCAATATCCTCTGAAGTTCTGGATCAGATGGTATTGCTGCTTTTCTTTTTACTAAGTTCAAAGCAAGATCTTCCTTCAAAGCACCGTATTTCAACACCTCTGGTATGACACTTAATTATAATACATGTTCATTTACAAATAGCATTTAGAAATGAGCTTCTAAACATTGATTCTTAATATGAATTGGTGCCTCTTCCAGTGGCACCAGTCAGGAATCAGCAGCTGGTGAAGATCCTCATGCTCTCCCTCGGAGCTGACCAGGTGAATTTCTCCTGTGTGCCCTATGCTCCAGGACCCTGCAGCAGGCAGCTCTGCCGTGCTGTCCCACTGTGTGAGAAGTGTTGTCAGCAGCAGTCCTGCTCAGCTGGGCTTCCAGGAGCACTGGCATTCCCCAGGCAGGGATGGCTCAGCGGCAGTACTCCCGCTCGATGCTGGCCATCAGCTCCTCCTCCGAGTAATCATACAGGATTGTGGACTGCCCCAGTGGCTTCTTGTTACTTTCTGGGCACCTGTCATGGAAGGGAATGAATTATTGGTGTCATGAGAGAGAATCAGGCTCTGAAGGATATAAGAAGGCCTTGCTTCATTTTTTTTTTTGTGAATGGAAAGATTGAGCTGCATGTGGCTCGCCAAGACACAGATACTCTGTCATGCCCAGCTCCCATACCCACTGGCACACTGCCTGCTGACATTTGCTATCACTTGGCACCAGTTTAGTCTGTGAGCTCATTACAGTACAGCCCTTACAATGCTCCAGATCAAGCTCCCAGAACCTTTCGGGTCAGGCTCCAGGCCCAATTGAAGGACAGTGTAATCTTTATGCTACTTTAAGGTTTTATGCAAAAAGAGATTATTTTGTTTGTATTTCTAAGGGATCTGAGTTTCAACCAAAATATGAACACAACTTCCTCAAACTGCTCTTATGGCTTTTATTTGTTTCCACATCAGCACAGCCTCTCATGAGTGGGACCTGATGTATGACTCAAAGGGAACAGGTATGGGGTTTATTGGTGTTATCAGAGGTGGTTTATGTTGAGTGCAAGAGAAATCTGTCCCTAGCTGCATAAGGGAGAACAGTGACAAGTCTTCTGCAGGCTTTGACTACTTCACCTCATGCTACCAATTAAATCTACTTGATCTTGCCCTCCAGGACTCAAGAGAGGAGCCAGCAGCCAGTGAGTGCTTCTCCTTGGCTTTGTAAAGGTCTAGGAGGTGAGCAAGCCAGGCTGTCAGGCTTGGAACACATGGCTCCTTGGAATGGAGGCCATGGTGAGGTGCAGGGCTAAGAGGAGAATTGAGCTGGTAAATCCACACTGTAAAGTGCTCTGCCATGACATGTCAACCAAGACTTTGTGACCATCCACTAGTGAAGAACAAGTAAACAAGAAATAAATGTTTTGGTTTTGTGTGCCAGTTAGTTCTCTGCCAAAGAGGAGAGATTTTCATATCCACTAGCATGGCTCCAGATCTGTTCCAGACTCGCCATGTACGATCTGTTGAATTTCTCTAAGGGTGAGACCTATCCCAACCATTGCTCTTGCAGCTGGGATGAATAAAATTCATCCATTAGCATTCTTTAATGAAAAAAAAGAAAAAAAAAACTGAGGACCTGCTTACTAGAATCATAGAAACTGCCCCAAAGCAGGTATGTAAGTATAGAATTGGAATTGAAGAAAAGAACCCTGAAATGCTTTTCTAAGGACACTTTCTCCTCTGGAGGAGGTGCTTTCACACAGCTCTCCTTGGGCCAGGGAGCATCCTCAGTGTTCCTCCCACGGGCAGAGCTGTGCAGTGGCCACAGCACAGTGCAGTCCTCTCTCTGCTCTGACCTGCCCTGGCCACAGGGGCTCCTGCCAGCCCAGCTGCTCTGACCCAGCCATGTTAATGCCATGCCCCCCGTGTGTCACAAATAGCCTGGTGCTTTTCCTGGAGTCACCTGATGGCCAGCTGGTGACACTGGGCAGTGTAGGTATTCTGCAGTTACTTACACTGCACTATGCCCTTGATGGCAAGTTCTACTCACAGCAAGTAACCAGACTCTTCTGCTTATTCCTTTTATTAATTTTCCTGATGAGGGCTGCAGGGTATCTCATTTCCACTGCATTAAATAAGACCTGAGAAGAAAGCTACAGGTTCAAGAGCTGGAACCATGCAGCAGCATTAACAAAGCAATAATGGGAAAAGGAAGTGCAGAAATCTGAGTTAAAACACACAATTCATTGATTTAAACTCACACTGTGACAATCCTCTAATTTTATGTTAGGTGATGGGTAAGAGGCAGAGCTCCTGGCAGCTTGCTTGCAGGCTCACAGAAGAGCCATTGTTTCTCTCAGCAGTTACATAATTTCCCACTCTTAATTATTCTCGATGCTTTGGTTTACATGGAGAAAATCTCCAGGTAAAACTCGTTGAGACACAGATGTGCTTTTGAAAAAACAAAAGCAGACTCCACTTCCTAAGCACACCCCAGAAAGGAGAGGAAAAGAGAGGGCTCTGTTTCTTTCAAGAGCAAAGGGAAAGCAAGCTGCTGTTCATACTATTTCTATATAAGTGGCAAAGTTCTGTATAATTTAATACAGGAAAACTGAAGTAAAATAAAAAATGAGAGCTTTAATCTGAATAAAAGGAGAAACTCCTGCACCTTGAGTGCAGCAAGCAGAGGAACAGGCTGTGTGGTTGCACAGGCTCTATCCTTGGAGGCTTTCAACACCTGATGGGACAAAGCCTGGAGCATCCTGCTCTGACTTCACAGCTGATCCAGCTTGGAGCTAGAGCTAGGAGACTGGACCAGAGACCTCCTGAGGCCATCCCAACCTAAAGCTCCATCTCAAAGGCACATTGGTGCAGCTATTTCTGCTGATCCTAGCATTCACTGAGAAGTTGTGGCAGGGAAATCCCAAGCTCAGGACAAAAGCTGGTGGACCACAGGCTCCTCCTGTGCTCCTGCAGCAGAGGAGGCACCTTGCTCCTCTTGTCACCTCGTGCCAGGGCTGCAGAGCCTGGCTCCAAACACACTGAGGGCTATCAGAACTTCCAGTCTGGAAAATAACAGGTGGACAGATTTTCAACCCCCAGATGTTCTGGGGAAGGAGAGAAACCTCTGAAAGAGCAAAGCTGAGAGAGAAGGAGGATGCTGAAGAGCATACAGGAGGGGAATTTGCAGCATGATAGGAGAGCAAGGAAAAAGAAGGCTAGTGCAGCTCCATCAGGACTACTGGGCAGGCTTCTGGGCACCTCACTCTAAAATGTTATTAACAGCTTGGAGGGAGTTTAGAAAGCAGCAATAAAAGTGATTTAAGAGGCTACAGAAAAGCAATTTAGGAAAAAGAGGAAAGCAGGAAATGTACTCCATTTCAGCTACAGGCTCTTGGTGTTTAAAGTTTCTTAAGGGAAGCAGTTATTATGGGTGGGTTTTTTGTTAAGTGAACTATGCAATGTGGAGAAGGAAATGCAAAGAACAAAACTTGACCAAAAGTGAGCAAAACCACCTTTGAGCAAGATGCCAGCAGTGGGGGTGGCTGTCAGTGCCACATCCCTGGTGCCAGGGAGAGCTGCCTGTGGGCTCTGTGACAGTGGCCCTGATGGGTGACCAGGGTGACAAGCGCCCAGGCACAAACCTAAGTTACCTGCTAAAAACTAGGCTGGGGGTGAATCCAGGCCAGTGTTTTTGATCATTTTGCTGAGGATGGGGAAGTCCAGGGTTAATCATTAAAATGCCTTCTGCAAGACCTAGCAGCTGAAAAATGGGTCAGAACAACGCCCTGGTAACTCTGCCAGTGACACGAGCCTTGGCAGCAATTATCAAATCATTACCGTGTGCCTGGGCTCTGCCATCCACCCGTGAAATACCAGACCACAGAGAGCAGCTCCCAAAAGATTTTGGGGGAGGGAGGATGAGAGGTAACACAGCCCAACCAGGAGCTCATCCAAAATATTTCCCAGGTGCCTTGCAGTGTCACAGGGCATGCTGTAGGACAGGAGGTGCACACCCACCTCCATCTCGCATGGCTGCTCTCCTGACAGACACTATTAAGTCTCCCTATCTAGTTCTTCTTCCTTGACATTTGCTTCTCCTTTAATTGGCTTTATGGGAATTTCTTCAGTCAGCAACTCTACCAAGACAAAGCTGACTTTTGCTGTTTGTAGAGTGTTTACCTAGAATGATTCCAGCCACAGAAATGTGAAGGATGACACACCTACACACGCACATTAATCTCTGTTTCTGTGGCTTGATTTGATTTTATTTGATTTGATGTCTTCAAAAATTTGCTGGGCGCTGGGCCATTTCCAAAAAAATGTTTACATAGTTCTTGCCAGCAGAAATTGCAACTCTGCTTATCTCAGGCAGTACAGGCACTTCACACGTGAGCTGTGCTATGGGACTCTGCAGTGGCTATAAAGCAAATGTTATCTAAATGAAAATAATCTCCTGCTCTGCCATCCCAGATCAGAAAACATTTTCTGCTGTCTCAAATCTTCCCTTTGCATGTCAAAGAGGGTGGGAGAAGGAAAGCCTTGGCAGGGTGTGAGGTACCTGGGGCATGGGGGCCTGGCTGTGCACCCCAGGAGGAGACTGCTCAGCTGCCATCACAGCCCAAAGCCCACTGAGGATGCTGGAAAGCACAGGACAGGTTAAAGTCCCTGTGAGAGCAGCTCTTTGTTGGAGCAATTCTCCACAGCTTTGTACTAACTACTCCAAGGTATCTCTCTGACAAGTGGACATCCTAAATTCTGATTGCTCATGACCTCTATACTCCACTTGAACTGCAGCCTGGATCTTCTCAAGCAGCACCTGATTTTTTAAAATTTTTCAGGTAAGTAAATGGGCAGAGTAGTTAGGGCTATAAACCCTTTCACACCATTCCCAGCTCTTTTGCACAGTGTGAGGAATGCAGAAATAGCACAAGAGGTCCTTTATTCCACCTGCTTTCCCCCAAAGACACCATTAAAGCAGGGGATACTCACTGATGGTCGAGGCTGCTGTTCTCTGGGCCTGGTGGGCTTCTAGTTGACAAAGCCTAGGACAGAAGACAAGATGCAGTTACAACACTCTGAAGTCATGGAAGGTGATTCTCCCCTTCTGCTCTGCTCATGTGAGACCCCATCCAGGTCTGGCATCCTCAACACGGGAAGGACAGGGAATGCTGGAATGAGTCCAGAGGGGGACATGAAAATGATCAGAGATGTGGAGCACCTTTCCTGTGAGAACAGGCTGAGGTAGTTGGGTTGGTCAGCCTGGAGAAGAGAAGGCTCTGGGGAAACCTTATTGCAACCTCCCAGTACCTAAAGAAGATGGAGAGGGGCTGCTTACAAGACCTGTGGTGGCAGGACAAGGGCCAATGGTTTTAAACTGAAAGAGAGCAGGATTAGATCTTAGGAAGAAATTCTTACTGTGAGAGTTGTGAGGTACAGGTTGTGCAGAAAAGCTCTGGCTGCCTCACCCGTGGCAGTGTGAAAGGCCAGGCTGGATGGAGCTTTGAGCAATCTGGTCTAATTGAAATGTCCATGCCCATGATGGGGGGTTGAAACTAGCTGATCTTCAAAGCTCCCTTTCAACCCATACCATTATTTTTTTTTCTATGAAACCTATCTCTGTCTGCAGTGGGCAACATGTCCTGGTTTAACCCCCCTGGTTTGGTTTATACCCCCAAACAACCTCTGTGGGGACAATACAGGTACAAGAGACTCTTCTCTGCTGGCCCTGTTCTGCCAGTTCTGTTTCAGCATTCAGGGCAACTGTGTGGCTGCTGGCTACAGAACCAAAATCCCTGAATGCTGACCTGTTAAACCTCCCAGTTTTCCATGAATGCCCACTGTGCCACCAGCTGCAGGTAACAGTATGAAAACACCTGCTAACGGAGGAAGTCATTGCAACATCAACCCCATTTTCACCTGACAAACACGTTTCCCAGAAAAATTATCCATCTGTGGTGAAACATCCATCTTCCCTATGCTGGAATCCTGAGGCTTTCAATGGGATACCTTGGGAGCAACCAAAGTCAAACCTTATGGTTTTAAAATGGGGACAGTGATAGGACCATTCATCCCCAGCAGGGCCAGTAATAAAATGAACCCTCTGTAGCAAGATACTACTGAGAATAATGCATCTCTCATCTTTTTCTACCTTTTCACTGTATTCTCACAGGGAAAAGAAGTGGGACAGGGACACGGCTTTACATCTCAGCTTTCATTGTCTTTTCTGAGGTGCAGTCCTAAAGATGGTGGGAGTCCCTTACACAAGCTACTCTGAATCTCACAACAACACTAACAAGTTAAACAGTAGCACCAAACCAGGGCCTTCCAGAAAATAGACATATATGTTCCTTCAGTGTGGAAAAGAGGAACATATTTTTTCTGTACAAGAGAAAAGGGAAGTGTCTTGTTTTGAAAGACAGGTGTCTGCTAAGAAAGGCAGGAGCCTCCCTTGGAATGGAAAATGTAAACCCCTTCCCTCCAAATTCTTATAGTTTGAAATTAAGGGGCTCTCAGACAAAGATATGAGAATAAGAATAATCTTTATTAGTGTGTACAGTAAAGCAAACAAACAGCAGGGGAGCATTAACCCAGCCAGAGCAGGAGCCCAGGGACCTTTCCCAGCCGCGGGCGTTCCCTGGGTGCAGTTCCGGGCACGGCCAGCAGGGGCGCTGCGGGCTCCCGGCGGGCAGGGCGGGGATTCCTCCGAGCCTGCAGGGGGCGCTGTGCGGCGGGGAACAGCGGGAATGGCGGCTGGGCCCGGCCGGGAAGGGATGGGAGAGGCTTTGGGTCTAAAAACCCTGGGACAGCTGATCCCAGTGCCCAGACAGGAAGGGATGGGAGAGGCTTTGGATCTAAAAATCCTGGGGCAGCCAGTCCTGGTGCTAGGATGGGAAGGGATGGGAGAGGCTTTGGGTCTAAAAACCCTGGGGCAGCCGATCCCAGTGCCCCTGCAGGACTCTCAGAAGCAGCAGGCTGGGATGGCAGGATGTCTCGGCAGGCAGGGGGTGCAGGCTGCAGCGCAGCCCAAGCTCGGAGCAGTGCAGAAGCAGCAGCAGGGACGGGACAGCAGCAGCCCAGCTCCCAGCAGCGCAGGGAGAGGAGAGCTCAGGATCCCGGGAACCTGAGCACAGGGGGACAGTCCCTCTTTCAGTGAGGTGCGTTTTATAAGGTCCCAGCTCAGTGGCTGCTCTCACGGGCAGAGGGTCACCCCATGGCAGAAGCAGCAGCAAATTACCTTTCCTAAGTGGCAGCTCTGACCATCCTCCTGTGAAGGCCAGAGAGAGAGAGGGATGCCAGCAGAGAGAGCTGCCCCAGCTCCATCTTTCACCTGCCCAATTTTCATGGTGTCTTTGCCCCTCAGAGAGAAACTCCCAGATGAGGGAAGTGCAACCAGATGTCCCTCTCCCCTGAGCCTGGCCACTTCTTCTGTCTTTCTCAAGTACCCAGTCCTAGCAACTTATGGGGAAAAAAAGATCCCTAAGGAGTAAAAGGAAAGAAACCTAACCCCCAACAGGACACAAAGGAACCAGGGAGAGGTGTGGAAAAGCTTGTAAGGCAGAGCCATTGCCTGTTCCTCTGCTGTGTTTCTGCAGGGCTGGATGGGATTAAGTGATTCCACAGTAAGATCATGTATATATGCTCTTGGAACAGCTCACACTTGTGCTGCCTTAAGGTAACACCCAGGACTGGTGCTGGAAAGTGTGGGAGCTATGGAGGAGCAACATCCCACTACAGGCACTGCTGGTACAACAGTGATGGCTTCAGAGACAGTTCTGCACCAATCTACACCTGTTGGTATTGGTCAGACTTTTATTCACTGGGTAGAAATATCCATCTGGCTGTCTGCAGGTACTGCATGGCACCTGATTTTAATTTGCAAGACTTTCTCATTACACTCCTTGCTCAGCTGCTTCTCATGGGGGATGGACAGGAGTCGAGGTTTAAACATCATGGTCTCAGACACTGAGAGGCAGACTGAGGTGCTTGGCAGCAAACTCAGATCTTCTGTCTCTTGCAAGGGCTTGGTGCTGCTGTGGTCACCTTTGGCTCCCATGTTTCAGCAGGTGAGAAGAACTGCAGCAAAGACACCTGTCTCATGGCTCTGGGTGAACATCTCTTCCAGGTAAGCCCTTAGCTTCCATTTCAGGAGCTGGGAAAAGTATATGTTATCCACTGTATTTCACATCCTAGCTGCCTGCTCAAAATGACAAAACAATGCCACTTGTTCACAGAGTTTTAGTGTAATATTTGACAAAAGGCATTCCACATCCTTTCAGAAGAGTCCCTGCTCTTTGGCAACACTTTTGTTTTCTCTGGAAGAACTACTCTAGAAAGAGCTTCTGGGTCCAAGCTGAGACAAGAGTATGTGAGAAAGCTGACAGTGAGGTAAGACAGTTCTCTCCTGGTTATTTATGATTGTTTCTTGGCAAACTCCCATAAGCAACAAGAGCAAGAAGCAGTGCCGGGAGAACAGCATGCTGAGCTCGCATGGCTGACTTCTCCTGGGATTTCATCCCACAATGCAGCTCCTCATCCATCATCCACTGGACTACTGTTCCAGCCCCAGTTTCCTTCCACCAGGTGAAGAACATTATTCATCCTCAGCACCAAGGGAAATACAGTTCTTTAGGAGCACTTTGATGATGTTCTTCCCACAGTAAGAACCCAGCTTCTAATACTTCTGTACAAAAGATGAGTTTGGATCATTTTAGGGAGGGGTTTGGATTGTACAGTAGTTATCTGTTTTTTCTTCTCTTGTGGCTGACTCCACCATATTACAAGCTGTACGTGTTGTGTGGGTGGAAGACAGAATTAATTCGTCATCAGGACAGTGCAGCTCTGGTTAGCAAAATCTGCTTCTCTGTGCAAAACCTGCTCCCACCTTTTCCAAGGGATCTGTCAGCAGCAAAACTTATTTCCCAAGAGAAGTTGGAACTGACACAGGTAGATTTCTACCAACATTTCATCCAGTGCATGAATCAGAAATGGTGGCAAATAAAAACAAAAGGCACCTCCAGCCTCTGACTCTTCCCGGCCATAAGAGTCTCCGTGGTTTGGGAACTGCTCCCAATCCTGCAGGCAAAGGACACCTGGCTCGGCAGTGACACCGTGTGCCGGGCGGGCTCCGTGGTGCCCCGGTGACACCGTGTGCCGGGCAGGCTCGGCGGTGTCCCGGTGACACCGTGTGCCCGGCAGGCTCGGCGGTGTCCCGGTGACACCGTGTGCCCGGCAGCAGGCAGGGTGCTGAGCACCGGCTGCCCTGGGCTGTGAGACACAATAAAATCTGACCCCACCCAGCCGGCTAGGATTGCTGTAATGGATATGTTGCAAGTTCAGCAGATAATTAGTATTAGCCATTTATGTGGGTTAGGATGATGTGCATGTCAGGACACTTTAATATTATGCGTTCCTATCCTACAGCTAAATTAGTAATTGCTGGCCTGGTTGGCCTGTGTCCTGGTAAGAGTTAAATTAAGTCAGCTTCTTCTTTCTGCAGCTTGCAGTCATCTTTTTATTACTCATCTAGACCGTGGCGTGTCTCCTTGTTTTCCACCCCATTCTCAGCATAAACATCTTGTGCTGAGGTCTGCTGTGCCACAAAGCCCCACATCACCCCTCCTCCAAGTTTAAAGGCTTGGATATTAAGCTCACCAGCACTTACTCACATTTAATTTAATGTCCTGACGTGAGGTGGAACAATTTGACAGTCATTGCACACAGAATTCAGTCATCCTTTAGGAAGAACTCCTGGGAGCAAGGCAGAACTGAGAGCTGGAAGCAAGAGCTACGTCTCTCTGCTGCGTGCATAACTCAGCACTCCTGGGGTGCAGCTTCCCACTCCCCCCAATCCACTGCAAGTTCCTCATGACCCTGCCAGCCATTAACCCTCTCCTTTCTCTGTCAGCTCCAGCAGTGGTGAGTAAACTGGGTGAGAACACCCTTTCCTGGAACCTTCCACAGGGTGATCTGGAGCTGTGTACCTATGGAGGCTCTACAGCTGCTCCCAAGCTGCACTGAAACCAGGCAGCTACAGTCTTGACTACTATTGTCTCCAAAATTAGGAGGCCAAATTCAAGCTCTCGTTGAGATGGTCCCTGTGCTAGTCACTAAACCATGCTCAAGGATTATCTGGGAGATTACAAACTGGTCCTGACCAAAAATCATGCCATCTTAGTGGGGCAGACCATCCAGTGCCAGGCAGCTGCAATGGTACAGTTTACCAGTATGGATACAGCCCTAAGATGCAGTAGAGATACAGACCCTAAGTGCAGCTCCAGTGCAATTCATGTCTGAGGAAGTGACTGAATCACGTATTTACATGGGAGCAGTGTGGTCTCTGCCAGTGCTGGTCCACTGGGTTTGGTTTAACAGTGCAGCATTTCTGAAAAATGTACACCAGTGCCTCCTTATCTGCCTCTGCTCCTCCCAAATCCCTCTTCACAAACTCCATTAAGTGGACCAGCAGACCAGTCTGAGCTGAAATGCCAACCCTCTGCCATGGCAGGGAGGGAGGGTATCACCTGGAGAGCCCTGCAGGTGCAGTCTGCAGAGGAGCACGGAGGGCTGAGCTGGTACCACACAGGGCAGCACCAGAGACCCAGCACAGCGCTGGGGGCTGAGACTGGGATCAGCACTGCTGGGATCAGCCTCTCCAACCCACAGCCACTTATTGCTGGCAAAGAAACAGTGGCTTACCTAGGGTGCCAGCAGGTACCAAATGTGATGCACAGCCTGGGCTGCACCCCAGGCAAAGCCCTCCCAGACAAAGCACTTCCAGCTGTGCTTTGGTCTGCAGCAACATCCTCTGGCCAGCAAAGGAATTGGGAGCAGGCGGTGGATGGGAAGTGGGCAGGGATGCAAGGAGTTCCCACGCTTCTCCTCTCCTGCCAACTAAAACACCAGCTCCCAGCTATTCTGTACGTGCCCTGGGCTTATTTTTAGATCATGAATAGTTTCCAGGGCAAAAACAGCCCATGCTCTGCCAAGTGAAGAGGGGAGAGTTGTGGAAAATGCCTAGTCAGCAGTTTTCCAAGTCCAGGTGCAACACAGCTGTCTGTGCTGGGAGGGTGATGCTGGCTGAGGGGACAGCACAGCTTGCTGCTTCTGGGCTCTGGTGAAGTTTCAGGTACTTTGAACAAGACAAGAAATATAATGGCAGAGAGAGGGAGACACTTAACTCAGCAACAACCAGATCTACAACTGGACCTTAACTGCAGAATCTGAAATAATCTGACTTTGGGAAGTTCAGGGAGCCCCAGATATTCAGCTGGAGATGACATTTTCTGAAGGCCTCATGCTCCCTATGAAAGTGTAACACAATGTTTTGATTCAAGGGCTTTTTTCGCTATTAACACAACCAGGAAGAAAATGTTGAAATAAACTGCTATCAACGTTAGATAGGAATTAGAAAGATCAAATTTCTGTTTGAGGGAAGCACATTTTAACAAGAGTAGAAAAATGAACCTGAATTCCTGTAAGAAACTAATGGGGCATGGCATTTAATGTCCCTTCAGGACCCTTTTGTGGTTGCAGCTGGGACCAGTCAGCCACGAGGTGTCACTGTGCCACACTGGTCTGCAGAAAAAACAGCTGGCTGAAAACGTCAGGCAAAGCTTTGAACACTCAGGTGTTTTAAAATTATGTGATAGCTCCTCTAGAAGTTGGTGAATACACCTTCTTCCTGTGTTACTCCTGTGTTGCAGCTGGGGTGATGTGCTTGATGGAATCACATGCTGTCTTCAGTCAGGAGAAGCGATGGTGCCATGGAAAAAGCTGTTGAAACCAAAACCCTAACATGTCTGTATTATTCCTCCATTTCATGAAACCAATGGGGAAATGCCTGAGGCCACAGCCTCTGCTCTGCTTCCATCAAGAGCTGCCACCCCTGCTCTGTGCTGCAGCAGCACCTGCAAAACCTCAACTGCATTTTTCTGTCTTGAGCAAAGAAACAAGGAAAAACATATATAACTATCTGAAACAGAGAGAAAAACTGAAAACGGATGTTTGATGCTGACAAGAGGTGTTGGGATCTTCTCTGAGGCATGTGCAGGTTTCCCATCAGGATTTGGCTCCCAGTTTGTTGCTGTGATATGCTTTCACCCTTCTTGTTCTATTTGAACAAGCACTATTTGAATATAACAGAGGTGGCTCAAGCCTTTAAAGGCAGCTGCATGCCTCTCCACCAGCCCTTGTCACCTGGCCTGACTGCCCATCAGTGCTGCCAGTTTGCTGCTGGATGCCAAATTGTGCCAGGGCTCAGCATGGAACACAACACTGAGGCACACTCAGGAGGAACCCAGCTGTGACAGCAGAATGGTGACTCCTGCTTGCAATTCTGCTCCCTTCTGACTGGTGTCAAAGGTCTCTTCTACTCCCACTAGCCAGAATCTGTTCCTCCAGGGACTATTTCTCATCAGACTTTCCTCCTTGTTACCTTTCCTCCTTGTTACCTTTCCTCTTCCTGCCTCACCTTTCCCCCCATTAACTCTGTTGAATTAACATTCTTTCTTCTCTGAAATTTCTTTGCTGATCCTCCAGTTTGGACAATTGAATAGGGCAGAGCCAATCCAGTTCCTACCACAAGACAGAAACTACAAATGAATTGGAAAAGCTGGCAAGACTGAGAGGAATTGCCCTCAAAATTACTAGCAATGCAATGAAACTGATACCCCTTCCCAGAAACCTCCTCCCCCAGCCTCCTGGGAAGGGTGGGACTGCTGTTTGCACAACCTAAAAGACTAAATTGCACCCAGTAAACAACCAAAACCTGGTGCTGCAAAACACAAAAACAGTTTCCTCCCTCCTTTTCACAGGGTAGTGACTTTTCAGGCCTCAAGGAGTCAGAATCATAAGCCCATGACTGCTGCCTCTGCCATCTCAGGTTCAGGAAAATAAAGTGCTACCATGAAAAGCTTAAAATTTGCCCTGAAACTACCTGAGACTTCTTTTGTATGTCTTTTGTATCTTGAAAAATACTGGTGGTTCTTTGCTGCCTTTGTCTGGGTGCAATCAGAGCTGTGCACTTCCTCCCAAAAAAAGCAGCAGCAGCAGCAGCTGGACGAGGAGCCACACAAGATGCTCAGCATCACTGCTGCCTCACTGGTGGCACTTTAAGGTTTCTTTAAAACCTGCCTAAATAAAAGGCTCTCATATGGAACCCTGCCAAGTTTCCTAATGGAAAACTTAGTTTGTGCAGTTCAATGATGGAAATTATATCATTCTAAAGAGCAAAACTGAGGCATGCAAAGCAGAATGTTCCTGGGTCTTTAATATTTCTTTCCATTTTTGAATTCATTACCTTATTCTGACAATTTTGCGTATCTGTGGAGAGCACTGTTTATCTAACAAAAAACACACAGCTTCCAAAGCCATGCTAAAATGAAAGATGTTGGTGATTTTTCTCCTCATCACCAGCTGATATATATATGCTGCTGTTATTCTTGGATTGGAAAAAAAGGCCAAAAGATAAATCTCAACTCCCTCGGAAGCAAATCCATTATTTGTTAAAGAGACTGAAACGTGCTTTTAGGAAGAGCCAGACTGCAGCTGCAGCGGACTGGCAAACATTAAAGCGCAACTTTACATTCACATTTTAAAACTTCTGTTTACAAGCCTGACCCAGGAAAAAGCAGGAGCCGGACTTTATAAAGTGGAGCTATTTCCACAAGTCAGGAAACGAAACTTCCAGCAGCACCGGGAGAGAGAAGCGCGGGATGGCCCCTCTCGGGACCGTGTTTCCCGTGCACCGGAGACTGAAAACGCGGAGAGCAGCGAAGAGAAAACGCAGAGAGCATCGAGCCCGGCTCGCAGCGAAGATCAAGAGCATTTAACGCCGCTCATGTTCGGGGTGGCGCCGGCTGCGGCGGGGCTGCCGGGACACCCGGGCCGGGCTGGGTTGGGCCGGGCCGGGCTGGGGGCACCGCCGGGGCCGGGGGTGCCGTTCGGGCACTTACCGCCTGCCGGAGCGGGGCCCCGCCGCCGCCCGCCGCCTCCGCGCCGCTCCCGCCGCCGCCCGGCGCTCCGGGGCCGGGCCCGGGCGCTGCCGCCGCCCCCTCGCCGTCGGCCCCCGGCGGGTCCCGGCCCTGCCCCGCTCGGCCCGCGGGCCCCCGCCGCCGGCTGCTGCCGCTGCCCATGGCCGCAGCTGTCGCGGCCGTGCGGGCGAGTGCCCCGGAGGGCCCGGGCCGGGGGAGGGAGCCGGCGCGCAGGGGAGGGATCGCCGTCTGCGATCGCGGCTTCGGGCACGCTGCCGCGCTCCCCTGTCCCTTCCAAAACTTCCCAGCCCGGCCCGTTAGCTCGGCCCTCCGAGCAGCAGAGCCTGGCGTGCATCTCCCGGAGCTGGGGGCAGGAACTGACACCCCGGGGAGCGCAGCAGGAGCAGCGCTGCTGGGCTGCTGACCGAATGAAGCACAGCTCTGGCACACGGGTCCTGCCGGCTCTGGGGACAGCAGCCCGGCCGGCGGATGCCCCGTGGGGCAGTTTGCGGCGCTGGGTGCGGCTCCGGCCAGTGCCCGGGGCTACAGGGAGGCCCCCGGGCAGAGGATGGGCAGCCGGGCATCCCCGGCCGATGCCACACACAGAGTCACTGTGCTGCCCCACAGCCCGTCCGTGGAGCTGATCCGGCTGCTCTTTGCTTCCAGCAGTGCAGGATTTGCACACTGTTCCACAGTGGAAGACTGTAGATATTAAAGGCTAAGCTGTCGTTCCCTCCAGGGACGCAGGGCAGGGGAGTACAGTGGCTGCTGGGTGTCCAGCCCGTTCTGCCTCCCTTCCATCCGAGCCAGCGGCTCACAAAGGCAGGAGGCACTGAGCTGTAATTCCTCTTGCTGCTCCTCGGCACTGACTGCAGGCATTGCACCTACCCGTCGTTCATTCTGCTGGTTCTTCCTGAGCTAAAACCCAAGATTTTGTAGTGGAGGGGCTGGGGGGAAAAGGCACTGAGTGGTCGGGTTATTCCCAGAAAGAAGAGCTCCTAGCAATGGGGGCTTAGCAAAAAGATGGGGACAGACTTTTTACCAGAGCATGTATTGATAGGACAAGGAGTAAGATTTTAAACTAAATGAGGGCAAATTTAGACTAGATGGAAAGAAGAGATTTTTTACAAGGAGGGTGGTGAAACACTGGCACAAGTTGCCCAGAGAGATGACAGGTGCCCCATCCCTAAAACACTCAGGGTCAGATGGATGGGGCTCTGAGAGACTGGGTGTAGTGGAATGGCAGGGGGTTGAACTAGGTCCCTTCCCACACAAACTGACTGAGAAGGATGTTCTGTCGGAAGAACAGATCATCTGGGAGCGTGGGGGTGTGGTGTCACATGCAGAGCCCTGAGTCCAGAGCCAGGCCAGTCACAAAGCTGTTTTGGATCTCAGGCAGGTCTTGGAGAAAGGAGAAATGACGAGGGCTGGTTGCTGAGGAGGAAATGGTGGAGCTGAATATGGGATTAAATAGCCCCAAACAAAATGTCCCAAGGGAACAGGCTCTTCAAGCATCAGAGACAAAAATTCTTCTCAAGAAGGGAACAAATTCCTCCTCCTTCTCCATTCCTGCAGGCTGTCTCTGAAGGAGTGGAGCCTCCTGGAAAGTTTCCTGGCTGCCCCCATGGAAACAGTTCATTCCAGGACAGTTCCCCAGATTTACTTGGAAGCAATGCTGGCTCCATAAACCAGCTGTTTAAATGAGCCAAATGCCTCATGTTTTGAAGCAGATCCCTGCTGGAGCCAGGAAAATGTTTGAGCAGCAGTGATCTCAAATGCTGCTGTGATTTAGCAGTGACACTGAAGGACTCTGAGGCCATCCAGTGATATTTCCCTGCCCCTAAAGGACTGCTGAGAATTAAAGAGAAAATTTCCAAAAGCTAAATTTCTGATGAGAACGATTCCTCAGAAAAAAAAATAAAAATTGTCAAATTCCTTTTATGATGGTCTGGTACCTTTTAAGACTGTTTCCCAGCAGGGCCAGTGGATAGGATCTTGGCTGATCTTCAAGAGCAAGGGTGGAAGTGTGTAGTACAAGTGCCAGATATGGCATGTGGATCAATTTTGCATGGCATCCAGCCAGACCAGCAAGGAACCAGAATCCTTCACATCAAAAACACAGTGTTGAGGGAGCCAGCAGTGCTGGCTCCTGGCTTCTCCCAAATCCTGTGGGAGCCCAGGAGCTCTCCTGGACAATAATGTGGAGTTCCATGGTAGATGGTCTCTTCTGATTCCTGCTCTGCTGGCACACTCAGCCTCTGCTTTAGGAAAGAAAAGGATGTATGCTATGGATGCCTGCTCTTAGCATTCTTCAGTCATGCCTTCTAATAAAAGATTTAATTACAGAGAGATAAATGCATACATGTATATACACACACATTTATACTTGTACATATTTACATCTGAGTCTTTCTAAACCATCATATTTATTTGAGAAATGTGGGATTATTTTAAGATTACCATTGTCCACTGAAGCTGCTAGCACTTATTTACCCTGCCATAGAATTTGACTGGACTTTTGTGATCAAAGGCCAAAGTGGAGTTGAGGCCTGGACAAAATGTGACTTTCGTATCTTATTTTCAGATTGCTCACTCCCCAAGTATGAGACTAAAATACACTGTTAACTTGGACCTGACTCTACCTCAGCCCTGTCTCATCCTATCCCCAGACTGCAGGCAGGACTGTCACTCCTCTCTCCTGACAGTCTTTCATCTGTGAAGAGAAAGGGCATGTGAAAAATTGCAGCCATCTCCAGTGACATTTTTTGTTCCTTGCCTTCTCCCCAGTCCATGGTTGCTGTGGGACGATCTCACAGAGCCTGTCCTACTTTAACCACAAAGGGAGACCCCCCCAGTTCAGACTCATTCTTTGTTAAAGCCAAGGAATTCTTGTCCTTCTGTGATGCAGAGCCTGAGCTTTCTGCTTCCTCAGGTCTTTGCTCTCTTGTCTTCAGCTCCTGGAGCGACCAACCCTCTGGCCACAGGACAGACCTTCATAGCTGTAGCCAGTGTAAGGACCAGCCCAGCCCAGCCCAACCTGGCCCCTGCACTCGGCAGTGTTGGTGCAAGGCAGGGATGGGGAGGATGGAAGAGCATACCCTGTGCCCCACAGACAGTTTTCCTGGCAGGGAAAGCACCCTGAGAAGGTCCCAGCACCAGCATTTGGCAGGGCTGTTGTGCTGGGCTGTGTTGCTGCTCACCCTGGCGAGGTGTGATGGGCAGCAGTACCAGGAGCTATCATGGAAGCACCAGAGAGCCAAACACGAGGAGTTTGCTGGGTAAAATAACAGGCTCCCTCCAGTGCACTAATCAAAACAGAACCTGGGGAGTTGGGTTCTTCCAGGTTTTTGTTCCCACCAGAAATTCTCTAAGCTGTTTACGGTTAGTTCACTGAAGGAGCTGATCTTGTAACAATAAATAACACAGCACGTGTTTAGATTTAGTTTTCTTTCCTAATCCTTGCTGTGTTTTCAGCATGTCTTCAACAGAGATAGATGCAGTCCCTTGTCATAACAGCTCTGGAAAACGATGAGGGATTTTTTTGTGGTCACCTGTATTAACTGCAAAAAGGATTAAAATTCAGAGTTAAAATACATAATGTCTCCCTCTTGCTGACTTAAGGGTGGTTTCTCCATCATTCCTGGGCATCCTTCCCAGGGTATCCACCTCCCTGGAATGCAGCATGGGGAGATGCTGCCTCTTCCTGGCTGTCCTCCACTGTGGCACAGACGCTTGCTGACCACTGCCAGGACCTGGGCACTCCTGCCTTGCACCATAAGGACACCAAGGCATGTTTGGAGAGAGCCTGGAGATCTTGGTACAGATTTTCACTGTGGATTTGTTAGAAGCAGCCCAGTCAATGTCCATCAGAAGGTTGTTTAGATTTCAAACTAGTTTAGACAGCTTTTGCTATGCTCTGAGAAGAAAACAGTAAGATTTAGTCTCTATGGAACAAGCAGGAAGACTTTAATTTCCCCACTGCAAATTGCTGGATTGGTGTTACCCTTCACTGAACAAGTTTATATATTAATCTGCCTTTCTAACATTAACTTGTGTGTAGCAAAGGCAATGTGTACCTTGCTCAAAGCAGAGCCACCATCCATCACTTGGCTTTCCAAATGTTTACCCAGCCAACATCTTCACTTGGGTTGTTCTACAGTTCTGACCCAAAACCTTCTGAAAAAATTATTTGTAAAGCTGACAGTTCTTCAGAGATTTGCTTTGATGTGCTGAGCTGATGTGCTGTGTAATTCAGTGGATGGAAAAAGCTGGACTTGACAAAGAGCACAGAGCCAGTGTTGTCTGCCTGGGGACCCAAATGGGGAGTGGGAGGAGGAAATTTGCTTTGCCTCTACAAGTCAGCCAGAGAAAAATAACTGCAAGAGAGAGGCTGTTGAGATGCAAAGCAGAAAGGTCCAAGAGGCTGAGCTGGAAGGTTACGATTTAATGTTCCTAAACCTCTTTCATCTCTGCTGCTCCTCAAGGTACTGCCTCACATTGAACATACCTTTCCTGGCTGAGATGAGCTGGAAGGGAGTGTGCTTTTCAGTGGGGGAGACCAGTTCCCTGACTGAAGAACCATCCTTCAGCAGCTTCAGGCCAGGATGCAGTGGGGAAACCACAGCTGGAGGAGGGAGGGAGATTGCCCCTGTGAAATTAATGGAGCTGGGCTTTGGCCCAGGGCTGGAGTTTGACTCATCTAATTCACAAAAAACCTGCTGAGAACAGATGTTTAAATATAAAAGCATATTTTTAGGAGTGTCCTTTCAACACATCTTGGTTTTTATTGCAATCTAAGCATTGCCAGTAAACACTTCTTTACTCCCTGCTTCCCACATTTCAAGGGATGGCCTCTGCTTTGTTAAAAAACACAAGAATAAAGACCCAGCCCAGCAAAGAGCTGTGTCTCACCACTCTGTCTTCCTGCCATCTTTCCTTTGGGAGCATGGAGGGCTCAGGCCATGGGAGCACTTCCACCAGCAGCAGCTGCAGCCAGCTCCTGCCCAAGTGTCTCTGCAGGCTGGAGAGGCAGCTGTGCCACAGCTGGATGTAACCATACATCCTCTGGGAGCAGCTTTGTGCTTGTAAGACAGCCCTTTCTTTGAGTCCCTCTGTGAGTCTCAAGCCATGGCCAGACAAGGAAAAAGGCCAAAATCACTGTCACCTGCATTGGAGAGGAGAAGCTCCACAGCAGGTGAGACACAGCACAATGAGATGAGCTGGCGTCCACCTGGCAGTGCTGTGCTCCCACCAGTGACTTACAACTCAAGCTGCAAGTTCCAGTCAGTGGCCACAGGATGGATGCAATTACCAAAGTGGGGATAACTCAAGCTGTCTGCATGGTGCTCTCACATCATCAGTAGCATAAATGCTGCCCTTGACTCCACTCAGCCCCTCTGAGTTTGTCCCAGCTTGTTTGTTTCAATTCTGACTTCCCCCCAGCCTTTCCCACTGTGACTCCTAGCCTCAGCTTATCTCTGAACAGGGATGCCCTGTGGCCCTCACCCCTGCTGCATGCCCAGAGGGCAGCTGTCCTGCAGAGAGCCCTGCTGGGTGTCCTGCTGAGGCTCCTGGCCATGTCCTTCTCTCTTTGTCCTGGTGATCACGGTGGGGCTTTCTGGGTGGCCCTTAGAGATGGCTGCCTCTAGCTTTGTAAACAGGAGTGTAAAGAAGATCTGCAGAGATCCTGTGGGTGTGGGAAGCTAATCAGCAAGAGATGAACCTCCCCTCCCTGCAAAAACTTTGTTCTCATTCCAGGTGTGTGAAGATTTTTTTCTCATCCTCATCCTTTTTCTCATCCTGTGCGGACAGGGTTGAAGTTTCTGAAGACTGGCTGAACTTGGACAGGCTGACGTTCCCAGTGTTTGGTGGTGCACTTGGGTAATGTTGGGTTTCATGGCACAAGCCATGGAATAGCTTCTGCTGGCTGTGCTGGGATTCTGCCTGGTGCCTCCATGGTATGGATGACCTATCCTGGTGCTGGCAAACCTGTGTCTCCTCACCAGAGACAATCTGGGCTTGTTGCAAAGATTTCTGAAGCTGGCCTGTGATAGGGCATATCCATCTCCTGGATGGAGTGGAGCTGGGACCAGAGCTGGGTGTCCTGAGGGAGAGGCAGGGCAGGACTTCCCAGGGTTTTATCTGCAAAGGGTGGAGTTAACAGGATGAGATCACTTGTGGAGAGACCTTCCTTTAATCTACTCTGCCTTTAATGTGTAAAGTTGTGTGCTTTTACCTCAGAGGAAGCCTTAGCTGTGTGCTTTTACCTCAGAGGAAGCCTTAGCATTCTTCTAGTTCAAAGAACTTGTACAATTTTTGGTATTTCACATCTGAAGGGATTAATAGCAAGGAAATTTTTAAAAGCATTTCCTTTATAAAAACGTTACCTGTACAGACTGTAGCTAATGTGCAATGTACCTTTCAGCATGTAGTTAAAAATGTCAAGCTGTGCTTTTCCAGAAGGCAGGCCTGAGGTATGGGAGCTCAGGGATTGGCATTGCTTTCATCTTTGTGCTGCTGGGAATTAAAAAGGGAAGGAGGAGACATAGGATTGTTCCCTTGAACTTCCCAGAAATATGGGTCACAGATCCAAGGGTTTGGGTTTTACAAACTCAGTGACTGCATCTCTTCTGACATCTGCAAACACAGAACAGACTCACTAGGAATAGAGATGGGCAAATTGGTACTGCTGGCAAGGAAGATTTTTACTTTTCCAGCTCATGGAGGAGCAGAGACTCCAGCAAATTGAATCTCCAAAACGTAAAACATTTGAGATGTCCTAGAGATGTTACCCCTGGAAGGTCTCTAGTCCAACTCTCTGCTTAATGCAGGGCCAGCCAGATTGGGCTCAGGGTCTTGTCCACTTTTAAGTATCTCCAAAGATGGAGACTCCACATCCTCTCTGAGAAGCTTGCTCCAGTGCCTGACCACATTCACAGTAAAAACTCAACTCCCTTGTTGCAGTGTGTGCCTCTTGTCCTGTTGCTGAACTCCTGTGAGAAGAGTCATGAATGTTGTGATTGAGTAGAGCACAGACACCAGCCCATGACTGGAATCAGAATCATAAAACATCCTGAGCTGGAAGGAATCAGTGAGGACCACCAAGTCCCACTCTGGCATTGCTTGGGCAGTCGCATTCCATCTGGAGAGGAGGGTGTATTTTTGCTAATGTGCATGCAGCCTGTCTGCCCAGGGGGAGAACAGCACACAGCCCAGCTCCTGATGAGTAGAAGCTGCTGAGCTCAATGGTGGTGCTGCCTTTTTCACCTTTCCCACAGAGGCCACTGAAATGTTCAGGTTCTTTGCTCAGGAATACTCCCTGTACTCATCTGTGTGACCAGATCCATCAGTTATTATTCTCTCAAATTGTCCCTCTGCTCCTTGTCTCCTTGCTGGGGGGCAGCTTTACACCCTTAGCTCTCAGGCTGGAGAGTGGGGTGGAGGGAATGGAGCAGAGAGGTGGCCAGGCTGTGTCAGGAGGGCTCTGCTCATAGACAATCCCTGCCCAGCCTTATTTACATGCACAGATGGACCCTGAATCTCCTCTGGGGCTGATGGAAAGTTGGAGGTCTATATCCACGTGTATAAATTATAGACTTAGCAGATTTGTCCCTATGAGTGGCTGAAGATTGAAAACCCAAGCAACACAGGGGAGATGGGGGTATTTTATGGGGGCAGACCCCAGGAAGCAGAGATGCTCTGCACAGATGAATAATTTCAAACAAAATTAGGGAATCTGTCATGATGTACTCATTACCTTTAATCTCACATGTGAGTTTCTTCTGCCCTAATTCTGTTTCTGTAGCCCTGAGCTATTTATTACTGTGACCTCAGCCATGACCTTAAATAACCCTTTCTGCCCGTGATTTTAAATATCTGTGTGCAATATACAGTACAGGACATCATCTCTGCAAAAATCTTTCCTTTTCTTCCTCTAGGGCTCTTGCCCCTGTTTAGCCAGCCCCAGGATGTCATGAAAGGTCAGCAACACTTCAGCAGGGCATGCATTCAAGTCTGTGTTTTCAAAACACGGTGAAATTCCCACAAGAAGTAGGTCAAATGCCTCAGGTATTTCTAGGTATTAGCATTCAAATACCTACTGACAGTGATCAAATGGAAATATGGTTTTGTCCAAGAGATATCAAAACATGTATCTGCTGAGGGCCTTTAGTGACCTTCATTAACAGACCATATGGAAGCTCATTGTCACATCTGCTCAGGTGCCTTGGGTCCCTGAGAGACCAGTGTCTCACCCTGGGGTCAGTGACACACTGCAGCCGAGTCACAGCTCAGGTCACACACTGAACAACACAGCTTTGCCATTGCTGTTGACCAGTCCTGAAAAATGTATTTGGTTTAGCCCAGAGGACACCAATCCATCTGCCTTTCCTCCATTCTTGTGTTCAGATAGCCACCTGAACCAGGTTTTCAATGAAGGCAAAACGTTTTTTTGATTTTTATTTTGTTTTAGCAGTGGGGTAAATAGTGCTATCTGCATCAGAGTTAGTTAAAGCAAACTGATTTAATGTCTTTGAGTCATGATCAAGTAAAACTTTTGCCTACTACCTGCTTCTTCTGAGACATGTCAGGGCATCTGTAAGACACGAGTGTACTTACCTGGGAATAATAGGTTGCTTAATAGCAAGGAATTTTTCTGCTGAGTTTTGTGAAATGCCCCTTACACAAATTGGGTGTTAAAGTCCTGGAGACACTGCTTTAGTATGTGACCCTAATTATGACAGAATAAAACAGTAAACACCTGGCTTCCCTGTGAAAGGTTGTGTAACCATCAGTTAATGAAACTTTCCGGCCCCTCTTGGGGTGGATGTGGTTACCTCTGCTCTTTAAGGGCAAAGCAGAGAGCACAGAGATGCTTTGTTGGCTGCTATAAACACCTCATCCCCAGAAGAGCTTAATGCTAAATATCCTGATAATGTGGGTAGGTCTTGGTTTTGAAGTAACTTATTTAATTAAAAGTTTTGTGTGGGTTTTTGTTTTGGTTTTGGATTTTTTTTTTCCTTTTCTTTTCCAGCTGCAGTTACAAAGGCTGTGGAAGGGGCTGCCTTCACTTTCCTTTGTGGCAATGTGCTGCACAGCTGACTGAAGAGCCACCACAGTGTCCCTTATGGAGGCCCAGAGTGGTGATTATTAGGGAATGTCCATGGAATTGTGTGGTGCTGCAGGATCCCTCACCAAAGTGCAGTTACAGGCAGAGTCACTGTGTCTCCTCTAAATGCACATGCTTAAAGGATTTCACTGCAAAGCTTCCAAAGCCTTCCAGAGCAGTGCCAGTGTGGGTTTTGTGCTGTCATGAAATGACTTCCCACAGATCAAGGTGAGGGCTTATGAGTTGCTGGTCCTCACAATCCAGGTGGCCCCAGCCTGCTGGAATAATGAAGATGTGAGAACGTGGGAAGCCAGGCATGGCTGCACTATTGTTAGCAAGACAGTGCTCCAAGCAAGACATGGAAATGTGAGGATTTAATTGCCAAGTGCTAACACCAAGGTAGGCTGCAGTTTTTTCCTAGTCTGAGTGGTTTATAGGATGCTGAAAATGAGTGTAGCCACTGGAATGCTGACTGCTGCTATTGCATCTTCAGGATCTTGTTTTACACCTTGGTGTAACAAGGATGGAAATAGTAAATTGTGTGCTATAAAACCATGTGCTGGACTCCCTTTGTGCTGACATGGCTCATTTCCATAAAGCAGTGTAATACATGCTGCCTTTAGCTGAGTCAGTCCACAGCATCATAAAGAGCCTTTGCTCAACAGCTGGCAGTGATTCAGGAGCTGTTGGATTCTCTTTAAAAGTGAGGGGTCCCCAAAGGATGCTTATCTTAGAGGTGTGAGCCTCAGCCTGTTGTGGCAATAGGTTTAGTTGATTTTTGAAATCTGTTGAAATAGTATGAAGGGTGTGTGGAAAGCATAAAATGGGAACCATTGGCAATGGGTCTCTGCCATGGAGCTAGATCAGATTTTATTCTTCATTCTTCTGTTAACTGGCTCTGTGATTGAATTTATCTTTTTTTCAGGTGCTCCTTGTACCTGGACTCAGCACCCAGCAGAATGGGTTCCGGCTGTGCCCACTGAAGACAGGGTTTGAGTTGTGCAGCTCCTGGCTACTGACTGGTCTGAGAAATGTCCACCCCCAGCAGTGGCGTTTGGGGGATGCACCCACAGGCTAGACCACACTCACAAAGTACAGGCAGAACATGCCAAGCCCCAGGCCCTCCTGAGCACTTGTGTCTGCCCCTCTGTGACCAGCTGGAGATGCCTCCTGCACCCATCTAAGAGGAGCTTGCTTATCCCTGGGTCATCTGTGGGTCACTGGCATGGAGTGCCCAACCCCAGCGTGGCAGCTGGACACTGGGGCTGAGGAACAGCCTCAGTCACTGTCCCTGCCTGCTTTTTGCAGTGTTCCTGGCTCTCCATGCCAAGAGCAATCCAGACAGGCCACAATCTGAATGATCTGCCACCTACTGAGATGGAGAAGTCCTGGGCTGAGAGCTCAGGTGGGTGCAGGGGAGCACCACCACATTCCTGCAGTGCTTTGGATGCCTCTGCAGCAGCATTGCTTAAACCCTGTAATCCATTAACACTCACTGCTTAATGCTGTACCAGGGTTACCTTGGTTTTATTAGCCAGGAGAGTCATGCAATGACTTTTAGAATGTGCTGCTTTACAGATGTATTCTTAAATTGTCATTTAAGACATAAGGTGAACTCTTTTAAAGCTGGATTCTATAACTTCTTTATAAAGGAGAACTAAATTTATATCTTGTGGTGAAACATGAGAAATTCTCAGTACTTTGATTTTTATTTAGCTTTCTTAAGTTTTTTGGTAATATTCAGATTTCTATATTAATTTCTGATGTGGCTATTTCATAGACTTTATTCTAAATACTATTAATCATACTGAACTAACATCTTAGTAATATGCATTGTATTACAAACACAAGCTGGCATTGACAAGAATTTACTGAGTATTTCAATTACTTTTCATCTAGCTTCATTTAAAATGGGAAAAAGGAAATGTCTTTTAAAATAGTTGTATGATGGCTGTTAGTTTTGCTTTCTGAGTACAGGCATTTCTAAACAAGCTGTTGCTCTTTTGTAATCTCAATGTACTTAATTTTCATCTTATCATAAGTGAACCCTTAAATACCTGGGCCTGTTAATAAATGCATGTAGGATTGGGATTTGCCCATGGTCTGAGCTAAGGGGAATCACAAAGGAGGACTCTTCACAACACAAAGGGTAACTAATAGCAGAGGTCTGATTTGAGAAGAAGGGAGGCATAGTTTCTTCTCTTTCCTTTTTTTTTTTAACCATCAGTGTTTGTTTTATACTGTTTCCAGAAGAGCTTCCCATAAAGAGGTTATTTGAGTTTGAAACAAAGCTTCTGTTAGCTTAGCAGAGAAAGCTTTGTCCCAGCTCTTGTTTAACATGGATTAGACTCAAAAGCAGACATTGAAGGCATTTTAAGTAGAATAATAATCATCTTGAAAGTATTGTGAGTGAAAAACCTTCTACTATCCTCCTGGTAAATGAATCAGCCATTTAATGCTTCATAGAGACCAGGGAGCTTTTCTGGATTAGAAACATGGTTTTTTTTTTTCTAGCTCCTTCCTAGAGGCTAATATGGCTTTAGGTCCAGGAAACCCAACAAAACCCTCCAACTTCACTATGTTTTTTTCTTTTGCTAAACCCAAACTAAATGTAAAACAACCCTAACTGGTTGTACAATGTTATAAGAAATTGAATTGGCTTGAGCTAACAGTGAGAAGCTGTCTGAAAATATGCTCATAAAATGGCACTGAAGGGAGCCTGTGGAAAGGAGATAACACAGAGCAGGGAAACATTTGTCTAATTTGGTGACAGAAGTCACTGTTTTCTGTTACCTCAGTAGATGGTGATTTTTATGAGCACCTTCAAACACGAGCATTTAATGTCACCTTTTGGAGTTATGAGTAGACCCCAGGGTGCAGCCAGCAGTGCTTTCATCTCTGACACTACACAGCTCAAAACACAGATTTACATGGAAATGTCCTATGGCTTCAGTCAATACCAGGCACTGAGGGAGGATGGAAACCTGGCAGTGGTGCATGTCTGGGAAACCCACTGCTTACACTTGGGCATGTCACTGATGGTATCCAGCATGGGACCATCACTGATCACTTGATGATCAGCACAGCCCTCTCACTGATGGTACCCAGAATGTCCCTTGCTCTGTCCCTGACACACAGCCTGGATTACATCCTGGAGCTCAAAGAGAGATGGAGACAGCCGACCAGTTCAGCAGCATTTCCTCTTGCATGGCTGTCTCCCTGCCAGGTCCTGGTTCCCTGGGAGTTAACACCACTCCTGAATGCTTTTGTGGGATGATTTGGCCGTGCCCACCCAGTTTTGAAGGCTGTTCCCCTCTGTGCTGCTTGTGCCCCCGGCGATGCTGTGGTTGCAGACTGGGGAGTGGCAGGAGATCAAGGATGAGACTCAGTTTGCAAGGACACTCCTCAGCCAGCTGGAGAGCTGTGCCAGAGCCCCTGAGGGCTGCGCTTGTGCTGGGTACAGAATTCCCAGCCCAGGGGACATGCCACAGCCTGGCACTTCAGAAGGAGCTCAGAGGTTTGCAGCCTGCTGCCCCGGCGTGGGTGGTGCTGTGTTGGCACAGGCTGTGAGCAAGCAGAGCATCCCTGTGTGCCTGGTGCAGCAGGAATGTGCCTCTCCTGCCTCAGCAGCAACAGGCTGGGCTGCTTTTAGCCCTGCCCTGAATTTAGCTGGCTCACAGGAGTTAATAGCTAAAGGGGTGCTGCTTTGCAGTGTTTTATCACATCTCACCTCCCACCTCTCTAAGTTAGCAATGCTTTGTTCCCACCTCTCACCTCCACTTGCCAAGCTGTAGATTGCAGGGGGACTGCACTTCACCCACTAAAGTCTAGGCTCACACCATGAAATTAGAATCAAAAGCCCCAGCTGACTCTGGAGGCTGACTAAGAGTTGAGGAAGGAGGTGGTGATGTCTGTGCTGTGCCCCTTGAGGCCTGGACCATGCTCAAGGCAGGCAGCCAGATGCTTTTTTTGGTTTGACAGCAGCGTGGTGGTTACTCTTTACACCATCAGGCACTTGTATAAATACCCTGTTGCTACATTTGTCTGGATTTGCTCTATTCTGTTCAGCCTCATCAGAGCAGATGATAGCTGCTCACCTTTCTTCACAATCAATGGGAGCAGAGCCAGCTTAGCCCCACTGAGAGGTAATAAAATTCTGAGCCATGGCTGCTCCTCCCGTGCTTGCCAGGCAAGCTCAGTACAGTTTTCTTCTTTATTTAACAAAACTTTGCATGATTTGTGTCTGCACTCAGTTGATTTGACAAATGATTCAGTTGTAGGTCCATGTTCCTCACAATTCCTGACATCTTCCTCTTTTATTAATGCTTCTATATGAAACCAGTGCGAGCACATTAGGAAAAGGCATTGGGAAAAGGCACATGTTCCTGCTGGCAATGGTGAGAGCAGGAAATACTTGGCCAGAAGTTAAAGTGTATTTTCCCTAACCATTGACAGTACTGTGAGAGACAAGGGCCTGCTCTTGGCTCTCCTCTGATGATCCTTCCTCTCAGCATTTAAACGTCTGTGTGAATAATAATTTCTTGGTGGTTAACTAATTCCTGGTGATGACAGGCACCTAGAAAAACAGTGATGACTTTAATTCCTTCTGCTTTCTTCCCATGGCACAACCTTCTCTGAATTCTAAGGTTGTTGCTATAGATAATTTTCAGGGTATGGAGAGGTGTTTGTTGTGTAGAAGCTGTGTGATGGAAGCAGCCCTGTAGTGCCTGTTTCCAGGTGGTGTGGCTGAAGTCTGCTCAGCTTGGCTTGCAAGCTGCTTCCTTCCAGTGGCACAGCTTTCTCTGGGTTTTAAGATTAATGGGCCATCAGCTGGGGAAAGAGGAGGAGGTGATAGGAGAATGGAAACCTGAAAGTAGTGAGGGGTGAATTTAACACTGCTTATCTCCACCTCTGGTATTTCCTTTGCAAAGTGTTTTGAAAACTGCTTGCACAAGATAGGCAGAGTGTGTTCTGCTCAGGGTAGGGCAGGTGCTGGCAGGATCTTGGGCCATTTTCATGTTAATTCTAGAGGAAAAAGAAAAAAAAAAAAAAAAAGGCACCAATGTGCATGAATTTCAGGAAGATCAGAAGGAAGAAGGAAAGGAGCTCTGGTCTCTTCTGTTCCTGCTCCCCACCTTGTGTGTGTCTGGTCTGCTATTCTGTGTGAAGTCTCCTTCCCCTTCAGGCAGTGCCCAGAGAATGCCAAGAGGGATCATGGCTCTGTTGGACTGGCTTACAAAGTCCAAACAGCACAGACCCTCTGCACCCTCCCTCCTCTCTCCTGTGCAGCCTTGCTGTTCCCAGCTCTGTGCCTGTGCTCATTAACTTTGCAGCCAAGCATCCACCAGCTCTGCAGAGAGGAGATGACAGGACAGCAGCTGTGTAGCAGTTTCATCCCTTCTCTGGACAGAGACCTCAGGAAACACTTCATGCCCAGGTTATCATGAGCCTGTGTTTTCACTGCATGGAGCTGGAGCCATCAGGTCTCATCATAAGGGATGTGTAGTGGGGGGTCAGGACTGCAGCCAGGGAAGGCATGTGCCATGCTTGGGGTACAGGCTGCTTTCCAAAGCTGCTTTAGAGCTGGGGTCTGTGCTGAACTGGGACAACTGGGCACTGGATCTGGGGCAAATGTGGAAATTAGAATGGAAGTGGCTGAGGAAAACTGGTGCTGAAAACCCAGAAATGAGCTTCAGGGTCAAGGTGGGGAGGGAGCAGGATCCCAGTGGAAAGAGGGTGCAAATTTCCTTGTCCTGAGCAATTCATGTGGCAGCACTGGAGAAAAAAGGGGTAGCTGGGAGCTTTAAGCTAACACAAAAAAATAAAGAAGAGATGGGGACAGTCACAGGGAAGGCAGCTATTGTAGAAAATTGTATATTGATATGCAGTTCTGCAATGCAGTACAGGCCAAGAATGGTCATATAATGCCTTGCTGTCTCCATCTGTGATTGACCTAGGATGGTTGCAAAATGGAAGCTTTTCCAGTTCCTGCTAGGAAGGAAAGAGCAGTAGTACTTCAGCTGCATAAATCCTCTTCTTCCTCAGGGGCTGGTGCAGGAAAGGAGGAGGGAGTGGATCTGTTTAACGGTGTTGAAAGGAAGGGAATATGGAAAATGCTATATCCTTTAAGGGAATTATTTGTGTCTCAGCTTCATTGAAAATATTAGAGGCCACTGAAGCCCCAAGAGAGAGATGTGGTAATACGTGGTGGAGCAGGTACAGTGGGGTGAGAGACCTGCTGTCTCCTGTTTTATACTGGGGCTTTTTTTTTTCTGCTGGAGTTACATGAGACCAGAGTGTTTTGCTGCAACAAAATATCAGTGATTTATTTATTTATTGATGTTTTCAGTGTTAAAACTTTAACTTGAAGATTCTTTTTCCCCTTTCTTCAGCTGAGTGCAGCAGGCACAGCTGGGGAGAAGCTCCTGGCGTGCCCTTGAGCTTGCTGTGCAATGAAAGAGCATCTTGATGGATGCCAGACAAAAGGACTAATAAAGTAATATATCCTAATTCTTTTATGCTCAGCAAAACTTGATGGTAACTGCTGAGCAAAACATAATGGGCCTGAATAAAACTGTCATGTGAAATCTTGAAATCATGACAGGGAATTGAGGAATCTGCCATGAGCTCAGAAAAGCTGTTGAATGCATCAGGTGGGAAATACCTTCTCTCTGAACTCCAGTTCTGTTGACTGTTCAAAGCTGTAAGATCTTATGCCTTTTTCCCCTGGCTGGGGTGGTTACCTGTCTGCTCCCCAGCTGCTCTCACAGCAGTGAACAGGACAGCCTGCTCCAGCATCCTGCTGCAGGGCAGGTTTGTGATCCTCTGCTGTGCCCTGGAGCTGTCTTCTGAACAGCTCCCACTCTGTCAACACCCTTTTCACCCTTTGCTGGTGGGACTGGGCACAGGGAGTAGGTTTGGCAATGACAATGCATTTAGACATCCAGACAACCCATATTGGATGGCTTGACTTGGTTGCCTGAATATGGATATTTGTGCCATTTGAGAGGCTCTGGAGGGCCTAGATGTGTGTCTGGAAGGAGTGGCACAGTGAGGTCAGGCAGGATGCTTTAGGATGCCTCAGGTACCCTCGGTGCCTGCACACCCCACCCATGGGTAGAGCCTCCTTTGGGTGGCTGAGCCCTGCTGGTGCTGCCCATGGACCCTGCCCATGGACCCTGCCCACACAGTGCAGGAGGAAGCAGCCATGCCTCCAGCTGCAATCCCCCTGCTGATGGAGCAGAGGATCTGGTTTGCTCCCTTCACCATGGGTTAGTCTGGGGAGCTGCTGTGAATCAACACCCAGGAGCCCCTCTCTGCAGGGCCACTCCAGCAGCTCATAAATGTGACCTTTAACTTTCTTCCCTAGTGCATGATCCTGCATTTAGTCCCAAGGACAATACACTACCCACCACACATACACTACCCACCACATCTAGCACATAAAACTGTGCAGGCACCTCAGGACATTGAGCTGGTAATGATGTGCCCCAACAGTGACTTTCTAAAATCTATCAGTTAGCCACTTTTAATCCTCTCAGTGTCACAAATCAGTGAATCAAATGCACCCTTATAAAGCAAGGGAATTTTTTTTTATCAACTTGACTGTACTGTCAGAAGGATAATGAATGACAGTCTTTTCTTTTGTCACCACTTACACCCCATTACATTCTCATGCAGGACTCTGTCTCATTTAATATCATGTCTCAATTTATCTACCTCTGGTTATCCCTTTGAATGCCAATGCAATATAAACCCACTTTTCTGTTTTTTCATGGTCCCCATAGTTCTTTGGGCACCTGCCTCTATCTAGTTTTCTAATTTCCATTATATCTTTTTTTCCCCTGGTTACAATTCCCAGGGTCAATTACTGCCTTCATCTATAGCTATATTCCTAGCTCATCTTTAACTTTGATGTATTTGTGATCTCTACTGTTTGTGCCTGTTTGTGCACAGGGACTGACCAGGTAAACAGTCCCTTGCACCTTCTTCTGTCACCACAGGGACACTGCTAGACCCCACAATGGAATTGCCATGGCAGAACAACAGGACAGAGCATGGAAGGACCTGGCTTTTCCCAGTCCCTTCTTTGGCAAAACTGCAATTGAATCCTGACAGATACTGAACGATTTCATGCTCTGCAGGGAGCAGATGCCACCAGAAAAATGTTCAATGATAAGTCTCCCTGTTTTCTCTGCCCTGCTGGATGAGTGCAAATGCCATGGCCATCTGAAGCAGAAAAGGACTAAAATGTTGTACTGTCCCAAACGTGGGAGGCAGCATCCTTTCTCAGTCTTTTAATGACAATCTTGACTAGGTGGTTTCTCAGGATAGGAATGCCAATGTACACCAAGAAGTCTGGTAGTAGCAAGTATCCATTTTGCTGAAGATAATCTGTATTTTCCAGGGAGATAAAAAGGTGTCTGGTGGAGAAGAAAAGGACATTGGAAGAATATGGAGCAGGGATGTGGAATACATATGGGTTCCCTGCAGGTGAGTAAGGTTTGGGTGGTAACTCAACTGCCCACTGCTGACCCAGTTAAGAAAAGTGATTTTAAATCCCACCTTTTACTCCTCAGTTAATTGACTTTCATGGTTTGAGGCTGGTTTTCTTTGGAACCTTTTGGAAGCACAGGGGGGCTCCTGGCTGCCTTAGACCCCTGTGTGTGTACAGCAGCAGTGAGATGTCCCAGAAGTGCTGCTGTGCAACAGCCCTGCTCACCATAACCAACACAGGCCTGCCCAGATATGAAGGACCTGGGGCTGCACCTTCCAACAGGCAGATTTGGATGAGTAGGTGCTGAGGAATGTAACCCTCAGGAAAGTTCACTGCTCTGTGGTGACTGACAGGCTGCTAGAGGGAGACTTGTAGTAGCCCATGTGTGCCAAGAGAGCAGCCACAGTCCCCATGACCAGAGTGCAGGAGCTGAGACCAAAACAAAGACCAAAACACAGATTGCTGGAGCAAAGTCAGTGGTGGGGCAACAGGATGGAGCCATTACCTTCTGCTGTTGCAGGAAACAAGGTGTTGCTACCAGCCAGGAAAAGTGACAACCTTCCTGAGCACAGGTATGAGTGCAAAGTGGGCCTTGCTTGGAAAGCTTCATTTTTCCAGCTCCTGAAAGTCTCCCAGAGCTGCATCATCTACCTGGCGCTTGTGGGACTATGTCTGCAGCACTGTGCCAAGTTTCATGAGCAGCAAAGAAACATGTCCAATTATACCATTAAAATGCCATATGTGGTCATATACTACCTGCAGACTTTGTCCTGACAGCTGTAAATGTTGAGTAAGGACCTTGAATAGGCAAGAGACAGTTTAAAAAAACAATCAAGGCATTGGGGATGTTAACCCTGTGAGGGCTTTGCTTTCCAACAGCTCACTATCTCCACAGAGGCTGACTGTCAGGTAAGCAGATGGCCAATGATGGTGTGCAAATGAATGGGCTGCACTGGCTAATGTGATATCCAGCCAAATCATGCTAATGAAGACTTGTTTTGATCTGCCCTAGATTTCTCAGTGAAACAGCCTGTTGAAGTGCCTTGGCCCTTCAGTTCAGTTTTTACAGTTATAAATCCTGGAGTAAATGGAGGGTGACCACATCTAAAGAGCTATTGGGGGAAATTTTTCATTCAAATTTTTGAAGTTTTGGTCTGAGTCCTTATGGTTCAGATTGGTTCTGGAGGGATGTGGAACATTCTCCTCAACACAGCTGGGTGAAGAAATGCTGAGGCTTACCTCTAAACCTGCTGGAGAAGGTGGGCACCATTCAGTCCACTGCTTACCATCTCAGAGATGTTGGCTGGTGGCCTCTCCTGCTCACCTACCCCATCCCAGCTTATATTTGGAGTACTTAGATTTCTTTGTGCTGCATGTGGAACTCAAACTAAAGCAGGGGCCCTCGGGCTGGTGCTCTATACAATTATAAACCCTACTAGATTGAGCTCACCTCACCAGATGAGGATTTCAGGATTTGACATGGATGAATGTGGCTGGATGAGACCAGGCAAACAAATCAGGATAAAACCATCAGCTAGTGATGTGTCAGTTCTCCTCACTGACTTTCATCAGACCAGTTGCTGCAGTGGTGGGACCTGTCAACAACCTGGAGTCACTGTCTGTCTGTTCTGTATTGCAATCTGCATTAAAATGGAAGAAAACCAATCCTGTGAGGAAGGAGAGCCCTGCCCTGAGCCTTACCAGCAGCTTGGTGAGCTGGGAGCCACAGCAGCAGCCGTGCTGGGGAAGCAGAGTGTGATGGCACCAGGCCTGGGGCTGGAGGCTGTGCCTGGTGGGACAGGGCTTTGCCAAGCTGGCACGGAGGGAGCCACAGCAGCAGGGCTGGGACAGAGGCTGTGCTGAGCCCCATGTGCAGCTGAGGGGAAGGTCAGAGCCTGGGGGGAGTGGGAGCCCTGCGTGGGGCCCTGGGGGCACCTAATGCAAACAGGGTGCTTGCACAACACCCCACACCTGCCTCACCCAGACACCCCAGGCTGCTCTTACTTCCACCTTTCTGAGCATCTGAATTCCTGCAAACAAAGAAAGAGAGAAACTAATACAAGTCTGGGGCTGGTTTTTTGTTTTTTGTTTTTTTTTCCACCACACAGTACTCAGAACTAGTGGCCAGAAGTCATAAGGGCAGAGCTTCTTTCACACACCCAAAGATAGGGCAGGAGCTAGCTGACATCCCTGGTCATTATCCCTGTCATCCCTGATGCTGAGCACTTCAGAGCAGGGCAGCAGCCTTCAACCCAGCTCTGCCAAAGAAGCTGCCATGAAAATGCCAGTCCCAAAGTACAGTTGCATCATGCAGAAGGATGTACATGAAGGGAGGAACAAATGCAGTTGGGTTAAAATGCTGTAATAGAAAAAATCAGCCTGGGCACTCATTTGTAAATACTATTTTGTGACATCTCCAGCAGCACATGCTACAACATGCTTCCTCACAGACCCTCTCTGTGCTCTCCCTGGTGCTTTTTTCTCCTTGCAGAGCCATGGTCCTCAGGACAAGGCTTTGATACCCTGCCATGGATTCTGAGAACAGGAGCTGGACTGCAGAGATAGCACAGCTGTTTCACTGTGACAGTGAAACCCACGGGGCTTGTGGTGGCTTTGGGGTTCTTTATTGGGGTGGGAGGGTGCTGCTCTAGCTCTCTGCCAACTCTGCCAGCAGCTGTAGAGCTGGCAGGAGATAAATGGGTGTTACATGGACACCTGTGAGCCTTTAGAGAGATGCCTGGTATTCCTGCCTCTAGGACCAGCTCCCTGGGATGGAGCAGGAGTGTGTTTGTGCTTGTCCAGGTTTCCTGCTAGGATGGGGTTTTGTGGTGCTCGCTTTCCTGGGATGGACGTGTATATTTAGGTTTGTATATTGGGATGCACATTTAGCTCAGAAAATCACAGAGAAGATCTGGGTGGATGTCTGCACCAGTCTGATGGCCTAAATAGGACCAAGAAAAAACACAAGGTTTCTGCTGGCTATTTCTGATAACATCCCAGCTGAGGAGAGCTCAGAGCCAAAATTGTGACTTTGACACTGACCTGCTAAAATGAATAATCAACTTGAATTTACAGTGTCAGAGGAGGTGCTGAAGGGGAGTACTTTTGTTTTGCTTCCAAATCCATAGCAGTAAATTTAACATAGCACCATTATATAGTTCTGCTGCTCTCCTGCTCTGCCTGCCCATTCTCCAGCCAAGCACAGCAGCAGTGCTGGGCCATGTAACTCATTGTCCCTGTGAACATGCTCAGGTGACAGGGACCAGGCCATTCTGTATCTCATGTGACTGAAGAGCTTACAAATCTCGTGGAGCTCCTGGTTAAACTACTTCAGGGAAAACATTTCAGCAGATCCCTTGTGGAATTGGATGGGGAAAAAGATGTTTCAATTTAATTAACAAAAAATAAAAGCTGACTTTTAAAAATTATGAATAGTCACAACCTCTTCAGACCTGTGTTCTCCTTTCCTTGTGCTATTTATTTAAAACACGTGAAACCGGGTGGCAAGCAGAGTCAGTTTCTCCAGGAAGCCAATATCTGCCTCCAAATGCAGGCATCTCTATCCAAATTCAGGGATCATTGTTGACAGCCAAAATAAATTGGTAGGTAGGAAGCACCAGAAAAGAAAAGGAGAAGCAAGGCAAAGCGGCATTTCCAGATCTGTATGCCAAACCCAGGTTACATTCCCGTATCCAGAAACGAGTTTTGGACTTTTCCACGGCAGCCGCGCTCGGCGCTCCCCGCAGGATCGGGCGGGATCAGCTGCTCTCCCGCCTTCTCCGCGCGCCGCTGGCGCCAAAGCCGAGGGCGGGGCACTTCCTCCCGCCGCGCCACCACAATGGGAGGCGGGGCCCCGCCCGCCGCGCCAGCCAATGGGAGCGCGGAGGCGGGCGGTGGTGGGCGTGGCCAGGGCTGTGAGTGGCCAGCCGCCCGTTCTGGCGCCAACTTCGAAGCGGATATAAAGGGCCGGCGCGGGAATCTCCATTCACTGCCGCTCGTCCCGCCGCTGCTCCTTCTGCTGCCGCTCCTGCTGCCGCTGCAGTTCCAACCATGCTGTCCGCCCGCGCCCCGCTCGCCGCCCGCGCCGACCAGCCCCGGGTGTCGCCCAAGAAGAACCAGTCTCCTATGAAGAGTCTGTCGCCCATGAAAGGCCTGGCGCTGAGCGACAAGGAGAATACGGTGAGCGCTCGCCCGCCCTTCCATTCCACCCTCCGCCTGGCAGCGCCGCATCGCGCTCACTCTGCTCTCTCTCTCCGCAGCCCCCCGCGCTCAGCAGCGCCCGCGTCCTGGCCAGCAAGACGGCCCGCAAGATCTTCCAGGAGGGCGACGGCAATCGGGTGAGTGTAGAACGCCGGGAACCGCGCCCGGCCTTGTCCTGTTTCCCGGAGGCCCCTACAACCCGCGCTCCGTTCTTCTCGCCCCGTCGGTGCTCTCTCCTCTCTGCCCCGACCGAGCCCGCTGGTCCCCGCAAGTCACTGCAGCACCACAGCCCGCCCCAGCCCTTCTCCCTAGCAGAGGGGTCTCGGCGCTCCTGGGCCCCTCTCCCTCGGGGGAAGGGTGCTCTCCGCCCTCTCAGGCCCCTCTCCCTCAGGGGGGTGTCTCTTGGCGGGGTTCTCTCCCAGCCCCTCTCCCTCGGGAGGGGATCTCTCGTCCCTCCCAGCCCCTCTCCCTCGGGGGGGGATCTCTCGTCCCTCCCAGCCCCTCTCCCTCGGGGGGGGATCTCTCGTCCCTCCCAGCCCCTCTCCCTCGGGGGGGGGATATCTCGTCCCTCCCAGCCCCTCTCCCTCGGGGGGGGGATCTCTCGTCCCTCCCAGCCCCTCTCCCTCGGGGGGGGGATCTCTCGTCCCTCCCAGCCCCTCTCCCTCGGGGGGGGGATCTCTCGTCCCTCCCAGCCCCTCTCCCTCAGGGGGGGATCTCTCGTCCCTCCCAGCCCCTCTCCCTCAGGGGGGGATCTCTCGTCCCTCCCAGCCCCTCTCCCTCAGGGGGGGATCTCTCGTCCCTTCCAGCCCCTCTCCCTCAGGGGTCTCCCCCCGCTCCCGGCGCTCCCCGAGCGCGGCCCGAGCCGTTCTCCCGCCTTTCCAGGTGCCGCGGGGCGTGGAGGAGGAGGAGCCGCTGCTGCGGGAGAACCCCCGCCGGTTCGTCATCTTCCCCATCCAGTACCACGACATCTGGCAGATGTACAAGAAGGCCGAGGCCTCCTTCTGGACGGCGGAGGAGGTGAGGGGTGGGCGGCCACGGCCCCTCCTGCCTGGGGCAGGGCCCGGCCCTCCCGAGCACCCGTGCCTTATTTACCCTGCATTGTTTTAGGTGGACCTTTCCAAAGACCTCCAGCACTGGGAGTCCCTGAAGCCTGAGGAGAAGTACTTCATTTCTCATGTCCTCGCCTTCTTTGCTGCCAGTGATGGCATTGTCAACGAGAATTTGGTGAGTGTGTAAAAGTCCCGACAGAAATACCACTTTGGGTGGGTAAACAGATAACTCACAAGGTGGTGTGTTTGCTGTGGCTGATCCAGCTGGTTTTCTGGATCATGGAGTGTCACAACATTAGCATGCATAGGGAGGGTAGTCCTGTGCTAATTAATATATTTGGGCCGGTTTTGTAATCTCCAAGTTTGCCCACTCCCCACTGGGCACTGAGTGCTGCCCTACAGTAACACTTGGCTGTTTCACAGCCCATGTTCTTCTATCCTCTGTGCTCTTACTCCTAATGGAGAATAAGTAAAACTAAGACCTTTTTTCATGGGGCCAAAGAATACCCTCTGAATTGAAATTCTGAGAGGTTGTGGCTTCGTGTATTGCTGTTAGTGATCCACATTTCTGGAACTGATCTGAAGATGATTGTGTGGACTGACCAATACAGCATTTATGCCTCCAACCTGCAAATTACAAACACTTGCTAATGCTTGCTTATTTCCTCTAGGTGGAGCGGTTCAGTCAAGAAGTACAAATCACAGAAGCTCGTTGTTTCTATGGCTTCCAAATTGCCATGGAAAATATACATTCAGAGATGTACAGTCTTCTTATTGACACCTACATTAAGGATTCTAAGGAGAGGTTTGTATTGCTTGATGATGAAAAGTTCAAAACTCAGGAAATATTCAGAATTTAGCTAATTCATGTCAATTGTTCACTGTCAGGCTAATTTTGGGATGTAACTTAGACTTATAAGAAGCCACTGCTATTTAAGAGCAGTTTTACTTCACAATATCTTTTTTCCTCTGAGGTGTAAGACCTTGCTTAGATTAAGACACTCAGTACTGACAAAAAGGAATCATACAATATAAAAAATGAAGTGAAATAAGGGGAGTATATTAAGTTGGTTTTACTGCTACTTAAAAAGCTTGCTGTGTCATTTCTGCTCTGAGATGCTAAATTCTAGCAAGAGCTGCTTACATGAGGGGTGTGATGCCTTTGTACTGCAAACTGGATTTTGCTTAATCTCTAGTTTTGACAGTCTTGTTTAAGTACACTTGGTGAAACAGTTCTCCCCTTGATATTGTAATGGGAATTCACATGAACTGGTGTTGTGATGGGTATGTGAGAGAAGTAGTTGGCTGGAACAGAGCTAGATTGGTGCCAGGTAAAAGGGGGAAGGACAGTTACCAGGATGGAGGTGCAGAGCAAGTTTAAGTGATCAAGACTGTTCATGGCAGTGAATCCTTATTCTGCTGATTGTGCTGATGTCTTATCCTAAAGAGTTTTATCTTTCTTAGGGAATTCCTTTTCAATGCTATTGAAACGTTACCGTGTGTTAAAAAGAAGGCAGATTGGGCCATGTGCTGGATTGGGGACAAGAAAGCAACATATGGTGAGTAGAACTATTGGAAACAAAGTGAAATTCTTCTCATAAAGATAGAGGAACCACCATTTCTCCAGACTTCACGATTAACAGGGATTATTGCTGCCACAGGGAGGGTACATGCCCTCCAGTATAAGATACTGGTGTAATTCCAAATATGAAGAAAATAATTTTCATCTTCAAATGAGCTACTGACAGAAAATCTTTGTCAAGTTCCTGACATCAGGAATAATAAGGTCATGTGGCAATCATCATCTACCTGACTATATTATCAAACTGTAAATTGCTGCCACATGTCAGGACATGTCATGGCCATCTATAGCCAGTGCTCATGTCTGGTTGGAGACTGTAGCTCCTCTCCCTTGGTGATTCCTCATGGCTTGTTTCAAAGGTGAGGTGGTACAAATCATTATTTCACTAGTATTGAAACATTTTTCATGGCCAGAGATGTGCAGACACTGACTGAAATCAGCTGCCAAAATGACTTCTCTTTTTAGTGAGTCATCTGAAAAAGGATAATATTGAGGGCTGACCTGGGGGGAAAGGAGCCTTGGCTTTGGCTACTTCATGGCTACTCTGCTTCCTACCATGTGTGTTTTGTTTAATGATCAGGAATATTTAATAATTTTCAAGCACAGGCCATAGTACACTTTGGCAGAAACAACTTAATTTGCTTTGTAGGCTGTAGTTTGCAACTTGTGTATCAATCCTGTTAAGTTTTCTGTTTGGTATTAATATCAGTCTTCTCTTAACAGGAGAACGTGTTGTAGCCTTTGCAGCTGTGGAAGGAATCTTCTTTTCTGGCTCTTTTGCATCAATTTTTTGGCTGAAGAAAAGAGGATTAATGCCTGGACTCACTTTTTCTAATGAACTTATCAGTAGAGATGAGGTATGAGTCAAATTCTAGCAGTTAAGATGGTAATGTGCCACGGTAGCTCACAGTAATGATGCTCGATTGGAATCTATATTTTAAGTAGTATATTTAGAAACAGGCAGACTATAAAGCTCACTAAAGTGTGTAAACGTGTGTCACTGTGGATCTTGCAGAAGAGTATGAATGAATTTAGCATTTTACCTCCTCTGAAGTAGTTGGAGTGTTCTCACCAATGCTCACAGCTGCTGTGCCTTGCACTGGCAGAACTTGCTTGTGATGCCTTCTTGTGAGGCAGAAAGTTGTCTGTAGGAAAGAGTAATATGGCAAAGGTGATGCCACTTATTCTGTGCTCTTTTAAATCAGTGTTCCTGAAATGATTTTCTGAAACATCTTTCCAGGGTTTGCACTGTGATTTTGCCTGCCTCATGTTCAAGCACTTGATACACAAACCATCAGAAGAGAGAGTAAAGGAAATCATCATGAATGCTGTTCTCATAGAACAGGTAACTATGCCTCTTGTTTAGGAACTTCATTGCAATCAAAGCTGGGGAGTGTTGGGCATAAAACTAACCTAGATGATAGATAGTGCATATCAGTTTTTTTACATAACATGTTTGTTATCTGCAGGAATTCTTGACAGAGGCACTGCCTGTGAAGCTGATTGGCATGAACTGCACCTTAATGAAACAGTATATTGAGTTTGTGGCAGACAGGCTTATGTTGGAGCTGGGATTTAACAAGGTAAGGCTCTAATACACTGAATACTTCATGGGGAAAAGATAATGTTAAGTTTCATTTCCTTCAGAAATCCAAATCCTAATTTGGCTGCAGCAATATTGTTTTAACTTTTAAAATGATTTAGCAGTTCTGCTACATCCTGTTTGGAGACCCACAGAAGAAAGAGCAGAAGGATGCTATGGAAAAAGCTGTATTAAATGTGTTTCTGTTTACTGCAGCTAACAGAGGATAGGAGAAAATAGGGTAGAGAAGGTTTGGGGCAGAGATTTTTGTCCACTTCATAGTAAGCCTGCTGATGCTGCCATTAGACTCCTTCCAACTGATCTCTAATGCTCTTGCATGCTCAAAATGTGAGCACCTGCAGTGACCATAGAATTGCCTGTGTATTTCAGATCTACAAAGCAGAGAATCCTTTTGACTTCATGGAAAACATCTCTCTGGAAGGCAAGACGAATTTCTTTGAGAAGCGAGTAGGTGAATATCAGAGGATGGGGGTCATGTCGAAGCCCACGGACAACTCTTTCACCCTGGATGCAGAGTTTTGAGTGACCTGGGACCCTGTGCATTAATGTGCATCCTGCCCTGTTTACAGGGAAGCACCCAGTGTGCTGAGTCAGTGTGACTCGAGACCTGTCCTGGCATCCCACTCTTGTGAAGTGTGGTGGTGTTGGTATACTTTAAAAGGCTGGTGTAGCTCCAGCAGTAAACCCCTTTTTAATTATTAGATTTTGCCAATGGTGTTAATACATAGGATGCTCAGGTATCTTACAGCACATGTTATTCCACTCCATGAAAGATACTATACTTCCTTCTGCAAGATGGGAGGTTGTGGGCACTGACCCCTGGATTCTGCTGTTCTCACCATAAACAGAGGAACAGTTTAAAAATTCCAGTTGTAAATTTGTTCAATAGTCTGTAGAAATCTCTGGAGGCAACTACATGATAACCTCACTGCTTTTTTAGCAGATTTTAAGTTTACCATTTTTACTATTTTAATAGTTTGTACATAAACCTGGCACTTTAATGTTTTAAATAAACAACCGTATTGTAATATTCAACAATAGTAAAATGCATGTCAAAATCTTTTGCAGCCTAACCTTTTTTAATTTGTGCTTCTTTCTGGGTATGTAATTTAAGAATGGTGCTGTGAATTAAACTATTCATATTAAAACATATGAAAGAACAGGAAGAAACTTGGTATGAAAGGTAAAGAACTAAATTGGGTATTCTGGGTACTGAAGAATAAGATGCAGCTGGCTTGTGGACTTGATTGCTTTTTTTAATACCTGGGAACATTATTTCATGTAATAAAAGAGCTGGTTGCACTCAGTGTTGTACTGGCTTCAGTGCTCCAGTGAGCAGAGTTGTGTGCTGATTTAGTTTTGAATTGCTGTTTTTCTGAAGAAATGCAAGGTTTTCAGGAAATGGCTTCTTAGTCATGTGGTTGATGCCAAGTGAAATTGTGCTTAGCTCTGAATTTCAGACTGACTGCAGCAAACAGATGATGTTTCATGGTTAATTCAGTGGTTCAGTATTCTGAGCTTTGCATCACACCAGTTCAGTCTTGGTTTTAATGCATAAAAGCAGTGAAAACAATATATGCACTACAACATGGTTATTCCACACTAAACAGCAGTAAAAATGAGTATGCTTTATAACTGATGCAAGGTGTGTGGCCTGTGAAGGAATTCCTCTGGTCTCAGAGCTCCTGGAAATGATCTGCAGTGAGATTAAATGACAGTGGGATAGGCTGAAAATGGCTGCAGCCTTCCTGTACAATAGGAGTTTATCCATTATATAGTCTAATATCCAGCAAGGAATGTTTCTTTCCTCAAGCAATAGTTAAAGTGAATAAGCTTTGTAGAGCTCAAAACCTTTTCCTTGACAGGAAAGAACACTGGAATGTTTCTTGCTGCTCAAGTGCTCCCTCTCTTAAAGCACAGTAATTGTGGTGCTTCTTTGAGAGACGCTGCCTTGGTGTAAAATCAACTGGCTTGCAGGTCTTTGCTCTTGATTGCACTGAAGGTGATGCTGTGTGACTGCTCTTCCCCTGAGTCTGAAGCTAGCAGGATACACGAGGCTATCCTAAGGAGAAATCCCCAATAAATAATTAAAAAATCCTAACCTCCAAAGCTGAATTCAAGATGGAGAGCTGTTAACTGACAGCTCTAATGAAGGCCTTGCAGCACTGATGCTGCTAACAGGTCAGTGATTGCAGTGGCCTGAGAATAATGTGTTAGGAACTGGAACAGGGATGTGCTAAATTAGACAGCTAGACACATTATTTTGAAGTACTGGAATTTAATGCTTGTTTCTGCCTAAATACCAGCATTTCCTTCTCAGTAAATTAGGCTTGGTGCTTTTTCTTGGCTTCTCTCAGCAGTCAAAGCTTTGATCAAATTAAGTGATAAAAGCATCAGAAGTCAGAGTGTTAAGGCTGTATTGTCTAGAGCACAAAAGAGGCAGTAATAAAATACTGAGATTAGTTTGGACCCGAGTAGGATTTTCAGGATTCAATTTATATTCAAATCTGTTAATTTATATACTTAGATTATGTATAAAAAGGCTAAAACTTCTGATCTATGAGCAGGGTCTACCTGTATTAGAGCCATCTCTTCCCATTTGATTCTTGCTATGTGCCAAGGATCAATGTGCAAACAATTAGGGCAGGAAGATTTAATCTGCTGTCTGCAATCCTGGGAAATGGGAACTGGAACTATTTTCAGCATAATATAGGAGAACTGCTTGGAATGGATATGATGGCCAAGTAATCAGTTATAATGGGAGGTGGAAAGAATGTCCCTTTTAGCCAAGCATTGCACTTATGGGGTAATAGATCCTGTAGTTGTGCACACATTACAGATAGATTAGATAGGAATTAGAAGTCATTCAACAGGAGAGCAAGGCTTGCTGTGGCTGCTGTTAATCTTATTCCTGCTGCTGATGTCTAAATGCTTAGTTTTGGTATATGTACCTGCTGTGATGCAAGTCAATTTTTCCTGTACAGTCTGGAGACAAGCTGTGCATCTGATCCCATCTATTTTAATTCTCTGTTCTCACAAGGATTGAATGTCTTGCTGTTGCTTAGTTTGGACAGATTGTCCAAATCTTGATGAAACACTTGTTTACTGAAAAGGGATTACTTTCCAAGTTGACTATGATACCAGTTATTTGGACACTTGATCCTCTTTAAGAATTGAGGAGATAAGTCTTATTTCTTTCAAAAAAATAAACTAATACTCCCCCAAATAAATTTCAATGAAAATTTAAATGGTCTTTTGGAATATATTTTGAAATGGAGTTTGGAGAACCAGGAGAGATTTGAAGTGATAAAATTTGTTTTTATTTGTGTGTAAGTCAGAATTGCTGTCTGCAATTGCCACAGACAAGTGTAAAGTGATTAGGCTAGTAGAGGGGAAAAATGCTGAGGGGTAAGTAAAACTGGATGCATTTGATGATGCAATGGTACTGCTCTAATGTTGGTGGTAAATTTATTCATAACTGATCCCAAGCTACCCTCTGTATTTATTGCTGTTAAAATTAATGGCTTTTAGTAGCAGCAGATAAAATGGGAGAAGAGTAGCCTCCAGCATAGTTGTTCTTGTTACATTTTTTATTGCAATTTATTAAAGCCAAACACACAGGTTCAAGTAAGAAAGCTTTCATAACTCCTTAATTAACACATTTTCACATCACATGTCAAACGTTGAAATCTTGACAATGTGGAGGAGTAAGAAGCAACCTAACATCAGCCTTGTCCTCAGGAAGTAACTGCAACATCAGAGTGTAACAAGTAGAAAATCCCCTGATTTCTCAAGTTTCCTGGGGTGATTACAGGAATCTGTGCCCAGAAGAAGTCAGAGAATAATTGCAGCTGCTTGTGCCTGCAACAGGGCACAGCCTGTGACTCTGAAGGCACATTAATAGTCTGGTGTGATCCCTGATGGGGTAACCACTTCCTCCACACCAGTGAGTCAGAAACTGCCTGGCAGATGCAGGGAGTTGTCTTATTCCAAGCCTATTTTTCACAGCCTGCTTTGTTTAAGCTGTTGATTCCCTCTTGGAACTTTGGCCCCTCTTTTTGTGCATGGTGCACTATGAGGAGTAAGTGCTTTCATCAGGAAAGGTTTGAGAGCTACAGAGTTAAGACTCATGTCCTGTTTGCTGATGGACAGCTAGTTCTTTGTTAGGAGCTCATCCTCTGAGTTTGTTTCTGGGATCCTACGATCCACAAGGACAGTCTTTGCTTCTGTGGTAAAGCAATCCTTACATGAAGAATGATGAAAGATTAGGCTAATGGGAAAAATAATATGTCAGACACTGGTTTTACATTTCAAGTTATGCCCAATGGATTGCTGAAATAATGTTAATATTGCTGCTTCCTGCGCCTGCAGAGAAGTGAGAGGAAAACTTTATCCCTTTAGGGAATATCTCAGCCCCCAGTGATGAGATCTTACTGATATCATTAATCAGCAGATAAATGGTAGTGTTTGGCCATCTGCTCTTAGAAACAGCTGTGGGACCCTGGATTGGGTGAAGAAGGAATATCAGCTTTTAGTATTTTTTTTGTTTTTTTAAACTTCAACTATCTAGAGAAAATTACCTTAGTGGGATATTCTTGCACTTCTGTCAAATAACCAAATTACTCCTGCTTTTCTCCTATTTATTGTATGTAGTTAGTACCACAGGTGATATCACTTTGTCCATACAGCACTTTGGAGCATTTGCCTGATGTGTTGAGGTTTTTCTCTTGGCCTAAGGGTGAAGGCTCCAGTGCTGGGTAAACTCAAGTGCTTCTGAGATACAGACTGGGAAAAAAAGGCATCCCAGGCCAGTTTCTGCTGCCTGTCACTGGTAAGTAATTTGTGCTTTCTAAGTAACTTTAGGGCTTTGCTGAAAGTAGGGGAGAATTTGCAGTTCTTAAGTGTCCAAATATTGAGTTCTGAGCTTGCAAAAAAATCTCAAAATGCTGAGCTGTGCTTTGGTTCTTTTTGGGGTCAGGGGTTGCTGCTACTTCTGTTACAAGGTGCTGCTGATATAATCAGAGATGGCTTGGGTCATTCTTGCACCCCTGGATTTGCCCTAGCAGAGAGTTGAGTTTAATTTTTTGCTAGATTTTCATTTTAACAAGGATCCAGTAAATGGATTGTCAGGTAGCTAAGGTTTAATGCCATCCATACAAACTGTGGGGCAACAAAGACAGTTCTATGAAGAGTGAGGTATTTGGACCCAGAGGAAGATGCCTGCAGGTATGTATTTGTAGATAAACTAATATTTAGGCAAGTTAGTCCTTGCAATCTAAGTATATCTGCATCTTTGGCACATGAGTACTTGTACAGCAATTTATTTCATATTTTGCTGGTTGTTTCTGATGCCTTTAGCCACATTGCCAGGTGTTTTCTCTATCCTTCTCAAGGTAGGGAGCTGCCTACCTTGTTTGTCCTTTCAGTCACATGTCAGAATCCAGCTCCTAGATGCTCCCAAAGGTGTTACCCAGTGTTCTGGGTAACTCAGAGGCATTAGTGGGCTCATGTAGATCCAGGGCAGGCAGCAGCAAACACCACACTTGTGTTGTGTGTTTTCCAGCATCCTGCAGCCTTGTGGGCTGCTCTGCTGCCTGGGACTGCAGTGAGTCTGCTTTCTGACTGGTGTTGGCCAAAGCTTCCCTGCTTCTCTCTGGAAGATGTTGCCTTATTAAAATGAAGACATTTTGTCAGCATTTGTCTCTCTTGACCGGGAAAATCCTGATATGATTCAAAATTAAGATATGCATTTGGCTTCTGCTGTGTTTTTTGTGGTGGCTGTAGTACTTCCCGTAAAGATTTTGGTTTGATGTGATCAGGAGCTTGCAGTATGTTTAAATGCTTCAGAATGGATCTCCATCTTCCTAGCCCTGGATCTCTGCTCTGGGAGACATTAAAATGTATTCTTCTGATTCAGGACACAAACAGCAGTTGTGAGCTGCCACCTGCTTTAGTTTAATCCTGGTTCCATAAGTAGCAAAGATTATAGTTACAGTTGAATTTCCATGTCTCTGCCTCTTCTTGATATTTAATTGAATGATTTATCTCTTCTTGAACTTACTTTCAAGGTAAACCTCAAAAAAGAAATAACAAAACCCCTGCACTTCCTTGCTTTAAAAGTTGACATTCAGCAAGCAGCAGTGGCTTGGCAGGGGAACAGTGAGCAGGTGTTGGGTGAGGGTGAGAACAGGGTTGAGGTAAGGAATGTATTAGAATGGAAAATCTCAAGATAGGGAAACATTGGCTGGGCCAAGTGTTCAGTGTCTGTTCTGGCTGTAAATTTCTGCAATGTCACTTAAATGCAATGTCAGCTATAAGAATGACTAAATGTAATTCACTCATAAAAGAAATTGAAATATTAAGTGTATATTGGATTTTGTAATAACTTTAGGCAGAACACACTAGGTTTATCAGAGGCTTAGCAATAACTTTGCTCTTTCAATTACTGCTTGTGAAAATTGCATCTCATTCTATTGATATAACTATTGCAGTTACTGTTCATAATACTATAAATATGTTTGGATATACAGACTTTGGAGAAGTTATTCTGGTCTGGGTTTATTGCAGTGTGTGGATTAAGACTGGCAAATGTTGGGCAACCTAAAAGGATTATTTTAATACACATTTTCATAAAATGGTTATCCCTTATCTAATTGAAAAGCTATTTACTATGCTAAATAGGCTAATTTTACGGTAAGTTTTTAATTTTGCCACCATTCCATTATTTAGCTGTGATGCTGCATTTGCTGCTACTAAATTCCTGGGATTATATGTGAAATAGTTGGATGGCTGGGTTGCATTTAAATTAATTAAAGCAAAAATATTTGAAACAAAATGTTAAATATTGCTGTGTAGATATTCAAGAAGCAGATGTGATTTCACCACTTATATCCCCAAATAGCACATGCAAAAGCAGATTGAGAAACATTTGAATATGTCTATACACTCAAGTGTAGCAGGTTCCCCAGGGAGGGAATTTTGTGTGGCTTAAGGGAAGTTGTTCATCACGATGGAGTAGTTTTGTTGAAGAAGCCTTTTAGGAAAGGGCTTTCCAAAACCAGTCATCACACAAGTGGTCCCAGAGGTTGTGCTGAGGTGAGCAGGCAGGGGCTGGTTGGCAGGGAGCAGCTGTGCCCCTTGGGGTGGCACATGGGGATCCCCATGACTGCCAACAGCACTGCTCTGCCACCTCAACTGTTCTTTCACTTGTCTTGTTTGGAGCAGTTTGTGCTGCAGCACGTTCCCTGTCCAAGCAGTACATGTGGCTGTCACCAGGGGGGCTCCTTGGTAAAGAAAGCAGCAGCTGCTGCAGCAGCTCAGGTGACAGTGCCAAGCAGGGGCTGTTTATGGGGTGCCAGGTGTCTGTCACACCTGGGGACAGCTGGGCTGCAGGAGCTCTCTCTCCCTGTATGAGTATGGTCCACACTGCCTGTTCAGAGTGCAGGGCAAGAGATTACATGTGCAAATCCTGCTCTGCTCAGGATTTCATAGCAGACTGATTCCTTCAGTGGGGTACAGGCTGCTGTGTTTTTGGGGGAGCTGCCTGTTCTGCAGCATGGGTGCTTTTCTTGTGACCTCACAGACATGGGACTAAATGGAAGGGTATCATATGTGCTAATTCACCATGCAACACAACAGCTGAGGATGGGAGTGGCTTTCTTGTGGATGTGTATTTTAGTGAATGCCAGACTTTTGTTTGTGCTCTCTGTCATTCACCTCTCAGGGTGAATTCACCTTTCTGGACTGTGCTATGCTCTTTTTGGGGTGCTGGGGCTATAGCAAACAAACAGTATAACTCCTGTGGAGGAGTGCCACCCCAAGTGCCCTCAGCAGGGACAGATCCTTATGTCTTTAATCTTAACTTCTTCCCTCAGAAATCAAGGTCATGGCTCCCCTTAAGCCTTTAGCAGATAAAGGTAGTTCAAGCAGAAAGGTAGATTTAATGGGGTGAGAAGAGAGCAGAGAGGGGTTTTTGACTCTGTCCTACAGATCCTCTAATTGGGGTTGGTTCTCAGTTCAGGGTAGAGTCAGTCCAGGAATAATTATTTGGGTGCAATCACATAGTAAATTGAGGTTGAGGGGTTAAAGGTGGGTTTATTATGCCTGAACCTCTGCTGCTGAACAAAAGCACCAGGTGATACTTAAACCAGGTAGAAGGGGGGGGGGTGGTGTATCTGAATTGTGGCAAAAAACCCGTGTATTGTTGTGCTCATAGTTCAGCTAAAATTAATTCTAAATGGGCTGTGCTGTAAGCTGAGATGTTACATCTCCTGAGCTGCACAAGTGCAGGGGTTCCCTGTGGGGTGTTGACCTGGGTGGCTTTGAGGACTGAGCCTGTGTTCATACTGCTGCCAGCACAAAGGTGCTGGGATGTGGCTGTTGGCAGGAGCTGGGGCTGGCAGCAGTGGGTGCCCAGCCTCAGCTCTTCCTGCTGCAGCCTCACCACCCCTGGGCACAGCAGCATCTGCTTCTGACTGTGACTTGTACCAACACCTATCCAGGAAAAGCTCTCCAACAGCAAACACTTTTCAGAGCTGCCACAAATGCCTGGTGTGAAAATTCACTTTCCCCTTAGGTGAGCCCTGCAAGCCATTTTATTAAGGAATTAGTTGTGCCCTGCTTATCACATATTAAAAACATAGCAGGTTTATCTTGCCTGCTCTCCATGCAAACAGGCAGAATCCACCTAGAAGTGCCATGGTAACAGGCTGAAGGGATGCTGTCTGCAGTGCTGCAGGTGCTCTGCCTGCAGCTGCTCTAGGTAATCACTGAGCTCTGTTGACAAAGCATGGGGTTGAGAGACTCACTCTAAATATTTGCCAGAAAGTTTGCTTGGGAATGTTGAATATTGTGACACAGGATAGCTAAAAATAGAGTTCTTGCTGGTAATTTTTTGGTGTTTGGTTTCACAGTGTGAGATGTGATTTTCAGAAGAGTAGTATTTCTCTGTTCCCCCCCCTACCCTCCCATTCAATCACAGCATCTTTGCAAATCAGGCCTTTCTCGCCTCCCAAAATTAAATTCTTAAATAAAATAGAAGACAGAGTAATGGAATAAAATAGATCTTGAAGTCATACTAGTGAGGGTTTATTATGGGGGTTGTTAATGCCCCATGTGGCATTTTAGAGTTCACCAAAGGGAGAGTGGAAAGGAAGTCTCACAGTTGTGTAGGACTTGGGAATTAGCTGCTCAGGCTTTTCAAGTGTTTATGCCAAAGAGCGACAAAAACCTGAGGAGGAAGAAGTGGGCTACTGTGAAGCACAAATAACTTGATCTGCCCTTGATGAAGTGAATGCTGCCACTCTGTATTGTCTGTGAGAGAAGGCTGGGAGGCTCTTGCAAACCTACCCTAATTAACTGGCTGCTGCCTTAATGCCTCCCAGGAGCCTGGGGTGATGCTCTGTTGTGTGCTGTGGGAGCCCACTTGGTCCTGAGGCTTTGCAAGTCATGTTCAAGACCTCCTGAGAGGTAAGTTAAGAATGGCTTTTTTCAAAGAAAGCCATGTTTTTACTTTGGGAGCTGTAGAGCTTTCTGGTGAGGAGGCTGCTTCTTGCTTTGTGCTGGAGGTTCTGCTGAGGTAGAGAGGCTCAGAATTGTTTTGCTGTGGGCTGACTTGTCTTTCTGTTTACCATGAATATATTTTCCCCCTGAACCTGGGGATGAGGATCCTGTTTTCCAGTGGAAGGGTCAGGCTTTGAGATGGAAACAGGTGTAGTGCCCTTGAATTTTTCCTGCTGGGTCTCTAGTTCTGTGTTTTAAGCTTGAACTAACTTGCAGGAAGGTTCAAGCCTGTGCTTCAAATGTACAAGACTTTCTGAACTACTAACCTTGTAAGATTGGCCTGGAATGCATGGATTGCTGATTCCCCTTTGACTAGTGATGATCTAGCTGACCTTCCTGGAGTGTGAAGGTATGGGGAGTTGATGTGCCTCTTCCAAATGAGGGATGAGTGAGTGTTTTATGGCTGTCTTTCAGGGAGTGGAGATGGTAATAAAAGCCACTGTCCCTAAGCAGAATGTTGTAATTCTCTCTGTGCGTTACTATGGTGTTCCAGCAGCTATGGATTGCCAGGTACTTTTTCAAAATAATGGTTTCTTTAATTATTTATACCTTAAGGGTCAGAGAAGGTTTTGTTTTGCCAGGTTACAGAATGAACTGGATGAGTCAGAAGAACAATTGACAGTGCCATCAGAGGAACCTTGATATTTCTAACAGGAAGTTTATAATTAAGCTGAATCACTGTGTCATTTGTGTTACCCAGATCCATGTGTCCAAAAAATATCTTCAGCTTTGTCTTGTATTACAGGGCTGTGGCTCCATTCACAAAGCTGAAGGTTGCTAAAGCTTGGTTTTGTTAGCTCTGCTTGTGGTGCTGATGCCTTGGAATGGGATTAGAGGAGTGGAAATATCAGGTCAGTGCTGAAGTACCATGGTATGTGTTATCTGGGGCTTCAGTGTGTGTCCAGCCCCTCTGCATGATATTTTGGGTACAGGCTCCTGAATGGGTGGATTGGTCTCTCTTGGAAGTCCATAAGAGAACTCCAAGTCCCTCTAGTATCTGAAACACCTTCTCTCAAAATCAGACACTTGTTTCTATGCCTTTACCTTTCAGGCTTCCTGTACTGTCTGCAGCAAGAGTAATTTCCCACAAGGCAAACACATTTCCTTGGTGTTGATCTTAATTAGGACAAGTATGACAAATAATGTTGCCCTTAAAACTTAATGAATAATTTCCCAAACAGGTGTTAATTATTACATAAAGTCACTGCCCTCAGACTTCACTGAAGTGGTCCAGAAGATGCATATTTTTAAATATCACTGTTAAGTGAAGTTTATTCATCTTGGGTGATAAATTGCTAGCATAGAGCAGGCCTGTGGTAGCAGGAAAATAAGTGCCATGTGTGAGATCCTGGGATTAGTTTCATTTAAGTTTCCATATTTATGACAAAGAAATTTGGGTCTGGGCTGGTAAACCCAGTAGCCCATTAGAGCTGATGAAGGGGAAAGGGGCAGCTGATCTGGCCATGTCAGACAGCAGCTTCCAGAGGGGTCGAAGGTGCCTCATTTCTTTTTATGAATGGCAATCTTGGGGATTAACTCTTGTTTTTGGCATTTACATCTGGTGCTGTGAATTCCAGCTTTACACAGCTGGAATCTCATATCCCTGATGCATCTGAAGCTTCTGGGTTTTGTAAATGGGATTCTCAGTGCTGCCCAGCTGCTGGTAGCTGTATCACACTGGAGTCAAGTCAGTCCTCCTCTGGTTCCCTCTTTTGTACCTCACACAACCTTTTTCAGACCTTTGCTGAGCAGGCACTCTATTTGCTGCTTAAATCCCAGGGATTATGTGATTGCTGGAGTGGTGAACCCGAGAGGGGAGCTTACACTAATGCGCTGGGCTGTGAGCAGCAGGCAGGAGCCTGCAGGCCCTGCAGCCAAATCCAGCCCTGCCCATCTGCCAGAGCTGCCCTCCCCGGGCTCACAGGTTATCACTGTTGGGTTGGGAGCTGCTGCATCCTGGTTTCAGCAAAGGCAGATAGAGAGGCACAGAGAATGCATGGGGCAGCTGTTTGGATGGGAAGGCAAGCATCACAGTGTCTGCTGAAACCCACAGACATGTACCTGCTCCTCACATCTCTTCACTTCTCAGGCTCATGAGTGCCTGTCTCCTGAATTTGCCTTTTTTTCTGCTGATCTTGTCTGTTACACGTTTTGGTTTGTGGTTTTGTTTCCTCTTCGTATGATTTGTTTTCACTTTTTGCACATGCTCCCTCCCACTTTGCCCTGATGTTCTGCTTGCTGTAGCATCAAGGCAGCCAAGATGAAGAATGCAAGCAGTTTGATGTTCATATTGGGGCTTTTAACTTTTGTTTCTTTGGTTTTTCATTTTTGTTTTGTTTGATGGTTGTGTCTGCAAACTATGGGTGAAAGGAGAAGAAAGGAGTGTTGGAGCATCTCTGCCCAGGTGGGTGCAGGCAGTCCTGAGCTCGCCTGGAGAGGATGCTCAAGCTGTGCCTGCATCCATGCAGGCAGGTGCCCAAGGTGTGCAGCAGCCCCTATGGGCACAGAGGCCACCTACAGGAACCAGGACTCTCTGAATAAAATCTTTGTCCTGAGAGAGCACATGAGAGATGGAGACTAAAATTTAGGTCATGCTTAATCTGTATCACAGATTAACTTGATGAATGGATCCTCATAAGCGTGTCATGGATGTAAGGAGAATGAAACACAAATGAGATGAAAGTAGGTACTATGCATAGGCATAAGCAATTTGTATGTTAGCTTATGTGTTTACTAATGTGGATAAACATTTATGTATTCTGATTGTTATTGACCCTTTATGAGAAGACTTTAAACAGAACCTTCATAAAAACATTCCTGCAGTCTAACAGTGGCCTGCAGCCCCAGAAAATGTCTTCTATGCTTTCCTGTACCAAGAGTGTTGTACTGTCTCATTCTCTGAAAATGCCTCAAATGGGGAATTCCCTCTGTTTGTTGGCTGCTAATGAATTTCACTGGTATAGGGAAAACTCTGAAGTTGATAGTATTTTTTTCCTTGTGCTGAAAAGATCGGTGATGAGGACAAAGACTGCCTGTCTGATCCCATATGCTGCTCAGAAATACACCCTCTTCCAAAACCAGACTTACTTTCTGTGGCAGCTCACTCCAGAGTTAGATCTGGGGCAGTTAGGGACCATTCCTTGGCAATCTCTGTTTGCAGAGATGCTCAGGCTTGCCTGGGACTGTGGGATAGCATCTTCCAAAGAGAATTGCAGGCCAAGCCTGGACTGTTTGGGAAACATTGTTCTGGGCAGCCTGATGTATGGAGGGAGAGAAGTTTGCTGGCTGTGTTGAAGATCTAAAATGTAAGATGCAGCAAATTTATTACCAGGCTGCTCCTTGCAGCAGCTTTTTGCAAGGTGAAGAGATGAAGCAGATAATTAGATCTGTGAAGAAACAGAATGGTGATGCACAGCCTTCCCTAGAGTGGGAGTGAAAACCAGTCGAGCACATCTCTCCTGCCTTGCAAAACAAACATGCTTCCCTCCTAGACTGAAGGAGCAATCTGCACCTGGATGTGCTCTGCTGTGGCTGCTTGGCAACTATTGAGTAGGGGAAAGCCCCTTGTGTTTAGTTCAGCCTGCTGAAAGAGCTGTTTGCAATCAGCAAAAGGGGCTAGAACTGACTCCCCATCACCCGTGTTTTATCCACCTGCTATAAAGCAGCCAGTGGCTAACCTCAGCTGGAGCTGTCCCAGAACCTGGGACTAAAATCTGAGACTATCCTGTCCTCTTGCCAGGCAGATTTCCTCCAGGCTTGCAGTGCTGGTTGCAGCAGCAGTGGCAGCTGGTCCCTGCATGAGGAGTCCCCCTGCCAGCTCTTGTGGTGGGGGTGAAGTGATGGGCTCCACAGGAACTGTCCTTTGCCTGTCAAGATTGTTCCTTCTTTTGTTCCATAGCCAGGTGTGTGCTGGGCCAGGGATATTCTCTGAATGTGCATTCATACTCAGGGGGAGGGTGGCCAGCTTGTGAGTCATTCAAATGGGTGGGGAGAGTAGGGGCTTGTGATGCTGAACTGCAGAATCCTTGAAGGCAGCCTGGCTTTGCTCACCTGCTTCCAGTGCTGTGGTGTTCAGGGGAAGGTGCCCTGCTCTTCCCTGCTCCTTGGCTTCCTAAGACATGCAATGTATATTTTGTGGCTTGGTTACCTGCAAGCAGAAGTGTTTAGTGGTGAGGGAAGCCTGTTCTTGTGAGTTATGAGCCTGATGGGGCTCATCCATCCTCACCTGGGAAATGACAGAATGAACCCAGCCCTGAGGGACTCTGGAGCTTGGGGTTAATTTAAATAACCAAAATCAGGTGCCAGCTTGAGTCCCTGAGGCAGCTGAAGGAACTGTACCCTGCTCACTCATGTTGCTGATAAAGCTCTCACTAATGCTGTGCAAGAGATTTCTTCCCTCCCTCTGGCTGGGAAATTTGGGCAGTATTTTAGGTATGTGTTCTCTTGACCAGTGCCTGTCTCATTTGGAGCCTTCTGCTGTGTTCACTTAGTGCTTCATTATACCACTAGTGATGTTACCTTTGCAAAGCCATGCTCAAATAGGAAAGGAAACATTTACATGACATGAACTCTTCCTGGCTGTCTTGCTGCTCACCCTGCTTCTTCTTCACCCCAGTAGATGACTCCCTTGCAAAACTCCTCTGATACCACAATAGGAGAGAAAACAAAGGTCTGATCAGAAAAATCATGGCCAGCAGGACTAGGGAAAAGACTGTTCAGCACTGGTGAGGCCACACATCAAGTCCTGTGTCCAGTTCTGGGCCCCTCACTTCAAAAATGACATTGGGGTCTGGAGCTGGTTCTGAAAAGGGAAATTAAGTTGGTGAAGGGTCTAGAAAGCTTCTCTTCCAAGGAGCAGCTGAGGGAACTGCTTAGCTGTTTAGCCTGGAGAAGAGCAAGCTTAGTGAGGACCCCATTGCTCCCTCCAGGTCTGGAAGGAGGTTGTAGTGAGGTGGGGATTGCCCTCTTCTGCCGTGTCTCAAGTGATTGGACAAGAAGAAATGGCCTCAAGTTGCACCAGAGAAGGTTCAGTTTAGACATTAGAATTTTTTTCAATGAAAGAGTCATCAGGAATTGGAAAAAGTTGCTTAGGGGGGTGATGGATTGACCATCTCTGGAAGTGTTCAAGAGGCATCTGTATGTGGCACTTGGGAATATGGTTTAGGCACCAATATTGTGGTGCTGCATTGATGGCTGGACTGGATGATCTTGAAGATCTCCAATCTTAATGATTCTTTGCAAAAGTGAATTATAGTTCTGTGCCAAATCTGTTGTGATCATTGAAATTAACAGAAGCACCAGGAATTAGGTAGAATAATGCATAAACCCAAACAAAACTGAAGAATCACTGTTCTGGAGTTCTTTAGTAATGAAATTAACAGTGAAGTGAATTAAAGGCAGTGTAAGATAAGTCACAGTGGAACACAAATATTTCATGATTGTCCTCTATATTTTAGAGCTTGTCTTTGAGACTTGCATGGAAGAGAGCTACAGTGAATGAAATATGGAGAATATAAACAAACACAGGTCATGTTTTATTCAGTTTAGGGAGAGGCAAGATTTAAATTATACAGATCTGAATTCTGAGTCTGAGTCTGGGAACTGCAAGTTCTAAGGATGGCATAATTTACTGCTGTGTCATCATTTAATGATATTTGTGCACTTGCAATCCACAGGCAATATTTTTTAATTGTCTTGCAGGCTTAATTTAATTCAGATTATCCAAGTAATCTTCAAGATAAGGTCAAATCCCAAGGTGGGATATTTTGGTCGTGATGGAAAGATGCAGATAGAAAAATAAAATCTGGTTTTGGATGTATAAGGTTTAGCAGTTACTTCATGTGCGAGTGGTATGATAAAGCCTTAACAGTAAGATATGTCTTTTTTAAAAACACAACAGATGACTATGTTGAAAGAACAGTTTCTAGAAATGCAAATCCAAAATTAACAGCTACCTCTTAAAGACTGCTTTTCCTTTTGTAGGTAGATTGGTGGAATTTTCCCTTTGGGTGCTCACATTGCTGTACTGCTCCAGGGTTTGTTAATTCATTGAGGCTTTGTGATGACCTGGGGCATTGCTCAGGTTTCAATCAAGGATAGCATGGTTGGTGTTCACACATCACTCTTACCTCTTCTGACATGGAGGGAGTGTGCCAAAGGGAATGATTGCCTTCCACCTGAAACTGGTGGCCAAGCTCTTGCTAGTCTGCTCAGACCCATGAGGTTTTATGTGTAATAGTGTGGTGCATTTAGAATGTCTCTTGATTCCTAGGCTGGCTGTATCCACTCATGACTACTGAAGGTAAATCATCTCTTCTATCAATCCAAATTCATGCTTTAACTCATGCCTCTGAATCTGTGCCACCTTTCTCCTGCTGTATTCCCCCTGGCAGGCAAGGGCAGTATTAATATTTCCTCTTATTTTTGAGACCATGCTGTTCATGCTAGTGAGGTTTTCACCTGTGATTTTGGTGTCTTCTATTATTCTTTCTCACTGTGTTTCTTAAAACTCTTCTGCCTGTATGTACCAGTGAGCAGATGTTTCCTCTGGAGATGCTGCATTATGCTCAGGCCTTGCATGCATGTGGGGTATTTCCTTTTGCAGTTCTATGTGAAGAAGCAGGTCACAGCTATGTCCCTGACAGTCACCATTCCATAGCTTTAGTTCTGTGTGCTCTGGGCTGCTCTCAGAGCACCCAGCCCCAGTGCTGAACCTGCACTGCACACACCTCTGGGCTGGGTGAATGCACCACAGGGCTGTGATCTGCCAAAGCTTGGTTGGGTATTGGGACCATGAGTTTCTAAAGATGCCATGACCTTCTTCCTGGTTTTCCGTGGTTGATGATGACTTAAAAAGTTTTACCAGATCTGGGGAGAGCAGATGCATCTCCTTGTTGCAGCTGTGCTTGGGGGACATACAGGTGGTCAGGTACTTGTGTGTAAGGTGTGTAACTGGAGAGCTGTGGGTTCTGAAGCAGCAAGAGATGAGCAAAACATCCTCCTTCTTACCCACCAAGCTTTGTGTGCTGAGAGTGAGCTCCTTCCACACCACTGCTCTGAGCTTTCTCACTCATGCATTTGTATCTTGACCTCACATATTGGACATGGATCTGACCTGTGAGTGAGTGCTTGATGTGGCTGATGAGAAGGCTGCAGAATCTGCTGCCAGTGCTGATGGTGGGTCCATGCCAGCACAGCCCTTCAGCAGACAGGGGCTCTGACATGGCTGGATTGTTGGGTGCATAATTCTCCTCTTCCAGACTTGGTGAACTTTCTTTCAAAGGAAACTCAGATTCTGGTTAAGTATGCTGGAATTCAGACAGGTGCAGTCACAACTGTCACTGCTGACTGCAGGGGAGAAATTGTGTCTTATTAAAGAAAAAGAGGCTGGGAAAAGATGGAAAAAAGAATGAAAAGAACACATAGGGCTCTACTAGTTTGGATGAAAACCCAGACAAAGGACTTTTGCTCTTTGTCTGAATGATTGCTTAAATGACTGGGGGGGTGGGGCAGGGGAAGAGAAAGTTCCTGTGATGCTGTTTGGAAATGTCACTCCTCACTGTTCAAATACCACATTGCACTAAGGCTTGTAAATCACACGTCATTTCCTAATTAAAAAATGATGAGCATGGTTGTGTCTTTGAGTGCTGTGGCAGAACCTTGCCCAGTGCTCTCTCTCAGGGTCTCACAGTGTCACCCACGCCTGCCTCCTGCTTTCCTGTTTGGATTCAGACTCATCACAGAAAGGGCTTCAGCAGGTGACCAATTTTTATTGGTGGCAAGGGGATGTTGAATGACTGATTGAAAAGAAAAAGCCCATTAAATCCTATTATTTGTGTGCTAAGCCATGGTTTGGAATTGCAGTCCAGGCATAAACTACCACTACAGTAAGGTGCTGAAGAAACCTGTTGGCTTTCTTATTCTTCATCTCTTTGGAGACACAGCATCTGTATCACTTGCTTGAGTGTAGCATAGGGATTCATAGTACCAGTTATAAAGAGTCTTTCTGGGTATATCTGTCCTGAGAAATTTTTGAAGTGCATTTTCTGCTGTGGTGCAGCTCACAGCAGAAAAGAAATTGTGCTCTGTAGATGGTATATGCAGAAGGATACTTAAACATTTTATGGGCAGAATTATGGGCTCGTGGTAGGCATTTCAAATAAAGTAAAAGCAGCTGTTTTGCAAGCTTTGGTTGTATTTTTTTGTCTCCTTCACTAATTAAAGTAATGAGTGTTGCTTTAGTTATCCTGCTGTGAATAGCAAGCCACTTGGGGGAGAATTAATATTGACAGGAGCTGTTAGACATTTAAATTTTTGTGTGTGTGTGTCCAATGAGGAAAAAGAGTGGACCAAGCATAGCATAGTATCTGTAGCCTCCCATGGAGATTGCCTGCTGCCCACCCTCTGCAGCCCCCACAGCTCAAAGCCTCATGTGCTGCTGTGAGGGCACTTAGCCAAGCTGAGCAGCCCTCCAGTGCAGCAGCTTCTTTCTGCTCATGTTCCTTTTTCAGGCAATTCATTTTCCCAATTAATAAGTGAGCGTGCTTATGAGATCAGGTTGGTTTGCTCCCTGCTGCTGGTGAGGAGCCAGCCAGTGGCTCTTCTTGCCAACCTGCAGCCCAACAGACAAAAGCCCATCTCTTCCAGGTCCCTCAGTGCCTCCCAGCTGTCTGCCTCTCAGCTCCTGTAGCAGGGCAAATCCCATCCTCATGTGATCCTGACTGCCCTTTGGAGCACAGTGATAGCTGCTCTACCTTTAGATCTCCTAAAGGAGAGGGTGATTCAAAAGGGTTTGTTTACCTGCAGAAGTCAGAGGTCATCCCTTGTCCCAAGGCAGGGTGAATCCTTCCTGAATTACCTTACCTTTACTTACATGCACAAAAGGCTTTACACCTTACCCCCAGGTAACCTGCTCTGAGTCCTCACTGTTAAAAATCCTTTATCTTGTCTACTCTACATCTCCTAATTTAAATTGTTTGGTTATCCTGGCAGACTGGACAATTAATCTTCCCTGCTTGGTAGCTACTTTTCATGTCTTTAAAAAGACGTATCAATTCTCTCCTCAGCCTTTTCCCTCCTTATCTGCCTCACCACCAGTTAGTCCAGCCTTTCCTTTAAGGCCATACATTTCTGGTCACTGATAATTCCTGTTGGTCTCCTGAGTGTCTCCTCTGAAATACATGTCCAAGGCTACATTTGGTTTCCTGTTTAGATCTCAGAGCTGTTGATTCCTGGGTGATACTTGCCTCCAGCCCTCCCAGGTGTTGCAGGATGCTTGTTCATTCTGCATGGTGTGGATGCACACAGTGCTTGTGGGGCACTGCTTGCTTGTGATTAGTGGTGATGCCCTCATCCTTTTTTATTAAGTTGCTGCTTTACCATCTCTTTGTCATCCTGTATTTTTCCACTGTCCTTTTGAATTGCATCCAATTTATTTTCAGCTTGATGTTTTTTTCTTGTTTTGCTTTCTTCTCATCTAAAAAACATCAGCTATATAGCCTGAACATTTGCTTATACTACATGTAAGGAAAGAATAACACACTGCATGTCACTCTTGCCTTTCAACAAATTTAGCTAACTGACTCTCTTCTCTGAGGCTGCATGAAATTGTTGTTAGCCACATGGAATATTCCATCAGAGCAGTGCCAATTTCTTTCTGCAGCCTCTCAGAAGAGCTGTGTTGTAATGCTGGGTAATTAAGTTCTACTTCTATTGCCCTTTTAACCAAGGGTACCATAACCTTGCTTTAAACTGGAAATTCACAAGGAAAGCTTATATCTGAGTCCTGGTCCAGCAAGGTCTCATGTGAGGTGCTACTGTGAGGCAGTAATGCTGGAACCAACTCTGTTGTGTGGGACTGTTCTGGTGGGAGAGACAAGGGAAGGGATGCTCTGGGTGGGTGGGTTAACCTTGTGCTGTGTATCAGATCAGAGAGAGAAGTACTGGCTGTGTGGACTCCTGTGTCTGTGCTTGATTTTCTGTGGTAAGAAGTGCCTGTAGCATTATGGAGCTGAGCTCAGCATCAGAGGTGCTTTCCCAGTGATGCAGTCCTTTAAAGCAAATGCCATGCTTCCCTGCCCTTCTTCCTCAGCAGATGCTGTCTGGGTTTAATGGAATGATTGCTGTGTGCTGATGCTGTGATTTGGGTTGCCACAGCCCACAAGGAGCTGTTTGCCTCAGAACCCTGGGGAGCAGGGAAGGGTGCAGACAAGATGCTGGGAAGGGCTCAGAGAGGAAATGGTGCTGGCTGGGACCTCTCTGTGCTGGGGCAGGCACTAGGGCAGGCATGGGTGTCTCCTGCAGGAGTGGGCAGCAGTAGAAGCACGTGGAGAGGTGGGCACTGAGCAGTGCAAGGAGCTGGGGGTCCTTGGTGGCTCCTTCTTTGGTGTGTGCAGGCGTTTAGTGGAGAAGATTTATTCACTGGTGTCTCCTAAATCATCACTGGAACAAGTCAGGCAGAGCCTGTGGAGCAACACTCCAGGCTGGCCACGTTTGCTTTTGAGGCCATTGTGCTTAGCTCAGCCTTGGGAAGAGAGAGAGAAAAAGCCAATGGAGAGGTGGCAGCTTCTCTGCTCCCACTCCATCATTTCAGAGTTAGATTAGATATTAGGAAGGAACTAATTCTTTATTGTGCAGATGTGAAGCAATGGAACAGGCTGCCCAAAGAAGCAGTGGAGGTCCCATTCCTGGAAGTGTTCAAGGCCAGGCTGGATGGGGTTCTGAGCAGCCTGGTCTAGGGGCAGGCATCCCTGCCCACAGCAGGGGATTGGGACTAGAAGATCTTTAAAGTCCCTTCCAATCCTATGAAACACTGCTTAATTCCTTCCTTGGTTTCTTGAGCACATGCATTTCCCAGGAGTATGAAGGGACTTAACTGTTAACACAGATCAAAACAGATACAGCAACAGCTAGGGCTGAGTGTGTGCCTGTTCAGCAGAAAGTGGGGTATGGCAGGAGGCACAGAAACGGCAGTTTTAATTATAAATGAATTTCTAATGCAATTTGCACTTAATACATCTGGCACTATAATTTTTCCATGGGAACTTCAGGATGCTGGGTTGAACAAATGGAGTGTAGCTTTCACTAAGTTGTACTAAGTTGCTCTAAACAATTGCATTTGGAATTCAGCAATTCCTGACCTTTGCTGGGTGAATAAATTTGGACAGTTGGATGAATGCAGAGACACAAAGATCCTTTTTGCTTGACATTTAGATACTATTAATGAAAAGAATAAAATTCTAACAAATGCAGGTTATTTCAGTAATTTGAACAGTAATGATTCAAATTTCATTTTATATTTACAAGTTTATCATTCATGTGGAGCTTTCTAAAGGAAGCTGCAAAGCCTTTCACCAAATTGAAAGTAGTCATTGCCTGGAAATCACCAGACAGAAGAAGTTTAAATTCAGCCCATGAATCCAGGTTTCTGGCCTCCCCACAGTGTCATTGAATTCCAGATAAGAAGATCAATAAAATCTAGTTTCTTGTCTCTGAGTTCAAATCTAATTCTGATTGTGATTGCTAGCGATGATGTTTTGGGGTAATGGTTGTGCTCTGGTCAAATGGCAGCTCTTGGGATCATGCATCAGTTCAGAGGTTGCTCAGTTAAAGTCATGGACTCTTTGCAGATTGTTTTACCAACTATCAACCTGCAGAGAGTTTCCTGATTGTATTCTTTCTGTTGTTTTTTTTTTTTTTTTTTTTTAATGGGTAGATGGAAGGTGAAAAAGATTCTATATATTTTCACCTTAAATCTTTGATCTCCCCCAAAAGTTAAGCTGTAACAGAGGGTATCAGAGAAAGGTGTTTATCCAGATCATCTTTCATGGAGATGGTGTAAGTCCAGCAGGATATAATGAATTGTTGTTGAATCTATTGACAGTTTAATAGAGAATGAGCTGTTTCTCATGCTGCTGTAAAAAGCTAGTGTGGTTAATTATAAGAAGGAAATGAACAAAAAATTGAGGAAACAATCTCCCATGATCATAACATTGGATAAAACAGCAAAGCAGATGGGGAGGAATGAGTGCTTGAAATATTGTTCATGGAGAAGTTTAGTCAGTAAATAACTCCATTATCTGTAGACAAGTGTGAGCAGATGATTTTTATTTGGTTTTGTTAGGCAGGTCAGAAGCTAGAGGAGGATAAACTCTCCTGTGGATATGGATTTGTGATTTGTGTACATGTCAGTGCTTATCCAGCTCCTCTTGGCAGGGAATAATTTCTCAATTTCCTTGCAGAAGATGAAAACAATGGCAATTGCTTAACTATTCGGAACCTGCGGGACTCTGTAAACAGGTCAGCCTTTGTAAATAAAGTATCCATGTAAAGTATATATATATATATATCCATAAATATATATGGATATATATATATATAATATATATATCCATAAAGTATGACCTTTTCTAAATAAAGTATCCATGCAGCATCAATTCAAAGTGAAGCTATAATGTATTTAGCTGCAGTGGTTGGACAGTACCTGTTTAGTCTGTTACTTCTCCTGCTCTGATTATCTTTTGCAAGTGCCAAGGAAACTTTCCATTTGCTGCCTAAAATGCAGGGCTCCAAAGTGGCCAGCATCAAGTCTGTCTTGGTGGTGCCTGTGTATCTTATGGTGTGTCCAGACTCTGGTCCTGCTGGAAATCACTGCCATCATTTAGTGCTGACTGTCAGACTGAGTGCATCATCCTCAGGGTACCAAATGCTTCTGACATTGTGCAAATTTTTATAATAGCTCAAGTCTTAATTTGCTGGCTCCTGTGTGCAATGAAACTAAGGGCTGGGAGCAGCAAGCCTGATCCTGGAGAAAACTCCAGGAAGTTTTACCCCTCTCACTGTTACCCATTAGTCCTTTCACGATAGTCACAAAATGGTTTGGGACCATTTCAATTTTTATTTGTTTTGAAATTGTCTGGCAGTGTGGCACCAAGATTTACAGCACACTTGTGCATTTGAGCTATCAGGTCTTGGTGACTTTGAGAAAAGTGGAATAGGTGGGATGTTGGTGTAAGAACTGTGTGTGATAAACCTCTGTGCTGAACAATCTTGCCTTTATCAGGCCTGGATGTGCCCTGTCACTGAACTGGCTGTGTGTCCAGCCAGGGGAAAGTTTGTTGGAGCTTAGAGGGGAAATATTTCAAAGTCTTGTCCTGAACTTTGCTGTTTCACTGACCATGGTGTTTCTTCTGGTTACGTCCGTTCCCAGGCTCTTCTGGGACTTACATGGTGATAAGTCATCTAGGAGTTGTGACAGGTTCTAAGTACTTGGAAGGAAATTACCCAACCCCAATCCATCTAAAAATCACATTTAATGTTTAAATACATGCAAACAGTGGGAAAACAACAAAGGACATAGCTTCAGGTCATTTACCTTTCTTAGAAACCTCCAGTAAATCCTCTTCTGGAAGGGCCTTTGATTATTAGGCCCCTCTCTTGCAAAGTGAGAACCTTTTGGGGAGAGAACTGATAATTTGTAGAGCAGAGGACCAGGGATATGCATAAGTCCATGAGTTTTTTGGTAACTTGTGTGGGGTACTTCTGAGGCCTCCCCATGACATTTTAGTGTAGGTGGTTTGATTCAGGAGCTCTTAGATACAATAATAGAAGCCAGATCCTGATCTGCAGAGTTTACAGCTGTGGGAGCAGCAAAGTTAATGTTTAAGTAGTTTATTGTTAGAGGCAGGCAAGCAAATGTCATGTATGAAAGATTTCTTATAAGGGTAATGCTGAAGTTTAGTTGGCAAACTTGGAAACTTATAATTGTCTTATAGATCAAGCCCCTTGAGCTGATTTTATTTGGATGCCTCCCCCATTCCTGAACTGCACTCCTTGGATGTTTCTGTGGCTGGATGCAGCAATTGTCTGTCGATTGCTCAGTCAATAGGCAGCCAAATCAGCTGCCCTGTGCTGGATGTTAACAAGCACACAGGCTGATCTTGCAGGCTCTCCTAATTAAATTTTGCTTATAGCACAACAATCAGTCATTTGGTAGGAGAAGACCTATAAATGGTCTTTTTGTGTAACTGGAGAGGAAAGCTGTGCTCCTGCCCTTTGCAGGAGACTTTGCAGTATGGGAGAAAGGCTCAAAAGTGGGGGGATGTTGCTTGAATAGATGAACTTCAGGGTTTTATATCCTTCACCAAAAAGTCTCTCTAGATTCAACAGAGATAAAAGTAATGGTGAAAATAAATTACCTAATCTAGATTCTGAGGCAGTTCTGTTCTTCACATGTGATTTCTAGATCATCCTAGAGAAGAACTAGTTCTCCATGAAATCTAAAGAATATTGCATGTGAGTTGTGATGTGTAATGCCCATGGGCACACTGATGAAGGAAGCTGGTAGCTCTCCTGCAGGATCACTGGATCCTGGAGGAGAAGCTGGATGCCTTCCTAGCCTGCAGGGATTTGCTGTACAATGACTCCTGGTTTGAAATTTAATCTGGGCTGATGCCAAACTATCCAGTAGATCACAAAATCACAGAATCCTTAAGGTTGAAAAAGACCTTTAAGATAAAGTCCATCTGTCAACCCAGAATCACCACTATGTTCACCATTAAGTCATCAAAACTTTGATTTCCTCTCCCTTTCAAATACTTGTTTATTTTAAATGAACTGTAGTGACTGACTAATGTGTAGTGACTATACTTATGTCCAAAGACCTACAGTTCACAACGTCTGTTGGGTTTTTAGGTGTTCTTAGGGCAGAAATTGCCTTTTTTCTTGTCTTGGACAATGCCTCTTTTGTTCTTGGCTCAAAACAGATAGCAGCTACTGTGAGAATGCAGTCTGCAAGTTTTTGCCCATATAGAGTGTGACCTGATTTCAGTAAAATTTTCAACTCACAGGTCCCAGGGTTTGACCACTCAAAAACTGTTTCCATCACTTATTCAACAAAGTACCTTACCTAAAAAATGCCAGTTTTTCTCAGAGCAATCTACACAAAATTGTTAGGTTTTCCTGATGTAGTATGAATTAGGTTGCAACATTTGAGCATTTACTTAAAAGATGATAATCTGGCATGTTTAAAACCAAAGATTCTTGCTCCTCTAATTTTAGCAAACGGAGCTGCTGCCCAGGAGCTCACAGTAGGCGATGACATTTTCTTGAATTCTCTAGGTCACACTGCCCCATTTTTAATTGGTACCAAGCTGGGCTTCTAGAAGCAGCCAGGTATTTGGTCTAAAAACACCCACAAAAGCTCTCTGTCAAAATTAAGTTTTATTTCATTAAAGAGTGTTGCCCAAAGTAGCACTGATGAGAAAACTGATAGTGCAAAAGAGCTTCTTTGGTGTTGCTTGTAATTAAAGGCAGCTACATGGATGGCACAGCTCTTGCAAAATGACTGCTTTAACCAGTCTGTATAAATCACTGAAAGCCAGAATAAACTGTGTTTAATTAACAGCTTCCAACACAACACATGTGCTTTGGAGTGTTGCATCTGAGACCACTGTGGCTCTGAGACTTCAGCTCTGTGGGAGTCTGACAGGCTTCCAGCTGTTGTGAGGCTCCTTTTGCATCCCTGATCTCCTTCCAGAGGTTTCCAGCTGTCCCATTTCGTGTCATATGATTGTCCAGGAGCTTTGGATGGTCAAAATGAGTTGGATTGGGGGGAGTTAAGAAACCATAAACCAAGACAGATCTCTCTCTCTGTCTCTCTTGTTTTTTTTTTTTTTTTTTTTTTTTTTTTTTTTTTAAGCTAATGCAGATCACTTGACTAAAACAGATTTAGGGACTGATTACATGGGCTCTTATCCTGAAGGATTGGAGGGAGCAGACAACTTCAGAGAGGCTGAGATGGGGCTGGGTGGAGGGTGGCATTCACAGGAGGTGACTGACCAACTGAGTGCAGTGCTGGGGAGCTGGTAAGATGCTCTCCCTGGGCCAGGCAGCACAGGGAGCTGGATCTGCTGGCACAGCTCTCCGTGAGGCATTCACCCCTCAGAGCTGCTGCAGCAGCCCGTGGCTGGGTGCTGGGGACAGCCCAGTGCTCCATCAGCTGTGTGCTCCTGCCAAGGACTGCTCTGCTTTCTGAAGAAGATTAAGTAATCTGGTGAGCAGCTGGGAACTGATCTCTGCTGTCTCACTGGAGCCAGGAGAGGACAATTTTTAATTGCTTTAAAAGCCACTTGAGCTTATACTTGTTGAAAACCCCCTGGCTGCTCTCCCTTTTAATTTTTTTTTTTTTTTTTTTTTTTTTTTTTTTTTTTTTTTTTTTTTTTGTTGTTTTTTACTTTCTAAGCTTCCTTTCCCCATCTCAACAACTTCCCCACATCTTTCCTGGACCAAGACATCTCTCTTGCTTATAGACAGGACTGCTGTTCTGGGGTCTGGAAGGAAGTGAAGGAACATCACTAGGATAGCATTGCTCCCTGGGCCAAGCAGTCCCAGAAAAGTAGTCTTGAGCTTATTCTGTTGTGATTATCAGCCTCTACTCTATTTAAAACACCTGGAGCATATGCAAACCTGAGCAGCTCTCTTAGTGAGAACCTCCCATACCTATTAGGAGACTGCCCTCTGCTACCTCAGTGTCTCTCAGCAAGATTCCAGGTGCAGCTTTGCCACTTTTGAGGAGATAACCACAGTCTCTTCCAGTCTTTGAATTAATGTAGATGTGTGGATCTGCTTTGGGATGTCACTGTGATCTTTGTGCTGGTTTCCCAGGAAGACTGGCAGCCTAGGAAAACCCAGGATGTTTCTGGCAGCAACATCAGATGGCAGAATGGCAGCAGGTCCATTGGGGCAGGGTGGAGGCATGGTGTTTTTCCCTTATGAAAGAAAGAAAAGCTGTGGAGCAATCTGAGCAGAGCAGCTATGTCATTACTGCTTTATCTAGGAGTGAGATTTAGAAACAGGATTTGGGTAATAAATACAGGCTTCATGCTAGCTATTAAAGCAAACACAGAGTAACAGAGATAAGCCTGCTGCATTTATTCATGGATCAGAATGAAATATAGAGGAACACAGAAATATTTTGTCAGAGGAAATCTGCTCCTCTGGAGAGTACTTTTAATTGCAGTTGCCTCGAGGCTGCTGGACTCCATTGATGAGGTGCTGCAGGGAAGAAAGAGTTTGTGACTTCTTTTGGCCAAGATCAAGGGCTCAGATTCAAGTGACTGCTGCATAACAAGTTTCTGCTTCTTACCTTCTGGTCTTGTTCAGGTATTTGCTCTTAGCCATGGCAAACATGGAATAATTTAGCTTAATTTAGAGGTACACATGGAATCTAATTGCCTCATGTGTCCCAGAGGCTTGGAGTGAACACAAGCTATTGCTGGGGCCTGGAGGGGTCATTAAGAATTGTATTGTGATCCTGATGTCTGCTTTAAGATGGGATAGGGCAAGGTGCAGCAAAAGGAGGGTGCAAAGCAGGAGTGATGCTATTGAATCAACACAGCCACCAGCTCCCTGATAGAACAACCCCTCTGCTTTGGGACACAGGAGATTTGCAAGGAGAAGTTAATGTGGGTTTAAAAAGTTTTACTGAGGACTCTGTGTCAAAAAGTATGAGAGAAGCAGAACAGGCAAAGAAGGGCTTCAAAAAGGGAAGCAAAATATATTATAATTTTGACATGATGGAAAAAAGTGTCTGTCAGGTAGAAGCTAGATGGAGAACGAGGCTGCCATAGTATGGCATTCAAAAAAATTATGAAGTGAATGAGGGCAAAGTGGTATGTCTGAAGCCAGGTTGTGGGGTTGTCCATGACCACCTCAGCTTGGGTGGGGTTAATTTTTACAGCAGGTGAAGAAAGAACATTTTAACTAGAAAGGGAGAAATGTACTGATAAATAATGTGGGATGGTTGTAAACAGTCATCAGCAGAGTTTTCAAGAACAAGCTACATGAACACGTGCCAGGGACAAGCTAAGACCCTGTGCTTCCCTGTCTTGGTGGGATCACTTAAATGCTTTTTGCAGTGTCTGATTCAGCTGGAATGAATATCATCTTTCTCCTGTAGCCAGGAAATGAAATCATTAGTTATGGGAGGTCTGGGAAGACAACCTGAAATAAGGACAACTTTTATTGTCCTGAGTCTGTTTCTTCTGAGGATGTTGAAAATGAGAACCAGAGTGGTGGTGATCCCTACACACAGCATGTGTCTGGGTTGAGGAGGAAGATTTGAGCTGAGGTTTAGACAAAATTTTGACTTCTGATGCAGTAAAATGCATGGGTATCTTGGTAAATCCTACTCCCCATCATTGCTCCTGATTGACCAGGGGCAAATGGAGGTAGAGGGGTGCTTCTTTGGGCTCCTTCCATGAAGTTACATCCCAGGTGACATGGTAGGAAGGGATTTCTGGGAGATCTCATATGTGCACTAAGTGGGCTGTGACTGAGTGTGTTAACAAACATAAATCCAGATTGTCCTTGAAAGGTGTGTGTTTCAGAGCTTCTGCCTCTCAGGTCCTGTCTTTTCTTCCAGACTCGATTCCCACAGCGAGTGGTGGGGCTGATCTCAGGGTTATAACCTCTACAAATAGAAAGGAAAGAGTTTGAGACCAGATTTGCTTTTGTTTTGCAGTAGATGATGCACAACACACATTGCCACGTTGCATTGTGCTAGATTTGGATAAGCAAAGAGTAAAAAGGTGCAACAAAGGTACCTATGTAAAGATAGGTATGCTTTGAAGAGAGAGCAGCCACAAGAAACACCCTTGCCAGTTTTCTCTATTTCATGTATATGCAGAATTAAGCAGTGCTTGAATGACTGGTTGGATAGAAACAACAAGCTATCAATCTTTATTTGATTTAATATTTCTTCCAAGCATTTGGTTTAACACTCAGGTGCACATGTAGATATTTCTGAAGTGGGTTGTTAACCTGAATCTTAATAAGGTCAACAGTCTTAGTGTAATCCAATAGAGCAGTACAAATGAAAACTGCTCATCTCAAACTGCCTTTATTTTCCTGTCATGTTGTATGTCCCAGTCACTCAAGCTTGTTCAGTTAATAATAATCAAAGGCAGCATGAAAGGGAACTGTTTTCTTGGACACTGGAAAAGATTGTGTTAGACTGTGAGCCTGTGAAATTCTGTCCAAGATTGAAACTAACCCTACCCATGGTCAAAAACTCTCAGGTGTAGTGTGTTGCCTCACCTCACTAAGAATGTACTGCTATTTCAGGTCCCAGCCCTTCCTAGGGTACCTCTATTAGAGTGAACATCAGGCAATTAGAGTGGTTGTAAACAGCTGAGGTGGTTCTGAAAAAAGGAAACATTTCCAACCTGTTTTTGAAAGCAAGTGCCCTAATCTCAGCAAAACACAATTTTCTGCACAGTAACTTGTACGGGGCTGTGTTTTGAGTTTGTAGGGATGCAAGGTTCATAACATCAGGATGTTTTGCTGCTGCTGAGCAGGGCTCACACAGAGCCAAGGCTCCTTTCTGCTCCTCACCCACCCATCAGTGAGTGGCTGGGGGACCACAGGGAGTTGGGAGGGGACACTGCTGGGACAGCTGACCCTGGCTGACCCCAGGGATCTCCCAGCCCATATGGCCTCATGCTCAGCATTCAGGGCTGGGGGCAGGAGGAGGAAATGGGAGATGTCCAGAGTGACAGCATTCATTATTTGGAGTCTGTGTTATGTGTGATGGAGTCCTGCTTTTCTGGAGGTGGCTCAACTCCTGCCTGCCTCTGGGAAGTGATGAATTAATTCCTTGTTCTGTTTTGCTTGTGCAAGTGGCTTTTGCTATTAAACTGCCTGTATCTCAACCCTCAAGTTTTCTCATGTTCATGCTTTCAGTTCTCTCCCCCATGTCACTGGTGAGGGTGAGCAAGTGGCTAAGTGGGGCTGAGCTGCTGGCTGTGGTTAAACCATGACACATACAAAATACTTGAGGGATTCAGGTTTGGTGGAAACAGCTGGGAGGGCATGGAAGTAGCATCCAGGATGGCTGGAATGCTCACTAAATGCCACAGTCAAATCTGGAGAGGGCAGTGGTGAGGGGAAGTCTCTTATCTGCTGCCATCACCATCGGCTGTTTTGTGTTTCAGAGTCCCACCTAGAGATGTCCCCACAGACCTGTCAGAGCTAAGAATATCTGGGCTCCTCCATGCTTTCTTCCTGTCTTGCTCCATGTCAGCCTTCCTCTAGTATGTCCTTTAATAAACCATGTCTGAAGGCAGAGGGATGGCTGAAGATGAAAGATGATCCCCCTGGGGCAGCATGGTCAGAGGACCAGAGGGACTGATCTCTGGGAGGGAAGGACAGGAGCTGACAAGCTTTGACTTTGAATTCTCCTGATCTCTTATGGTGTGGATATGTTGATGTGCTCTGAACTTAGAACCAAGGAGTTTGCATAATTAATAGCATGTTTTTATATTGCCTTTATCTGTCATCTTGTTACCATCAGTTATGTGAAGATCACATGCTAATAGGATGAAACATCAGCTGTACTTCAGCAGGATTTATTTTTACAGGTAGATTTTAATGAAGCTAGTTCATTACATTGACCCATTACTGATTATCACTTGTCTTTCCTGCATTTCAATGTGTTGCTGCTCAGGGATAAAGCTATTTAACTGGTCTCCAGTTGATCTTCAGTGTTTCTGTAACATTCAGCAATGTGTATTACAAATATTTTTCACCACTGCAGAAGTGGCAGCTAAAGCAGATTAAGGAACTGTGCTGGTATGAAAGAGACAAGGGTGGAGAGGAAACATGCTTGGCACTTGTGGTTTCTCACAAGTCTTTTTTAGATGGAAAACTGATTTCTCTCTCCTTTTTAGTGCTGCTCTTCAAGTTGAAATGGAGAGCTAGAAATAGAGAAATAAGTGATTGCTTTGGAGAAATTCTCTTACCCATTTGTGATATGACCTTGTGCCAGTTCTGCTAAGTCATTAACCAGTGAATTGATTAAAATGACTCCTATGAATCACTGAAATCACTATTAAGATGGCAGCTTGATTTTCTCCTTTGTGCCTTGCCTGTTGCCACCTTCTCTTGGACTCTGGCTTTAAGATGGAAGTGTTGCAGTGACAGCCTTGCCTGCGTGACCCAATGACAGGTAGGAAAAAGTGGCCAAAAAGCAGAGTGTGTGAGGAACCCCTGTGGCTGACACCACAGGGGGTTTGTGAAAGCAGGCTGGGGCTGCCTGGTTTGCAGGAGCTGAGAAAAATGGGCTGGGAGAACAGTGTGGCGATTCTGCACGGGGGTGCTGAGGGCCAGCTTGGTGTCCTGTACTCTTCTTCCTCATCCAAGAACAGAGGAAATGCAGAGAAAATGGAGGTTAGTGAGGTTAATCTAACAGCAGCGAAAAAGCTGTTTCTTCAGTCTGTTTACTGTGAGCCTTCACTGAGGCCAGGAGCTCAATGTTTTCTAAAAACATAGAGACCCACATGGGTGATGAAATTCCCCATTTCAGGGCAGGAAAAGATAGTAGAAAGTTTGTATGCATCCTATTTCATGGGTGTCTTAGGTTGGAATACAAGATGTGACCAAAAAGGATGTATTCTATTACCATCTGATGAAATCAGGTGGGGCAGTGACCCTTATCTCTGTGGAGATATCCTCTGCTAATGGGCCATCTGTTAAACCAGCTGGGGCAATCATTTTATCTTTTCCACAGCCCATCCTCCCTCCAGGAAGATATCATCTGCTGCTGGGCCATTAAGTCCCACTGCATGACTGATAAAATTACATCATCCCACTGGGAGATGCTCCAGCCAGGGGCAGGAGCCAACCCTTTCCTACTTAGATAAAAACTGAGATTTTGGACAGCAAGTTATCTTCTTTCCACTGGATTCCAGAGGAAAACCAGACCTTTCCACAAATCCTTCAGAGGGAAACTGCACCTTCTACAGGAGCACTGCTTCAGCTGAACCACATCTGCCACTGCAGGAGGATGCAGCCACCATTGAATGGGACTGCTACCAACACCCTGACTGATGGGATGCCAGGTTTTATTCTGACTCTGTCAGTGCTCTGGGTTTCTCCTTTGTAATACTGTATTTCTATTTTTTAAAAATTTTCCTAGTAAAGAACTGTTATTCCTATTTGCCATATCTTTGCCTGAGAGCCCCTTAATTTCAAAATTATAATAATTTGGTGGGAGGGGGTTTGCATCCTCCATTTAAAAGAGAGGGTCCTGCCTTAGCAGACACCTGTCTTTCAAACCAGGAGAATGGGAAATGCCAGTGATGGCAGTCTTCCCTTTGCAGGGGGTCAGTCAGGGCTGGGGCTTCCCAAGCAGTGTCCCAGCCCATCCCAGCTTGGCTGTGGGGTCAGACACCCATCCCCTTGGGTGGGCAGAGAGTGCAAGGCTTCTGTGTGTGCCTCAAGCTGAGAGTGGAGTTAATGCCCTAAAGCTGTGTTATCTGCTCAGGTGGAAGTCTAACAGAGCTTTCTGTAGGAGCAGAGCCAGTGAGGCAGACCTCAAAAATGTTTAAAATGCATCTGATCTTTTAGAACTTCCAGCATGACTCTTTTTGTCTCAGCTCTTTAGTGTCCACCATGGCACTTGAATTACCAGAATTGTGATCTGGCTCAGGAAAACAGTCCTTGTGACAGGCACTTGTCTGCAGAACCCATTTTGGCTGTTGGATCCACCTGTTTGATCCCCTGGGAACCCTGAAGAAAGGAAGGTGATTATTTGGAGACTTATTTAGTAAGCTAGATGGACAGATGGAGGTTTTTGCAGGGGTCTGTCCCAGACCCCTCACCTCAGGCTTGGTGCAGGGCCACCTCCCTTCACAGAGCTGTTCAGGGCTGGTGTCACACAGAGATCCTGTGGCCAGTCCCTGTGACCCCTCCTTGCCCACAATGGGTGCTGGGGGCAGAGCAGGACTGCTTTGATAGATGACATCGAATTTTTCCAAAAAAGTTTCAAGCTATTCCGTTTGGGATATAATATTTTTCTCCCACTCCAGTTTTTCTCTTTTTCATCTTTTTCCCTTTTCCCCCCTTTTCTGCCTGCTTAGTGCCCGAGCTGGGGGGCCAGGGAGAGCTCTGAGTGGGTGTAGGGGCTGCAGTCATCCTCTGTCCCTGGCAGCAGCCATCCCCTGCGGGCATCACCGACAGATGGGCTGTGCCAGAACTGCAGCTTTGTGTTAATTGAGTTAAAAAACAGCACAAGCTCCTACAGCAAACTGCATTTCTTACCTCTGGAACTACTTTCTTTTCTTGTTGTCTCTTCATGTTTTGTATGTTTTTGTATGTAGAAAAATCAAAACTCAAATTGAGTCAATTTTTAAACATTTTTCTTTTGAAAAATACTTCCTTTTTGAGGTAAAGAAAAAAGCAAATGTTTCCACTGACAGCTTGGAATAGTGGGATTTAGCCATTTCCAGAAAACTTTCAATATTCTTTTGAACTGTCATAATTTTTTATTTAGTTGAGCCAGGAAAAAGTAATTTTAGTTCTGTCCCTTGATATATTTGCTGGAGTGGGTGCCATTATTTTCTCTCTTTGATAGAAGCAATTGTCATGGTGCTTTCTGCCCTGGGAGGCCTCAGCTGCCACAAAGGGCTGCAGTCTGATGGGATGTCAAACCTCATAGCACTTGTTAAGCTCCCATGACTGGCAGCATCTGTGCATTTGCAATGACATCTCCAAATCCATCCAGGATACAAAAGTACTCTCAAATTGTAGCCTTTATGTGTGTGTGCTGTATGTTTTATTTATAAAGCTTTTAGAGATAGCAGCTTGTTCTCTAATTTATTTTGGGTTGGTGAGGAGGAGGAAATCTCATTGGCAAGATAGGGAATTTGCATTCTGAATTTAAAAGGAATGTAGAAAAAAAAAAAGGAATTTTAAAAAATTTTAAGGTTCTGGGACATAATTGTGTGAATAATAATGCTTCCAAAATGATAATGGATTGTGTGTCATCCATTTGTAGAACTGTAGAAGCTGCTATGATAAATAAAATATGTCACATTTTAAACAGCATGGGGCCTGTAAGTGTCACTCCTCAGATACAATTAAACATGAGAATAATTGCCTGCCTGCTAAGTGAAAAGTGGCAATCTCACAGTGCCATGTTCAGCTTTTGTTTGCTCTGGACGCCCAGTTAAGGGCTGGCCATGTTTGATGAGGAGCCAAAGATGGGTAAATGTGCCAAACCCTCTGAGGAGCCAGAGCTGTGCTGTTTGATTCAGTGTTTCAGACCCCTCTTACCTGTTTGAAGGGGCTTGACCAGGACTGGCACTGCTGGATCATTGCTCCCTGCTGGGTGTGCAGTCCTTCAGCACCAGCACCACTCCACTGTTCCTTCTCAGTGGCTGTGTACATCCCACTGGGATGGTGATCTTGGGTCTTTGCAGCCAGTGGAGTCTTTTGCTCTTGAAGGATGTTCTAGTTTAGAAGAGGAAGAAATATTCAAAGGCATGGTCCCACCCTTGGGAGCCCCTAGCAGCAGGATTGCTTTTGTACAGCTTCAGAGGTGGATCAGGACCTGCTGGAGGAGAGCTGAGCTTGCCTTAAGGAGGGAGAGGTGCAGGCTGGCTGATCTCTGGGTCACTGCCATGTCTGTGTTTGTGTTCCACACAGAGCAGAACTGTGCCTGCTGCTGTCTGGAGATTAAACTGGTGTCAGAGATGTGGCAGCTCTGATGGTTTCAACAACTGAGAGAAAGGCAGCAGAACATCCTTTTTTTATTTGGCCCTGGCCCATTTCTCTTTGCTTCTTTTTGTTTCCAGTTCCTGGCATGTGTTGGTGCTAAAATTAGAACTCTGAATTGCTGTCTGCTCATTAACTAATAATAGGCAACTCCTTAGATGCAGATCATGGACAAGTGCCTATTAGCCATTGTGGGTTTCACTGTCTGCAAATACTTTACTGGAGACAATAAATGATTCCATGAAATTACTTGAAAATTGCTTTTGGGATCCAGGTGGTGTAGTCAGATGTGAGGGGAAATGGCTATTTTTTTGTTTGTTCTCTTTTCCTTTGACCAGGTCTTTGTTGCTTCTAAATCTTTCTGTGCAGATTTAAAATGCTTTCTCTTCTGTGTGGATCTCTAACACAGCTCTATACTATATGAAGATTTCTATCTGCATGAAGGTTTGATGAAAAACACAGTTGTAATGCCAAAAATCTGCTTGCATTTTGCGACTTATAATAAACATTAGTCTCCTTTCAGGTAATGAAAGTCCCCATTTGCCTTCAGCTGTGGAGTAACCTAATGCCCAAGGTTGTGCTGGTCCACCAGAGAATATGAGCACTCATATATTTTACTAGTAAGATGATAGAAATATAATGCAATCAATTACATTGGCTTTTGCAAGAATGTGCTATTCTGCAAGGTGCATGAACAGATAAACTTAACTCCTAATCATCACTTCATGGTGGGCACTGTTCTCAGAAGCCAGGCTGGCTATGGATAAGATAGTAATTTAATGTAATCTTCCTCTCTTTTGTGTTCTTTCTGTGATGAAAGTTCCCTGGAGTACTAGTTTCTTGTGTTTGACAGTGGGTGCATGCAGGGCTTGTGTGGGGTATGAGAACAGGGGGGGTCAGGGCATGTGATGGACTGAGAGGAGGCTGAGGGTTCAGAGCAGCAGCCTCAGTGCTGTGGTACTTTATACCAAGAAGACTTTGCATCACTGAACCATGAACTTTACAGAAAGCACTGCTTGAACAGTTTACTTCAACATCTTGCCTGGGTGTTACGAGGAAGAAAATAAAACTGGTGCTAAACAGTGAGCCAGTCTAGATCCTTTGGTCCTTTTGCTTTTCAGATTTTTCCATTGTAGTTGTAAAAAAAAAAAAATAGAAAAGCTAGCAGCAGCATCTTCCTTTTCTGAACTGTTAGAAGCATCCTGATCCCAGGGCAGGCCAGCTGCCTTGCTCCATCCCCACAAACTCCCTGCACACCTATGGCTGGAATGCTGCTGGGAGTGCCACCAGTATTGCTCACTGGAATTGTCAGCCCAAGATCTGGCTTTCAGTTCAAATATCTCAAATGCAGACACAGCCATTAGCTTTAAAGGTCAGCACTGAAGCTTTCTGTATACACAGTGCAGGAGCTATCTGTGTTAGGAAGCTCTCATAAAATTAGAGGGTGATAAAACGAGCATTAGCTGGGGAGAAAATGGATTTGCTGGATTGCAAAACAGTGAAGCTGAGGCTTGTGTCTGAGCAGTGCCAAGCTATCCTAGGGCATGGCATTGTGTTCTGTCTGGCTGCTTTTCATCTGCCACCCACGAGGGTCATTCCTCCTCGTGTGCAGCAGGAACCTGTCTGAGCCCCATGGGCTCTGAGCTTCCCTGGGTCCCCATGGCTTGTGTGCAGCTCCTTGGGCATGTCACATCTGTCAGCTGACTCAGTTGTGGCCATTGATGCCACTTCAGCAGAGGCTTCTTTTGGTCTTGATCATGGTCCTTGGGGATTGCTGCACCTGGGTGCAGCACTGTGGTCTGACCCAGGTCTCAGAAGCATCAGGGCTCTCCTGGATGTACTTTAACAGAAGATGGGGGAGTTGCTTGTGCTCATCCTGCCTGCCCAGCTGTCCACTGCAGCAACTGTGGCTGTCTATCACCTTTCTGTGCTTGGCTGGACTGGTGTACACAGGATTTTAGGCTGACCTCCTATGGAAATGAAGCTGAGAGTTGCAGTCTGTTCCAGAGCATCTGTAATTTTGCTTGGAAAGAAGAAGACCTGCACACGTACAAAAAAAAAGCTAAATTTTACAGAGGGGCAGTGGTCAATGGTCTCAAAGCTGCAATGTCCCAGCAGGGGCAGTGTGGAAGAGCTGCTCTGATGTGCTCCCACAGGGGCAAGACTGCACTGAGAGCTCAGCCCTATTGGATACTCCTGCCACAAGGGTGTGGTTATGAAATTCCACAGGCTTTGAATTTAGAATCATAGTGTTATTTAAATTGGAAAAGACCTATAGGATACTGCACCCAACCATTAACCCAATGCCAAGTCCACCACTAAAACACATCCCCAAGTGCCACATCTATGTACTTTTTAAATACCTCCAGGGGTGATGACTCAGTCACTTCCTTGCACATCTTACAAGTTGTTAAGCCATGAGGGAATCCTACCATGGCACAGCAGCAAACCTCCACTGCTTTGGGGCTTTTTTTTAGGGTATTTTTCTTTCCTGTTTGAGATAAGTCAAAGTGCCAGTGACAGTGTGAGCTGAATGCTGGCTGAGCATGGACTGTCTGTGCTGGGGATGGTGTGCAGGGAGAGCTGGCCCTGCTGTGGAGCTGGGGCTGGAGCTCTGGGCACAGGCATCAGCAGCTGACATCAAGGGTGTGCACCTGAGGGTGGGGGGAAAATCTTAGAGGGGAGCCTAAGACCAGATCCCCCTGATTTTCAGTAAGATCAGGTTGGATTGCCATCTACAATTATCTTTATTTTTTTTTTTTTCCCAGAGAAGAGTCCTGTCACTTTTTTTCTCTCTTGTTGCTGCTCTTACTTGTAGGGCTATGCTATCAACTGTAAGGAACCTGAAAAAATGGATATTTTTGGAGATCCTTTGTCTTTTGGAAAGCTCACACTGTTTCCATGATCCTGACTCCATCATAGGCCTGTGAAAACTTGTGTCTGCACAGCCAGAGGGGCCATCAAACTGCAAACATGAGAAGTGGGGACAGCATAGGGGAGAGGGCACTTGGCATTTCCAGCTGCCTGTCAGAGCCTGTTGGGAATGCAATTGTGCTCCCAAACTGCTCAGAGTACATGGCATGGGCTGCATCAACTGCAAGCTTTTGAGCTGGCTTTGAGAGATACCACTCCTGTCTGAATTTAGGGCTTCAAAACTTTAGAGGTGAATTTGTACCAGACTGATGCTCCTGGAACTCCTGTGTTCTTGTAGAAGCCCTGAAGCCAAATCTGATGAATTGGCAGAACAGTCTTCACCATTATTATAGAAGAGGATTTAGGTACCTAAATCACACTGCTGCTTTCAAAACCTTTTTCCTTGTTAATGTGTGGTTTTGATAAATTTAGTCATCAGAAAACTGAACTTTTTTTGAAAACACATCTGAACTATAAGAAATGCATTTTTCTTCTAAAAAAAAAAAAAGAAAAAGGGCTGGAGATGAGTGGAAGGAAAAGTCATAAAATGCTGTCAAGCTCTGTTTTTAATGCTGATAGGATCCCTCCATGCACAGCTCCATGAAGTGTATTTGCACCCAATTTTGAAAGTCTTGGTTCTTGAAAGTGCCATTGAGAATAGCCATACTTTATCTGCCAGAGGAACCCAAATGAATATGTTTCTGTCTTGATGTTGCCAATGATCCCTGAGATCAGATGCTGTAAACACTGCTGGAGGGTTCCAAGGGCTGGATGATGGGGAAAGCAGGAGTTTGGGATTTTGGATGGAGAGGAGAGCAGGCAGTGTGTGTTCCCTGGGACCTGCCCCTGCATGGGAGCCTCTGGAGGGACACAGTCCCTCACCACCAACCAAGTGAACTTGCTTTGCTACAAGGAAAGTGAAAAACTGAGAGACTGAGAAATGCAGCTCTTATCACAGCTTTCAACTGTCATAAATGTTTCCTTCTGACTTGGGTGAAGGAGGGTTTGGAGCTGTTTTTATTCATGAGGCTCTGCTGGTCCCTGAGAAGTTTTCTATGTGGGCATGCCAGGGAACAGGGCACATGTTTTCTTAATTTCATAGAGATCAAAGAAAGTCACATTTGAAAAAACAGTGAAGATGAAGGTTTTTTGGAATTAAAGGTCAGGATTAGGTGTGGGTCTTTACATCTCACCATTTCTCTGAATGTTTTCATGTCAGCAGAAAAAAACAAGAGTGAGGCTTTCTGACCTTGAAAGAAATGCCTGAGGGAAAGGCTCCTTCATGAAATTTTTAATACCCTTCCTAGTGACTTTTTTTTTTTTTCAAACTGCTGTAGCACGATACCGGTTTGAACTAATGAATGTCACGCTCATATGGGGCAGTTCCAAAAATGAAAGACCTTGAGTCACTGAATGCTATTATTGCACTATTTGAAGATGTTATCAACATCACCTACATTTCTGACTTTCAAGTGTCTCAGTATCTTGTAGTTAGCCTGTCTGATGCATGGCAGGCACAATCTCGATCTAGTTTTACACCCATCACACAAAACTTTACTCAAAAAAGAAAAGTGCATAAAAGACAGCATTAAATGCTGAATATTTTTTTCAATTGTCATTTGCTCTTTCATTTAAAGTAGTATTGCTAAAGGCTGTTCTCAACAGCAATGTTCCTCCCAAATTTGATGGGAAGTGGGGATCATTTTCAGATCCCTTTGAAAACCATTTTTTTGGAGGTCTCTGTAAGACATCAGATTGTCACTGTGGTACAGCTGTGGGTGCATTTTGTGCTGTTATCAAAGCACCTCAGTCATGCCACTTCTCTCCTGGAGAGGGAAGACATCCTTCCTATCAAATGTCCCCCATAGTGGATGTGTTAATTTTTTTTAAGGTGGCAGCAGACACCAGGTCAGGTCCTCCTCCCATGAGATATTCAACTCAGGCACAGAAATTGATATGATGAGCTGCTCAAATGGGGCTTTATTGCCATCAACACAGGTGTTAGGGCTGGAAATGAGCCTAGGTTAATGATAATATATTTCCTGATCTCAGTGAAGACAGTGTTATCCCTCTCTGTTTTGGGTCGGAGTATGAGGATGTAGGGGTCACCTTTCACACATAGCAGGCAGTATGCAAAAGGCACTGTACTGGCCCTGGACCAATTAAGTCCTGACTCTGACATTGGCTTTCTGGAGCACTGAAATTAGGTTGCAGCACTTTTCAGTCTCAGTTTCTCCAGAAAAATTTCTCTCAGTGTAGAGATTCAGCCACAGTTGCTAATTCCCAGACTATACAACTTCCTTGATTCATGCTAATTTTTTGCTTTGTTTCTGCTTTTATTTCAGGACCATTGGATTAGCTATGTCTCTTTAAAAGTCTCCCTGGCTATTTTTTTGTCTTGAAGTCGTGCAGAACATCTCTGTACTATCATTAATTTTCCACCTCCATATCCCTTCCCCTGCTGCTTCTCGGGTTAGCACAACTTTTCGTGAATATCAGTCAGGATTTAAAAAGCTGGAAGAAAACGTGTCCTGCCTGAAAGCTGCTGAAGTGAATGGGGGGTTTACAGAACTGGATAGACCACGGTGTACTCAGACAAAAGTGGTCTAGCTGAATGATGCAGAGACATGTGCCAGCTGGGGGAGGTACCTGTTTGGTGGTCCCTGGACACTGGAGCCAGGGAGGGCTGAGCTTGCAGAGCACTGTGAGGTGTCCTGTCTGCACAGGCTCTCCTGCAGCAGCACTCCAGAGCTCCCCAGCCTGAGCTCACTGCAGCTGTTCAGCCTGTACTCTGCAGTGATGGGCACAAACTACACACCCACACCTTTGCACTACAGAAGAGCAAGATCTGAGGAGTTCTGGCTATTTGACACAGATGTATATGGACAGCAATATGAGCAACACCACAGACTTTGTAGTCACGAATCCCCTCTTGCCTGAAGAGGTGGGCATGTGCTTTAGCAAGTCACAGCAGATAGTGCACCAGCTTTATTCAGGGGGTCTGTGCTGTCTGCAGTTCTTCCATGCCAGAACTGATTCATTGTGGTCTTGTATAACTTGCAAGCAGTGAGAGGATGTTGTAGGACACACATTGACTTTTGATTGACAGAGGAGGCAGAGTTTAGCAGAAAGCTGCACCCAGAGCCTCATGGACAGTCCCTTCTTGGAGATGCTTGCAGCCTGTGGCTGCACAGAAGATCCTGAAGTATGTGCTGCAGCAGAGCCCAGGCAAGCTGCTCCCTGGTTCTGCTGCTAGGAGATGTTACTCCTCCCCATTTTAGTGCCATTACCATCCAAGAAGGCCATTTCAAGAAGGCCCTGTGTCACAGGGCGCAGCTTACAGAGCAGGGCTGTTGTGCTGGGGCCCTGAGCCAATGCTTCCAGTCTCTTTTCTGCTGACCAGCAGTGTCTCTTCTATTATGGAGACATGAAGGGGCCTTGGGTTTTTCTTGGCAGCATCTCATGCAGCAGCCAATGCAGGGTGTATTGTCAAACCCCAACCACAGCCTCCTTTTCTTTGTGTGGCTGCCCAGCAAAATGTCCCAGGGTGGTCTGGCAGGGTTGAGAAATTTTTCACCAGCCATATCCTGAAGCTGTTTGCAGCTGGAGCTGGAAAATTGAATTAAAACAATCAATCAAGCCAACTATGTAAAACATCTTTTTAGAGGTTGGCAAGGTGGTTCTATGATGTGGGTCTTGGACTCTCAGTTCTCTTTTATTTTCATAAAAATGTGGAATCAGAGAATCACAGAATCATTTAGGCTGAAAAGAAATCTAAGATCTTTAAGTCCAGACTTAAAGCCAGACATTAGCCCTGCACTGTCAATTCCATTGCTAAACCACATCCCTAAGTGCTAGATCTTTAAATACCTCCAGGTATGGTGACTCCACCAGAGCCCTGGGCAGTCTGTTCCAATGCTTGACAACCTTTCCAGTTAAGAATTTTTCCTAAATCCAACCTAAGCCTCCTCTGGTCCAGCTTGAGGCCATTTCCTCTGGTATTATCCCTTGCTACTCGTGAGAAGGGACTGACCCCAGCCTGGCTGCAGCCTCCTTTCAGATGGTTGCAGATAAACTCTGCCCTGAGCATCCTTTTCTCTGGGCTAAATGCTCCCAGCTCCTGGCAAGACTCATGTTCCAGCCTTCCTCCAGCCTTCCTACCCTCTCTTCCTTCAGCTCCACATCAGTAGTGGTCCAGCCTGGAACAGGCTATAATTATTTAAGCACAGCTGGTACAAAAACTGAAGGTTGCTACTTGGGAGGCACTGGGAAGGGATGCCTGTTCCTCCTAGAGCAGCCCCAAGGATGTGGTCCAGTCCCTTGCCTAACAAAATTCTTGCAGACATCTTTTTGGTGCTCACTGATAACAGCAGGGCTGGTGTTTTCACTTTGGTCAAGAGGCATCAGCCCTCAGCCACAGAGTTCCTCTCATTTTGTTGTATTTCAACAACAAAGTCCTCTAAAGATAAGATAGAAATTACCAGAAAATAAAAAGGGACTGTAGAATCTGGTTCAGTCATATCTTCCTTTTTCTATAGTTTTCCTCTGAAATAGCTCTAGCAAGAAATTTAATCTTGGTCTGCACAAGCTGTGGTTTGGTGTAGAAAGTTCAACAAATTCAACAAAGAGGAATAAATATCCAACAAACTTGTTTTTAAATAGACACACAGACTGGTTGTACCTGGGTTATTTTAGTCTGTATTTTTCCACACATTTTGCAATGGCAGAAGAAAATATGATTTATAATTTGATGAAGATTGTTTTCATCTGAACATTTCTCATTTATTTTAAGTTTACCAGGAAGAAATGCAGCTTTAGTTTCCTTCATTGAATTGAAACTCGGTTTGGAAATAAATAATATTGTCAAAAGGGGGAAAAAATCCAGTGGTTAAAGAACTTCTTTATCAGAAAGGATTTTTTCCTGCATACAAAATAGTATCTACTTTTTTCATAAGGAACAAAAAATATTAGATATTCTCACATTTAAAATTCTTATATTTGCAAATGTCTTTTCTTCACCAAGAAATAAATGCTAATGGACATGCTAAGATTTTGGTTACTCTAATGCCTCACCATTCCAGTCACGAAGCTCAAGAACTTCTGCTGCTCATAATAAAATAGCCCTGCCAGTCCAAAAATTACAATGCATTATAAAATTTCACAGTAAAGTTTTATAAGTTAAAATTCCTCCTTCCATACTGGAAGGCCAGCCTTTTATTTGTGCCATGGAGAAGGGCAATATCTGAGTTGTTTCAAGGGTATAGAAACCACTGGAGAGATAGTGAGGGTTTTTTACCTGGGTGCAAGAGACCATGCTCCAGTTAGACACATTTTGTGCAAGCAGGAGGTAAGTTCCACAAGTGGTTGCATAATTTGGGTATAAGTGGCTACTTTTCAAAGAAGAAAAAATAATAATGTGAAAAGATTATTTGAGTACTTGATAAAAAATGGTATTTTGCTCGTTGATAAAATTACTTTGGTTACAAAGTAGTTCTGGTTAAGAAGTGATGTGAAAAGTTCTGTAAACAAATCAATATTTAATAAGGGTGAAAAGGAAGCTGATGAATGTGATTAGCTGGACATTAGGAAATGCACCAGTTGCTGAGGGAAGATAAAACCAGAAATTAAAATAATCTGTAAATGAGGTTAAGAAGCTGACTGCCCTACAAAAATAACATTTATGTCTTAAAACCTGATTAAATAACACCTCAAAAAAATCTATTATCATTTTGTAGCAGTGCTCAGCAAGGATATGACTTTTTCTTGGCCCAGAGTTAGTGAAATTTTATATCTAACATGGTGTCTGAGACACCTGCTGAGATGAAAGTGCCTGTTCCACTTCATTGGCATTAAAAAGAGCTCTCAGTGACAGACTAGACAAATGCTGGATAAAGCTGAGATTAATCCCTCTCCTTCAGCATTGCCAGGAGCAAGAATTCTCAGGCCATTATGAGTTTGGGCTAAAAGCCATCAGATTTTAGAGGAAAATACTAGTGATGCTCACCTTGGTTTCATTGGTTTGGTTTGCTTTTGGTAGGTAAAGTCATCCTTTTTATTGAGGTCTGGTGTGGCATGTGTTCCACTGCTTACCTGGGCTGCAGCCAGCAGTGGACTTAAAATCTTTTTGGTGGCAAACACAGAGGCCAACCCAGCCTTGCCCTTGATTATTTCAGGAGGGCCTTGGCCAGCCCTGCTCCCTTCACTTGGTTGTTAAAGCAAAACTTTACCTACTTCATTTAGGAACTACAGGGATAGCTAAACAAGTAAAAAAGAGTTTTTCTGGGGTTGTGTTGGACAGACATATGGTATTTAAACTTAATGCATTAACTAAAGTTACTTAGGCATTTACTTTAATTTGGTTAAGTGACAAATCCGTACTACCAAAAGTAAAAGCATAAACATAACATATAATAAAATGTCATTTTTTAGACTATTATCTAACAAAAAAACCTACAATGCTGCTGGTTCCCCCACTTTTTTAAAAAGCAGCAAAACTTAAAGTTTACAACTTTTACAGGTAAAACACAATGCAACAATCAACAATACTTTAAATAATAGACATTTATAAAATGAGATAATTATGAATTTTTGAAACACTGTGTTATTGTTTTAGAATAACAGCTGACAAGCTTTGATTTAATGAGGAATTAGATGATTATTTCTGGATAATGAGTATTGAATTCACTTTAAAATTAGTTTCAGTTGTTCTTTGATAGGGTTAAATTGCCAAGTCAAAACAACTGGAGTATTATTTGATGCAGAAAACCCCTGACTCAGTGACTCCAACAGCCATGGACAGGGTGACACCATGGGCTGGTGTCCTGGGACAATGGGGCAGTGCTGGCTGAGCCCTGCTCCAGGGCTCAGAGGTGCAGCAGGGATGTCTGTGCTGTCATGAAGAAGATGCAGTGTCCTAAGCATAAGTGCCTTTCATCACCCCAGTGGTCTGGGAGGTCCCAGGGTGAACACAGCAGAGCACAATCTGTGCAGACATTGTGACATGTCCATCAGCCCTCTGCAGACACCCTGAGAGCCCTCAAATGGCTCCTTGGCTGGTCAGAGAACTACAATGATCCCTAAAACACCATGGGCTATGATGGGAGTTTATGCACTCAGGGAAAATGTAAGCATCTGAAATTTGGGGCTTAATCTAAAATTGGATCATGACCAAGCTCTCACCAGCATCATTCAGCAATGGGCACAGCATGACTACTGTGGTTAAGTGAAATGTGCTGTGTTTGTCAGGGGAGCTAAGTGACTTTCCAGACAAGCCTTTCTCCACTCCAAGCAGGTAATCCTATCAGCAGCCCTGTTTCCAGTCCTGACTGCTGGATTGTTTTCAGCTGTGAGATGGGAAAGGGAAAATCTTTCTAGTATGCCCTGAACAGGAAAGGAAACATGAGCTCTGGCCAGCTGGTTACCCCAGCAGATGCTCAGGGACGTGCAGGCACAGCAGCTCTGTTCAGTGCCCACACCTCTCCCACCCTGTCAAACCTGGCAGCTGGACATGAGGGGTGGGTGCACACCATGGGCAGGCAGAACTGTGGGGTGGTGGAGAGCTGCTCATCTGAAATCCCATATTTCTTCAGTTGTCTTGTGATTAGCAGCTGTAGTTCAGATCCTTTGTCAGACTGTAGAACTGCTCTTAGCCTCCTGGAAAATGACCTTATGGGGTCAGTGCTACCATGTTCACTCTTCCCCTGAGGCATCCATGAGAGGATCCTTCACCCCAGGTGCCTTTTTGGGTTCTCCCTGTGTGGCAGATGCTGTCCCAGCCTTTCTCACAGGTTTGTTTTTTTTATTTTTCTGATCCCTTGCTGCACACTGGCCTTTGGCTCACTCAGATGCTGTGAAGTGCCTTGTGTCTCAATGTTTCACTGGGCTGTGGATGAGCATGTGTGCATGTGTGTATGTGCATGCAGGAGGGAGAAATGGTATTTAAAATTCACCAACTTTGAACTTCATACTGCTGCATGTAAAACAAACCCCCAAACCATTTATTTTTTATTTCTAGGCTCCTACCTTGATTCCCAGATTTTGATTTAATCTTAAAATATTTAATAATTTCCTTGACAAATGACACTGAAATTGGACAGATGGTTTAAACTTAGCTCTCTTCCCTGGAGAAAAGCTGCTCAATTAAAAAAAACTGTAGCTCTCACACATTCAATTCATCCTTATCATGCTGTCCCAATTAATCCTTTAAATGCAGTGTTACATAACGTGGGATCCTCTCTCCCTCATTTACTTTTCCATCTTGTCATTATTTCCTCTGTGTTTGCTTACCTGGCTGGTGCTATTGGGAGTCAGGAGAGAGCTGCAGGAGGAGAGGGGTTGGAGGTTTCCAAGTCACATCTGCTGGAGCAAGGGCAGGGGTGTGTGTAGCCATCACACCCAGCTGCTCGTGCTTTTACTCTCTGATGGCATTTTTCTCCTTGGGCAAATGATCTTTGAAAATCCTTCAAACAGCAGAATTAAATTTCTGTTATGTTGTTTTCCCTTTCTGCTGCAAGTGCAGGGAGTGCTTGGCTTACAAGGTATTCACTGCTTGTGAAAATGTGTTTCTGTGTGTGCTGGTTGGTTTTGCTGCTGGGCTCAAAGACTGTCAAAACAGCCATAATAAATCTACTGGAAACTGGGAGATGGAGCACTGTTAGTCTCACCTTTGTGTGGCACTGCGTGCATCCTTTCACTCCACCACAGTATTAAGAATAATAATTAGGATTTAACAGATCTGGATCTAATTTCTGCAGTCAGAGAGGGCAGAGTTGTGCCTTGAGGAGCCTCAGTGCTTGTTCCATTGCTGTGATCCTGTGCAGGGGTGAAAAACAGGTCTGGGAGCAGTCACACACACACATTGCTGCTGCTTTATCTTGGCTGTGTGCTGGTCTCACACAGCCTTGGGTGAGCTGGGTCAGGGCAACTGGAGGTGGCTTGGGCTGCTGTGCCCCTCTGTGCCCTTCATGTGCTCCATGGGCATCCAGCAGTGCTGGGATGGCTCTGCAGAACCTGCACCCTGTGCAGCATCACCTGGGGGAGCAGCTGGAGAAAGCCTTGTGCCCAGGGAAGGGCAAAATTCATGTACAGCTTGGGTTTATTCAGGCTACCTTCAGATTGTGATGGAGGAGACTGCTCCAAAGGGGCATCTTTGGCCACTGTGGTTCTGCTCCAAATGTTCCAGCACCACACAGATTTCTGTTACTGGTCCAGAGCTGATATCCAGGGTAAGAGAGCCTGAAATTTGAAGGGCTTTGAAGTCAGTCCTGTTTTGAGTGGGAGATTGGACTGAGGATCTCTAACAGTTGAATTTTTCCATGATTCTACAGTCAGAGAATATTAAGTGCAATTATTAACAAGGACAATCATCAAGAAATGCCAAACAAAATTCACTGTGTTTTTCCTCTAAATAAATGAATAGAATAAGGCAATCTGCCTTACATATTGATTTAAATACCTTCCTAGACTATTTGTCTTTCTCCTGAATAATTCCTTTGACTGTTAACAGTACTGGACAAATGGTTGTGTGGGGAGGAGAAAACCCTACATCTTCAAATATCTGGAATTTCCTTTGTATTCTGCAGTCATTAAACATGGTTTTGCTAGTTACCTGGAGCAGATCTTTTGTTATTATTATTTTTCTGCAGAACAATTTAATTTATGTCAGTTCAGAGTACATTTGAATTCTGAGTCATGAAAATGGAATATTCTGTTTGAAGAGATTTGTGGGGAACCACTGAAAAGTAGCAAAGTATCTAGAGGTCTTTCACTCAATATCTATCAAAAAAGAGAGAAACTTATCTAATCCTGAGGCAAGTCAGAAATAGAAAATATTTATTGATAGGGCAGATTTTTTTCACTGTTGTTTGTTTTTCCAGTAGTATATAGAAGGCTGTAATTAAATTTGGAAGGTAACAGGAGACTGCTTACCTGGAGAATTATTCCACTACTTCATCTTCCAGGAATTATTTTGGGTATTCAGGGAAATGTCAGGACCCCTTAATTCCTTCTTATTATTTTCAGATTTATTTCTATGTGTCAAATACCAAATCATTAGTATCTCTTCATGGCATATACTTGAAGTAAAAGCAAACTGAAGCTAAAGCAAATCTTCATTGCCTAAGACATCTGTAAGATTTGCCAGGATTTCTGATATTTGGGAAGAAAGGTCTATGCACTGATCCTCTTTAAATCCAAGTAGTTACAACTATGCATAAAGTACTTTGTAGTAAAAAGTCTGATGCTGTTGTGATTCAGTAATATGTTAGCAGGAAAAGCATCTTTGCCATTTAAAAAGGGGAATCCTAAAAATGTGAATTGAAGCATTGATTTTATTATAATTCCTGTGGATTCTTCTCCTCTTTTGACAAAAACATTTTGATCTAAATTTTCCCTGCTGCAGTTCCTATTACAAGGCTGAATTGAAACACTCACTTTTTCTGTCTCCGTCTCCCCAGTTGTAGAAAAATAATTTTCTGGCCATGCAGCAGTGTTGGGAATTTAATTTTGTGTAGATTCACCAAGGGCCCTGAGGTCCCCTGTGAAAATGAGTTTTGAAGGTATCAAATCTTCTTGTTGCAGCTGGAACAACAAACTTACAAATGTTTTTAAATAAATTAATGTAAAGACAAACTCACTGACTGTTTCATTCTAAGCAGTCTTCTCTGAATGCTTCTAATTTGTGAAAATTAATTATGAAACACAACCATATGTCCCTGTAATTAGAAGAAAATAGATGGAAGATGAGGAGACTGACTGCATCCCGTGCATGAATAAATCTCCTTATCAACACATCAGCCCTAATCCCTCCTGGAGAATTCAGTCCAGCCACACACCCATGGGCTCCATCTGTGGCATCCTGCCACTCTGGGCATTGCTGTGCCATGGAACTGAGCCTTCTGGAAAGGCATTGGCAGTGATAGCTGGAGAGGCTTGGGCTCACCAGAGGAGGAGCGAGGGTGGCTTTGTGCTGGTGGCTGAGGCACTCTCACCTCCCTCTCTGCCCTTGCATTATCTCCCATGGCCAAGCCACCTCTGCAGCCTGGGGAGCAGCAGGAGACAGCCAGATGTTGGAGCTGCTGTAGGAGCTTCCCTTCGAGGTGCTCAGGCAGAGCAGAAGGAGTTCAGCTCCACCTTGGAGTGGGGGCAGAGGGCAGTCAGGGCTGGCTGGCAGCTGCCCAAGGGATTGCTGCCAAGGGATCCTGGAAATTATTACTCAACACCTTTAGGTTTTCTGCAGTCAATACCAGTGACAAAATGTACACACCTGACTCAACTGTTGTGCTCCAGGCTTAATTTATTGACTTGTATGGAGTTACTACTCCTGTTCCCCACTGATAGGGGTGGAACAGAGCTCCCAGAGATCTTGGTGAAGGTTACAGGGAGGAGAAACATACTTGACACAGCTAAAAGGTTTACCACAGCTATAAGGTAGTTCTTTTCTTTTGACTGACTGTGCTGGAAGAACAGCAAGGATATGCTTTTCAAAGTCCAAAAAGAAAGCCTAATGACTAATCTTGACCCAAACAACAGCGTGTGAGACTAAGGCTTTCATCTGATCTCTGGGAGAAGATCTCTGGTTATTGAATTTATGTCATCATTCTGCACTCCCTAGGACACTGCTGCCAGTTTTCATCAGGTGGTGCTTTCAGTTAAGTGACTGTCAGGAAAAAAGGATTGGAAGAAACCTGAAGCTGTGTTGCTCATGACAGGCTCAGTATCACAGTATCCTCTTCAGGACTGTCATCACCCTGCACGGAGCCTTTGTTATCAGAGATGATTCCCTGTGACATCATGTCATTTAAAAATTATTGCACACACTCTGACATTGCTTTGCACATCCTCAGTGTGGCCATCCATCCGTCAAAGAGGCAGCTTGAAAAATGAATGCCCAGCTGAGCACAAAAGCATATGCAAATCTTACACCCAATAATTTTGTATGAGAAGTTGTGAATGAAACTCAGCTCTCTTCTTACCATTTTTTATCTCTGATACTATGTTGGTTTTGTATTTTAAATGTACAGTAACCACTATAATGTGTGCTTTACTTATTAGACTAGCAGTTAAATATTTATACTCTTTTTTTACAGGCTTTGACTACAGCTAAATGACTGCTGTCAACCATCTTTCATCTCCTACAATTAGGCTGAACAAATGATGCAAAACCAAGTATGCTGAAGGAGCACAGACTTGAGATCCAGAATTAAAAGTCTTCCAAGAGGAATAGAAAATCTGGTGGGACCAAAGAAAGCCAGGAGCCCTACTGTGCTTAACTAACAAAGGTTCAGCCAAGGAAATTTCTGGTAGAACATCAAAAAGAAGAAACATATTGTTTTCCTTTTTCTCCGGACTGCCTGACAACCCATTCTTCCCTTTTTTACATCTGCAGTTCCCCAGGTGTTTCTTGTGGTAACCTTTCACTTTTTGTATCCAAAGAGCAGGATGTTTCCTGTGTGCTGTGTCAATAACAATTTGGTTTTCTCTGATATCAAATTGAAAAATTCAGCTGACAAGTCCAATACTGGCAATTCAGCTGACAAGCTCAATACCTGTGACTTAAATATGTGACAAATGTGAGCTGACTTGAACAGTCATTTCAAGTAACCTGTCAAGATATTGAAGATCCTGGGTCAATTTGAAACTGAAAAAAACCCCCATTAATATCTATTAATGCAGAACTAGCACTGACAAAGTTGTATGCCTTGAAATGAGTTAGAGAGAGGCATGTGACCGATGTGCTTGGAAATGTGATGTCTAGAGCAATATGAATATTGAATACAGAACCCTTTTTTTGTAAGGTTGCATTTTTGGTTTTGATATGCATGATATCCTTCATTTCTAGTAGCATCACATATGATTCACAGGCCCAGAGAAAACCATACTCAGTTTTGGCAGCAGTCAGGTTTGATGTTTGTACTTGAACCTATCTTTGAAATTCTCCAATTATAGAAAGGATGGAGTTAGAGGTTGGTGTTACACAAACCCATGGGCTGAACTGCAGCCCACTGAAATGGTAAGAACTGTGAGACATTCCAACATCATGAAGTTTGTCCTTAACTGGGGTGAAAAGCTGGAATTTTGAGATGTTTTGAAGAAGAGAAAAGCTAAAAATGTTTCTGGTGGAAACATCAGACAAATTTCTTGAAATGCAGCATTTCAGTGGTGTGTCAAACTGTGCCATGGATGTCAAGCAGCTTCACCTAATAAGGCAGAAAATGTATTCCATCCCTGCCCTGTTGTGCTCTGTTCCACTGTCAGTGCAGTGGGAAGAGAAAAGGACAGTTGGGCAGGAAGGAAGACAACAAATTTTGATTTTAAACTATTCAGAAACCTTTTTCCATGGAACATAGCAAGATAGAATTCTTCCAGAGAAGCATCAGAATACTTCTTTATACAATGCCATTTTCCATGTGGTTTAACAATGACAGATAAAATATGCTCCTCTTCCCTGATCCCTGCCAGCACTTCTCTCAGCCCATCATCACTCCTCCTGCATCCAAGGCCACAGCTGCTCCAGAGGTTGGTTGCTGGAGCTGTGTGGGTCTCTGCTGGGATGGTCCCATCAGGACATGGTACAGCTGTGCCAGGCAGGCAGTTCTCCTTTAAATAAAAGGGGAATTTTTATACCCAAGGTGTTCACAGCCTAAATCAAGCTGAGGACTCTGTGTTAACCCATCTCATGAACCTGGATGATACATCTTTGGAAATGGAGGGCTGTGTGGCCTGGGTTGCTGTTTTTTGCTGTCGCCCATTTTGAGTGTGGGCTATTTTGGGAGGAGTGTCTCTCTCTTTCAAGTGGAGGTGGTAGCCATGTCTGTGTCCTCTTTGGAGTGTGACTGGGCAGCCTGAGGTGTCCCATGCCTTCTGCTGCTTGGACAGGCTGCCAGAGCAGCAGTGCAGTTGCCCTGCAGCCTGTGGCCAGCAAAATAAGGTGGTCACTTGAGCAATGTGTTTAATTAGTGAAAAAGCTCCAGTGTCAGGAGTCACCAGAAACTCCTTGTGGTAATCTTGTCAGTCAACACAGTCACAGGAGGGAAGGCAAGTCAGAGTTTTTTACTGAGAACTAGATTTTAATCAGAGAGCAAACAAGACATGATGGGATTTCTGTGTGTGCTTCAGGGCCTGACTCAAATGCTGCTGGGAGTTAACCTCAGTGCGGTGCTAGAACATCCTACCAGCTGCACCTCAACATTTAGGAGCCAAATATGAAAAGTGTGATTGATTGATGCAGACTCCCACTGGGCACAGCATACTCCTGGCTTTGGAGATGGATCCTCCATTTGTTCTCCCACTTTGGCTCTTCTCAGCTAAAGATCTAAATGTTCTAAAGTGACTTTATCTCCAGCTCTGTTTTCTCTGAGTGTGTAGGCATGGATGAGCACTTCTCTATGGAAATTACAGTGAGAGTTATTCAAGTGTTTTAATTGTAACAGCAGTCTTGTGGAATTTGGAACACTGTCTTTTTAATAAGTTGCATACAGAAGCACTAATTAATATTCCAATGGGGTGCTGTTTGTGTGTGTGCCTATCTGCCACACAATGTCCTGCTAACAAAGCACAACACTCACATCTGTACAAGAAATTAATCATTCTTCAGTGAGAAAAATGCTTCATTTTCATCTCTGTGCCATTCCCCACGACCCATTAATTAGCATTCATTGAGCACCAAGAGCAGGCTTGGTGCTGTGTGGAACAGAGCTTGCAGATTGGGCATGGGTAAATGCACTGAGGAAAAGGCCACACTGGGAGAAGTGGCCACCCAAAACCAAGCTGGGAATGGAGGCTGAAGAGGGGAATTGAAGCTTCACTTCATAAACAAGACAAGTGACTGCAGACTCTGTAAATGCTAGTTAGCTGAATATTTTAATGTGTCTGAGGTAGGAATTCTCTTAGTGTTATAGTAGGGCACATGGGATTTCTAACATGGCTGTTTTGGGGGAGGAGCAGAAATCATCCTGTTTTTACTAATACTGTGGTATATATCAAGTATTTGTGTCCAATGCTGGTTCTGCATGCCTTGAGTCTCCATTTTGTCTTTTGGTGGTTGGTGGTTATGTAATAAATGGAAAGCACAGTGGTGGATGGGGATTGGATGACGATCCTTCCTTTAGTTTGTCCAGTTTAGCTTTCCTGTCCATGAGGGGTTCAACAGGGCTGCAGCAGAGCTGGACCTCTATTAATGACAGGGGTTGGAGGAAAATATTGTGTTTCATTAATTTGACTGTACATAACCACTACTATCCATTTTCCTGTAAACCCAGATGCTGGTGACTGTAAGAGGAAAAACCTTTTGGCAATACATGGGATTAAATGAGAAAATGTGATCACTTGAAAAAAAAAGGGAAGACCTGACCAGAAAAGAGAGACTGCAGCCCCATTGGTTTGCTTGGCTGTCATGCTATTGCTATATTTTAATCTCAAATTCAGAAGCAATAGCAGGTGTAATTTTTCTGCACTAGAGTGAAGATCTATTTTTTATTCTTTCAAGCACTGTTTGCTTGGCAGGGGATGGACTCCATTGACAGATGATTTATAAACTCTGATCAAGAGCATAGAAAATCCTCTTGCCTTCTCTGGCTTTTTGACAGCCCTGCAAGTGAGTGAGGCAGGATCATAGAGCAGGGAGGTGCTGGTGGGGCTGTCACGATGCTTCCCAGCTGCTGACCTGGACACTGATGGGCTTGGATGGGCCCCACTGCTGGATGTGTGCCCACCCTGTAGGATGGGCTTGGAGCACTGCTGGAGCAGGTCATGTCTGCAGGGAATCAGCCAGAGAGCAGTGCCCAGTGCAGCACAGCCTTTGACTTTGGCTTTGCAGCTGAGCTCTGGAATTAACAAGCTGGTGGGTTAATATGCTCCCTACACTAACACTGCACTCCCTTGCTGCCTGGGCTGGCTCAAGAAGGACAAAATTAATACTAATATTAATATTGATGAGGCAGTTATTCCTCTTGTGTGACATTCAAAAAGTGAATGTATAATATAGAGAAGTGAGGGCAGGCCACTCCTGACATTTCAAAAGGAAGAGGAAGTGAATGCAGAATAGCTCTCTTCTGTGAGTTCAACATTCCCATGGCCATATTTCTGACTTAATTTTTAATCACTGCAGGTGATTTGTAGGCACTGCTTTATGTACTTATACACACACATCTACACACAAACACACATATATGCATAAACCTCATTATAGCTCAGGACATTATCTTGGTTGACTTGCAGTTGTAGACACACACATTGGAATACACTTTTTTTGCAGATACTTATCAAGGAGCAATCACTAATAAATCCCTGAACCTGGCTCAAAGATACTAAAATGATAAATCTCTTATTTCCAGAGATAAGAGGTGTAATTTTGGCTGAACAGTCCTCCACACATTTTGGTTCCCAATGATCCATTTGTAGCCTAACAATTAATTTTCACATTTCTGCTTGGTGAAGATGTGGAATTCATTTCCTGCTGGAGAGGTTACTGGAATGATAATGTGCAGGTGGCTTGAGATATAGCATAAATATATTATGCTTTGGTGTGTCTCATTTATTATGTAAATATGGAGATGCTCAGTGCAGATGAAGCAGTTTGACACTGCAGCAGGGCAGTGCCTGGGCTGGCAGACACTGTGAGACTGCTCAATAATGCAAATCAAGCACTGACCACAGAAGCTGTGGCTGCAGAGATGGTGCCTGCCCACAGAAGCTGGAGGGTGTGAGGCTGTTCTCATCATTTTATTTTATGGCATCTAGAGCTGATTGCAAGCAGTGAATGAAATGCAAGGAAAATGATGCAGGACCTCTGCATGTTATGAGGGCTGTAATGACACTGTATGCTTGCTGTCCTTGGAAAGGCCCTTTATTTCCTGATTTTTCAATAGCAGCCCCCACCTACTGACCTTGGAGGAATAAGGGAATGTCAAGGCACCACAACTCAGTGCCCAGATTGGTGTGGGGGCATTTGAACAGCAATTTGCTCACTGATTGTGAGACCTTTAAGATGTTTTCACTGGAAACATGGCCTCCCTCAATTTCTGTTGGCTGTATTTTGGGAGAGAGATTCTTACTGCTCTAGGAATTAAACCCAAGGAAATCCTAGCTACAACCACAAGACTTTGAAGAACAAGACTATGTTATTTGCCCCGAAATCATTGTTTCAGAGGGGCTGTGTCTGCTGGTCCCTGTATCTTGCAGCTGTGGTATCATTAAAACATCACTGTTTATCTCAAGATAGCATCAGACTCGGTCATGATTTTCTGAAGCAGGAAAAGATGTGAAGCAGGATAAAGACAAGAAGGAACATTTTCTGTCCTACATCCATGGCACGGTGTTTGGATGATGAGAGGAGCTGGCCTGTCCCTTGCTGCTGGGGTAGGGCTGCTCCTTTACAAGCTGCAGGATGTTACCTGGCTCTGAGGGATGCTCATCTCCCAAAGGGGCCCTGGTTTTGGGAGTGGCTCCTCCTCTGGATGCTAATACCGGGCTGTCAGTGGGTTTGGTGTGTGAGGATCATGTCTGCAGGAAATACTTTAGAACACCATGACAGTTGGTTTTCCCACCTTTTTAGGAAGGTGCAGCCATCCAGGCAGTCTGGGAGAATTCCTCTTTGCACAGGGGTTGGCAGTGCTGCTGAGGGACTTACAGCTCAAAGCAGTTCTTTCATTTTGCCTTTTTCCAAACCACACTGCTCTACATTCAACTATGCTCAACAAAAACGGCTGAGACAAATCTGCCACTGCTGCTCAATTCACAATGATTTGCAAAACAGATCTGAGGCTGAACAGTTGTTACACAAATTAGGAGTCAATGTGCAAAATGAAATTAGAAAACAAACAAAACGCGGCACATTGTTGTGCTGTGAGCCTCTCCACAGGACAGGTTTGAGGAGGGATGTTTGCTCTCCTTTTCCTCAGGAAAGCAAGGTTGCCAGCTGCTTTCCCTGCTTTCCCAGCCAGCCTGGGAGAGGTTCCCTTTGCCATCAGATAAACAGGAGCTCTTCCCATTGCCATCAAGAGTGGCAGAGTGCATCCTATGAGGGAAGATTTAGGCATCATTGTAATTAACAAGTAACTCCTGGAATCTTTCCCTCCACTGGCAGTTGACAAAATGTTAAGAGATTAAGCTTTGTGCATGCCTAAAGCTTTGAATGGGTCAATAAATAAATAAATAAATATTCCTCTGCAAAGAAAGTGCTTCTCAGAAATCAAGAGTTGCTGATACAGTGGGGGATGCTCTGAATGTGAGTGAGGAGGGGAGGAAGGGGCCACATGATGAGCAGATGGGGGATTGTTAGCATGACCTTATCTTCCTTATACTTAAAAAAAAAATATCTCCTTTCTTGCATGCCATGGAAACAGCAGTGTCTGCCAGAATAAACACTGTTCAACCTAATGACCATTCTCTTGAAAATACCACTATAAAAAATTCAGCACGTGTGAGCAGTTTATGAAGTTCTGGTACAGCCTGACCTAAAAATTCAAATCAGAATAGTTTTTTGCCAATTCACTGTGACTGAAAGGCTGATGCACAGCTGTTGGTTTGGGAACTGGGTGATTTTTCACCTCTTTCAGTTAATGACCCAAAACCAAAAATAGTCAAATGACTATTTGAGTGAAATGACACAAGCCATGAGCTCCCTTTTACAGCCTTGATCTTGGTCAGTAATCTTTGCTCTTCTACAGTCAGATTCAGACAGAGTTTCTCTGGGGGACACTCCCATGAGTGTCAATCACAGCTTAAACTCAGCTTTCATTTTGCAGCACACTGCCCTTGCAGCTAGATGGTGGAAACATGAATTAGGTGGTGCAGGAGGGAGAGGGGAGAGTGTGGTTTCTAATAAATCACACTCAAAACCAGCAATGTGATTGCATATTACAACAGCATTTGTGTTCTCTATCCACAGACAGAAACAATAGGTGATGCAGAGCAAAGAAAAGAGCTGAAAGTTGTGGTGCCAGTGAGCCCGTACAGAAAAAGCCTGGTCTGGAAGAAGTGATGGTCATGGGTACGTGTGAGCCAAAAGCAGGAGCTATTTCCAGCTTTGTATGGGGCAGTCTCAGGCCCTTCTGTGCCTCAGCTTCCCAGCATGGTCAGGGCTTGCTGAGATGTTGATCAGCCCCTGCAGCTCTTCCCTTGTAACTATCACACCTGCTTTTGGTCAGATTTTTCTCAGTGAAGCACAGCACTTACATAAAATTGCTATTTCAGAGTAGTTGCTTTGAAATCTGGGAATTTTCTGAGGTAGGATAAAAGCTGTTCTTTAAACTCCTGTGGATTAAATCATCAGTAAAGTAACAAGTAGAAATAATGTAAAGAAAATTCCCTTATCCTTTCAGTACATCTGTGCCCTGCTCTTTTTGGGTTTGTCTGGAATCACTCAGATTCAGGAAAGAAACTTGTGATATTGTTCTTGCAAGCTTGTATAGGCAGAAGGTTTAGGTGTGCTGCTATATGGAAAGCTAACCTTTCTCACAGTGGTTTTTGAATTATTTAGGTTGGAAAAGACTCAATTCTAGACGTAACACTGTTAACTCCACCAATAAACCCTGTCACTAATTACCTGTCTACGTATCTTTTAAATAAAAGCAATGGCAAAATCATCTGAACATGGCTTCTCAGGGAGTCTGTGCATTTTGAAAATTCCTGTGTTGGGAGAGGAGTGTGTACAAGTGCAATTTTCAAATGTAAACCAGAATAATTCATGAGTTTATAATAATCACTCATGCCTCTCATCCAGAGCTGGTTGTTCTCTGGTGGCCTTCTACTGCAGACAGCAGCAGCAGCAGAAAGTGCTATTACTGTGCACTTGCTTTCTATTAATAATGCATATATTAAAAGTGCTTTTTTGAAGGTCTGCATGCCTTTTCTGGAGAGTAGGAAAGTGGTGACAAGCAGAATTTATGCCTGCTCTTGTAGATCTTTGCTTTTTGCCTCATGGCAGAGAATTGCCCCTGTGTGTCCCTACCCCAGGGCCTGGTGGATGGGGACAAGCATCTTCTTGGCTGTCACCAGCAACAAAACATCACTCAAACCTTGTGTGGGATGAGTGGGAGTATCACAGGGAGTGAATGGGACTTTAGTAGCTTGAGCACAGCACAGAAGAAAACACTGTAAGGAATCAGCATAGCCTGCTGGCTGGCTCTTGGCATTGAGGGAGTGAATAGTAAAACAATAAATGCAGTTTAGTCATTGCTGGTGGCCCCACTGGTATTGATGTATTTTCCTTCTGATCTCAGAGCATTCCTGCCGTGCAGAATCTCTCTGTTACCAGATTAGCTATTGTGATACAGTTGGTTTGGGAAAAAAAAAAAGATTTTGTTGCTACAGAAAATTGTGTCTTTTGGGAGAAATAGCAAACCCTGAAATATTTCTAATCAAAATCAAACATTTCCTCAACTAACAAGCCAGGACAATAAATTTTAGTGCATGTTTGAGGAGTGGGACAAACACTTCCTGAAGAGGCAGCCCTCTCTCTTCCTTGTGGGGTGTGTCCACAGGTAGCAGGACTGCAACAGGTCGAGATTTAAATTTCCATATGGCACATGGTGTCCCCATGGTGATTGAAAGAGGTTTCCAAAGACTTTAGGAGAGCAAATCTACACCAGATTGTTGTATTGCTGTCCATAGGGACCTTGAGAGGCTGAAGAACTGATAGAGAGGAACCTTGAGAAGCTCAACAAGGGGAAATGCCAAGCCTTGCACCTGGGGAGGAACAATCCCATACCCTGGTGCACACTGGGGGCTGAGCAGCTGGAAGGCAGCTCTGCAGAGAAGGATCTGGGGTCCTGGAAATCAGCAGGCTGGCCATGGCAAAGGGCAGCTGCCCTGGGAGGAGTGCTGCCAGCAGGTAAGGAGAGGGACCTGTCCCTGCTGCTCAGCAGGAGCAGTGCACACCAGGAGGGACAGGTCTGCTTCTGGGATCCTCAATAAAGACATGTGGATGTATGGCACTGAGCCAGAACAGGGCCATGAGGGTGATGAAGAGACAGGTATGTTTCTTCTGTGATGAAAGCCTGAAAGAGCTGGAACTGCTCAGCCTAAAGGAGAGAAGGCTCAAGGAGGGAATAAATACCCGATGGGAGCAAGTGATCCAGACACTTATCTCTTCTCAGAGTCTTCTTGACAAGATGCACTGGGCACAAATAAGGAATAAAAAGGAAAATGAAAACATGAAAACAGTTCTTTCCTTTGAGGGTGGTCAAATTGGCATATGGCTGCCCAAAGAGGTTATGGAGCCTTCATCCTTGGAGTTATCCAAACCCCAAGTGCACAGTCCTGGGAAACCTGCTGTGGCTTGCCCTACTTGAGCTGGAGAGTTTGACAAGAGGATTTCAAGAGGTGTTTGCCAACTTCAACTGTTCAGTGAGTCTGTGATATATTAGCTGTGAACATCTGCTTGTGTCTGATAAATAAAAAGTGCTTTGACTGAAATGATTACTATTAGTGTAAAACCCAAAATGCAAATAGGAAAGAAACTCTTAAAGGAGCCAATATATTGGATAATATATGGGTCCAATATTCACCAGTGATGAGACCTGCCTGTTTTTAATATTTTTTAAATTGCCACCTGGCAGAGATGAGAGATCCTCATCTGAAAGCAGTGGCATTTCAGTGTTGCTTATACCATGATAAATGGAAGCCTGACACACCTCCAAACACAAGAAAATGTGTATTCCTCAGATAAAATGTCTGTCTTGGTTATTTTCTGAAAGCAGCACAGGACAGTTAGTATATGCAAAGCCTAAGAGACAAAGGAATTTTTTGGATTATTTTTCAATCACCACTTTTTCTCCTAACACATTATAAATGAATAAACCTGTCATTGAGCTGAGATAAATTACTTGAAGTTCCTGGGAACCTATTACTGGCATCCCTTGTTTCACAGCTCTGACCTGCCCTTCCTAATGTTTTCTTGTTCTTCTGCAGTGTGTGGTGCTCAGGCCCCTCCTGGATGGCTCCACTGTGGCTGCAGCATGAAGCTCAGAGTTGGATGCCACATTTTCCTCTCACTCCAGCTTCCATATGAGAGAAGCATAGCTGTACACAGTATTTATTTTACAGATCAACTTTACAATTTCCATCTATTCAAGAGGTGGTCTTTTAACTCTCTCCTCGCTGCCCTCCAACCTACATTTACAATTTGCCTTGGATCATCCTCAGTCACATCTTTTATTTTCAGTACTGGTTGTTCCATCACCCAGGCAGGGAGTCACTGAAGCAGTTGTTCTGTGGATGTTTTTTCCCCCTGAAGTTATTTACATTACATACAAAAGGTATTAGGATGCACCAATTATAATGATGACCAAGGCACTAATTCTTAAGCCCTACTTTTGCTAGAGTAATTATGGGAGGAACAGTGGCATCCTTCTGCTGTCTCCACTGAAATCCAGGGTATGATGTGTGGGCATAAGACAACCCTTGGGTTTACTACCTTACAGAAGACAAGTCCCACATTTTCAGTACTGTGGGACTGACTCATATTTACAAAAGCCTCACTCTGCTCAGAACAGAGCAACAGATGCAATGCATGTCAATAGAGATTAAGAGGAGGATATTTGAAAGTGCTCCAGTCCTGTTTTGACAGGTGAAACAGACTGTTCAGCTTTTGACTCTCATTATCACTCAGCCTTAGTTAGCCTTGGAGATGTTTAGATCACCTTTGGAAATGAACCTTAGGCACTGAAAGAAGAGATGTATTGTTGAAATATTGCCTTTGGTGTTGAAATAATAGGCACCCTATATTTACTTGCCAAACATGCAAGTTAGCCAAGCCAGGGCACACCCAAATGCCCTTACAGGACAGTGGATTCTGTACTTTTGTGATTACTGCTGCAGTGCAAATGAGTTTTCCTAATTGTATGCATAGATATGTTCTGAAACTCCAGTATCTCCAGTTTTGAAAATTTATCCAAACTCATCATAGTATGAGAAGTCTCTCAATACATTTCTCTTTTTAAAAAAAGAGACTGTATTTTTAGCCCATTAATCTTCCTTCTCTCTTCTCTAAAAATCCTAATTCAAATGCTGCATCAAATTCCACCCCACTATTTCATGCCTGCTTTCACCTTCAGACATCACATTTCTGCTTTCAAACCTGTTACATACATAACCTTTATGGAGACTGCAAGATACCTTGCATTTGAGGGGCAGCAGAGCCAGCTGGTGCATCTCACAAATAGCATCTCTACACCTACATCTGTTTGATGGTATTTTGCACTGTGTATACATAGAAATGTGCACCACTTGTTTCTCTGTTTTTGATAAGAAGGCAGAATCAGCTCTGAACAGTTCAGCAAAGCTAAGTAACTGTTATTTTCAGGTGCAGTGGATAACGGAGGATTTCAGACAATGTGAAGAACATTAATCTGTCTGAGTCAGGTTGAAAGTCAGTGAGAGTTGAGGGCTGACTTTCTCTGCCCACCCCCTCTCCAGTCATGGCTCTCTGTGTCAAAAGTTTTCCAGGCTCTGTTGGACCTTGATTATATAAATATCTTGTTCTGAGGAGCAGGGCTTCTCTCCCCTTCTCTCTGGTGAGATGTGAGACCAGCACCCCTGACTTTTCAGGTGCTGCTGTCTGGGCAACTGAGTTCCTCCATGTGGTCCTGTGGGCATTTACTCAGTTTGCCTCCCTGCCAGCAAACAGGTTGCAGCAGTAAATGTCTCATAGGTAAAACCACTTCTGCCTCCCTGCAAACAGACTCAGTTTGAATCTGTCCCCCTGCTCCATGCCATGTGTCATCTCACTCTGGGAATACCTGCTGATGGCCATGAGTAAAGAAGCCCTTGGACTGTTTGGGCAAACCCTTTTCTGCTGCTTTTCCCTTGTGGTGCAGAACAGGAGGTGGAAGTGAGATGGAGAGGGCTCAGACCTGAAAAGGACAGGTTTTACTGCTCTTTGTGGACTTGTGGGGCACAGGGTTGTACAGTGATGTGGTTGCTCTTCCAGCTTGTCCATCTGCTCCATACAAAAGTAGACAAGTAAATAACTGTATCTAACACCAAGTTACCTGAAAAGACTGACCCATCCAATGAATTTCCTATAATGAATCCCACTGTTTCCATAGAGATCTTAAATTTTACTTCTTAGGCATGTCAAATGAATCAGAAATAGTTGGGTTGTATTGTCGTGCATTTCAGGCCTTTCATTGTTTGACAAAGCAGAAAGAATATAATGGAAACAGAATAGATTAGAATAGAATAGAACAGAAGAGTTGGAAGGGACCTAGAATGACCATCTAGTCCAACTCTAGTCCATGTTACTGTAACATGTCTATCACAAAGGCAGAATCTCACCAGTGATTTTTTCATGGCCAGCTTGGGACAGGGCAGTTTCCAGGACCCTTGTGATGAAGTAGCTTCTGTTTCTCAACCCAGAAATCCCTGCAATTTGTTAGGTTGGAAAACTGGCATCTTAGCACCACTCAGAGCGTCCCAAAGCTCAGCACTGTGGACTGTGGACACAGGACAAGGTTTCATGTTGTGGTGCTGCCTGACTCTTTCCAACAAGCTGCATGGACATACCAGAGAAAAATTCTTACAAAGCATCCTCTTGCCCTGCAGCTGGCAGGTGAGGACCTTTGCTGGCCCCAGCAAGGTCTTGGTAGGTGGCCAGAGCCTGGGTACTTGGTGGGGCTGTCTGAGCACGTCAGTGACTATGCTCATATCTGCATTGACGCACCAAGGTCAGATAATCTTGTGGTTGTGCAGGAGTGCTGGGAAGGAGCTAATCTGGCTGGCTAGTCAATGGCACTTCTGCAACTGCCACCAACCAGTTGGCCAACCCCCATGGAAAAATCACATAAGACAACAAACTTGTCCTTTATTAATAAATGCCAGGTGACAGCTAGATAGTGAGACAGAAGCTTGATTAATTCATTGCTTGTGTTTCCTCTTGAAAGTGACAGCACCTTCTTCTTCCTCTGACATATAACAACCATGAACTGAAGGTTAAAGCATATGATCAGATTTCTTGTTTATTTTCCTGGTTTAGAGCCAACACTAATCTTGCAACACTAGGATTTAACTAATTAGAAGTCCTGTGCAGGGAATGCTAGAATGGGAACTGAGCAGCTCGAAGCTCAAGCCAGCTGCTGGCCAGCTCCTCACATCTGCCAGACTCCCACATCTGAGCATAAGGTGGACACAGGGTTCTTCCTCCCAGATCTCTGTCTCCTTCCTCACCAGCTCCAGGAGACAGGATGGCTCCATGAGCCCAGAGCTGCACATGGCTCTGGCTGGAGGCAGCTCAGCTTCTGTTCCAAAGGTGGCTCCCAGGGCTATGGAGTTGGGAGAACAATTCTACAGGCAAGAGGTTTAGGCTGCTTTAAGACCAGAAGTCCTCACAGTTATTGCAACTGCTGAAGAAAAACAACAACAACAACAAAAAAAAAGGCAAAAATGTGCTATTTTGTCCAAAAACCTGTGAAGTGTTGCTCTGGCTCCTTCCGCCTCCTTTACCCCAGCTGGCACTGGGCTGAATTCAGGTGTTAGAGAGAAAATAGGAACTTTAAAAAGAAAACAGGCATTTTTGCCTTTGATTTTCCTTGGTATGGAAAAATTTGAAATGCTGGCAGAAATGTTTATGTGATTTTTTTCCCTATGAATTAAAAGAGAAAGGATTTAATTTCTTTCATCTTGCTAATAGGTATTTTTAAATTTCTTGTATTAGTCAATTACAGTCTCTTTAAGCATAACCTTCCTTTTGCTTAAATTTACTTCCATTTACTCCCAGAATTTGAATTTGTCCTTCACATAGTAGAGATACAACAGGAGACAAAAAAAAGCATGTATTCTTTGCACAGTGTAGCTTTGTCTCTACCAAATAGCTATTTAAGATGTTAACTGACATTATTTGAAACTAAATAATGCATTTTCAACTACTTAATAATAATATTAACAGGCTTTGTCAACATGATATTTTATATGTTTACTTTTAAAGCAGATATCCAAGACCACAGAAACTAGTTTAGCCCATGTAAGAACTAAAAATGTTGCCACACCATCTGCAAGGAACATGGGGGCTGCAGAAATAAATGGTATCATTTGAAGCATGAGATATTCCATGTTTGGAGATCTTCCTGTAATTTGGCAGTTCTTCTCTTCTATCTAAACTCTTCTGGTTTCCCAGTTCTTGACGTCAGATTTTAAGATCTTGGTGCACACTGGATTCTGGGCACAGATTTATGGAGGATATTACCAAGCTGAAACAGAATCTGTCAGAAAATGTTTGTGTTGTGATAGTTATGAAACACAGATAGTCTCAAAGGCTTCAGAAGTGTCATGCCAGCTTCAGTGCTTTAATCAAAAGCATCTTCAAACTAATTGATCTGCTCTTGTATTTTCCATATGCTCTTCTTGTAAACTAGTCTGCCATCACCATAAAGTCATGTAATTGCAAGATACAGTGATAACATCTCTCTGAAAATACCTGCTAATAACTAAGTTTTATAGAGGAACAAATCTTTGCATTCAAAAAGGCCACTGCCTCTGCCATTTGTGCCTTGAATTTTTGGAGCTAAAAAATGGAGCAGTGTCTTGTGACATTATTTACGATGCCTTGGGGAGAAATTTTAAATGATGGCTCTGCCTGTGATGAAGTAAACATTAGAGCTGATGGGGAAAAAATTCTTTCCCTATCATGAAATTTCTAGCTAAAAATCTTGTTTAGCAGAAATTTATACATAGTCAAGCAATTATTTTTCACTGGAAAATATTGTGACAAATTTTTCAAGGACACTCATTATGAAGAAGGCAGCTCTGCATGTAAACAATATTCAGCTGAACAACACAGGAGCCTGATGTAAACACATCTGGTGCATGCTCGGGTGAGACTGTTTAGATTTTAGAGGGGATATTCACTTTTTAAAAAATGAACTGACATTGTGATTTATAGTTCTGTAATCTAACAGTGAACAAAGAAGATGTGGTGCATCAGTAAAACCAAAGAAGGGAATAATATGTATTTCCCGTTTTTCCTTTTTTGTTAACAAATTCTGTTGCTTCTGCTGATGTGGGACACCACATTAGAGGTCATACATGAGGCAATGGTGATGAGTGATGGGTTCACATCACAGCCAGTCCTAGGATGCACAAGAAATGTCATCAGCCTGGATTTGCTCTTCAGTGTGCACAGGGTCTTACCTGGGAGTCACTAGTGGGAGAGGTGGTTATAGATGCAACTACACTGCAAATAGTTTTAACTTTGTGGTGAGAGAGCAGGAAAAATGAATTCAGCATGCAGATGTTACATTCTGAAACAAGGAGTGATATTAAAAGGCAGTAATTGGTACAAAAAGTCACACAGAACAATCTCAACCCCCAACCCCTCAATGACCTGAAATGCTAGAAGCACAGGTGAAATGTGTGCCAAAAATCAAAAAATAAAAAATTGTGATAAAGCACAGCATAGTCAACAACTAGTCAGGATGGCTCTAAAGAAGAAAAAGATGAATGTCCAAGAAAAAACATAATTATTTCTCTAAGTAAAAATAATGGCAGGGCCCATAAAATATGTGAGCTGAAATATAAATGGGAAAATAAGAGGTCAGAAAAAAGCATTTGGAAAATACCTCACAAAAGGCACTCAAACCAAGAGTAAAAAAGTTCTTTAGATATATCTAAAGAAAAGTAATGAATTGGTAGAAAAATATAAAAGGGACCTTACTGATAATGGGACTTCAGAGACAGTAAGACATAGCAGAACAGCCCATTGGAACTTGGATGAATGCATTGCTGAAAGTGTTGAGACATTCCTACACTGGGTACATACCTCAGGGCCTGTGGGTCAAAGGAGTGAAAGCAGTATGAAGAAAACATGGGAAATATTAGCCTAAATATCTGAATTAGATAGTGCTGGCCAAGGTTTGTAACCTCTCTTTCCAAATTATATTTATGCCTGATAACTGGTGAACTGGCAGTGTGACTCCCAACAACCCAAGGGATTGCAGAAGAGCTCATGGGGATGATGGACCAGAGAATTGACTTCCATCCCCTGTACCATGGTGGACTTCATCATAAAGAACAGCTTTCCTGAGTATTCTTGAGATGGGGAGTTGTCATGTTCCCATAACTCCTGAGAAGGGGTTGTCATGAGAAGGAGTCCTGCTGCAGTTTTGGAAATGTTTCAGGAAGCTGGTGGATGGAGGGGATCCAGCATGTTTGGTTGGGTGGATCCTTGGATGAACAGCAGATGTTGCTCAAGGAAATAAGTAGCTTCACTGCTTACAGGAGGAAAGTCCTGGTGCAGGATGAAAGCTGGTTAACTTTTAGTTGGGAAGGTAAAAATGGAAAGGAGAGGATGGGGCCTAGTGGTCACTTTGCAGGATGGAGAAGAGTTAGCAGTGGAGTGATGAAGGCAGGGAACAAAGTGAAGACAGACCTAGAATTCACCAGATCTATCAGCAAACAGAGGACATTCAGAATGGATCAGAGAAAGTGATGAAGCTTGCATGCTCTCCCTAAACAGCATTTCCTATTGGGATCTCTTGTCCTGCCCATCATGACCTCTCTTTTGGTGCTGCACCCTGCCTGACAGGCACACTGAGATTATGGCCTTGGTCTCTTTGGGCTTTTGAACCCCTTTTCACCTATGAGGGAGGCACCTCCTCGTTTGGGAGAGTGTGGTGGCAAACAAGGCAATGCCTTCTGCAGAAAGATGTTGCCTTCTTTGAGAGCTGGTGGTCTCACACCCTTGCTGAGGTTCAGTCCTGGGGCACTGCATCTTGTGGAGGAGGAGGATGCTCAGGGTCTTATGCTCTGTAGGCAGAGACACAAGAATGATTTAAACTCAGCAATGTCACAGTGAAGCACTAGGTGGAGGACTGTGCGGTGGGATGGGGGGTAATTCCCTCCTGAGTGATAAACAGAGATTGTGTGAGCCACAGATGGGCAGACAATAAACTGCAGATCCTCACAGCTTCTGCTGGATGCCCAAAGCAGAAGTGTGAAGTATCTGAGGTTCCTGTGCTTGTATAACACTGTGTGTGTCTGACAGAGCCTCCTTAAAGAAATGTCACTTGCTTGCAAGCTCTGTGCCAGAGTGGGGAGTGCATGTGGCTCACCTTTAACTATGACAGAGGAAAAATTTACACTGCCATGCTGGGTTTTCTGATCTGAGGGAGGAAACAATCAGAATGAACTTCTTCCTGACAGGATTTATTACTGTGCTTGCTGCAGTTCAGAGGCTGGACTAGTAAATCTGAGCAAATTGATAAGGCAGTTTTAGCTGATATAATTTCTTTGGTATGTATGCTGACATCTATAGAGAAAGGGCTGCAGTTTTTAATGGAAGGATGCAGTGAAATAATGTAGATTTATTTTCCTGGTAATGCACTGGATTCTGAAATAAATTGTCTATTTTTCATGATTTAGGAGAGAGTGGGGGAAAAGAGAGGTGTGAGATATCGGTTAGAAGAATGCATCAATGTATAAATTAAAGTGCAGTATAAACTAATGATGCCTTCATTTTGAAAAGTCTGGAAAAATTTTGGTTTCAAGGGTCAAAAGGGATATAAGTGGTTTAGGACAAAAATAAGGATCATGTTAAAAATTGCCTTTTAGTTAGCAGAGAAGTGGTAAATATTTTTAAAAAGTAGCTAAAAATATGACTGCAAGAATAGATGTATTGCTTGGCATTCAGCTGTTGAAATGGATTCCTGCTATTTGTACCATATGAATACAGTGTTTAGCAGTAGCTTTTTCAATATTTATTAAGTTAGCCATGGGCTGTATTTGAAATCTGTTTCTTTTGTTGTGCATTGTAAATGCACTCCTTGGACCCCCAGCTGGAGAAAAGCTGTGCACTCTGAGGTCACACATCTCTTGTTCCTTGGCAATCACTCCTTGTGTCCTTCAGTGAGCTCCTTAATGGTATCACAACAAGCTGCATGTGGCTGTGCAATAAAAGGAATTATTGTATTAGTGAAAAGCACTGGGCTATCAGAAATAGACTCAGCCTAAGGCAGGAAATGACTGTACCATTTTGTTTCCATATACTTGCAAGTGATTTATTTTAAAGCAAAACAAAGGAATGCTATGTGTATTCACACTCAAATTATCAGAGGAAAGAGATGCTTCAGATACCACTAATCTTAGTTATTCCAGTAAATCATCTTCCTTGCCAATAATAGGATTTTTTTTTTGTTTATATTTGTTTTAGGATTGTATTCTTAAACACATTTTTAAGGGAAACACTCTGGAGATTTTACAGAAGAAACAACTCAAGTAAACAGGCTAGTTTAGTGACCATAAACCACCCTAACTGAAGCTCATCAAAGCCCAGACTGGGTCTCAGCAGCACTGCTTTAGCTTTTCAATTCTCTCCACGAGCACAAAATGCAAATAAGAGTGGATTTTGCCATTCGATTTTTATCTGTCATAGCCAGGAATAAAATATCCACTTGAGCTTTCAGTTCATCTCCATTATCTACCTGACTGGTTTGCTTCTCCCTCTGGGGTGGGTGCACTGGAGCCCCAGGGATGCACACTATACTGCTCCTGGCATGCTGCAGTGTTCATGGGAAGCATACCTGTGTGCAGAGTACAAATCAGGCCAGGTCATGGCAATCCCCCAGGTCCTGATCTCTCAATTGTCTCTATCAGGATGGCTGAAACACATCTGTGCAATCTGATTTTCCTCGCACTGAAGTCTGCTCATGGGAGGCTGGTTCACAGCCCATCTGTATTTTATTCTGACATCAGATGCAGATTAGAGGCACTCCTGGGTCTTGCTGTTCACAGTGGGCAGAGGTGTCCAATGACTCTGTCTGTGCTTGGGTCAGAAGTCTTATTTTAAAGGCTTGCTGGGATCAAAGAAGATCTACTATGATCAGAAGGGTGGTGATGGAGGGAGAGCTGTCAGCTGTGGGTGCAGATCAGTGTCTCTTTGGAAAAATGAGCTGGTGGTAATAGCCCTGCAGTGTACATAACAGCACTCAACATTTATGGGCAAAGTAATCTGACTGGAGCTAAATGCTCTCAGGGAGGAAATCTGGGAGACAAAACCCCCCACCATTAGGAAGTGCTCATCAATGAAAAGATTAATGCAATGTATAAATCTTAAAATGGTTTGAAGTACTTCACGCAGATGGGAAATGCATCTCACTAATGCCAAGATTTGTCAGGTGTTTGATAGATGAGAAACCTAAGTAGCTGTGTTGGGTGCAGTGGTCAGTCCATTTTACTGATGGTCCAAATCGTGTTATTGGAACAAAATAGCCTTAAGCAGGAGACTAGATCTGTGAAAAGACCTCTTCCTAAACAAGATTTCTTCCCAAACTGAGGCAGTTCAGCTGCTGCTGTTGTATTGGTAGTTTAGTAAAATTTCTTCTTTTCAAGAGGTAGTTTAGCTAAAACTGTGAATACTGCTTTGGAGTTTTAGAATATTTATAATTTTTCAAGGCAAAGGGGAGACAAGCATTATAAACGTACATTTTTTATTTCGATTGATCTTGTATTTTTCCTGTCCCAAAGAGGAAGATAAATATTTTGTTGCAGCTATGAGACAGATGTGTGCTGTGTAATTTCAAGCAAGTCAGATTAAGAACAGCTCTTTATCTTACCCTAGAGCTCAAAACCATCTCAATCAGTGGAATTAGAAGCTGCTTAGTCCAGCTCTGGGCACATTACAAGAAAATTCTTGTCATCTAGACTTCCTCCTGTAGCTTTCTTTATTAGATTATTCCTTTATATTTAGTTTTAGTCTGGGCAGCACAAATCTGCTCATATAGGCACTTTTAGATGATGTTTTTGTGACTCGTATGACTTTATTTGAAAGACTGTTCCTTGGAAGGGTCCCATTTTCCAAAAGGCTTGCAGAGGTACAAGAAATACTCAGAATACACCTTCAGGAAGGGCTTGTTCTTATAACCAGAGTTATTCCAAATGGACATTTTGGTAGTGTCCAACAACCCTAGTGACAGACTCTTTTTTGCAAGAGGCTATTGATTATATTTGCTGTATTCAACAGACAATCCCAGCCCCAGAGGTGTGCAATTCAAGGTCTGTCTACACTGCAGCTGATTTGGGCACTTCCAAACATGATGTTGCCTGCCCATCTCACAGGCATGAGCTGTGAAACCCACCCAGCTATTCCTGCCCAGGAGACAGTGAGGGAATTCAGGCTTGGTGAGGCTCAGAGAGCCTGTCCAAGTTTAGGACATGACTGCAGGTTTGCTGGCCCCTTAGTTCTCCAGCCTAACTTCTCCATTTTACAATGCACAATCCAACTCCTTTTTTATTTAGTACAGTAGCTGAAACTTGCAGGTATTTAGCTGGAAAGTAGATTTAAGGACATTAAAAAGTTATTCTGGAAGGATGCTCTCAATACCCATGTATTGATCTCTCACATGAGCCTGGGAAGCTCAAAAGGAGCCCAGAAAGACAAGAACCAAAGGCACCCATCCCTGTCTAACACTTCCTGTAGTCCTCTGTTAAACTTGGCATAAACAGCTTGTCTGAGACTCACAGGAATTCTGTGAGAGGTGAAAAAACAACCCTCAAACCTCCTGGCAAACCATTCTTCCTCAAACCACTACTGTTGATTGATGAACATTTTTCCCTTCACTCCCTGCACAAGTAAAGAAATTTTACTGGCCTGTACAATCAAATATCTCCTTTGAAATCACAGCCTCAAAGTGTGCTGATCACCAGAGCATCCCACAGGCTGCTGGGAATGCTGAGTGATTGCTCTTGTTTGACTCAGGTGCTGATGACTCCCATGATTGCTGGAGCACAAAATGTCAGCCCCTGTATCTCTGCAGTGGATTTTTCCAGTGATGACCCTTTGAAAAGCTGATGACCAGAAACAGGAGATATGAGGTGACAATCTGGGTTTGAATGGCTTTTCTATCACACAATGTTTTAGAAATGTCAGCTGTAATTGAAATTTAATCTTCCAACAAGTTTCATCTGGCTGTTATTTTCAGACAATGTGAATGTTGCATTTTAATAAATGGCATCTAAACTAAAAGATTCTATTGATTTAGTCTATTTTTTCTTTTCTCAAAAGGATACTGACATCTGGGGTGTGGGTCCTAAATTAATCTGACTTTCATAAATCAGATACTTCCTCTTCTCCAAATATAATTTTAAAAAAGTAGTCTAGGTAGCAAAAATCCAACATCCCAAAACTTTGACCTGCTGTAGCAGGACAAGTAATACTGATACCATTTGGGAACTAGCTGAGCTGAAGAGTAGGAGCAAAAAGAGGAATCTAAGCTTGTCTGCAGCTAGCTGGTGGACACTGCCCAAAAGCAAGGAGTAAGCAGATTTAGGTCAATGTAATCAGAATTTATGCAGCGTCTAACTGTATAAAATAAATAATAAATATCTATTGTATTTACAAAATATATTATTATATTTTTATATGACAAATAAATTGTGCAAACAGAGTAGAACATGAAAAGTTGCAGAGGAAGTTCATCAGAAATATGACAGTTTCTATTGCAGAAAACACCAAATAGACTAAACTTTCAACACCAAGAAGAGATGATGGGAGGGTAATGTCAGATGGTTAGAAGAGGTGAATAAAGGATGATTATTCTCTATAACTTATAATAGATTGTCATCAGAATGTAAGACATTGTTTGCAGAAAATTTCACACAAGAAAAAGGAAGAAATGTACATGACAATCATGGAAGTTTTGAAAAAATATTGTAGTGGCAAAAGGAAAAGAGGGGCTGGAAGGTTGGTTGTGACAATCCAGCACAAAAGCAAGAGTAACCTTCAATGCAAGTATTCTTCAAAATGTTGGTTGCTGGATGGAACAGTGGGAACAGTGCATGCTTCACACATTTCTTACACTTTCTCATTGCCACCTGTTGCTATTGAGTGTCAGAAACCTGTGTGGCAGCTCTGCATGTAATAGCAATATCTGACTTTGACTATTTTTGAGTGGCTTTCAAGGACAAGCTCCTCCTGCTGTCTTGGTGTGGATCCCACCACTCTGAACCCTATTTGAGACTTGGAGGAACCTGTCCATCAGCTTCCCAGAATTTTCTGTGCTCATCTTTGCCTCAGCACAGAAACTCCTTGGGTGACTAATGCCATTTGCTCAGGGTTGAACAGATGTGCCAGCTCTCAGGAGCAGGTCACCTCAAAGGTTTTTGCGATCCAGGGTTGGACAAAGAGCCTCTTGATCTTCCCCCAGAGCAGTCTAAATAGACCAGAGTGTGTGGCTGGACTGTAGTCAGATTTGGGGTGGTGATAGATGCTGGTCTTAGTGTTACACTCCAGCACTTGAGAGATTCCTCCAGGCACTTCCCTTGTGGGGCAGTTCTGTGACACAGCACCTACACCAGGACTTCATAGCTCTCCTGACTGTGGGTGTCATGGTGTAACCCAGCAGGCAGCTAAGCACTGCACAGCTGCTCCTTACTCCCTCCTCCCTCCCTGCACTAGAGTGGAGGACTGGGGAAAAAAAGTCAAATTCATGGGTTGAGATAAAGACAGTTTAATAGGACAGAAACAGAAGGGAAAATAACAGCAATAATAACAATGATACAAGAATTAGAGTATACAATCCACCAAGCAATGCCCAGCCAGTTTCTGAGCCATGGCCCCTGGCCAGGTTTCCCTCTAGTTTATGTGCTGAGCATGAAGCCATATGGTATGGAATATCCCTTTGCCCAGTTTGGGTCAGCTGCCTCAGCAGTGTCCCCTCCCAGCTTCTTGTGCACCCCATCCTACTTGCTGGTGGGGTGGGGTGAGAACCTGAATGATCCCAGACTTAGTTAAAACAGTGCTTAGCAACAAATAAACACCAGTGTGTTGATAATAACCAACATTATTCTTATCCTAAATCCAAAACACAGCATTATATTTGCTACCAGAAATAATATTAACTCTATACTAGCTGAAATCAGAACAGTATTCACCCCTTATTCTATAAAATTTATGTCATGCCCAGGTCCCATGCTTTTCAATAGATCCCAAGTAACCACCATCACTTTTCCTGTCTTTTGATATATAAACACAGATATAATTCCCTTAGTCTATGTGCCATCCCCCTAACAAGTCCACTGACTTCATTTAGTCCATGACTTTGGGTTTCATCTGTCATTTTAGTCCTTTGGAGAAGAAGTGGTGTGGTGTTGGATGTTTTGCCTGCTGAAGTCAGTTCTCATTCCATCACTGCTGTGTTTGTCCAGTTTCATCAAAGCTTGTTCTTCATTAATCTGGGTGATTCCTCTGTAATAGCCTTGATGTTGCATGTAGCCAGCTCAGCAGTGCTGACATGAGTGTTAGATTAACCTTACACAATCCAAATCACTGGCTATTCTCACACAGAACCAGATCCCCTAGGAGCAAACTTTGGACTTCCTATCCTCCCACGACCCACCAAGTGCACCCAGGTCCTTGAGCAAAAGCAATCCCATGGATGGGTTTGTCATTGCCTGATGCAGGAGTAACTCAGATTGTTTGCCCACCATCTTTCTTGTGGGCCCTACAGGGACTTTATCCCCTTCTACACTATGTAAAAGTTTTGCTAGAGCACAGCTGGCAGATCCTCTAGTGCTGACTGCCCAGGTGGCCTTTGCTAAACGTGTATCCCATTGTTTGAAGGTCCCACCACTCATTGCTTTCAGTAACAGTCTGTTCTATCATTCCATTTTCCTGGACACTGGCACATGATGGGGCATGTGATAAACCAATGCCATGCTCTTCAGCCCAGGTGTCTGTGAGGCTGTTTTGGAAATGAGTCCCCTTGTCTGGCTCCATTCTTTCTGGGGTGCCATGCTGCCATAAGACTTGCTTTCCAAGGCCCAGGACAGTGTTCCAGGTGGTGGCATGGGACATGGAATAGGTGTCCAGTTATCTGGTGGTTGCTTCCACCATCATAAGCACCTGGTGCTTGGGGGGTTTGTGGGAGAGTCATAGAGACAATCTGCCATGGAGTATACTGAGTATATATACTTGACACTCTTCCTGGTAAAATTTTGGAGACCCATGGGACACAGGTGTCATGAGTTTGGGTGAGGGGTAGCCTAGAAAACATGTTACTCTCCAAAGTGGGAGGGCTGCACATGGCCCATGCCATCCCCAGGCCAAGCTTGGTGCTGCCTGAGGAAGTTCTGAACCCCAAGGCTGTGCCAGGGGAAGCACAGTGGGAGTTTGGTGGTGAGACCTGAGCAGTGAGTGGTTTATTCAGCTGCCCCTACACTCTGCCCTGTGCCATGGGAGGCACCAGAGGGTAACACAGAGCTGAGTCTGCTGAGGCTGTGTGCTCTCCACCCTCCTGGCTGTGGCACTCCTGGCTGGTGTCTCAGCCTGCAGCAGTGACATGGCAGGACAGAGTCCCCCTGTCCAGTGCAGGGTGCCTGTATTCCCCAGGAGCAGCAGCAATCACCCTTCTCCTCTGATTCCAGCAGAAAACTCCAGAGAGGTCTATCAGGCTGCCTGAACTGTCTTCTTCCCCCTCCTCTCCCAGGCCAGATGCCTGAAATTGCAGTGGAGCTTTGCCTAAATTACTCACCTAAATGAGACTGACTGGAGCCTGTCCAACATGTCTGTTCTAATGGGTGGTTTTATTGCCTCAGCCTCAATTGTTTTGGAATGTGCTTTGTTTATAGCAATAATTGATCATGCTTTGTTACAAGTGAATTAGTGACAGCTGGAAGATCTAATCTCTAATTTTCCTTCAAACAGGGAGAAATTTTATAACATCCATTGCTCATGTATAAGAAAACCCCTTTTCTTTTTCCTTTTACCCTTCTAGTTTTGGAAATATAATTCCAGTGTGCAATGGGAGTCCCTCATATACTATCGTGAATTTGGTGCTCAGGATAAGTCTGTCATTGGTCTTTATGATTTAATAAGATTGATGATTTTTTCATTAGACAGATTCTAACAAAATACTTTACAAATATTACACCATCACAAGGCAGCTGAAGGGAAATATTCCCAGGAGCCTCAAGGAGAAGCTTTGGTGCTCATTATTACCAACAAGGGCAATTTTGTATGCACAAAGAATAGGCTGGTGAGGGGACCATGGGGCATGATCTGCAGCAAGTGTACCCACTTGAGCTCATCAAGGTCTGCAGGATAGTTAAAGTTTCTGTGAGATGGACGAAAACCTTTGAATAACAAACCTCTGGCATTTGGAATAGGGTATTTTAGAACTGCATTCCAATTTAACAGTCACAGAAGGCAGGTGAAGAGTCCAGCTAAATAATGTGGCATTTTAAAAGCCACTTCAAGCAGTGTTCACACCTGCCACAGCTCTCCAGTGATCCCAGTTTTAAGCACTTAACAGTGGCCCTTGGTTAAGCATATCTCTCAGTTCTGGCTGTATGGTAATGGAAAGTGATGGTCACTTTCTATGGTGCTCTGTGTCTTGGGAGAGCTGAATCGTGCTGTGAGTTCTTGGTTTCCCTACACTTGCTCCCCACTGATGCAGGTGGGATAAGTCTGTGCCCAACTATCCCTACGGGCTTGGAGGAAGATGTTTTGCTTTCCTGCCTCCATTAGTCTGCTTTAAAATGTCAGCTTAAATAAAGGTATTGGCTGGACAATGCAGATGTGAAAATTAAAGTAGATTCAAAATGTCTGAACAAAGACAACATGGTTTAAATGACAGATGGTTTTTAGAGCATTGGCTGATGATTCCAGTAATGAGGGATAGTGACTTTAATCCAGGGAAGATCAGCTACAGAGCTGATTTTAGGTCTGAAGCATCTAAACTTATTCCTCCTCCTAAGTAGTCATTAAAAAATTGTTTTTCTGGACTGCAGCAGAAAACAACCAGATGCCAATGACTACATAAACTAACCCCCCATTCCATCAGATATAGGGAATGAGCAGGTGCCACATAGCTCCTGATCTTTGATGCCTTTGCTTCGAATGTTTCACAGCAAAAAATGCTTAAAAACTCTTGAAGACTTTTGCTGTGTTACGTGTTATGCCAAGACAGGAATGCTGCTGTGGTCTTCCTTGCTTGAAGGAAAATACTAGAGAAAGCAGCTGTTCTAGTGGCCATTACTGTGAGTTTAAAATCACTGTATTGACTAATTTGGCAACTTAGACTCTCCTTATATTTTTGTTTGCAGCAACAGATCCTGGTGGATAGTTACTCTTTAAAGTAGTGGAATAAATTTATCCACCAGGCTTATTGACAGCGGTCTTTTCAATTTTAGAGATGTAATTCCCTGGCAGAGTCCACCACTCTCTCTCTATGTCTGTTTTCCTTAGAAACCTTCCCCAGAGACCCAGGTTGTCATTTTAGACACCTATACAAGTGTTTCTAAGCTTCAAAACACCTGAGCTTTTGTGCATCTCTTGGCTGCTGCCCAAGCCAAATGTCATTGCCTGTCCCCTTGATGTGAGAAGAGCACTGACAATTTGCAACAGTTTGTGCCTAACCCCATGCACTAAGCTCTTCAAAACACAGAGCTTTTTGTTTTCTAACCTCTAAAAAATAGCTTGACTTAGAAGCCTGAGAGACAAGGTCACCTTGAAAATGGGTGCTCAGTTGTGAATCCAAACCTGACCCAAAATTTCTGTTTTGTCTTGTTGGAAGATATTGATTGCTCTGCCCCAATTCCTGAAGACATGGCCAAGTGCTCTTTTAACAGTTGATCACAGCTGTGAAAAAGTTTAGTGCAAATCTGTGGCTATTTGTGCTTGAAACTGATTGAAGGATTAAAACTCAGGTACCTAATGCCAGCCAGGGAAAGAAAGGGCTCTCCAGAAGATCTGCTGGAGCTCCACAGTTTGCTTCTTGTTCTGAATCACAAAGACTATCCAGAGTTGGAAGGGACTCACAAGGATAATCCAAGTCCAACTCCTGGCCCTGAAAGGACAGTCCCAGAGTCACACCAGGTGTCTCAGAGCATTGTCCAAATCCTTCTTGAAGTCTGCCAGGCTTAGGGCTGTGACCACTCCAGTATGGTCACAGTCTCTGGGCTCTGTTGGGAAGATGCCTTCCTCCCACCACTAACCATGGAGAGCCCAGCTTGTGAATGGAGCAGGCACTGCTGGATTGTCCTGCTAGGTCCCAAGGCACTTATGTCCTTGGTTACCCTCTAAATGGGTTTCTTCTTTTCTTTTGCAGTTGGGATAAAATCAAATGAAAGAAACAGTGCTCTAATTTTGAAAAGTTGAAGGCTAGGGTTGATTTTGAAAAATGAGTCCTTTGCATTTTTTAATAGACCTTTTTTTATTCAAGCTTAAGGAAGGCAAAAGAGTTCTGAAAAATGCAGCCAACCATGACAAAATGTATAAAGCCCTAAAGAAGCCATGCCTGCATGTTGGAATCCAACTGTGTAGCAGTATATAAAAAAACAGGAGGAAAGGAGGCAATTTTATCACTATTGACAGGTCAGAGACACACAGAACAGGTTTAACTCCTTCAGAGCAGATGCTGAGATTTTGCAGCCATATCTTTAATTATTTTAAATTTCTCTTGCTGTTATCTCTCTCTGCACTTCTACCAGGCAGCACAGTCGTGTTGCCAGGTTTGGCTGCCTCTGCCAGGACTGCTCACACTTGCTGCTCCTGCTGGGAGTATCCTGCTGGGCAGGACAAGTGGAAAAGGTATTAGCAGCTCTGGGCTCTCCAAGAGGCAATGTTGAGAGCTGAGGTTCCCCCTCCTTCCTACCTCTGTGTTGCTTTGCAGAAAGGTCTGCTTTCTAGTTCTGGGCAGGCTTTTGCTGACCTGAGTTTTGTCTGATCAGGAAAAATTGGCATGGTAATACCTGGCTTTGAACCTTTGGACCTTTAACCCTCCCTGAGGTGAAAGAAGTGTGTTGGGCATGAGAGAACCTGCAGGGAGATTTTCGAATTCTGCTTCTGTTTTATTGAAATCTAGTATTTACCCAAGGTTGCAAGAGATGAGCTTGGTCTCTCCTAAATGGAGGTGTTCAATTCCCAGACTGTTGTGTCCCACTGTGCAGATATGTGATACATGTGAAAAGCACCTGGTGCATGCACCTCAAAACCAATTTGTGTCCTAAGCAAAGAGACAGCCAGTTGGCTTCCCAGACAGCTTGCTTTGGGAAAGCTGTGCTACAGCTCAGGTGGTGAGCAGCAGAAGGTTCCTAACAGAACATTTGAGTATGGGCTTTGTTTTAAAGACATGGGCTGTGCTGAAGACCCCTTGGCCACAAGGGCTGGGGTGAGTTTGCTGGCATGTTCTTCTGTCCTGCATGTACCCTCTTTCCCATGTGGAAATTTTTTCCATGGGGTGGGCCTTGGGGTGATGTGACATTTGCACAGATTCCTGGCTCTGCATCCCACCCCATCCTTGCAACACACCCTGTGGCATGGTGCACAGACTGTGCATTGCTTGAGGGGCACAAGCAGCAGTGTCTCTGTGTTGGTGGCTGCAGGGATCCCCCTGCACATCTGGGACACATTTAGCTCTCTAGGGGAACTTCCCAGGCACATGCCCCTCACCAGAGGCAGGATGCTGTGGTGAAGCAGCCAGAGAGGTTCCTGGGCACCCTGCATGAGCACATCTCAGTTTAATGCTCATTGGCATTTAGCCCTTTGAACTGAGGTCTGGACATGGATTTCTGCCTTGGCACTGTATAAATACACAGGCTTAAGTGTCCCTTTACAACACACACTTTGGAGCTTTGGCCTGGCTCACATCAGACTCCCTTTGTGACTAGAACCTGCATATTTGCTTAAAGTCTTATTTGGAAAGTTATCTTCATGAGGAAATGTAGGATTTCCTCTATTCCTGAGTGCATTTCTCACCAAGAGCAGCATTGTTTGTCTCTCTTACACTCCATTTCCCACCATGATCTTATCGAGTTTCAAGTGGGAGGGAAAGGAAGCAGTCAAAGGCAGCAGCACAGCCATACAACCACTCCAACCCCGGAGCAGCACAAGCTCCTTTTGAAAAATACTGTGGCTCCTGGCAGGATTTTGACCATTGATAGCATTGTATAACAAGCTGCAAGTTGGAGACTTCTAAACAAGGCTTTGCTTCCAAAGGGACCCTTCTTGTTCACATGCCCTGGATGCTCATCACCATGTTGTGCTGCTTGTATGACATTCCTGCAAACTGTGGTTTGTGCCTTGACCAGGATTTTGTTTCAGCATGAAACCAGAGCTGGAAGGGGTGAACAATCACCACAGTGTGACTGGGTTGTTCCATCTGCAGGATGGATTATTGAATCATAGCTCTGGGGCACTTCTGGTTTGCTCTGTGAGAGATTCTTGAACTGCTGCTTTGAGGCTTTCTGGGGTAAAAACTTTCCAGGTATTTATTGTCTAAATAAAAGGAAATAAGCAAACAGAAAAGAGGGCAGATTTCTAAACTTAAAAAAAAAAAAAAAAAAAAAAAAAAAGTTTTGCTTCAAGCTGTGTTAAAAGAAGTTTTAAACTCAGAGGGTTCTGATTCCAGCCTTCTTTATTGAAGTCAGTTTTCATAGAAGCCCCCTAAAACTTCATTGCAGAAGGGATAATTTTGTCAATGATGTTTTTGGTAGAAGGCATCATGCTGGTCATGGATATTACCTTTACAGCATATACCTCTCTGCATATAGTTTTGATGCTGTTACTGAGCTCATGATACATGTATGTATGTATTTTGTATTCCTATTCATCCTAAGGATATAAATCAATGGTGTTGCAATTTCCTGCCTCATTTGAATTATTAGTGTGAAATGCAGGTACTTCTTTTGTTGTTAACTGCTTTCCTTTCAGGGTAGACACGAGGAAAATATTTTTTATTAATATAACACTTTATTTTTGTTTACCTGACAACTAAGAGCAACTAATATCAATCTGTTTGCTGGAGATGCTAGCTGCTGGTAAGCTGTGGCCCTAAGAGATGAATTTCATTTTATACTTAGCCAGTTGGAAAATATAATCTTTCTCTGAGAAGCAAAATAATTAATTTTTCTATTAAGTCAGGGATTTTTTTGACACAGGACTCGTTTCCAGTACTCTCTATGTAAACATCCCTACTAGTAAATAAAAGTCAAGGACTGATCTTTGTGTGGGAGGCCAAGGGGAACAAACAGGTTCATGTCTGTTCTGCTCCCTCCAGAGCAGACTGGCTGCATCTACACTTAACAGCACTTGGCCCTAGCTCTCCCCTGGGCACACATAAAACTATGATCATTATTTTTACTGTATTTTTCCAGTTTCCCTTGTCTAAAGGAAAATGAGTGAAGTGCTGGAGCCCACCACAGCAGTGGGTTTTCCCCATGATCCTGATGGTGTGTTTTGCTGCTGTTTAGCACAAGAAAATGTGAGGTTGCAAAGCAGGATAGTTCTGGGGAAGTGATGATGCAGAGGGAGCCAAACATGGTCCTCTGTCCCCAAATCAGTCACACTAAGGGACAGTCCTGCAATGAACCATGTCAGCACTCATGTCCAAACCCTGCTTTGCAGACAGCTGATGAGGAAGGTTCAGGGCAAAGCCAGAAATGTCCTGACCAGTAATGAAGCTGTTCTTGATGATCAGGGGCATAGTGCTGGGCTTTCCCCCTGTCTCCCTTACTTGGGACTAGTACAGTCTATGTGAAAAGCACTTTCTCTAGGGAGCTTTCAGCTGGACTGAAGGCTGGGGAGAGTTGAGAGCAGTGATTTTCCCCTCCCCACCATCACCACTGCTTGCTGCAGTCTGCAGCCCTGCCCATGCTATGTGATCTGTGGCACAGACAATTGCTTTGAGGATGGCAGCTCAGGGGCTAGGAATGAAAGGAGCCACCCTAAAGCCATGGAGTCTGGAAAGACTGTCTCAATGAGTTTTTCTGTCCAGCTTTTGGGAGTCACAGGATGCACCTTCTCACCAGCCCTCAGTGGGCTCTAGGTGAGCCTGACCTGGAGAAATGCTGTGCTCATCTTTCTCATCTACAGGCTGGGGAGAGAGGAGGGCAAACCTAGGACTGCCAGGCAGGAGAATAATGTGTCAGCAGCAGGAGGCATCTGCAAGGCTCTGGGCTTGCTGTGGGAGTTGGGTTAAAATCTTCTAAATATTATTTTCCACTGCTAGTCAAACAGATGCCAGAAGAAAAGTACAGCAAGGACTAGGATGCAATGTGGCTGAATGCTGCTGGAGGAATAACAGAGCTGTATACAGAAAACTGTTATTTTTGCAGATATTGTGGCTTCTGTTTTGTCTCCATCATCTGAGAAGGCAGCTCCTGTCATTCCAGTAAAACTATGGAGTTAATTTTAATTACTGACAACTGCAGCTTGGGTTGCTACGGAAACACAAAGAACTGCCACTTCTACAAGTTCAGTCTGTAACTTGCTCTCTGGAAATATCATATGGGGTCTGATTCCTCTCTTCTGTCTATCAGCAGCAAAAAAAGCATGGACACTGTATCAGCCCAGTTTAAACAATGCACAACCAGTTTAGTTTAGGTAAGAATAAAACCCCCACCTTTTTTCTAATAGGTGCCATTTATCTGTGGTACTAAAATAAAATTGCTATGTTCCTAGTTTCCTAATGAATTGAAAAGCAGTCCCCAGTCAGTTGATGAAGGAAACTAGAGCACAAAATCATTGATATTAGAGTTGAAAAACAGCTATTAGGTCACACAGTCCCAATACAAAATTGTTCCTATGCTATTTTTTCCTACTACTTTTCACTGTCTAATTAAAAATGCAGCTGCATTTGTAATAAAACCTCCTTCAGCTTTAGTTTCAGGGCCAAAATATTATACCTAAATCACGAGTTACTGGACAAAGAAGATTATTTCCATTCTGAGCTTTTCAGTTTGCTGCTGTTTTCTTAGACTGTTTTCTTAGCATTTTTACTCCCTGCCTTTTTCCTGGGAGTAGCTTTGAAAAGTCAGAATCTGTATACTTTGTCTTCCTAAGAACTACATAAAAAGTTTGTTTATTTTTTGCATCTAGCTCACTAAAAATATGGTATGTTGAACTGAGACCTGGAGTCAGTGCTATAACTTACTGAAATTAGTGGTGTTAAACCCACTAACTCCTGGGATTCCTTTCCCTCTAGTTATGCTTTACATTATAAATTATGCAAGATATCTCAATTGCTGCAGGTCCTAGGAGAGCTGGACTCTTCTTACATGACTCAAAGATCTCTCAAGTAATCTTTGCAGAACAGGTTTGTTAAAAGCAAATACTGATGTACTTTTACAAAAGGAATATTGAGTAGGATTAGAGTTGTGCCTTCAGCTTCCTCACAGTAAATACATTACAGATTTCTATGGTGCTTATAACTTTTTATCCCTGCTCTTCATACATGAACACAATTCCCATTGGTTTCAGCTAATTGTCCCATTTTGATGGCAGGAACACACTGTCCCCTTTGGGGAGGCACCTGTCCCCTTTCCCAGAGGCTGCCCCAGGTACAGTTTTGCCCTGTCCAGCTGCTTCCCTGTCCAGGGTCTCCAATCCCTCCAAACCACACTCAGCTGTGAGTGCCTGCCTAAACCTTGTGTCCACCTTCACCTTGTGGACCTCCTCCCAAACCATCCACCGCAGGAATTCAATTGTCCCAGACTCTATGGGACAAAGGCAGAGCAGGAATGCCCAGGCTTGGACCTTGGAAGGCTGAGCTGCCCTGCAGAATTGTTTTCTTCTCTGTTTGTAGGGAGCTTGGGCTAGTGAATCTGAGGACTCACTGCTAAACTGTTTGGACCCACCCAAGGCATTTTGACCAAAATGGCCCAGGGATCCCTCCTAAGAGCAGCCTAGGCAGTAGATCTGAGCAGGCCTGGCTTCTCCTGGGGACAGCCTCAGGCAGCACCACTGGCTTCCATTGGGAGCAGGACACGTTCCCACAGCTGCACCCAGCAATGCCAGCTTGCTGCTGCCCTTTTCCTCATGACACACAGGACTTCCTGAATTTCAATGCTCCAACCTCTCCCCTCCAAAAAATCATAAAAACCATGTGCTGCTTTCCTGAGTAGGGTACTTAAAAGTTATGAGGAACTGGATCTATCCTACAAGCCTTCTACATTCTCTGATTATGTTCCAGCTAACTCTTTTGCTTTAAAAATTGGAGGATGTATAACTGATGCTCTGGACAGAAGCTTTGGGAGCCTCTGAAGCCTCTGGCCTGGGTTTGAGTGCAGGAGAAGTCACAGGATCTCAGTGGGTATCTAAGACAAGACAGAATCCTTCCTCTTAGGTTTTACACTATATGCTGCTTTGAACTGAAAATTTAGGAGAATGCAAGAAGGTTAAATAATGTTCAGCTCCATCTAGAACTTTCCTCCAGTTTGTTGAACTAGGCAGAAAGTTTTAATAAATGAAAATAGTGGGTCTGACACATCTCTACTGCTATACTTGGAGAATGGATAAAGAGCACAGACTGTGTGGCAGCTTTTGTGAAAAACGTTCAAATGGCTGACAACTCACATCTGAGCTGATGAATGACTCAAAAAAGAGCTTAGCTCTCAATCTTACTGTTGGCACCCACAAGGGATCTGATTCCAGACACGTGTCCTTTTGTGGTTAGGAAATCCATAGCTGTGCTCAGCTGCTGGGAGATCACAGGATGGAGATGTGGGAGCACCACCCTGCTGAGCTGTGTCTGGCTTTAAGGGAAGCTGCCAAGCACACAGGGAGCCAGACAATCTACTGGCCCTTCTTCAGCTGCTTCTGGCCAGGATGGCTGTGCCACACCTCTGACATCTCTTTTCTCTTGTGTTTGGGCTTTTGAACACCCATATAGGTAATATGTGGTTTGAGACAAACCACACCGTTGACTACTCCTTGACTTTCTTTTGTAAATTTATATGGTCCCTTCATGCTGGGGAATCAAAAGCCACCATGAACACAGTCAGTATGTCACTTCTACTCTTTGGGAGTTTTGTTGGGAATGATGAAGGCAAACTTCCACCTGCAGGACCAGGTGTGATTGACTGTTTCCCACTGTAATGAGCCACTCATTTGGAACTTGTTCCTTTCCTTCATTTTTGCTATTTTCTAGGCCCCTGTACAAACTGTTTGCTCAAGACCTGTTTAAAGTGAAGATACTATACTGGTTTTGTCTGAATGCTTTTTGTATAGAAACTGCTTTCACATAGTCTGGCTCATCTCTCAATAAGATTTTTTATGTCATCATGAGGCAGGGCAATCTTTTCAAATGATCACAAAGATGGTAAGATGCAGTCTAAGTTTTTTAATACTTCCATTGAAAAGATGTGCTGGAAATTCATAATAATGTAGTAATTAATACATGTTTTTAGCTAATCAAAGACTTTCATTGCAAAGTCCTTAAAGTGAAAAATTTAAAATGTCCCATCAAGGGAAGAGGCTGACTGTAAGATTATTCAGTTGCTTTGTTTGCAAGTGAAACACAATCCTGACTTCTAAAAGTGAAGGGGGGGGGGGGGGGGGGGGGGAAATTCCCAGAATTTTCACAGTATGATTGTGAAACAAAAAGGAGATAAAGAAAATCATGGCTTTTGAAATTGTGGAGGATTTTTCTGAGGAAGACTTTGAGATAGTCTTAGAATAAATAACAGCTGTCTGCAGCAAAGGGCATGCAAAGCATGCAGAGAGGGATGGGTCATGAACTGCATTGGATTGTGCCACATAACTCCACTGCAGAGCAGCTACAGCATGAGAGAAGACTGAGTAGGGTAAGCTCTGTGGACTTGATGCTGTGGGAAATCTTTGGTCTCTAGTTCTCCAAGATGAGCTCTGCATTTGGGGTATGTACCTCTGAGGTACAAGGGGTCTAGAGCATTAGCTGGAACATAAGAGGGAAAAGGGGCCACTGTGAGGGAGCATCAGCTGCTGTTTGGGGCAATTTTGGGTGTGCTGCTTCTGGAGAAGTACAGAATCAGGAGCTTTACATGGAGAAGATTCACATTCCCATCTTGGCCATGAGTGAGGCTAGAGGGTCCTCATGTGCAGTGGAGGGCATTCCTGGAGGTTTGGGGACTCCAGAAAACACGGAAAATGTAGCCCAGATTTAGACCCACCTGAGCAGCAGGAGGATTTATGCCCACCTGGGCAGCCAGACTGAGGGACACATCCTGAATAAACCATGACAGTGATGTGTCTCCAGATGCCAACATGCTCAGCAGCAGCTGAGCAGTTTCCAGAGGGTCAGCCTGACTCTGCTTTGATGCTCAGGGCTTGGTATGCCTTCCCCAAACATGCTTAGCAGACAGTTATGGCTTTTGGGGGGATCTAAAATGCACTTAAATGAAATAGATGAATGCCCTTCTCTGCCATGGATTAGTGGCACCAGAAAGAGCAGAGCAGCCCTGGAAAATTCTCTTGTTTTATTGCAAGCTTGTTTTATTGCTGCTCTACATGGTGAGAGTCCAGTTGCTGCAGTAAGAGGTTTTATGGGTGCTTTATCCAACATAATGCTAAAAATTAGACACAGAGCAGCTAGGAAAACATTCCCATGTCTCCTTCCCACCTGGATTGGGTCTCCTCCAGGGAGGTGCCAGCAGCTATTCCACCTCCTTGCTGTGGCCCATCCCACGTACCAAGCTAAAGGCACAATCACAGCTGGTATCAGCAAAAGTCATGCTCTTGCTATGCATCAGAAACCCCCTGTCTCTTTGGGTCCTGTGCTGGTGACTTCTCAGTGTGCATCATTTTGTGCCCTTTTCCTTGCAGAGATGACTCATGTGGTGGAACGTCACGTTTCCCAGCGAGTGACGGCAGTAACTGAATAATTTTAATGCCTTTAAATCCCAAATTTTTTTGAAACATATTTCTGTTTTGTGTGTGGTAGGCTCAATAAGAAGGCAGAAGCTGTCAGGGTTTTAGAATTCAACTTCAGTTGCTGATTGTCTTTTTCCTGATTTTTCTTATTTTCCGATTTCCTCCAGTAGTCTATAACACTTGAGATATGTCTGATTAATTATTTCTTTGGTAATAGTTCTTCCCTGCATTAAAATGCAATATTTTTTTCCATTTTAGAAGGCTTTCTAAAACTTCAATTGCTTTTCCTTTTTTTTTTTTTGCCCTCAGTGTGTTTAATTTTGGGGCTATTCAACGCAGTATTTTTTTTCTTTCCATGGTTTACATGGTGATAAAAAAATTTACAGAAGACATTTCCTTTTTTTCATAAGATTTCAGCATTGAATTCCATACCAGTATATACTACTCAAAAATAAGTGTCAAGTGCTGTGGAAGATGAACTGAAGTGAGAGTGAGGCATAAGCAAAGTATCTGTCATACTTAGCAGTTTTGAAACCTTCAGTCTATCATTTCATGTCTCTAAAGTAATGAGAAACTCCAAAATTGAATTTGTGCAAAGCAAATGCACTGACTTGGTGACTTTGATACATCTTGAGTGGCCTTTTGAGAGAAGCAGAGCTGGCAAGTGGCAGTCTGAAGGGTATTTCACCATCTACCCAGAACATCCAGCTGATGTCCAGGCAAGGCACAGGGGTCTGCCTGTGCATCCTACACAGCACATGCAAAGAAAGAATATCCTCCAGGAGCTGACAAAAAATAAGGGCCAAGTTTCTACCTGGACATGTGCTGTCCTTTTAGCACAGAAAGGGCCAGAGGGCGGAGGGAGGGAGCAGAGTTTGCAGGGGACAGGGTTGGTCTGAGCTCAGATGTGAGTGCCTGTGACCCTGGAGAACAGGTGGACATATGGGAGCCCCTGGACCTCCTGAGCAGGGCTTGAGCAGCCCTGTGGGCTCCTCCCCTTGCTAATGCCATAGCTTGTGTCCTAGGTTACAATGTAAAGATGTGCCCAAAAGCATGCATTTATCACCATCTGCTGAAACCAGGTGGGGCAGTTATCTCTGTGGTGATATCCCCTGCTAATGGGCCATCTGTTAAAAAACAGGTGGGGCAGTGTTCTTTATCTTCTCCACAACCTGTCTTTCCTCCAGGAAAAGATCTTCTGTTAATGGGCCATTGAGTCCCACTGCAGGACTGACAAAATTACATCATCCCATTGGGAGATCCTCCACCCAGTGGGAGGAGGGAAACATTTCCTACCTCGATAAAAACTGAGATTTGGAGCACCAAAGCAGCCCTCACCCACTGGTTTCCAGAGGACAAGAGCTTCCACGATCACAGCCAGGATTTCTACATGATCACTGCTTCAAGATCACTTCATCCGGACTGCTACTGCTGACTCTGTCAGTGGTTTTTCTTTTGTACTATTGCATGTATTTTATTTTCCCGTTTTTTTCCTATTAAATTGTACTTCTGACTTGGAATCTCTCACTGGTTTTGATTTCCAAACCATTACAATCTTGGAAAGCTTTCCAGCTTTCAGGCTTTTTGTGATCATCATTATTTTCTTCATAGAGGCTTTCCTACATGCTGCTGTGTGCCTTGCACCACTGGGGGAGCTCCCAGTAGCCTCCCAGCCAGGAGGAGATGGATGTCCCCAGGCCTGAGTTTGGGATCAGTCTGATTTGACACTGGTGGGGGAGCCCCTTCATGGGCATCTGGCACTGCCTTACCTGACCCTGTATCTACCCTGCAGCCAACCCTGCTTTTCTTTCACTTGGCACGTTGTCCTTTTCCTTGAGGGACTGTGACTTGCTGAGGCTTTGCTGATGAAGGAGACTCTATAGGCTTGAGCTTATCCTTACTTACTTTTATTTCTATTTTATCCTTTTGGAGCACATACTCAAGTTGAATCTATTGCTCCCATTCTGAACTCTAAGACACATGGTTTTAGAGACGACATCACAAAATGGAGAATTTACAGTAATGCACTCTCAGATTTCATCACTCAGTATGCAATATATGTGCCTTCTTTCTTACTTTAAGGCATTTTCTTTTAGCTTTGAATCACTAGTGCCTATTACTTGATTCTCTGCTTGTTGCACCTTCCTCTTCTTTCCTTCCTGTCTTTCATGTTCTTTAATTTCTGTTAAAATATTCAACCGGTTTTTTTTTTCCGGTTTTTGGTTTTCTGCTTGTAAGAGCAATCACAGATCAGCATCAAATAGCTATATGAGTTCTAGTAACTGTTTTTATCTCTAGAGATTTTAAACTTTGTCAGAACATCCTGATAATATACTGATTGAAATTCCCCTCTGAAGTCTCAATTTAATACACACTGTTGTTTCCCTGTAACTCTTTGCAGACAGACACTGATGTTTTTATTTAACCTCTTGAGAAGACACAAAATGGGAAACAAGAAAGTAACAAGCATTTCCAAATCCCAATGCTATAAATCTGTTTTGTTTCCCTTCTGCTTACAAAAGTGGCAAATTATTTATTTTATTATCTGATATCACACCAATAACAAGAGGAGTCTGTTCCATGCAGTGCAATTATGAAAAATTGCCTGAGATAAAATGACTCACAGTGGGCCTGTTTTTCATGGCACTGCTTCAAGGAAATATTTACCTGCCTGAAATGAGGAGAATTTACACATATGCTGGCAGCTGAAAATTTCCAATCAGAAAAAAAGATAAATGCCAGATAAAATATTGGTCAGTCACAGTTGTTTGGACTGTTTTCTTGATGCATGAAGTCTAGTTGGACTCCAGAGGTGGAATTTTTCTAACTTCAGCCAATGGTGGCATTTAGGGCATTGAGATATACTGGAGGGTTTCCTGAATTCCTTTCCAAACTGGTTTTCTGAAAAGCTTAGTACAAGTTTGACTACTCAAATTCTTTCTGCTCAGATGTGAGAATGTGAGGGGATCTGATTCTTCTGGGTTTGTTTAGTGGTAAATCAGCTAAAAGACTGCATCATTCCCTGAATGTGTGTGAAGTGTGGTGGAAGAGAAATGTTAGCAATGTATGTCAATAATAAGATTAGAGTGTCAGTTATTTTGTTCGGATATATCCAACTTCCAAAAGACTGGATCCCCTCTATCACTGTGTTACAAAATGGAGGTATCTAGAAGAGGCAGAGATCAGATTTCTTTGCCAGAAAGCCATGTAACAGAGGATTACTTATTTTTTTCCATATTATGACAAAAAAGTCGTTAATGTCTTGACCTCCATTAGAAGTGCACAGCCTGCTAAGGCTTCAGCCTTTAGGAACAGCCTTTAGCTGATGAAATGCAAAGATTCCATTCATCAGGCTTTCATATCAGAGTGGAAATATTCTGAGTATATGTACATGGGCGTATAGACAAATATAGAGAGAGAATGACTGTGTTGGTCTGCAGCTGCTTCAGAACACTCTGTCCCATCCTAACCTCACTCCTGTGCCTCCCACAAGCCACGGGGGCTGAATTCTCTGCACCATCTTGGCTGCTGGTATGGGCACTGGTGCTGCACTGGCTGGGTGTGCTGTGCAGAGAGGGAAGGGGCTGGAAGGACACAACATCAGGAGCCTGCATCATCACTGGGGACTGATCCACTGCTGGAAACCAAGAGCATCTCTCAGCTCAGAGGCATGTTAGTTAAGATTTAATGCTCAGTAATGGAAGGAAAAAATTGTCTTCTAAAGGTGTTTATGTGACACGGAGGATGAGGCAGTCACAGTGCAGGCCAGGTGTGTGAGTTTTCTATTCACCTGAATGGTGGCACATGAGATTAGCCCTAAGGGCTCCATACATCAATTTCCACTCCCCAACCCTGCCCAACAGTCTGGTAACAACTCTGCAGCCATTCCAAGTATTGAGCATGAAAAGAGAGCAAGGACAGTGCATTACTGCAGCTTTCAGTAACAGGCAAAGCAAATTTTGCTTGGCTTTTTTCTCTCCCCTTTGTCAGTCAGTATGTTCTTGGGAGAGAAAGTGCTTTACTTCCAGATCAAGTGGTTAGGATTAATGATTTATAGCAGAGGAACATGAAGATGGTTTACCAGGATGGGCTTCTGTTGAAATGGTGGTGGTGGTAATCATGTATACATGTTAATAGTATTTTTGTGTGTTTTTGTCTGGGTGTGCTTGTGGAAGTTTATACTAAGATCAGAAAATAACCCCTTTTTGGTCTCCTTTGTGTCTCAGAGAACAGCAGTAGACACATTCCATCCTCCTGAAAAATTCATGCTTGTTCTGGGAATTTCTTTGGCCTCAAGGCAACACATTTAGAAATGTACTTTCAAAAGAAGAGCCAGAAGGATTTGCTGAGCCACTGCCAAATCTTGCAGAAGTCCCTGCCCTGAGCTGGTCCTTTTCCCCCAACAACCTCCATGAGCCTGAGCTTCCTGCTGCACTGAGACCAGCCCTCAGCATGTTGTGGTGCAGGGGGCTTTGCTGGAGAGGGACCCTTGATCAGACCCTTGTCTGGTGCAACCCAGTCAGGATGGTTTGCCATCTGCTGTGGTTTGCCACATACCGTGGTAAAAAATGGAGTAAAACAATTCCTGCTCTGCAGAGTGCAATCCTGCTTTGAGGCAGACATGCAGATACAAGAAGGTCTCACAGACTGTGAGGATGAGAAGAAGAGCTATTAATGAAAGCAAGAGCATGCAGCTAACAGGTTCATTACTGCCTGGAGCAGTTATAAATCAATGGAGAGGGTTAAAAAAACCAGCTGTGCTGCAGCAGTGATGGAATGGCTCCAGAATGCCTCTGGGTCCAGAAGAAGGCCTGCAGGGTGAACCAGGAGGATGTCCACCTCTGATGAACAGAGAGCTTCCTATTCAGGATGAATATGATCCTACCAGAATGAAGCAGCAAGGCTGACTGAGATGCTGGCAGATAATTTCCCATTACCAGGTTGACATCCTCTCCTGTACCAAGTCTGTAAGTGCTCACAAAAAGGCTGTTACAGGCCACAGATGAAGAGGCTTTTCTGGTTTTTTTTTGGTTTGTGAGATCACCTCTCTAAGAAAAGTGTCCAACTTCTGACTTTCTGATGCTAGAAAGCAGTCTGACCTCTTCAGCCACCAGATATTTTGTTATGGTCATGTGTGCTATCCCACATCAGTGTGGTCTTCAAAGGCAATGAGACCACACAGTTTCAGTGTCCACTGGTCTTTCCTTCCATCCATCCATCCATCCATCCATCCATCCATCCATCCATCCATCCATCCATCCATCCATCCATCCATCTCTACTGCCCAGCAAATATCAAGAAATTTCAGTTCTGATGAAGAGATCTCAAAGATGCTGTATTCATACTTATATCATGACATTTGTCCTCTATCCACTCTCTGGAAAGAGGAGAGACATCACTTAATGTCTCTGCACACTGAGAGGTCAAGTATATTTGCTATTTGGAATCAGCTCAGCACCTGCTGTCCTTTCTTCTGCTGGTAGGCAGGAGTGTGGCAGGCTATAATGATGCTGCTGGGCTTGTGTGGTGGTATGCTGGCTGGAGACTTTTGGGAGGCAGAGCATTTCTCTGTGGAAATGGATGCATTTTACTCACATTACACTTAAAAATAATCCATTGGGAAAATATACCAGATTTATATGTATAATAACAAGAAAGTTCTGTATTTGCAGTTCACAGGTAATGTGCCAGGCTATGTCTTTCTTGGAAGCCACAAACTAATCTGTGTTCCATTAATTGCCAACCTGCCATTTTTTCCTCAGCAGTATCACCAAGGGCTTTACAGGAGAGGGGTGGGCAGCCCTTCTTTGCTTTCCTCATGTGGCCAAAAATGTCCAGAAGCAATAGGATAGGGACAGGGTGGCTTTCACATGGGACAGACCCAATTCCAGCTAGATGGATTACCATTCTGGGCTGAAGACAGTGAAGGTTTGACCTAACCTTAGTGGCAGAGACAGCTCTGAAACCTGCCTTTTTTCCTGGTGATGCCTGCAGGGAAAAGAAATCCTGGCTCTCCTCTTGGGCTGGGTTTTGGACATCTCCAGGATGACTGGACAGCAGCAGGTGGATGTCACCCTGGTGGGACAGAACTGTAGTGCCAGCTCCTCTTTCCCCATCTCTGAAGGGTGGCAAGCCTGGTAGTGCTGCAGTGTGCTCTGGTTATGACTCACAACCAGTGACATTATTACAACTCACAGCTTATGACTAACTAATGCAGGGAAACACACATCCTTGTTACCTCCTCCTGTAGAGGAATGGGAAGGCTCCTCAACTACACTTTGAAATATTGCTCAGAGTGGGATGTCAAGATCTGCCAAGTGGAGCCATCTGACAGAAGGTGGTGAAATGCAGAGTGGAGCTGATGGAGTTTTGTGAGGATTTAAAACATTCATTGCCTAGGCCACTGCAATGCCCTCCTGAGAATATGCACACGAAGGAAGAAGTGTTGCATAATGGTTTATAAAACTCCTGCTCAGAAATGCTCCAGATGGCACAGGGATTCCCCCAGTTGCATGGTTATGAACTGCTATTGGTTGGCAAAAAATGATATTGAGAGAAAACTGCCTGGGTGGAAGTGAGCCCTTTTACATTCCCTCTAAATACTGCAGTTGCTCTTTCCAGCTACTTCTTCTTTGGTACCCAAGGCATCTTCCAACAGTGGCTGCAGGGATGAGTTTTCATGGCACCAGGGTCACTGGCATAAGGCTGTGCAGTCCTAAGATTCACAGCACCTGCATAAGTCTGCCCATTTTATCCAGGCACTTGGGAGCCATTCTCATGAAATCCAAGCAAGGTGTGCTGTACTAGCCACAGTGGCCACAAGAGCCTCATAGCCAGCTCAAGGCAAACCAGCTTGGAGCCTCTGCTCCATGGCTTGAGCCTGTCCCCTCTTTTGGCTGCTGGTGTCAGGAGGGTCTGTGCACCTCCTGACTAGGACAGGCTGGTGGACTGGCTCAAAACTAGGCTTTTAAACCATTTGGCTTGCCAGCTGATCTGACTTGCTGTAACACCTTGCTCAGGATATTTGTCACCAGGCTTTGTTATCTCCATTTTGCTCTGTCACAGCTGCAGCTTTAGCAAGTATCCAACATATTTGTGTTAGGGCTCAATGGGGTGCAGGTCATGCAGGGACTGAAATTACAGCTGTGCTCTATGGGCACAGCAGCACAGCTGTCTCCTCTTTACATCTGTAGCTGTTGTCTTTCTTGCCTCTTTTTTCCCCAAGCATCAGCTGCTTTAAATGCTCAGCATTCCTGGCTGCAGTGCCTAGGGAGATGGCTTTCTCAGATCAGAAGGTGGCTGTTCCTCATTTGGATAAACATAAACCTATGTAAGATTTTAATAAATATAAAGATTAAAGCCAGATATAATCAAAACAGCTAGAACCCTCTCAGGGTGGGGTCCTTCAAGTAAGACAATGACAGTTTTAAATGTCATTAAAAGTGACATTTCTTGCTACTTGCTGTGTTTGACCCAGTGTTTGTCCAAGGCAGAGTTTGACATGTTTGAAGCCTTGCACAAGGTGTTACTATAACTCTCTCTGATATTCCCATGAGTAGCTGTATGTTTGAAGTGCTGGTTGTGACCAGTGCAGTCTGACTCCTGTCTGGCTGATTTCCTCCTTTGTGTAAACTTTGCTTTCCATGAATCCTCATGAGTTTCCAAAGTTTTCTTTCCGTGAGAATGTGTGTGACCATAACAGAATTAGTTGCCTATTTGAGAGAAGAAAACACAGCTGGAACAAATTCATTTATTTAAATAATTGTATTTGTGAAAATATTTTTTTATTGTATTCTCTCTACTCTGCCTTTTCTGGCTGATACTTGCACAGGAATGTGGAAAAAAAAATCCATTTTTTTCTTTTGATAAGACCACTACATGTCTCAGCTTTTAATTGTCATAAAAAAATCACCTTTGACAAATCTGCCCATTTAAGAGTCAACCTCCATTTATTGAAATGGAATAAAGGAATTGAACTTCAGTTCTCCCAGAGAATCACTCTTCTCATATCCTGAGCACACATTACTTCTGGATCTCTGTGGAATACAATAGGAGAGAGCTTATTGAATTGAAGTTTCAAGCACAGAAGCAGAGCTCTGGCCAATTACATTTTTTCAGGGCTGAAATTGGACTAGTCAAAAAAAAAAAAAAAAAAAAAAAAATCAAACGGATGCCTTGAGAAACCAATGTGATACAGAATCAAATCACTTCTGAGACAAAATGATTCTCTGACTGGAAAGGTGAGGGAAGTGATGCTGTATTTTTTATCCTTAATATCTGCCTGCCCTTCATACCTTGCTTCCTGACTTTTTCTTCTATCTTAATCTTTGTTGTGTGGCTGCTTAAAATGCAGTAATTGTACCAAGTATTAAATGTCAGAGTGCTTTTGCCTTTTAATTGCTGGTCTTGTTGAGGGTGTGCTGGGCAGTCATGTGAAAGCTCAAACCATGTGCTCCTTCAGGACAGTCCCCAAGAGGTGACCTGCACAGGACAGGGCAGAACAGCCTGACTGCCAAATGTCCTGTTTGCTGCAGTGAGATGAGGTTCCATGATCAGCTGTTATGGAGTCACTGCTGACTTTCCAGTATCTTCCTGCTCCTGTTGGAAGGGCACATATTCCATAGTTTGCATGAGGTGGTGAGCTACTATTTTCTTCAAATATCTAATTTTGTGGGAAGTTTTACTACATTTGCTTCCTTTCACATCACACCTTGCCCTGGGCAGCCTGTGCACCTTTACACCAGATTGAGGTGCACCATCTGGGATGGTCTGTAGGTGGTCATGGAAGCCACACACAGCTATTAGCTTCAAGGTTCTAATGCCTGCATTAATCATCAGACTGACTCCCTCGTGTTGCATTTTTAAAGAAAGTCTAAACTGCTCTATTTGTTGTAATTATTTACAGTCTCATTTACATCAACTTTTCTTACACAAATTATTTCCTCTGATGCAGCGTAAATGACTCAGTTTTTACAGACCTTTGGTTGTGGTGCCATCTGTGATTCTGTTATTTCAGGAAATTTTCTTTTTGTGACTCTCTTCATGTACACACCACAAATGTGAAATATGTGATGCAAGGAGTCATCACTGGGTTAGATCTAACAAGATACAGGCAACCTCAATATGCTGATATAAAATGTTCAGGAAAAAAAAAATCAATGATTTGCAAAAATTACTGCAGCTTCGGGAAAAGTATTTTTACTCTTTGCATCAGTCACCTGAGTATTCAGATAGTGCAAATTCTCTACAAATTGTATTTGCATATCCAAGTGAGATACAAACCCAATATGCCTGAATAGTTTATACATTGTTTGAAAAGTTATTTCAAGGCTCCTATTGCCAAAATGATTTTGGATAAAATCAATGCTGAAGACCCAAAGTTTGTACCATGGACATTTCAAGGACACTTCACACTAGCTTCAGCCTGCTCTCATGGATTGGACATCCACTAGCAGTTGAAGCCCACCTTTGGATTTTCATTCAGAAAGAGACAAGTTTGCATGGTGCCCTCTCATTCAGAAAGAGACAAGTTTGCATGGTGCCCTCTCATTCAGTGATGGAAATCAATGTTAAGTAGAGGTCATCATCAGGAGATTTTGCTCCACAAGCAGGCTTTTGATTTGAACCAAAATGCTACTGTAAATGCACCTAGACATAGTTTATAATGACAACTGGAACAAAAATGTCTGTCAAAACCATTTCTTTGTGGAACATAGGAATTCAGATCAAATTAAATTATTAAGCTGAAGTGTCTCCATTCTACACTCCCCCCTCCCTCCAAATACCCCAAAACCCCATAATTTTTTTTTGTCAAAAGTTTTTACCCAATAGTCACAGATTTCAACTCGCACCTTTTCTGCCCAGCCCAGGGCATCAAGTGTCTCCCTGGGGGTGGGGTGGGTTGAGGCTGGGCAGGACATCACCTGGTGGAACAGGTGAACATCCATGAGGTCACAGCAAAGCTGTGGTGTGGTTCAGGCAGGGACTGAGGACAGGACTCCAGCTCAAGGACACCTTCATTGAAGAGGGGTGGCCCTGTCCCAGGCTCTGAGGCCACCACCCAAACCCAGCCTACAAAACCCCCAACTGCAGGGGAAACTGTGTTCAAGAACCCTGACCCCACAGTAATTCCAAATATCCATCTTAAAAAGCAAATACTTTGCTTGCACTGATAAGTGAGACAGAGACTTTCAGAATTGTTACATGTTATTGATCTCCCACTTGGCTGATTTCTGCATTATTGCCTTAATCTGGAAGGATTTTAACTGCAGTGGAAGATATGTCACATATTGCCCTGGAAACGCCTGCACATTGTATCAAGGAATACTGTGTGAGGGAGCTGCTTTCAAAATGCTTTCTGTAAGGAAAATTTCCACTCTGAGAGTCCATGTCTTAGTAAATACTGGAGAGTCCAGCACAGAGAGCTGAAGTGGGTGATGGACATCAGGCAACAATAAGGTGGGATCATGACAAAGCAATATTTTTCTGTGGTTTTGCACTGAAACAGTAAAAAGAATGAGTTGATAGGCTCCAAAGAAGGTGCAGTTTGGACTTACTGTTTTCTGTGGACTGAGTTACTGTTTTGAACAGAAAATTACTTGTCTGGGACATGTAGAGCCTTAACAATGAGGGAGAAATGGGAAAAGGTCATCAGACTCTTGGTTAATTGTTTCCCCTGATCTCTAGAAAATAAAACTATCTTCTGTAAACTCTAGTCACCTGGGATGGTAGATAATTGAGATTGTTTACCAAGACAGTAAGATTTTGTTTGGAAGAAATAATGAAATGAAAAATGTCCATTGTCTGTTTTGTCTTCTTATCCTTTATATTAAACTTGGGTGACGTTTTTCAGTTTGGGTTTAAAAATTTTGTTTAATGTAGACATTGAAAGAGAAAGAAACAGTAAAAACACAATATCATGGCTCTAGAACTGAACCTTTCAAACCATTTGCTGTAAGATTTGCAATGAAGTCGTGAGGAGCAGTACTGATGGACAAAGAGCAGGATATGGTGCTCACCTAAATTAGCTCAGCACCCCTGTACTACAGTACAAACCTTTACTATCAGCTATTGGCAGGAACTTACAGCCAGAAAAAAATGGGACTTGCTTATATCTTTCAGCACCTTAATAAGTTATGATGTCCTCTTCCTAAAGACATTACAGGATCATAATGTTTACCTGAGCTAGGAATTGTGTTCCCTCATACTCTGAATTCCTGGGGGAATGTGCTGAGCACATTCAAGCTCACCTTTGTTTACACTGTTAGCTTTCACAATGCTGGTTGGGCACATGCACAGATGTTTGGGGTTTTGTTTTAATATTGAGGGAGGACTGATGAAGAACCCTCATTCTGGAGTCTTAGGAAAAAGCCTAAATTGCAAATAATACTTTTGGCACCTTTGGAAACTGGGACAACATCTCCCTCAACTAAGGAGCAAGGGGCAGCAGGACAGTGCAGGGTATGTTTTAAAAACCCAAACAACCCAGGGAACAGGCAGGCAACTGCAAACAGCTTGGCTGAAAGAGCAGGTTTGGGGTACAGCCTGGCTGGGAGGGGAGCTGGTGTGGAGGAGCACCGTGCTCCATGCAGCAGGCTCTCAGGTGCTGTGGCCACAAGCAGTCAGAAATGGGTGCAATGTCACTTCAAAAGGGTTTGTATGTGTTTTAATACCTATAAACACTACTTTTAGCTAGGTCAGTTTACAGGTCAGAGCAAAGTGCATATCAAAGCTGGCAGCAGGCATCCCTCAGAAAGGTCTGTCCCTGGCTTTGTCAGACAGAGCTGCGCACTGGCCCAGGCATTCAGTGTGTTGAGCAGTTCAAGAGGCTTAAAACAAGCTTGTGGGATTTGTCACTTGCAAAGTTTTATCCAGCAATCACGTCTAATTTCGCAGCTCTCATTGCCTGCAACCTAATTTCTACATCTGCATCAGGTGTGTGGAAAGCAGGGAGGGGAGACTCAAAAAGCCACTGTCAATTTAAACATCACTTACACCCTTGAGGCTGAAGCTCCAACAGAATGGTGCTTTGAATAAGTGCCAGGTGCCTGCTGGCACGAGGACCAAATCCCCCTGTTACTGTTCTCCCTGTCCCTGCCTTGTTCCTGGCAGGTTGTGGCTCATTTTTGGAGAGGTGACTTGTTTTTTTGTCCTGTCTGCTCAACCAATAAGGATTATTGTCTTATTGATTTCCTCCTGCCCAGACAGCTCCATTTTCTCTGCCAGAGTTTTGGTTCCCCAGCCTTGTCCAGGGTTTAAACCCCCCCTGCTCATGCCCCTGCATCTCCCAGCATCGTTTGTGTGCAGGCTCTAATTCTGTGTGAGCCATCATCCCTCAGATGGTGATTAAGCCTTTCAAGTTGATGGAAGTGCTTCTCTTCTCTGCAAGAGAAGTTATCTCTTACCCAAGTTATCCAGATTTAATTGCTTTAATCATTCTTCAATTCCTTCCAGACAACCGAGTCATTACTATTTGATTTTTGTTTCTAATTGTTTCCAATTTCTCAATGTTCTAGCTTTGTTTTGTACTGCTGGAATGTCTAGAGACCTCAGAGCTTATGAAGACTCTTCTGGTCTTTCAAAAGGACTTCTTGACAAGCCCAGGCACAGGGCAGCCCAGCAGCTGCCCCCAGCCCCAGCCACTGTGGCTGTGCAGAGCATCATATCTTCAGGTTTTTTGGAAGCTTTCCATCTGTATTATTTGTTTGGAGTTTATATTTATTTGTTGTTTATAACTTTTGGGGTTGAAGCAAATGTCTTGAAAGCAGAGTCTGATGGCTCAGAGATGAGTGCTAAGTTCCAGAGTCTCCCCTTGGTTGAACCCAACCTCACAGACTTCTTGGGACAAGAGGCTGGTGAGTCTTGGCTCTGGAGCTTCATACCTTTTATTGTCACTCCTGCCCAAATTGTAAATTAAAGTGCAACCCCAAACTGCAAAGAAAGGATGGGGCTGCTTAACATGTAGTGAGAGATGTCTGTGAGGAGACATGTGGAGTGAGCACTTCTATTTTTTTATATTTATTTCCATGCATCTTTCAATTTATTAATTATTAATAATTGGTTGCATCTGGAAATTTACATTAGGTAGAAGAAATAGAATCAATTTTTAATAAATATGAGCAATAAATAAAACATTTAATAAATTATGCATGGAAAAAGATTACTGAAAGATTAAATAATGATCTTGTATACATACTCAAGTTATTATTTATTAATAACGTTTTGCAGTACAGCATTCATGACACTCAAAAAATAAGAGAGCTTTACCTGAAAAGTAAGCCAGAAAACTGCAAGTTTCCATTTTGTACCTCAGTGGCTTTCAGATTAAATGCCTTTTGTGGATGAGAAAAAAAAAATGTTTCCTTTCTCTTGTTACAGCCCTGGAAATTGTGTGTACCCCAAACCCCACCTACTACCAGGCTGAGGCTTTTTGCAGTACAACTCTTGTGAGTCTGTTATTCCCTCCTAAAATATGTAACATAAGAAACAAAACCCCAAACCTGAAAAACCCAGTGGCAATCAATTTAGTACCTGGGACCGTGATTTTTAATGCTTTGGTTTTTACAATACTAAATTTTCATTCCGAGGGAGTCAGGTGGTTGTATCATACCTGGCTCCTGAGGTAATAAACTCTGTTATGAGGCAATAAAGTTACTACAAGGGATCAATATATTTGCAGCTAAACATGATTATTACTGAAAAGATTTGGCTTTCAGCAATGAAGATTCAAGTAGAGCTCAGACACCTTCCCCTCTACTCCCCCCCAAAAGGTGCTCAAAAGCTGCACAGTGCTTGAAAGTGCTATGCAGAAAAAATGAGCAGTATAAAAGCAGATTTATATAATTGTTGATGAATACCTGATACAAAATATTAGTAGATTTTTTTTTTAATTTTAACATATGTAGGCTGAGTTTTTCTGCATACCAAAGGAGTGGGAGTAAAAAATCCTATTGATTTTTTTCAGGGGTAATTGTGTGTCAAGAGTTTGTGTACCCTTTTAACAAAATTTTCAGATACCAATTGGTTTACTCTTTTTGCATCTCAGCGTAGTGCTCAGTTGCAAAACAGTCTGGAGCAGCAGATTGGGACCTGCTGTGGGCCTCCCAGAAAATGGCCATGTCTGCCTGCAGTCTGGCACCTCGTTTGCTTCTACTCAGAATTAGCTCAGTGATAAATATAACTACTAATTATATTTTAACCTACATACTTTCTGTCTTTTTTTTTTTCCCCTCGAGTTTCCTTCTAACAGCTTTAATTGCCAGTGGAAGACTAAAAGGAGGCATTTTATGTGGTCTATGTTTAATTACCAAGCATTCAGTAATATAACTTGGGCATCTCAGTAGAAAAAAAAAGCTGGAATATGCAAAGGGTAAGTGGTTTCTGAATGACACCAAGACACACACTGCTTTCACTTGGGGTGAAAAAGGCTCTGCCACCAACCCTGCCCCTGCTCCACCCTGCTGAAGGCTCAGCTGGAGCAGCCCTGCAAACAAAGGACCTGGGGCTGATCCCACTTTGCCTGTCTCATGGGCACTTCAATGCAAGTGTGATTTAAAGGCTGTCTGTCTGCATTTCCTGTCAGAGGGGTGGACAGGATTGCATGTATAAAATCAGATTATGAACATAGATCCATTAATGTGTGAGGTGAAGATGAGGGGAATTGGACCCTGCACCAGAAGCCTTGTTGATCATTCTGGGATTGCTCACTGACTGTACAGAAATATCCCTACAGCCTTTTTTGTTTTCAGACTTTTATTATGAGCCTGAAGGAAACCAAACTAATATCAAAACATGTTTTTTGAGAAACAGAGTGATTATTTTTCAGCCTGCTCAGGTTGTACATTGCCACTAACAATGTTGAAGCACTCAGCTCTTTCAGTCAAAATTAAGCAGATGACTGTGCTGAACTTCCAAACAGAGCTGGCTAAGATGTCGATTGCAGTTTTTTGTTAAAATGCAGTGTCAGAGTCTCTTTAGAAAGTGGCTGGAGGTGATGGTCCTGTGGTATGCAACAGGCAATTTCAGGAAAGCTTCTTCTGGAAAGGAATGCAAAGAGCAAGCAGGTGCACCAACAGTAATTTTGCCATTTTCTCTCATTGCCAGTAATGCTTTTTGCTGACCCATCCCTGTAGCAGCTGGCACTGCAGAGTATGTGTGACTGACAGAACAACAGTGCTTTACTGAATCCTGCCAGGGGTTTTCTTTCAGCCATAGCATTTGGTTTTTACTCTGTGAGCAAGCACACTGGAACACAAAGCCTGAAGAGCCCCTCAAGCTGATCCCAAGGCAGCCTCTCTCTAAACCTACATGTGAATTTGTCAATAAGGCTGATTTTTGTAATAGATTAGCCCCGTCTCCTTTGAGCAGCTGAGTGGGCTAAGCAGGCTCTATGTGCTCCTGTTTTGTGTGATTTACCCCACACCTTAGGAGATACAGAGTCAGCAGTTTGAGACATTCCTAACATTTATCTAGTGATGGTATCACACACAGATTGGATGCTCTGGAGAACCAAGAATCTGCATCTGGTGCACTGATGGCAGTGTCTGCTCCTTCCCCCTCTTTCTGCCATCAGCTGAGTAGCAGGTCTGAGAGGCCAGCAGCACATGTGCTGTGAAATTGGAAAGGACTTTGCACCAACATCTGGAGCTTCCCACTGGGAATAGTGATGCTATTAGGTTGTAAACATATTTTGCAGATGACATTCAGAGTAGAGATGGCTGCTGGGAAAAGAAGGTGTTTAAAATTCCTCTTGCAATTCCAGGGTTTTTCCCACTTATGTGTGAAAGAAGTAAAAATGCAAAGTGAGAGGCAGGTGAAATGATAAACCTAGTACCTCCAAAATGACCATTTAGATTAACAAGTATATTTTAAAACTCTTGGCAGCACAAAGCACCTCCCTGAATAGACTAAACCAAAGTAGAATATTTAATTGCTGACAATGGATATTTTGATTGGAGGTGCTACAGTGAAATAATGACATCTACTAAGACTCCTCTCTCTTATACCGAAAACAAAAGTTAAAAGAGTGCTGTGGGAGACCATAAGCAAATGTGTTTATTTGTGCATGTGTACATTCAGAGACAGACAGACAGACAGACAGACTAGTTCTGTGAAAGAGAGCATCTGACAGTTTAAAAGTTGTTTCAAAAATGTGGGGTGAAATCTTACCCTCAATTAAGGCAATGGGCTTTCTGATTTGAATGAGAAAAGGCTCAGTGCTGTTATTTTGCTATTTAGATCTCCAGTGAGAGAGGCAGTTGTGTTTAGCTTTCAACTATGAGAATACTTGCAAAATCCTATTTTTAACATTTTTTAAAGACACTAGACAATTTTACTCTTGCAAAAAAACCCCTGTGGGCTATGCTACTCTTCAAAAAAGAAATTCCCCTAGGACAGATACTCAGGAACCAACATCTCTTATTATTCTAAAGATTTATTTTGAGATTGCCAGCTGTGATAACTTTGCAAGGCAGTTCAATGCTTGAAGATAATTCTAGTTTAATAGTGAATGTGGTGAATAAAAAATGCAGATGAGTGTAGCTTAGGTTAAAGCCTCAGCAAGCTGACTGTATCTAGGAAGCTCAAGAAAGATTGAAATATACACATTTTGCATGAAAAAGTTGAATTATTCATGCACTGAATCAGTAAATGAGGTTACAATGCTACGGGTGCATTGACCCTCACACAGGAATTATAATCAATGGTTATTATAATTTTTCCTGGATTTGTTCAAGGATAAAGTAGCTCAGCAGCTTTTTAAAATTTCAGCAGTTGTGATGAGATGCTGAAGTTTGCCCTCCTGGAAGCTGCCAAATAGTCACAGCAGTGAACTGGAAGACGTTTTAGGTGATTACTGGTTGTGCCACATGGATATTGAAAGCTTCTTGAGGACAAAGAGTATTTGGAGGGGTTCCAAACAGGGTGGTTCTCAGGTCCTGGAAAACATTCTATGGCCTGGCTTGCAGTGCAGGCAGCTTGCACTCAAGTTGCTCAGGTGGCAACTTTCCAATTTGAAAAGCTCATAGGTTACCACAGTCTGAGTGTGTCAGGAATTCAGGAATTCAGCCTGACTTGCCATGGTTTCCCCCTCATCACTAGTGCCATGGGATGTGAAGAGCCAGAAGGCAGAGGAAAAGAGAAAAAGAGATGAGAAGAAGAGAAAAAGAGATGGCTGGTGCTGGAAGTCTTTAGGGCTGAAGGTGGGTTCCAGGGCAGTTGTCACGAATGTGTGATTGTTTTGCAAGAAACTAAAATCTGAAGATAAATTTAACCACTGTGGGATGAAAAGTTGCAGAGAGCTGTGCAGCCTGCACTGGCCATATCCTATCCTCATTTCTGGATCTCCTCCAGAGCAGTCTTTGGCCACACAGCCACGCTCAAGCACTGCTGCCAAGGGCTTGCCTCCAGGAGGGCAGCACATGCCTGTGAGTACATATTGCTGCTCCTCTTTGACGTCACCAACTCTATTAGATAACACCATTTCTGTGGTAAACCCGTATCAGCCAGCTGGGATTTAAGGAGCTTTACTCTCCTTTTGCTGTGACTACCATTTGGGGGTGTGAGCAACTCCCTTCCCTGGAAATGTGTGCAAATGGCTGGTCCCAGGCATTTGGTCCAGAGTGCAGATGTTAGCAGCTGGACTCCAAATTAGTGATTGCTTTTGTGTAACTGCTCTGCTTTGGGCTTCAGCTAGGTCATGGTGGTGATTTCTCCTGTCACCCTTTTTTAGATGAAACATTAGTTGGATGCTTCTCTGTGGTAAATGTCAGCTTATGTTTCTGTTCTGCTTCTGCTTGCAAACTCTGATTTGGGCACCATTAAATTATAAAAGAGACAAGTATTAGAAATGGAAGGATTTTAATGTGTTAAGAGAAAGGCACTTTACTGATAATAGTTTTGAAGAGCCTACCACTTGTGTGGGTTACACAGAGAAAAATAAATTGCTACCATAAATGCAGAAGGCTGAAAGGTGCTTTAGTCCAGAAATCAGATTCACACAAAAGAATATTACCCTTTGGTTGTCTGTGCCAAGTTTTTGTCCTCATATTCATTTTACTGAAGGATGAGGCATTAGCTAGTGAACCTGAGCCTGAAGACTTTGCCAGTCTCATCCATCAACAGCAGCAGATACATGAGAGTGTGAGACCAGCCCAGGAAAGTAATTTGCAGCCTGAGTACAGGCACCTGACACCTGGACAGGGTTTCAGTCTAGAACTGACTGTAGAGTAGGAGCCTACCTGTGCAGCAGCATTTAAGTCTTGTTGGGTCATTGTGAGTCCAGCTGATGTTCACAGTGCAGCCTGGGGAGTGACCCTGCTGAGCAGGGATCTAAAGGATCTATTTTAGGATATATGGCCCCTGGGGCTGGCTCTCTGCAGGCTATGTTGAGACCTTAAATACCCAGTGTGTCTGTAGGACCCTTGATCTCCATGAATCTCATGTCTGGGATGAATGCATTTGTAATTTGTAATTGGTTACTCCCTTTCCCAATTGTGTGGGAGCTGTGGAGCTGTTCAGTGTGGTGTGTGACAATAGCCTTGAGAGATGCTGCTGGCAAGATCTCTGCCCCTAGGTATGATGAAATGCACACAGCTTTTTTATGTCTTAAACAGCTCCAGTTGCTCTGGCAATCAATTTCCCCTCTTTTCCTATTTGGAAGTAGAGGGCACCTTCCAAACCCGAGAAGGCAAAACACTGGGCTGGCTGGCCTCATCCCCAGCGTGGCAGTGGCACAGGAGGTGGTGTGGACAGGAGGAAGGCTCACTGCTTGGATGCTGTGAGCAGATTTTCTTCCTGTGTCCTCAGAGGTGGAGGACTGAGAGCTCTGTGTCCAGCTTGCAAAAAACTCAATGTGAACAAGCATGTGGGTGTCTGCTTTCTTGTCTCAAACTGACTGACTGGGGTAGCTGGGAGAGTGAACTGAGGCAAGGAACAACCTCAGGCCCTGAGATGCTGTGTGGTCTGTTGGGAAGTCAGTGTGGATTTTCTCTGTGGCTTTTCTGTGAGTTTTGGACTGTTCCCTTTCCCTTTGAGAGCAGCTATGTGGTTTTCTGGCAGTGAGTGTACAAGTGGGAAGGATAGAAATGGAGAGCAAGTATGGAACATGTTATTATTAAAAAGCTTCTCAAAATCCTTAGGTGATTTGCACCTTATGTGTGAATCCTCGTGGTCTTTGTTCTGCTGGAATTGATAGATGTTGACCCAAAATGCTTTCAATTCCAAAGCTGCTGTCAGTAGTACTTAAGTACACAGTCCAATTATCTGTCTCAGAGAAAGCTGGAGAAGTAGTTGTGGGTACAAAACCTCCACCAGTCAGTAACAGTGATCACAAGTGGTACCTAGGATGGGAGAACACTGGGGGCCCTGATCCAAGGGCTGACATGGTCTTCAAAATGCTTTCCAGCTCTCCAGAAGTGCTTCAGAAGACTTGATATGTTTCAGGGGATGCAGAAATTTTGATGAACACTGGAGAAATATGAAAGATTACCCTCTAATGTTATTCCTCATAGACTGGCCAGGCTAAAGGACTAGATAGCAGTAAATTTGTGTGTTACCCTCTGCAGAAATGTGAGGCTGAAATGTCTGCTACTCTTGAGCATTCATCATCACAATTTTCAAGTGTCTTTTGGAAGCACTAGTGAATATACCCTCTAAGAAGCACTATAATCCTCTGTTGCAGATGGGGAGCAGAGGCTAAAAGATTCCATGGTTTAATGTAGATCATGGAGCAGGTGCAAATCCTGAGTGACTGAGGATCATTAATGCATCTACACCAGCATTGTAGTCCACTCAGAATTACACTTCTGAGTGAAACTCCTGCTTGTCCCCAGCTCCAGGGACATGTTTGCCAACCAAGGAATCATGTTGGATTGCATAGGTGACACTCCTTTGAGAAGGACCTAACAAAGAGAGTGCATTCCTGTTTCTGGTGGGTGTCAGGGCCAGAATAAAGCTGGTCTGGAAAAAGCACCCAGAGTGTGAATCTGCTCCTCCTGTGTTTGCACTGTTTGCTGAGGGAGGCTGCCTCAGTGTCCCCTAACATCAGCTCTGCAAGTGCAAGCTCAGGCTTTGAGCATCAAAGGCAAGTCAGATGTAATGAGATCAGCTAAGGGCTGGTTGTTGGAAGCACAGGTTGCTGTCCTGTGGCTTTGATCTTGCTGAGGAATCACCAGCAGCCAAGTCTCCAGTGCCAGTGGCATGGATTTTGTGCTTATCAGCTGTGAAGAACCAGCTGATCTAGTTAAACTGCTTGAACAGAACCTGAACCACAACACAAATGAAATTAGAGTGTGTTTTCTGGGTAAATGTTGTTTAATCACTAGGGAAACTAGAGCTCTTGTGAGTTAATAGGATGCAGAAAGATGATTTGCTGATTTGGTTTTGGTAGCCTGGAGCTGAAGTAAAGAATTCAGGGATTTAACCAAATTTCTGATAGTATTTGATCAAAAGAAACCAGACCAAACCAAACTCCACTGATACATGTCTGAGTGTTTTAACATGTTATGCCCAGATAATAAATTAGGTACATATATATTACATGATAGATCCTCAAAGAAAGAGAAATGCAGTATTTCCTATCTGATTGTTAAGATGTGTTGAATGAATGGTGAATACAGAAACCTAATTACAGAAGCAGAGCTGCTCTGTGTTTGGTGAATGTGGGGCATACAATGTCCCTAACACAAGGCTCATGAGCAGGTTTGGGCTGAGGGGAGAAGAATTAGCTGTCATTGAGTTGGAGTTAAAATCTTTTGGGAGAAGCAGCTTTACTTGTGCTGCTTATCATTTATTTCTCCATTTATAATGGAATGTTGTGGTCAGGAAAGTGGCTGATTTGGTGCACTTGCTAAGCAGTAGCCACAAGGAAAAGAAACTGGCTGCCTAGAACCAAGCTGGCCCTTTTCAGCAGCCAAAATTCCAGTGTTAATGAAGGGAACAAGGATTTCAAAGCCAGGCTGCAAACTTAAGGCCTTACTGACAACCTTGGCAAAGTTGCTGCTGACTTCAGGAAAACTGAATTTCACCCAAATCATTAATACAATTTGGAACTTCTTGAGCAAAGAGTATTTAATACAGATTGTGCCTTTGCTGAGTGGACTTTCAGATCATGTGATTATGTTCTTTATTTGTCTGTCAGTAAGTACTGTAATTTGTGTCCACACCTGCAATTTTGCTGTGATTTAACCCTGGCTGTGCAGCAGTTTAACAACATCGCTGGGAGAGATGCCATGATGGGCAAGTCTGTCAGAAAGGCTGCTACAGAGCTTTGAAAATGCTGCTCTCTGTGATGCAAAGTGCTGATCCAGTGCAAACATGCTGTGCTGGCTCAGTTATTCAAGAAATGCTGACATGCATCAGTTTCCCGAGGAGAACGTGTGCTGCATGGGTGTCCTCTGCCCTTCTGCTGCTAAAATGAGTCAAACATGATGTGAGTGCAAACTCCATCCCTTATGCTGGTGGGTTGCCTTTGATGGGGGTCCCCTTCTGACCAGGATCACACTGGGATCACCAGGGGTGGACCAGCACAGCCCAGAATGGTGTCTGAGGATCAAGACATCAGCTGGCATGAGCAGGACACTGCTGGTGGCTTCTCTTCCTCTATTTCCTTTCCCCCCAGTGTTTCTAATCTTTTCTATTCTTTTCCTACCATTAAGATCAGTTGCTGACTTAGTCTCCTTAGCAGATTCTCAACTAATTGTCCTCAAGTAATTGTACTACTGAATTTATGTAAGAATTTTAAACTAAGATATTATCATCTTACCAGCCCCTCGGTAGATTAGCTGTCAGTGCACAGAAGTGTTATTGCAATCAATTCCAGTGCACAAATAGTTGCATTACCCCTGAATTGATAAACTCTAACAGAGGAGATCACAGATACAGTGCACATTTATTTGTGCTTTAATCTTTACTGCCATTTAAAGCTAATCTGGTTTCCAGAAGCCTGACAAGTGCAGAGTGTGCATTGCTGTAGGGATGTACTTTAGTGCAGGGACTCCAGTATTTCCAGCAGTACCTCTGCAGTACTGTTGCATTACAACCTACCTCTTACACATGATGAGTAATGTATTCCACTGCACATTTACAACTGAGGGGAGCCTTCCTTTAAATTTTGACAAATAGGTAGGAAGGAAATACAAACATATTGGCTAGAACTATTTCCAGTCCTCCTTAGTTGCAAACTTTATAATAAGCTGACAAGAAAGCACAAAATATTTAGTCAGCTCAGACCTCAAGTTCAAGTACCACAGCACATTAAAACACTTGGGATCATCTAATGAGAAGTGGTTAAACTCCAAAGAAGTGGCCAAAACTCCACACAAATTATGGAGTTTGTCTTGTATTTTCATCAAATGCATATCAAATGTCTTCTGTGGAGCTTTTGGCATAGGACCAGATTCCTGTCTGAGTATGAACTGCAATGACCACATAAACTATTTCCTAGGGTTCCTGCTGGTCTTCTTCCTGCCCTCCCTCTGAGGAGGAAACCCTGTTGTAGAGCATCATGTTGTTCTCTTGCTCTGCTATCTTGACTGAGTTTCAAATAAAGCCAACAAAGCAGACTGCATTATTCCTGAAGGTATTGCTTAGACCTTTACCCTTATGTTCTGCCTTTTCCATGTTTGCTGCTCGTGACTGCTGTAGCACTGCAATACCCAGTCCTGGGAATGTGTGTGTGTGTGTGTGTGTGTGAGTGAATGAGGTCACAGCTCTTCCAGGATCTGTTCTCACAAGCCATACTTGGATTTCTTATTGCCATTTGACTCAGGGAGAATTTCCCTTCTGTCATTAGGAGCAGTGACTCCAGGTGGGGGTGAGCAGGGAAGCTCAGTGTGCTGCAGCCTGTCCTGTGGCACATTAAACCACAAACCCCACCCTGACATGGTCTGGCCACTGGTGTTCATATTGATGCTTCCCCAAGGGTTATGTGGGGAAAATCACTGCTCTTAATAGCCCAGGACCACTGGCCAGCATCTCATGTCAATAGTCTCTGAATGCTCCTATCAGTCACCAAGTCATACAAAGGGACAAATCTGTCTCCATTTAATCTGTAAGAAGCTGCTTGTCTCCATCTGCATGTGACTCCAGATTTAAAAAGAGATTTGGGTTGTGAAGTTTAGCCCATGCACGCTACAGTGTATTTCTAACAGAAATAAATCCTACTCTTCTTCACTCAGGAAGGTTATTTTTGAAGATTTTGAGCATAAAATCTGAAGAGTTTTAACCCCTCTTCTAGGTCTTACAGTGCCAGCAGAGCTCAGATGAAGTGGAAGGAGGATGATAAATATGCTGCATTGGTAAAAACACAGGAAACACTGGAAACAGCCTGAATTTAAATGGTTTTCTTGTTAGATTCAAATTAAGTATTTTGAGATATCCAGATCATTAATTAGTCTTGAAAATAAAAGTTTAGAAAATTACATCACATCCTTACAGTGGCATTGGTATTTCCTTTAAGCTTCTTGAAAAATTAGCCTGTATTTTGAGAAGAAATTGTAAAATTGTGCTTATTTTCACTTGAAAAATAAGATCCTTTAAAAACATTGATTGCCTCATTATCATTCAAAAATTACTCTCTCTGTGAATGACTCTCTCTATGAATGAAAGCCAGTTTTAAATGGAGTGTTCCGAAACATTAGAGTAATTATTGACACGAGAAAATAAATATTCACATACTGAAAAGTAAACAGGAAAGAGGAGCATTCATTCTTTCCATGGAATAATTTAGCACATTCTTGAGTGGTAATTGGGTGCACAAGCCCCAATTGCACACACTGAGGTTTATCTCTGTGGAATGATTTTGAAACCATTACCTCTGTAGCAAACTCTGAGGTGCAGGATGTGGAGGGAGGGAGGGAGGAGAGGGGTCATAAAGACAGTGTGTACACAGGGTGTATTTTTACCTCTGTGCAGGAGCTCTGGAGCATGTGTTCAGTGGGCTGAAAAATGACTCAACAAAAACATGAATTTTTTTCTTACGTTTTGGGCAGCGACACCAGTCACTTTAGTCTGAGTGTGGAAGCTGTGCTTATCCTACTGAAATTCTACTCTAGACCTTTCAAATATATAAATCATATCCACATATGGGTTTCTGCCTCAGTATGATGTTTCACTTCATTAATAGCTTCATTATCTTGCTAGCTCATGGACCTTTTTCCACACCGAAGTCAGGAGTCATTATTTTTCTGTCAAACTGTCTGAAGTCTTTGCTTGACTTGAGCCATTCACCTACCTCAGACTCCTAAGATGCACAGACCCAGGAGAGAAGGGGTCAGGGAGCCTCCTCAGGTGGGAAGGGGTTAATTGCAGACCTGCCAGAGCATCTTTTGTGCAGCTGAGGGCATAGGCACCCCTCTGTAAGGAGGTTGTTCTGCAGGTGCACCGCAGGTGGAGAGGGCTTTAACATTACCAGAGGAGCCTGCACCTCTCCAAGTACTAACACCAGGACATGGAGGAGCACTATTGCTGGGCCCCTTTGTTCAAAACTGATTTCTTTTCTTTTTTGAAGAGTCTTAAGGGTACAATGGCAATTTTTCCATCTGATCAAAGCACAGCCATTTTAAAGAACTGTGCAAAGCTTGATGCAAACTTGTAGTCTAGAACAGGATTTTTGTTTAAAATATTATGGAGCCCAGCAGTTAGAGGTCTTCATGGTCCCAAGTTTCTTTGCTTTCTTTAATCCTGGTTATTTATATTTGGTCTTCCATATTTTAGGTTGATCACCTGAGTGGTTTCCCTATCAAAGGGTCAGAGGTTGTCTGTTCTTCTCTGCGTCTTGGAGGGGTGTAATATTAAGTGAAAAAAAAAAAACCAAAAATCCCTCAAGCTTGTCCAAGTATGGAAGAGTTTTGAATCCTTTTGAAACTGGAACTTCGTTTTCTGGATGCCTATGGGCTTCAAGCTCTTCAGTCTGGAATTTCATTAAGTTCATTAATTTCATTGATTTCATTGGTTCAGCAAACCAATTAAACAAGTTATTGAAGTTAATCTTTGCTAATTCTGTGGGCTAAAATACATGTGGCCATGGTGCATTTAAAACAAATTTTTAAAGTAGCTTTAATAGAAAGATAACTTTGCAACACTGAAATATTAGGATATTCCACCACCTAACATACACAGACACTTGTCTCCTAGGAAGGGGTCTCCTGCTGTAAACTCACATCCTCCTGCTTTGGCAGGATCTAAAGGTAAATCCACTTCTCCACAGCCCAGTAAACAGGTTGAGAGCTGGATCAGGCAGTGCTGGCACCCACCAGCATCACACATGAGGACGTTCCTGACAAAAGACATTAGGAGTCAGAGGGGACCCCACCCCACAGAAGTGGGAAGACAAAACCAGAACTAACTTACATATAGATTTATAAACTTTTGTCATCACTTGACCACAACTTTTTGCATAAAAAATTGTAGATGCCCCCTGCCCATGACTTTCATGAGACTGTTGCAGCACAGGGCTGTCACTCAGAGATGCAGCAGTGGTGCCCTGTCTGCTCCAGCTGTCTCATATAACCCTCAGTGTCTCAAATAAAATGCTTGGACACCCACCTGGCAGACAGATGCCATGTGCCTACTGAGACACAGCCACAGCTCCTGGCTGTGCTGCACTTCCAGGGGAGGATGGGGGTCTAGCAGCAGGCAGGGCTGCCAGCTGAGCTTTCTCAAGTTCTTGTTTAGCAACAGCTGAACTTGCTTTCTCACTTACACAGTAGGAATCAGTATGGGTTTGGATTGGCTGGGTTTGGGTAGACTTGAAGGGGAATTTTCACAAGTTTGAAATGCTCTGTCTGGGACAAGTTGAAACCACTTGAAGTCCCCAGACGTAGGAGAGCTGGCAGGGACTTTGTTGACACATCAGATTATATAAGCACTCGGCAGCTTTTCTGTGTGTGCATGGGTGTGTTGTGTATGTGTAGGAGAAGAATAGCAGCAGTCCAGACCAGCCACCGTGATGCACAGGCATCCCATAATAACTTCCATTTTCTGAATTGTCATTTAACCTGCATGAGATGGAGGGGAGGGCAGAGGATGGAGGCACAGCTTGATTTTTACCTTCAGCAAAATATTCCACTTCAGAGTGTGTGGGTGGACCTGCTATTTGTTAAATGCAACAGGGTTAAACTTGGCTCCCTCAGCTCCAGGGTGGTGTCTGACCTGACAGCTGGCCCTGGTGACAACACCTAATGGGAGCAGGGCTTGTACTGGCAGAATGAGGGAAAAAGCTTCAGAGATGTGACTCCTGTCCACATCAGAATTTTGGGTAAGTGTCCTGGTTTGAAGGACAGGTGTCTGCCAATAAAGGCAGAAGCTTCTCTTTGAAATGGAGAATGTAAATCCTCTCCCTCCAAAATATTATAATTTTGAAATTAAGGGGCTCTCAGGCAAAGATAGGGGAATTAGGAATAACAGTTCTTTACTAGGAAAATTAAAATAGAAATACAGTATTACAAAGAATAATCCCAAAACACTGACAGAGTCAGACTACAACCTGACACCCCATCAGTCAGTCAGGGTGTTGGCAGCAGTCCCATTAAATGGTGGCTGCATTCTCCTGCAGTGGCAGATGTGGTTCAGCTGGAGCAGTGCTCCTGTGCAGTTTTCCTCTGAAGGTTCAGGGATGATGTGGAAAGGTCCAGCTTTCCTCTGGAATCTAGTGGAAAGAAGGTATCTTGGTGCCCAAAATCTCAGTTTTTACCTAGGTAGGAAAGGGTTGGCTGCTCCCCTGGCTGGAGCATCTCCCAGTGGGATGATGTAATTTTGTCAGTCACACAGTGGGACTGAATGGCCCAGCAGCAGATGATATCTTCCTGGAGGGAGGATGGGTTGTGGAAAAGATAAAGATGATTGCCCCAGCTGGTTTAAAGATGTCCCATTAACAGATAATATGTGCCATGGGGATAAGGGTCACTGCCCCACCCAGCTTCAACAGATGGTGATAGAATACACATTTCTGGCCACATCCTGTATTGCAACCCAAGACAGTAAGCATGAGAGGCAATTCTTGTCTGGGTCCCCAAAACCGTGGTAAGCCTGCCCAGATGACCATGTGCAATAAGCTGGGTCTCCAGGTCCTCAGGGAGGCTGATACATGGGGTGTTGGAGTGGCCAGGGTGGGAACAGCACCTGAGCTGGAATTTCTTGGGCTCAGTTTCTTTGCAAATAAATTAGGATTTCTACTCAATTTATCTCCCAGAATCAATGTGATCAAATGGCTTTGAAGGTGTTAAAAGGATTAGAACATTAAAGTATTTTCAAGGTGGAAATTGCCATTCTCGGCTAATTCTCTGATAAAATCTTTGAGGATCAAGTGGATGAATGACTTGGGAACATATTATAATGGTCTGAGAAACAAAACAAAGTGGTGAGTCAGAAGGCTAGAAGTCCAAGAAGGAAAGAGCCCTTGAGAAGCCCTTCTTGTGACACCTCCCAGATCTTCTGTGGCAGCTGGAGTGAAACCCTTGCTCAAAAGGGGTGATTGCAGGGATTGGTGATGAAGCTCATTCTCAAGTGCCAGTACAACCCAGTAGGAGACCACTCCTTTGGCTCCTGTCTATCAGGCAATGGATGTGCATTTAGGGCCAGACTTTAGAGCCAGGAGCAGCCACAGCTGTGGGTGTCCCATCCTGAACAGCTGAGCCCAGAGCACAGGGGGCTGCTCCAGGGGTGCCTGGTGGCTGCAGTGAGCCCTGGGTGTGAACCTGTGTGCTCTGGAGGAAGAAGGGGATTGAACTGAGAGCTGTCCTGTAGAGACCACAGTGCAAGGGCCAGGAGAGACACTTTTGGAGCTCCTCATGGGCAGCCTGGTGCCACTGCTTTCCTCTGCACTGAGCCCTGGGCTGGTCTGCATTGCCTGAGTGCCTGTCCTGTTATTCAGCACACAGCCCTCATTCCCTCAGCTCTGCAGGGATCAAGCAGTCTGCTCCAGCCTTCATCCCTGTCTCTTGGCTCCCTTGAAAATTAACTGTGTGTTGAAAAACATAGGATCAATGTATGAGAGTAATCCACCCCATACTAACAGAAATGTCTCTGGCAGATATTTATATGTTCTGGTTTTCTCTCCACTGCTGTGGAAAGAACCTAGATGATAATTTTAGGCCAAATAAGTTAAATTATCTGAAATGCCTGGCTCTGAATCTTCTGTTCAGAGGAATAAGAGGTAGGTAAAGTCCTCAACCAAGCTTAAGAACTTTTCCAGTACTCTGAGACTACCTTCATGTACATTAATGGCCCACTGATTAATCTTTCCCTTGAATTTACTTTAAATGCTTTGTCAGTCTTGGGTTAAATAGAGTACAGAAGATTGAACTTGGTTTAAAGGCCTTCTATAAGCTTGTGCAGGACTTTTGCTATGTAACTTGACTTTCCATTTGGAAAAGTGTCAGTAGCATTTATTCACAGAAGAAAATAAATTTGGGATGAAGAATGTTTTGGATTGAAGATGTTGTTTTTCTACAGTTCTTACAGACTTCTTAATTTGAAAAACTTACCAAAGGTCTTTATGTTACCCAGAAACTATTGCATGGAGGAGGTTGAAGGCATGCACCTATCTATACAGACCCCTCACTTTGTAATTTTTTTAGATTAATGAAAAACAGTTTTTAAATTTCCTCTCTTGTACACAAGTCAGAGAAACAGCAAAGTATTTGGCATCCCTACTGTCTGTGGAGTATTTCAGATGCTCTTTATGTTTTTTTATGGAAGATTCTGGTTACAAATGTTTTTTCTAACTCTCAATGATTCCACCTAGCAATAAGGTCCTGTCAGCTTGACAAAGACTCTGCTTTGAGTTGATTTGAAAAGAGGATGACCCTTAAAGACTTATTCAACTTTCTCTCTCCTTCCTTGTGAAATGAATGTTGTTAATAGCTCAGAGTCCAGGAAAAACACGTTATTATTCTAAACTCATGAGGCTTGCAGCAGCCCTTCCCTGGCTTACCTTCCCCACATCATATACAGAAGAGATTTTGTCCCTCTGCAATTCAGTGTCATCTTAGTCTGTCTTTGTATTGATTACATTTCACATTGTGTTCTACTTTAATAATCCTCTTTTTCAGGATCTTGTGATTGTACAATAGCAGAGTTTATCCAGTCAGGTTTTTTTTTTTCTGTACAGAACAGGGATTTTCTTGTCATATTGCACTGTGCTCAGGAGAGCTGAGCAAAGGGACCTAATCTCCATAATATTAATTTGCCTGTGCATTGAGAAAACAAAAGCAGCAATAAATCTGCACATGTTAATTTTTTGTTTGTTTTGAGGATTTTTGTTCAGCAATCCCAATGATTTATGTAAGGAGTTCCTGGGCAAGGGGGAGGGAGAGGCAGCCAGTGGTCTCAAGTTAACAGTGAGTCATAATATATGGAGAAGGGATAATGCAAATGTTGGAAAAATAGAGGAGGAGGCAAGATAGAGAAAAATGTTTTTCTTCATAGGAAACTATTAAGCATGTAGCTCAAAGGAGCAGACAGTATGTGTGCAGCTTCCCTGCCATTTCCAGGAAAATCAAGGGTAAGAAAAAAGGAGGGTGTAAAGAGGATGCTAAGGGCTTGTAAAAGGGTTATACCTGGCTGAGGTGCGGAAAACAAACTGAATCCAGATGTGTGCTCTAGAAAACAAGACCTGGAACAGGACGCCCCTCCCTACCAGACACCAAGTTCTTTGTTTTCCAGACCTTTTCTGTCAAGGAAAATTGCTGCTCCTGATTTCTCATACAAACCTTTCCTAATGCACTGGAGGGAAAAGCAGATGAGAGCTGCTGCCACCAATTGAATCAGGGAACACTGGAGCTGAAAGCATCCGTGCTCAGAGCTTGTGCTAATTGAGTTTTGCTGTCTCACCCCCCCGACAGATACACAGCCCAAACTGAGCACTGCTTCACTGCTGCTCAGTGCACTCTTCCCAGAGGCAGTGTGAGCCCAGGAACATCTGGTACTGTGCTTGAGGGTGTCAAGGGCTGCTGCTGCAGCAGTTTGTAGCCACGTTGCTCCCTACAGGATCCCAGGGCACAAGTGGGCATTCCTTGGTCTCACAAATCACTTGGTGCCCTCCCAATTCCCCTGCAGATGAGACACCTGCTCTGTTTTCCCCTGTCTGCTCCACTGTGTATCCTGTGAACAGGACAGCCTGCCCAAGGTATGGAAAGCAATGTTTGTGTGGTTAAAAAAGGTCCTGACCATTTTTGTCTTTATAAATTTGTGCATTCTTTTTTTTTTTTTTTTTTTTTTTTTTTTTTTTTCTAAGAGAGGTATATTTTCACATGTGTGATCTTCATCATATCTGAACCTCTCTGCTGTAGAAGCAAAGATTGGTGGATCCAGAGGGTACTGAAGAACAAGATCAGCCCAGGACCAGTGTTAGTCAGGGCACCTGAGAGTAATGTAGGAGTAATCCAAGATTGACACCAAGCCTCTTATTTGGAGCATGAATGGCATGGGTGTCTCTGCTCTGCTGTGCAAAAGAGCTCTCCTGAGCAAGCAGATGGTCTGATCCTGAACCCCAGCCAGTCTGTTGAGTGGTCACAAAGCACAGTGAGAGACCTGCATGAGGAAATCCTGTAGGAAGCTCAGACCTTGGTCTCTGAGGAGAGTGGTGATTGCTCAGTCACTTTTTGGATATCAAGGACTTACAGGTGCATATCCCACATTTTCCAGGGTGGAAAATGACATGTGCCTAAGGGAAGTTCCACAGCCTCTAGGATACCTGCTGTGTTTCAGAAGCAATGAAAGGGTTAACAAGCCAGCAACTCATTTCCAAGGGACAGGCATTGAGAATAAGCTACTGAAAGTAGCTTAGTAGTAGTACTGAAAATGAGACTTAATGGGGTTGTGGATGCTGCAATTAATAATGCAAGGGAGAGATGGAGCTGAGACGTGAAGGAAACTCACCAAGACAGGCTCAGGGCTCTGGGAGAGATTCCAGTCACGAGGCATTGCTGCTGCAATACTGTGTGCCAGCACCACTGCTCTGCCTTTTTACCTCAGGACACCACAGGGCTCAGCAAGACCTGGCTCCACGTGGAGTGGGCTGGTAGGAAAGAGGTAGGAAAGTCCCCATGCCTGGCTCCCCTACTTGTGTAACTTGTTTTATAGTGCCCCAGTGTCTCCTGTAAGCCCAGATATGTGCCTGAAGTGATGAGTGCCTTGGGATTTTTAACAAGAAAACAAGAGTCATGTTGTTACCTTAACATTACTCTAATAATTCTCTTTTTGTCCTGCCTATGTATATCCTACATATACCTGCAGTTTGGCATTTTCCTTCTGTGGCTCATCAGACAGTATCTCACTTTTGTGCCTACTGCTCTGCAAGAGTTCCTCAGCCCATTGCTGATATTTTTCTCATTTCTTTGCTGTACCCAGGCCCAACCATGGTGTTGTGTATAGAGAGGTCTCTAACAATGGCTGTGTAGGGAGAGTGTGGCACTGGTATCTCCTGAGAGCTTATCCCTCTACAGGGAGCTGCAGAGGGAGCTCTTATTGCTGCCAATTGCCTTCACAAACCTCTGTCACACTGCTGATCCAACCACATTGCTTCTGTTTGCCCTTCTTTTCTGCCCTGATGCTTTTTGGATGTTTCCTCTAACCAAGATTCTGTATTTGTGTTTACTTTTCTCTCTTCCACATGGTCCTAACTCGTGTGCTCCCAAAGCTGCCTTGGCCCCAGTATTGTCACAGCAGAAAGCCAGAGCAGCCTGTCTGTCTGCAGAGCAGTGACTGCCCACAAAATGCAGATGGTCCAAAACTATTTTGGTTGATTTTTATGACCTTCTGTGACTTTTACAAAGGGTTTTAAATTTCCTCACTTACTGCATTTCTTTACTGAGTTTTTTCTTGTTAAATTGTGTTTTTTAAGTTCCTGAGGTCTCAGCTGCTTTTAGTGACTGACAATTCCACATTCAATCAAATTATTAATGGTTTTCTTAATCAGCCACCTCTGATCCCTTGATATATTTAAAAACTCCTTCACGTCCTTTTGAAACTATTTGCTCCTATTTAATGGTGATACCTATCAGACTGGTGTAAATAGATTAAAACTGCATTCAAAGCAGCAGTTAATCTGAACTTTCATTAAAATAAGAATTTTTCCTTCTCTTCAGCTGATGCTGATGTTGAAGAGACCATTTAGATAAAAGCTGAAGAGACATAGCTATATCAGGCACTCTTCATATTCCTACACAGCTGAACAGATCAGCGTTGACACAGATCAGAAGGCACAAGAGAGTGGCAGCTTTGAGGAGACGTTTTAATTACTCAGGGATTACACAGCTGTGCTAAAATAATAGGGGAAGCATGTCCACAGAAATAAGCCTGAATTGCTTTCAGTATTGCTTGTTCAGGAGTCAAATGCTCTCTGGCTTTTTCCTTGACTTTTGAATGGAAAAAGTGCTATTTGAAGGAGATGTCACTACAGCAAAGCCAAGCTTGATTAATCAAGGGAGAGCCATCTGACATTTATTTTTATATCTCTTACAATGAACCCCTAATGTCTCTGAGGAGAGCTGACCTATGGAAATGCATGTTCTCTCACTTTTTCCTCGTGTCTCTTCTGGCTCTTTCTCTGCTGTTGCATGCAGCATCAATTCCATCAAGCCCCATGCTGGGCCCTAACCAGTCTCTCAGATTGCTTGGATGGGCTCTGAGCTTTGGACAGTGCCAAACAGCTCCCACCTCTCCAATGTACCTGTTCATATCATGGCAATGCTGAGGGACCAGCTCAGTGCTGGCTGAGATTTGCATCATTAGCACTTGGTGGCTTACAGGGACAGCCTGTGGTGAGTGAAGGGCAGCACATCTGCAAGGGTCAGTAAAGTATTGCCAGTGGTTTCAGACCTGGCATGGTGCATGCACCATGCCTGGGCAGCCTTCAGTACCACAGCAGAATTGTTCAGAGCTTGCTGATACCTCTGCCCAGCACTGCAGTTTTCAGACTGCCTGTGAGGTCTGCTGTGAAAATTCTAAGGGGTGTCAGCTTCCAAGAGTGTAAATCTCCTCTGAAAATGAGAATAGGTAGAGAGGGAGATCCATGACAAAGCTTGGAGCAATGTTACAAACAAAACCTGCCAGATCCTGCACTGAGGCATGAGCATTTGCAAGGCTGGCTGGGCAGGGGAGCAGCTAAACTGGTCAGGGGTTTTCTTTATTGAGCAGGGTAAGTCCCAGCTGCCTTTGCAGACCAAGGTGGTGGATCAAAGCATGTCTGTAGCTTTGAGGATACCAATAGATCAAGGGTTTGCTTGAAATACTTGCTAAGAATATCCTGACTCTCCAAAGAAAGGTTTAAGATGACTAATAACTACTGTTTCATCTGGTTATTGAGCTTCAGTAAAACCAGGAATTCAATCCTAAAGTTAATCCCAGTGAATTCTTTTTAAGTTAGATTACAGTTTTCAATTTACAAACAAAACTGATTTGGTCTTTTGTTTTGTTTTGTTTGTTTTGTTTTTTTTTTTTTTTTCACAGGAGCTCACTAAGATTTCAGATGATATTTCCAGCAGCTCTTGCCACCATCACCCTTCACTATTACTTTCTATAAAAGGTAGCCCCAGCTCTACCACTTTCCAACATCTTGTGCTGATAGGAGCTCACAGCAAGTAGCAGTGTGTCTGCTTCTATATAGGATCATTTTGCAATTATTGCAATGTTTGCAAATATTGTTGTGTCTTTTATGTCCAAGCTGTTGCAACAGGCCCAGCACACTAAATGTCAGTGTTGGCACATATGTGGCAGCAGATTAAACTGGAACAACAGGAGTGTGTGTGTCCTTGTGCCCTGGAAGTCATGGCGAGGACACCTGGATGGATTGTTCAGCAGATCACAGATGACTGCACCTTATGGGAAGTTGAATATAACTCACACCCACCTCAGTTTATTTTTGTGTGCTGTGTTGACCCTGCTGGGGTACTCAGGAAGGGAGTGGTGAAAGAAAATACTCCTGCCTTCCCTGTTTAATCTGCAGCCACGTGTAGGTCAACACACGGTCAAGTTCCTCTGATCTCACCAGGCGCATTCTGTTGCTCTGCTTTCCTCTCCAAAGAGAGTCATAATCCCATTCTGATATTTTTTTTCTGGGAAGCAGTTTGAGACTCATCAAAGAACAGGCAATATCAGAAAATACTGCCTTGTGTGGGGCTGTCTGCCCATCTGAGGATATAACCTTTATCACTGTGGTACATCTAGCAACCTGAGACTCCACTGTCATCCTGAGGAGGGGACTTCCAAGAAGACAAAATCAGCCCAAACTTAAAATATTATTGTAGCAGTTATAGGAAATTTATTTGTATGAAAAGCATGAACATTTCCTTACTGATTTCAGTGCTGTGATCTTTTAGGACAGGAAGATTAATCACATTTCTGGGACTGGGAAATAAAAGCTAGATGTTATTCCCAGCTGGCATGGAAGGGATATCAGGAGCTGTCAACAGCTGAACACAGTTATCTCTTTGAAATGATGGAAGACCTGTGGTCAGATATGAGATTTCAGTGATGGGCAGCCAAGGCACGCAGGCTGATATGAATTGAGGTACATGCTGCTGAGATGACTACAGTCCTGCTGGAGACCTGAGACGTGAGGGACAGTGCAGGCATGAGTTTCTGTGTGCATTTTCCTGTGTAATTCTAACACCAGAACCCCAAAATACCATATTCTACCTGGAAGCTGCCTTGTTTAAGAAGTCTGCCTCGTGTCACTGCAAGCATCTTTTGGTTATGGGTGAATGCAGTCTTTAGCAAGAAAGTCTGTGTTAAGTGAGAACCAAATAATACTGAAAGCAGTTTACTTTTGTGAAACAATTGAGGGGGCTTTTCCTTTAAAAAGGGGGCTGTACTCTTAACAGGACACTGTAGGCAGAGCACAAGGAGGTTGGGTTGGGAGTCCATGACAATACCTTGCAGTTCACAAGTTATTTATTCCAGGGGAGACCAGTAGCTCTGATCAGTGTTAAGAGGCAGTTATACCGTGGCAGATACAGAACAAACAAAGATAGTGTGGAGCCAGCCAGCGAAAAGGACTGTTTATTCTGATACTATGAGAAGGTTATACATAGACTGTGGACCCACAGTTAATCAAATCTCACAAATTACATGCACATGTACTCACACGTGCAGCCATGGCTTGTGTCTTTGGTCAAATGTGATTGCTGTTAAAGAAAATAATTTAAAAAAAAAGTTAAAATTTAAAATTTTTTAAAAAATTTAAAGAAAAGGATTTATGTTATTAGAGGATACCACTAAGCTGAGCCTCTACCTCTTCTGGGAGCAGAGTTCCAGTAATTGTGTTTTGATGAATAATAATTTGCACTTCAGATATCAGAAGGAAAGCCTGACTCAAGTGTAGAGTATATACCTAAAGAATGACATTTACAGAAATGTCACAAATACAAAGTTTTGTGATCAAACCTACTCCCACAAGTGATCCCAAATTGCCAGCATCTCACTTCTACCTTTCAGGGGAGAGCAGGTATGACACAACCACTTTTACAATCGTCTCCATTCATGACAGCGTCATTCTTTATATTTGCAGTCTTCTGTAGATATGGAGCCTAAAAACCATGTGTGTATCTGACCCAGATCCATCAAATCCACCCATGGGCAGTGCAGATAGTGAATGCTTCCTGAAGGCATCATTTCCTGGCTGTGGGAAACCTGCCTGTTGACAGATGGAGATGGAACACAGCAGCTCCTCCACGGCACAGGACAGGTCACAGTGGGCAAGGAGGACACAAACATCTGGTCCAGGACAGGACAGGATTTTTTAACCTTCTCAATCATCCTGCTAAGCCAAGCCAGTCCCCAGAGTAGAGAACCTGAATGATAGTCCAAGGCAGTGTTCAACATAGTTGTGCTTTATGCTCTGCCATATCTTTCCTGGCAAGGTGCCCTGTGCTTTGGCAAAGGCTGCTGGAAAAAAGGCTGGAAAGCCCACCCTGCTTTGCTTATCTGGCCTCAGCCTGCCAAGGGGGTTATCAGTCAGCAGTGTCTCATTTCTGTGCTGCAGAGAGCCAGAGCTGTCACTGAGGTTGATGTATTTGGGTTTCCTTGGTTGGTGACAGGCAGGTGTGTGCTCAGTGCTCTCATCATTGCCCATCTTGGCTCTCAGCTGTGCTGCCAGACCAGCATGAGCCTGAATCTTGTATGGAGTGACAAGGAAAAAGGAGAAACCTCCCATTCCTGGACAGACAAAGATAGACGAAAAGAGTCACTGAGACTGGGACATCTGTAGGTCCAGCATCAGACCAAAGCTCTGAGCCTTTGGCAGCCTGAGACTCTTGGTGATACTGAGGTTAAACAACATCCTTCAGGATGCAAACAAGTCAAATAAGAGTACAGTGCTCAGTGTGTTCTGGTCTCTCACAAGCTCTAAATCTCACTGTGATGCTCTGGACTCAACTCTTGACACTTAGGTGCAGGAGGAAATTTTCAGAATCTATTACAGATTTCCACTAAGAAATGAAACATATTGAACTGTATTTGGGCATTGAGGTCAACTGGCACATGTGCACTGTAAAAATTCAGCCTTCAAAACAGGAAGGCACCATCCAGAGTGCTGCTGGGGGCAAAATCTGGTTGGTCTGTGCTAACAACTTCTCTGTGCTTGGGAAGGGTTTGGGTGGGTGCTGTAGCATTTGCACAGACTGCCAGGGCTCTTCTAGCAGTTTGAGTGTACAGATCATTGACTCCCAGTGTCTGCCTGTGCTGTTTAGTTTCTTGATATAGAAGTGATCTGTATGAACTTTGACCCTGAACCCAGATTGAAAACCTGAATTATGCCAGTCTTTCTTAAAACATGGCCTTTTATGAGTGTTCTGGTCATAAGTAGTGAACTCAGAAATTGGTGCTTGGACAGAGGTTGTAGACAGCTCTCATGCATAAGCAACAAAAGAGAAACCTATCTTTCTGCTGCCAGACATGTGCCTGTCTCTGAAAAGTCCTAAGATGATCAGCAGGGGTTGCCTGGTAAATCTCTTGTCTTTCAGAAGTTACAGATGGATTTCTTGCAGATATTTATGTCATCATTGTCACTACTGAACAGAGTTTCTGTGTTCACCAAGCAAATGCTCCTTTGAAAAACCACCCCGGAGTGTTGTAGATACATAATCATGAAAATGTGCTCTATCTTATTACCCTTAATTCAGGAATAGTCTGTGTTGAGGGTGGGGATTTGGTCCATGCCCTCAGTGGCACCCCCAGAGCTGGAAGAACACATTCAGTAAGGAAAGCTGCACAGCCTGAATTTCTGAAGTTGTCCAGTAGCTTGGTTATGTGGAAAAATTTCAGCTGTATTTGTATTTGTAAGCCAGCTACACGCTTCAAGGACATGGTTCTATAAGAAGCCCAAACTAATTAGTTACCCATCTAAAGAGAATTTAAATTCCAATGCTGTCTCTTTTACTCAACTGACACAAGGTTATCATGTTGTTATCATCATTATTATTAAATCCCTGGATTTAAGGCCTCCGAGGGAAGCAATGAAAAAGCAGTCATATTTTTTAGAAAGTTTGCCCCTACCAACTCCTGATGATTTAAAGTCACCTGCAATAGTCACAGATTCAGACTGGCTGAATGAAGTTGCTAGATCTAACTGAGGGCAAGCAAACTTCCAACAGACAGCAAATCTTTCAGCACAGACAGTGCTTTGATAGGGTGGAATGTTTTGCTGCAGCCTGTGCATTTCTGATGAGCTTGAGGACTAAATTGTCACTAGATGTGGTTCACAAATGATTCCATGGCATTTTTACAAATACCCTCCCTCCATTAATGCAGCTTTCTGCTTAAGTTCCAGCCCATGAATCCTATCCTGACATCTTCAGCACTTGCAATTGCAGATGTATTCAGTCACTTGCTATGAAGGGTTATCAGGGTTATCAGCCCTGTTAAATCACCACTTAGTGTTTCTAAGTGCATGTTTAAGCCAACTGCAGCTGCATAATCCCTGAAGAGGCTTCAGCAATCGTCTTTGCTAATGCCCTTGGCTTTTACAAGATGATTTTTTCCTTTCCTAGCCATTGTTAAAAATTAATTGTCCATCTGTGGCCTGGGCATGGGAACACCACCTTAAAATTTATTTTCCTGTCTCACTGTTTGGACTGGAATCAACTTGCTTGAATTAATCATAGGACAGTTGGTGCTGTAAGGGACCTTAAAGATCCTATAGTTCCAAATCCCTGTGCAGTGATCCAGAACACCCTCTACTAGACTAGATTGCTCAAACCCCTTCCAGACTGATCTCAAACAATTCCAGAGATGAGGTGTCCACACTTTTTCTGGACAACCTGTGATAGTACCTCACCACCTTCACAGCCAAGAATTTCTTCCTAATATCCAATCTAAACCAAATTTCTTGTAGTTTAAACCCATTCCTTCTTGTCCTGTCACTGCATGGCCTTGTAAAAAATCCTTCTCTACTTCTCTTAGAATCACCTTTTGGTGCTCTAAGCTCTCCTGGGAGCCTTCACTTCTCCAGGCTAAACAGCTCCATCTCTGTCAGCCTGTCCTCATAGGAGAGGTGCTCCATCCCTCTGAGCATCTTTGTGGCCTTTTCTGGACTCACTCCAACAGCTCCATGTCCCTCCTGTGCTGGGGCCCAGGGCTGGGTGCAGCTCTGCAGGTGGGGTCTCACCAGGGCAGGGCAGAGCAGAGGGGCAGAATCCCCTCCCTCCCCTGCTGCCCACGCTGCTCTGGGTGCAGCCCAGGGCACTTTTGGCTTTCTGGGCTGTGAGGGCACATGGCTGGGTCATGTTGAGTTTCTCATCAACCAATATTCCCAAAGACCTTCTTCTGAGTTTTGTTCTCAATCCATTCCCCTCTGAGCCTGTGTTTGTGCTTGAGATTGCCCCCACCATGTCCTCATGCAGGGCTTTGCATTTTTCTCTATTGAATTTCATGAAGCTTGCATGGGACCACTCCTTCAGCCTGTCCAGGTCCCTTTGGATGACATCCTGCCTCTCTAGCATGCTGACCACACCACACTGTAGCCCTTTTCTACATTCCTTGGATTCCTTCTGGCTGTATCACTGGTTCCCAGAAGAAATATCTGTTAGTGTTCATGGCCAGGTTGAATGAGGCTCTGAGTAACTTGATCTAGCAAATGGCATGCCTTCCCATGCCTGAGGTGCTGGAACCAATTGTTTTTTCTGTGATCAGGAGAGGATAATAGTCAGTGGACTGTACCAGGCTTGTTAATGCAGAATGGCACTTAACGCATGGCTGAACCTCTAGCCAATTTTCTGTGACATCAAAGTGTATTATTGAGGTGGTTCTCTTGACCTCTTTTCAAAGGTGAGTTTCAGAGAATCATAACACTGTAACAGTGTCATTTTCCTTTTGCTGTATCAAGCCCATGACTGAATTGCTATCTGTTCTTGTTTTCCCTGAAATGTCACTCCCGGGCTCTTAGAGGAAACATGGCTTGGAAAACAAGTTGCAGTTTGCAAAATCTTGGAGACAAAGTCTGAGAAAGTAGCTGAACTTTTGACTCAGTATAGCATCTTTGACTCAGTATTGCATCTGGAGGCTTACAGATTTATTGGTTGTATTTGCTAAGGTCAATCTGACCTGTGAGGCCAATGCGTTACTGTGCTGCCGTCACCACTCCTTTACTCATTTGTAAAGACACCCCATTGCCAGCATTGACTTCTAGCCAATTTCCCCTTTTCTTTCAATCCCCAAGCTCTCATGGTTTTGTTTATCCCTTTCTGATAGGTAGAGTGGGAGAGAGATGGAGAAAAATGTATTCCAGAATAGTGTACAGTAGGTGTCCCGTGATGAATCATCCTTCCTGCCTATCTACCTCTCCTAAAGTGAGTCATTAGAAGAAGAACACGAACCCTCTTAAGGGTTAGGCTTTTCTTAGTAAGACAATCATTCACTGTATTGTCATGTATAAGAAGATCCATTCTAGTTAAGCTATTATTGTGCCAACATGAAATAATTGCTGAGATATTTTAAGTATTTGTCTAGTGCAAATATAAGGAGGCTCTAAAATGCTGGTGCTCTGAGAAAAAGGAGCCTTATGGTTTAGTATAATGCTATCAATTTATGTAATAGCCCAAGCTTCAGTTGGTTGCTTGTTTATTTGCTCAAAAGGTAAGATGTTCTGTCTTTTCCTTACTTGTATGTAGAACAGTGGGAAGCAGCAGGTGGCCAGCTCTTCCTTGAGAGCCCACAGGGGCATCAAACCTCCTGGCCACACTGAGAGCTTCCTAATATCATTTGTTTACAATTGCAAAAGCAGAGGTTATTCTTCCAGTCTCCAAGTGCCAACACCACATGTACTTCTATATTATTCCTTTTGCTACTCAGAAAAATCAAGACCCACATTCAAGCCCTCTAAGAGCCTGGCTGAGCCACCACAGCTGCTAGGGCAGTGAAGTTTTGAGTTCAATGAGGCATTCAGATAATTTTAGTTGCAGAATTAGCAGACCATTACCTAACCAATGAAGGGAAGTTACCATGGTGCTTACACTGGGCACCAGTAGCTGAGGTCCTGAATGTGTCCCGTGTTAAGCATTTACTTCCACCTCCTTTCCATCTTTCTTTGAGTGTCTCATGGAGGAGTCAACGACCCTTCTGTTATCCTTACACCTCCATAATGTGATCATCAATAAACTGTTTCTTGAAAACTGAGCTGGGGAGTGCTTGCACTGAAATGAGCATCAGCTGTGAGTAAACAAACCACTGTGAAATAGCTAAGACAAACAAAGCAAGAACTGGCCTTTGCAGAAGGTGTAGAACTGCATGGTAGCACCCTTAAAAGACTCTGCCTTTCCTGTCTCCCTTTCTCTAACTGCTACAGTAATTAGAAGGTAAATCCATATTCATAAAACCACCATGACATCACGTGCAATGAATTCATTAAAGTGAAATGACATTCTCTTGAAGGAGCTCAGACAAGAAATGAAAATTCTTAATGAGCTGAACCCTTTTGATTGGCTGTGGTGGCTCTGAGAATTGTGCCATGGCTGCTGGAGGTCAAGGCAGCACAAATGAACTACAGGGCTGGAGACTGGATTAAATTAATTTTCAAGTCTTAAATTTGTCATTCCATCACAACCTCCTGTCTAACTTTGTTTTCCTGCAAGGTAAAGCTGAAATGCCCAGCAAGGTAGAGTTCAACCACAGCAGATATCCCATGATGTCAATCTCTAGCAAATAAATCAAGAGGAAAACTTTTAGTATTGTGTTATTGAGCTTTTGGGGATGAAGTTATTTGATTCATCCTAAAATTGTTCTAGCCCTTCACACTTCTCTCAGATAATCTAACTGAACAGTAGAGATAACTGTGTGACATTTTTTGTCAAGTAGTTTTGTCAAGTAGCAATACTTCATGCAACTGCAGCTGGCAGTGAGGGAAAGATTAATATATTTTGCCACATTCTCCCAAATATTTCTAAATCCCAGAGATATTTTCAGCTGTTGGTAGAGGAGAGGGAGGCACCAAGGGCTGTGGGTTTTCCACCTCCTATAGTGGAGCCCTGATGAAGGCTGGAGGTTGAGCATGGAGCAGCAGATAGATATGGGCCAAAGTTGTCCCTGTGATTGATCCCCAGCTGCACCATTCCTGTTTGCAGCACAAGCCAGATCCTAACTCTCCAGGACACTTCCACTTCACATCTACCTTTGCTATTCCCTCTTTGTTCCTCTTCCTACAGAGGGAAAAGTGCATTTTCCTGCTTACCATCTCTTCCCTAGGGCAGCAGAGCTCATTTTTTCCTGCTTCTGCAAGGCTGAGCTGGCCCTGGCCAAGAGCCCAGTTTGCATTTACACTGCCACATTTACTGGACTTTCACACTCCTGTGACCTGTCTGCAGGGGCTGAGCAGTACCAGAGAGCCACATGGTTAGCAAGAACCATCTCTTAGACCTATGTCCACATTTTTCAGAGTTTTCATACTTGAAGAATTCTTCCAAAGGTATATGAAAAAATCCTGTCTGACAGGATCGTGCTCAGGGCCTATTGAAAGAGTCAGTTCTTTAGTATATGATTCACCTGCACACAAGATAGAGTAAAAAATATTCCCTTGACATTTTTTCAAAGGCAATTCAATTTGAAGAAATACTTTAATGGCATATGTAGACATATCTCTTGAAAATGTTTGTGGAATTTTTTTTGGTCCAAAGATCTTAATCTTTTCCCGTGCAGTGAAGAATGTTTCTATTTGCAGCTTTTGAAAACCAAAATCTTGTTGATTTCTTTTTATAACCAAAATAATTGCACGTCTGATATGTCAATAATGTAAAAAATTCTAAGCAGCTCTCTGTATTTATGTCACCATAGCACCAGTAGTTCTGGAAGAGGCTGGGAACTTTTACAATATGTGCTGTACACTCAGAATTCTCAAAAAGAACTCTTCTTTGCAGCTTCATTCTCTTTCACTGAAACCCAGTTTTCTGTCTTCCTCAATGAGAAAAGATGAGGTACTTTGGCAGCTGTCATCAAGCAATTAGTGAAGGCCAGTCTTAAATCACCAGCCAAAGGCTTATCTTGTCCAGCTACAGTAAGATAAAACCAACAGGATCTCGTTTCTGTTAGGATTGTAGATGGAGATTGGATGGTATCTTGAAGATAGCTAACATAATGTCTTTATCTGAGAATTTTCCTTGCTAGCCTCTTCTTGTGGTATTACTAAAATCTTTTCATTTGGATTAATTTAGTCTGTTTAACTTTGCCTTATATATGTGAGTGACAAGCTGAGCAGAATGTTTGTAACCTTGGGCAGCCAGAACTGAATGACAATAATTTTTTTTTTTCATTCACATTTTTTTCCTAAACAGAGCTAAACCAACAATTAGCAGTAAACAATTAATTCATTTAATCTAATTTTTTAATATTTTTAGTTTCTTTTTTTTGCAGGTTTAGACTCAATTCCCAGTTGATGTGAACTGCTGTTATGCTGCTACTGCTGCTGCTGTAGCCATACAGATTTAGCTCATCTAGACTAGACATTCTGTCTTTCACTAAGATGTGAATTACCTTTAAAAAATTGCTATCCACACCAGCAGGAATTTGTACCTTTAGCTGGTTAGAGCCTATCTTTGCATTAATCTGACTGTTCTTTATTTACTCATGGTGCCTGTGGATGTTCACCTGAATCACACAGCTTTGTTTCTGCTGCTGGCTCAACGTGTGTGGCTGACACCTCTGGTGTAACTCATGGGACACTCAGGTCTTTTGCTTGTACAACTGTGTGAATCAGAGTCTGAGTTTGATAACCACTGGACAACATTCATGCCAGCACCATCTCACGTGCAATAATCTTTATGGAAAAAATAGACACATACTGCAGAAAGAGCAGTCAGGATGCCTGCATTCACATTCAGTCACTTATTCATTATCCCCAGCACATTTGTTTGCATGCAGAAACAAGGGAAGCACCAGAACATGGACCATGCCAGGTCACACCCAGCTCATTCCAAGCACTTGAGGTCATCAAGGTCTCAGACTCTGCTGCTGGTTTCATCTTGCAACCTACAAAGGTCACTTTTTGTAAAGGGGGAAGGCCCTGGACTCTGGCCCTACTTCTCCTACAGAGTGGCTTTGGGCAAGTTTTATGTTCAGCTTCTCTTGATAAGATGACAAGCCCAGTTCTCCATCATATCACAGGAGTTTGCTGCTCAATTCCTGTCTGAAGAACATTTTCAGAGCTTTTACACTCTGATGTTGAGCAGTGAAACTTGCAGCTGCTGTTATGAGGCAAATCTGTTCTTGCCAGTGAGACAAATTTATTCCTAGAGACCTGGAGCTGCTATCTTTAGAAGGCTTTTCTGAAATAATCCAGTATTTCTCTTATTGTTTAGCAGTTATCCCTTTCTTTCTTTGACTTTGGACCAGATGAGCCTGGACTCTGGACTCTTGCATACACCAGCTACTGGGATATACTTGCTTAACAAAACACAAAGAAGTGAAGCAGGGGAGAAAATTTAAGCTGAAGTTCAAATGTCCAGCTAGTCCTTATTTAATTCAGAAAAATAAAGCCTATTACCTAAAATGTCCACATCTCTTTCAGAACTGACAGTTATTCACTATTTACATGGGACTTAATAACACTATTTATTAATCAATAGTGGTATCCATGGCAACCCTGGCATTACAGGGCCTGATATCTTGTGGGAACACGGCTGAAGAAACACTAACTCTTAATCTTTAATACACAGCTCTTTTGAGCCAGGTTTCACAGGAAAGTAAATTTTCCATTTTGTGTCTTAATCCTTTCCTTAAAGAATAAATCTGCTTTTGGTCAACATGTCTTTAATTTCTTTTCTCTTTTAATACCTGCAGTGTGTGGTACAAGTAAAATGCTACTGAGGGACCAGGAGAGGAAGGATGCAAGGTGCACTGGCATCAGGTTACATTTGTATTCCTACACCTGCTAGAACTTTATATTGACCTAAATATTGAAATCTGCAGGATGGAGAGCTAGATGCCATTTATTTGGCCAGGAGCAGATCACTGCCTGCAATACACTTTTACCTCCTTTCACAGTTTTTTCCTGTTGCACAAGAGTATTCAACCTCTCCTTTCTCGTATCCTGCACTTTGGTCACAGCAACCTCTCACATTACTATGGGCTGCTGAAAGAGTGGCTGGAAGCTGCCTGGTAGAAAAGGACCTGGGGTTGCTGGTCAGCAGCCAGCTGAACACAAGCCAGTGTGTGTCCAGGTGGCCAAAAAGGCCAGTGGCATGCTGGCCCTCAGAGCAGGGCAGGGCTCACCTGCTGTTCTGGTGCTGGTGGGGCTGCAGCTCCAGCCCTGTGCCCAGTTCTGGCCCTCTGTGTGCATGTGTGCACCCACCTGGAATGAGGCTGTAGCCAGGTGGGAATCAGCCTCTTCTCCCAGGCAGTCAGGAACAAGGGAAAATGGCCTAAAGATGCACCAGGGCAGGTTCGGGTTGGAAATCAAGAATTTTTTCCCATTTGTAAAGCATTGAAACAGGCTGTACAGGGAAGTGGTGGAGTCACCATCCCTGGAAACATTCAAGAAACAATTGGACATGGCACTCAGCACTATGGTTTAGTTGGCATGGAAATTTTCAGTCAGAGGTTGGAATCAATGATCTTGGAGGTCTTTCCAACCTTAATGATTCTATGATTCTATTCAAATTTCTATTGCTGTTATTTTAACTGCAAAATAATGAAGGTTTTTCTCAGATTGTTTCGAGTCCTGCAATCAAATATCATCACCTAGTTCTGTTTCAGCCCTGACTTTTATGCTGGTGAAATTTTAAATAGATTGTTAAGCCTTGATTTTCTTTGCAATAGTCTTTCTACTTAGTCCTTATGGCATTTGTACTTGAACATTTCATTGTTCTATTTTTAGTTCGAATTTCAGCCAGTTTCCTGGTATTAAAATGATAGTCTGGCACAAACTCTGAGGGAGATCCTTACAGACCTGCTGATAGGTATGATTAAGGCTGGCTGAAAATTTTCCATTGAAACGCTCAGTTAATGAAAACTGGTTCATGACTCAGAGACAAGTGTTGAGGTTTATTTTTGCCACAGAAGTTTCATTGAACGAAAAACAAACCCCAGTAGAGCCATTTCAGAAAAGTTGTGATACCCCATCCCTGGCAGTGTTCAAGGCCAGGATCAATGGGGCTTTGAGCCACCTGATCTAGTGAGGTACATCTGTGACTATGGCAGGGGGGTTGGAACAAGCTGGTTTGTTTATCAACCCAAGCCTTTCTATGATTCTATGATTTACATTGGTGACTAGCAGCCCCCATGGAATCTGTTTGGTTTTTTTCACTCCAGTAAGTTGCAACTGATACAGGTAAACTGTACAGATGCAACTGAGGCTGATACAGGTGAAATTGCTTGAATAGGTGAAAACAGTAGAATAAATTGTAAAATGGGTTTAAAAATGTTTTTTTCTCACAAATGGAGTGTGCTGTGTAACCTGTTACATCTGCAGCTGGGCTTAAATGGAGTCAAAACATATAAACAATAAAACAGCTATAATCCCAAGTACATCTTTACAACTCCACAGGTCTGGGATGGGAGGCTTTGTGATGCAAAATAAGCTTTCAGAAATGGAGATGAAGGAGAAAATTCAATTCTGAGTTAATTGCTAAGCAGCTCCTTTCAGGGTTTGGATGCTGACAATAACCCTCAGGAACTAGCTGGAGAGAGCTGGAAGTTCAATCCCTCATGGAAATCATCTGTGTTTGTGCACTAATATTTCTCTGGAACACTCACCTTCCACCAACCTGCTGCCACGTGACATCTTTTTCTCTTTTCCTGTCAGCTTAGGGCAAATGGTAAAAAATGCTGATAGCAGAAGGAAAAGCCTTAGGTGTTTAATGATCATTCCATGGTCACAAGTTAAAAATCATATCCCAGCCCTGAGGTGGAATGTATAAACACCTTGCAGGCCAGTTATTGCAAGGGAAGCTGTGCCTAATTCCTGTAGCTCAAGGAATGTACAGGGCCCAGCTTGTTCCTGGATGTAAAGAGTGAAATTCCTACAAGTGTGATATACAGCACTGCAATTGGAACTCCAATATCTCTGGTTAGTTCTTACACAGGTGATCTGCAAGTAAAAATTTTACAGAATTAGATGTAATTATTTCCCCTCTATTTAATATTTACTGTTTCCAATGTTCTGCTGTCTACAGGACACTAATGGAATAATAGAAGATAAGCCATTATGGAACACGAGGCAAAAATATAACTGGACATATGCTCAAATTGTATTTGAAACAAATAAACCAGCAAATTATGTATTCTGATCAGAGAATTGATTGAAAAGATATGTCACTGATTTTTCAAAAGAAATCAGTTTCCAAAAATGCAAGGTTTGCCTGCAAGGTTCTCATGACATGATTGAAGGAAAATTCCTGAAGATCTCTGCAGGAACTTCAGCAACAACTGGAGATCGTATTCCTTGGAGTTTCCAAGAACAAAACTCTGATTTTCCATCTGAGTGTTTGGAAAACCAACTGCTTTCAGATGTTTCCTGTGTCTTTTAAGAAATGTCCTATTCCTATTCCAGCACTGACTTCAGAGTTATTCAGCCTTCTAGAGCCTTTGAAAACCTGCTCAGTACCTTTGTATATTCATAATCATTCATGACAACTGTTGATATAACTCAGTGCTTGCTGAAGCTGAAGGCACATTTTGTATTCCCTTTCATAAAATTAGGCCACTGCTTTAAGAATTCTGGAAAGATCAGAGTTTTGCTTTGTTCCAATATACCTCTAAACCTGGATTAGTGCCCAAAAATGCCTTGACATATAACAACACTTGAATTCAGCTCTGTTACTTGAGAATGCAAATGCATTCACCAAGATAGAGTTATGTGGTTTTACTGACTTTTCCAAGAAAAAATTGAGGAGGGTGAAAAAATAATCTGTTTGTTTCATTTCTTTAATTTTTAGAAAATCTAAAGAGTTTAACTTTTCAGCTTGCAGCTCACATAGCAGTGATCTACCAAAGAGAGATGAAATGATGCTTACTATCCAAATTTAAAAATGTGGGTTAAACAAATGTTTAGTAGAAATGGGATCATAAAGCTCAACTGACACAAAAAGCTAGAGGCACAATAATGCTCTTTTTCCAAAGGCATGAAAGGTGAAGGGGTTTCATGCTATATGAAGAAGGAATAGAAAATTCTCTTGAGGTACCAGCAATCATGGATCAAATTCCTAGATTATATTATTTAACCTTCAAATGCTGTTCAGAGCTTCATCTAACTACTACATATTTGAGAATTTGGTGTCTGTTGGCTTTTTTTGACTCTGAGGGATGGTCTCCAAGGTGATATTTAATTAGAACACGAGCTATCACCATGATGTCCCAATGCTGGCTGAGCCTTTCTTAAGTTTTATCTGCAGATAAAGCATGATAAAGTAGAACCTGCAATAATTTTCACCTTTGCTCTGAATCTTTTCCTTGATGTGTGTGTTGTGTGTGAAAACTTGGTAGTTTCCAGGTCCTCTGCACAAGAAATGTTGAATGTGTAGGCAGTGGCAAAATGCTCGGTGATTTTGATGGGGCCAGGACTTCACCTGAGAAATCCCAGCCCTGAATTTTAGATGAATGGTTTGTTTCCATCCAACAAATGCAAACTGGAAGTCATCTGTCCTCTTAAAATGAGTCTTATTGCCTTCTGGTTCCAAATTAGTTTTTGGTGTTAGGAAAACATCCTCCCATCATGCAATCCATCAAACAATGAGATTTCCTGACATCTGGAAGCTTAGAGGGATAAATATGTGAGACATAGAAACTATGGCCAAAAAAAAGAAAGGGAGGGGGAGGAAAGAAAAGGTGTCCTGTGTACAGATGTGTGTGTTTGGTGGCTGGCTGACTTAGCTAAGGTGCCATGTGTGATTTTGGTAGGGCATCACATTGCTGGCTTAGAAGAAAGGAAATTACTGCTGCCACGCTTGCCTGGGGAGTTCAGTGTGAGAAGGCCCAGCTGGACAGGTCTGTTTGCAGCAGATGTGGGATGGAGAAATGCCCTCAAGGCTTTGGGCACATTAATGGTAGGAGAGGCCCTCAGCAGGGACCTGTGTCTTGTGATCTGGTGTGGAAAGAGCCCACAGTACCAGACTGCAGATACCTGCCCCAGCAGCACTGCTATCCAAATCCTATCCATGAGAGAAATGTGGCCAGGAGAATCCCTCCAAGTGCAGGGGTCACTTGGGAGGTAAAGTGATATCTGCATGTGGCTCTTCCAGCTGCATGCCTATGCTGTGAGCAAAGCATTTGGAGATATAAGGTTCTATTAAATGCATACAGGGGTGTGTTTTTAATTTTTAACATTTTCCTTGAGCCTTAAAATATTTGTCTTTACTCTCTTCTATAATTTTTCTCACTTGTCTGATACTGTAAAGCAAGGAGAATTCAATTAAAATATCAAAGGTAAAAATATAAGGTGCTCTATTTTCTGCTGTGAATGACACCCCAGGTGATGGTTTCTTAGGAAACAATATATGCCCTCTTATACAGGAGGAAATATATTCTGCCAGTCATTGGAGAGTCAGTGTTGGAACTTATGGTGACAGGTGCTGGCTCTTGGAAGGGAGCAGATGGCAGAGAGACATCCAGCAGATCTAATTAAACTATGAAGCATCACATTAACTATGAAGGAGATGTACTTAAGGACAGTCCTGTCACACTTGGAAGAAGTTCTGTCAGGGCTGCTTGGAGCTTTGGGAAAAAGCTCTATGTTGTTATTATTATTTATTTTATTAGGTGTGTTGACAAGGGGGTTGTCCTCTCCTATACACACTCATCTGTGCCATCTCCTCCCTGGGATGGGAAGTCCTATCAGTGGCAGCTGATGGGCAGTCCTACCCAGGGAAATAGGACTTCAGGAAGAACCAAAGTGAAGAGCACAGGAGGCAGGAAAAGCAAGATACTGAACTATGGCCTACAGAATAGGAGGATGCCTCGCAATAACCCATGGATTAGACTTCATCCCCTGGTGATTTTTTTCTTTTTTTTCCTGGTCTTTTCTTTGTAAACAGAGGTTGTCAAGAGGTTACTGTCTCTGTTCTCCTTTCTCTGCAATATGAATGCAAGAGATTCAGAATGTTTAAAAGTCACATTTTCTAAGTGAATGCTTGGAAAATGCTAATTATTGCACAGTAAAAAGGGTTTGTATACATTACAGGATTTTTCTCTCTCAGAAAATATCTAGTTTTTGTCGAAATAATTTTTCTTAGAAGCTGAAAACCATTAGGCATTGTGTACAGATAGTATACACATTTTATGCTTGCAACCAAAATATAATCATTAAAACACTGCTTTCTAAATAAACCTGGAAACTTTTTGTGTAAAAACCATTAGGATCACTCATATGCACAGATACCAATTCACTAAGTGGTAGGATAATGAACAATCTAAGGCACACACTGAAGTGCAGATAATGAGACTCCTACTTATTCACATTTCATTAGCAGTATAAAGGATCTAAATCAGCTCTGTTGCTACTCATTCCATAAAGCATTGTCATCACTTTCATTTAAAAATACTGATCTTAGTTCTCTATAATTACTGTATAAAAGCCCAAGATATTGTTTCCAACAGATCAGGTTTACTTTCCTGAACAAAAATGGGTATGGGCATCATAATGAGCTTTGTATCAGCTAGTCAGGTTTATTCACCCCTACAATGGCTCATCTTACCCTGGAAATAAAGGGACTGCTGGCTGACCTTTAGTTTCAGAGTTCATGGGCTGGGAGCCTCTTCCAAAGCATAGCTGGCCTCTGCTTTGGAGTTAGAGCAGCTGTTCCCATCAGACAAAATACACCCACTGAGACAAAATTCTCCATGGGCAAAGGTCTCAGCAGCTCCTGGGGACTGGGAACCCTGTGAAGAGCCAAGGGTGTGAGGAAGAGGAGAATTTTACCTCCCTGGATGCTGCTGCAGAACCAGGAGGATGCCCCTCTGTTGCAACACCTCAGTGCCCATTGCTGCAGCTGTAGGGAGCAAATGTTACCCAATACTTGTACCCTGCTACTGGGGTACATTTCTGCATCACACTCACCCTGCCCTGACTGGTTTCTACCATGAGGATGCTTGGTTTGTCCCAATAGTTTGGTATTGCTGGCTCAATTGCCTGTCTCCTCTTCAAGACACTATAATACCTACATAAAAGTTACATTATTGGGTTTTTCCTTCATCAAACCCTAGTCCTCAAATATTTTGAGTATAAAAACCTAGAGCAGATTATTCTGAATGCTGACAACTTCATGTTTAATAACTTTTATACTCTTTTCTACCTAAATGTGCTCTATTTAAAAGGAAGATAGCTCTTATGTTCAGAGAGCATGATTGATAGCCAGTTAATGTTGGTTCACTGGTACACCTCATCCTGAACCTGCAGCTCATCCTAGACAGAATTGACTAAACTTCACTGCATTTATGTAAGAAACATTCTTGAAGTGCAGTAACTTTACATCACATGAAGGTTGCTCCAAGTACGAGTGAAGGATTGAATTGCCCACAGTCTCCCAGCAGAAATGTGGGCAAGACAAATACAAGACAGTGTCTTAGGTGTTCTTTGAAAGCTTGGAAATTTTGTGGCCTATTGCTCTGAAAATATAGCACATTACTTTTATTTAAAAACCATGAATGGATCAACAGAACAATGCTGCAGGAAGACTAATTTTGGATCACAGTTGTTCTTGGAAAATATTCATCATGACTGAATAATTAATTGCTTCACAGTACAAAATAAAAGGGACAATCTTAGTTATTTGAGCATATTCTTATTATGTAACAATCACTTTATTTAGCAATAGAGTATTATTTTTGAAACCACATTGCTAAGAAATAGAGTGGTTTTGGATTTAGTAGTGATCTAGTAGCAGAATTTTTTTTTTTCTATACAGTACTAGCAACCTATTTATCGATTAAGTTGATACATTTTTCTTCATATTTTTAATGTTTTGTTTATTTATTTATCTATTCACTTGGCATAGGATTAAGGAGGTTACATATTTGTGACATGATTTCATTCAGAATTCATTGGTGTGTCACTGCATTGAGTAAAGCATAAAAATTCTTGGGTCACAGTCCCCAGATGCTGCAGACACAAGTCCTTCACAGGCTTCACTGGTACCACCAGTGCTTCCTACTTCTTCTTACTTGGTTCTTAGTCCCTTAGGATCCTCAGTGAGATACACTGCCATAGTTGTCTGCTCCTTTTCCTTCTTTCTTATGTAAAAATTACTTCCTCCCTCCCCTGGTTTCCAAGTCTTTCCAAGAAAAAAAAACATAGCAACTCATTGTCACCTGGTTGGGTGGAGAAAGGATGTGCAAGGGAAGCCATCCAGAGCTGTGTTTCTGGGGAAAAACATATGCCATGAAATTCTGAATGAGCCCACAGACTACAAGGACTGCAACACAACAGAGGGGAAAAGGGAACAGGCGTTTAAATAAATGAGCATGAAAGCACCTGAGCCTTTATGGTCTATTTAGAAACTTCTTGCCAAATATAACATTTAATTTCCATACCAGTGTCAGCCTTAGATATTATCTCTTCTGCTTGATGCCAAGAGTTATTATTAATTGCTGTCTGAGTGCTCATCTTTATGAGGCATGTGGAGACTGACTAATGTAGCATTTGGGGACTTTCAATCAATTCACATAAATGCAAGCCAAGGACTATTGCAGGGCACTTCCACAGCAAGCATGGGAGTGGATTTAAAGCTCATTTGCTGGAAAGACATTAGGCAATCATCCCTTTTTTTACTGTGCAAGATTGTGTTTGGCTCAAAATCTGACCCAAAATTACATGGTTGTTGTTATTCTGACTGTTTCCATATTTCGGTACAGAATGAATTAAAAAATATAATTTCTAGTTTTACAAATTTAGAGACAGTATTGATACTTCTCCCCTCTTTAAACTGTTCTAGTTATTGCCTATTAATCTCTGCTTTTCATAGTAAATTATAGTTGCTCTTTGAAAACCCTTTCCTTCTTAGCTGTTAGTTTTCAAGGGTGACTTATAATAGCAGATAGATTCTAGAAAATTCTTTAAGCTGTTTTCAGTTCTTCTTATATTTTTATGATAGATTGATATCTTTACATGCATAGTGAAATCTTCAAAACCTGCTGTTCCTTTCGAAAAAAAACCCCCAACATTATTCAAATAATAAAATTATTCCTTCCTAACCTGTGTATCTGATGTCACTCAGCCTTACTTTCTGAAGCTAAATAGAGCTTTTTCTAACCAAGGAATAGGAAAACCAGGATATTATTTTTTACCATGTGTCAATGTATTCTTTTCTCCTCACCTGATGACTCCACTTATTTGGAAATCTTTAAATACATCTTAATCTGAAAAGGTACACTGATTAGAGTGCTCCTTCCCTTGTCTGCAATCAGGCTGTGTTTTGTTCCCTAAACTTCAAAGAGCTGATTATAATGTATCCTGGCTTCTTCTGGGTCTGGATTTTGATCTTATTCATAATAGCATAAATGGGAAAATCTAGCTCGAAATCACTGTCTCCTGTCAACAAAAATAAGATCTGACTTGGATTTTATTAGGAGAGAACTGTTATTTGCTCAGTTACTCACACTCCAGTTCTCCATCAGTTTTCTGTCTGCCTCCAAACCCTCACTGCAGGGTGTCCAATACAGTGTAGGGACACCTAAAGAACTCTAAACCTTACTTATATTTTTTCCACTATTAATTCCTGCTTCTGGTGCTCCTGCTTTCTGCTTGCTCTCACAATACCTATACAGGGTTTTTCACCTTCCCTTCCCACAAATCCCTTAATCAGAGCTCTCTGTCCTTAGCTACTTAGCTCCTTCAGCTGTTTGATTCACTACAAATTATTCCAGATGCCATCCATCTCTCTCCTATTCACGGTTGAGTCCTCTTGCTGTGACTAATTAGGATATTACCTGCTGTATGACACAATTGCTTGTAAAATTTGCTTCCTTTTGGGTCACAACAGTGGGCAAATAAACATAGAATCAATATCATAGAATGGTTTGTGTTGGAAGGCTCCTTAAAGATGGTCTAGTTCCAACTCACTGCCATGGCAGTGACACCTTGGAAAACCACCAGAGCAGATTGCCTGGCCTTGAACATTCCCAGGGATGGGATAACCCAGAAGCAGCATTAGTCTTTCTTCCTGTTTGCTCCAGTTGCATTTTGACACCCTGTGAGGAGAGTGGACATGAAGATTTTGTGAAGACAAGGTGATCCTTGACGTGCTTCATAGGAAATATTGAATGATGAATGCTGATTCCAAAGCCTTTGTCTTAACATGATTTTGTGAATTCTGTGTGTGCAAGCACCATACAGCCACACAGAATTACAGAACTCGTGTGTTTGAACTGGTTTGTTCTCCTGACCTGCTCCATGGGTGGTTCTAGCCTGCAGTGCAAACAGATCTCTGATGTGTTTGATGCAGCCTTGGCTTTGGACATTTACTGAGAAGAGATTTTTTAGCCCTTTGGAGAAAAATGCTTCTTCTGTGAATCTTCACTGGTCACAAAAGTAACCAAATGACCAGTTCCTGAACACAGCTGCATGACACTTTTCTACCTCTCTTTTCCAAGATCACAGGGCTCAAAACTGTCACTATTAAGTGTTTGTAGCTACCACCACCTCATCACACAGCCCAGCTGCTCCTCACCTTCCAACAAAGGCAACTTTCTTCTGATCAATCCCTGCAACTGCTGCTGTGGAAAGGCTGCACCAATTCATATTAAAAATATTCATATTTTGTGCTGCCTCTTAATGATATTTTGCAAGTGAGAGTGACAAGGAGCAGAAAGCATTATGTCATTAAAAGCAAGAAGAAGAGAGAAGTGTGGAGCCATCAGAGAACTTCAGCACATAGCAGTGTGGGACAAGGACATTTCCTGGAAATGTTTTTCTAGAGGAAACGCAGTATAAGAAAAAGTCCATTGAGATATGTATTGAGATATAAAAAAATTCAGAGAAAATGGAGTAATACATTTACCTTGACTTTTTTGCAAAAAACAGTGAACAGTATAGATATTTTCTTAGCTCTATGAGGCACTCAAATGCATTGATATATGTTGCTGGGTTAATGGCAAACCAGTTACTGTTACTGGTTTCATGGATCTTGAGTATAATTTGGCCTTATCCCACACCTGGCATTGCAATGGAGACTTTCTATTATCAAACACAAGGAAAAAGTTTGCTTGAATAATAAGAATAGCATCAGGTCAGCTCTGTGCAATTTCTCAGAGCATTATCTTGCAAGACCATTTGTTTATTAATGGCATTCAGGTCAGGTGTCCAGAAGCCAACCTTGTGGGAAAGCAAACATGTTTGGATCTGCATTCACCTGGAGCTGCTGGAGAGGACAGAAAGCTCTGGAGGAACCTGTGGGGGAAAGTGGTAGCTCTGAGTTTTGAAGGTTAAGTCATCTGAATATTACCTTGTATGAATTGAATGTTAAAAACAAAGGAAAAAATGCCATCATTATTGACCAATGATTTGTACAAAGGTTTGTATTCCTCCATTTTTATGGAAAAATGGCAGTAAAAAGCACTGGGAAAACTCTAGGGGTAGTTCTTGATGGATGAAATGGGTGTACTCCCAATAGCTTCACCTTGGTAGTGAGATGGCATCTTCCCCTAACATCAGTGATCCAAAAGACTGGTTCCTGGTCCATGTGATCTCCCCAGAATCTGCCTTTAAATCATTATTCCAGACATCAGAGAGGGCAATATCTCCTCTCAAGAAATTAATCCCAAATTTTACTGATATTCAGAGCTTTTCCATGGGATCATTTGCCTCACTGAAAGTCTTTCCCAGTAGATGGTGTTGATTGTGCTTTGTCTGGGAAGAATAAAATTAAACAGAGGAAAGCACTGAAGTGAACTGATGTCTGAATTCACTGGGGTAGGACCAGGGAAAATTCTCCATTTGTTCTTACCTATGTCACTAGATCAGCTTGATGCTGAAGATCCTTCTCTCATAAAACCAAATCAAACCAAATCAGACTAAGACAAGCCCACCCAAACCCCAAAACTCCAGAAAATAACATTTGGAAACTGTATTATAAATGGTGACCACCTGCCTTTGCCTCTGAGTGTCTTCTATGTAACTACAAACAATTCTTTTGAAGGTATTATCTTCTAACAAAAGTAGTGCAGAATGTGTGTTTTCTATTGCTCATTGTAGTCTCACCACAGACAACTGGGACATAGAGATCCACATTTGGTCATATCCAGATGACAGACTCCTGAAGATCTTGGATTTTTTGGAAAATAATGACTAAATCACCCTAAGAAAATTTGAGAGCTTTCATTTATGGAAGGGGAAAGATTTTCCTGTAACTGTTTCTAACCATATCTATCATATGAATTAAACAATGTCCTTCCACTGCTCTCTTCTGTTTTTTTCCCCACATGAGTAGTAGACTATTTTTTTTCCTACATATAGATACTAGCATTGAAAATTGGTGAAAATAAATCTGGAGGAGTGTTTTTTGAAATGTCATGTGGGGTTTTGTAGCTGAGAAATGCTGAAATGGATACTGAGTTAATGACACATATCAGTTCAAAACCATCTCTTTTTTCCTGATTGTCTAATTTGGAAAAGATGAGCTTCTTGTCTTGTGTCTCTTCACTTTACTGGAGTTTTTGCTGGTGGATATGGAGCCTGGGCATGTTTCATAGCTCTCCTGCTGCCCTGTGGGGTGGGAGGGGAAGCAGCCCAGAGAGCAGGCTTAGTCATTGGTATCAGAATCAGAGATGGATGGAGGGTTAGAATGAAATTTGTGGTTGCAGTTAACAGTCTTTAGGATAAAAATTAAGGTTGTTGATGCCTTTGGGAGGGATGGGCTGAAAGAGGATTTTATGGGCACTCTTTGTGATTTAAGGCACTCATGGTTTTAGGGATTTTGATCCTGTTTATCACCTTCCTTCTGTTCTAGAACAAGGTCCCTGACTTCCTAGTCTGTCCCACAGCCCTGGAGGAAGGATCCTCATTAACATCTTGGACAACAAGGACAGCCCATCCCCATCTGCTCAGGAATATGCCAAACAGACAGTCTGAGGGCTGAACCAAAATTATCATGAAAGGTTTGTCTTCCAGGACTTTTCCATGAATATAACTTGAATGGTACCAGCCAGAAAACAGATCAGTTAGCTGCAAATGTGCCATGTTAGTGAGCTGTCTCATGGGATGTTTCACCTCAGATTACATGTGCACGTTTCCTGAGAGATGAAGGTTTGAACAGGAGACCTTGCAGCTTTCAGCTGCTGGTGGGATCAGGGTGGGATCTGTGGCGTGGCACACAAGCAGCAAAGCAGCAGGATAGAGGGCTCTGCATGTCCCTGCTCAGCTTGGATGTTGCTGTCCTTACACTGCTGCAAATCTGGCTGCTGCCCTTGCTCATTCCTTGGCAGACACTTTCCATTAACAGGTTGATACCCTTTCTGGTCTCTTGGTCAAATTGCAACCAAAGAATTGCCTTTGTGCTTTCATGCATCCCATCTCAAAATTTCCCAGAGTCTTTTTCCTTCTGGCAGATTTCTCCTGAGTTGGCTGAGGTTCAGTATTGGATGAAAAAAGTGCTTTTGCAACAGGTAATCAGCTGTCTTCAGCCACAGCAACTCTGCTCATTGTAATGGCTTGGACCCACTGATGATTTCACCCAGGTTTCCTAAAGGCACCTGGGATTCAGGTGATGGGAACACAGCATTAGCTCAGTGCTGGCTGGTGCATGGGAATATCCCAACCAAGCCATCAGGATCATTTGCACAAGTAGGAAGATTCCCAGCAAGGCTTTGCCTTACAAGAAAAATTGGGCAGGACAGTGTCCAGCTGCAGCCTTGGTACCAGTCCTGGCCCAGGGGATTGGGCTGTGCCAGTACAGCAGAGCTGAGCAGGTTTGCTTAGATTGAAAGGTGATTATCACTGCTGCTCTGAGCTGCCTCTGAATGTACAGCTCAAATGTTATTTGTGTTGTAATAATGCCTCCAGGTTCCCAAAGACATTAAGGACCTCACTCTGTTATATTCTCTTCTCAGGAGACCATCACTGGCCCCTGGGCTGCCAGAATAAAGACAAATGTGTCATTCTGTGAACTGTGCAGTTAATGAAGCTCACATCCACACAGATTTGAAGCCTATGTGTCTATGCTTTTCCAGAATGCTTCCTCTCTTCCCTTTCCAAATCCTCCCTACTATTGCTCCAGAAACACCAGTTTCTCTCTAGAGTGACATTTTCCCCTTCCTCAGCCCAGCCCCAGGCCAGGGGCAGAGCCCACCCTCCCTGTGGTGGGGATGGAGGCAGTACATGGATATAGGGATGGAGGGGATGAAGCAGCCCTGGCTCTTTCAGAGCTGCATGTGTGGTTTGGGCAAGAAGCATGCACTCACTGAATGCCTGGAAAAAGGCTGCACTGAGGAGGGAGCTTCAGAGATGCCTCTGGTGGGGCCACTGGGCTGGCTTTAATTCCTTAAGCTCACAGAAACATGATGGAAGCAGTTCTTCAGCCAGGGACAGTGTTTGATGACACTGAAAATGATCACGTTCAATACAGTTTTATGTCTATTGCAAAACCATGTAAGATCTCCACCCAGGTTTTATGGCAAACAATTCCTCTCTGCTTCTGACCTCCTGATTTTTAAGTATTCCAGGACTGTAATAGGAACTTTTTACTGTTCTTTTAAGAAACTCTTTACTGGGAAAAAGATTGCTACTAAGTTGTGGAAAACACAGCATCAAAGTATGTGCAATTAGTATGTGTAACAATATCCCTTCTAAGTACATTTATCACCATGTATCTAATCACTTTCTCTGCTACAGCTGCAGATGCATTGTGGTCTCTTAAAAATGTAAATTAAATAATCCACTGATGAATCTGTGGTGCAGATTTAGCATATTGATGAAGAGGATTTCAGGTGCATCACTGAAGCATTTTCTTACATGCATTTGGTTATTACTGATTCTTGGTGAGGAAAGGCTGTATGGTGGGATCTCCTTGGTCACCATCACAAGCTCCACACCAATGGCTTTGCCTGCATTCAGCTGGGTTGCAACCTAAGGATCAAACATCCTGCCCAGCCCCAGCAGGACACCTGAGATCTGCACATGTGTTTTAGAATCAGCCCTCTGTGACCTCTGAATGTCTGAGCCAGTGTAGCCTAATGCAACAAGAGACAATTGATCTTTGGCTACTGTTGGATCTTCCCTGACTTCCATATCTTTGAGTTTGGATATTTTTCTGCCTATCCATAGGTGCTGTAAGTAGTACAGTACTTCTAGTAAGAAGTAAATTTTCTAATCTTCCCACATGGTCAATGGAACAAGAAAAGACTTGACTCCTTCTGAAACTGCTTTTATCTCCGTTGTATCAGTTGTGATCCTAAGAGAGTTGCAATCTTACTTTAGGTATTCAAAGATTACATTGGATGCATTTAGACTTGATTTCCATTCTCTCTTTGGTTACAGCATTTCACCCTGTAAGGAATAAAAGATTTCTGTTAGAGTGCTAATGCCGTAGCACATCCTTTAGGAGAAACTGAAAGGCAGAAAACAACAGTGATCACAAATGAAAAATGGAGAGCACGCTTGCTAGCAGCAGAAAAATAACTTCCACCCATCCTCCCATCCTGAGTTGTCAGCCTGCTACTAGACCTCCCTGCCCACTCACTGCTGCCTCCTCTGCTGGGCTGGGCAGTTTTCCTTCTTTTCTTTATTTCTTCAGTAGAGTTACAGACATCAGTGCAGTAAGAAAAGGAAGAGAGCGAAGGAAATGATGAAGAGACATGGGTGACAGTTAGAGGGTGGAAGTGAAAGTGTGGGTGTGAATGCTAGAATGAGAAAAAGAGAGAGATTGCCTTTTAAAAACAGGAAAGAGCTGATAAATAACCCTGAGTAAAGCCATGAGTACAGGAAAGAGTAGAGTAGAGTAGAGATAGAGAACACAGATCAAATGAAGAAGATATAAATTCAAATGAAGAATTAATAAGAAGAGTAAGACAAGAAAACTGAGTTTGGATAAGCTGATTTTATTTACACTCCCAAATAAAATGTCCTGAGGACATCCTACATCACAGTTAAAAACAACAAACAAAGCAAACAATTGATGTCAGGCAGATAAGGATGACAACTCATAGTGCCTGCCTTCTTAAGTCTTCACAATAAACATATGCAAATGGCTCTAAGCATGGAAATCCTGCTGCAGAAATGCACTTCTGCCAGAAGTCCTGCAGTGGAAAGATTGCAACAGGAATAAGAAAGTCTTTGGAAGCCAGACATGTATCCCACTTCATCTTGCCTCCTTTTTCAGGTACATCTATATAAATGATTGAGAGGAACATGGGGGCAGATGTGTACAAGAAATCAATACTTTGATAGAAAGCAGTGGCTTTTGGTTGGGTGTATTTATTTCAGCTCCCTGGGCTTTCAGAGGCTTTCCTCTTCCAACCTGCTTTTGCTGCTGCTTTTCCCTTGAAGGAATGTTAGGTTACTGCTGCAGATTTTTTAACATAGTGGTGTGAAATATCCTGCTTCTGTCACTAGTGCCTAGTTGATGCTTTTCCTAAGACTCCTTGAATTAGTTGGAGCAGGGCCAGCTGGGACTTATCGACAATTATTCTGAGGGAAGGATTGAATTCTTCCCCATTTTCCATCACTACAAATCAAGCTGGCCAGAGGGAAGAGAGGCTATTTATGTATCAGGTAACAGTGTTTGATGAAAGATAAGCAGAAACAATCAAAACTATAGAGTTTCTATTTTTTGAAAGAAAAGTAGCCTTGTCTGCCAGCTTTTACTAACTATAGGACATTGGCTCCACAAAATTACCTCCATTAGGATCTGCTCCAGATACCCTGTAAGCATCTGCAGATCATACAGAAACACAAAATAATTTCAGGGAATAGGGAAACAAATGGCACCCTCATTCATCTGGAAAAATGAAGAGAATGGATAAAATTTTGCAACCCTTGGTAAAATGGTGTGGGAAAGATGAAGATTAAATATCACCCATAAAAGTAAGCAAGACAAGCATAGAAGCAAAAAATTAATAACTAAATTACTCTGATCTTGCCAAGGGCCTTTCATTTATGGTTTTTAACCTTAGGAAAAAAGGAGTCTATAATAGTAGGATAAGCCAATCCAGAATGCCTACAGCAGCTTTCCTCATATCAGTAGAAGATCTGCTCTGAGGCACATTCCAGGCTTTCCTATGGTGACAAGCTGGTGGATGTGACAATCCAGCTAGAAGTTTGTTTGGTCTGGGGGTGGTGTGTTGAAAACCCTGTCTGTGGCAGGGGAACTCTGCTGCTCCCCTGTCAGCAGGCTGCTGGTCTCCTCCTAGGTGTGAAGAACATGCACTTCAGTGTGTGTTCAACCTTCCCATGCATTAAACAGTAACACTTCCTCCTCCCAGGAAGCAACAAGCAGGCTGCAAGCAGGCTTCTGTTCAGCCAATTGAATTTTACCAGTTCAGTTTAAAAGATTGCCCCTCCATCTTCTGGTTCAGGGATCAGAGAGACTTGTAAGGGGAACTGCTTTGGTTGGGTGTCTTACCAAAAGGACAGTAAATACAGATTAGCTGTGTGTAAGATATGAATGGGAACATATTGACAAATTCCTCATACATGGCTACAGTCCTGTTTCTTCCAGCAAAGACACATGATAGTTGACTTGCTGCTAAAACAATCCCCATAGAGTTGGAGTCTTGGGATCCTGGATTTGGGCAGATGTGCTCAGCATGTACAGGCCATTTGAAAAGGATGGGCTGTAGGTAGTTGTGAAATAAAGTGTTAAATCCAGAAAGAGCCAGCATGAAGGCTGGTGGGAGTCTACTATTCTGAAATTCCTAGACACTGATTTTGTGGGCCACTCTCCTCTGAAAATATCCTCACAGATCCTTGTTGATGCCATATTGATTAATCTTGAATTCCAGCTCAGTTTATCAGATGGTATCACATGCTATGCAGTCCAGGGAGACAGACATGGTTTTAATTTGTTCCCTCTTCCTCCTGCCCTCCCCATCCTCCCATAAAAGGTATTCTTTGCTTGGCTCCACTGCAGTCACCCCTTTAGTTTTTCATGATACTTCACTTTATTGTGCCTTTCAAGTAAGAAATCATGAGGATAAGCAGTTAATTTGGCTTTTATTTTAATGAGCTCACAAAACATTCTCATCTTCATCCATTCCTTTGGACTGTACCATGGAAATTTTATACTTATGCCATTTTTTTCCCCTTCTGGTTCTTCTAGTGTTTATTTCTGTCCTTTCTAGACAGTATGAGCAGTGATCCCTTCTGTTGATATGTCTCAGGTTTTGTGCTGTATCAAACTTCTTTGTGAGGATCTCTTCTTCCACATCATTTTAGCATGCACATGATTTAGCTGAAGTTTCTCAAAGTTGCAATTTGGGCTGTGTTGATTCACATTCATTTCTGAGTTGTGTATGTACAGAGATGGAGCTGAGCATTTTTTTCAAGACATATTTATAGTTGTTTTCCTGACCGCAGATAGCTGACGGGAAGATTTCCTTGGAGATTGTTTAACTTTGAATGTGGTCAGTGGTGACACTGCATGAGATGCAGACAACATACTGAGCTCTAACACAGTTGCTACAGCTCCCACAAGTGCAATTACTGAGTAATCTCAGTGTTAGCTGCTGTAAGCAGGGTAAGCTTGGTGTGGATGAGCCTAAAGCGTGTCCAAGTGCTAATCAGCACACCCAGGTTTGTACCACAAATGCTGTAATTACCAGCCAGGAGGAATTAGAACTGCTGACAGTGAATTGAGTCAACCAAACACTGCTAAGTGTAGACATGGATATGGCTGTGTGTTGGCATCTGAGCTGCAAGTCAACTTCTCAAAATACTGAGCTTTTGGAAATAGTTCTGTGACATGAAACTAGAAAAGGAGGGAATTCAGAGCTCCTGAAGACAGATGAAAATTGGCAGCTGATACCTGGTTTCAATCTCCTAAATTACACCTTACAGAATTGCTGTAGCTGAACCAATTAAGCAAGGCCTGACTTTGCTGCTACATAGAAATAGTCTGTGTCTGCTGATGTGGTGGCAGTCTTGGCTTTCTCCTGTTGGTTGTCCCAGCAAGCCTCCACATGTGCTGGGAACTTTAGCTACCCCTGATGTCTCTAAAATATGATGTGATGTCTCTAAAATATGATAAAATATGATGCTCTTATGATGTGCTGGCTGAGTCCAGGTGATTAAAATAGAGCAGGAATTTCTGCTGCCCTGGGATCAGTGAATACAGATTATCCTGCTGCAAAGCAAGTTATCAGAAATCAGGGATGTGGTTTACTAATGTACAAGAAAAAACCTCAAACTGGATTTCTCTGGGGCAGGAGTGATTAGTGTAAATTAATTGTGTGATGTCACCAGAGCTTAGAGGCTTGAAAAATAAGGGAAAGGAGGGGAAATATTTGGTTGCCACCAGAGTAGTAACTACAGTACTGCTACTGCCAAGATAAGAAATTAAACCTGCATTATGCAGGGTGTAGATGTTTCAATCAAAGGGGAGTTGCATGCTCTCAGCACAGAGGTGGGATGTGCTCTTTGCCTGACAGATACTGAGAGGGATAATTCCCTAGCAGCTTCCAAGTAAACAGAGGTGAAATTGAAGTTTGCTCTGGGAGATCAAGCTGTATTAAGCAATAAAGTTTGCTCTGACACACTGTGAGTGTCTGTGCAGCTCCCAGGTGGGTGGGCACGACAGGGGCAGTGCTGGGGCTGCGTGGGTGCCACCACTGCACCTTGTTCCTGTCACCATTCTTCCTGTCTCCCAAGCACTAAAGCGATCAGTAAATTAACCAGGAGTGACAAAAATCACTTTGGCATGTCTCCAAATCCCTCCCACTGGCTGTAACTCATTGTGACTTAATTTTGGGGCAATATTTCCTTCATGTTGAAAAATTGCCCTACCTTTGGCTCTTTGACCTATGACTCAAAAAGCAGCAGCCTTGGTGCACTGCTTGTTTGTGTGAGCCCTGGCACTTGATGAAGAGCTCTCCAAACAAAACTCTGTGCCTAAGCAGACAAAAGATTCATGTCTAAATAAAACCTCTCCCTCTGCTCCCTTTTATTTTTTTTTTTTGTGAAGTTTATTTAAAATGTAGGATTATTGATTTCTCTTCAGATTAATTAGATTGAAATGCAGTGGGTATTTTTCTCTTTCTTCTCCCCCCCCACCCCAGTATTATTATCCAAATTTCATTTAGATTCTTATCTGCTCAGTACTGCTTCATATATTGGCTAAAATGTTTCATCCCCTCTGCACCATAAATTGTTGCATTCCTCAATGCCTCTTGTATTTCACTGGTTGCAACAAGTTGGAAAGCATAAGTAAAGAAATATTTTTGCTTCATTAAACTTGATTGCTGTTCAAACATCAACCAACCATGCTGTTTGTTTTAAGACACTATTGTTAGCATGACCCCATTAACTGCAAATTTGTTTGTTATGTTCTCAGAAATCTGAAAAATCAATAGGTAAGGACCATGAACTCTGGAAAAATGCACCCTGTTCATGTGGGACAGGATGGGAAAGCTGAAAATGGAGTATTCCAGGTGATGTCAGAAATTAAGAAATTCCCCCTCAAAAAAAAACTTTTCTGAAAATCTTCCTTGTGAAATTTTAAAACTTCTTTATCTGCTTTCCAGAAAATTTGAAAGAGGAAAAAATAGCTTTTTAAATTAAACATGACCTAATCAATATATATGGAGAAAAATAGAAGAAAACATTAAAGGAATTGATGAAGACACCAGAAAAATGGAATGTCTTACAAGGTGTAAGCATGGGGTCAGAGGCTGCCATGCTTGTGAAAATTTGGCTGTAAATGGCTAAAGGTAGGGAGAAGCAAGCTGGTTTTGTTTTGATTTGGTTTGTCTTTTTTGTACTGAGAGCAGTCATAGTAAGAGTGAATTCACTGAAAAATGTAGCAACACATTGCATGAAAACTGTTTCTCTTGCAATTTAGTTTTCTGAAAATTCTGTTGATCTGACCTGTACAATAGGTGAGTGCTGAAAAAACAGGAAATCTTCTAGTTTGTTTCCCCCCCCCACCTCCAAATGCTATCAAGACCCCCAGATTTTCAAAAGGAAGAGTGGTGGTAGTGCCAATGTGGTAACACACTAGCCAGATGGTTCTTTCTAAAAACATTGATGCTGCATATATTACTATCCATAGCACACATTCTCATTCTGCTCTAGACACTTTCATTTGCTGCAGCTTCTTATAATAACCATGTGCTACTTGGGATTCTGTTACGTGATGTGACTTATACGTATCACACTTCACTGCTTCTTCTGTTCTTTTCTGAGGCAAGATACTTAGAGAGTAGGAGTTTTGCATGTATGTCCTGCATACAGAGCATGAGGCTGTTGCAAAGCATTTCACTGTGGGGTTGGTGGTTTGATAAAGGCTTCATTTTGTCCTGAACTAGCCCCAGAAATCTCCCTTTCTTCAACAGAGGAGGCTGTCACCAGTGAAGATGCCCTGGCTGCAGGTTCTCTGGGCTGCAGGAAGAAGGTGAATAGAGGTCTGGAGCCCTGAGCCTTACAGGAGGATGCTCAGATGCCCTGGAGTACCTGCAGCAGGAGTGATTAGGGTTTGCTGTGGGGGGAGTTATTGTGTTTTGCTTGTTTGTTTGTTTGGTTTGGTTTGTTTTCCATCCAGTGAATATTACAGAATGAAATAGTCTCAGTTGTGCCTACAACAAAAACGAGCTGTGCTGTAGGCATTGTTGAAAGCCATCCTTAGCCTGACTGTGATAAACCAGCTGAATAAACCTATCCAGTCTGTCTACTGAGGTACTGAGCATCAGCAGAGGTTTGTTGTGATCCTTCAGCGTCATTCCTCTTTATTTGGGTTGTCTCAACTCTTTATGATCTTGCAGCTTTCCTGTGCTGTTACATATACCAGTATAAACTGTTACACCATGGAATGTCTGGGATGATGGTGTCATGAATAAATTGACAACATTTTCAAAATACACAAGGAAAGGTGTTTATAGAGAACTTGCCTCACACCAACCAAAAATATTGTGGAACACTGTGATGGGAAGAGAAAGCAAGATATTAGTAGTATAGTAAGAGCAAGCCTAGTGTCATCTGAAAAATTTTTGATAGAGAAGGAAAGTTCTGTAGATGGTAACAAGTCCTTTGGCACCGAGTGTGGACATAATATGGGTCCATGCTAGAACTATAACTGTTCTAGGTAAAGGCATTTCTTACCACTGAAGCTTTGATGAACATTGCAAATTTAGAGTTGATTCTCAGCTGTGGAATTTGTGCTTCCTCTCTATGCAAACACAAAGTCCATCAGACAAAACAAATGTAAAACAAAGTAAACTTCAAACTGGAAACATCATCTGTATTTCTTAGAACCTACTCCCTCACTAATCTGAAGAGACAATGGTTTTCCTTTGGTCAATTATTTAAACTATTTATCCCACATTTGACCTCAGTAAAGCACGTGTATTTATTGTATTGATTTTGTCTGCATTACTGGGAAGCTACTACACTGAATCACATCCTATAGAAATTCTTAATTTTCTTTCTTGAAGACTTCTGTCCTGAGCACTATCTCTGGCTCACAGATTATCAACATATATTATTAGTATGGGATTAGTTGGAAATTGTTCAGCAGATAATATATCATCATCTTAGATCTCTTCAGTGGTTAAAGCTACCTTTCAGTTCTGCAGCATTTAAAGGATTTTCACAGTTCACTTCTAGGCATACCCAGTCCCTTTTCTTATCTTTATACAGCCATGGTTATAAATTGTGCAAGTCAGATCAATAAAAAAGGATTTTGAAGAAGGGTGAAAATAAATGTCATGCTTCGTAATTTCTTTTAAGACATCGCTATCTTTATTATTGTCACACCTACTCTTTTCTAAAAATAAGCACAGGTTAGAAGCCAGAGTTAAATTTCATTTTCAGATATGTCCTTTTCAGGTGTTCCCAAAGAAATATTTGAAAATTATATTATGCACCACCACTCTTCCAAGTTATATGCCTTCAAAAACTCAGAAGCAAATCTTCTCCAGCTTCCAGCCCAAAGGATTCGTGACATTATCACTCAGTGTGAAATCCCCTGTGAGCTTTTCAGGCCTTAAAGCACTCTCAGAGGAGAAAGTAGTTGCCTGCTGCTGAATTTGGGAGTAAAGTTGCTGGTGGTTCTTTTGAGTTTTCATGTTATAAGCACCTGCTGGGAAGGAAGACAGAGGGGACTAAGGAAGAGAAAGCCAGATGCTGCCAGTGCAGGAGGCACTGGGTGATCAAACTCTGGCACAGGTTGCCCAGAGAGACTGTGGAACCCCTGTTGGTGGAGACACTCAAAACCTGACTGGATATGGTCCTGAGCATTCTGCTCTGAAAAGGTGAGGTTGGATGAGGAGAAATCCAGGTACAAGGGGTTGAGGACCATTCCAGCCTCATCCATTTTGTGAGTCTGGGATTTCCCACTGGCTCCAGGAGCTGCTTGTGTCTTGCAGATGCCTTAACACATTGAAAGGGACAGTGCAATTCAGCATCCCTTGAGAAATCTGTCTGTGAGTCCTTTCACAGGTGTGTGGAAACCTGTTTCCTTTGGAACACACAGCACACAGACTGAACACTTGCAGAGCTAATGTCTGAATGTACAAATACAAAAGCAGGGAGGGAAGAGGGAAATCTTGCTGGGCTGAAAGCTTTATTGTGAGTTATCATCTCCTGCAGTGATCAATGAAAGCAGAGGGAAGCCTCTCCCTGCTAGGAATTACCAGGTCAAACCCTTCATCTGTGAAGAATAAAGCTGTTGAGAGAAGCTGCAGAGGTTATATTAGAGTTATGGATTGACATCCCTTGTGTCACAGCTGGATACCTTTAGGTTTGCAGAGATGTCTAATTTATAACATCAGGATTACATTCCTTTGAATATTCTTTGTGATCCAGCTGCTGAGATGTAGTACAAATACAAAATTAAAAAAAAAAAAAATGAAAGATCTCAGCTTATTTAAATGATCTTTTGGTAATTTTTCTGTCTTTTAGGGAAGGTAGGTTTCTGTATGTATGTGGATAGATTTTGTTTTGAAGAGCCCTTCCTATACTTTTATTGCAGGTTTTATAGTGGTTTTGCAGATGATGGGATAAAATAAATTTTATTGAGTCTGGAAGAAAAATGAAAACTAGAGAAACAGCCCATACTGGTGCTTTCTTGGTGGGTTCATGCCTGCTGCTCTGGTCTGGGGCACTGCTGTGTCCAGCAGCCTCACCAGACTGTTCCCAGCCCAGGTGCTGCCTGTACAACACCAGGGTTGGAGGGGTGTGGAAAACAGACCATGTGGGGACAGTGATGTGGGGGTTGATTTGGAAATGTTTAGGAAGCTCTGCCTTCTTTAGTTTTACCACTCATCTTTCTTTATCCCAGCTAATCAATTGTGTCTGCTGCATTTGCTTTACCAGGGGAAGTATTCCTCCCTGGAGTGCAGTGCAAGGAGAGATTCATGTCTTTGGTTGGGCTTGGCTGTCAGGATTTATTGGCTGAGGTGTAGGAGCATTTATCCTCACAACCCATTGCAAGGGTAATTTCTGCATTTTCACACATGCTGCCCTCACTTGAGGTCACCTTGATGCATCTGATGCATCTGACAGGCCATCAAAACAAGCCTTCAAATGACATCATCAGACAACTTGTCAGCTTGTGCAAATAATTATTTTGAGAATATCTTATGCACAAGGACTACTAATTAGGAGAAACTGAGACAGAGATGGGGAAGGAGGCATCAGAGATCAAGAGACTGGGAGTGAAAGATGGATCCAAAGCAAACACATGCCACCCATGCTGCCAAATAGGTTTATTTAAGGGAGGCTGGGTTTAGCATGTGTGAAAGCACAATACCCATGTCCACCTTGATAAACAATTCTGTTGTCTCCAGTAGACAAAGTTAAAGGGAATTCAGTGCACAGCAAGCCCACAAAATTGTCTGAAAATTAAGCCTGGGTGAAAAAGCTGAGAAATCCAGGATTGATCACAACAGCCTGAGCTTAAATAAGATTGCCTGAGCGGAAATGTGATGGCTACAGGTACACAACAGGAAACAGAGAAGAGGTCAGGGATGGAGTATCACCATTAATGAGTGAACAGAACAAGGAATAATGGGCTCAGTGTGTGGCTGGACTCAAAGGTGACTACAAAAATGGCACAGTATCCAGGCAGTCTCTTTGTGATGTTTGAATGACTTTCCCAGGCACATAACTGCAGAGCAGGCTTTAACAGTGAGCTGATGCAGCCTCACTCTCTGCTCTGGCAGGATGGATTGGCAACAGAGGCTCCCTTGGCAGGGGAACCTCTCAGCTTGTGCTAGGCTGGAGCTGCTAGAAGGCACAGGGCAGTAAGGGAGCAGGAGCCTGGCATGGGGCAGGGAAGAGGGGGTGCCCTGTCCCTCACACCAGCACATCACAGGGTGTAGACAGAGGTATGCTGCAGAAGCCATGGAAAGAAGAAAAGAGGGAAATGGGCAGTGCTATCAGAGGGAGGGAAGAGAGGAGATAGCATTAGGAAGGACAGCTAAGGGGACTGAATGGAGGGAGGTGGACAGCCCAGGAGTAGGATGATTCCTATGCAGGAATAGGATGATTCCTCTGTGTGTGTACACATTGCACTGGTTGGGGGGCTGAACTTGCTTTACACCAGGGCTGCTGGCACTTATAGCAAAGCTGGGTGGGCAGCACTGGATGCAGAATTTAGTGCTGCTGTTTTCTCACTCCCCAGGGTCCATGATCCAATGGAGGGTTCAGAGATGGGTAGTCAGAATGCTCCTTGGGAGGTGGGAAAGCTCCCATTTTAGAAGCTTGGAATTACACTTTCTGAAAACTTGTTTCCAACTTCAGTAGCACTGAGTTGGGTTTCTTCCTATAGCAGACAATAATGTCTCATTATTAAATACATTGATTGCTTTATATGGAGACGGATACTCCTTAGCTTGGCTACCCTGTCTCCAAGACTGGTAATCACTTACTTTTGTGCCACTTTTTACACTATAAAATACTTTCCTCCTCTTTATGCATTGTCTTGTGATGTATTTATTTAGAAAGTGCAATCATATTTCTTCTCAGTCCAGGGTGAGCAAAACAAACCATCCTTTTTCACTCTTCATGACAAATTGTAATCTCTTGCTCATACCAGTTAACCACCCTTTACAGCTACCCTGCTTTTAGCCCCTCTCTCCTGTGTGCAGTGGGCAAAACAAAGGTGCAGATTAAAGCTAATTTTCTAGTACAGGTTTCTCATCCTTGCTGTAAATGTCTGGTGGTTTCCTGAGCATTAATTACATAATTTGTTGAGGCTGGGAGTGCAAGTAGAATAGGTTTCATTAGTCTGACTTCAACAGCCTGAAAGACTTGAAGACAACTTTTGAAACAAAGGAGGATGGATAGAATAAGGCACAAAGTAAGGGTGGATTATGCTACCTATAGCTGGTAGTTGCCACTGTACTGTGCATACATGAAGTGATATTGCAGGGAGGAATGGCAGACAAGCAGAGCTGCTGCTGCTTTAGCAACTGCACTGTCTGCAGGGACCTGGCCTACAGGGAGGGAGGATGCTGTCAGGATGAAGGCTTTGGCAGCAGGAATTTGCTAGAGGAGTTCCCTGTGGGAAAACTCCCTGCAATGTTTGCAATAATGGTCTTCACACAAAGTGCAGTGTGCCAATGCACTGGGTTTTGGCATTGCCTATAAATAAGAATGGAAGACCATTTTAGGCTAGATCTTCAGAATAAATAGGGTGAATGGATGAAAGAGGTTGTGACAAAGTTGTTTGGATCACAACCAAAGGTTGTGAACCTGATGTATGTACTATGGCAATAATATTGGAAAATAGCAGAGCATAGAGCTATTGGGGTGGGTTGTCTAACTCCACAGAGAATTTAAGATAACTGTAAACTTTAAAGAGGAGTCTCAGACAGACTCAGTGGCATCTACCAAGTTGTGTGTACTGCCAGTATGCTGTACAATAGTTCTCCATGCTCCCATTAGTAACTCTTCTGCTGTGAAGAAACTGAACATTGTCCTTGCCATGTGATCTGTGTCTGGCTGGGCTCCACAGGCTCCTTGTGAGGCTCTGAGCAGACATGAAATCCCATTTCCATAGGGACCCCCTGGCCTGGTATCATCAACAAGTGGCTGCATGGTACCTCCAGCAGCCAGGAAGCAACTGGTTATCCTCAAGGAGATAGAAGAGTCCAGCATGCAAAGCAATGCTTTTGCCAAGTTTGCCCATTGGTGTGCTTCAGCACTGCTTTCACAAATAACTTAGGTCTCCAGTTGTAGAAATTCACTTTTCCACTATTTAAAATTATTTTAAAATAATTGTTCCTTTTTGGGAGGGTATTCTTTCCTGTTAATATTTCCCAGTAAGGTGGTACCTGGTCCATATTTTATGTCATTCTCAGGAGTGCAGGATCAATCAAAATACCTTCTGCAAAGTATGACAACACAATGCAATGTGGTGCAATTTGATTCCCACTCTAATGTCATCCTGAACAAACTTTTAATAAAGAAGAGCAGAGCTTGAAAAAAATCCAAAAACCACATTCCCATTTTGAACTTACTTCAGATTCTTCTGCACTGCACATCCACAAAAAATTCAAGGTGTAGTTTTAGATGGGAGATGTGACCAGGGAGGAAATATTTTCTGGTATGTGCATGTGGTTTGTCTACCTGCATCCAGAGGAAGGACATGACTAAAGAGATCAATTTGTGGTTGTGCAAACAGCAAAATCCTGCTGTTATTAGATGCTCGTGTTTCCATTGCAAAGATTTAGTGGTTCTGTATTGGACAGGTCCTTGAGTAATGGCAGGCAATCTCTCCTTCTGGGGAGGGTACTAATGGAGCTGTAATAAATTTTCATCCCAGATTTTTGCTCCCAGGGCAACCTATGAACATGGAGATGATTGAGCTGCTGGTGCCTCCATCACACCAAGGGGATTGGAGCAGGATGGTGGCACAGCCTTCAGATGGAGCTCCCACAAATCTGGGTTGAGGACTAGAAAGAAAGTCAGGTAAAGGTCTCTGGAAAACCAAGATACACTAGGGAAGAGGTTCTGGCAAATGTCCACCAAGGTTGCTGTTGGAAGGATGAGGGCTGTGATCAGATTGAAGTAAAGATCTGAGATGACTGATATACCCTGAGAGAGGAAATACTAATTCTGCATGACTCAAACCATAATATTGTTGCCGATGGCTGTTTTGTTTCCTTAAACAACAGTTTGAACCTATGCAGTACAGTTAAAATCAGCTTCATGTAGAAATTATTTTAATAGCCATCAAAAGGCAAAGAGGTATACCTAAAATATTTTTACAGGGTGAGTCATCTGCCTGTAAGGATGACCCAGACAACATGACCATTTGATAGCTGAAGGTGTTACTGATTCATACCCCTGCATGTATCCTGGATGTTGGCTGCACTGGGGACCATCTCCAGGATCTCCAGCCCTGGAATGATGAACTGAGAGAACAGTCACAATCTAAGTTTGAATTGCAGTGCTATTTATATATTCCTAGTCATTGAAATTACAGCTCCACCTAAATGATGACCATGATACTGGATACACCTCCTGAAAGCAGAGGACATTTACACTTTTTGTGAGTTGAGAAATCTCATATACACCTGCAAAAAAAGGAATAATATAATTTATGCAAATTTTACCCACTGATTTGCTCATTGTAGACTTTCAAGTGTAAGAGTATGCCAAAGGGACAGATGATAATTCTATTGTAATATAAGACATATACTCTTGCATCTTTTTTGTTGAGCAATGTGAATGTACAAAAAATAATGACTTGCAGAAACGGTGGAAGGCTGCCTCAGATTTTTCCTCTTTTTTATATATGTATCACTGGATTGTGGCAGTAAATTTAAAATTTGTCTTCCTATATACACAATAGCTTGAGTCAAACATTTGGCAGGGCAATCCCCTCAAAATTATAAGGGAATTGATATTTTCAGTACTTGGACTTGTGGAAATGTTGAGGCGTGTCCAGGTGTTCATGCAGGCAAAATGTTAAATGTTAAATGTCTTTTATCAGACAGGTTTTTAGGTGAAGCTTACTCACCACAATATTAGTTATTTGAAGATTTTCTTCCTTCTCTAAGCACATACAAAACAATAGGGATGATGGACAGATACTTCATTCCTGAGTACTCTTAGCTTTTCCACAATAACCCAAGTACTTTCCTGCTATCATGTTCAATTTAGAAAAAAACCTGAATGTATGTGCTAAAATTTGACATGAAAATTAAGTTGAGTAAAGAAATGTTAGAAAAATATTCATTTAATGAGGCATATATTAGCTCTCCAATTCTGACTTCACATTTTCTTTTCAACAGTGTTCATATGTTTCAGGAATCTTTGGGTTAGAAATGATTTGGTATTTTTATCTTCAGCTCCTGGCTGTCTCCACTTCTCAGAACTAATGGAAGTTGCTCCTCTCATTTCTTCTTGAAATTTGACAATGGAGAGACCTTTTTTGCTTGTGTGTGAACAGAGTTCGGGAGATTTTGTCAACCTGCAAAATATTGATTTTGCAAATGGAGGGTGTCAAATTAATTTGAATTATCCCTTTAAAGAGCTTGGACACTGATTAAATATACTAAGTGACATTTAAAATAATATATTGTAGCTTTTTGCAATTGCATATATTAATATAGCTGCATATTTTATGGTGGTAGAAAAGCATGCACAGCCATAAAAATGCACCCTCACTTAAGGGGAGTGGTTCAGCTTTGATTTTAAGAGGTGCTCCTCATTCCCACCCTAGAGATCTAAAGATACTACAGATGAATGATCTGTGCAACATTTTTGTCTGGAGAGGGTTACAAAGCCCAAGTCCACACTCAACTCTCAGCAGAGGTGTAGCTCTCCCTGCCTCTGCCCTGGCCCCTGTTCATGAAGGTCCCCACTGCTGTAGAGGCTTGCCCAGCTGGACTCCTTTGCAAGACAGGGCCCTTTCTATAAAACAATAAGGAACAGTCCCATATATGCCATAATTTCAATTTTTGATGCAAAAATCTGCATTTTGATGAATAGCTGCATAAAAACACCTTGAGTAGCTGAGCTGGTGCATACCCAATCCCCCTGGATGTGACCACTGGAGCTCGCTGCTCCAGCACTGCAGAATCCCTGGGATGCCCCTGGGGTGCAGAGCTGAGCTGGAGAGCATAGCTGGCACCCTCAGGGTGAGGTGAGGCTTGGCTCTCCAGTGTGGCTGTGTGTGCCACACCTGAAAGCACACTGCACTTGTCTGCACTAGCAGATGGCTAGAGCTGCCCAGGGATCCACATTTCCCTGGTGGCACAGACAGGGCAGCACTAATGTGATGGGCACTGCATCAGCTGGCAGGTCTCAGATGGCTCTGGTGTCCCACCCAGGCATGACAGATCCTAATGCTCCTCTGGTGCTCTTGCAAGAGAACTGATCCTTCTCAGTGGGTGATGTTGCAGGACAAAAACACAGGCATAGTCAAGGGCAGGAGGAGTCTGAGTTGTCCTCTTGGTAGCTCTGTAATAAAGCACAGGACAAGGCATAAGCATGAATGCTCTGTGTGGGACATTTATTCTGGAGCTTTGTCCTCTTACTGTCATTGTCTCTTCAATGTGCATTTGTATTATGGTTCCTCTTTGATACTGAGCGCTTTGTGCTCTTTAAAGTTCTTGAGTGTGTCTTTTACAAGCGAAAACTAATGTTAAATACTCCCCTGATTTGGCTTGTCAGCATCTTAATGAGTGAGGAGAAGGGTTGCAATATGTTTCTGCCAGGGGAGTTTAGCCACTGGCTTTCCTGATATGTGCAGAGCTGCTGGGATATCAGCCCACTGGCTGGTCTGGCAAACTGGTCTGGCACTGATGTTCTGGTTTGAACCAAAGTGTTGGCATAGAATGTCATGTCGCCATGAAGCAAAAGAAATGGGTTTAGATTATACAGAAATCCTCACAAAAATATACCTCCTTTTTGTGATAAATATTTTCTAGCTTTCACTTCTTTATAATTAAAATATATTCTCCAATTTCTAGCCCTCTCCTCCACCTAATGCCTGTTTTTCTATCTATCCACTATGACATTGTTCCTTAAATAAATAAAAAGATTTAATGAAGTGCAATTCAGAGTAATCCCTTTCCCTTTTGATGCCTCACTCTAATTTTCTTATGGAAAGAATACTATTAGGCCAAATAATATTCTTCTGACTCCTTCACATGTGATTAAGTTGTAACAATACCAAGTCTGTGGCGTGTGAGATGTCCCTTTGAGTCAATACAGGAGTGAAGTAAAGGGGAAATAATAAATTATTCAGTGTGGTTCAGATTTGCTCATGCAAGTGAATAAGCTCAGAGCTCTGAAATGTAGTAGCAGTCAGAAGTCCTGCTGCCAGCCTTCCTCTCTCCAAATCACCAGGTTTTTCCTCCCTGTATTCAATGTTGCATATAATGTGCACAGATTGGCAAGAAAACACTGCCTGTAAGGCTGAAAGCAGAGCATTGTGTGCACTAAAGTGCTTACTGAGCACTTTTAGGAGTATTTAGGTTCTTGAGCCTTGGAGGTGATCTGTGGGAACTGAGTGTTGGATTCCCATGTGCCCATTCCAGAGAAGGGGAAGGACCCTTAAAGAGATATGCTAAAGCTGCCTTCCTTCCTTTTCCAAATTTTGGAAGCAGTGGAAAGTAGGAATTCGGTAAAATTAGGTCTGCTCTCACTATAGATGGGGACACCTGTGGTGAGCAGACACCACCTCCCTGGAGTCCAGGTTTGAAGGAAATTGAAGGGAGGGAAATAAGTTTCCTATAGTGTGGCCAGGGAAGACAATGTCAGGAAAGGTGTGGAAGTGGCTGACAAGGAATGAACCATTTACCAGTCCCTAACTAGAGCTAGTACTAGGGAAAAGACTAGGGTTCTTCCATATGGATTCCAAGGAAACTGGTTTAGAAATTCTGCAGGATGTGAGAGATGAAGTAGTAATTCAAAGTTAAAGCATGGACACAGTAGGAAGTGCTGTGTTTTTGCTGTATTATAATCATTTGCCTTTGCTTACTCTTGCTAAAGTGCAACCCAGTCAGAAGAACCAGACATTTTCAGATCCATCTACTGTGATGGGTCCCTCCAAAATCATGGACCAGAATATGTGGAGCTCAATGACTGGGTAGGGAGATGGCAGCTCCCTACTCTCAAACACAACTCTCGAACATGAAACCTTCATAGTGCTTTAACTACTGCTCAATGGTACTTCTGGGAATCACAGAACTCAGAATATTCTGAGTTGGAAGGGTCTCACAAGCATCATCAAGTCCAGCTCCTGGCCCTACACAGCCAAAAAACACACCAAAAACAGGACAGTCCAGAAAACCACATCCACTGCCCGAGAGCATTGTACAAGAGCTTGTTGAATTCCCTTGGGCTTGGTGCTGTGACCACTTCCCTGGGGAGCCTGTTCTGGTTCCTAGCCCTCTGGATGAAGAACATTTTTCTGATTATCAAACCTAAACCTGCCCTGGCACAGCTTCAGGCCATTCCCTCAGGTGCTGTCCCTGTCCCCACAGAGCAGAGATCAGTGCCTGTCCCTCCTCTTCCCCTCCCAATGGAGCTGTAGCTGCAGTGGGGTCTCCCCTCAGTCTCCTCCAGGCTGAACAGAGCAAGTGAGCTCATCTGCTCCTCAAAATATTAAGTAGTTACGTCTCTTCTGAAGATGAAGGCCAAAGCTTATATTACCTTTCTATCACCTCTTGCAGATGGCATTCTGACTTAATTCTGGTATTATTCCAACTTGCATGGCAGAGAATCACAGCTGACATTTCTCTGCAGCGAAGCCATGTGCAAGGAGCTAATTGAGCATTGTAGTTTAGTGTGAAGTTTGTCTTCCAATGACGTCTGATGAGCTTCAAGACAAATATATGTGTGTGTGAGAAAAGGCCCATTTAAATGTCTTATCAACCATGAACCAGTGCAGGGTGAACATCTGCCTTCCAACCCCAGGTTAGCTGGTCCAAGTCATGCTGCTTTACTGAGGATTGAGAGGGCAGCTCAAGCCCCTCTGCAGAAAATAAAGTATTTTCAGTCTCCAAGGGTGGTGTCTCAGTACTTTTTGTAACATTTATTTAAATCACTTTAAAAGATCTTTAAGAATTTACAGTAAGCCCTTGAGTTCTTCCACAAGCCACAAATTAATTAGCTAGCTCCTTAAATTCCAGCAAGTTAAGTGGAAATGCTTCAGAGGTTCGTTTCCTGGAAAATGTAAAGCATCCTTTGATTAACTCCCCACTTCATGATAATGAAGGCCTGGGGTTTTTTTTCAAAGAGCTTGATGTGATTTTTAAATTTAAGTATTGAAGTAGGGTTTTAGTCAGTGTTTGAGATTAAACTGGTACTTTACTAGAAGTTGAAGGGAAAGAATTTAGTTAGCCACCAACAAGGAGAGACCCTTCTGCCAATGAGAGAAGGGCTATCCAGCTCTGCCTGCTGGCTGAGGCAGCTTGCAAAAAAAGCCCAAAGCAATGTACAAGTTACAGATAGAGACAGACCAGAGATTGGGGCTGCAAACCTTGGAGGTGCACCATATCACAGAAACATAGAATGGTTTGGGTTGTGAGGTACCTTAAGGATCACCCAGTCCTGACCCCCCTGTCATGGGCAGGGACACATTCCGCTAGACCAGGTGGTTCAGATGCCCATCCAACCTGGCCTTGAGCACTTCCAGGTATGGGACATCCACTGTATCAAATCCACCTGTTAGCTCAGTCCTCACACATGTCTGTGTCTGTCATGAGTCTGGAGAATGACCCATGGCTCAGCAGATTTGCCCCAGGACTGTCCACATGTTCTATCAAACCATTTCACTGCCCTGGTGACCAGTCAGACCTCTTTCTTGACACAGCCTCTAGAGATTTCAGGATCCTGATGTCTCTTCCTTGGGTTGCCTTTCCTTTAGTGCTGTCCTAGGTTACAATGTAAAGATATGCCCAAAAGTATGTATTCTATCACCACCTGCTGAAACCAGGTGGGGCAGTGATCCTCATCTCTGTGGAGATATCCCCTGCTAATGGGCCATCTGTTAAAAAACACATGGGGCAATGTTCTTTATCTTTCCCACAACCCACCCTTCCTCCAGGCAGATATCTTCTGTTAATGGGCCATTGAGTCCCACTGCATGGCTGATAAAATTACATCATCTCATTGTGAGATGCTCCACCCAGGGGGAGGAGCCAAGCCTTTCCTACCTAGATAAAAACTGAGATTTGGAACAGCAAAATCTCTGGTTTCCAGAGGACCAGAGCTACCAGACCTTTTACAGCATAACTGTGTCAACAAGACCACTTCATCTGGACTGCTACCACCACCCTATCTAGCAGGGTGTCCGGCTGTTTTCTGACTCTGTCAGTGGTTTTCTTTTGTGCTATTGCATGTATTTTATTTTTCTCTTTTTTCCCTATTAAATTGTATTTCTGCCTTGGAGTCTCTCACTGGTTTTGCTTTCAAAACCATTATAAGTGCACACACAATTGTCCATCTTTTTAAACTGTTGTTGATGGTATTTGCTTCCCTTCTCTTGGTGCTTGTTTCTATGTCCTGCTTGCTGGATCCCCTGCCTGGCAGACTTGAAGTCAGATTTCCTTATAGATGATAGTAAAGGGAAAATAAGCCTGTTGCTTAGGAAGCTGCTAAATGAAAAGGTCAGATAAGATCTAAAGGAATTTGAGAGACTACAGAGTGAGAATGGGCTCCATACAGGTGCTGAAAAACACAAGCTGGCCCAGTTTCTGAGCAAAGAAATCATATTGTTATTTACCTGGAGATAAAATAGTGATGGGAAGGTGTTCTTTTTTGCAGAAGGTCTAATTCTAACCATCCAGCTGAGGTAAGTTAATTGCCAGTTCCTCAGTGGATATCCTGTGGGGTTTGGATCATGAATCCACAGAAACAGAGGTTGGATATTACACTAATCCTGATACTGAAGCCTTCTCAGGCATTGCCTTGGAAGAGCTCTGTGGGTATACAGTGTGGCAGGGAACTGTCAGCAAGTGCAGGTATGGCATATTTTTGTAAAATACACAGCTTCACTGTACAACGGGTAGTGAGAGCCATATATGGTCCTTGAGCCAGGGAGTGGCTTCAAGCAAGGTCTGAAAGGGTTAGCAGAGTTTAAAAACAAAGTTTTCCCCACTACAGCCGTGTTCTCAGCTCCTCTCTGCAGTGAGACTGAGGGCTAGGGGGACATCTCCATGGCCTTCTGCATCCATGTTTACTTAATAACCTCAGTTCCAAGTCCTGGGGTCCCCTGGTCACTTCCACTAAATTCTGGACAATAAAATTTTCTGAGTTAACTGACATTTTTGCTTTGTGAATCCTGAAATCCTTCATGACTGAGCGTTATTACACCTCCAAAGTGGTGATATTTATTTTGTGCCAGTGCTGGTGAGCCCTGATTGTAGAAGACAACTCCACAAAACTAGGAGCTATACCATTATGACCAGCTAGTTGAATTTGGAAAATAGGGAATACCCTACAGTTCCTGAAATGCTTAACACTCCTGCTGCCTCACAGGATCCAAATACACATGTGCCCTGTGACATAGGAGGGCTCATTCCCACTATATGAATGGTGACTGCCTCACAGCCCATCACTGTGCTCACCTCTCAATAGGCCCTGGGTAAGAGGTCCCTTGTGTCCTCCTTGCCCTTTTCTGCCTGATCCTTACCCCAGATATTATATTTTTCTCTTATGAAGTTGCAGGGGTGACGTTTTTGCCATCTCACTGAGATGATGAGTTTGCTTTCCCAATATTGGCAAAACCTTTCTAACAATGCGTAGATCCTAACCTGCCAATAACCTTGTTTTAGTTACGTAGTTTAATTTGGACAAGGCAAATCTTGGCCTTGGTTTGTTCACTGTTAAGGAATGCTTGCTGTGTGTGCAGAGTGGGAAAATCTCTACAAACTCTACTGGTGGCTGTGTACTTAATGCACAAGTTACCACAGTATGGTGGCCAAAAATGCTGTGTTGTTTTGCATCATGTTGACTACTTAACACTAAAATCTCATTTCTGTAGTGGGGCAATTTGGTTGAGCAAAGCAACTAACAACTAAATTTCAACTAAAGATTCTTCTAATTACTTCATATGCCACAGAATTAAAAATGTGATGATTGTCTGGCTCATGTTAGACTTACAGGAGGGAAATTTTTTATACCTGATCTTTGTTAATAGCTACCTAAGAGATGATTTTGTTTTCCAGAGGAAACTAAGTAGGAAGTTGCAAAGGATGAAAAGATCTGGGTAAAAGACATTTGAGGGGAAAGACGAGTGTAATAAACTGAAGCCTAATGAAAAGGTATTCTTAGAGAGTAGACAGAACAAATACTTGTGCAGTAGGTTATGAAAGCCTGGAGAAGATGATCAGCCCAGCAAAACACTGCTGCAAAGTGGTTGTTTCTGAATTACAGCTGTTTAGGCACTTTCATCCATCTTCAAAGTAAGAATAATGTAAACCTCTTTCATACTCTCAGGTCAAAATGTACTGCTTTATTTTTCCTTCAATGGAGACATTATGGAAAGTTATGAAGTAGAAAACATTGCTATGTTACTGCAGGAGAATTGAGTTCCTCTCCCTCTAATGACAGTTTTATAATACATCTATGTTTTTATGCCAGCCTACTTCTTTTTTTTATTTAGGCTATGACATAAGGCAGGATACATATTGTGTATTTCAATGACTGTAGTACTATTTAAGGAGATAACAAAAGCCAAAGTAGTTGAGTGTAAAATACTCAACCTTATTTTAAAGGGAAAACTTGCAAAGCAAGAGTACTACAAGGAAGGGCAGTTGTATAGTCTCAGAAAGTAGGTTAGGGTACCCCAGAGACAATTTAAATGAGCCAGGAAGAAAAAACAGATCTGGGACTATTTTGAGATATTCCTCCGATAATATTGTAGAAATGAGTAAATCTAAGGGAAAAACCCATCACATTTCATATACCCTGTTTCATTTTATACTGTTGTGCTGATTTCTCAAGACCTCAGTGAATTGCTTTTATGTGAACTGTGGGAAGAGAGGATGCCAGGAGGAGACTAACATCTGTGAGCCAGTGTAAAAACACTGTAGCAAAATTTACAAGGAAAGACTGGGTTTTGTTTCTTATGATTGAATGTAGGAGAACCTTTTGGGGATCTTTGTTTTTGCTGTGCACAGTCTGTATCCCTGCTAAACTGTTATTGTTGCTATTAAGGTGCAAGAATAAAAGCCTGCCCTGACCCTATGTCACAGTTTAGCAAGATACACAACAAGGCTTAACGCTATTTATTGGGAGGGTGCAGGAGAAGGAGAGAATCATGGCACAAGTGAGATGAGGAACATGATTGGGGCTGGCAAAAGCTCTTGCTAGGGCTGCTCTGAGCACTGTACCTGCAGCTTTGGCAGCAGTGTCCTGGTACAGAAACTCACACAGTGCAAATAGCAGCCAAAAAGTGAAGCACTGCAAAATGCAAGCCATCAGTTCAGCCTCTTGCTAGCCAAAGGCAAGTCTTTGTGCCTGGGGCTGCTGCTGGAAGGGGATTTAGGCAGTCCCTGCTGCAGTTTCTGGGGGTCTGGTGCTCTGGGTGCTCTCATTCAGCCAGCACAGGAGGAGTTCACAGCACAGGCAAGCCTCAAATCTTTTAGCTCAGCAAGATAGTAATCTTTTCTCTTAATGCAGAAAGGATTCTTCATTTCAAATGCAATAAATTGCTGACAGAACACAGGCAGAATATCCAGTGGTCCTAGAGCAGCTTTTATGCCTTTGTTCAGTTACGCTCTAGTTGTTCCATCAGCTGAGAACCTGCCATAGGGGAAAACACCACTTATGCCCTGTCCTTATTCCTTTGCAGCATCCCCAGGTGAACAACACAGTTTAAAAAAAACCCCTCAGTATGACCTTCTATCTTCTTTATGACATTGCTCACTCACCTGAAAATACGATTTTATCTGTTGGTAAAATTAAAAACATTTTTGTGAAGTCAAATTTATTTCTACAGCATTTTGTAATGGCATTTATTTCATTTGGGATTAAATTCTGCATTTTCCAAAGCAGTAACTGTGAATACTGCTGAACAGTATGTATCAGAACTGTAGTTCTAAGCCCATTACAGACTATGATAAAATTCCCAAATCATCTGGAGCTAGGTTTACAATATAGGAACAGGAACAACATACAGATTTTAATCCAGATGTCACCAGTTTTAACCAGTTGGTCATATAACTATAGCAAAACAATGGATGTGTGCATGCAAGTTTGCTTGGAAAATTGATATTGATACAGAAAACAGAATTCAAAAATTTGCATAAAAATCTTGAGGAAAAGCAGGGGTTAAAACCAGAGGAAGAACTCTGTCCAGCAGTATGTGACAATCAAACCGATTTTCATTCCGCAGGATGTCCAAAATCAAGTACTATTTATATTTCTACCTACTGGATGATGAGAAGGAGCAAGCAATTTTGTGGAAGCCTGGTTTCCAGTGTACTTGTGTGCCAGTTGCCTGCTGGCCCAGGGGATGCTGTATCCTTAGGGAACAGAGGGACCTCATGCAGCTGGCATTGAGTTGTGGGTGTGGACAACAGCTTTTCCATTTGTCAAGGCACTTACAGCATGTTTTCTTTCTTCACCAATTGCTCAGCCCTTGTGCTTATGATACCCTAGGAACTGGAATCTCTTTTTTCTCTTCTGTCAACTTCCGGGATGAGCCAAAGGATTCTGAAGTTATTAGAAGGAGACAAGAAGAAAGTGTGGAAGCATTAAGCCTTGTTCCCATAGAAACCTGTCTAAAAAGCATTTTTGTTGTCAGATGGCAGGCAGGGAGAGCTGGCTCACTGCTCCTGAGAGCCCAGCCACAGGCAGGGGAATATGTAGGTGCTCTCAGATTTGTATCTTCATGTTGGAGTCAGTGAGTCAGGGGACTCTGAATTCTTAAGAGAGAAATCAGAGTGCAGGGATTGAATTAATGCTTTTGGATAGATTGAAGTATATTAAGCCACTCACACATAAGGTAGAGGTGTAAGTTTAAGTTTTAGGATAAATAAGTGAGTCAGTAAGTAAGTTTTAGTATGAGCTCTAATGCTTTTAGTAAGTAAAAGGTTTAGATACCAAAGCAGAAGTGCAAGTTCTAGTGAAGGCTGAAAAACATACTAGTGTTTTCAGTGGAGGCTCCAGAACTGTAGTTTTAGACAGTGCTTAGACATAATAGAGCTATAGTAAGAATATTGTTTACATTTTTCAGACAGAAAAAGATAGGTTGTATGTGTAGTCTATACATAACCTGGCATGCTAAGAAACTAGAATTCTAATAGGTTAAAGTGTTGTGGTCCGAGTTAGTGTCTTAGCTTGTTGGGAAGATTCTGTATTAGAATTGGTATTGGGGAGAGTTAGTGCTTTTTCTGCTTTTCCTGCCATTGCTTTTCTTTTTGCTTTTGCTCATTGTCATCAGTCAATACCCAAGAAGAAGATAGGAACTGCTGCAGAAACATCTGTTTCCCAGAACACTGACAAGAGCAGCTTCTGCTTCTATTTGGGACTTTATACCAAAACTTAGCATGGACTTTGATGTCTGTGATTGTGCCTTGTGAGACTGATGTGCTTCTGCAATAAATAACTTTTTAGCAACTATGAGCTACTTTGCTCATTTTAGAAGGTAACCCAACAGTGCTGGTGCCTAGAGCACTGGAGGTTGTAACCTCACATCTTCATCTGCTCAATTCTGTGTGCTGTCAGCAGGGCAAAACGAGCACCAGGATACTCCCTCTGATTGCCTTCTTCTGGCTGCTGGTCCTGGGTGAGGTGGGGACCATATTTGAAAAAGGACTGCATGCCTGCACCCAGGTAAGGAAGGTGTGTTTGCAGCACAGCCTCACAGAGAGCAAGGAGTGGCCAAAGAGACCAGGCAACTACTGAGATAAGCATGCTTCCAACTGGATTCAGAGAAGAGAGACAGACTTCTCCTTAGGGCTCAGAGGGACTGCACAGAACTGCAAACTAAGAGCCTTGCTGAGGAGACCAAAGTTAGCCCAGAGGCTGGGAGAGAATCGCAGAATGGCCTGGACTGGAAGATCACCCACTTACAACCCCCCTATAAGTGAAAGAACACCTTTCACTAGACCAGATTGCTCTAAGCCCCATCCAACCTGGTCTTGAACTCATCCAGGAATGGGGCATCCACAACTTTCTTGGGCAACCTCTACAAGTGCCTCATCACCCTCACAGTAAAGAATTTCTTCCCAACATCCAACCTAAACCTACTCTCTTTCAGTCTGAAGCCATTCCCTCTTTCCTATCACTTCATGCCCTTGTAAAAAGATCTCCAATTCTTTGTAGGAGCCCTTTGGGCTCTGGAGGGCTGCAATAAGCTGACACCAGAACCTTCTCTTCAGGCTGAACAATCACAATTTTTTCAGCCTTTCTTTGTAGGAGAGGCATTCCATTCCTCTAATCATCTGACCTGCAAGGTCGTGGATTGCAAGGCAAATACTGGCTGACATCTTACCTGAAAGTTGATTTTCCTGCATGCAATCTTATTTTGCATGTGAAACAAAGTCTCAGAGTTGACACTCTCTTGTTGGTTTTGAGATCCACCTTTCAGTTTGTACTGTGTTGTGGTGAGCCAGTGTTTGCCAGTGCTGGGTTTCATCCCACATGTCACTTAGCTGTAGCACAAAGATGCACAGCAGCAGAGCACGGCTGCTCTGAGCTGGCAGAGGGAATGGTTTCACAGTGCCTTGGTGTGAAGGACTCTGTTCCTAGTGTACACATGCATGAGTGCCCTGTGACCTTTATGTTCTGTCACTGGCAATCTGGGGACTTTTCTCACTGTTTGTTGAGGTACACCAAGTGGAAGTTGGCCAGAATGAACAGAGTTTCTAAAAATTTAGGCCAAACTCACATATTTCATCATTGGGTCTTTTAGAAAATTATATTCCAGTGTCCAAGACTTCACATTGTACCAGGCAGCATACAGTGGCATTATGGAGAAACCTTTTCCCTCTAGGTCCTTCCACATCATTTCTCCATGCCAAGCACAATATGCTCTAAAGTGTCTCATCTTGTTCTGCACACTGAGGGTGTTTCCTTTGCACTGCTGGCCACCTCATGTGCTGGGTCACTGAGCAGAGCAAAAAGATTATCTATTGAAGATGCAGGTTGTCAGCTCAGTGGACAAGATTCTACTTAGGTCTGCATGTAGGGTATTTTCTGAAAAAATTGTGTAGGGTCTTCACTGATCCATTTAATAATGAGGAAAGAAACGGAAATAAAGCCCAGACAAAATCTCCCAGAGGAGCACCACATTTTGGGTTTCCTCCATTGCTTTTGCTGAATATCTGTTTTCATGTATTCTGGGACCACATCCTGCTCAGTAAAGCTCCTCATTTTGCCATTTACAGCAGTACTTCAGCTCTTAAATGTACTGCACTTAATATAAGTTGGCATTCTTGTACAAATCTGAGCTGACATTTCTGTATATGAGTGGTTACTGTGGTCATCTGGGCTCCTTTTGAAAACATTGCTCTTAAAGAACAGAGCAGCTGCAGTCTTGGAAATATGAAAAAGAGATGTGGAAGAATAATTAAAATGATAATTTAAAATCATAACAAGCCCAGTTCATGGCTTGAGGTGACTCCTATTTCAATTTTGACAGTGTGATTCTCTTATAAATGTTCCTTTCTCTTTCCTCACTGGAAGGATGTTACAGTCTGGTGCTGATCCAAGCTGGCAGGGTTGAAATTCTGGGCATTTTTATCCTCCTTACTTGCAATACTGCATGAAAGATAAAGTCTTCCACACATGTATATGTACATGTAGCTGTGGCTGATGAGTGAGCAGTTTGCATTCTGCTAAAGGCCTGATAATGCTGGGCCAATTAAAGATAATTCAGAATGTCTAGGTTTTGATTCAGCTACTGCAGGCTGACAACAGTTTCACTAGTAAAGGAATAAATTTTCCTTCTCAACTATTTTGAAGTTGTCAGGAAATTTGAAATTATTTTTGAAACAACTTCTTTAAGCATTGATCATTTTTTCCATCCATGTCAGTTGAATCTGATAGCTGCAGATTTATGTCAGACAAGTTCTTGCTTCTCTACATTAAAGCTCTTGTAATGTGTTCTGTTGGTCTCTTTGAATCCTGAGGTTTTTTGTAACCTGCCTAAACTTGAGAAACTGAAGAAGACAACCAATTTAAATTTGCTTAGAGAAAAACTGGGTCAAAAGTTTTCACCTAAAATGTGCTGCTCCTTTTAAAAGTAATTTTTCCTTTATTAAATTCTCTAAAACATTGAAATGGGAATTTTAAGACTTCCAGAATGGCATTTCAAAGGCACAATGCTTTCTTAATGTCAACAGTTGTTTGTGGGTGTAGCTTGCACTCTCTTCCACGAGAAAATGTCTACAGTTTCCTCATGTAATGAAATGTGAATCAAATACTGGAGAGAAAGGTCTTGCACAAGGAGATGAAGTGAGCCACTTGTGTTGTGCCATTGGTCAGCTGCAGAACTGACTTGGATGCTTGGCTCTGGAGGGTCTCACCAATGCAGCTCCCTCAGTTCCCAGCTTGAATTGATGGATTTTAACTATAACTTCCAGCTGGAAAAAAGTGGATGGTTGTATCCTGTTGTGCTTCTGGCAATAGTAGCAGCTTGGCAGGGCTGAGGGCAGTGTTGTTCTAATGCAAATTTGGGGGGGGTCATCTTTTGGTGTTTTAATTGTTTTCCTGTTAAGGGGTGTGCTGTGTGATCCATGGCTGAATGTAGCCACAGAGATCCATCTTATCAGCATTTCTACCCACCAACATCTTTAGTCTGTACTCAGAAATGGGAGCTGTTTTAAAAATAGCCTATGAATACAGATTCTGTGATGTTGTTGTAATTACTGTACCAGACAAGATGGCTCATTTCAGGAAGGGGAAAGTAGTTAGAAAAGCAGCATTTCATAAAAGACTTTAATTAAGTTGAGAGGCAAAATATAATAACAGTCTTCTTAATGTAGACATGCTGTATCAAAGATCCTCCAACTCACAGGAAGATTAAACTGGTTAAGGTTTCTACATCAACATAACTTTTGAATTCAGCACTTGCCAAAATAAGTAGGATCATAAAATAGGCAGGTTCTTATATAGCAAACTATGGAATTTTACAGGATTTAATTTTTTAATTTTAATTTGGATTTTAAAAGCTTTATTCACAGTGAATTGTGTACTAGTATGTGCATTGGTATAATGAGAGATAAAAGATCCTTGAATTAATGAAAATTAATCAGGTTCTACCTCACTTTTTCCTAATAGAGCTCAATCCTGGCCATATCTTTTTTTTCATATGTACAGTGTTATTTATATGCACATTGCTCCCACTACAGCACTGCCAGTCATAGTATCAATTTCAATGGCTTTTCCCATTCCAGTGTGAATCCTGCAGTGGTGGTCCTGTGATGTTCCACATTAAAAATCTCACTGACCTTCCCAAAGTTCTCCAGCTCTTGTGCCTCCCTGGAAGTGTCTTCACACCCTACCCCAGTACATGTTGAATTCTTTCATCTATCTCTCTGCTTTTATTTATTCTCCATCTTTACGAAGTAACAGGACTTCTCTTTGGAATTTGGGATACAAAAATAATCTCAGTGAAAGCAAATAATTTTTTTTCCAAATTCTTATCTCCATATAAGCAACAGATTCCTTGTGTTATTTAGAAAGTCAAGCTGTGTTGGTTTGATCCCTAGGACTGCCCTTGTCATAAATGATCAGCCTGGGCCAACTCTTGGGTGTCCCTTCTATGACATTGTTGAAGCCCCTGGCCTTGGCTGCTCTAGCAGCAGATGGGAACATCAGGGACCAAAACCAGAGCTTCTACCCCAGGAAGGAAATGGTGAACTTTTCTAATCAAATAAGCACCAAGAGCCTCTTGTGCTCAGGACTGATGCTGCCAAGTCTTTAAAACCTTGGACTTAAATCCCAGACATCAGTTCCTATCTTTGACACAGACTTTTTCCTAAGTTAGGTAGGTCTATGTCACTAAAGATAACTTCATAAGCCTAATTCCACTTGCAATGATAATTTCTGGTTAACTTCAGTGTGACTTGAGCATTTGAATCTAAATTTTCTCTATTTATGAGATGTGGATCCTTATCTTTCTATTTGCCAAAGCTGGCAGGTGTGTTCTTCTGTACATGTGAAATAATTTGTATAATAGGACACTGCTACAGTAATACTATTAATTATTAGTGAAATTCTGGCACAGAATAGTAAATGAGGATTATGAATCATTACTTCCTTCAAGAACTTCATTGGGGCTTTAAGGTGGGGAGCAAACCAAGACTATGATGCTCTAGGCTTGACTGCCATTTCATGATAATTTTAATTATAATGACCCTTTTGGATGAAATATATTTTGTGAATCAAAATATTATTTGTAATCATTCAGTATTTCAGAGCTACCCTGCTATTGCTGACTGTCATTACTGGGAAGAAGCAGGCCTTTTGGAATTCAAATGATGTTCAGACAGCATCATTCGCTGGGAGGGCTCCACTTTTGTTGGCAATCTATCAAATCTGCTGTCAGTGGGAGTCCAATTCTGCGAGATGAAGAACAGTCAAATCCTCTGCACCCCACGCTGGTTTTCATCCAGGTTTGAAGATGGGTTCCCAAACATCCATTCTCAGCCACGGCTGGTGGCAGGGTTGATCGTGGCTGCTTGAAATTCTTTCAAAGGTGGGAATGTTTCACTGGCAGCAGGAAAGATGTCAAAGGCTCCTGGACAAGGGTCTTGTTGCTACAGCACCAGCATTTTCAGAAATATCCCCAGAAAAGCATTTTCTCTACCTTCAATATTTTAGTTGCTTGGGGTCTTTTTTGCTCATCAGGTTTTTTGGTAATGATCAGGTTTTTGATAATAATGTAAACAGCATCTGTTTTCACTATACTACGTGCAGAGTACTCTTGGGAGATAAGTGGCTTTGTCTGGTTAAGGGCTTGGTTTGATGGATTCTGTCATCTACATTTAACTAAGAATTTATAGGGGGCATTGTCTTGGTCTGGAGCCAGGTTTCCCTGGGCTGGGGTTGGGTCTGCATGTTTGGGTGCCACAGACAGGGACTCTTTAGGGCCTCTGGTTTCATGCAAAGGCTTCTCTTAATGACTCTTTGCTGGGCTACCTGGGAAATCTGTCCTCAACCTGGCTGCTCTGCAGCTTTCATTCAGCTGTTTGACTTCTGTTCTGGGACTGGCTATGCCATGAACATCTCTTTCCTGCTCTCCTTGGGGGGGTCACATACACCAGCTCACTCACATCCCAACTGTCCCAGGGCCCTCTTTCCCAAACTGCCAGGAAACCAATGTCATGGCAAAGGAGGGGGAGGAAATGTTTTTCTTCCTATCTGTCAATCTCCACATTATTAACATCTGAACTGTGTCCAATGGTGGACAGTCCAACTCATCTGAATTGGTTTCAGACAAGTGCTTCTTGTTTTTCAGACCTAAGTGCAGAGATCACTGTTCAGTTGTCTGTTTCCCTGACAGCAAAACACTAATTTTGTGAGGAGGGAAACACTTGGGAAGATTTAAATTGGGAACCTTTCGGCTATTGAAACCTGCTGCATAAACAGTGGTATTATTCCTGGCAGATGTTCTTAGCACAGGTCTTTAAGATGTGAAGTTGGGCTGTCACCAATGCCTGGGTGGTGCAGGGTGGTGCAATGCACTGGCAGAAATTGGGCTGGAGAAGAGGTGGCTCTTCTTCTCTGAAAAAAGTGCTTGAGAATTGATGAAAGAAAGAGCTAAATATGAGCCTGGTGATATTGTTAGTGATGTGAATGACACAGAACCAAAAAAAAACCTCCTTTCTGTCCCTTGCCCTCTGTCTTTGCCATCTTTAGCTGCCCTCTGCTCATCATGCCCTCCTGTCACATCCAGCAAACAGCTGCAGGCTCTGGCAGCCTTCCCAGCCCTCCTCCCCAGTCCAGCCACTGCAGCTGGACTGCAGCAAGGCTGCTGCTGGCCACACTGGCTGGATAAATACACTGCAGTCAATCAAGACTAGGTTATAACATTCTTTAAAAATAATGAGACCTAGATATGAAAGATCTTCTTGTGTCTCAAGCTGCACTTGCACCTCTACAAATCCTTAAGCAGCAAAGTGTCCCAGTGCTTGCTGTGGCAAGGTGTAGAAGTAGCTCACTAATTTAAAGATTCAAACCCATGGCAATACTGCTGGGTTGTGTTTCTATGGCTAAAAGCTGTTTTAATGCACTCTTGTCCATTTGGTTAATATTAATGTTTGGGTAGATGAAAGGCAGTGCTGGGTTTCTGTTGTTCTAAGTTCCTTCTAATTTGCTGTCAGTTTGGAAATTTAAATACCATATGTGGGTAGAATTCCAGTCAAGCTGTAGAAGTCCCATTTTGGATGCTGAGTATCAGGGTTATTTTCTGATCTATGCAGATACTAAAATGTGTGAGGGAGGCAGGCAGTGGTCAAGGATACTTGAATATTTTATGACTTATTTGATAACTGAATCTTTTCTTCCTATAACAGCAATCAGACTAATGCATTCAGATTTCTGATTACTTTCTGAAACCATTCAGCAATTGCAAATGCTTAAACACCTTCACTGATTTTGTTATCTGCAATACCAGAATTAAAAATATTAAATAGAAATGAAAAGTAAACATTGCTTGCTTCTCCATTAGAAGTATTCTCTATTTAATTTCTGCATGATGCTGGTATCGTACTTAGAGAATGGATTTGCCTGGTAAAACACAATAAATAATAGCACAATATAGGTTACAGTTTCAGGCACAAGGAATTGCTCAAGTCCATAAAGCTGCCTAGCTGATGATCCAGCCCTTCCCAGAAACTGGTTATTTTCAAAGTTATAGAAGAGTGAAGCAACAGAGTGAGCATGTGGTAACATGCTCACACCTTCTCTCCATCTGCACCTCCCATCTGTTGAGAGCACAGGTGGTATTTCTCCAGGTTGATACTCTTCAGTGGGCTCTTGTCCTCCTCCAGATTTGTGTAACTCCATTTTTTTTGCACCCACAAGCTTTCCATAACCTGTGGCAGGGAGCTCTAGACATGTTGCATAATCAGGTATTTTCTGCTCTCTCAAAATTTTGTCCAGCTGGAGAGCATGAAATAAAACCAATAGGAGAAATAATCATCCTTCTTGTCTTCTCTGTCCCACCTGAGCTTTGGGGCTCTCTGTGGTGCCTCTGCTCTGTTGTCTCACTGACCTGAACATGACCAGTGTCTCCAACCTCCCTAGCCCTGCCCTGTGTCCCTTCAGCTCACCAGTGCACCTGACCCCACACCATGACCTGGAGATGCTCTCTGCACTGCCCCAGCCCCACCAGGACAATTTATTTACTGTTCTTTGCTTCTCTCCTTATTTTTATGATCACTAATTCTAACTGTGACTGTGCTGAATTGTCCAAAATCTATCCCATCTATTAACCATAGGGAAAAATATTTTAAAATTCATCTTAAGCAGGATTAGAATTTTTTCCATGTGTGCCACAATGTATTTTTCCATTAATCACCTACCAGATTGCTGCCCAAGTACTGCTCAGTGAGGTCCTTCTGAAATGCTTCGATTTTTTTTGTTCTAAATAACTCTGTGTCAGCAGCAACATTTTTTAATATCTTTATTCAAGCTCTTTACAGCTCATTACACCTATTATAACTCCAGCATCCTTTTTCAGAGTAGTAATGGATTGTTCAAAAACCTCTACCCTGGAAGTAAAGCAAGAGCTGTTCTTCTCTTGTCTATTTATCCACATTGAATTTAATTTGTCGTTATAGAAAATTACGTTGCTTTAAAAAACAGAAGATATATATTTAAACCAGATTGTTTGAAGAACCAAATAATAAAGTAGGAAATCTGTTTTGAGATATGAAATTGACAAGTGTATTAGGACAGAACTTGCTATAATAGCTGAGGATTTAAGTTGATATAAATTAAATAGACTATTTAAGAAGGCCATTGCTTATTTTCAAAGCTAAAAAGAGAAATATCATACAGCTCATAAAAATCATCACACAAGCATTTAAAACAAGGGGGTTTTTTTGTCAAAAAAGACAGTTTTACAATTATTTCATCTCAGCAGGAATTCAGTAAGTTTTTTCAGCATGTTCATCTAGTTGAGCTCAAAGACAAATTAATTGAAAGCTGAAAAACTGTTTCAAAATAGGAAAAAACAGGTGTGATTTTTCTACATTCTCATAGAAGTGAGATGTGAGGAGAGCAGTTTTAATGGTTTCAATGTCTTGACAGACCCAGTGATTACTGATGGCCCGTTCAATTAACTTACCATAGAAAATGCCTATGTTTATAAATAAGAATTTTTTCAATAGAAATCATGTTTCATTAAGGATTTAAGGACTATACAACCAAAATAATTTGTTTGGTTTTTATTTTTAAGTTGCTATTGCGCTATGTAGACTAATAAACTTGATCCAAATTACCTAGGAAAAACAAGTCACATGCAAAGAACAAACCTTCAACTTACATTTTAAAATAGGACATTATGAGTTACAATAAAAATTTGCAAGCCAGATGCACAGGTAAAATTTATCTACTAGTCCTCAGATAGTACCTCGTGTATTTCATTCTTTTATTAAGTTTTAAAATGTTGCATCCTGGTGAATGCTAGAAAATAACAGTTATTTTTTTAAGTTTAAGTAACTTATACAAGATATAAATAAAATTAATTTGTTTCAATGTGCAGTTGACAGAACCTATTGAAACTGATGAAAATTGCAAACATCAGAGCCCACCCTTTAGGAGAGAGCTGTCACTGTAGGTCTCCTAATCTCATAATCTTGATTCCAAGTCCTTGAGCATGGTGCCACTAGAGCCAGAGTCACACACAATATTGGTTTATGGCAATAGGTTAAATAAAGGCAAATGGCTGGGTATACTTGAGCACATTCTGGCTAAATCCTTATGCAATTTAGCAGCTATTCCAGCTAAATTTTGCAATTGATAACAGAGGTCTCCTGATTTGGAGCAAACCAGGTTTCCCTTCTTGGTAGTGCCTCTGACACCCTGAACTTGGGCAAGGCTTGATTTTTAGGGACCTTGGTAGTGACATGCAAATGGCCATCAAATGCTGCAGCTCCTGCTGAGTGAGGTGTGGCACTAGGAGCTCCCTTAATTTCCATGGGCTGCTCCTGGGCTCTTTCAGCACTGATCTGATTCTCAGCCAGAACAAATCACAGAACAAATCACAGAACAAATCACAGAACCCCACTGATGCAAAGGAGGCTCATTGATAACAGCATGGGCTGAGCCTTGTTTGTGCACGTGTGTGTTTTGCCTCTAACATAAAAGAAACATGGTAATTGTTCATTTTGGTAATTGCTCCTTTTGGTAATGGCTGCCCTTTTCACCTACCCCCTCTGAGGTATGAATTAGCTTTCTTGCTTCTTCTCTGATGAGCTTAACAGGGTGGCCTTCCTGGAGGAGGATTCAATTAACATGCAAATATCAGATTGTATGGAGAATAGATGACACCTCTGTCTCAACCTTTGTGAACTTAATTCATAAAGCATTGTAAGCAAAATAATTGCTTCTTTTCTGAGTTTGTAATTGCCAAGTACACTATATTTGGTGTTCAGGAAGAAATTATCATGGTGCTATCAGATAAAAATCTGGAACTAATAGGAAACACAAAATTTCATGTCAAGGAAATACAAAACAAGATCATGTAATTTCTGCACATAATTGTGATAATGTAAGGCCTAATTCTGCAAGACCATTGAATTTATCCACTGAACAGAAGTCTTGATCAGACAGGTAATTCTAGGAGTGGGTTCCTGTTAAAATAACAATCATGAATAACATTCCTAACTAGATTTAAGTTGGGATAACAAGGCACTGTGGTAAGCATTCAGATAAGACATGTTACATTTGATCATAAGATTCCTATGTAGATAATAATTTAAAAGTCTCAGGGAGTCAGCTGACTTGTTTTTGTCACATATAGCTTTTCAAAGCAAAATATAAGAGACTGCCTGATTAGGGAGATAGTATCTCAGCTGCTGATTTGAGACAGAAATTGGGAGCAGATGTTCTCACCCCAAATCAGTGATGTAGTACAATTGGGCAGATTTCTTTTGACTGTGGTGTTTTTGTAGATGGACCAGATCAAGGAGATGGAGCTTTTCTTAAAAAGCAGATTAAACATGTAAAAACAAAAAACAAAACAAAAATTTAAAAAACCAACCCACCTTTTAATCAAAGAAAATATGACTAAAATCACAATGTGAAGGAAGGGTATTAAATACTGAAATTTCATGCACTAAACTTGCAAAAGCAAAAATACCTGTAATGGTGTTACCAGCTCCAAAACAAGCCTTGTGCTGGTAGCATTGCCCCCTGAATTAATGCAGTGCTCCTGCAACAGCTCAGGCAGCAGAGCACTGACAAGGCTGACTTTTAAAAATATGAAATGAGGAGGAGAAAAAAAATATCTCCCAATGCAAAACAGGAACAAGTAATGGCATGGGATAAAATGAGAGGTAAAGACTAGAGTTCTGCACGGGTTCTGCCATTGAGAAAGGACCGTGCCCTTCCCTGGGGACAGCCCCACCAGGCAGCAGGAAGGGATAACTCCAAGTGCATGAGGATGTGTAAATGGATGTGGGGACAGGTGGAATCACAGCTGTGGTGGGAGCACTGCTGGAAACGCTTCCCATGCCCAGCTCTCCCAGCTGGTGGCAGGGAGGGCACAGCTGCTAGCAAAGGGACCAGGCTGGCCACAATGCACAAGGCTTGGCCCTTGGGGATCACAAGAAGTGCTTTGTCAGGGTGGACAAAGGCAAGGTGTCTGTGTCCACACCAAAGGACATGATCTGCCACAGCAGCTGGCAGCCAGTAACTGAGACAACTTGGTGCCCAGCACTGAGCTCACCTGTCAGTGCAGAAATGTGCTCTGTCCCTCCATGTGTGACACCCTGATGTGTGCAGTTGGCAGGAGGCAGAGGCATCTCCTTTACTCTGCTTTTATTGCCACGTGATACAGCTCATGGAAGTGAGCATGATCTTGCCTTGGACTAGGTGAGTAAGCAAGCTCTGCCACAAATGCTGCCAATTGAGAGGTAAGATTATGCCATGAGAGAGATTTTCATTGCTGTTAGATTAATCTAGCTAGGTTTCCTTGTGCTTGCATATATGAGTATGTTTGGATGAAGAAAAGACATGCTTCTTTTTCAGGATTCTCTTGCTGCTTGGCACTGTGTGTGTCTGCTGCCCCTCACCCACACGTTGGTACCTGCTGGGAGCAGCCACAGCCTTTGCCAGCTGAAACTGCAGCTTCTCACACCACAGGGCTCCAAGTCAGGGCATCTGGATGCTGCCACAGGGTCAACAGCAGCATATGGGTGGAGGTGCACAACATAAAATTTGGGAAAAAGAGATATTAATATGGGACATCCACTATTGCACTCCTGAATTTCAGAAACTGATACCATCTGCATATGCACACCATCTGTAACTGGGATTATTGACAGCACTGACAGTGCTCTCATAGTATTGGAGTCACATCTCAGTAATTTTCATCTCTTTCATTACCAACTCCAGAAAGAAAGGCTATCTTATGTCAGCATCTGCATTATTTGTAAGATGTTCCCACTATTCATCACAATAATTTTGTTCCTTCTCTCCTTCCTCTTCTCTCTTTCTGTGTATAAATGCAGCATATTAGCTTGGTTCCGTGATTTTCTGTCTCTTATTGTTTCTTGGAATTGTATTTTCTTCCACATAAGACTGACCATGCAGTTTGATATTGCTTCCTTTCTGAGAGTATTAGATTTCTCAGCTGATGAAATATAGACACTATTAGATGGCATTGACTTTTTTAAAGCTGTAAGTAGTGGCTGATAAAATCAGTAACACAGATCATTTTAAGTGACCTTCCATCCTAATAATTCTTTGGCTTTGTCTGATACGGAAATTAATTTTACATAATGTGAGAAGATATATGTATGGAGTCTTGAACAGGCATATTTCCTTCTGAGTTACTGAAACTTGCAGCTGTATTTTCTCTTTGAAGTTTCTGTCATTTTTTGTGGTAAATGTCTGAAGATGCTCTCTGGCTCTCTGTGCTAAAATTTTGTCTGTTGTGCTGTAGAGGTGCTGCAGTCATGCTGTGTGAGTTTTGCAGCTCCGTGGGGTCTGCAAGAGCCCATCTGCAGCTGTGTGAAGGGGAGTGTTCTCAAGGGTTTATTGTCAGACACTACACCAACTCACCACAGAGATGTCAGTAAGGATGAAATCATGAAGGTGGAGTGGCAAAGGAGTCCCTGCAGTGCTGCAGTCCTCTCCAAGGCTGTGGCAGCAGCTGGAGAAAGCGTGTGTGGCTGAGGATGAATGTGGTGGGATGAAGCTGCCTGCTCAGGGGCTGTAATCTTGGGCACATGCATTTGGGGATGGTCCAGCAACTTGTGATCTGCAAGGAGAGAGATTTGCATAGAGAGCTGAAACAAGGTCTAGCAGATCCCTAAGCCAGAGGTACTGGGTTTTTTTCATTTACCAAAGAAGGGTGGGTAGAGCAGATCCCCAAATCCAGAAAAGCCAGTGCCCCAACCTCCTCTGGAAAAGAGCTGCAGGTTCTCACTGACCATTGTCTCTGCACATGTGAAAGAGGAGTGGCATGGGCAAAGCATCCTGTGGCATTGGGATTGGGGTGGGGATGGAGCCAGAGAGTGCAGCATTGCTGCTGCTGGAGAGACACTAATGGCACCTGCTTTGTATCAACCATGGAGATGGAAAGAGTGAGCTGGGGAAAAGCTGTGCTGCTGATAAAGCAGTGATATTGTTGATTCATATTGTTGTAACATCCAGAGGGCAACTTTTGGGTGTCTGCTCTGTTGAAGGCTGGGTAAACATGCAATTGCCATCAACAAATGAGAGCAAATGTCAGCTTATTTGAGGAGAGAATCCCTTTCTAACTGAGGGTAAACTAAAGACCTGAAAGGCCCAAATAACTTGAAAATATCATATTCTGCAGTATGGTGAGGATAATACAGAAAAACATGTTTTGTGGGTAACTGAGCATGGGATCCTGGAGATGTACACATGACCATGGAAGGTCGTCCATCAGCTTCTAAATAAATTTTAAACTTTTTGTCTTTCAGAAACTGTAACTGGGAATTTAGGAGCGGCTAAAGATGACTGCTGACCAGGATCTGACTGCTTTTTTATGACACTTGGAATAAACCTTGTTTAGTGTCTAATCTTTTATTTTACTAAATATGAAGATTATTGCTAGTAACTTGTATTTCATTACCTTTTCTCTGTGCTTCCAGACTCTTGGAAGAGAAGAACATTTTAATTTTCACAGCAGTGTGAATTTAGGATTACTAAACAATTTCCATTTTCAACTCCTGTTTTCAGTTGATTCTGCCTTGTCAAATAAGATTGAATCCAAATTAATTACATATTATACTACCTTTCCCAGAGGTTGGTGGCTTTGCAAGCTTCAGCAAATTTGATCCATCAAATTTGGAAAAAGTCTGACACAGACCAGTTTAATTTCCTTAAGTCAGAATTCTTGTACCTCTTTAGCCTGAACTGCAGTGCCTCATTTTGGAGCAGGAAATGAAGCTCAGTAGGAGGGTTTGATTTGCAACTGGATCAGTTTTCATTTTTCTCTCTCCTCAAATCTAGCCAAGACATAAACCTCTGAAAAAAAAAAAAAAAAAAAAAAAAGAATAAATCACTATTTCATTTACACTTTAGATATATGGTGCTGAGATAAGTTCTCAGATGATTTCCTCTCTGGACTTAAGGCTCCAGCCCAACACAGTCTCAGGCTCCTCCTCTGTGACTGGGCATTGGAGCCAAGGATGAAGGAATGCCACACTTGCAGCTCAAGCATATGGATGCATAAGGCAAAGCTGTGAAAATCAGGTGGAGACAGACTAAGGAGGGAAGAACAGATGTAGAGATAGACAGAGTAATCTGGATGGTAGGAATAGGAGCAGGGCAAAAAAGCACAGTAAGGAGCTGGGATGTGAAACAAGAGAAGATGGTGGAGGAGGTGGGTTTGTAATCAATGGAACATATGACCTTCTAAGATCAAATTCAGGATAGGTGAGTTTTTCATCATCTTCCCCAACAAAAGGACTAGAAATAGCATCAAGTAAAATGTGAATGTCCTCCTACACAGAAGGCAAGGGTTTGCTGTCAGCTCCATGAGCTGAGTTTGAAGGGATTCACAAATCAAAGCAGCTCAGTGGGTTAAAGACTGCTTTGGGGTGGAGCACAGAGGGGATTGGGGTGCCTCACACACACACAGGAGATGATGGGCTAGTGCATCAGAGGGAAGCAGAAAAGCATTGAGACATTTCAGTACAAGGTCTCCTGTGTGGGACAAGCCACCACAGAGGAACACTGCTGCCACATTAAGCAGACTAGTCTCTAGTGATAGCTTTTGAACAATACCATCAAAATGCTGGCAGACATGTTTCAGAACACTCTAATATCTTGTATAATGTCAGCTAAGGAATGAATTACTTTTCCAAGCTTCATCAAGAGAACTGGGACAGATTGGCAGAACACATCATACTGCAGGATCCGTGACACTTTGGAGAGAAGAACAGGAGACAGGATATACTGAACTTAATACCTTTTGTATTAACCCTGACAGCAGAAAATAGAGCTCTCTGTGTTTCTATGCTAAACCTGAAGTGATCCATTCACCTTGTATAGTGAACCCTAGCATTTATTACCATCTGGGTTTAGGGTCTGCTTTTCTCCTCGAGGAAAGGACTGAGAAGGGTTGACAGCATTTGAGCAGGGTTGATGCAGAGACAAGCACAAGGCAGGTATTAAAATTAGTGTGTAGCTACAGGGCACTGATCACAGGAAAGTGACAGTGCTGCAGCTGGAGCACAGACTGAGTGTGATACCTTGGCTGGGAGAAGATGTGAAAAGCTGGCAAAGAGGTGAGGAGTGCAGCTGAGTCATGAAGGAAGGAGGATGGAGGGGTGTGTGGGGTGCTTTGTGCTTCTATTCAGTGCCAGGGGGATGTGAGCAGCAGCACTTCAGCTGTGAATGACTGGTGCAGGGTTTGTTTGAAGAAGTAGCCTTGAGTCTCTGCAAACTACTTTTTTGAGGTAACATTTGCAAGAGCCATACATTTCCAATAAGAGCTCAGTGCTCTCAAATCCAGCTGGGGAGGCTTTTGTGGAAGATGATTCTCCTTGCAGGGAGATCAGGTGCATCCTTGCTGGGGAATGAGGTCCAGGGGACCACTGAGCAGTGTCAGCAGGCCCCCAGAGCAGCAGCTGAGGGGCTGCTGTCTCTCAGACCTCTCCTGAGTGCAGTTATGACATTCATTCATTCATACATTCATTCAATCTTCCCTGTGCTGCCAATTGCATCCTGAATTTGACCACCTTGATGGGATGCAATACAAACCCTCCCATGATCACTGAATGGTTGTTTGTAGACTGTCAAAAAAAAAAAAAAAAAAAAAAAATTGGAAGAGCCAACTCAGTTAATTGAATTTAGTCATTTGGAAATTTTTCCTGAAGCCTCAACTGAGATCTGCATGCTTTTAGCATATGCATGTCTTGTAAGTGCCAGAAGAAATTGAATATGCAGGTCATGAAACAGACCTTTGGATGGCCTCTCAGGGAAACAAAAGGATATTTCAAGCAAGAGCAGTTTCCCTCCAGGGCAATGCTTTTCTGGCAGAGATGGCCTGAACTCCCCTTTTTGATCACCATATCAATACAAAGGAGTGTGTTGGGGTCTTTTAAAACTGGGGAGGTTTCAAAACCCTCAAATACTGGATTTAGCAGAAACATATAATTTAACAATTTTATGCTAACAATGTAAATTTCATGTTGAGTGCTGCCTCCCCTCACCTGGACTGAGACTAAACTGGATCAGTTCCTTGGCCCTGTCCCCTCCAGTCCCAGTCCCCAGGCTGGGACCAAGCTCAGGGTTTCCTTCCTGCAGAGTGAAGGGAGCAGCTGGCATGACCCAGAACATGGACTTGGACAATGTCTTAGTCCCTCCACACCCAAGAGAGCCTTACAGATATTGTACACTGTGGGCTTTTCTTGCCTTGCAAAGGTCTGCATTAGAGAAACCAGCCTCAAGACACATTTGCAGTGTAGAAATAATGTGCTTAACATATCCAGAGAATAGGATCATCCCTAAGTAACCCTTCCCTGAAGACAGTTTCCTTGGGACAGACTCTTCTTTGGAAACATGATTCTAAAATTTTACTCATATTCTTCAAGAAGAACATAAATTGTGAGCTTTGGAGTCTGAGTTAGGGTAGAAAGGTAACACTTGAGAGGGTTTGCAAACTGGTTCTCCTGGTGGCTGCATCATGTTTCTATAAATGCTGGTTTCAGTGCTGATATCATCAACATAGGCCTAATGAAGCAACATTGTGAAGGAAAAAAAAGAGAGAAGGAAAAAAAGCTTAAGTTTGGAGATGAAATTTACTTTTCTTTCTTCTTTGAGGCTCATTGTTTTTGTATTGCTCATTTAATTCTGTGATCACTTTTCAAGATCTCCTGCAGGGGATTTTGCCTCCTCCCCTTGCCTGGGAAGAAGGTTATGCAGGAATTTTCTAGCTATGTTCAAGTACTGAGCAAATATGAAATTTAAAAATGAAAAATCCATCTTTTTAAAAGGTGAGAGCCAGATATCTTTGCACGGAGTTGCAGGAAATGATGGATGAAGTTTGGAAGGTTGTTATGAACATGAGTGGTGCTGCTGCCTGATCTATTTGTTATGTACTTAATTTGTGGCTTAGTTTTAAATGAAGCTAAATGCCAGAGCTGTCAATCTAGCTCAGAAATGGTACAAAATCTGGGATTCTGGCTGTAAAACTCATGTTGCTCAAGGCAACCTGCATTAATAGTCTAAGGTAGCATATCTTGCATTTCCTACAACACAGTCACCCTTTGGGTGATGTATGTGCTCCTGTCTACTGTAACTGTTGGTGATACTTCCATGTAGAAAATGCTATCAGTGTGACAGATATTCACTGCCAGCACATCAAAATGGAAAGCCTGCTGCAATTCAAATAGAAATATCCTGGGAGGTTCTCAGTATGTTTGAATTAAGGCAGGAAGAATAGATCAAATGTTTTTTTTTTCTTAGCTCAGTTAACTCCATGAGAACAGGACACAGCTGTGAGTCCCTTCAAGGCAGTACACTTGTCTGCCAAGTTAGAAGGCAATTATTCTTCATAAATCTGTCTTTTTAAATTCAAGCAGATCGATTGTCTCGTGCATCCTTTGCCTATGCAAGCACCTGGAAAAGCTCTTTGAGAGCCACCTCTGACTAAGCTCCCCTCTGTCAGGAGTGCCACACCATGGAGGTGATGGGAGCCCTGGCAGCTCTGCATGCTCCTCTGCAATGGTGGATGTAAAGGTATGTTCATTTTGCTCACATTTTTTGGTGCTTTATCCGAGAAGTCTCTGTGCTGGTTTTAAGCATCATCTTGGCTTTAGATATCTGACCTCTATGCAAAGAAATAGAACACTCCCAAAAATTTATTGTCTAGCTAACAGGCAGAAAGTGTTGCAAGAAGACAGGGTGGTTTCCTTACGTGTACTGTCGTGGTTGCATCAGTGTAGAGCTCCCAGAGCTGCACTAAATTTGGCTTGGTTACAAGGCAGTCATCTCCTAATAGCCCTATTTTGCCAAATCACTCAGGCTCTGAAAGTCAAAATGGCTTCTGCCCTTCCTGGTGACCTGTAATGACGGGTAGACATCCAGCAGATCCAGGGAAAGCAAAAGCTGTTTGGTGCAGTTGTAAGCCAAGCCTACATAAAAATATGTGCTCATTTTGATCTGAGTAACACACCAGTGATTTTGGCTTTTTTCTTCTTCTTCTTCTTTCAGATAGGGAGAATGCTTTTCAGTATTTGCAAAGTGCATTTTGAGATTGTTCTGACTACAGCCATTACTGCTGTGGTGTGTCTTCTCTAGCTGACATTTGGCCCTAAAACCCCAACAAGTGCTATAAGAAAGTCACAGGAGTTGGCATAAATTGTTCTCTCCCATGCTGCAGTGGCACAGCAATGAAAAAAAGGGTGTTCATTTTTATTTTCTTTATATTTTATTTTAAAGACCATATTGATGCATGTATCTATTCTGTTATTACAAAACAAAGCAAGGAAATGAGATGTTTGTCCTTATTAACAAGCCTCCAGACAGAATCCAGCAGGACAAGCGAGCCAAGGAGAGATGAGGGATGTGGTGTGGGACAGACTCAGCAGCAAGCCCTGGGTCAGCTGCTCTGTGGCACTGGGTACAGCTGGGGCAGCCTGGAGACACACCCTAACCACTGGCAATGTAAAGACAGGGGAAAAGTGTGCTCTAGGTATGAAAAATATGGGATATTCTGCTGGCACTCAGGAAATTTCTGGTTTAACTCTGTTGGCATCATAGACAGCCCTCTGGGGTCTTTGTCCCACCTCTGATCACAACATGACCAATTTAAAACTTAGGTGAGATTGTCCACACCCTCATTCCACTGAATTTTGAAACTCTGGGATGGAGAAAACGTTGCTTCTCTGGGTAACATGTCCCGTGCTGGACATTCACCCTCATGATGAAAATATGTTGATTTCCCTCCTGCATCTCTGACCACTCTCCTTTGTCCTTTTGAGGTGTACCTGTGAAGAGGTGAAGCACCTTCTGAGATGCTTTGGCCTTCCCTGTAACCCACCATGCTATTAAGCAGCAAGAGGCTGCTTCCCTCCAAAAAAGCAAATTAAGAAATTAGACCTGAGCCAATATATTCATAATAGCTTCTGGAAGACTAAAAGGCCACATGAATCTCAATTTGTGAATCATTTCTGCTGCAAAAGCAGAACAAATTCACAAAAGTGAACAGCTTGGCATTGGCACCTCCAGAAGAGGAATTTGAGGGGGTTTTCTTTAATCTTGACTTTGAATAGACTTAGAGATTGACAAGGAATGATGGAAGAGAGTTAAACAACGTGGAAGCTGAACAGAAACACTGCTCTTATTTTGACCCATCTGTAATTTGGTGCTTATATTTCAGCTCCACACAAACAGAGAAAAGCTAGGAGCATTACTTTCTCAGCTCCAGAGGAAACCAGAGCAAAGCCTGCTGGTGGCTTCTGGGGGCTTTTTTCCAAAAGTTGGGAGGTGTCACTGGCCTTAGACAAGAGGGCTTTCACTTTCTCCCAGCATCTCCACTGTGGTGTAGGACAGTGGAACTACATTTTTAAACCATGACAATGTGGAAAACTGCAGCTGTGAATCCTCTGATAAATCACAGCAAAACAGGGCTAGAAAGAGTCACAAGGGCTCATTTAATTTTTTTTCTCCAGCCTCAAGGCAGGTTGTAATTTTATACCACTTTATAATTTCTAGCCACCCCCTGTCTGACCTGTATGTAGGATGGTGGAAATTTCAATCTCCCTAACTGCTCTCCTTACCTGCAGGATTTTTTCTCCCATGCATGCTCTGAATTTTTGCTTGCTTTAATACAAGCTCATTGCCCCTGCTTATGGTAGACATCCATTTATGACAATATTTTACGTAGATGGAGGATTATGTTTCCCTTCAGGCCTCACATATTTAGGCTAAACCCCTATTCAGTCAGCCTCTGCTCCTGGGGTGTTTTCCACCCCTGCCTGGCAGCTGGGCTCTCTACAAGCCCCACTCCTCGAGGCACAGCTCATCACTCAGTCTGGTGTGGAATTATATGGGCTCTTCTCCTGCTATATCCACATTAGAGCATCTATGTTCTGCACAACAACATGGAATTGTTAAACCTTGTTCACTCTGCAATCCACAGCCACCTTCTCATCTCTTTTTTTGGCAGCTGAGCCCAGGCTGTGTTTGCACAGCTGATTGTTCCTGCCTACCTCACACGCGTCTCTACTGAACTGCATCCTTTTCCCAGGCCTTTTCCCCATCTTATCATCATTGTTTTGAATTGTCATTCTGCCCTTTTCCTGCCCACAGCTCCCACCTACTTTGCTTTATCCATAAACTGACAGGCATAGTCTCCATCCCTCCATCATCTGAACACTCAGCAGATGCTCTTCCCTTTAATTGGCCCTAATGTTTTTGGACACAAGGGAAAAATATGTGATGCTTTACCTGCCACCCACTTCAGAGCTCTAAAAAGCTGACTTTCAGAGAAATGGATTTTGTTCCCTTTGGAGCAGGAACCCCACAGCAGAGCTGGATGCATTTTTGACTGATACAGTAATTCTTGCTGCCTCTCTCCAGTTGCTTCATGTCATGCCAAATAATTCCTTCACTTGCAAATGGAGGAGAGGAAATCTGCTTATAATACACACCCCTCTTGTGCACATGGAATGGCAATGGCACATAGGAGAGCCTTTTGCTTTGGAAGACACCAATGCTCTTAGTAAATGAAGTCTCTAGAAAATCATAGCTCACCACAACGAAGAGTCCTTGTTTGATAGTGTGCTATGGCAATGCCCAGTAACTTTGCATTGGTAATGAATAATGCCATAGCAGAGAGCCTGTGGGAACAGGAGCTGACACAGGACAGACCCCTCTGCCAATTCACTTGTATCTTCAGTCAGGAGGTATGATTGAAGTGCCTGGTGCCAAACAGAACACTGGAGATTAAAACAGCTCCTCTGATAATCTCCTTGTTGGTCTGTGAGTAGCCTGACACTTCTGGCTTGCACAAAACTGAATTCTGAGGTGGTCAGCTGCTGTTACTAAGAAAAAACAACAAACTCCTGCCTCTCTGTGGGTATAGTCTTTTATCAGAAAACAAATAAAGGCAGAGTTGGTCTGAGGGATCCTGTGCAGAGTTTTGTGGAGCCCTCTGAGATGCTGAGGGCTCTGGGATTGCATGATGTCTGCCATAAACTAATCACCCAACACTGGCTCCTCCAGCACTCAACTAAAACATGCCCAGGACACAGCCTGAGAACATGTGCTAGCACATAAACCATAAAAATCCCACATCTCCCTACCTGAGAGTGATGAATTAAATGGACAGTCCCAAAGATTCAGCATCTAACCAGGCACAGTAATTACTGGCTTTAAACTTAGGAAAATGAAAGAAAACTTCTGTGTTTTCTTGCTGGTGACTCAGGGCTCAGGTTTTATGTTTTCAAATTTGCCATGAAAAATATGGACTAGAAGTACAACTGGTTAGGAAATTGAAGGTCTGTGTCTGCAAACAACACATGAATCCCAGCATCAGGGGCTTTGAAATAAAAAAGTCTACATGTGATATGCTCCACAAACAAACTGGGATTTATGAACCAGTGGTAATAGAGTAGACATGGCAGTGGAAGCAGTGTAGAAGAGAAACAGGTAACAGTAGCAATATATATATATATATATATATATATATATATATATATAACAAAATATTTCAGAAAATATCTCTCCCTATTTACCCCTGGGGCATGAATGCTAACCTGAAACAATTGTACTCCTTTCTTTCATGCCTTCCCCACTAAGAGGTGTTATTTTAGATTTCTACCCACTGTAGGGGCTGATTCCTCTGCCTGGGCTGAATCCACCCCAGGAGGAGCTGTCTATAAGACTAGGCAGTTCTGCCAAGTCTGAATTGGATCCACTATGCTCAGCTGTCCTACTAATGCATCTGTCTTGGGTCCAAGTGCTCTCCTGGTTTGAACTATAATTATCTTAAAACTAGATTTTTCTAAATTTCATTCCCTTGTAGCTTTTTATAGTTCTGTGAATTAATTATTCAGAGCTGTAGAAGTTCTCAGCAGTGCTTTTCCATAGCTTTTATGGACATGGATGCATTTCACTCATGTAGAGCAGAGCATGCACTAGAACTTCAGGTGGGGACAAGGGAAAGATTTTGTCCAAATGTTAAACACTCTGAGCTCAGCATGTCATCCTCCAACACCATCTTCTTGAATCTTTTGAGGCATAGACAATCTCTGAGGCTAAAAGTGTTTGTATTTCCTCCCTGGGTTTTTTAGGGTTTAAAGTCCCCCTTTTCCTGTTTCAGGTTGGTGCTGCCTGTAGCTCTGTAGAGCAGGTGGGGCTGCTGTGAGCATGAGGAGCAGCGTGGCTGCAGAGCTGAGCACTGCCAAAAATACCTCCACATTTTGGCTGGGATGGGGGTGAGGTGCAGCTGGGGTGCAGTGGAGATGGAGGACACAGACTTCTAACCTGGAACCAGAAGCTGGGGAGAAGTCAGCAAGCTCATTTTGCTGCTGAGAGTGAGTGGATGTGTGTTGGCTCTTGGGGACATGTGAGAGGACTGTCTCCACCATGCAGGCTGGGGAAGATAAGCCCAAATAAAGCATAAAGCTTTGTTTGAATTTCATTTGAGCAAGAAGCTAGCAGGAATATTTGAAGGTTGTGAGGGCATCAAATCACAGACCTATGGGGCTGCTACTGGCACAGTTCTGGCTTGCTCTGGTCTGAGCAGCCCTCAAAGTAGATGTGTGAGGAGATGTGCCCACACTGAGGTGTTGTTCACCCCATCTTCCCAGAGACTCACAGCCCCTTCTTTCACTGGACCCTTTCCTGGAAGGGCCACTCACACACTGGGGATTTCCATCACACAGAGCAGTGGAGGGAAAGGCTGTGTTGCAGCTGCAGGCTCTGAGCAGCACTCTGGTTTCTCTGCATTTGGCTCTGCAGAGGCAATACAGCAGCACCAGCACAGAGACTGAGCCTCTTCTGCCTCCCACACCCTCCTTTGGGTAAATGCAGAGTGTGTACTTTAATTAGTGATGGTACTTGAGGGAGACAGGAGATCAAGCAACATTCAAATTAAGTATCTGCAGAGCTGGTAAGAAGGTAAATATGGGCTCCCAGACTTGGGGGAATTTTTTTTAGTCACTTCTTTTGCCAAAACAATTTGAATTTTGATTGAAAAAGCAAGCAAGTCATTGTTGCAACATTTTTTTTCACCAAAATGTATCTTTGAGGTCCACCTTCACAGGCCTCTGAGGTTTATGGCACTGCAAAGCCCAGGACAGGTGAGTGGGGTCCCCACTGCAGCTGGGGCCAGACACAGCATCCCATAGGAAAAATGCTGTTGCTTCCATGCTGCAAATCCACAGTGAGGGTGGTGAACTGACCTGCACCAACCCCCAACCCTCCTGCAGCAGATCACCCTTGGACAGAGGCCAACCACTGCACATTTGGAGATTTTTTTCCTCAGGAGTAGAGGTTTCAGTGACCTGCTAGCTAGCCTGACTCCTCTCCATCCCTTTGCCCTGCCAGGGGGGCTGTGAGGCACCTCTGCCCCCACCTCTGCCTGTATTTCTGCTGCCATGGTCAGGAATCACTGCTCACAGTTCTGCACTTTGCACCTCTGCTCATCCTGAGACACCTGAACAGCTCATACTCCACACTGAGCATCCTCTTCCCTGCAGCCATGGACATGCCTTCAGGCTGAAAGTGGGTGGGATGCTGAGCACAAACATTACACAGGTGCCAGAAGGATAAATACAGGTTTATTGAAGAATAAATTGACCTTACATTAAAAAATTAATAAACTTCATCTGTATCCTATATGACATTTATATGATTTTTGTTTACTTTTGTAAGTAATATGGTATTTAATTATTGGACAAAGCACATTTCATAGCAAAATATGGGTTTTTTTAAAGCATTTGGAACTGATAAACACCAAGTATTCACACCCCCTTTGCTATGATTTCACTTTAATAATGATTTTGGTGTTTCAGTATGAGTCAGGCAACAACAGAGGAATTGCTGAAGAAATTTTGCTAAAAAACCTCTCTGAAAAAACAGTTATGAGTCAGAGGAAACACAACTGAATTTTACTGGCTCAGGGCTGGCTTGGTTGGATCTGTAATTTCAGAAACCAAATTCCACATCTGGAGCTGTCTACAGTTTAGCTATTAATAGGATGTCTGTGTTTTTATTTCAATGCCACCACTGGGAGATGGGTCCTGCCCTGAGGAAGGGGTGGCTGCCAGTGGCCGTGGATGCCAGGCACAGAGAACCCCACCACAACAGGAGATTTCCTGCAGTGATGACTCAAAAGAAGCAGCCTTTCTTCCAATGGAAAAATGCATTGTCAGTGTGAAAGAAAAACTTATTAGCAGATGCCAGAAAAGGAGGACACTGGAAGATCCCAAAAGCTCCAGAGTCCCTACTTTTGCTTTCTGCTTCTGCCAGTATAATTCATTTACCTATCTTTTTTTACCAAAAATTAAATTTTCTGTGCCATTAAAGGCTGAATGTTTCTGACAGGATCTCAAAGAAAATCAGCAGTTGTGTAATTTGTGTGTGGAAGGACAGATGCATACTCTTTGCCTAGTTGAAGCCAAACTGCATTAATTGATCAGTGCTGAAACTCTTATAGGAAAGGTGACCCAGTCCAACACTTTAGGAAGAGATCTGGTTTAGGAACTTGTTTGGTGTTCTTTACTATTTCTCCATCTCTCTCAGCATAAAGGCATGCCTCTAAAACCTCTGTCAGAATAGATTTAGCTCAGATACCACCAGCATGGAGTAAATAACTGAATTTCTCCTATTTGTCTGGATATAATTTGATATGAAACAGGACACCTGGTATCATGATAATATAAAAAATTGGGTGGTGTTTGCATGGCAATTGGAGCTCAGAGGAGCTGCTGTGGCAGCTGTGCCTTTGAATGCTGCCAGGAGGATCAGCTGAGCGTGGCTGTACCTCACCAGAGCACCGATGGGATGCTGATAAAAACAGTGTCACACATTGTCCAGGATCCTGCTAGTGGGCTCTTCTACTGGATTACTGTCTGTTTGGAGAAGGGAAAATATCCTCTGCATGAAGCAGATTGCCTCATGGTTTGTGTTGTGATAAAAGGTGGTCAAACATCCATGGAAACTGTGAGACTTTTTAGTTGCAAAGTTTCTGCCTCTCTCTGTAGGTTTTGTGAGCAAAGTGCTGTTTTGGCAGTGCTGTGGCAAAGGCAGTGCAGGGTGCTTGTCAAGGCTGGAAAGCAGCCTGCCCTGGGGAGAAGAGCTGCCATTCCAGCTGGAATCCTCCAGGCTTGGCTGTCCTGCTGCACGGGGTGAGCAGCCCCAGCAGGGCTCTGCTCCCTCTGTGCCTGCCACAAACTGCTGGGAAACACACATGGACTCTTCAGGCCAAGGAGTGAACGTGGCTGTCTGCATGCTTGGAATTAAGTGTCTTTTTCACTACTTGAAGTCAAAGCTTGAGGCAGGAGAATTGGGATATGCCTGTAAGAGCATGGAGGATCTGGTGATTATCTAAATGTGTAATCAATACCTCCATTTACTTACTAGTGTGCATTTGTCAAATGTCCAACAGTGTGATTACCCTATTTAAGTATTTTCTTCAGGCAAAAAGCAACCTTTCCAAAATTGCTAACTTTTTTTTCATTGAAAGTGTTGTTAATTAATACTTTTAGTGTCCTCCCCTGTGATTTGCTTTCTCTTAATTACCAACAGGAGCAATACAAGAGTGCTCCACTGCCAGTGCCAAAATTAAACTGACTTTTTCCAAATTGCACTGAATGATCCACATGGCTTTGCCTTCAGGTACTAAGCAGGAGACCTCAATCCCATGGGAAGTGCTGCTTTATTAGGCATTGTTTTCAGAGAATCACAGATTGATTTGGGTTGGAAGGGACCTTTAAAAGTCATCTAGTCAAACCCCTTGAAGTAAGCAGAGACATCTTCAACTAGATCAGGTTGCTCAGAGCCCCATTCAACCTGCCCTTGAAAGTTTACAGGGATGGGGCATCCACCCCCTCTCTGGTGGATGCGCCAGTGTCTCACCATCCTTATTGTCAAACATGTTTCCCTCTATCTAGCCTGAACATGCCTTCTTTTAGTTTAAAACCATTGCCCCAAGTCCTGCTGCAATAGACCCTGCTAGAAAGTCTGTCCCCAGCTTTCTATAAGCCCACCTTAATTATGGAAATTAATTTCAATAGTGAGTATTTCAGGGTGGTTTCATGCAGATGGGAGCAGCGTGAGGACATGGGTGTCCCAGCAGCAGGGGTTGAGCCCTGGATGAGAAGTGCAAACAGGAAAAGTGCAAAGTCCCTTAACCCCAGGGTGCTGGGGAAGCAGCATCCTGATTCCAGTGGAATGCCCTGGCTTTTGCAGGGCTCTGGAAGGCATCCCAGAGCACACAGGCTGGAAGAGCTCTACAGTGTCATCTTGTTGGCCCCAGCTTCCCAGGAAGCACTGTCAGATTTCTTTATCTTTCTCTTTTGTTCAGCCATATGAAAAACGTGGTCTCAGCAAAACTGAAAGTTGCTGTGGGGAAATACCAGGCTTAGAATATTATTTTTCATTGCCCTGATTGAACAAAATTAGTTGGTATTACAAAAGCATTGCAAGGCAAAAACTAATTTTCATTTAGACACACCAGTACTTTTATCATACTTATTTTCTGACTTTTGCATTCTCCTGTCATGTTTTAGAATAGAAACAAGTAATAGTATTGATACTTTCTGCTGCACTGGAACACTTGGGTCTTCTTATTCTATTCCCCCTTTCTCAGCATAAATTTGCCATGTTGAACAACAAAACCAGAGTTTGCTCTGTTACATCTCACAGAAACGAGTTTTTCAATGGCTACTTCTCTCTGTGGGAACTCATCCATTTCAAGGGCTCTCTGCTATTTTCTGCTCAGACAAATTAGACATGTCATTTTGTGTTTGGAAATTGCTGCTGCTGCCAGCATGAGGAAAGAGCCTGGGTGGGAATGCCAAGCCAGGTGGGAATGCCAGGGGATCAGGGGCAGACACCCAAGGTCCTGCTGCTCTGCCTGATGGGGATCTCCTTGTGCAGAGACCCTGTGGGACAACAGGGCTGGTGGGAGATGCAACTGAAAATAATCATGAGCAGGCTATGGAGTATAGGAAATTTCCTTTTTTTTTTTTTTTTTTTTTTTTTTTTTTTGCTAATAGATACAATTAAAATGCCCCTGGCCCCAAGTTTATTACATGATGAATACCAGCAAATATTGTGGCAAACATCAGAGTGAAAAACTCTAGCAAAGCACCATAGCAAGATATGAGGCTTTTAATTTTTTCCTTATTTAGCAGTCTTTCTCTTTGTGCATAAGAAACTTTAATATTCAAATCTTGTCTAAAGCACCTAACTTTAGTGTCTGACATAGCAACTGCAGCCTGGGAGGCAAAATCAGGTCCTTTTTAGGTTTCCACGTAATAAATGGGTAGACAACAGTAAATTAAATGAAAACGTGTCAGTTTAATTCATAAATTCTTCACCTCTGTCAAGCCTAATTTTTTTTAATATCTCCACCCTCAGTCTTTCTATTATGGGAGAGAAAAACCACGCAGCCAATTTTCCTTTATGTTGGTTTAATTGTTGCTCTTTTTGACTTTGAAAAGGATACCAAGTGTTCTCATATATGTAAATGTGCCTGATGGCTTTGGCTGTTCAAATACTAAAGCCCCCGTAGGCACTGGGGTATCCCTGGGGCAACCTTAATACAAATGTAGGTAGAAAGTGTATTTTTGTATTTGTCCAGCTGTGCAGGTTCACATCTGCTGCTCTCAGGCTTGCTGCCAATCATTGCAGCTCTTACCATTTATTTTTCCTCACAGGGAAAGAAAGAAGCCAAGACAATCCTGCTAAGAGAAAGAAGAGCTAGCATGCAAAGGTGGACTATTAACACTATTTTTGTTACTTTCTTTTTTCATCTATCTGATGTTACTGGCATAGTCGTAGGCATAGCAAGTAGGTTGCAAATAAAAAAGAATGCAAAAATTACATTAAATATTGTGTTGTAGCTACATTCTCTGAACATCCATTTTCCCTTTTGCTCTATGTCATATTATTCAAACTAGACAAAGAGCTTTCAGAGGTAACCAGCAGATTCTCTTCTCCTGCCTCTCCCCATCCCACAAGGTCATCTAAAATAGGTCAGGGAAACACACTAGAAAATACTGCAGGGAACAGTCTTGCTTTGGCAGGAGAATGCATTGTAAAAGTCTACCTGCTTTTTTTCACTTCCAGTTTTTGTGATCCAGATGACTGGCAAAACCCCTTGGCATATTTGTTTTGGTAGTAGATTAAATGCTGGGTCTGCCTGTTCAGGTGATGCTGCCTGCCTATACAGAAGGTAAGAACCATGGATGCAGCTGGCATTCCCCGAGTTATGTTTGTCTGGCTAGTCTGACTCGGAAATGCAAAGGAGCACAAAGAGGGGTTAAATCCCGTAAACAAAAGTTCAAGCCCCAACATCCAGTAGCAAAACCAGGAGGCTTTATAGATGAGTATCCAGAGGTTTATCACTGGAATTCAAAATTTATCAAAGAAAATATTTCTGATAAACAATTTTCCCTCTTATTTCCCCAAGCACTTGCCAACCTGCTTGGTTTTATCACAAATAACACTGGCTCATGTCCCCATTACTGTTCCCATTTGAATTTCTCCAAACTGATCCCTCATTGAGGGATTTCCAAAAACAAGATTAAAAGAGGATTAAAAAAAAATTACATTGTCTTTTGGAACATTACTTTCTTCTTCATTAAACATGCATTGTGGGGAAGCTCAGTGATGGAGAGGGTCTCAGGGCTGCTCCTCCAACCCCTCCTGCGAGGTTATTCTGCAGATGGCCCAGCCAAGCAGGAGCTCCTTTCCAGGCAAAATTGCTGGCCAGAAGCTTCCTTTGGAAAGTGCCATGTGCCTCCAGGACCCCGGTGTGGGGATGGCCAGGATCATCATGTCCCCAGCTCTAAGCCAGAAGACATGCTTTTGCTGTCACTGCTTGCAGAGGAGGCAAGCCCTGGCTATTCTGGGAGAGGCAGATCAGAGCCAGCCTGATCCACAACAATCTTCAGCATCTGGAGAAAGCTGTCACCTTCAAGGACACTTGCAGCACTTTCCATCCCAACAATCATGCCACATATCAGAAGACCAATGGGAAAAGAGGACCTCAATCTTTAATCCTTGCCAGAATTTTCTTCCTTTGCTTTTTTGGTGCTGGGCTGGCCAGGTCAAGTCGATAAACTGCTCAAAAAAGGCAAATACCATTTTAATCTCTTCCTCCAGTTAATCATGGCAAACCACAGGAAGGCAGATAGTAGTTCAAGATTAGCCATAGCCTTACGAAGCTCACATTATTACCAAAGAAATTTTAAAAGCCACACACCTCAAATACCTTAGTTTCCATTTAATCCCTTGATAATTAAACCCCAGACAGCAAAAAAACCTCCACACATTATCTTCAAATTCAGCATAGTTGGAATGATGCAAATGAATCTAATTTAATTCCTCTTTGTTTCTCACTCCTGACTGTGGAAACAGAATGAAAAGCAGAAAGAAAAATCAGACAAAAGGTGAGATGCCAGAACAATTGTGGATTTAAGTTTGTGAGGGTCCATTCTGGATCATCATGGGATTATTACAGATAGACTTAACAAATATACATCATCAAAAGAAGAACTTCAAATAAGCCAAATGTACCCAGTGGGACCAATTTTGCAAATGCCTTCACAGAATCAGAGAATCATTTAGGTTGGAAAAGACCTCTAAGATCATCAAGTCCAGTAATTAACCTGACAGTGCCAAGTCCACCACTAAACCATATCCCTGAGTGCTACATCCATGCATCTTTTAAATCCCTCCAGGAATGGTGACTATACCACTCCACCCAGGGCAGCCCATTCCAGTGCTTGAGAATGCTTTCTATGAAGAAATTTTTCCTGACATCCAATCTAAATCTTCCCTAGCACAGCTTGAGGCCATTTCCTCTTATTCTACCACTTATAATCCTGGAGAAGAGATCGACCTCCACCTAGCTACAATCTCCTTTCAGGTAGTTGCAGGAAGTGATAAGAGCCCTCCTTTTCTCCTGGCTAAACAACTCAGGTCCCACAGAAATAAGAAGTATTTTTTTATTTCTCGAAAACAAGATAAATTTTCTAGATACTTCACCACCTCCATTGCTTTTCTGGGAAAGGAGAAGCAACACTCAGAAACCCATTGCAGGAGTGGATGTGCATCTTTTTATCTCAGATTGATTGTAAGCAGTTGTCAGCTTTTTGTGACCACTTTTCTTCATTTCCCCAGGGATTTCTGTATTCAGGAATTGATCATTAGCAAGCATTAGGACTCTAAATCAACTGATATCTTGGTGGCATTTCTCTGGCTGGCTGTTGATCTGGATTGAACCATCTTGCACACTGGAAAGCTGCAATTCTTGGAGAAGGAAGCTGGGCATAAATGGGCACCTTATCTGAATTTTGTGTGTTCCCCAGTTGTTATTGAATACAGAAATATTTTCAGTGTTTATGAATTTTTTCTGTGGGATAACACACAGAACTTTAGAGGGCTCAGAGAGAGCAGTAGCTGCAGGCACTTCTCAAGTGAGTACCCAGTGACCACAGAGTGTCCCGAGGTTCCCAACACAGGCAGTTCTGGCAGACACCGAGTTCAGAGCTGTGCTGAGCCTGGTGAAGGGCAGCTCTGACCCACCTGAGGATCACCCCAAGCAGAATACAGCTCTCACAGCTCCAGTGCCCACTGAACCTGGTCAGCCTGGAGAAGAGCCACTGCAGCCTCAGAAATGGCTGCAGGTCTCATCCCAAAACCTGCCCACCAGAGAACACGGGGCAGTGCCACACAGCAGGAAACCTGCTGCTGCTGGAGCCACGTTAATGATGAAAGTGGGCTTGAGCACCATTAACTGAGGGCTGTAAATCCTGCAGGAGGCCTCAAGCAGGTGCTTGCACTGTGCCACTTATTCCTGGGCGGGTGGTGTCACCTGTGCCACCGCCCAGGCTGGCAGAGCAGCCGGAGAGGCAGGCGGGAGCCACAGCTGGAGCTCTGCCAGCGCTGGCACAGGGAAACCAAGGGGGCACTCACAGATCTCCTGCCAGGAGAACCCAGCTTCAAGCACATGAACGCCAGTGGTTAGACAGAGTTTTCCATTATATGTTCCTGGTTGAGTGCTTCTAGTTTAAACTGTTCGGGTTCTTTAGTTTCCAAGTTTGTTCTTTTCCTTGGGCTGACATTTTTATTATTTTCTTTTGAAACTGGCAGAATGGTTCAACTATTTTTCGAAGGGCTTCGGAGAAAGTGGTTATTGCTAAGTAACATTTTAATCTCTGTAGCAGTTTCTTCTCTTTGCATCAATGTATCCAGTTTCAAGGTATTCCAGCTCTGGAGTACGTGTGAAAGGTTCGGTCTCTTTGTGTATTTCTCGTTTGTTTGTTTGGGTGGGATTTTTTTCCCTCTGTCCCTATGAAAATCTGTTGGACTTAATACAAAGATAAGCTCTGAAAACTGCTTTGATGGTGGTGACATTTCTCTGTTTGTTTCCCCCCCTCATCCCCGTTTTGTCGCTTAGATCTTTTAGTATCTTTTTCCTGGTGTGGCCTTGATTTCAGCTCTATTCAGTTCTTATCTCAAGACAGCACTGAATGTGCTCATATAAGGGGAGGCAGAGTGAAAGCTACTGATAAGGCACAGTGACAACTACATTAAATTCTCCATATATTTTTGACTTGAAAATGTGCTGGGCAGGAGCTGGGAGGGGGCGGGTGGGGAGGAATATCCTAACAGGAAGATTCACTTCTTTGTGCTACATGCCGTATTTCTGAGCAATGCTTCCAATCACCTCCCTCAGGAAGCAGATTAACATCAATCCCCAAATCCCCTCCATTTTGCGATGGGGTACGCGGAGAGGCTCCGCAAGTTCATGTCTTGCAGGGAGCAGCGAGGAAAGGGTGGGCGCCGGTCTGCAGCGAGGGGCACGGCAGCCGTGCGGACTCAGCCGACGGCGGCAAGTTCACCTGTGCCGCTCCCCGCCGTGCTGGGGCACTGCCGGCACGGGATGGGTGGCAGGGCTTGTGCCATCGCCCTGCTCAGCGGGAAGCGTGGCTCCCTGCGCTGGGAGGCGGCTGCGCTCGCTTCCAGCGGCCACTGCTGCCGCCGTCCTCCCTCCGTCCCCATGCGCTTCAGCCGCGCTACAGGATGGTGCAGGGTCTGGGGCGAGCTGGGGCCGCGGGAGAGGTCCTTGTCCGGCGTTCCCTTACTTGTTTTGGGGTTAAAAACCACAGTAACACCCCCACCACTACACCCCTAAACAACCCCCCCCCCCCAAAAAAAAAAAAAAACCCAAAAAACCAACAACCCCAAAAAACCCCAGGAAAAAATAAAAGCGGGGGAGGGGAACTCTCCAACATCAAAAATCAGAACTTTTCCCTGCCCGCTGCCCATGCCCGCGGTGCCGGCAGCGAGCCCAGCGGGGCGGGCGCAGCTCCCGCGGGCGCGCAGCCCCCGCCGCCCGCTCTGCGCGCTCCCCCCGGCCCCGCACTTCCTGCCCGCGGCGGCCCCGGCGGGGCCGGGCAGGGCGATACCAAGTGTCCGGAGCGGCGGGAGCGGCGGCGGCGGGCGGCCCCTGCGCGGGGCTCGGCGCTGCGCACGCCGCGGGGCGGCCGCGGAGCGGCGGAACGGAGCGCTCCGCCCCCCGGCGCGCCCGCTGCCCCGCCGGGGAAGTTGCGCTCCGTCCCTCGCTCTCCCTGGTCCCTCGGCGACGGCTCCTTCCTCCCCCTCCCTCCCTCCAATGCGCCTCCCGCTCATTTCCTCTTTTCCTCCCCGCTCGCCGCCGCTCCGCAGGCGCGCGGCTCGCCCGGGCGCCGCCGCGGAGTTGTAGCTCCCAGGAAGCCGCCGCGCCTCCGCCGCCGCTCCAGGGCCGCCCGGGACCCCGCTCCGCCAGCCGGGTAAGGAGCCGGGGCCGCTCCGCCGCCGCCCGCGGAGCGCCGCGGAAACTTCGGTAGGGCTGCGGGAGGGCTGCGAGCTCTCCCTGCCGCGGGGACTGTCGGAGAGCGAGGCTGAAGGGAAGGGGGAGATTCCTGGCTTTCGGCGGGGGTATTTTCGGGGAGAGAGGGCTCAAACCGTCCCGCTTGGATTGCGGGCGCGGGGCTCTCCGCGCATCTCTTCCATCCCCGCGGGCGAGGAGCGGGGCGCTGCTCCGTTCCGCCAGAGATGCGGAGCGGATCCGGGCGCCCCCTTCGCTCCGGGGGGGATGCGAGCGGATCCCCCTGTGCCGCCGCGGGGCTGCGGTGCAGCGCTCGCCTCGCCCCGAGCAGAGGGATTTGCCAGCGTTTCCCCTGCCCTCAGAAAACCCCGAGCCGTGTGTATCCGTGTCCTTGTGCGTCTGTAGGTGCACGGATATCTGTACATCTGTCTGCGCAGATCCCCGTGCAGCCCGCGTGTGCGCTCGGCTGTGTGGGAGCCTCCCCGATGGTGAGGGGCATTTCGCAGCTCTGCTTTATGGTGGTTAATGGTTTACCCGGAGAAGTTCCCGACGCATGAATGTTGCAGGGCCCTTTGAGTCAACTCCTACAGACCCGGACTTCCTATTGCCAACCTTCCCAAACGGCCTTTAAAAAATACTGGTTTGCCTTTGGTGAGTTGGCTTTTTTGTCTGTCTGCTCGCCTGGGAGGTGTCTGGGGCTGTGCTGGGGGCCGGATGGCTGCGGCCAAGGTCACCCCCGTTCCCTGAAAAGCAAAGGGGGACACCCTACTCCTGCGAGGCTGTGGCAGCAAAGGCATCTGCCAGCTGGGGTTTGTATCAGGCTGCTGGGGGACCTGCTGGAACACATGGCTCCAGCACACACTAGCCGCTGAAGAAGGGAGAATTACAAGAAATAAAACAAGGCAAGTGTATTTACAAGTATGTTTCTATATAAATAAGTTCCTGCTCGGTTTGGGAAAAGGTCATCTAATGCATCATCAGGAATGAAAGTTTGCTGAGAAAAACAGCTGAGTGCTCAGTAGGTCTGTGTCTCCTGCTCATAGCTGGGTGATTTATACCTATGTGACAAAATCCTGAGCTTTTTCACAGGAATGTTTGTAGGCAAGCACTGCAGCTGAGCATTGTCCTGTAATCCCATTCGCAAGTGAAAATCTGGTAGGAAGATCAAATTTTCTCTGTGGGAGGAAGAAAGGAGGAAACAATCACTCCCCAAAATATTTCCCATTTTTTCTAATGGAAGCCATTTGTCGTAATTTCAGGTTTGAAAGCTCTTCTTCCCTGAGATGAAATTTGAGTAAAGGCTGGGGGACTATTTCAGCAGCCACTGATATCCACTGATTAAATGCTGTCTTCCGTGGGGTCCTCCAGCATTGCTGGGTACTTTTGGCCAGGGAGCAGAGCCAGGAGGAGCCTTGCTGCTTGTTCTAGGGCTGAGTATCTACCTTGCTCCTGACCCCTCAACTCTTCTCAGGTGCTTGGATTTGGAACCCTTTGATTCAGGTGAAAGGATCTGAGTGTGTTTGTCTTCATGTAGTGCGGTGAGGCTTGGGGAAAAAGACAGATCATCTCACATTTTCCTTAGGTTCACTGAGGAGGTGCTGGCCAGCCAGCAGGACACGCATCACTTTGTCCTCACACCTGTTTTCTGCATTTCTTTGTTTCTTGCCTTTCTCTGTGTAGAGATGGAAGTGTAGGAAACTGTAAAGGGAAAAAATTGGTGCCACTATAGAGTGGCTGTTGCAACACTGTCAGGAGCTCTGCTGAGGAGTCAGCTCTGCTGGCAGAAAAAGTGCTTTTGTTGGCATAGCTTAGTCTGTTCAGGGAATTGCTACGGTGCTGGAGCAGGGTTTGCTCTTGCAGCTGGCTGCTTGCACCGGCAGGAACTTGTGTAGACAACCCTCTCTGGCTGTCAGATGAGGCTGCCACTGCCGATGCAGGCGATGCTTTGCTCGCTGCGTGTCGCAGCTGGCGCTGTGGTGGCCCCGTTCCACCACCCGGGCTCGTGGGCATGGCAGTAACCTGGGCCAGTTGTTGGGAGCTGGGGATAGAGATTAATTTGTAGCCTAAGCAACATTAAACTTGGATTATGACTCCACCAAAAGGGAAAAAAAAAAGGGGAGAAAAAAAAAGCGTATTATCTGGGTTTAGAAACGTTGCAGTTAAAAATACGCATGCACTGTCATTTTATATTTTTTTACAAGCAAGGCAACATTCTTTTGAATGTTGATTACTTTGACATGAGGGACACAAGAATGCTGGTAGACCAAGGGGGCAGTGTGAATTAAAATTCTGTATTACTGAGCTTTTAACTTCCTTTTAGTGATGTGAAACCAAGCAGTGATGTTGCACTGTTTGCATGTGCAAGATGCACCGATACTCAAGGGAAGAGGATCTCACACATTTCCAAAGAACTGCTGGAATTTCCTTCAAGCATGACTTTTAGGTCAGATTCAGGAACAAATGCAATGTGTTTTCCAGTTAATGGAAGAAATGCAGACTTTTTTTGAATTTGTTTTCTGAATGTGTTTTCCATCGTGTTCCTAGGATGCTTTCCATAATGTCTATATGTGAGATCAGTCTCTTTGTTCATTATCTGTATTAGAAAATTGTTTGTGTCCAACATCTGCATCTTAATTGAGCTTAATTTGGACAGAAGTTAAATTTCTTTTGGCAAGAGGTTTATCTTATATTGTGTTAACTGTGTTACTGCATTTTGTGGGATCCTACCCATGGATAATGAAAGAATTTGCTTTTGCAAAATTGTTGAAGTTTACCTTTAATGAACATAACTTGTTTTCAGTCAGTGCCTAAAATTTCCATTGTTCCAATAATCCTCTACCAGCCAGAGAGTATAACAAATGCAAACAGTTATCTTCATTTCATCAGTCTTTTGCTGCATAAAAGGTTCCACAAGTCGGTTTTGTTTTGCTAACCTGCTAATTAACCCATTGATTTCTGCATTTCTCGACTTACCCAGATAAATATTTTCTGCCTGTTGTCATGCTCTGCTAGCAAAGTAATTGTGAATCCTTGAACAGTGGGGGCAAATACTCCATGAGAAGCTCCTTACTTTACCTCTCAGAGTCTTGCAGTGGATAGGAGAGAATTTTCAGCTGAATATCCTGGAAATGTGACCTTTCTGGAAGTCTGGTGCTGCTTAATGGTGGGAGACCCACGATGACAGGGCTGACCACAGGATGAATTATGCATTCTCCTGCTTTGATTGTGCTGGAATTAGAAGGCAAGGGCTGGGGGGGGGGGGGGGGAAGAGAGAGAGCTGATCAGCCATGTAATCTAAGAAATATTGCAGTACTTCTGGATTGCACTGCATGAAAGATGCCTTTATCATTATTTTTTTAAAAATGCTGCTTATCATTTGCACAGTACTTTTGTAGATACCTGTGAGTAACCAGAAAAAGAAATGGCAGTGGTACTTGTGTTGTTTCAGTGTTTCTTGTCCTGTAGGTGGGTATCTTTTTAAAATCAAAGAAAGCAGCAAGTAGTTTAAGGGATTCTCCCTAGTGATCAGTGTTTGTTGAGATACTTGCAAACCCATGCCAAGCAGCATTCCATTCAAAAGATGCCAGCTACAACCTGGCCAGCCTTTTTCTTCCCTTTCGTGCAATGTATTTCCCAGTGATTGAGCTGCCTGTCTAAAGTGGTGCAATCTACTTGAAAAAGCAGCAAGAAAACTTCCATGCACTTCAGGCATCAGCCTTTGAGACCTTCTGCCAGTTTTTTTGGTGCCTCTTTCAAATATGTTTGAAACATTTTTCTTTTTCTGCCCTCTTTTTTGAAGGAAATCAGGCTGCTTGATGGGGAAGAGTACAGCTGCATAATTGCACATTTATCAGCTAGGGGGAAAAAAAGGGATTCTTGCTAGTATTTCAGTTGCTGTAATCTTAATGTACTCAGAGAGGTTTTTAAGCTGATGGTATCCCTCTAAATATCCACTTGGGTTGGAAAACACTGGATTGGTGACAGGGGCACTTAGAGACTTCAAGGGTGGAAGGCATGGCTTGCACCTAGAGAGATACTTGCTGAAAAACAGGCATACTGAGATCCTGATATGTTTGCCAAGAGCAACAGCTAAACTTGGGCAGCTGGTTTAGCAATTAAATAATGTTTTTGTTTTGGACAATGGGTTTATCGTAATGAATTAGCCTCTGGACTAGTCAGAGTGGCAAAGGGGTTTGTTTTTGATTCCCCAACCATGCAGCATACCAGCATTGGGCATGTACCTCCCAGCAATGGGAGTGCAAGAAGCATTTCACACAAATGGTCTGGGAGTGGGAGCACGCACACTCGGGTGTCCCTGGCGTGTAAACCCCACATTCTTGTAATCTCTTGAAAGTAAAAACGTGGTGGATGCTATAGCTCGGGCATGCAATAAGGAAATGCACGGTGCCTTGTGCTTAGAAGTTGGCGTGTGGCTCATGCAAAGTCATTTTAGAATAGTCGGGGGCGGCGGTGGGAGGAGGGCGGAAAAGAAATGCCTTCAGGGGCTGGGAGCCAGCGGGGGAGCTGCAAGCCGTCCTGGCCAGCCTTCCACACTCCTCACTCACCTCTGCTCTGCAGCCCAGCCTGGCTGTGCAGAAAGGAGCTCTTCTTGCTAGAGGCAGCAGGAATTTTTTTCAGGTTTCTTTCTCTCTTTCTTTCTTTCTTTCCAAAGGGCATTATGTGCAGGATGCTCTGTTCTTGGCAGCTCGCCCACTGTGCGAGGGGAGAGAGCCCGCTGGTTTGGTCACAGTGCAGATAGCCACTGTCAAAGCCAGTTAGCATTTGCAGGGCATCCTTTCCCTCTTCTCTTAAATAAAGCTCTTTTTAAAAATTTATTTAGCAGGCAAATTTTGTCTCTCCAAACACAATCACTTTCTTGAAATTTGTCTGGGGAGAAGCAGACTTTTCTTTGTAGAGCAGTTTGGGGCTGCTGGGTGAAGGCTGCTTGTGTGTGAGAGGAGAGTGGGAGTTACATGGGAAGATGTTGTGGGTGCATAACCATTACCACCAACTTTGATTATGAAATGTGTGTCCAAAAAATAAAAACAACCATACTTTGTGGTGCTTAGGAAAGGGCCTAGAAGCAACATCTGTTCAATGTGTTAGAAGATGCTTCAAAACCCTGTATCTCCCTTGCCAGAGCTGAAGGAAAGGCAGCAGCTGAAACCTAGGCTTGGAGCAGGGGCCAGGCTGTGGGTACCACAGGAGCTGCCTTTCATGGTGCTCTGCAGAGTGATCAAAGCACTGTCCTGGAACAACTGGGCTTTCTGCTTTTCCTTCTAGCTTCCAATTAAAGATTCTTTTTCAACAGTCAGTAGCCCTGTGTCTTGTGTCACCTCTCTGATCTCCCCTCCCTGGTGTCAACCCTCCTAAAGCCCTTGTACTGAGGGAGCTGGAGTTACTGTACAGGGCAGAGGGCAAAAAAAGTGAGGTCAGCATGTAAGGCCCTCCATGGTTAGTCACCACGATTTTTGCTAGGCTGAGCTTTATTGCTCTTGAGTTCATGTATGTCAGTTTTGCTTCAGAGGGGTTCTGGGAGGCTTTCCAGAAAATGGGTGCTCCTGTTGTAGGAATTTATTAAAGGAGGCACTCATGCCAAGTGAAACATTTGTGGGTTGGAAACACAGGTATCTGACAGTCATGGAATCACGTGTTTCTGAAGGCCAGAAGAACCATTTAAATGGGAATGAGCCTGTGCTTGTGTCCAGCCTCTTTAGTGGCTGCATCCAGGTGGAGATTAGCAGACCAAGACCACCCCTGATGTAAGAAGCCTGATTTCCCCAAATCCCATGGCAAATTATTTCCTTTGGCTTAAGCTTGATGTGAAGCAAACTGACTGAAATCAGCTGTGGGAGACCTTTTCATTTCAAGTGGTTTCCCTGCTCATTGACTGGAGGTGGTTCACTGGTGCTGCACCCTCACTGATGGCTGAAGCCCCTTCTCTGGATGTGGAGAGTTTGGTCCCTGCACCTGCCTGTCCCCCCAGGGAACAAGGTGTGAGCCTGAGTGCTGTGCCCCTCCATGCCAGGCTCATCCCAGGCAGCAGCTCTGACAGGACCAGACAGGGCTTCTTCTAGGGTTATCAGGTGATGCATCAAAAGATAATTTTTTTTAAAATGGAAATTAGATTTCATTCCAGCTGAGGGTAATTGAAGTGGTGGTAATGGTCTGAAAGTAAATGAGATTCAGCTCTGTAGACTGAGGCCACAACTTTCTGTTCTCCTTGTGCTATGTTTCTTAAAATGGTATTCATTCCTAAATCTGGCCCCAAAGTTCTGTTACAAAGAGCTGCATTTGTCTCAGGAGATAGGAAAAGATCATGCTTTAATTTTAATTCATTCTCTAGCCCTCATCTCCCATCTCCTTAAGGATTCCCTGAACCTGCAGGCTGAATTTCCCAGCCAGATTTGTCCCCATGAGAAACCTTCTGACCCCAGTGGGATTTACAAGGGAGCAGAGTCCGTCTCATCCTGTTCAGATGAACAGCCCTCCAAAGCAGCTTGCAGTTTCAGCCTGAATAATCTGTGACTCCAGCAATGCCTCTTTACCAGAAGAAGAGAGGAATCTTAGCAGGGGGATATTCCATTGCTGACACTTGCTGAGGTACCCCTGGGCTGTCCAGAGGGGAGGATGGATGCAGTGGCTGAGCCTGTCACGGGGGGGATGTCCCTGTCTCTCTTCTGACAGAATGTCTTGCTATACATGGGGTTTGCCAGATCTGATCTGCTCAGTCACACCAACTGTGATTTCTCTCAGATCTCCTGGTGTTTAACTCTGTCCTTCATGGCCCCTGCTGGGGCTGTTGGCAGGCTGTTCACATGGTGTGTGCTGTAGCTTCACAGGTCCCTTGAGTGAGGTGAGCTGTTCTGAACTGATAGCACCAGAAACATCTGGATTTACTGAGTGCTGGCTTTTATGAGTGTAATTCAGAAGGCAGTTTGGAAATGAAGGTGCACTTGCTGGCCATTTCCAGAGCTCTGATTTGTTGCAGGACACATTCAAGGATGATGTTCCTCAGCATTTGGCTGAGCCATCACCTTTTGGGCACCCAGTGCTTCACAGCCAGGTGTTGGTTGGTCCCATTGGTGTTGGGGCATTTTGAATTAGCTGTACCAAGCTTTGTTTTCAGATGCTTGATGCCCACTGCTGGTGCTGGGGTCTTCTATGTGTCACTGATGGGTCTGATGGCTTTTTATGCTTGGTAGGGAGACATGTTTCTAACAAAAACGCTCTGCACTGCTTGCTCAGTTCCAGAAAAGCTTTGCAAAAACATTTTGGTGGAAGTTTAGATATTCTTAAGCTGTGTGCATGCAAAAGTCCAGGCTGACTGTTGAATATTAATGGCTACTCAGGAGCTTGTGAGAAGTGTGCCTTGAGGTGGAGTAGGCTTAGACAGAAAGATGAGCTGTGAGTGGCATGTGAGCACCATGGGGGTGTGATGCTGTGCCTGTGCATTCCATGCAAGCACTGTCCCTGTGCAGTGCCTGTGCTCAAATGCAGCAGGGCCTGAGGAAGATGTGCAGGTGCTGGGGCAGACTGGTGCTGCAGGCTGAGCTGCTCAAGGCCAGCCAGCACTGCCATCTCTCTCTGTGACCCTGACATCCCTGTGCCAGGGTCTGTCTGTGGCTGCTGTGCTGTGGGGCTTGCAGGGAGCCAGTCTGTCACTGCTTGTCTCCTCTCCTCCCCATCTCACCCTGCTGCCCACATCAAGCCAAGGAGATGCCAGGCTCCTGTCATGATATCAGCCTCTATTTAAACCACTTCTTAACTGGTAGTCAGAAGTGGGTGAAAGGAGAAGGAAAAATCCCTGACTGGAGTAGCAGTGGGGACAGGTCACAAATCAATCAAGGTGGTCACACTCAGACTTCTCCAGGAGCTTGGCTTCTCACAGGTCATGGCTCCCACTGAGTGAAAAGACAGAGGGATTTCCAGCATTGTCACCCAGGTGTCCCTGTGGCTCCTGAGGAGGAGTTTGCCCAGCTGTGTTCCTGAGCCCATCTGTGCCAGGACAGACTGTGCCAAGGCAAGCTGTGTGCTGCAGCAGGGCTGCCTGTCCTGGCAGAGCTGAGGAGACCCCTCGGCTTAGAAAAATCTTGGTCACCTGAAGTTGATATTTTACAGCCTCTGAAACTGTGATTGATGTGTGCTGGAAGTTTTGCACTTAACATTGCTTTTCCAGCTCTCTGGAGGTTAATGAGACACTGGTGCATCTGGTTTTTGCTTCGCTTCCAAGGTGGTTTTCCCCTCATAAAGATGAGAATGAGTAGATTTTTTTTTTTAATGAATAAATGATCTGCCTAGGAGCACTAGTTTGTGATAAACTTAATTTAAATCCAGCTGCATATTCTGTAGCTGGAGTGTGGTTTTATGTAGCATAAAAGAGCCTCAATATGCAGAGAGGATTAAGGTTATGTGAGGCACCTTGGCTCTGCCATAACAGCTTATATCACTATAATTTGGGTTTTGAAATAATTCAGGCTTCATTCAGTCCTTGGAAAATTTTTGAATTTTTTCAACTATTGATCTCTTATGTCCTTCCATCTGGTATCTTAGCTAATATAAATTACAGTCTCTTGTAATAAAAGGCAGTTGACACTAGGTCCTGTGTAGCTACTTAGCAAATCTTATTTTAGTAGATCCCTCCCTTCCCGTGACCTTCCTCATTCATTCTATCACTCCCAAATGTTTATTGTGTAACTTGAACGTAATGTTTAGTTTAGAGTATCCTGTGAAGCAGGGAAGTGCCACTGAAAAGGAGGCTAAAAAGGGGAAGAGAGAAACTTCCTGACCAATGAATGTGTAATTGCACAATTTAGTTAATTGTATTGGAAAAAAAGTTTAAGAGGAAATAGGGTAAATAACTGGCACTGTTTTGTCCCCAACTGCTTGTACCCTGTTTAGCTGTAGGCTGATTGCTGGTGTGCAAGTCAAATCAGGCAGCATGTGGCATTTGCCAATAGTCTTCTTGGGCAAAAAAGCCCCAACAGCTAAATAACTCTGTGATTCAGTAAGGAAAGTCAGGAGGGACAGGACCCAAAACTGACACAGAATGCAGAAGTGCAATCTGGAAATTTAGGTCAGGGGAATTCTTTCTGCCTCCCCCAAGATGAATCTGTGGCAGAGTAGCCCATGATGTGTTTCATGAAAGGCCTGGTTAGCATGCAGGTTCCTCCTTTGCACAAGCTTCTGGCTTCTGTTGATTTCCCTGCTCTTCCACTGAATCTGGCAGGGATCTCTGCTTGTTATGATAACATCAGTCAGAGATAAGTTTCTTGTACAGAAGGCTTCAGGCTGTCAATGGTTTAACTACCACGTTGCAGCTGTGTTCAATAAATAAACCTTTGGGAATTCTCAGAAAGGGGTTGCTGGAGGTGTGGAACAGTTAGTCACTGCAGACCTAAGCTACTAATGTAGGTCCTACCTTTATGGAGTCTGCTCCAAGAGTTTCTGTGCTGTAAGGAGAGTTCCAGCACAGCAGAGATGCAGTGAGCATGTATAGGGCAGCATGGAGAATTTTCTAAAATCCCACAGGATAGATCTAAGGCAATAGATGTGTTCATTTGATAGGATTCCTGTGGCTTCTGTGAGCCAAATTCTGATGTCTCACAACTAAGGCGTGATGTTCCTGCTTGAGCAGAAGCATAAGTCACAGCTTTCCAGACAAAGATGTTGGTCTCTTACTCATTTGGAGAGTTTAATTTGAACTCCCAGCTGAATATCTTGTTGTGCTCTCAAGGACTTGTTGACTTATCCAATAGACTGATTGCCCAGGGAAACTGAATGAAAATAGGGCAGAGATTATACCACCATCCCTGCAGCCCCAGCAGACCCACTCTCTTTTGTTTGAAGCTGGTGTTTGTTTTTGGTTTGTTTCGTGTTTTGTTTGGTTTTTTTTTGGAATTAGATTGTTTTGTTGTTTGGTTGTTTTTTTAATGGTTCTATATGGGTGATGGATTTAAACTGAAGGAAGGTTGCTGTAGACTAGATGCAAGAAGCAAGTTTTTTTGCTATGGGAGTGGTGAATCATGGACACAGTTTGCTCAGAGAGGTGATAGATACTTCATCAGTGGGAACAGTCAAGGTGAGGTTGAAAGGCATTCTGAGCAACCTGATCTAGTTGAAGATGTCCCTGCTCATTGCAGAGGTGTTGGACTGTGTCACCTTAAAAGCGCCTTCCAACCCAAACTATTCTTACTCTACATCCACAATTCTTTGTTCTTTCTTCTCTGCTGAGGGGTGGACCTGGCTTTGTGTTTCACTTCACTCTTAGAGGTTAAATTCACCAAGCAGTGTCAGGGTGGCATTGTAAACAGATGTAAGAACCAGCAACAGGCTTCAGGTTGCAAAAATTTATGCTGGAAGATTGTCTAAGTAAACTGCAGAAGGGAAACCCTGGAGGCACAAGAGCTGGCAGGAGTTGGACACCTGCTAAAAATGCAGGCTGCTTTACAGCATGTGAAATCAAAGCAGCCTGGGAGCCTGCTGAAGCTGCTCAATCAATAGGTGTAGAAGGTGTTCCAAACAAGCAAAACATTGCCTCCAAGGAATGTTTTTAACTCCTCCCTGTTGCTGTTTCCTGATCCTGTCAGTGCTTGGTGGTTCCTCAATGCTCTGACATTATTGCATTGTTGAATATTGGTGAGATGGTAATGGGAGAGGTGCCACTAGAGGAATCTGAGGCAGAAAAAGGGGGGGCAGCAGTTTATGGACACAGCATCAATCTCTCTCAGCAGTACCAGCCTCTCAGGTGATGCACAGTTCAAGGTATTTCTGCACTGCAGCCACAGCAGGGAATTGAGAAGAACACTTGAATTAGCTTTTACATTAATCAGTGTCTAATTCCCTAATTGTAGCACCCTGCAGGTCAGGAAGGGCTGGAAAACCTGTCCAGGAGCCTGTGCTGGGCTGCAATGGCAGCTGGGCTCTCTTGAATGAGGTTGGCAGTGCTCTTGAATAATGAATGTCCCTTGATGTAGAGTGAACAACAGCTCTGCTGGAATGTAGGGACCTAGAGGCCTCTGTTTCTGCCAGGGAGTGTTTCCTGGCATTTTGGGTTGAATCTTATGTTGAGGTGGGCTCCAGGCATGATGGTTTATGAGGCTGGTGTGAAAGATGGGGAGGAGGAGGGGGTGAGATGTGAGTGGGAGGAGACTGTGCATTAGAGGAAGGGGTGAGTGGGCACAGTCCAGAGCAGCTGGTCAGCCAGCACAGGTGCTGCCATGGCTGCATGTGCTGCCTGCATGCATCCACAGGCATGTGCACAAGTGAGCAGCCAAGACTGAGGTGCAGTAGTGGGTGATTAGTGAGCTGGCTGGGGGGGAACTGGAGGAAAGTTGGAGTAGAATAGGACAGTTCAGTTGTAAAGATCCTACAGTGATCATTGAGCCAAACTGCAAGGCAACAAGACAATTAGTTATTGTCTGTCCATGGAGTACTGCTATCCCCAGATGAAGGAGATGGCAAAATTGTGTGCCCTACCAGCCTTCATCAGTTTGCTTTGTAAGAAAAAGATAAAAAACCTTTATTTATAAAATAGCAGAGTCTGCTTGAAAAAGAAATTGCAAATAAAGGAGTGCAGAGAATTCGTGTAGTCCTGGGAGCATCTCTGCTGCTGCAGGCAGGTCACGCCATCCACAAACGTGGCAGTGTTAATAACAGTATTGATTTGTCTTAATGCAGTTATGAAAGCTGAACCCCAGAGGTGTGGGAGGGCCTTCTTGGTAATTGGCACCGAGATTGATGGGGGATAGTATCAGCCAAAGGGGAGCAAAGGGAGGCTAGAACAGGGCAGGGTAAATAGTGACCAACACAGGAAGAAAAGTGGCCACAGCACTTGAGGCTTCTCCATTGAGTAGAAAGAAACCTGCTTAAAATGTAATGCCTGTGACTCAAAGCAAAGGAATGGGGTTAAAATCACTTTGAAAATCAAGATAAAAGAAAAGTCAAGGTGTCTGCAGGGTCTTTGGTGCAAGGCAAGGCTCGTCTGAGGATTCTGCAGGAGTGGCAGAGCTGCAATGCCTGCAGGGCAGGCAGGGGTGGGGGTATCTGACCCCTCACAAGGAGTTTTACCCCTGTCAGGTCAAAATGTGTTCTGAAAAAATAATTTGTCACCTTGGTATTCTCAAATAAGATCTTTTAAGGAGGAGGATCTTTACACATGATTATTTGGAGCAGTCTTTTTAAGCTTTTTGCTAACAGCTCTGAAAATAGTAGACTGATGCATTCACCTCTTCCTGCCCAGCCTCCAAAAGTTTCTGACATCTCTTCCTTTAATTCTGCTTTGTAATTGAATTTCTGCCATGAGATTCTTCTGCTAATTCATTTATAGCATACTTTTAATTGTCAGTGAATATGAATACTGCATGAACTGTAAACATAAAATTAATGTGTGCTATCCAGTTACCCTCTACTCCTGCAGGTTGGAAGAAAGGTTTTATATGATTTCAGACATCCCTGAAAGTATTTTGGGTTGCCCAAATCCAGCATCTGGACTGTGAAATTCCATTTACTCTGAGCATATAAATACAGCCAAATAATATTGCACTATTTGGCTTGCTGGATGAGGAAAGTACAACAATTTTGTAGCAGCAACACAGAAGAGAAATTAAAACAGTTTGTGGGTTGTGTTTCCTATTTTGCCATTGACCAATTCAGTCCTTATCTTGTTTTTCCACTGGGGTTCATTTGTTTTGCAGCTGGAGAAATGACATCCATCACTCTGTTAGATAAGGATACTAAGTTTTTGTCATAAAAAGATGTTGGATCTAAAATTATTAGCTTAAATGTTTTTGCTGCTCTCAGGCTGCAACAACAGTGCCTGCCCAGGGATTTCAAGAGTAACAGAAAATTTCATGGTAACAGAAAAATTATTGGAATTTACTTCCTGGGAGCAGAAGACTGGTGTAATTAAAACCTGCACTGATGAAGGATGCTACCAGGATAAAATAAGAACACAATCATTTAGGGGGCACGCCCTTAAGAGGTTTTCTCTTTGTCTTTATTTTCCCTTCCAGGCTCTTTGGGCCTTAGGGAAATTTGTTTGAAGCTGCTCCCCAGATGGTGGGAAGGTGCATGTGGGAAGGCTGGTGTTCAGTACAAGCCATTCAACCAGCATCACTCACCAGTGGTCAGGGGACAGGGCACCTCCAGGGGTGACTGGTGACCCCATGCCAGGGCAGGATACCCTGGCCTCACTTCTGGGACACTTGTTTTGTTCTTGTGATTTGTAGGAGCTGCATTTCAGCTGCTTGATTGACTTATTTTCAATTTCTTCTTGGTGTTTACTTCTGAAAACCTGTGGAGAATTTCTGAGGTTACCATAACAATCAAAAAGCAGAATATATAGTGCTAATTTTTGTAAAGGAGGAGATGGAATTGCAGTGCAGTCACTCTGACTTTTATTACAGTGTTTTTCTGGAAGTTAATAAATTATTTCCCATCTAGTCATCTTCTGGGTGCTTATGAGTAACAGTCAGCATGGGTTAGTTTGGAACAAATAATGTCAGACCATCCTAATTACTCTCTGGAGCAGGCTAACGAGTCCTGTAGATAGAAAAAGAGCAGATGATATTATTTACTCCAATCCTCCTCCAAGTCAAGTTTTTGGTGATGTTTTGATATTCATAGCAAAAAAAAAATAAGGAAAAGAAATTTTGTTGAAACTTATCAAGCTCAGAAATAATGTTGGATGAGGATTTCCAAAAATGGACTCTGTGTCATGGGTTGTTGTTATTGATGCATTTGATAAAATGCAGACTCAAGTAGCACCAAACTAGGGGATGTTACAAGTACTTGGATGGAGAAAGTTGATTTTCAAGTAGCTTTGGACAGATCCAGAGGATGATCTTGGGGGGTCCATCATTCTCACCAAAAGCCTTTAGTGTGGTTGTGCATTTATCTCTGGTGAACTGTGGATGATACAACAAATGGGTTGGCTTTACAGAGTACTCAAGGATGGTTGGAAGGCCTCCACTGAAAACTGTTGTAGGGGTCATGGTGGGTCATATATCACTTTTCCAGCATCATCCTGCCCCAAAAGCAGCAGACTCATGCTTCCATAAACAGAAGGATGGACTTCATGCCCAGTGTTGGGATCTCCTGGTGCTTTGGCATTGCTGGAGTACTAAAGCCTGCATGGGGAACTGCACCTGATGGAAGGTATTAAAAAAAAATGAAAAAGGCCAGTGAGGATCTGTATAACAGGACTCAAGATGGGAAGGAATAAGGGTGTTTGGTCTGGAGAGAAGGAGCAGGATTGGCACGAGGAGAGGAAACAGCAGCAGCTTGCTGTAAGGGCAGAAATATGAAACCCTGTATCTGTAGGGGTTAGGGCCAGTGGAAATGAATGTGAGTGGTATCATGAAAAGCAGGAACTCCTTCTTGTAGGGATGGTGAAGTGGCAAAGGAGACTGCTGGGGGGCTTTGTCTGTCATGTCTGTGTCTGGGATTTGGCACTGGGCAGTCCACATGTGTGTGTCAGGTGTGGGCTGGAGGCACCTGGGAGCCAAACAGTGGGATTTTGTTTGCAGAAATAAAAGGGTAACTGGGTCTGACAGAAAAGAAATTAATGTATTGGACTGGAGAAGATGAATTCTTCCCAGCTGAGCTTGACCTTGGTGGTGGAGGAAAATCATGGTCAGCTCTGTGAGACAGAGAATCAGAGCAAGTCACTTGCTTTCGATTTTCTAATCCACAGATTTTGAGAGATTAGGAATCATGGGAGAAGGTGAACCTTGCTCCTGGTGTGCTTATCTGTGACTCCTTACAGGCTGATGAACCCTCAGCATTCAGAGCTGACAGATGCTGATGGGATGCAAATTATTATATTCGTTTTCCTGAGAAACATGCTCAGTAAAAGATTCCTACCTTTCAGAGCAATGCTTAGTGGCTGCAGCAAACTTGGAACTGGCTCTCTCATATTTTTCATTTATTTTGTTCCAGTTTTTACATCTTGGTGTAGTAATATTCTGTGGTACAAGCCAAGTAAACCTTCTGAATCTGAACTTGATACTTGCTTATTTTGAAAGATGGCATTTTACAAAAGAATATTTAAAGTAAAGAAGGGTGGTTTCAACAGATTATTGAACATCAGAAGAGTTTGCTGTTTGAATTAAAGACAAATCTGTGCATTTTTTAACATGGAAACATTTCTTATTTCAAGGCAAATAATAAAATGCAAATGCACAACAAAGCTGTTTCCCACTGTAGGGTAAGAACTGGAGGAGGTTTTTGCGTGTTAAGACTATTTCTGGTTTTTCTTGAACTCAGAACAGTGGCTTTTACAGGAGAGGCCAAGAGTGTCAAGATTGTCACTTAGAGAAAAGCTGTAATGTAAAGCAAGTTTGGTTTGTGTCTTCTCTTCCAGGTAATCAAGCCCCGTGGACTTTCTCTGAAGAGATTCCAAAATAGGTGGTGAGTAATTTGCAGAGCCTGCTCCTTTCAAGGCACTCTTTAATTTAATAGTAGTAAAACTAAATGAGAAATAGAAAATGCAAGCTTTTTATTTTGTTCTACATTGAGTGCAGAAGTTTGCATTGCTGAGTTAATGGCATGCTTTAATTTCAAAGCTGGCAGGGCTAATCTTTGAGCAGGGGTTTGTTGTCAAAATGTTAAGCTTTGTACTTAATAATAACCTTTGCACTAAAAATAATTTCCCGAGATTAGATAAGTGAACTGTTACATTTTAAAAAATACTTGACTTTAGGGGAAATCTGTACAAATTATGTTGTATTTTTTTACTAAAAGCCTACACATCCCACTGGGGTGGTGTTTTCTGTGTCAGAAAGCAACCTTAGGATTTTTTTCCCCCTTCTGTTCTGTGCAGGTTTTAATCTAAAGGAATGCAACTTCCAGAGTTAAATGAGCTGCATAACCCATGCTAATCTCTGCCACATGTGACTGATTTTGTTCAGCCTGCACCCAAGGCTTCCATGTATTTCATTTGCATGCACTTTGTTAGGTTCTTATTTGTGAGTGAGTGAAACATCAAATCAGTCCAGAGCTGCAGGAGGATGAGGTGGCTGAGAGCTGCCAATGTGGTGCCATTGCAGGAGCAAATCCACCTCCTATGCTGATCCAAATCACTGCAATTTCTTTTCCCCTGCTGGAGCTGGTCTCTCCAATGGTGCCAGCTGAGACTCTGCTCTGCAACACCCTTTGCTGTTTGTTTTTGTTGTTTCTAGAGAAATGCATACTCTGTTTCCTTTTTCAATTCTGGATTTCTCTCCCATGAGATTAACCAAATTATATAATTACCCATTAATTCCTCAGGAAGTTCATTCTTTCGTTGCATTTCCCTAGTGCACAGGATACAAGCTATTAGAGCTCTTGTGTGTTCAGACTGAATAATGAACTATGGTGGAATGCCCCAAGCCTCTAATGGATTTCTCTGCCTTCCAAATCCGTGTATTTCCCATAGATCAGATGCCTTTTGATACATATTGTCCCAGGCTGATTTGAAGTGTCCATGCAGGGGAAGTGTAGCCATCTGCACTGGTAGCTTCTCAGGGTAGGGGAGGATGATGGAGTTTGGTGTCTGTCAACCTAAATATGTGTTCATTTTGCTAGAAAATGCTTACTTTGTATTTATAAGGGGCTTACTAAACACCCCTAAAATGTATAGGTTATCAAACTGTTGTATCCTTATTTTCTCCATTGAGGCTTATGTTCCTAAAACTTGAGTTTTACAAGCCCAAATCACAAATCTCATGTGCCTTTCACCAAAATGCTCTTGTGAGCAGTAGCCTATGAACCCCTCTCCTTCCCCAGCCCTGCAGCTAGGATGGGATCTGTGTTGTAAACCTGCATGTCTTGTATTGCTAGTATTGTGTTGGGATGTGAATATTCAGTGGATCTTTTCTGAGAGGTTGAAAAATGAAACAAAACTCTTCTTCTGAGGACAGAGAGGAGTCTGAGATGGATGACACTAACACTATGTGTGTAAAATTCAGGCATTTAAATATTTAAATTAAATTTTAAACTGTCTCTTTAAATTGTACTTAAAATTGGATTTTCTTGTCTTGTTTCAGGTAGCACCTGAACAGGGTATGAGTAAAAAATCATTTGTTGATACTCCAGACTGTTAATATGTCTTTCTTCTGGGTAGTCTCTTTGGTAGTGCTTTGAAAAGCTCCTATGGTATTTTGGCAGAGCTTGGGCTCCTGATGCACTGTTGCTAACAGATTAGAGTTGTTGGGTGTTCATACATCACATTTTTGATGCTTTAATGGTCTATATTTCTCACCTCTTCAAGTTCAGGTGTGTACTGATTTCAGTTTGGGAATTTATATGATCCATGCCAGAAGAAGGTACATCTCCAGAGCATAACTGCTCCTCTATAGAGCCTTACAGTGCTCTGGCTGCATCAGTTCATGTTTAACATGTAGTTAGAGACAGACCTGAAGGCAGACCAGTGCTGAGCCTGATGGGCATTTTCCAAAGTGCAATGTGTGGCCAGTGGCACATGGATGGCTTCAGAATGAAGCATGAAACTAAAATGTGTATGAACATGCCTGAGGGTAGCTTGAATTTTACCCCAGCTAAGCACATCTGGAAGTGAGTATGCTGGCCATGGAAAAAGAGAATTGTCATCTGGATGCTCTCCTGCTGGGATACCCCAGGGTGTGATGCAGCAAGCTGCTTACCTGTGTTCCTGCCTGTAAGCACATAAGCAGCTCTGGGCAGGGAGGGCTGGGAGCAGACACATGATGGGAGATGCACCCAGCAAGGCCACCCTGTGCAGGACACCTGAGTGGACAGCTGGGCCAGGGGCCCATGCCTTGGCATGCTCCAGGTGCTGCTGGGGTGACTGTGCTGGGAGGCTGGAGCTGGGATGTGCTCAGGATGGCTCTGTCCTGGCTGCAGTGCAGGGCAGCTGTGGTGGTGGCACTGCTGCAACCTCCTTGCTGTTCTGGAGGAGCACATAAGGGGCTGTGGCCATGGCCAGGGAAGGCAGAGCAAGGGACAGGAGATGGTTGAATATCATTTCAGAGGCTGCCTGTGGCTTGCATGGACGTGGAGCACTAAGTCTGGCACAGGTCTCCTCACTTCTCTGGTCCTGAGCTGGTGTGTTTGATGCAATGTGAAACTTTGCAGTCAGACTGACAGATCTGTCCTACCAAACTGGCCATAGGAAACATTCTGCTTTTAACCTGAGGGCTGAGTTGAAATCCCTGCAGCCTTGGTATTTGTGGGAAATGGGGTTCCCCATTTGAATGGGAGGTTGCAAGACATACTGGAGGGCTGAGCTTCTGAACATATCTCAGGATCACCTTTGGCAAGACATGGAAATCAGGGAATGTTCTTGCCATTGGAGTTGGGAAATTTGTTGGAACTGTGCTGTATATTCTGTGCACAGAGCAAGGCCATGGGCATCTCCCCATGACCTGGCTCTGCCCATCACTAGAACATTCCCCCTCACCAGGATCTCCTCATCCTTGTGTCCTGGTGCCTTTCAGCTTGGCTGTGCCTCTACTGCCCTTTTCAGCATTTCCCTGCCTTCTCTGTAGCCCATCTGTGTCCCATATCCAGGGTCCCATGGGATCACATTTCCTGTGAACATTCAGGCTCTGCAGGAAGAAAAATTCCCAGCAGCAGTGCCAGGCTGAGCACCAGGGCAGGGAAGGGGAGGGTGCAGGCAAGATAAGTGGGAATTTGAGGCTGTTTTCTCCTTCCCCTGGGCATCATGTGCACTGCAGCCTTGAAAATCTGCCTTGTTTCAGAGCTCAAACTCAAGTCCTCTTGGGGAAAGGGAGACCTTTCAGTTCTGCTAACTTGTCCTGTTGCCTTTCCCTGCTGTCTGGAGGGAGCTGTGAGGGCCAAATATCTGCCATACATAAAACTGTTTGATGGTACAGAGATGGGAAATAGAAGTGCAATTAACTAGAAAATGTGTCTTAAAAAAGAACAAATGGGGAGCACAATAGCAAATGAAGTACCTTTTGTGAGTAGCTTATGTAACAAAGTAATGGAAAGCAATTCATTATGTTTTAATGTGTCTTAAATCAAAGCTTCCAATTTTTTACTTCACCACCTTTAAAAACTGCTGTTTGAGTCTGTAGCCTTTACATTCTTATTATAGGTAAGTTTCACTGATGTCTCCTCTGTTGAGACTTTTCTATGTTGTGCTGTATGTTTGCTTTCCATATTCACTGTTTGCTCATTCAAGGATGTTAAGGAAAAAAACCCAGAATGATTCTGCAACACTGCTGTTCAGCTGTTTGTTTTTATGAATGAATCCTCTGTGTGAGTGCTCACAGGCTTTGGGATTGCTCACTTTTCAAAAACTTCTGAAATTCAAACTTTTTCCTTAATTCTTTACTGTAATGGGGAAAAACAAAAGCAGGCTTTCCTTTAAATAAAATAAACTCTTTGCCAAGACTTCTAGCCAAGCTGGAAGATAGTGGGGCTCTATAATTGTCCTTTTTCCCCCACTGAGCACTGTGCCTTCTCCATTTTGTGGAGATGTTGCTATATAGCATGAAAAAGGAGTGGCTGCTAATGCAAGTATCTCGTGTTGATTCACTGCTATACAACTGTTCATCCCATAAGAATGTGGGATTACAAAGCATTATCATGCTCAGATTGACTCAGGTAGTACTATTTTTATTTAAGCTGTATTAAGGTATCGTTGTGAATCTTTGGTCTTGCAGCATGGCTGTAATACGATTTACTATTTTTATAAAAAAATCAACATGTCTGTACAAATCCTGCCCATGGCAAGAGCTGCAAAGATTAGTCATGAACTCAACAGGTTTTTTTTCCTCCTCCTCTCCTTTCCTCTACACTGAGTTGTTACATTTTTAGTTTTCCTGTGACCTCCATCATGTTGGCCAGGTTTGGAATAAAATAATGCCTTGGGTTATGGTGTCAGGGACTTGGTACTTGCTGGGAGAAGCTTTGGTGTAAGTGGTGGCAAGGTTTGGGGATGCTCAGTGGAGTTACCTGGGCAGTCACCATGGGAGTGCAGTGGGTTTCACCCTCCTGAAGCCTTCAGGACCCTCTAATTCAAGCAAATGAGACCAGCAGTTCTGTCCATCCACCTTGCTGGCTTTTATATCACTTCCTACCAGTTTTAATTTTAAAAAATGGTAATTTTGGAGTGGATCCTTGCCTTGCTCAGGTCCTTCTCATTGCCTTGCAGCACCTTAGTACCCTGGTAATGCAAAGATAAGCACATATTCTAGGGTGGAGGTTGGCTGAGGGATGCAGTCAGAAATATCTGCAGACAGCATGTCTGCTCAGCTGCATGCCTGCAGGTTGGATGGACTGCCAACCACTGTGTTTCCACAGGGGAAGGAAAAAAAAATCATGGCCTTTCTTAAAAAGGGAATGCAATGAGATGAGGTGTGATTTTCCCCAACTATAGACAAATATGAAGGTGATCCAAATAGGTTCTTTGCATTTGGTCTGACTGGAGTTACCACTAAAAGTTAGCATGGTTTGCAAAGATGGTGGGTGCAAAAACTGCTTCACTGCATTTCTTTGGTGATCTAGGAATTGCATAGCAGAGTTACAGTAGCCCAGGGAATATTCCCTGTAAACTGCTTGGATGCAGCTCCCATTCTGGGGAACTCAGTAGAATTGACATTGCCACTCCTGGATTTCCCACCTCCAGGATTCACTGGGATAGGGGATTATTCCAGGCAGGGAATGCAGCACTGTGAACTGAGGGGGAGCTTCTAGGAGTGTTTCTGGCCATCAGCCTATGGAAGAAGAAGTGATAGAGAGAGAGGCTGAACGTGGGCATCCTCCTGGGCTCTGTGTCCTGGGAGAGCCTGGCTGGTGAGCAGCTGAATTGCTGGAACTGGCTCATGGCACCCAAAGGCAGCAGGGAGCTCCCATGGCTGTCTTGAGTGTGGTCTGCAGTTGTGTGAGGATGGACATACAGAGACAGAAGGAGCATTTCCATCCCCATCAAGCCTTCATTTGAAATTAAGGAGGCATTTAATATGGGGGTTTTTACAGCCTTCTCCTTAATTACCAGAAATGCAGAATAACATTCAATAACTGCTTGACTACCACCTTAAATAGAAAAAACCCCAGAGGTAGTGGCTGGAGCTGCATGGTTTGGTGTGGGCAGCACAGCTTGTCCAGTGAATGGGGGAGAAGATGCTGTGGGATTGCTGGGGCAGGTCCACAGCCAGGTTCCTGCTCAGTCCTGTTCCTGCTGACCAGGAGCTGTTGCAGCAGGAATGGAAATCAGCTGCTGCAGTCTGGTCTCTGTTACATAATTTAGGGTAGAGGAACATAAAGTGCCAATTGTGCCATAACAAAATATATGGATAATTTTGACATAGCATGCACATTGCTTTGTTAATGGTTTTGTTTGGCAGGCTTCATTTGGGATTTTTTTGGGAGGGGGGAGTTCCCCCAGTGCCACTGAGTGTTGCATGCACATCTGCTGTCATGTCCAGACATTGCCCTCCTCCTGCAGGCTGCTCTGGTGAGGTTCCAGCAGAGCATCAGAGGGGTTGGTGGGGTGCAAGCAAAGAGAGTCTTGGCTAAACCAGGCAGTTTTGTTTTCTTCTCCCTATGCATTTGGTATTTATTAGTATCACCCTTTATCATAAAATCATAAAATAATTATGATTATGGCTATCATAAAATCTGGTCTCCTAGCAAAGTCCCAGTTGTTCCTTTCCAGAGAACTGATGTGAATTCCCAGGAAAAGCAGACATGGCCCTTGTCCCTTGTCTAGATTTTGTTGCTGTCTGGAAGGAAGCATTGGGGTCTGTTGGACTAGATGATCACCCTGGGTCTTTTTCCAGCTAAACTGCTTTGTCCTATTCACATGCAGACAGGATTGGAGAGCTGGAAGAAGACTGGGCTGCAGATCCCAGCTGTAGCTCTGTTCCTGCAGGAGTACTGGGAGAGATATTCTATGTTAGGTGCTTGTTGGCTGGCTACCTTACACCCTAAAGCCCAAGAATTCATTGTCTCAATATTGAATTCATTAGTAAATTGAGTGTAGTAAATCTGTTACAGTAAAAATCAAGTGAATTAAACTACAGAATTTTTTTCATTACACCAAAGAAATCGTATTTGGCCTTCATTGAATTTCAAAGGGAATATGACTTGTAATTTTATTCAATGAAATGCCACAGGCAAAATAATTTAGGAAAAAATGTTGCTTTTGTAATCTGGGGAGGAAATTTCATTTTAGGTATTTACCATCAACAAATTAATTTGTGGCACATCAGTATTAAGATTTGTATCCTTATGGGTGTATATAATGTCACACTGCTTGTTATTTAAAATCACTGTATATTTGTCAGAATAGTTAATTATCTCAGTCTGATCATTTATATTGGAATCACTAAGGCAGGTTGTTTTTAAGTCCTTTTTTTTCTAGGTAAAAATATCTTCTCTCTGAATGATAATGAAATATTTTAACACTGCAACAAGGAGCACAATATATAGGTATATTAATAAAAGTGCCTGAAAATATAAACTTGGGAATGTAAAATCTGTGCTCATTGGTTTCAGAATATATAGTACAATACCTTCCTTGAGTTTTCATGTATTTTCTAACTGGTTTGAATCTGAGGAAAATATGTTTTTCTTTTGTTTTGGTTGGTTATTTGTTTTAAGTTTGACCAAGCAGAGTTCATAGACTCAGGTACTCAGTTGCAGACTGAGGTAAGAAGAGTGAGTGGTCTCTGTTCTCCACTATAAAAACAGTGGGAAGTGAATTTACCTGCAAAGTGGCAGCTGAGAGGGGGACTGATAGAAGAGAGCAGGTGCAAAAGGAATTTCACAGCAGGCAGGTACTAAATTATGTATTTTGTGTGGTACCTGGGGAATGACTTTAGAATGTCCTCCTGAATTGGTGTGTTTAAAGATCATAGCCTGGGACTCTAGGAAAAAGGGTTTGGTTTTGCAGGTTATCTGGTTCTTCAGTTGTTTACAGATGTTTAACAGCTTTGTGGAAGTGTTCCCCTCCAGCCACATTTTCTCTGCACCCTGCATAAAATGTGACTTGGTAGGAGAGTGGGCCTTATCATGCTTTCCACCCCTTCTGAATCCTTCCCATGATGATAAAGAATATCTAAACAAATGTACAGGTTTTGTTTTATTTCTCCTTGCATCTCAAGCATCCTTCTCCCAAGCCCTGCAAGGTGCCCCAGCTGGGGTGATGATGCCTGTGCCTGGACAGCCAGGCATCCTGGGGGGATTGAGCAGCATCCACCTCTGTGACAGCACCAGGCAGAACACAGGATTTGTTACGCCTAAACACAAGTCAAAACTTGTAAGAAGTGGTTTAATAATGGGAAGATCAGCAGACCCTTGAGTATAATGCTGCTGCTCTATGCTTTCATAAATCTAATGTTTAGGGATGACAGTTATGATGCATGGCATTGGGAGTATGTGAAACAGCAGTCATTAAACAAAAATGGGCTTTTAAACTAATGACAGCTACCTAAATGGCTTTGCAGTGCAACAGATTCCCTGAGGCTACCATTCTTCAAATAATATGTGTCTTGTTGACTTTAAAAAAAGCAGGAAAATATTTTCTTTTCATGCTGTAGTACTGCTTTTACATTCATGCCAAAGGTCAAGCTGTGAAGCATTCACTAGGCTTTAAACTGGAGGTGTTAGGAAATAATGTATGTCAATATTTCCAATAATTCACTCACTGTGATTCCCCTGAATTAAGCCACATGCCATACCAGGGATTCACACCTGTTTCCAAGATGGGTTTAGAAGTGAGTATGCCAACATTTTTCTCCATCTAAATTCAGCTTAGTGTTTAACCCAGTAGGTATTCTGCACAATATCTCTGTTATACAGAATTGTATTCAAATGTCTTTATCAAAACCTCTTCCAACTCCTGCTGGTTTAAAATTACACACAATAAAGCAGCATGTTCCTTTGTCTCCTTTGAGGACATCATTCCCAGCCTAAAGCCAAAGGTTTAAGGATGCAGACAATGGCTACCCATATCTGAAATGCACTGGCCATGTGAAGACACATTTTAAGCAGCTTGTTGCATCCAGCCTATTCTCAGTCAACTACTTCCACATGTTTTTAACTTTTGCTTTTCCCCTGCCCAAATTTGGTTTCTTCCTGAAAGTGCTTGTTTGGCCTCTGTCTTCCTGTTCCCCTCATTCTTCACCTTTATCAAAACTCATGGGCTTTTTGTTCTCCTTTTATTGCCAGGAAAAGAGGAGAGGACAGACTAACCCAGACTGTGAAAGGATGTCAAACAGCAGAATTTGGTTTTTCTGCATCATATTTCTTCATGCCATACACAACCTGGAGCTCACTTCTTGCTCTATAAACCCAGCTTCAACTTGGGGGTGACTTTGCTTGCTGAACAACTCCAGTTAATTCCTATTTTTTGTAAAGCAAGCAGTTCCACTACAAATGTATGTGAAATCTGTTGAGAGCAGTCATATTTCACATTCTCCCTGTCATGAGATGGCAGTTTAAAGCTGAATGTTGAATTGCTCTCTGATGTTTCTTGGAACTCTGCAAGACTGAGCAGAGGTTAGGAAGGATGGGATGGAGGGTGGGCCACAGGTCCAGAGGTCTCCTGACAAGCCAGGGATGATGAGTGCAGCTTTCAGAACCTGACAAATTCTCTTGCAAACGTCACCAGGAAACCCTGGCATTCTGCAGAGAAAATATTCTTTCCTTTTCTTGCTTGCCTCTGTAGTCTGTCCTAAGCACAAATGTGCTTTCTGTGGGCAGATCTCCATGGAAGAGGAGGGCTGTCTAGCTGTGGTGACTTCAGCCATATTCTCCTCTTCCTAGGGAGTCATACTCTCTTCTTCCTAGGGAGCATGCTTGAGTCAGGAGAGAAGAGTGGAAGAAGAGTTATATTAACTAAAACATGAACATTTGAACAGATGGCTGACCTCTGTAACACCAAGAACTGTTTAATTTTAGAAATTTGCAGGCTGTTTCAAGTTTGTCATGCTCCTTACAACCATCTGAGCATAGACACACAATGATTTATTAGCTTACTGCAAAGCTCTGTTGTTTAATTTCCCTGCTGTCTGAAACACTGAGCTTTAGGTTGAATAAGCAAGATCCTGGATCCTCAATGGGATTGGTTCCCTTTGTGACAATTTCCTTTAAGCCACTGAAGGCTGAGGGAGAAGAGATGCTCCCAGTCATGTTTTTTTTCACTTGCCCAGCATGCTCAGCCCTAGCACAGACAGGGGCTGTGGAACAGTTAATTGTGGGCAGGGAGGACACAGATGATCATCCTGCCCCAAATCACTTAAACGCCTTAGGAGTCCACCCTTGTCTGAACGAGCCAACTAATCTTTCAGTGAGCTGCACAAGTGAGCACTGAGTTATATATGGTACAAAGAGGGAGATGACACAAAATGATCAAATTACCCTATCCTGCCTCTACCACAGCAAAAATTGCACATCCTTTGCTTGCTTAATAGTAGAAAAGCATCACTGTTTGAAGAAAATTGCTTCTGGCTATGGGGGATTCTCATCCTCTGGAAGCTTTTAGAGCTGCATATCTTTTGAAAACAGGTGTATAGGTCAAATGGGTGGTGGCTGGGTGCCAAAATTCTTGGACAAATTATTTGAATGAAAAGGTATTGGACTAGATCAGTGGTTCTCAATGATTTTTGTGAGATCTCAGTGAATTCCCAAGAGCTATGCTTCAGGCACTTGTGTGGCAATTTGAAAGAGCAGTATATGCCTGGTGGCCACACATGAAGTCTATGGTGCTGTCCTGGAGACCTGCTGGGATGAGTGAAGCCAAGGGTCCCATCTGGGATTCAGTGAGTCAACATTGGAGGAATAACTGTGAAGGACTTGAAAAATGTCTTTATAAGGAGTGTACCATGTTAGTTCACCAAAAACTGAAAGAAAAAAATAAACCTGTATCAGTGCAACATGTATTTCTTTTATAGACATCTGGCTTATCACTATGGTTGGCTCTTCTTAATTACTGCTACTGCTTCTGAAGGCTGTGCAGTTGGAGGTGGAATGTGGCTGGCCCAGAGTCAGGGCACAGCAGCTTTTATCAGAGCCACTCAGAGACAGACCATCTGCAAAATGTTTTTTTTTTTTCCTTGATTGTCCACTCTAAATAAAAATGTGATGCTGTGAAAATGTTCATACCCTCCTATTCCTACATTCCACCAAAGTTGCCATTTTCTGACAAATTGTTTTTAAAAGTTGTATTTGGCAAATATCTGTTTACTTAATTCCTCTCCTGTCATTGCTGCTTATCCATGAAACCCAAATCTCTTTGCATGCAAGCTCAGCTGTAGCTCAGTTCAGAGTATTCTTTAAAGTGTAATTGCTTTATGCTCATTTGGCTTTTTTTAGCTCCCTTCTTTGGCCATGGAGGAACAGCAGGTACTTCACATCTGATGGGGGCAAACCCAGAACCTGCAGAGCCAAGGGCTGATAGAGAAGGTGTGACAGGTGTGCTCAGGGCTCCTTGCTCACCCCAGTGTTGGCCTTCAGCACCCTTGGCCCCCATAGCTCTAACACAGGGGTTAACAGGGTTAGCTTTGCAGGAGTGAGAGGAGACTTCATCATTAACTTCAACAAAATTGTCTTGTCAGGACAAGACTGGGAAGAAGTAGGTTTTTTCTTTTTTTCTTCTTTCTTCTTTTCTCCCTTTTTTTTTTTTTTTTTTTTTTTGAAAAGTAATTTCCCTGGTCTTAGTGCCCTCTCTGAAGTGAACTTAGCTGGGTTTTGTTTTAGAAATAAAATAGTCCATCATAGAGCTCTCTTCAATACTGTGCTGTTCAAATCAGTGGGAAAGAAGGGATAATCCCTCTGTGACACTGATTTTCCAGCATTTTTTTTAAACTGACAAACTTAAGCTTTCCCAGAAAAAGTGATCTTAAGCAAATCATAACATGTTTTCCCCTAGTTACAGTGATGTAATCTGGCTTTGGCCATCCTTGCCTGGCAGTGGGTGTTTCTGGAGGAAGGTAGAGAATAGGGACTGTAGTTAGAAAGGCAAATGTAATTACAAGAACAAACAGTTGTTTATATTCTATAAAATTGGTACTCATTGCTCTTAGGTTCACCTTCCTTGCCTTAAGGTTTTCTCATTAGAAGCAGTTTCTGTAAATACCATCTCTTCCTTTCCCCTTGGAGATATCTCAAAAAGCTGGGCTGGAATTAGTGTCTGGGTAATCAATAAACTCTAATCTACATGATGGAGTTTTTTTCCCTTTATGTTGGTTCTTTCTGTACTGGAGAGGACACGGCTACAGCAAATCTGAAATGAAGAAGGGTTAGATTTGACTTGATTCACTGTTACTATATGCACTTACAGTTTTGCAATATGAATGTCTTCCAAAACAATTACTGTTATTTCAAGGTTGACAACTAAATGATTAATCTACTGCCAGACAGCCAGTGCAGTAGTGTATTTGAAGCAATTTTTGAGCCTCTTCCCTGCTGTTCTTTCCCTGCAAGTCTGATTTAAAGATAAGACACTGACCATAAAGTAAATCATGATGTGTGGCCTGCTTCTTTTTCAGTCTCCTCTTTGCTTCAGCATTGTGCTTCTGTCTTGTATTAAAAAGTGTGTAGTGAAAGGATCTGAAGTCTGCCCTGAGCCAGAACATCCAGTCTTGTATTTAGTTTGAGGCATATGCTTAAAATATCTTGGGGTTGGCAGGATTTATTTGTGCATTCAAATGCAAGTGCATGCTTAATCCAGGTGAATAATGACACTTGGAAGATTTTGGTGATAGGAGGTCACAAGTGTTTTGGTTTGTGTTGGTGGTGTAGGTGCACAGCATGTGAAAATATTCATTGGTCATCTCATTGTCTGGAGTAGCCCTTGTAATGGGAATACCTGGTTATATTCTGGTTTTCCTCTCAGGTCTCTGCTTTTGGCTACATAGTGTAGAGGGAGAACTTTTCATGCTTAGTTAAGGAGCTGAATCTGCAGCTGAATGTTGGGAGGTGACTAAACACTGTAAAATCCAATAGTTTGTGAGAAAAAAGGCAAGACCACAAAAATATTCCAGTTTGGTTGTTCATGCATTCTACAAACTTGTCCATTTTTAACATTTTACAGCTGCAGGTCTTAACACTGTGTACCATGCTGCATAAAGACAACTGGCTCAGAGGAACCCTCCAACACCTGTTGATGCTGTGGACCTGCCTGTGTCCTAGTCCTGGTTTTAATTGTCTTGCTGTTTAAAGAGATGTCCCCAGATGTGACCTGAGGTTAGAGGGTGAGCAGTTCCTCATTGCCCCGGATAGCAATGATACATTTGGTTCTATGCCCCATTGAGGAGCTTGGAGCTGATGAGCAGCAGTGGAGCTGAGCATAAATCATGGAGTTACTCACAGCTGCTTAAGTTCTTTTGGCTGATAATACAATGTAATAATAATTCTGGACAATAATAGGTTTGCTTGTCTGGCTTGTGTGATGCCAGTTCTGTTGTTGCAGAGGTTTTGCCTTTAGCTCTCAATAAATATCAGGCACAAAGCCAGTTGCTGTGTGCATGGTCAACCATGACTTGATGAAGCTGTAGCACATTTTGTCTGCACTTGGAAATATTTTCTGTCCCTTAATGGCACCTCTATGCTCTGACAGTGACACTTTCATTGGAGAATAAGAAAACTTTGACACTGGCTCCTACTGCCCACTTTTACAGCCCCAGCTTTCTCAGGTACATTAATCACCTTTCTTAATCCCATACAATGGAAGAAGCAGTCCTGAAGTCCTTATAAATTATGTTGTTTGCCTTGCTCAGTATGCTGAAGTTTGGGAGTGAGCTCCAGGGAGTTATCTGTGCTATGTTAAGGTTATTCAGAGCAAAGCTTGGTTTTGAGTAGCCTTTGCTACCGAATTTTAGCAGGTAAAGGTGAGACAGACTGCTCCAACCCAGCAACAGGTTATTATTGTTTTGGTGGGGCAGCTTTGGTGCCTCTTCAGAAATCACTCAAATGACCAGTGTTTATAAATAATCATCCTCCCTTCCTCTCAACCTCCAAGTGTGGGGGACCTGTGCTGAAGTGAGAAAAGGGATGCAAGGGGAGTATCAAGAGCACCCTTGCCTCTGGGTGCTGTGGGATGAAGCTACAAGTGGCAATTAACCCCATTTAACCTTATTTTAAAGATATTTTTCTACACTTTCACCATCACACATCATCGCACTCTCGTCATCCCCTTGTTCAGGTTTCTCTGTGAGCTGGTTGTGGTCAGCATGTTTCAAAACAGCAGATTTCATGAGGCTCTGTAGATTGCAAAGCCCAGTCTCATGTTGTTGCAGGGAGCAGACTCCAGCCAAAACAAATTGCTCCCCTCTTGGATGCTTTGCCCTGGGGATGGGTGTTCACCTCCAGCCTGACTAGAAACACTTTCAGTTTCAACGTGATCATGGGCTGTTTAATAGCTTGAAGGGGCTTTTTGTCAGTGCTGTGGGTTTATATTTTTCCATCTGCTGTTCCCCATCCTGATGCAGTAACAACAAAAGCTCCTCTCCCTTTTTGTGCTTTTGTTTTAAGATATGTCAGCCAAGTGCTGCTAGTTTCCACTTTTTGTACTTTTTTCAAAAAAAACTTTATCATTGAGGAACATTTTGATCTTTGTTCTTTTTTTTTATTTGCATTACCAAATTCAGATTGACTTTGCAATATCTCTTTCCCTCTTTGTTTCTTGACCTCTGACACAGGTGTCTTTGGTGAGCTTATTTTCCATTCCCCATATACACTCTGCTTAGCCCTAAAAATCCTTTTTTTGGTGGTTTTTTTTTTTTTTTTTTTTTTTTTTTTCAATTAGATTGGGACTCATTCCCTAGATATCCCCCCTACTTTGTTTGGGGCTGCTCAGTACCAGCTTTTTTTTTTTCATCTTTGCCATACAGGTATTCTGAGCCGCTTAGAAATGTGTTTTTGAGCACTTCCATCCAGTTGATTTCCATGCCAAGTTCCTTAGATTCCTCATAGCTTATAGGAAATTGAAAAGATGAATTTTTGTGTTTCCCTAAATCACCTCTCCATGATTACAATTGCTTTCATCGAGGACTTTCAGCTACTTACAGTGTCTAAATTAGAACTGCCCTTTTCTAGTTCAGCAGCTGTAGGATTACAATTGTTGTCTTCTGCTTCCAGGAATATCTGTGGTCAGCTCTTTACGTTAAAAGTGGGTTCTTCAGTTGAGTATTTTGGGAAGTTGCAGTCCCACAGTAAGATAAGCCCTGTTGGCACTTCTGTCTTGCTGTGAACCTTGCAACCTTCACTGCACTGCCACGCAGGCTCTGTAGGGTGTAGGATAATCTGTGGTGTGGCCCCTCCTTCTTCCAAGCAGTGTTGACCCCATATCATTGCAGTCCTTTGGGGTTTCTCATTCTGCTACCTCAGTTTTCTCTTGCAGTGCTTTTCTCTTGGTATCAGTATGTTAATCCGTGCTCTTGTTTCTTACTCATCATCTGTGATTTCTGGCTAATTATCTAACATCCTATCTGACTGCTGCTATTAATGTTCATATGCTCTTTGCTCTCATAAGTTTGGATATTATGTGCTTTTTTGTCCATATTTACCAATCCCCCATCTGTTTATTAAATGTGGGAATTAACTGATTTTCCTGATTATCCTGTCTCTAGAGGTGTTTTTTTCTGTAGTTTAAAACTCCTGGCTGTGCCTGCTGTGATCACAGAAGGACATATCTCATACACAGAGCAATGTCCTCTTTTTTCATGAATGCCTTCTGCTAGTGGAACACCCTAAAACTTCCCTTCCAGTGTCAGCTCTTGAACATATGGATGATATTAACTTGTAGCAGCTTTTCCTTCCTTTTGTAGCATCAAAAGGTCCTCAGGGATGATGCTCAGAGTCTAAGACTGGTCTCCCCAGACTCTCTCTATAGCCTAGAGGGAGGCAGGCACTACCAGAGAGCATCTAAAATAGGCTTCTGCTCCAAATTGCCTTCCTGGCCTACCAGCAGAAAGATTATCCTCTTCTGGGCTAAATTTAGTCCTGAGCCTGGTCCATGCCTGTGGTTGAGTTCTCCATCTGCACACTGAGACCAAGAGCCCTTCTCTTACTGGAAGGCCAGAGATAAACTCTGGGGGGGGGGGGAAGAAACTAGAATACTCTTAGTAAGAAGAATGAAGTGAAGTGGTGTAAATAAACAGAGAGCTGAGGACAGCCAGGGGACACAGAATGGAAAAGGAGATGGGGAAGTGGAATATGATGGAGAAGAATCAGGCTTCCAACATGTGAGCTGTGGCCTTGCAATCAGAAGTAGCTGAAGGACTTTCCTGGTGCAAAGACATCTTGCATCATCTCTCCAAGCAGGAAAAGTGAGCCCAGACTGATGTGTCTAAAGAATTATTGTTTTATTTCCCATTAAGAGGGTAGACACAAAATCAGATTTCCACTCTGAGTTGTCTTATATTTTTAGCCTGTGATTGGATTGCAAATGCACACTGGATATTTACATTTCTGGAAGCAGATTCTGGTGCTGTTGTCTTAACCAGGATCCAAGTTAATTTGCTGAGCTTCCAGATGGGAGCCATTTGTTTCTCTATTACACATTTGCAGGAATGCTTGATTTAATCTAGATTTTCTAGCTCAGTAATTTGCCTATTTTAGCATTCAAGCATTTTCCCTTCCTCCCCCTCTGCTTTTCTTTTCCCCCCTTATCCACTGTGCAGAGTGAAGAAAATGGGTTTTGCAAAAGAAGCCACCTGTCCATCATCCATCCAGTGTGGGAGCTCTTGGGGAGCTGATTGTCCTTCCACCTCCCACAAAAGGTTTCCTGAGAGGTGCCTAAGTGCAAGACATAGCTGGTAGAGCTCTCAGCCCTGCTTCACTTTGTTGAGGCTCATCACATTTTGCTGTCTTCTTTGTTTTAAACTATATAATGGTCACCTTATTCTGGTCTAGTCCATGTGCTGAATATAGATGTTGCTACACTATTGGCTCTTTCTCTGTTGTGGGTAAATAAGGATATTTGTAGGAGGAGGTTCATAATTTTCCTTAGCAACATTCAGCCTCCAGTGCATTGAGTGGCTTGTGATTGTATTATAGCCATTCCTTTAATGAAATTTTGAACTACATGTCTCTCTTGCAATCACTCCTGCCTGGGGTCCTTGGCCAGGCAAGCACTGTGTGTAGCATTGCTGTGGTGTACAGAGCATACTGAAGCAGCAGATGAGATGCAGGCAGGTAATGTTAGCTCACAACCCAGCTCTTTTCTTCATTGCTGTATTTTCCATAACAGCTAAGACTGTGGTAGGAAAAAATGATGCACCATGTTCTAGCTACTTTAGTTTCAGAATGACTGTATTGAACCAGCTTGAGGTCAACTTTATTATTTCTTCTTCTTGTATTACAAATTCCCAGTGCTCCAAATAGCCAAATGTCATTCCAGAAAAACACACAAGTGCTGCACAGAGAGTTTGCATCCCTAAGGCCTGGTGACACAGCATGCCTGGGGTGACAGGCACGACTGAGAGCTCAGCTGGAGCAGGTTGGGCTGGCACTGTGCAGTGCTTAGCATGTAGATGGATGTGCACAATTACCCTGTGTGGTTTCTGTGTTGCTTGTGGTGATGGAGCAGCTGAAGGAAGCTGGAGCTGGCAGGGAATGTGCAATAGCCAGCTGTCCTACATCATTCCTTGCTGAGGTGAGTTGTCTGTGAGGCAGTGATGATGGCAATGACATGAGATACCAAAGAATATATTTTTGTTCTTCATCTGTGCTACACAAAGTCTTGCTGCCTCCTGGTCTGGGACTCAGGCCCCAAGATGCTGGGGTGATGCTTTCAGCTAGGGAGTGCCCAACCTTTGCAACTGTGGTACAAAGTGGGGTGGCTGGCTGTGCAGTCAGGTACTCACAGTCAGGGCCTTGGTACTTGTACCTTTTGGGCATGAAAGGGTCAACATTGCATATGAGCAGACAGGTTTTGGAGTGCTTTATCGGGGGGGGAGGAGGTGAGGCAGGGCAGGTGAAGCAATAGTGTGGCTGTACCTGGGAAGGGGGCACAGGCTCAGGATGTGGCTCATCCTCAGCACGAGGACAGGGGATACATCTTGTACATGCTCAAAGCATCAGGGCAAAACTTGGGCATGATTCCCAGCACCACTGGCAGGCCAAGCACCACAGAGGCAAAGATGATGCAGTGGAAATGTCACAGGAAAAGATTATTTGGTTGCCAGTTCTCAGGTTAGCCTGTCAGGTTAACAGACAGTAATTCAAACAGGGTGGGATTTCTTTAGAGGGAATAAAGTAGTATAACAGATGGTTAAATTCTTATATTACATATTTGAAGATAATAATGAGCCATTAGTGGGAGAACTGGTTTAATTTACTTACAGGATCTGAAATTACATTATATATTTGAATAGGAAAATAATATTTTATATTATTTGATATAAAATATATTATATCTGTTATTAGAGCATTGTTTCTTATCTTTCTCTTCCACTGTAAAAAAAGGCTGAATATAAAGAAGAAAAATATTGCATTATTAGTAAGATCTGATATGTAGCTGATAGATAAGCTTGTTGCATTGAGAAGGCCATCCTGGAAATTTTCTCCCTATTAAGCTGTGCATGCAAACTCAGTACGACTCTCTAGTAGTTTCTCAGAGTCTTTTCCTGCCTCAGTGTGATCAGGACACTGAAAACACGGGATTATCCCCTCTGCTGCCCCCAGTCACAGCAGTGTGCATGTGTTGTGGAAATGGCTCAGCAAGGCTGCCCTGCAGCAGCCCGAGCTGGTTCAGGCTACCTAGGAAATCCTATTAAGTCAGAAGTGTCAATACAGTATGCACAACTTTGGTGCAGAGGGGCTATTTATAGCTTCTGTAAGAGTATTGTGTGCACAGGGCTTTTCTTTCACACCTAATCAGGGACCTTGACAGACCATCCCTTTTACCTGCACTGCCAGACCTCTGAGAGCAGCGGTGCTTTAGCTGGAAATCCTCATCATCTTCTAAGAGCAGCTGAGGGCTGTTGTGGAGGAGGAGGCCACGATTTTCCACCTGCCTCTCTGCACATCATCTGCTCCTCTCCTGCCTCGCTGGGATCAGCCCTTTGGCCCCTGGGGCATGCAGTGCCCTGCTGTCAGCCTGTGGGAACAGGAGGGTGCCACATCTATTCAGTGATGCCATTACATCTCTGAAACTTTTCTCTGCAATGAGTGAGCTTTGTGGGGTGCAGTGTGTAGGATCAGGAGGTTGGAGGGACAGGATGTGGCAGAGCTGCAGGGTTGGTAACAAGGTGAGGTGCTTGGCTTTCGTGGGAAAAGGTGATTTTCACACCCCACTGGCAATGTCAGTTCATGTTTTTTTCAGGTCTGCCTGGGGAGGTAGGAAGGACTCACCTAGTAGAAGTTTCCAGGCTGGGATAATCCAGTGGTGCAGCAAGAACCTCATTGGTGAGTGTGTGCTCACACTCGAGTTTTAAGCTTTGGCATTTGGCAAGCACACTAATAGTATGTCAAGGAGTTACCATTAATTAGTTTCAAAATAACATAGCATGGAGTGCAGCACAAAGAGGAACACGTTTCTTCCAGCAGCTGGCCTGAGCTGGGGTCCCCCCACTGCTGCCAGCCCCTGAGATCCTGCCACAAAGTGCAACCCCATGTGCTAACACAGCGTGGGAGCTGCTGCAGGCTTACTGCATCGAGTGAGTTGTTAGAGAGAGTCTTGGTTTTACTGGGTTTTTATGTTCTTGTTGGCAGCCATTTGTCAGTCTGCACAGAAATCTGATTAGCTGAGAATTGCTGGTTCTCTGGTATATGTTGACCTATAAAGTGAAGGATGCAGCAATAAACACAGCTAGGCTGCTGGAGGGATCTGTAGGATTCTTTGGAAGCTGGGAACGAGAGTTCTTGACACTTTCATGCTTTTCCTTTGGAAACTTGATGATGTTTGACCTGAGGGTTCTGTGCCAGCATTCCTTGAGGGGGCTGGCAGCATGTTTCAGCCCTCTGGTGCTGCTCTGTGGGGTATCTGTGTCCACCCCTGTGGTGAGACAAGAGGGAGCTGCCTTGCTCTGGGTGTTCTTGTGTGGGAGGGGAGCAGCAGGCTGGTGTTACTGCAGTGTCAAATCTACCCTGCTGGCAAAGAGGTGAGGCAGAGCCTCAGGCAGTGGGAAAGGGAACATGCTGCTTCTGCACAGCAAGGAAATTGTAGCTGGCTGTGGTGTTTCTGCCATGCTTCCTAACTATAAGCACACTGCTCCTTGCACAGTGGGGCTAGTTAGTAAAGCAGGTTTAATTCCAGTCTCCTTCAGAAAATGGGGCACAGTATAAGGTTTTCCCTTCACCCAGCAAATGTACCTCTCCATTGCTCTGTGTAAAATAACCTGTCCCCTTAAGCAAGGGGATAATTAAACTTGTCACCAGGCACCTTGGTGCATTTTCAGAGGGTGCTGGTTGGGCACTGTCAATAATTGGATAAAGCATGGACAAGGTAGCTAATGACACCTGCAAGAACCTGCAATGAGCTGTTTTGAAAACCCAGTCTGGCTGGTTGAGATGGGCCAAGAGGGCTGAGCAAGAGTGAAGCAAGGGAGGGTTATTAGCTAGCATAATCTACTGTCCTAAAGCCAACAATTTACCATGTGTTTGTTAGGTTGGACTGGGAGATGTTCCACTTCAGCTCTGCTTCCTGAAATGCACAAAAATGGTTGACAGCTTTTCCAACAGATTTTTGAATTAATTAAGGTATCTGCAGGGTTGCATTGAATCTACTTTTTATCCTAGTGTAGAGGAACACAGTGGTTGGAGTGACCAAACTGTCTTAGCTTCCACCTTTTTATATTCACAAACATGTTATTATTGTTGAGGTTGTGGAGCAAAGCTTGTGTCTTCAAGTCTTGTAATGCTTGAAGCTGTCCATCCTTTAGCTGCTGTGCAAACTCACCAAATTCTTCTTGTCTTGGAGTTAAAAGTCAGTAGGGAGACATTAAAATTGAGGCAGATGCCTTCTTATGTTTTCAGGTGCCTTGTTTTATGTCCCAAGTTTGCATTCATCAAAACATGGTTTACACTTACTGTCCAACAGTATGGTATTCAGCAAGTAGTGAGGACATTTTTCTGCTTGGGATGAGGCACTGCCAGCAATCTCAGGGTGGTGCAGAACTGGCGTGGCGTTTGCAAATGATCACTCATAAAGTCAGTGCTGTGATTAATTAGTGTTTGCAGAGCTCTGAAGCAGGCATTTCTGTATTAATAATGTTCATGTCTCAATGGCACTCTGCTGGTGTGGAGTTTCTCTTTGAACAGAAGTTGAAAACAGGTAATTTTGCCATTAGAGCCTGAATGTAGCCACATCAGACTGTGGGCACAAACTGGGTCTTGTGTTAATGTATTTGCTCCTTGAAAGTTTCTCACTTTGATTCAGAAGTCTTGCTGCTCAAGGTGTAGATATATGTGTACTGACCTAGTGCCCCCCTTCCTTTTAAAGAAGGTGAAGTTTCAATAGACAATTTGGAAAAAACAGGGAATCTTTCAACTTTATATTTGAACTTTGAGGGAATTTAAGTTCTGTGCTGAATGTTCCCATGGTGAATGGGGTCTCCTCCTAGCTCCAAAAATTCAATATGTTGACTGCAAAACTATCTGCTGCTGGGGAACTCTTTAATTCTTTCCACCTGTCTGCACCTCTGAAACTAAAATTTGAGGAGTCACTTAAGATCCTGTAACTTGTTTATCTGAAACACTCGAAGAAGTTACAAGTAATGACATCTGAGGAGCTACAGAAGAGAATCAAGAGCCAGCTTCTGGTTAGTAGGGATTTAAAGCGGTGGTTGAACTTGTGGGAAGGGACTCATAATCCCACACTAGCTCTTCTTTCTCTGAAGAGTCTGCAGTGAAGTTTTGGAAGTGTGAGCTGCAACTTCTGCCAGTGCTCCTGAGTGTCCTGCATGGTTTTTGGGATGGAGGGAAAGGAGAGACAAGCTGAGAGCAGAGTCACCCTCACTCTTCAGGCTTTGCCTGCTTGAGAGACTCTTATTTTGCCAGTGTAGGAGCAGGGATACTGAGGGTCATAATGGAAATCTGTGGGGTGATATCTGCTCTACATCACTGCCTAGGAATTTTTGAGTGTTGGAAGGATGCAAAAAGTGAAACCCGTCACTGGGTGGAGTGAGCGTGAACATGTGGTTTGTGCGTGTGGTTTTGCTTTTTATTTAAGGGAGGAAAAAAAAGGTTAAAAATAAACTGCTGGCTTGCCTCCACTTCCTGGTTCACACAGGGCTGTGAAGGAGCAGCCAAAGGGATGGCCAGTCCAGCCTGGAGACCCTTGTGCCTGAGCCCAGGGCATCTGGAGGGGTGAGGTGAGGGGGTGAGTACAGGGCAGCCAGTGAGGAGTGGGGCTGGTGATGTGGGGCTGTTCCTTCTCTGGGTCCCAGGGGTGACCCTGCAGTCAGTTGGTGTCTGTCCCACTTGCCATGGCTGCACAAAGTTCTTCTACACCCATAAATATTTGTTGTGGGGCAATGTTTAGGTCCTCCATCAGTCCCAAGTGTATGTTTTGGCAGTGAGGGAAGGGGTTGGCTACTGGAGTAGTTTGGAGGTCTGGAATGGCTTAGAGGTCTAGGTGAAATGGGTGAGCAAGCAGAGAAATGGTGAAGCCATCAAAAATGTGTACTGTAATGGCAGCCCCATGTGCCAGCACAACAATGTGGTGACAGGGTGATGTAACTGGTGCCAAAACTGGGCCTGACACCCACTGGGCACTGTGTGACACCAGCCATGGCAGCTTCAGAGGGCTTTGCTCTCCAGGGAGGAGCAGTGAGTGCAGGGGTGGTTTGCTGAGCCAGTTCTGGGGGAGCTGCAGGGAAGGGAGAAAGGCATCTCCTGGCTGAAGGGATGGTGCAGCTGTGTTTGTCAAGAGGTGCCTTGGGAGTTTATTTTTGCATGAAGGATACTACACTTTTTTTGTTTGTTTGTTTTGAAAGAAAACCTAATGACACTCCGTAGACAGTGCACAGGTGATTAAAATGTTCATAATACCAAGATGTTTATGAATAAGTTGACAAAAGCTGTTGGAAGTTGCATTGTGTTCTTTGCTCTTTACAAGCAGGATTGAAATTCCCCAAGGTTGTCATCAGTAAGGTGTTGTGGAGCCTGGTTCTTGCACAAGCTGCCAGCAAAGACATTTATATTATCCATGTAAGCTAAATTTGTTTTACTCCTCCTTGTTTGAACCTCTATGAGCCTGCCTCATTTGTCCTAAATCCAGAAGCAAATTATTTGGAAAGATTTTTCTGAAAATCCTCCTAAATTTTGTCAGTGATTTCATGTCATTAGTCCTACCAATGTCTCTGTATTTACATTGCATATTTATACTTCACTGTTTTGTAGTTCACAGAGGCTTAGAAACCTCCTGGAAAATTTTGTGTCAAGCAGTGAAGCAACCTCATGGAGTCATCAGTGGCTTTGGTCCTTTGTGATCTCAGTTTTCTGGCCTATATGAAGTGTTTTTCCCACAGCTTGGAGGAGATGGTGCTGGCAGGTTCAGCTGTGGACTGGTGGAGTGGCACCAGGAAGGTGTGGACTTGCTGAGCAGTGAGTTGCACATCTGGGGTACCTAATGAGAAGCATTTTAAAAGTGTTAGAGGATAATGGATATTACATCTTTATGTAAAAGGTAATTCAAACAGTGTCTGGAGGGATTGCAGGTCACTCATCTAGCTGGCAAAGCATCTGAATGTCAGAGCTGCATGGAGAAGCATCTTGCCATACTTGGGACTGTTCTGAAAGATTAAAATTGAAGGAGGTAACTTTGTGGAAAGAAAAACATGGCTGGTGTGGTGCAATTGGACAGTCTGTGTTTCTTTCCACCTATTTTTTCCCCTAAAGCAAGTCCCAGCCCTGGTGGCTCCACCTCTGTTGCATGGCCCTGTGGGGATGCTCTGGGCTGTGGCCACTGAGCCCCAAAGCACCAGGGTAGAGATGCTCCAGGGGAAGAGATGCTCCTGCATTGACTGGAGTGGTGGCACAAGGGCTGGGAGTTTGTTTGGCAATGGTTGTCATCACCTTGTCCTTGCTGCTGTTGCAGCCCAGGGATGGTTGTGGCTCTTATGAGCTGCAGTTCGTGCATCTACTTGGTTTGCTTCTGTGGGGAAGAATTGATTCTAGCACAGGGATGTTCTTGTGTATCTGACAGTTTCAGCTTGGCTTGACTTTTGTGACTAATTGCTGCAGCAATTGAATTTGGTGTCTGAAGGCAGCACTGCAGTCATGCATGATGGGTAAGAACAAAACTAATTTTTCTGTTTTTAATCCAGCCAGTTTGGCCAGTTTAGTTGTTGGATGTTTGGCTGGATTTTTGTTATTTTGAGGTGTGTATGTGTTTGTGGCTTTTTTTGTTCTTAGGAAAAAATAATAGCCTCTTGCCTGTTTAATGTAATGTAATTAGATGGCAGAGCAAACTATTGAATGGCTCTGGCTAAAGCTGTGAAAAAGTATTTTTAACTTCATGCTGTTGTATGAAGGGTTTTCCTTTTTCTGCCTTTATGATGCTGACTGCCCTTTTATATTTTAGCATCTGTTCCTGTAAGAATGTGAAAGGAAATGAGCTGGCTCAGCAGAAACTGAAACCCAAACTAATCTCACACTGTAGTAAATGCTCAATAGTCTCATTGTCCCTGGGCACTTCAGCAGTGAATCCAGGGGGGAAAACCACAACCAGCATTAAAACCTGAAATAGATGGCAGCGAAGGCACCAAAGCCCTCTGTTGTTTCCCCCAGCACCCCACAGGCTGCAGTGGCCCATGAGCACACAGCAGAGCCCTGTGTGTGGCTGGGCTGCAGGCTGCTCCTGTCCCCTGCCCCAGCCCGGGCAGCCGGCTCCTGCCAAAGCTCCTTATGAGCTTTCCGAGGCTGCCTGCCACACGTCCCACCGAGTCTCCTGTCCTTTCACCCCGTGCTTCCCTGCTTACATAACTGGCTCAGGTACTGCACTCCCTGCCCTCCCTGCCCTGCCTCCAGCACTCCTGCATCACTCAGCCTCTTTGTTCCAACAAATAGCTTCCCAGCCAAGTCACTCCTTAGGTGAGGCTGGAAGTGTTTTGAGGCAGAGACACCAAGTTTACATTCTTGCCTATTTTGTTTTGCAGATCTGTTTCATACCTAAATTCACTGGGATTATTTAATGAAAGTATATGGAGAATAACATTTCTCATTTAAAAAAAAAAAAAAAATCCTGGTAGCTTGTGAACCCATGGTGCTTTCTCTGGTCAGAAACTGAAAGTGAAATGGATTGTTTTTAATTGCTTTATCAGTCTGAGAGAAGTGTAGAGATTACTAGAGCATACACAGAAGGAAGTAAAGTGTTTTAATGATCTGAGTGGCTAATTTGTTTAGTATGAGTTGTCACTGAACTTTCAGTTTGGCACTTAGGGTTTTAGTTTGTTAAATACAAATAAATAAAGCATGGAAATGGAGTTTCTAACTATTGTCCAGTTCAGCTGTGCATATATTCTTCAGTGTTTCAAGCAGGTTTGTTCAATCCGTGTTGAGCAAATTCCCCAGCTGGGCTTTTCCATGCTGACAGGGATGAGGGAGGTGTTCCTGAGCCTCTGCTCTGGTGGATCCCACCTGGAGCACTGTGTCCAGCTCAGGAACCTCCAGCACAGGCAGGGACATGGACTTGGTACAGTCAGTCCAGAGGAGGGTCATGAAGATCATCAGGGGGATGGAGCTCCTCCCCTGGAGCAAAGGCTGAGAGAGCTGGAGTTGTTCAGCCTGGAGGAGGCTCCAAGGAGACCTCATTGCAATATTTTAATATGAAAAGGCTCATAAAAATTATGGAGAAAGGTGGGGTATTTTCAGGGACTGTAGTGACAAGGAGCAGGTTTAGACTGAAAGAGGGCAAGTTTAGATTGGACAAAAGGAACAGATTTACTGTGAGGGTGGTGAGAACCTGGAGCAGGTTGCCCAGAGTTATGGATGCCCCATGTTTTGAATATTCTAGGCCAGGTTGGCTGGAGCTTTGAGCAACCTAGTCTGGTGTGATGTGTCCCTGACCATGGCAGGGGGTTGAGCTGGATGATCTTTAAAGGTCTCTCCTGACTCAAACCATCCTGTGATTATGTGATTATTTCAGTCTGATCTGGTGCCAAAATTTGCATTTGTTTACTGGCAAGGGCTAATATTTATACTGTACTATAACAACTGTTGGCACTACTGCTTGATGAAGGTAAGCAAAATTCCTCTGTCTGAGCGGAAAAAATGTTCTTCAAGTTTAAGACAGGAGGCCTCTAATATTTTCAGTCAGGGCAAATTTAATGATATTTAAGAGACTGGGAGGCAGCAGTAGGAAAAAGACCATAACCTTTTAAAGAGACGAAGCCTTTTTATTTTTTATCTTTTTTTTTTTGCTTGTCAAGCATTGCCATTTATCAGACAGCTCCTCTATCTCTAGCCCATCTTTAGACCTGCTAAGGACTGACTTGAAAGGACTCTCCACCTCATCAGTGGAGGGTAATGTTTGCCGCTGCAAAATGTGTTTCTGCAGCCAGCAGCCTGGCAAAGAAGGGAAGTCCCATCAGCTGCCTTTCAGCTTGAATTACTCACTTTTGGCACAGCAGCAGGCTCTTTTTGGCCCAGTGTATGGTGCCTGGCACAGCAGAAGCAAGATCTCAGCTGCCACTTCTCTGCATCGCAGCAGGAGCCCTTCAGCATCTTGCTTTAGTGTTGGGGCAGCCACTGGCAGGTGTTCCCCCTTGCAGAGCTGGAGCAGTAGGCTTTCCACTGGTTAACTTTAACTTGTACTAGCCTAAGATGTGCTCACAGTGAAAAAATGGGAGCTCCCACTGGTTGTATGGATGTTTGAAACCAGGTTACTCCTATCAAATGTAGGTCTGGAGTGCGTACATGCCATGGATTTCTCCTGGAAAGCTACAGCCTTGGAAATCCTGGCAGCAGCAGCAGCATCAAAAAACTGGATGTGTTTTAGTGGGGTTATTTGTGGGCAGAATGGTGCTGTGTTTGAGGAGCTCTGTGGGCTTTGCCTGAGGTGCTCCTAGCAGCCCTGTGAGCTCATGGTGCAGCCTGGAGGAATGTGCTCCTGCAGCTTCCTCCCTGCTGGAAAGAGCAGTGCCAGTGGAATAGCAGTCCCTTTCCATAGGAAAAGTCAATATGGGGGGTTTCATGCACAGACAAATCTTATTCAGTGGGTTGCTAAGACATTTTTAATGACTGACATGTCAGCAGTGATGGGCCATCAGAGTGAGTGTCCAGCTAGGCAGAGCTGTGCCTGGCCAAGATGTCTGCATGCCCCAGTGTACATCCAAATGCCATTATGGCATAGCACAGAATTCTGGCAAACTTGGGGTATTTTTGCACAGCTTCTCCCCATCCACTGGCTTGCACAGTGATCCAGTCCATGTTGTGTTGCTCTGGTGTGAATGCTGCTTGGAGCAAAGGGAAGTGTTGTGCAAGATCCCTGTGGGTCCACCCATGGGTTAGAGCAGCAAACACACACTTCTTTTAATGTAAAATTTCTTTAGAAAGGGAAAAAAGTGCTTTTCTCAGAAGCAAATCTCTCACTGATTACAAGCACCATGGATCTGTAAATGTGCATGAATATTTCCTGAGCTGCTTCTGCTGCCCCTACAGTGAATCCTGAGGATCCTCACACTCCAAGGGGGCTACAGCCTGCTTGTAGCACTCAGGGATATTTTCAGTCACCTTTTTCACTGCTTAGCAAGGGGGGATTATTTTTACTGTATTTTCAGAGCAAACTGATGTCTGTTTATGTTTGTTTCAGCTGTTCCTCTGATGTTCCAGATCTGAATTTTACCCTCTATGAGGAAAAAAACAAACCTTTTATTTTGAATAAAATAGAAATAAATATATGTGTGTAGTACACAGACCTACTGAATAGGAAATAGAGAGTGATTGTGGTCTCCCTTGCTTGAGGGTGTGGTTACATTTGGTTGGTTGGTTGGCTTTGTATGACCCTGCTGTTTTATTTTTAAAACAAATAGGCTATTATTCCCTGTTCATTCACTGGATGAGTGATAAAAGTGTCCTCCTCATTCACCTGACACTGAGAGCTAGAGAAGAAACTGGAAAAATCCTTGTATGACTCTCACAACTAAGTTTTACATGTGGAGATGTTCCAGGAATGTGCTGGATCACTTTCTTCTTGGCATTATTTTTCCTCTGAGCTTTACATCTCATCCATTAGACCTTCTCAGCAGATGGGTTTTGAATCTCCACATTCAGGGGTGCACAGGTCACGTATTTGAGCCATGACACTGCCATTTGCCATCAGCTTGGAAAGAGATCAGGATGTCATTCTGAGAGAGCAGGGTGCCCCTTTGGATGGCAGGAACAGAAAAGCCATGAAACACAGGTTGGTCTGTCCCTGGACAGGAGAGAAGCTGCTGGCTGGGGCTGTGGAGGAGAGCCCAGGCAGGGCTGAACACAGATTGACCCAAGGCACTAAGGTCAAAAGGCAAATCCCCTCCTTGGGAGGGAGCCCAGTGCAGATAAAGAGAGTCGGTGCTGAGGCGGTGCGTGCGGTGCCAGGGTCAGGAGTGTCACTGCACGAGGTGCAGGGAGGATTCCTGACATGGGGAAAGGACACTGGGTGGCTGAGGGGAGGCAAGAAGAACCTGGGCAGCCAAACCAGGAAAGCCAAGGCTGATGTGGCAGTGATGGCTCTCTATCCCTGTGTGTAGCAGAGGGAAGTTACAGAGAGGATGGTGCTGGGACCAGAGCAAATGTGGTTACCAGCACTGAATACACTGAAGCTCAAATTAGAAGATGATTTTGAGCCAGTAGAGGATTGACTTGACTGGGGTGGTGGGAGCAAAGCCTGGCTGGCTTTTGGGATAAAGCTCAGGAAGAAAGCCAGTGACTGATGCTACATCTGCCATATCAGGGCCTGAACACAGTTTTACTGAAAGGAGCAGCTCGTCTTCAGGAATATTGAAAATAATGAGTATTGACTGCATTAAAGTACAAGTATATTAAGATACATCCACTCTGACATAGCTCTGTACTGAAGCCATTAGGGCAAAGATGAGTAACAGAAGCTAATAGGACATTAGGACAGCTTGGAAACAACAAGAAATACAGAAATAAACTGTAATAGTGATGTTGAATTTGCAGGAACAGAGGCATTCAGCATCTTTGCTTCTGTGCATGCCACTGATGGATATGCCTTTCCAGGGCTGGCACTTCTCACTCTTGGCTGCAAATTTGGTGTTGGCATGGGCTGCTTCTTACTGCACTTTGCCTTATTTCAGCCCAACAGAGTCACCTCTCCAGCAGAGTGCTAACCAGATTGCCATGGGGTGTGAATTAGTTGAGAAAATTTGGGAGTTTTATAAGAACAGTAAAGTTATTGATAGCAGTTTGCTGTCCAGTGAAGCCAGAGCCCAGCAGATAATTGCTGCAAGAAGTAGTTTTGACTCTTTCACTCCTTTCTAAAGCAGGACAGGAGTTGAGAACTTTCCCAAATTCAGACCAAATGCAGTTTCAATGGTTGTCTCAGCAGGTCAATATCACAGATGTCTGTTCCAAACTGGTGGGTAATTGCTTTGTGCAAAGCCATTCATGAAATAATTTTTTCCTCCAGGACTGTGAAATCTGCTTATTCCATCCCATTGCAGAGCAAAGCCATTTTTTACTGCAACAGAAATGTATGCACAACTCAGTTCTTTCTGACCTGCCTACAGCTTTGTTTTTTGTTGTGAGAATATAATTTGAAGTTTATTTTTTCCACATTGCCTCTTAATCTCTCTAGCCTGATATTTTCCAAACCTGTGGTTTCCTTCCTTCTCTCTCTTATTTTCTGTTATTAAGTCTTCCAGACCACTGAAAATATCTGAGATGTAAAAGTTTTTTAGCAATTTTGGCACAGCATGAGTCTTCTTTTGGGTTTAAGCAATGGGTGCTCTAGCAGACTAAGGGCAGGCTGGAAAACAACAAACAGGCTTCTTGCTGTGGGCTGATGCTTAGGGTGGAAAACAGGGAAGATGGGCATTATCACAGCTGAACACGTACTCTAAAATGGATGGACAAGATAATGGATGTGGTACTGTACAGAGGAAAGATCAGGATGGTTTGAAAGTCTGTGTTACTGTGTTTAAGGTCTGATTCTGTTACAACCAAGCAAAGTAAATATTCCATTGGTATTTGTTAGGAGGGGGATGGTTTTGGTCAGTGCCATTTTCTCATCAGTATTGTTGCCCAACCCTGGCTCCCATGTTCTTGGTCTGTGTGTGGGACTGTGTGAGAGGCAGGAGGGAGGCAAGGGGGGAAGATCCCATGGGGCTGCAGAGGTGGGGAGGGTAGAAAGGAGCTGTGGGAAAGGAGCAGATTGAATGTCTCTGTCCATCAGAATAAATGTGCTGCTGCAGCCTCATAGGCCACACAGGAAGGGCTAAAAGGTAAATGGGTCTGAGAATGGTGTGATGTTGAAATGGCATTGCAAAGTGTAAGTGTACACTTTGATTTACCTTTTTCTTCAAAAGATGTGCTTGACAGGCAAGTCTGGCTCTGCACCTTTGGTGGCAGAGCTGAGAGCACTGTCTTGAGGTTTTACAGGCTTTTTTGTCTAGTTGGTGCCAGTCACAGTGGGACTGTGAGCAGCTCAGCCCTCCCCCACTTCCCACCAGCATGTTGGAAACTGCAGCAGAGCAGCAGAATTCCCTAGGAGAGCTCCATCAGCCTTCAGCTGGGTCCCAGTCAGACAGGACTTTCTTCCAGCAGCAGCCCTTTCAGTCTTCAGCAGAGCCCAGGAGGAGGTTTATTTAAAGCCCCAGTCCTTTCTGTGGAGGAAGTAGGAAGCGCTTCCTCCCTGTAGATCTCTATCCAAAGCTTTTGTCCATTTTCTTACAGTCCCACCCTGCTTGGAGTCGCTCCAAAACCCAGCACACCAGGGCTGTGCTATTGTTCAGCAGAGTCATCCTTAGATGCAGCTTTTCTCCTTTTCTAAAATACAGAGTTTGGGCACCAAAATGCTGAACAGCTCTGTCCTGGGCTATGGGATGTATAAATACCCATCTGTCTACCCTGCCCCACCATCCTCCTACAGCTGGAAATTCAGTTGCAGAGGAAATACAAGGGTCGACATTCCTTTGGGAAGCTGTTTGATTCTTACCACTGAGTTTTACTTGGGAAACTTAAAGGAGGTCTCAAAATAGGTCTGATAAGTCATAATCTCTGCAATAGAGGGTCAAGAATCTAAAAAAATAGTGTTAACCACAAAAGTGAGAGTGCCTAAAGTGCTTTTAAGGTACTAGTGCTTGCTCTCTTCAGAGCAGGGGTGGGGAAATGTGGGATTATTTCTGTTATGATGCATTTATCTCAGAGAAGTACAGCAGCAGGATCAGGTCTGTGTTTGCAGGGGGGATAAGAAGAGTCTGAATGACAGGCTCGGTCAGGGGAGAGTGTCAGTCAGAGGATTTACCTGGTTCTTCCACAGCCCAGCTTGGGAGCTTTATTCGCTTCAGCTGAGCAAATAAGATTTCATCTTCCTCTGGCAGGAACCTTTCCCCCAATGCCAGTGTGGCTCCAAACATCTATATCAGCTGTGGAACTGACTGACCCTGAGGATGGTACATTTGCTGGCCTTCCCTCTTCAAGGTGTGCAGTGCCAACAAAGAGCTGTTAGCGGGATTGAAGGCGAAGGGAAGCACCTTGCTGTTGTGTGCTGAAAGATGATGTGTGCACACCCCAGGAGAAGGCATCGCTTCAGAAACCCTTAATTCCTGCACCATCCTCCACCATCAGAGCCCTCCTTTTAACCACTGTTGCAGCCTTTAAACACTTTTTTCCTGTTCCTTTCCAGAGGAAAAAATAAATTATAAATTATTGTGTTGATCTTACGCAAATGCTGCATTTACGGAAAGATCTTGTTGACATGGTTTCTCACACAGGATACCTTCTCCTCCTGCAGAAAAGCTGCTGAAAGCTTCCAGGGAAATAGATAATGTTATCCTTGGGGAAGGGAAATGAAAAAAAAAAAAAAAACACAAAAAAAATCTGAAGTGCCAGCCTGGTGTGGATATTGGTTTGCAAAAGATGCAGAATTTGGTTTAGTAGGATTTTTTTAAGTCCTGTTAGAAGGGGAGCAGACTAGTAGTTGTTACCTGGTGTAGTTTAGGGTGTTTCAGAGACCAGAGTGGTAAATTAAGGTGTTAAAAAAATGGCTGAGGTCAGTATTTGACCACCTGCTGTGGCCATACACAGGAAAGCTTATCTGTCCATGGCCTGATATGCTAAAACCTTACGGATTAGGTGCTCTTTTTGCATTTGCTAAAATAAAGTTCATTAAGATCTTTCCACCTGGGAGAGCAATTTTAAGGGGCTATCAGTAGTAGGTTTTCTCCCTTTTCCTCGTGTGCACATCCAAGTCCATCTCCTGCATCACTGTTGAGAGAAGGCACATTTCCTGTTTTTGCAGTCGAGACCTTCACCCATGTGGCACCAAGGCTGTGGGACAGGATGTGCCCCATGTGGTCTCAGGTAGAGGTCAGCTCTTCTCACCCCTCTTGGGATGCTTCCTGCTTCAAAACCATCACATCTTCCTGTGACTATACCCAGTTAGGGAAGAAAATGTGCCCATTTGGCTGATACTGGCATCAAATAGATATAAATATAAAATTCAGCACGATTTGATTTTCCATTTGTTTCTTACCCTGCCTGCTAACTGAGGCTCAGCTCCAGCCCTCACGTACAGTGCTCAGAAAAACACATTTAGTGTGGGTATTGCTGGGGATGGAGCCCTGTGGTGGAGGTTAATGAGAAAAGTGATGTCTGGAGTGCAGATTGCACGATTTGCTTCCAAGATGCTTTGCATTGAAGTGTCAAATGCTACACAGAAATGCCAGAAGAGAGAAAGGATTTTCATAGGGCTATTCTTGGTGTCCCTAAAATTACCACTGTCTCTTCTTTCTCCTCTGATATGAAGCACTCCCTTTCTTGGAGACAGACAGTCATATTGTTCTTCTGCATAATTTATAGTGAATACACTTAAGAGCAAATCAAACTCTTGAGTGTTCAGAATTAATGGAAGTTGCAGCTACTAAATGTGTGGGCTGGGACTGGAGGTGTCCTGCTGTGCTGCTGCACCAGCCTTCTCTTGACTTGGTCTTGGCTGCTGGCAGAGTCCAGTCAGTGCTGTCTCTGACAGCTTAGTGAAGGGGTGGTGTCCATTTTTACAGGGATTTTAGAGGAACTGGTCACAAAATCATAAGGATTGCTGTTTTCTGGAGATAACCCTCCCATTTTCAATGATGGAAGCCGAAGTGAGAGGTGAGAGGTGTTACTGTACCCCTGAGCATCATGCATGGCCAGAGAGATGGTCTGTCATATAACTGCTGGTCAAAAGGGCCCATTGTGTTCAGATCCATCTAAGAGGAGCACCTGGATCATCCCCATGATCCTTTGGAGTTCACACCACCAAGGCACTGCCTTGGGCAAATGCAGCTGGTTGCCTGTGGGAGCCACCAGCCTTGGCATGGGCAGTCCTTGCCACCCAGGGAGGGCAGCAGGACCTTGCAGGGCAGCTGGGTGTCCACTTCCCAGCACAAATGTGCTGCAATCCAACAAAAGGTGCTTGCCTTTGTGTTCTCAAGGCACAAAGGCTGCTCTGATAATAACCTGAACACAAACCTTGCATTGTGCTCCTGGTGTGATGCTTTGTCCAGGGTGTGTCCTGGGTCCGTGACTTTCCTGCACAGGATAGTAGCTGCTGTAATTTTGGCTCCTTGATTCTAAAAATGAATTTTAAAAAACCCAAAGATTGGTACACACCTCGAGTAATATCCTTAGCTATTGTAGAGCTTGGGCTGATTCCTGCCAGCAGATTTGGTATTCTGCTCCTTGAATTGCTGCATCCAGCAGAACCAGGTTCCTTCCTTATGGGTGGGATGCTGTTCTCATGTAGTTATTTCACTCTCAGTTTTTAATTCACATCTCTGTAAGGAAAAAATCCAAGAAAGTTAAAATCTAGGTTTGCTATTAGATTTGAAACTTCAGTGGTTTGGGGGTTTTTGTTTTCTTTTTTTCATTCAACAAACAGGAAAATAAAGGTGTGAAACAGTTTGATTACTGTTATTAGTGGTTACCACTGAAGGGGAAATAGAACACTGTTTTGAGAAAAATTTTGGTTTAGTGGAGTGTATTTTTGCAAAGAATTTAACTTTTGGCTTTTGTGCTATTTTGAAGTGAGAATCAATTTTTAAAAACAGGTACTTTAGAAATCTAGATTAATAAAATAAATGGATGCATATATATTAGATTTAATATTTTTTAACAAAACCAACCCATGTATTAGCTGTAGAAATTGTTAGCCATAGCTGTGTGTTTGGAGGTTGAACATGTTGGTAACAAAGAACCTTTCTCTTTTGGCTGAAGTTTTTTCCTCCAATATATCTTAATACTTCTAGTTAACTATTAATTTTTGTCAGAGATAGCTGGTTGGCAAATCTCCAAAGCCACATTTTGGAGCATCTTTTTGATGCCTTAAGTTTTAGCATTCATATTTTTCAGATTCTATACTTCATTAGTGTATAACTGAACTTCATATAAAGTGTTGGCAAATTCTCCTCACGGTTTAGTTAGACAAAACAATCCTTTTCCAGCCCAGAAACCAAGGACACCATTGCAGCTTCAGGCCCCAAAATTGTAAATAGTGAATTGAGGAGAGGATGGCACTTCATAACCTGAAGCTGTAATTGGACAATTAACCCCAATATGTAAAAGAACCAAAACTTACAAAAGTGTGAAAACTCATGACATGCCATCCATCTTGGGTGCAGCCCTGGCCAGGCTCTTGTACTGCCCATGGTGTATTCTTTGAAAACCTTTTAATAAATACCTACTTTATTCCTTTAACTCTGTCTAGCCTCTATCCTGAGGTAGCTTCTCAAGGAATTATTTTCACTAAGGATACACCTGCTAAAAAATGCTTTTTTAGTTAAATAAAAAGGTTTCTTTCCACTCTTTGAAAGCAAACCCAGCTCTCTGCCCTGCTATTTCAAAGTAGCTACCCTGAAGCCCTGCATCTCAGCACAGTACCTGCAGCTGGGGAAGGGAAGGATGTCAGAGCTTTTCCTTGTTTTTTTCATTTAGGCATCATTGGCCTAAATGAGACCATGCCTGAGGGCTGTGTATCATCTGTCATTGTCTGGTTAGCTGGTGTCACTGTCCCCAAACTCTCCATCTTCTCCACAGGAGTGGCTCTGATGCTGCAGAATTAGCTCAGGTGCCATTGGCTGGCTCTTGTTACTGCCAGAGTTTGACTAATTCTTCTGAAATTTAGTCTGGGTTCTTTCTCCCAGGGCTGTGATTATTCTGTAGAGAATTTTTCTGTGATTTACCTTCATCAATTAAATAAATGCATCATAGGAAACTTCTAAAATCTAATGACAAAACAGCCCAACTGTGCTACTTCTGTGGTTTTAATTGTATTAACAACACAGTGCCTTGTGCTAATTTTTATCACTTTTCTTCTTCTTTTCTAAAAATATCCTCTCTGATTTCCCAGTTTCCATCAGGAACCTTCCCCTGTCCTGCACTCATTGAGTTTTATTAAAAATTACGTATTACAATGCTATTTCAGTAATCATGACGTGGGTTTTTCCTCATGGAACCCAGCCTTCTCAGAAAAAGACCTTGTGCTCTAAGACATTGTGCAGGCATATTTTCCTTGATCTGCAATATTGTGTAAACAAGCTGTAACTTTTTTAAGCCTTGCCAACTTTGCACTGTGTCTGAAAAAATAGGACTGGCTCCTTCTCCCTTGGTTTTGTTTAAAAAAAAGGACAAAGGGAGGAGATGAGGAAAATCCACTCACGATTTTCTTTTCCTGTCTGCAATCACAAGCTGCATTGCTGCCCATACTGCTCCCACCCAAATTAACCCAATTTCCTAATTTACTTGAAATATTTCTGTGCTTTTCTTACTGCATTGGGAATATTTGCCCTTTACAGTAATAAGCTCTCCTCCCTGAGCTGGAGAACATAAAGGAGAGCTCCCCAAAAAATTGCCACGTTTCTGGTCCCAACATGGGTCTCATTTATTACTCCTTAGTAGCAGTTCATTAATGTCTGGGGGTAGTTTGTGTTTCTTTTGCTTCTTTTCAGTAGTTTGTAGCCATACCATCCATGGCAAGCTCTCCTCTGCTTTTCAGGGGTCAGTGTTGGTGGGCACAGTGGGTAGCAATGGGTGCAGCAGGTGTCAGCATCCTCTGGCTCCTCACTGTGGCTCCAGCACCTGGGAAGATCTGCCACTGTGATCTGCAAACACTTCACCACACACTTGTGATCCCAATGTAAAATGGCTCTCAGGGTAATGTACAGATGCTTGAGGTCATTGACTAACTGATTTTTACCTGTAAATCAGGAATATATAATCCTGAATAAAGTGACTTCTGTAGATGGAGCAACCCAGACACCTGTAAGTGAATTTATTCTGTTTCAGCCTTTGCAGCTGACTCCATTAAATAAACCTGCCAGCTTGGAAATATTTGTCTCACATAACCATTTGCAGGGTTGGAGTATTTGTGATTATATCCTTCTTTGGCAAGGTGGGGGTAGGTGGTTATGTATCATGGATTTCATCCCAGACACAGAATCAGTTTTTCAAGACCACACAGTTCCTGGGTACATGTTCATGGATAAACTTTCACAGTGAGGTGGCTCCAGGTCTTTTTACCAATTCACTCCACCTTCTGAAGGACATTCAGTGAGCATATGTGAATTGTTACTGAGTTGTCTGAAACTGAAATGCAGGTGGTACGTGGAGTGGCTCTTCCCTTTCACCTGCTGTTTTTAATAAACTTCTGAAAAGGATCGAACTTGAAAGTAAGTTGCAAAGTAGCTATGTCTATTATATAAATAAAAGCAGAATTAATCACTGAAAGTGAAAAATTTAAAAAGAACATTTGTTTATTTATTTAGAGAGGTCTTTTCTTGCTTGTCAGGTTTTTTTTTTCTTTATTTCCCCGAAGGCAGCAGCAGAAGCAGCTTCAGCCCCTCTTGACACGAGCCTTTCACATCTCAAACCTTGCAGGGTTTGGATTTTTTTGCAGCATTATCGATTAAAGTTTTTCTTTTGTTTCACTGGTTCTATTAGCTTTTGAAGAGGTAAAGACACTCCTTGTTGCAGTTCAGAGTTTATCAAAAGGTGTTTCTTTTGGCCGGTGTCTGCAGCCTGGGAACAAGAGGCAGGTGCTGCAGCGGCTGCGAGCGGGTGTCGCTTTTGCCGCAGGGCAGGAAAGGAGTTCACATCAGTTTACCCGGCAGGAGCAGATATCTATAGCAACGTGTTTGTATATCCTGTGCCTTCTCTGTTGCAACGCTCGTTGCTTAGGATACTGACATTAAAACATGTAACAAAATCTGCTCTTCACTCTGGGTTCATTATCTGTCCCAGCCCAGATCAGAAGCACTGGCCAGCCCTCCGCAAAGCCTGGTCCAGAGGATGGTGGTACGATCTGGTTTGCAGCCTGTTGCTGCATGATCATTTTTTACCTAAACATTTGGCACTAGCTGGGGTGTCTGGGAACCCATCTCTCCCTCATTCACTTGGCCCATGGGAGCTGGAGGCTTCCTAAACACATCTGTATGTTGGCTGAGTTGCTGTGGGCTGGTGCCACCCCTGCACAAAGTGTGTGCTCAAGGGTGTGTTCCTGAACTGTGGCAACACAGATCTTCAGTGGCTGAGGCTTGCATTTGGGGAGTTTTTTGTGGGGTTTTGTTTGGTTGGTTTGGTATTTGTTTGTGGGTGTTTTGTTTGCTTTTTTGTTTTTTACTACAATGATCAAACTTTTAAAAGTAGAGCCTCAGTGACAGATCTGATGCTTTAGCTATTTTAATGAAAAAAAATCTTCCACCCCTGTTGACATGGTTCTTGCATTTCAGACCAGCCCAGAGCAGTGTGTGCTGCCTGGCTTATGCTGTTCATTTTCTTTGGGCTCCTGCAGTCCTGTGGCACTGTGCTACAGCTTCATGACTCTAACAGATTTGACACACTTATTCTGCTTTACAAGTGGGCACTGCAAGAGAAATGGTGCTACACTTCTCCCCCGCAAAGCAGATAGCTCAGATAATATAAAGGGCATTTGTTCTGTTTCTCTGTGCACTGTCTGTCTCAGCTGGAGAGCACCTCTGTCCTACAGACAGGCATTTCATCAATTTTCCTCTTTTTATTAGCACTAAATAAGTATCCAAGGGGGTTTGCACAGGGAAATACATCTCTAAGGAGTTATTCCTCCTTTTGCAGCCGTAACTGATTCACTGAGAGGATCCCATCACGAGCTCCTTTCAAGGCATTTTTTCACGAGCTTTGCAGTAAAAAGCTGGTTTGGTCTCTGGGTTACATGGTCAGAGCCTGCTTCTACCGGCTGTGACTGGTGTTGAGGGAGAGTTCTTGTGGAAGTGGGATGCACTGAGTTTGTTACAAGTGTTTCAAGTACTTCAGTGCGTGGATGCTGACAGCCAGTCCATCTGTTGGTAAAAACACAGAACTGCTACTTTAGCTGTTTCAGACTTTCCTACAGTTACTCACCCCAGTGCTGCATAACCCAATCTTGTGGTTTCGCACCAGCCCCAGTGGGACGAGGAGGAGAATTGAGGGGAAAAAAGGTAAATCAGCGGGTTGAGATAAGAACAGTTTAATAAGTGAAATAAAAGAAAATATTATTATAATAATGATAATAACAATTGTAATGGAAAGGGAGATAATAAAAACAGAGAGAGAGGTTCTGTCCAAAAGAAACAAAGGGTGCACAGCACAATTGCTCATCACCTGCTGACCAGTGCATCCCTGAGCAGTGATCAGCCCCTGCCCCAACAATCCCCCCCAGTTTATATTCTGACCATCATAGTATGGAGTATCCCTTTGTTCAGTTCAGGTCACCTGTCCTGGCTGTGCACCCTCCAAATTTCTCGTGCACCTCCTCACTGGTAGAGCATGGGAAACTGAAAGGTCTATGACTTGGGTTGAGCACAGCTTGGCAACAACTAAAACTTCAGTGTGTTATCCATATTATTCTCATTCTCAAATCTTAAACACGGCCCTGTGCCAGCTACTAGGAAAAAAACTAACTGTATCCCAGCTGAAACCAGGTTACCAGTGTGTGTCTTGGCCTCAGTAAAAGACCTTTTTGCTCATTGCTGGACTTTTGCTATGAGATTATTGCTGATTTTTTGTAAGCCTAGAAGGACAGAGGTTACATTCAGGTGTGAGTTCTCTGGCAGCTCAGTTTTGAGCCTGGCTAGAATTAATTAGAACAGGCAGCAGCACCACATAATTTTAACAAAAATTTTGGTGTGAAACTGGAACAAAACTGCATCTGCATTTCCCCTGTTTAAGCCTTACATGGCCCAGCTCTCTTTCATGAGCAGTGATTGACTTGCTAAGCCCTCAGCTCTGCATTTAGACTATCAAGCTGTTCTTTGTCTGATCACCTCAAGGGCATTCCTGCGATTGTTTTTCTTACTGCAGTGATAGTGCCAGATGCTCTGAGGGCTTTTGCTCATCAAGGTGAGCAGGGACAGATCTCACTGCAGTGTATGTGGCACTGCTTCCTTGGATTTCACCTGGTGTGGTGGGAAATGAGGGAAAGGCAGGCTGTGCTGGAGTTAGGTGTCTGCTAGCTGCCCAGGGCAATGTTGGGTGCAAGGATCTCTCTCCTGCCTTGCCTTTTACATCCACTGGACAAGCGATTTAGCTGGAAAAGGCTCATTAAAAAAAAAAGCAACAAAACACAGCCCTAATCACAGGACTGACCAGAACATCCCAGCCCTGCTCCCTGTGATTTCCATTAGCAGCCATCCTCTGAGTGGTCTTGTGGCTAAATCAGCTGCTGAGCCTCTGGAAGGTGATTTGATGAAAGCATTTTATAGCAATCGAATGAAATGTCAGTTGGATGCCAGCAGCAGGGGTTGCTGTCATGATTAATGAGATATTTAGGCATTTCATTTTGAAGGAGCTACCTGCAACACAATTTACATCAAAGCTGTTTTTTTTAGATGGGCTTTAATAAATTAATGTTAATGTTGGTTATTTAATTATTCCCATAAAATTGGTTACAACTGCAGGATTGTATTTGGGCTGAACATGTTATGAAGCCTTTCAGAAAGCTCATATGCAAAAAAAAGGTTGTTCAGAGCATTGCATGTCTTCTGATATAAAGCAATGTGAAAGAGGAGAAAGGGTTGAAAAGGCCTGTAATCTTTTGAATGCAAAGATTGCTTGAATATAAAGCTTTTGAAGCTGATATTTAATGAGCATCTCTTCAAATAACAGAATGTATCTAGCACTAGGAGAAGTAGTGAAATCTAGTAAATGGAGTTATTACCTTACCTCTCTGTTGTCTAAGGGTCTCTATTTTTAAGGGAACTGGAATAATAAAGGTATTATAGGAAGAGGGAGAAATTATATTAAACCTTTTGATACCTCTTTTAACTACCAGTTGAAAGTTTTGCAGTCCTTAACCCTGCAAGTCAATGGAGCTGAGGTAATTTCTGCTTAAAGCTCAGCTCCTGTGTTAAGTGGGCTCTGCTGTTCCTCCTGCCCCTCTCCCAGGGAATTCTGAGGCAGTGGTTGGTGAGGCAGGGGCTGCTCTTAGACCCAGACCCTACTTCTTCCAAAGCACCTGGGAATCATGAAGTGAAGGGGCCCCCTGAAGGCTGGAAACTGCAGGCACCTCCTCACCCAAGGACGGGAACATGCTGTTACAATTCCTGCTCTTTAATAAAGCGCCACGTCTGATCCATTATTTGCTCCAAGCTGCTCTTTTCTGCAATTTGACTTCAGCAGAGTAGAATATTGTGTTTTCTGCCATCAGCACTGCAAGGATGCCTGTCTGGAGCAGAGGAGATTCAGAGATGGGAAGGCAGTGGCAGTAGCTGAGAGCTGGTTGTTTAGCTGGAGGGCAGCCTGATGCTCTCCTCGGGGTGATGCTGGCAGGGACCAGGAGCCGTGGCATCCCTGCACGCTGGGAGCAAGCAGAGGTATGTCAGGAATGTCGAGAAAGGTCTGCAATATAATGGACAAAAATTAAGCTTTGGAGCTGAAATATTGGCAGCTTTTCTGGAAAACAGAAGTGCTAATGATAACACAGTTGTCAGTTAAGCTTGATGCACAGAACCACCGAGCAGCTGGCTGGGTTTTGTCTCTGAGCACTAAGCCACAGAGCAGGATGTGGATTTTTTACATTGCTGAGGCAGTGCACAGGCTAAGTGGAATACAAATAAAACAAGCTTACATTTTGCTGTAGAGCAACTTATTTTTTGCTGACCTTTAGCATTTTAAATTTTTTTTGGTTCTTATGCATGCTTGGAATTTTTACTCTCTGGGAAGTACTTAGCCCCTGTTATTCCTGGTCTCTGCATGCTTTCCAGCTCAGCTCTTGCAGTTTCCAGGTAGTCCAGTGTTGGCTTATTGCTAACCTGTCTTCTGCACTGGCTCTGAGCAAGCCCAACAGGCAGAAGTCTGTGCAAAGAAATTTCATTTATGCAAACCAGTCACAGGGGTTTGGATGTGACTTTGTGCACACTTGTGAATAAACTTCTTGAATTTGGGGAAGGACATGCAGCTCAACCTCTAGCTTGCTAGCAGTTTGATATTGCTAGGTAGCCATGAGAGACTGCAAGAGATAAAAGCCAGAAATTACCAAGATTTTGGTTTTTTCCTGTTGTTGCATAAGTGCAGATTGTCCGTCTTTCATTTTGCAGAAGGAGCTCTTCTGTTGCTGGGCAGTCTCATCTTGTGTGGCACAACATGGGTATTGTCAAGAGAGAGGAGAGACCCAGCCCTCTCCTGATATCCTGATGAAATTCTGAATTTAAATGAGTTTTGGCCTTGTGGGTGAATATTGAACCTACTGAATAAGCTTCTCTGAAAGTATAAACCCCAGTAAACCTGAAAAGAGTTGCTTTGCCAAACATTTTGCTTTGAAAAGCCTTATTCTCTGGTTCTCTGGAAGGGCTGGAAAGGATGAAATCCCTTGTGCTGGTGTTGTTATCACAGTGATCCATCTGCTTGTGCTGCCTCCACAGCTGAGAAAAAGAGGAGTCTTTTGGGATGCTGCTGTTGAGCAAGGGCTGTGCTGAGCTTACCCTTACTGCACCCTCCTGTGACCCTCAGGTCTATGAGGAGCACCTGCCAAGCCCCACCACACAGGGGCAAGCCCCCACTGCTGTGGGGCAAGGGGTACAGGGAGGGAGGAGAAGCTGTGCAAGCCAAAGGGTTTCAAAGAGCATCTGGACAATGCAAACGTGACTGGCAAGGAGCCACCTGTCCTTCCTGCTTCTTGTTCAGCTGCATTTACTTTCACTTTTGAATAGATGAATTTTTCTTTTCATCACTGCTGCTGTCCCTGCCCGCTCCCACTCAGCCATTGCAGCACATCAGCCTGTGCAGGAATCCAGAGCTGGGCATCACAAGATATGTGATGGAGGAGTGGGATTGCAGCAGAGAACTAAAATACTGAGCTTTATTATTTCCCATATAATAAGGATTAATAATAAATACTTCCTCCTGAACTACCTATCCTTCCACAGCATATTAGTCACTGGGAAAGCCTAGAGGAGAGAAAAGGAAGCCAGATTAAATGAGGTGTTTTCCCGGTGATTTATAGCATCCTTTTTCTCCTCCTTCCCCCTTGCCCCAGGGGGACTCTCTGTTTCTTGCAGGCTTCTACCTCTCCCAGCCCCTCTGTGCCCAATGTGGCTGGAACTCAGGCAGATTTTCTCTTGCTTTGCAGCTGCTGAACCCAGACCCAGAAGAGGATGGGGAAGCAGAACAGCAAGCTGCGCCCCGAGGTGCTGCAGGACCTGCGTGAGAACACCGAGTTCACAGACCATGAGCTGCAGGAGTGGTACAAGGGCTTCCTAAAAGATTGCCCCACGGGCCATTTGACTGTAGAAGAGTTTAAAAAAATATACGCAAATTTTTTTCCGTACGGCGACGCGTCGAAGTTTGCGGAGCACGTCTTCCGCACCTTTGACACCAACGGCGACGGGACGATTGACTTTAGGGAATTCATCATCGCCCTGAGCGTCACCTCCCGCGGCAAGCTGGAGCAGAAGCTGAAGTGGGCCTTCAGTATGTACGACCTGGATGGCAACGGCTACATCAGCCGTGGGGAAATGCTGGAAATAGTGCAGGTGAGGTGCTCTCTCTGTTGGACGACTGGTTTGTGTTGCTGTAACCTCTTCAGCCCCAGACAGCTGGAGCTGGAGATGAGGGATGTGCTGAGCTGGGTCACTCCTGCCCCAGGGAGGTTCCTGAGCCCACGGTCCCCAAAGGGACCCATGTGAGACCTACAAGATACAGATGAGGAAAGGGCCTGAGATATGAACAAGGCACTTGTGCAGCTGGCCTGCTGCCAAAATTCTGCAGCTGTCCCTGGGGGTTTCTTAGTGTGATGTTCATGGGATCAAAAAACCCTAAATGCAAATTCTATTGACCTGATTAATCTCAGAATTAATGCTTTGAGTCTTCAAATCTGAGTCAATGTGAACTCTGGATGAAAGGCTGTAGCATGCCTTTGTCTCCCAAAGGCAGAGGACACACAGGCTGTAGTGGGGACAAGCACAGTCCCCTGTGCCCCTACCCCACATGCTGGCAGATTTGGCCTTGGCAGGGGCTGCTTGTCACCCACTGTGCAACTCCTGAGCAGTGCAAGGGAGTCATGCATCAGCCCTGACACTTGGTCCTCATGGCTGAGGTGGGATAATTTAGGTGAAAGGCTAGGACTGCAGACACCCTAAAGAGGTCTTATCATGATTCATGTTCTTGTAAGTCTGAAGATGCATTTCCTTACCTATCCACAAAGAAAAACAAACCCTGTTGCTGAATATTCATATTCACCATAATCCATGTAGCACCCCACATACACACTGGGTGGAGGGTGAGAGCCAAAGAGGTGATTGCTTAGCCTGGCTGCTGAAGAGAGAGTTTCACACCTTTGTCTTCTATATTTTATCTGAGTCCTGCTCATACATTAATCTAGACTGACTTTCAGTTAAACTGACCACGTTTCTTTTGAAGCACAAATGAGTGTAGGAAAGAAAAACAAAAAAGCTGCAGTCAGAAATTCCCGTTCGTTTTGGTTTATAAAGAGTCCTGCAGCTGCCTGCCAGGGTCAGCTGTCTTTTTTTGTTGCTACAGGCTTAAATTCTTTTTCTCTGTCCTGTGCTTTGTAATTTGGGTTGTTTTTCTTACATCTCTTTTTTTAAACTTTTTTTTTAATACTCAGGCAATTTACAAAATGGTTTCATCAGTAATGAAAATGCCAGAGGATGAATCCACTCCTGAGAAGAGAACAGACAAGATCTTCAGACAGATGGACACAAACAATGACGGTAGGATTGCCACTGGTACCCCTTCCTAAGCTCTAGAAATAGAGGTTTTCTAGTCCAGCCTTGGTAGATGGCACAATTTGAGGAGAGGGAAGAGAGGGTAGGAATGTCCCCACTGGTGCCTCTGGTCTTTGCCTGGTCTTGTTGAGCATCTCTGGTCTGATACACAGGATGAATAAGTGAGCAGTGAACAGAGGGTGAGTTCTCCTGCTGGGGGGCTGGTAGGGGAACATCCCTTCCCTAACATTTTACAGGTGAGTCCTCTTCTGCAAATGCTCCTCTGAAATCCCTAAGTCCATTGTCTTTGGGCTATTTTTTCTGGGTATAACAAAAACTTGGCACAAGGTTTTGCTCCCACTGCCCCTGATAGGATTGCACTGCTGGGCTTGTCATCAGTAACATGAGCCCTGAATGTGATTGGGCACCTGAAAGCAAAAATTCCCCAGTGTCTGTAACATTTATTTTCTGTGCATGTTTATGGCATGTATACATACATGGTCACACACCTCTGTTGCACTGTGAGCATCAGGGAGATGTAGCAGCTCCCAGACCAGGTTGTGGAGCTCCTTGATAAATTGTCTGACAGTGTACCCATCACAGCCCCTCCACCTGTGCTGGCTCATTTCCTTGCGCTTGAAAAATACAGGCAAAAAAGGATTGATTTGCTCTTCTCATCAGCCTGACGACGTTTCCTCTGTTCCCAGCTGAGGTGAAGCTTTTCCCTGGGAATTGTTCTGTCAGAGGCTGAGGTGGCAACTGTCCATATCAAAGTCAGGAGCTGTGTTCTACTGATGTGCTCAGTGGGAACAAAGATTTGATTCTAGCACTGAGATATAGAGACCTGAAAGAATGCCATCTTATGTACAGAAAGGGTTTTATTTAAAAGAATTTTATGGCTTCATTTTGGTGTCTGCTACTGCAGTCCCCAGGGCAAATTCCTGGCTGTGCTGAAGTCCTCAAGTATTTTGCCTTTGACTTCATCTAAACTAGCACTTCATCCCCTGGCTTGACATGTGGAAGGCCCTAAAATAACATGATTAAAATTTTTTTGGTCTGTGGAATGTAGCAGTGCATGCAGATGTGTAATGGGATAGTGGTCCCAAAATCTGCTATATATACATGCATCCTCCATCTGTTGCACTTTGTTGCTGAAATAAAATCATCCTATTCCCAGTAAAATATCAGCCCTGCAAGCCATGCAGTGCCAAGGAATAACATCTGCATGTGTGTGTCTGGTGGCTGAAAATGTTTCTTCCCCATCTGACTGTTGGGCATTGCAAATAGATTTTGATTTGGACTTTACTTTTAAGGCAAAGGGCAAGGGGCAAACTAATAAATATTCTGATAATTAGTAGACCTCTGCTTTTGTTAAAAACACTTGATTTGGGAACATTAGCTTAAAAGCCAGAAATTAGTGTGCCGTAGGTTTTTGAGCTTCTGTAATTTCGACAAGAGGAAGGCTTGCTCATTCATGGAATCATAGAACTATGTCCCTAAGTGCACAACTACACATCTTTTAAATGCCCTGGGCAGTCTGTTCCAATACTTGGCAACCATTTGGGGAAGAAATTTTTCCTAATATCCAATCTAAACCTTCCTTGTTGCAGCTTGAGGCCATTTCCTCTTGCTATATTGCTTGTTACTTGTGAGAGGAGTTCCTCTCTGTTCAGCCCTGGTGCTGGTCACCAGGGTCATTGCTCTTCCACCCCATAACAGGCTGGTAGCATCCTGGGGCTGGTGCAAACTGGCACAATGAGCTGGTGCCTTTCTCTCTTTGGGTGCATGTGGCCAAAAGTGGCAGCAGGCACCTCCCAAGTGCAAGATATTTGTGTATGGGTTCTGTCTCAAGCATAGCAGTTTGGGGTAGGTAAGGATAGCCCTGGGGTGTTGTGTGAGAGTAGGGTAGGTGAATGCACGAGCTAAATGGGAGATCACTAAACATGATATCTGGGATGCAGCAAATGTTTGTCTCCTCCTTTTCATAGGGAAAACGCTTTCATTTTTCATTAATATTGTCATCTTCTATTTCCGCCGTGGTTCTGAGTGCTGGAGTAGGGGAGTGTTAGTGCTATCTACCTGCTAGGGGCTGGGTCACCCCATGATGAGGTCTGAGAGACCAGATGAAATATTTCCTCCTTGCTGTACCGTGCTGTGCCATGCCATCCCACGGAGCTGCTGGAGTCAGGGGATGCTGGAGTGGTTGCTCCTTCAGAGATCAATTTTCAGGCCCTCAGACTGTTACAAGGTCCATCCAAGTCAGTTCTTCTGGCCTAAACTAAAGACGTATAAACCAGAAGCGCTCAGGAGCAACACATAGCAATAGGTGTGTCCCAGGGCTAGCTTTGTTTGTAAAGAAAGGAAAAACAAACCCCATCCTGTTCCTGTACACGCAGCAGGGCACAGCAAGTGATTTGCAGAGTCATGGAATATGGAACAGTTTGGGTTGGAAGGGGCCTTTAAAGGCCACCTAGCCCAACACCCCTGCAATGAGCAGGGACATCTCGAACTAGATCAGGTTGCTCCAAGCCTGGTCCAACCTTGTAGGTGCCAGAGAAGCCATGACTGCTCAGCCCTACATGTCACAAGAAACAAGAGGACCAAATGGGGATATTTGGAATATTTAGGTTTAAAATGTTGTAGTAATACAAGCATCATTTCAAAGCATACATGTGTTCAGGTACCATATTTGTGTTCATGTGTCATGTTAATCATATAGTCTGGTTCAGAGCAAAAAAGCTGCCATATGCTGTTAGAACAGTTGTTTTTAGATTTGGGGCTGTCTTTTTAAATAAAATATAGCAATTATTATGCTGGATTGTTTTGCTGTAGAAAAATGCATTTGGGCTTAAAGGCTTGAGTAGGATTTAGCTGCTGTGCGTCGCACTAAATTCCCCTCGATGCCTTTGCAATAGATTAAATAGATGTTACGTTGCCTCGCTGAGGAGGGATTCTTTGCTACAGCAATGGTGACAGGACCGACTGCCTTTTAAAACATGATTTCCACTTTGGTTTTCCTCCCCGTCAGGTAAACTGTCTCTGGAAGAGTTCATCAAAGGTGCCAAGAGCGACCCCTCCATCGTGCGGTTGTTACAGTGCGACCCCAGCAGCGCGAGTCAATTCTGATGATCGGACAGTCCCAGCTGAGCTCAGAGTCCCGGCTCGTGTCCTTCCAGCTTTGCTCGCAAACGGATGCCTTCTCAACCACCCCTCACACTTGGCGGATCAGAGCCCCTGGCAGGGCGCTGTGCGTGCGTGCCCGAGCGAAGCGCCCTCGCTCCCCACTAACACCAGTGCAGTTCTCCTGCGGCAGCTCCGTCCCTGCTCCCCCGGCGTCACCGTTCACTCTGCACATTTCAAACGCTCATCGGAAGGTTTGTTTACATGCAGCTACGAGAGAGTTCGATGGCTGGTGAGATACCACTTCACTTAGTCCGTGAGAAAGGTGATGTTTCCATAGTTCCCGAGAAGATGCTAGGTAGGACTTTTACCCAAAATAGCAGATGGTAGATAATTTATTTTGCTTCAGAAATTACTATGTTGAAAAAAAAAAAAAAATTAAAAAAAAAAAAAAGTGGACTGAATGGAGTAGAAAGCTAAAAAAAAAAAAAAAAGAAAAATAAAAAAGGAAGAAAAAAAAAAAAAAGCAGCTTTCCTGGGCATGGTTCCAATTTTCTTTTTGAGGAAAATTGCTTGCACTTATCTAATGGTCTTTACTTTCTTTTAATATATATATAAATTATATATATATGGTGAAGTAAAATTTTAAATATTTAGGTCATCTATTTAAGGCATAAAATAGAATTCAAGCTTTGTTTCTTCTAGTTGTCTGTGATTTATTCAAATCTTGGAGATTGTTTTTTTGTGATATTTATGCATTAGCGAATTGCTGTTCCAAAAGAAATGCATGACTAGCAGTTTGTGGATATTTCACTCTGTTTAATTCCTGAATGCAAATATTTGTTCATTTTTACTGTCAGTCATTCCAGCATTACTGTATTAACAAAAGACCTGAAAGGAGTTCATCCTCATTTTGTATTTCTCAGTGGAGTCCTACTTTCTGGTGGTTGCTGCGTTAAATGGCTTTTGAGTGCCCCGAGGTGACGTGACTGGCACTGCTGTTCTCGACTTGGCTACACCTCCTCCCTTTTGCTGTCAATATGTTAATAGTCTTGTGCATTCCAGTGTTATTTAATATCTGCCTAATGCCAAGAAATATTAATTGAAATAAAAGACTACTTTTCTTGTCTCTGCCTGTCTTGGTCTAAGCCATGCACCAAGTTCCTAGCAACAGATATTTGGGGAAGGGCAAGGATGGCTTCCTGCACAACATCTCCCAGTCTTGTCCAAGACACGTACGTAGGGATTTTGGGAGCTGCCTGTTGTGGCTGGGTTAACACAGTGGTGTTGATGCCTGTGGGATCCAGCTCCATCCCATCTGAATCCAGGGTAAAGATTGCAGGAAGGTGACAGCTCAATTTCTGCTGGATGCAGGGCAGCCTAAGGCAATGAAGGAAAAGCTGCTGGCCTTGCTGGCTGGGCTACCGTGGCCACAGCTTTACAAAATAAAACTCCTGTCAGGTACCAGGTACTTGCTGTTGGACTAACATTTGACAGTGGTAGCTTGGGAAGCAGTTTTCTCCACATTCGTTAGGTCTGCAAGTAGCTGCATAAGACTGCCTTTTCTGCAAAATAAAATTATCAAAAATTATTTGGCCTTAAGTTAATGCTGTAGCATGTAAAGAAGGGATTTTTGCTGTGTAGAATGTTTTAGTAGTGGTTACATGATAATATATTAATATTAAAAGAAAGAGAGAGAAGTGTTTGCCATATCCAAGCGGAAATACATTTAGTCAGGCTTGGTCTACAATACCAACTTGTGTCAGTGCTGTCAAGCAAAAGCATGTGTTCATTTTTCCCCTGGAAATTCAAGTTTGAGCAATTAAACTAACAATCCTTTCAACCACAACACCCTGCTGATGAGGCAACCTTGAAAGGGATGTTAATCAGAAGCTTGCCTGCTTTCCCAGGATGAGCCCAGCAAAAAAGCCCAACCATTGAAAAAAATTTCAATTCCACATTTGCTGATAGCCTGTCTCCAGCCTGCTTGTGTTCATGCTGTCAGTCTGTCTGCCAGGAGATGCTGGGGTGTTAGATGTGCTGCAGATGTTCTTACACTAATGACTCTTCTTGCATGGGCTGGGTCCAAAAGCAGCTGTTTAAATCTGAATTGGCCACCGTGGGCTTTATCAATTTTCTATTATTCTGAGAGTGTGAAAACATGTCTTTGACCTTGTCCTAGGATGGTATCTCTGACGTGGACCACAACATTTGAATCTTGCTTTGTGAATTCTTAAAATGAGTCAGGCATATCTTCAGTCATGCATTGCATGGTATCTTGGGTACTAAAGATGTAAAAATTGTTTTGTTGCAGCATTCCTAACTTTCATTTGCTCCTCTAAGTGGAAATATTACTGCCTTTTTCTGGCATCTCACTTCTGGTTTGCGTTGCTGTCTGTAGTGAATAGCAAGTTTAAGTAGCTGTTTAACAAAGCCCAGACTCTTCTCACTTGGGGGAAAAAAAAAAAAAAAGCTCATTTTGATAAATAAGCTTAACTTGTTTTTGCAGAAAGAAAGTGAAAGAATCTAAATTTTAGAGGTTAGAAAGTTCCCATTTCTTTGATGTTAGAATTATTTCTCTGAATGAGCCAAGGTATCCATGATGGAGTTTGCTGCCTACCACACTCTGACAAGTCCTCCACAGCCCTGTGCAGACACTGGGATTGTGTCCTGCTTCATCAGACCAAATTTCTTCTGTCTTACCCTTTGCCTCTTCAAACTTTCCAATCCCAAATTTCGGTGTTTTTCAGTTATCCCTCACTGTTTTCATAGCTTTTAAGAAGTTTCTTCTTTTCAGGGCAAAATGATTTCATTTCAGACTGGGACTGACACAAATTATGTGAGTAAGATCCTCCCAGCTTGCCCTTCAGGAAGAAGTGAAGGAAGATGCCCAGGAAAGGTGGTTGTGCATGGCATCTCAGGGAAAATGAGAGATGCTCTGAAGCCCAACCAAGCTGAGCTTTTCTAAGCTTCTGATATGGGGAACCCTTTAATTAGAAGGCCAGCTAAGTACTGGAAAGGGTTTTATCTGCTGTTGCCAAGCAGCTCTCTTAAAATCAGACCTGCTTCAGAGGCTGAGGTTGTGCATCCACAGCCACTGGGTAACTTTGATCACCTTAGCTGGCTGAGCAGCTCCTTGGAGGATGTCTCTGCTTTCCTGACTGGTAATGAGGACCCAGAGGGGAGAACATTTTCCAGGCTCCTTCTCCAGGATATCATTTGCATGTTGATACAGGTAGAGTTCAAAACTGATGGAGAAATCAAGGCAAAGATAAGAGAGCTTTACTGATTGTTGGCTCCCAGGAATGTCTCTCATAGAGGGACTGTTGTGTAGAGGGATTAATCACTTGGGAAATGAAGTCCAGGTGGTTAACTGAAAACCCAACTTGTTAAGTAGTTTAAGTGTTTTTGTGAATTGCGTTTTTAGTCAAAAATTAGCAAAAGTACTTTAGCATGAAAAAATCTCACCACTGTGTCCAATTTTACCTCGCTTTAATAACCTATATGATTATTTTCTCACCATGGAGGTATCTAACACTCTGAGAGCTCTGGCTAATTACTACATATATTCAGGCTTTTCTTTATGAATTGCAGTACTTGTTAAGCTAATTCAGAATTATGTCATTGCCTTTCAGATAAAGTCTGTCTGGTTGCAGCCTAACTCCAGTGTGGTTCACAAAGGTGCTTGGGTTCAGTCTTAGTGTCTCCACTGCCAAGTTTGAATTGGCCTTTTGTTTTTAAATCAGGTCCTTTGCAATGTATTTTTAGCATTAGCCTCTGAGTAATAAACTCCTGTGAAGAACAACGCGAACATTTCTGCAAGCACGGGGCAGATGGTCTCCATGGATAGTCCTGGATCCATTATGCAGGGCTCTTCTATTTAAAGGTTAGGAACAGCCATTGACTTTAATGGTCCAGTGGGCAGACTGGCATTTTGAGCTCCCTGTGCTGCACCATGGCAGGATGCAGTGCTGATGAACCTGATAATTGCTGTTATCTCTTCTGGGAGATAATGCCTTATTGAAAAGAAGGAAAAGGGTGGGAGAGGAGAGCAGAGCATCTCTCTGTGTAGGAGCTTTGGAGATGTGCCTGCATTGCTGGGAGTAGCGTGCCTGCAAGCAGACCTTACCTGTTGCTCACGTGTATCCAGTGTGATGCTTTGGATGCAGACACTTCTGAACACTCTCATGTTCACTGTGGCTAAAGGGCAACTAGAGCACCACCAGAGGGTCAGGTTAATCCCAGGCTTTCAGCCGTGTCACACCAGTCAAACACCACTTCCAGAAGGAGGCAAGGAACTGTGGTGGCAGCTGCCTGATGCCTTTGGGGACAGACAGTCAAGGTCACAACCACCAGTTGGGTGAGTTATTTTAAGAGCTAGCTGGCTCTTCCTGAAGGAGGAACAATTATCACAAACACAATCTGTATTGATTGGACTGACACTATAGGGAATTTTCTCTCTCATGAAGGTGAGAAGCAGGATCCCCCCCTTGCTCCTCTCCACACATTCCCACACCTTGGTGTTTGGTGTTGCTGGGGCCTGTGTGAGTCATGCTCAGCTCCCTCAAACCCTCCCTGCCTGTGGACTGCAGCTTTGAACACATCTTTAGTGTCTTCTCTACCCTGTACCTGGCCCTGGGAGCTGCATTACTAAACCTCTGGGCACTGCCAGCTCACAGCTGTGCTCCCAGGACACCCACCCCAGCATTTTTTTTACCTTTCAGAAGCAATGCAATTCTTTTGCCCTGGACTTTGGCAGCCTCCTTTGCTTAACTTTTTTTCCCATTACATAAACTGTTCCATGCAAAGTATGGGAACTTAGTGCAGAAGGTGGGTCACACTCTAAAATCTAAGTTGGTCACAGATATATTGCAACAAATATGACAAATTATATGCTGGTTGAAATTTGCCCCTGCAGTGTCACCCAGGCCATTGTGCAGGAAGTGAGGTGTAGGCAAGGGAGCCTGTTTTTCCCTGGCACTTGGCTGTGCCTTCTCTTTCCCATCTGGGGTTGCAGTACAGCAGAGAACAGGAGCAGGGACAAGTCCTGCCTAAGGGTCCCATTGTGTCAAAGTCACCCACTACATAAATTCTGATTGTTTTTCCCAGGTCAGGACACAGACACCTTTCCAGTCACTATTTGCATTTTGCTTTTTAGTTTCTGAGTAAGTACTATCCTTAAAGCCTAATGTGTGTATATATACATTGAGACATGATTGAATCCAGATTTTCTTCAGCAACATTTGGAGAAAAGTAGCCTGAGAAGAGGCCTTATTGCTTTCTACAACTATCTGAAAGGAGGTTTTAGCCAGGTGGGGATGACTAACAAGTCACAGGATGAGAGGAAATGGCCTGAAGTTGCACCAGGGGAGGCTTAGGAATATTAGGAAAAATTTCTTCACTGAAAAGGTAATCAAGCATTGGAATAGGCTGCCCAGGGAAGTGAATGAGTCATGATCCCTGGAGGTATTTAAAAGATGTGTAGATGTGGCCATGGTTTAGTGGTGTAGTCTATGACCTTACAGGTCTTTTCCAACCTAAATGATTGCATAATTCTGTGACTGTGCTCTGGCTGTGCATGGTTCTGCTCCAGTTTTTCCTCACTCAGGAGAGCAGCCATGTTATTTCTTCTATGTGTTAAAGCACCTCTAATCCTTCCTTGACTTGTTTGCTCTAGAAGAAGATGCAATCTGCTATGTCCCTCTGGTGTCTGCACTGTGGGTACATGCAAGAAGAAACACCTTGTTCCTCCCATGTGGGGTTTGGGTTGTAACCAGTGCTGTGCTGAGCCTGCACCAGTGGTTGTGTGCTCTAAAGGAGGTATCTGGCAGGCAGCCTGTTCTTTTCATCTCTGTAGGACCCTTGTTCCTGCTTCTAAGAACTGTTCTACTGCATTTTTGAACTTCCCTACTGCATCTTTGCTATGGCAGAATCTGCAGGGACAGCCCATCCCCCATTTTCTGCACATAGCTATGAGATTCTGTGCTGGAGATCTGTGGAGCAGGGCTGGGGCGTTCCTCACCCAGGTCTTAAATGTGAATAATGGGCAATGAGAGAATAATGGGCAGTGGACAATCAGGCCTGTTTGAAGAAATGCTGAGACACCCAGGCTCAGAGGGGAGTGCCAGCTAACTCACTAGGATACTGGCCCATCCTGTCTTATGGAGAAACAGAACTGGGTTAGGGAAAATAGAGCTGGTACAGATAATCCTCTGCCTGAAGCTGGGATTTGTCTTCCATTTGGGTTGTTTGGAAGCAAGATGCCTTTGTGAATGGTTTATAAAGTGTGTTGGGAGCAGTCAGGGGAAGTGCCATGTGCTGAGAGTCAGCATGGAGCTGGGAGCATCATCCTCTTGGGGACAGCGAGCTCTCATTTGCTGCAGCTTGTAAGAGCAGCAGGCTTCCCATCTCTGGGTTGCTGTGTGGGAGCTTCCGTCTCCCTGCTCCATTGCAAGGGTTCAGTCACAAAGCGGGGCTGGGAGGAGCCCCCTCCTCCCACCAGACCCAGCTGGTGTGAGCAAACACCCTGCTCCTGGGCTGCAGCAATGACTGAGCACGTGTTTTTCCCCTTTATTCTTTCTTTAACATTTCCCTGGACCCTTTTCAGGGCAAATTCCACTGCTGAGTGGATGCCATGGGCAGCAGGCACATTGCTGGCAGCTGGCTCCTCAGGGAAAAGGTGAGTGCACTGACTGTGCCTTAATTAATGATCAGGAAAAAATGGACAAACATTACAGACACTTTCCTGGAGAAAATAAAATAAACTCAGCTAATTTGGATGTTAATGTTGCACAGCCATGGCTATTCCTTTGCTGCTTTCCTCATAAATTATTAATACACGTGAGACTCATGACAAGCAGGTTTGATGCCTGCTGAAGGACACAGGCAGTGCATTGCCTGTGCGGGGTGACATGGAGGAGCAGGGCTGCCTGCACGCTGGGGCCAGTGCTGGTGCTTGAAATGGGTTTCAAGTGCCAGGATTTACCCACACTGCACCATCCTCCATCTCACCAGCATCGTGTGCAGTGGCTGCCAGACACCCTGACCACTGCAGAAATGTGATCTTTGGGGAAACTGGCTTTTGTAGCCTTGCTCTGCCCCACCTGGGTAACCCTGGGCCTGAAGATAATCATGTGTGAAAGAAGAACTTCACTTTTAAGCAGGAGTGGCTTAAGTCAGCTTTAAAAGCAGCTGTTGAACCCTTCTGAATTACTTGGCAGGGAATTCCACATCCACTTCTCACTGAGCTGCTGGTGCTTCAGGCATGTCACCACTAGTCCCCTGTGGGACCTGCTGACAGCTGCATCTAGAGCAGGGCTCCTCAAGCAGCCCCCTGTGGGACTCCAGCTGTCCCATGAGGATCCCAATGTCTTTTGGGACCAAGGCATCGTGGGCCACATTGGTGAAATCTTCAGGGCTGCTGTCTGGATGAAACTCACCAACACCAAATCTGCTCAGACCTTTAATAGCTGCCAGCACTGATGATAGAAACTCTGTGGGAAAAACAAAAAGAAAAGCACGAAAAAAGGTATTTTCCCTTTTTTCCTTTGAGTGTGATGCTTTTCTGGGATGCCTGTGAGGGAGATGCTGGCCAGCCTGTGAAGGAGATGCTGGCCACCCTGGCTGCACCTCCATGTGACCCCTCCTGTGCCCACCACATGGCATCCCAATGATGGTCTACCCACAGCAGAGGCCAGGGCCCCCTCAGTTGCTATGACAACACAAAAAAGGAGCCAGGAGTCTTTTTGGGTTTTTTTTTCTTTCAAAGCAACTTGCTTGAAACCCCGCTTTCTATTCTGGGTGACTTTGCAGCCCTCCATGTTCACCTTCTCTGCACAGTTCACAGCCTCCATACTGGGCAGGATGCTTGAAAGGAACAGAACATCCCAGCCCAGCAGCATGAGTGCAACCATGCATGGGATGGTCTGGTGACCAAGGCAATGGAAGGGGCCCAAGCCTTCTCTTTCTCTTCTCACTTCTAGCAATTGTTTGGCAAAGTTACTCTCAAGGCATTTGTGCTTTGCACTCCCCTGCATTTTTGGGTGGAATTTTGCATCACCTAGTATACAAGGAAAGAGAGAAAGAGGGTTGTGAAGGGCAATTATGATGAATTTCCATATTCTGGTCGTTGACTCTCAAAACCAGTCTCACAGTACCAAGCCTGGCAGAGCTCAAGCAGTGTTTGGACAATGTCATTGAGTACATGGTGAATCTTGGGAAAGGTCCTGTGCAAGGCTGGGAGTTGGACTCGAGGATCCTTGTGGGACACTTCCAACTCAGAATATTCTGTGATTCTACCATCATCCAGCAAGGTTTGTGCAGTTTCTTGCATTTACATGGTAATTTTTCTAATTTAATTTCTTCTGTGCCACCTGCCTTTGTTAGGCTTCTTCCACCCAGCTAGAAGTTTCAGTGCTTTTATGTGGCATGTGTGTTTAAACTTCCTTTTCATGCTTGAGCCAGCACCAATTGACAGTAACTGCCCCAGCAAGTCATGCTTGATTGCTTTGGGTGTCCCACAAATCCCAGCAAGCCACCTTGCAGCTGATCTTGCAGGCAGGCAGCAGGCACTGGTGGCAAGGGGACTTTCTTGAGAATGTCCTTTTCCTGGCTGATGCCAGCAGCAGGGCACGAAGCTGATGGCACTGACAGTGTGGCTCCTTACTGTGCTGCTTTATTCTCACAAGCACTTTCCTAAGGATAAAGCTAAATGTCCTGCCTCTGGGGTGGCCTTGTTCTTCCCTGGAATGAGCAATTCCCACCTTTGTCATGAAGTCTGAGTCACTTCAAAATTTTCACCTCCATCAGCAGCATAGTTGTGTCTTAAAGGCTTTTCCAGAAGCTAGACTACTGAAGTTGATTCCTTCCTCAGTAATGTGATTTAAATCACCCTTCAATCATTAATCATTTCCTCACCTTGTGACAATAAGGACAAATTAGCACCTTAAATAAGAGAAACATGCTTCTAGGAAATGGGTTCAGTTTGGAGTAGGTTTTTGAGAAGCAGGCTGCTAAGCTTGGATCAGTTGTTTTCTCTGCTGTGAGTGCATGAAGGAAAAGGGCACAAGCAGGAAAAAGGGCACATTCCCATGTTGTGCATGACAATGGTACAGAAGGAAAGGGTTTCTGAGCTCTGTAGGGGGGTGCTACCAGAGCACTCTAGTCAGCCCTGCCTGCATTCTCTCTTCACCTGCATCAGAAGCTTTTTGACAGTGGGGAGACTTTTCTGGTTGGCCAGCACCCTCTGAAACTCAGAGATTTCAGTGCTTAATCAAGTCCTAAGAGGTGAGGGAGTCTGTCCCACTGTTGGTATGTAGCCACCTGCATCATTGAACACTAATGCCTCCAGGGTCATGCCTTTTCCTAAAAATAGGGGGAAATTATTTTTAATATGAAAAAGAGTGATTTTGGGAGGACTTAACACCCAGCTGCAGGGGTTGGCATGGTGGGCTTGCCTCTGGAAACAAAGTTTGAAGTTCACTTGCTCTGCCCATGGGATTGAGAGGATTGTTGGTACCTCAGAGAATTGACCACAGCCTTAGCAGGCTGGTTGGCTGTCTTGGATGACTAATTAGTGATTTACAATGAGTTGGAGCCACAGACCTGCTCTGTTGTGTCCTGGAAGAGAGGATGGAGGTGCACAGTGAGTACCTGGGTAAGCTGGGTTTCATACAGGTGAGAAGAACTGAAGTGAATGCATTTGACCCAGGCAGGCTTTTAACATTATCTACATATCTTAAAGTAAAAAATCTTCTTTTAAAATTATTTTTTATCCCAGAATAGTGATATTTTATCCTTTATACCACCAGCATGGTGGTATAAAGTGAGAAGCCAAGCTATTCAATTTTTTTTCCTTAATCAAAGTTGCAACCACTGCTATGGGTGGCAGTGACCCAGGCTGAGGAGCTGCCACCTGAAATGCCTCAGGAAGGGCTTCCCAGCAGTCTGCTAAATGGACAGAAAGAAATTGCTTGGATCAGGTGGTACCCACTTGACTGCACCCAAAGAACAGAAGGATGAGAGTGTAACCTCTTTCTTAAATCAGCCTCCAGCAAACACAATACCAAATTAGCTGGGGTTTCCTTTAATCATTTCAGGGCATGGTCTAAGGAACTCTAAATCAGTAATCCTCATGTCTGGACCAGAAAAAATCAGTAGAAACTGTAGCAATGTACAGATATTGCAGATGCTAGATAAATGTGATGTATAAAGAGAAGAGATAAAATGAGGTCTTACAAACATAGTGCCTGGCAAATCTGTGATCTCTGCAGGAATGAAGAGGTAACACATTCTTACATTCTTAAATGGTCTGAAAAGAGAGAGAGAGAGAGAGAGAGAGAGAGATAGATATAAAGAACTTTGGTGATACAAGGTTGTTTAATACCATTAGAGATTAGGCAAAATATTGCAGAAGTTTTTCTCCATATTAATTTTGAGGCAGTGAAGTTACTACCCATTAACTAAACCTTAGTTATCTAATAATAAGCAAAAGAGAAAAAGGACTCCTCTGAAAAAGCAGTACTTCTAACCATTGATACACTTTGAGGTCAAAAGTTAAATGGCATTGGGATCACTTTGGGTAGAGGTCTAAAAATATCAACTCAGTGCTCACCTTACAAGACAAAGAAGCTTTTAGAGAGCCTTACAGTTTAGGATGTTCCTGACCTGGGTAAAATGTATCCCTGGGCATCACACTCCTCATATGGGGTTACACCAGCTCCAGGCCTGCCATCTCTGCTCTGGCACAGCATGTCCCCCTGTCCAGTCTGCATGTCCATGTTTCTGTGCCCTTAGCTCTTTGCTTGACAATTTAAACTTAAAACTCTCTACATGGCAGCTGGTACCTGGCTAAATCACATACAGTGTCAGACATACCCGTGCAGAGCAGGGGCAAGAGGCTTCCCAGCTGCCTAATGCAGGCAGGGAACACTTTGATCAGCCCCTCTTGACCCTGCAGGCCAGTGAAGCTGCCTTGATAATTTGTGTACCAGACTTGTACCTTTGGCCTGAGGCTGGAGACGATGTTAAACATCTGCTGCTGGACTCCTGAGGGTGACGTCAATACTCTTTTGTCCTAAGTCTGGTACCAGCTCAGCTGCATCCATCTCTCCCAAAGATAAATTGTACTGCTCAGGACAGAAAAAAACTCATTAGGTACTAGAAATTCAGCACTTTACACTAATAGTAATAAATAATGAGGAGGGTAGCTTTTTTTCTCCCTTTTCACTTTTTCTCTCCTTTCTGCCTGTGCACAGGCTCTCAGGAAGAATACAGGGGCTGGCAGGATGGCAGAGGATGGTTGCAGCATGTTCCTGTGAATTACTGGGGACAGTATCAATAAGCCAGGGCAGCAGAGATGTGCTCTGCCTTGCTGCAGTCCCACTGGTATCCTCTGCCCAAGCCAGGTGGTTTTCTGAAACTCAGAGTCTCTCCCAGGGCATGTCTTGGGGTGCAGGTTAGGCTGTCCAGCCTCCACCTCCCACATGCAATAGGCACTGTAAGACATCTGTCTCCAGCCTTCCTTGAACCACGGGATGCTGTCTGGTCAGGAGTGCGGGGAGCTGGGCACAGCTGGACTCACCTCCTGCAGAGGTTTTTAAGGAACCCTCACTCTAGCAGCCTGTCCTTTTCTCTCATCAGCTGCAGACACTTCAGGGAGTCTCTGTTGTGTCCCACAAACCCCTGGACCTGGTGGCATTGGGCGGAAGAACGCTGGGAGCTGCTGGCATCCCCCCAGAGGGATGCAAACTGGGCGGGCCCCCTCTGCTCTGACCTCTTCCCTCCCAACCATCTTTTCTCGAGCTCAAAAGCCAAAGATTTAAGGAGTTATGTCTTCCCTGCAAGCCCTGTTTCCCTCTCAGCTTGCCTCAGTGCCAGTCGATTTGTTTGCTGGCAATAAATTTCCTCTCTCCTCCCAGAAATGTAGTGTGCGGGCAGTAAGCACAGGCTGGGGAGCTGAAGGCCTCGTGAGGAGGAGCGGGTTGGTTATCCGAGCCGCACTGGGATGGATGCGGCAGGGCGCGGGCGGCTGCTGCCATCTACCCACGGAGCAGCCCAGCGCTCACCCGCTGCGCCCGCAGCGCTGCTTCCTGCGCCGCTGCCCTCCCCAGCCGCCGCGGGAAGGCGCCTTGCAAGAGCTCCTCGTTTAGCCCATCCTTTCCAGGGGCACCCGGCAGTGCTGCAGCTCAGCGGTCACGGCCGTGTCGGTGGCCCTGCCCTGCTCCCCACGGCCCTGCCCTGCTCCCCACAGCCCTGCCCTGCTCCCCACAGCCCTGCGCTGCTCCCCACGGCCCTGCGCTGCTCCCCACGGCCCTGCGCTGCTCCCCACGGCCCTGCCCTGCTCCCCACGGCCCTGCCCTGCTCCCCACGGCCCTGCGCTGCTCCCCACGGCCCTGCGCTGCTCCCCATGGCCCTGCGCTGCTCCCCATAGCCCTGCCCTGCTCCCCACGGCCCTGCCCTGCTCCCCACGGCCCTGCGCTGCTCCCCATGGCCCTGCGCTGCTCCCCATAGCCCTGCCCTGCTCCCCACGGCCCTGCTCCCCATAGCCCTGCCCTGCTCCCCATGGCCCTGCGCTGCTCCCCATAGCCCTGCCCTGCTCCCCATGGCCCTGCCCTGCTCCCCACGGCCCTGCCCTGCTCCCCACGGCCCTGCGCTGCTCCCCATGGCCCTGCGCTGCTCCCCATAGCCCTGCCCTGCTCCCCACGGCCCTGCTCCCCATAGCCCTGCCCTGCTCCCCATGGCCCTGCGCTGCTCCCCATAGCCCTGCCCTGCTCCCCATGGCCCTGCCCTGCTCCCCATGGCCCTGCCCTGCTCCCCACGGCCCTGCGCTGCTCCCCATGGCCCTGCGCTGCTCCCCATAGCCCTGCCCTGCTCCCCACGGCCCTGCCCTGCTCCCCACAGCTCTGTGCACCGCATCCTCCTCCCTGAGATTCACCTTTCCTGGGCAGGACACCCCCGTGCTTGGGGCTGGCACGATGTTGGATCCCACTATCCTGTCCTAAGGACACCACCAGTCCTAAACCTACGGCTGGGATTGGGTCTCAGCTTTTGAAGCCTTTTGCTCCCTCCAGTGTCTGTAGCTCTCCCAGGTGAAGAAGCAAACAGTGATCAGCACATTCAGCTGGGGACACAGGGAAACTGCTTTAGGAAGGTGGGAAGCCACCTAATAAGGGTCAGGGCTCCTGGGTGAGGAATCTTCTTCACAGGAGCCATGGAGGAGGATGAGACTCTTCCCGTTGTTCCAATAGCGACACTGTGTCTTTGGTAAAATCCATTATCAGTTCTCCTCTACTTTTTGGGGTTTTTTTGAGGCAGGAGTGGGTCCTCTCCCTTTAGCAGCTCCTCAGAGGCCTCTGCCCACTTTAGATCCATTTTAGATCCTCACCAAGCAGAGCCCCATGGAGAGGCAGGCAGCCAAGGAGCTGGTGGTCTTGGCAAACCCCATTGCTGAATTGAGGGAACTGTGCTGCAGGGCCCAGCCCATGGCACTGCCAGACCCACTAGGGAGCAGGGTGATGACAAGCACACTAGGACTGCAGGAGGTCTCTAGCCCAGGCTCCTGCTCCAAGCAGGATCAATTCCAACAGCAGCTCAGGGCTGCTCAAGACCTTGATCTGTCAGGTCTCAAAAGCTTCCCAAGATGGAGCCAGGCCAACCCCACTAGTGCTGGCTGTCCCCATGAAGCAAGTTTCTCCTTGCATCCAATCTGACTTCCAGGTTTCAGCTTGTGTCCACTGGCACTTGACACCTGCAATCCTGCAAAGCTGCTCTACAGAAGGTGGCATAAATCAGTTCCATGCACTTACTCAAAAAAACCCCAAAACCTCTGACAACAACAAACCTAAATTAACCCCAGCAAGAGAGAAGAATACAAAACATCACAGAAATAGCTACTGAAAGAGCCAAGCCTCAGACTGAGCTCCAAGTAGGAAACTGGAAGCTGAAAGGACATTTGAGGTAACAGCCTTAGTAAATAATTAAAGAAATTCTAGCTCTTTTTGAAGTTTTATGTATATTAAATAAAACCCTCACATCCTCTGTTTCCCATCTCTGTGAATGGATGGGATGAGAGCTTTAGTTGGGGTTTTTTTTGAGCTGTGCAATGGCTTAATTATTACTTTGCACATACTTTTTCCATGTACTTTCTTATTTGCATTTGTTTGCTCTAATAACATCTTGCTCATGCTGTGGTCTAACATGGGATTGTGGTATTCATTTGAAAGCTTTCTGTTTCACTCCTTTCCTCCTCCTTCCCTGGCTTTGACCAACAGTTTCTTGGATGCTTTTTTTTGAGCTGAGCTCCATCTTGTGGGCTTTTGTGTGACTAATTAGTCACCACATCCTTATCTCTAGAGGATCTCCTTTGGCTCTGGTCAGAGAAACACCTCCCTGCTTTGCTTGCAGTCAGGTACAATCATAGAATTAATCAGTGTTAGAAAATGGCTTGATTGGAATGGACCCTTAAAACCAGATAGTTCAAACACCCTGTCCCTGGAAGGGAGATCTTTCCCCTAGACTTTGCTGCCCAAATAACCCACAGGGAGTGAAACCCAGATGGCAGAAGGTGAGTCCCATAGCTCCTGACTCATGAGGAGTTTGGGAGCCATTCTGGTGGGGTGCAGGACAAATCTCCCTACCCTGAATAGCAGTCTCTGGCAAGTTGGATTTTCTTTTGCTTTTCACTTCAGTCGGATGCCTTAATTGTTTAATGCATGGTTTGACTGCAGAAAAGTGGGACAACCATTGCTGAGAAATATTTACAGCAGTTATAGTGAAATACTGTTGCTACTGATGAGCTATAGTTAACAAACAGTAAATGGAGTTCTTAAGCAGGACTTTTTACAATGCAATAGATTATTTTCTTCCTATCTTCACAGTAAGGGCAGCAGCACTTCTGTTCTTGCTGAAATCTATATCCTTGTTATCCTTTTCAAGCATTGTAACTGTGCTTTGCAAGATTGCCAGCATTTTCTCTTTTCCAGCTAGTGAGCTTAGTAGCCAAATATAAAAGGTGATGCTTAAGCCAACTGAATGCCCAATTCCTGATCTCACAGGGTAGGGAACTGCTGTCTCAAGATAGGTTAAATAATGTCTGTAAAGTATTTTGGGAATTCTTTGTACTGAGCTGCTACAGTTGCCCTTTCTCAGCTCCTTGCTAAGAAACTCAGTGCTTGCTGAGTTCTCAAGGTGCTCTGAGCCTCCTCATCCCTAGCAATAAGGTGTTGGGAGTAATCCAGCTGGGAGCATTGGTCTGTGCATCACTGCCCTGAAAGTGTCTGCCTTTCTCTCCCTTCCTGAATTGCTGCACAGCCTTGCTGTCTTCTGGCTGCTCTGGACTGGAACACAGCAGTTGGCTCCATACCACAAAAGCAGGGTGAACCAATTAGTCCTTTGCAAAGTAGTTTGAGAGCATGAACTGAAGAGACTGTAACTGGAAGGCACTTCTTTTTTGTGGGAATACTGTGGGTAAGACTGGGACCAGCTCCCTAAAATGGGTGAGAAAGGGAAGGGCTGGATTCAGCATGCTAATGCTTTTGTCTTCAGGCAAAGACTAAGACATAGAAGAAAATTGTTTCTGCATTGTAAGCATCAAGAAACGCATGCAAATAAGGGTCTAATATTTACTGGACTGTAACAATACTTACAAGGCTACATGGACACACAAGGCTTCAGTGTGCTCCCTTGAGGGAGCTCCTTTCATTTGCCAGTGATTTCCCTGTAATGCTTGTGCCTTCTCCATGCTGAAGTGGAGGGGACTCGAGGCACCAGTGCTGCCCATGCCCAAAGTGCTCACCTTCACCCTGACTCATCCTGCAAAGGGCAACATCATCTTGGTGACTGTTCCCCTCTGGGTGCTCATCATCAGCTTTCCAAAAGTGGCACCACAGTGGCTGAGTTGCTCTAAGCACCTCCTGTACTGAGAACTACAAAACCAACTCAAGAGCAAGAACAAAGCTTGCCAAAACCAAAGTCCCAGCCCAAATATATGCTCCCTACTCTCAACAGGGTAGGTCAATAGGATAGGTCAGGGTAGTCAAATATAGTGCTTTAATGAGCTTAAGACAGATTTGAATTGCAGGCAATTGTGACATGGGTACTGAAACCAGACCATGGCCATGGAGATACAAATTGCCTTTAAACTGTAAAGAAAACTAGGTGATGCAATCAAAACCAGACACTCTCCAAAGCAAGTCACTCTCACTTGTTTTGGTACTGATCAGTGCTTCTTTCAAGAGAAAATGAAAAATAATAATTATTTCAATGATTGATGGTATTTTTCTTTCTGTCAATTAAATAATATTCATTAAGCTCCTCTTGCAATACTTGTGGATAATGATTTTTTTTCTTTTTTTTTTTTCTGTGGAAGAGGTTTGGTTTTGATCTGGAAATCCTACTACAAATTGATGCTGTGTTTAGTTTCTAAAGCAACTATTTAAAGGATTGTAGTTTCTGGGGATGAGGTCTGTGGCAGAAGAGCTCCCTCCAGCTCCAGGTTTGTTCCTGCTCCTGCAGGTGGAGTCATAGGATCCCTGCTCAGTGCTGCTCCCAGCTCTGGGTTTCTCTGCTGGTGAAAGTGAGGTGGCAGAATTGACTCTGCCATGCCAAATAGTGCACTGACACTTTGTCTGCAAGGCCTATGTGGTAGCCTAGAAGACAGCAGCTTAAAAAGCAAAACATGACTTAAATGGCCATGCAGTAAAACAAGGGATATCTGCCCCATGGTCTGCTGCCAGCAGCAAATTCCCCTTGTCCCTTACTTCCTCTTACTCTGTGTCAGTATTCTCCAATCTCTCCCAAAACATTTCCACCTTTCCTTTTCCATCTGATATAATTCCAGAGGACAAGGAATTTTCTGTTTCTCAGCTTTTTTGGTATATGAAACTACCTTTGCACCAAAGAATGTCAGCTCCAGTACAGGGCATGTATGGGTACATGGGGACTAAATGTAAGGTCTCAGCTAGACCTCAAGTTTGACCTCAAGTGTCCACACTATTCATAAAAGAGAAATGGGGTGATGAGAATCCATCTCAGGCAGATGTCTTGGTATTTTCCTCAGACATTACTTTCTTTTTACACATGTGATCCCAAGAGAATTGACATCAGCATCAATGGTGCCTTGAGTGGAGTGAGCCCAGGGGCATGTGGAGCAGGGATGCCACAGCCCCTGCTAATGTGCCAGCAAAGCCCACAGTGAGACAGAGCACCATACACAGCAAGGCTAGCAAGGAGCAAGCTGAAAGGCAGAGGCTATTCTTGGCTCCAACTTTAATATTTGTTGAGCTAATCACATCAGACAGATGCAGCTGATCTCAATTTTTCTGGCATGCAGCTCCTCCCTTCCTCCTGTATCAGACAAGCCTGCCCCAGGGAGGAATAATTAAGATGTGCAGTTAGAACAACTGGATTTGATCAATAAACACAACAAAACAGAGCAAAGGCTTTAATGTCCCAAAAGGCCATCAGGGGGAGGTCAAACTAAACCATATGAGCACACTGCTTACTTTATTACCATCTTTGCTGTCCTACATGCTCTCACTCCAGCTATCAGTAATAAACAAATTTCTCTACTGTGGATTGTAGGGAATACCCACAGTCACCCTAAAACCAAATGCTGTCACTTTGGAGTACTTTAAAATCAATTAACAAATGGGCAGCAAAGATTCAGTGGAAGCCAGGAATCAGTGAGATGAATTATCCCAAAGCTCAGAACATCTGTTCAGTATAACCTGAGTCTTGCTTAAAGACACACCAGCATTACTGTAAACACTTATTACTCCCCGAAAGTACTTGGAGTCCCTTGGCAAAATCCACAGAAGATACTTCAGATTAGCCATTTTTAAACATCTGACACACTTGTTAGACAAGGCTTAGAGAGCATCAGCCAAGTCTATGACATACCTGACAAAGGAGAGAAAGGTAAAGAACTACAGTCAGCTATATCTCTTTTGGGGAGCATCATATTCATCAAAATGCTGATTAGCATGTTTCCACAGTCCTGGCCTCCAGCAGAGATGTAAATTTTGGATTTTTGAGACAAAACCCAGTGAAGTAGCTAAAATAACCAATCAAGTTAAATGCAGATGAAGAAATTAACTGGCAACCTGCCAATTTCCTCTCAGTGAAGCTCACAAGTAAGTTTCCATATGTGATTGCTTTTAAACTACCTGCTGGAGATGGTCTCCACTGGCTGTGAGTTGAAGGCAGACTGTGCCACTTACCCAGCAGGACACTAGGTGATTGTGCAGGTATCACACAAGATCTCACTACAGCTGAACTCCCTTCTGACCCCAACAGCCCCAGCCTTCAAACAGCACTTAGAAGTAGCTACAACTCCTTGAGACAACTGCAGCTTCTCAGAGTATAGACATTTACCTGCTCAAATGCACTTGGCTCTCACAGAGCAAGATTTAGATGTAGAATTGTAACAGTATTAACTTTTGGTTATCATTTACTGCCTCTGTTTACATATAAGAATCATTAAGTTTGCAGTTGAATTTGGAAATCCTGGTTTGGATGGAGTGAGTTCATATGAGATTAAGGCTATGGCTCCACTATGTGTATGCACTTAAGTTTGCCATAGGCATAAGACTAAAGGCAAGTGCTATTTCAGTCACAAGCTGGGAATAAAGCAAATAAAAAAGTCACTTGGGATGCTTAAGAGACTCAGGAATGAGATACCATCACTCTTGTTTACCCTGCTAATTCAGCTAATGGAGAGTTTCTGCTGGAAGCACAGGAGGTTAAACATTGCCTTTTAGAGCTGCTTGTATGAAAAGTGCTTTACTTCTCATCTTGCTAGAGTCACTGTTTCTATCAGCAATGCCAACCTTTGGACAACCCTTCAAATTTTAACACTCACTCCAAGTTAGCTTAAGCTTTATCCTATTTACTTGATACACTAAGATCTTTCTCTTTATACATCAGGCATTTGCTATGGCATGCCTGCAGCCCAGGATCTTCTGGAAAACAGATCTAATTCAGCTCTAGGACCAACTAGTTTATCAGAAGCATTTTCTAATTTTAGTGCAAAAAGTGTCAGCAAACTAGCATAAGTTAAACATAAGTCAGAATGCTTTGCTTCAATAAGCAGACTATTTTATCACCAACACCCTTGTATTAGCTTCTAGCATTTACTACTTAATGTCATCTATCACATAGAATCCAATGTCAGAAGAGTAGCAAATCTTTTCATACATTAAATTAGAGCTTCTAATCCTATTGCACATACAAAAGATGTCAAGTCCCATTTCTCATCTCTTTTATACTAAAGCCCTAGGCAGCACAGGTCAGAGAGCTTGTCAGCCACAGTATCAGCTTCCTGGGATTTCCTCTAACATATTTTAGTTCTTGCACATGTAACAAGCAGTGTGTCAGTTGTGGAGCCTGTGCTGTATTCTCTCAATGATATGTTTATTAAAAGCCATCAGTGCTGGCACAGCACTTGTAGACTAACTTCCAGACAACCAGCACTGCACTGAGCTTGCAATATGCAACTTGTTACACATGTGTTCAGTAGTGAAAAACAAATGTGAATTCACAAGAATTCACACAGTATTCAATTTGTGACACTCAACCTTCTTCTAATCACATATCAAAAAAGACAATTCAGTTTCCCTACCCATTGAGGGTTTCCTTCACTTCAGCTGGGAGGGCAAGGGTAGGGGAGATCCATTTATTAGTAAATTCTGGGCTTGCAGCATCTGGTCTGCCCTTATATATGCTATAAGATCCATCAATGACACAATTTTCTACTGATTAACAAAACACAGGACCAGTTATTTCAATATACTTTATTTTAAAACAGGTAGGTCACAAAGCACTAAGCTTAGCCCGTTCTGCCATACACAAGCTACAAATACTTGTTTGACAGTTGAGGGTCAGTCTTTAGTAGCATACATGAAAAGTGAATAAAAATCCATATAAAACAATATTCAAATAGTTTCCATAGGAACACAGATAATTGTGACCCATCTCCTAGTCATTTTTCCTGCATTTATGCCAAACCTAAATGTTAAAAAAACCACTTAAAAATTCTACCAAGAATTAAGTTAACAGTCCCCCAAATGCCCTAAATTCAATGACTAACCTTGCACTTAATTACTAAATATTACCTATACATTAATACTAGCTGAAGCACAAGTTGCTGGATATTCAATTCCACTTTCCCAGGCACAAGAAACTGGCAGACTAACATCCTGCTCCTCCACCTCAGCTAGGAACCCTTGCTCCTTGATCTGCTGCATCAGTTGCCTAGAAAGAAAAAAAACAAAGAGGGAGTCAAAAACTGTTTCACTGTAATCCACCTAAAAATGTGAGGTACATTTTTTTAATTACCAGTGAGTATGAAATGAACTCTCTCTATGCATCACATGCAATCCAGACATTACTATCAGAGAGGCAAAAAAATAAATAAAAGCAGAATCCATGCAGGTCACCTATGGCTGGCTAGGCTTTAGGGTAAGTGCCAATACCAAGCTGATTTTACCATTTCTGTGTAGGATTTAGATCTGCAAAGATGCATCTATATATATACAGCTGTACCAACATCTGTGTACCTCATGCTATGCAGACTTACTGACTTTGTGCTCAATAGATCATAATTTCAGATGTGAAAATCCCTGACAACCTTGACTGTCACTTATCCTACACTCTCACATTACTGGGTGACTCAAATCAAGAAAAAGTATGATAACAGACTAGGAATATAAAGGAGCTGACCAGACCAGTAAGAACCATGAAACTCTTTCCATACTCAGACAAGAGTTGTACTAAAACACAACCTCAGAAGAACTTCAGTTGACTGAGGTTTTTGGACTTGGTTTACAGATTCATAGAATGTTTAGGTTAGAAGGAGACATTGAAGTTTTAGTTCTAACCCTCCTTGACATGGGTAGGGACATCTTCAACTAGACCAAGTTGCTCAGAGACACATCCAGCCCAGCCTTGAACACTTCAGGGATGGGACATCTTTCAGTTGGAAGCCATTACCCCTTATCCTGTCACTATGTGCTTTTGCAAACAGTCCTGCCCAATCTGTCCTGTAAGTCCCCCTCAGGTATGGGAAGGCTTCAATAAGGGCACCCACCCCAAGGTCTTCTCCAGGCTGAACAAATCCAGTTCTCTCAGTCTTTCCTCATAGCAGGAGTGCTCCATCCCTCTGACCAACTCACTCCAACAGCTCCATGTCCTTCCTGTGCTGGGACCCCAGGGCTGGATGCAGCACTGCAGGTGGGTTCTTACCATGGCAGAGCAGAGGGACAGAATTTCCTCCCTCCCCTGCTGCCCACACTGTTCTGGATGCAGCCCAGGGCACATTTGCCTTTCTGGGCTGCGAGGGCACATGGCTGGGTCATGTTCAGCCTCTCACCCACAGCACACCCAAGTCCTTCTCAGCCAGGCTGCTCTGGATCTGTTCATCCCACAGCCTGGATTCATACCAGGAGGTGTCCCCATCCAGGTGCAGCACCTTGCACTTGGTCTTGTTAAACCTCATGACATTCCCACAGTCCCACTTCTCAAACCTGTCCTCAGGTGTTGGGTGGCATCCCATCCCTCAGGTGTGCTAACAACAGCATTCAGCTTGGTAGTTCTACTTATCTTAGGTATGCAAGGCAAACAGTTGTGCTACTGCATGGCTCCTCGTGTATTACTAGTTTTAACTTAGACACATGTAATCATCTTGTCCTTTATCTCTCACAGTTTCTAGCCACAAATTTAGCTGTATACCTTTACAACATGCAGATGACATTCCAGAAGACTTTTGTCCATCCTAGAAAAATCTGCACCATAATCTCACTGATGCATGTCTCTCAGTTAAGGACCAGCCTTTATCACAGAATTCTCTTACCAAAACAGAAAACACACATAGGGCTAAAAAATGGCTGTGCTATGGTCTTGGATGACAGTTATGTTTGCATAATTAAGCTCAGCACGCCTCAGACCAATTATTAAATTTTAACAGCAACCTAGTGATACAGTTTAAAACTAATTATTCTCCTGTAGAGCCATTTTTAGTTCAATTAGACACAGTTTTGGAGTGTTAAGGGAAGTATAAAAGTTTAACGTGTTTTGAAAAATGTTTCAATCAACCAAGGGTTTCACTAAGGGAAAGAAACAATACAAGCCCTGCTTATACCAGCAGGGTTAGTAGAAAAATAGAAGCAGCTTCCACTTACTTTTATGTCAGAAATTCCCCTCAACTTAAAGATTTTCAATAAATTTGAAGAAAACCCCAATAGCAGAGCTAATCATGCTGTAGGGTAACACTTCTGCCCAAAAGCCCTCTGCCAGTTCAGCAGGCAGATACCAGGAGAGAGGTAAGGGGAACTCTCACAGGAAACCCCACTTTTATAGAAGGTGCAATCCATTAACCTGTGTTGCACTGCAGAGCACCCCCAAGTTACTCTAAACTGCTGTTTAAGTTGCAGTTTCACAATGTCCTTGCACTTAAAAGGTAGTCCTTCTTTCTTTGCTTACCTGTTTAATAACTTCCCATGGAGATCTAGCACTCTGCACTGAGCACTGAGCCAGAGCTCAACCTAAACCAAGGAATAGCTCTCAAACAAACATAGAGACCATACTGTGAAGCAACACTGTTGAATGTCCCTGCATCCTGCAGTCAGGATTCAGTAAGGAACTAATTTAGAAGACAACATAACTATGATTGACTGGTTTCATTACTAGTCACAGAAGCTGAATGTAAAGAATTCATAATGATTCTGTATGTTGTGCAATAGTGAAAACACTAGCTAGAATCCAGATTAATGAAGTCTCCTAACTTTACACCTTTAAAAAGATCTCTCTTTTAAGTGTGCATAACAGAAGAGTAATTAGTGGCATCAGCATTTTCCTAAGCACACAGCAAAAACCTTCAGAGGCATTGCCTTCTTCCACACCAGGAGATTTTTACAAGGGCTGTGGCACCAAAACTACCCCTGCTTGTTAAGGGGCAGCCAACTGATACGAGCTATTTATTACAGTGATCTCAGAAGTACTGATGGATCAAGACATTCAGTTACTTACCATGCTGGTCTTGACATCACATAGTGTATTGTTGGCCTCTGGAACCCATTGAAAGTAGAGGCTGCTGCAACAGTATAGGCACCCATGTTTTCAAAGAGGATCCAGTCTCCCACGTGCAGCTCTGGCATGTTGAAGCGCTCCACAATCCGATCTAAGCCATCACAGGTTGGTCCCCAAATGCTGCAGGAGTAGCAGCTGTCATCTGGCTTAGGCCGCTAGGAGAGAGTGGAGCTCAGTCATTTGACTATGACAACACAGCTTCCAGAAGTAATACCATAGTTAGTGTAACATTCCATCTCTGAAGAAAAGGAAGAACTGCTTGCAGGTTCTTTTTTATCTCTAGTTTTGAGTTAATTCCACTGCATGCTTCAAAAGTTATATGCCAAAGTCTGGCAACACGAAGGGAGCAGTCAACTGAGAAATGACTGCTGCAACAAGGATTCTCCTACATCCATGATATGTGACTAGTATGTGATATTTTTGAACAGGCATACCTTTTGCAGGACTGGCTTAACATGTGCATGATCATACAAGATGCAGTTGAATGATCCATACACCCCATCATTCACATAGTACATTAGAGTTTTGTCATTTGCATCATCTTCATCTGGAAGAAGTTGAGACACCAGTGAGAAAAAGTCTTGGAAAGAAACACACAGTTGGCTAGATCTAAGACTAGGTCTCAATTTACATACCATCAGAACCTGTTTGCTCCTTTAACACAATTTTCTTTGCAATGATGTTGACTGCCAGTGTGAATGCTGATGCAACATAGTATCTTCCTGGTTCTGCAATAATATTTATTCCAGAGTCAGATGGGAAGTATTTATCCAGTGCTGGGTTGATTACACTTGTGATCTAGGGAAAAACCAGATGCCAGTATTAAAATTTCAGCAGCTACTCAGGTGCTACTTTAGAAGTCTGAGACAAAGTACCTGAAATTCAGGTAGTCTGAAATTCAAAAGACCCTGAAATTCAAAATTATTTACTAGTGAAACATATAACAACTATTAACATCTATTGTAACTTCTATTGACTGTTTTTACTTTTTTTTCCTCATTCAAAATCTTGTTTGGAATGATATTTATATAAAGTAACAAAAGCAGACATCACTTGCAGCCTAAAGTTTAAGTAACAAAACGGGTCATGTTTGAGGCTGAAGGAAATCACCCCTCCTAGGGTCACTAAACCATCATTAATGCCCTGCAAGTCCCCACACTTCAAATCTGATTTGCAGTCACTTGTAGTGCTGCTACTTATGCACTACTCCACAGCTTACTAAACCCTAAAGATGTCAGCTCATAGGATCATAAGCATACAAAGGACCTTACTATCATACTTGAAATTCAGTTGCCTTCCTGAACAGTTATTTCCAGGTTGTGAAGTTATCACAAAGCTGCCTCCAACTACAACATGGGTGTATCATGCCCTGGAGCCCAATGACATAATATTGGATGCCTCAGCTATGCCCACACTGCACTATGAGAAGCCAGACTTCATTAGGAGGTCCCAGAATGCTACAATGTTAGCTCACACTATTGCAAGAAAACTTTTTATGTAACCTACTGTATCCTTCTGTTAATATAATACAATGCTTAAACCCTCCTTGGGTTAGAAGGCAAGGTGCTCTCACAACACTGCTTTAAGTGGAAGTCCTATCAATATTCAGCCCCGTTGTCTCTTCTGAAAGCAGAGCTATTGCTCAGGTGAAGTAGACTGGAAAAACATCGAACAACTTAAAAATGATCTAAAAGTTAGTCCTAAATTGAATCAGGCACTGCCCTCATATGCTGCCACCCCTAATGACAGTATGGGTTCAGGACTATCCTTTCACCCTGTTTGGGAGCAGTGCCAATCTATTCAGCCTGAAATATAGCACCAACTGGAAGAAGTCTATGCCAGCAAGAATCAAGCCTGTAGTTAAAACTGGCTTTACTCGTTTGAGACTTCTGTATGTTTGTGCAGTCATTTAGCTATGTACCTAATAAGCTTATATAACTTTTATTTTTCAGATTATTTCCTCTTTTCCTCTCCATTAGATTTCTGACCAAGCAAACATGTTTTTGCAAATGTGTCTGCATACAAACAGAAAAAGCAAGACTTTATTTAGTCCAGATCAACACTCAAGCAGACTCCACAACCTGAGAACTTAGCAAAGCTATACCTCTTCAAATTTAAGCTTGACATCTTCAGAGCCAGGGAAGCCACCACCAATATCAAGCAGGTACATATTGAAGCCAAGTTCAGCCTAAAATGAGATTAACAGCAACACTGTCAAAAAAAATTTGTAATTTATCATTTTAGCTTTAAAAGTAATGTAAATTCATTTCATTAATACTTGAAACAGAGCTAACACATGTTCAAGTAACAGTTTTTTGAGACTGATCTACCAATTTTAGTGCATCTAAATGAGTAGATGAGTTTTGCCAAGCTGGTCAAAGCAAGCTACCAGCACCCAAAAAATTCCACTAAGTCAGTGACTTAGCTAGCTTTTTGCCCCTTACAAGTTGTACACTTCATTCAGTTTTGCCACAACAATTGAGCAATAATTCCAGAGAAAGTAGAACTAGACTTACTCCCATATCAAACACACAGCGGGCATCAGAAATGGCTTGGACAAAGGTCTCTGGGTCTGTACATCCACTTCCAACATGGAAACTACAAAAAGATACAAAATATCACTTGCTATTTGGCAAATTAGTCAAGAAGTTTTGTATAAATTCAGGTCATCACATGCAGAGGCACCTCTATTGTCACCTAGACCATTAAAGAAAACTTAAATATTTAATATATAACTGTTTTTTGATGCTGTCAGCTCACCTAACTCCAACAATGGCAAGGTCAAGTTCTTTTGCACGCTCCAGAAGAAGCCTGCTAGTCTTAAGGGTAGCTCCAAATTTAACACTCAGGCGACAGACTGCTTTGGAGTCATCGGTGGTAATGCGCAACACTAACCTGGAAACAGGAAAAATGAGGAGCTCAGTTTCAGCACAACAGACACCGTCATCAGGCAGGTGTGACCTCAGAATGAGACTGAGCTTAAAGCTGCTCTGTGTATCTCTTCCTAAGGGGCCAGTAAACTCTACAAGACTAGATTTCACTGGTTAAAAGTATGTTTGATGTTGGAACCCTGAAAACAGGGAGTTTTGAACTTTCTGTGCTGTCAAGCACTAATCCCCAGAGGAACACTGCTTTTGACTTAAGGCCTTGGAGAAGGCTTCTAAAATTGAATAATAAAACTAAAATCACTACTGTGTAGTTTAAATAAAAGTGTGTAATATCACATAGTGAAAAAATTGGAATCGAAGGCTTTAAAATATAGTAATAAGGATAAAACAGAATAGAAGCTTTAAATTTAAAGTATTTTCTTTCTTCTTATCCTTTTTCTTCTTAGATTTAAGTAGCATTTTGCAATTAAATAAAAAATGCTGCACTGCAAGTTAGAAGTATTTAATCATTGAGTTAAAAGTACAAATAATATAAATGTTAGCTTTTAATTAGACAATTAGGCCTTAAACCTTGTAATGAACAAAATACATCAGCATTTCTTCATTTTTAACTTCTTAACTAGAAGTGCTGTAGCACTCACTGTACTGTAAGTGAGAATAAACAACTGAATCCGAACACAAAACTTTGTCTTTTGTACCCTTAATCCCAACTCTAACTAAAAAAGAAAAAACTATTATAAAAACTAATAGTTTATTACTTCACAGTTCTGCAGACTATCTTAAACTACTGAAGAACAAATTTCAGATCAAACAGATATTTCTGTATCTTGGTAACCCAAGGAAGAATTACAGAACAATGAACATTACTTACTTGGCTTTTGGATGGGCCCTTGCAACTTTCATTAGTTCTACTTCACTATCAAATGTCATCATCTGCACACCACTGCTGGCAGCATGTTTGATTTGAGATACTTGTTTGCAGGGATTTGCATATATTATTCTCTCAGGAGGCACACCAATGCTCTGTACCAGCTGTATTTCCGTCTGAAGAAAGAACAGATTACACTTGTAGAAGATATTTCTAGATGGATGATTAATGTAATCAGAACAACAAAAGCAGCACCACTCAGTTAAGCTTCATTTTATACAAACACATTTTTCAAGGCTGAACAGATACTAACGTCACAGATCAGAAAGTAGCAGTGATCTCACCTTACTGGCACAGTCAAACCCTGCCCCAAGAACAGCAAGGGTCTTCACAACAGCTTTGCTGTCGTTGCACTTCACGGCATAGAAGGGGGTGACCCGAGGAAGGGCCTTACGCCACCGCACGTGCTTCTTCACAATGTCCCCGAGGTCAGCAACATAGAAGGCATCTTTATCATCCTAGGGCAAACACACATCTTAACACCACAAACAGCAGATAACAGGATTAGCCTAGAGGTCAGCATTTGAGGGGGTTGCCTTGTGGATTATGTGCAAGGACAACCTGCTCTATTAGTTTATAAGTTTGTAGCATCATGAAATTTAGTGGTTTTCCCATCATACTTACAGAAGATGACACTTCATTTATTTTTTGGTCAAGAATATCCTTGGCAGTAAAACCTTCATCAAGGAAGGTCAACTCAAATTCTTCTTTGCTGAAGTTGCTCATGACTTCCAAGATTTCAGTTTTATGTGAAAGGACTTGGGAATGAACTGCTGAAAAAAAAAAAAAAAAAAAAAAGTGCTAATTACTTAATTTGAATTCATAGTTTACATTCAGTACTTCACTTAGATTCATATAGTCATTATATGACCACTGCTTTGTGCTTGTATCATTTACCATTATACAGCTCCTACAGTGATCACTAATAGCTGCATAGATTAGACATTGGCATAATGACAGAAGAGATGTAATCAGAACCAAGGAGGCAGGCCAAAATCATCTTGCTAGCTGGAAGGCAAGTTCTCCTCTGTTCAACAACTCTGTGACATTCTGAATCTACTCAAAGAAAAAAAATAATCAAATAAATACTGTCAGATATTATTAGTCTCCCTGGAAGTTTCTGCTGTCTTTTCTTTCACCTCCATATCAGAGCTATTAATACTATGGCCAGTGTCTACTTACAACTTTTTAACAACTCAAAAGCACTATTTTAGCTCACCAGTTTCAGAAGAAACTGGTTACTTGTTATTGCAAACAGACTGACTTCTGAGTTATAAAAACTTTCATTAGGTCCAAGCCAGGTAAATATCTGGATTCTCAATACAGTTCAGATTTTGCATAAAGCAGACATGAGAACAGGGCTTTCCTTGAAGTTGCTTTGTTCCTAGTTAGAGCTTCCCTGCTCTACTCCAAGCTACATTAAAACTCAGCTGTCATGAGTGGCAGATACACACTAAGACTGGTTCATAACTCTGACCTGCAGACAAAGTCTTAAATTAACAGCAGTCCATTACAAATCTCCATTGCTAACAGAGATCTACCTGCCAAGTAGAAGTCCCTTGAGAGCTAGAACTAAAGAGCAAAAGCACATTCCTCTGCCATCCATGACCCATAAAGTCCATGGGCCATCCTTTTACTGGGTAGTCCAAATACAGAATGACAGCATCCTCCATCAAGCTGTTAAGCAGAGTTTGTGCTGCCTTTCAAAGACCTCAGCATTACAAGTCAGTCATAGGGAAGAAGATATGGCTTCATGTACCAGGGTTCAGCCCTCTTCCTTTTCTCAGCAATTTTTACACTCAAACTAGTCATGCAGACTAGGACTGAAAATTATGCAAACTCTGAATTATTCACTAATTTTAAGTTATGTTACAATTATACTTCATTTCAACCTTCAGAAACATATGGCAACAAGAATTACTTCACATCTTTTGATCATTTCTCACTTATCAAAGACAAATCAAATTTGAAATTCAAACTAGATGAAGCTTTGATTCTAATAAAGCCAACAATCCATTGAACCTCATTCTCCCTCTGCTCTCATTCACGTGCAGAGATAATTCTACCACAAGCTGGATTAAAGTCTTCTCTTAAAAGCCTCTTTGAAAGGACCATAAGAAACAGCAAATTAAACACTTCTCAGGAAGGTGCTTGTTACTGAGGAGAAGTTGCATCCCATCATAGACTTGCAGCTTTGCAGAAAGCCGTTCAGAAACTTCAGCTGTGGTTAAGAGAAGTGAACACCATAAAGGAAGAATTTAGTTTAACCTCCCCTCTGCAGAGCACTGCATAAAAAGCACTTTTCCTTTGAACATGTAAAAGGGAAATTACTTTTACTGGCCACAACAGATGTTGTTAAAAAGTTCTTGCAAGATTCCCATTTCTGCCTCATTGCACAATTTTAACTACAGTGCAATTTCACAGCATACACACAGAACACAATCATGTAGGTGCAAACTGCAGCCTCCCAAAGTATGTTTCTATTTGGACTGGGTGCAAAGTGTCTGCAGCTCCCCTGAAGAAAGGCAATTTATTCTCATTTAGAATTTGTTCTCCAGAACATTCCCCTATTCAGCAGCTGTATTTAGACAGAGCTGAGTCATGCCTGCAGGCTCTGTACTCAAGCAGCCAAGCTGCGTCTAGAGAAGCTGCCCGAGGCTCCCGCGGCTGCGGAGCCCGCAGAGCGCAGCGGGCACGGACGGGCAGTGCCCTGCGCTCACCGAGCGCCCTGTCCCGGCAGAGCCGCCCGGTCCCGGCAGAGCCTGGCACTGCCGGGCTGGCCAGCGGGGCACTGCACCCAGCCTGGCACGGCGGCTTCCCGGGGAGGTGCCTGCCAGCCCCGGGGTGCACCGTCACTACAGCTTCATTCGCCCTGCGGCTGGGCCCCCACCCCGAGAGCGCAGCGCCCCGCGGGACACGGGGATCCATCCCTCGGGGTGCTCAGGGCCAGGCTGGACGGGGCTCTGAGCAGCTGGGTCTAGTGGAAGGTGTCCCTGCTACCGTAGGCACAGTTGGAACCAGATGGTCTGTAAGGTTCCTTCCAACCCAAACTGCTCTGACCCTGATTCTCTCCCGGGCCGGGCCGGTGCCCCCGGGTGTGCAGGGGGCAGCGCCCCGCGCCCCGGCGCCGCTCGGCCCAAGCGCCCCAAGCGCCAAGAGCGTTCCTGCTCTGTTCCTGCCACGCACCTGCCTTTCCCCACCCCGGAAACAGCCCGCCGGCCACGGCGGGGCCGTCCCTTCCCCCGCTGCCGGGAAGCGCCGCCAATACTCCCCAGGCGAGCCGGGGAGCCGGTCTGGCCCGCTTACAGCCGCCCGGAGCCTCCCGCCTCCCTGCCGGGGCCGGGGATTCCCCGTGCCCGGCGGCAGCACCGGCGCCCGGCCCGGGCCGCGCCGCTTGGCAGCGGCCCCGCACACACGTGGCTCCGCGCCGGCCGCTTCCGCCGCGGCCCCGCCGCCCGCCCGCTACATCCCGGCACAGCCCGCTACATCCCGGCACAGCCCGCTACATCCCGGCACATCCTGCCGCCCGCCTCACCTCGCCTCGGGCAGCGCTGGCGGAGCTGCTGTCAGGCCCCCGCGGCAGCCGATCCCCTCGCTCCGAGCCGCCTCCCCCTCCTCCTGCGAGCCGGGCGCGGTGCGCGGAGCCGGGCGGGAGCGCCGGACCGGCTGCGGAGGAGCGGGGCTGGCGGGGCGCCGCGGCTCACAAAGCTTCGCCACGGCCGCCGCGCTCCTATTTATAGCGCCGCGGCGTCGCTGTGGCAACGCACCAGCTCAAACCAGCCGCGATCGGCTGGGACCGGGCGCGCTCCCACCGCCGCTATTGTGACGCACGGCCGAACATGCGCACGGCGCCGGGCGCCCCCCCGCCGGCTCAGCCCCGCCCGGTCCCGCCCGGCCCGGTCCGGCCCCTGCCCCTGCCGAGCCTCTGCGCGGGCTCTGTCCCCCCGGGCCCCTTCCCCCGTGGGGCCGCCCGGGACGGGATCCACCTGCAGGGTGATGTGCGCGACCCCAGCCCTGCCGGCTGCCAGCAGGTGCATGGCCCGCGCCGTGCCCGCCGCCGGGTCCGTCCCCGGCTCGGCACCCCCGGCTCGGCTTCGAGCGGTGCCTTTGGCAGATGCTGCAGGAAAGCGCTGCTGGCCGGGGCACCCGGAGGGTGTCACAGGCGGCGTGCCGGTGCGGCGGCAGAGCCGTGCAGTTTGCGCGGCTGTCGCACCCCTGCGCTCGGCGCTGGCTGCTGCCCCTGCCTGCATCCCTGACCACCGAGCGCCTTATCCAAAACACTTCCCGGAACGCTGACCACGGTTTTTCCATCCGCTCTTGTTCTGACACTGGGATGTGTTTCCACTGTAAGGTTATTTTGTAGTGTTGCTTGTTTTAAAAATGGGCGTCGATGGAAGGTACAAAGTCAGTTTTTCAATCAGTTTGTGGTTTAGCCCTGAACGACTGTGCTTTCTGCCCTTGCCAGGACAGACATTTGCTGTCCCTCTCCCCCTCTCTTAAAAAAGTTCGAGCCTCACCCCATGGTAGATGTACTGAGTCCCTGCCCTGTCAATATTTGTAAGAGGACGGAGCTTGCCATGCTAAAAAAAGAGAGATTTTTACCCCGTGCCACCTTTGGAGCATTTATAAGAGAGGTAAGGAACCTTTCTGCAGCCCATGCTGCAGGACAGAGCTCAGGGTGCTCCAGCTCCCCATGTCCAAGTCACCGAAGGCTATTTTAATGTCCTTCTGAAAGCAGACATCTGGACAGCCCCTACCCTCCTGCAAAGCTGGCGAGTGAACACTGCAAGGTGGAGAAATCCCTCCGTCCTACATGGGGAAAAGTGATGGGAAATGCCGGCTGTTGTGGGGTGTAGGATGCTCCCATGGATGTATCCAAAACAAAAGATGTGCTCACTGGCCTCAGAGGTGCCATCCTCCCACGTCTCCCACCAAGCTCAGCTGGAAAACCCACTGTATTTCAGGCAGAAGCAGATCAATGGGTCTGTTCATCCAACAGACCCTGCCTTCTTGAGCAAGGTTGGGGGTGGAGGGCATCAGGCTGGGGCTGCAAAAGAATACCCCAAAGCATTGAAATAAAGGGAAACACAGTGATCAAGTAGATAATAGACAAAAAGTGGATTGGGATGCATTTAAAAGAAATGTAAGGGGACAGAGGTGCTGGTTTTGGTTCAAATAATTCAATGATAGAAGGAACAAAATATCTTAAAATATTATATATATATATATATATATATACACTTGGTGTGTGTGTATATGTCATCACACATCCAGGCATGAATTACAGAAGGTTTTCTAAATAACAGCAAGGAGTGGGGAAACCATCCCAGTGTGTAGCACCTACATCAGCTGGTCCTCAGGACACTGCCTGCCCTCAACAGCAATTCCAGTGCAGTGGGGCTAGGGCTGCTGCACAGGCATTGTATTTACTGAGATAACTCATCAAAATCTCTGAGGAATTTCACACCACTTCCCCTGCCGGTTAACAGGGCAAATAATGGGGTTCTCATGCCTTTAGATTTGGCTCTATGGGCAACAGATAATTAAATTAATTTAATTTCTTTTCCCGCTGACTGTGAACAGACAGAGATGGCAGAATCACAGAATAGTCTGAGTAGGAATTAAGCATTGGAAAAGCAGACAGAGAGGGAAAGGAGGGGCTGTGCCAGCACCACAGGAGCCAGCTGCTCACTGAGCTGGCTCAAAAACCAGGGCTGTGGTCCTGATAAGGACAATGGCCATCACCTGGCCCCAGCACTCCAACACCACTGTGCCAGCTGTTCCCTCCTCACCTGCTCCCCTCTGGCCGGGGCTGGAGAAGAGCCTGTGGCTGTCCCCAGTGGAGTCGTGGTTGAGTGACCTTGGCTGGGGCAGGGGCCGGTGGTTGGCACTCCTCAGGCAAAACAGAACTGTACCCGAGGCTGGGGAGCAAGGCTGGACTGTTCCAAGGGAAAGAGGTGGCAAAAGCAGCCACAGGCTGCCATTGCCGAGGAACCAATTCGTTAGCCGTTTGCAGATGCTTAATGGCAATGCTTTATCAGCTCCTCAAAGGGATGGGATTGCCAAATATTTCATTCTCCTCCCAGTTCTTGTGGATCCTCCAGTTCTGGAGGATCTTGAGAGCAGGTGGTGACAAGGGCTGTCTTTGAGGTGACCACCTCTGCAGGAGGTGCTCCAGTTCAGGACCCCTGTGTCCCTGTGCCAGAGGACAGTCAAGGGCAGCTTTCAAGTATACCAGGTACAAAAAAGGAGGCATGTCCTTTGCTTCCTGTTTCCTGGCTAGTACCCTGAGGGTCTGGCCAAGCTGCTCTGAAGGGCATCAGCAGATGCACAGCTCCACCAGTCACAGGGGCAGAGCAGATCCTGGGTGTGAACTGGGAGATGCTCCCACAGTTCTTGGCAAGTCACCACCAGTCTCAGACTACCTTATATGAAGCAGTTGCTTGGGCCAAAAATGTTTTCCAGAAGAGGGCACTGGAAAAGCATTTGTTGGTAGGAGACTGTGGCCATATCTTCCCCTCCTCACTTTCTCTCTAAGCAGGGCCCTTGCTGCTGTAGAGGGACAGGGGGTGGGCAGGACTGTCTGATCTCCCCATAGCTGTCAATGTCTCCTACATCTTGCAGAACAGCAGCAGCAGCCTGGTGAGCCCTCACCCTGCTGAATGATGGGTTTCCTAGGTATTATGGACCCCCTAAATGTGGGAGGAGCTGGAGCCAAGCCTCAGGTTCCTTGAGCTTTGGCCAGGTGGAGAGAGCTACCCAGTGGCAGAGATGAAATGGCCAGCACCACCACAGCAGCTGGAGGAAACCTCAAGGTAATGGCTGGCATTTCCCAACTGCTTTCCTTCCCTCTGGGTCTACCCAGGGTCTTTATACTTCTTAAGGAATTAAGCCCTGTGACAGCTCATGGAGGCTGGTAAATAGTAGCTGCATTTTATGGGTGAAAAAGTGACTCAGAGGAAGATTCAGTGACTTACCAAGGATTGCAGAGTAAATTCCAGATAGGGGTGTGCTGAGATGTGGGCCTGTGTGAGGTGGAGGTGCTATATGGGCTGTGGGATGCAGGATATGTGCATGGGGAAATCTCATGGGGCTACCCTCCAGCTCTCTTGGGGCAGCAGCTCTTCCTTCCCTGTCAGTTCATTGACACAGAGAAAAGAAAATCTACAAATTGTCCCTGTCATCAAAAAAAACCCAATGATTCCAGGATACATGTTTTGTCCTGTTACACATTTTCTAGGCATTTGAATACAGTTTCTTGCAACTCAGTGCTACAAATGTGATGTTGCAGCCTTTGGAGTCAGAGCAACAAACTAAAATAACTCCTCCCAGTGGCTAAACTACAGGAGATACAGTAACCAAAATTCTTGTGAAGTGACGGGAAAGCTTGCTTTGCAGCTCAACTCCAGATATGCTTATGAATCTGTTTTCTGATTTGCCTTTTTTGGGCTTAGTAGCCCAGTATGGTTAATAATTAGTTCAAAACCTCACATGCTATGAGGTGAAGCACATAACTCTGACATTACAGCACCAGTTTTGTGTCTGAGCCTTTTCTAATCTTTCACAGTCACAGATTTGAGATGGATATATATGAAAAATAAATGTTAAAAGTCAGTGCTCTCATACGCATGTTGTTAAATATACTTGATACATCAAGATGTTTGAGTATCATCATCCTCTGCAAGAGCTCAGCACCCTCCAAAAGTGAGCCAAATAATGATATTTGACTCCAGCATTCTAATGGATTAATGGATTCTATAGGCAATATACGATGGTATATCAGAGTTTAAATACTTTGTATTTTAATAGACTCCTCACCTTGCTCTCAACAAAGACAATGCCAGAATTCCGTGAGAGTCAGAAAGAAAAAGAAGAGCTTTTGTAAGCTGTTGCACATTAGGTTGAAAAGCAGAGGTCAGCCTGTTGTGTGGAATCAGTGGAAGGGAGCATGGAAGTGACAGGCAGATCCTGTGTGTGCAGGGGGGAGGCAATGGCCAGTCCTGTTCACTGTGGTGCTCAGCCCATGCACTGTATCTCCCTCTCAGGTAAAGAACTCTCTTCTGCCGTGGTGAAGCCATTGCTGGAACCACAGGGCCTTGCTGTCACACAAAATTCACAGCCAGCTTCTGAGCCCACCCTGGTACAAACCTTGATTTACTCCAGAAACAGCCTGAAAGTCTGAGCAGTTTTGAGTGAGGAAGCACTCAGTGCTTGTATGCCCATCAAGCACCACGATCAAGTGATGACCAGTGGTGGTGTCAGTGCTGGATGTGACCCCTGCATGTGTCTGGCACATACTGCAATGGCCACTCAAAAAGGAGAATGCTGTCTGACGACAGCAGCAGCAGGAGATCTATATGCCACAATTTGCAGAAATTAACATCTTGCAGATTTAAATCCTAAGACCCCTCCCATGGATCAGATCTTAAGGTGCTGGGCAACCATAGTGAGGTTATACTGCTCCAGCAAACTCACAGCTGCTGGTGGGGAATTAACTGCATGGTGTGAATAGACAGGGTGCAATGGTGGCTCCTGGCATGTATTGGTGAGCAGAGCCCAGCCCTGTTGGACTTTGTGTGACATTTGCTCACAAAGGTTTGTCTTCTGCATAATGCATGTCCCAGTGCAGAGCTCTGAGCACACACTAATGATTTGCAGTAAAAGTGAGGACAGCTGGAAAGCTCAGTGTCTTGGGTTTCCCCACAGCCTTCCTCCAACTTTTGCTGTCTTCAGATACACGGATGTCAATAACACACAGGACATCTTTTTCTTTTAGGGCAGTGGAAAATGTAGGAAGCCCATCAGAAGTCAGCATGGTTTCCTGGGATTTATGATAATATTAGTTTTTGGTTATCACCTTTGATAGGGGAATTGATTATGTGAATGGTAGAAGTAAATATATTGAATAGTACATCAAACCTATGACAGGACTCAGAATATCTGGGGAAGAAAAAGAGAAAAGTGTAAAATTTAGGAGGTAATAGATTCTGGATATGTTAAACATAGCAAGTATTCATTCTCTTCTGTGATAATTCTAGGTATATTTCATGTAGCAGACAGCTTCCCAGACTGAGAACTTCTGAAGGTTTGCATGTCAGGGGAAGGGAATAATACATTTCTATATCATACCTTCCACTCCTGGAAAAGCTTTCAATAGAAGACACTACACAACAAATGGTACAAGACTTTGAAGTGGTAGAGTTCCTTACTTTTAGTTCATATTCAGGGAATGAATGAGTTGTAATCTTACCTACACACTACCCACTGCAAACAGCCAAGAAGCAACACCTCACATTGAAAGTCTCACATTTTGGATTATGAGTGGAGTTTAATTTAGGATTAGTTTAATCTGGTGAAAAGCAGTTTAAGAGGTAATTATCTCAAGGGTAGCTAAAAAGATGGTGCAAAATTCACAGCAGTGTCAGACATTATAGGGAAGAGCAGTGGCCAAAAGTTGTGCCACTGGCAGTTCTGGTTGGATATCAGAGAAACTTTTCCAGGAGAGTAGTGCAACCCTGAGACAGAAGTGGGGTGGCCATCCTTGGAGGTTTTCAAACTTAAGTGAGAAAAAGCCATGGCTGGCTTGATCTGGTGCCTGTTGATAGTCCTACTTTGGGTGTGAGGTTGGGCAGGAGAGTTCTTTTACAGCTGGTATTTCTGACACTGTATTCTACACTCAGATAAGCCCATGGGTGATGCAAACAAACCTCATGACACTTCTGACTTGTTCCTTTAATGGTGTGAGTTGAGGTGTCTGAGTGCCAGAGGTGTGGCACAGAGGCATGTTGTGGTGGAAGGAGGGTGACCACTCCCCCAGGACCCTGCTTCCTGCCTGCTGCACAGCTCCTGTGTCAGACCAGTGCTTCAGACAAGGGCATGGACCAGGATGGTCAAACGCCCTTGCAGGCAGGGCATGGGCAATGTGGTGTCCAAGCCTGTGCAAGGGGGAAGGAAAAGCTGGGATCTGTATTTGGGAGGTGGTCATGGATCTGCCAAGCTGTGCAGCTGTGGCCTTGCTCCCTGCAAGGGGTAGTCCTTTGGCAAGTTGTGCCTGAAAACTTTCCCTTGCCAAATCACACGGGGGGAAGGGCCAAACAGGCACATCTTATATGTCAGGAATGACATTCAATTCTATATCCATTAGTGGGTTTTACCTCCCTTGCTCTCCAACAGGTTAAATAAACCTCTGAAAACCTGAGTTTTGGAAGGGTCAGAATTCAGGTCCAGATTTTGTAATCTGTTCGGTCCTTTAATAAGATGGAATAACTACTGACAGCAAGCAATGGTTTTATGGAGTGAGACAGAAAATTATGTGTCTCAATGTGAAGCCTGGAGGCACACAATGGTCTTTTCTTTTCTTAAACAAATTGACTCCTACAATTGTCCCCTGCCTGAAATCAGGGGCAGCTCTATGCATGAAGTGGTGGAGCAGCATCAGGCCTTCAAGAGTACATTTTCATCATAATGTTTGAAGATTTACGTGTATAACTACGCAACTCAGAGTGAGACTGTGCCTCTAAGGCAAAACATATGAGCTCATATAAGAATTTATCCTTATAATAACAATTTGCATTTCTATAGAACCTTTAATCTTAGGATCTCAAAGTGCTTAACAAACACAAATTAATTAATCCTCACAACTCTCCTGCAAGGTAGACATGCATTATGGAGAGTCGCTAGCAGCTAGCTTTCCATTATAAGTCTCATTTTAACTACCTCCTAACTTTGCCAAAACTAAACCAATACACACAAAAATTTCACAAGAATGATCTTGTCCTGGGGTAGGATCTTTTTAGAAATTGTGGCGCAAGTAGGATAAGATAGTTTAAGATAAGTAGGTTAAATGGGGAAACCAGAAAGACATCTCTGAATGAATTAATGCATAAAACTCCATTAGTCCAGAGGGGAGAGAAATGCAGGATTTGGGACAGACACATGCTTCTCCATAACTTGCTGAAATTGAGATTCCAAGGTGATAAGTGATTATTCATTCTCCACTCTTCTATTTATGAAACTAAACTGGATGAGTTCAGGGGGTGACCTGCTTTTTTTAGTAGAAGAATCCTTTACCAGGAGCCTCACTCATCACCAGCTATGAAGAGGAAATCACTGGGAGCCACATATTATGTCCTTTGGAGAGTTATTCTGTAAAAACTTTGGGAAAAGGCTGGATGAGCAGACCCAGTGACAGTCTGGTGTTGTAGATGTAATATTACCTTTAAGGAGAAGGTGCCAAAACCAGCTTGAGAGTCAGTGTCTGGCAGCACGCCCACAAAGGGATGGAGAACAAGAACAAATTCTTCCTCTGCACGCAAAAAAAAAAAAAAAAAAAAAAATCCCAAACAACCTGAACAGAAGGAAGAAAACCATCCTGAGGAAAACCACCTCTGACAGCTCAGAGCTGCTCAGACCTGGGGCCCAGGCGTGGAGGAGACAGCCAAAGCCTTTCCTGTTCCCTTCTTTCCAAAACAGCAGGGTGAGGTGTAGGTGGGCAATAGGGTGGAGGCTTGTCCCTTGGCCTCCGATTGGGGTTTGCTCTGGCAGGCTTACACGGAGAGCAAATTGCTGCCACTCCCAGGAGGAAGGAGGAGGACAGGGGATTATGACTCAGGTGTTTGTAGGGTGCTACAGCCTCCAGGGATGCTCCCTCAGCCGGGGTGCCCTACGTTTGCTCTGAGCTCCACTGAGCACCTCATGCCCAGGGAGGCAATCAGGGCAGCACCATGCCCTGTACTGCTTCCCAGCTGCACCTTCCTGTCACCTCTGGGCATGCAGGAATGACTGAGAGCTCCGTGTCACTCACTCCCTGCCACTCACTGCATGTCACTCACTGCATGTCACCTGTGCCACATCACTCACTGCATGTCACTCACTGCATGTCACTCACTGCATGTCACCTGCGCCACATCACTCACTGCATGTCACCTGCACCAGCCGCAGCCCTGGGCTGGGATCCTACAGAGCACAACAGCCTGGCTCAGCATCTGCTGTGTTTTGGTGACTCTTAAATTACACTTCAGAAAATAAAGCAAAATCTGAAAATAGCTCAGAAAAGTTTTGTAAAGTCTGAGCTGGTTGTTGGAGCATTTTTCAAGAAATGTACAGAATGTACAGCAGATAGTACCTGTAGTGTTGAAAACTTTTGATATAGAGCCATCAGGGAGATCCAGTGGTAGTTTTTTATTAAAAAGTAGGATTTTACTCAAAATGGGGAGTGAAACAGACTCTGCTCCTAGTACAGTCCTTTGGATATAGACAAGAGGAAGAATCCTCTTTGCAAAATCTATCAAAGAAGGGAGAAGAGAGGTGGAAAAGAAAGTACAGTCTGCATTTTGCAGGCAGGTGGGTCCCATGGCCCAAGCAGACCTGGAACACTGCAAGGGCCATGCAAACAGCCCTCAGCAAAGCCAGCAGCAGTGTCTGCTGCCAAAGCAGAGCCTGGGACCCTGGCCAGGGTCAGCCTGGGACAGCCCAGATCAGCAGTGCCTCCCTTTCACCACGGGGAGATTGCACAGATCAACCAATTGATACTGAAAATGGCTCCGGAGGTGCAGAGATAAGAATAATTTATTACTAAACACAATAGACAAATGGTGTTTGTTCTGCAGCAGTTCATAGTCCAATGCCAGGACTTGGCTGTTATCAGGTCACACATTTAGCTAAATTCTGGGCATGTTTTCTTCTACTGTGATCAAATGACCTTGTCCTTGCAAAGGCAGGTAACATTTGGCCTTTGTTTTCATTGCATTTGTAGCTGTACAACAGGTACAGCACGTGGCCTGTTGTTATCAGCCTTGTTATAAGGCTGTTATCAAGAGAGAGCAGAACTGCACTTCACTATGAGACCAAAGTATTTTGTATTCTGAGGAATGAAGACCTTGAGTACTCTGCTCTTATCCATGTCAAATTGGAGTTTGCTCTTCAGACAATCTTCTGGGTTTCAACAGCATAAGAAAATAATCTAAATATTCATTCTTAGTGACTTTAAAATATCCTTCAACAGTTGCTTAATTTTTCATATGCATGTGCTATTTCATACAAAAGGATATGGAGTGGACAAAAGCCAGAATAAAAACAAAATGTGGATTATTTCTAGCTGTCCTTCTGGTCAGTTTTGCAGTCCCCTGCAAGGCTGCACACATCTGGCCTTCTCTGCATGCTGTTGTTAACAAGTGCTGTGAATACAGCCTCAGACACAGTGGCACAGGAGGAGAAATGCCTTGAGTTTTAGTGCATGAGTACTGACATACTGAAGCAAGAAGCATGAGAGAATTGATCAGTATAAGCAGCTTGTTCTGTACAGGTGAAACCATACTACAGTTATCTAGTTACTGTTATTTTCTTGAGTCTTTCCATGGGTAACAACAAATTAAACTGATGACTGTGGTATAGTAAAGCCTTGTATTTGCCTTCTAGTTTTTCCTTAACCTTAGTGTGTTTTGAGAATTTTTTTCCCAATCCAGCCTCCTGCTCAAAGTAGGCTGAGCCATGGTATTTTTTAGAAGTGAATGCCCTTGGTCACAAGGCCAGAGTCAGATTTCCCTTCCTGCTGTCCCTGCTCTCATGTTTGGCTGCACAGTGGCTCAGCCTCCTTCAGCACCTGGGTGATCCCAGGTGAGATAGCAATAGCAGAGATCTCTCGTGGCACAGCATCAAAGTCCTCCTTCACAGCTTCTGCTCCACTTGGCTGGTGTGCAGGAGGAGAACACTGTGCTGTCACTACCCATCTGACTTCTGAGCAGTCTCCAAAACTAACTCATCTTGACTTCAGGTCCCCTGCACAGATGGACTTTTAGCACTGTCAAAAAGTGAGAGCTCTCCAAACTGGATGTGGACATCCAGAGTGTCAGACCAAGCATGGATATGCCCAGTGAATTTACCTGCATGTAGAGTTACCCAGCCCAGGGTTGCTGGATACATGGCAAGTGAGTTTCACAACTCAAGTCCCAACTTTAGGAGCATCTTATTAGGCTGGATGGCTTTCAGTGTGCATAAATGCACAGAAACTTCAATGCACAGCACCTCTCTGAAGGTGGGTTGTGAGAATCCTTTGTGCATTTTAAATTCACCCCCATTAACATTTGTATTAACACATTGACACTAATGCTAGTATGTGTATGTGGAATTATATTCATAACTCCACTATTTTCTCTATTATAGGTATCATGTTTCTTAAACATTTCCTGTGTGGAAGTTGCAGTATTTAAAAGGCACTTGTGATAGATTTTATCAAAAGAAGTACAGTATAATGAAGGCCCAGGAAGGAAAACCATATCAGAAACAAACAGGGAAAACCACCAGATCAGCCTGTGCTGTGTGTGAAATCAATGGTAATAATGCTGATACCTTCCACTGTGAAAGAAAACAAAGGCAATTAGGGAAACTGTGGTGATGTTAGGATTACTTTCACAGCGGAAGACATTAATTCTAGGACATTTCCACAGCCAAGGACAGTCACACTTCATGATGATTCAAGACCAGCTGCTGATTTGTGGTGTCCTTGGTGGAAGCAGAGCAGGCTATCAGCTGAGTGAATTTCTTGTCATGGCTCTGGCTGCTGTGGACCTGCAACAGGAGCATGCTGGTTAGCTCTGCTTCCTCCTTACCTGCCCCACAGAGCCATTGCCTGAGGCAGCAGAGCAGTGGGGAGATGAGGTTTCTCAGATAAAGCACTTCCCACAGAGAGGATGTTTAGGAAAGCAGGGCTTCAGAGTACATTGAGTGCATATTTCTTCCAGTAATTTATCTACTAGAGCACCAGGCATGGGCAGAAAAAAATTGTTCTACCACAAACCCAGCATTAAATGCTGTCTACACAAGGACCTGTGAGTCAAGGTTTAACCCCCAACAGCAGCCAAGCCCCATGCAGCTGCTCACTCACTCCCCAGCAGCAGGACTGGGGAGGGAATCAGAAAGGTAAAAGCTGGAGAACTCCTGGGTTGAGATAAAGCCAATTAAGTAGGAAAAGCAAAAGTTATGCAGGCAAGCAAAACAATAAGGAATTAAATCACCACTTCCCAAGGTCAGCCAGGTGTTCAGCAATCTCCAGGAGAGCAGGGCCCTGTTACACATAACAGTGACTTGGGAAGAAAAACACCATCACTTCAAAGATCCCCCTTTCATCCTTCTTCCTCCCATTTTATATACTGAACATGATGTCTTGTGGTATGGAATATCCCTTTGGTCAGTTTGGGTCACCTGTCCTGGCTGTCTTTCTGACTGACTTCTCATGCACCCCCACTCCCCTTGCCAGCATGGCAGTATGAAAAGCAGAAAAAACCTTGCCTCTGTGTAAACTCTGCTCAGCAAAAACAAAAACATTTCTATATTATCAACCCTGTGTACAGCACAAGTCCAAAACATAGCTCCATACCAGCCACTGCAAAGAAAATTAACTCTACCCCAGCCAAAAGCAGCACATTGTGCTGGCCTGTCAGCCAGGGGATTTTTGGAAGCACACCTTTGTCATTATTTCAGAAAGAGAGGGGCACAGAATGAGGGTGGGAATCAGGAGCTGGACTCTGTTTTGTTCTCTGTTGTTGAACAAGTAGAAACCAGGCACAAATGATCAGGCTCTAATTCATCCCTCAGACTTTAGATTTCGAGGGTGGGAATCAGGAGCTGGACTCTGTTTTGTTCTCTGTTGTTGAACAAGTAGAAACCAGGCACAAATGATCAGGTTCTAATTAATCCCTCAGACTTTAGATTTCTGACAGCAAGGCACCAGGTGGCTCACGGGTAGGAGGGAGTCACAGAGAGGACTTGTCCCTTCCAAAAAGGGACTCAGATCTCCTTGCAGGTGCCTGTTTGCTGTCTTCCTTCACTGACAGCAGAAGGATCCTAGATGCCTAAAGCTAGAGGGAACATCTTGGCCTTTGTCTTTTTTTTCCTGCCATAAAGGGAGGATAATGATGATGACCTTTTTAAAAAGCTTCTGACATCAACTGATGAAAAAATTAAACTTGTAAGGGATTATTATTATTGTTATATATCTTTGAACAGACGAAGCAATGACGTTTCTATGACATTTTACAATCCACATGAAATGCTGCCATAATAAAGATAATGACATGTATGATGGACAAAGTATGCTTAGTTGTGGTATTTGGCAGTGATCATTTGGCTTATTTCTTTTCCTATTTATCTTATGCAGAAGAAAAAGAAGAAAAAACATTAGCAGACACCTCTTGGAAATCCTGCTAAAATCAAAACTCTGCTAAATTGAATGCATACAGAACTTTTTCAGGCTTTAGAGCAAATACACAAGCTATTTTATAAACAGGCATTTGAAAATGGAATTGTTGATCTCTGTGGATGACAACATTATTACACTGGTAAGAATGCTGACCTTCTTGAAGCTGACCCTCCCACAGGAGCTGGGCATGAGTACTGAGCTCAGCTGTATGGGATGCTCATTCTTGACTCCAGGGTGACATTTTGCCATCTGCCTTTGAATGGGTTGGGCACTGCAGAAGTCTCTCAGGAGCAGTTACCCTGGGCTGTGCTTTGCTTTGTCTCTCCTTCCTGTGCACACACCAAGCAGACAGTGATGTTAGGAAGGATCCACACAGGCAGTAGGGACTGAGGACAGCAGCAGGAGATGCTGTTTAAGGAGAGCACACGAGCATGTTCCCCTCCCTGGCCAGCTGCCACATCCAGGCCTGCATCCCCACCCAGCCATTTTAGTATCCACTGTGGAGCTCTCACCATGAGCTCATCACACCCCTTTTTGGCTGTGGGCAGTACCCCTGAAGCTCCCTGTAACAGCAGGGAGTGAGTCTGTGGATTAAACATGCTAAAACCCTGGCACAGGTTTCCCATAGGGGCAGTAGGTGTCCCATCCCTGGAATCATTCAAGGTCAGGTTGGATGGGTTTCTCAGCAACCTGATCTAGTGAACGTCCCCACTCACTGCAAAGGGATTAATTGACCTTTAAAGGTCTCTTCCAACCCAAATCATTCTGTGATTCTATTATGGGTCCATGGCTACTAATGATATGGTGTCACTTTTCATTCCCTTTCTAAGAGCTTTTGTTGGCTATCTTCTCTCCCTCATTTTTCAGGGCAAGCTTAGCCAGCCTGATTTAAGTGATAAAGTAAACCATGATGTAACCAGATCCTGAGATCCATTGCAACTGACTACATTAATGAGGCTGAATGTTGTACATGGCCTGTGCTTCTGTGGCTGGAAAGAAGGCACTGCAAAATGTGGATATGACACATCCCCATTTAGTAACAAAATGGAATAAAATTTTCTTTCCCCAAGACTATTTGGCAAAAGTTTCCAAAAAATAGAAGACAGAGGGACATCATTGGGTGAACTAAATAAGAAATTTAATATTCATGTAACAGGCTCAGTAATACTCACTGATCTTTGGTATTTCAGTGTCAGACATAGAAAAAATTTTGAGGTTAAATTTTGCAAGAAAAGCTTTAATGAAAATCATTGTCCTCAAATCTAAAACAAAACTTTGATTTATCCCCTGGCTTAATCACTCAGTCCTAGCCTTAACCTAATCTGTGTTTGGATTTATGTATCTGGCCCACCACCAGCTACAGCTGGACTTGGAAAGAGGCAGCCCAATGCTGTATGGAATGAAACATTCCAAAGGTTTGGCAAACAAGCCCTTCACCACCAGGCATTCTGAAAACCATACTGAAACTTCTCCACTCATGGAACCAGACAGTCAAGAATGAGGGTAGGGGAGCACAAAGGGATGAACCTTTCCTCTGCAGAGGCATCAGCAACACCTGCACCGGCAAATTGGGCTTTGGGGTTTTTGGTCCTGAGGCCAACAGGGCAAAACAGCTCAAATCTCTGAGAGAGAGTCAGGTTGACACTGAGAGATCTGCTGTTGGTGGCTCTGGACCCATACCATCCCCTGGGCTGGCCCTGGCACTGTTTGGGACATTACTGGAGTCTCTACCAAAACCCCTCCAAGGACCTGCCAACTGCATGGGCAATAATATGCCAAAGCCCAGACCTCTTCCCTGCTTCTGTTCTTTTTCTGAGATAATTGTGGCATCTTTCCCACCTTTTGGGACCATTTCTGCCTCAAGGCATGGCCTGAAGATGGGCTACAAGGGGGCTACAAAGAAGGCAACTGCAATTCTTAGGTGTGACTCAGGTAAAACATTTGACCCACCCAGAGCTCACCTCTCAAGTGCTCAGCTGCTAGTGAGAAGGTTTGTAGGAAAAGGAGAAACAAAAGGATACTGTAGTTTTGCCTCTTCCTAAAGTCTTCTTCCAAAAGTCTTCTGCTGCTGGGCTTGCCACTCAGCTGATCAAAATGCCCTTGCAGCTCCTCCCCAGAGCTGCAGGAACCCTGGGCAGGGGTGTGAGCCACCAGGAGGAGTTGGGTCTGCAGTGCTGCTGAGTGTTACATTACAAGGTGTTCCACTGCACTCTGCTTGTTACAGCATTACATGTCACACCTCACAGCAGTTCTGGCTGCAAAGCTGCTCTGGGAGTGCTGTCCTAGTTATAGTCATGGCTCCATTGTGCACCAGCACCCTTGCTTTCTGCCTTACTTGATGAGCCACCATAAATATCTCTAAGGTGATCCAGAGGGACTGAAAGAAAAAGAAGCAGCCTTTCTTTGGGAGAAACAAGGTAGTTGGTTCAAGGAATCTTTTTTTTTTTTCTACTTGTTTGAAGATCACACTGCAATATCTGCTGTGAAATTAATCCTCCATTTCTAGAAATTATATAATGAATCATTTCATCTTTCAGTCTTACTGTGTCCCCAACAGCATCTGATATGACATCACTGGCTGGTAACTCATTTCAGTGCAGCTCATGTGAGCACTTCTAGGGTCAGTGACTATAAAAGCAGCTTCCTGACACCCTCCCATGATTTTCACCTCAGAATCACAGAATCACCATGGTTGGAAGAAACATTCTGGATCATCTAGTAAACCCACCATAAGCACCCTTTAACCATATGCCCAAGTGACAAATCCAGACACCACTTGAACACTTCCAGAGATGGTGACTACACCACTACCCTGGGCAACTTATTCCAATGTCTGACCCCTCTCATAGTTTTCCCCTGTGAAAAATCCTAATATCTAATCTGAACCTCTCCAGGCATGATTTAAGGCCATTTCCTCCCATCCTTTCACTTGAGATGTGGCAGAAGAGACCAATCCCCACCTTACCTCTCCTTTCAGGTAGTTGTAGAGAGCAGTAATCACTCTCCTGAGTGTCCTCTCTCTAGAATAAACAATGCCAGTTCTCTCAGCTGCTCCCCATAGGACTTGTTTTCTAGACTCTTCACCAGGTTCATTGCCCTTCTTTGACATGAAGGCTTTCATTGAGATCCATCCTGCCCTGATATATGGACACCATCTATAATGCCATAGTCTTGGTGCAGAAAAGAATTTCCTCACACGTTCAAATTTAACCTTGAGTTCAAGTCCTGCAATCTCTAGTCTTCCAGCACACTTCTGACTGCTGGTTTGAACTGTGGCCTGAGATCTTAGCCTAAGAGACACTGGAGAAGGTCACCTTCACAATGCCTTCATCAATCTTTGAAACCTTCCTTGCTGCCCAGTCTGCTGACAGAGTCAAATTAATCAAAGCTAGTTTTTCACGGGAGCCAGAGTAAGCATGCAGCAGTGGTGCTGTCCAGGTTGTATCTCTGATGGGCATCAGTACCACCTTCTTTCCAACTCCTTATCTGACACCTTTTCTCTACAGGAGATGTAATTCCCCCTTGGTCTAGTGGCCAGAATGGCAGGGAAGGTCCTGCATGTGTGCAAGTCCCTTCACACAGCCAGGGGATCTCCCTAGAGCATGGCTGTTCACATGCACAAAGCCAGGTGCCAAATTTGGACTATACATTGCACTCCACATGGTACAGTGACCTTGTCTTTGGGGAATTCTGTTTCCCACTCAAACATCTGTGGGATCAAGGACCTTAAAGTGCAGAGGAGATTAGGATCTGGCTCTGTGTGGTATTGCTTGGAGGGCTGTGCCCAACTCAAATTGCACCTCCTGTTGTGAGTTATGCACTCACCAAAGGGAAATGCCTGCCTTGAAATGAGCTCATGCTGCTGCACTGTGTTCTGTGCCTGTCAGCACTTTTGTGGGCTCTCATGTTCACAGATATATGAATTATCCCTTGGCACGTGGCTGATTTCACCCTCTTCTATTCACACATGTGCCTAAAGTGAATATAAAATCGTATGCACTGTAAGCTTTTCATTCATAGCCTTATTATTTAGGTGGATAAGAAAAGAGGTTTCTATGTATGCACATTGTCAGCCCCAACAAATCATTCTGCTGGGAAGGATCAATTAAAAGGGTCTAGGTGATCATCTGGGGTTCCTGCAGCTTTATAATTCTCTGAGAAGACCAAGGACAAAGCTGATCTCATGGTAGGTTAAATAATCACAGTGTTTTTATTATATGGACTCCTAATTGTGTAAATTAGACATCTCTTCATGCTTATTTTTCATATTCCATGTCAAAAAAGACACAAATATGATCTACTGTTGTACACAGATGTCTGTAGGTAAATGCAAACACAATCAGTAAGCTGAAATCCCACCACTTCTTACTGCTTTTGTGTACGACTTGAGCAAGAAAATTCACTTGTTATACTTACCACAGGCTAAAAATACATTTTTAATATTTATTTATGTATTTACTTGTGTGTATAAGGCAGGATCACTTCTGGAGCCTGGATTTGCCTCCCACTTTGGCTGTAACCCTGACTTAATGCTACCTGAGCATGCACAGGATCCTTGCCCCACCTTTGTGTCCAACTCTGCTCAGGGCTGTGGGGGAACTTTGTTTTCTCCCTACATATGAAACATGCTATCACATCCTAGACTGCCACCCCTGCCTGTGAATGGACAGGATTCACAGGGGCAGGACACTGGCAGGAACAGTAGGAACAAGTGCTCAGTGTGATAGAAACATTAAGTTAGAAAAGACCTCCAAGACCAAGTCCAACCATTAACCTCTCACACACCATGTCTCCAAGCACCACATCTGTGCAGCTTCTGAATAATACCTGGAAGGATGGTGATTCTACCTCTTCTCTGGGGCAGCAAGCTCTAAAGCTTAGTCACCCTTTCCATGAAGAAATTTTTCCTAATATCCAATTTAACCTCCCCTTGTGCAACTTCAGGCCATTTCCTCTTATCTTACACTTGCTACCTGTGAAAGAAGACTGAACTTCACCTGGCTACAACCTCCTTTCAGGCAATTTTAGAGATTGATAAGGACCCTCTAAGCATTCTTTCCTTCAAGCTAAACAGCCCCAGCTTCTGCAGCCTGTGCTGTGGGTCTGTAGCCTTGCTGCTGGTCCCACACAGTGCAGGTTGCAGTGGCACAGGCTCCATTTGCCAGAAGGAAATGAGCCCCAGCTGGCCCTGGGGCTCTGGGGTGCAGACTGCTCAGCACACACCCAGCAGTGTCTAGCTGAGCCCATTAAACTGCTCAACAGGGGAAAACAAGCCTTTCAAACATGATGCACTAATGAGAGATTAATCCACCGAAGAGAACAGTCATAAACTAAAATGGCTTGTAAAATAAAGCACATCATTAAGTACAACTGAAGTATTAAGTAATAAAGTTTGAAATACAGGATGAAATTTCTCTGTGCATGGTCGTGAGTGCCCCTTTGCTCCACACTGTTTTTGGCAAATGGACCAGGAGAAGTTTTTGACCTGGTCAAAGGACTTCATACTCCAAGTGTCCCTTGGGACAGCAATGACCATTCTCTTGTCACTGAGTTTTGACACAGCACCAACTCTGCTGAAAATTCTGTTTGCAGCAACATGAGCAGGTCTCTGGTAAATAACTGGCAGAGCACTATTTTCTGCCAGGGTGAAGTCTGTGGTGCCTCTTCAGGGGACCAAGAAAGGTGATTGTCCAGTTGTAGTGCCCAAGAAAAAGCAGAGCTCACATAGACAGACAGCCCCAGTTTGTTACTGGTGATGATGTATTTGGCAGAGATAACCCACTGAGCTGTGGGAAGCTAAGTCAGGTGTGCTGCAAAGGTGCTGGCAGGTGACACCCCTTGTAAATGTAAACCCAAGCAAACTGGTGAAGTCATTGAGACCTCTTGAGTGAACACTCCTGAAACCCTCCAGCTTTTTAGAGCTGTACCCTAGATACAAGAACTGTATGTTTGACTGGTTCTTGCTATAGATGTGTATTTACCCTTCCCTAGGATAATTCTATTTCACCTTTTTTTTCTGATGCTCTTCAGGCAAGTAGGCAGAAGACCAAAATGGCTATATCTTGCAAAATAAAAGAAATCTGACTTACTTTTTATTTTTCCTTTCTCCTTTCTTGTTAAAAGATATCTATCCTGAGTTCTAGGTGCCCTGGAAAATATTAAAAACACAGAGTGAGATTTTCAGAAGGATAACATACTTCTTGTTAAGTTCCAACCAATGACATCTGCTTGAATATTTTTGCCTTCTGTTTGTGATTCCTTATATTTCACCTAATTTTAGAAGTAAACAGTGACCCACCACAGATAAACTCCTCCAAAAATCTCCAGGCCTCATAATAATAGTGAAGTTAGGGAACACAGGAAATCTCACTTCATAAAACTGGACATTCAGCAAGGAATTGTCCCTACTTTCATCACTCTGTTCATGGTGTCCTACATGTGGGCTCTACACCACCTCCTTTCCCAAAAATTAGGGGCTTTACAGCAGGCTAAGGGGCAGAACAAGGGCCTTACTAGGCATGAGTGAAGAAAGGAATGGGTGCTCCCACACACACCTTGCTCTTTTGAGTGGAAATTTTAATTGATGGACCCTGTTTGATGGATCACCTTGACAGGGAGGAGAAGCAGGGCAGAATGCAGTTATGAATCAGCTGGCAGGTCTGTGAATGCAAAAAGGGTGGAATACCATGAATCATCATCAAATCTATTTCTCAGCTCTTCTGTAATCAATCTTTTTGTCTCTTGCAGGCTCGACAATGACTCATTCTCTGACATGCCTTAATAGATCTGAGTGCACAGCTTGCCAGCCTCCCTGGTGCTGCTCAGTTGATCTACTACACAGTACCAGCAGAGACTGAAAAATGCAGCACCTGATGACTCCAGGATCACTTCAAGAAACAGAGCAAATTGCTCCTGTGATGATGTAGATAGGGAACACAATGGGAGAAGGACTTAGAAAGTACTTGTTGCAATTCTAATGGATTTCTAAAGTGTTCATAAAGCATCCTCTCCTTGAGCACAGCAGAGAGGAAGATGATGAGTGCTGAATCTTCCAAGGTCTGTGGCTCAGAGGCTCTGCCTCCCTCTCTGCAAGGCTTTGTTGTCCATCTCTGAACTCTGGGCACTTTGCACCAACTGTGTTTTGCCACCCTCCCTGGCTTTTGGCTGAGCTGTGCCCAGACACTGCTCTGCTTCAGGCTGTGCCTTCTATTGATACAGAGTGTTCTGTGCTGTGCTCCTTTGACCCATCCTTAAAGAAATCTGCCTGGCATTGGCAGCAGTGTTAAACAGGTCTGAGATTGCCAGTGGCCCTGATTGGAACATTAATCATAATAATGACACATTCAGTACAGGCTTCTCTGGACTGGAGCAAATCTGAGACTTCCCATCAGTCAAGGCAAAACTGAACTCTGTGTCCCTGTGGATGAAGTCTCAGGGTTTGGCTGCCCTGCCAGTGATTGTCCCAGGCAAAGAGAGCCATGGGGCTCACCTGTGCCTTGCTGCTGGCCCAGTTTCTGGCCAAGGAGGACCACAGCCATTCGTGTGCAACTTCTCTGAGCCTACTCCCCCTCTGCTGCTTCCTCCCAAGCTAGCCCCAGGCCAGCCTTGTCTTAAACATCTCTTCCACCCACCCCACAGTGACCATTCCCATGGTCAAGTCATCTCAGGGGTGTTTGGTTTGCAATTTTCTTCTCTCTTTATTTCCACTTTCCTTGGTTTTCTTCATCTCACTGCAAAGAGTGACAGACTTGCCCAAGAACTGTTTATCTATACTATCTTTACACCCAAGCTGAGGTCAGAAAATGAAAACTGACATCATCCTGTTCATCAGATCTGCTCTACAAATGCCTTACTCAGGCCAAAATAAATGTTTACATCTCTTTTTGTGTGAGTAACATAGCAAAGCCAATATAGCCAAGACAGAGTAAGAGGATTTAGCTCCTGCAGAATCACTTGTTTCTTTGTCACTCAAGACAATGAGAGACCCTTCAGAAATGAGAGAGTTATCTAACCAATTTACAGAAATGGCTAAAGGGAAAAGTGCTTTTTTATTGCATTTGCAAATTTGCAAATTAAACTTGGTTTTGTGAGTGTCCTTTTCTGCACCTATGATGGCCATCATCGTATTTTACTAATACACTCTGGATTTTGGCTATTCCTGCTGCAGTCATTGATAAGGATATAAAGAATTTCCCATTTGAATTCTTATCCTCATTACAGGGGCTTCTCCTTCAGGCTCATCAGTTTCCCACTGAACACATTTGTCTGCCATCCTCTCTTTAACCATTTATTTTTTACTCTATTGTAGTTATCTCATTTGGTACAATGACAAAGATCTTTTTGAAGTCCAAGTAGACTAGATCTGTTGCAATTTCCTAAGGTATCATTTGTTTAGAAATGTGTTAATTCTACAGCCTTCATCTTTAGTTAAATCTCTAAAGCATTTTTTTCATTTCCATTTACCTACATGATTTTAATTAAATTGTCAGCCACACTTTCAAATAAATGTATTTACTTCTGTGTGAGACTAATGGCTCAAGGTTGCCAGATGGCTTTTGATCCACTTTTCAAAGCACTATGACTGCAGCCTTACAGCCAGAATATTCCAAGCTGGATTGGGTAGCCTGGCTCTTCACTGTAACTGCATTTTCACCTAGAAGCTCTTTAATATTGACCAAAAAGTACAATCTGCTCCCTTTGGTATGTTCACAGTGAACCCTTTGTCTTTATCCTCCACAGCCACTGCTGTAATTGTCATTTACATAGAGACTCTCTCATTAGACAAGGTGTCTTTGCATACAGGTTTTACCCTGGTGTCCTAATGACAAACTCAAGTGAAGTACTCACTTAGTTTTGGAGCCAAATCTATATTATCTTCCATCTCTGCTGCTTTTCACTGCAAAGCAGAACCACTTCCTCTTCCTTGTTCTCCTTTTATTTATAGAGCAAAGAAGTCTGCCATTTGTTACAATCCATTTTTACAAGGTTGAAATTGGTTGGGTTTTGGCAGTTGTCCAGACACCATTCTCCTTGCTGATCCATGCTCTCTTCCATGCTTTGCAGGCTTCCTGGTAAATCCCAGCACCATGTATCTCATCTAGCCTGGCATTACACTTGACAGGTCTGTGATTTACTCTGGCCACCTGTTAAAACTGGTTGTCAAACTGACTCCTAGAACAATTTATGTGGCAAGCCAGGATACTTTGCTGTTCTCTGCAAACATGAGCACAACCAGAATAGAAATTCTTCTTGGTCAGCAGTGTCCATTTGTATAGACCTTCCTTTTGCCTACCCATATAAGTCCTAGGTTTTTGATATCTTTTTGTTCTTTCTTCTACTTACAGGTCACTCTCTGTCTCCATCATTTCTTTCTCTGTTATGCTGGTGTTAGCTATGTGTTTTTCAGCTCTTTTTCCTTTTTTACTGCCTGGTGTCTTTATCTTTCATTTTTATTGGCATGTTCCTGCCAAAGAGATGGACCTGAACAAGGAGGATATATGCAACACCAACACATACAGGAAAATCTGTCTTGTGTGAAAGATCTTCTTAGGATGAACTATTGAGGTAGATTTAGAAACAGACCAAGGAAGCAAGGTAATAAAGTCACTTCTTCAGATTACTTGTCCCTCTTCTGTCCTTGTCTGCAAGTGTCCATATATCCAAAGAGTCTTCTCTTCCACTGACTTTATCAACCAGTAGCTAGACCGTTTTGCTTGTTTAAGCATAATGTGCAGATAGCAGGTTCTATATCTAGACAACTTCATTGTTTTCTGTCTTTCTAGGGACCCTTCTGAGACTGCCTCAGTGGCTGCCATCAATTTTTACCAAATGAGATAGTTGTCCTCCTTATTTTTTGTATTACTCATCCTAATGGTAATGATAACATTCAATTCAAGAAAGAGGTATGTAAAGCTCCACTATACTGTGCCATTTCTGTGGGACATAAATGTGTCTTTTATGTAATGGTGGAAAGATCCTGGTTTAGGGTGATTCCTAGCAGGAAAGAAACAACACCAGAATTCAGCAGATTTTCAAACAGGAATAAAGGACCAGTGATGTCAGTGGAAATTCCAGAACACTATGACAAAAATTGTTGAATAGTAAATTGTTGCTTTTAATTAGGCTGTCAGCAGCAGGCCTGTGGGACAGCAAAACCATTACAGACCCACTTCCAACCAAAGTTAGCAGGCATCAGCCCTGCTGACCTTCTGCTGACTTCAGTGCACAGACATACACCAATTTACTGGGGCAGATACCATCTCACCAGGGCAGGGATCACACCCCCAGACACTGAGGGAAGATTGCAAAGGAGCTTCCTTTGGGATAAAGGTATTTTGGTGGGGGATGGTGGGCACTTGACAGGCATGAGTGGGAGGCTGTTCTAGGAAAAAGCAGAGATGGAGCATGGTGCCAAGTCAGCAGTGAGACACGAAGCCAAGGGAGGGGTTAAAGCAAACACCAGGAGCAGGTGAGTGTGAGGAAACAGGATCAGGCAGGATCGTGTGCCAGTGCTGATCCCCTTGACAACAACTGAGAGTTGACTCAGGATTTGGTACTTGACTGACTCCTTGCATTCAAACTTGAAAAGAAACACAGCAAAAATTCAGTTCTGAAACACCTGGTTTCATATTTTTGCAAACAGAATGTGGTTATGTTGGTGAAATGAAGAGCTCACAGCAGCAAGGACACGAGAAGAGTTCTTACAGAAGGTGCAGGCAGTCTTTCCATTTCCTCTCATCTCTTGTTCTTGGGAGCTGTTCTTGGGACCAGATTTGCACAGGTACTTTAGTGCCAGAAGGTGTAATGGATAATTAATCATAGTTTCAAAACCAATAGCCCAAGTTCAGTAGAAAACTCAAAAGCTTAGTATTCATCAATCTATTTTTTGAGCTACCTAAATAACTAGGAAATGGCTTCAGGACTTCACTCACAACTGAAAAAATAAATACAGACAGAATTCCTTAAGATTTATTTCACTAACAAATAAAGAGGTTTTTGTATTATGAAATAATATCCCAACAGTATCTGAGAAGAACCTGCTGTGAGGTTGTACTCACAAACAGTAAAACAAAATTAAGCATTCTTTCCCAGCTGCCTCTGGATAAAAGGGCTCAGACAGGGCATTTTCCTTCTGGAAAGATGCTATTTTGCTTTGGATGTCCCAATCTACCTTAATCCAGAAAAACTCCCTCTTCAGTATGACTTCTCAGATATTTCTAAGGCAGCAGCAGAGATCCCATTGTTTTTAATGAGGACAAGATTGGGCCATTGTAAGCACTTCCATTGGAATGAACATGGCTGCAGGAGACAAAGGAAAACAGGGAAAGGCCAGGGAATGGTTGAGTAATTCATGCAAACTTTGACTTTGCTGTCTGAGATCAGTTCAGGAGAGCACAGGAGTTGGCATCCCCTAACTTTCAGCAAAATTAATGATAGATATCAGAACAATGATGCTTCTCAGTGAATAATTAGTAGGAATGGTCTTGACACTCCCACTGTACTTGGAGACTACAGGGCAGAGAGAGGTGAGCTCCCTGTTTGGGGTCATGGTCAGGGAATGTCACTGGCTCTGCACAGCCCAAATGACACGGGGCTTTACCCAAACAGCCAAAGCAGGTGGGTGACATTTGAGCTTTTCCAAAGTGGTCTGTGAGGATTTTCCCAGCTGACCTGCAAAAGACATGCAGGAACTCTGCAGCAGAGCAGAACCAAACATCCTCTCCCCTCTACGTGCCTGCCTCCTGCACCCATCTCTACATGTGCCTGTAGGAACCTACTGCTGTGATTCCCAAAATGGCAAAGCCTGTGGAGATGCTGTGCATCCCAGAGTAGTTTTAATCTACACACCTTTATTCTGTAATCACAAGGCATGAAGCAACATAATGCCCACAAAAAGTGCTTTATTTGCATCCCTATATGAATACAACCTATGGCAGATATTCAATTCCTGTAATCTGCCAGAAACATCAAACCTTGAAGGCAAGCTCAGATAGGAAACAGGTCATTGACTCACCCTTCTGGCTTGATAATAATAATAATACTTAGCACTTATTTAATTCTTTACACAAATTAAACAATAAATCAGTCTTCACTATGTGACTGTAAAACTGACAGACATCCCAGTTTCAGAGATGGAGGAGCTGAAGAAGAGGAGTTCAGTGCTTTGTCCAGCAAAATTCTACAATGATTCTACCAGTAGCATTCCTGTTTCCCTGGTCCCATGTGAATTTGGGGGCTTAGGGAAATCTCAGAAGCATTAATTATTTAGAGCTGGGTGAAAGGCCATTTCACAGTCATGGTTAGTCCTGATACTGCATTTATGATCTGCATAAATAATTTACACTCTAAATAAAGTCACATGGTATTGAGAATTTACTGTCTGTTTTCACAGCAGGGAAGAAGGGGCAGAACAGTTAAATTAATTATGCTCTCCTCTAGAGAGACTCAATATCTAAACCAGAAAAGCTGAGCTCCTCTTCCTTTCTTTTGGTGACTGAATTCTGAAAGAAATCCCCACCCACTCCAGCCTCTTCTTTGAAGAAATATGATCTTTTGAAGCAATTTTCCTTGAGTTTGTTTCCCAGCAGTTTGTATAAGGGGTGACCTCTGTTAGAGGGTGCTGTACCATGCACTCTCCTCCAGACAGGAGAGGCCAGAGGGTGTTCATGTGCAGTTTGTGCATATGGTGAGCTCTATGGGAGGGTGTCTCCAGCCAGACACCAGCACACTGTCACACAGCACCAGAAGGGCACAGCTCTGGCTGTGCCATGCCCTGGGGCTCAGCCCTCTCTGCCCACTGTGACTGGGGCTCATCTGAGGCTTTTTTGGGCAGAGCAGCCAGCTCCAGGCACTCTTTTCTGGCCTTGGGGGAGATGCTGCCTATTTCCTGTGTGTCCTCTGGGATAACCTCACCCAGCCAAGGCTCCTCTCAGCTGCTTGTGGCAGTTCTTTGTACCACCTGAAAAGGCATCTTCCTCCCTAGACAGAAGTGGCAATCCCATGGATCCCAGCTCTCTGGAGTGTCCTTTGTCTTGGCTCTCTGCACAGTGACCTTACTCTTGGTTTTTGGCAGGCCACGAACTGCTGTTCCCAGCTTTAGCTGTGCAAAACATCAGCAGATAAGGACTGGAAGGTTCTTTCAGTGGGAGTAACAGTTTGGGTTCTCTTACCATGAAGGTAAACCACTCATTACTACTCATAGCCAGCGCTCACAAATGAGAGATAAGTGTTCAGAGAGCAGCTTCCTACACTTGTTCCTCTGAGATGAACTGGTTTCTCCACAGACCTTGTCCATTGTGGGCCCATTGCTTTTTAGGAATGATATGTTGGTCCAAGAGTGCTGTCATGATGCACCCACAGCACAGGTTGGTCACCTGTAGGAAGGAACTGCACTTTCTCCCATTCATTGTTTCACTGTGTCATTTGTAGGTGAAATAGGAGCAACCTAGGAAGATTTTTCCTTACCCTAGACTAGAGGCCATCCTATCTTCACACCCAAGGTGAAGAACTGCCTTCCACTGTGAGAGTTCAAGAGGAAGAAATAACTGAATCATGGCTTTGGGCTCCTGGAGAAGCTCCTAGACAGCCGTGGGAGGGGTGAGCACACCCTCAGAGCAGCCCCACAGCCCTTTGGAGAGCTCAGCACCTCCCTTATCTGCCTGCAAGCAGGACAGCATCCCACCCCATGGCAGCTCCACCATACTGCTCTCCCAACAGAAGTACAGCCCAGGGTTGCAGAGCAGGCTTGGTGCAGATATTCAGTCTCCTTCTTTCAGCAGAAGACAGCCCAAGATAACCACAATCTCTCCATGTCCATGGTTGCCAGGATAGTAACAACCCATGATGTGTGTGGGGTGTTAAAAGGGAGGGAGAGGGATGGCTGGATATCACAGCACAAGTGACACATGGATTCAACAGGTTGCATCACACAAGTTTAAAATAAGGTTCTTTCTTCTACCTGTTCTGTTACAAGCCATGAAACTCCTTTGTTTAGCTGAGGAGAGAATCTCCGTTGCCATTTCAATATGCTGCAGTGAACTATATTAATGTGCAATTAATTGCAGAGATTAATCATCAGGCAGTGTTATCAGATGAGCACCATGGCATACAGGAGCATAGGCTAACTCTGGCTCATGCTTTGGCAGGCTGAGGAAATGATTCTTGTGTGGCTGAGCCAAGCTCTCAGGCTGGGTGGCCCACATCTCAAGGGTGACCTTGATTCTTCCATATGCTGCATCCACTTGCACCTCAGTAGTCCCAAAAACTATGTCATCTCATCCAGCATTTCTTTCAAAACAAAACTCCATTGTGAAAAAAGTGCTGCTCTGCCTGACATCACTGAGCACCCAGCTCTGTTGCTGCACCTCTCATACACACATTTGTGTATGGGCTAGGTTTTGACTACAGACACAGCTCAACACTGTGATTTGCCAAGTTGAATGACTTAATACTGCAAGATCAGCCTGAACATTGAACAGGGGACACCAACACCCAGGCCACCCAACACATCTGGCTATATCAGACAAACTCAACAGGCTTTTCTGCCTGCACTGCCTTTCCTTCACAGAAATGCTTCTCCTCTTTTCTGGATCTGACTTATACACGAGCAAGTCAGCAGCCATTTTGGGCCAAGAGCAGCAAAAGGATTTGGGCACTGGGACCCAATGGAGTTGTCTTAACCATAACCTTGCTTCATTAAGTTCATACCCTCAGCAGGACCAAAATTATCCAAATGCCGGAAAAACCCTCTTTTGTCTTCATGTGAAGAACACACCTGCATTCCTAAGAATGCCCATGTGTGCCAGATCAAGGATCCATCTATCTCAGGATCTTTTCCCTTCCTGGCAAAAAGGAGATGCCAGGGAAGGCATAAAAGGCCAGGCTTATAAAACTGCTGCTCCAGGATGTTCTTCCACCCTTCATGGATATCCTGGAGCAGAGGTTGCGGTTTCATATTTAATAACTATCAATGGATAATTCTTCCATGATTTGGGCTTGTGTAAACATTGAGCACCTATCACCTCTGGCACTACAGAGTCCCACACCTTCACCTGCTCCCTGGGAGCACAACTGCCTTCTTTCCTTTGCACTGACCTTGCCATCTGGGAGTTTCATTTGGCATTCCCCGATTCTGTTACTGGAAGATAGAGTGATTCCCTCTGCTTTCTTCCTAGCAGTCATGACTGTGGATTTGTATCTCAACCTCCTCCAGCCACCTCTCTTCCCAGTCTATTCCACCCCCTGGACAGGAGCCATTCCTTACCTTTGATCAGCCCTGTGGTCTTTTCTATACTTTTCTAGCACTGCCATCCACACAGGAACACTAGAAAAACCTGACAATTTAGAGGGCATGCCCACCTATGGGCAACTACCCTGAGCTTGAGGAGCAGACAGAATGGTCACCCTCCTTATGCTGAGGGACAATCCCACATCTGACTCCTGGCTCCTTCCCCTGCTTAACCAGACTCAGATGCATGTCACTGCCTTGGTCTGGGTCTTGCTGCACAGCCTGACTGCAGGAAGACCAGAGGCTGATGCTCAGAACCACAAATGCAGGGAGTGCTTTACCTGGTTCTCTAAACAGCTTCACCTCCACCATGTGAAGCTCATTCTGTCTGGACTGGCAGCGGTAAGTAAGGACAGGCTCTCTGGGGATGCTGCAGCATCTCTGGCTGGTGAACAGGCTCCCACCACCACCAGGGACCCTGGTGCTCCCACCTGCCCAAGCCCTGGACCAACACTAAGAAGTCCCAGGCAATTTTTCCTCAGGCACTGGGCTGAGATTTATGAAAAATCATCAAGCACATGAAACAGTGCAGTGATAACATATCCAGAGAGAAAAACTGAGGCCAGCCAACCTAAAGCTTCTGATGAATTACCAAACTCTGCAGTGCCAAGAGGCTGAACAACAGGCTGGACAGCAAAATTCAGTGTCAACTCATGGAAAGTGGCACACATGGGAACATCAGCTCTAAGTATATACAAGCAGCAAGAGGCTTTGCTTTACCATGGAGAAAATGTAACTTAGAGTCATGGCTCTCTGAAATATGACCTTGGTGTGTGATATGCAGTTATTGTCACCAGTGGTGAAGAGGTTGTGCAAGTCTGTGAAACTTTTCCAGCACTATAACAAGCATGAACACAAGTATGGAACAGCTTTGCCATGAGGAAAGGGTAAATGGTACTAAAAAACTGAGTGAAATTACTAAAACCATGATCCTGGAAGGAAATGGATTAAAAAAATATTGAGCAAGTTTTGTTATAAGGTGACAACTAAGGGCTAGCTGGAGAAATCCTTGTGCAAAAGATCTGGACCAAACAATACCATCCTATTAGCCATTGACTAACTACATTGTGGAATTCTTTACTACACGGTTCTGCAGAGCCCAGGGTGGGGCTCAAAGCAGAGTTTTAAAATTTGCAGTTCCTAAGTGACTGAAAGACAAATTCATGGGGGACAGATACACTCATCCCAATGGGTCAATTGTCTCAAGCTCCACAAGAGTGAGATTTGAAAAGCTGGGTGCTTGTAACAATATGTTCCATGTGTGTGTCCCTGTAAACTCTTCACCTGAGCATTCACTTGTGATTAGGCAGCTCTCAGCTTAGACGGCCAAAGGTAGTTCTTACACTCCTATGAGTAACTCTGCAATCAACAAAGCAGCTTTTATCAAATACTTTACTAACTCTAGTAAAAAGCACTGCAAAGACCTTTTTTTTCTAGAGCTTTGCTCCTTCTTGTCTTGCACCAAGGATCTTCAGACAAACCATTCCACACTCATCTCAGCCTCCAGTACAATTTTGTCTGCATAATGAAAAACACAAGGAACCAAATGCAGACCACTTTTCTCCAAAAGCCAGCGTGAGCTGCATGTGCCAGTGCTGGTTTCTGTGTTACCTTTTCATGAATACACACAAATGAATGATTGCAAACACAGACAGGTCTGTGGCCAGGAAAGCTGCCCTCTAACCAGACAGCCGAGAGGAAGGCAGGGTAGGGTGGAGCAGGAGTCTGAACACTGCAGGGACACAGCAGGAGCCTTGAGCTCCTGTCTCAAGAGCTGCTGTGGGGAGCAGCCACGGAGGTTTTAACACTGTCTGTCTCTGTTTTGGAGAACAGGGAGCATGAGTGAGGAGCCACATGCCAAAACACTGCAACATTTTGTTTGCTCCAGCATAAGCCCAGCCTGATGGTGCTGCCCTTCCACACCACCCCCTTGAGCCAGCTTGTCCCACACCTTCACTTTGGGAAAGACACACCTTGGAAAACTGAGAGTCACCAAGTGGCAGGAAGGACACAGTGAGAGGATTTTGGCACTTGAAACTTCTGCCATTTTGTAGCACTGAGAGAATGTATGCTGTTCTCCTGGCTGGATTTTGGGTGGGTGCATGGATGCATCCTGATGACACAGACAGTCACTGGGCAATCAGAAAACACCATGAATTGCACAGAAGGGAATGACTTTGTTGACACCTCAAATGAGCATAGTGCAGGCAGAGAGCTTATACTGGATTTCTTTGTCTCTTATGCCCACATTAATAGCTGGATAGAATCATTAACATGATCCCTGGCAGGATTTTGACCCAGTTCAGCTTTCCCAAGGGTTTCTTAGGCACAGGCTGGGAGCTTGCATGGAGGAGAGATCATTCCTCACTGATAGTTAGGATATGGCCACTGCGGTTTGGAAGCTAAGAGAGCTTAGCAGGGAGGCTGTGGTATGGTCTTGCCAGCCAGATCAGGGTAGATGTCAGACCTTGCCCAAAGAAATGGTTCTTTGAGTAGATTTAGCCCAGGATCTCCAGAGTCCTTTGGCACTTGAGCTGGTTCATCCTGCGTCACTCCGTTTCTGCCTCTCCTCGGTCGTGCAAGGGCCAGCAGTGCCAAGTGTTGAGAGGTGTTTGCTTATTGCTGCACTGAACCAATTGATGTGTGTCATGGAAAGCCTTGACCTTCCTTATTTAGCTTTTCTAAATGCTTCATTTACACTTGTGTGCACTGTTTTTTCCTGCTCCATGTTAAAGTTCCTTGTTTCCACATTGAGCCTATTTGTGTTAAGATTTCCTGCCTTTTTGCTGAGTAGTTTTGACCTCCATTCAATAAATCAATAATCTTCCCAGAACTTCACCACAGCCTCCCCTGACTATCCCTGCTTTTTGTTGCAGCACTCACTTTTCCACAGCTCTTCAGCAACAGCTTGCCTGGAATTTTGCTGAATTATATGATTACAGCATTGCTCTCAAATACAGATTGGAGTATCCCTTCATGGGGAGCTTCTGCTCAGTCCCTAACCCAGCCATTTAACTTGACAAAACCCACTTGTGATCAGCCAGTTAATCTCTTTCTTGCCCCAGGCAGGCTTGCAAAGTCAGGTCTGGCACCAGGTGGTTGTGTGCTCTTCTGTCCAGCTCGAGGGTGACATGCCACTCACCAGATCTGTTACATCCTGTGGGGAGAGCAGAGCCTTGAGGAGCAGCCACCTCCTGGAAGTTGTTTCCAGGGATGGATATTGACTCCTTCAGCCTTCTCTAGTCCGCTTCAAAAAACTCCTGTATTTCCAGCAGCTCACAAAGCAAGCTAGCAAAGAGAGCATAGGCAGGTTCATGGACTTCAGTTCATAGAAACAAATGCATTGCCATAGCTCTGCCTTTTTGGACTGTACTTTCAAACCCAAGAACAGATTTCTCAATTGAAAAGGAAAGCATAAAATTACAAGCATTTCTCAGGATTTATTTTTCTCCAGATTAACAAGTCTTTCTCTCTGCAAGACTTCAAAATGCTGTATTTTTTCAAAATTCACCCATGGTATTCAACTAGTGAATGCTTTTCCTAAAGTAGACTGCTTTCCACCTCGATTTAAGAGGGGAAATAGGCCCTCAGCCAAAGGTTAGATCTAAATTCAGATCTACAGAGAAGTGCTGTTTCCATCTTTGTTTGTATTTGGGCTTGTCTGGCTTCCTAGGGTGAAACTCTCATTCCAGATTTGCACAGCAAACATCAGCTTTGCTATTGTGTTTTCTGCTCTCCCTTTGGCAAACCACTTGCTGGAAATCAGCACATCTAGGGAGATCAGTCCAAACTGCCATGGGAAACTGGCTATTTTTCTAAAATGATACAGATCAACCACAGGTTACTGCCTGGATTACTAGTTTGTGGTACTCATGAGATCAGACTAGGTCATCATGAAGGTGCCTTCTGGCTTTCAAATCTATCCCCCTATATAATGCACTAATGAAGTAACATGGAACAAAGCCACATTTGTTCATGTGTAAGGCATGTTAATGATGCTCCTTTCAAAAGATGGAGCAGTGGATTGATGCACTGAATTTCACCTCTAGGGACTCTGACTTTGGTTAGGAGACAAATGAGTTTGATAGCATCAAGTAAATACTCAATGGATATTTGCCTCCATCCCCAAAGCCATCATGCAATTTGGCAGGAGCAGCAGTCTGTGCTCACGAGACGTCTAGAGGTGCTCAGGGCATTGGCAGCCCTGTGGGAGGAAGCATCTGGCTGTGCTGTGCTGGAGTTACCCACAGCTCTCACCCTCCCACTTCCCCAAGCAGCTGCAGCACTCTACTCCCAGAATCACTGCAAAGAAAACACAAAATTAGAGCTGAAAGAAGGGGGAAAAGATATTTATTTGGGTTCATGCAGTGAACTAACACTGGAGATGAGCTGAACTGCATACTCTATCAGCTTTGAAGCATTATTAGAATTGTGAAAACTTTCAGTGTTTCAAGGAAAAGATTTTTTCCAGGCCCAAGATCAAAGCCATAGATAAATAATATTGGGTTACAGAGAGCAGAGGGCTTTCAAATGGCTGGTTTTGACTGCTTTTGTATCTAGAAATGTTGTGATAGGAGCAGCCCTTTTTTACAAGGCCCAGTAACAACAGTGTAAATCAAGCATTAACCAGAAGTAGACAGCAAATTACCTACTTTTTAAAGAGACTTCTACTGGAACTGTTTTTTAGGGAAGGAAAGAAGGAGTTCTGTTTTTAATAGCATAAAAGTACTTGTCCAGGAGGCGCCACTGTATTTTTGTCCCAAAGCATAACAACTTTAGATATAAACCAACAGCCCTGAAACACTGATAAAATTACATATGGGGATGTTTTGACAAAGAGCTGCTAGGATACAACTCAGAGTGAATCCTTAACCTTGTGGGATTGGTTTTTAGACTCCTTGCAAAAAGTACTAATGCCAAAAAATGAGAGAGACATGCTAGTCTGTGCAAAATAAGAGATATGAAAAATCAGCCTGCAAAGTGTGTTCTTGTTAAATGGGACATTTTATTTCAGTAGTCTCCTGGACACAGAGGTGATGAGAGTGGCAGCTGAATTTGATTGTGAAGCAGCACATTCACAGCAACAGGATTGTGGGAGCACAGACTAGGAAATTACACACACAGGGACAGCTAACTCCACCCTTCCAAAAATCATATATTCAGTCTGAACTGGCTGTATACCTTCCTCTGCAGGTAAGAGAGAGAGGCAAACAGCTCTGGAGGGTAAGTCATCCTGTCCTAAGACAGGTGCTTAAGGCAGTTGCTGAACTGCTCAGCAAAGGTCCAATTTTTTCTTCCTTGGCTCATAGAGCCAGAAGAATTCATGAAGCCAAGACACCTAATTTCCAGGTGGTTAAGGCAGTGAGATGCATCACCCCACAGCTAACTTACCTAATCATCATGACTCCCCTTATGTTTCCAGACAGGAAGAACAGCCAAATACTTTCAGTCTTGGATATGTTTATATGAAGAAATACAACAAGAAAGAACAAAAGTAAGGTCTTCCTCCAGGACACGGACACAGTTTGTCTCTCTTCTGGAAGGATTTCAGTGAAGAGAGTGAAATGGCTCTGAAACCAAGGACTGCCTTGGTTTTCTGCATAAGGTTAAAACAAACTTTTGAACAGACTCCCCCGTGCCCATGGATGGTTTTGCTATCTGAATGCCAGTCTCTTAGATTTCTCTAGGAAAAGAAATCTAAATATCTGCTTCCTCCACGAATTGCAGACTACCATAATTTTGGGTCAAATTAAATTGATGCCACAGAGAAGAGAATCCAGAAGTAGCACAGGCTCTCCTCTTAACCCATTCAGGAAGCACAGGCTGTTCTGAGGTGACTTTTTTCACTGCCAAATTTTAAGATCAAAACCATGGTTGAGAAATATGTATCTTTTTAAAGTTCCCTTGATGCTAATGTCCTTCTATAAAAGGATGATGTGATTTGCATCCCTCCCCATGCAGCCAGATTTTTGGGGTTTGAGTAGCAGCATATCAGGCCTGGCCATTACTATATAAACTGTAATCATGGTGCAAGAGATTCCCAGCCACCAAAGATCAATAATCTTGCACTGTAGCTGTAGGAGGGTCAATATGACTGTGTGCTGCTGCTGAGCCTGATAGTCAGACCTGTGCTCCTCCAAATTGCTCCATCGTGCTGATCTTTTCAGCTCTGCTATAGAGATCCATTCTCCTTGGGAAGGGAACCAAACCCTGCTGAATGGGCTGCTAGACCCCACAGAGAAGGTCAGCAGCAGAGTTTGTGGCTGTTGATGACACCCCTTTACAGTGGGCACAGATGAATACAGAGAAGAATATGCAGACAAATAAAAGGATGGATTCAGTTTATTCATGAGGTGGTGTTTGCTTTCTTGACTGAAGCTTTAACATGCAAGTCAAGCAAGGCCAGAATATTTCAGAAATACAGTTCCCATTGCAAGAATGATGTCAGGAAAGTATTTATTTCTTTATATGTTTATAAGATTATATATTCATATGTATGCATATGTATTTGGCTAGAATGAAGACACAACAGTCCAGAAAAAGTGTACCTATATCTGTGCACATACTTATGAATGTACAAATATGCTAACCTGGATAATCAAATATAGAGAGACTACAAGATGGAAAAGAACATGAAGAATATCAAGAAAGAGGCAAAACAATGGTAAGAGCCAGGCAAGAAATCCTTGGAGTAATTGAAGTTGTAAATGTGACTTACATTATGCATCCCATTTGGGCAGGATGCTTTCCATCAGAGAAGGGGACAGAAGGAACAGTGTTGAACACTACAGGGCCCTGATACAGACACAAATCTGCAGAGTCTTACAGCAGAGCTCAAATGCAGTGACTGAGAATGGGCTTCACTGCACTGCTCTCCTTTGCACTGCCTAGTTCTGGAACAGCCTTGCTAGAGCCAGTGAAGTTACTTCAGAACTGTACCAGTGCTAGCAGAGATAAAATATTCTGAGGATTTAAGTAATCCTAGAAAAGGATTTGGTCAAAGGAAGCAAAGCAAAAACAAAGGAAGAATGTGAGCAGTTTGCTTCACACTCTTTGAAGCGTTGTGTCTTTTACAAGGGAGTAACCTAATCCACACTTATACCCATGTTTTTCTTCCACAATTTACTCCAGAGATTTTCTTTAAACAATAAATAGGAAGTACCCTCACATACAGCTGTGCAGGATATCTAGTTCACAAGCCATTTTTCCAGGGTGGGAACTCGTCCATTAGGCATGACAGTCATGGAAAAAAAAACAAAAAAACAAATGTGATGCAGGAAGCAACATTGCTGGCTTTCTCATTTAGAACCCATTCAATACCAGAGCTGGACAAGATATCCCTAGGTGACTACCTGGATGAAAATGAGATGTGTTCCAGCTACTTTGACCCAGGGAAAATGCCATCAGCTTCCTTGTAACTTTGACCCTCCTAAGATGATTTTCATAAAGGTCCTGATCTGGACAGAGAGGCAAAAAGTGTTGGACACAGACAGGCTTAGGAACAAGTAGCCCAAAGTTTTTAATTGATTTGACAGGTGTGCTCAAGGGAAGCCTACCCATAACAAGAGCATTAAAATCAGTCCAGAGCACATCTTGACTTGCTTTATCCACTTCTGGGAAATATCCCTATGCCTAGAACAGTGCTTACTTCCAGCAAGACCTGGCTCCCAGTATCACCAGGCTGACTGAGGATGAGCTCTTTTCCAGTAGACAAAGAAGAACATCCTGGCCATAAGGCTATATTATGTCCCTGGAATTCAGGGGGCAGGAAAGAGATTTTAGTATTTATTTATATGTATATATGAAACTGTCCCACATGCAGCCTGGGCTGCAAGTCTCATAATCTTAGAAGATGAATAAGTGAGAAGAAGCCTCATCACCACAAGAGTGAAATAAATTGTGCTATACCCAGAGACTGATGAAACTGAATTGGAAAACACTAGACAGTAAGCTGGATCTGTTCCTGACCTGTGCCCAGCTGGTCTCCATGAAGGGACAGAGGTGAGCCTGAGTCAGCTGAGTACCTCCCTGAAAGGAGCATAGCTCACATGGGTCTGCTTTACTTAAGTAAGATTTATAAAATATAATGCTGTTCTAAAAGCAAAGAGAGGAAAATGGGATGGTAGGTCTCCAAGCTGACTCTCTTGGTGATCAGACCAGATATGCCCTCCTTGCAGAGGAAAATGAGGGGAAGGTCCTCCACTCACCTTCATCTGTGGTCAGATTGGTTGTTTTATACTGTGGTCATTAATTCTGCCTAATTTTGCCCAGGGAAAACAAACAGCCATTTATTGAAGAATTATTCTGATAATGTTGTAAAGGACTAAAATTCAGCTTTCTACCTATTAGAGCAGGGGAAATACACCATGGTAAGCATTAACAAAATTGAGTGAGTATATACTGATAGGGTACAGTGACCAGCAGTTAGTACTCTCAGCATCAGGGATCTGATGAAAAAAAGGTAATTTTCCTCAGCTAAATTCCCAGGCACGCTGGAATTATATAGCAATTTCAGAAAAATCTAAGTTTTCTTGGGTTTTCTTCTCTAGGAGATCTTTGTCTCTATCTGTGTTTCACACTTTGCATGTGCCTGTGTTCCCATGCTCAAAACATATGGAGGGGCTGAGCTCAGGTGTCATTAACTGTCCTTGTCTGGCAGGAGCACTTTTGATATATCCCATTAAATTTGGGTGGCTCATTCACCAAACAGATGGTGGTGGCTCATGCACCAAAACATCCCATGCTTTTTCTTGCAGGAAGTGACCAAAGCTTAGCAGCTGGAGTCTCACAATGCCACCACAATGCCACCACAATGCCACCACAATGCCACCACAATGCCATCATACCAGTGACAGGGCTGGCACCAGCCCAGCTGGCTGGGCCTGAGCCTGGTTTCACTCTGCATCCACAAAAGAAGAGCTAAACCAGGCAAGAAGAAAATTCTGGCACTCAGTGCTGGCAAGCACTGTGGCATTATTTATTATTTCATGCATTTTCTATCTTCTGCTCATACAGTCAGTTCAGATCACTTTTGTCTTCCAGAGATAAATTAAAGCCCACAATGGGCTTCAGACCAAATTTGATGAAAAGCTGCTTAAACAGAGCATGAATTTGCCCCTCTACCTTTGCTCTGATTTAAGGAAGCATGCATGCCAGATCATTTCACCTGAGGTAGCCAAGCATTAATTAATTACATAAAAGCATTTGTGAACCTGTTAAAACTATCTATTAGATGAGCAGTGCTGCTATCTCCACCATCTCTCTAAACGTTTTAATTAATTTGGGGGAATTTACACATGCACATTGTCTGCCAAATTCAACAAAACTTGCTTTACAAACTAATAATAGCATTTGCTTTCACTGTGGAGTTATGCAAGCTCTGTATGTGCATGCAAGTGGAGGGTGCTGGCCACAGCACACAGCTGGGTGCTGCTCAGAGATTTACCAAGAAACCAATGTTCTTATCAATATTAGTTTCATATTTCTGTCAGTATAAATGCACTATGCATGAAAATGTGTGTGCAGGATCTGACAGGATAAACCCATCAAAAATAGTCCTTTTTGTTCATTATTTTCCCCCACAGTTTGAGAAAAAGTGCAATTTGTTTTTTCAGAGTGATGCAGAGATGTCAGTGAGGCCTCAGTGTCTTGTGCTGTCGCATTTTCCTGCTCCCAGTTTCACACTGCATTCTGAAAGCACAACTCTAATGGCACATCAGGGCTCAGCTGCTGCCCATGAATGGCTGGGGCATGATTTTTGAAGGAAAATTACTGCCCTTTTGGGCAGACTTTGAGAGGATAACCCATTAATTAGGCAGCTCAAAAAGCAAAATGAAATCCTAATCACCTTCAGTGGATTAGCACACAGGATGAGAAACAAAGCCTGCATGAATGTGAAGAAACCTCACAGAGCATGGCAATGTCACTTGAGACATCATCCCAGCAAAGTCCTGATCCTCTGCTGCTCCAATGGCATTCTCCCCTAGCACCTGGACTAGACAGCACAAAACACTCACCATGGGAATTCCCCATGCACCATCACAGCTGTCTGTGCCAAGTTTCATCACCTGCCCCATAGAACTCATGCCTGGATGGGAGGAGAGGGAGCTGTCCTGGAGCATCCCTGGCAGCCACAGCCCCTCGGTGTCTCACAGCCTTCCACGAATCTGTCCTCAGCCCACCTCTGCTGGCTGAGGGGAAGGCATTTCCAGCAGCATCCAGACACTCAGATAAGCATCTGGTCCTGCATCTTCAAAGGTGCTGAGGCTGTGCTGCACTGCAGCTGGAGCTGAAGTGCCCCTACACTTGGGGTTTTCTCCAGTTTAACTACACCACTCCAAATCCATTAAATAAACTGATACAACCTTTCTTGTATAGACAAGACCTTAATCTCTCCATTTAATCTGTTCTTGCTATTGTTCCTCCTGGCCTGGGCCTCTCACAGCCCAGAGCCCTGAGGAGCTCAGCTTCCAGGGGATGAGCTGGGATCTACCCTGTGAATTCATTTCCACTTGTGGCTGGCGTTGGTCTTGCACTCCAGCTGCCTCAGGCAATATTTGTTCCGACAACTTTTCCAGCCCATTATGCATTCAAAATGCATCTCCTTCATTTATCTCTTTCCCTTGATACTATCTTTCCCACGTTCTTTGGTGATTTCTTTGTCATGACAACCACTTTTGATGAAGTTCTGCTTTATCCAGCTGTAGCAGGCACAATGAGGCTTGGTGCACCACATCACACCACAGGTCTGTCAGATTGCATCTCTTGTCTTTGACAGGCCCTTCAAACCCATTTTTAGAGAAATGTGGGGAATCCCATCCCATCACCAGTCAGTTAGATAGTCATTGGTGTTTCATGCCTGCCCAGCACTGCCTGCTGAATGCTGTGGGCATCTGCATGGCTCCCACTCAGATACTGCACTGGGCAGCTCTGTCCTTTGTCATAAACCCACATAAAACCACAACTGCCTGTGCACATAATATTGTTCCATTCCAAGCAAGGACTGGCTAAATTTCCTCCTTTTCCTCACAGTTGCTCTCTCCACCCAGGCCCTTGATGTTTCCTGCAAACCCAGTGAGCTCTTACTCCAACCCCACCTCTGCAGCTCCTCACAGCACTGTAGCCCCTCCAAATAAACAGACCCTGAAAGTAACAGGAGCCTGGAAACAGTGTTTTGGGAACACTGGTGTCCCCTGCCTGACTGAGGGAAATTGCTGCAAGAAGAAGTCGGTATTTAGTTGCCTTAGCTTGAAGTCCTCTGCTCCCAAGCCTGTTGACTGGTCATGCCTGCTTGAGCAGATGACTCTGTATTAGAACAAGGTCAGGGTCCTGCTGGAGGTACCACTCCAGGTGACCACTTAGCTGTGTCCTGCTCTGGACTCAACTTGGATAAACCAGAGGAGACAGCAAGTGGGAGTCAGCATCTGGCTGGGGTCAGTCTGGTCTGGTTGGAGGTAGCAGCTGTGTTTTATAGAATCTCTGTCATAGAGGCTCCTGATCAGGTCTTCTAAACCTAGGTTATTATAAAAAAGTAATAACCAGAACCATAATCTAAAAATCAGCCTGTATTTATGCATACCCCTTGCTTTCCTAGCCTGCTTCAGTTCCTTTGGAATGTTTCCCATACAGTACCCACAACTAAATGTGCAGATGATATCTTCTGAGAGACAAGAAGAAATGCTTTCTACTTAAATGAGATTTGGAAATCAATTTGGAAATTTTCTGCCAGATGGTCCCCAAATCTCACAAGGCCACCAATATAGGGCAGAAAAGTACATCTCTCTGTTAATAAAGGTGGCTCTCAGCATCCCATGGGCAGTATTGCAGTACTCAGGACTGTGCAGATCCTGTTTGTCAGCTGCAGAACCTCTGCAGTCCCCATTTGTGGCTGCCTAGAAAAGTAACAGCACGTGACAGTGCTCACCCAGCTCTGGGTGTGTGTGTGCTGGGTCACATCCCTTCCTCACACTGCTCCCCCAGTTGGTATTTCACTTAGCACCAATGACACCAGCTCCTCACCCTGTGAATGTGCATCTGTGCTTGACACACCGTGTAAGAGGAAAATACCAGAAGGGAAATTTGAGCAGACACATCTGCAGGATGTGCAAATCAAGCACAGAAGTGAGGAATTTGGCAAGTCTTTCAGGAAATGATGATAGTGATTTTTTTTCATCTCATGCCTTTTACTTGTTCACTGGGACACTATTTCCTATTTCAAGACATTTCCACACTGCAATATCTGCTGGGAATGTAAACACAATCCAGGATTCAGCTACTGCTTTTTCAGGAGAGAAACATCTGCTTTCCACTGTTACCACTGGCCAGAGCCCACATGGGGAAGCATTTAGGGGAGGAACAACACAGCCTGACATGAGCTGGATGGACCCCAGCTCCATGTTGAGTTCATGCTGTGTGAGCAGGACAGGCAAGCTCTCCCTCTCCTTATCTCACTTTCCATCCCATGCAGTTGGGGAATTAGGCTTGGAATATTCCTCTGGATGAACTCTGATGCACTCATGCTTGGTTGCTTCCTCCTGCAAGCAAGGGCATTGCTGTGGTCCTGTGTGGGGCCAGAGGGGAGAAGTTGGGATGCAGTGGCTCTGGGATCAGCAACAGAGCCAAGGCTTGCAAATGGCCAAGAGGGGAGTGAACATCCAAAGCAAAAGAGGGAAAAATAAGTGTCAGGATCTGCTCACCATTCAGGGTGCTGGAAAACATTGTGATTAGTGATGCAATGGGCAAGGATGTAATTTTTCCCATAGGAATTATTATAACTGAGGGTGGAATGAATGCATGCAGGGACTTATGAGAAGCGCACAGGAATGGTATCTATGGTGAGAAGGATGGAGACAATGGGGACAGAACCATCAAGTGAAGGTTTTCAGAGGCTGACTTTTAGGAAGAGAAAGGTCTCACCTGCAATTCCCATGAGGTGACAACTTCATGTGTACTCTCTTGTAGGAGATATTATCCCATCTCTCCCAAATGATTATTTTTTGGTTTTTTCATCATCATCCTCAAATTAATAATCTCAGTAAAGCCAATCAGGTGCAAGGGATGGGAAAACAGATCAGTATGAAAGTCAGCAGAGACTCAAGGATGTTGAGCCTCCAAAACTGCAGTCAGAGAGGGGCCAGGCAGCAGAGCATTGCTGTGCTTCCCAACCTGCCTTCCTCTCTGCAATGGGCTTGTTTTCCATATAGAATTCCACCAGGTTTCCCAGGCCCTCAGCATCCCACACTGGTTACTCCTTCAAGGTGACAGCAAGTGAATGATGAAGGGCAGAAAAACCTTTCTCCTTCACAGGATAGTGATGAAGAGTGAAGAACCTTGCTCTTGATGTCCCCCACAGCTATTGTACAATGGGCACTTTGTACCCAGCACCACAGTTAAAACCCATATCATACATCAGGCAGAGTACAGGCTGTCCAGGTACTTGGATTTTTTGCTTTTGTTGACAATTTTCACCATCAATATCATCTTACTTGGTGCTCCCTGTGCTTGTCTCACTTTGGCATGATGCTATCAAAGCACTTTGCTGTCCTCTTTGAAGTCTGTCTCACACTGAAGACATTTGACCCCTTCCTGGCATTACATCTCTGCTGCATCTTCTGCTTCTGCCGGGTCATACTCTCTCCCAGTGCAAAGCTGTGCAGGGATGTGGTAACTTTAGAGTACCTGAAGGTTTGGCCCTAAAAACCCACCCTAAAAACTGCTGAATTTGAAGAAAATTCTAAGACTGCTATTTAAGGTGTCCTCCTTCCCCTCTGCCTGGTCAGTGTATTTGGGTATCCCTAAGGTGAATGGAGAAGGTTGCCTCTTCTCCACAGTCTAATTTAGGCTCATTGGATTCTGGCACTGAGTTGGGTTAAGGAAAACATAGAATAAATTAGGACTGGTGCTCCTATAGATAAATTCATGATGGGCTGATACAAGAAATTTCTGCCATTTACTGTTACCTAGCAGATGCCACCATGCCTTGCCACCTTAGCCAAAGCACACTGACTCTCCAGCTGACAGATTTTGCAGCCAGGTACCCTAAATTTAATCAATGCCTGTTAGATGGTCACCTCTGCCCAGTGCCCAGCTGAGTATCCCACAGATCATGCCTTCACTTTCTCAGACACCATGGAAACTGGGACTTGCTCCAGTCCCTTGAGTAGGTGGCCTTAAATAAATTCTGGAGTTAAAATCTTAACACAGCATTTCACACAGAGAACCCTAATACATCCTGTTAATTACCCACACAAGAATAAAATTGTGATAATTAGAAGATCAGATAATGATGTCTGGGAAACACCAGAGCAACTACAGAAGAAATGTTGGTTTAGTAATGAATGCATGTTAAGTACCCTTAAATACCTCATTAACAGCTGGGATGTGATTCCCAGCACCAGATTCAGAATGCTAACAGCAACAAAACACATAGAGCTCTAAGGTGAAATGGATATTTTTACACCTTTTTTTTTTTTTTTTTTTTAATTAGTGTAATGAAATCTCACAGAAAAGGGCTTTTCACATCTATTTTTCAGCATGAAACAGTTTACATTTTTTAAAAGTGGTGAAAATCACCCTGAGTGAGTTGTAATCCTCACTGTTATTTAACTTTACTTTGCCAAGAGATGTGGGGAGAGCCCAAAGGGCCCTGAAAAACCAAAGCAAGGAAGAGGAGAGGATGTGGCACCATTGCAGGAAATTGCCTTTAAAAAGTCATCAAATAGAAAATGCCACAGTAGAAAGATCTTGCACTTTGACTTTGCTCTCAGCTCAGAAATCTTCTGGAGAAATAGCAGTAGGGAAATACATGAAGTGGGTAGGAGTGAAACAAATACTGTACCTGTAGTGGGGGAGTAGGCACATCCTGTAACAGAGACAAGCTGTTGGAGCAGTTGCTTTTTCTGGAACACCTGGATTCACATCTGCTGGAAAAGTGAGCTAAACTCAAGCAATTACAAATCTGTTTTTGAAGTTTTGGCTGGACTACTGTAGGATATTCAGGAAAACAAAGTCTTTCCCATCAAGAGGTCTGTATTGATAAGAGCAACATTTAGAGTAAGTCATCTGTGGCTAAACCAAAACCAAATAATTGCTGCATCACTGGTTTTAAGCATCCTTAAATAAAACCAAAGGAAAGAAAGGAGTAGGAACAGAAACCACTGAAGCAAATTGAGGGGTTATACAGCTCTGGAAAAGCTACAAAAATTATTCATCACAACAACCAAAGCCACTCCTGCAGAGAGATTTCTGTCTCCAGTTTGCCCCAGCTCCCAGCATGTCTGACCACAGATGGGTGAGCTCCAGCTATGAAGGACAACCTACCCTGTGTGGTTCCATTTTGCTGAATGTGATACCATCAAAACTTGTCTGTCAGAGGAGGAATTACTCTTTAAGTCATTTGCTGGCTTCTGGACAGCCCTCTGGCCAGGCCTGGCACATTGGCAGGGCTGGGTAAGTGCCTGAAAAACACAGCTCAGTTTGTAACCCAAATAATCTATAAAGGGTTCAGAAACCACACAAGAAAACAAGCTGAAAAAACTTCTCACAGCTCAGGACATAATTGTGAGCCTATCATTGGAGAGGATGAACCATGCAAAGGATCTTGCAAGTGTGTTCACCAGCCAAATCCACTCTAAGGAAGGGATGCCAGGAGTGTGCCTTCACAGCCCCACATGCACGACCCTGACCAAGGTCTTTGTACTGCAGGGACTCCTACTGCCACTCCCTGGAGAAACATTCTGTCTTCTTGTCCAAAGCCTGCTATTAAATTACCAAGATATTTGCAGTTAGGAAAAAAGAGTTCATTGTGACTGTTCCTGAAAGCTGTGAAACCTAGGAAATGCTGAACAGCCTTTGTTCAGCAACTGTAGGCACTGCCTATGGATTAAAATAGGAACATAATCTAGGGAGTCATTCAGGGTTTTTCTTAAATTACTGAAAGCTGTGAAGTTGCCAAGTGCTTGCTCTGCTCCGGACATACTTTGATAGCCAACTGGCAAAATATTAGGATTATGGGATGGGGATCAAGCTATTTAATCATTAGCACTCTGTGTCTCCAGTCCATGATTCTAAAGGTAACATCAGTCAGTTCTTAATTAAAAAGTGATACAATTTCAAACTTGTTAGCCAGTGTTTTGGGTTGGGTGAGACTGAAGAAAGGGTACTTTCCAGCTAAGGATTTCTTCTGCTCAGCAGATTTCTGTCCAGAATATTTTGGCTACTGTAACATTTTTATGAGAGGCTACTGAGCTAAAAGTGAGTTTTGGACAAAGCAGCAGCATTTATATATCTGTGAGGGTTACCTATAAATGGATCCAACATTTCAAGTTGTGACCTGATGGGCACCCTGTGATTACCCCAGGGTTTTCTCCTTGCAGAGCTCATGAACTCAGGCTGGTCAGATGCACCATGGCACTGCCAAGGCTCTGTCACTCATGTCTCCCAGACCAAAGATGATTTTTGCAAATCAAAGCCAACCCTTCACTTTGGATTGGAACATACCTACATAGTATATCGAGTGTTTTATTTTTCTGATGTTGCTACAGAAGAAAATTTGTAATTCCAACAAAGAACAAAGCAGCAGGATTAGTTGTGCTTCTTGGGAACTGTAGTCCCCAGGCAACTCTGGGAGATCTGAGAAGGAGACACCAGCCCCAGTAAAAGGTGAAGGGACAACATAACAGCAGCAGTCCAGGTACATCACTGCAGTCTCTTCAAGATGAAAGATTTCATGAGTGAGGGGACACTGCCCTTAGTTCAGTGAATACCTGTGAGAAACTGAGCATAGAACAACACCTGGGCTTACACACACACACACACACACACACACACATATATATATATACACACACATATATACACATATATGCATGTCTGTATCCATGCCCTATGTGCTTTTTTCATGATACCACAGTATACACTGAATATCTGCCTACACACTTTACAATACTTATTATGGCTCTTTTACACATCCCTGATCATGTGAAATTCAAAGCCAGGGCTGGAGCTCCCACTAGCCTGAGGCAGCTGGGCCCTTTCCTAGGAAAGGGTTGTAGTAAGTAGAAATAGTGTTTAGTCCCAATTCTAAAGTGAGTCAAGAAAAAGATGTTCTTGCAGCTTCCTTAGAACAAGGAAAACATAAAGGTCCAGTACAGAGACTCCAAATTCAAATCCAAAGCTATCAACTTGAAAGAGATTTTCCAGGCCTCTATTCCAGCAACACTGTGAGATGAAGTGCTAGCACCCAGTCCCAGGCAGCAGACACTGGGCATGTGCCCACCCTCAGGAGAGAGGCAGCACCTCAGAAAGTCCCATGCCCAGCATTTAATTCTGGCTGGCTTTGGAAGCCTCCAGCACAGCCCTGGGGCTTTCTGCATCTCTGTCCAGCAGTATGACCCTACTGACTGTGTGGGGTTGGATATATGCACCAGGCTGCCTTGACAGGGCTGTGCCAAGACTGAAGCAGCAAAGGGACATGAGCCAGATGCCTGCCTGATCCATCCCACCCCTCTTTTGGATTTGCTACACTTTTCTGGTGCCAGGAGGAAATAATCCAACTAAAATAGGCTCATCAGCAAGCAGTTTACCTCAGTGAAATGTTCAGAGCCAAGGCAGGCTCTTGGCCACAGCAACATCAACTTCTGTACAGCAGTCTTAGGAGTCACAGAGCACAGCACAGGAAGTGATCTATCCTAAACTTGGAAAGTGTAGAACAAATTAGCCATTCCCATTACTACACAGGATAAGTTCAGTGGAATAATTTATCAGGTAAGTACCATCCATCCACTCTTCATTGATTTACCCATTCTCAGGGAACTCCATTGTTTCCAGATGGATATGTGATCCTGGCACCACTTTCCACCCTGAAGTCATGTGCCTTGCCTGTTACCCCAACACTAAACCTAAGGCACAAATCTTTCTAATTCATTGCATTTCTGACAGGTGCCTGAGGTACTGCCAACAGCTGTGTGGGACTGGGATTGGGCAGCAATATTCTTCCAGTGTTATCCTCCTCCAAGGAGGTTTGCCTCTTCCTATGTCAGATAAAACTGGAGTACAGAGAAAGAAATAACACTGTACCTGACAAGCCCTTTGTCAGAAGTTACTGCACTTCTGCTTTGCAAAACCTAAGGTGGCTTTCAAGCTGCTTCTGGTACAACAGAATCTGCTGCTGCTGGAGCCTGATGTAGGCTACTGGGTTACAATACAAGCTGATAAATAAATGTGAAGCAAAAAAAGATTAGTAGTCATAAGGCACTAAGAAGAAGTAAAATGGATTAATTAAAAGACTTTTTAAGCTGTCTCATCATGGTTGTTTCATTTGAAAGCCATTTGCTGAAAAAGAGCATTTCCTCTCTATTTTGTGCTCCTTCTCAGGGGACTATCATCCCACTGCCACAGTTTGCACTGCTTGCCTGCATATGTGATGTGGCAGAGCACACCTTTCAGGGCTACACTATCTGCACCGAAGAGGCATGCTGGAAGTTCTGAGTTGAGCTGATAGCCAACATGTTTAGTCCTGCCTGGAGCCACAGCTGCCCTGCATTCCCCCTCCTGGGTCACACCAGGGCCTCCACAGCCAGCAGCACCATGTAAAGACTGCAGCCTGCTGAAGAGGTGAAAGCTCTGGGATAATGTGGCACAAGAACCAAAAGCCTGCTCTGAGTAGGTGTCCAGCACTTGTCAATGGTCTCAAAGGGAAACTTTGGCAAAGGTTATATAATCTGGCCCAGTATTTCTGGGGTCTCCTGTTTGGGTGCTGCTGACTTGGTGTTACATTAGAATGTATGTGGAGTATTCCCATGCAGCCTTTCACAAGAGACATGAGTGACTTCTGCTCCTGCTCTGAGTGAAGCCAAAGCAAACCAGGTGCAGCTGGGGCTGTGCAGTGGCAGAAGGCTTGGGAACACTGTGACCACAGTGACTTGGCTTCTCATTAAGCATTGGTTTGGCTGGTGGCAGGGGAGATTCCCAATGTCACATCAATCTCCAAAAGATTTATGTTCCCTTGGACTCAATCCCCAGAGAACCAGGATCATGTGCCTAGTGGAGGGTTTTCTGATCTGCCAGGCACTTTGGTTTGTGGCTGTTCAGGCCTCTGAGACAAAGACATCTCTTTGTGAGTTGCAAATTCAGAGACCCCTCTCTAAAATGCTTGCAAGGGTATTTTCTGCTGAATGCTGTTTTGGGGTAAGCAGGGACAAGTCTTAGTCCAAGGGCCCTGTAAGAAAAAGGCTCAGCTACACTTCCACATGTAGAGGGGTTCTCCAGTAGTTGTAACCATGACAGTATAGCACACAACAAGAAAATAATCTTGTAAGCAAGACACATAATTTTGAGGTCTAAATCAAATTCAGTCTAGAAGCCTATAAGCATCAACTGTCTAGATGACAGCATTACATAAAAGAAGCCTCAACATACACTTTTAATTATTTTGCAGTTCAGTAGCAACTGGAAACCTCAGTGGAGTCATGCTCCAGCATGCCAAGCACTATATTAACAAATGTCATGGGCTGGTCCTTACCCCAGAGAACCCAGTGTGCACAGACAAGGCATATTCTGAGAAGGAAGCTGAGATGCAGAGACAGATGACATGACTACCCCAAGGCCAAACAGTAGGTGGTTGGTGGGGCAGAGATTTCCCAGTACCACACTGCTTTCAGGCCTCAAAAGTCCTGGCTTTGTGCACCATCAATTGGCAGTGGTAAACCACAAAGCCCTGCTTAGTACCTAAAAATCAAATTATTGTTTTGCCTCACATTCCAGTACCTTTTTGGAGGAGATAGGAGTTTTTTTTTTTTTCCTCATTGTCACAAATTTTTTTTTGTTTGTTTTTTGGTTTTTGTTTCTTTACTTGCTGAAGATGTTTCTGCAACTGCTTACATAGATTACAGGGATTATAAAACATAAAAAGAAAAAAACAGATCCTATCCTCTTCACACGTTGGGAGCACATCCTCCATGTGGTGAAAATACAGGCATTCACCAAGAAGGAACATTTGTCTGTCCACTATGCAGAATGAGACACCAGAACCTCTGCCCTGGGTCTCAGTGCATAAATACACTCCAGGCTGGCTGTGTACCACTCACTGGGCAGAAGCATCTGGATTTTTTTAACTTTATTGTAAGTGTGTAAGACTTTTCAAAACAGATATGAAGCAGACATAAAGCCAGTCAAAAGAATTGTAAACAGCTCCATGCCCAGCTTCAAAAACCTGATGGAGAACATATCATCCAGGTATGGGACAGGTGACTTGGAGACCACCTACCCTGTCCATCACAGTGTCCTGAGCTCACTGCATGCTGGTAACATTGCACCAGCCACAGACAGAACAGGAGGCAGAAGGAAGCAGGAAACTTCCCCAAAAAATGCAGGAATGCAGCAGCATCCATCCTGCAATCATTTCAGCCCATCAAACAATTTGTTTTCTGGTAATTGGTGTTTAAAGAAGACTGTTCTTGAAAGACAGCTGTGTTCCAGAGTCCTTTAAGGATACTCAGTCTCTAGGTTCAGAGTGGAGACAGTGCCTCACATTACACCAGGCTCACTGCCAAGGCATCAACAGGGGATGAGTTAAGAGCATTGCAAAGCACTGGCCCAGCTCTTTGCAGATTTCTGTGGCTTATGCCAGGGCTTGGACAGCAAGAATCACCCCTCCATATGGAACATAAAATAATGTTTTATAAGAGTGTGAGGACATATACTAGTGCCACTCCACAGCTCAAACACACCAAAAAATTATTGGTTTTCTTTGGACATGAATACAGTTGAAGCTTACTCCCTCAGTAGGTGAAAATGGTACACTTGGCTTTCTAGCCATGTTCTGGAATAAACAGGAGTGTTATTAATTACCTACAATCAATGTATTCATTACATTATATTGGACCTGGATGATTCTGTTGTTAATTTTCAATTAAAAAAAAAAAAGTGTTTATTGCAGAATTTAGCAAGTCAAATCAGTTTCTTATGTGCATTAAATGCTCTTCCAAGATTCCTCTGTTCATGCAATGTCCATATGGACAGCAAACATGAGGCATTGCTCACACAAGGATGTAGAAGAAAGACAAGCCTTTAGCACCATAGCTAACAGGCCACCCCCTAAATAACCCATGATCCTCATTAGACTGGACAGATTTATAGAGGTGAAGACACCAAAGTAGCTTGTGGAGTACCTTGCTAATACCAGGCATGACACTGGAGAAATGCCTCACGTGTTGCCTGTTCCAGCAAGCAGAAGCCACAACCTGTTTCCCAGGCTGAGGAATGATGGATATCAATTGGAGGGGGACTTGAGTAGCCACAGTAACAATCTTAGAGGGGAAAAAGGAAATAAAGTTAAATAAAGGTGGTGAAATTAATGTTTCCTTTTGTTAACTACATTATTTTAACACAAAATTGCTGAATGTGATGGCTACCAGATAAGAAATGTCTGTTGGTCCAAATTCATTTCCAGCACAGTCAGAAGCACTGAAAACAGCACCAGTATAACTAGGAGGGGAAAAAAAAGAGACAAAATAACTGCTGTATATATATAGCTTACATAGTAAAGAGTAGAGAAAGGTGTTACATGTTTGTTTGTTACAGACTTTTTTGTAACAGAATGGAACAGACGTATAAAGCAACAGCTGTACTGAGTGCTGGACAGTTGTAGGGTAAAATTCATATTGCCTTGACTCCTGACTGCCTTAAACAGGCACACTGGCTGGGAGATGGGGACTGGGATCTCAGGTAGAATATTTCCTGGAAAGATTTGGTCTACCCTGAATTTTTCACCCCATTCAGTAGATAGCCCAGGCTCAAACTGGGGAAAACTACTACTATCTTTTTAACCCAGAGTTTATCTCAGCACAAGACTTTAAAGTGGAGGTCTGCCATCACAAAATAACCTCTAAAGTGTGGGTAACTCTCAGCTTTTCCTGTTTACAGAAACAGGAACCTGTGCCTGAAATTACTTGTTCAGGGCTTGAAGACTGGGTTTTATCCTGTGCATTAATCATTACTTTACAATAAGCAAAAGATCCAACATGAGGGACAGAGTGCTTGGAACATCTTTCTCCAGCTCAAGTGTATTCTACTGCATTCCTGGTGGCTGGGCCAATGTCCTTGGGAGGATGTGCAGTTTCAGATCCCCTCAGGCAGAGGAGTCAGCAGAGCCCAGGTGTCCCACATCCCTGCCCCAACCATCTAACTACTCATTACAGCCAGCAGCCATGTGCTGGGCTGTATTACCTGAGCCTAATCTTGCAAAGAACCTTTAGCTCCTCAAACAAAGCAGCTCTTTGTGGATGTCAAAGCATCAGCTCTTCCCGAAAGGTTAAACAGGGCCTTGACTCCTTCAATCACTTGGCTTGGAGACAATGAGCTTTTGCAGGCTAAGCAAAGCTCTGCATGTGAGAACAGCTGAGCTGACATGTATTTAGTATGTTGCTGGCTTCTCCTCCCAGAGGCTTTGATCAATGTTCAGAGAGCAGGTAAAATGCACAGCCCATGCCCAGATGCCAGTGGCAGTTCCAACAAGACACCCTGGCAAGAAAACCTCCTGATCGGACAGAAATGGGAGGTCTGTGATGCAAATAATGAATGCCACACAAATGTTCCCATCTGCTGATCTAATGAACTCTGCTGAGGGATCCTCAATGAGATTTCCGCTTTTGGTTTTACACCAAAGTAACATATTTTCTCCATTCTCAATGCCAAGACACTAAAGCTTAGAGAAACTTGGTGAAAGCCACAGAGCAAATCTGCCATGCCAGAAAAGAACTTCAAACTTTCAGCTCCTATTTATTGCTTCCCTGTGTTTTCCTCCTTTTGTCTTACTACTTTTTGGTGCACTGAGAACAGGAACTCCTGTGAAATTACTAGGAAATATGACTGGAGACCACATTACTCCAGTGCCACCTGTCTAATCAAGTTCATCTCCTGTGTGCCTTGAGAGCACTGGAATGCACAGGGTGACCTTGGGGTGCAGAAAACTCTAAGAGATGTCTCCCTGGGTATCAAATAGTCAGTGTTATTTCAGGTCATGCTTTGCATTACAATGCAAATGCTTTAGGATTTAGAAAAACTGGGTGCAGACACTGGACATAGAGAGAGGCACAAAGGGGACAGTAATACCAACAAATAAAATGGGTCCAGGTCTGTTCTTTGATCCTGAGGACAAGGACCTGCCAGAACAGATCTGTACAGTTTAGCTTTCTGCAGCAGGGTGGCAATGACCAAACCTCTTAGTGAAACTGTGTCCAGGCTAATTCCCAAGGTGTGGGATGAACACTGCCTAAAAGTCCAAACTGATTTTGGTCCAAACGATCCTGGCACAGCAGCAGGTCAACAAGACTCCACAGAGACCCCATGAGCTGCAGTAGCAAACCTTCTTCACCAGAGGAGAGGGTGTCTAGTCCACCTCTGAGTGCACACACAGGCTGAGAACAGGGTTCTCTCTGCCAGAAAAAGGCATTTTCATTGCCAGGGTGTCTCACAACAGCACCCTCTTACAGCAGCTACACCTGTGATCCCAGCAGAAGGAACCCTCTACACCAGGACTCCCCAGCCTGCTATTCCCAAAATCACACAGATTATAACATAGCAGTGCTGACTCTTCAAATCCTTGTGGCTGAAGATGATCAGAGGTTGTTTGTGGTCTTGTCCAGCATCAGAGCTTTGGAAATGGTCAGCTGCAGAAAGCTGACACCTGCATCCTGAAGAGTCAGTGTATCTTCAAACAGCCTAGCTGACAGCAAAGGGAGGGTTTGCTTGTGCCCTCACTGCTGGGGCACTGGTTTGTCTCTTCTGGTTAATGAAGAGCAGGATTGTTCTTTTGCAAAAAGAACTGTTACAGCAACAACACAGGAAACAACATCACAAGGAGAAAATCCAGGCAGGACAGATGTATCCAAAGGCTCAGAGTGTCTTGGTAGAGATCAGGTTGAGAACAGGTTAAGCTCAGTTGTGATGGCAAACGGGATTGAATTGATATGACCATGAATAAATTGTATCAAATCTACTAGAAAGCTACTGAAGAACAGCCTATTTCTATTTCATAGAGGCCTATGAATCCAATTCATAGCAAAATTAGCAACCCAGTGAACTACCCCTCCAGACCAGAAGCTATCTTTGAACACAGCAGGAGCTCTGTCTTGCCTTCAGACTGTCCCAGATCTCTGGGGCTGAGCGTGAGGAGGCAAGAACAGGAAGTAAGGAAATGTACCGTGAAAAATATAAAGCATGTTTAGTCTTGTGGACTGGCAGTGGAAAAGAGATGATAAAAGAGCATAACCAAAGTGCACTGACAAAAAGGAAGCAGTTGACCTTGAAAAGATAAATAGGTTTAATGATGTGAAAGTATCTGTAATTTATGACGTCTTTCTGCTGCTTTATAGCATATGAACCAAGGTGAATAATTTTTTTACTTCGTGTCTTTCTTAAAACCAATCTCTTTTTTTTTTTTTTTTTATTTGGCACATTCTTAAATAGAAAGGACAAGATCTGAGATTTTACCAAATTCTCTTTCAAAGTGTTGAATAAGTATTTTACTGATATGAAAGAGGGTAAAAGAAAGACAAAAAAAATCTATTCTCAAATTTCTTCACCAATGTAGTAGCATGCTTTGAAGACTGTTTTAGAAAATTACTTAAGCAAAACCATGTTCAAGATTATTTCAACAACCCAATCCATTTGACAATATAAAAAAATTTTAAACTGTGGTAGTTAAATCAGTGCAAAATAGCCTGTGGAAGATGCTTCAGAGCTCCTATAAAAACATCCCTGTTTTCTCAGCAAACTTCTGATATATGCATATAGAAGAGCCCTTGAAAACACGGGTTTAAGCAAGCCAAAGCAGAACTATTAACAGCTATGATAGAGCCACTCCCTGACAACTAACTGCAAAACCAGTTCCCTTTAGAAAAATGAGCAGCATTTTCAAAAGACACAGCCTCTCCTAGCTGGCCATCTCTCTCTGAGACTAATTGTGTTGGCAAATTTGTCCCACCTGAGTTCCTCAAAGAGCAGCAGAGGCTGCTGCAGATGGGCTGGCTAGCTGAGACATCAAACTGCCTGCTGGAGCAGCTAAGAGGAATAATCCATAATGCTAGATGGAGCTGATGATGGGGAGCTAAAGCACCCAAAAAGTCTCAGCCAAGATTCAGTGAAATACACCCACCACTTCATTCAAATGGGCAGGCCAAGTCCAACTCCTCAGTTAAAATGCTTGCATTCATGGAGCCCTCTTAGCTCAGTTAATCAGTTCCTAGGAAGTTTCAGAAGAAACTCAAGTTTATAAGCTGATGGCTCACACTCTGCAGGACAGCTGTCTTGAAAAGAGCACCAACAGCTTTGAGGCTGAGAATAAGGCCTTGTAGAAGTCCAGTGCTGGTCCCAAGGATCCTGTGATCCCTCAGCCAAAGTTGCTTATGTACCTTCCCTTCTGGCTCTTTGCTCTGAGGTCCAGCCATGTCTCTGCAGCGAAGCCTTTCCCCACCCCAATTTGATCAGCACTGTTTTACCAAATGGGACAGAGGTCCCTGCTTAAAAACACCTTCCACTGATTAAAAAACACAGATGACAAATCAAAATCACTAACTGTGAAATTCCAATGTCATCTGAGGCTACCAGGCAATTCTCTGAGGTGTCCTCACCTTCTCTCCATGTCCTCAGTGGTGGAGCAAAGGCAGTGGAGACAAACCAGCCAACTGCTCTCCAGGCTCATCTCTTGGCACTTGTGGATGTCTGTTCCTGAGAGCAATCTGACCCTAAATTGGTACTTTTAAAGAGATTACCAAGTGCTGTGCCTATCTGTCAGTGATGGCCATGGTGCAGGACTGTATTGTCATGGCAGCCTTGTGCCCACCATGAGAAAATTTGCCTATGCACAGATCACTGTAAGTTACACATAGCAGGGTAAAATCTCTCCTTGGTTGTAGGCTGAATACTTCAAAAATCACTCTAACTACAAAAAGTTGAACTGTGTGTGTCTGTTGGAGACAACTCAAAATAAGAAAAATCAACCTTGGAAGACTTCTGCCACTGTGACACTTTTACCACCACCAAATAGTACCCCAAGAGCCACAGCCCATCAGATTCTCATATTTGTAACTTCTTAAATTCTCACAAACATTTTCTTCACAGTTAAGCCACAATACAAAACTTTTTCTCTTCTGAAACAGGGAATTGCTCCTGTTTCTAAAATCAAACAAAATTAAGCAGATTTTAAGTGGCTTTCAAAATGACATAGGAAAGTGCAGGTAGAAGCTGTTCAGTTCTACTAGTCCAGTGGTCTAACATCCTTCCTTCCAGACACTTGCTTTAACAGGAAGCTGAGATAATGAGGAGGTTTCCAGTGCTGCTGTGTCCCACTGTTGTCTGCTCTGCAGAGCAGGAAGCACCACTGTTATTCTGCACTGGGCAATGCCCATGCACCCATCTCTACAGTGGAAACACAGCTAGCATCAGCACCCACAGCCAAGGACACTGCTGATGAGACGCCACACTGAAATGGATGCCCAGGATGTTTGTGATCAGCAGTGTTGTAGATCTCTGCACCTGGAACCAGCCCAGTGCAGAGTTTGTAGTCTTCAGCTGCTCACATTGTGGCTTACTCCCATTCCTGGATCTCAACTGCCCTGTAGATGAGTGTGACAACATTTCTGCTTGTATGGGGTAAAACAGGGTCAGAGAGAAATATCCTTTGCAACACATCATGTGAATGGGCACTCTGCCTCCATTCCCACCTTCCTCAATTGACTTAAATGACATACATCCTACAGCAACTAAAAGTACATTAAATCCCTATCTGCTGCCATAGTCCTAAGAGGAAAAATGCTCTGGAGATTCCAGGATGAGAAGCAAAAACACTAAAAAATTCTGTGCAGAGCATCTTTTTGCAGACCTTCACTGGGGTACCAGGACTGCCCCAGCCTCCAGGGCTGTCCCGGATGGGCTGGGGACCCTTTGCACATTTGAGCTCGCACAGGTAAAACTCCTGCTGCCTTCCAGTGGTGTCTGCAGTTTTACAGCATGCAAAACAAACAGCTCCCCAGTGGAATGAAGAGGCCTTCCTGCCAAAAGGCTCAGGAGCAGGAGCAGTCTCACGGGCCTTGCGGGGGCCGATGTGATGAGTAAGGACGAGCCCCATGAGTAAGACCCACGGGACTGGACGCAGCTTGTCACTCAATTTTCAAGTGCGTGCAGGCCTGCTAAAGCTGACCTATAAATTGGGAAAGAAAGCAAACATTAATGGGTTTAACACTGTCCTCTCTTCTAAGGCAAATCCTGGGATGCCTGAGGCACTCCTTTTTCCCATCAAACTTCCTTGGTTTCTCCAGGAAGCCGCAGACTTGGGGTTTGTGGCCCTTGACTGATATGAGAATATAATCTGACAATTTAGAAGAGCCCCACCAATTTCTCAGACACTGCTTGCTCTCCTTGCTTTGCCTCCAATGCAGTAGTCAGCATGCTAAAGCCCTAGCACAGACTTAGAAACACTCTCCTTTAAAAAATTCGTGCAAAAGCGTTAACATCAGGATGGTGAGAAGGGCCAGAGCATGAGCTCCAGGCAGGCAACACCACTGGCGTTCCTCTGTTGAGATATTCCCATTCATTTTTTGGAGTGAGAGCTGACCTCTTGTCAGAGCTCTTTGGATGAATCACTTTTCCTTTAGCAATGTTTTTACTGATTCTACAGCAACTGAATAAACTCAAAGAAGGAGAGTTTGCTGGAGGCAGGTGTGTAATTCACCTTCCCTGCTCTTTCAATAATTCATTCCCACAGGTACATTTACAGTAACATGTGAGCATTGTGTGTGAGTAGAAACACAACAGTAACTTCTGCAGTGTCAGCAGCACCAAATGTGAATGAGAAACAAACAAAAGCATGTTGTAAATGCTGGAAATGCCCTAGGATCAGAGCCACTGGAATTTGCCATGTATTAAACCACAGTGAATATGTGTTTGCATTCTTCCTACATATCTTTGACTGCTATTCTTAGATTCCTTATCACCAAATAGCATATATGTGCAATATTATCATCATATTACCAGCATATTATCAGCTCCTGCTTGTACACACAAACACTTAATTTCCTGATCTCTCTGAAACACCTTCTGCTACATGGCTGACACAGAACAAAACTGAAGAGGGAAAAGATCAGTGAGGACACTGACCTAGTAAAAGGTTTACTGAAGCAAGTCTGTTTACAAGGGATTACAACAATGTGCTGATTAAAGGGATTATGATTATGTCTTTCTAAGAGATTTATCTGCTGTGATTGTGTGTACATAAATGCTTCACTGCAAGCAGCTAGAGGAAAAGCTATAGTCAGATATCATCAGATCCACAACCAAAGCATTTGGGATAAGTAATAGAAAATCTCTTAGGAAGCAAAGAATATCTAGCCAGATGCCACTGAATCTTGTCTGGGCAACATTTCATCTGACAAAGCCAGTGCCCAATCTCCATCTGGCAAGAATTGGCAACACTCCAGTGACTGGCTGAAGAGCTGGCCTATATTCAGCAGAAATCCCATCCTTCCCTTCTGCTTCTGAAATACATCAGGCAGAAAGTCAGGAAACCTAGCAAAGAGTCAGAAGTGAGCTAATGGCTCATGTGGGTCAAGGTGGGCTGCCATAAATCAGCTTTCAGATTAGGCTTTGAGAAACCCTCTGGGACTATAATGACATAAGATATCACACACACAACATGGCCGTGGTAGGTCACAACCAGTCTATAATGCTGCATTTGTGAAAAAGGGGAAAATCCAGATCCACACCTATTTGCAGAATTATTAGTACATGTATTATCTAAGCTTAAAAAAAAATAAACATTGTTTGGAGATTAAAGGTCTAACAGATGATATCAAACTCACATCCCAGTAAAAATCTCAAGAGAACAATTTGCTCCATGGCTGACCCTGGAGGGGCAGAAGAGCCCAACCCAAGGATGTGGATTCAGGCAGCCAGAGCAGAGATTCTGGCAGTGGCTGCCTTGCTCCATGCTGACTGATGGAGCAGCTGCAGCTCCACAACATAAGTTCCTCCAGCAAAGCTCTCCCTGTGAGCAGGACTCTTTCCCAGTTGAGTGGTACTCTCAGAGTCACTGGGGAATGGAACTGCTTAAATTGGGGTGTTGCAAAAACTGGGACTTCAGAGCAGCCCCGTGACAGCCAGTTGTTTGTGATCATCTTTTCTGGCATTGCTACATGGAAAAGGTCTCTTTTAACTCCAGGCTCTGGCAGAACTGCACTAACAAATTTTACCACAGTGGTTTAAGACATCCCCTTTATCTTGCAGCACATCCAGACAGATGGGGCTCACAAGAGCACCCCAGCTACCCAGCCCATGCACAGGGGATTAGCCTGTCACACACAGGCACTGAGACCAGCTAAAGGCACTCACACACTCTGCCACCATGTCACCTCATCCATTGCCTGACAGTCTGAGGGGATGACAATGAGGAGAATGGTGCTGCAAAATGATTCAGTGACAAAAATCACCCTGGCCAAGCCAAGAGCTGCAGTGCACACTGCTTGCTGATGGAGGTATGGCAACATGGTACTCATAGTGTCCCCAGCTCCTGGAGGCTCACACCAAGGAGAGGTTACTCACAACAGGTCACTGACAGCCCAGAAAGCAGCTGCCACATTCACTATGAAGGAGGAAATGTCAGTGATCATCTTCAGTGCAGCATTCCAGTTCACACCCCAGCAGAGATGGAAAGATAGATCTTAGGTTCTCACAGTTTCTAGGTCTTGCTCCTGTGCCTGTGTCTTTTATCTTTAACATCTCTTTCCTGGGTAGCCCCATCCAGCTGCCCCAGGGACAAGCTCCTCCTAGGCTGTGAATCTTGCTGGCAAGAGCAGTGCTACTCCAGCCTTGACTGAGCACTGCACACAAGTCAGGTGAGGTGGTTTCAGACCGAATCCTCTCATCATCATTGATTTTCCTGTCTGCTTGTGCTAACTGGTGGCAAGTCTAAGGCTTAGATGATCTGCACCACAGAGGGAATCAGTGCTCACCTTTCCCTCTCCAAACCCTTTGAACAGCTCCTGCATTCTAGGTTCTCACAGCAGAGCATCACAGTAAATCCAGCTTCTACCTCCTTCCATGCTTGCCCAAATCTGTTCTCCAGAAGACTGAACTGCAGCATTTTCTTTTCCTCCTGCTTGCACTGGTATAGAATAGATCAAGCTCTGCTAGCAAGCTTTGTGATAAAAGGAGACTCTTGCAGTAATAGTTTTTATCATTGGATGCAGAATTTTATTAGAATGAGAAAAAACAAATTATTGACACTCTTCTTGTCTCCATGCTCCTGCTGGGGACATATCCAAATTACTCCCATCTGCCACCCTGCTTCAAATTTAAAAGCAGCAGTAATCCATAGATACTTGCAACTATGATTAATTCTATCTGAGAAGGAAGAAAACCTCAAAATTCAATGAAGAAGTTACCACATACAAAAGAGATGTTGCCTAATAGTGGCCTGCTTTTATTTTATTAGAACTATAACACTGAAATTAGTTACTAATGTTTTGAGGTCTGCCTTTGATCTTAATAATATATGTGGTGAGAATTGGACAAATTGGTAATTGTCTCCAGCTGGAGAAAAAGCAGTTGGAGGAGAAGCCATTTCAGGATCCTCTGTAGTTGCTTAAGTAAGTAAATCCTTGGATTAAGAACATGTAAATTTTATTGGGGGAGGGAAGAGAGAAGGGACTTGCAGAGCTGAACAGAAAAATGAACAAAAATTATTGTAGGTGGGCTAGGAACTGAAAATGCTTGATTTGAACTGATTTCAAGAAAATGGAAAATTCAATTTTTCCCTATTCTGTCTTCAGTGAAAGCCAAAGGCTGGCTCACAGGCACAGTTGACAAATCTATCCAAAGTTCTGTCATAGCTAGGGCAGAGAGAAAGAAGAGACATGACAAAGAATTGCTTCTGGAAGTCTCCTCAGCTGTACAAATGAATAATGCTTCACAAGGGGATGTCTGAACCATAGGCTGCAGAACCTTTGTTTCCTTCTGCAATCCAAGCTGAAATTTTTGTAAAGGACACCTGTCCTGCTTGCTGAGCCCTATCCCCAAAAGTCTTGTTGCTCAGGGGTGAAGACATGGAGACTTCTCCAGTCAGGTTGTGAAAGATGCAACAGTTTTCTGGCCTGTTGTGAATGGTGCCTGAATCCTTCAAGAGAATGCCTAAAAAATCTGGGGAATTCAGGTCAGCATTTAAACAGGTCAAAACAACAGTTTTAAACAGAAAAAAAATCAGAAACAGCAAAAAGTGTCCTGTCAGGCTCTTTTCCAGCACATTGACAGAAATACCACCTTCAAGACTACAAGCAGTAATACTGGCATTCTTCCAACAAGATTTTATTCCACAAACACATCCTTTATGGTCTAATTTTTTGCTCTATACCTGTGTTTTTATAGAATTATAGGATAGTTTGGGTGGGAAGGAACTTCTGGATCATCTAGTTCCAAGAGACACCTTCCATCAGACCAGGTTGCTTAAAGCCCCATCCATTTAATGAATGAAAAATAAACAAATGAAAGAAACATACTCTCTAATCACTTCAGATGTTATCAGCAACAGTTTAAAACAAGTTGGAAATATTTTCATTTGTTGCTCTGGTTTCAAAAGCATTAAGGAAAGATCTTGCATAGGAAAAGGAGAGGACTTGTAGAAGCAGAAGGCATTTGTGGACTGCAGGGAGCTCTTTTCAATTTTTTTGCAGAACATACCTTAATGGAGCTACACTGAAGTGGTTTTACTTGTGGTTCACAGACTGGGTGTTACTCATATGTGGCAGACACTATGAGGCTGACTTGGGCAGGAGCCATCAAACACTTCAGACTGCTCAGCCTCATAACAAGCATGATATGGCCATGGAAAGCATTCTCAGGTTTTTTCACAGCACCTAGTCAGATCCTAGAAGCTGTTTTGCCTCTGAGAAGGGATTTCCAGGCTTGGGTATTTGTGGTAAGATGCAGCTCCAGTCTTACACTCTTAAGGCTGATGACCACTATTGAAAGTTAGAGGTTCAACAACTTTCCTGGCAATACCACTTGTCTGCTAATAACAGAAGACCTCAGAGTAAGACCCTGGGAGGAAAAAAAAAAAAAAACAAACAACTTATAGTTCACATAAATCTTCAGGTATTTTTAAAGAGGACATAAGGGAATATGCAGTAACCCACTGTTTGCTTATATCTTTCTTTGCATGACATGATTTGCAATGCTAGTTCTGAGACACCATCTTCATCTCACATCTTCTGATTTGGGAATGTGTGTGAAAGAAATCTTACACAGCTTTCAGTGTTTCCCTGCATCCTCATTCCGCCTTGGGAGATTATCTGGCAACCAGGAAGAGGGTTTGTGAAAAGCATACAGCAGATCTGATTTTCCAAGCAGAGCAGCCTGCTAGACTTTGGTCTCTGAGGCAGAGCAGAAACCATGGTCTACTCTGCCCAGCCACCATCAGGGGCCAGGCAGCTCTGAGCCAGGCAGTTCTAACACACAGCCACTTCCCCTGACCCCAGCATGACAGACTCCTTCCCCTCAACAGCACCCAAACCAACAGGCAACCAGTAAGCCAGGCAGCACCTTGTCATTGTCACAATAAATATACAGCCAGCATCATCTCAACACAGATAAAGCTCCTCCAATGCCAGCAAGCATGTCGCTTGATCTGCAGGTGGAACAAAAGCCAAAGAAAATGAATTAAAAAACTATTCAGTAACAGTTCAAAGCCTGCATGTGGGATGAAAGCTGGTTTATGCTTGATAATTCTAAGAAATGATTCAATAATAGTTCATCCTGTGCAATGGGTTCTCTATAATGAATGCAAACAGCATCTATGAGAGCCAATAAAAATTATGTACCAATCATTCAGATTAGCTCTCTCTGCCTCTGGGTAGTTATGCACCCAACTAAGAGCTTAATGATCACATGCTGGTTTAGTTCACCCGAGATACAGGTCTGTTGTTGAGGGATTTGAAGTATGGCACCACAGCTTGCTCACATGTTATCACTGCTTCTCCAGTTAAAACACGTGAGATCCCATTGACATAACAATTTCTATCTTTCAATGCTTGAAATCCCCATGCAAAACAGTGTTCAAAGAAAATGGAATAGCTTTCAAATTTCTTGCTTTGAGGCATTCACATCATCTGATTTAGAAACTGACTGAAGTGTCCCAGAATAGTCACTGTCCCTGGTGTATTTATGTCTTTCTGCCTTAGGGCTTAATACTGCTTTCTCTGAATGCAGTGGCCAACTTTACTTCTATAGACCTGTAGTATTTATGGAATAAAGTTAAATCTGTCATGGAAAGTTTTGATTTTATCACTTTTCAGCTTGGTTGTGAGGAACACTGCCTAGGATCCACTGGGAACCTGTGGTACCTTGGTGAAATACTAAAGATATTTCTAGATAAACAAGCTTTAAAATGCAGTGACATACAGAAGGCTTTCAGGAAAGAGCAGGAAGATTGCTCAGAGAATGCACAGTAGTGGGAAGGCTGGAGGCATGGGTGTTGCCAAAATCTTAGGACAGACTTGTCCTGGGACTTTCTGAACTGTGTTTGGAGATTCGAGCACCCTGAACTCTGAGCAAGCTCACAGGACAGTCCCAATCCTTGTCCTAGCCAAGAAGCAGAAAATTTGACCTGTGGGAGTAACACAAGCTCATAAAGTAGAAATTGGTTGGCTGCACAAGTACCTTACATAATAACAGCTCCTTAAGACCATCTAGCTCTTCTGCCTGTTTTGTATATTGAAGTTAGTTGTACAGATGCCCTAAAATGCATTACTCAGTGTAATAATCTAGATGAGGGTGATATATGAAGTAAGCCAGAAGCAGGGAGGTCCCAAATTCAGAAGCTCCAAGGCTTCCTGTGATTAAGAAATAATTTCCACTTGACTCCTATCTGTTAGTTGTCACCAACTTCCAACTACACTAGGGAAAAACAGCATTGATAATAATTTTCATTCTTACTATGCCTACTTAGTGCAGAAATTGTTTTGCTGTCAAAACTTACCAGTTAAGACAGACTGAAAAAATGAAGAGGTTGTCTCTCAGTGGCAGTTTAATGCTGGCTGGACACCAGGAGTCCCAAAGCTCCTCTATCACTACCCTCCTCAACTGGAGAGGGAGGAGAAAATATAAAAAGAGGTGTCAAAAACATGCTTATATAGGAGGAAGGGAAGATAAAAAGGGTTCAGACAGCCCAGAACTTTAGCCCTTGTGATCAGAGTGCCCAAATATCTAACCCCCCAATAATTCCAGATGTTGCAGGAGATGGAGGGCAGCAGAGCCAGAAGAAATGTTTGAAAAAGTTTACATTGCTATTTCTACCTGACCAGCTGTACCAGCCTTGCCATGCTGGCTGGAGGAATCCAGTTTTTAAAAGACCCTGAAGTGCAAGAAATCACAGGTCAGGACAGGACAGTATCTTCCAGGGGAAAATGGCAACAAAATCAAACACTGAAAGTTTTCACTGAAAACCCCAAATTAGAGCAGATTAGTTTCAGCTCTTGAAAATTTGACATTTTCATTGATAAGTTTTTTTTGTTTTTTTTTTTAAATATTAGAATGTATTAAGTGAAACATTTGTCCAAATCCCAAATTATTTTCCCTATCTCCTCTCTTCTCCCTTTCTTTCCAGCTGCTTTACTGACTGCCTTACCAAACAGTGACTTTTTCTAAGTTATTTCTTTCTATGAGAAATTCCTTCACTTTCATGGGAAGGGCCTCTTTGAAGGAAAGAGCTCTGATTCCCCAGATCTTCAGAGACAAAGGAAAACAGTGGCATAACTGACACTAGAGGTCAATTTTTCTGCAATGAAGAGGAAGCATGTAAACATCACTAGAGGCCAAGGCAGACATCCACTTTTGAGCATTACTTTCTAGAAATCATTCCAGTCAACATCATGTACACATCATTTAGAAGGGAAAGAGAGATCCCTTGGAGGGAAGGAGCCACCTGCCTTGACTGTTCAGTCATTTCATCCTGCAGCACCCTGAGGTGCAGTGCTCTCTCTCTGCTTGGGAGTAAATCCTCCTTGATTTGGTCACCATTATCCAGCATATCCTGGCAGCCCTACCCTCACATCTATCCCAAATGCCATCACTGAAGAAGCTTTCCTTTCCACCACTCCAGGGGCAAGCATTTCTTGAATACCTGACATAGCTTTGTGCCTCACCTCTGCTCTGGAGAAATTTCCATCTTCCAGTTTTTAGCTGGAACCTTTCATGGTTTGGGAGACAGATTACAGGAACAAAGGATTATCACCTTTGAATTCTGCTGGAATAACTGCCTCTGAAGTTACCAATCATTCTGATGTCTTCCCTTACAGGCTAAGTTGCAGATGAATGGCACCAGTCCCCAACTATAGGCACATGGGAGATGTTACACAATGCTCCTGGTTGTGCCTGTACTTGTGAACTGAACAGTGTCAGGCCCCGTCCTAAGAATTGGAGAATGATCATCTACACTCTTCTTCTAGTGATACTTAAATTGCAGCAATGCAGTTACCATGACACTGTGCAAAAGTGATTTGTTGAAACCTGTCTAAAATATCTCTGATGGAGGATATTTATTTGCTGTGGAGATCTGTTTAAAATATTGCCTCATTTTCAGAGCAAGTGTCATAGTCCCATTGTGCAACCTACAGTTTACATCTGGGAAAGGAGAAAAAACAAAGTACCTATGATGAAACTTCCCTTTTGATTCAGTTTACAAGAATATAAGCAGAACCCCAGCAGACAAGATAATTACTTTTCACAACACTGTCACTTGCATAAGATGATTAAATCCTCACAGGTAGGCATGTGGTCTTTTATGACCCATGCTGTATGCACTCCATATTATGGCAATATCATAAAGGTTAAAAAACAGAAGAAAATGCATTTACAGAATAAATGCTGGTAAATAGAAAGGACATAATATTCATGATTGAAATCAGAAAATATATAATTTGTATGCTTTAGAATGCTAAATGCTTTGTGTAATTGTACATATTGTAACTACATGTATATAACTCTATATTGCAATTATACAATAATGTTGCAGGTAAAATTCTTTAAAAAAAATACAAAACACACCAATCCCAGTTAAAACACCTAGACCTTAGTGAAGGAGAGCTAGCAGTACAGATACACACAGAGCAGAAGTGGATTTTGGGGCAAAAGCACCACTGCACTGCCTACTGCCAGTACCATGTACAGCAGTGTGCACCAGCTCTCTGAATCCCCTCTGGAGCCACAGCTCTCTGGATCTCCAGGCTCATCTTTCTGCTCAAGATGTGCCCATACACAGCCAGTCTACTATTACCATTCTAGTGCTCGTTCTCAAATCTGTGCTCTATCTGTACAAATTTGTACCAGAGATGCTGATATTAACAGAAAAAAGTAGAGTGTAGAGAGAGAGGCACTCCAGAACAAAGAGCCAGATGTTCAAACGAGATAATAAGAGAGAGAGAGACAGAGAGAGAGAGAGAGAGCAGCTTTGTCAGAAACTGCTGTAGGGAAGGGAAGGGTGGTTCCAGGAATTGGGAGTATAAATTCTGATTAGGGCTGGGCTGGTATTTCCCACTTTAACTGCCTAGTTTTCTCTTTAATGAGGAAATGGAATTTTCACTTTTGTCCCCACTCAATGAAGAATTAAATGGGAAAAAGGCCTTGCTTGCACAGGTAAGCTGACCCAAATCTCAGCATAACCCCACTGAATGAGAGCATTTCAACTTGTACCTGATCTTATTGCAAAATTATTGTCCTTCAACTTTAATTGAATATAGCTGTCAAAGAAAGTGCAGCACCCAGTCCTTTTCAAAGAGCAAGATAAAAATTACTCCTTTCTGAACATGCTCAGGGTGAATCTTCTCTTCTTTGATATGCTCCATAATCTAAAACACTAAGCAAAGAACAGAAGATGGAGATGCTGAAAAACAGTCAGCAACAGGCAGACACATTTCTGAATTTACACTAATATGGATGATTTGGTCGTCGTGATTTTCACTCACTTGTACAAAACCCCACCTATTTTAGCTCTGCTGGTACATGAGTGCAAACCAGTCTGTACTAGAGGACACTCACAAGTATTTTGTATGGAAATATCACTTAAAGGACAAACACAAAGTAATGTGTCACTTATCAACAGAAATTTGCAGCTAGGGTTAATGCAGATTAAGGATCTAGGTCAAATTAAAAAAAAAAAGAAGAGCCAGTAATTTGATCACAGAGCTGGAACATCTCTTATGAAGACAGGTTGAGAATTGGGTTTGCTCAGCCTGGAGAGAGAAGGGTTGGGGTGACTTTAGGGCACCTTCCAGTATCTAGAGGAGGCCTTCAAGAGAGCTGCAGAGGGATTTTGCACATGGGCACATAGTGAGCGTGGAGACAGGACAAGGGAGAATGGCCTTAAGCTGAAAGGAGGTGGGTTTAGGTCAGATATTAGGAACAAAGTCCTTACTGTGAGGCTGCTGAGGCACTGGCACAGGTTGCCCTGAGCATATATGGATTCCCCATCCCTGGAAGTGTTCAAGGCCAGGTTGGATGGGGCTCTGAGCAACCTGGGCTAGTGGAAGGTTCTCTGCCCATGGCAGGGGGCTTGGAACTAGATCATCTTTAAGGTCCCTTCTGCCCCAAATGAATTTATGATTCCATGACCTAGAGATTCTTTAAAATTCAGGAATTCCTTCTCTTCCAGTTGCGTAAACTATAAGTGGTGCTAAATCTGATTATTTTCTGCAGATTTTACTACAAACTGTTCGTTTTGGTGATAGGACTACTGCATGTTCAACACAAAGAGTTAGTTGTTAAGTAAAATGGGCTTTGAAATACAGAGATAATGATCAAGAGGTAAAATTTATTAATAGATTTATGTGCATTCATTCAGTTTAAAATCCCCATACTTCTCAAGATCAGACAAAATATATTAGCTATGGACAAGTGCCAAAAGAAGTACTTAATCTTTAAGAAAGAGATAAAAAGATAAAACTAGTGAGTGATTCAGTGGAAAGATGAGACAAAGGGGGGAAATTACTCCAGTCAATTAATGATACATGTTTCCTCCTTATGCCTACAACATTCATAGAGTAATCAGGCTGGAGAGGTCCTCTAAAGTTCATTAAACCATCCCTCTTCCACAGGCAAGGCTCCACTACACCTGAAGGTACACAGACATCTACACCTGCAGTTGTTTAATCCAACATCACAAGTCTTTTCATGGACATTGCACAACCCAGGCAAGGAGCTGCACTGCTTCACTGTATTCCTGCATCTGAAATATGGTTCTTTCTCCCTGGAATTACATTATATTGCACATTCTCAAACCTGGATTCATGAAGAATACAAATATAAAAGGCTGCTGAAAAACAAGATGGAATAATCGGAAAACTGTTCCATCCTCTCTCACAACTCCTCCTTGAAGCTTGACATCTCAAACCTGCTTTAAGCTCCATAAATAAACCCCACAAGTGTAAAAATAGGCATATACATTTTACACACACTTGCTGTGTATGCAGGGTAGTATTTTAAAATCATGTTTCTTTTGTTCAGATATTAAAAACCAGCAGTGTGTGGTACAGTAAATTTTTTTAACTGTTTCATTTAAATTGGTAGATGCTCTTAACTTCAAACAATTATACCAGCCACAGGAACACAGAATGATTCTTGGCTTGGTAATAGAATTTCTGGAAAGAACATTAGATAATTAGTTTTGGTTCAATGTTTGTTGAATGACTAATAGCCTAACTGATATAAATCATTTTACCTGTGGAGTAAAAAAGTACTGAAATACAGCTGACAAATCAGACCTAGGTCATTCCTTCATCTCACCAGCATTTTACTCACATATAACCACTATCTGTACATTTATTTATAGTGAGTTTTTTAAAGTGATTCTCACCTCTAAGTTCTCACATGTATGAAACAATTAGTGTTTCCATGAGGCTACAGCTGATCACACTTACCTTAAGAGTATGAATCTTAAATGTCACAAAGGATCCCAGTAGCTGCTCAGCTTCTAGGAATTGCAATTCTGGATAAATACTGATTCCTGCAGTAAGGAAAATGAAGTGACTGCTGACTGAAAAACATTAATGAAACCCAGGCTGACACTTAAAATATGCCTGCTTTGGTTGCATGATGGAAGTTAATTCATTTGCAATGATGTTGCATTAATATGCCAGCTTCTACTGAAACTTCCAATCTTCCCCAGAGTTTTTCAAGAACAGCTTTAACCTGCTGTTAAAGTGCTTAATCAGCCTCAACAATCTAAACATGCTTCATGCCAGGTCCCTGTGTGGACAGTGATGTGGATTTAGAACTGGATGAATGGCAGATCCAGAGAGTCACAATCAGTGGCACAGGGTCTAGTTGGGGGCTGTCACTGTGGTGTCCCCCAAGGGTCAATATTGTTTGACTTACTCATCACCTGGATGAAGGGGCAGAAGCCTCCTCAAAAGTTCCCTGACACAAAGCTGTGAGGAGTGGCCAATACCCCAGAGGGCCATGCAGCCCTTCAGAAGGACCCCAACAGGTTGGAGAGGGGCAGAGAGGAGCAGTTTGAAATTTAACAAAGGCAAATGCAGGATCTGGCACCTGGGGAGGAATAACCCTGGGCACCAGCACAGGCTGGGGCTGACCTGCTGGGATGCAGCTCTGCAGAGAAGGACCTGGGGTGCTGGTGGACAACAAACTGTCCATGAGCTGGCAGTGCCCTTGTGGCCAATAAGGCCAGTGGTGTCCTGGGATGCATTAGGAAGAGCACTGCCAGCAGGTCAAAGGAGGTGTTTTGCACTTCTATCTAACAGTACAAAGCATATTCCTTTAATCACATAGAATTCAACCTAAAAACATGGTCAATATTATACTAATACTTACATTATGAATGGAAGTGCATGAAAAGCAAAACACTGACTTAAACCAGTCAGTCAGAAGAATCTCAAAACACAAGAAATACACTCATTTTAAGCTGAAAGTAAACCATTTCAAACCCAATGCATTACCACCCTGCAGATCAACCACATTTAGCTTTTACTGCTCTTGACAGCCCACAAAAATCATTGCTGAAATACAGCTGCCTTCAACCATTAAAGGCAGCTCTACATCAAATAAAATGGGATTTAGGCCCACCATGAGAAGGAATAAACTCTGCCAAATTCCTGTTCTTACAATGCCAGCTCTGTCCACTCAGTCCTCAACTCTCCCTCTATCAACAACAATGGAGGCCAGTTTCCATTGTTAACCTTTCCACATTCCTACAGCCCCTGTATGATGTGAGCACACCAGAATCACACACAGACAGTTTCTAAGAGATAACATATTGCTCCAGGGGGAAGATGTTGCACCAGTACAAATTTTAACTTGCATTTGGATTTCAAAGTCTTGAATGTCACAGGACAGCACTCCAAAAAGTGGGACATACCCCAAAGCAACCACAACTGCATTCATATTTTCTCAGTGCCTAAGGAGAAGTAATAATGGTACTTACAGCATGGGTGAGGCTGACATTGGAAAACTGAATAGTTCTGTGCAAAATAAAAAGCATGAGAAGCTTATGGACAAGGCAGAAATTTGACAGCTAGAGGTAAAAAACTAGGTATTGAGAGACTCATCCTTTAGTTGAATGCAAGGGCAGAGGTGAAGACTACAATGAAAGTTTTTGAAGGTAAAAATATCAGGTGAAAGGGCCTTTTTAAAGTCAAGGCAACAGTACAATTAAAATCAGAAGGAATTAAAGCAGGTAAAATTAAGTCAGGGAGAAAAAAAATTACCCACATGGCTTCTTTTCCTATCATCTAACAACAACACAAAACCAAAAAAAATATAAGGCTATGAGAAACCAAGGTTTTTACTGAAGTAATTCCAAAGATTCTATAAATACTGTCCAAGAGACATGAGCAGATTAATACCTCTCTGGTTTACATAGCAAAACACCTAAGAACCTGCAAGTCTCTTAAAAAGATTAACAGTGACAGGGAGATTCATCAATTCTTGTTGGATCTAAAGTTCAGGTTTTATCTAGGAAAAAAAGCAATTCATAAAGGCTTTTAAAAAGCAATAAAACGATTCCTTTAGAATCAAAGGTAAAAATTAATTTATTTTCTAAATAGTGACATAGTTAGGCTCAAGGGTTTTTTTAACTTATTTAACTAAACTCTTTTTTTGAAGCATAGGAAACTGCTGGCCTTGTCCTAAAGTGCTTGTTATATGAACATATAACACTGGATCGATTCTGAACCATGGCTGACTTTCCAAAACAGAAACATGAGGATTGGGATATTTACAAAATCTAAGTTAATAGGACTACCCTCCTTCTGAGCTTCCCCTTTGTAAACTGGTGTGGCAAGAGAGGTTTCCTTACAGAATGACCCAGAGGAACCCAAATCAGGCATTCTCAATCGTCCTCCTGACAACCGTTTGTACCATTTGCTACTAAAGGCAACCCAAGAATATAAAGACAAAGTCAGTTTCTGAAAAACAATTGTGTGTCATCCTCAAGAACCAAAAAAATGTGTTGTGCCCCTGTAAAGATAATTTTTTAGACAAAATAACTTACCCGTGATCTTTTATCTAAGCAGTCACAAAGATTTCAGAAACTGAAACTCACAGTTCTTAAGTTAAATAAAAGACAGGCAGCCTCATTGTATACATAAATTCTTATTTAGAAAACATCCAGGGTTACACAATAACCAGTTACTGGTGATTTCTGAATAAATACAGTTCATAATGGACCATATTTATAGTGTCCTTTGGTCAGTACTTTAACTTTCACAAACTTTTCATTAATTAACACAAGGTTTAGGAAGTTCTAGTTTTGTGTTCACCAATGAATCAAAATACAAGTCCATTGGTACTGTGTGCCAATCTGAAAAAGCCCTTTTTCAAATGAAAAATTAGGTAAAATTTTCTTAAAAAAAGAGCAGAGATCAATGAAATAGTCGTCCTCTTCCACGTCTGCTCTTGAGATGATTGGCAGAGCGCCGAAGAGTTTTCCTCTCTTGACGATGTCGTCTCTCAGCTTCCTGCTGCCTCCTTTGCTGCTCTGACTGGAATATTGAAACAAAAATAGACTCAGGTTCCTGTAAACTGACACATCACCTCATTGTCCCAGTATCAATATATCAAGCCAGAATCTGAAAATGTTACCATTAGTTGCCCCATGCTATCTTGTGTCAGACTGTAACTGTTAATTCCAGATAACCTTAGGCATTATCATTCCAAGTCTTTCAGAGCCAGTGTTTAACATAAAGATATCAAAAAAGTGAATAATGTATTTCAGATAAAAAAACCCCAATGCTTAACACTACACTCCAGAATTTATATGTAAATACCCTTAAGAACACCAATCCAAATTTGTGGCTACTTAGTATCTACTTTCATTAACCAGTGTTTTCAAGTTTAATCACACAATCACAGAATAGAATAAACTGATTTGGAAGGGACCTACAGATATCACTGAATTCAACCCCTGGCCCTACAGAATTCTCCCTGGCCAGAATCACACTATGTGCCCAAGAGTATTGTCCAAATGCTTCTTGAAATCTGTCAGGCTTAATATTGCACAATTTAATTTTAAAAAGACAGAACAATTAGTTAAATTTGCTGAACATACACTTTCCTAAAATGTATTCTTAGGAGTTCTTGAAAGTGTTTGATACTCTGTATGCAATTCTAGAAAGACTTTCTACATTAAAGTAATTCTAAATCTCTGCTCCTATGGCACATGATCTATTAATGTTTCTTCTCTTAATCAAAAACATGTTGGAAGATATTTTGATGTACCATGTAGATGAAATAGCTCTTAGAGCCACAAAATACTATTTTCTTTGGAAGACTAAAGCTTGTCTTTAAACTAAGCATAAAATGTAACTAGCAGACTTGAACCAGCCAAGCTCAGGCAACTGTCCATGTCAAAAAGCACTCCAGCAATCTGAGCAATTTCAAGCAGCCCAGGACAATTGCACAGACAGTGTGAGAGCATTACCACTGTGGATGTAGCTGCATCCCCACTGCATCTCATTCTCTAACCAACAGCATCCATACCAGCTCACCTCCCCCAGTCTCACCATTCAGCTGAGCTAGGGGTTTGCTTGCATGGACAGCATTTTGGCTGAGGTGAGATACAAACCAATTTACCAAATGTAGCAATCAGCCCATACTGGTATCAAGGCAGGAAAAGCTACTGGTCTTTAGACTTTGATGAAATTTATTAATTCTCATTTTCACTGCAAACAGAGCAACAAGAAAATACAGGTAGCTTCTCTCTGTCTCCAGACCTCTTCTGAAAGAGTCTTAATGAATCTTACTTAAGTTCATATTGACAGATACTCATAGTGTACTGAAACTGAATGACCTTGATCTGCATTAGAAATTTTAAGGTTTGGAGTTTTTAAATATCTTCCATACTGACCTAGTAGTGTAAGTACTTTGGTATCCTGCTATTTTTTTAGATCTGTTTGCTATGATAAAGCACATTGAAATTGAAAAATAAACTACCACACTGCAGGAACCATATTCAAATTTTCTGAAAACTAAACTGTGAAATATCACTGACAAACAGTTTCATCACTGGTTCTGTCAGTGGTAGCTGGGCATCAGGAGGCTGCCAACACACCACACCTGCAGGAGCCAAGTCCAGCCTCAGTTCCACTCAAGAGCTGAAGTAACACCAGCCCTATGGAAGGACAATTCTCTTCCCTACTAAATCTTTCCACTGACTCCTAAGTACACCTGCCCTTTGAGGAAAGGGCATCATAGAGTGGAAGCTGATGTTTAAAGTGACACCAAAATCCCTTTTTTGGCTTGTCAATTCCAACTCTTCATCCTCTGAAAAGGAGTGCCAAGACTGCATACTGTGACTTCCTCCTAGCTCTCCCTCCTTCATTCTTTGGGACTTCAGAAGATATACACAGAGTGTTTTTTTGAGAGAAGACTTGTAAGTCTTACTTTGTTGCTCTCTTGATAGGAAAAAATATCCTCCACTGCAGATGCATTATTTTTTTAAAAATAGATTTTTAAAAATTGTTTTAATGTCTACATATTTCAATAAAGCAATATTGGTAAACAGTCTGGGAAAATCCATAAACATTTGAAGCACCATAATTAGAGAAAACCTTCAAAGTTGTATCTTATCTGATGGAATCAAGTAAAAGTGGCATTCCAAACCACTGCTGTCTGTCTTCTTCCTGTAAGGTCTGTCTACCTTGCTCCCAAGTATTTGTCAGTAAAAGTTGACAGTTTAGTGTGCACCACCAACTGTAAGAAATCTTGTGACTTTGCACTTCTTAAGTTAAAGCTACTGTAAAAAATACTGTGCTTTGAAGCCCTGCAAAGCCAATTAAATAAGCTACAAGACATCATCAGTTACAGAGTTGGCAAAATCGCCAGAAAGGTTACTCAACATGGCACTGCAGAGGAATTTGCAACTTAATCCACAGTCACCACATTTTAAATTCCAGCAATATAGGAAACAAAGAGGACATCTGTAAGAACCTTTTAAAAGATTAAAAACGACATATACAAACAGATAATAATCAGTAAAGTAAGGAAGGCATAAACGGTCAACAAATCTGCTTTTTTTTTTTTCCCTCAGGCATATCCAATTTGACAATTATATAACTACTTAGCCATTTTTGTGACAGTGTTTTACCAGTGAGAACAGTATTTGACCAGTGGTAAGGAGAAATATGCTATAGCAAAGATATCTACTTGAGGAAAACCATTTTAACCAAAATAATTTTGTCAGGTCAAGTATCAATTCATATGGGTCATCTGCTTTTAAATTGAACCCTCTCTTCGGTTTTAAAGCAATTTTTGAGTATAAAAATCCCTAAGTGTACTGCAGCAGTAGCAGATGCACACAGGCATTTATTTAACTGTCCCCATAATATAAAGCAATCACCAGCATGCAATCTACAAAATTCTTTAGAATTGAAAAATCAAAACCCTTGGGAAAGGGAAACAGCAGCAGTCAACTACACACTCCATATGGAATGTGACAAGCAGTATATGAGCAGAGCTCATTCCTGTGACCTGTGTTTCATAAGGTCAATAGCAAAGCTGGTTTGGAGCTCTGCTTCTATCATGCTGAGACCACTCAACATGCTAAACTGAGAGAAAGCCTGAACTGCAGCACCCTAAATTGCATTTGGATCTGCAGACTGAGATCTGATCAGTGCTGGCACTGAAGTCAGGCACAACCACAAGCATCTGGTGGTACCTCTGCAAATGACAATTAAAAGATGCAAGCAATTATTTTCCACCAGAACCTAAGACTTTATGAGTGTTGCCTGAGTTATACAGGATAAACACAGAGTAGTACTGGAGGTTTTCATTCTCTTGGCAAGAACCTGAAGAGTTGGCATCTTATAAAGAAATGAAGAGGGACATTTGCTTGATGGTTTTAAGCTCCTGTTCTTTCATGCAAAAACTAAAGTTACCTGTGGATTATCTTAAAAATTTTATATATATATATATATATATCTCACCTTCTTTAATTTGAATGTTGCCTGTTTGCTGCCTACTGTGGTATCAGACACATTGAGTGTGCCAAGTTTTTCTTCAAGCTTTAAACGATCTTCAAGAGTTTTCCTGCAGAGAAAAACTAACATTAGTCTTTTTTTACCATGTTTTTACAATAACAGAAGTTGATAGTGCAGTCAAAACTAATCTCAATTTCTCTAAAAACCTGAAATGTCATAACTAAAAAAATAAACATTAAGGAAACAGAAATAAAGATAAATTCAAATATTTTCCTTCAGATACTGCTTTCATTAAAAACACTTTTAATTTATGCAAAGTTCATTGTTTTTGCTGCTGAAAAAGTAACATGACTCTAATTGAGAAAGAAACCACACCCTTCTACTGCTATAGTTTTCTATGAAATGTCCAAAAAAGTTGGTGATATTAAACTGCACAAATAAAATGTAAGGCTAGATATATTTCATTTCCTTGAAATTTTATAATTTCTGAATTGGAAACACTTTTGAGGGCAGGAAGTAAGCTTGACTATACACTGGAATGAATTAATCTCGGAACAATCACTTCAGTACTTAATCCAAACACAAATGCCTGTTTGGACACTGTGCCCACAACAGTCTAAGTAGTTTTCTGAATAAAAAAACAATATAAACAAGAGAGTGTGATAAAGACAGACTGGGCCCAGCCAGGAAGCATATGCCTTCAAGCACAGTGCTTATCACTGAATTTCTGTAAGCAAACTGGTGTAGAGCCTGTCCCTCAGGCACCAGACTCCAATTTCTGTGGAGAAGGGGTAGGTGGTGTGGTCAAAACTGACAGTGCTTTCAGTTCTTTCACTGGAAGTTAATGCCCTGCAAAAGCAAGACACATGGACATGCCCCAGCTGCTCCAGGTTGGGAGCTGGTATTTCATATGATGCTTGCTGACTTCAGTTAAGGTGGGCTGTAAACTGGAACAGCTGAGGAGTGGAAAAACACCTTGTTCCCACACAGCCTCCAGCTCAGGGGGAGGCAGGCAGGCAGGGACAGGGCTGGCTCCAGCCAGCCTCCCTAAAGGCACCTGTGAGCCCTGGCATGGCTCACTCTTCTCCTACTATGTAGGACCTACAGGTAGCACCCTCTGAGAATGTGACATGGCTTGTATGATCAAACTCACTCTGTATGTGCTTAGAAAACATTCCCCTAACTGTAAAAAAAATTTAGTTTCTTCAATTTGAGATGCTCTTAGTGCCTCATTAGCTCTTTCTGAAGCAGGCCAAGAGACATTTTCTGTACAAGTGTAAACATGGAAAATAAATAATCATAAAAATAGAGATAATATATTTTAAAAAATAGCAGCCACCAAAGTCAATGGCATTTACTGGGCATGAAGAACTCATGGCTGCGACCTATGCGTGAAGTCTCTGAAGTCCACTGAATTTTGGTTAATGAGCCATTTTATGTAACAAAGACTTTTCAGATTAACAATGAAAAATTACTGTCAAGAACTACTTTATTTCTCATGACTAGGTACTTTGATTGTATTTTTTTCTGTAGTATATTTTTCATTGAGTACATGTAAAAACTTGTTCCATCTGTGTGAATCGGAAAGACAAGCTAAGCCTTAGAGCTAACTGTGGCAGGAGATCAGTCACCAACATTGTGGTGGGATTTCTACATTCAAGTGAAGTCCCATTTTTCTCCCCTTTGAAAGTGAACTGGAGATATATGGCTACTACCCAGCAATTATTTAGCATGACTGCCTAGACACTGCTTCAGTCAGGAGAAAAAATTAAAATGAGTAGATTTTAGCAACATGATGTGGGGTTGTAATCTTACTGAAAAAACATAGGTATGGCTCTATTTATCTGAAAATGTGCAGACCTCAATTGACAGTGAATTGTACATACTGATACACAAACAACAGCTGTTTTTTTTGTTTTGGCTGGGCTTTTTACATCTTTCTCAACAAATTAGTTCATGGGATACATTCACAGCATTATGAGAAGCAAATTCCCCTGCCCTAGTGTAAAAACCAAACAAAAAAATTACCCATGCAATTTTTTCCCCTCATTATAAAAGACAGTTTTTTCAGGACTTTTCCTGCTGTAAAACAGGAATACCTCTTTAGCAATGCTAACTATATTTTTGTTGGCTTTCTTGGCCACCTCTGAAGATACATACCTTAACTGTCATACTTTTTATAAAATATGACTACTATAGTTTTTGATTTTGACATGTTTTAACTTCAGTAACATACTCTTTAAAGGGATATCAAGTAAATCAAAAGATCTCTTAGCACACAGATAAAAATCCTTTCCTTTTATGGTTTCCTTTCAAGTTACTAGGTAGGAAACTCATGTTGTAGGGCAAGAAAGCAAGGATTTGCAGGTTTGCTGTGAAAGTGTAAGAGTACAAAACAGGAAAATTAAATGTAGATTGATTTGAGACAGGTTATTTTATAGAACCAAATGTTGCAGCTTTCCTGCACAGAGAAATGTGTAGACTGTTGGTCTAGGAAGGAATTTATAGTACACACCACTGCTTTAAAAGTTGGGCCTGGAGCCGTGCTGAGTCAGGAACATGTCAAAAGAAACACCCAGTTTTATATAAGTCATAAACTGTTTCCTCAGGTAGAACATTATATGATTAGAGAAAAAAAGAACATCTAGCCATTAAATGCATAGTGAAGGTATTAAGGTACTTAATTATATTGGTCACAGACCATCATTCTGTAACTTGGATATTTCAAATCAAGACAAACATGCCAGCCTCACCAGATTGTACATGCCACTACAGCCTTACCAGTTTTCAATATGCTACTTGAATTAATTACTATTATGCTGACTACTTATCACTGAATAAGGCCAGCACTAAACATATTTATTCATAAAATTCTGCTATGTAAAAATGCTTATTTAACCAAACAAGTTAGCTCACAACGCAAGCTAAATCATTATGACTACAAAATCATATCAGATATGCATTATATGAAACAGATAATGCAACAGCTGTTGATTTTCAAATTTTTTCTAAGAATTTGAGGAACACCAAACTCCATACTGAGAACAATGCTTGGATGAACACAAAGTGATCACTGAGTATAGAGCTAATTGCTTAAACAAAGCTAAAAACCCCTCATGTAAGTCAATTCAATGACAGCAACCCAGAAAACAAAGAAGTGATGCTACCACATTCATTTTTTTGGTCATCCTATTCTGTCCTCAAATTCCTCTCTTTTTTTTTTTTTTTTTAACATTTTATGTGATATCCTATCTGTGCATCTACCAGATGTATTAGCAGCAAATCTTAAGATAGATTCTTCAAATTGAGTGCCCTTGAGAATCTGCTTTAGAGCTTAGCAGCTGAATTTGCACAAAAGCCCAGTATATAAGTAGGCTGCAGCTATACAACCTTTTAATGAAGTATTTCACTTGCACTGAAAATAGTGTCATTTGACCAGTGTTTCAGGCTCCTTTCAAGTTACAGCTAAAATGATTGTAAACCTAATCACAACATTAAAAAAATATTTTTAACCTATAGAACTTTGTCAGAGTATCCAGAGTAGATTTTCTCCTGACAAAGAAGAAAAACTGACAAAAAGTTGCTTCATCTTCTGGCACAAAATAAAAAAGCAAAATAATTAGAACAAAGTTAATGGAATTATCTAAGGAAATTAGAAGTTCGGAATAAGTGGGTATATTCAATAAAAAGAACAAAGAAAAATCCTTGTGTGAAATTACTTGTTGATATAAAACAGCTAAGGAAAACATGGTAATTAGTTCTGCTGGACTGCTATAAATCCCCATTTATAAAACACCACTATTTCTACTTAAAAGAGGTCTTACAGGTACAACATGGAAATCATAGACCATCTGACTACCATATGAACACTGTCTTGCTAACATTTTACATTATCATCCTAGTTAAAAGGTTGAATTTATCAAGTGTTTCTTCATGTATCTCCTGAAAATTTCCATCATAAATCATAGATTTAGATTTTCATCATAGATTGTAGTCATAAGTGACATAAAGAAACAGCCCCATTATATTATTCACTTTCTTTTCTTTGACTGTATAATTTCATTCTAAATAAAACCAAAATGTTTATTACAAGATCCATCTAGCCCAACAAACCATTTCTAACCATTAGTCAGAATTCTGCTCTGCCCTAGCTGTGCTGCAAGAACTTTGAAGCCACTGTCTTGAAAGGTTTAACGAGTGTCTGCGCTCCAAACAATAAAATGCTATTAAATCTCATCTTCTGAAGGGCTCAACTCCCTTTAGAAAAACTAAATCAATGAGATTTGCAGCCACTGAGCACCTCAAAGCCAAGTCCTCTTTCTTTACTTTGACATGCTTATCCAAGCATCCATTATTTCAGATGATCATCCATTTAAGGAAATGAAAAAAACCAACAAACCCAAACAAAAAAACCTGCACTTAAAAAATACCCTCCTACCCTGGTATTTTGTATTGCAAATAGAAAAACAGAAATACTAAGTCATGACACTACAAGAACAGTGTAGATTTTGAAAATTTCTAGATGCCATAAAAACACGCAGACAAAACAGTATTTCTTTTACCATCTTGATCCATCTTGATCCTAAACCCAAAACAATGACTACTCATGTAACATTCTAAATCCTTTTAGATATTCAGATGAAAAGCATCCAGCCTGTTAACCTCATAATGACAATGGTGGAGAAATATAATCAGTCCACAAGATATCACTGTTAGCTGTGAGAACAGCACTTCACCAACACTGAGTAATGGATCCCCCAGTCTGACTTGGTAGTATCTTACTCATTTCATTTGTGTTGTGTCTCTGTGCTACTTGTGTATTTGTTTACCTATAAAACAAAGCTCACTTTAAGTTATATGTCACTTTAAGTTATACCCTTGGATCACCAAATGTAGCTTTACTAGCAAGTGCTTCCAAGCCAAAACATCGTGGGCCCGCACTGTAGAGAAATACTTGAGAATCATCCACCCCCACCTATTAAAATGGGAACATTAGTCTTACTTCATTAATTTCTGTTTTTTGGCAGAGTCTTTGAAGCTTCTGAATTCCTCTCCTTCTTTAATCTCAAAAAACTGAGGTTTCAGTAATGTTTGCTGATCCTCCTTGAGCCTTTCCTGCCGCTTTAGTTTTTCCTCTTGGCGTAAAAGCTTGCGCTGTTTCCTGACCTCTTCAACCCAGCCTTTTTCATCATCTGAACTCTCAGAACTTTCTGCATCACTTGCTTTTCCTTCTGGTTCTTCCTCCTCTTCCTGCAGACAAAAATAGTATAAAATAAGAAATCATTAACTAATTTTCCTTCCAAATCATTCCTGCAGAGTTTGTGACAGCTTGTAGATAGATACAGCTGAAGAGAATTACAACTTTTGAACAAAAGCAGGAACAGCAAATGAAGCTTAAAAGTACATTACAAGGTTGTTATCATCTGCATATTTTATGTTTTTCAAACCTATGCTTGTGCAAAAACAGTATTACATCAAAGAAGTTGATTAACATTATAAATTACACTTAATTATTGTAGCTAATAAGACATTCTTGCATTGCCTCAATTTCTGGAGTGAACAGTTTGAAAGCTTGAAACAGAGGAAAAAAAAGCTTATGGAGTTTTCTTAATCCAAATGGAAAATGTTTTACCGCTCCTTGTGCTTCCAGTTCTTCTAAGATCTTTAGCTTCCTCTTTCTTTTCTGACTTATTTTAGAAACAAGTGGGTTAAGTAGCCTAAATTCTTCACTCTGCTCATCCACCTGGAAATCTGGATTCTCAAACATGACCTTAAAACGATCATCTTTGAGGAGGCTGGGCAGATTCTGGAACAGAAGCAAAGCATGAGCAAGTCAGACAATTCTGAAATAGACTTTAACAAAATAAGTAACACTTTTTCTTAATTAAACAGAATTAATAACCAGCATATGAAATGCCTGTTGCTTTATCCTTCCAGGTTAAATAAAAATCAAGATTTATGCTTATTGTATTTTAACAATGATTGTTTTAAGCTACCTGTAAGCAAAAGTTTTTTTTAATGCACAGTACAGACACTTTAAATACCCAATTACTAATATTTTCAAATAAATGTTTCTCATACATTCAGCCAGCTAGTCTGGAGACATGTTGATATCTACTGACTAATCAGCAGTACCTCCAAGGCAAATATACTGCCTGATGGGGATGTGCCTACAACATGTAAAACAAATTATAAGGGTACATGTCTTTACGCAATGCTACTATTATTTTACTGTAAATACTTCAGAGGAAATGTTTTACAGATTATAACACTTTTTCTTCACTACTTTCATACACAGAATGGAAAAGGCAGTTTAATTCATGTCAAAGTAAAATGAACTCAGTGTAAATTATGCTACTGGTGAATTCAGAACAGTTCAAGCTACTAATTCATCTTATGAGAAGACCAGTTATCATTTTAAAATCATTGCATGCATAGCTTTTTATTAGAAAATGCTTATTTTTTAACATTGCTCAACTTATACCAGCACATTAATCCCACTACTGCATAGGTTTTCATCATAAAGGAGGGTGGAACTAAGGATACAGAAAACAAGAAGATTAAATTTCAATCACAAAAATGACACAAATGTGGAACTTCCAACCACAGCCAAAAATTAAATCCCAAAGCCTAAAACAAACTGCCTGTCATAGGACTCTTAATACTGTTTCACAAAAATAACCTGAATGTACATTTTTATATACACTCTATTTAGTCCTCTTAATAACAAAATCTCCGTGTACTCCAAGACAAATCTGTCCCCAGCTACTGAACTCTCATTTTCATTATACTATTTGCTTAAGTTTGCATCTAAGTTCCACCACCACTTATCTTTTTAGTGGTAGTTCATCCTTCCTACAAACCTTAACACACGAGATTTCATTACTTATCACATGCAGTTGGTGTCTGCCATGATTTCATGATTGCTATATTCCTGTGAGAATGAGCACCTATTAAGGGCTACCTATAAAAAGCCTCCCCTCCCATTAAACATTCACCAATTTCTTCAATTAAAACTTCTCTTAGCAGAGAAATGGATTACTTTTAACATCGAGAAGAACTCCTGTTGCATGTTTAGCTATTCTATAAAATAAATTTAACTGTATGCACAAAAAAAGGCAATTGGGTCTTAAATTTCATAGACAGCATCTATCCTGTCATCACCAAAATACCAAAAACAAATGCAAACAACAAGTCTTGATTTAACAGCTGTGGTATTGAGGCTGCATTAACCAGCTTCTAGAGTCCTATGAAACCTGTATTACCTTCACATAGTATTTCATCATTTTTAGCTTTAAGCTACTATATGCTCTTTTTTTATGCTCCAGCTACAGTCAATTCCATCTTAAAGTCACCTACCAGAATAAGTAATTTATAAGAAACAGAAACAATGGTATTTTGAATCTGTTTGGCCAAACAGCAACAACAAAAAATAAAGAATCTGTAATCATTGTGAGTTCTGTACTCCCAGCTAGAGAATTCACCAAAACAAGAGCTCACCTTTTGTTTTCTTTTTTTACTCAACTGTTGCTCTTCTCCTTCTTCTTCAATAAGTTTGAGTGCAAGTTCTTTATTAACTTTGGGGAGTTTCTACAAAGAGGAAAGCATTTAATAAATTAGCCTTTTACACATGCAACCTACATGGTTTATATTCTTACAATTGCAGAGCTCTTTGACTATCTCTAGATACCAGTAAAGCAACTGCACTCTGAGAAGATTTAAGAACTTACACATTATTTTTAACTTCTAATGCATCAGGTTGAGAACTTCAAAAGCAACTCTTTTTCCTTTTATATTGAACAGATCCAATTTACAAAGTTACTAGTTATAAACACAATACAATTTTCATGTATCTCTTTCCAGAGTGTCATGTCTAAATGCCTTATGTAATTTAATGACAGAAGTAGAAAATGCAAAGTTTTACCAGTGGATTATCTGCTCAAGTGGCAAATGAGATGAGAGCTGCATTTTTAGTTTGGTACCAGCCTTTCAAAATCACATGTATGGGAATGTTATGTTTCCATTCAAGAAGTTCTATAAATTCTTTGTGTGTCCAATGATAAACAGAATCAAACCCTAAGTCACTACATCTCTAAGATACACTTAGGAAAATATTACTCTTTATGAACAGTTTTCCCCAAAGTATACTATTTGTTTCTAGGATTCACCTTCAGTTGAACTCTCTGTGCACGTGTTTCTTCTATCTTCTGCCTTATTTTCTCTCTTCTATATTCTTCATAGGCAAAGGGGTTGGCCATCATTTTTGCCTTTAAACAAGCAGGAGAAAGTAAAAAGAAAATACCATTAATACAGGACACAGTCCACTATGGGATGGAAAAAACCCAGCCACAACAAAAAAAAAGCAAACAAACAAACACAAAAAAGACAAAGAAAACCCCCAGCACATATATTTTATTGTTAAAATATAAATATAAAAACTTCAGCCTTATTTACCTTATGATAAAGTCTTATGTCCATGAAGAAGCCATGCATATATGCTCTCAGCAATGATGATCCAATGAGATGAGTAAGGCCTGAGGAAAAAGTTCCAGAGAATTTCAAAGAGTTTTTACGTAAAAAGAACTCTATTCCAAGCCAGCCAGTTCACTTCCTTAAGACAAAGAAGCACTGCCAATGCAAAAACCAATCTAATGGTCACAATCATGGCATCAAGACTAAGTAAAACTGGGAATAAAAATCATTTTGGCAAGCAAAAAATTTTAACCTTCTTCAGAGCAACCAAATCCATGTTTCTTGTCATAATACACATTACTGAGCATGTTTTTAAAATGCCCACATGCACCACACTCCACAGAAGTTCACAAAGAATTCCAGAGGATTTTTTGAAAGTCCATAGTCCACATTTTTAGTGTGATAGAGAGATCATTTTAATTAAAGAGGCTTGTCTTGGGTCAAACCCAACACTCACAGTCAGAGGTAAATTAAGTAAACTGGAGCAAAACATTGATCAAACCACATAACAGAAAAAGGACAACTGCCTCAGGAGAAGGTTGTTTACCTTCTCAGCTATGTAATTTTCAGTGTTTCAATTTCTTGAAACTATTAGCCCTAGAATGATTTGCATTTTCTGAAACTTGCTACATTCAAATAGGGCAGCCTCAAAATTCTATTTTGAGCACCTCAAAATATTTTGAAAACTAAACCAACTTCTCTTCCTATGCCTTCCATGTGGCATATGAAAGCACACACAGCAGATTCCCAGAGATATTATACCAGCAAATATCACCTTCTTAGGATAAAAATATGATAAACAAAAGTGTCTACTGTTGAATTGGGTGGGAATCAAAGAACCTAGAGACATCAGTCTGGAATATTAATAACCAAGAAAACAAGAGGAAACTACTGTCAGTGAATTTACAACAGTCCTCATACATCACACTGAAATTACAAAACTCAGATTTGTAAATGTTCAAAAACTGAACAAAGAAGTCAGCCAAAGAGCAAATATAAGTGTTTTACCTAAATTTTCAAGGTCTTTTTTGGTAACAAATTTGTAATCATCATAAACAGTGCTTTCTGGATTCTCTTCCAGTTCTTCAGTCAAGTTGTCCAAGAAGGAGCACCATTTTGGGGCAGGTCCTAAAACCTGTGGATATTACGGAAAGTTGTAACATTGCATTTTCTTACAAAAAAAGCCTACAGTTAGGTTCCTGGCTACTATGCTGTAATGGAACAGCAAATTAATCCCACAGCACTTAAGAGAAGACAATTAAACCTATTGCTTGCATTACCAACAAAGAGTACTATAGATTATGTAAGTGTTGTTTAGATTTAGGTCATTTGAGACCAGCCAGTCTGGAGGTTTCAAGTTTAACTGTTTCAAGTGGTCCCAGTCTGATTAATTTATTAAAAGCTTAGAGTCAAACATTATAGAAGAAATTGCAAACTAAAGGCAGTAGGTAGCAACTAATTTGTAAAGTGCTTCTGGATCTTGAACCCATTAGGTTCACTATGCAATCATGTTAAATCCTACTCTGACCTATTTATTTTAAATATAACACCACAGATACATTTCATGTATTTATTCAGGAATAACCCAGACTGTAAGAACAGATAATAGGAAATATTAAAAATACTTGCATATTTCCATGATGAGGCAAAGGATTTGTTTGCACAATGTTAGGTAGCACTATCAATGTATTTTTCCATATAAGCTTCCTCCAATTTCCCAAGTTAAAAATCAGCTCCCTCCACTTTTCCCTCCTGCTGTTCTGATGGAAATTCCTTTCCATCTTGACTCAGGCAGTCACACTTAGCTGTTCCAGAAGTCTTATTTTAGTAGGTGAGTTAGCAGCATGGAAAAATCTAACATTGCACTTCTCTCTCTAGTGTAAATCAGATGATGTTTTAGAATGTTAAGTGACCAGTTAAATCCTATAGTGAGACTTTTAATGAGGTTTCTGATTTGTTTGCTAAAAATTGATGTTAAAAGCACTGCAGTCAAGCATAGGAATGCTTGTGATACAACAACATTTTAAGATCCTATTTAATTATGGAAACAACTAGAAGTGATTTTATTTATTTAACATATACTTTGTTTTAAAGGGATTGTGTAATAACTGCATGAGATAATGCTGCTCATTTAAGAAGTCTTTTTCCTAATTCTAAAGTCCTCTTTTGAAGACTATACACAAAAAACCTGTAAAATTGTGTTCTAGACCATAACATTCTATCAAACATATTCTTGTCTGTAACACTCCAGAGAATAATATTTTATTCTAGACTACTATTGTCTTTGTATTAAATGTGATTTATCTTCCTAAGATCTCAGCTCTAGCTGAGAACCATAACATGCCAAATGAAAAAGGGCATTTTTTTACTATGCTGCATATTTCATTCCAATTACCAAGAGCTTCCAAGGAAATTCCCAAGATGTTACTAACAAGAAACATTTTTCCTACTTAATTAACCAAAATCCCCATGTCTGCACCAGAAATAAATGACATATATAACATCCAGATTGACTTCTTGCCAACATTTCAAAAGCTTTTGTCTCCATCCAGATTTTAATTTTTTGTATTATTTTCCCCAAACTGACTTATTTAAATGCCAAGCTTTTATATTAAAAAGAAGCAGTCTAGATCTATTAAAAGTCTTCATGCCACTTAAGAAATCAGCTATCTGTTCCTCATTACCAGACCATCAAAAAACATGACTGGTGTGGAAGAACCTTAAGTTTACCTACATAATTTTGTTGCATTAGAAGCAGTTTGTCCTTCTTATTAAAAAAAACTCCCAAGCTGCTTACTAACTAAACAAAACTTCTCTATTAATAAAATTTAAGGACAACATTCTCTCCTATACTCAACACCTGATACTGAGTGTGAAAACCTTCATGGGGCATAATCTGTGCCATGAAACACATAGGTCAAAAAAGCTGATCATTCGCAATAATCTATGGAGTGAGTTGGATGATCAGATCTTAGAAAACAAAGTGGGGGAAATGAGATAATGGAAAAAAGAAGTGGCAGAATACCAGGAAAAAATAGAAAGTCCAACCATTATTCAAATTTCGCCTGTTAACTGACAGAAAGGAAAACCCTACAGAGATATCTGTGTATGTTTTATTACCTTATTTCCCCTTCTCCTACTCCACTGAAACCACTTATTCTAGGTATTCTAGGACACTTTAGGAGCTCTGTTTTGTGCATTAAAATGAAACACTTTTTAAAGCTTAGGAAGAAATTCAAAAACAGAAAAGGCAAGCAATATCAGCCACAAGAACATAATCAAGACACGCCCTTCTCCTGCAACAGTAAACCTGCACAGAATTAACTGCTATTGCATTTTAACTCCAGAATTTAATGCTCCACTGTCAAGCAACAGCGACCCCAGGATGATGCTAAAAGCACTCCAGAATGCCAGGCTCCAAGAACCCACCATTCCTCTGCCCAGGTACAAACAACAATTGACAGGGCTGGTCTGCACTGCACCTCCAGGGACAAGGTGGAACAAGTGAAACTGGCCTGTCTGCCCCAGTCCATGACATTCCATACAGTGACCACATTGCAACACAAGTGGGACTCCCCTGGGACCCCTTGGAGCTGCTGCCATCCAGCACTGGCACCACCTCAGCCTTGTCTGCAGTCCCTGTTACAGCCACCACAACAAAGCAAAGCTGTGCAGTTTGTGTAGGTCCATCAATACACTTGACAGTTTGGAGTGGAAAGGTAGGAACCTACCACACCTCACAAAGAAAAACACACTGAAATTCACAGCATGAATAAGAAAATGTTATGAGGTAGGTAATTGCATGCAACTTAAGTGACAGGTAAGAACAGACATTACTGTGCTACCTAATATCAATTTTTTCTTATATACATTAGAATATTTCTTCACTTTACACATAGAAGACACAAAATACGAGTGCTCTAGCACTCAACTGAGCAGAGACAAGTCTGAGACCAAAGTGACCAAGAAATAGAAGAGAAAAATGTTCACAGAAAAATATTTTTTTAAATATTGTAAAATAACTTCAAAAATCACAGCTCTTTGTCCTCTATTTTACAAGATGTTTGACTTCGTAGTCTTGTGGCACCACAAGTCTTGCATGTATAATGTATAACAATAGTTCTTATGGCCATGCCTAATTCCTGAGCACTTCTGTAGAAAATGTAATCCTGTCACTGGTCTGTAATTCTCCTAAAATTAATGCACCCTAGGATAGGTATTATCCCCAGCCCACAAGAGATGTTCCATATCTTGAATTTGGAACACCAGACAGCACTTGTACACTTTTAAACACCACTCAATAGTTTGACAGTCAGCTCTGCAGAGTCCTGAGAGCAAAAAAAACCTGTCGTAATCCTAACTAGTATTAAACATGCTCAGCAATTTAAAAGAAGACCGGGATGTGTAGAAGCTCCCACAGACAGATGTCAAGAGATTTAAATTAAACTACAATGAATGCACATCCAGACAAGTATTGTTAAGAACCTGTTTGAAGGTTTTTGAGACCAATTCTACAGGAGTGACTGAACAGTTGCTCTTTGCTTCTCAGGGAGTAAAAACAGGTTCCAAAATCTGTTTTTCTGGATGTTAAGCAGTAAGTTCCTGGAAGATTTCAAACAAGGCAGTGATAAACTCTTCAGCAATAAACAAGATGTCAAAATACAGTAAGACTCAACCCTTTCAATCTTCACTGGTTTATTTTAGGAATCAAAAATATGCAAAATGTTTACTGCATTAATTAGATCAATTAGATTTTAATATTATTCAGTAGAATTAGGAAAGTTCAGACTGTCTGGATTCCCTCTAGAAGACTAACTTAATGTATGTGGACATCATTCAACCACACAGTTCCAGAGGCTTTGGAAAGCAGAGGCATTATTTGCTGTGGCTGCATGAGACAGCAGCAGTCAGATGCACAAAAATTTTAGTTTCACAAGAAGTAACTCTAAGGCCACACCATGGTGATACAGTTTGTAACAAAAAAAGCATGAAAATATATCCTATCATTGTTCTTTTGGATTTTAGAAGTAAAACCTTCTGGCAAAAATCTATGTTTGTGGTATCTTCTATGCATTTTGACTAAGACCATTACTAAGTAGCAAAAATATACTAACTAATTCACGGCCATATTATTTGAATAATGGTGATTACAACAAAAATAGCATATATTTAAGGTCTTCAGCAGATCTCTGTGTACATACATTGTGTAAAATGATTAATGAGTTGGTGGAGACATTGTGTACAACTCCAGTATACGTGAATGCAAACTGTAGCAAGGACTGTGAAAGGCAGCAAGGACGATTTCTGAAACAGTAATGCTTACACAATAAATACATCACAGAGACAATGTAAACTAGAGCTGAGCTTAAGCACCAGAGGAGTGTGACTCAACAGCCTTTTAAATGGAGATAATGGGGAACAACTAACAACTAATTTTCAGACTAAATCTGAAATATTCAAGGAAAACATTATAAAATCTGTGTGCTTGTGATGTGATGGGATTTGACTTCACAATTCAAAGTGGCTCCTCCATTCCTACATTCCCAATAAAAAACAAAACCAAAAATAAAACTTAAAACATTTCAACAAAAAGAGATGATTTTCTAGACTATCATTTCTTGAAATTAAATATATTTTATATATCTGACTCAATGACTTCACATAGGTATTTACCTACTGGAGACAAAAACAAGTTTTTGGAGAAGACAAATAATAACGATAAAATCTTAATTTTGTTTGTTTTTTTAATGAAATGGCACAATATAAAGCATTTAAAACCTCTAACAGGATATAACTGCTGGAGAAAGCAAATGCACATCTATGCATGCATATTCTCCATTTCAATCACACCTTTCAACAGGTGAAAGATTATAGAAGGTCTAATGAGAGAGGTAAAAAAAAACGATGATCCCCAGGGTGTGGGCAGTGATTGAAAAGTGCAATTGCATTTTAAACATAATTAGCTCCCTAATTATATAGCCAAATTTAATTAATGCAATTACATGAAATATTAATTACTATTCATTTTAAGAGAATTGTTTTCAATGTTTTGTTCTCTAATTTTAAGAATTACACAGATCTCAATATGTAATAACTTTGAAAAGTTTCCATCTAGATGCATTGAGAAGGGAAGAATGAACACCTCATTGTACCTTGTTGATAGTTAACATTAAATCAACTGCAACTGGTACCTCTAAAAAGCCCGATGGATTATTTCTATCTTGCAGATGTGGAAAGCTGGAGCTCTCTGTTCTTGCTGTGCTTCTGGCCTTCAACCACAGCCAGCCCAAGAGATCAGCTGGGGTTAGGAAGGAGCCTTGGGGTCACAGTATCTTGTTATGTTTCTGTCTACTGTGTTTCCATACACAGCGTTTCCACAGCAACCAACATGCTCCAAACAATTTGTCATTTTGAATTCTGCCATTCTTTTGTAATCTTCATTATTCCTATGAATGCTCTACAGTCAACTCCAATTATGTCCTGTTAATCTCATAATTCTATTTAATGGGCTGAATAAAATTATTTGATTTTTTGATTCTCTAAATTAAATTGGTTTGGGGAATAAACTCCAAACAAATCTCCCATATATTCTTCATAACTTCATGCTTTTATTCACCCTATATCATATGGTATAGATTTGTGCTTTTAAAGACATCAAGGAGCTCAGTGGAATACAGACATGACCAAGAGAAGACTAAATATCTCATTCTCCCTTTTTGGCATATTACTGACAACAGCACTGCAGTTGGTTTTAAGCCCACACACTCATAAATTTCTCTGAACTATATAATGAATTGGCTTTTTCTCTCATCTTAACTCCAGTGCATCCAGACATTTTTGGCACATTCATTAATCAGAGAGGTTGAATAGTTGGTTTTCCTACCTTTCACTATGCTATGGAAGCTGCCAAATCAACTATTTGGAAGTTTTTCTCTTGAGAGAGCATTTTAAAGGAAACATTGCTTTTATTATCTTCCCAGTGTTAAACAAAAACTGCTGCAGGAACTTGCACGCATCTTCTAGGAATGAGATACTAAATCTTTCCATCCTGGTAGTTATCAGATAGTAAGTATTTCTTTTTCTAATTCTAAGCAGCTTGGCTTTACAGTGGTGGTTTGGGTTTTTGGTTTTTTTAAATCTCATATTCTCTGGTCTGACAAGCACTACAGTGCAGTCACAGGTCAGCTTTCACAGTGAGTGCTTTGAGTGAAGCCACCATGTTTTGAAGGAGACAATGTTGCTCATAATGTTGGAAAAAAACCACCCTCAAGCAAATAAAGTTACTCCTTAAAACTGTAAATAAGACTGCCAGAGGAGCTCTTCCTCACATGACAGAGCTAAAAAGGGACACTTCTCATCTGTGGTATACCAGCCATGGCATTAACAGTAGAGTCTGATGCTTCCACCAAAGTCCCTACCATGTTCTGAAATACATAAAACAAACACTTCATCAGTATTGCTATGGATCTGTTATTTATCAGACTCCCTACAGGTTTTAAATATTGACACAATGTGAAGTCAGAAAGATATATTGAAACTTGAAGTACAAGAACACACTATTTTCACATCAAGTCAACTAATCAAATGAAGCCCAAAAGGTAAGAGGAGAGTTGCTTCTCAAAGTCTGCATTACAACCATGACTTACCTCAAGCACCTTCCCAAAAATATCACCTGGAAGCAATTCAGAAGTTACCAAAAGTCTGTCCTTATTCTAACACAGCAGTTTCTATAGCATACATGCTGTAAAAAGAGAGGCAAACTGCCTTAATACTGTGCAATGACTTCAGCTTCCCAGGTTTTATTTACCTATGGACACGTGCTGATTCTCTTTCTTTATCCATGAAAAAAAAAAATGATCATGTATCATCATGATCATGCAGATCCTGTATCATCAGCTGATCTAATGCCATGCTGACAGTAAGTCAGGAACCACATTTTACTTCAGCCATCCACATCTTCCATTCCCCATCACATTTGACTAAGTGCTCTTACCAATTCCTCTGCATTGGTTCTGGGACTCATCAGAACCTTAATGAAGTCAATTTACTGCTCAGTAACCCTGTGTCACTGAACCAGCACAATCTCCCCCACAAATACTATCTTGACAGTTTACAAAGTCTAACAAAAAATTCCACCCTATCATGATACATTAGAAGGAATAAATTCCTCACAAAGTTCTTCCCTTGCATTTGTGACTGCAGGAGAGGCAGACAAGGCAATGGTTAAGTGGGAAACTTCATAACTGTCTGAACCTTCCTTTTAAACAAGGAAAGAACTTCTACACAGTTTTTAATTGTTCCAACATGTTCAGAAATCTGTTTCTCAAAACATAATGGCACTTCTTGCAATACTAAAAGCATGGGCCATCAACTGACAAAACTTCCACTACTAACATTGATTAGAGTAACACATGCATTGATTTTAGTATGTATGCAATAGCCCCCCATGGCAATCTAAATTAACAGGTAAGAGCCACCAAAAATAAGCTAGAAGTGCCAAGTTCCAGCATGTCCCCTTCTCAATTTCTCTTGATGGGACAGGAAGACTCCTCAACTGTGTAGGATCTTGCCTCTCATGCTTTTAAGTGGCTGGGAACAACAGAATTCTTACAGTACACACCAGATGCCAAGGAATGTTACAGCATAAATACAATCATTAAAACAAAACATACTGGAGGATAACCTGCATTTTAGGGAAATTTGATAAATGCTACAGATGCAAAGGTAATGGCAAAACCAGCTCTTTGTCTACCTTACATGACTGACAAACAACCAGAAATCTAATAATGTGTGAGTTTCTAATACCTCCCTACCACTGCAGCTTAATTGCTTTTTGCAAAACTGGGAGGAAGACTTCTCTGTGAGTTTATGCAGACAACTGCCAGACAACACAAAGGGAAGGAAAAGCAACTACCTGTTAGGAATGTGCAGCTCCTCCAGACAGATAATGAATATAAGCTCAGCATAAACCAACTTCATTGCAAAGCATAATGCTAAAGAAATTTTGTTTAACTCAAGAAATAATTTTAAGTAGACAGCAGCTTCCAAATAAATATTCAAAAGCTTTCATATATGTAATAGTGTTACTTCCTTCTATGGTCTTCTGCGATAGGAATCTTAAATGTTCATAACTTACTATTTATGCACAAAATAGTTATAACTCACAACATCTTTCAATTCTGAGTGCAACACAGAAGTACAGTAACCCTGTACTTTCAAATGTAATGAAATAAAGACTTAGTTGAAATTATTGCATGGAGAAAATTCTCACATGCTTTGGCTTTTTGATCCAAAAGCTAAAACACTCTAGGTTCTTATTACTTCCTGATAGACATGTAGCATAGTACAAAACTTCATTTCAGCAGTTACACATTTTCATTATCTGTGACTGCCTCTCTCTTCACTGACTGAAGCCAAGCAATTGCACCTCTAAATTTTCAGAAATCAAGTGAAGAGTAGATGGCCCAAAGGCCAAGTTAAGAAATAAAAAATATCTTTCAGATACTCAAGACTTAACAAAAGGAGAGCACACTCCCCCCTCAAAACATGTTTCTTAAAATAAGAACTCAAGAACAGGAGGTCCATTACCACCAACTGCTTGAGAAACAGTCACAACACTGAAAAGCATGTGATTCTTCTAGCAATGGTCAGAGCAATCACCCAGTATAATTCCATACAACTTCTGCTCTTAAGAATGTTCTCCTGTGCTCTGTGAAGAGTTTGACATAAACTCTATGTATGACTTTACAGTCAGTGTGCTGCTGTCTGTCCAAAAAATACTGAAGAAGTGCTGCCTAGTACACTAACAGCCACAACAGCACTAAGCAGGGCTCATACAACTTCCTAATCTAGACATGATGTCAAACTAGTACATAATTAGTACCAGAAAACATCTAAAACGAGTTTTACAGGAAGATCAGAAATTGTTTCCTGATTATCACACATTGGTGTTTTCCTTCTATATATATGTGACAAGTAGTGCTGTGTCTCTCAGCCAGCACATGGGAAATGGAGGATATCCTTTGTTGGGAGTAAGCCCAGGGTGTTATTTTTCACTTTGAAAGGGTTTAGGTTAAAAGTAGGAAGCTCACATTTCTGCTTGTGAAGATAAACAACTTTTTTCCTATGCTTGTAAATACTGTGAGATAGGTCATGTATCATTCACCAGACTTTTCTTTTATTGTGTGTAAAGGATTAGACTGCTCTGGATGAAAAACACAATTTTCCAGGATTGACATATCAAGACTCAGAACTAGTTTAAAGGCCAGAGATACACTCAAGTACCTTTTTATTAATGGAAACTTTCTTCTTTTGACACTTGGCAGCCCCGAAGCTCAACTGTAATACGTTACTTCATAACAATCCTTCTTTCCAGTCATTTTACAGTTTTCAAAATGAACAAACTAAGATTAAGACCAAAATTTTCCATCCTATGTCACAACTACCATTTTATTTTACAATACTATACTCCCAGACTGTGAAATATTTTTTGACATTACATATTGTTTCAGGAGAGAAAAAAATCTCCCAGCACAAGCCAGTTTCATGGTTGCTTTCCACTTTACCAAAAACATGTTAGGGAAGGGCTGTATTGAACAAGATGAACAACTGTCTTCTAAAAAACACAGGGCCATCATATGATCTTCAAGACAACATTTGAGGCAGCACCTATGCAGAATGACCTAATAATGCCAGTCAGAAGACAAAAAAACATTCTAAAAGAAATCAAAATCTTGCCCTCTACTGCTAATCTGTTCTATTAGTGTCAAAATGCCAAACACTAATATAGTAAGAATTGCATCATTTGCTTCATAGCTTTTACCACACAAGCCAAAAATCTATACAGAAGGTCTCACTGTAACTCTAACTTCACCCACAAACTATGTGAATGACAGCTGACTATACAGAACACTGGCCCCAAAGGCATGAGATACAAGGTGTGGACAGGTAGGTTTGTATTCCTATCATATAAAGACCCAAAAGAGAAAAAAAGTCAGCAGATCCCTAATGGATAAGAATGTAAATCTCAGAATGATAAAACTGTTCTGAAAGGCTTGTAGAACTAAGTGGAGAGTACAACACAGGGGAAACTTCCCAAACCTCATAAAGTGAAAAATGGCAGTCTGTAAAGACAAGTCATAACCTCTTGGATAGAACTAGTGAGGGCACCCTGTCACAGACTGACAGAAAATACTTACCTATTTCAGATAAATGCTTTTTCTATCTGTGAGTGAACTGAACACAACTTTGGTCAACACAACCATTTAGAAGCAGCTCATCTGGATACCTATGATCAAAGCATATCCATCCCTAATTTACATTCTAGAACTACTCCAAACAAATATCCAGAAAGAAACACAGGGGATGAACTAAGGTATTAAAAAACTGCTTTCACTTGTATTTCCTTCAGTCCAAGTTCCCTCTACAGATTTGTTTAATCAAATATCCACAGCATTAAATGAAAACATGTAAGCTAATAGGATTTGTTGCCTTAATCAGTGATTATGTTATTTCAGGGTTAACCACTAAGGAAAAACTTTTTCTCACATTTTCTAAAATTATTTTTTTTCTAAATCCAAGGAAAACATTTTTTTTTTAAGGATAAACATTTTTTATGAATACTCAAAACAAAAAGATGCTAAAACAGTAACTAAACCAGACTAGAGGTTAAAAAAAAAAAAGAGTAAAGGGAAAACAAATTTAGTTAAAGAATATGTGAAAGACAAGAAGTACCAGCAATGGCTGGTTTAGCTGAAAAACCACTCAATTTTAAGAGGATAAAATTCATGATATTTCTAGCAATAAGGACAGTCACATGTGCAAAGTAGGTATTGTATTAAAAACAGAACCCTTATACTCTTGGAGACACTGAATCATTGAGTAGGCAAGAAATACTTGCTCTTGAAACATTTCCAGTTTACAACTCCAACAGCCCTGAACTAGAAGAGTGCTAGGATATCAAATTATTTTCCAAAACCACCTGAAAAGAAGCCAGAGATGCTCCAGGATTTATTTTTTCTTAAAGCGCTAATATCTTCACTACACCAAAAGTACATTGCTTCTAGCCTCAACAGGGAGTGTTCTGCCAAGACTGCAGGAAAAGTAAAAAAAATCCAGAACACAGAATATTACACTCAATTAATTACATGCTTAATTGCTCTCTTCTCTTAACAACCTAATGAATACAGCAAGTTTCAGTTTCAGTATATTTATGTAGCCCAAATTTACAAGTCCAATAAATGAGACCGGACTGATTTGCAACATCTGTGCTAAGATCAGACATGTTTGTGTAACCAGAAGTAAACACTCAGACTAACACCTATGGCCCTTGCTCTCCACCCAGAGCACCCAGGAGCTGGCATGTGGGGGATTTTCTGTACAACCTGCAAAGAGAAGTTGTACTGCATGGAACATGACAGCCTCAATTAAGGTTAAAGAGAATCTGACTCATCTTAGATCCCAGGCCAATGGACCACCATGTGTCAGTGGAACTTCTGCCTCTCTTCACTTCTTTGGCCAGGACCTGGTTGCACTATTGAATCAACTTATGTTTCTGAGTCAGTAGTCTAAAAACTATCCCAAGGCACACACAACTTTCATTTCAACCTTCCCCAGGCACACATCAAAGTGATGTACCAGGAAGCCAGCTGGCAAGAAGCAGGTTCCAAATGTTTTCATAAACTGCAAGTTAGCTATTAAACCAATGGCAAACAGCCCAATTCCAGTCAGGAATTCAGAGGCACTTGCCCTCATTACAGCCCAACAAAATAAAACAAAAACAAAATCTCTAAGCTAAGCCAGTCAAGATGTTACCTATGTAACACAAACATTTCATTTCAATGGTGAGATTCAATTTACTTTTTGCTCACTTTGCACTGTGTACCTATATAAGGTATCTTGCTATTTAAAAGCAAACATGCCTATCCTTTCTAGAAAACCAAAAAATCACCTTGCATTTCCTCTACTTACAGCTTTGCACACAAAGGAAAAGACTGCAGTGATTTTTTACTTTTTAATATGAAATGCAGTGTTCTCAGACATTCCTAGTCTGTCATACCTATCCTGATGAAACTTCCGTAGGAAAAGTTGATGCATGCCATTTCTCTTACAGGCAATATTATGATACTCAGTGTATCATAATCTTTTATAATGCTGAAGTTCAGGACACAGTAATTTTTTGGGGTTTGAAATAGAAATTTAGCTTTGGCATTAACAATGGAGAGAGCGGGCACACGTACACAGATATTCAGTCAGACATGAGCTCAGCCAGAGCACATTCCAAGCTGGCCAGACACGAGCCAGCTCCAGTTCACCAGTCATGAGCTGTGTTAGCACAGCACTGTGCCCACACTAATAAAACCTGCTGAGAGGCTGGGTATGCTGGGCTGGGCACTGTCCTGCACTGTCTGGCCAACTCCAACCAGGGACAGGGACGCTGGGTCTGTCTGCTCCCATCTGTGCACATACTGCTCTGCAAGACTCCCACCACTGTGAATGTCTGTCTCCTTCAGAGCACAGCACTATACATTTGGGATTTTAAGTATCCTCCTCCATCATGGCCATGGCAATTCCTTATAGCTGTTCCAATAAGCATTTAACACAAGAGAATAATTATTAGTGCTACAGGCCAATGATGGGCACAGACAACTGAATGGACTTTATTTACATTACTGTCCTTTACAGTTAACAGCCTCTCTCCCAGGCATTTATTCTGTTATGGAATTCATCAAGACTTATAACTCAGTTCCTGTCAACATCTCAAAGACAAAGGACAAATTTCCAGCTGTATTCAAGTCTACCTTAAACAAATAAAGAGAAGATTAATTTACTATTATAAAAACTGCGAATTCTAGTTCTTAGAAAAAGGTAGAAAATAACACCATGAAAAGAGATCAAATAATAAATTTCTTTAAAGTTTTGCTCCAAAGACCCATGTAACTAAACTTAACTTTGCCTGTGCAAGGAAATTAGTAAGTCTTCCAAGGATAGAAAAAAAACCATGTATTAATCATCTACCGACAGAGAAACCAAAGGACAGGTGTGCAACTCTGAGCTCAAATAACTAGCCTGGAAGATCAAGGAATAAAACTGTAACATGAATGCGTTATTAACATTAAGTTTTCCTTAATAAAAAATGTCCTGGAGCAGTTGAAGGCTGACACAAGTCCTCCATTTTATATTTTCTTCATTTAAAAGGTAGATTAAAAAATAAACAAAGCAGCCAACAAAAACAGATTTAGTGAGCTACATACTTGATTTTTAGGAAATGCAGTAAAATTACACAATACTGGGCTGTGCCAGACCCTTCAATCTTGCCTGTAAAAAGGCACAGGGTAAAAAAGTCAGACCAGACTGTGAGATTTCTGTCTCTATTTCAAAGTAACTTTTTCTCACTACTATTTAACTTTTCTATTGTCTAAGGTAAGAATTACATGTTTTGAAATGAACTACAGATTGTCAGCTAAAAAAGTAACAACAAACTCAAAGCCATTGACAAAAACTGGAGAAGTTTAGCTGATCTGAAGAGCAAATTTAGTCTGCGCAGTAGCCTCTGAAAAAAAAATTAAATTTTTTTGTATACAACAATACCTTAAAAATAAAACTTCTATTTAGATTTATGCTTTAACATTTATCATTTGGGTCCATTTATATACTCATGTCACTGTGAATGTAAAACCCATAAAAAGGTATTAACCAAACAAGTTTAGGCAGACTCAGATAACAAAAATCAGGGGATGGTGACACAGGAAGATGGTTTAGGGCAAGATTTATGTTAAACTTCATTGGAATAGCCTGCATGCTGTAAAAATACTAGATAGTATTAGTTAGCATTTAAGTTTGCAATATTGTCTCTAAGTATGATATGAAATCTAAAACAGAGTGCTGATATTTCATAACTAAAAATTAATTGTCTGACTTCAGAAATACAAATTCAATACTCACAGAGGATTCTACGAGAATAAGATTTGTGTCAGTGAGAGCAAAAAGTAAGTATTTTTCATTTTGATTTACAATATGTGCAAGAATACTCAAGTTCTAACAAACATTCATCACCGGTGACAATCAAGACAATGAAATAACTTTTTGGCTAAGTTGGATGTGAACCTTTAATAGCTGACTTACAGCTGTCAGGTTCATGTATCATGCACACCTGCATAAAAAATAATCTCAGTGCACAATTTTCAGAGAGAAGTTGAACCTTACCTTTAGTGACAGAAGGAATGCTTTTTCCATCTGGATTATTTAAATTTATTAACTAGTCCATTCCAGTTTTAAAAAATGCATCAGACTTTGAAAATATGTGAGTTTCTATTCCCTAATTCATTAATTAAAAAAGATTATAGAGAAAAAAAATGCTTGGAGAGCTACTCTCTCAACCTTACAAAGGATGAGATAAACAGAAAGAAAGAGTTCAGCTTCTAACTACAGCTAATATTTTGTCATAAATACAGAAATATTTATTGTCCCCCTTTGTTATCCAAAGCATGGAACAGTGCGATTAACAAAATGTGAGCTGGTTAGAGCTGAACTACAGAAACAGGCAATTCACATCCAAAGAACAACCTGATATAACTCATGTATAAAATGCCACACCTCTCTAAATGCAAAAATCTAATAATGTAAATTAATATATCAGACTACACAATTGCTTAGAGGGGGATACTCTTGTGCTTAGACACGCAAAGAAAACATGTATATATATTCTGTTCCACAAAGAGAAATGTCAACTCATAAATCTCCAACCTGAACTTAATCAAGATCCTATCAAGATCACATAGTGGATATGGCAGTGGGGGATGACTAGAATGAACTGAAAAAAATTACATTTACATTCATTTAAAATTGATTAGCTAAATGAAGACTTTTGGCTCATTTAAAAATAGTTAAATATATATTTCAATATTAATAAATTTTATAGTTTGTAAAAAATGAGAATAAAATGTACGTATTTTTAAAGTCTGGGCAGCTATTTACAAATCCTACTATTTATCTTCTATCAGGACAAGAAAACCTCTAGAGAATGCACTGTAGAAACTAAACCAAGAGGGAAATGCAGGTGTAATTTTCTGTAGCATTCCCTGACACCAGAAGGCTTGCTGCTAAGTCTCCCTAAAACCAACCTACAGAGATAAAGCATACAGTTAAACCTACAGTTAAGCCTTTCAAAGAAAGCTTATCTTGTGAAAAGCTGCATTTGAAGAAGGGCATTGAGCAGAAGTTACAGTCAAGAGCCATACCTGAAGTAACACAATCACATTTCTTTGTCAGAACAGAGGAGAATATTTACTGCTATGACTATGTCACTGTACACCACATATTAAAGACACAAATGAAGTATTTCACAACAAAACAAAGTTATTATCTTGAAAAACATAGTCCCTATTTAGGAATTCTTTTTCATCAGTTATAAAAACAGCTTCACCTGAATTTTCTGCAGCCACTAATCAGTTTTGAAACTGGTAGCAAATGGAAAATTACCGGTTGTTTTTTAAGTAATTCAACATGTTACATTAATAAATTATGGTTAACCTAAATTTACTTAATTATGACAACTCAAGACAATGTAGATATGAATTTCAAACAATTGTGTCTTTAGGAGCAATATCAGCAACAACTTGGATTACTTACTGGTATATAATAGATATTCATTTTAGGGGCTTCATTGGCAGTCATTAGCATTCCTAAAAAGAGATTTCCACATTTAAAAATATTGATCACAAGAGGATAATACTATTTCTTTTAAAAGTTCATAAAGTACATATTCTTGGCTTGCAATGGACATTAATCAAGACCTGTAATAAATTGTTGCATGAAATTACCATGGTAAGAAAGGTGCAATATCTGCTTAATTAATAAAACTTAATTTTCTGCATATTCATTCCCTTTTGTCCTCTATCTCAATTGTTCAGCACCACTTTAAGTAACATTAAGCTGTGACAAGTGCAGGCTGCCAACTTTCATAACAAATATAAACAATTCATCCCTTAACAGTGTTCAGAACAAGTCCAGTTAGTATTGCAGTAAAAAACTACATCAGACATAAAATTGCATTATTAATACATTGGTATTAGTACATGTGGTTATTTGTTTTATTTTTAAACACACACCTAAACAGAGGCATAAATTATAACAAGGTTTATACCTTCATTCATATTTTATCTTGGGAAATAAAGACAACAGCAGCTTCTCAACCCAAAATGAGATATAGGATACTGTGGCTTCAAAAGGAGTAGTACTAGTGCTATAACCAAGCAGGGCAAATGTAGAATTTGAAGTATCTATGAATATACCCAAGATATTTGGGTATTTTGGATACCCAAGGAATAAGGGGTTTACATACTCTGAATATAAAAAAATACTGTAGGAATACTAAAATCTGTGAAAAATCTCCTACTGCCACAAGACTTCATGTAAGTTCAAAATGAAAAACACTCTCAATTTCTTTCTACATAAAAACGCAGTAAGAACATTTGCCATGTACTTTTGTTTATCTCAATTTTGTCTTTTCAATGTAGCTGATCAACAGATCAGCTGTAATACCAGAGATTGATTATGAAGAAGAAAAGTGCCATCAAATTAGATAACATTCTGATCTGAAAGAACAGTAACATATGCCACTGAGACTATGAATAATTGGGTCAATTACTACACACCCAGAGGGTAGAAATATAATTTACACCCAACTAGAGGAATGCAATTAACATGGGTGGAGTAATCCTTCCTACCTAATCCTTTATTATAAATATACAATGCAGCTGGACTTACAGTGTCAGAAAACAGGGGGCTTGCTTTCCCAGGAAAGCAAGATATTTGTGAAAGCTTAGTCAGCAAACAGGCAAAAAACTGCCTGGAGAGGTTTGCAGGCAATTTAAGGAAAAAGCAAGAATTTATAGCAGATACTTGAATACTCACACACACACACACACAGAGTACTCCAATACAATATACAAGTTTCATGCTCCCCTACCAGCATACTTAATACTATTCCAAAAGACAAAGCATCTTTCCATTGACTGAATAGGAATCATTAGAAATAAAGACAAAAATAAATTCTGCAGGTGCTTCAAAGATGACAGTAAAATAAAACCTCCTCTTTGAGAGTCTGCCACCAATAATTAAAGCAGAACAAGACCAGACTTTGGAACAGTATATGAGTGTATACAAGGGAATAGAAGAATGAAAGAAAGTTAACAACTCTGAAAGTTGAAGTCTATCCCACACATTTTTATTGCTTCAGCTTGTTAGTTTTAGTCAATTTTTATGGGAAGAGAGACCATACCCTAAAAATCTACATAATAGCCTAGTTTGATTACTGTAGAAGGGAAATAAAGGAGAGCCTTTTTTCAGTTTTAGTAAGACCTTTGGAAAATGGTGTGCAATACAGTATCATGAATGTAAAAGAATGAAAATGGGAGTATGAAGTGTTAATAGGTGAGAGCAGCAGCTTTAGAAAATGCAGATTTCTACTTCTTAATTTTTCTTACAGAAACTGAAACAAATAAGGCACAGATTCCTATACACTCAAGATACTGTCAAGTTACATTTATATTCTACAACTTAAATTGACTAAAGGCTACTTGGTAAGTGGTAAATCTTTTTTTCCCCTAGCCCCATTCTGCTCATGTGTGATCAGAGGAAGATATTAAGACTACTAAGAGATCCACTAAAGTTGTCATCATGTAGTTTGGTCAAATATACAAGAGGGTTTGCATCCTAGGAAAAGTACTAATACTGATGCTGGTTGGTAAAACAATTTAATTAAAAATACCCAACTATGACAAAACTATCACCAAAAAAAACAAGTTCACAGCATACTGATCTTGAGTTTACCATAACTGATAGAATTATAGAATCATAGAACAGTTCGGTTTGGATGAGATTCCCACAGGCTCAATTCTCAAGCTTGTCCAATTATCCCTGGATGGTATCACATCCCTCAGCTTGGTGCTGTCTGCCAGTTTGCAGAGGGTACAGTCAATCCCACTATCTACATAATTAATGAAGATATTAAATAAAATTTGTCCCAATACAGAGTCCTAAGGGACACCAGCTGTGACTGACTTCCATTTGGACACTGAGCTGTTGACTATTGCACTTCTGGATGAGACTGTCCAACCAATTCCTCACCCCCTGAACAGTCCACCCATCAAATCCTTATCTCTCCAATAAGGGTGAAAAGGAGGTTTTGCCCTTCTGAGCAGCAGTGACACAAAGTGTTAAAACACAAGCTGGCAAAGATGTCCTGGGTTTCCTGTGCTGTGCATCTAGCAGGGCTCTGAGAATGGGCACCAGTAAGAGCCAAACCCATACTGATACTGCAATCACCTTGTATTTCCAACTTTCCACAACTGCAAGCCTGTCTTAATGAAAGTATTTCCTTATTTTCAGATCTTCAGACATGATTATTCCTTAAATTCTGGACAAGCATGAGGTGGTTCTAGGCATCTTAAATTCTGGTCCAACAGTATATATTAAAAACATGTGATGTACCACCTCTTACCCTAGATCTCTCAATTTCCACTGCAACATGCTCTAGTTTTTGCCTGTCTCCATACGACTAAAATACAACCCAGTTTTCGTCCCACAACAGTTCTTAAAAAAACATCAACCTGTTCCCCTACAAAGACTAAGAAAAGCAGGACTCATTTAAGCACGGGATGTGGGATACAGAACTGGACTGCACAATCTTGATCTCAATCATGTGAAAAGCAATGTCCAACAACAACATTAGGGAGACGTGTGCATTCAGCTCTTTGTGCTACAAGATTTGTCCTGCAGAATCTCATGAAAATCTTTTCTGCAAAAGCACGAGGCATGTCCGCATTCCACAGAGGCTACAGAGCATCTACAGCTGAGTAATGCCCATCCTTGACATAATCAAACTTGACCTGACCTGAGCAACCTGATCAGACTCAAAGCTGGATCTAACTTCAAGCTGGCCATGCTTTGAGTAGGAAACACACAACTCCCAGGGGTACCTTCCAACCTAAATTACACTGTGATTCTACATTGACAAATAACTTTTTTCAGTTCCATTCCCTGTGATGAGCTCTTCATTGATGCTGTGTGGACATTAATTTGCTGCCAAGTTCTCTTTTAGATGGAATCAATAAGCTCACAGGTGAAACCTGGGTGAAATGCTGAAAACAATTCACTCCAATGATCTCTCTGTAGCTACCTTCTGTCTCCAGGATGCAGAGTCCACCCTGTTACCACACAGTAATTCTCAAATACAACCACATCAACTCATACATTCAACCAGGGGACATGGCATGTACTCTGCTCATAAGGTCAAAAATGCCCACTGCCTTATGAGGGAAGAGAATTTAATTGGTCATCTCACAAAAAAAAAAAAAAAAAAGAAAAAAGAAAAAAAAATTCAACATATTCTTAACTGAAGTTGGCAGAAAAGACAAAGATAAGTTTTAACTTGCTAGAAATCTCAAACTCAGTTATCTAAAATCTTAAATTTGAGCTGCAAGCTCAAATGAATCAAAGTTGTTCTGTCTTTGTCTATTTCAAGACTTTTGCTCTGTGCCATCCTAGTGGTCCTAACCTATTTCATCTTTTACAGTACTGCTTTCTAAAAAGGAAGTAGGTGTCACACCATTCTTAAGAACTAAAGCAACACATACTAAGCAAGAAAATTAAGTCCAGTTGCAATTTGAAGTATAACCAAATCTGAAGTATAAACCAAATACAACCACCACTTTGCAAAATATTCTTACTCAAAAATTAAGCCCTGGAAACCTTGTCTAAAAGTGATCCTCAGTTTTGGTCTCTAAACATAACAGTTACAAAAACCATGCAAATCTGTGTACTTAGGAATCTACACTTCAAACCAAAGTATTAAAACTAAGGGATGGCATAATTTAACTGCTGTACTTAAGGAAAGATCAAATCCTTGAAATACTTGAAAAAAAACTGTAAACTTGCTGTAAAAACATTTTTCCTACTTCTAGAAAGCAAGCTCTAACTCATCTGGGACTTACTCAAGACAATAGGCCACAATTCCTATTCTTATGAAATGAGTCACTTCAGATATTTGAAAGAGTAAAAGAGGTCAATCACTCAATTAACAGCACAGCAGCTTCAAACTGCAAAGAGGTTCCAATGTAATACAGATGCAAAGGAAGCACGGATACTAACTGACAAATAAACCTTTATTCTGAGTTCTGCCATAAGGAGAAAAGTAGACCTAAACCGTATCACTTAAACAGAAATAGAGACCACACCTTGGGTTAAGAAGCTTTTCCTTTTGAATTTAGCAAGACATTAATATACTTAACATACCTGAATTTGGATAAAGGCAGACATCATTTATATCATGTTCTGGCTCCAGTGAAGTAAATATCTTTCCCTGAAATTGTAGGAAGAAAATAAATCATAAAGAACTTCAAGCAATGTAATTAAATTCAGTAAATCTAAACATTAATAATAACTGCTACAGAAGCTAAGAAACACCATGGAATAAAGATGGAACAGATTTTGCAGAACAATAAAATGTCATTAATATCTGAACATAACACAAAGAACTCAGTATTATATTTTATCTCTGATTTGATCTCTTACAAGGAAGTGCAGCCTACTCGTAATTGAAGACACAGCAATGTACAGTGGCACCTCTGATTTCTCAGCTTATACTTCTGTGTTGAAAATATATTTCAGATTCACTTTATTTTATGCAAAAGTGGGGCTGAGGTCCACAAGTTTCTGACACGTTATCAGTGTAACCCTCACTTTCTTTAACTCTGATCATGGTAGTTTTAAATAATTTTACATTGCTAAGTATGATTAGCTGAAAAAATGGATTAGGAGTGGAATTTAAATCTGGAACTTGGTTCTTGCACTGTACTAATGTCTACATGAAATGAAATATAGCTCAGCACTTAATCTATGATTTATAAACTCAGTATTAAAGAGGTCTTGATATAAAATACAAGTACCAAGAGTATGCAGTGGTATGTAGCTTAGATCAGGATTGAAGTTATAAAAGTTACTTAAGAAAGAGGTAAAAGCAGGAAACATTCTCAAAATACTAAGAATGGAACACAGTCTGAAAAACCCAGACAAAATACAGGTGCTCATATAAGCCAACACATAAAACAGCCAGTAAAGGAAGAGTCTCTAACAACTGGACGACCTAACCTGAAGCATGAAACTACATGCCTACACAATTCTAAATGACGGACAGGAACAAGGCAAATTTTGATCCTGTTCCTCTTTTTTTTCTTTCCCTGCAGCAATCCCACCTACCTTTCTGGGCCTTTCCTCTCTCTCCCAGTTACATGCTGTTACCCCACCCACCTCTGGTCTCTCCCTGATGATTAAGAAGAGTCCTCCTCCACCCGGCCTCAGCAGACAAAAGCCTGGTGCTCCCCACCCCAAGGCACGTCTCAGCATGGGGCTACTCTGGTATCAAAGCCATATGCTCTCCACCCCAGTCTGCCTCTGCACTTGGTTCCCAGCCAGAGATAGTCAGGAACCAGCATCTGGGAGAGGTGGAGCCAGCTGGAACATACTCTAGGAAAGAGTCCAAAGCTATCTTTGCCTTCCAGCGGTGAGAAACCCTCCCTTTTCCCACCAGAGGCCACCTGACAAACCTTACAGTGTTTCATTCTCAAGAAGGGAAATATACACACCTAGGAAAAATGGAGAGAGGCCACTGCAGCTGTTTTAAATAACAGCCAATAATTTATTTGCTCTTTCAAACAATAAGAATTAACTGCAGAGGAGCTTACAAAAAACCACTTGTGATCACAGAAAAAAAGAAGCTGTTGAAAGTTCATAAAGCAGCACAACAATACTGAAGTGACTGCATGAAATAATTAGAAAAAAAGCCTCTACTACAACTCTCTTTATGTTTCACTATAAAGTTAGAAAAGCATGGATGGAGCATGTTTGTTAGAAGGAACAGGGAGACTACAGACATCCCCTCAAACCAAAATAAGTTACAATACTGCTACTATGAATCTATGGGGTAACAAAATATGTTGCCCTATAGACTCATTATAAGGTTCATTGACAAAAAAGGTAAGAAAGAGGACAGCATGACATAAAGAAAAAAGCACAATGAAAATCAGAGATTTCAATTTCACTTAGAGGTCAAAAGGGCAGGGATAAAGGCATTGCCCATTGCAACATAATCCCCAAATACAGTGTAAGACACACTGGTATTTGGCTCCATGCATAGTATCTGCTTCATTATCCAAATAGGATCCTGAGAAAACAAGCAGTATCTGATTTTAACAGGTCCTTAACTAACTGATCTACCTTTGAAATAAACCCTACTTTGAGCAGAGAATTGGAATGACTGTTTTCTCTGGTGAAAAAACGTAACTGGATGTATTCAAGAACGCTAAAAATATACAAACCAAGCCAATGGCTAAGATACTACTTTTTATGTTTAGATCCTTCTCCTGAAAGAAGCCTCTTGGCCAGACATGTACAAACAGTGAAAAACTCCCTAAGACTATACCTTTATACCTGACAGGTTATTGAATAACTTCCCAGATGTTGATTTAGCCAGACAGGACAAAATGCTATGCAAATTAGGAGACATTAAAACCTCAACTTCTTGAACTGAATTTCAGCCTAATTAATCAAGCTGCACAAAAAGCACTCCAAAACAACTAACTAACTAACTAACAAAAAAATTTCAAACCAAATCAAGTAAAAATTAAAAAACCTGAATGGAGCAACATAAACTACTTACTGTATCTTTGTTCCACATTTTTATGATTCGAGAATCTGCAGAGATAATTAAATCCAACTGATGGTGAAACTGAATTGATTTAATAGGCAGGCCATAGTAGTGATCTTTGACTATTAATGGATTACTAGACCGGAGATCATACAATAGGACCTTGAAGAATAAGAGACAAATTAAATTTATAACACTGTAAGACCATGAGGAAGTCATGCCCATCAGATCTTCACTAAACATTTAGCTAAACTTGAGATTTTACTTAAATACATAGGCAGGATTTACATTAAAAAAATAATTTTAAATTCTGAAAATAACTTACAAGTGAGCCCGGTTTATTCTAACCAGCTATTTTAACATCACCATGCTTCCATCTAGAAAAATTAATAAATTTAAGATCTTACCATCTTTCTAAAGACTTTTTAATTTCTATTGAAAAAACAAACCATTTTTTTGTTTCAATACTCTCAGTATTTCATAATTAGTAATATTTCACTCCCAGATTCTTATGCTGTTGTTACAAGATTAAATTTTCAGACTCCCTTCCAGATTCAGTGAATGTAACTTTCTCTCAGTGAAACACCCCAGAATGCAATTTTTTATGTTAAGGAAGTAGAGAGCACAGGCCCTGTCTTCCAGAAACCTGTTATTTTATCTCCAAAACTTCCTATGGAACTTGAGAAAATTAAATCTTTTATATGTAAAGTGTGAATAGCACACTTTGGGAAAAAATAATATTATCAGTTTATTTAATCAGAAAACAATCTACAATAAAATTTGTCTGACATGTACACTAACATAGCAAATACAATTCTCACACACACACATATCTGTTCTTGAAGATGCTACAATTTTCTAAATCCATGAAAATACTGATGAAGGCAGGAAACAATCCCTACACTTCCCTTTACAAATATGATGGTAACAATAAATGAATTGCAATGATTCTTTGTATCAATATAAGACACTAAAAATAGCAGTTGAAAAACAGTAATTTCTGGTTTTTAGCCACCATCAAGACAAGGGAGAGCACGTATGTTGCATTGAGATGGTACTCACAGTCCCAAAAAGCAGCAACTTCCCTACATACTTGACTCAAGTCATAAGAAAAATGCAAATCTGAAGCTACATAGTATGTAGGCTATGATGATTTAAAATTCTGAAGAGCACAAGCATTTGATAAAATTAAATTGCAGTTTGACTAATACTACTCTATACATGTAATTTAGGGTCTAATAAATACCTGCAGTAATATATATATACTGAACTCAATGTATGATAGAATTGGACTGGGAATTGCAAGAGCAGAATCTAATAAGAACTCTGGTAGATGAAGTCAAATCTACCTGCCCAGTAGATGTTCCAACAGCCATATTCAAAGCCCCATCAAATTTCAGTGTTGAAATGGATGGTAAACCTTCTATCCTGCAAAGCACAATGTTTACAGTTAGGCATTCTTTCAACAAAGCGTGCAAAAAATTTTTTTTAATGTTAAAAAATAGCCAAGTTAATTCTTAGCTAATAGTAAAATAATTCACAGGTACCACTCAGAAATACTACTTCAAAAAGCTGCCTCTTTACATTTACAACATGTATTTGTATATAAAAATAGTGCCTAAGAGAACTCCTTTATGACTAAGAAAATCCTTTATTCACACTAGCAATAACAAGAGAACAGGCAGGTCATTTTAAGGCAAAGTGGGATTTATTTCTAAAAGCAAAACTTCTGAAAAATCCAGAACAACACAGTTTGAAAAAGTAGCCTTTACTCACTCTGTGTCTGCTGTCACACTGCTTAAAGCACAGTCCAACAGCCCAACTCGATTTCTAGTTCTAGGATCCCAGCATTCCACTTTGCCCTAAACAATTCAGAAAATATGGTTCAAGTTTATGCAGCAATGCCTGGTAGTCTGAAAATATTTAAATAAAATTATGAATTATCTAATCTAATGAATAATTAACAAAATTTCCTAGGCTGACATGAGTTGTTTTAATAATGACATACAGACTGCACATATTTCATTTCTAGTTTTTTCAATGCAATCTAAATCAAAATCACTAACGATAATTTTCTTAAGATTAATAGGGTACACATGCCAGCTAATTTCTACAGATGGCTACGCTGCAAAATGAGAGAACGTTATTTTTGCTCCCATCTGCAAAATCTCAAGTGCTCAGCAACCAAGTAACTCTGATATTCTATCTGCACTGTGCTCTGAAAAGTCATCTTTAACATATCTATATCTAACATAGCAAATAAGATCAATTACATTAATTAGGTCCATGATTTCTTCTTATCCTCCTGCAAAGTAATATAAAAATGAAACAAATGCTACTGTCCTTTCCATAAAAGGAATGCAAATACTTACCTCAGCTGTCCCCATCGCAAACAAGAAGTGTACAGGATTTATATCACAGACATTACTCTCTCTACAACAGAAAAAGAAGCAAGTTTAATGACCTCAGAACAATTTAACACCTGAACAAATAATAAGATTTCTGTAATCATGTACACTACTGTTCAACCTGGAAAAGCAAGAGTTGGAGGGAGGGACACATAATTTACAGGGAGCTTACTAACAATCTGGAGCCAGAGACAGCACTGATTACTCCACACAGGTGAGGTTCCAACTGGATGTAAGGATAATATTTTTGTGCTATAAGGATAATTAAGCACTGGAATGTGTTCATCATAGAAACTGAGACATTTCCATCTTTGGAGTTTTCAAGACCCCCCTGAGAAAATTCATCTGTATTCATATGACCGTGCCCTGAGCAGCAGCCTGGGCTCTGAGGCTCTCTGTGTTCCTGCCCATATCCACCACCTACCACTAAGCCCTGCCACATCACTCTGCTCCACTCTATCCTTAAACAACCCAACAGGACATGAAGAAATGGCCTCAAGATGTGCCAGGGGAGGTTCACATTGGATACAAGGAAGAATTTCTACACTGAAAGGGTTGCCAAGCATTGGAACAGGTTGCCCAGGGAAGTGGTTCAATCACATCCCTGGAGGTATTTAAAGGATGTGTAGATGAGGCATCTGGGGACATGGTTTAGCAGTGGACTTGGTAGTGTTGGGTTAATGCTTGGGCTTGGTTATCTTAGAGGTCTTTTCCAACCTAAATAAATCTCTGATTCTGATTCTGATTATGTAAAAAGACCTTTGTGATTACCTATGTTCTACAGCTTACATCACCAACATCTTCTCTGACCAATGATCTCCTTTCCCTCACCCAAGTATCTTGTTTCTCAGCAGAGCACCCAAGAGCCCTTTATTTCACCAACAATTCTTCCAAAGTACAAATATTTCTCTCTGCACCATTTATCCCAGTCCTTTCCAGCTTCCTCCATTCAAAGCTCTCTACATCTAATTCCATAACTCATCCACTCAACTCCCTCACCTCAAAACCTTCTCACAATTTAAGTCTCATCTTCCTAATCCAGATTTTATTCCATACCCTTACCTCTCCCATTCCAGGATTTCCCCCCTTTTTTTCTCCTGTTACTCAGTTCTTTATTGTGCCTTCCCAAATACTTCTTCATCCATTAAGCTATTCTGCCCACTGAACACCAGCTGTTGCCCACCAACAAGCCACTCTATCTAGTGAAGTCTGTTCTTTCCATCTGCCTCTCCCCACATGAAAAAAGCTCAGTTCCTACTCTGGTAGGGTTTTCAAAAGAATCAGACACATGCTGGAGATATAAAAATTCTCTTTGGGCTACTTCAAGAGCAGAAGGACAAAGACATGTCTGGGAAAGTACATACCCTGTGGGTAGATCTCTATATGATGGCTAAATTGAGTAATAATGGCAAAGTTTTAATGAAATGCTCGTAAGACCAAGTTATATAATACCTATTTAGTCCATATTAAGCAATTTTAAAATATCCACAAAAGAAAATTAAATTAAACATAAAAACTAGAACAAAAAAAAAAATACAGAACATAAAATGAAATGAGACTCAGACTCAGCATATGTTTGTTTTCAGCTCTGCAAAGCATTTGGGCAGTGTTCAGAGACAGTGCTGGTGGAGAGCATGTTGGAAGTCTGCTTCCACCTTGTGGTAAGAACAGAGGTCATGCACTACACCCAACTTACGAAGCTTCAGTTTGCAGGGAGTTCAGAAATCTTCCTTGTTCCAGATTTAGCCTGTACACTTCAGAACTACAAAATAAAAACCCAAAATTATTCTTGTGTTTTACGAATACTGAAAAACACTGGTGTACATTTGGAGGCATTGTAAAGATTCTTATTCACAGCCTAATTTTGCCAAACACACAATTTTCAGAATTCACAATTTACAAGACAAACATATACTTCAGTGCTCAAAATACAGAGAAAAATGTGCACTTTCACCATTTATTTATTATACTTCAATATCCTACCAATTACTATTTTTCCAGGCAAAAGATACATTAACTCATTTCTCAGGATCTTTTAACTTCCTGTGATTTAAGTTACATCTTGAATTTCTACTTACTTTGTTTGAAACCCTAAGATCTAATTTGATTTCTACTATGTCTTTTCAGAAACCAAATTATGCGATTTAACTCACACTTCACAGCAATAAAACACCAACCAGGATAGGAAAAGTTATTCAATTTTGCTTTCTTAAGAAAAATTCCTTTCGTTCCTTAACTGCTTAACAATTTTGTTTTGTTTTGATTTTAAAACAATACACTGACCTGCAGTTTTTAAGACAAATTTGAAAATACATGATATACATGTTTAAGAATAAAAGAATAAAGCAGCTTAAAAATAGCATGGGAAACTGAATTAATTTAAATCTTCCCATATTTTCCACTCTTCACAGTCTCCCTCATTAATCTGGAAGAAATTGCCACTTCCACTTTTTAACTTTCTAATGTTTTAATGTTCATTTTTTTATTGGAAAACACTGCTAAGAAAACTGAAATATTCCACTTAATACCTTGCTCCTACAAAATACAGGTCACATGATGGGTAGTGGTAAGAGAAATCTCTACCAAATTTTGGTATTCTTGTCTTGTAGTAATGGCCATGTTGTGAATGAAACTCCACAAATCTGCCACACTGCAAGAAGACAATCTGAAAATAAAACAGAAAGCACTGAAACATACAAAAACAGACAAGGATCTCCTCAAATTGTCTTACATCACAAACTTCAGTGACTTTTTTCAAACTCATACAGGCTTATCACAACTTATTCAAACAATTTCTACTAAAATGATAGAATCAACTAGTGCTTCATCATTCTCACTAGCCAAAGCAAAAAAGTTTTGTTAATACAGATTATATGAATATTCACAAGAGTAAATGAGACACACTGAAAGCAACTTGAGCAGTCAGAAGCAGCACACTTATCTCATATTCTGCTGCACCAAAATGAACATTTCTACTTCCTTCAAGACACTAGTTAGTGATTTCTCCCAGATACAAAGCTGTGCAGACACCAGTAGGTTCACATATACAAAGCACATGAGCACATGAGCTTCACATGGCAGTGTTCCAATAAATGACACCAATGATCGTTCTGCATTTCTGCTCTTTGCCAACTGAGTAAGAACATTGTTTCTCTCTGAAACTTAGACAAACATCTCAGTCCTGGAATAACCTACAGGGAGGCATTACTAGAGATCTCAGTCTACCTCAGTAAATAAAACAGGCCAGGTCCTGCTGTTACACTCCTGATAGCAGGCTAGCATGGCACATACACACAGGAAGGGATTCTTGCCACCCAGAGACTGGATCACCCACATCACCTATGGCACTCATGCTGTACCTCAAACCATGGCCAGGCACTGTGCAGTGGAGGAACACTGGCCTGGCCCTAACTCAAGCCATGCCTGATAATCACAGCCAAATCTTTGTCTCTGAGCCTCATCCCTATTTAGCTTGGATTAGAAAAGTGATACTTCAGTTTAGCCTGTGTAGTACACGCATCTTCTAAAAGCAGTAGATAGTGAATATCTAAAATTTTCTACTGCTGAATTACATAGTTAGCAATGCAAACAAAGATAAGAAACTTGGGCCAAGTGAGGTACCTAAGTTACTTTAAATCTGTCATCCTTATTTATACATCTGCATATTCTTCCCTTGAGAGACATGGAGAAAATACAGACCTGGACTGGCACTTCATGCTTATTTATTATTAAGTCCCTCATTACTTGTGTGCTTTTTCTGATATCAGAAACCCTAGTGTTTCAACTTCTATTCATGGCCTTACTCATCTTGGTCCAAGACAAAGGATGGTATCATATTTCAGAATTTCAACTAAAATTTCATGTGAATTTTCAGATACCATTGCACAGCTAATGCTACACAGAGATGTTGCTCACATTGCACTTTATTCTTTGTGTGTCTAACATCTTTATGCTTTTTCCTGGAGGCTTCAAACAAACAAAACTACTTATCTGTTGGAAACAATACACAGACCAAATCTTTTCTCTGTTATCACTGCAGAAAAAGGAATGTCTGCATCTCCATGCAGTACAGAAGCTACATAAACTATAAGAACACAAAATAAACCATATTTAATTTTAAAATATCGGTATCACATGTTCTTAGTTCACTACCAGTAAGTCATCAAAAACATGTTTCAAAGAAGAGAGAAGATGCAGTTTACTTCCAACAAAAAAAGTGAATTTTCTTCTCACCTACTCTCCCTCTAAAAAGATTTTATAAAGTTTTTTATAGCTGCCAAAAGCATCTAAACATTCTCCTAATAATTGTCTTACCACTAATAATTTTCTATTTAAACGTGAATTTCTACAATATTGGACTTGAATATATTTGTGTTCTCTTTCATTAGTAGTGGATACAGCTCACTGTAAATTGTGTTTGTTTTTTCTTCTTACTAAATTAATTTTGGTCACCACCAGAAAACTACAACCTGAGGGTAGGAAAAGCATTGGCACCGGTATGTGGCAAAAATACTATGTGGAAATACAGGTCTCCTGGCAAAAGGCTGTGAGAAAAAAAGATACCACTCTCTCCATATAAAACTTAGTCCAAGCCTAAGACTTTTAAGCTTAAAAAAAGACTTAAGACTTTTAAGACTTAGAAAAGCACATAAATGTAACTGGCCTTATGTACTAATCTGTATAAAAGAAAACAGGTGCTCTCACTGTGAAAATGCAAATAAGCCTCAAAGCAACCAACCTTCCAGGAATGGCAGGAACAGATCTGGAGAGACATTATTTTCCCTGGCTATGAAAGGATACTGAGAGCACCAAGAGGGCTACCAAGACAGACAAGGGACAGAATGCAGACAGTACAAAAAAAAAAATCCCTCTTTGCAACAGCAACAGTAACAACTTCAGATTCTCCTGGGCAGGAACTAAAAATTCTTTAAGACAAGGTAGAGGAGAATTGCAACAATTTATTCAGTAAATCTGTGGAACCACCATGCCTGCAGATTTTGACAGAACTGTTCAAATATTAAAATGACATTTTAAGGTCCCATTCCAATTGATACTTTTATGATTCTAAAAATTTCAAGTGTAATTTCTCAAATATCATTCCCTCTTTCTAACATGTCCACAACATTATGACAGCTATATTTTTGTTCCTGACAATTTCTTAAATTTTAGTAAAATAAAACTGAAAACATAAAGATTGTATGAAGCTGAAAAAGCAGGGCTTCAGCCTCAAGTATAGCATCCATTTCAGCTGAAAACAAACACATCTTTCTGTTCAAAACCAGTCAGAAACATTTGGGAACATAGCAAGTTCCTCAGTCTCAAAAATTATTATATTGGTATGTACAGACAAATATTTTCCACCAACACACAAGTGGGAAACTACTGTAAAGTATCAGTCACTATCTTCTGCTACTTGAATTCATGTACTTCTTTGGAAAACTCACAGGAAAAATGTAAAAAAGCCACAAGGTTAGATGATCATGTCTCTGATCAAACAGCAGTATGTATTAAAACAAACCTATACCTGAAATGGCAAGGTCTTTTCACAGGAAAAAAAAGGTGATTCCTTCAGGTACAGCACTTCATTTAAAAAGAAATAAAATTAATAATAAGACTAAAAAATCCAAACATTACTTCCCTCCTCATTCATATGCTCATAATCATCATGTCTATAAAAACACTGACAAATCAGGTTGTTAACTTATCCAAAAATAGTGTATGTGTGCATCACTAGTCACAATGGATGGTGACTAAATGTTAGCCCAGAAAGAACAGTTAATTCAATTTTTTCACATTATTTTGCTTGCAGGATAGATCACTATTTGAAGTTTTTCCCTCCAACAAACTACTTTAAAAGTGGTGAAGTAAATTATAGTACAAAGACACAAAGAAAACAAACAAAATTTTATAGGTACCAAAAAATGTTTATCCTGTTTGCTGTTTCTAAAAAAACAATTTTTGTTCCAAAAAGCCGTGTTGATTGACTGCCTTTACTATATATGAAAATGCATTTTAATATACATACTAAACAATTTTTTCACTTATACACTGAAAACTATTAAACATACCTTTGAGTAATCATCTGATAAAATCTCAAACGTAACCACTAGAAGAGAGAGCAAGAGAATTTTGAGTCAACTAAGCAAGCAAACTTACTTACAAACATTGGCATAATCCTGAAAACATTTACACTCATGCTAATCTTTAGTCATGTAAGTATTCCCCACAGGTGTCACTGCATAATGCAGGCATTAATCTTCAGTAAGATCTCTAATTATGTAACTTGATTTGCAAAACCATAAGCAGTTCTGTAAAACTTTAGGAACATATGAAGCATCCTGTAGTCCTTTTATTGTTCTTGTATATTTGATATGTTCCTCAACCAATGCTCAACCATGCATTTTATGGGTGTGGGAATGTCTAATTAAATGGTTTTCAGTGTGTGTGTGGTCCACGGAGCTTTGGTAATCCATCAATGATGATAAAAAATTACATCACTTTGGACATACATGCATAAACTTGCACATGCAGTCCTTCCAAGAGGTCAGCACTTCCACAGAAGAAGTTGTAAAGCTCAAAAAAGTCACAAATGTAAAAGCTCCTACTCATGCTGAACACCACTGTATTGAACTTTGCCTAGTTTTAATTGAGCTGAGTTAGGAACATTAGGGAGTAGCTGCTTCAGCTAAATTGGTTCTATTTAAATTAGATAACTAATTAAAGTTACCTGAAGTGACTCTATGCTAGACTTCAAATTAAATGTTCTTCTGCAGTCTACTAAGATGCCAGTTCAAAAAAATTTACTTTAATTAGCAGCAAGCATTTATGATTACAGTGATTTCTACTCTTTTAAAAAGGGATTCACTCATGCCATACCTTCCCCTTCCCAGCCTCTCTGAAATCCTAACAGAGCTCCTTCACCCTACATGACTCCCTAGTCCTGAGGCAGAGAGCAAACAAACACCCCCATGCTCTTATTAAAATTCTTATTTCTCACATCATTTTCACACACATGAAAGTTAGACCAGTTCAATTCTTCTGTAATGGACGTGCTCACCTTATTGTTTTGGTCACCCCTATATCCCAGCTTTCACTCATCAGTCTCCAAATATCCCAGTCTTCAAACAAAAAAACCTGAAATAAAACCTCCCACCCAGCCCCTACATAACAACCTTAAAAAAACAAATTAACCCCATAATTCTTTAAATTTAAGCACCCTAAAAGCTCAGAGTTGTGGCAGCTCCTGCCCTGCTCTAACTGCTAGCTGATTCTCCCTTTCCCATTGTCTACATGGCTCCTTATTTTCCTCACCACAGTTGTTCTCCCACCAAATTAGTAGCAAGCAAGGAGTAATTACAGCCTTGGCCATGCCACCATCTACCCCTAAGTACCTTGCTTCCAGAAAACAAACAGAAAACCAAACCAGCAAACCAACTAACACCCCCAAGGAAATTCTCTTTAATCTGTAACTCGCCTACTGAGCTTGGGCTCCAGAGAGAAAACAAAGCAACCCACAGTGCAGTCTCCTACCTTACTGCTTCACAGAACAGTAAGAAGGGAGATCTTGCCACCACCCAGCCATTGTACCTTTGTCACATTCACCAAACAGAACACAGATTTCAGCCACATGCACCCTCCGAGCCCCACACTTTCTGGCTCAAGGTAAATCTTACAACCCTCCCACCCTCTTTTCCAAGCAAGGAAAGAACTTTGAAATTGGAATAAAGGGGAAAATTCAGAGATGAAGACTATATGGTTTTACTCTGCATTATTGTGTTCCCCTGAAGTACATTCTGTCCTCTCAGCACAGGGAGCAGAATTTCTGCTTGAGTTCAACCTGAATTATGTATGAGAGACATCCTGTACTAACAGCCATGGCTTATACTTACCTTCAGAATCTAAGCATCTTTCAAATTTCTGGGATAACTGATAGGTATCAAAACAGCGGACCCTGGGCTTGTAAGTTCCTGAAAGAATAATTTAATGATGAAATAAAAAGCTTAAACAAAAAGATAATACCAAAGTACTTTTTTTTTTTTTTACATATAAAGTCTTACATATACAGACTTTACAGTATTTCTACTGTAAGTCTTCTCATCTTCCCAAAGCCTCTGTGACTGAAAAACTGTGCCTCTTAGTAACACAACCTTATAGCCTGGTTTCTGAAAGCACCCTACTTGTAGGCAGGTTCTCCAAACTACCAGATATGTCATACAGCATCTAGCAACACCTTTCAGTAAATCTGAAAGATCAAGGCTCCTCATGTTACTAACACCTACTAAAGTATTCATGTTTGGATCCTATTTTGACACTTACAAAATGCAGCATTATCCTCCTCCTATAAAACAATACTCAAACAATGATGTTCAGAAGTTATTTAACATACACGCAATAAAAGTAATTTAGAACTTAGTATTTATCTGTATTATAGACAGATTTGTTTTATTAGTTTTTGATTTGTATTATAAACCATGATGGTAAACGGGTTGGATTAGATGATATTCAAAAGCACCTTCCAACCCAAACCATTCCATGACTCTAAGAATGTATGTATTCCAAAGAGAAGTGTTCCACCTCACCACTCCCAAGATAGCCATCCTATCCCATGCTAAGAGTAAACTTCCAGTATGATGTTCAGTTCCACACTTTAAAATGAACTCTTACCAATTCTACCTGAAACACTAAGTGACTGCACCCAAGATTACCTAGGACTTTTGGCCTCTGTTAGAGAGACAGTTTGTTAACTCACCAACTGCCATAATATACTGTCCATCTCTTGAGACCTTAATCTTTGTGCTAATCGTGGGCATTTCAAAGTCTTGAATAAGTTCAATTCTTCTACGGATATCTGTAAAGGGAAAAAAATTGTAGAATGAGAACGGTTCTATGAGTCAAAAACATTGTAAAAGTTTCCTAAGGAAGCATGTTGAGTTAATTAAGTACAGGGAATATCCTTCAGAAATATTATAATTAACATATTATAAGCAGATTTACACAGTCTGCTAACCCTGAGAAGCAGACTACCTCTGTGCAAAACAAATTATTACTCCAAAGTAACTGTATAACAAATTATCATATAATGTAGTAGCAAATCCTTATTGTACACTTCCACAATTAAGGCCTTGTATAAGGTATTCCATGTCCCATTCCCTCTATGCATTTTTTTCTTGGGTAAATTTCTCATATAATACTTCCAACGATTCAAAATTTTTTTTTTTTTTTATTTTGTGTACAAAGCTTATGCTAAAATGATGTGGTCCTGCTCTCTAAGATTAGCACAGTATCACAGAGGAGTTTATGGCCTGATTTTAGCATAAGGAACAACATGGAATTCATCCATCGAGTTTCTGTTACAACCCACAACCCAAATATTTAAAGTCTAAAATTTAAAACACCACTGGTGACAGAGTGTTCATGTGAATCTATACAAGAAGTTGAAATAACTATCTGTAGTTTAATTCTGTAGTTTTTATATTGTGACTTAGGGATAACTTGTGTGCATCAGTCAGTGAGGAGTCTCCTCTGGATCTGCACGTTATGTGGCACAGCCGAGTATTGCTGAGCACCCTGCGAGGGAAAACTCACCCACATCTTTCTTCTGTAAAGCTCTTTTCTTCCTGTCAGAGAGCCACTGCAAGAAAAGGCACACATCACTCCTGAGCTCATTTTTCACACAGCAATCCGAGAATCACTTAACGTCTGCCCAACCATTTGAAATAGAAGACATTTAGACCGCTAATTATTTTTTTCTTTATTATTTTCCGATTTCCATTCCACTGATAAGTTTAACCATTTAACCAAGAAAACTTGTAAGATTGTGTTGCTTGTGGGTCTGTGGACCAGCACCGCTACAGTCAGAGGTTCGCGCACTCAAACTGCATTTCTAGCGTAAGAAACACGCGGAGCTGTTTCTGGGTAAGGATCCCAACACAAGCGCACATGGACCGGGGCAGCCCAGCCGGGCCGGGCCGGGCTCGGTCCCCGTCCGGCACCGCGCGGGTCCGGCCCAGTCCCGCGTGTCCGAGCCGGGCCGGACACGTTCCCCCTGCCGCCCTCACCTCCGGGAGGCTCCTGCCGGCGCTCAGGCTGTAGATCTTCACCTCGTTGAGGCTGGAGACCTGCATGGCCGCAGCTGCGCCCGCCTCTTCCCGGGCAGAGGGGAAGCGGAAGGCGAGACGCTTCCGCCAGCCCCGCCTCACCGGGTGTGCGGGGCCCGGCGGGGAGAGACCGCGGCTGTGCCCTGCCTCACCCGGGTGTGCGGGGCCGGCGGGGAGGGACAGCGGCTGTGCCCTGCCTCACCCGGGTGTGCGGGGCCCGGCGGGGAGAGACCGCGGCTGTGCCCTGCCTCACCGGGTGTGCGGGGCCCGGCGGGGAGAGACCGCGGCTGTGCCCTGCCTCACCGGGTGTGCGGGACCCGGCAGGGAGGGACAGCGGCTGTGCCCTGCCTCACCCGGGTGTGAACGGGGCATGCACAGCAAACCGCGGGACAGCAAGGTCCGCTGGCCCCGCAGCTCACGGCAAGGCAGCTCCGCTGCTGCTCCTGCCTGGGCGCTGCCAGGATCGGGATGTGGCAGGGCAGGAGCCGCGGCTGCCGTGTGCGCTCTCCGCAGGGCCCGTGCCGGACACAGAGCCCTGGAGTGTCCATCGGGCTGCGGTGTCGCTCTCGATGGTCCTCATGTGAACTCTTCATGTGATGGCACGAGTTGTTCCCACAGCTTTGGTGGACGCGGTTAATTCTCTCAGCCTTTGCAAACCATGTCCATTAGCCATAGAAAACAGTGAGTCCAGGATTTGCTGGCCAGAACCTTGCCAGCAACCGTGGAAAGGCACGTTCTTATTACTTTGTAGCATTGCTGTTAAAAGAAAAACCAAAAAAAAAAAACAAAAAAAAAACAAACAAACAAAAAACCATCCAGAATTCCGACCATTCTTATTCCAATTTACAGCACCAAAACCAAGGGTTGAAATAATGGATATCCAGTCCATACACATGAAGAAACAATGAAAATCACAACTAAATTTTTAACGATGCATAATTCTGACATAGGGTGCAAACAGAACCTTGTGCATGATGTTCCCTGGATGACGTATCACAACAATGACAATACCAATATCATGACTAAAAAGAGCTCTATTCTGGGTTGTATTAGAGGGGGTTAGAGCTGAGATTCCTGGGAGATGAGCACACCTAAATAAAGGTACCATTAGGTTTAAGCTAGGTTTAAGCTCCCGTTTCAGAAAGCTAAGGCTTTACTTGCTGATATGTAGGTTGTCTAGTGACAAATATTTGAGATTCCATGTGGTATCCAGGGCACCTAGATGGGGCTGACACAAGACCAATGGAAAATCCAAACCCTTCTGCAGTGGGTTTGCAGTAATCTGAAGGCAGGCAGGATGTGCAGGGTTATCTCTGGTGGCACTAGAAGCTCAGGCAGCTGAATCTCATCCCTGGTGAATGCAGATAATGAAGGGTGAGGAGTATGGTGCAGCAGCCACTGGGTGTCTTCTGTGCGGCGAGTTTGATCAGGTTCCATGGTCTGATTAGAGCACCATGAGCTGTTCATAGACATTTAAGGCTGGATTGCTGAATTCACTTGTCCACAGTTTTGGATATTGCAAGGAATCCCAGACATTCATGGAGGTTTGGTTGATGTGACTTGGGATGTGCAGAAAACCTGTGTTATCCTAGAGCAGCAGCTTGAAGGCCTGACAGGATATTCCAGGGCACTTCCAAAGGCATTTGGAAGCATCAGAAGTCTGAACCTACAAAGAATTCCTAGAGGTGTAGAACACTGGAGATGGCAGTTTTCCTTCTAGTGTCAATGTCATAATTGTATAGGTAATTAATTCTGGTTATCTGTTTGAGAGAGTTGTCTTGGGAGATATTTCAAGTAGGGTATTTCAATACTCTTAATGATTGTTTGGAGGCAGAGTTTTATTCCCTCAGTGTGGCACCTGAAGAAGTACTCACAAATACTGAGAGAGGCAAAGTCACAGAAAAGTTCATTGCTGTGGTGGATCAAAGGGAGCAGAAAGACATGTGATGATCATGAGGGAATTAGACAGCTCTGAGATCACATGGCACCACATGCAGGGCCAGCCAGGGAAATGAGCTGGCAGAGCTGAGTTACCATCAGACTGCAGGATCCTTGACCCACAGCATGTGCTGCCTGCTCCTTCCCCTCCACCTTCACCACTGCCTCATCCTAACAACATCTAATGGGGTAAAAAGAAAAAGGTTTGAAAAGTCACTGTAGACTGAGAAAATACGATAATGGAAAACATTCAACAGAACATTGCTTAGATATTAACATCATGTTTTCTGGTCAATTTTCTTTTAAAACAATAAGTAACATAAAATATTTCACTTTAATAATAGTAAAAAAAAGCCATACTAAGAAAAAAAAAGAAAAATTGCATTCCTGCTATAAAAATGTTCAGGAATTAAGAAGTGTATATTGTAGAAACCAGAAATCCAACAACCTTATAACTTGGATTTTACCTTATTTGTTATAACATCCATGTGTACAGAAAAATATTCCTAAAATCTAGCACCACTGCAGCAAGAAACTTTACTCAGCTGCTAGCACTAGTTTCAACTTACATGATTCTAAATTTAAGGAGATTATGAGAGTGTAACATTTCTAAAATTAATCATGCAAAACACTTCCACAGCTTGAGACTGCAGCAAGGATTCAGTGAAAACTTAGTGGTTTGAAATGGGAAAGAACTACCTTATCTAGGTGATCAGGTCTACTGTACCTTTCAAACAGGTAAGCTGTGGGTAAAGATATATGATGTAGATACTTAAACATCAGTTAAGTATGTTTTCATCATTAAAAAGTCTAAAGAAACAAACAAGAAAGATTAGATAATAATTTCTTCTGTGAATGTGATCTCACAGAACAATATGTTCATTTTTTTCCCCGTAACTTCTGGAGAACCCTTTTTCATGCCCTAGGGAACACTGTGATTGAAAAGAAATAGAATCATAGCAGTTATGAGAATTGAATGGTTCATTAGCCCAGAAAGGAAAAAAAACCAACAAAAGATCAAACAAAAAAAACCCCACAAAATGGTTATTTCAGCTACAAATCTTCTCAGTGTCTTTTTCTGGAGTGTTTCAGTAGAGACTGTCCTCTTCCACACATGTATTTCTTATTTATATGTCACTAAAAATGTTAAAGAGAAGCAAAGGAAGATGAATCCTTGGCTTACCTAAAGAATCTATAAATTTAGGGCCTAAGACCTTGACCTACACATTAGCTACCTAAAGCATGATTTACATGGCATCATTCAGGATGCCTTGCATCATCTACTTCTTCCTAGTGCTGAAGACACAGAAATCTTTTAGGGGTCTTCATTTAAGGTTCTTGGAAATGTCAAGAGGTCTGCTTCTGATGCTGTCAGATGTCAAGATGCTGCCTGGCCCCAGCATCTCAAACTCTCTCAGTTTACTACAGGTCGTGTGGAAAACCAAGAGCATCTTTCTGTTTAATTTCGTGTGGGGGTTTCACTTACCTATGTTACAGAGAAACATGAGTTTAAAATACACCATTTTTTGAAGAAAATCAATTTTTTGAAGAAAATTAGCAGATATTGCCTAAGTGCTGTATTGACAGCTCAGGAATTAGACCACCCAGCTGGAAGATGAGAACTGGATAACCCCAGCCAGGGGTCTCGAATCCCTCTTGCAGAGATGCTTCTCAGAGGCAGCTACTGAGTGTTTAGACACTTGTTACCTTCAGAGCACACCTGGACTAGAAATGCCTGGAGAACATAATTCCACACAACCTGTGAAATACTCCCAATATTTTAAGCTTAAGGCAACGTAAGAAAAGCTTACTATTTGGTAAGGACTAAAAACTGCAGCTACACATGAAGGAAGAAGCGTCACCAGCAATGTAAGCATCCCTATTTTGCAGACTCCTTCACCCTGTATTTGTTAAATGAAGCACTCAGGGAAGTCCTTGAAACAAGAGTTTCCTAGTAGTTTCTTTAATGATTCCAAACCCTTTAGATTTGCTAAAGGTAGTAAACAATTGGCCTCTGAATTATTTGCGCCAGTTTAAAAGACAGCAAGAAAACGCAAAGCCGCCCTAGTCCGAGCTGTGACAGAGCTTTTCGGTGACCAGGAGCAGCAGCCCCCTGTGCCCCGGGAGGGAGCCCTGGTCCCCTTGCACCCAGCCGTGGATGCGGCGGCCGCCCCGCGCCTCGCTGCGCTCCGCCCCGACCCTGCCCGGCCGCCGCTCCGGGCACGGAGCGCCGGGAGCCGCGGGCAGCGGCGGGGAGCCGAGCGGGCACGGGGAGCGGAGCGGGACTGCGAGAGCAGGTGAGGCAGCGAGCGGGAGAGGCACGGGCAGGTGAGGCAGCGGGCGGGTAAAGCGGCGGGCAGGTAAAGCGGTGGGCAGGTAAAGCGGTGGGCAGGTAAAGCGGTGGGCAGTCAAAGCGGCGGGCAGGTAAAGCGGCGGGCAGGTAAAGCGGTGGGCAGGTAAAGCGGCGGGCAGGTAAAGCGGCGGGCAGGTAAAGCGGCGGGCAGGTAAGGCAGCGGGCAGGTAAGGCAGCGGGCAGGTAAAGCGGCGGGCAGGTAAGGCAGCGGGCAGGTAAGGCAGCGGGCAGGTAAAGCGGTGGGAAGGTAAAGCAGCGGGCATTCCCCCGCGGGACCCCCGCAGCCCCCGGCGGAGCCCAGCGCGGGTGCCGCACCTGCCCCGTCCCGCACACCTGAGAGCGAGGGCGTGTGGCGGGGATGCTCCGCGCCAGATCTGGGGATGGAACGGAGGATTGCGGTGTGGTGCCAGCTGCTCGCTGTTCCGCCCTCATCTCTTTGCTTCGCACCACAGTAGCTGTCCATCTATTCTCGCCACGGTTCCATCTTTGTGGCTCTGCCGATACGCCAGGACTTGCCTTCCTCCAGCTCCTTCGTATCGAGCCTGGGAAGAAAAAACACAGAGCAGAGCAATATTCCGTCTTGCCAGTGGCATCTTTTGCAGCCTCTATGTTCAGCAAAGGTCTTGCTTTCATTTTCCCTTGCAAATGTCCAGCAATTTGAGAGAGAATATTTATCAAGCAGAAATTCTTTATTAAGTTTGGTTGTTTTGGTGAAGCTGCCAAGCTCCCAATAGGCACTGAACTTAAAGCGCAAGGCAAATGCAACAGGCTGGGAGGGAAAAGGGGAGGAGGAAGTTCATTTCTTCATGCAGAAACTGGATGGAACAACCCTGAGAAGGAAGGAACAGCCACACTCTTTCCGTGACATTCTGGAGAAGGTCATGTTCCTTTTCAGCCTGAGACACACAACTGACTCACTCTTCTGGTGCTTCTGAAGAAAAGAAATCAGTGATCTGTTCTAACTCTTTCTGTTCTTAGGGAAGAACACATTTTGTGTGGTTCTCTTTTAACCACTTACCTGCTTTGAGTTTCTACAGTGACAAGCAGTGAAAGGAAAATATTCGATCATGTCGGAGTTCTGGCTAATTTCTGCCCCAGGAGACAAAACAAATCTGCAGGCATGGGAGAGAATGAACACTGTGACATCTAAATCCAACCTGTCTAGCAACAGTAAATTCCATATTCCAGACTTAAAGGTAAGTGAGAGAGGGGTTTGTGTAAGGGCAATGCAGCAGCATTAGCCACGGCTAAAGACTTTTGGGATAAATCTGGGATTTATCATTTGGGATAATATGCAGAGAGTAGAAGGAGACTGTGGTTGGGGGATGAGTTGTGTTCAGTCAACTGAAAATTGATCAGAGAGAAGTAAGTCATTGTGCTTAAAGCTGAGCTTCACATTGGAAGGGTACATGTATAAGGAGTAAACAGGAGTGAATGTTAAATAACTGAACTATTTTATTCCATGTATAATTTGCTCCTAGACATCAAAATCCTATAGCATGGTACATCATGGATTGCTAATGCAAAAGGAGTAGCTGACTGTCCACAGCCATGGCAGCAAGACTACTGACAGAGAAGAGAGTGTTGCTTTTTTGTGTGCACACCTGAGATTGATATGATTTTTATAATCCATGGACTTTATTTTTACTATCTGTGGACCTTACCCCACTGATGGTGGTACAAGTCTGCTTATGTTGAAGGAAGTAAAGCATTAAAGGTGCCCATTTGCATTCTGTTTGTTCTACATAAAATTGTTTCTACTCCGTTAGATGGACCCTATTTAATATTGAGCTGGCAACATTACAAGAAAAGGTTTGGCAATATTCTGCAATACAATAAATATGGAGTTATAACTGACAGCAATTCAAAAAGCAGATGTCAGAAATAGCTTTGTGAGAGACTTGCTTTGGTGATAACAGAGAACACAGACAGACACCCCCTTTTGAATAAGTGCAGCTTCCCTTGGTTCTCTCAGTACGTCTGACTTGTTTGTATGTGTACATTATTTGTGTGCATTTCCAGTCACTGTTTTTTCTGGTTAAAGCCTATTCTATGCAGCCTGATGATAGAGGACAAAGTGAAAACAGGAAGAAAGACACTGACATAGAATCTTGAGATTACACATACTTTTTTCCTTTATTAGAAAAGGCTTTTTATGCCCTAGTTCTTCGGTAAAGGAATTGCTACTATTTTCCACCAAGTAAATAAAGTTCTGCCAAACTGTTAAATTCACATATTCTAAGGACAAGTGAGTCTCCTTATAGCTCTGCCAACAAAAGCCTTAGACAGAGTTGTGCATCTTTCACCTAATTCTCATCTTTTGCACAGGTGGGGACACTGGATGCTCTTGTTGGTCTGTCAGATGAGTTGGGAAAACTTGATAGCTTTGCTGAAAGGTAAAATAGATCTTATTTACCACATACAAATGAGAATCAGACATTGTTTTTATGGGATGGTATGTACTTGTATTTGTCTTGTCTGACTCAGTTCAGCCTGGACTACAACTGGACTAAAGTGGATAGGCTTTGTTTAACCCGTTGTGTTGATTGTCAGGGAGTTATCACAAAGAAAGGATCATCTTTTAAAATTTAGCTTTGTCTGCACAGCAATCCATTCAAGTGGCAGTGCTAGGGAAGCTGTTTCTCATATGAAAACTGCTTTAAATGGTGGGTTGTGGGGTCCTTTTATTTTGTTTTGTGCTTCTGGTTTTTTTTAAAAGAACATCCTCCCACCTCATCCAGAAACTCGATAGAACAACATTTAGAGAATGTGAAGCCCTCCCTGATCTTGTTTTGACAGAATATTTCTATTGAATCTTCTATACATTTTCAAACAGATAGAGGACTTCTAAGGATTATATTCTTTTGAATGAAGACCAGAACTCTCCCTCTCAGGCTTTTAAATCCTTAAAAACCAGAATATTGACTCATACTACATCAAACCTACTTAAGCAAAGACTCACATGATCTCCTTGCTGACAATTGCCAAGTTTGCCTTTTGGGGCAAACTGACCTGGGTGTACAAAAGAATAATGTAGTACAGCAAGCTGAGAAAATACCAAGTTTTAAGATATTTCATGGCACAAGGTAGGCTGCAAGGCAGTGAAGGTATAAGCTGCTAGATTTTTCTGCTTTGTTCTATTTTTTGCTTTGGCAGCTTACCTCACATGTAGTTTTGGTCACAGAGACATGTGTTAGCTCTTTTTGCTTTTTTTTCCCCCATTCCAGACTGATCAGCATTGTCTTGTTTAAATATGTTCAATCCTTTCATAGATCTTTGTGTGGCAGTTGTAAAGATACACAGAATCCCTGATATAAACTGTTTCCATCTATACTAGGCAGTTTAGGTAAAAGTTGGTCTGCTAGAGTTCTCCATAGCACTTTTCTCCACAGCATTTTTTTTTCTGATTTTACTGGTGCTGCCTAAGGGTTGCATAAGAATGATTGCATCTGATGTCTCTGAGTTGCACACAAGAATGATCTTTTAGAATCATAGAATATGATTCATGTCTTGAGTTGAAATGGACCCATCACAATCATTGAGTCCAACATCCTACTCCACACAGGGCTATCTAAAACTAAACCATTTGTTTTTTCAGGACTTTAAGCAAGACAGAGCAACTTAATTTATCAACAAAACCATCTCCAGTGTGACCCTCCCAAAAATACTGCCCCATATTCTTTGTAACACATTCCAGCTTCTTCTTCAATTACAGAGATTCTTGAGAAAGTGTAAATGGGGGCAAATTTGGGGAGAGACGGTGCCAATACCTGCTATCTGTTCTAATGGAAAGTGTTTATTGTGGGTATCTTCCAATTCAGAATATTCTGTGTTTCTGTGTCTCTACTCAGGGTAGCAGATAGGAAGCAACTGAGTGATGTGGGTTTGAGGGCTGCCAGAAATCATCAGAACTGATTTTTCAGAAAGGCATAACTAATTCCCAGCTTTTTGAAGAATTAGGCCTTCTGAAAAGCTGACTGCAGAATCCCTGTAAGATCATGGAGGGCAGTTAGAAGTGAAATGTCAGTAGGAGCTCCTTAGGCTCACTGGCTCCTGTTATCTTTGTCTTTACTTGTCAGCATGATACAGCTGCTTGTTCAAGCTGAATGTCACTTTACTCCAGTAATTGTCCCTTCAATGCCAGTAATGACTTTTACCCTCTGGTGGGCTCCAGGCATGGAGCAAAGGGGTCAGTGAGGCCCTTCCACTCCAATCTGCTGAGGCAAAGACTTTTCCTGTTTGTCTCATTTGTCAGTCAAGATAGGTAACCAGAAAGAATCAACAATATTTAAAAATAAGAAAGATGTTTTGAAAAATAAGAAAAATGCATTAGAGTAGTAATATTGGAGTAGTAACAGAGAATAACAGAATAATTAAAGGTACTAGCAGATTGCTCCAGGTTTTTTGTCTAAATTGTGATTCAAGGGTTAAAATGCCAAGCACTCACACTTGGTTGAAGTTAATGGCATTCAGAGGGTTACAAGCCTGTTCAGATGACCTGAGCATTTATGTTCCTGGTCCTGTGAAAGAACTGCCTGCTGAACTGTTGCTGGATAAACACAGCTGCCAGTAAAGCCAGGCAGCACAAACCTGTCAGCGCTGCCTCCTGCCAGGACAGCAGAGAAGGGGCAAGAGTTTGCAGGAGCTATTGTTTCCACATACTTTTATTATTTATTTACACAGAGAGGAGGGAGTGTTTTTCCATGTCATCCTGTGGTAGCATGGAGCTCTCTCAAAAGCTGACAGTCTCCTGAGTCACTCTTACCCGGGGTTCTCTCTGTCCTCAGTCAGTGCATACTTGGGAATGGCCTCAGACTGCAGGATTTCTGCTCCCTTTCCTTCTCAGTATCACTTCAAGAGTGTTAGGCTTTTTTTTTTCTTTTTGGAAGCTAATGACATTGCAGCAGTTGCAGAAGCAAAACATCAGTCTCAAGACATAATAGTAAGTTAAATGAAGTTATTCCCTTTACAGATTTTTATTACTACTTCTTGAAGCAGTTTTGTTGAAGCTCTCTCTTTTTATAATATGTAATTTGATCATGATATGTGCTCAAGATGGGATTCATCTCATCGAAAGGTAGAGATCTGATGGTTTGCTGTGAAAACTGCTCATTGTTGGGTGACAACACCCTCCTCCAGGGGTCTGATTCCTGTCATTTGCCCCAGAGATCAGTGGTATGGAAGGGATTGGTTCTGTCTTTGCATGGGAAATATACTAGGTGAGTGAATCCCACTTGCATTTCACAGGATGCAATGCAAGGCACAGAGGCTAAGGCAGGACTGGAAAATATTCCTCTGGCATAGTGTATTGCACACAATGTGGCTGTATCCTGCTGCAGGGACCACGGGATCTGTGGTGGGAAGGGAGCCAAGCCTTGCCTGGGCAGGTGGGACTGTCAGGTGCATGAGAGCACACACCTGTCCCATCCTCTGTATCCATGGAGAGAGTCTAGAGCTGTCTCCCACCTGTCAGGTCAGCCACCAGATGCACTCAAAAGTAATGAAAGCAGCTCAGGCCCTTTGGAGAAACTCCTGATTTATACATGTCCCTGTAAACTGCTTTCTACATAATGTCTTTAGCCTCCTACTCTGCTGGTTTTACCAACTACTCACTTGTTACAAGTTCCTCTGGGCTCTCTGAACATCATGAAGCTGATAAAAAATAGCTCTGTCTACAAGGTGAGATATGCAGAAGTGCTTGGCCAGGTTGCAGTTGTCAGGGAACCTCTGTCTGGATCCCTCAGCCCCCCCAGCCTGAGTGTGGGCAGCATGTGCTGTACTCCAGCAGCCCTCAGCTGCTGCTGGGCCCCTACAGGGCTGCAGCAGGTGGTGCAAAACTGCAGCAGCTCTGAGAAAGGGATGTGAACTGGAGCACAGTGCTATAGACTCCTCCTACAAGCACTCTGAACTGCACCTGTCCAGGATCATGAGAAGAATGTTTTGGGTTGAAAGGGTACTTTAAAGATCCTCTAGTTCCACCCCTCTACCATAGGAGACACCTTTCATTAGTCCATGTTGCTCAAGCCCCTATATAACCTGGCCTTGAATGCTTCCAGGGACTGGGCATCACAACTTCCCTGGGCAACCTGTGCCAGTGCCTCATCACCCTCACAGTAAAGAATTTCTTTCTTTATGTCCAGCCGCAATCTACTCTTTGTTTAAAACTGTTGCCTCTTGTCCTGTCACTATAGGCACTGGTAAAAAGTCTCTGTCCAACTTGCTTATAAGAGTCCTTTATATACTGAAAGCTCACAAGATGATCTTCTCCATGCTGAATTGACACAAACAGCAAAAATTTTAAGTATTGCATTCTTGGCAGTATCAGAAATCTCAGATTTTTCCCACCTATTGTAGGACTGGAAAACCTTTCCCAAGACTAAGTTTCTTCACAGTAACAGAGATAGATGCAACTGCTTTGCAGCACATGAAGGAAAAATCCTCTTCTCCAATGCCTTCCTGGTATCTATACCTAGCCCAAAGTTCCATTCCTGCTTTTGTAAAACACAGGATTTGTCACAACAATGCATTGTCCAATCAGGCAACACATTGTCCCAACACTGTAGATGCCCTTTCAGTCTCCAGCTCATCTGCAGCTGTAGTTGTCTCCCCTCAGTAAGGAGAGAAAGAGATGTGAGGCAGAAGTGAAGCCTGCTCTTACACTCCCTGTCACGATGCCAGGGACTGTGTCCACTTCAAGTCTCTGCCAATTCAATGGTCAGGCAGTGACCTTGTAGCTGCTGGGTTTTTTACATGGTATAGTTAACCTAGGACAGTTAGGGAGCTGCAGGCCAAATTCTGTTAATATTTTTTAATGCAGAAGGATACTTAAACAACCAGAAAGTCTCTCAGTCTGTAGGAGACAGGTACTTTGACTAGAGACAGGGGAAACTACTGCTAGAGAGACTTGTTTAATCCATTTCTAAAAATAAGTAAAGAAGTGGCACCCTAGAGACAGTGTTCTCTAAGAGGATCTCTGTACAAATCACTACTCTGAATTGGGCAAAAGGATTTGAATCTAGTTCTCCTACACCTTAAAGAAGGGTCTTGTCCACCATGCTAAAAGGGAAGAGAGAAAGAGTCCTGTAAAGAAAAGGAATAAGAAAGAAATTCCCCATCAAGCAAGATAACACTGCTATTTTCCCCTGAGTATTTTCTGAGACCCTTTTCTCAGCAAGCCCTAAGGATTTCTTTAGCATCCTCTGGAGCATATCTTCAGACAATGTCTGCATGTCGCCTCCTTGGCCTTCATCATCTTGGGGGTTTTAGACATGAGTTTCTTGCCTTTCTTGCCTTCTGGTTTCTGCTATGTGTATAATGAGTGTACAGAAGACTGAATCTTGGTCTTCTGTAAGTCCAGAGCACAGGCAAAATGACATTACCTATGTTTTTGAAGAGATTGGTATATTTAGAAAGAAGACATTTAGTTCTGCACTGTGTCCTAGATTTTTATTATCATTTGAATTGCCAATTAACCTGCCTTGCTTCAGAAGTGTTTTGTTTGGGCATTCCTGTGTTTAACAGATAACTCTAAAACTGTTTTGTAATAATTTTGTTTCTTCACTAACAAAGTTTGTCTTGTTACACTTAAGCGTAATAAAGAAAATAGCCCAGTACATAGGAGAAGTTATGGAGGATTCAAAGGATAAAGTCCAGGAAAATCTTCTGGCCAATGGAGGTAGGTGCTGTGAATGTGGGGGTTTAAATGCACTGATGCTGCTTTTGCTTGCTTCAGAATATCAATATGTGGAATTGAAACCCTCACATTTTAGAAATGCAACCTGCAACATTTTATTAGAATGTATTTAGCCCGCTCCCATTTTTCTCAGCAGAAGCTAACTTTGGAGTGAAGATTAAAGTAAGAGACATCCTTGTTCACTCCTAACATGATCTAGCACACTTCTGTGCCCTGCCTGGGTTTGATTTCTTAAGAGCACCTAAATGTCATTCTGTATAGGTGTGTGACAACTGTCAGTGATCTGTCAGTAATTTAATTCCCCAGCTATTCTGGAAAATACAACAAAATTGGATGTGGTATGCATGCTGATTACAGACTTGCAGTGTGATGCTTTTGGATAAACTAAGAGTGCACACTCCATCTGCCTTTGTCTGCTTTGTACTTCAGACCTGTATTAGTTAAGGATGGGGAGGAATTTCTTTTAGAAATGTATTTTCATGATATAAAACTGATGTTTGATGGGTGCAACTGTTCAAGAAATACAATAATCCCACTTACTGTGTTTCAGGGCTAAAGGATAAAATGAAATGTCTCCAAAGTATGTTGAGGACTGATGGTTGTGGTGTTGTTACCTGCATGCATTTGTGTATATTAGTGCTAGACACAAGTCTTGGTCTGGTTGTAGAGATACAGTGATCAGGTTACGATGGATTTCTCAAGTAACAACCTCGTAGCTTGATCACGATATCCCTATGACTTGAGAAACAACAGGTTTCGTTAATTTCCTTTGTTTTCCCCTTTCACACCATTTTTTTCACTATCAGCTCTGCATGTGTTGTATTAGAAGGATATGGAAATTACTTGCATGTGTTACTAATTCCCTCTGCCTGGGTTTGATCATCCAAACAAATCATATTGAATTAGGACATTAACCTTTTTAAGATTATTGACTACATCTTAAAAAATGAAGTCAGCTTTAGTATATGAGAATTCCCCTAGAATTATATTCCAGTGTCAGTCTAAGTAAGCATCAGGAACTTCATTGTACCAATTCTTCTTCCTTCCCTTTCTGATTAGCAAAAGAACTATGAAATTGAAGACTTCCTCAAGGTTTTGAAATCAAAAACAAAATTATGAGACACAATTTCTTGCTGCTTCTTTCTTTCTTCACAATTTCTTCCTGTTTCATACTATTTGACCATCCCAAGATGGTTTTAAGTTATACTGACTTTAGCTCACTTCTGTATAACCTCAACAGCAGTTTGGCTGTGTGTCTAAAAGGGTTTTTTTGCTAGATCTGTAGGAAAAACAATATAAAGTAGTAAAAAAATGCAGCACTTTTAGTTATGTGAACTTGCACACACATACATGTGCACACACTCAACTTTCCAGTTCCGGGAAAATGGCTGAAAGCAACCACATGCAAATTTCTCTCTTATAGAGGGAAATGTGTGTTTGTGTAATATAGAAACTTAATATATCATAACAGCATAGACAACTTTTCTTAAAATGTAAGTAAAGCTTTTCTTTAAAGATTCATACCAAAAGATTCTCTCCCATTTATGGAAATGTTAAACCTAAATGAATTTTAAAATTTGGTAAGTGGTGGAATAACTCCATTCTTTATAATGAGCCCAAAACAAAGCAAAATGGGAAGTGTAACAATTTTGAAGAATCAAGTGTTCTGGAGAGGAAGCATTTTACATTGCATTTTATTGCTGGATGTGTAAGTTGGATTATGAGACATTCAGGCTGTGGATTCCCTGGGCAGCTGTGAGCTTGTAGGAATCATCTCTCCTGGGTGGGCAACTGTGAAGCCTCTTAGAAGTGACTTGACAGCTTCCTTAAATGAAGGATACCACTCCAGGAGCATCAGGACTGCTTGGCATTTTAAACACAGCTCTGCTAGTGTGTTCACAGTAGTTTGTGCCATCCCCAAGATCAGGCTCTTTAACTAACCTGCACTGGTGCCAGCTAGCAGTGGCAAGCTGGCTCAGGAGTGAGCTCGAAAAACTGGCCTGAGAACTCACTGCCCAACATTTGGATGCTGCTGAGATTCAAGGAATGTGAGGATAGAAAGGGCATGTGAAGTTCTTCAGGGAACTTTTATATCTCATCAGCTATAAATAGTGTCTGTCTTTAAAGAGCCTGTGCCTGCAAAGCCTAAGCACACAAGCTTAGGAAAGAGGCAGGAGGGTGAAATCCTTGTGTTGTGTGCTCCATACTGAAAATGCTGTGTGAACTTTGTTGCTGAAGTATTTTTGACCTCTCTGCCTTCCCCACAGAGATCACGAGCAAGCACCAATGGAGAACTGTGCACACAGCAGCTGTGTCATAGCTCTCCAATCTTCTACAGTTTTACCCCTTTTCTACACCTTGCCCATGCAGGAGAATTTGCCCATTCCTGATCAGATGTTAGCAGGAAGGGTTGGATCTTTGCCCTATGACTCTTGTACCTGGGATGTGGGGGATGTTGGAACAGCTGTGGTTTTGAAAGAGGGGAGAACACTGCCATGGTAAATGCTCTCTGCCTTCCAGACAGTTTATCTCTTGCTAAGAAGTCTATTTCTCCTAACATAAGACTTTCCATGCTTTGGAAATCTAATAGGGTAAACTGACTCTGTTGTGGGGTGAGAGAAGCCCATGGAAAGGATAGTGCTCTCCTGCCAAGGGTATTCAGTATCACATGAGACTGCAGAGTACCCTCAGCCTGGTAGTATGGCAATTGCACAGTTTTTCACATTCCTTCTCATGCATCTTGGTTCATGAAGTTTTCCCCTAAACCTCAAAGTCTAGCGCATAAGAAATTGTGCTCAAACCTTGCTGTGGGACTGAATTCAGCCCCTGAAAAAGACAGCAAAGAACACTGAAGGGCCCTAGTATACATATCCTTTTACTTGGCACCTTGAGCTTGTTTTGCTCCGTCACCTCAGAGCAACTTGCCAGACATTCTCCCTATTTACCCTCTTGGTCTGGAAGAAAGTCCACCCTTTAGACAGTGCTTCTGGCTTCTTTGTCTAGACCTTGAAACCCTGCCTACTGCCTTCCCCTTGTCTCCCTAACCTTCTGGGGGGCAGTCCAACTCTTGTTGTGGCAGGATGCATGACTTTACCCCATCGTATAAAGGTCTGCAAGAACACTATGTAGTGGTGTGTTCAGCAGCCAAAGGCTCTCAGAGTTCTGACAAAGAGCTGTTTGATTTCATGAGCTGCTGGAGGAGGATTCCTTGTTTGGTACAATAATGTACTAAGCCTTAATGTTTTCCAACATCAAGAACCCTTGATCTTCAAACAGTGGAACAGGAAAATCTTGTTGTAGGAGCTGGGTGTAAGCTGTGGGTCCCTGTGCTCCGAGGGTGCTGTTTTGGGGGTTGCATGCACAGGTTCTTTGCTGTGAATTTCTGTTCTTGCATGCTGTGACTGGATTTATCTATTATGTAAATAATCTCTAGCTTTGTATGAAATGGGGATCTCTGTGTGCAGAGTCAATGAGGAGTTCCTCATCCCACCTGCATTTGTTTGATTTCTAGTGATCATTTGGCTGAATCACAGAGAAGTGACATCTGCTGTACTCTTAATACTTTTGCAACCCTGAATATTACTGCTGATCCTGGGCACAAAGTATTTTTCTGATAGGTGTTGCTGGGATTAAATTCAGGCATATTGCAGAAATCAAGATTGAGATTGCACAAAGCTGTTTTTAATGTGAAGAAGAATAGCTGTACACTACTGTGTCCCACTGATACAGATAATGTTACACTTCTTCTGTTAAGTGTAATGCAGAAAAGATTTTTGGTTTAACTTTTAAGTTTGGGGATGTTTAGAAAGTTGATTAGATTGGGCATAGTATTTGTGCATATTTGATCTAGATTAAATCTCTATTAGAATTGAGAAGTGGTCTTCTGGTTAAAGTTGTAAAGTTAATCAAAGCTATGCCTAAGATATAGCTGGGGACTACTCCCCAAACCTTGACTTGCCATCTGGTACACTATCTGCTTTCATTCATCTCTTTGCAGTTGACCTAATTAGCTACTTGACACGGTTTGAGTGGGACATGGCCAAATATCCCATAAAGCAGCCGCTGAAGAATATATCAGAAGCATTAGCAAAGGTAAATTGTACTCCAGATTTTAAGATGTCATGGAGACATGCATGGGGAAGTATGTCTTTTGGCTGCTTGTGATCCCTCCTCTCAGGGCAATCAGTGGGAGCTTTGCCTTTGGTTTAGGCAGGAGCAAGCTCAGAAACACACACTTTGTACTGATATTGTACTGATATTATTATTTTAATTTCTATTTAAATAATAATGATGCATATATTGAAACCTATCCAGCCTGTAAGTATATGGCACTTTATCAGATTCACTAGGGTACCTTGATATATCTTCTGCACTTTAATCCCCTTCATTGTAATTTTATATATATATATATATATATATATATATATACTCTGCAATATTATTCTCCACTTTGGAGGTGTTTTTTGTGGAATTGTTGGTCCAACATTAAATCAAATACCTTCAGGCTGAGTGAATTATTTACACTATCACTTCATTCAGAAAGGCATGAGGTGTTGTTCTTCAACGTAGGTAACAAATAAAACCATGAACGTGCCCCTTAGGTACAGCTGTAGCACACCAACACAACAGCTGACTGAACCCTGCTTTCTGCAGAGGCCTTTGCCCCAGGGGAGCTCTGAGCCCTGCTCTTTCTTGGCCACAGGCTGGTGGTATTAGGGGAGCTGGCAGCTGTGTCTCTGTGTTAAGGTGCAGTACTAGCAGGACTGAGGGGAGAACAAGGCCTCAAGCACTGCTTTGACTCCCTTTTTTCACTTTGTTTTAGCAAGTGACTCAGATAGAAGCAGACCTAAAGACCCGATCAGCTGCCTACAACAACATTAAAGGAAATTTGCAAAGCCTGGAGAAGAAAACGATGTAAGTGTTTTGCACTGGGGATGTGGTTTCTTGGCTGAAGTGCAGGCAATGTGTGCTCACACCCACTCCTGTGTGATGGACCACATGTTCTGGTGGGAGCAATTTTTCTGGCTTTGGGACATGATGAGCATTTCAAGATCCAGTGAACACAGATGGTGGGGTAACTGGTGTGATCAGCATATCTCAAAATCAGCTCAGGGAGACTGAAGTTCCTAATAGGATTTTATTGACAGTGTGAGCAAGCAGTCTTGGAAAAAGTCAACTGTTTTGCTCTGATGGGGATTCAGAGAGTCAGACGTTAGATGAGCAGTGACAATTGATGGATTCCTTTGCCACATGGAGCTGTGCCCTATGTTCTGAACAGCATTTGCAAAGCTCCCATAGGAAACAGCTCTGTCTTGCTTGATCCTGCACCTCACCAGCTTCCCACTTATATTTTTGTTTTCTTTCTTTCCTTCTGTTGGTTCAGGTAATGCACTGTTCAGGCTTCTCAAATGCTCTGTCTCCTGTCTTCATCTGCTTATGGTCTTTGCCTATGTCAGTGCTGATACCTGGGGTTTTTTCTAGGATATCACTGGGGAGGATGGTCAAATCCAGTAAGTAGTAAATTTAAAGCAACTTAGATGATGCTGTGCAAGCCCTCACCCAACACATGCTCATATATGCCAGTGTTCCTACTCAGGATTGGGCACAGGGCACAGGTGGCTGCCTGACACTGCCGTCAGCCAGAGCTCCAGCAACATGAGGAGAGAGAAGAATGGAGACCTCATGGCCAGGGACAATCTTCCTGTCACCATTCCATCCACCTTTAAATGCTGACAACTCTGGTGTCCACCAGTGCTATATAGTTTGGGTTGAACAAACATCTAACAAGTTACCAGCCAGTTAGTTAATACTTAGACTGGCCCAGTGAAGCTCAAACCAAAAAGTACTAATTTAGGTCCTTCTTCACTCCTGCCTCACATCTAGTGCTTTCCAGCCATATACAGCTACCTACTTGTCCTAGGAATTGATGTGACCAGGTGGGCTCAGTCTGTGGAGACCTCCTGCAGGTCCCACCTGTGTGTGAGATTGCTGCTCTCGCTGCTGTTCAGAAGGAGGTGTCTCAGGGTGCTTGTCCATGGCAGTCCAGGAGTGGCAGGTTGCTCTGATGGCTAGGTCTGTACTTTCATGGCTCACTGTGCCTGCAGCATGCTCACACGAGCATCTCAACTTCTCTCAGGCTTCCTGAGAGAGCAGGTGCTTCCCACAAGATGTGATAATGGCTGGGAGCAAATGTGCACTTCCCAAATATTTACACCCTTACTGTAAATGGCGTAATTTTGCATAAAGGACATAAACTGGCCTCCTGCTAGTCACCAATATTGTATATTTAGTAGTAGTTACTTTTTGTTTTTTTAGTTGCAGTAAAAATAACAAAACAGCCAAGTGTAGCTGTGTCCTTTAGCCACCTCCTTCTGGGCCTTCTTCTACCCCAGTATATGCTATTAGCATCTCTACCCACAGCACAATGCCTCCAATGTTCTGCTGCTGAGTTCCTGCTACTGTTATTCTTACTTTGTCTTCTTCACCATAGGGGAAATCTGCTGACCAGGACCCTGGCAGACATTGTGCACAAAGAAGACTTTGTTCTGAATTCTGAGTATCTTATCACGCTGCTGGTCGTGGTGCCAAAGTAAGGCAACAGTGTGTGCACACACCCCGTGGGGATTGAGTCCTAGACCTAAGCACCAGAACCAGGTGATACTGGTCAGGCTGGGGCAGCTCATGAGTGCCCTGACTGGGACACAGGTGGAGCCCTTAGCAAAGAAGAAAGAACAATTTCTGACATGAGTGGTGCTAGCACAAAAGAGCGAGACAAAGACTGCGCCAAAGCTGGAGCAGGATGATTGGCATGAAGGTTTTTAATGGTTACAAGTGGGTTCTCAGTCTCCTGATAGGAGTAATATGAGCTAAAAGAAAACCAGATTCTTACTGGAGCATAGCCAGTTTCTAAAAGGAATTGGACCTGCTCAACTCAGTCTGTCTCTGCTGGCTGTGCCCTTGTAAGTGCCCGCACATAGGATGACTGCTGCCATTGGGGAAGTGACACAATGTTCTCCTCAGGGCCCTACACAAAGCATTTCCTCCCCATATACCCCTGTCCCAACACACACATACAACACCATCACTCTTCTGTCTCTGAAAAGCTATCTGAGGTAAGTTTGTTGATTTCATTATCTGAGTTTATTCATGCTAAAAGGAGACTTCTCTCTTTGCAAACTCTTACCATCCCTCTGTTCCCTTTCTCATGGTGCTGCCATCAGTGCAGCCTAGCACTGGATCAGCTCTGGGATTGCTCATAGCAGATGTAGCACACCTATCCATGGACCAGGGCAGCTTGTGCAGGGGTCCTGGAGCATGGGACACTGTGTGGCAGACTGGAAGTATATGCCACATTCCTCCCACCATCAGCTTCCTGACGTTCACCCTTCCTTTAGCCAAGCCCCAAAGTGAAGTCTGAGGGTGTAGCATTGAGGGAAGCATCTCCTCAGCTGGTGACTAGGAGAGGAAAGGATAGGAGAAGCTTAATGTATCTTAATGATGTAACCCATTAGCTTAATTAAATACATATATCAACATTTGCTTTCTAGTATACAGTATTGATTTACTGTGCTTTGTTTTGTGTTGCTCAAAGGTCAAGCTACCTACAGTGGCAGAAGACCTATGAATCACTCTCAGATATGGTAGTACCTCGCTCCACCAAGTAAGTGAAATTTCAGATTAAGCTCTGTGTTTGTTTTAGAGATCTCATCATGTTTCAGCCCCCAAATTTGTGGATCCTGGAGGAAATTACTAGTCTAATGCATAGGCTCCACATTAATGCATTTGCATTTCAAATAGAAATTAGTTTGTTGAAGGAAAGTACAGATGAAAGAAAAAAGTCTGGTTTTTTTAAATTAGCTTGTTCTCTTTTCTAGAAATCTATTTCATTTTACTTTCAACCAGGCCTTTGCTTCTTTTTGTGTAAAACAGGCAATTTATTACATTAATTGAGGTATAGTTCAGACACATGCAATCACATAGAGCTTTATGGAAAGTACTTTATAAAAAGATTAAACACTAAACCTGCATTTTTAATTGCTTTCTTTTGTAGCATAGAATAATTCAGCATACTGTCATTTGCACTAGCAAAAGCCATATTTACTCATCCTTTCACCTCAGGTTAAAAATCTTTCCTAGAACTTAAATATTCCATTGTTCAGCTCATGCAGACTATGAGATCCAGTCCAGGGCACAAGAGCTGACAGTGGTATTACCTGAAAAGAAGAAGGTGATAAGCACAGAGAAAGAAACAAGCTGTCTTGTCTACTGCCTGTTCAAAAACACAAGTGTGTGTAAAGGTGGGGGAATGTTACCAGGAAACAGAAAAATCAGGCAGGCAGAATGTGTGTGTATTACAGTGTGTTCAGGAACTAAACCAATTGAGTTTTACATTGAGATAGAATAGCCAGTGCAACTAAAGTCATTGTTCCCTGTTTCTGTCACAGCACTTTTCAAAAACTAGGGCATTATTCAGTATCATAAATGAAAATAAAAAGAATTGTAAAAGGGGAAGGTGTGGTAGGTAAAAAAGGCATGAGAGATTTGCCATGTCAAATCACACCAGTGGATTTCCCTCCCACAGAATGATTGCTGAGGATGCAGAGGGAGGACTCTTCACTGTGACCCTGTTTAGAAAAGTGATGGATGACTTTAAGGCTAAAGCCAGGGAGAACAGGTAAGAAGCCCTGACTGCTGGGCAGGGCAGGCCAACAAGAGATGAGGATCAGGGGAGGCTTGCTGTATGTGCAGCATACTGAATCCATCACTGGTTTTAGGACTTCTTGACTGCTTGAGTTGTTGTTGGTCCTAAAGCCACTGAAAAGGCAGAGTGGGAAGGAGCTGTGATAGCAGAATCAGTAATCCTGTTCTTTAAGCTCCAAGTTACAGACTCTGGAATTCCCTTTCTGCTTTCATTCTGCTGAGAGCAGGAAGCTGGCTTTTTGGGGGTGATTTTAACTCCCACCCTCCACATGCTTTAACTTGTGTAATAGCTCGCAACTTCCCATACCTGCTTCTCCCAGGGAAAAAGAAATGAGTGTGCATATTGCCTGGACTAAGGCTTGTGAGAGCAAATGTCATTCAATTGTAGGTTCATGGTTCGAGAATTTTATTATGATGAGAAGGAACTGAAATGTGAAAAGGAAGAGCTGATGAAATTAGCTTCTGACAAGAAACAACAATATGTGAGTAGCACCCTGTGAGCTGGTGGCCCACACAGAGGAGGCAGCCTTTGCTACCAGCATGGCTAAGCACCTCTCTCAGAAATGGCTTTATGCTTCCAACAGTCTCTGGTGAGCTCCACTTAGCCCAAAAAACTGAGGCATGGGAAAAATAACATTATTTGCTCAAGGTCACTTGGGTTTCTGATAGACTGGGATCCACTCTCAGGGTGCCTGGGAACTGTCCCAGCAGCCCATGATGGCCACAGTGGCAGTGTTGGCTGTGGAGCTGCTTCACTCAGCAAGGGCATCAGCACTGCTCTGTTCTCACAGGGCCCCTTACTGCGCTGGCTGAAGGTGAACTTCAGTGAAGCATTTGTGGCTTGGATTCATGTGAAAGCCTTGAGAGTTTTTGTTGAATCTGTCCTGAGGTGAGTAACCACAGAGTGCAGGCAGAGACTCCTGGGGAATTCAAAATGTACAGCTCTCTTCCTGGTGCAGTTCCTTTGTGGAAGGAACCCTTATACACCTTGTTTTGTCTTGCTCAAGGTGCCTTACACACTTCACTCCAGGAGCTCACAGGAGACAATACAGATACAAATCTGATGAAAAAACTATTCTTTGGGGGCACTTACAGTGAAGAGGAAAACAGACACTGTTTAGTTAACTTTTGGCTTAAAAAATACAATGTTTTCCAGTAAGAAAGCAGCATTGTTTCTGCAATGTTCACACCAGTGGGCATGCCTGGAGGCTGAGGAGGGAGAAGGGCACGAGCAGACAGCTGTGCCCCTTCCCAGCAGATGATCATGTGTGTTGTGCTCCAAGGTATGGCCTCCCTGTGAATTTCCAAGCAATGCTGCTGCAGCCAAATAGGAAGTCTGTGAAGCGCCTGAGAGATGTCCTGAACGTGGTCTTCAAACACCTGGATGAAGTTGCAGCAGCAAGCATAATGGATGTATGTATTTGGACTGCAAGTTCATATGCTGTAGCAGCTTCTCTCAGCTTAGCCAAATGAACACTTGCACTGTCCTGGGGTTAGAGCATGCATCTCCTCACATCTTGCAATGACAGGAACCCTTTATGCAGCTCTAGTCCCAGCTGGTTACAGACTGGATTGGGGCAGTTTAGATTATAATGCAGATGCAGAGATTGCTTACATTTCCTGTTGAAGCATCTGATATTTACAGCTACCAGAACAAACAGGTCTACTTAATTATGGCTGTTCCTCTATGTAAAAAGCTTAAAATCTACGATAACATTCAGATCAACACAAGAAAAATTAATTTGGAATGAAATCCTAGGGCTGTGACACCTCTGTCCCCTGTAAAAGGCTGTCATTCATAAATAACCTAGGCTTTCAACTAGCAGCAGTAGTTGCTTGTTCCTTCCCCCTATCTTGAATTACAATTCATAACAATTTAGGCTAAAGCAATAAATGAGCTAGCAGGCCTTCAAAACAGCCTAAAACCAGCAAGCACAGTCCCACTGCATGAAGGGAGGACAGAGATGAGTTGCTGTAGAGCTGAAGCAACAAAAATGCTGCAAGTTCATAACAGCACAGGCATGAACTCTCAATGCTAATTACATTAGGAAGCCTGAAACAAGAAACAGAGCAGATTCTCAGTGGTGAATTCCCCACCTTAAGCATAGCACATAGAAAGCAATCCCCTGGAGCTTGGAACTGCACAGGTTTACTGGTACTAAAGCCATTACTTCCTTTTGCAGCCTGGCATGGACATCCCTGGGTTACAACTGAGTAATCAAGAATACTATCCTTATGTCTATTTCAAGATTGACCTCAGTCTTCTTGACTGCAGTTAAGGAAGAATTGCTCAAGCTTCATCTATGAATTTTCAAGACTCTCATGTTACCATAAACCAAACTTTAGCTGCTGAAAGTCGAATTAAAATACAGATGCTGTAGCAGGATGATCTTCCTACCACTTCTAGTAATTTTTACAGTGACTACAATTTACATTATCTCTTATTCATAGTTTTACAAAAACGTATTTCAGAGGCAGAGGTACTATGGTAGTATTTATTTTTTTGGTAAATTACAAAGATGGAATATCTACTGGACTTGAAATAAAACAATTTAAGAAGTGTGGTGGCTAATGGATCTACTAGGTGTATACAGTCCTCTTTTTCTAACAAAGCAAACTTAAAAAAATGCAAACAGAAAAAAGTAGAAAGCATCAGAGCAAAGCCCAAAGTTCCTTTAACTTAACAAAAAAAACCCAAAAAGCTTAAGAGGAAAGATCCTCAAAAGTGCTGTGGAACTTATCATATGATTTACAGTCCCAAGTACTTATGAGTTTAGTTTTTGCTAAGGTATTTCAGTTAGAACAGTTCCATTACAGCTCATCTGCTGGGATGATTTAAGAATTGGGGCACACCTCCTGCATGGAATCAGCAGTTACTGCTGGCTGCCTGTGGTTCTGACACTGCCTTTCATGGGGATGAGCTATGGGCAATCTCTTAGGACACCAGATGACAAATAGCCAGATTATGTTATTTCCTTGAAAGAAGGGGAATCTTTCAACTCTTCCATTCCTTATTTATAAACAAGCTGATCACATCAGGGTCACTGTCACTTCAATTGACACCAATATACAAGACATGAAAAGCAATATAATAATAGTATTTTTATTTAAAAAACAGCAGCAAACATCCCTATTCACAGTCTTGATTCCCCTTCCAAAGGAAATAACAATTTCAGATCAAAACAATGACAGATGGGAAGTAAAGAATTACCCAATTTGCTGGAGACAGCACCAGGGTGGTTTTCTGTTAGCACCTGAAAATCCTTACACCCTCAAACACAGATTAGCTTCATCACTAATCCAGGGGAAAGACCAACAGCTCCCAGCACCTCTCATTGCAGCAGCAACCCCACTTCCCTTGTATTCATGATCTTATGAAGTCTGGCACAAAGAAAGAGAAAGCCCCTGAGAAGGAATAGGAAAAGGAAGACTGAAGAGCATTTAAACTAAGATTGTCCATCTTATCAGGCTTTAGGCCAAACTGTCAAGATCTCACAGCAAGGAGGTGGTTTAAGACTCCCCTCTGCACAAGCCTCTCTATTCTACAGTTCACTTTCAAGAGTCATCCAAAATGGGACTGCTTGTACTATGTGCACCTTTCTTACTCTATGCAAGACTAACGCTGTGTGTCAAAAATATTTTATTCTTTAATTGAAACAGAAGCTGAGCAGGTTCCAACCTCCATGAAAAAAATTACAGTTAAAATTGGTTACACTAATAGCCTCCAGTAACACTCAAACAGCACATTATCAACAAAAGATGTTCCAAAGAAATATTCCACATTGTCCTCAAAATATTTGTTACACAGAATACAATCAAGTTTACTGGTTATGACAATTCATAGAATTTCTGCAATGTTTTCTTGAGATGCGTACAGCCCACTGCTGCAGTGCATCCAATAGCACAGTGTGGCATGTGCTACTTCTCCATGAAAAGGCCACTGAAATATCTGTCTGATTGTGATCCAGGCTGCAAACTGCTGCACAGGCTCTCCCAAGAACAGAAGTTTCTTGAAGATCTCACAGCTCATCTTTACCAAAGTCATCCAGATCCACATCACTGAGATCAATGTCATCTTCAACTGGAAGCTGTTAAAAAGGGAAGGTTTTGAGTACATGTTTAGAAGTGCTTAATGTCAGGAGATCCCTAAGTTGGAAAGATTCTTACTTCATCCTGAGAATAAAGCTCTGTCCTGTCATCTCTTTTGTTCAGAAAACTCCAAGTGCACCAAGCCAGGACAAGTGATCAGAGGAGGTTGTTTTTAATTGACCAAAATACTCCAGATGAAGGCTATACAAATGAATTCTTTAACAAAACTGCTACTATATTCTGTGTTTATATCTATCTGAAGTGTACTAAAGGACTGCAGTAACTTTGGTTTTTACATCAATGGTGAACCTTAAGATGGCAGACTTGGGTGACCATGTTGTTTATTCACAGGCTTTACCTGACAAGCTTTCTGGCATTAAGACCTTGATGACAAGGTAAGCATATTGCAGAACCCAAGTCCCCACAACACAGGGGTCATGAATGCATGCACTACCATCTCTTAGTCAGCACTGGAAATACATTTCTGCCTCAAGGGATTCAGCCTACAGATCACATAACAACAGGCACAAACATTTGGTCCCACAATGTCAGATGATCAATGTACCATTTGGTCTGGATTAAGATAATGGGAAACCATCAACACAATCTTGTAGAAACAAGAACTTTCACACTGACAGGTGTTAGTTACTCTATCCTGTCACTTCTGAATGCAGCAATTCCTCAGCACTTTCAGAAATGGAGCACCTCTTACCTCACCATCTTTGCCATCCCAAGGTTCAACTGAATGAATTTTGGGGAAAGCTCCACCACCCACTGGTGCTGTAGAACCACGACCAACGGAGAGTTCCCTAAGAAAAAGCACATAAAAGGTAAATTTAAGTAATTCCTCCAACCTCTACTCACCTGGAACAGAACCTGCTTCAGATAAGAGGAATACAAGTTCAAGATTTCATCTCTTTAAGTAGATCTAAACTGTCTGAATGCAAAAACTTCAAGAAGCAGAAAATTACAGAGCCCTTAAAGTTGCACTGAAAATTTACAACTGGATTCAAAGACATCTCTGTGAGATACACTATTTCATATTTCAGCAGTGTAAAAATCACAGGTAAGTGCAGCCTCTTTAACAGTTTATCATTTAAGGCAACTCTAAGGGGAGCCTATAATTCTAGTTCTAGAAGTCACTTGCAAGTGTTAGTTGAAATCACCAGTGATCTTCTTTAGTGGAGACAACTTCCATGGTTCCAAAGGGTATGAGGTAACCAACTTCATTTGAGACACTCCATCCTGAACTTGCTAGTTAGGCTTGCTCAAAAAGCCCAGCATTAAAATCCTGAGGAGCTAATCCCTCTGCATCTTTCAGAGGAAAATAAGACTGAATTAGCATTCTTCTCCAAGTTCACAATTTTTATGCTCTTCACAGTGCCAATTTCCTTATTTGTAGTCAACACTACTGAGACTGCCTATTAGGTTGCAGGAGCTGCCTACAGCAGCTGAGTGAATGGCTAGCCACACCAGATGTGATTATACTACTTTCTCTAAGCAGCACAGCTGACCTGAAGTGTCAGGAAGAGATTATTCCAGCAAGCAGTACTGCATGATAAGACAATACCAAACCAATTACCTAATGCAATAGAAGCTGTTAAATTGGCTGCTGTGTCCTGGAAGCACCCTCAAGCCTCACCCAGGATTCACTAAGATGGACTTTACAGACTAAAAAAATTTGCCATGTCTGATAAAGGTAGACACTTTCACATGCATTAGTACAAACTGTCTAGCATTTCTCTTCTTGCATCTGTATCCTGCATATAACTTGATGCCCTAAGAATGTTCCTTTTTTTTGGCATTAAGATGAAACTCTGATCACTTTCACAGGTAAGAAAACTGATTCCACTAATCCAGCAGGAGCTGCATTCAATTAATCTGTTTCTTATGGCAAGGTGGAGAGAGGCTGTTGCATTTGCTTTTGCAATTCCTGTGGCTGTTCTCTGCCATTCTCAAAGGACAGACATAGAAATAACACTTCTAATGTTAGGTCTCAAGGGCTCTAGCATAACTTATGGCAGCTGGTACTTTATGTGGAAGCAGAGTTCCTACTTCACTTTGACCACACTAAATAACAGTTTAAGTTTAGCTGCTGTGTTTCAGTGCTGATGCCACCATCATCCTCTCCATTTCCTTTCCCTAATCCATTCTTCCCAGCACTGGCTCTTGCTCAGCTATACAACAGGTAGTTTCATGGGACTTGTGCTGAGCAGTGAGCTATTGACTTTTTGGATGGATTGTTTCAACTCTCCTAATCAATTTATCAAATGCTAAGGAAAATGGAAAGGTGGGAAGGGGAAGACAGGACCAAACTGAATCAGAAAGATGAACAGCAACATATACAACCTCAAAAACTCAACAGCACCCATTGCAATTCCCAACCAGGGGACTATCCAATTACTAATGACTAGTCAGAATGCACCATTTGTAACAAATGGAATTCATCAATAAGTTATTTCTTAAGTTACCAGAGAAACAGAATTTTTCAACATCAAAGTCCACTTCTGTTTTCAAATATTGTATTAAAACTACCTATCTTAGTCTAAATGGCCAACTTAATTCTGCAAACCACAAAAAGGTAATGACTGTTTTATTGCAATCCCCACTGAAACCACTCCCTTACTCTGCTGAATTCTCATCTTAATTCTCTTAACCATGCAAGTCTTGTCTGATGCAAGAGAGTATGCTTTTGATCTAAAGGGTCATAGCCCCAGATACAGAAATATTTAAGTCACTTAAAAGATTTCATACCTGAGAAACTCATTAATTCCTTGCTCACTGAATGATCCTTTCAGAAGAGCAAATTTCATCTTCCGAGCATTAACAGCTGCCATTGCTGGATACCCAAAGCCTCCAATCCCCAGAGAGCTCTCAAGATCTGGCTGAGCACCTGCTTCTGTCCACAGCCACCTTAAGGAAAAGATGAAATAGAAAGTTAATAATGAGGATAGGCACTACAGTAATTTTCAAATCACACATCCTGCAACCCTACAGAGTTCAAGCAGGGCTCTGCATTGCCCTTGACACTTTCAAAGTCAGCATGGAAAAGGAGAGTCCTGATCTTGAACCTTGCAACAGAAGAAAGCCCCTTTCAGCAGCACCTCTAGGCCAGTCCCACCCACAGAGCCACCAAAAGCTGGATAACAACAGCCACTAAACACAGTGCAGGGGAAGAACTATTGTAGCAACCTGAACACACTGCTACACTTTAGCCAGTATTAAGGGGAAGGTTTAAAACTAAGACACAGACCTGAAGATTACAAAGTCCTGCCCAAATATCACTATGGAGAATTTCTAGCTAAGGACACTCAATCTCAGTTCCTCTCATCTTAGCAAGTCCCCTGAGGAACCTCTGGAATAAGCCAATTTCAGCATTTTCCCCCAGGCTTTCATGCCACTTTGTTCTTCTTCACAGCAGTCAGTGTGAGAGAACGGCTCTCACTTTCCTGAGAAGTCCCAGAGATCCTAACCTGCACCTGAGAAAAGGAGCAGTAAAGGCATAGCCTGCTGGCCTGTTTCTTTGAGAGCATGAAACATGTTAATAAACTGCAATTTACTTGCTTTTTTGAGAATTCAACAGTTACACTGGCAGACTCACCAGACCAGCAAAAGTCAGTAAAAGAAACCTCCCTAAAAGACTTGAGTATTCAGGACAAGAGTAAAAGATGCTTAATCTTATTAAAGCTTAGATCTCACTTGTAAATGCAGAATTTGAGAGGTAGATTTAAAAAGAAAAGAAAGGAAAAAAAACCAAAAAACCAAAAACAAAAAAAAAAAAGGTTTTTTTTGAAGTCACAGCATTCCTTTCTCCAGTAATTAGTGAAATACCAAGATATGCTGCCCTGAACAAGGAACAACTCTTTCTTGTAGCTGAACAGGTATCATACACATTTTATTCCATTACCCCCAGAAATGCTCACATTTTTTCCAAGATGACCAATGGACAATAACACTTACCCCCACAATTTCTTTTTGTATTTTTCAGCCATTTTTAACATGACATCCAGGTAAGAATTTCTTCCTGAAGCTCCTGTTTGTTAAACAGAATTGGACAAATTAAAAAACACAGCTACATACTTTAAAGCTACATGCTTCTTTTTCTGCTTGCTTGTACGTGTACCTGTGTCAAGAATATGAGGCAGGACAGAAATGATGCAGAGCTGATGAGCATCACAAGTACTCTTCAGAACATCCTCACTAATTATCTAGAAGAAAGCAACAGAAACTCAATGACAGTAAGACCTGGTTCTTCAGTTGTGACTGTATTCTCTCCAACAGCCTAATAACTCCATCCTGCAAGGTAGTAAGCATTGAAACAACTTGACACAAAAGCTTACAAGTCTTTTTTTTCTACTTCACTGGTCCCTCAGTACAAGAGTAATTCACAAAGTCTTCTGTTGAGACTTGCAGCAACAGGAATCTACACAGTACCAAATAAAGCTTACAGAAAGCACAGTCAATGTCACTTCTTGCTCAAAACCACTGTTTTTGCCCAAGGTTGGAAAGAGCAGCCTCAGGCCCATGTGAATGCCTGTGGGCACATGGAGAGCCAGTACATGCAGCCTTTGCTGGGCATGAGGATGTTCAAGCAACAGTAACACAAACACTGGTTTTGTGGGATCTGTCTCAAAAAGGAATTGACCCAGTGACCTACACCAGTGGTCTCCAACCTTTGATTGTGCATTCCACCAGTAAATAAGTTTCTAAATATACAGCCTCTGATATAAAGAAATCAATTACAAGCATATACACATACATCAACATGTACTGCTATATTAATATTATAAAGCATACAAAATAAGAAAAATAGGATGAGAAAGATGAAATAAGAACCATATAAAAATAGTATCCTAATGTTTATTAACAGTACAGATATTTTTTGGTTTGTTTTCTTCCTGTATCCAAATGGACTGTCTTGCCTGTACCTCGCTTTGGAGACAAGTGACCACCATATGAAATCTACCAACAGCAAGCTGGTGGTGAAAAAAGAAGTTGCCTGACAGAGGGTGGAGTTTTTTGGATAATAAGCAAAATTATTCATCATGCATCTCCTAACAGCTTGCAAATGGCAAGGCTCTGTCCTCTTATTGTAAGAAAAGAGATGGAGCACAGTACTTTACTTTTTCACTCATTCCTTAAGAGCACATTCAACACCCTGGCATTAAGACATCTTGTCAATGTCTTCACTGTATCAATTCTGATAATTTTCCAGGCAACAACAAATTCATAGTAGTAATGAACATTCAGCTTTTTGTTATTCAAAACTTGTCATCCTTCACCATTTGGGGCAAAACAATGCAGAAGCACCACACTTAGGCAGTTTTATTTAGATTTCATATAGATCTGTAGCCAAGAGTAGGATGGAAAAGCAATCTGAGAAAATGATGTACAGGTACCTCCAGGAGCTCAGGTGGTGGTGCATTATCAGAAAATAGATCCAGAGCACGAGAAACGATATCAGATCTAGTTCTCCCACCATCATAATCAACAGGGTCTTCTCCTTTCTGGAAGATTTTAATGGTGGGAAATCCACGAATCTGCAAGACAAGTTTAAACCATCAAATAACCTGAATATTTATGGTGGAAATTATCTGCTTGTCTCATGTCCTCTAGGCTAAGAGCAGGGAAGAGATTCAACATCTTCGTGTATTGAGTCTCACATGTTCTAGCTTAATTTTAATTTTGTAGCTTCCTACCTTTTCAACAATTTCAAACAAGGTGAATGTACACTAAAATGCTGCTTTGGGGTTTAGGCCTGATAAAACAGCAATGGTTTCATCTCAATTTAGATGGACCAAGCACTGCAGGTTTAAGCACCATAAGAATTATCTTTAACCTTATTAAACTTCAATTTCCTTATTTGTCTAGTGATAGACAACATTGGGCCTACATGGCCTACAAGTGGACCTTAAGGTCCTTCTGCTGCACTTGCAGTAAATCTTGCTAGTTCCCTCTACATTGTCAACCATGTGCACTTAGAGGGAAACTGCAGCACACTGTAAGCTCCGTGGACTGTAGTAAAAATTCAAGAGTATCCATTCTCTTTTGGAGTGCAACACACTTGATCTGGGCAGCTGATATTGTAGGAGTGATCCCTGATAACTGGCTCCAAGGATTCCAGATGTCCAACCAGCCTACAGTCTCAAGAAAGAGACCTCTCACTCTAGATGATAAAGGTATACAAGATGTTTTGCCAATGAACAGCTTCCCTCCTCAGCAACATCCACAATAATAATTTTTCTCTTTCTCCATTTATTTATGCTGTTACTGACATTCATTAATTATTTGTGGGAAACAAACTGAATGTGTCACCTACTTTTGGCTCAAAACATTTAAGCAGTACCAGATTAAGGAACAGTTCAGTAAGGATTGAATAGAAATCTGACTTGGTAGAAATGGAAAGAAAATTGTAACCACTGCAGAGCACACTCACCCCGTATCGGCTTGCCAGCACCTGATTGACTGTTGCATCTACTGCAGCCAGCTTTACTTTTCCTTTTGTTTGTTCCTTCACCTCAGTGGCAGCAGCTGCCCATTCTGGCTCCAGGCTGAAAAACAGAGAGTACAAGTGCCATAAGCTCTCTCAGACCTAGCAAAAGTACACCACACTTCAACATTATGTAGCATGCTTTGCTCAAGAAAAAAAAAGTCTCTTGCTGAGAATGACAGCTAAGAGGGTTATCTAAACAAGGCTGATGTCCTTCATCTGAAGGACCTGAAAGTTTAATATAATTTCCAGACATTATTTCTACTGATAACTGGGAATTTTACTGCTAAGGAGGAGTGCAACCAGAGCAGTACCAAGGGGCTCTGAGCAGAAGCCCAAAGATAATTTTTTGAGATCACCTTACTTCTACTATACCAGAGATTCAAGGTCTCTTTTAGGAGATTAAGGGTATTACACAAAACAGGCACTAACAGGAACAGAATTGTTAAAGTAAAACCTCATTTACTTTTTGCAGTGCCCACACCATGGGGCATAAAACTCCACCATCCACACATCGTCGCTGTTTATGACATTCTTATCAAAGCTGTCATCAGTCAGCTCAATCACATCCTTCTTATCTCCGCTCCCCCGGCTCTGTAAGAAACAAACAGACCCTCACGTAAGAAGTAACCAAAATTGGCCTCCCACACAACTCCTGTGTGTGTTACATTGAACCAAACGATCTTTATTTGAGATACAAAACAGGCAGTGTTAGGTCATACAACTTTCCCTTTTTGAAACTGACAGTACACACAGCCTAATCACCACAGCATTTTCAAGACACGGCAAATGAACCTTCTCTTGAAAAAAGAGAAATTGAGTCAAAGTGACTACCAAGATGATGTGGAAACACTTTTTCAGTTCTTCATGCACTGATCTGTCCATGAACAAAATGCTCCCCATCCCCCACCTCCATCTGGAACCAAGTCCTAGTTTCCAGGCAAAACAAACATGTGGGAGTATGATACACACTACAGGGTACAGTCCACCCAGGTCTTCTATGTGCCACCCTAAGAACATCAGAATGTACTTGCACCACAACTCAGAAATAGTAGTAGGAGCCAGAAGCTTTCCAATTTACCTTCAGGGAGAAAACCAGCAAGCCAACTTCAGAAAAACACCACCAAGTTAAAAAACCTTAATCTGTCTAATTTAGATTAGGATTAGCCAAATGGTACCTGAACCACCTGGAGAATGGGGCAAAGAGAAACCCCAAAGTTCAAGGGCAGATGAACCTGGAGAGTAACAGCCCCATACACCAGTACACACTCAGACCTGACTAGCTGGAAAGCAATTTTTCAAAGAGGAACATGAGTGTCCTGGTGGACAAGCTGAACATGAGCCAGCACTGCAATCCTGTAGCAAAAGTCTCCCTGTGGCAACAGCCTCCCGAGCTGCACTAGGCAGAGACTTGCCAGAAGTCCAAGGAGGCAATCTTCTGCTCAGCACAATGTGAAACACCTAGAGTGCTGAGTCTAGGTCTAGGCTCCTCCACAGGACAGGTATGCACACACTGGAGCAAGTCCAGCCAATGGTCAGAGCTGATTAAGGGCTTTGAGCATCTGATATGTGATGAGAGGGTGCAGGAGATAAAGAAAACAAAGGCAGACTCTTTGCTGCAACAAGAGACAATAGGGATGAAGCAGAAACACAAGAAGTACCATTCTATGATTCTATAACCTAAAACATAAGAGGAAATATTTCTACTGTGAACAAAGTCAAACATGGAACAGGTTGCCTGGAGAACACAGCCCATTTGGAGTCTCAGTTCTTGCAGACACAACTTTAAGGGACACAGCCCTGAGCAATCTGCTCCAGCTGGCCCTGCACTGGGCAGGGCACCTGGACTAGATAAAACTCCAGACATCCCTTCCAATTCTGACTGAGTTCAGAGCTTTGATCTCCTGTACAAGACAGTCCCCAGCTGAAAAATGAACACCCATTCCCTCCAATACCTGTTTGCCAGAGCTGTATCCTCCACTTCTGCCACTAAGACGTTCTTTCACCAGGGACCGAAGAGCACTCAGGGCAGCATCGACAATGGCATCACTCGTCCTGCCACCTGCAGTGCAGCAAAACAAGTGATCAAACCATCAAACAGCCAGTTTAAGGTATGCTCCTAACTTAATTACAAACTTAATCCTCCCTCACCCTAATGATCTTACAGGAAAAGCAGGACTGGGCTATGAGTGATACAGTACTAGTGGTGGGACATCTGACTTAAACACAAGCAGCAAGACTGACTTCTCTACATCTTTTTATTACCTGGCTTTTCTGATGAGAAGTGACTATGGCAAGTTCCAAATAAACAGGAAGAAAAGACTGATTCCTTGAAACTCCCTATCAAGCTCCAATAACTATGAACTGCAGGTGGGACTGTTAGACAGTGCTAAGACATACACAATTTGGTCAAACCCTTCCCACCCATCTATCTCTCCATTACTGCAAGCACTAGAGAGGAAGAAAAAACCACACAACACAGCATTAATAGCACCATGAATACTGCATTCAGGGAAGTTTTTAGGCATGCAAGATCTAAAAATTCATCATATTTACCCTGATAATCCTCTGCTTTGTTTTTGTTGGCTCCAAATATCTTGATGGTTGGAAACCCTCTGACTCCATACTGTCCACCCAAGGACTGATGTTTATCTGCATCTACTGCACCCACTTTCACTACACCCTGCAGAAACAAAATAAAAAATTACACACTAAGAAAAAAGACTTATATTCTCTGCTGAGGGCACAAGGGAAGGGGGAAGAGAGAAAGGCAGTTATTAGGACTGCAACAGAACAGATGTATGTTACCCCACAAGCATTAAACTACAGAACACTATAAATGTCCACTTTGTTCTTCAGCATGAAAAAATAAACTTTAAATTGTTTGGGCTATTATTTAATTGGATTTTTTGTTTGGTTTTCCAAGGAGAATATATATATTTCACATAGGTAAGACTTCAGCTAATCACAACATGTCTAATTCTTCTGTAATTAAAAAAATGTCAACACCAATGGCTTACAAAGTTGTTTTCAGTCCTAGAGAACAGTAATAGGAATTCACAGGGACAGAACTGACTTTATTCCTCTACAATTCAATGGCTTCCTTTAAAAAGGATACAACAAACCAAACAAAACAAAAGTCCTGAGTTTTCAAGTGCCTGAATAACAGTTTTCTGTCTAGACAAGCATGATTAAAGTGATAATGGTTGTAAGGACCAAACCCCTCCAGGTTCCCAATCCAGATGCCAAAACAGCCAAACTCTTCAATCCACTTCTACAAACACATTTGAAAGGCTTAACTTACTTTTAAAGCTGTTGCTGCTTTCTTCCATTCAGGGGTTAGCCTTTGACAATGCCCACACCTTTTTAGAAAACAAACAAACAAAAACATCAAAAAATTGTAAATGTCATTCAGATCTGACACCTATTTCAGTCACAGCCAACTGTAGGAGACTGAGGATTTACTAATGAAAACAGCCTGTGGCACAAGATCATACCATCACTCAGGAATCTAAAGAAAAACCTCCACATTGTATAGACTAGAGCAACACTAGAAGAGGCACAGCAGGACTTCCCCTAAAACTCTCAGTCCAGACAGAGTCAAGCTGTTGAAATAAAAGGCCATTTTCTCCAGAATGTGGAGTTTCAGATGGCAGTATCATAGAGGATTTGTACAAAGATGGAACATATATATCACCAGAATTTAAACGGAATAGACTCCATACTCTGGACAGTTCTGTTCCTGAACAGAACAGGAGACAAAGAGGGACACTAAATTAAGATGCACAAAGCCAGTATTTTTAAATGGAAATTGGAAATTTAAAGTGTGAATCTATACCTGTGCTTTCACATCAGAATTAGACTCAGAAACACAGATGTGAGAGACTGTCACTTACCTACTGCACTTTAATCACTCATTTTTAATGCTAATTTAACCAGAAAAAAAATCAAGTAGAAAAATGGCATGGGTTTAATGCCATTTATGCCATACCAGACCCTATTTGTCAACTTGAAATGTCAATTGCTGCCTTTTTCCCTCATGAAAATATTTAAAGCAGGAATCCCAAGTACAGCTATTTTGCAACTCATGAGGCCATCAAAATGACAACTGTGCTGCCAACAACTGAATGAAACCTTGAGCTGATCAGCAGATTCCTGTGCTGCTCCTCTGTCATAAGAACAAGCAAGTACCCAGCTGCAGTCCTTACCATGGGGCATAGAACTCCACGAGCCACAGGCTCTCACTCTGAATGACCTCCTTGTTGAAGTTAGTTGGTGTGAGCTCTATCACATCATCACTGGCCGAATATAAACCGTTAACTGCCAGGAACAAAGTGCAGCTTACTGTGCCTACAACGAAAAACAGAGACATCAGCAGTCCTGTTGAACATTTATGACTCTCCTGTTGCCATGGCTAAATCATTTCCCCACTCTTTACAAATCAGCAGTGGTGGGAAAGGATTCCTGTTAGATCAGATCAAAAAGGAAGTTAAGGCAAGATACATGTTCTCCCTCCTTGCTTCAAACATGATTCCATAGGATCACATAAAAGAGGGTCTGTGCCTAAAGCTAGCTGGAGTTACACCACTCTGCTGTGGCTCTGCAGAGAGACTCGTGTCCAAGCTCCTACCCTAACTCCTGCTGGTACCAGACCACCTGGAATTCAGCTATATTTTCTTTCAGTTTTTATAGAAGCTCCTAAGCCAATTGTTCAAACCTCTTGCACAACAGGCACTCAAACACATCTTTCATGGTATCATATTATGCAGAACTGTCCCAACTAGGCTTGGCACAGTTATACTAACTTTAGGACCAGCACTTGATGCACTGGTAGTACATCATTTTCACTCATGAGGAACTTACTCTACCATTGATTCATGTCTTTAGGAACAGACTGGAGAACAACAGCTAAATCTCTCTGGTTAACAACTCAAACACCCTGAGAATGCTAAAAAAATAGCATGGAAACATAGAAGAAAATTGCTGTTTCTCATGGCTTTGTACTTCTGATAATTTCTGGAACTTATTATTGCTTGAGACTTTGCACATAAAATCTCTTAATTCATCCTTCTACCTAGTAAGAGATTGAAAGATGACTTGAGGAGATGATAAGCATCTCTGTAACAAAATCCACCCAGCAAAATACTTCTCTTAATCCACTAAAAACTGGAGGGAGGAAGAGTTCAGACGCCCAAGTTAGAAACAGACATAAAAAAGCTTTGCTGCAAGTGGTTAATAACTTGAATGGGAAGCTGCATATTCTCTCTCAAGACTCAACATGAGAGAAAAACAGGTCAATGATGCAGACCTCTACAGCACACTGTCTCTACAGACTGCACAGCATCACCTACACTTTATTAGTCCCATGCACTAAAAGCCAGTTTCATTACCCCTGTCCTGCAGGAGACTGAAGCTGACAGAAGTAACATCTTCCAGGATACTCAGGAATCAGTACTGAATTGCCATACTATAAACCAGTGCCCTCTCCACTGCACCACTACCCCACCCTAATGGTTTCTTCTCGCAGGAGGACCCAACTCTTTTCTTGTGGGGTGATCAAAACCGGTTTCCACCACCAGATGTAGGTGTCAGATTGGCTCTGTCTCTTCAGTACACCCATACACAAGCAGCACTTAGTCAGCATTTATCAACTGACTTCCAAGGCGATCCGTGGCTGTCACAGCATGTTACGGTGACCTACAGTAGCAGCTGCTGCTGGGGTAGAGTAAGAAAAAATGGATGGAAAAAGCTCCATAAATGTTACAGTCACTCTCAATAGAAAAAACTTCCTCTAGACAGAATGAGACCATTAAATTGAAACTGGCATATTCTTGCTTCAACTTTTAGGTGATCTCTGGCAGAATACACTCAGCCACTTCTGTCCCTTGGAAGAGAGAAGTTCTAGCTTATGAAAATACACCTGCTAAAGAGAACTCACAAAAGAAAGTACATGGTAAAATGCACTTAGTCTCCTATCACTGCATTTTTTTAAACTATGAATCATGAATCGGTGGCATAACTTTCCTTTCTACATTGAAACATTCAAGGTTTAATTGAACTTCAACAAAGATCATTTTCCTATAAGCACCAAGCCAGATAAATGCAAATCTGTCCTTGTTATTAAGGAAAAAAGAAATAGATAATCTGATTTCAAAAGCTGTTTTCTAATGTAAACAAATCACACAGACAAAAGCATCAATAAACCAGCTAAGGCAGCTCCATGCTGGTATTACTAGTCCTAATTGAAGTTGCAAGTCGGTAGACCTATCAAAAAGAAAGCTTTTGTCACAGGATGGTAACGATTTTGTGAACTTCCTCCTACAATTATCCCCTCCTGCAGCAGAGCTCGGGGTGCCGAGGCGCTCACATCCCCGCACACGTGCACTGGGATACACAGCGTGGGGCAGAGCCGCCGGCACCTCCGGCGTTTCCAGGGAATCGCTCACCGCCGGCTCCGGCACGGCGGGGCCGGGGTGGGAACGCCAGCCCCCCTCGGCTCCCCAAAGCACCAGCCAGGCACGCACTACACTGCCGCTTACTTAAATCACTCAAATCAAAGAAGGTCCTTGATTAGGATGAGAGATAACCACCATTTTCTTTTCTTGGGTTTTTTTTTTTTTTCTTTTTTCTGCTGGATCTTTAGGATCTCTCTGCCTGTGCTCCGCTAACCCACCGAGCACCCCCCGGCCCCGCGCAGAGCCCGACCGCGACTGCGAGCGCTGCCCCCAGACTCCGCGGGGTTGGGAGCCCCCTCCGAGACCAAATCCGGCCCATGACCCACCACCCCTCCGGCAAACACAGCAGGGCACTGAGTGCCGTGTCCAGTCTTTCCTTAAACACCTTCAGGGACGGTAACTCCACCACCACCCCGGGCAGCCCATTCTATATTAGCTACTCACCCTGTGTGTGAGGAAGTTCCTTCCAATGTCCAATCTAAACCTCCCCTGGAGCAGCTTAACTCTATATCCCCTAGTCCTACTGCAAGCTGCCTGGGAGAAGAGGCCGATCCCCACCTGACTACAACCTCCTTTCAGGAGGCTCTTCGCTCCGCCCGCCGCCCCGCAGACCCGCCGCACGGCCCCCGGCCCCGCTCCCTCGCGCCGCGACGGGGCCCGCAAAGCCGGGGAAAAGGAAGTCGCGTTCCGCCGCGTCCCGCTGCCCCCTCAGCCCTCCCCCCAGCCCCTCACGGCTCCTACCCCACCACAGCCGGCCCGCGCCGCGCACCCCCATGGCTGCCCCGCTGCCTCGGCCGCCGCCGCCGCCACGGCCTGCGCGCCCCGCTCCGCTCCGCCCCGCCCGCGCCACGCGCCCGCCGTGGCCGCCGCGCATTGGCCGCGCCAGCGCCCGGGCAGCGCCGCAGCCAATGGGGAGCGGCCGCGCCAGCGGCTGCGGCGCGCGGGGGTGGGGAGGCGCCGGGGGGCGGTGGCGGCGGCCGGGCAGGGCAGGGCGGGGCGGGCGTTGGGAGCTGGCGGGCCTGCGGCCGTGGTGCAGGTGGCCATGGTGACCTCTGGCGCGCTCTGGTGCCCCGAGCAAAGCTCCCTCGCTCTGCTTCCAGCAGTTTCCGAGGATCTTGCCCCGTGCAGAGCGCCCCCAGCCGCTCCCGCCTCAGCACGGGCGGGCGTCCGGGCCTGGGCCCGAACCCGCGCAGCCCTTCAGGGAGAAGGAGGGCAGGCCAGGGGTTTATCCTGTTAGGTGGCCGAGCTGCTTTGCTGCAGCCTCTGTGAAAACCAAGGCAGGGATCTAGATCTGAAAAAAGAAAAAATAAAAAATGTTTTCAAGTCGCAAGCTCACGTGTAGAAATTAGCCCAGTTGAATCTTGCTGCGGTCTGGAGAAGTAAAAGCGGGGGAGGAGACTAGTGCGTGCTGATAAGAGCACTTAAACCCCGGGTGACCTGCCTGCATCCGACACACGCTTGGAAAATTTGGGTCCAGCTGCGCATTATGTAGTGATCCTATAGTATGAAAAATCAGCTTCCCAGTTAAAAAACACTGGAAACAACTGATTCGAAAAGCTAGTATTCCAGCTTCCCCCAAAGACGGCACACTGCAGGTGGGCCCTAGGGTTTGGGGCTATATATTGGGCACAAATCCAGATAAAGGCTTTTGCAGGACTAGGATTACACGACTAAGTGAGCTGTGTAGTAATAGTAGCTGAATTTAACGTACCACTGAAATAGATTTTTTCAACTGTTGGATCTGAAGTTGTCTAAATTTTATCCCCATCCACACCCCCACTGCTTCATGCTCACCAATAGCACTTTTCAGTACACTTCAGTCCTGGTTTTTGAGAGAATTAAGTTGTTGGCACGGTAAGAACAGACAGCCGTTTTCACCCTCAATTTTTTTTTTTATTTTTTCCAGAAATGGTGACACAGAGATACATGGAATAAATATTTTAATCAGAATAGTTACAAAATACTGACGTTTTGCCATTTCAGACTGCTGAGCCATGGACATGGACATGTCCATTTCCATAGACAGACTGCTGAGCAGGCAGATTCAGGTTTGTGGTACTTCGTAGCTCTTAAGACAAAACATGTTTATTCTTTTACTGATTCCTAAAGCAAACGGAGCTGCTTTGCAGACCATCAATAAGTATTTCTCTAAAGTCTCTCCTACGTTCAGCTGGCACGGTGAAAAAACTAAACATGGGACATCAGGGCACTATTGAGCAATTAGCATGGCGTTAGCTCCAGGTAAAATTCTCAAACCCAGAATTCACAAAAGAATCATTTCATGGCGTGTGAATTAGCAGAGAAAAATGAGAATTGGGGGTGAGGGGAGAGAATGGCCAATAGAAGGATCTGCATAAGGATAAAAGTGATTTCTTTTCCACGGGTGTCTGCTATAGTAAGTTGAATGGTTGTATTTAACATTTCTATAGCACTGAGAAGCATGTGTTAAAGTACTTTTTGCCGAATAAGAACCTTTTAAGACAGATTTTTACTACCTCGTTAAATTCCTGGTGAGTTTCTGCAGGAAACGGTTCTACAGGCACAGTTCAACATTTTTATGTTTGTTCTGGAAATACACATAAGATAGTGCTGATAAAACCTGCACCATGACAAATATTAGTCGAGTGATAAATAACGGTGGAAACAGGGAAACGATAGAAGCTATGTGACAAATGAGTTGCCTTCAGACAAAACGCATTAAAGGTGGTAATGAGCCCTCGTGGGCCTTTACAATCTCAGTGAAGACAGTGCTTGAACGGAGTCTCGACAGATTTAGATGCTGTTTCTCCATCGCAGCATGAACTTTGACGTATTAGTGCCAAAAAGTCTTATGTGACTCATGGTACATACAAAGGGAATAGAGGAAAGATACTTTGCAGAGGTTAAGGAGACAAGTTATTGACTCTACGTTTAAGGATACATAGATATTTTCAGGGACAGGATTAGAGGGGATTTTGCAGATTTCAGAGTTCAGCAGATTGATGAGGATTCATTGTTCCATGTATGTGACAGACTCATGGATATGTGCGGGGGCGCCAGCTGACACCAAACCTGAAATCGATTACCAGACAAAGGAAAAACTGTGTTTGTAAAACATTTGTACAGGACACCAAAATAATCAATATTATATAGGTAAGAAATAATCTTGTATTCCAGGGGTCTTGCCTGGTTCCTGCCTTGGCAGATGGGTATAAGGAGTGTAACACACAAGCATTCTGACTTTACAAATTCTGTTTGCTTTCTGGTTTCAAAATTGAGATGGGGCTGAGTACTTGTGTAGTGCAGTTCACAGTAAAACATGTGTTGCCTGAAGGAACATCTTTCATTTGTGTTATTAACATGCATTTAGTCTCATGAAGTTACCAAAAGGCAGGAATCAGCCATCTGTCCTCTTCCATTTGTTTAAATGGAGCATTCACCTATTCAAATCCAGACCCTCCTCCCCCAATTCTTTACTATTGTGGTCATTCAGGTTCCCAGAGGAGCCTGTCATTCCACTCCTTTGTATCATAATTTATTTGGGATTAGCCTCTTTCACAGCCATCGCTTCTGGACTCTCAAAATGGCTTTGAAAACCTAGTAGTTTTAGAGGCACCCAGTCTGACCTGATCGTGCAGTCACAGCTCAGAATGCTGCAGTACGAGGTTTATCCTTTATGCATGGCAACAGAAGGTATCACATTTCTCAGATGACTCCTCTCTTTGGTTATATCCTGATAGCAAGCAAGATAGGTAAGAGTGACACACCCTGATGCAGAAAGTCACCTGCCATCCCACTGGGCCATGTGAGACAGCAAGATTGCAAGATGAATCAAAAGGATTTCTAGTGGCATTTTCTAGAATATTTTTTTGATGCAGGATACCTGTCAGAGGTCCCTTCCTTAAGCTGTGAAGCCTCTGTTCTCCTGGGATCTGAGGATGCATCCATTCCTTCAAAATAGCAGCAAGTACTATTTCTTTAGTACTTCTAGCTTTAAGCCAGACCAGTTTTTCTGTTGCCCATGAAGAAGTTTGGGAGGAGTTGCCATTGCTGATGGAGGTGTTACTAGTGTGACCCCATTTCATTCTGGTGCTGCTGGAAGCAGTGACAGCAGGAATGTGGGGAGACTCAGCTGACAGGCCATGGCTTTGTGTTCAGCTTAAATTTCATCTATCTAAATTCCCCAAAACATCTGCACAAGAGAAGGGGCAGGTCCAGAAGCAAGAGTCTGGCAGGACCTCAGTAGTTCTGACTTCTAGTATCTTAAATTAGCATAGACTGAACCCTCAGATTTCGGGGGCAAAAGGAAAATAGTAAATAAGGATCTGGTTTATTGAGGATGCCTCTGTGCTGAAGATGCTACTGAACTTGTGAGAAGCAAGGGAATGCATGATGCAGGAGGAGATGTCTCAGACACTGGTGTATCAGAGAGGGTGCAAGCATGAGCATCCAGTTTAGAAGCATGAAAACCTTTCAAATTCAGTTAGTTTCCTGAGAGAGGAGTTGCCAAAATTTGTCCCAAAGAGTACATAATTACAATACTTCCTGTGCTTACATTTCCAAAGAGGGAATAGGAACAGAATGGAAAAGCAAATTCTTGTTTTGCTGAAAAAAAAGAGGAGTTTCTTCTGGGTCTGTTTCCCTGTTTTCTTCAACTTGATCAAGCAACTTGCAAGAACAGCAAGTCTCAAACCTTCTAGCTCGAAATATCTAAGAAGGCTTGATAGCATAGAAACAGCATTTTCAGCAGCTAAATAAAATTCCTTGCCTCTTCTGGCAGATCTACCAGAATATTCTGCATTAAAAGAAAGAAGTACACCAAACCATTTTAACTAAACCAGTAAGATTTTCAAGAGGTAACATGATGTTTAGTGCAGAGCACTGTGTTGCAGTTCAGAGGATTCTTTAGGAGCATCTCCAATTGAGCTTCACTTCTGTGCTAAACATAGAATTACCGTCTCTTCACGAATCTCAGGGCTGACTAGGTCATGTGTATTTGTATGGCAGGCCACACTGTCTGTCACTTTGAAAGTCACCCTGGCATTGTCAAGAAAATACAAATATAGTGGATATCTAATGTTCTGGAAATCCAGTGTCTTGACATTTTTCAGTGTAATGACTGCCTTGTTTTATTTGACTGCTTGTGCCAAGGAGAAAAATCTGTTGTAATAAAGTAACAATAGCTGTCTTTCATTAAAAAAAATAGATTTGACTTGAATGTATGACATGTAGGCTGACCTGTTGTACAAAATCCGTGGAAGTCACTCTGAGCACAGATGCTCTCCTTGAGCACAGATTGTTCTCCTTGGTGAGGAGAGCCTCCTCAGAGCCTCCTCACCCTGAGCTCCCACTATATCTAGAGAAAGGACCAGGGGAAATGTTTCAACCAAGGAAAATTCCAACAAAGAATATTCTGGTTACATTATGGGAAAACATTTTTCACTTTGAGAGTGATTGAGCATTGGCTCACAAAGACTTTGCAACCTTCATCCCTAGAGATATGAAAACTTTGAATATGACCCTGAGCACTCAGACTTAACTTTGGCTCTGAAGATCACCTCCAGTGGTCCTGACTCTACAAAGGCCCATCTCTGCCACCTATCTGTACAGTGAACACAGCATTGCTAGCAGTGTTAATGCTTTCTTTTGCATGACAAACTATTTCTGTGCAAGCTGAGGTCAGCTTTTGCCACACAAGCTTAATAGCTCTGTGTAGTTCTACACATCGAATCACTGTAACTCTGCTAGACAAGCACTGCACGTGTTTGCAGCATCTGCATGGGCCCTTAACATCTCTGCTCAAGAAAGTCAAAGCATCAACCCATTGAAAATCTAAGAGCCAGCACTACAGACCTAATATTCCTGTCAGATTGTGTTAGAGGGACTGTAAATAAGTTTAAAAGCAGTCAAATGTTTTCTAGTTTTCCCCGAAAGGCTGAAGCTGCATGATCTTGTTACAAATATGTGTTTTGGCAGAAATCAGTGTTTTCAGACATCTCATGTATAGCTGGCGGGTCTGCTTCAGCTTCCCCTCTTGGTGTCTTGCTTTACTAAGTCATTGAATATAGAATCCTTCCTAATTTAGCTGCTCTGGGCTGTACTAGTTTTCTCATACCCCTAAACAGTAAAGTTTGCCTTAAACTCCAATGAACACATTGTATAAGGCCAGTCTGGCTTTGCCTCTGTTTTAGCGAAGCTTTCAGAAATGTTGATTTTAAAGGATATTTGAGAAGCGCTGGGATAAGACTAAGAGAGCAGATATCGAGGGAGTTGAGAAGTACAGCAGTATATGTACACCAAGGGAAACTGTAAAAAGAAGGGAAAAATACCAAGAGCAGGTGTGTATTTTTAGGTGTTGTAGATCTCCACTAGTTTGTTTGCTTGTTTCAGGTCGGTGGTAGCAAGTCTGGCTGGAAGGGGGAGCCTGCACCCTGGAGTAGAGGAGCTCTAGTGGTACCAGCATCCCTGGGGGTTCTGCAGCCCTGTCCTGCTCCTCTCCTTTCAGCTTGGTCAGTCTGGGATGGCAGTGCAATGCACCAGAGTATTTGTACACAACAGCAGGCAATATTTTTCTTCCAAGGTACAGTCTGGTTGATTCTTTGGCCTGATTTCATATTGCTGATTTATTTTTTCAAATGGTTATCTAGCTTTGATTAAGGAATTGATTATTTTGGGGATGGGGTTGGAAAAAAGCTTGTGTGGGGCAGTTACTATCAACCTTGTTTGCTTTTTTGGAGTTTCTTAGCCTGAATTGCTAATGGACAGCATGAACTCCCTCATTAGCTGAATAATGTAAAAGCTTGCCTTTATTTTCACCTTGACAAAAAATTGGAACTGCTTTGCTAAAAAAAAAATCCCAACAATAAATTGAAATTATTTTTGAGAGGGGCATCAAGGTGGCAGAGGTTTAGAAAGAACTGGACTGACCTGTTCCCTAGTAATGAGTAAACAATGAAAATAGATGACAAATACCTTTATAGTACAAATATCCATATGATCAAGAAGTTTTTTTTTGTGGAATATGTGGAAGCAGATGAAAGAGGATTGGGAAGAAATTAAGGACAAGTTCATGAAAGCTGTTTGTTGCAAGAGCTATTGATTGAGAATTGCTAAGCCTGGGGGTGGCCTCTCATGCCAGGGGATTTCTCTGCAGGGGAAAGGGAGGCAGAAAGACAGACCTCCAGATTTCCTGTGCCCTTTAGCTTTTGTATTTTATTGTTTAGCTTTTATAACCCTGCAGTTTTTATATTCCCCATCTCAGCACTAGTGCAGGGCATGGCCCGAATGAATCAAGAATTATTGCTGCTTGGTATCAGCTAAAACAGTAGTAACCACTAGATGCCACTGTGCCATTTCTCTGTGTGAGAGTACATGCCCTTTGCAGACCTGAGCACTGTATGCTCCTTTCAGTGGCAGCTCTGATGCCTTAAGCTCGTGGGGATCTCAGCACAACACTTGGAGATGTGTGTGAGTAGCTTTGTGTGCATATAATTCAACAGAGACTTATGCCAGCACTGGCAGAGAAGACAGCAGGGAAGGTTATTTGTCACTGAGGTTGTGCTAGCGGGCCTAGTTCTTGTACAACAGAAAGCAGCAGTGGCCATTACTCTGTAAGAAGTTGACAGTATTTTTCTATAAGCTCCTCTTGATCAGTACTCAGCCTGAGTTGCCACTTGCCTGTGACTGTGAGCTTGGGGATAGTCAGTAGAACCTGCATTCAGGGTACTGTACAGGGACAAAAACACACAAGAGCTGTGTAATGCACCTAAACACTATTAAAACAAAACCCCCATAGATGACACCCTCTACTGTGTTGTAAAAAGATGACATCTAATCAACATTGCTTCATGTTGCTTCCTTTGTCACGTTATCTCCTAGTGATGTTACCTGTGCTGTTGTATGCAACCTCTTTAATCACTATTAAATCAAAAAGTGTTAGTGAAGTTTAGAAAGATCTGGTGAGAATAAACCACACTACCCCTAAACTAAGAGCTTCCTCTGGGCTGAATATTCCTTAGAGAAGATTTAGGGAATTACCCTTAGTTTGCTTTGGAATATACTTTCCTGGGTCCCTACAGCTTTAGTTTTGTGCTGGCTTTTTCTCTTAACCTGACCCTAAACCTAATCCTAGAATGTCCTTTGGATGGGGCTGCTCAAAACTTCTCCCAGTTACACCATGTCCAAGGAAGATATTTTTTGAAGTATTTTCTTTCATCTTCCAGCCCTGCTCCTCTGGGAGCTGGGGTGCTCAGATCTAGTCCTGTCCTAAGCAATAAGCTAAGCCATAGGCCAGTGTTGCTTCCCAATCAGAATTCTTTGGATACGAGCTCTGATAATGCCACTGCTGTTCTTCAGTGTTGGGTTGAGAGAAAGCCCAGAGCTCCAGGAGCAGGGTTGATGGCTCTCTTCCAAAGTGGCTTCTGGCATCGGTCTTTAGTTTACTTGGAAAAACACCTTCCAGCCTTTTAACAGGTATAGCTTTATCTTTTGTCTCTGTACTGAACTGTAATCCTTGGCTGGACCTTAAGACAAAGTGCCCTAGCCTTTTCTCCAGCTACACAGTCCCCATGGGATAGATCTTTCTGCAGCTCCAAGTTTTCTTTGGCCTCTTTCCAGCTCCACCCCAGCTGCATTTCTGGGATGTCTTGGTATCTTAGCACCCAACATGAGGCTGAGCCACTAGCCAGAGACCACTTAGATATGGGTATGAAATCAGCATCTCTAATTCACTTTAGTTGGTGGATCTCTGACAAGAGGGGTTTGTAATAGACTTGTGTGAGTGTGCGTGTGTGTTGAGTTCCAGAGAATTTGCAAAACTTGGTGAACTTGCAAAATAAATAAAACAACCCTAAAAGCAAATAGTGTGGGCTACTCATTATCAAGCTAATGAGTACCAAGAAGTTGAGAATATGTACATCATACATTGGAAAACAGAAAAATAATTACTTTTCTCATGTAAAGTATTGTGTCTTTTTCCTATGCACATTCCATTTTGCATTTAGCCTTATTTGTTACATGCCCATATTTGTGAGTGTATGGATGGTAAAGGTTACAGTGCAGGCACATGTGCATATGGCAGTCCTGTGCACCTGACAAAGATGTGACAGATACAGAACTTATCAGAAAAGATGCTAAAATGTAACAACAGCCAGTTTCACTTGAGTTCTTCTAGTACAAAACCAATTAAATATAGTAAATTGTGTGTTAATAACATTTCAATTTGCAGAATTCCCATGGAAAGAGAGGTTGAGTGTGAGCAAGGTTGCAAAGGAACATAGAACCACCATTGAAAGCCACAGAGGGTCCCTTCTGTCTTGCCACTGGCCAGCCTGGCCAGGCAGGTTGTGTGATGAGCCAGAAACTGATCATCCCAGATGCATATTTTTGCTATTCTGTTTTATTTAGTATTTCACAAGCTTGATTTATACTATTTGAGTAGAACCAGCTACCAACTCAGTGCTGATCCTCTGCCTACACTTGTTGGTTTAACACGTGGAATACTGGCTTTCTCTGGAGTGATGCCCTTTATTTTTCAAATACTGGTTTAGTCATCTTGTGAGTTCTGCAGTTTTTCATTTGAGTGGCAAGCTAGAAGTCAAAACATCTTATCTCCAGACACCAGCTTGTATTCTGTCTGGAACTCAACTGATGTCTTTTAGAAGTATGTGAAGTCTGTGTTAAGCATCTGAAAAAGCATGTGGTTGCCCTGTGTTAGGATTTTGACCCCCTTGGGTCCAAATGAGTTTTAGTTCTTGCTGTGCCACATGTTTTCTGTGCCAGAATTTGCAAATCTGCAGGCTAACTTATCTTCCTTTCTCCTTAATAAGTCTGCTACTGTCACTAAGTAAAACATATAATCTATCAGAAAGCTAATTCCCACTACTGTACAGAAGAGCAGTCTGAGGAAAGGGTATTTCTAGGAGATCAGAGCCGTGGCATGTGTTTATTTTGGAAGCTAGAGGTCTGGAGAACTATCTCGGTTTTACTTTTTAAATCTTTTTTTTAAATTTTATTAAATTATTTTCAGGGAAAATGGCTTGGATAAAGTCCTCCTTAGAGGAGGAGACTGTTTTCATAACTGACCTGCTTGTATACTACCAGAAAAAGCATTGTTTCTCAAAAGTTTTTTAAAAAAGAATATTTGGAAAATCTCTAGCCAATTGTCCCTGTGCAGGGAGGTATATTTATTCAGATATTCACACTTCTGGAAAGGGGGTGGAGAGAAGATGGAGGGAGTGAAAGAATATAAATGTCTGCACTAGAGACAGGCCCTACAGTCTACTTTAGTGTCTCTGGGGGAAAAATTACAGGATTATCTGAGATGAGAGAATATTGGTTATATATGAGTGACAGAGGTCAGGTCTCTTTTGCCAGATACCCATCTTGGACCTTAGAAAACTTTTTCCCCAAAGCCTTTAAATTAAGCTAACATATTACTTTGAATGCTTTTTTTATTGCAACAAATCAAAATGTTCAGAAAAATATGTTGTAGCTTGTATTTAGAAAAATACTGATTGAGTCATGAACTGACTCAATGGCACATAACAGATATCTTTACTCTAGAATTTTACAGGGAAATGGGGAGTGAGAAATATCATCTTTCCTTTTCTCACCCACTTCTGATGCAGGATTGCCCAAATTCAGTGCAAGCCTGCTGCTCCTTGCAGTGCTCTGAAAGAGCTGGCAGATGGTGCTGCTTGCCTTTGACATGCAGCATATTTCATCATTGTACTGTTGGTACTGTCAAAACAGTCTGTTCATGAAAGTGTTGTGTGCCTGAGATTTGGGATCAAGGGAGGAGAAGAGTAAAAAGAATTGAACAGGAGTGAATCTTACAGTTCTTAAATCTTGATGGTATCTAACAGAAATAAGTTTAGTTTGAGCTACTGCATTAACATGACATTTTGCACTGCTTGCTAGCATTAAAATAGAAAAGCTTATGTTCAAAATTAGACCTAATGTGTTGTAGTTTTTAACTGAATACTCATAAGTTAATGTAGCTGTCAGCTCTAGGGCAAGAAGGGTTCATTCTGATAGTCTGGGCTGACCTGGGTGAAAACAAAGGTTCTTGGGCTTCCCCTACCTGAACTGCCCTGTATCTTTTAGACAAGCAGACAATTGCAGTTCAAAAATGAACAAGGGTCAAGAGCTGGGTCAGTATTAATTTAACCCATCTGAGGAAATGTTACATTAAATTTTGAGCATTGAATTTTACAGTGCTTCTATGAAAGAAAAAGCTCACACTGCCACATAGTATGTCACATCATTGTCAGAAATACTGGTGCACCATTGTGGAAACAATATTATAAAGATCAAAGGCAGATGTTTTATGGAAGGAAAGCTTATCTCATTTTCTCCCATCCCCATACCTGCATGATCCCAAGCACTAAGATATGTGTGTCCAAGTCACATACCCACCATTCAGGTATCTGAGATGGTCAAGTTGATTAAGTAGACAAGATAGTCTGGTCCATATGCATTGTGGAGGAAAAATGTAGAAAGGACTGTGATTACCAAGTACTCATCAAATTTCCTGGTTTTCCATAGTTTGATGACTAGTTGATAGTTTTGGATAAGCATTTTTGCACCCACAGAAGCTGATGGTGACCTTGATCTTGTCTCACTATCCCATTGCATCTCATTCAGAGAATTTCCTCATGGTTATCTGTCTCCTTAAGAAAAGGTTTTAAGGATCTAGCCCTGTTAAAATCAAAAAATGGTGGAGGCTGGAGGGGATCTCTGAAGATTATCTAGTCCAATACACTCGTTCAAAGCAGGATTAACCAAAAAAGTTTGCCTAAGACCATGCCAGGTGTGTTTTTGAATATTTCCGAGACTGAAGACTCCACGACTACCATTTTTGAACACCCTTTCAGGTAAAGAAGTTTTTTATGTTTAAATGAAATTTCCAGTTCCTCATCTTCTTACCATCATCTTGTAATGTCTTGAATCTTTGTTTTAGTCTTGATGTAAGATGTTCTTTATTTTAGGCACTCATTTTTTAACCTAGCCTGGGTGTGAGACATGCAGAAACTGTTGGTAGATATGCCATGAACTTGATGATGAGCTAATCTAGGTGCCAACACATGCAATTCTTACACCCCAGTTCTTCCATGCATCGTGGTGCATCCACATCCAGACATCTGTCTTCTTTCTCTGCTGGGACTGATTCTAAAGTTTCTGTTCCAAATCTTAACATGATCAGTGTCATCTAGGGACATTTGATTTAATGAGGCAAATGCTAGTACAGAATCACCAGGTATAACAGAAATGGATATAGCGGAGTAAGACATTTTTCTTCTCATTCAACTTAGAGCAATAAACTTAATTGCAGGGAACAGGGCAATATTTCAAATTAAACCCCGTAAATTTTCCTGTCACCTCTGTCTGTGACATGGAAATAGGACCTTGAGTGTTAATTTAGGAGGTTGACAATATGGTAATGAAGGAAAATCAAGAACATGTCCTTGCTACATTGCTAAAGTTAGAACAAGTGGCTTTTTAAATGTTGAAGGACATTTGTTTTATGAGCAGGGTCCTGAATGGATGCTAAGAGGTTCAGAAGGAGGACTTAATACTGAGTAGTTGAAAATTCATGTACATGGAACAATCAAAATTGGTCTGTATTCCTACTGTGAAATTTGAAGTTTTAGGACCACAACATTCTTTGTTGCTTACGAGAGTTACTTGGGTGAGATGTAAGGACTTGGCTGATTTTTTCCAATACTGATGGAAGCACGGTCTTGAAGGAAACTTAGAGAAGATTTCACTGCTTGAGACCTGTGTGCCACAGTTGCTCACAAAATACTGATTTTATGTTTATTGGCACATATTCACCTCTGGACTTGATAGAACTTTGCAGTTACTACGTTGGGCTCTCAAATGAGCAACCACCAATATAATGTCTTTCAGCAGGGCAGAGGAGAGAAGGCTGACTCTGATTTTAGATGTCACAAAAATCCATTGTGCTTGGATTGGGGTGGCTCAGATGTCAAGGCTCCAGTACATTGAGCAAAATCACACTGACAGGGCAGCAATACGATAAACAGATCAGATGGATGTAAAGGCCTGTCTTGTCTTATACCATCTGCCTTTCAAATTTATGTCCTTAGACTCTGGAGGTGCCTCATGAGAAGTAAACAGTATGATCACACCAGCTGGCCACACATGGCAGTGTGAGTAGTGAAAGGTCAGTGTGCAAATACACATTATCAGGAGGTAAGGTATAATTGGGGCAAATATCACTATTGTTAGAATCTGTGATTGAACCTCTGAGCTTGTGCAGCTCTGACATTATACCCCAACTCTTTCCTGTCACAGTAACCTGCCCAGATTATTCCAGTTAAACCCCTCAAAACCTCCAAGGCTTTCCTTACACTGCTGAATGTGAAAACAGGGACACCAAGAGTGAGCACAAAATCCAGAGTCTAGATTTCACCAATGGGATTAATTTATGGTTCGTTTTATGTTATTTTTTTTAACCTTAAACACCTAATGCCAGTTTTCCACATTTTACTACCGTATGGATTATGTTCAATGCAATTTCACCAGCATGGTTAAGGGGACAGTATGGATCTTTTAGTTTCATTGCTTTGGGCTATTGATATACTGCAGTTATACTGCCAGTGGTAAACTCAGCAAAACCTGGAGCCCTTTTTGGCCTTGAAGCCAACTGGCTTTATCTGGCCATCACCACACTATGGAGCTCTTCATCTTCTGAAAAATGTTGTGTGTTTATTGATTGATCCCTGTCTTGCATTAATTCCAAAACTGTACCTGAGGCTTGTGTAGAAAAGTGCTTGTTGTCCTGAGACAAAATTATGGCAAGGATTATTCTAATGATGTAGCCACTCTAGAAAATCCAGTGGTCAGGCCTATGACCCTAGCTTAATTTATTACTATGAATAGAATTCTACAGGTTTACAGTGATTTTTTGCAAGGGATATAGTTCATCCATTTCTTCTAGAGCCAGGAAGCAAGATGAAATGCTGAATTTCCATGTGACTCTTCTCCTTCCACAAAACCCAATAATTTATTTGTAAGAACTCCTAATCTATATTTTTAAAGCCATTTGTCAGTGTGATTAGAAAAGCCCAGGGGACAAATGTGCAAAAAGAAGCATCTGGAATGGGGCCTGTCTGCCTGACTTCTATGTCAAACAGTTATTTAAACCACTATGAGATCTTAGACTGACTTGGTAGTTAAGAGAGATATCAACTGATAATCTCACTTATGTCTTTTCTATCAGAAAATGTATGAAGAACCTGCTTGAATGCCATATTGAGCCTTCAGGCAGATGAAATATGAGCAAGTGGGTTCCTGCCCATTATGGCTAATATCAGCTCCTCCAGATACTTTGGCACAAATGGGAAACTCACCATTAAAAAAAAAAAAAAAAATATATATATATATATATATAGGATGCCAGAATGGATTGACCAGAGGCTTTATGGATGCCCCATCCCTGGAAGTGCTCAAGGCCAGGTTGGATGGGGCATTGAAACTAGATGATCTTTAAGGTCCCTTCCAACCCAAATGATTCTATGACTTTGGTGGCTGTGAAATATACTTGTGGAAACATCTACCCCTACTTACTTCCTCAAGGGTGTGACAGACATCACCAGAGCTTTGTGTGGCTGTCACTTTTCCCTTTGTTTTACATAAGGCATGCAAAGAGAGACCTCAAAGTTGCTTTAGTAATCAGTGATTCATCTTCCATAATTTGTGTCAGAAAATAATTAACTTTGGTTTGCTAATCTGCATATCTCATTAATGCAGACTCTGAAGACATGGAAATAAAGAGATGTCATTCAAAACTTCTTCTTCCTGTTCATGCTGTGAGGAACAAAGGAAGAGAGCTCTCTAGCTGGGCCAGGTGGGCAAAGGGAGCTGGGTGTCTGAGTCTGTATGGCAGCTTGGCTGCAAACATTCTCTCCATCCCCCTCCCCATGTCTTACTTTCTGTTCCACCTAAGACAGGTCAGTGCAAGTTTTGTGAGGTGCTATAGGCTGGCGCTGCACCTGAAATAAGTCACAAAGATGAGAGAATGAGTAGTTTCTAGTGGGGCAGGGGCTAAATCCTGACTCTTCACTGCTAAATTCCCTGAAGCCAAGCAGGAGGGCAGCACAAGAGAACTTGTGGATAGAGAGGTCTCAACAAAGGCTATGAACTTGATGGTCTGTTCTGTAAGAAAGGGAATGATTCCCCAATCTGAGCTTTTCCCAACAGGGAAAAATTTTTCTGGAGTTTGTACCAGGTAAACATAAAAAGGTCACATTCTCATGGGTGAATTTTAAGATGATTTATATTTGAAGAAGTGGTATAAAAATCCATGCAGCTTGTGCTGCAGATGATGATAAGAAATCCTTAAAGTTGAGACTAAACTCCAGGATAGAGAAATTTAAATTGTTCCCTAGCAATAGTTGGGGAATATTTTTCTAAAAATAAGATACAGATGATTTTACAGTCCCCTGAAGAGTTACTGCAGGGGTTATAGAGAGAAAATTTAATCATAAAGTATGAACTAAAGGTGTTTTAAATCTGCATTAATTGCAAATTTCAGTGAAACATCTGCTATGACATTGCTATTAAGTTGCATCAAGATATTTCGTATGTTCAAATAGCCTTTCTTGAAAACATCAAATTATACAAATTGGAAAATCATTATAACCACTGGCCCAAGATAACCTCCACCTTCAAAGGACAGCCAAGTAACTTGCTGGAAGACAGAGCACCCACAGTTATGAATATATAATCAAGATTTAGGGTATCCCTGTCAGCCTTTTACACCACTATGAGGAAATGACACTTTCTCTCTTGGGCAAATGACTGAGACCTTTAAGCATAAACCCAACTTCATCTGTATCTTGGATATCAAAGACTTAAATCTTCAAAACTCCTGTGGGGTTGTTGCCAGAGATGCAGCTTCACAGGTAACACAGTTTTCTAAAAGAGCTCAACAAGAACTGGGACTCCTTCTGTGCATGTAAGGATAACCTTGTTTTCTACAGGGCTGCATAGAGTTATTATCTCATACCATATCCTGACAAGACCCAGTAATTCTGCAGATTTAATAGATGCCAAATAGAGCTCAGTCTAACCAAAGCAATAAAACAGGATATGGGAGCTTATTTATTGTTATCTTCTTTGACTGAGTGGCCTTAGACCTATGCTGCATGTATGGAAACTAAGCTTTGAGCTATGTTGTTCTGGGTGAGAAAGAGAGGGTATAGAACCCCTCCTATTGAAGCTGTTCCTCCTTGTACAAGGGGCTGTAAGGTTTGTCTGTAAGTGGGCAAGATAAGCAGACAGCAGGTTAGTGTGGGCAGGGAAGCTCTGGTTCCCATCCTGGAGAATAGATCATAGAACTTCTCTGGATGGGGGCTCAGTAGATTTTTTTGGTCTTGTATGGAAATGGCATCACAGAGTAATGCCTTTTGCCTCTATATGTGTGTGTCTTTGGGCACCTCATCCCTTCCAGGCTTAAGTAAACATTTAATAACAGATGGAGATGTGTGCAGCTATTGAACTTACTGGGTGTTGGCATGTGATACTAAACTGTGATTTGTCTTACAGTGAAGCAGTTCAACAAAGCAATACAGTCTGTGAGAAGGTATTGATCCTGAAAATTCCTGGGTGTCCAGAGAAGCGAGAAAAATAATACAGGTACCAAAATTTCCTTTTCCTAAGTCTGTTTTAGCACATAAAGCTGAGAGAGAAATTTGGTATCAGTATTCTGTTAAAAAGTAGCTATGACACTATGGGAGCATGCATTAAATCAGCACTGCTGAGCCATGGATCAAGGACTGGGAACTTGATTGTCCACGGTGTAAACTTGCTAGAAAAGTCATTGGCATAGTTGTGGTCTCATTCAACTAGCACTCCTCCAAGAGCTCATGAGAAAAACTCAGGAAGGATCCCAAGCTAGGGCTTTTTCCCATGGGTAGGTCACACATCACCATCCTTTTGTGGAGGTGGAGAGAGCAGTTGTCTGGCCTGCTCCCGCCACCTGGGCCTGATACTGTTTACAATATACAATGTTAATATGAATGTTACTTCTAGGTGTTTGTATCTATGTACATTTAAGTCACTGTCACTCTCAACTCTGTGGTAAAAGGCACTTTTAAGATGTGATTCATGTTATCTTAATGCAGACATCTAGATAAATCAGATGAATCACAGACTAAAACATCTATATGCCATTGATGATGGAAGCATAGCCAACTGATTCAGATGGAAGGTCACCTGCATTAGTCCAGAAAAATTCCTCCCTGTGTGTGCACATATCCAATGGCCATAGTGTTCAACTGCAAGCAGGGCCTCTGAGGCCAAGGAGAGAGGCAGGACCATGGTGTGAGTGAAGCTGAAATCTTGTCCCTGCTGCAGAGAGGCACTGACAGCCATGAAGACATTCCTGCCCACTGCAAAAGGTAAACATCCTACAGATTTAATATCTAGGTTTGCTTGTATAATCCTACGATTCAATTTTCTTATCAATTTTTTCTTATTTAATTTTCTCATTAACATATTTTATTAGTGTTTTTTTCCAGTCCAAGTACATGAACACTGCTACTCACAGATGTGGTCAGACTGGAACTAAACAGGTTATTCTGAAGTAGTTACAGCTGAAAAACTGTGATAGTCTTTTGTGAAAAACACAATCAAATATCCTACTGTCTTGGACTTTGGAGACAATAAGTTAGTTTCCAAGGCATTGTGTGGCATGGTAAAGTCAATTGCAAACTAATATGATCAATCTGTGATGAGATCAGCAGTGATGAGAGTGGTTACAGGTTAAACTATGCCAGATGAAGGCAGCAGGCAACAAGGGGTGCAAATTTGAGTGCTTGGCAGAAGAAGATGGGGGACAAAACCTGCAGGTAAGATTCTGGTGGGCACTGGGCTCATTGGTTTGCATTGTGTTGCAGGAAAATACTAAAATATTGAAACAGACTGGGACACTATGACAGCCTTTCTTGTTATAGGAAAGGTGTAGGAATAGCTTAATTTGGGAATGCAGTATGCACAACAAATCTTCATGTAATAGGTAATTGAAGGCAAATGTTGTCATTTTTAGTCCTTTAACTGTCCTGACAAGATGAATGTTACTTTGGGCAAGCTTATACTAAATCACTGATGCTGATTAGACAGTCACAAAATCTAACAGAAATTAAGATGTTGCAATAGTAATACATTTAGAAATTTTCTGATAACAAAGGGAAGGGGCAATAACCAGGGAAAATGCTGACAGTTCAAAGAAGTTTTCAAAATCTTCCTTGTAGCGAAGTCTATGAGATTGATAGAAAGAACTAAAGAACCAGGCCCTTGGCCTATTTGTGAGGTCAAGAAATAGGAAGTTGTGGTTCTGAAGGCTGAGGGTACAAACTTAAATGGCAGGTTAAGAGATGAGGAATTAGCATAAAAAGCAATGCAGATTATAACAAACACAGGAAACCAGAAGTTTAATTAACTATCTCATTCAGAAAAGACCATCTTCATGTCCTCTTTTAGTCATTTTGGATCTGTCTTAAAATGAACTTCTAGAGCAAAGAAAAATGATAACTCTTAGCTGTAGGGAGTGTTGAGTTGCTGTGTGCTCACAACTGCAAAACAAAGCAATGCAGGATAGCTACCTGTTAAACTCCCCACATATTGTGAAATTCATGTTCAAATATTGCATTTCAATGGAGCTGAAAAGTAAAGGAGAATCAAGGGGCATTTGTTCCTGTCAAAGGAAGAAATACAGCACGCAGCCTGGACAATAATCAAGGAGGCAGCCTAGAAAGTAGTTGTGCAGGCTGGAAACCCAGAATTCTTACATACTGAAAACTGTATCAATGTGTAATATTATCTTTATATCCTGACTGGTAGATGTAAGGTGGCAGGTAAGGTGACATACATCTCTAAAAGGTGTCTAAGTCAAAGGTAATTACTACACTCTTGTAGTCAGTGGATAAAACCAGACTTTTCCAGAAGGCAGTTTCTTTAAGGCTGAGATGAAATTGCTCTTTGCAGTTGCAAAAGATTGTGAAGTGACCATGGCTGAGCAGTTGATACATAGGCAACTAACTTTCTAACATCTGCAATTAGATCATTAAAATCCACTACTTTTACTCTTACATGGTTTGTCACAGCTGGGAGCATCTCTAATTCATTTCCTAAATGGTAGGAGGCAGGAATGAATTTGAGAGGAAGGCAGTTGCCATTTCTGTATTTTTAGAAGCAAGTTCAAGTTTGAATATGCTTTCCTAGGAATTCTCTGAGTTAGGCCAAGGCAACAGCAGAATCTCACATAGATCACAAAGTCTCTCTTTTTCCCAGTGCCCACTTTGGATTTGCAAAGCTAGATAAAAAATTGAGAAAGCCATAGAAAATATCTTATCCATTGGATTCAGCTTGATTCAAGCCTCAGAGAGGAAAAAAAAAAAAAAAAAAGGGCCATTATAATCTGCATTATCTTGGGAAGAGTGACAACTACAAACATTGCCTTCAGCTGTTGTCCTGAATTCCATTCAAGCAGCATTTGCCTTAGCAATTTCATCATTCACTGTGATAATCACTGGCCTCAACACAAGCATGAATAGGTGATTTCTAAGTGACTAACTTGCTACCAGGACAGAGCAACTGGATATTGATCTGCCTTTCAGAGTTGATGAGTATGGCAGGTAAGACTTGCAGAGTTTTGCTTTGGAATCCAGCAAACAGAGCAGTAAATCATGTAATGTCTACACAAAACAACTCCTTTGATCATGAGGAGATTCAAATGTAAGTCACATGGGGAGATTTTGTCCTGTAAAGTTAATTGTCCCATATCAAATAAAACAGTACAAATATAGCAATTGAAGCTACATCCTATGGCAGTGCTTTTTGTTCAGGTGTGAAGTACATTTCTGTTCGTTTTTTGTGACAGTAACAAATGTGATATGGAAATAATGCATGCTATTTCCAAGCAATGAGGCCCCAGTTAATTAACAGCGAGATAAAGCCACCAGTTGATCTTTTGAGAAAATGACCACATGCTTGTTCAATTGGATATCATTAGGTTTCAATTTGATTAGTAGATTATATTTTATCCTCTTTTGTTAATACTGTATATTAGAATGATAGCTAGTGCTTAATGAGAGACTGTGGTTAATAATTAGCAGTAGCATCTCTGCTAAATTTAACATTTCATTTCTACTTCCTACTGTTTAATGAATTAGGCAATGAGCAATTTTTTAAATTGGAACAAGCTTGACGTATATATGCAAGCTTCCTTTCTGCAGGTCCTTTGACAGCACTTGCTTTGATTGCAAGGTAATGACAGGCCCTGCTGTGTGGAGGGGATTGTAATTTGCTGTGGAGTTCTTTTTCAAGAGACTGAGCAAGTGTGCCAGCACTTTGGGTTTGAATGTCTGCTGAAATTTGTGGGAAACCAGGAAGGTATGACTGCAACAAACACCAGAGACAATTCCCAAACCAAGAAAAGAATGGATTTTGGAGCTGAAGAACTCCTGTGAGTTCCACTGAGGAATATCAGTACAGGATTTTGTGAAGACTGTGTTCCTTCTGGTAGATTGTACTGGTTTGAAAGGAAAACCAATGAGACTCCAAGTCAGAAATACAATTTAATAGGAAAAAAAAAAAAAGAGAAAAATAAAACACATGCAATAGTAAAAAAGAAAACCGCTGACAGAGTCAGAAAACAACCTAACACCCTGCTAGACAGGGTGGTGGTAGCAGTCCAGATGACGTGGTCTTTTTGAAGTAGTGGTCCTGTAGATTGGTCTGGTAGCTTTTGTCCTCTGGAAACCAATGGGTAAGGGAAGGACTCCTTTGCTGTTCCAAACCTCAGTTTTTATCTAGGTAGGAAATGTTTGCCTCCTCCCCCTGGGTGGAGGATCTCACAATGGGATGATGTAATTTTATCAGTCATGCAGTGGGACTCAATGGCCCATGAACAGAAGATCTTTTCCTGCAGGAAGGACAGGTTGTGGAGAAGATAAAGATGACTGCCCCACATGGTTTTTAACAGATGGCCCATTAGCAGGAGATATCTCCCACAGAGACAAGGATCACTGCCCCACCTGGTTTCAACAAATGGTAATAGAATACATACTTTTGGTCACATGCTGTATTGCAACCCAAGACATGGATAAAAAAAATGCTATGGCACACATACAAGCATAGAAGTCCAGTCATCTGTTCAGTTAAATTGTTAACAAGTCTCCTGATCCAGTTTGATACTGGGGACATTGCAGTGCCATTCCAGTTGTTTAAGTTGCCGGAGATTGGTCTCCAGTATTATTTAATTTATTAATGCAGCCATGAACTCCCTCATCCTCAGTTCAGGGCTGCAGAGAGCAGCTATTCCTTATCAGCTCTTCATCACAGTGGACAGCAGGAAAAAGAATTTGTCCATATTCTTTACAAGACTCATTGCCATTCTGTGCTTTTTGCTTGTTCTGATGAATTCTGCTTTAAAAAAACCTCTTCTTAGCCATATCTCTGAAGTCTGGTCACTGTTGCATCCCTGCCTGTGCTCCAGCTGCATTTGCTGCCTGGGTTCACAGGCAGGGCTGTGGATGTAGCTGCAGCCATTCCCACTCTTTGCACCACTCCTCTTGCAGTGCTTGGTGTCCCCAAAGGAGAAGCTGAACAGGATCTGCCTCCAAGGGCCAGGAGTCACAGCCTGATGTGCCAGTGCCAGCTGTGTGCACTTCATGCTGTGCTGATACACAGGGTGATGCTCTGTGCTGCTCTGCACAAGGGGGAACATGAGTGCTATCTCTCTGCTCTGCTCTGTGGGTAGTAGCTCCTGGCATCAGCGGGGCAGGGGCTCTTTCAACCATCCTGGCTAAATCCACCTATGAGTCAGTATCAAGCTTTGCTCAGGCCTTACTGCTGAGAGAGCTGTCAGTGCTCTCACTGGGGCAAAACTCCTATACAGCAGAACAAAACCCAAAACATCCTTGGTAAAAACCTCCCAGTGTCTTTTACAGGAGAAGAGTCTGTTTTATCAGTAGTTAGAAAGTCTAGGGTCAACCTAACATTGGTGGGCTTGGGCTATTTCTGCCTGATATCTGAAATTATGTTAATGCTTCACCATCACTTTTGGTGTTCAGGCTGGAAGCTCATAACAGGAATGAGTTCTCACCTCTAGCAGTACTTTGGAAGGTGGGTCAGCTACAGTGCTGGCACAATAGTTACCTAAAACTGAATGGCTGAAAAGTCAGTTCTGGGCCAAAGTTTTCCTTAGCAAGGGGCAAGACTTTAACAAGCATTTCAGTGCCTAACAAGGCAAATGGGGCAAATGTGCAAGTTGTGTAGGAGGACTGAACTCCTGACAATTTAATATACTTAGATACTTTTGGAAGTCCCAATGAACATCTAAATACCTCCACATTTACACAATCCACAGTCTTAAAAGTATTAAAACTAACTTTCATACTGCAGAATAATTAAATCATGTCCTGGGTGTACAGTCCATAATCTAAGGTATAGCTGAAACCCGTTTATTCAGAGACTGCAGTGATCCTCTGTTACAGCAGCATGGAGGAGACATAGGCAAAAAGCAACATTTTATTGCTATTGAGCTGGTGCAATAGGTTCTGGGTACAAATAAGAGGAAATATTGCTAAATATTACTTATCTGAATTTCTTTTAATATGTATTTCTATACAAGCATCTGGAATAGCGATTGCCCAATTACTTTCCAGTCATTAAGACTGTGACTCTATTATTATGTACTTTGAATATCCTGTAAAATTCGGTCATTTAAAACATGGAAGTGAAGTCACTACAGAAAGTATTTTGTGGAGAGGAAGATGTCCAGAGGAAGCCTGTATATCTAATTAAATTCAGGGAAACAATTTCCTTACATATCTGGTCTTTTTGTTAATTCAGCAATTTGTTTAGATCTAGTCAAATGACATGTACATTAAAAGAGTTAATGAAATTAGCTAAAGGATTCTGAAACTAAAGTTTTTTTTTTTTAATTAAAAAGGCTGAAACGGGTAATAGCTAAAAAACAGGAAAAGTTAATGAAAACTGAAAACTTTCAATTTGTTTGCTGGAAAGAAGCCAAATTGAAATCTGAACAAAAGCAGCCATTTTGCTTTTCCATATAAATATTTGTATAATATTATTTGGAGTTACAGTTATATAATTAATCATAATGAGATAAAAAAAATTTAGAATGCTCAAGTTCAGAGGAGTCAGGTAGTATTGTGGAATAGGATAAGTTTATTTAAGTGCTTGTTCATGAGCTATGACCTGTTGACTATTAATCTCCTTGCCCAGAAGTGCCCAAGCACTGAACACTAATAGCAGGAAAGTCCATTGCCTGCACAAGTTGGAAAATTAAATGCTGTGTTTAATGGGCTGTGAAGGTGCACTCTTATGGGCTTGTCACAGCATGTGAGCATACATATAAAAAGTAGGGACATGCATACAGAGGGTTAAATTATTCAGTATGTTTTTTGTCCCAGTGCCTGTGCACTGTTAAATATCTGGTTGATTGATCTGTTTTCTTATTATTCCACAGAGGCTTTAATAATTAAATAGAACCTGACTTCCACATGTAGAGCCTCTACTTTCTAAAGCCATCTTAAAAATTCAGTGCCATTACAGCTGTCAGGGCTTGTAGTTCCTGGGATTTATGGTTGTACACAGAAACATTTTTTCCTTTCTGCTTCTGCTATGTATAGCATTATATTTTCTGGTGTCAATTTTAAAAATAATTACTAACACACAAACCAAAATTCATCTGGCTGTTTATTTCCTAGGGTGGCTCAAAATTTATTTCATTTCTTTGAAAGCACATGGTTTTTCTCAGCTCCTAGGGTGCCTGCAGTCTACCCTTGGCAGGATGTCCCTCCACGAGCCATTTCCAGATCACAGGTATGAGCAGCCACAGCAACCACAAAGAGGTGTTTGTAGTATCTGAGAGAGCCTCTGTGGAGCTGGTGCTCTCTGTCCTGGATATAGAAGGTTCCTGCAGAAATCTCTAGCTTCTTGAGCAAATATGAACTTACCAAATGCTCTCTTGAGCATTAATCATTATTGTTTTGAGATTAATATAAAATTTAATCATTATTTAAGTCCCTCTTAAGGCCACTGTTAAGAATCTGGGAAGTATTTGATCACCAATCCTTTGCAGGGTTGGAAATTTCATCTCTGGTAAGATAAAGGGATTTGTAAATTGTGCTGCCAAGCAGACAGCTGAACAGCAGCTCCTTTAGAAATATTCTTTCATCCTACTATTTACTCTCATTTTCATCCTTCAGCAGACAAAGTTGGTTTGTTTTCAGTTTAAATTTTTGAATTTGAGTCTCGAGTTCATCTTGCAGTTAGGATTTCATGATGCTGGCTGACCTGGTAAGAAAATGACAGGTGAAATTCTATCAGTGACTGCAGGTAATTCACAAGGCAGGGAATGGCCCTAGCTAAACACAAACACATGACTTAGCTACCAGCATTCAGAGAAGAGCTGATATTCAAATTCAAAGGGAAAGGGAGCATTAGGAATTACTACGGAAAAAAAACCAAAAACAAACAGAGGACAAAATACTTAGTCATTTAGGTGCTGTTGAAATCTGGTGGAACCCTGGAAACTGAGAATTTCAGACTTTCTGTGCTGATGGGCACTGACTCCAAGGAAAACACTGCTTATGACCTGAGGCCATAGAGAAAGCTTCCAAAATTGAATGATAGAACAAGGATCATGGGTGTGTATTTTAAATAAAAGTGTAATAAAAGTAATATCACATGGTGGAAAATTTAGAATTTAAGGTTTTAGAATACAGCAATATATAGAAAACAAGATAGAGATTTTGTAGTAGAGGTTTTGTTCTTCTTCTTCACCTTCTTCTTCATGGGTTTGGGTGATCTTGTTTAATTGGATAGAAAAATCCACATTGCAGGTCACAGGTGGTTGGTTATTGGGTTAAAAATAAAAATAATTTAGGTGGCTTTCCTTAATTGGATAGTTGGCACTTAAAAAACCTTGTAGAGAGAGAGGTACATCTCCATTTTTTAGCTTGTTAGCTAGAAGCGCAGTAGAACTCATCGTAATATAGACAAGAATTAATAAACATCTGAACACAAAGAAGAAATGCCAGCCCTGGCAAAAAGAGGATAAAATGCAATAGAAGTCGGTCTCCACAACTCCAATACTAGCTGCACCCAGTGCTACCCAGTGGAGTCAAATATTCCCTTAACCTCAGAAGGTAAAGCAGAAGGAGAGAACAGAGAGCTGTGAGGGAAGGCAGGTGAGAGGTATCCTACAAAAAATAGCAGTCACTCCTGAGACTTTGTCAGATGCATTGCACAGAGGCGTCTTCCTAAAGCAGCCAGAGTTGTGGAACTCATTGCTGCAGGACATTGTGGTCACAGCAGGTGAAAATAAGTTCAGAAAAGCTGTGTACCTATTAGTAGAGGCCAGGCCTGTCAGAAACTATTAAATGTAGTTGTCTGGATGTAGCCTCTGGCTCAGGAAGTCCATAAACACCTGCCTGGCAGATTCTGTGAGAATAGCAAATGTATACACACCTAAATCCTGTCCAGCCTCTCCTTTCTTGAGACATGTTCCTGGATGACAGGGACATCCAACCCAGCAGTTCTCTCATTTTTGAGTATTTAAATGTGATTAGCTCTCCTTCTTTCTGAATAAGCTTTAGGTTGGGGAATACCACTTAATTCCCTGGCTTTATACAGTTTGTGGGCACAGAGCAATGTTTTGCAAGCTTTGCACAAGCTTTCTATATCTGGAGGCAAATGGCTTCTTAAATGGGTTTAGCTGTCAACGAGTCACATCTTTCTCCAGACACACAATAAGAACATATATTTAAAAATCTGTGGGGCAGGAAAAAAAACTTCAGAAATGGAACATTAAAATTCAGGTGGTGACTGGATGCACTTTATTTGATGAGTTTGTTTGGTGTTTTATTTAGAAAGTATTACAAATACAAAACTCCAAAGGAGTGCACAGACTATGCAGGGGTTATTAGATAAAGCAAGCTATTCCACTTCCTAGTAGAGTGCCAGGGGGGAGACAGTTAAGTGTAAAAGGTTTATAGGAAAATAAATGTCATTTCTGTCTGCAGTATTTTTAATGTTGTTGCCATAGAAAGAAACTTTATGAGGATAAGATATAACAAGACAAATGGAGAGATATGGAGAGACACAAGTGTTTTCCCTCAAACTTCAGCTTCCTAACACGGAAAAAAAAAAAAAAAGAAAAGTCACACCAAAGCATCGTAATTATATATCTTATGTTTACCTGCAAAGTTCAAGTTTTGAATTTTCCCAGTCACAAGGTTCCCCTGGGCAGACCCAGTAAATGCACCAGGGTTACTAAGGGAAGGAGAATACAGAAAGCCCTTCTTTTCCCATGCTACTTTTAGAGATTGTTGGAGACATTGACTGCTGTCTCCACTGTTTGGCAACCTTAGTTGCCATTGCTATTGGGGCTGTAGCAGCTCTGCAATGGTGGGGAGAAGTTAGGAAGAAAAATGGATATCAAGAGAAGCAGAGGGTCTGATTGCATTGTTAGTGAAGGGTAAATGTTGATTAGGGTGTTGGAGAGCAGCATGTATTTAATGCAATAATGTTGTCATCCTTAGAAAAATAAAGGGATTATTGAAAATAATAAGGGGAGGCATTTATGCCCCTACTGGAACTGCAGTATATTATCTGTTCTTAGTAAAAAAAATAAATATATATTAAAAAAAAAAAAAAAAATTAGTGAATACAGACAGAAATGTCACAGTTCCACCTGATTCTCCATACCTTGTACAAACCTAGTCTCTAAGTAGGTAAGCCTGTCCTCTCTGACCCTTGCCAAGCACAGCCTACACAACTCTAAAACAGGCTTCTAATCTTCCCTCAGCCCACCATGCCATGCATGAGGGTTTTGAGAAGCATTTGGGGGTGATCCCAGCAGCCCCCCTTGATCAGAGCAGTGCTGAGGTGCATTTCAGCATATTGGTCTCATAGAAGTGCTGCCTTTCTTGTGGGAGCACTCAAGGAAACATAACCTGGCATTTCTCAAATGTCAAATGAGGTAAGTTGTTATCTGGCACATAATTACATATGTTAAACATTACTGAAAAAGGAAGAATTGTTGGGGCATAAGAGAGCCCATCTTTTTAAAGTTCTGCTCAAGGCAGCAGTACTATGCCATGTAACTCATTTTGTTTAGCTCACTGACTTTTAGACAAATGCTTTAGAAAATAGTGCAACTAGAGATATGAACAATAAAATCAGAGTAAATAATGAAGGGTAGGACTGGGAAGAGTGGGGCAAAAATAGCATTATATCACCAGACACCCATGACACTGGGTTTGTGCAGTGGTGTTTGTCTCTGTCTCTATCTTTGCTCTCCCTGCAACATTGAGGGGTATGGCTGTTCATTATGTTATAGCTTGTCCAGGGCTGTCCATGTGCTCCCAGTTCCTGGAGAGAGGAGGTGGCAGGGAGAGGCAAAGTGGCTGCCCTGCCTGGTGGCAGATGTTAGAGAGGAGAGGTGGTTCCAGCAGGACAGGTGGTGATGCAAATGCCCTCTGTCTTTCCTCCCACACCCCTCTGGCCACCTTGGGATCCTGCCTCTTGCCTGCTCTCCTGGTTTGCTTCTCACTGTTGAGAAAATGCCCTCTGGGAGAGAGTGACTCACAGCAGACCATGATAATTCCAACCATTTTTACTCAAATAACTGCTTCTTTATCCAAAGATACAAAGCAGGAAAAGAGGTTAAATGCCTGAAAGGCTGCTCATTTAAGTCTTCATTAAAGTATGTAGTTTTTCTCATGAAATGTGGACATATCTGACAGCCTCAGACCGACCCCACAATCTCAAGATCTCAGAGGCTTGGCTGTGAGAGCAGCTCCTTGGCAACTTAATTAAAAACCAAAACCTTTTTCTGTGGAGGCAGCTTGTGATCTTCTTCTGCCTTAGGAAAATGAGCTGTTTAATTATAGCTGGCAGCTGAAAATAGTATGTTTCTAACCAATGTTAGAATGGGTTGCTGCTCCCTGCCTCAAAAAGTCTTATTTAGAGATGTCTTGTACCTGTCTGTTTTTTTGCACTTCTATTTCTGGGCAGGCCTTAGAACCAGCTATGTGTTAGGATGACACATGAAGCAGTAAACCACACAGTTTATAGGTCTCTGCTGTTTTCACAGATACATAGAGTAAATGGTTTCTGTTCAAAGCAAATGTGAGAACAAGAAGTTTGCTCCAAGACATGAGGCCAGATGTACCAATCCCTGCACAGCTGTGCAAATAGAGAAACTACAGATGTACTTCTCCCCCATCCTTGCATGAAAACTTGGTAGAATCCTCTGGCAGCCCTTAAAGGTTGCCAGACCTTTCCCTGGCAGTTACCAACATCCTTGTGGGGGCTGCTGTGGCTGAGGTGGAACTGATGACAAACTCCTTTGAGAGCTGATAGTAGCTTCTGTGAAGGTTTTTACAGCATATTACAGGCTTTTATCAGATTTCCCATGGATGGGATGTCTTCAAAATGCATGTAAGAGCATTAGCTTCATCCCAAGAGATCTAGGAACATACATACCCCATGCCACTTAAATGACACGTCTTTCCTAAGGAAGGCAGAAAAGGGGCTTTCCTATACTGTAAGACTATGTTCTAGCTGTGGTGACTCTCATGGATAGCTTCCACTGCTTCAAAGAAAGTGGGAGAAGGGATGAACCATCCCAGCTTTGCTCTCTGTACCAAACAGCCAGTGTGCAGGGCTTTAGACAGCTGCCAGTGCTTGGTGTGCAATTTCCAGCAGCAATCTGCTGTACAGATCATGTACATTGTGCAATCTGCCTGTGTATCAGCACAGCCAGTTCCATTTACTCTGAGCCTGCAAGTGTTTTGTCTAACCCAGTAATAGGTTTTAGCACTTTTGGTTAAGCTCATGAGCAGTGACCTCTTGTAGTGCCTCAGGAGCAAATTATTTTGGTGGTTACAACTTGTTGGACAGCCAAGGTGCCTGCAACAGCTTACTGAATTTGTTTAAGTTGCTGTGTCTGAGCTGCTGAGATACCTGGGATTTCAGGCCAGCACAAAGGCAATATAGCACATAGGCAATAAAGAGGTTTTAATGTCCCAGATATTGTTATTATTCATCTCTCTTAGAGATTCATGTAATAAAATTATAAAATGTTAAGGGGTTGGAATGGACCTTAAAGATAACCTAGTCCCAGCCTCTCCTGACATGGGCAGGGAAAACTTCCTCTAGATCAGGTTATTGAAGGCCTTGTCCAGCCTGGTTTTGAACACTTCCAGAGTTGGAATATTACTAATCTACCTGGGCAATTTGCTCCAGTGTCTAACCATCCTCACTGTAAAGAATTTCTTCCTGTATAGTTACTTCACTGCATTAAGAAATCCCGTAAGTGCCTAAAGCTTTCAAATTAAATGATGTCAAATGTTTTAAAAGTTGGTCTGCTCAGAGTAAAGTGCAGCACTAAACTTTTAAATGTGGTATGTTCTTTGTTTTGTATTGTTTTGCTGTCTACTCTCCTGCTTTACTATTCTTCCAGAATATCTGCCAAAGAATTCACCGAGCACTTAACACCATCTGCTCTCCCAGTTCTCTTGGTTGCAGAAGGTGAATGTCTATAAATTATTTGTATTTAACTGCTCCACTTATTTCATTGATTAAACAGACTATTTAGATTCGGCACACAAATGTTAAGAGAAAATTTCCTTTGCGAGACTAAGATCTTTGCCCTCAGTTTCCACAGCAAAGCAATGTTATTAGGACACTAAATTAAATATAGACTTTGAAATCTCAGCTTTGCTTATTACATTGCTTTCTGTAATGGCTCCATTGAAGAGAGTGGAAATATCCCTATTAAAGCAGAGAAACTAGAGTCAGGACATGAGTTGTGGGCATCATCATAGATGTCAAGAAGAGCAATATTGTCCTTGCAGCTGAGAAAGCAACAGTGTCCTGGGCTGCACAAATAGCAGTGTGGGCAGCAGGGTGAGGGAAAGGATTCTGTTCCTCTGCTCTGCTCTGGTGGGAGCCCACCTGGAGTGCTGCATCCAGCTCTGGAGCCACCAATACAAGGAGGACATGGACCTGTTGAAGTGGGTCCAAGGAGGCCATGAAGATGATCAAAGGACTGCAGCACCTCTCCTGCAGAGACAGACTGAGAGAGTTGAAGTTGCTCAGTCTAGAGAAGAGCAGGATCTAGGGACACTTTAGAGCACTTTCTAGTGGTAGGAGTTTTTCTCTATAACTATACTCCTTTGCAAAATATTTTCCTTTTGTGGCTGTATGTGAAAGTAGTCCTGGATGTCAGAGGGTTGAAAGAACATTTCGATCCAAGATTTCTGCAGACCTTGGCTCCCAGGCTGCCACTTCCATTCCTGCCAAATAGCCCCTCATTCTCACCCCAGGGAAATGTCGCTTGAATATTCAGACTTTTTGCTCAGAAAAGTAAATGTAGCTTTCCTAAGGACAAATAGGCTCTGTAAATTGACCCTGTCTGGATCTGAAACAACGATGATGTGGTAAATCTAAATGCTCCCAACAAAACCACATCCATTATTAGCTGGAGCTAATGTAGTGGAGTTGAGTCAAACCCCTTATAAACTCTTGTTAAAATCAGCCAGCTCTAATCTTGCATGGACAAAACTTGAAACCTCATTTAGTATCTGATCATATTAAGAATACCTATTTTGGGGGGATCCAATGCAGCATGAAGTGAAGGAGAGGTGTGGTACATTCAAAATATTTTCACTGGTCTGTCTGGTAACAGTAATGGCAAAGCTGACTCATGAAGTAAGAGACAAGAAACTCAAATCACAAATGTGATAGCCTTTTATTGCACAGTCTGAGTAAGAGCCTTTTCCTGCTGTTTGGTCCCAATGTCTACAGTCACTTTTTAAATACAGATAATTGCATGAGGCAGATTTTCCCCACCCCCCTGACTGGTAGTCTAGACTCTATTCATCAGGAGTACAAAGATGAATGAGATACATTCCAGTTGCTGCAGCTTAGAGAAATGTCTTCTATAGTTAAAATGAGGATGTCTGCTTTTGGGGAGATTGTTCTGAGGTAGCACAGATGCAGTTGTGACACTGATTGGGTATTTTATTCACAGTTTACCCCTAACCATTTATTATACCCAAATATTCTAAAAACTGGGAAGCATATCTGCCTTGAAGTTTATGGAAGGGTGGATAATGTTATCCCTGCAACAAGAATGTCATGGTTACAATACTTATGTTAGCAAAGATATCACAGCAGAGTAACAGACTTTTCAATCTACCACAGTCTCAAATTCATTTTCCTTATCTCAGCTTCTGTGCCATAGACATCACCACGATGATGTAGTACCTATGCAGAGAATATTATGCATTAACCAGTGACTACTAGAAGTTCAACTTAAGATTAACCAAGGAATAAAATCAACAGCATGCCTTCCTTAAATTTTCCATATTTAGAATTTCCTTGAGAATGCACGAAAATATTTTAAAGTTACTCTTCTTTTTAATGTTTCCCTACCCTTGTGGAATGCTGCCATATGTGATTTTTGTCCCTAGAATGAATAGAAAAAACTCAGTAACCAGTTTTGAAAATTTGTGCAGAATCCCTGTGTTGAGTGGCTTCTCACAGAATCGAAAGATGACTTCAAGACCATTATTTCACTGTAAACTCATTTCAGAGTAAAGGATAGGGTAACTGCTACAGATTTGATGAAGCTCACTCTGAAAATATGAAGTGAACAGTGTATATTTTGGAATTTTTGCAACTTTCTAAACCAGTAAATGGTCCTTTAACAGAGTAGTTCTTAGTAATTTTGTACCAAGGCTTCTGCTGAACATGAATATTTCACAGATGCACAATAGATATTGACTATCTGCATTACAGAAGGCTACCTCTAGACTATTCAATTAAGTAGGCACATGCCCTTAAGCATGAATATTTATGGATTTGCAGAGAAAAATGTGGTATGATTTATCCAAGACCAGCTAGAACTCTTGCAAAGGATCTAAAAAGTGCCGTGAGCTAGAAACTTCTCCCAGTAGACAACTGGGATATGGTCACACACATTTGTTTCTGTCAATATCCGTATCTGTTGGCCTGATGGGTAGAAGAAGGGCTCTGGCATTGTTGAGTTCATCAGTACAGAAGAGAGCCATGAAACAGCACTCAGTAGTGTGATACTGTTGGCAGGCTGTCCTGGTTAACAGGACCTTAATGTTTCCAGCCAGTTATCCAAAAGCATCTCACTTAGGGGATGTGACTCTACAGTGTGGGCTCAAGGGCTAACAGCACTTGGGACCTGTGGTGGATACCAAGTGACTGTTCCCACTAACAGAACCCAGTGTTCTCATCTGCAGAAAGCCATGAAGGGGGTTCCTTAGTTCAGTTGTCCTGCTGGAATCTAGAGGCACTGGGAAATGTGGTATTTGTGACCCTGAAGACCAGGGTTTCACAGGGCTGGGGCTGGACAGTGCTGCACAGCACTAGCTCAACATATTTCCCCTGGGATAAACAAGAACAGCAGGAAACCTTCCTTTTCCCAGCTCCTTCTCTCAAAGTCACCCAAAGCAAAGAAGTTTCCTTGGTCCCTCTGAAGTCAATCCCTTCTCATCCTAACAGCTCCCAGCTGCCCATTTTTTGCAGGGTTTCAACCTCCAGTTCATCTGAGCACCTCTGAAGGCTATTAAGGAAACGTTAAATACTTCTCTGCTTGCCTCTGAGTGACTGTTAGCAGGGTCTTTGCAAACTCCGTGGGGACATGGCTGGCAGTGTTCACTCTTGTTTCCAGCCTGATGAGATTGCAGCCAGCAGTGCTGGAGCTGGTGCAGCAGGCAGGCTCATGTTTTTATCCTGTCAACATAGCTGCCAGTGCTGGCTGTGCTTGATTGATTTTAAGAGCAGCAAATTACTGTGCATTTTTAACGATGCTGCTTCTCTTTCTGAGACAGTAATAAATCAGCTTTTGGAAAGGGTAGAATAGTTTGCTTTCTGATACTGCTGAGATTCAGAAACCTCTGGTAGTACAAATATACAGGGGAAAATTGCATCTTACCCACCTGTGGTGCTTATGTCCTTAAATTGAATGGTTGGGTAGGACCAGCTGAGGATTTCTAATACATATGAGCAAACTTCATATTTTAAGACACAATAATGAGAAAGGATAGTAATAATTATTAGACTCCCATGTCTCATTAATTACTGACTATAGTAAATTCTGTGGAATTAAAGGGAAAGAACCCAAAATCCTGGGAGCATTTTTTTTTCCTACAATACCAGATTTCCTCCTGGAAAAATAACAAAAGGTATAGAAATTAGGAAAATGATTTGTAGGTGGGAATGCAATTTTGGAAGTATAGTGCCCAAAGAGTCTGGATGTAGAGAATTTAGAGGAAAAAACCCCAAACCCTCATACAGTTTCTTTAATGTTAATTGCCTTTCCCTTGTTTTCCTGCATCCTGGCGTTGCAGCCCCCTGGATAGCTGCTGTCCTCTGTTTCTCTGCCTGCACACAGCTCATTTCTTCCCCCATGCCAGCAGGGCCAAGGAGCCAAGACAGAGGTGGCTGGAACTGTTTGTTCATTCCCTGCTCTTCCTATTCAGAGGAGAGCTTGGTCCTTAGTACCACAGCAGAATGTGGTTTCCATTAGCAGATCTGTGACACTGGCACTGGGATGAGTGATGACTCATGAGATCTGAGGGGAAGAGGAAGATGACTGGGTAATGAGGCAAAGTAATTATTTGCTGCTTCATTATGAGAAGTTCAGGGTTTGTTATGTTTTCCTACTCAAGCAGGCAAACAAAGGTTCTTGTCTCTAAATCACTGAACCCTGTGTTAAAACATTATGTTTTATCTTAACCGTGTCTCCATAGTCAGTGTTGATAGATATTTCAGGTTTCAGCAGCTGCTTGTTTTGGTTTCACTCATTGCCGTATGATTTCTCTCTTCTATCACTCTCCACACACAGATCCTTTCTGAAGGCCATGCCTCTTGAAATACTCATTGGAAGTTTGCCTACAGAATATTTAATGCCCAGGAGAGGACCAATGAGTAGGTACTGTGTGAGGGCAGCATTGTGCCTCTCCTTTCTCTGCATTCATTCTCTGTTCAGGCACCAGCCTTCACCAGGAGCACCCTCCTGAGGACAGGGGTGATTCAGCTTTTGAGCATCTTTAAGAATCTCTGGCTCAGCTCTCCAGGATGTGAAATGGGGTGGTGGGCATCTGCCTGCATGCAGCCACTTTCTGAGGAATGAATAATGCTGTGGGAATGAGAGAGATGCCCCTGTCTTGTCCATCAGCATATTGCCTGCATCTTTTACACCTGGGAATTAGCAGCTTCTCCTGATTTTAACATCCTCATGCTTTTCCCTGCCTTTTTCTGGGATACTTGTCATCATGTGCTTGTTCACTAGCCCATGCTGCAGATGTTGCACTTAGTTTTCATCTCAAATGTTTTCATCTCTAGGCCTCCCAAACCCTAGAGGAGCAGCTTGAATTGAGCCTCCTGATGGAAGGGGCACCACATGGTGATCAATGACAAAAGCTACCAGGAGGTCTCTGCAGACAAAACTCATGAAGCTCAGAAGGGGGAGGGACAAAAGAGACTTGCTTCTTTGAAGAGGCTTAAAATGATATGCCTTAAAATGGCACAAATTAGGAGAGAATGAATTTTAGCAGCATAAGAATGGCGTGACTTAGAGAGGATGACATTCTCTCCAGATCCAAAACAACTGAATTGGGAACTGTCAGCAGCTGTTTAACTTAAGCATCACTTTCTTTAAAGAATTCTGTAGCTTTACATAGGAGAAGTCCTAAGACCTAGGAAAGTTGTAAGCTTTGGGGCAAACTTAGAATTTAAAAGTTAAAGATTTAAGTGTCGAAACTTGGCTGAGGGCAACTCCATCCCAGTGTCTCAGCATGATGGAGAGTCACTAACCTCACCTGTGCAGTCAGCTTGGGCACCAAGCTTCAAATTGCACAAACCATGAGTGCAACATGCAGCTGGTCTATGCACTCCTGCAAGGGTCCAGTTCTGCTGTTATCTACACCAGGAAGTGCTTCAGTGGGGATAACCCACTAAAACAAACACAGTCTGCCAGTCTAGCCAGGAACAGACCCTGAGCCCATGTCCAAAGGAGATGCAGCAAAGAGATCCTAAACCTCCTCATCTGAGAGGGGCCTGAGCATCCCTGTTCTGCTCAGTTCTTAAAAATCCTTCAGATTATGTCTCTTAATGAACTACTCTCAATAACTCATCACAAATCACCAAACCGTGTCCCAAGAAAAATGATGCCAGTAGTTTGTGGTGAATTTCTGATGTGTTTTACTGTTTCTTTAACAACTACAGCTTTATTTAGAATGGAGAGGATTATATTGCTATGCAGTTTTAAAATGATAAATCGCAGGATAGTAAAAGATTCTTCATGGAATGCAAACAATAGAGAACTTAATTATTGCTCAGAGTGTCACTGTAATATTACGGAACAATTTGAAATTCAACTTGCCTGGCTAGGTTTATTTTAAGTCTGACATTTTCAGCCTTAGCTTTCACTTTCTGGGTCTCTTTTTCACTCTGACAACACATCAATCTATTTTCTAACAGTTCTAAGATTAAAATAATCTCTCTTAATCTGATTTTTTTCTCCCTTATTTTATACTGGGAAAAAAGATTTATCTGCACATCCAACATGGCACAGGAAATATGATTAGATGGGAGACAAATTCAGACCAGCAACATCTGTAATCTATGCATCTTTCTTGTCATAACTAAAGCTACCTCAAAATTCTCAAAGAACAATCTTGCAATGAAAAATACTGTTTAATTGAAGCAGTGTTTTATGGGAATAAATGGATTTCTCTAAAACTTTACTTGAAGAGAAGCCAAAACATTAACTTTATTAGTGCATTAGGATACTAGACTGCAATCTTGACTACTAGAGTGAAATGTTCATTGTAATAACAGAAATATATTTCCCGTTAAGTTTGTAGCATTTTCCTTGCAATGTAAAATTGAAAGGGATATATTTAGAATAGATTTTTTCCACTGATCCCAGATATATTTTTTTTCTTTTGTTCCTTGGGAAGTTTCAAAATGTTGTCTTGTGTCATGATGTGGAACAATTTGTGAGAATTGTTGTGTCCTATTGTTGTGTCCCTTCATCTGAAGGAGAGGCAGCCAGAGGCAGCAGGCAGACACACACCTGCTGCATTGCATCAGTGCCAGGGACCCCTTTCCCAGGCAGAGACCCTTGTCTGCTGCAGTCAGCATCTTCTGTGGCTGTGGAGCTCCAGCTGAGACTTGTGCCATCGAAGCTGGGTGTGACAAACACCTGAGGGAGAACTTACATCCTCATCAGTCTGAATGGCTCATGTCTGTTACTGGATACAGCTCCATCCTCTGGGCCCTGCCCAAAAACATCTGAATGGACTTTATCTCACCCAGCCTTCTTCCAATACCAGTGTGCAACAGTCATTCTGGATATGTTGGTGGAGAGAAGCAAGCATCTCCAGAGGCTGATCATCCAAAGGCACAGGGATGGATCTCTCCTTGCAACTGCTGCTTCTTGTCCCTAACTAAAGACAATGAGCTGAAGTTTCAACTCAGACAAAATCCCTGGGTTTTGGGTAGCTGCATTAAGGGATGTCTGGTTTTTGCATAGCCCACATCTATGAAATGATGTCACCCCCAAAAGCACTTGAGAAGAACTGGGAAGTTCCAGAAATCTGAGTTACAGTATGCTGGCACAGATGATGGGTCACTGTAAGCAAAGAGGCAACCTCTAATGAAAGGGGTGGGCACCACTCCATGGCAAAAGCTTGAACAGGACTTTACTAAACTGTCTGTCACTGAGGGGCTCATCATATGTCACTGTGTCCTCGAGGGGAGTTTCTGATATAGAAAATCTGTAAGCATTTGTGCAACTTTAGGCATATAATTCAGGTATGTAACACTTCTCCTCTGCATCGAGTACAGCGGTGCCAGTCAGTAGCGCCGGCAGTGCTCAGGCACATGAATGACACTGGAGTGTTGTGCCCTGTGTGAACCACCATGGATGGAGATTCAATCTCTGCCTGATCTGCCAACAAAGCACTTCCCTTCTCCCTGCAGCTTGTGCTCTTTCAGGGACTCCTGCAACCTCCCATCAGGCCTGAGGAAAAATTAGGAAGACAAAAAGCTACAATTGTGGTTGATCAAACACCTTGTTCTGAGAGGATGACCCAGGAACATAAAGATCAGAAAGTCCCTAAATATCTGCAGCCAGAAACTTTGCAAGGTAGTTTGAAGTGATTTCAATACTATTTTACTAAAGGGAAATATCTGCTGAGATTTAAATCCCTCTGAGAGAGGAACATGAAGAAACAAACACACACATTCAAAATAAAGAAATAGATGATCTTCAAGGCTCCATAACAGGAACAAAATGTCTTTGTCATGTTTGCAAGTGGTTAGCTGTTGTATCCCAAGTTCTGTATTTTGGTTCATTAGATCTCCTTGTCCTTCCCTTGTAATAAATGTCCGAGGCAGTTTCCTAGTGCCCCATGTCTGCAGCAAGCACAGCCCTGGGGACAGAGGCCCTGAGGAGTATGGAGGGGTGGTCTGTGTGTTGGTGGTCAGTCTTGCAGATGGGGCAGGTCACATGTACAAGGCTGCTTTGGGACAAAGCCATGTCCCCATGCTGGAGGAGAATGGGATGCACCAGCAGTGCTGCCAGCCCCACATTGAAGGCTTGTACCCATGGGGCAGTGGAGGCAGCTCAGGGCAATTGTGGGACCCAGCTCTTCTCTGGCCCTGTTTGCCATCTCCTGTCTTTAATTGCTGCTGGGAGTTTCCAAAGATGTACAGAAGTGCATGGAGACATGAGCTGCATTTTTCCTGTGGGTAGTGAACTGCCTCTGAATTTAACTGCTTGTAGTAAAGAAGTACAGCAGGAGTTTTAGGAGAATTTGACTCCCTACAAAAAGCCAGGGTTTATTAATTGTTTCCACCCTTACCACTGCTGTCATGCTACTATGTGACATTGGCAAGAAAATTTACACCTTCTCTTCTCTAACAATGAATGCAGTATCTTCATAATAAAAGCAAATGGGATTTATCTCCCCTAGCCATCCACTTCTCTGCTGCACCAGACCTAGCTTCTCCCTTGATTTTTGTAGCCCCTACCTCTGGTTTCCTCCCCTAGATGCAAAAAGACAGGATCTACTGCCTCTGTCCACCTACTCTTCCTCCTGGGTGCAGGCTGGTTTCTGCTGGGATAGAATTAATTTTCTTGGCAGTGGCTGGTATGAAACTGTGTTTTGGATTTGTGCTGAGCACAGGATTGATACTATAGAGATGTTTTTGTCATTGCAGGGCTTGCACAGGGCCAAGGCCTCTTCTGCTTTTGTTGCTGCCACACTGGTGAGGAAGTTGGGGAGGTTGGGTGGTTGGGAGGAGACACAGCCAGGACAGGTGACCAAAGGGAGAGTCCACACTGTGTGACATCATGCTCAGTATATAAAAGAGGGGGAAGAAAGATGAAGGGGAGGATGTTTGGAGTGCTTGTAGTTTTCTTCCCGAGTCACTGTTGTGGGTGATGGGACCCTCCTCTACTGGAGATGGCTGACCTTGAGAAACAGTGTTTTAATTCTCTGTTTTTTCTTTGCTTGTATGCATGGCTTTTACTTTCCTCATTTAACTTCCATCATCCCAACCCACAAGTTCCCCAGCTTTTACCCTTCTGATTCTCTCCCTGACCCTGCTGCTGGGGAAGTGAGTTAGTGAGTGCTGTGTGGGGCTTGGCTGCTGGCTGGGGTTAAAGCATGGCATGGCTCATTTCTTGTGCATGCACCCTCTGAGTCACCAATGATCAGATGCTCTTCAAAGCAGGAAGCAACTGGAGTTAGCTGGCTTGAGGCTCTGGCAGCCCTTCCACTTCTGACACCAGCAAATTGCACTATTAGCAGCATCTTTATTTCCCTAGGCTCCAGGCTGAGTTTGAGGAGAACATGGCTCAGCTCTTGATATTATTCTGCTGTTCAAAAAACTATTTTCTTTAAACAAGTTAAAAGAGGATGTTTTTGCCAAGATCTCATGAAATATTTATTTACTGTTTGGAGCTCTTCAGTAAGTAACAAAGGTCTCAATTTGGAAAAACACAAAATTTTGTGTAAAACCAATCTGAGCTTGCTAGCTGAATATTAAAAAGCAAGATGAGTGAATTAGTAACTAATTAATGCATCATAAAATCCATATGCATCTAGAAGTAATTAGCCAATTGTTTTGATTCAGGGAACATTTGATTAACAGCCTCACTAGCTGCTCACTTTCCCAACTACATCAAACTTAACATAAATGGAAGTGACATTCGGATAAAATTAATAATTTAAACAATAAGAAATTCAGATTTTGTGGATGTTTTCATAGATGGCCTGAAATTACTGAATTTTAGTTTTCTGTGCCTGGAAAATCTGCAGTCATTTGATTAGGGCTAACTAAGCTCCTTAATTTACTTTAGTAACAAAAAGATATTAAAAACATTTGGCAGTGGCAAGAATTACATACTGAAGACATCATATTATAGTAAGACAAAACTTTGTTCAAATGTTTCAGTGGCTGGAATTTCTGAGGGAAAGATGAGGGGTGAAGTATCAGTCCAGAGTGCACCTCCTCTGCCCCTGTGTGCCAGGCAGAGCCTGTGCCAAGGCCTGGCTTGTCCTGTGCATGCACACAACCTTTGGACTGAGGAGAAGTGGGGTGCTCCAGATTTGAGCAAGAGCTCATTTGTGCTATGTGTGACATGCTGGACCTTGTCTAACACTGTTAGTGTGGCAAAGCCACGTGTTGGGGGGATAAACTGGCTGCTGGCCCCAGCATTGTGTGCTGAGCAGCACCAGGAACTCTTAGGCAATCAAAACTTTCATAGACCCAAACTACTTATGAAAAATTATTACCAGACTCTCCTTCCTAGCCCTTCTGCAATGAAAGCTGAGATATCCTTCCATTTATCAAAAAATGCACACAAATAGGCCCTCTATTTCACCTACTGTGAGTAGTAACATGACAGGGATGACCTAAGTTAACAACTGCTTTAGTTACAGACCAGCCTACTCTAATCTTGCATCTAGAAAACATACCATCACAAATATTATGTTTCTGAACTTTTCAGAAGTTCCTCCTCCAATCATAAGCAAAGGAAAAAGAGCTGAAATTCCAAATTTGTGTTTCCTTTAAAAAACTCTCAACAGTAGTTTTTCATTTTTATGTCACTGCTAGAAATGTGATTCAGGTGCAGAGTAGTCAATAATAATGATGATGATGATGATGATGATGATAACAATAACAACAACAACAACAACAATAACAACAACAACAATAATAATAATAATAATTTATTCAGAAGTAAAAAGAGATGGGATTGGATTTAGCTCAAGACTGAGATGAAGACTTTTATATGCCTGTGTATGGGTAGCTATAGGAGTCTGAAGTGCCTAAGCAGCCTTTGTACTCAAAATAGTCCTAGACTGAGTTCAATTGTCTGAACCTATGGGAATTTGAAACTCCATAGGATAGCTATGAATTCTACACTCTAACAGCCATGGACTTACAATACAGGATAAAAGTTTCACTCATTTCCATAGATAAAGGTGTCTGATAATCACTTTGTCCTCTGCAGATCCATAATTCCCAATGGACACTAGGAATATGTCTCATTTGTTGTAAAAATCCATTACAACTGTTGTGACTCCAGGGGTTTTCAATATCCTTCTGGAAGCAGAAGTTGTCCTTTGATCACAGGGCCAATATTTCCTCCTGCCCAACACTGCTGCAAGGGTGACTCAGCCCTGGCACAAGTTGCACAAGGAGGTCATGGGGTCTCCATCCTTGGTGAAAATCAAAAGCCATCTGGGCCTGGTCCTGGGCAACTGACTCTGTGTGGTCCTGCTTGAGCAGAAGGATTGGACCAGGTATCATCAGGTATTCCTTGCAACTTCAGCCACAGTGATTCTGTGGTACTGTCTTGAACTGGTCATATGGATAACAAGGGGACTTATTTTTCTAAGATCACTATGCTCTGGAATTAAATCTAGTTAATATTGTGTATATTTATATATAAATATGTCTATTAACATAAATTCTTCAGGCCTGAGTACTGAGCCATTTTGTCATGGTGTTTATTTACAGAATGATAGCATGGGTGTTGGAAAAGTGGTGGGGTGTGAAGAAACAAGAACAGAAAAAAAAAGAGTTATTTGGTAAGACAGTGAATTTTTGCATCTTTTTTAGGGCTGTAAAGTGTTGCTTCATGCTGGAGAAGATAGAACAAGAACTGTACAAATATGATCTTGCCACAAAACCCCCACTTTATACCTAATCTGCAGCCAAAATTTATGTTCTGAAGGATCTGTTTGATGCATTTTCAGCCTATAAAAATAATGTAGCTGGATAATCTGATAGAATGCTGAAAAGTGCTTAGTCTCACAGCTATTCTTATGGAAAACCAAGATGTTCTTTGACATTAAGACAGTTAGGTTAACATGCAGCCTTTGCAGGTACAAGGCACTGTGGTTTTTTATTTCCCTGTAACTAGTGAGATAAAGATATAAAGGTTGCCTCGACTGCTGTACCAGTGACCTAAGCCTTGCCTTTGCTAGGATTTTGAGCTGTGACAGCTCCTTTGAAATGCCTCTCAGTCACAAAACCCTTTTTTCTGTTGCAGTGAAGACACAGAAAGTTTGCTTGTCATTCAAACAAGATATCACAGTTCCCTTTCTCATTTTCCATTATATTGTATTATTCTTTTCTCATTTTTCATTGTCTAACACATTTTTTTCAACACTTTTGGAACAGGTTTCTTATCAGTGACAAATGTATTTGGACACTGTGCCAAATTGCACTGAAAACATTGCTGAAATGGCAATGGCCTGTGAGAAATACGACATCACTATATTCTTTGCTCCTAAATGTAGATATTGCACCTCTCACAGAATCCAAGTGTAAATGCTTTTTCCTATTGATACCCATTTGTAAATTCACTTTAAGCCCCCTTTGAATGTTGCAGGGGCTTCCATGGAAGAAGAGAAAGCTTTGGCAGACCAGGCTTGACAGACCCCCAAAAAATCAAAGTCCTCCAAACCATGTAAGAAGCCTTATTTTGGGTCGAGTCACATGTGAATAATTCCTTCAGCTTCTGTGGAATTAATCCTTCACTAAGCAAAGGAGAAAAGATCACAGTTAAGCTCACAAATATTTATTTAATTGTGGCAGATTTGTGTATGAAAAGCCACTTGTACAATAGAGCAGGATGATGATTCTACACTCTTTGAAGTGGTCCTGACACTGAGTATTTCTCATCTCCCAGGGGCTCTCTTCACTGCTCTGTGATTTCATGCTTTGCTTAACACCAAGGTGATAGCTTGCCTTTGGTTTGCCTTTGTTTGGAGGATATACTTTGTTTCCAAAATCAGAGGTAGAAAAATAATTGCATTTTGTCTAGAAGTCAGAGTGACATTTTCTCCTTTTATGCTGATTTTTAGATCAGCTAGATTTAAAAATTTACAGACTTAAAAAATGCTGAACACTCTCATTGCAGCTGCAGATCAGCATTAAAAACAAGAAGTTATTTTTAGCATCAAGGCACCCTTGTCTTTATTCATATGTCTTTTCACTAGAATATTAAAGGGTAATTCACAATTCATGCATTGTGACATCTTGTTATTTTTATCTTCATTTTCTTTTCAAAGAAAATATCTCAAAATTTCAACATTAGCACTATGTTGGATGTCCTTGGAAGTCACCCCTCTTCTTAAATGGATTGGTCAAATTGGCTAAATGACAACTGGCAGTATATTAGTTGCTCATTTTCCATTCTTCACACACCCCAAATGCATGTTGACTGGAGAGAGACTTTTGAATATGAAAAGCTCAGAGTTTTGCATGTAAAATAGACCATTTGAGAAGGAACTCAAATTGTGCTGAGAACATAAAAATGCAGAGGTGTTGGGCAGCAAGAAAAAGATTTAGAAGCCATTTACATAGCAGCTATCACTAATGCTGCTTTGTTTCAAAACTCATCTCATGCTATTGCCACATCAGAAAAAAGAGATGTTTGTTTACAAAATATGCCTATTATGTTAAATCCTGATCTTGGATAGATACTTGGGAAATATTGTCAAGGTGCCATTTTCACACAGTTTTCAAAGTTTCTGTTCTGGCTGAATGCATTGCTGCACTCTTCAGACAAATTGCTGTTCCGTGAAATTTTTCAGAAAAAGAAGAATATGACATGGGGTTGGTTGTCTATATTTTCACAAACTGGATGTTGACATCATGTAAAATTTCATTTTCTCAGAAAGGTTTTTAACATGCGGGTAAACCTTGCCCAATGTCAGACAGCACTGCTGGGTAATTAATCAAGGTTTTTGTGGGTTTTCTAACTCCAGGTATATATAAGAGTTAATGAAGCTGAAAGCTGTTATTAAACCTCTTCATAATTTAGAAATAAAGTATTTCAGAAGGAGGTTTAAATGAGATAATTAGACATTTGAAAACATTCTCTGGGGCTTGACCTTACCAGTAGATTTCAAGCAGTGCTTTGCAAAGGCTTGAGGCATAAACAAGCCTGCAAACGGGGCTCTGGTGCTGGCTTTAAGTTTTGACTGCCAAGTCTTAGTCTGCAGGTTAGTCTGGGGCACAACCAATGCCTCTAGTGAGGAAAGAAAGGGAGAATTGTGTCTCTGGGTGTAGCAGGAGACTGGAAGAATTTCAGTGTCGTGATATGTGCTGGAGAGGGTCTGACAACTCACTCCTTCACCTGGCTGAAGAGCTATGGCATCAAGAATGTAGCAGGAAGGAGATAAAAATGGCTGGACCAAGTGTTTATTTTCTCAAGATTTAGCTGCTCAGGTGAATCTGATTTCCTAGAAAAAAGAGCCTGAGATAACCAGAAAATGCACTGTACAACTTCCCATCTTGTAATTTGAAAGAAGTTCATATCCCAGAACTGCTGGTAAGCAGAGTCCTTTACATGTCATCCCCAAACTTGGAGCTGACCTTGTGCCCACCCTCCTGTGGCTTGGATGTGGCACTTCTGCCTTAGTGGCATTCCTGTGGTGGTAATCAAGCAATCCAAGTCACAAAAGGTTTTGGAAGGAAGGCAGACCCTACTCAGATGGCATCTGCAAAGATCATTACTATTTTTCCCAAGTGACAGCAAAGTAAGAAATTCAGCTCTGCATCAGGAGCAGCATTTCATTTTGAATGCAATGGTTCTGTCACTCACAGAGCTACTTTTAGCTTTAGGGCTCAGTGCTGTGCCAATAAAAGTAATGGGAATTTTGTCATTTGCCAGAAGAGAGAGCAGTATTCGGCCTTTCAGTGCAACACACTTAATTCTAGTGTGCAGCCCGGTTTCAAATTTTAATGAGAAAATGTGAATAAACGGAACAATAAGTGTTCTACAAGTCCCAGATCCTCAATAAATGCAGCATAATGGTAGAGCTAAAATTAATACTATTTTTTATAATCTGAATAGATGGGTGAGATTATCTGAAAGGCATTTGCTATAACATGCACAACAGTAAAACTAATTTCCTCTTGATAGGGGTTTGGACTTAGTGGGTGTCTGAGTTCTCAAAACACTGTTACTCCAAGACCAAGACAGACAGACAGTGGAGAATCGTGCTGGGCTGATGTTGGTTTGTTAGAAATGCTGGACAGCCCAGAAAAGAGGAGCAAAGGCTGCCTGTGTCTGGATCTTTTCTTTAATTTTTTATTCAAGAGTGAAGAGGGGAATTACCAAAGATCAGGGCACTTCAGGTGTAATTCACGGCAGCAGCAAAATGCTCAGCAGGGCATTGCCTATTTGTTGCCTTTTGAGCTTCTTGTCCCACTACCTCTGAAAGTGTCAATTGTCTCAGTCCTCAGGTCTAACCCTCCTGGAGGCAATAGGGACTTCCAGGGCAAGATTCAGCTGAATTTATTAACTTCTCGTGGGAGTGCAGTCAGTGGTGCCATTGCCAGATGCCTTCACACATGGGCATGGGAAGACATCGAAGGAGCAGCTCTGAATCTTTAGGAACAGCCAGGAATTCAAGTTTTAGGCCTGGTTTGCACAGTCCTGGCTCCCTCTTTGCTTTTAAATAAATAAAGCAATTTATTTGACTCTCCTTCTGAGGTGCTTCATTGGGAAACCCTGGGGTCCTGTTTCCTGGATCACCATGGAGCCAAGTATCAGTGCTAAGACACTAAAATTAGTCATCCCAAAGCAATTAGCCTGACTCAAGGCTTCAGTAACAAGAGGGAATTTGTTTCTGATTTTTGCTGGTGATTTGTTTTTAATCAGGTTAGGTATCTGCTTATTTCCTCACTGTGGTAATTGTAGTGAAAGCTACAGCTTGATCCCATTGAAAAACTTCAGTGGTGACACTTTGTGGGGTGGTTTGGGGACAAGAAGGGGCATTCACAGCACACAAGCATGGAGGCAGCAGGGAGATGTCTCTTGCAGACATCAGCAGAAATTCTCCTGCCAAAAGCTTCCCCAGCACCACCAGTTTCCCCTGCACTGCTCAGGGAGAGGAAGGCCAGAGAAAAGACTGAAAGGGCAGTGTCAGGGGAGGGAGAAGAAAACCTGAGTGCAGCATGTTAGAAGAGCAGTAGACAGCCTGTGTTGTCAGTTCATGTGAGCAGGTCCTGGGCTGTGGTGTGGGGTCATAGCACTGAGAAGCCACAGGGAGAGCAGCTACAGCTGTCTGTTCCACTCTTCTTTTTTCCTTTTTTTTTTTTAATGACTTCTATGTGTGCTGGGCACAGTGACCTTAAATACCTCCTCAGCTCAGCCCAGGAGTCCTGTTTACTCCCACCGAGCTCCAATGGGCTCCTCTAGATTCTTAGAGGTGCCTTGGGAGTGCAGCAAACAGCAGTGTTACAGCACTTCAAGAGCCAGGAACGTTTGCTGTGGGAAACAGGAGTGGTTCTTGAATGTTAAACTAGGCTGGGATCATGTATATGTAATGGGGAAGCCCTAAAGGTGCTTCCAATAATTTATTGCTATCTCCTCTAGAGGATGAAACATGAGATGCTTTTCATTTGCTTATAATTCTTCTTAATGGGCTTAAAATGCAGCAAGGGAGATGTAGGCTAAGCACTAGGAAAAACTTCCCACGGATAAGAAGAGCAAAACAAGATAACAGTTTGGCTAGGGATACTGGTGTTCCCTCTCTGGAGCTTAAGCAGTGTCTTGGATTAGTTTCTGTCAGAAGGGATTTGGGGGCAGATGCTCCTCTTGCAGGCAGGGACTTGGATTTGACATTCTCAAGAGCTTTTCCAGCTCTGTTTTGTACAGTCACCAGCTATTTTAGATACTGCAAGATTTTGTGTTCTCAGTACATGGCTCCAGGAGAGAGAATGCTGTGGATGATTGGAATATCCTAATGACTGGAGCAAGGATGCCAGGAAAGGGGGACAAAATCTATGAAAAGGCTAAACCAAGTGAAATTTGCCTTATTTGAAAATCCTCCAAACAGAGCAAACACACTTTCCAAACCACTGCTGGATTTTTTTCCAGTTCCAGTAAATTTGCTTTAAGTGTTCCAAACTTAAAAACCCATCCCCAAAAAAATGTAGTGGAAAATATTTAGAATTTAAAGCAGTATCCTTCAGATTTATACCATTAACAGGCATCCTGATGGAGAAGGTCAGGCAAATGTTTATGTGACCTTAAACTGGGCTTTCAGATTGATACAGCCTGTTACATAGCTTTTCTAAAAAATGACAGTTATTAATCAATAGACATGGGAACATGTTTTTGGAAACCAGAAGTCTGCTGGAATTTATATGAAACCCAAGTAAACAATTATAGTTTTAAAGTCTTTTATCCCAAGATTTTGATTCACTTTCTAAGAGATGCACTTTCTTGTTTACTGTTTTTATTGTGCATCCCTGAATCGGTAGTGACATCTATATTTGTGTAATGTCCAAAGGGAAGGCATAAAAATGGTGTGGTAAAAGTTTTGTCTAGCTTTGAGGCACCTTCCAGGGCCATTTGTCAGCAGCAGCTGTAACACCCTATGCTGATGTAACACGCCATGCTGAGATGCTGTTTATGGTGCCCAAAAATGGTGGATTTCCTGCCCCTCCACTCTGTCATGCAGGAATATTAGATAACCAAAAAGACAGCTATGTAAGAAGAGAGAAACACAAGAGGACACTATGGTTTTTGTTATCAGTACTAATTCCACAGGATTAAGAGAAAAATTTAGTGTAAAACAAGTTGGTAGAAATACAGAATTTATTGCCAGAGCAAAGCAAGGTTTATATAGCCCATTTCCTGTTTTATGACAAACTCACATGATGGGTCTGAACCCATTATTTTAATTGCAAAGTTCATCTGAATCCAAACCATGACTCTTGTCAGCAGGGGAAATTGTGCATGTTCTGCATGGTCTGGAGGAGAGGGGATAGATGAAATCTCCAAGGAGTCTCTTCAACCTACAGAAGCTTTGCAGCTTATATTATATGTGCAACATCCTTCTGGTCCTCTTGTGACATGGTGTATGCTGTTCCTAAATTGTTGTGAATTGTATGCCTACTGTCCTCTGCTTTATCAGGTTGCAAGGAGCAGTTAAAATCTGGTGGGTCCTGGCACACCCCTGGGAGTCCATCACTGCTGGCACAAAGCCATGGGTGGCCAAAGAGCTGGTGTGATGTGCAGAGGCAGAATGGACCAGGGAAGATGCCACAGCAGTCCCAGTCCTGAGCACAGAAACTCCTGGCAGAGAAACCTCTTTGAGAAAAATCCTGGTGTGCTTTTCAGAGAGCACTGGCTGAAGGACACTTTTGAGGAGAAGCAGACAGACCCTGCTGTACCCTGGAAAGAGGAGCTCACACGTTCCATAAAAGCAAACAGGAAGCAAAGAAGCATTAGATATCATCATCATGGTCACAGATTTTTGATGAACTGCTTGTCTTAAAAGCAAGAACCTGCATGTAGAAAGCAATTTTGATGGTGAGTGTCACCCCTCCCTATCCTGAAGGTCTGCTCCCTATGGTTATTCCTTTGAGATATTTCCCTTCTGCAGCCTGTAATCAGCACCCAGATTTTGAAACACTCACAAAAATCAAGATCCTCTTCCCAGATGTGAAAGGTCCTAATTTTTACAATGATGCTTTTAGGTTGTCAAAGTGACAAAGCCTGGTTTGTGGCTTTTAAAGCTGTCAATATTTTTACTTCATAATCCTCCAGCTGGATGAGTTATTGCAGCTGCACTGCTCCCCAGCCCCTGTTTACCCCTGTTCTCCTAGGTGTCACAAATTTCATGTAGTGGCTGTTCTCCTCTCCATCCCTCCAAGTCTTGCAGATGGGAACTCGTGCCATCAGCTTTCATGGATGAGAGCACATGCAAGAGCTCTTGTTACCTCCAGGATGCACAAGAAAAATGTGCCTTGCTCCCCAGCATCCTTCATCTTAGGCTGTTTCTGATGGGACAGCCTATGTTCCTCCTCTCTTCATTCTTCCCCTTTGGATGTTTCCTGTGGTACACTCTTGACTGGTTCAAAGTATTTGAAAATACCTTTCATTTGCTACCAGAAGGGTGACTATTTCAGCCTTCACAGCAAGGAAAAAACAACCTTCACATATCCTGAAGGGTGTCAAACTATCTCTGTGACCACACATATTAATAAAGTAATGCTTATTTAAGCATGAAATACAGATCAAGCTGCAAGGGCTAATCAGTTTAGTGCAGAACTGCACAGCTTTAGCAGGAGATGTGGTGGTTGTGCATGAGGGAAGGCATGTTTTCAAAAAGTGCTGGAAGCTCTAATTTTATGATGGAATAGTTCTTGCATGGTGTAGCTTCAGTGCCTAGACACCACAGAAAATGAAAATCAAATTTTTCCATATAGAAATATGTCAAAATCTGACGCCTTAATTTGAAGACAAAACTGCAATCCAGAGAAAGGTAGATGCAAAACCATGGCAATACAAAGGAGCTAATATAGTACATAAAGTTCAGAAAAGCATATTTAATCAATCTCTGTAGGGAAAGGAGACAGCAAAAAAATAGAGTTATTGCCCAACTAAGAGAATTTAATTTCAATGTACTGAAAATAAAATTATATATGGACAGTCTTCTCCAACTCTGAAGCAGATGATAATGTTTGAGGTCTCAGACTTCTTAATATCAGTCTTGGCTTAAAACAGAACAGAATCTCTGGTTAGTTAGGAAGGTAAAACTAACAGTTCCATTTGTTGAATAAACATGATATTTGCTAATGAGGTTGCTGGCCAGTGATAAGTAGTTTTGAAGGTCAGAAGGAAAAAAAGAGAAATCAAAAAATCAGATGTAAAATAGACCAGGAATTTTCAAAGACAGATGAGAAGCATATCTGTAACTTAGTGCCAAAAACTGCATAAACTCTCCAAACTATTTTAATCAAACTGATTATTATTATTATGCTGTAAGTACATAAAGCACAGACATATATCATTAGCAGTTCACCAGAGGCCCTTTATGATGCTTTCAGAAATGTCACTAGAAAATATAACCCAGATTGGCACAGATTGCCCTGGGGCAAGCTATGAATGCTTAACCCCTGCAGTCAGCATGGGCAGCTTTGCTCTGAATATATTCTGCTGCTTGTGCTCTGCTCTACATCTTCACGTCCCTATGCCTTTCTACACTTTTTAAAGATCATATAACAATTAATCACACTGGTTTTGTACCTTTGCTACAGAAACATTAACTTTTCTGTATTTTTTTGTAACCTGGGGACTTCTTTTTTTCTTCAGCTTGTGATTTTTTAATCACAGCTTTGAGGGAAGGTTTTCAAGGCAGTTCTTTCTGCCATTTTACTGTACAACTCAGGCACCAAACTACCTGCCAAATGCAAAGTGATGGCAAACTCCTTCTCCAAACTTCACCTTAGCTTCTGAACTTTTCAGGCTGTTGCAAAATGCCTTTCCTTTTATTAGGAAGGCTGTAATTACTATCTGAGGGCAACCTTTGTTATGACATGAAAAGAAGCACTCCAACTGCTGTGCTAAACATTACATGTTCAGCTGAGTGATAAAATACTATAATCAAGCCCCACATGTGAATATCTCCTTCAACCAACCTTTGCATGCATAAGTGCTAAAAATTTCAAATTGTAGTATTTATTAGGGCACAGCATGGACTTGTGAAATGAATGCCTTATTTTGCACATGTATGGGAAAAACTGAATAACCACTGTTGTGTGCTGTGTACCTCCCAGACTGGCACATGCTCCCAGGAAAAGCAATAGTGGTGGTAATGGCACTCCAGAGACTAAATGCTTCTCTGCATGTGGTAGGCAAGTGCAGAGATTTAAGCAATATTTTTGCTTTTAAGTAAAAGTAAAAAGAAAAAAAATCACAGGCTAATATTGCACAAAGTTGTCGCCTTTGCCTGCTCTTGCTGTTTGTGTAAACTGAGAAATTTTTCATATTTTCTAGTGAAATCCTTGAATCTGTCCCAGTCGTTTCTGTTATATTCCTCTATATTCCCTGGCTGCATTTCAGAGTGACACCAATAAATGTTTCTCTCATGCCTTTAAAGGGATCATTCCCATCAGGATTGCTTTGAGCTAATCTCTGTTGTGGGCATTCTCCTTCAGCAGTGTGGGTGGGTGAGCCAGGATTTTGTTGAGGAGCAGAGGGCAGGACAGTGAGGTGGTGTGGGAGGGATCCTCAGCAGGTCACAGCTGCTCAGCTTCACCCCTGCTGGAGACCAGTGGTGGTGGGAAATCCAAAACAGAGAAGAAGCACAGACAAGGGAGTTCCCCTCTGGGCTGGGAGGGGCGGTCAGTAATTTTATCCCTGTCTCTGTTATGCTCTTTCATGGAAACTCCCTCTGTAGCTCCCTCCTTCTCCCAACAGGACAGAAGAGAAGGCTGCTATGGAGAGCCACACTCTGGTGGTCCCACAGGCTGAGATTAGGAGGGATTGGATTATTATTCCACTGTTTTATCCCAACAAGAGATTCAATGAAAGCTAAGGTGTTTTCCTCCTTTGCTAATTCCTGAGAACATGTCTTGCTCATTTGCTCATGTTAGTTGTTGCACCCTTCTGGGGCAGAACTGAGTCTTTGTTGTAGCTTGTGCAGTTGAAACACTTTTTTAGAGACAGCAAAACCGATCATAGCAATAATAATATGGGAGCTGTGAGAAGCTGCACTGTTGCTATTTGACTCATTAAAAATTAGTTCAGGATCGCAGAACGACAGTTCCACATAATTTATTCACATTTTCGGATGAACTCAGATGTTTTTGTATCCTGGAGATCAGTTTACAGTCTTTCATGCTGAGCTTTTTATTATGATTTCAAATACATAATTCTCTGTATTTATTTGTTAAAGAAAATGCACAGATTAGATTGATTCACATCTAAGTATAGAAATATTGATTGTGGTGAGGTAGATAATTTTGATAGTCATAGTTTGCTTGCATAAGCCTTTCCTAGCATCACTGCTAACAGAACAGTTTTTCCTCCTGGTTATGTTACAGTGTGTCCCAGTCTGTGTAACATGTATGAATGATGCATCCAGAACATGGCAGTCACTGCTCAGTTCTGTGCTAGCAGTGGGTTAATGCTTATTTGGGATTTATTTATAATATAAAAGAAGGAAATGAAAACAAGTTGAGCAATATTTTTTAGCTCTTTTTTTTTTCTTTATTTTTTTTTAATTTTATTTTTATTTTTTGCTTATTTCTTAGGATATATTCATGACTTTAGGAAACCAATGGCTGACATTTTTACATTTTTTTCAATCAGCATTTTTTAAATTTAGAATGTGATAGTAAGTGCAACTCTAGATTTTAATACTCCTTATTAATTACAAATATAACACATTTGCTCTGTGTACTCAATTTTATCACCCCTTTTTACCTTCCCACCTCAAGGTTAGGAATCTGTCATTATCTGTTCCATCATATACTGGAGATGGGAAAGAATTTGCTCTGGAAGGTGGGCAGAAGATGTAGACACTGAATCTTCAGCATATCTGGGAATGGCAGAGCCAACAGAAATTCAGACTTCAGGCACAGCATGGAACAGGGGCAAAACATCAAATCTATGGCCCCTAACGACTGTTATTCCCTTGGATGCACAGAATCATAATTCCTCTTGTTAGACAAGGCAAAGGAAATAAATAAGGTGCACAGCAAATAAATCTGAGTTTTGGAGGTTCATGTTTTAGGGTGGGGAGCCCAAACATGGGTCCAGTGCTCTGCCTGGTCTGCATGGTGCCTTGTGCCTTCTTTCCTGTTCTAAGAGTAGATAAGCAGCAGGAAACCTTGCAGATTTTTGTGTGTCACTGCCAAGAAACTTGATCACTGCTGCAGAAAATGCAGGGTTGGGGTACTTTTGTTTTGTTTTTGCTTACCTCCCTATAAAATTGACCACCAAATCTAGTGTTCTGTTAAATTTTCAGCAAGCAGTCAATAGTTTTCTGTTTGTTTGTTTGTTTGTTTGTTTGTTTTTTCTAAATTCAAAGCACATTATCAGTGCCCAAAAAACCAAAACCATCAACCTCATAAGGAAAATGGATACAGAGCAAAGACTTACAACTCCACCAATAACTACAATCATTCCACAAGGAGTAGGAATGTTTTGCTCCCTCGGACAAATTATTCCTTAGCAAAGTGGATGGCTGAAGTGTCTGAGAATCGCTTCTATGTGTTCCATGTGGGTTGTTCTTTTCTTCCTTTGGCCTGCCAATGTCTGTACTACCAGTGAACAGGAACAAGAAGCACAAATTGCTTATGCAATAATATAAACCATCTCTCACATCAGTCAGCCCTAAACTCTTGTAAAGATTTTCTTACTGCTTTTTATCCTGTTTGCTGATGAGGCATTGTCTTAATGATTATTCTGATTCCTTTCATGGAGACATGTAATATTTTACAAACAAATGAATATCTAAGCCAAAACCCCATTCTTTTCATTATCTTTTGCAAAGTGTGCCTGCAGGATGCAATTGTCTTTTCAAAAGGATTGGAAATCGCCTCTGTATTGAGACCAGACATACAGACAAATAACATGGAAACCCATGTTTAAGAGCATCTTTTGGCAATTGCAACCTGCAAGAAAAAGCATCTCAAATTTTAATTTTTTTGCCTTTCAATTTCACTGCTTTCCTCCTGAATTAATTTTTCTAAGAAAGGATGATCTCCATAGCTCTCTTTGTATCATTTACTTTCCTCTGGTCCTTCATGTTCCTTCTTTGTCTTCTTTATGCTTCCTGATCATATTGGTATTGTCTAATGGCTCCTGTTACTGAAATCACAGAATCTACCCATTATAAGCAAATGAACCAAAAGTGCCAGTAAATGACAGAAGTTGAATGAGATTTGAGCTTGAGATACTCTGAAGGATGTTGTCAAAATATTTATGGCATGGGAAGAGTGCAGCTGAAGCATCAGATTAGTATTGCTGAAGTTTGTGAAGAAAAATGGAATGATTTTACCAAGATATGTGGGGTATGGAAAATGCATGTTGCCACTCAAAGTGTTTGTTTGCAAACAACAGATTGTAGAGTCATGGAGGTCTAAGTAATTGCAGCTGCCAAACACTCTGAGAAAACAAACCTTCTCAGCTCTCCATCAAGTTTTTAACATCTAGATAAAAATAGTCTTAGTTGGTCAATCTATGAGAGAGAGCAAATGCAGTATGTGAGGAGCAATCAAAATCAAGGTATCAAGACCTTCCGAGTTTTCCTGATTCTCTTCAGTGGTTAAATCACATGAAACAGACTACTCTCCTGAAGGTAATAAATAAAAGTCTGGTAATAGCCATATTATGATCAATAGAAAAATTCATTACGCATCTATACTTTGTCTAGAACAATAGAACTATGATTATTATAGAAAAACTCATCTTAGAGCTATATAAATGGCATTTGAACAGATTTTTTTCCCAATTTTATCTCTAAGCCGAAAATTCAGACTCCTGGTACAGCACAGATGTGAGAATTGAATCAGGGTCTGGATTTTTGAATTTAGCTTGTTCTTGTACCTGTTAGGAGATAAGATTTCCACTCTATTCTTGCTAGAAAATAGCATAATAATGTTATTTCTCATTCTACAAGAGAAATGCCTGATACAAAGGTACTTATGTTAAACTGGGAAGTGTATAGCAAGCTGGGAGTGTGGGGTTCAACTCAGCATATTGGCTGCCATGTGTCAGGTATCCAGTCTAAACTGAGGAGGTAAGCTTTCTCTGCACTTAGAGGAAAAATATGTGCATCTCTGGAGTCATTGCACTGATTTCAGATGTATCCATGTAGGCACCTTTAATGTAGGATCTTCCTATATGCAGGGTGCTTATGGTCCTACTATAGCCCTATAGTCAATGGGGAACTACTCAAAGCCTTCAAAAGAATCTAGAGGGTGACTCATCCCATCCAAAGTGGACATGTGCATCAGCTCAGTCAAGCCTCATTGGCACTTCTGACTAAGAAACTCTGAAATCTGAGCTGTGCCCTGAGATGCCCTCCTGCCTGCAGCAGCTCTATGCAGAAAGGGGCAGATCTTTCCCAGCTCATTTTTGTACTTACTTGGGCTGTGGGTGTGATGCAGCTGTCCTAAATCTCTACTGACTACAGTGTTTTCAGCCACATTCCTTACCTATGAAATCTGCCTTTACAGTAGAGGCATCTAAATGTGCAGCCAAACCTCAGCCTTTGGCCCAAATTAATCCCTTAGATAGCCAAGTGAAGGCACTGGGCTGAATCTCTTGTTACCTAATATTGTTTTCAAGGCTTGTACACAGCAGAATGACTAATTAACTTTTTTACATTGCTACTGCTGCTTCCAGAAACACTTCAGATCTAGTAGAATCTATTGTCCTGTGTCTACTCATTAGCAGTACAATTTGTGATTCAATTACTTTGATTAATGCAAATAGAAAAGCTCCTGTTCATGTACAAGGTTGTTATTGACAGAACATTTGCTATTAAAATTGAAACCAGCCCCCAGCTACAGCACATATTTGTTTAAATTAGAATCCAGTGTAAAAAGAGACCTGTCTTTGCCTTGATAGCTATATGAAGAGGAAAACTATGTTGTCCACTTCAGGATTTTCTTATCTGAAAGCAATATAAACCCAATCTTAACCTCTGTATTCCTGTGAAAACATTACTTCTTACACTTTTTAGGGGAAAGAAAAAAATGCGTTTAGGTAGAAATGGCTCTCCAGCAGGCCCTTGGTTTGAAGGAAACATCACAAAATGAAACAATTTGCATAGCAAAACAGTTCTGAGTTTGGATTAAAATTTTCATATTCATATCTTTATAGTTTTAATGAGTCTGTGGCTATAAGCCTAATTACAAAATCCAGCAGAGTGATTATATAAAGCAAATCTTATTTTTTAAAAAAAGCTTTACATTTTCTTTATCTTCTTCATATGAAAATGGCATAAAAGGTAAGTGTGAAGTAATACAATATTTTTCAAGAATGTATGAAAATTCTATAAAGTTCTCCTGAATGGTGACACAATCTCTTTTACAAGATAACTCAGAATCATTTGGCTCTGGCATTTGAAACCTGTGCAAGATGAGCATATGCAAGTTTCCAGATGCTGTGCTTTAATATGTCCATATTTTCAATAGACTGCAGTTTCTAAGATCAGAGTATGCTAATGGCAAGCTGCTCAGAACACATGGAGACTGCTCAGTTTTACAGCAATTCAAAGAATAACAGGAACTGTAGTTGGGTGTTATTAAATAGAATGGACCATTTAGGAGGTAAGATGAAAAGAAGATGAGGGAAATGGCATTTGTCACTGATAGTTATGCTTTATGTAAACGAAGAACTATGTTTTGCATGTTTTGGCTGAAGAAGAATGAAAAGCACAAGGATAAGTCTTTCAGTGCTGAGCTGGTTAAGTGTTTCTTCATTGTTCCTTGGGCTGGACTAATTTCTACAAGGGACTCCTTTCTCCTGACTCTGGTGGGGTGGCAGTATCCATTTTTTACATCAGTTACAGGTATACAAACACCAAAATTACAGTGCTAAGAGACAATGAAAGCACATCTTGATTTGTAAGGCTCAGTCAGATTTTCTCATCTAAAGGACGTAGAACCAGGAGCAGAACTCAGCAACAGGACACTAGTGCTCCTTACTTGTAGCCTAAGAATAGTTTTAATCATGCAATTTCTGTTCTTTAGCTTCATTCCTATCCAGAAAAGGATTTTATTAGAATCTGTTACACTTCTGTTTCAACAGGTTTTGTCCACAGGAGGCCCTACACTCAGTACTGCTGCTGAGCTTGATACTCTCTCAGTCCCAGCTGTGGAACATCATCTGTCACAGCATCTTCTGTGCACAGGGGTGGCTGCAGAGTGCAGGAGCCATAGGAGCATGATCAGAACTTCTCTCTCCTTGATAAGTTTATTGTAGTGTGCATTTGAGGAAGGGATAAAAGCAGGGATTTCTACTCTATACAATGCAAAACTCATCCATGAAAATTCTGGAGCAGAAAGGCCCAGTACTCCTCTTATTTATTTGTGTTTAAGATAGGAGGAACTTGGGGCAAAAATTAGGCCAATGCAATTAGACTGAAGATTTAAAAAGGATTTATGGTAAACTTGTAAATCAAGCTCCTGAAGGCTTTGATTGTTTATGCCCTTTGTTGTGCCATTCAGCTGATGCCTTATCTGAAACATGCCTGTCATTAATGCTGATGCAGAAAGAAGCCAAAATTACTCCTTCTACACTTGATAGCTCAGGGATCCATGGTATGGCCATGGGAGAAGCTTTTCTGGTGACACAGGAGTCTTAGGCACAAACTAATTCCTTCCAAGGACTCTTTAGGTGGAATTCTGTTTTCTATTAATCTGACATTAAGCACCAGCTGGCCTTTGCTCCACATGGGTTCAATGTTGACTTCAGTCTTCTAAAACTGTTTCAGGCTCCACAAGATTCCTTTCTTTCATTTTTTTATACTTTGTTTTTCTCCCTTTTTACACAGCATAAAATGAAGTTGGTGATCATTAAGATTCAGTTTCTAAAGCAGTGTTCACTGAGAAAAAAAAAATAGGATGCAGGAATTTCACATCTGAGCTCCCTTTCTAGTTGATGGAGAGATGTAGACACTTCTGGAATGTGATTCATCTTAACCTAAAATTAGGCCTCCTAAATAGGACAGTCGAATTGCACTTCAGATTACCTATTGCTCTCCTTAGAGTACAAAGCAAGCCAAAGGCATTGGGCTCAGAGGTAGCTGTCGAGACTGCAGAAGTATAAAGCTAGGTGAGATGAATCCCAGTCACAAATTTTGAAGAGCATAGACCAAATAACTGGTTTTGATTTGACAATGAAGGATAAAATTCCCAAATCTTTCATTTGTGTTTACTGCAGTGTTGGAGAACTTTTTGGTGCAGTAGCTTTGCTTAGACTTTAATCTTTTTTGAACATTCAAATGCAACTAGGAGACTAGTTCACACTGGAAAATTTGTTTGTTAAATACCATCTTTTTTCTATATGTTCCAGAAAGAAAATCATGGCTCTCTCAGATGGCATTTGGTATAATCCACTGAGTCATTTCTGCTGCATTCTCTTAGTCTGCTGCTTGTTCTGCTTAAGAGCAGATAATTTTGCACACTGAAAATTTCAAAGTTTAAAATTTTTTAAAATCAGCATGATAGAGAAAGAAGAATTAGTTTGATGAACACAGATGGTGCTTTTAGATTACAGTAATAATTTTCAGTTAATAGCTCACTTTCCATCTTCAGAGCTGTGTATTCTAAACTTATCTTGCAATTGGGTCACAGGAATATTACCATACAAGTTAAATACATTGTGTAACTTTATGCTAACATCTTTAGTGGTCTGCCATAAATTCCACTCACTGCTCTTTTTCCTGCTGGAAATCTGGGTGTCTGTACCACCAAAATGGTGTGTTTGTTGAAACAGACCTTTGGGGCATACGGCTTCCACAATTATTCTCAGAAATGCATGGTGCAAGTTACTGCAAAGTCTGGGCATCTTGGGGATTTTTAATCTTAAATTATACAATTCACATCCACATATCTAAACTATCAAATCCAGTCTACCTAACTTCAGACATCTAATGTGCTGCATTTTAAATACTAAAGTAAAACAGTTATCCTAAAAAAAGATCTGATATTTGCCATACAGTCAGTGGTGAGATGTCTTCAAAGGAAGATCCTGTCTGCCTGGATTTCTGGAGGACTTTTTCACTAGGCATCTAAACTGCAGGCACAGATAAGGTATCTAAATTAGGCTAGATGAATCCAGTTCTTTAAGAATCAATGTTCCCACTGAAGTTAATGGAAATTGAGTCCCTTGAGGAATTAACTCAGGAATTTAACCCAAGTCCCAGAGGAAATTTGTAACAGAGTTGGAAGAAGGATCTGCCAGGTCCAATCTTAGAGCTGCACTCAGCTGCTGTGCTTTGGCATCTAAAAAGGGGCCTTTGGTGTGCCTGAGGATGGTGAGCCTGTGAATAGCTCTGGGGGTGACAGAGACATAAAGCTTGGGTCCTTCTGGGCTGAGCCAAGAGGAGCACTCTTGGTCACCTCAAAGAGTGGAAGATGCCTTTTTGCAAGGCACTGCACTAAGCTCCAAGTTTTGACAGCAATTAGAAAATATATGTACAAACTATTTCTCAAGGACATAAGGGCTTTGTTCACTCAAAAATACAGCATGGCTTTTTCCTCTTGACCAAGTTCTATTTATTGTTAGTATTCTTGCTCCAGGCCCCCACTTCATCATATCTATGATGCTCTAATTTTAATAACCAAATGGAGGAAACTACTTCTACCAGTTATAATTTATTTATAAAAATAATTTCTTTATCAAAAAACATAAAAATCAGCAGTTTCTTTCATACCAGCCTTACTGGTGAATTTGTGGTTTCTTCACTGTTCACTAATACATCTGATAACCAGGTATCTTCTATATCTATATTAATGAAGAGTAAAAAGAACATTTTACAAATAGAGCTGCTTCTTGCTTAAGCCAAAGGTCTGGGGGATCAGGATCCAATTCTTCTCATTATTTTCTTCTACAATCATGACTCCTTGTGGAAATGGGTGAAACAGTTTGATCTGTATTTCAATTGCCAGCAGTAGATCGATGTGAGAGAATGTTGTGATGAACCACAAATGACACCAAGCTGTGTTGTGCCCTTGTGCCATGCAGATGCAGCAGTCCATGCAGAAGCTGCTTGGGGTAGCACAGCACAGTCTCAGGGGATGCAGACAGAGAGCTGCCCCATATCCATCCTTGCAGGGATGTGGCTCAGTTTGGACAGCCATCTCCAAACTCTCTGCACCCAACAGGTCTCCCCAACCTTCTGGGAACAGATGGAGGGTTTCTGAGAGCACTAATACAGGACCATGTCCTAGTTGTGCTGCAGCCATATCTCAGTTCTCAGGTACCAAGAACTGAACTTCATGCTCACTGACTGCAGCCACTCTGGGCTCTGTCCACTACTGAAAGAAGAGCTGGGGTAGCTCAGCATGTTACGGGATTAGTCTCAGTTGCCTAAACCAGAACTATTTTTCTCCCACTTTCCCAGCCTTCTCTAGCTCTGTAGGTATCAGCTATTATCTTTTAATAGCTTTAATAGCGCTATTGTTGTCCTTCTTTAGCAAGAAAAGAAAATCCATAATCCAAGCTGTCTGAAAATCGCCTGATAAAATGTTTGGAGAAAATTGCCACCCACTTCCTGTATTCCTCTGCAAGGAATGGGAGCATTTCCAGCACTTGCACAAGATGAGAGAACACGTGTACTTAAAAATGCAGATACTTATGTTTGAATATAAATATACTAACACAGATAGGAAAACTGAATAAGCAAGTGTTTATAAGTGACTAAACAGCTGTCAGGACAGATGTGCTAGTTATTTTGCCTTTTAAACATGAACCTCTCACCTTCATTTTGCTTGTACCTCCTAATGTTTATATGAAATTACAAAAAGAGATAAAGCTATTTACTTGCATAGCAAGGCATTAGACTTGCAGAAGACAAAGTCTTGATACTCAGCTATATGACACTGAACATCTGGTCTTGTATTTTGGCAGTGTGGTAAAAGCAGTCTGATTTCCTAGCTAGAATAAAAACTGCTGATGTCAAACCCCGCAGAATGGAACAATTGATCTGTCTAGGTACGGATGCTGGATATCTGCCTTTAAATTAATATGTTTGAAAATACTGGATTATACATTTGTGTCCAACACAGTAGTGCAACAGCACAGTTAAGGGTCACTACTGTGCAAGTAAGGGTGAATTCCCATGCCCATCCTGGTGCTGGTCAGTTCATGTGCCTGCTCCAGTGCTGCTATGGGTGACAAAAGATACCCAGCATGTCAATGCTAGTAATATATTCATAGCTCTGGCCACTAGGACTGACTTGCAGCATTAGTTCAACTACAGCTAATTACTGCAGAATTACAGATTTTCAAAAGAAGATATTAACTCCTAAAAAAATCACACTTCTTGCTATAACACTAGGTTTTTTAGCTCTAACTAGCTGGAAAACAGAAAAAAAAAAAAACCCAGTCTCTGTTAAACAACCCCATCAATTTTAGCCTTTCTCTTATACCTTGTCTCTGATACATGCCAAGCCAACAGCTGAGATCAAGAAAATGCCATTCACTTCATTCTTCAGATGGGGAAAAAGAAGCCAGTGGTAAATGTATTATATGTTGCCCCATATTGCTCCAAAAGTATGGGTACATTTCCCCTGAATGGAGAGAGGGTCTTGAGTTCCACTCCTGCCTTTTGTTCCTGTCCATTTGCTTAAACTATAACTAAGTTGTCAATGGGCAGCAACAACTTGTTCTGTCTCTTTTATTACATGCCTGTAGATTTTAGCAGTAAACTTCTCTGCTAGACCATATGAAATATTGCACTTTGTAGGGTAATAGCATCCTTAAAAGAAGGAAATACATCAAATATTTGTTCCACATTATTTATCCACAAACCACTGAGATATGACTAGTATTTCTGTTCCTCTTCTCTGCTCATCTTTCTGAATACTTTTCTTTCCAAGGCTTCAGGAAATGAATGTCCCACCCTGCTCCTAAACTGCTTATAAATAGGTTTATTTTCTAGAAGTTGTATGAATTTTAGGCAATATATTAAATATTTTGGGCAATCTGTTTTTATTTTGGCTTTCAAAAAAGGGATTAGCCTGAATTCTATCTGATGTTTCTGATAGCAAGGATGTGGAGTTGCAGCTGTATGAAAGATCAGTTAAATATGTTTTCTGTCCTCCAATGGGATTACCTATCCTTTCTGAACTGGGAGCCCCTTCTGCTGTCAGAGGAGCCCAATGACATCAGAGCTATTGGCATGAGATTGATTAAGATGATGCAGGGCTAATTGTAGTCAACCAGGATACAACTAAAACATAAAATGGCTCCAGGTGCCTGTGTGTGGGCAAGAGAACCTTGTCCTGGAATTCAATACAAATGAGAGGGTCAGTCAAGGTGGCAGAACTTCACCACACTTCCCCTCAGAGTGTGACATCTGATTTGAAGAAGATTGCCACCCAGCTTTGCTGTGGACATGTTGATAAAGAATCCATCCCCTCATCCCACCAGCAGAGAAACAAAGGTGGATATGGCTTTCCCAATTCTGAGAGCATGAGGCCTCTATGCCATCTTCTCAAGGCAGTGTGAGAAGGCCAAATGGAATCCCCAAGTTGATTTTGTCTTGGGAATGGAGACTTGGCTCTACCTATGGCTGAGTTCTCTTTTTCACCTCTACCACCCTTCTGACACCTGCACAAACAACACAGGGAGAAGGCAAATCATTCTGCTGGTCTCAGTTTGCACAGGAGCTGAATGGTTGTACCATCCAACATGCAAACATCTCAAGGAATAGGATTGGAAGTGACATTTTCAAAAGTAAAAGGGAGCATTCCTGAGTAACTGCTTCCAGAGTTTACTCAGCTCCTTCTTATGGTGGACTTAGCTCAAGAGTGCTCATGACACACAATTGCAGTCAGTATACTGTAGGTAATCTTTGCTTTACAGTCCCCAAGAGATTCAGCTTTTAACATCTGCTTATGGCAGTTGTTAGAAGTTTTATTTATTCTGCTGAGTTTTCTGACGGCAACAGGTGCAGCTGTTTTTCAGTCAACTCTGCCTCACACTGTTCTTCAACTTCAATGCTTTGAGAAATAAATATTCCCTTCAGTGCCTGGCCAATTGTGCAGAACAGACCTGCAGCTCCTCTTGACACTGACAAAGTCGTGGGATTCAGTCTGGGAATAAACATCCCAAGTTCAGGGGTCCGCATGCTTTGGATCTGACAGGGTCATTGGTGTAATCCCATGGCAGGTTTATATTCTGCACTGGCAACATAACCACACTGAAAACCATCCTAAAGCAAGCACTTCCAGCTTTTTTATGCCTCAGAGAGATCAGGCCCCAGATAAATAAGTTGATTAATTTCTTACTCTGACTACTTACTGTGAATAGCCATCTTCTTCTGCTGTGTCATCATAAAAATCACGTAACTTGCATGTAATGGCATAAGTTTTCTAAATGAACAAAATTCAGGTGAGTTGATGGGGAATACTTTGATATAAATGAGGGGGAAATGCTATCTACAGAAGGTAAGAGTTTTAGATATCTTCCATTTACAGGTTCTTTAACTCTTCCTGTTTGCTCCCTATTGCAGTTACAATGTCTACTAGGATTTACCTTTAATTAAACTAGACAGACCCTGGAGAATTTGTACCAGTCACATACAGTTCTGAATAATTCAGCAGCTTTTGTGCAGGGCCTTTGCTGAAATTGGAATTGGAGCAATAGAATTGAAAAGTTCTCATGCAGCCCAAAGGAATGTTAAGATTGGAGAATAAGGTTTTTATGGATATGTTTTTGTGTAAGTAACAGAAAATAGCAATAAAACCAAAAAGTCTAATAAAAAACCAAACTAAACCAAAGTCACAAAAAAACCCCAAGAAATGAGCCTGTAATGTAACTGAAGTCCAGAAGGTAAAGCACAGGTATTACAACTGAGGCACTCTTAGAGTCAGCTGAGAACATAAGAAAAACAACTTTTTGTTTTAATGGAAATACCTTTTTCACACTTTCCTTGTCTTTGGTTTTCAGCCAGCCCACAATATTGCAGTGACTGATGCCCTATAAACACTCAGGCACCAAACACAGCTGTTAGGTGGCTGAAGGAAAGAGGTCCAGCAATTTGGGTGAGCATCTCAAAAGGTTTCACCAAACACTGTTGTCCATAACTTGACTGTGAATCTGAGTTGACTATATTTGTTTGCCATTTTGGCTAGAATCAGTTTTTAGCCTGGTTTAAAGATTTGAAATAGGTTGGGTTTTCCTTTCTCATTTCTGCTTGAAACATCACATCTTTATCATGAACACAGGCCAGATGCTTTGGACACATAGCCAACAATTCTCTCAGTCTAGGTTTTCCTTTAGGTATTAGCAATTCCATCCTGATGTTAACATTTAGAGAAATTTGTTGTGTATCCTTACCTAAAGAAAACTAAATGAACACAGTGTAGACATAAATTCATGTGAATTCATTGGCTTTTGGATACTTCTTGACCATAAAATTATTAAAACAAGCAGATATTTCTACACAGCAACTTCAGCATCTAGGCTCCAAGTGGTATTTACAAGCACACAATTCATCATACCTTGACTACTACATTTAGAAGATGGTTTACGTCCTTGAAAGCTTATTTACTTCCTTCAGGAATGTGATTTGTTCTAATACATTACATACTCTCAATGTAAAAGCCTACCCACAGAATGTATTTGTTTACTCTGAACATGACAATTGTGTCTCTCACCAGGGTGGACTTTGCCAGTGGAAACTGGAAGTCTGCTGTGCAGCAAGCAGTATTCCTTCTGTTTAAACCCTGAGTCCTGTAAAGAACAAACTGGCCTTCTCTTTTTGGTTTCAGACCTGTATAGAAACATCTGCTACCAAAACATAGCCATTTGTGGATGGATTAAAACAAAATCTCAGTTGTTAGCAAATGTCCTCTGGCTTCCAGACACTGCAAAGCTGGGGCTGTCAGATAAGACAAAATGAATGGGGACTTTTTTTTCCAATGCTATTAGCAATGTGAGGCTGCAGACTGTTTTCAGCTACTCACTCCTCTTATTCCTCACATCCTCTGCCGTAGCTATTGTTTTTGCAGATTTTGCTGTCACTTGTACTGCTTGGTCCAAAAACCAGTGCATGCAAATTTGGCACCTTCATGTGATGTGGAGCAGGATGCTGAAGCCAGAACTGAAGGCCAGCCTGGGTAACTCCTGTGCCTGGCATGCAGGAGGGCAGTGAGAGCAAGAGTGAAGAACTGCTACATCCACCACTGCTTGGGTCCACTCAGAATGAGAGCCAGGAAAGTACTGAAGGGAGAATCTCCCATGAGTGAGCCAGAAAAACTCAGCATGTTTAACCATGTGCTGTCACTGTGCTTGACTCTGAGCAAGCGCTCTGGTGTTGGAGAGTGAGCTGCACATGCTGAGCAAATCCCAACTCATGGAAAAAACTAAGGTGTCATTGCATTAGTTTTTCTTTGTTACAGACAGGTTTACCAAGTAGTCATCAGGCAGCATTTTCCAGTTTTAAAACCAATGTTACCAATGGCACTGGTGTTCCCCTTCTGCAATTGTCTTAGTGTGAAAGAGCATTTGCTGTATGACAAGGTCAAGTTATCCTGGTAATAAGAAGCTTTACATTGGAGTTTTTGTATCTCACTTAAAACTCAGAGTGATGGTAGTATATCAATGTGGCTAAAGAGTCCTAACAGCAATGGATAGTGGTAAAAATATGCAGTGTAGCCCAGCTTCTTAACTGCAATTCTTCAGCACATCCTCTCATCTTTAAATCAGTGCATGTTCATTTGACTTGGGGGAGCAGGTCGAGGAGGCCAAAGCTAGGGACCATGAAATGGAAAAAAGGGAATATTTTCACTTTGCAAGATTTTGAGTCCCTGCAGTAGGATTCAGATTTGTTAGCAGGGGCAGGACACTCAAAGCTGCTGCTCTGTGCACAACTGAAAAGGACAATCAGTATTTTCCCTCATACATCAAGTGACATGGTCCAAGGCAAGATAAAAGAAAAATAATCAATTTTTTTTATCTGATAAAGAAATTAAATGAAGGAGAAAGACACTGGTCATGACAGCTAGTTTTGTTTAGCAAAGATTACCAGGGCTTTTTGGTGGTGGTGGTTTTGTTTGCTTTTGTGCTGCTTTTTTGTTGTTGTTGTTGTTTTTGGGTTTTTTTCTTGTGTTTTTTTCGTTTTTGGTTTTTTTTTTTTTTTTTTTTTTTTTTTTTTTTCCCTAAAAGAGCTTTATCATTCAGTTTCTCTGCAACAGTACTTTTCTGGTGGCCACTCAGTGTCCTTTTTATAGGAAGGAATTGGTGCAGGAAACCCTGTGGTGTGTTTAGGGAATTTATTATGCTGCAGAAATGCTGAGGCTGTAACACCTGAATGTTCAGAGAGGATTTAGGAAATGAAACTGTATTATTATGCTGATGTCTGTGCACCACCAGATTTCCTTTCAAAGTACTGCTGAGGACATAAATTAGAGAAAAATTTTAAAAATTACCAAATAATGGACTTGTATTCTTAGGCAAGAAAAACTTTCCAGTTTACTAATTTGGTAAAATAAATCTCTTTTCTTCTAACTAGCTTTTATTTGTTGTTTACTACACCCAGAGACCAGACACACTAGGAAATTCACTGCTAGCTCCAAATAGAATAAAGTTGTTTACCTAATGGTAAGAAGAGTACATATTTTGGGGAGGATAAAATGTGTACTTCATGTTTTTCAGTTACTCAATAAGATTATTTATAGATCCACAGCAAAGAAATTATTTTGTTCAACTGAAACATCCCACAACTAATGATAAATATCAAGCTTTATACTTTTAAAAAGAAAAAAACTTTCCAAATATGACAAAAGAAATTTTTTTCCGTAATGCCCACTGTGTGTGGGAAGACAGATGAGAGATGTGTGGGAGCAGTGTTTATTCTGCTGATTTTTCCTTCCTCAGGCACCTGTGACAGCTGCTGCTGAGAGCCTCCAGGAGGGCTGGGGAGAAGGGAGTTAGTGAAAGGTGGAGAAGGAGGTGGTGAGCTCAGCAGCTGACCTGTTTTGGGGTCAAAGGACATGCACAGCATTAGGCTGAGTCTTCTTTCTGCCTCTATCCTTCTACTTGCAAAAGGAAATCAGTGATTTCTGTTTCCTCCTGGGCCAGAAGCTGCCTCTTTATTGAGTGTGCAGAGCAGGTATCAATCTGAGTCACATCTCTGTTCCACAGGACACATGCCCAGTGTTAATTTTTCCTCATTGCTGTTACATGAGACATCCCTTTTAAATGTGGAACAGTGGCAAAACATGGGGCTTGGCAGAGCTGGACCCTGCAGAACCAGATCATGAGCCTGGCAATGATGGGAATCACTCCCTGCAGCCTCAGGGATGCTGTGCTGTCCCAGAGGTAACTTCAGATGGATATTTTCACTTTCATCCTCAGAACCTGGAATTTCTAGTGACTCAACAACTCTAAAATGTGTAGTGTCAGTGCTGGGCTTGGGGGTATTTATTCATTCAAATTTGTTTGATGCCAAAGAGCCATTGGAAATAATCCATGAATCTCCCTTTGCAGACACACTCACATGAGTTTTGTTTACAAGCTGAAGAAATGGTTGTTTATTCATGGGAAAAATATTCCAGGTTAACATGTGTATAAAAGGCTTTAGTGCATGAATCATGAGGTCATAAAATACAGGTGGGGAGGGACCCCAAGGATCATCTGGTCCAGCCTTTTCTGGCAAAAGCATGGTCTGCACAGTGTGGCCCAGCACCCTGTCCAGCTGAATCTTTAAAGTGACCAATATTGGGGAATACATCATTGCCCCAGGAAGATTATCCCAATGCTTAATTGTTCTCACTGTGAAAAATTTTCCAATTGTGTTTAATTGGAATCTCTGCAGTAGCTTGTACCTATCACCCATTGTCTTTTCCGTGTGACTCCTTGGAAAAGGAAATCTTCATTTTCTCTGTTGCCACCCTTTAAAAACTGGAACATGATGATAAAGTCTCCTCTGGATTTTCTTGTCTCAAGACTGAACAAACCCATCTCTCTCAGCCTTTCCTCATATGGCAGGCTGGTTCTTTTACCTTTTTTGTGCCCTTCTCTGGATCCTCTCCAGGCTGTCCACACCCTTTTTTGCAGAGCAGGGACCAAAACAGAACACAGTGTTCCAGATGTGGCCCAACAATGACTGAATAGGTGGACAATGATTTCTTTCTCTCTGCTGGTGATGTCCCTGTTGACCAGCATCCTGTTGATTTTCTTTGCTGCAGCAGCACAATGTGGAGCTGTTGTCCCTCAGGGCCCCCAGGTCCCTTGCCCAGAGCTGGTTCCAGACAGGCAGATCCCAGCCTGTGCTGCACTCTGCACTTTGCTCACCCAGGACCTTACAACACCTGCCCTTGTTGAGCTTCACAAGGTTCTTGTCAGCCACTCTTCCAGCCTTCCCAGGTCTTTCTGCAGGGTGTCTGTCCTGGCCTGTCCCTGCTCTTGATTGCTATACATTTGTGGCCTCTTCTTCTTCATTGCTGGAAAAATTTCCCAACTATGTGAAAAAAGCACCAGTGATTCAATGGTACCTTTGTGTGTAATTGTAATACTGATAGATAATAAGTAGAGATAGTGCATATATTTGAAGAAAACCGGGATCATCTTGCAAGAAATTTGTGAGCAGGAAAAAGAGCAGAACTTCTGCAATAATACTCTGTATTTAAATTGAGAGAACTCTTTGTTATAAGTTTATGGTAAACAGACAAGGGAATATCACTTCCTTAGTTATTTGAAATATGCAATATGTTGTGTAACACTGTCTGGACCAACTTGTGTTTATATTCTGTACTTACAGTCCATAGATTTTTTACCTGCTTTTTGAAATGCATTTTGAAATGATTTGGAAGCTTTTGTATGATTTAAAAACCAACTTACTATAATCAACAAGTAACCTGAGGTAGAGCTCTTCCAGAAGAAGTACCACATTATTAAAGTTGTTAATTTAAATCATGACTCAGTTTAGGAGAAGAATTTTTCTCAATGTGTGTGCAACAATGACATATTTGATAAGCTTGTCAAAAATCAGTCATTCTGATGAAATGTTAAATTTTAGTCTAAAACCCAGCCAGTGCCAACTTCTTCAAAACCAAATTTGGAAAAAAAAAATATAGAAGGAAAGAGGAATTAACAGCATTATTGAAATTAAAGAATGAATACAAAGGGAAATTAAAATATACTCCATCCTATTGATCTGAAATGCAGGGCGTTGGACCATTCTGCTCTGATTCTCTAGAAGAAATTAGTTTCCAGAAGATGAAATTCATATGTTCCCATAAAAATACATTAATGTACAAGGTGTGTAGAGATGTGTCATGTGTCAATCATCTCAGATTTTGTTCAGGCCTTACAAGTGTAACATTTACATACTGTAAATATCAGGCATTAGTGTTATAGTGCTGCAGTTAGAAACCAGTTGTGGTTGGAGCATTGAAATGTTTCTTTTTTTTTAATAGGATCCCAATTCCACTTCTCATTGCATTGATTCTGACAGAAAATGAATTATTTTCATGGGTGTTTAGCAGATTTTGGCCACTTTTGGGGTCAGGGTCCATGCATGGTGGGTGGATCAGCTTCATTACTGTTTGATTGATGTAAAGAGCACTTTCATCACACCCATGGGTTCCCCAAAGGTTTTATTGAGGACATTCTTTCCTTTTGAAAAATGTGCTCAGGGACAACAATTGAAGATGATTCAGGCTTAATAAGATGAGAAGGGCTATAGAGAAAACAAAGGCAATAGCTAGTGAAAATCTATTTGGAGAATGTTGACATTTTCTCATGCCCTTGGGCTATATGTTCAGAAAGTATCCTTTTCTCTCACAAATCCCATCTGTCATTTCCAATTTCTAAGAGGGGGTCTGGCAAGGAAATGTGAAGAATCTCATGAGTGTTAAAATTACTGGTGTTGTACAATGGAAATAGAACAGATAATTTTTTGACAGAAGAGATTCATGTCAGATAAATGCAGTTCAGATAAATTGAAAGTTGCCAAAAAATGCAATAAAAACACTTAATCAAGATACATCCTTGTGCTGAAAGAAACTGTTTAGTTAAGGTTTGTAATTTGCATTTTAAAAAAAATATGGCCTTGTACTGCACTAGCAGCATTGCAATATTTAGTATACAGTGTATAAACATTTTCACAATGTAAAATTTTAGTGTTGCTAAACTAAATATTCCAACATCCTATATTTAGATTTGTTTGACACATTGCAGGGAAGTTTTTAAAATGCAGATTAGTTTTTCCTTCTTTCTGCATCTCAACAGAATGTCAGGGTATCAGAAATTCCTAGAAAATGTTCTGTATTTTGTAAAGGTCTAGTTAAAATTAATTCATGTTAGTCACTCCTATCAAGGAAAAAGACTCCAAGAGATGAGTGAAGACCAAACAATAAATGGTGGATTATTAAATGAATTGTCACCAGCTCTGAAACAGAAGTCTCAACAGATTTTGAAGCTGGAGAGCAGGGCTGTGGTTTCCCACCTTTGCAGTGTCACCATCTAGTTCTTCATACATATACATCAGGAATCTATTGCAAAACATACACGGTACCTAATTTTATTTTCTGAACACAACCAGTCTAAGAGCAATATGAAAGAATTCAGCCATGTACTGTTGTATTGATTATTTAGCATATTCATGGTGCTGCTGGTATATCTGGCTCTGTTGTCAAATAAGCCAAAGGCAAAGCCCCCTATCATGAGACACTGACAACTGCTTTTAAAACCTCAGCCATAAGGAGCAAAACTATTTCCAAACTCAGAATAAGGCAATAAGTCCTTTACTATTTGCATGTATAAGATCTGATAATTTTTGTGCTGGCCACATTTATGGGGATGTTTACAGCCACCACCTGACCTCACATGTATGGTAATACCTGTACTTACATAAAATAAAGGAAATCTGCTTTGAGGCTGGAGCTTTTTTTGCAAGACTAACTATCTTTTTATGAGACCAGCTAAACACTGAAGTATTTCTCAAATTTAGATTTGCAGAGCTGGAGCCATTATGGTTTGTACTCTGATCTTTAGTGCAGGACTATTTTTTGTTAGGATAGGAATTTTTATGCTAATTTGTAGTATGTGTCTCAGTGATTTGTGGGCAGGTGTGACTGTGTATGTTCTGACCAGGGAAGTGGTTCCTTTTCCTGGGGGTTCTGTAACTGTGTAGTCTCAATAATATAAACAGAAGCCTAAAGAAAATTGTAGGGAGGACTGAGCAGTTAAAACTGGGTATAGAGCACATGGGCAGTGTTTCCAATTACGGGAAGTATCAACCTCATTGCTGTCATAGTCAGGAACTCCTTTCTCAAGGTCATCAAGAGAAGTCACAGGGGGTTTGAAATCCTCCTGCTGCCACAGTGAGGAGCCCCTGGCTGTCCTGTGATTAACCTGTGTTAGTCACAGCAGCAGCTTGCAGTGGAGCTTGGCAAAAGCGATGAACTCCTCGTTACTCAAAGGGACAGAGCAATTGAAAATGACAGAGAATGGTAATAAAGAAAGGTTTCAGCAGCAGCATTTCCCATTCATCACTGAGCTTCCTTTCATCTTCTTAGTCCTTTTATATTTTGCCCAATGGGATATCTTGGATTCTGTAGTTTCATCTCTGAGGGCAGTTCTACTGCATACAATGGATGGTGTTGTTCTTATCACATTGTGCAAACCAGCTTATGACTCTACCCTGAGCAAAAAGTGAATTAGTATGCAAGATGTCAATACAACATTAAATTAAACAGCACATAGTAATAAAAGGCATTTAATTTAGTAATGTTAAATGAAATCTTAACTGAGCAGAACTGATTATTGTATAAAACAGAATGGATAAAAGGCTTGACTCATCCATTGTCTAGACAAGTCACTTAGAAACATGTGGGTTAGCTTTAGAGCCATTCAGACAATGTAAAAGCTTATTTGTAATCTGTTTGTCAAATTAAAAACTTTTTTTTTATTTGACTCCTTTGTAAGCTATTAAGAAATATGATGTGTTTCTAATCAGCTTAAGATAAGTAGCAAGAAGGCAAAAGACTTGCCCAGTGGCAGATGACAGATCCAGAGTAGGGCCAGGAAATAATTTCTGACAGATTGTTTGTCCTCCAGAAAATATAGTTTTGATTGACTTAAAAGTTTTTGCAAATTCCACTTTAATTTAGCAAACACTTTTGCTAAGCAGAGCTAAAGAACACAGGCAAAAAGGGAGATGCTGAAAGCAGTTTGTCAAGGTAGGGTCACACAGATGCTAGGACTTCAAATGCAACAAGAGTAATAACATGGTCCCATCACTTCTGAAAGCAGTGATTCAAACACCAAGGGAGGAGGAAAGCACATTTGATGTTCTTCTTTCTCTGATCTCTAGTGGAAATGTTTACTGATAAAGAATTACTTTCATCACCACAAATTTGCATGCTTTAATGCTTCCAGTCTGTGCTGGCTGTGCAAGCAGGATGCTGGCTGGAAAATACCACATCCTGCAGTCCCTGACTGCCTTCCTGGCCACAGGCAGGACTGTCACAATCCCAGGAGATGGAGGGAGCAGGTCCAGAGAGCCTGCAAGCTGTGGGAGTCACTGTCAGCAAGGGGCTCCAGGGCATCCTGCACATCCCTCACTCCTGCAGGGTTTAATGAAGTCAAATGTCCACAGGATGCCTCCATGGCTAATTGCATAATTGGGAAAATATGGACTCTGTCTCTGCTTCTGCCTACATGCCTTCCTCTCCTCCATCTTCTACCATTCCCTGAGAGAAGGAAAATTATAGCTGTATTTACAAGAGCCTCTGAGAATTGCAGGCTTTCCTGAAGCCTGTATTTTTCTCTCTGCTGCCATGTTTTCTAGAATCAATGAAAATATTTTATTTTTTATTTTTGTTTCAACATAGTGATGAAATTTTTTCTGGTTTTTTTCCAGCATGTTTTCCCTACAGCTTTTTCACCCTAAAAATTATTACATATACTTTCTTCTTCTTTGAGCACACATATAGGAGTACTTTTGACCATATTTACTATGAATTATTTGATTACATTCCCCATTTTGATTGGACACAAAAATATTAGCTTATATAAAAATAACTTCTAGTTTTAAATGGTACTCATTGAATTGCTACACATGCTTGTCTTTCAAAGAATTAGGAATTATAGGTTGTATGGAATATTATTAATCACCATTCAAACTCCAAGCACAGTAGAGCACTGCACTGTTGAATTTTTAAAAAGAAAACACATAAAACCACATTAAAAATCTCTGCTGCATCAGTCTTAGATCTGTCTTTGTGTTTTGGCTGCCAAAATTTAGGAGACAGTCTGCCCATTGCATCTCCATCTTTACTACCACGGTCTTGGTCTTTTCTTCAAGTCACTTATTGATAATTATATCATTTAGCAGTGATGGGAATGTTCCCTTTGGGAAGCCCCATCATTTCACCAGAGCCACCAGCCAGACCCTCCTACAGCACCATTACACTTACCTGCTTTCTTACCCCAGTGCCATTCACACTTCTCTGCTGGGCCTCCCACATTCAAGCTGGCTGCAGCTTTACATGTGTACATGCAAATTTTTGGACCATGGCCATACTCAGTGTATATGCAACTAATACTTTTTAAGTCATTGTCTCTGCAGCTGTACTAAGTCTTTTAATCTCATTTTTCACTAATATGGTTGTACATGCAACCATATTCAAAGCTTTTGATGGCAGTACTTCAGGGCAAGACACAGAATTCCTTCCAGACTCCTTCCAGAATCTTTCCTCAAGACAGGGATGCTGTAAACAAGCCAAGGTTCTTAAATCTTTTACAGCATCTCCAGCTCCCATCCTATCCATGGCTCACCGATATGCTTAATTTGACCCCTTCTGTTAGCTGTTTAAAGTGGAGGTTGCATTTTATTTATTTAAAGTAATTTACATTAAATCAGGGATTTGTCTGTTCTCCTGAGGGGTCACTTAAGGCAGGTCTAATTGTACAGACTCATTATTATCAAATAGAAAGCAAGGCTAATTGGAATTTGAAGCAAGCTATTACTAGCCCTTAATAAGGTATTAATTAAAAGATCTGATACAATAAACTATGTATAAATTTTGAATTTGAAAAAAAGAGCAAAGTATCTAAGTGAGGGGGAAATAAACTGGGAAAAAAACTACATTGAAATAAGTCTTGGAGGAATATGTAAATATGCTGGAAACAGAGACACATAAAACCAAATTTGCAAGGGGAATGTATCTGTTATAGTCCAGATACACATCTCAGTTCAGACATTTCATAATCTCTTGTTCTTAATATGTCAATCTGAAGGAAGCCTATTGTATCAAGAAACATCATACAAAGATGTATTAAAAAAGACAGACAGTTTGTTTCTCTAGCTTTACATATTTTTTACATATTTCATGGCTTTACATATTTTGCCATATGAAGGGATTTAAAAGATTTACCTGCTGCTGGAAGTGGCAGCAGTGGGCAAAGGACATGTTTCATGCTGAGGCTCAGATTCACTCCAGTAGCTCAAGGCTGCACATCCAAGACACACACACCAGTGCTGGCACCACGAGCTGCTGCCCCTGCATCACAAAGGTCTCCTGCAGAGACAGAGTCAGTGCCCACAGCACTCCTCTCCCACAGGCCCTGGTTTTACAGCCCATGGCATCAAGTAATGCCCTGCTGCCCTTTGGATACCCTGGGGAGGTGCATGAGGCTGGTGCTGGTGCTGTGGCAGTGCCACCACATCCATGCTGGGAACCACAGAGCACGTGGGAAGGCAGTCCATGTGTTCTTGGTGTGTCAAAAGAGCTGACTTTATTGTAGAGCATGTTGTAAGGATAAAAAAAGGTTGATTTCAAAACAGATTCGAAATATTGAACTATGAAGGATAAACCAGCGTGTTGCAGTAGCTGGATTAATTTGTCAAAGAGGGTGTGCTGATCTTCCAGTGTGGCTGTGATGTTGCTGCACTCACCAGTAGAATCTGCCTTAGATTTGGAAACCCTAAAACATTCTCACAGCAAAATCTTTCCTGAACCTCTTACTAAAGCTGGCTGTGGTAAACTAGTCAGAATAGCTGCTCTGGATGACTTGCTCTTTCTGAAGCCCAGAATGACATCATTCATTGCTTCTCTTCCTCCCAGGTTATCTGCTTCCCATTTCTTGTAATTGGCATGAAGTAATTACATGGTGCTTTTTCCATACAGAACCTTGGAGCGTTAGCTGAAGAAGCTGTGTCCATGCAACTGGCTGAAAACTTTAACCTCACAATACTCCAAGGAAGGGAGTGCATTCTCCATCCTTCTTTAGGTCCCTGATTGATTTTTCTGTAGTATATTTTGCTGACATGTTCTTGTCTCTAGCAGCTCTCCATAGTCTGCATCTAGTTGAACATAAGTGGTGAAATAAGTGTGTGTTAGATGCTGAGATCTCTTCCTGGATGCATCACAGGTCTAGCACTGTGAGTGTCATTTAAAACACAAATATGACACAACAGAAGAGGTGAGAGGGTAATACTGAGTATAAGCAGATTTATGTGTGCCCAAGAATGTCTCTGGGGATTGAGGCAAACCAACAACTGGTCTCTATTTCTTTAAAGAAGTCCTTTTAATCTGCAGTACTGCTGCTGCCTGAAAGTGCTCTGCTGAGAATGGTCTCCAATGGCCACATGAGAGCTAGGAAATGTCCTTGGTAGCTGGTCAGCATGGGCTGGATCTGTGCCAGACATGCCTTAGCTGTTTCTTACTTGAACAGTCATAGTCAGATCCCTAAACTTCCTTGAGCTTGCCTGCAATTTTGGGAGAAGAGAGAGGTCAGATGGTCCCAGGCAGGGCTGTGCTCAGTGCAGGCAGAGGCTGACTGCATCACAGCCTGCTTGCAGAGAGGCTGTGCAAGTCCTGCCTCTGTACAAAGCACCCTTCTCCAAGTGGAATCCATTCTTGTCTCCCCAGGGCTGGCTCCTAACCCATTCACAGTCCTCCATGTACTACCACTGCCACAGCTCCGTGGGGAGCAGCTCAGTGTGTCTGACAGGAGGACAGAGGTGCTGGCTGGGAGTCAGGAATGTAGCATGAGCCAGACTAGTGCTCAAGAGAAGCAATCTCTCTTCCCAGATTGGCACAAAGCCACTCAGGGGTAAATGTCCTTTCCCAAAAAGTGGTGAACAAGGGAGCCAAACCTTGAATGTCAGCTTCCCCTGGGGACTGCTGTTACTGCAGGTGCCTGTGCTGCACTGTGGGTGCTCTGTGCCACCCACACTCCTCCTCAGGAGCCAGTGGCACTGGGGAGCTTTTGAGCTCCACCTGCACTTGTAGACCAAACCCTGTTTGGGTTCAAACTGCACCCCAGGACATGCTGGCATCCCTGCTGGGGCAGGGCTGCACTTGGTGGGGGTGCCCAGGAACCCAGGAGCTCTTCCCTCAGGCTGCAGGGCTTGGTGTCCAGCTGGGCCTCCTCCTCCTCCTCCTCCTCCTCCCTGAAGGAGCCTGTCTGAACCACAGCCAAAACTTAAAACAACTGTCAGCTCAAATCCATGTGTTGTTCTCTGAGCCAAAGCACCAACACAGAAAAAAACCCTCTCCGTGTTTCTTGTTGGGTCTGTAGGAATTCAATTGCCAGCACATATCGCTTCCAGCAGACACAGCACAGCTTGACCTGCTCCCACAGGCAACAGAAGTTGAATTTAGGAGCCCTAATAATTGCAGCAATCTGGTCATAAATGAATTACAGGGCAACAACTATCTACTGAAATTTTTAGATCAGAGAAGCTTTCTTTTTGTGGATGAGAAATGAATTAGTGAAATAAATTATTTGCTGCAAATTATTCTTTCTGCTCTCGTTGTTTGCCGATCTGTGATACATGTGATACAAAACATTCATCAGGCAAGCCTGTGTCAGTCTTTTCAGCTACAGAAACAAGGATTTAATTCATTATGATTTCCCTGACCGTTCTTTGGATCATTTACATTTGCCCAAGTGGATTTAAAATGCTACCAGATCTCTAACATTTCACAGGCACACTGAAAGGTGTAAAGAACTCTGAAAAGGTGCAAGACGAGGGAGAATAAAGCACAAGGATTTTAGCAGCCACACTAAGCAAAGTCTTTATAAGGACTGATCTGGCATTTCAAAAATAGTTTCTTCTCAACCTTTTGAGAATGTGCTGAGATTTATCATCTGAAGGGAGCTGATTTCACCTTTCAAATGGAACAATGTCCTGTGTGCCTTTTTGTAGGTATTTGTTCTGTAAAATGGACAGGGAGGAGGAAGGCAGGGAGAAAAGCTTTTTTGGAAACAAAGGTTTCTATATTGGTCATGCTGGACCCTGAATTGATTTCTTATCATTACCTAGAGAAAAACCAAAAGGTCACTAGAATGAATTGTTGATCAAAGAGAGTAGGATCTGAGATGGTTAAATCTGAGGATTTAAATCTACAGAACATGTTTCCCTATGCTCATGCAGCGTGACAAAGTTTGAAGCCTCGCTTTTTCCAGATCTTGATTTTGTTTTACAGGATTGGATAAGTAATCCCATCTGCATTTTCCCTTGTGCAAGCATGTCACTGCGATTGGCATATTAAAATTTATTTTGCTAGGATCTAGTTAGTTAGTAATCAGGAAAGCCACAGGTGGGTAATTATTTATTAATGAACGCAAAAAACCAGAGTTTTTCCAGGTCTTCAAAGTATTTCTTTTGTTCCAAGAAGCTTACAAGTCTCAGAACATTTATATGTACCTGGAAAAAAAATTAAAAAAAAATAAAATTGTATTTTACCATAACTATATAGCTCACTCTGGAGCACTGGAGCACATGAATGTGGCACTGGCCTCCAGAGGTTCACAGTATGACTCAGGTGTAGACTAATAGATATTACTCTCTTCCTGGGACCTGATATTCCCTTTTCTCTGGGTATGTGATGCTATGAGCACACTCCAAGTCAAGATGAGGTCTGGTGCACAACCTCTTATTACTCTTCCATAAGCTTCTGAGGCAGAGGAGCAGGAACACTGTGTACTCACCAGGGTCCCCCTTGCTGTGCGACACCAGCAGGAGCACAGCAGGCACATCACAGATCTCACCTTTCTCCCAGGATGGACACAAGCCTGGAGAATCAAACAGTCAGCTGGATTTGCCCCTCTTTATTCCCTTCCACCCAGAAGATTTTCAGAAGAGAGTAAATTTGAAAAGATCATGACTTGCTGGTACAGATCATTCTGATGTGGCCAGAAACAGTCAACTTATGAACTGTAGGTTTTCCTGGACCCACTAAAATGAGCTGTAGAGTCAGATTTAATAATTCAAGAACAGGGTGGTAGGTTCGCTGCATGTAGAAGTCTGAAGGGAAAATGTTCATCAAATCCTGGAATTCAGAAAAGAAAGTTAGAAGGAAATACTTGTTATTCTAGTTCTACTTTTAAAGAGCTGGATGTAGTACAAAGCACTGCTTCTGGTAAGTAGCAGTCACTGAGAGATCATCATAGATGTAAATTAGTCAGACCCTCCTCAGACTCAGCTGACTACAGGTCACAGAATGTGCCTGAAACTGGGGACCCAGAGCTTTGGGAAATGTGCACAGAATGCAGAGAAAGTTTTGCTCCACATCTTCAATAGAAAATTTATGGTGTCTGCTTCTTTCTCAAAGACACCAGTACAAATCCACATTAACTGACACAGGACAGAGATGCTCTAGAGTTGCTCCAGTCTCACTGAGAGCAAGATTTATGCCATATGTTTATTCCCAAAACACAATATTGCTTCTTCTGGTTTCTAATTGGAGAAAATGTCGGTGTGATTCTTTGCAGTTCTGAATGACTTTATACACTATTAAGCTTTGCATGTGATTTAAAAAAATGTCTTTAAAACTCCTTAAAGTTCCTGGCAGTATAGAAACACATGATTGTAGCGCTGGGCAGGCGTATAAATAGCTGCGAAGTGCTTCGAGTGCAGCTGGTGCTTTGCTGCGTTCCACCAGGAGAGGGTAGAGTTTGGAAAGGACTCCTGGCAGCCGGGGCTCCCTATTGTGCGGGGAAACAGCGAAGGGAAAACAAGCACAAGTTTCTCCTCTGCCTGTTCGCACCGACTGACTATGTGCGAGAGTCAGCAGATGAACTCCGGAAGACCTTAAAGTAAACAGAAAACGGAGAGAGAAGCAGAATTCCAAAGCAGCTTTCGAGGGAGATCCGAGAGCGAAGGAGCAGCGGCGGCTCCCGCGGGCTCGCCCCGCCGGCTGTGCCTGAGAGCTGCCCCTGCTCCTCAAGCAGAGCCCAGGACTCATCCCCCTGCCGACACCTCCAGCTGTGAACAGAGATCACTGGTAGGGACACAATGGGACCCGAAAAGACTCTAGAGCACTGAACAGAGTGGTGAGTTTTATGAAATGGTTTCTTCTCTTTCCAGTCTGCTGGAGCTTTCTAACACCCTGCTTGCAGGCACAGCAGCTCGATGACTTGTCTTTTCCCTGCAGCTTGTTGCATTCCTCACCAGGCTTTCCCGACCGCAGGTTTCTATCAGTAACCTTTCCCACCAGGACTCCGGGTCAGTTTGGTGACATTTGTAACCGGCCTGGCTCAGTGCTGATCTGCTTTCATGACAGATTGAAACCACAAATCTGTGAAATCAAACAACGGGCTAAAAATCAACCAAAATCCACTGTTATAAAATGGCAGGTGACTCTAGGTTTCCAGATGTGGACACTGATGGATCAGAAAAAAGTGAAGAAATGGAGATTGTAGTCAATGTCGGTGGGGTAAGGCAGGTGTTCTATGGAGATAACCTGAACCAGTACCCAGAAACACGGCTGGCAGAGCTGGTCAATTGTTTATCGGGGGGATACGATAGCATATTCTCCCTCTGTGATGACTATGATCCTGGAAAGAGAGAGTTTTACTTTGACAGAGATCCAGATGCTTTCAAATGCATTATTGACGTGTACTACTTTGGGGAAATTCACATGAAGAAAGGAATATGCCCCATATGTTTCAAGAATGAAATGGAATTTTGGAAAGTGGATCTGAAATTTTTGGATGACTGCTGCAAAGCTCATCTAAGTGAAAAAAAGGAGGAACTGGAAGAAATAGCCCGAAGGGTGCAACTCATTCTGGACGACTTGGGAATAGATGCCTCAGAAAGTCGCTGGAAAAAGTGCCAAAAGTGCATCTGGAAATTTCTGGAGAAGCCAGAATCATCCTATCCAGCTAGAGTGATTGCTGTCCTGTCTTTCCTGTTTATTTTGACCTCCTCTGTCGTGATGTGTGTGGGGACCATCCCAGACCTGCAGGTGGTAGATGCAGAGGGGAACCGTATGGAGCACCCGACCCTGGAGAGCATCGAGACCGCCTGCATAGGCTGGTTTACCATGGAGTACGTGCTGAGGCTCATCTCCTCTCCCAACAAACTCCACTTTGCCCTTTCTTTCATGAACATTGTTGATGTGCTAGCAATACTTCCTTTCTACGTCAGCCTGACCTTGACCCACCTGGGAGCCAAGCTGATGGAGCTGAGCAATGTGCAGCAGGCTGTCCAGGCACTGCGCATCATGAGGATCGCAAGGATTTTCAAGCTTGCACGCCATTCCTCAGGGCTCCAGACCCTAACCTATGCCCTGAAACGCAGCTTTAAGGAGCTTGGGCTGCTCCTCATGTACTTAGCTGTTGGAATCTTTGTCTTTTCTGCCCTAGGTTATACCATGGAACAGAGTCACCCTGAAACTTTATTTAAAAGCATCCCTCAGTCATTTTGGTGGGCAATCATTACCATGACCACAGTTGGATATGGAGACATTTACCCTAAAACAACACTAGGAAAACTGAATGCTGCCATCAGTTTTCTTTGTGGAGTGATAGCAATTGCCCTCCCCATCCATCCCATCATTAACAACTTTGTCAGGTATTACAACAAGCAGAGAGTTTTAGAAACAGCTGCCAAACACGAATTGGAGCTGATGGAACTAAATTCTGCTGAGGGGAAAGCTGCAGGCTCCAGAAGTGAACTAGAGGATCCTTCAAGAGAAGGCAAAGAGAGTCCTTTTTATAGCAGCCGGATAAAAGTCTCCCACAGTGACACCTTTATTCATCTCCTGTCAGAAGAAAAACACTATAGGACCAGGCTTCAAAGCTGCAAATAAACTGTGAGCTGTTGTCAGCACTAAGCTACAGATTGGGACAACCTGACAATCAGCTATGGAAGGGACTCACAGATCTGTCAGAGTTGGGAGGGAGCACTGCTTTGCTTTTCCAACATGAATATAAATTAACCCCATGGCTTCTCCATCAACAGTTGGTAAGACTTTACTGTTATTAACCCAAAATAAAACAGCAGAACTCCACTGAGATCAGACTGCTTATATTGAGTGTGTTCTGACAAAAACATTCATAACCATTTCGGAGATTCAAAAGTCCTCCCTGATCCATAAATGTTCAATGACCCGAATGTGCAACATTGCCACATCAGAACTTTGTACCTGTGACAATAAAGAGCAGCATCGCACAGATTGTGTCTTCCAGGCTCTTCAATGCCTTTGCAGCTAGGGGAACTGCTCCTTAAAAGAAAATTAAAACAGCCTCTCACTTGTATTAGATTCAAGCTTACAGCAAAATATTAGAAGCAGTTTGAGCCTAGAGACACTGAAAGTATCAGCATATGCTGTGTGCAGAATATTGGAGTGAATAAATGACTTTGTTTTATAAAATGTACTTTGGGGTCAACTTTTTGGATAGGTTTCTTTTCCTCTTTCCAGAAAGTGTAATTTTCAATGGGACATGAAATTATATTTTGAGCAGAGATGCAGAACAGACTCAATGTATTTTAAGGAGCAAATTTAAAAATATTTGTTCTAGCTATTAATTACAACATGTTTTATATATGCAGGGATCTTTCAGGAAGGATTTATAATTAAGTACCTTTTTAAAACTGTAAGTTAAATCATGATCTTTTTAATTCTCTACTAAATCCAGGGAAGTTTATAAGGAAGTTAAATTGAATAATTCTAAATAAGAAACTTCAACTCCTTCAAAGTAAGTACCCAGAAAGTTAACAAAATAGTATAGTCTCCAATTGATTTATGGTAAAAAATATCTAGCTGAATAAACACAATATTAGTTTAGTTTTTAAAATAACACGATTCCCCTACAATAAGTGCAAACTTTGTAAATGTTAGTTACAGAAGTAGTAGGCACTAATCAGTATCTTCTTCAATAATTAATATACTAATTAATCAACACCAGTGTGTAAGTACTATCCTTTTCAAAAGCAAGTGCCATCTATATAAGTCTAAATTTGGTTGGTGTAAAAATTGTATGTGTAGTAGGTCTGGTGTGTACCAGAGAAATCCACTGAAACTAGGAGTTATGTCAGCTTGGAGGGAAGGGGAGCACTGGCACACAGACATATTTACATGAATCAGAAGCAGGATCCCAAATGTTTTAAGGGCTAGGGTAGCTGTCTTTATTTGTTCCCTTCTGTGCTGCACAGCCCCTTGCCTGGGTGAAATGCAGCAACATCAGCCATGGCCTACCCCTGGGCACATCGTGCCCAAGATCCTTCTGCAGGTCTTTGGGACTTTTTTCCTGGGATGTGGGTAAGCAGTGGGTCCATGGCATCCACCCCACAGGAGCAGTGACTGGAGGGGTGCTCTGTGCACTTCTGTGCTCTTTTCTGGCACCTTGTTTGTCCCTTTTCCCTGGCAGAGTGGTATGCAGGGTTGGGGAGAGCCCTGCCCTGCTGGGAGCGGGGAGCAGGGGTGGCATGTAGGGGCTGGGCAGGTGAGCAGTGAGAGGCTGCTGCTCCTCAGGAGCATCCCCCACCCTGAACCTCTCCCAGCATGGAAATCAGCCCTGGCTTCCCTAGGTTGAAAGCCTTTCCCAGCATTACCCCTCAGACCTCAAACTGCTCACACCTACTAGGTATCCCCATGCCACAGTCCTGTGCCTGACCTAATGTCCTTTTCCCCAGCCTGTTACCATGCCCTTCCTTACATACCTCCGTCAAGTAAGATAATTCAAACAATGCCTAAACATTTCCTTACCCAAATCCTTCCACCAGCATTTGTCCCAAATTCTCTCCTGCCTAAAACAAACAGCTCCTATAAGCACCTCCTTCAGCCCCATCCTGCTCTCCACATCCCAGCTCTCAACCTCTAGAACTGCTCTCACTCTGTCTCACTCTGAGACCTGTTCCTTGCTTGCCAACAGCCCCAGCTCCTGTCCTGGCTGCCTGGCCAGGACCAGAGCTGGCTCTCATCTAAGGGACAGGATCCTGTCCCTTGCACTGATTAGGGCTTCCAGGTCACAAGTATGGGCTGCAAACCACCAAAATTGACTCAGCTGGGATGCTGAGGGTGGGAGAAGAGGGAAACTAGCAAAGGTGTGTGAGTCCAACCTGATCTATCAGCAGGAATGTTAAATGCTTCTGACTTCGCTTGTGACATGCAAAGGGTAGCTGAGAGTGAATTAAGTTAACAAAGGCATTTTCCTGAATGAGGAAAGCACTGTGTTAATTCTAAGTAATATGGTTTAGCACTGCAGTGCTAAATCCTCACTGCTGTGCTTTGTGATTTATTTAACCTGACATTAAATAAAAATAAGCTTATTTTATAAGAAATAAGTTTATGGGCTAATTTCTCCAGGGAGTTATGCCTTTGAGCACTGGTCTCTGCCTATGCTCTGGCAGTGTGAAGAGAGTTTTGAGATAACCTTGGTGCTGCTCTAACTCAGACAGGTCTCAGTGTGTCTTGCTGCACTAGGGACCTTATTTGTTGGATTTGTTGCTATAAGTCTTGTGTTCTTAAAAGGCTATGTGTGGGCAGGATGGATTCCTGCCTTTTTGCCTTGCTCATGGCGTGGAAATGCTGCAGGATCAGGGCAGTGGTGGAAGGAGAGGGCAGGCTGACAGCACACGGTGAGACTGGAGTGGAGCAGGTAATCCTGATGGTGCAGAACAAGAGACTTTCTGGGTCCCTGGGGGGAACACCACTTGCAGATCAGGAGACTACCATAAATGACTGGCTTTGGAATTAGGGCTGGACAGAAGGCTCTGCACTTTAAAGAACTGAGTAACCTAAGGGTTGTTTGTTTTCTATTGTTTTAATATTCTACACAACCCAGCTGCTTTTCCTTTATTACAAGGTAGTCTAAAAAAAGAAAAGGATTTAAAAATCTGGAAGTCTTGGGGGTGGGAAGAGAGGGTTAAAGCAACCCTTTCTCAGAGAGTAAGCAGCACAATCCAAAGGCTCTGGCATTCCCAATCTTTGACACAGGAGTTTCTCAAGTCCAAATCTGGGACAAGCTCTGAAGTTTTTCCAAAGGGGAAATTGCCCCATGCCTATTGCAGGTTTCATTTCTGTGCTCTGAATGAAGTGGGCACATGCTGCACCTCTCAACCCAGCAGTGCTTTCCCCACATCCAGCTCTTCCCAAGCACTTTGTGGGTACTTTGGCTGAGTCTATGCAATTAAATTGATGAATGCAAGCCATTCCAAGTGAGAGCATCTCCAGACACACATGGGAAACTGTAGCACAACTGTCTCTCAGAGGAGCCCTGTCCCTAGTATTTAATACCCTTCCCCTAGGAACTGGGACTGGGACAGCCAGGATACATCCAAGTGCAGAAAAATCTCAATAAACCACCTGGATCTCTCCTTACTCTTGCTGCACAAGAACTCTCCTTTGGACCCACAGATGTATACATCTTGAATTGAAAACTTTTCATTCCCAAATAACATCAATCAGAGTTTTAAATTCAGGATTAATCCAGATTTGACATCAAATAGCTGCCAGCAGAATCTGATTCAATAGTCTTAATTTAATAACACACCCAATGGTAGATTGGTGACAATTGCTAAACTGTAGGTAAAATGAAGCCTGTTTCTGGCTTCCTGGGCACCATAAGCAGTAGAACTTAATAGAGTAGAAATTGCTTCTAGAAATGTGGGAGGTGGCTGGAATATTTAGTGGCACACAGCATTAATCTCAGGGAAGTGATAGGTGTTTTACACATCAGCCCACACCACGCTCTGGCTGGCATGTCACAGCCTCCACTGTGGAGACAGGCTCAGGTTCAGGCAGAAACAGCCATCAGCAGCTGGGGTTTTATTGCTGGATTGACATGTGTCTGTTATTTGGAGAGATTTTAAAAAAACAACAAAATGATGGGAAATAGTAGAACACCACTGTTTCCTGCTGTCATGCATATGGGAGAGCCTCTCAGTCCTGCAGGTGTGGCAGTGCCACACCAGGTTAATTGAAATGGCCTCTGGTCTGTGCATGGGTCCAGGGGAATGTGAACATGTGGAGGCAGAGCCAGCTCCTATCAAAGAGAAGGAGGGCTGAGCACCAGGCATCATGGCCCATCTGGCACTCACTGTGCTAAGGGAACTCATCACTTCTTCAGGTGAAGCTGACAGTGATGCTGTTTCAGTAACCCTTTGGGCAGATTTCTTTTTGCCTAAAGTACTCTTTGAATGCAGATGATAAAAATGCTAAAGAGGAGAAACCAAGACTTTTTTAGTCTCAGATATTCTCTATACATGGATTTTTCAAACAACTACCCAAAATGCTCACCTGAGACTGGATAAAAGCCCCACAAATATATGTATGTTTAAACAGAACATTCAAATAAAAATTAGATATTAAAGAATAGAAATTTACAACTAACTATACTAGAAGACACAAATCCACTGAGATTAACTCAGTTGGTCAGAGCAGGGTGCTAATAATGCCAAGGTTGAGGGTTTGATCCCCATATGGGCCTTTCACTTAATAGTTGGGCTTGATGATCCTTGTGGGTCTCTTGCAACTGAGAATATTCTGTGTTTCTGTGAAAAAACCCCACAACCCTCTCTCAGCCACATCTGCATTGCTAGATATGCTCAAACAAAGAGAACAGAGTCCCCTGTGAATTATGCTAGGCAGAATTAGCTACTCCTCCCTTTCAATGCAGCCCTCAGTCCTATATCCATCAAAAAACTTTACAATTCCTTACTTGCACAGGCAGAACAGTTACTAGGCACATGCACAGGAGAATGCACTTGTTACCCACCCAGGATTCTGAGGAACTGGCTCTCTCTCCATTCAACTATTTTACCTAGACTGTCCATTTGGGAATATCAGTGTTTCCTTCCACACCAGCTTTCACAAGACACTGTCCCTTTGAGGCAGAGGGTCCTTAATGATGTGGGTAATAAATTCTGCACTGCCTGGTATGAGCCAAACTTCACTGGAAATTGCAGGGACATAACACTAGTGTGAAAGTCAGCTCAGGACAATGTATCTTAAATACACTTGCTTCAGCTGTAGATATCTCACTAAAACCAAAATTGGTTTCTCTTCCTGCAATGAACCGTATTAGGCTTGAATTCAATGGGAGCTTTCTCTGCCTTAGGAATTTTATAGGGAATGATGGAGCCAAGTGAGCCAGGCTAATGTACAAGGCAAGCTTGTGTAAATTACTAAGAGGAAAATAAAAATGATGGAAAGGTCGGAGAGCTCCCGGAGAAGCTGTGTCATGTAATTGTTTCTTTTCTTGTTGCTTTTGTATATAGGTGAGAAAGCTACCAGTGGTTTAAAGTTGTTTTTTGTCTTCCCATGTAAAGATTACCCTGAATATCTTTTTAGCATGCAGACAGTGAAGTACTGCTAAATCATCCTGGTCAGTTAAAGATATATAATAGAAGTGGAAAGGAAGGGAAATCTTTAGCGGAGTCTAAGTAGACAAATTTGTTTAAAAATGAAATATCAAAATGAAAAGAAAGACTGAATGCTATGCTGTACATCCCTACAAAAATCCTCTTTTTCAGTGCCTCACTTTACTGATTTCATTGATAATGATGCACACAAATGCTGACCCCAGTGCTTTGGGTTTTAAGTACGACATGCTCCGATTTCCTATTGTTTAAGGAAGTTACCTGTACACTCCACAACAGTGAAATGCATTAAAAATTAAATTATCTATATTCATTAGAGTCTGTGCTAGGGCTCCCAGGTTCTGTGTTAGGGCTCTCAAAGCCATGGAAACTCAGCTGAGCAGGCAAATTGCTCGGTGCTGCAAAGGCAAGTTTTAGTAAACCTCTGCCAGCCTCAGACTGTTTTACTGTGCAAGAAACCAACTGCAGCTTCAATTACTATAAGAGCTTTACAGGGCAATTCTTTATCAGTACAATGCACTCCACTGAGCCCAGACAATGTTTCCACTGCATTACTGTTATCAGCTTTACAAAGTCAATGTTTTCCAGGCTTACTAGCGTAGTAAATAATGGCTATTTTACACAACATTTAGAATATGAAGTAGTTGTAGCTTATTATTGGTCTCTGTTGATTTTTTCTTATTATTACTTTTGCAGCAAAAATGATACACCACAAATATTCTTTGCCCTATTCACATAAATGATGTATTCATTGTCTTACTGATTTTAATTACTCATATACCCTAAGTCTCAGCTTGTCCATTGTCACCCAGTAAATAATTAACCCTTCTGACAGTCTATACCAGATTAGCCACCATTAAACACTATATGCTATTTTGGTTTCTTCTCTTGTTCCATCAAGATTACTCTATAATCAGACAGCTCTTCTCACTAGCATGTTTTTATTTTCATTCACCCTCATTTTTTATACCTTGATTTCAGACTATTATACTTCAATGTTTTGTTTCAGAAAATGGAAATGATTCATCTGTCTTGATGCTGCCACCCCTGACCCATTTGTCAAATGATTAGTGTGGTGCCACAAAGTGCAGTTCTCTGAATGGTGTCAGTTCAGTGGGGCAGCTTAGAACCTGACCAGGAGAGAAAACAAACTGGCTTGAAACTTCATATGACATGTTCTCTCATTCTCCAAACGCTGCATCAGGAGAAAACTCTCTTTTATGCATGGAGGCCTCAGAAGATGTGAGACCCATATGCACAGCCCTGTCTGAGTGCTCAGCCCCAGCTGAACATTTTTGCACATGTTTAAATTCCCCTCTCTTTGAGAGGACTGGAGCACTGAAGCATTTGGCTGGAAAGAGATTGCTTTAAACGTGCACTTACGTGCTTTGCTGATCAGAATGTGCTCATATTAAACCTTACATGGCAAAAAAATGGATGTTTCTGAACTGCATCCAAGCAGGCACCAGCAATTTTCTGCTCACGGCCCCCAATCAGACATCAGCACAATGGGACCTTGATTGGTCCTTACAGGGGCTGATGCAATACAAATGAGAATTACTTTCTGCTCATGAATAACAGATAAAATATACTACTGCTTGAGAAGTGAAATATCTAAAAGACAGTCTGACCTTTGCCTCCCCGTTACTACTCACTTTGTAGAAACATTACTAATTACAAGTCTGTTTTTGTACAATAAAAAAAAAACCACAAAAACCACCCTAATTCCTTCACTGTTTGGGGGGCAAAATTCACGCAGAGAGGAGATAAAACCTGTATTCTCCCCATGGCTTTTGCTTGGCAATGGCCACTGGCCAGCTGGACACCACTTGCTTGTTTGCAAAGGAACAAATCACACCCTTGTCTGCCAGCAGGTCCTTCTATTTCTACTCGTTGTCACAGTAATAAATCAATTGTTGCTGCTAAACACAGCTCCTCTCCAACTCGTGGGGAATCTGCAAACTCTCTGCATCCCAAATGTCAACCAATTGCTGGCTGGGCTTTCAGGCTGGAGTGGTTATTGTTTGCCAGTTCCTTATTTACATTGGAACAGTAAATTCCATTCGCAAAAGCCTTTACCATTTGGACTCGTTTGCCTTAGAAACAAATTAATTGCTGCCGTACAACATCATCCCTGCTGTGACTCACATAGGGCACATTTGTACTGCTTTGGCTGGAGGAGTGAACCTCAGCTGCCAGCTGGACTTCATCTTTGCACACTGGAGCTGTTATTGTCCTCCTCATGCTGGGGATCTTACTGTCACAGCTGTTCACATGAGAGCTGAGCATCTCAGAGACCTGAGCATTAAAGTGAGCTCTCCCATATCTGATGCAACTCATCTGCATGAAGTGACTGCACAGTGTTTCTGAGGTGGAAAAGAGGTGCAAACAAGCTATAAAGATCCTCAGTGGGCATCTGGGGGCTGACTGGGGAGGGTGCATGCAGGCTTGGCTCAGAGCAGAGCTTGGCTCAGCCACCCAGGAGTGGTCAGGACAGGCATCCAAAGCTCTCATCTTCACTCTCCTGACTGCCCTCTAAGCACTGCCTGGCAGGGAGCAGGGGGTGGCAAAGGATAATTGTGTCTGACACTCCCTCAAAAGAGGTCTGTCCCTTCCTACTCCCCACACAGAAAACACTATTGCCCAAAATTCCAAGAGTCTCAAAGAGATATTATAGGAGGTAAGTAGAGCAGCCTTGGAGACTCAGATTTTTTTCTCAGCTAAACCTTAGGGATGTGTCATTGGATACTGCTGGGAGCCAGGGAAAAAGCAGCCTTGAAGCCTTGGGTTTCCCAGGCTGCTCAAAGACAAGAAATTATAACACTGATTATGCACCTGAAGGGTGAGTGAGAAAGGTGATATTTAGTAGAAAGCATGTTTTCAAAGAGGTGTTGCCTTCTTAGACCAATGAGCCTTTTCTATTTTGTGTTGCATGAGCTACCCTATACGTAAGTGTAGTGTTTCTTTAAACAAAGCTCTCTTTTGCTCCTCCATTACACGAAGAACTATGTTGCATTATCCTTTTCACCACTCTCCTACAGGACAAATGCAACAGGGATGCCAAAGTTTTTTTTGGAGGGGAGCACTTTTCTAATCCCTGGGCTGCAAATAGCCCCAGGGTTGATAACATTTGGGTCCATGACAGACTTGCAGGTGTCAGTGCATTAACAGTGACACTTGGCTTTGCTGCCTAAGCTGTCTTTTGATAACCTGTGCCACCCTGAAAAGCTCATGGCTCTCTGTCATCAGGATTTTTAGGGGAAAAATAAAAAGCCTGGTTCAATGTGACTTAAGAAGTTGCAAGCACTTGTAAGTAAACTGGCTGTTTGCTGAAATCCCCACATTGCTTTGAGACACTTGGTAAGTCACAAGATGTTCTGTGACATCCACCAAGGGAAATTGAGTGAGATAACTGGATTCTTCTACTTTTCCTACTGTTCCAGGGTAAATGAGATAATAGTGATGACATAGATGTGGGGGAGACAGAGATAATTTTCTCTCTTCTGGGCTGAGCTTTTTCATCCAAATTTGTACATTTTGTAGACTGAAAAATTTAATTTTGAGAAGAAAGGCAAAAATATTGTGGTGCAGTCCAACACTGCTGATTCTTGGGAAGCCTACAGTTACAAGTGGAGTACAACAAACTAATCTGAAATCCCAGATTTCATTCTAATTCACTGCTACATCAATCCAAGACAGTGGATGCAATAAAAAACAAAGGATCTTCTGTGCATTGGTCCTGTGATGAGGAGAAGCCACTTTCAGCTGCAGTGGGAAGGCAAGGGTCTTGGCAGTGGGCTGCAGGACTGGAAATTACAGTGAGGTTTTAACCAAGTATCCTCATCTGCAACCCAGTGCTGCAGCTTCTCTTCTGCACAGGCAATGAATGGAGCATTCCCCTGTGCTACACTATCACTGTATGAGAAAAGGTTTTGTACAAAAAAATGAGAATTTTTCGTGCTGAAAAATGAGTCAGTGAGGGAGGGTGATGGACATTTGGGATGCATGTCTCTAGGTAATGCTTTCTTTATAAAAGGAGACTAAAGTGAAAACAGCTTTTTCCATTGTTAATTAAATTCCACTGCTTTCTCTCCCGTTCAACTGTACCATTGCTGCAATTTAATGGGAAATAATGTTTACACCAGTGAAAGATCACCAGACTTCAATTTCTGGCTCACCTGCCTTGTTCTGGTCAAGTGAAAAAGACACACACCATCACAGTAAGCCATATCCTCTGGCATTCAGGGGACCCTCCAAAATTTTAGTATTTAATGACTCAAAAATCTTTCATGGTAAAGGCTGCAGGAATCAAAGGCTGCAACCTGAAAGATATGCCTTAAAGAATAATAAAAAAACCCCAAACAAACAAGAAAAAAAAGGTAATTTTTGTTTTGGTTTGTTTTTTTTCCTAGTGTGCCCAAGAAAATGTTTAGAGATGGCTTGGTACCAGCATAGCAAGGAAGTTCCAATTAGCTAAGGGGCTTGTTAATGTAACAGACAAAACTAAGTGTGGTATACTCTAAGGAGATGAGCAGTATCATTGCAAGGAATTATTTTAACATGGAAGGAATTCATTTTGGATGTGCAGATTTTGCCACCTGGACTCTTGACCACATAATATTTCAAAGGATGTGACTACTGAGAAGTCAGTCACTCAAATGTTAGTACCCAGTGTAGCTGGGAGGGTGAGGGTGTCCCTCCTGGCCTGGCATGAAATGATTCATATTTCCCTAAGTGCTGATCTGCCCCAGGGAGGTGAAGAGCATCTCAGGGTATGAAATTCCTAAACATTCTCAAATGAATCAAGATGAATCACTGTCAGTGGATGTCAGCAGAGCAGAATTTTCAGGTGCCCATTGCACTGGAATTTGTTTCCAGCTGAGACCATAGTATTATTTAGGTTGGAAGAAACCTTTTGAAACTCCCCAGTTCAATCCCTCTGCTCAAGAACAGCCACAGCCACTCTAAGCAGTTGTCCAGGAGCAGCTACAGACAGGGTGCAGCTGCAAGGGATGGCAAATACACTCTAGGGAACACATGAGCCTTTCTGAAGTGCCCTTAAGATGCCAAGAAAGGTGCTTCACAGCACCTGAACTGATAAGAGATGTCTGTGTTTGGGCAAATGAATCCCCAGCCCTTGTGTCTGCTTGAGCTTGGTTCCTGGAGCTTCAGCTGTCTGCTGGGCTCCATCAGCTTTGAGTTGATCTCAGCTGACTGCAGAGGGATCTGAGAGTGCACAGGGTCTTAATGCTGACCTGAACCTTCACTTCTGCTCTCTGCTGTCTGCTTCCCAAGTTTGTAATCACATGGTGAGGTACAGAGCACTTTGCTGGGGAAAAGCAAAGAGAATGGTCTTGTTTTACAAAAGCAAACAAAAAACAAAAAACCCAAACAAACAAACAAACAAACAAAAACCAAAAAACCAAAAACAAATTAAAAAAACAACCAAAAAAAAAAGCCACGCAGCTGAATAGTTTTTTCCTTCAAAAGATTCATAGGATGAATTTCTCCCTTGCTGCTTGGTTAGAAAAAATATCTATCAGATATGAATAAAGGTACCCTAATCACATAGTGTTAAGGATGGTCCCACAGTCTGTGACACAAGCAGGATGGGATGACTTTCAGGCTTCCCTGTTAGATCAGGGGGTGCCTGGATCTGGCTGCTGAGCCTCTACCTGTAAATCACAGCATCATTCAGGTTGGAAAAGACCTTTAGCATTGAGTTCAGCTATACACCTAGCATTGCCAAATCCTGTCCTCAAACCATCAAGCTAAATCACCCAACATCTGCTTCTGATCTCACAGATCAGAAGAGGACTTGTGCCAGTTGTGTCATTAGAAAATGAGATAAAATCAGCAGTGGGCCATGTGTTCAGGCACTGGATCAGGAACAGCCATGGGAGCAGAATGGTGACTGTTCTCCAAAATGCAAGAGACGCTCCAGAAGCTCCTGTAGCCTTGACTCCTGCAGCTCAGAGCAACCACACAACTGAGTCTGCACAGCTCCTCTTTCTGTTCTCCCACCCTGAAAAGCTTTTCTCTCCAAGTCCCTGATCCCTCATGTAAATGAAGACAGCACTATAAACTGTGCTGTCATCTCCTATTCTGGAAATGTAAATTCAAGAGTCTCTCAACAATGACTGGGAACAGTGTGGTTAATGTGTTCCAGCTGATGAGGCTAGATCAAGCCAATTAACTTTTTTCTCGGTCTGCAAGGAGATTTACCTTCCAGGTTTTAATATTAATAGTGGAATATTAGTGGCATTTTCATAAATCACATCAATACCAAATTTTGCTCTGTTACAATATTTAAAGGTTGCTTCTAACTCCACAAATTTCATAGCATTTTAACAGAAGTTTTGTTTTGCCTAGCTTTCCCTAGACAGCTTCTCATGAATATTCAATTTGAACATATGAAACTGTGTAATAACTCTGATGTTATTGTCCTGGGATTTCAAAAGGAGGGAAGATCACTTGGGATAGCTGATGACCATGGTCAGTATTCTTACTACAGACTAAATAACTGAATAATGTGATTTCACATACAAAATCATCTGAATAAAAATAAAAGGCTAACCACCCACACAACTCAATTAACAAACTATCAAGATGCACTCTCATGTTTATTATTGCAATAAATCTGCGATTTAAATTCAGTGGCAAAATATTTGCAAACATTTACTCAATTACTGCATGCTCATTTTTTATCGTAAGATGAATCAGATGAAGCTCAAGTAGTGGTGCAGCTCCATGTTTAGTGCCACACAAAAGTTTCTTTAGTCCATGCTCTGGCCCTGCATAGAAAGGGTGTGACATCATCTCCTGTTTATTAGAGATGGAGTGACAGACACAGATTTCACTGCTATCAAAACAGCATTAACACCTGGTAGTAGTTGTGTCGTGAACTTTTCCCTCCATCAGACTGCCTGGCATGGTGTTACACTGCAGAAAAGATATCATCATTGACATGTTACTGGGGAGAACAAAACATCAAAGCTGCAGTGCAGCGACTGGAGAACAAAATGAGTCTGATTCATCACCCTGAAAAATCCCATCTGAAACAAACGTCTTGAAAAGCCAACACAGTTGCACTTTTTCAGCTAAGAAAAATGAGAAAAGTCTGTGCATGAGAGAGAGAGAGGGTTTGCCACTTGTCCAGGCTTGATGGGAACATGAAAGGACATACTGCTAGTTAGCAGAGGAGAATAGGTGGGAGTAGATGGGATTTAGAAGGGCAATACAGAGCAGAATAATGAAAATCAGTACAGAGAGAGACACTATAGAATGAAGAGGCAAAAGGAAGGGGGTGAAAGACTCTTCATCTTTTTTATTCCATTCTGTCTTCTCAAAAACTTCGTTTTCCAATTTCCTTTGAGTGACTTTAATTCAATATGATGAAAGTCCTTTCAGTACTTTTAGCACTGCCAGTCATTTGCTAACAACAAAGGGAACGTGAGAAGTGATTGTGCATAAGAGTATGTGAGCTTGTTTGTATGGATAGATAGATAGATAGATAGATAGATAGATAGATAGATAGATAGATAGATAGATAGATAGATAGATATAGATATATATATATGTATGAATACAGTAAGTCTTGCAGGATTGAAGAAAAATATTTTAAGTACTTTCAGAAAAGTTTACTGCAGTTGTAACAGAAGAATCTTTTAATAATTAAATTCACCATTGGGCATATCTATAACTAACATATATTTAGATGTTTTTCCTTTGAATTTATGTCCAAAATATTTTTTCTATTGCCAGTCACTTTCTGTATGGTGCTGAAAATGTTTATTGGCAGAGCGTCACCTATTTACAATCCAGAGGTTGATAACATGAAGCTATGAAGCCAACTCCTTAATGAGCTTCAATCTATTCTCATATCCCTATTCACCCATTTACCTCAGAGTAAAATTGACATCCTGTTATTTCTTCCACAACCTGCACAGACCTGATGCACTTAATTGGAAAAAAATCCAGCACAGAAAGATACTACATGTTCATAAAAATTTATGGCTACATAGCCTGTCCCTTTAATTTCCAGCTGGTAATTCTTGTTAGTGAGTCCTACAGAAAAAGTGTCAATGAAACTGAAAACACCAGTAAGTGCAATGAAATAAACCCACTGTATTATTCTCATTGATATATTGGTCTTCTGTGGTTATTTCTGATGGGTACCTGCAAGAAAACCAAGGAGATTGCAGTAAGGTTGTGGGTTAGGAATTAAAAGAATATTTTTGTACAGGATGTGATGAAAAAGCATTCTTCCATTCTAACATATTTCCTAATAGTTAAGGAACTTAAACACATGGTTTAATTGCTACCAAGTAATCCAAGGTCAGGGGTAGCATTATAAATCACTACAGTGAATGCCTCTTCTTTAAAACCTCTGTGAGATGACAACTAATTTCAGGTTTCTGATCTTCAGAAAAGGAGAAAAGAGTTAATTTGTTTTAGAAATTTGTGAAATAAATGTAGAGGAACATCAGTATATTTATTTAATTGGTTATAAATGTATCTGTCAATGGCAAGTGCTCTGAAGTTCATGGATGTAATGTTAAGTATGTGGTAGATATAAGCATTATTGGTTTCCCTTGAAGAAAAGTGGATACTAAGAGACAGCATGCTTGGATTTTCACAAAGGAGTGTTGAAAGGCTTTGGTTTCTGACTGCCCTGGTGATGGAAGGGGGATCCAAGCTCTCCATTCCCTGCCCTGAGATGGATATGGGGTGCTGGTGTCTAATGCTGGTGCCTGGAGACTCATCCTAGGCAAATCCAGCCTTCTGACTGGCAGCAGGAGAGCTCTGCTCTATACAGGGGATTAGTCCCCATTCAGCTCTTGTTCCTAAAGCATTGACACAAATTACCTTACAGGCTGGACTTCAGGCACGTCCCAGTTTTCCCCATGTGTAGTTACACTTGGGCAGTTCCAGCAAAGCTAAACATTAAACCAGATTGCCTAGGGGAGAAGAAGAAAGGGAAAATGTCCTGAGAAGCTGACCTGATAATTTAGCCTTCTAAAAATCACTGTCAAGAATGAACTTTATTCACATTAAACGCAGTCAGAAATTAAAAAGCACCTTTTCCTGCAAGGACAGAGCCCCAAGTGTAGCACAGGGCCACTTTCAGCTGCATGGAATAAGGGAACTTTGCTTTAAACTGTCAAGGAAAAGCCCTGGAGAAAGGGAGAGACATGCCTTGCTTCTAAACATGCAAAAATATTTCTTTATGCCTTCATGGTAGTGTACTTTTCTCTGATGTTTTAATCCTACTTGGTGTAGAATTTACATCTCCACAGTCAAAGGTGTGGGGATGCAAACAGCTGGAATGAGACTTGAATATTTTGCTTATGCCAGGCAAGTTCTTCAACTTCCACATCATTGCCCACTTCTTCAATAATATTTACCCCATCCTGAAGGAGACAAAGCTATTCAAGGTCTTTATGACCAGCAGGCCTGTGCTCCAGTGTAGTGACTGTTCCTCCCAGTTTGGTATCATCTGCAATTCCTCTGTTAATAGTGGTGGTAAGGTAGAGTTCAGACATGATTTTTCAGATGTCAATTAGGAATAAAGACAGAGAAGGCACTATCCTTTCCATGCAGCTTGCCACCCTGAGTTGAAAAGATATCTCTTTTGCAGGTCAGCCTGGAAGCAGCTTGAAACATTCCTGTCTCTTGTGTGTCCTTGTGTCCTATCCTGAGAATCCTCAGCTGCTGCTACACCGAAACACAGAGATGCTCATCCTCCCACTGAGGGCCTTTATTGACTTGTTAGAGACAGGAAGCAATTTAAAAGCCTTTTCTCATTTACCCATTGACTTTCACATCACTTCTTTAAAGGATTATTGGATCTTGAGATAGTGACTAATGATATTATCACTATTCATTAATCCTGAAAAGTGTCTGCCATCCACGGAGTTTGGCAAAGAAGATGAAAAGAAGACACTGTAGGAAAAATGAGTGTAATGTCTTTAATGAAATTCCAAGAGGATAGCTCATATAAGCAATGCATCTTATGGAGTGATAATAGACTTTGCTTTCTTAAAAGTGGCAGGTTCTTGCTCAATGAACATCAAGAGAAAGAATTGGTATAAAAACATTTAAGTGGCAAACACAAGTTCAAGATCTTGTTTCTGCAATTATTTCTCCAGTATTTCTGGCCTAGCATCTACAGCCATGGACAAACTTGGAAAAGTCTAGTGGAGGCCACCATGTTGGTTAGCTGGAGGACTTGTCCTGTGAGCAGAGCTGCAGGGAGCTGGGCTTGTTCAGCTCTGGGTAAAGCTCAGCTTCAGGAGGGTCTCAGCATCCTGGCCCTGCCTAATTAGAGGGTTATCAAGGAGCTGAGATGGGCTCCTCACCTTAATGCACAGTAGGAGAATGAGAGGCAGGAGTCATAAATTGAACGAATAGATTCCAGCTGGATACAGGAAACGAAATTTCACTGAGAACAGTCAGGAAACCAGACTGCTTGGAGAGCTTTTTCTGCCTTGGAGAGTTCAAGACTCACATGGGTAAAGCTCTGAGCAGCCTGGCCTGAACCCACAGATGACCCTGCTTGCAGGAAGAGGCTAGACAGAGGGTACCTGAAGTCCATCCCAAAGCATTTAATTCTGTGATTCTGCTTCCCTTTTCACAGCAGTTTGCCAGGACGTATAAAGTCTTCACAGTCTAAACACAAATAAGATGACCTTCACTGTTGTAACTACATCTGTCCTTAACAATGAAACAAGCTGACTGGCCTACATATTCACACATGCAGGTGATAAGAAACTAGAGACCACCATAAAACCACCAGGGAGAAAAGCAAGTTGTGCTGCTTACTGTACAAAACTAAATCCTCTCACAAGCCCATCCTCCAGCAGAAAGATAGGCTTTTGCATTAAGTGGTGCAACACCCTAGAAAATGAGTAATGGCTACAAATAATTCCTGCAAATGAAATGAAAATCCCTCACAAGTCTGTCCCATCTCTGCTTCCAAAGTGCTCCCATTCATATTAATCTATTCTGAAGATCACATTACTCCTTCACTGCGAGCGCCTCCATTCACACAGGCACTCATCCAGAATTATGCTGAGAACATCTTGCAGAAGTGCAGCATTTCAGAGCTAGAAAACATGTACTAACCAGACAGACGTTTCCAAGAGGAGAACACATGCATGAAGTTTATACTGCTCCTTACACGGTGGAAAAATATATGGGTACATCCCCAATCTCTTTGCATCTACAGGGTGATAAGCTTCAGGCCATCAGAAAAATTGGTGCTTCCTCTGCCTACAGCAAGAGCATATTGCTGTCTGTAACTAATGCAGGTTGTTAAGAAAAAGAGAATATTTATTTTAGCACAGATATGGTTATGAAAGTTTTTAAAATAGCACAGTAATGAGCTTGAGCTGGCTATGTATATTACATTTTCATGTTCGTTATGAAAATTAATGTCAGCTTAAATACATGCATACATTTAAAATGTAGAGAACTTTTTGCAACTGAAAAGTATATTGAAAAAAAACTTAAAGATAAAATACTCTGTTATAAATCTACAGAAGTAGTCTTATCAGAATTACTGACTCAAGTCAATGAGGTAGAGAAGAATAGAAGCCAGTAGAATCTTGACAATAAGAAGTTTGAACTGATTTTCCTTTGGAAATGGAAGGCCACATGGTCAGATTTTATACCAGTATGGTGATCCAGTGTATTTCCAAAGGCAGAGTGGCTTGTACAAACAAAGGAATAGTTATCCATAGAGTAATGTACTATTAGGGGCATTCATGCTGGAAGATTCTGTTTTATCAAATTGATTGATACAGATTTCATAAGTGCTCAAAAACCACAAATGTTCTTGGGATTCTCTAGCTGCTATCTCTCTCATTCTCCTAGTTTGTGGACAAGCAGAAAAAAAATTCATTCCTAAAAGAAAAAAAAAGAAATTATTTTATCCAGATGATTGCATTCAAGCTACCAGAGCAAAAACTAAAACCTAAATGGAAAAAGAACAGGAGAGATTCCATTTTCAGGAGGGAACAATCTTTTTGGGACTGAACAATTTAATACATATGACTTGCAATTTCTGTGCCTGGCTGTGCCATCTTTTTAAATGCCATTAAACCTCCATGTCAAAATACCTATTAAGAAAGAGGCTTTTATTGAGGAAAAGATAATAAAAATCAGGTACATTAATAAGATGGATGAGAAGCCTCACTCCAGAAATAATGAAGCTCGTAGAATGAGTTTGGCCATTTGCATTCACATCCTAAAGCAACCAAGCTCTTCAGTACACCTGGATCAGACCAAGAGCAATTTACCAGACATGGAACTCACCAGTCAGAACTTAATAAAAATTTGTATACACCCAGCCTGTGATATTAGGTCATCTATAAACAGAACAACAGGGTTTCAAATTACATTGCTTCTTCCTTCAGAAACATTGAATGTCTAGGAAACAGGACACTGGATTTTGTGTTCCTTTAAGTCCTCAGAAATCCCTAATGAAGCCCACACTGTCCCTGTGCACAAAGGATCATTTTGAAATAATGACTGGGGATGGGATTGTGCATGGTAGGAATATACACTAAACAGCAGAGCTGAAGTAATTGGTCATAAATAACCTCATGGATCTACAGTCACTCCAGAGCCTGCTGAAAACTGTTGCTCCTGAACTGCTTGAGCTTCCCAATCCATCTCCTCAATGCCTACAACTGATGTGAACATCTGGACCAACATCACAGCAATATGGAAATGGTATTATCTGTGTCAATGAGCATCCTCTCATAGCCCTGGATATTGATTACTGCTACCATTTTGGAACATAATTTTATTTCAGTTATTGGATTTTGGAAAAGAATTAAGGAATTAAGCATCTGGTGTTTGAAATAATCATTTGAAAAGAAAAACAGGAACCACAAAAAGCTACACATAATATTTATTTTAAAGCAGTTTACTTGATTACATACAAATACAATAAATACATTCTTAGAATTTTTATGTCTCATGTTCAATAAGTGGTTTTCATTTGCTCTAAAATTACTGATCTCTTGCTCAAATGAGAGACATTTTGAATGTAATGAAATCCAAAATTACCAAATTTAGGAAAAATAAAAGCATTCTTGGAATATAATTTACTACAAAATCAAGACATTAAGGTACCTGAAGCAATTCATTGTAACAACCTGCTCAAAAAATAAACTCTCAATAAAGTAATGGAACACTAAAATGGAAGACAACTAAACTAATTATTTTTGTGCTTCTTCATTCTACTAAATTCCATTAAACAAATCAGCACTGCATTTTAAACCTACATCTACTAGGAATTAATAAAATAACTTATTAATAATTAATAAGAAGTATTTGCACAATCTCAGGATAAAATTGCATCTTTGGACCAATTTGCACAATTTCCTTATATTTTTCTAAATAGTCTATCTCTTTTCCACACCAATAATATTTCAGAAATACTATCTTGCTTGTTTATGAGTGAAATACTATTCAACGCTGGATGCTGAACTGGTTGAAGCATTAATTTATAAAACTTATTATTTTAGGGATTTGTGCAGTCAGAGATGCCTTTTATTTCCATTCAGATAATTCCAATAGAAACTATTGAATTACGTTCTGCTGAAATGGATAAAATTGCAAGGACCTCAAGCAACCCACTCAGGACAGTAGAATATTTGCATTCTTTTCAGCTGCTTTCAGAGCCAAACCTATGTGTTAGGCTGATGTGACCAGAAATGTGTATTCTATCACCATCTGTTGAAGCTGGGTGGGGCAGTGACCCTTATCTCCTGGTACATATTATCTGTTAATGGGCCATTTTTAAACCAGCTTGGGCAATCATCTTTATCTTTTCCACAACCCATCCTCCCTCCAGGAGATATCATCTGCTGCTGGCCCATTCAGTCCCACTGTATGACTGATAAAATTACATCATCCCACTGGGAGATGCTCCAGACAGGGGAGCAGCCAAGCCTTTCCTACCTAGATAAAAACTGAGATTTTGGACAAGTTATCCATTTTTCCACTGGATTCCAGAGGAGAAGCTGGACCTTTCCACATCATCCCTGGACTTCTGGAGGAAGGCTGCACCTTCTACAGGAGCACTGCTTCAGCTGAACCACATCTGCCACTGCATAAGGACTGTAGCATCATTTAATGGGACTGCTATCAACACCCTGACTGACTGACAGGGTGTCAGATTGTATTTTGACTCTGTCAGGGTTGGGATTGTTGTTTGGTTGGTTGGTTGGGTTTTTTTTTTTTTTTTTTTGCAATACTGTATTTCTATTTTCCCAGTAAAGAACTGTTATTCCTAATTCCCATATATTTGCCTGACAGCCCCTTAATTTCAAATTTATAATAATTTGGAGGGAGGGGGTTTACATTCTCCATTTAGAAGCTTCTGCCTTTATTGGCAGATACCTGTCCTTAAAACCAGGACAACCCAATTCTTAAGATCCCAAGATCTTTCCCACCTCTTCTAGTGACCCATTTTTCATGTGATTCTCAATCCCTGCCAGCCATAGGTCAGGTCCTTTCTCACTCAGCATTACTCTGTTCTTTAGCAGGTGCATCACCTGTCTCAGCTACACACTTTGTGCCACAGCTCATTAATTTGCTAAATAAGAAATAGTAGCATCTATCCTGAAAGTAATCAAAATGTTTAGTGATGCATTTAAACAGGTTTCAAATTGCAAGTTAAATGAATAGGCAAAATTACAAAAGAGACAATAAAATAAAATCCTTCCAAAATTCTATTTACATCATTTAAAGTACCTGTAGGGTTGACAAAGATTTTCCCAAGCTCTCAGAAAATAGGCAGCCTAGTACAGCAAAGGAGAAGGTAAGAACAAGCCTCTTATGAGGAAGGCTTATCCATTTCTAATAACAGGAATAAACCAAATTTGAGAGGCACTATGGGTGCTTACTCAGTCTTTGCTCTTTTACAACACTTATGGAAACACCTGTCTTTTAGTTAAACTTACTAGTTCAAAGGTACAACACTGCTCTTTTCATATCTGCCTCTGATTTTACCCTTTGAATTTATTTCTAATTTGTATCATTATATTTTAAAACCAATTCTCGTTTCTCCAGTGCCATACAAAAGAAGAGAGCAAATCAACATTCCCAGAGTCACATGATTCATTTTGGGGAACTAATGAGCTTTTTCCACCTTTTCAATCTGAGGTTTCTTTATTACTGCTCTGTCTCAAGAATCCCACCATTTTTCACAAAATTGTATTTCTAAGCTTGTTCTACAAATGGAACCAAACCTTTTTTTCCCATAGAATAGGAGTGAAATGCTTGCAGTAAGAGTAGATCAGCTTTTCACAAAAAGCTTCCACACAAACATGAACTAGCTGGTGATGATTTATAAACCACTGGGAACACTATAAAAGTTTTATTTCATTTAGACAGCTAGTTTAATTTTGTCTATATTCAAGTTTAATTCCACCCTTATTAAAATGGCCATTTTTTCTATTCTCTCACTTAATGAATGGAGATAATCTGGCACAAATTTCACTCCAGATTGCAGCAATATCAGTCTTGAAGCCTGTGCCCAGCCTGCAGCTGCTCAGCTGAGTGTTGGCAGGTTGATTCTCAGTTCTCTGCACATGCCATTCTCCAAGTTATTGCTGCTTTGGGTGGCTGATAGCCAGTGCAGGTTGTTGCCAGGCCATTCTTGTTGGCCAGGGTGAACTTGCCCCCTCTGTAGTACATGAGCAGGAGAAGGACTAAGTCAGCCCAGGGTTGATCCCAGAGGCTGGCTGCAAAACCCCACCAAGCCTACAGTGCCTGACATTATCCCGGCCTCCAGAGCTATTTAAATACAGCAGGTGACTGCTTTGCTCCTGCCCAAAGCTGTGACCCACCAGTGGTCCAATTGTGCCTGCTGGTGTCCTGGCAGACGTGGCAGACCCGCTCCTGGCTCAGAGCCTCTGGCTGCACACCAAGCAGGTGACAGACCTGAAGGGATGGAAAAAGGAGTCATGCTGCCTACAGAAATAACTGCAGGTCAGTGCAATTAGTGCAGGCTCGTTACACATGGCAATGCAATGATTTTAAGGCAGTGGCAGTAGGTTTATGGGCTGTGCTTCACAGACAGATGCAGGGTACATGTCACAGTAGCTCTGGGAACAGTGGAACCAGAAAGAGACCAGAAAGAGAAATGGGTTATTCTACATCATCAGTTTGCAAGGACAGATGCTGTAAAGCAAATATAACTTTAGAGCTCTCTTGTGTTCATTTCCTCCAGATTACAGTGACCCATAAAGATAAGGTTTGTTTTCAAGGGAGCTGTGTCTGGCTGGACCTGTACCAGCTGCTGATGTGTTTACTTAAGAGTAATGTGGTCTAGATTCATTTCTCATAGACTCATTTCCCATTGCTGTTCTATGTGCATGCCAGTGGAGTCCTGTGCAGAATCACCAAGAAAGGACACTGAAACTATCAAAACCAGAGTGCAAAAGGTGCAATGAAAGCAATTCTTTGGTGTTGTCCCCAAACAAAAAGCCAGTGCCAGTTAATTGACATTTGACAAACATACAATCATACAAGACCATTGGCAAGACAATTAATTCTGAGCCTTCTTTCTGGAAGAGGAATGGATTTCTCACTGCCTATATAGAGCAGGAGTTACTTTTACTCCTTGGTTTCACACATCAAGCAATTTTGTGCCAAGGAGGTGATGGTAGAAGCAGTAGGACAAGTTGAAATAGTCACCTAGTTCCCTGCTCCAGAAATCAGGGCTGGGTGTCTTTAGTGAGGTGTGCAGAATGGTGCTCTTTCACAGGGTCAGACAGAAGAGTAAGTTGTCCAGGCTGGTATTTATCCCACATATCCCCAGGAGTGTGGATTTCTACATGGACTGTCAGATTTTAGCCTTGAGAGCCAGTGGTGATTTGGCTACAGATATATCCTTGGCTGGGAGAGCTGTGCAAGGCAATGGAAACAGGTCAAGTGATAATATCAAGAGAAATTTTCTCTTGGCTTGTGTCCTGAACTTCTCTGTTCAGAATCACAGCATGCTTAACTGGATCTTTCCAGCCCAGAGCAACAAACCAAATTTATAATGTTCTTAATTGCTTTTTCTTTTCTTCTTCCCCAGCTGGCAGATGGACCTGTACCATATCAGCAGTGCTCTGTGTTGTGCTTTCAAGAATGATAATAGAACCAACAAAATTATTTTATTTTCTGCTCTGTGCACACTGCAGAGAAATTTCATTAAGAATCACTTGGTCTTTATTTATTTTTGTTTCCAGCTCTTGCTGAGACCAAAAATTATTTCTTCTGTATTTTGTTTGCTTTTATTATATAGTGTTCCAAACATTCTCTTTTAATTCTCACAAAGGATTCTTTTTGGAAACAAGCCAGGCTTGCTGAATCTGGTAGAGATGTTTTAAGACAGAAAACAGGAAATCATGGTTTTATAATCTATGGACACATAGGGAAACAAGATGACTCCTATCACATCCATCAACCAAGAAACCCACCTGGGGCTGGACAGAGTGAAGATTTTAGTTACAGATGTCTGCCTTTACAGATAACCTAAAGATTCAACACAAAGCAGAGACACTCACAAATGTAACCTCACATCCAATGAAACAATTCACAATTATAACATTCACAGAATCGGCACAAGCCTTTTCTGCCTTCTTGCTATTTTCCTGGGATGCAGAGAAGCATTTCACATTCTTATTTGTGCCTAACATATGGAATGAACCTGCCATCATTTTGGGGTGTATATATATATATATATATATGTATATATACACACACACACACAAGTGATTTTACTGTCCCTCTGAAATTGATGTCTGACCAAGAAATATGAGATACATTCAAATTGAAGCTTAAAAACTTAAGAGGTGGCTCAGGGGACCTGCTAAGTATTGAAGAAAAAGTGGGGTGGTATTGACTTCAAGAGATTTTGCACTTTGGCATAAGTTATTTTGAACTGACTCTACTAGTCCTCCTCCAGAGAAGTCAGGCTGAATAGTCCCTTCTGATAAGAAAGTTCATTAGCCTTTAACTATCATTTAATGTTTTATATTAAAAAAAAAAAACAAACAGTTTTTTTCCTCTGGTAATTTCAGTACTGCATATTTGTATCCTTCTTAAACAATGCTGTAGAAGGAAAAAATCACATTCTCCTTTATAACCCTTACAGTTTAAGGCTGCATGTGGAAAAGCCATGCACAAATATTTGAAAAGTTTTGCTTCTCCTTGTAGATGAAGACTAAAAAAAAAATGTTATTTTCACTAGGATGACTTTGATTGTAGCATTTTCTTTTCCACTGTGCAGACTGTTGAGGAAGCAGCCACAGCAGACAGCACAGAGTGCTATGCTGCACCACAAACAAGGCTGTGAGAGAGCAAGAAATTAGTTCAACTACTGTTTGTGCCAAACAACATTAATTTAAATACTCTTTTAGAATGGAAAAGAAACCAACAGGCTGGAACAATTCCAGTCATTGAGCAATACAACTGGTTATGGCAGTGCTTATGGAGCTGTGGTTGAGTCAGCCAAGAGAACCCAGGGCTGTGGTTTTCAGTGGTTCCCAAGAACAGGGTGTTACCTCCTACCAGAGGGTGAAATGGCAAAGAAACACCCATGGAGACTCAGTGGATCAGGAAATAAGCCCCATGTGGAGCTTCTGCCTCTCAAAGACAGCTTGAAATCACCAGCCTGTCATCAGAGCCATCAGCTTTTTACAAGTTCTGGGTTAGTGAATTGTGAATGCAGATGTCTGCTTATGACATAGAGTTAATGTTGTTAATGCCAATGCTTTGATGTGTCTCCATTCTCAATCAGGCAAACATCAAGAGTCTGTGTGGGTCAGATGAGCCAGAGTTCAATTTGAACCACAGGACATGGAAGCATCAGATTCAAAGCTCATGCACAGATCTGCTATTAAGTAATGCCAGGTTACTTCACAGGGGAGTGGGTTTTGTTCTTAAACATTCACCACCTCCTTGCCTAAAATGTGTATTTCTTTATCTGCATTTCCTTACATAATTTGTGGTCACCAATCAATCTCTTTGTGAGTGATTTTTCCTAAACTCAAGTAAGCACAAACCCTGTGGAATCACAGATGGAATCTGTGTTCTTGCTTCTCTCTTGAGCAGTGCTTCAGCCTGTTGGTTTAACTTTCATGCAAAGACAGAGAGGATACAGCAAAAAACAACGCAAAACAAAACAAACACAAATAAACAAAAAAAAAAAACACCAAAAAAACCCAAACACAAACAAAAACCCCCAAACAAAACCAAAAAACCAACAAACCAACCAACCAACCAACCATCCAAACAAACAAAGGATCCTCAATAAACCCCAATCAAACAAAAAATATTTTATTATTCTGTGTTATTTTTTCTGGTGCTGTTTTCCTGCTTACCTTAGTTGGGAACAAGGGTGAGAGGATTAAATGAGAGAATTAAAGAGCAGCTGTAGGGATCTGCAGTTGCCCAGAGACTGTGACCCTGCAGGCTGGACTAGCAGAGTGTCTTGGGTCCTCATTAGCACTTTGCACAAACTGGCAAGGGCTGCACTCTGTAGCAGCCTTTTGGTCCCTTTGGTACATCTGGAGCTCACAAACTTCCCCTCCTTATGCAGCAGTGAGGAGAAACTCAGGCTACTTTGAGCTCACATATTTTCATGCACTTTTTCAATTCACAGGTCCAGTCCCAAACAAGTCAGATAGAGAAGAAGGTCTTTGTCAGATCAATTATTTTATCAGAAGAATCTGGGAAGGGTTCCTTTCACTGCCAAGTTTGGAAGCATCTCGAGGACAGAGCATTAGTTAGCAATGGAGATTGCAGCACTGTAATAGACCTAGAATTCCTCAGGAATGGCATCAGAGAGCAGGGATTTCTATAAAAAGAGGAAAATAAAACAATCTAGTGAGTCTCACAAAATTAGAGCATTTAACTGTCAAATGCAAATCTTGAAGTTAAAAAAATTATTAAGGAAAGAAATTTTGTGTGTACTGAATTATGTCCTACACAGTTTTCTTGGCATCTTGCCTTAGGTTTATCTCAAATCACATTATTCTTGTGCTAATAAAGTTGTGTTTTCCACTCTACCACAGAACAGTAAATATGAGCTTAAATCCACCTGTCTCTGTCAGTTAACTATTTTGCAGAATTATTGCTTAAGTTCTATTGCATTAAATGGGAGGTGAGGTTTATTTGGTAGGATATACAAACAATTCAAAAATAAATTACTGGCATCCAAATCTTTTTGTGTAGGCATATACACATTTGACTATTATTGCTATTTTCAAATAGTGGTAATTCTTACCATATTTATCTATATCAAACAATCCCAGCGATTTATTTTCCAAAATTCCCAAGCAAATTGTTCAGTCCCCTCTGCACAGCACTGCCAATCTCCACAAGGACTGGCAGACACACAGGCAACTCCTGCTGTTGGAGGCTTTTGTCTCACACCACCCTTCACAGGAAGAGAAATCTGAGTTTTTCTGGTTGACTCTTCTGAGAAAGCTCCTCTGCAGCAGGGAAGGTCATATCAAGAGTGAATGTTCTGCTCCTTGCTACCTAAAATTTTATAGTGATATTGAATATTCATATTTGCTGGGTAGTACCCATCTCAGTGACTCATTCTCACCTACCCCAAAAATGAGGCACTTGAAGTCAGTTGTTAACTAAGGCCCTTATTTTAAACATATTTTCAGAAAAGGCAATTAACAATTCACTTCCAATGTAATGAGCACCGAATTCATTAAATAAACACTAGATTACACAAATCCATATTTATGACTCTCTGCAGCAAACAGAAATCCAATGCAGTGTTTTGAACTAAGTCATGAGAGGCTTGACAGATAGTGCATGGGGAGAAGGTAAATATACACCACAGAAAGAGTGGTGACTCCAAACCTGTCCTCATGGTAAAAAGATGAGGAAAAAAGCCCCAGTGAACTATTAATGAGACTGTGATATTGATGTAGACAGGGTGAGGCAAATGTCATAACATCTTTTGTAAAGCACTCTACATAAACTGACAAACAAGATGTTCCATTTCTCCACTATAGTCAAAGGATTATAATTTTTTAAAAATAATTGAAAATGGCAAAACCTATTACGAAAAATTGCTGATGACATTTTTTTTTTCCTTGGTTCCATATTCTCTCAGTCTCCTTCCCAGGAGGATTCAAGGTTTATAAACTCCTTGGCAAAAGGGAATTTTTTTTTATCACCCTCTCCATTTGGAGGTGATTAGTTGAAGCAACATAATTAGTGGTTTGGCATACAAACAGCAGTGCTGTGCTATTGGAAATTTAAACCAGGAGATTTGAGGAGAAGGACTGTTAGCTGAAAATGTGTTGTGCTCAATTCAGCCATTGAAAAGATTTCAAAATGGACTCTCTCTTTCATCTGAAACAGGAGGAAAAAGAATCACCATGACTTTATATTCAAAGAGTCCAAAACCAGAAATGCACAAAAAAGAAAGGAAAACAAAAGAAAACTCGACTAAATAAATGGTTCATGACCAAGCCTTAAAAATGAGCTTGCCCTGCAGATGGCTATAGCAAAAATGAACAAATAAACTGGAAGCACATCTGTTACCACTTCTAATCTGCTTATTACATCCATATACATTATGCTGTGCAGAACATACCTGGAGGAGCTGCCTCTTTCAATCCCCCTTTGTTTGTTTTGTTCCACTAGTGCTGTTGAACATGAAATGTAAATCTCTGAAGAAAAGACTAAAGGCTCATTTTTTTTATCATGCAAATGCCTTGTGTCACAGACAGAGCCAGGCACAGCTCCTGGGCTCCCCTGGATTACAAATTGTATATGAGTTTCCAAAGAAACCTGCAGAAGTGTTGTCCTGTTCCTTAAAATGTGCCTTGAGTTTATGATTTCCTAGAGATTCATAATCAAAACACAGCAGGGTCTGCAAATGGGGGCATCTGAGAAATGTGCAGTAAAACTGAGATCCCTCTCCTTCCCTTCAACTATTTTAGAAGAATAATTCCCCTAAATGTGGGGAACTCAACAAAATATTCATATTGAATATGGAAGGAAGGGAGGAAGGGAGGAAGGGAGGAAGGGAGGAAGGGAGGAAGGGAGGAAGGGAGGAAGGGAGGAAGGGAGGGAGGAAGGAAGGAAGGGAGGAAGGAGGGGGGAGGGGGAGGAAGGAGAAGGGGGAAGGAGAGGGATGAGGAGGAGGAA